>NC_082653.1:38066786-40566786 GCF_028023285.1 Balaenoptera ricei | reverse complement strand
TGCAAGGGAATGTCATTCTTTATTAGAAGGCCCTTGGATTATTGTTGAGCATTTGCCTGGATGCCTTGAATGACCTATTCTAAAGTGCAGGTTCATTGAAATCACAATGTTTTCTACCCTTTTAAATTAACTTTTATTTGAATCTCCTCAGTGTCCATTCACAAAGGGCAATGAACCCAGGACATGTGAATCTGTTCAAAGCCTATTCAAAGCCCTAAGACTAACAAGGGCCTTTTATCAGAATTTCTTCTTCCCTCTCTAGTCCCCTTCCTGTCCAAGCCAAAATTTTCCCTGAACAACAAAGACAAGCTTCAAACTAGTGAATCCAAGAGATACATTCTTGCCTTCAAAGGACAAATAAAGAGAGAAAACTTCTGGGAAGAGGCTGCTTAGTTTCCAGGTTTTTCTTGTCCCAGTTGCTATCGAGCTACCCACACTCCTCACTTTTTGCTGACCACTATTTACCCTGATGTCTGAATCCATGTGGTTCTCCTGCATTCTGGACCTCTTGTTACCTGAACTCTGACCTCTGCCTTGTTCTGCAAATCTCCTCCTCTTGCTTTTACAACCCAATCTTGTAATAGCTATTTAATGAGAGCTGTGTTACCACATGTGAAATAACTACTTCACTAACCAAATATTCATTGTGACCCTCTTGTTTTCTAGGCACCATGGTGGGTGAGAGGATAACATGAGCAAGATGGGGTCTTTGTTCACTGTGCAGTTGAACCTCTAGAAGCAGATATAGGCAAAGCAATGAACAAAAATAAGATGATTCTAGACGGCAATCAACACTATAAAGAAAAGGAAACAGGGTGATGTGACAGGGAGTGGCTAAGGCCAGGGGTACCATGCACAGAATGGAGGGAGAAGGACTCCCTGCCCAGGAGAAGGGGGCCACTCCGGGGAGAGGGGTGGAGTAGCATGCCAGGCAAAAGTGCCAGAATGACCTGGAAATGCTGGTTGAAAGGACAAAGTTTCCCTTCTTCCTCCTCCCACACCCAATAAAGGAACACAATGTTTCTTTTTCTGATCTCCACACCAATGCCCTGGATCCTCTGTGAAAGCAAGGATAAAAATTTCATATTAAATGTAATAACAGACCATCCTGAAGAAAGCCTTCATCTCTCTCTTTCCCAAATCAACACCTCTCCACAGGGCTAAACAAAACACCTGGCTTGCTCTTTGGTCAAGCTGCTGTGACCTAATTTCCTCTATTTAGACCAATGGCTGATGACAAGTTGTAATAGAAACAACTGCTCGCTCTCTGGCTGCCCTCAATCCACTAGACAACATTCCTCCTGACTGATTAAGTCATTAAGGAAAATATTTTCTCTGTTCCCAGTGACTGCTGATGGATGGCACTGAAGCAGCATTGCTACTTAAACCCTTATTCAAGGGAGGCTATCAATTTCTGCAGATCACTTGGCCAGTCTACCTCATTTCAGTAGTTGGAGGAGCTGCCTCAGAAGTACATGTGGCCATGTATCCAGGAGGAACTCGGGGAGAATGATGAGGACAGGGTGAGAAGAGGCAGAAATGCCACAGACTCACCAGTTAGGTCAGCACTGAGCTCACTCAGCCTCAGTACTCTTTTCTCACACCCCAGCTACCTTCTCTGCCCACCTATCCCCTGTGTGTCCCTGTACCACATTCTGTAGGCAGATGCAATAACAAGGAAGAAAAGGAAAGAAAAGATGGATGTCACCCAAGTTGGGGCAGGGTGGAGACAATTCAGATCTTTTAAAATTAGAGAAGTTCTCATAGGTGTTCATCTGAGAGAGAATGATTCCATAACCTGGCATCATACTATATGTAAGATGGACTCATGCTTCTACCCTGACCCCTGCATTTTTGAAGACAAAAGACTTGAGAATAATCTGCAATGTGTGGCTTGGAGTGAGCAAGGAACAGGGTTTCTTTTGAGAAGGCTTGGATGAGAGGCCTATTCTGTTAGTAGATCCCTGGGCAGCTCTGGAAATGTTCCTCAGCATTTCTGATTTTTAACCTGTTGATCTACAAAGTAAGGCAATTTGATTGACAAAACTCCTAAGGTCCCTTTTTGTTCTAAAATGCCATGATTCTTACCTAGTAGGAAAGATTAGTTTTAACTGAAATAAAGAACCTTTTGACAGATACTAGTAAAAAAGTATTTTAATGTTTCTTTCTAAAGAACAGTTGTCCAATATATCCATATGTTAAGCTCTAACTTCTTAGTGTAAGGACATTCTGCCAAAGACTAGATGGGACACATTGGAATCTTGCAAATACTAGGAGGAGGAACTCTTTTTAAATGATTCTTATAACAGTATTATAAGGGAAAAGGAGAAACCAGTGTTATTAATTCACTTACCTCTCTCTTTATTTGCCAACTTAAATGATCTATTTTTTACCTTGTTCTAGAAAAGATTTAAGGTGACAGAATTCATGATAAAATGATTTATCCAATAACTGGTCCACCATTTGGTTTACCAAGACCTAAGAATTTATTTGTTTATGTATAATATATAAATTACATATATTATATAACATATAATATATAAATTATGTTATATAATATATATACATATTTTATTGAAGTATAGTTGATTTACAATATTGTATTAGTTTCAGGTGTATAGCAAAGTGATTCAGTTATATATGTGTATATATATATATTTTATTTGTTTATATTTTTAAGGTAAAAGATCCTTATTGCCCTATGGAAATTAGCGATATGTCTTGAAATTCTTCTTCTTTTTCCTGTTTAAAAATTTTAAAGTTCATACTAATCTGTTCTACTCTCAATCAAACTCTAAAGTTGGTTAGAATCAAACATCTTTGCATTAAATTTCAGTGGAATTTCCCAAATCCATTTCAAAAGTTTAAATGAGTATTTGAGAAAAGCTAACTGCATTTCCGGCCCCCAGGAAGCTCAGAGTTTAGCTGGGGAGACAAGCATAGAAAAGATAAATTACAACCTGTAACTCTAGGGAGAATCCTCCTGGGGCCAACCCATACATTCCTGCTGGGCACCCTGGTAAGTGCATGCTGGGGCCGGGGGTGACACACAGTAGGCACAGCCGTGGAGTGAGCTAGAATTCTTACCCTGCAGGGTTTGCTCCCTTCCTAGGAGATCATACATGGTTCTCATGGAGCTCCCTCTCAATGTTCTGGAAATGGCAGCTACTCTTAAAGTAGGCAAAACTGTTTCCCTGTTTCCTGTCTGATATGTGAAGAGCTCACAGAACCTCCAGCCCTTCACTAAATTCTTTAACATTGACCAACATCTTCCCTTCCAGGGTTGGGGATGGCTTGGTACAGTGGCTCCCAATCTTGGCTGCACAGCAGAATCACCGGGAGCTTTTAAATATTCTTGTGCCCAAACAGTTTCCAGACGAATTATAGTCCACCAGGGTCACCCTGAGCTGGGATCCAGGCACACAGTATCCTGGGTAATTCCAGTGTGCAAAACTGAGAGTCTCCAGCTTAATGTATATTAACATCTGAGAGGAGCAGCATTTAGGATAAAATTCATATTAAGGTAGAAGTAGCTGATATGATTTACTTTTTTTTTAATAGATCTTTATTGGAATATAATTGCTTCACACTAGTGTGTTAGTTTCTGTTGTACAACAAAGTGAATCAGCCATATGCATACATATATCCCCATATCCCCTCCCTTTTGAGCCTCCCTCCCACCCTCCCTATCCTACCCCTCTAGGTCATCGCAAAGCACTAAGCTGATCTCCCTGTGCTATGCTGCTGCTTCCCACTAGCTAACTATTCTACATTCGGTAGTGTATATATGTCGATGCTACCCTCACTTCGCCCCAGCTTCCTCCTCCCACCCCGTGTCCTCAAGTCCATTCTCTATGTCTACATCTTTATTCCTGCCCTGCAACTAGGTTCATCAGTACCATTTTTTTTTTTTTTTTTAGATTCCATATATATGCGTTAGCAACCCTCCTACACTGCTGGTGGGATTGTAAATTGATATGATTTACTTTTACACGAGGCTCTTTTTGATAGGGGAAAGGGTAAGGAAGGAGCCTTCATTGGATTGTCACCTGATCCCTTTGAGCCTCTGTAACTTGGATTAGTGATGATGATAACAATAAAAGACTTTCAGTGCAGGTTACATTATTTTTAAGCTTCAAACAGTCTTAAGGTGGGTATCTTAAGCCGCACTTTAGAGGTGTTGAGAGGTCAAATAATTGACCAATAGCTTATAATGAGTAAATTATGAAGGCAGGAATCAAAACTATCTCTCTGTTTTCTATGTTTTATCCATCCATCCCCCCTCCCGCCCCCTACCACCAAAGGGCTTAATTCAAAGGATAATGACAAAGGGCATATACGGTGTCTGCCTCCTAACAGAGGCAGGCTGAATAAACTGGCCTCCTTCAACACTCCAGGGTGAAGGACTTTTACACACGTGCCTTCTTAGAAGGCAATTCCCCAAGTGGACGTAGCGGGGGAGACCTTGGGAGAGGGAAAGGGCAGGCACCTAAGATTTCCCAAGCACAACAGAGCAGCAGGGGCTGTGGGCTAATCAGAGCGGGGCCTGGTTAACTGGGCAGAGTATTTAGAAGCAAAACGGAAGGTGCCAGGCTCCGTACTGGGTGGTCACCTGTGGAAGTGAATGTGGATTATGTCGATTGCTTACTAAAGGCTTCTAAATGCAAGGCGGAGGCAGGCAGCCCGTGACCTGAATGGAGGCCTTCTGCCTCCTGAAATGACATGCTGTCTGGCCGCGCCAATCTAGCCAAGATCACATTAGACCCAGGCCTCCAGCTCCAGGCTGTCAAAGAGTATTGGATTTGCTGCATTTTCTGAGCAATAAAAGCAGACTTTTAATTTAATTAATCTCATCCTTGATTGCATTAACCACCCATGTGGCCAGAAAGTACAGCTTGGACCTCGGGCCACCAGACACTATCTATATTAACCTCTCAGGTGTTGAGGACTCAGGGTTTTTGTGAAGGGAATGATTCATTTTGCTGATGATCAGACACCTAATCAACAAGAAGCTGGACAAAATAACAAAAACAAAACACTTTAGGTACTGGCTTTAGATACTGGAAGCTCTGAAATAAAATTCTAAATCGGGGGATGGGGAGGACAACACGAACATTTCTTTAACAACCTTTGATCTGAGGAATTCATAACCATTTTCTTTGAACCAATGAAACCTTTTATCCTCAAAGGTTTGAAATTTCTGAGAAAGCAAAACATTGATTTCAAAGCGATAGACATTAGCTGGGTTTGATCTTGATATTCTGGATATTGGGGCATTGGTAGATGGGACTAACACTCAGACACCATATGTTGCTGACAGAATCAGTCTATTTTTAACCAGAACTCAAACATGCATTCACACAAAATCGGGTGGTTTAGGGAGTATTGAACAGTAGCATCCAAAATTATATTTACAGGCTGGGTAGAAGGGGGAAATGTAATGAGATGACACACCCTAGTGAGGAAAGTAATTTTTCCAATGAGGTTAGAAAACTAATCTGTTCAAAAGCAGAAAGGGGTATATAGCTTTGAACAGCAGTAGGTATGAAAAATACTTATTGATTTTAGTAGATGAGAAAACCAATATAAATAACAAATGTGATGCAACTGATAGAAAACATTATCGTTTGAGTCTGTATAGAGATGCTGTTGGTTCCCTGCCCAGATCTGCTTTATGGGGCCGGTGCTCCAATCCCTCAGCCTCTGAGATTGTTGGCTGCTGGGAGCTCAGAGCTGACCACATTGGCTAAGCATTACCTTTGGTTTATAGAAGCTATGTTGCTTGGGGGGTAACATTTCCTCTGGGGTGGCCTGCAGCCAATGACTGATAGAATTGCAGATACGAGAGACTGATGAGATCCCTTGCCTTTGGGAGTGGAACCGACACTGTTGCAATTTACCTTCCAGAGCTCCTTCTGTTATCAGGATGAACTCCAGCTGAGCCCACATGTGTGATATTGTGATTTATAAAAAATGCAGTCTTCCCTCAGTATCCAAGGGGCATTGGTTCCAGGAGCCCCTACATATAACAAAATCTGGGCATGCTCAAATCCTTATATAAAATAGTGTAGTATAGTCGGGCCTCCATATCCATGGGTTGTGCATCCTCGGATTCAATCAATCTTGGATGGAAATTTGGGTCCACGGTTGGTTGAATCTGTGCATGGGAAACCAACTGTATATTTATTGAAAAAAAAAATACCATATGAGTGGACCCAAGCATCTCAATCCCTTGTGGTTTAAGGGTCAAACGTGTGCCTCTGGTCTTTGTCCCAGTTTCTGTCAGAGTTTCTAAAACCCCTGGAATTTCATAAGTGATGAGAGTGATAAAGGTGTATTTTGTTATGTTAATGAGGTGACTCTTGGAAAGTACCTGAGGTTGGAGGCAGGTGATTAGAGGGTTGAAAGTTCTGGGGAAGGGAAAGGGCTGAAGATGGAGTTTAATCACCCATGGCCAGGGATTTAATCAATCATGCCTATATAATGAAGCCTCCATAAAAATCTCAAAAGACAGGGCTCAGAGAACTTTAGGGTTGGTGAGCAAGTGGAGGTGCTGGGAGAGTGGTGATCCTGGAGGGAGCATGGCAGCTCTGAGTTCTTTCCCCATCCCTTGCTCTATGCATCTCTTCCATCTGGCTGTTCCTGAGTTATAGCCTTTAATAATAAATTGATAATCTAGTAAGGAAAATATTTCTCTGTGTTTTGTGAGCAACTCTAGCAAATTCATAGAATCCAAGGAGGGGATCATGAGAACCTCTGGTTTATAGCCAGTCAGTCAGAAGTACAGGTCACAACCTGGGATTACAATTGGCATCTAGAGTTGGAGGGGGTCATTGGAACCTCTAACTTGTAGCTGGTGGGTCAAAAGAAAAGCACAGAAAACAATAACCTGGGCTTGTCACTGACATGTGAGATGAGGTGAGGCAGGCGGCACAGTCTTATAGGACTGAGCCCTTAACTTATGGAATCGGATGTTATCTCCATGCAGATAATATTTGCATTCAGTTTCATTCTCAGACATCCTGTTGGTGTTTGAGAATTAGTTGTTGGTGTGGTAAAGTGCCACCCGCTCTCCCCCCTACACACACACTGGAATTGATGATCAGAACACCCAAAATAGCACCCGGGCTCAGCTCCTCCCCCTAGTCAAACTGCTTCCCTTCCTCCCCTTTTTCTAAAAGAAACATCTCAAATAATCACTGCCCTACTCTACCAGGCTCTGCTTACCAAGAACCTAGCCTAAAACATTCTGCATTCATGAAGGAGGGATATCTTACCAATCTATCATGTAACCCCTGAAAAACTATGCAAGATTTGGGGCATCTCACCTAAATTTGACCTCTGCCACCAAAGAGCCTGGCTTCAGCAGCACCTTCCGTCACCTGCCTGGACTCCAATATCATCTCTTCCTCACTAATGAATGTTTCAAAGCTTCAGTGAAGCTTTGGGCTCTGGGCAGTGAACCTTCTGGACTCTCTGGAGGGGCATCATTTGGGAGGGTCCAACAGGTCACATATGATAAATCTGCTTTGACATTCAAGTTCAGATTTCTGTCCAGTAAACCGTCAGTGCCCCCTGGCAGCTACAAGAGCACAGTGAGTCAGCATCTCCTGAACATTCATCCATGTTGATAAAATCAGGAAGACCAAACACTGTTTTTATTTCTCTCTGATCACACATCATTGAAATAATTTCTTATTCTGATTTACCAGCTTTCATTGATAGAAATTAGCATAATATTATACCTCATTTGTTCAGTAGCCATCTCTTCCCATATATGCTTCATAATTGGTCCCTAAGGTATGTGAGAATCTGACTCTTCTTGAAATCTAGAGACCATGAAAGATGTTGGGTGAAGTGAGAGAATGAACTTCTTCTTTCAAGGGAACTTCCTCAGTGGAGGGTCTTCATTGTGTCTAAACAGCCTTATCAGACAGAGGTGAAAGGTCCTCTCTGCCAGCCAGGGAGGCTTAACAGGAGTGAGGATTTGGGATCTTACAAATTATCTGAAGTCTCCAATGTTTCTCTGTTCTAGTTCTCATCTTCCATAGCCAATGCTCTAAAAGACTTGATGAGACTGCAAATGCAGCAGACATATAACATAATTATATTGTCATATAACAACCACCAGGATCAAAATATTGTTTAATTTCTAGACCTGGAGTTGCAAGAGATAAGAGATTAAACGAAATCATAGAAAATGATAGTGATTCTTTCAGTGAAATAAAGTCCCTTTGGTTTGCAGCCTATAGTGAAAATTAAGAAATGAGACCTTGTTGATCTCTTTTCTCAAGTCCAATACCATTAGAAACAATACCTTATGCTTCAGTCCCTGAATCTCTTTATACTGTTTTGTGGAAGTAGCCAATTGATCTCCCGAAGCTGTGACTTCATCCCTAATTACCAGAGATAAGCCTTAAAGTTTTTCCTTGCTCTGCCAGAGCCCAACCCTTAATACTAACTGAATCCTCACTGCCAATAGACCCAGTGAATCTCTTATTTTCCAAATTTCTTGGAGAGTCTCCTGATAACCTGTTTCTGCTGCCTGCCCACTTTTGTTACCAATTTTCATATCAATGTGTTCTTAGTTACAGGCTATGATACCAACTGGATGAGTTAGGTAGAAAATACAGTTTAAAAGACAATATTGGATAGTTCATGGAACACTCCAAGATCATCTCTTCCTCACTAATGAATGTTTCAAAGCTTCAGTGAAACTTTGGGCCCTGGGCAGTGAACCTTCTGGGCTCTCTGGAGGGGCATCATTTGGAGACACCCTTAAATCTCTGCAGCTGAGGGCGATGCCCAAACCATACAGCAGTGGAGGAAATAGGTAACGCTATGCCCTTGATGTGGAAGTATCTTCTGCTGCAGTTAGTGCTACTGCTGCTATTGCTATTCCCAGAAACTTGATTTTCTTGCATCCACCTCCATGGCTCACATGGCTGTCGTTGCTGCTTCAGAAGGGCTGCAGTTGCCGTGGCTGTCTGATAAAGCACTCTTTGTGGAATTTACTTTTAGCTCTAGAGCCAAAGACCTACAGGAGGGGTGAGATTGACTGTCAGAGCCTCACAATATGTGCAAGTCCTAGTTTTAAGGGGGATGGAGAAAATAAGCATATGGCATGTTTGACTTTTAAGGTGGAAGGGAACTTCAAAATCCACATGGAAAGAATCATATCATCATGGAGGTGGCAGAAGCCAGGTTTTCCTCTTGCATTGCCCAGCCTCCAATGCAATATTCCAAGTTCCTGTTTCACACTTTGTGAAACAACCCATTCTTTGGATGGAGAGCTCTCGGTGTTAGAAAGTTTAATATGGTGCTAGTCAGGTACTTTATATACTGGTGCTATCAATAAAGGAAGAGCCAGACCTAGTGCTATGTGTTTTATGTCATTATACTATGTGATCAAAATTCATGACTAAGAAGGAGGTGTTGTCCACTTCACTTCATTTTATGGATGAATAATTTGAAATGTGGAGTGATTAAATGGCTTGCCCAAGATTGCATAATGAGAAGTTAGCTTGAATGAAAAGGTTCCAATTCACTCTTCCCTGTCCTCACACTCTTTTCCATGTGACTTTTCAGTTCCTCTCTTCAGGGGCAGACTTGACTTTCCTGACCCTTGACTTTGGGCTTGGCCATGTGACTTAGTTTGGCCATTGGAATGTTGGCACATGTAATATAAGCCAAGGTCTGATTGACACCATATTGAGTCATGTGGCCCATGTTGCAGAATAATAGAAAAAAGTCAAATTTTTAAAAAAGAAGAACAATAGAATTTGACCTACACTTAGGTGCTAAAATGAGTGGCATAGTTCTTTTGTTTGTTTTGTTTTTTGTTTGTTTTGGTTTTGGTTGTTAATAAAAGAGTTCAAAGAATGAGAAAATAGTGAGGGTGAAAATGAGCAGGTCAAGCTTTATTGAGCAGGCAGAACATGAATGGGCCTTGAAGAATTCAGGAAATTGTGCTGCCATTGGTCAGGGAAACCCAATTACAAAGAGAAGATGCACCTGGCAGAATAGTGACCAACATCTCCCTTATCCCTCTCTTCACCCACAGCAACAGAAAAAAAAATACAGTCTTTTCTTCTTCTTTACTCTATAACTCTTATTTTCAATGCACTTTTTTCCCATCATGTCATCGTAGAGAATAAAATAGAGTTGAGTGCTGTGATAAGAAGCCTTCCAGCCCAGCTGTGTGTGTGTGTTGATCTAAATATTTAGATAGAGTGTTTGTCAAAGCACTTAGGTAGGAAGAGATAAATTCCATTATAGGGAGAGAGAAATTCCATTATAACTTGAGCACAAAACAAAGTAGGTGTAAGAATATGAGGTAAAATTTGTGTTTAGCTTCATCGAATTTGTATTTGCCTGTTCTCCGTTAAGCCACACAGGAAGAACTGAAGCCACTTACCATGTGTCTAGCACAGCAAAAGTATGAAGAAATCTAGAAAATGGTGTGTTGTGGAATTATTTGGAAATTGATATTCTTACTTCCTGAGGCATAACTGTCTCAGCTTTCTTTATGACATTTTAGAAGTATTATCTCACTCATACAAAATGGGAAACTCTTCAAACCTATGAAGAATTAGACATTAATTATACTAAACTATGAGGTTTTTGAGGGCATTATTTGTTCAAATACATGTTTCCCATATGCTCAATATATACCTTTTGGTTACATTGAAGGTAGAACTTAGTTCAGAACTGCGATGGGTATTCAGTGTAAACCATTCCTATGGATGCCCTTCCTTCTTGTCTTCTCCAGGAAATATATCATTTGGAGCCTTGTCTGTGTCTTTAAACTATGCCTTGTCTTTAAAACTGTCACATCATTTCATTATTCCATACCCAACTTTAGCTTCTACAAAATTGGCTTCCTTCCCAAGAGAGCATTTCATTGTACCAGATCAAATTCATTAAAGAAAACGAGCTCATGATTAGTCAACAAGCTAATTACTTGATCATTTATCATGAGGCAGAGAAGCAACTGGTCCAAACAGGCACTATAATCTGGGTTGTCTTAGCCACTGCCTGAAGGATTCAGGACAATCATTCTTTAAAGTGCCTTGACATGTGATGGAGAAATTGAACAAAACTCTTAACATCTATGAGCCTAAGCTTCCCCTTCTGAAAATGGGTGCTAAATCATAACAATCAGTGATTTTAGGATATACCACAAATATGGTGATATCATGGGTTAAACCCTATCCTTCATAAATATGGTGGCTCTCTTATTATAATATAGCCTCTTGCCCTTCTCCCCATCTCAAGGTGCCTAATATATTCTTGTCCAGTTTGGTCTTTTCTTACAGACAGAGGTGTTTTGCAATCTGAATATTTTCCTGTAGACAAGTAAAAGCTTAAAGTGTTATTTTGCCAAGACTCTGTTTTTGCTCCAACCTAGCATTGAATAATTTTTTTCTTGCTCTATCTGAATCTTGATAATGTAGAGAATGCAGCATTTATGATTAACATTACCCCATGGGATGGGGGGAGTGTTGTAGCCTTCAGTAGTGCTTTGGAATAAATCTGTACTAGATAGTAACTCTCACAGTTATTTACTATTCATTTGTCTGCAATAAAAAATTTATTTAATGTACTCCAATTGTTTTACATTCAGTGGAGCTCAACTATTTTGGGAAAGCTAAAACTATTTGCCAATAGATATGTCCTAGATCCACAGGACTCAGAACACTCATGTGGCCGATAACTTCAGCGGGGGTTAGTGTCCCATTAGGTGGGCCATCCAATTGCACTGGAATTGGAGGGCATAAAATGTCCAAAGCTGGTCTCTTTCATGCTCTGGCTTGGTGTATGGGGGAACTGGGACCAAAGGCAAGATCTTACACTTTGTTGGACAGAGAGAGAATGTTGCCTGTCAGCACCAACCATTCACAAGACCCAAATTTTGGGCCAAGAAAGAAATATACTAAAAGCCTGGCATCAGCTCTCCATTAGCCCCAATAATTGACATTCAAAGACTCCTGACATTATGTCAAGTCAGGCTAATCATCATTTATGGGTTCTCTCCAGAATTCTTTTTGAAACCTCTTTAAAATAGCCCCCTCCCGAAGAAAAGAAGGGAGTGACATTACAATAGTGTTAGAAGTACAAGATTATGATATTTCTCCAGTATTGGGGGATTCTGCAAATTGAGGAAAGAGGTAGATAGGATTTAACAGGGAAATTATCAGCGGTTGACTTAGACCAAAAGAAGCTCAGTCTACACCATTTTTCATCTTTAGCTTAGAGATACAATACATGATGTAACCTCTATTATAAGGAATTGCTTCCTGAGGTGGCCAGAGGATATAATATAGCTGTGCCGAGCCAAATGAATGCCTGTTAGACTCTGGAATTTTGCTAGGGATTATGCACAAAGAAACATAGGAACTGCTAACGGAATTCTATCCATGCCCGTGTACAAAGTGAAGAAAACCAAAGGGATCCAAACATCAGGAGTACACAATCATGATGGATCCCTCTTCAAGGAAGAGACAACTTTTCCCCCCAGCAGTATGGTGACCTAAATGCCTTAATACAATGAACACCCTCTCATGCAAAGTTAGTTTGAAAAATTGAAAATGTATTTCTAAGCTATCCCCATTGGCCAAGACAGTAAAAACAGAAATCCAAAGGGATAAGTGAAGAGTGAAACAGGTGGGTGCTCTGAAGATTTAACCTGACCCCTGCTTACCTTAAGTTTTTATTTTGATGTCAACATGGGAAGGAGGATAAACCAAAGACCACCCAAGCCAGAATAAAGCCAGAATTCCAAAGGCCGACACAATCCTTTGAAGAGTAAATTAGAGTTATGAAAAGAAAAACTCTTCCACATAAAGTAAGGGTTAGGATATTTGCTTGTCTTAAGCGTGTCACTAAATAGAAGAAAAAAAATGCCTTGAGAAATATTAAGTATATGCCATTCCTCACTAGGAACTCATAGTCACTATGTTGTCTGAAAAAAATCAAACTAAGAATTTATTTTAAAGGCATCCAGGGGAGGCCATGCTCCTCTGAGCCAGGCAGAAATAAAATCAATATATTGTAGATGAAAGTACTTCATGCTACATGTCAGACAATTGTCACGGATGAAACACCAAAGACTCTGATTTGTAGTGAAGCAATGTCAACCACACTTAAGGAAATGGGGCACTGTGCTTGAGAATCAGTTGAAAAATAATAAAATCATCATCATCATCATCAAATATACATACACAATTGGATATCTAAAAATGTAAATATTACAAGTAGCTAAACATTACAGGATACTTAGAAGTACGTACATATCAGTATGAAAAATATGTTTAATTTATTAAAAATAAAAGAATGGGTAAATATGAATAAGAAGCAAGAGACTATATAAAATGGTCAAGCAGCTTTGAAAAGAGAACAAAATTACATTTACATAGATGAAAAGAAAACACCATGATTGAAAGCTAAAGTAAGCAGCTGAAGTGAGGGGGTTTTAAACTTTTGCATTTCATGGTGCCCTGAGTATCTCAGTAATTTTTTCAAGAGGCTTTTAGGCCCAAAGAAATGTCCTACAGTTCCATATATGAAGTAGTTAGGTGAAGTTGAAACACTTAATAAGCATTTCTCATAAGAACTTAATAGCCATTTGAAAATTAATAAGAATAAATTGAATAAAACCTAATGATTCTATTACATTCCTAAATAACCACTTTTATCTAACAAAGTATGTGCACCTGGTGGGCACTGAAGAACTTTTTAAACTGTAGATTCATGTTGGTCATGAGCAGCCTTGTTTCCTGTTTCACATTGATTTGTGTAGTACCTGCTTTTGGTCACAACAGCAGCAAAAGTCACGACCTCACCAAAAGGAAAGTTGATACTGTGAACTACCTCGAGGTAGCAGCGCAATGTCTTCCTACCATGTGAGGTTGAGTTTTGCCATGTTCCTCTCAGATATTTAAAATATTCTGTGACCCCTGTGAGTTCAATGTGTCACCTCGAGGCAAGTCAGTGGCAGGGGTTACCTGAGTTTGGGAGCCATAGATTCAGACACTGCTACATAGAGAACTGAAGAAATGATCCAGAATGCAGCACAGGTTATCAGAACAGTCAGGCAACAAGCCAACATGGTGGATATGGTAAGAAGATGTTTTATAAAAGGGAGAAAAGAAGAGAGAGTATAGTGGAAAAGTGATGCTTAGGACATAAAATCTTATCATTTTCAAGAATTAATGAAAGCCCAATAGTCATAAGATTCATGAAGCACAGTGAATCCAAAGTAAAATGAGTAATTAAAAACAAAACAGGGACTTCCCTGGTGGCGCAGTGGTTAAGAATCCGCCTGCCAATGGAGGGGACATGGATTCGAGCCCTGGTCCAGGAAGATCCCACATGCCGTGGGGCAACTAAGCCCGTGCGCCACAACTACTGAGCCTGAGCTCTAGAGCCTGTGAGCCACAACTACTGAAGCCCACGTGCCACAACTACTGAAGCCCACGTGCCTAGAGCCGGTGCTCCAAAACAAGAGAAACCACTGCAATGAGAAGCCCACGCACCACAACGAAGAGTAGCCGCCACTCGCCACAACTAGAGAAAACCCGCGTGCAGCAGCAAAGACCCAACGCAGCAAAAAATAAATAAATTAATTAAAAAACAAAAAACAAACAAAAAACAAAACAAAACAAAACCACACATATTATCACCTGGACCTCTAACTTTAAAATTTCAGGAGAAAAAAGAAAAAAAAAAAAAAAGAGCACCTTTAGAGAAAGGGGAAGTTACAGAAATTAGGTTGGCAGCTGCTTGTTCAACATTAACAGTGGAAGCCAGAGATAGTGAATAATGGTATTTTCAAGATACCATTGGGAGGAAAGTAACTCAATTAGAACTCTCTACAGAGTGAAATTACCTTCTGAGAATGATGGAAAAATAAAGGTGTTTCAAAAGCTGACAAAAATCAAACATATTACTAAAAGACCCCCACTAAAGAATCTTGGCCTCTGGGAAGAAGGAAATGTAAATAGAAATAAATTGTTCAAGATAAGGGTAAATATCACCAAATATTATGTTTCAAAACACACTAATGACAATACCTTCATCTATGAGAATACAATAAAATAAGTCATTCCGTGTCTTAGTTCTAATAACTGCATATAAATGGGAATAGGGTTTCATTCAGGTTAAAATACACTGAGGTCTTTATATTTTTGAGAATGTGGATAGAAATATTGATTAATTTTAGACATTCTTAAGCTAACATAGTGATAAAAAGCCTGGAGTACCTATTAAAACAGTGTAAATAAATGCTATACCTACCAACCTAGGAAAGAGAGAAAAAAATGAAATGAATGAAAATACACACAAACACACACACACACACACACACACAAAATTCTATTCATTGACAAATTAACAGATCAACCCCCCAAAATGCTGATGTGCATTTGTAAATAACTTATTAAAATTAATGTCAGGGACTTCTCTGGTGGTGCAGTGATTAAGAATCTGCCTACCAATGCCGGGAACATGGGTTCAAGCCCTGGTCTGGGAAGATTCCACATGCCACAGAGCAACAAAGCCCGTGTGCCACAACTACAGAGCCTGCATGTCACAACTACTGAAGCTTGTGTGCCTAGAGCCCCTGTTCCACAACAAGAGAAGCCACCACAATGAAAAGCCTGCACACCCCAATGAAGAGTAGCCCCCACTCGCGGCAACTAGAGAAAGCCTGTGCACAGCAATGAAGACCCAACAGAGCCAAAAATAAATAAATAATTTTTAACACCTTTATTAGAGTATAATTGCTTTACATGGTGTGTTAGTTTCTGCTTTATAACAAAGTGAATCAGCTATACATATACATATATCCCCATATCTCCTCCCTCTTGTGTCTCCCTCGCACCGTCCCTATCTCACCCCTCTAGGTGGTCACAAAGCAATGAGTTGATCACCCTGTGCTATGTGGCTGCTTCTCACTAGCTATCTATTTTACATTTGGTAGTGTATATATGTCCATGCCACTCTCACTTCATCCCAGCTTACCCTTCCCCCTCCCCGTGTCCTCAAGTCCATTCTCTACGTCTGCGTCTTTATTCCTGTCCTGCCCCTAGGTTCTTCAGAACCTGTTTTTTTCTTTAGATTCCATACATATGTGTTAGCATACGGTATTTGTTTTTCTCTTTCTGACTTACTTCACTCTGTATGACAGTCTCTAGGTCCATCCACCTCACTACAAATAACTCAATTTCGTTTTTTTTATGGCTGAGCAATATTCCATTGTATATATGTGCCACATCTTCTTTATCCATTCATCTGTCGATGGACACTTAGGTTGCTTCCATATCTTGGCTATTGTAAATAGAGCTGCAATGAACATTGTGGTACATGACTCTTTTTGAATTATGGTTTTCTCAGGGTATATGCCCAGTAGTGGGATTGCTAGGTCATATGGTAGTTCTATTTTTACTTTTTTAAGGAACCTCCATACTGTTCTCCATAGTGGCTGTGTCAATTTACATTCCCACCAACAGTGCAGGAGGGTTCCCTTTTCTCCACACCCTCTCCAGCATTTATTGTTTGTAGATTTTTTGATGATGGCCATTCTGACTGGTGTGAGGTGATACCTCATTGTAGTTTTGATTTGCATTTCTCTACTGATTAGTGATGTTGAGCATCCTTTCATGTGTTTGCTGGCAATCTGTATATCTTCTTTGGAGAAATGTCTCTTTAGGTCTTCTGCCCATTTTTGGATTAGGTTGTTTGCTTTTTTGATATTGAGCTGCTTGTAAATTTGGGAGATTAATCCTTTCTCAGTTGCTTCAATTGCAATTATTTTCTCCCATTCTGAGGGTTGTCTTTTAGTCTTATTTATGGTTTCTATTGCTGTGCAAAAACTTTTAAGTTTCATAAGGTCCCATTTGTTTATTTTTATTTTTATTTCCATTTCTCTAGGAGCTGGGTCAAAAAGGATCTTGCTGTGATTTATCTCATAGAGTGTTCTGCCTATGTTTTTTCCTCTAAGAGGTTTATAGTGTCTGGCCTTACATTTAGGTCTTTAATCCATTTTGAGTTTATTTTTGTGTATGATGTTATGAAGTGTTCTAATTTCATTCTTTTACATGTAGCTGTCCAGTTTTCCCAGCACCACTTATTGAAGAGGCTCTCTTTTCTCCACTGTATACTTTTGTCTCCTTTCTCAAAAATAAGGTGACCATATGTGTGCGGGTTTATCTCTGGGCTTTATATCTTGTTCCATTGAACTATATTTCTGTTTTTGTGCCAGTACCATACTGTCTTGATTACTGTAGATTTGTAGTCTAGTCTGACGTCTGGGAGCCTGATTCTTCCAGCTCCATTTTTCTTTCTCAAGATTGCTTTGGCTATTCGGGTCTTTTGTGTTTCCATACAAATTGTGAAATTTTTTTGTTCTAGTTCTGTGAAAAATGTCACTGGTAGTTTGATAGGGATTGCATTGAATTTGAAGATTGCTTTGTGTACTATAGTCATTTTCACAATGTTGATTCTTCCAATCAAAGAAGATGGTCTATCTCTCTATCTGTTTGTATCATCTTTAATTTCTTTCATCAGTGTCTCACAGTTTTCTTCATACAGGGCTTTGGTCTCCTTAGGTAGGTTTATTCCTAGGTATTTTATTCTTTTTGTTGCAGTGGTAAATGGGAGAGTTTCCATAATTTCTCTTGCAGATTTTTCACCATTAGTGTATAGGAATGCAAGAGATTTCTGTGCATTAATTTTGTATCCTGCTACTTTACCAAATTCATTGATTAGCTCTAGTAGTTTTCTGGTAGCATTTTTCAGATTCTCTATTTATAGTATGATGTCATCTGCAAACAGTGACAGCTTTACTTCTTCTTTTCTGATTTGGATTCCTTTTATTTCTTTTTCTTCTCTGATTGCTGTGGCTAAAACTTCCAAAACTATGTTGAATAATAGCAATGAGAGTGGACAACTTTGTCTTGTTCCTGATCTTAGGGGAAATGATTTCAGTTTTTCACCATTGAGAACAATGTTGGCTGTGGGTTTGTCATATATGGCCTTTATTATGGTGAGGTAAGTTCCCTCTATGCCTACTTTCTGGAGAGTTTTTATCATAAATGGGTGTTGAATTTTGTCAAAAGATTTTTCTGCATCTATTTAGATGATCATATGGTTTTTCTCCTTCAATTTGTTAATATGTTTATCACATTAATTGTGTATATTGAAGAATCCTTGCATTCCTGGGATAAACCCCACTTGATCATGGTGTATGATCCTTTTAAGGTCCTGTTGGATTCTGTTTGCTAGTATTTTGTTGAGGATTTTTGCATCTCTGTTCATCAGTGATATTGGTCTGTAGTTTTCTTTCTTTGTGACATCTTTGTCTGGTTTTGGTATCAGGGTGATGGTGGCCTCATAGATTGAGTTTGGGAGTGTTTCTCCTTCTAATATATTTTGGAAGAGATTGAGAAGGATAGGTGTTAGCTCTTCTCTAAATGTCTGATGAATTCCCATATGAAGCCATCTGGTCCTGGGCTTTTGTTTGTTGGAAGATTTTTAATCACAGTCTCAATTTCAGTACTTGTGATTGGTCTGTTTATATTTTGTATTTCTTCCTGGTTCAGTCTCGGAAGGATGTGCTATTCTAAGAATTTGTCCATTTTTTCCAGGTTGTCCATTTTACTGGCATATAGTTACTTGTAGTAATCTCTCATGATCCTTTGTATTTCTGCAGTGTCAGTTGTTACTTCTCCTTTTTCATTTCTTATTCGGTTGATTTGAGTCTTCTCCCTTTCTTTCTTGATGAGTCTGGCTAATGGTTTATCAATTTTGTTTATCTTCTCAAAGAACCAGCTTTTAGTTTTGTTGATCTTTGCTATTGTTTCCTTCATTTCTTTTCCATGTATTTCTGATCTGATCTTTATGATTTCTTTCCTTCTGCTAACTTTGGGTTTTTTCGTTCTTCTTTCTCTAATTGCTTTAGGTGTAAGGTTAGGTTGTTTATTTGAGATGTTTCTTGTTTCTTGAGGTAGGATTGTATTGCTATAAACTTCCCTCTTAGAACTTCCTTTATTGCATCCCATAATTTTTGGGTCGTCGTGTTTTCATTGTCATTTGTTTCTAGGTATTTTTTGATTTCCTCTCTGATTTCTTCAGTGATCTCTTCGTTATTTAGTAGTGTGTTGTTTAGCCTCCATGTGTTTGTATTTTTTTACAGATTTTTTCCTGTAATTGATATCTAGTCTCATAGCATAGTCATCGGAAATGATACTTGATACAATTTCAATTTTCTTAAATTTTCCAAGGCTTGATTTGTGACCAAAGATATGATCTATCCTGGAGAATGTTCCATGAGCACTTGAGAAGAAAGTGTATTCTGTGGTTTTTGGATGGAATGTGCTATAAATATCAATTAAGTCCATTTTGTTTAATGTATCATTTAAAGCTTGTGTTTCCATATTTATTTTCATTTTAGATGATCTGTCTATTGGTGAAAGTGGGGTGTTAAAGTCCCCTAATATGATTGTGTTACTGTTGTTTTCCCCTTTTATGGCTGTTAGCATTTGCCTTATGTATTGAGGTGCTCCTGTGTTGGGTGAATAATATTTACAATTGTTTTATCTTCTTCTTGGATTGATCCTTTGATCATTATGTATTGTCCTTCTTTGTCTCTTGTAATAGTCTTTATTTTAAAGTCTATTTTGTCTGATATGAGGACTGCTACTCCAGCTTTCTTTTGATTTCCATTTGCATGGAATATCTTTTTGCATCCCCTCACTTTCACTCTGTATGTGTTCCTAGGTCTGAAGTGGGTCTGTTGTAGACAGTATATATATGGGTCTTGTTTTTGTATCCATTCAGCCAGTCTATGTCTTTTGGTTGGAGCATTTAATCCATTTACATTTAAGGTAGTTATAGATATGTATGTTCCTATTACCATTTTCTTAATTGTTTTGGGTTTGTTATTGTAGGTCTTTTCCTTCTCTTGTGTTTCCTGCCTAGAGAAGTTCCTTTAGCATTTGTTATAAAGCTAGTTTGGTGGTGTTGAATTCTCTTAGCTTTTGCTTGTCTGTAAAGGTTTTAATTTCTCCATCAAATCTGAATGAGATTCTTGCTGGTTAGAGTAATCTTGGTTGTAGGTTCTTCACTTTCATCACTTTAAATATTTCCTGCCACTCCCTTCTGGCTTGCAGTGTTTCTGCTGAAAGATCAGATGTTAGCCTTATGGGAATTCCCTTGTATGTTATTTGTTGTTTTTCCCTTGCTGCTTTTAATATTTTTTCTTTGTATTTAATTTTTGATAGTTTGATTAATATGTATCTTAGCATTTTTCTCCTTGGATTTATCCTGTATGGGACTCTCTGTGCTTCCTGGACTTGATTATTTCCTTTCCCATATTAGGGAAGTTTTCAACTATAATCTCTTCAAATATTTTCTCAGTTCCTTTCTTTCTCTATTCTTCTTCTGGGACTGCTATAATTATAATGTTGGTGTGTTTAATGTTGTCCCAGAGGTCTCTGAGACTGTCCTCAATTCTTTTTATTCTCTTTTCTTTATTCTGCTCTGCAGTAGTTATTTCTACTATTTTATCTTCCAGGTCATTTATCCTTTCTTCTGCCTCAATTATTCTGCTATTGATTCCTTCTAGAGAATTTTTACTTCCATTTATTGTGTTGTTCATCATTGTTTGTTTTCTCTTTAGTTTTTCTATGTCCTTGTTAAACGTTTCTTGTATTTTCTCTATTCTATGTCCGAGATTTTGTATCATCTTTACTATCATTACTCTCAGTTCTTTTTCAGGTAGACTGCCTATTTCCTCTTCACTTGTTTGGTCTGGTGGGATTTTACCTTGCTCCTTCATCTGCTGTGTGCTTCTCTGTCTTCTTAGTTTGCTTAACTTACTGTATTTGGGGTATTCTTTTCGCAGGCTGCAGGTTTGTAGTTCCCATTGTTTTTGGTGTCTGCCCCCAGTGGCTAAGGTTGGTTCAGTGGGTTGTGTACGTTTCCTGGTGGAGGGGACTGGTGTCTGTGGTCTGTTGGATGAGGCAGGATCTTGTCTTTCCGGTTGGCAGGACCGTATCTGGTGGTGTGTTTTGGGGTGTCTGTGACCTTATTATGATTTTAGGCAGCCTCTCTGCTAATGGGTGGGGTTGTTTTCCTGTCTTACTAGTTGTTTGGCATAGGGTGTCCAGCACTGTAGCTTGCTGGTAGTTGAGTGGAGCTGAGTCTTAGCGTTGAGATAGAGATCTCTGGGAGACCTTTTGCTGTTTGATATTATGTGGAGCTGGAAGGTCTCTGGTGGACGAATGTCCTGAACTTGGCTCTCCCACCACAGAGGCTCAGGCCTGACCCCCAGCCAGAGCACCAAGACCCTGTCAGCCCCATGGCTCAGAAGAAAAGGGAGAAAAAAAAGAAAGAAAGAAAGAAAGAAAAAGTAAAATAAAATAAAATATAGTTATTAAAATAAAAAGTTAAAAAAATTACTAAAATTAAAAAAACTTAAAATATGAAAAAATAGAAAGAAAGAAGAGAGCAACGAAACCAAAAAAACAAATCTACCAATGATAAGAAGCACTAAAAACTATACCAAAAAAACAAACAAAAAAAGGACAAACAAAACCCTAGAACAAATGGTAAAAGCAAAGCTATACAGACAAGAATCACACAAAGAAGCATACACATACACACTCACAAAAAGAGAAAAAGGAAATATATATATATTAAAAAAAAGGAAGAGAGCAACCGAATCAATAAACAAACCTACCAATGATAATAAACTCTAAATACTAAATTAAGATAAACATAAAACCAGAAACAAATTAGATGCAGAAAGCAAAACCCAAGTCTACAGTTGCTCCCAAAGTCCACCCCCTCAATTTTGGGATGATTCATTGTCTATTCAGGTATTCCAGAGATGCAGGGTACATCAAGTTGATTGTGGAGATTTATTCCGCTGCTCCTGAGGCTGCTGGGAGAAATTTCCCTTTCTCTTCTCTGTTCGCACAGCTCCTGGGGTTCAGCTTTGGATTTGGCCCCGTCTGTGCATGTAGGTTGCCTAAGGACATATGTTCTTTGCTCAGACAGGACAAGGTTAAAGTAGCAGCTGATTTGGGGGCTCTGGCTCACTCAGGCTGGGGGGAAGGATGGGTACGGAATGTGGGGTGAGCCTGTGGTGGCAGAGGCCAGCATGACGTTGCAACAGCTTGAGGTGCACCATGTGTCCTCCCAGGGAAGTTGTCCCTGGATCACGGGACCCTGGCCATGGTGGGCTGCACAGGTTCCTAGGAGGGGAGGTATGGATGGTGATCTGTGCTTGCACATGGGCTTCTTGGTGGCTACAGCAGCAGCCTTAGCATTTCATGCCCATCTCTGGTGTCCACACTGATAGCTGTGGCTCGCACCTCTCCCTGAAGCTCATTTAGGCAGTTCTCTGAATCCCCTCTCCTTGTGCACTCCGAAACAATGGTCTCTTGCTTCTTAGGCAGTTCCAGACTTTTTCCCGGACTTCCTCCAGGCTAGCTGTGGTGCACTAGCCCCCTTCAGGCTGTGTTCACGCAGCCAACTCCAGTCCTCTCCCTGGGATCTGACCTTCGAAGCCTGAGCCTCTGCTCCCAGCCCCCACCCACGCCCACCAGCAGGTGAGGAGACAAGCCTCTCAGGCTGGTCAGTGCTAGTCGGCACCAATCCTCTGTGCAGGAATCTCTCCGCTTTGCCCTCTGCACCCCTGTTGCTGCACTCTCCTCCATGGCTCCGAGGCTTCCCCCCCACCATCCCTGTCTCCGCCAGTGAAGGGGCTTCCTAGTGTGTGGAAAGTTTTCCTCCTTCACAGCTCCCTCCCAGAGGTGCAAGTCCTATCCCTATTCTTTTGTCTCTGTATTTTCTTTTTTCTTTTGCCCTACCCAGGTACGTGGGGAGTATCTTGCCTTTTGGGAAGTCTGAGGTTTTCTGCCAGTGTTCAGTAGGTGTTCTGAAGGAGTTATTCCACATGTAGATGCATTTCTGATGTATTTGTGGGCAGGAAGGTGATCTCCACGTCTTACTCCTCCACCATCTTGAAGGTCTCCCCAATAAATAAATTTATAAAAAAAAAAATTAATGTCAGGTTAGCAAATTATCTGGCTATAAAATCATACAATGCTAAACAAAAGATAATTGCATTTGTATTAACTGGAAACAAACTATTAGAGATTATAATTTTTAAAAGATACAATTTATAATTGCTAGAAGAAAAATACAAAGTATCTAGTAATAAATCTAACAAATTAGGTACAAGCCCTTTATGAGGGAACCTATAAGTCTTTATTAAGAAGTATTTAAGAAGAATTAATAAACCAGATTTATACCATGTTCCTGGATATAAAACTTCAAAATCATAAAAATACAATTACTCCTCCACATGATCTATACCAGAGGCCAGCAAACCTTATAAAGGATCAGATAGTAAATATTTTAGGCTTCACAGGCCATAGAATTGTCATCACATCTACTCCACTCTGCCTTTGTAGCTTGAAAGTAGCCATTGGCAATAGGTAAAGGAACTGACATGGCTGTGTTCTAATAAAACTTTATTTACAAACAGAGGCAAAGAGAAAACAGCAGAACAGGTTTGGCCTGTGGTTTGTTGTTTGTCAACTCCTGATCTCTTTAATGCAATTCCAATATCAAAATCCAGAGTAGTGTGTTTGTGTGTGTGTGTGTGTGTGTGTGTGTGTGTGTATGTGTAATTTAACAAATGAATTCTAAAGTGTCTGTGACCAAGTACTGGCCTAAGAATAACCAAAATATTCCCAGGAAAGAACAAAGTCACTTATCCTACCAGAAATGAAGACTTTATAAAACTAGAGTTATTAAGACAGTGGGCCATTGAGACAAAATAGTCAAATAGATGAACGGGACAAGATACAAAGCACAGAACTTGCTATTGTATATGACAGTGGTGTCCCTGCAGATTGCAGGAATGGAAGACCATTCAATCTATGTTGCTGACACAACAATTTCTCAATATGGAAAGTGAGTGCAATTGGATTTCTACCTCAATTCAGAGACAAAATTTGATTCTGGGTGAATTACAGACTGAAATTAAAGGTACATTTAAAACCTTTCAGAATAAAATATGAAAATATCTTTCTTATCCTGGAGTAAGGGGAACTTTCTTAAGTAAGACAAAAAATAAACCTTCAAAACTTAAAAAAAAATCCTATAACTGCACTGAAGTTAGACCATCTGTTCATCAAAAATATCTTGATAAGAGTACAAAGAAAAATAAAAAGCTGATGGGAAAATTTTTACACATACCAAAAAACCCTCATGGATTAATATCTAGGAGATATTAATAACTTCTAGTTATTAAAAATAAAAACTAGCATAATCAAAAAAATGCTCAAGAGACATGAACGGACATTTCACAACAGAAGAATCATAAATTAGGGGTAAACATTGGGAAAGATGATAATTTTCTATAGTTATCCGGGAAATGTAAAATAAATATACAGTACAGTATTGTACAGCCCACAATTTGGCAAAAAGTAAAGAAACATAGTGCACCAAGACTTGGCTGGGAGATGCCACTGTAGAGAGTTTAAACTGTTAGATACAATTTAGGAAACACTTTGAAATTATCCACTGAAGTTGAAAGTATTAATACCCTATGATCCAGAGATTCCACTAGTGGGCAGAGAAACTATTGCTTGATTACACCAGGCAGACATTAAAGAAAGTATTTATTGAAACATTATTTACCAAAACAAAACACTTCGGACTACTCTAATGTAGTATCCATTTTACAGAATGGATAAATATGCTTAGGCATATTCATGTAATGTAATTCTATACAGCAGTGAGAATGAAATAATTACAGATAGACACACTGACATGGATGGATATTAAAAGCATAATATTGAATAAAAGAAGCAAGTCCCAGATGTACCAGAAGAGGTACATTAGAGTCTATGTATTTAATGGTCAAATATGTAAAACAAAACAATGCATACTTAAAGCTACATCAATATGTGTTAAAACTATATTCAAATAGGAAGCATAGAACAAAACTTGAGAAATTTGTTAACTCTGGGTGGGAGGAAGGGGAACGAACAAGGGGATGGTGAAATGTTTAAATGGCTTTGATGATTTTCTGTTTCTTAACGTGGATGATAGGCATACACATGTTCATTTTATTATTCATACACGTTATAAATGCTTATTGTATGTATTCATAATATGAATTATGATGTAATGTGCATCACAAAGAAGTAGAAACTTAAACAAAATAATATCAGTGAAAAATGAAGTAGCAAAAAGCAAAGAAGCATTATTTGCAGGGTGCTAGGGTCAGCATACTTCTAAAATTTTCGAGCCATTTCCAATTTAAAAGGGCACCAGGCTAGGAGCATTTGACCCTTTCTCCTGCAATGTTACTTTAAAATGCTTGTAAAGGCTGAGCAAAAGATAGAAACTTCCATCTTCGCTGGAATCTTACATGGCAAACAACCTATAGCTAGAATCTGAAGGAATGGAGTCTAATTTTAGATTGATGCAGCAATACTGAGGAAAAAACAGAGTTCAGTGCTTTGCATCATGGTAGAGTGGCCACTCTCCCAAGTGAAGATAGGATGCTTCATACTCTAGCATCATCACTACACATTAGATCTCATGAGGAGCTTTAAACAATAAATACTAATGTCTGATGCCAAATTCACACTAGACACAAAAGGATCAGAATCTGTGAGGGTGAGTCCAGACATGTTTAAGTTTCCCAGGTGATTCTAATATGCATCCAAAGTTAATTATTACTAGTCTAAGAGTTCTAGTTTTTGTCTCTTTAAAGTGGAGGAAGAAACTCACAGTACTTGCAAAACAAATGAGTGAGGAAGGCATATAAGTATGTATGTATATATATACACACCTATACATCTGATTTTATTTTCCAATCTTTTACAGTTTTCTCACATATCTCTAAATCAAATGTAACATTCTTTAAAACAATTTCCCTTTGAGTCTTTCTGACTCAAAACTTTGCTCTTTTAGAAACAATTTTCTTTTTTGTCATTCGTATTTCACTGTTTTACATAACAATTGTATACACAGAGTAACAAGTATGGTAACAATTATAATAACAAGTATGGTTAGCAGTACTAAATTTGGGAACTAATACAAGTGATTCTTGAGAAGCATTAAAGAAAAGCATAACCATGAATGCTTGGCATCTTGTGGGCATCAGGTTTTTGCAGAAGAAATAAAGTATTTTAATTAAGTATAATCTGGAGATCATTTAAGAGAGAGAAAACAACAAGACAAAATATTTGTGCATGTGATATTGTCTAA
The DNA here is from genome assembly GCF_028023285.1 of Balaenoptera ricei. Lineage (NCBI taxonomy): Eukaryota > Metazoa > Chordata > Mammalia > Artiodactyla > Balaenopteridae > Balaenoptera > Balaenoptera ricei. The sequence goes on along the minus strand of NC_082653.1, from coordinate 40,540,488 downwards.
AGCACTGTTAAGCAGGGGTGGAGAAAGAATTCTGGAACAACCACATACATTCAAGTATGGCCGGGGCAAGAAGGAGGAGAGAATACCATCCCTCGGGGCTACAGAACTCCATCACACACTACCTGATTATTTCTGAGGAATTCTGCTGGAATCTGAGCACAGCAACCTGTCCTGGAGCTGTGGATCTGAGAACAGGAAGTGACCATCCCCAAGAAGAGAAGAAGGATTTAGGGAAATTCACACACCCTGTCTCTATGTCTCCTCCTTTGAAAATGAATAAAGAGGAATAAAAACTACACATAAGGTATGAAACAAGAAAAGGGAACATCGTCTTGAACACTTAGAGAAAGAGAAAAAATTTAAATACGTTGCTTGTTGGGTATGTTTTAATTAGTGGATGCTCGGAGGGAACTTTTACTGACCATACGGATTAAGAGACGTCACCAAAGTTTTTCCAATTTTTCTGTGTTTCTTTTTTTTTTTTTTTCTGGTTGGAGTCTGTTTTGATTTGCATTCTCTAAAAATAAGGCCTGGAGAGAATCCAAATGCACAATATTTATTAGAGTGGTGATCTCAGGAAACACTGGTACAGGAGTAGAGTAGTGAAACAGAGGGGAAGGCAGCTAAAAAAGAGTCGGCTACTGAAGATATTACCACTACAGGAATCTTCATATCATCTTGCTGAGGAGCCCTGGGAAATAGTATAGTGCAAACCAAGGGGGTTTTCCCCAAGAGTGAGGGAGCTGGGGTATTTATCCACCAAATTCTCATCCATCATTTGTCAAGGACTACTTCTGGGGTCATACAAGGCTCATACAACTCCTAAGGTCATGAAAGGCCTACTCAGAATTTGGGTCAGGTGTATTCCTGCAATCATGCCGGCAGAGGCATGGGTGTTCACTGCCTTTGATGTCCATGAGTGAGGGTCAAGATGATATGGAGAGCCCTCATCTTTATCATAGACAGCATCTTCTGTTATGTATTGCATTTTCTTACTTAAAAAATAGGACTCTCTGAAGACATCCTCCAAACCTTCTGCCTGGTGGTGCTTTAGTGATTAAGACTTGCTAATTTCAAGCAATGGAATCTGCCACCTGTACTCTATTCTCTAGAGTCAGGTATCATTGGTCCCTATCTTTTAGTGATGTGTGAATGTTGGTTCAGGTAGGAGTTATGGACAATGTTATACTAGACTAACTGTTGGATATGCCCAGGTGTGTTGTATAGTTGAAAAGGAGCTATTTGCAGACAAGTATATCACTAGATGTTAGTTGGCCCAAGGGTATATATTTAGCATGAAATCCCCCAAAATAAGCATTAAAGTTTTTCTCATTTGCTTTTTCTGGTTATATTTCTACCTGTTGCTTATGAGATACAGAATATGTTGGTGATGGAAAGGGTCATGTGGCTGAATTAGGATGTTGAATATGCCTTTGATATGTTCATGAAGATTCATATTTCCTATTTTCAGGACACCAGTAGACATCACAGTTTTAAGCCATTTTCCAAGTGACTTCAAGCCAGACTAGAATTTAAAAACAAGTAGTAAGGAAAATAAACTTGAGATGCTCTCTAAGAATATAAAGGCAGAGGAAAAGAGATTCAAATGAAAAGATAAAATGTGATAGAACTGAGGACAGAGAATCAGCCTAACAATTGAAAGTGTAACTGAAGATAAAACAATTATTAATAAAACAGAAGTAAAATTTTTAAAAATAAAACTTTCATAAGACCTTCTCATAAGCCTTTCCTGACTCCCAAACCAACTTGCTTTAAAATACTGAAATATGTTACGATAGTTTAGGTAAATGTCAACAAACAGAGAAAAATTAACAAATACTATAAAAAATAGTTTCACTGACATCCAAAGAGAAATAGCAGGTTCCTACAAAAAAAACCCCACATATATCAGGCTAGATGGAGATTCTTTTATGCAACATTAAATGATGGAAAGTGATGCAATCACACCTACACAGTTTTGTGGGAAAATGTTTTTTTATCTAATTCATATTTGATAGGTACTATATATTTAATGTATATAAGCCACAAAAAGAAGTTAATATTTGTTGAAGTGTTCAGATACTATAATGGCTAAGTACCCTCATTAAAAAAAGGACTTGACCATGGGCTCCAAATAGCCAGGAGAGAAATAAGAATCAATAATTCAAGAAGAGGGAAGTCGTGATATACAAATATGGGTGATGATCACTGAGACAAGTTAAAATGAAATTGCTTATAAACTTGTGATAAATTTGGACACACAATTGAATGCCAATTTCAAATTTGTCTTCTTGAAGATAATACTTTGGTATTTAAATATTTTTAATTATAATTATCTGGGTCTGAAAATAAATATCATGAAAAATACATGAATGTTGTGGAATAGCAAGCAGAACAATGTAAAAGTGTGAAATTGCTTTTCTTGCATAAAAGGAAATCAGAGTTTATTATTTTATGCTTAGCTTTGATGTATAAAGGATTTTAAGTTGAAGAACATTTTTGAAAATCTTAAATGTAACGATGAGGAATATCATATACAAGATGTATTATTTTAAAGAAGAGGAAATGATAAAATCAGAGGAAACTAAGCCATATAGCAAAGAAGAGAAAGCAAATGAAACCACAATGAAGCATAAAAATAATAAGCAGAAAGAAAACATCCAAGCATAAAAAGCATATCAATTCTGACAATAAACACAAATGAGTCTGGCTTCTTTACTAAAATATAGACATTCACAGATAGGTCATAAAGCAAAAGCCCAACTATTTGTAGCCTACAACTGATAAATAAAAGAAAATGACTCAGAAAGGTTAAAAAAAGGCGATGTGTAAAGTTACCCTGGGAAATACAACTTAAGTAAAGGTAGGAAAGGCAATATTAATATTAGACAAAGTAAAATTGAAGGCAGAAAGCATAAAAACAGTACAAGGAGAATTGTTTATAAAAGTTATAATCCTCATGAGGCTAAATGTGCTGGAAAACAGAACAACAAAATAGACACAGTCCCAACTGAGGAAACAAGAGATATACATATAAATACAATAGATTTGGGAGGATTTATTACACCTCTCTAATTTTTGGCAGATCTGGGAGACACTAAAATAAATAAGAAACTAGATGACTTAAGTACAAAATAAATGAGGTTACATTTTCCCCAAGTATCCATGGATTATTTATAAGAAGATACTTATGTACTAGATCCCAAAGAAAATAATATAGACCATTTACAGGCTTCTTGTATGAGTCCCAACACCAGCCCGGGTATTAGGACTTGTTCCTTAACTGGCAATGACCCAAGACTTATTGGCTCCTGAACAACATGTGACTTGTCCTTGTGTGTGACCCCACAATAAATATTTCTGGGATCCCTCCGGAGTTTTTTCTATGTTTTCATATATACACCTCTTATTTGTTGGGTGGCAATGGAGACCTCCCAAGTCTGCTGTCTTAGATGAACAAAAAATATGAAAGAAGGTAAACTTATCATTATGTCCATCTGATATGATTTTCTATAGGAAACCTAAGAGAATCAACCGAAAAACTACTTTATCAAACAATAAAGTAGTTAGCTATAAGGATACAAAATAAATGTAGGGAATATAATTCCTCCATATATGCAAAACAATCAGTTGGAATATATAATAAAAGACAAGACTCCACTTACAGTAGCATCTGGGATAAACTTAATAAGAAATATTCAAACTATATAGGAGGAAAACAATAAATAAGACTGAAAAAAAAGACTAGATGAGCAAATGAAAAATCTGAGCAGTTGTTTGGATGAAAAGATTCTATATCACTAAGAGGTCCATTCTCCCTATTAATTTATGAGTTTAACATGACTGTGATAAAAATGTCAACAGATTTTTTTCTGGCATCAGTTAAACTGATTCCAAGTTCTCCCAGAAGAATAAACTATCAAGAAGAGTCAGGAAATCTCTAAATCTGACTGAAAAGTAGTGAAAGGGACCAAGCCCTACTCAAGATAAAGATATGCTATAAAGCCTCACTAATTAAAGCAGTATTGGCACATGAATAGTCAGAAAAATGGAACATAATAGCATTCAAGAATGATTTCAAATGCATGTAGTATTTATATTGGTTGGTGGTATGGTTGAGGTGGTATCTCAAATTAGTGGATTAGTTAAGGATGAATTTTTTTTTAAACAAACGATATTAGTATTGTCAGGTAGCTGTTGGGGAAAAAAAAGATGGCACTGGATCCATGTTTTATGTAGTACACTGAAATAAACTTCAAATAGAGTATATTTTTAAAAGAATTCAAATTAAATACGAGCAAATTTCTTTATAAATGTAAGTAGAGAAGGCCTTGCTAAAATGACTCAAAACCAAAAGACATAAAAAGTCGATAATGTTAGGAAATTTTTAAAAGTTTTAAAGTCTTACATAAAAAAATAGGAAATGTCAAAAGAAGCATAGCCTATTTTTAAAAATTAGTAACTCATGGAGAAGACAAAGGACTTGTACCTGAATATGTAGAGAGATTATTAAAAATGATTTAAAAGATGCAATTCAACAGAAAAGTGGGCAAAGATAAGGACAGATAAATAACAGTTCACAGAGTTAAAAAAATGATCCTTAAACCATTTGTACACTCTTTCTCATGAAAAGTAAAATGCAAATTAAAACCATGATGAGATGCCACAAATAGCAAGTGTTGGTGAGGAGATGGAGAAAAGAGAACACTTTTGCACTGTTGGTGGGAATGTAAAATGATGCAGCCACTATGGAAAACAGTGTGGAGGTTCCTCAAAATATTAAAAATAGAACTACTATATGATCCAGCAATTCCTTTTCTTGGTATTTATCCAAAGAAAACAAACACACTAATTCAGAAATATATACACACCCCCATGTTTATTTCAGCATTATTTACAATAACCAAGACATGGAGACAACCTATTTGTCTATTAACAGATGCATGAAAAAAGAAAATGTGATATATACAGTGGAAAATTATTCAGCCATAGGGAGGAAGGAAATTGTGCCATTTGCAACAACGTGGATGAACCCTGAGGGCATGATGCTAAATTAAATAAGTCAGATAGAGAAAGACAAATGCTGTATGATCTCACTATACTGAAATCTAAAAAACAAACAAACAAACTCATAGAAACAGAGTAAATTAGTGGTTGTCAGGGGTTAGTGGTGAAGGAAATGGGTGATGGTGGCGAAAGGGTATAAATTCCTTGTATAAGATGAATAAGTTCTGGGGATCTAATGTTTAGCATGTTGACTATAAGTTCACAATAATTGTACTGTATACTTGAAAGTTAGAGAGTAGATCTTAAATGTTCACACCACACACACAAAAAAGGTAACAATGTGAGGTAATAGATATATTAACTAATTTTATTGTGGTAATCATTTGGCAATATGCATGTGTATCAAACCATCATGTTATAAACCTTAAACTTACGCAATGTTGTACATCAAATAGATCTCAATAAAGCTGGATTTTTTTTAAAAAATGAAAAAGACATCTGAAGAAAATGAACACACATTTCTCAGAATAGAAATACAGATGACTTTTAAACATAAATACATGCTCAAATTCACTCATAATTAAAGAAATGCATATTAAAATAGAAATAGGATACTGGTTTCCAATTTTCAGATTACACGTTTGTACATTTGATATCTCACTAAGGCATGGACATAGCACAATTCAAGTCTCATGGATGGTTGGTGAGACACGGCATAGAAATACTAGTGTATCTGAAAAGCAGGTTGACAAAAACTATCAAAATTTTAAAGGCTCATATCCTTACAGCCAGAAATTTACTTAAATTTTTTATTTCATAGATAGACATACATGTGTGTAAGCACATATGCACATAGATATTCACTGTATAATTTGGTATAATTTGGAATAGCCAAAACAAACAATACAGAAGCTGGAGGCATTCTATTGTCATTTATTCTACAATAAATGATAGTCAACATTAACAATTTTTGATGCAAACATAGGAAAAATATTATGTAAATATTAAAAATTATGAGGTCGATCTTTCTATGTGCTGTTATGGGATATTTAAAAAGTGCTAAAAAGCAAAGTTCAGATAGCATATATAAAACTATATTTAAGGAGATTTATAAGATATCTATATTAGAATATTTCTGGAAGATTATAGAAAAATATTAAAAATATCTATTAGTAGTAATTGCTTCTAGGAATGAAGCTAAGTTCTAAGATGAGGTCTTACTTTTTTTTTTTTTTTTCACACACACACACTGTATTTTATTTTTACAAGAGATAAATAGACTGACACCAAGCATTGTACATGGATAACCACAACAAAAGCAACAATGATTGCAATTACCAAACATGAAACACACTCATACTATGTCATAATATTGACATTCAGTCCAGTAATCCTCCACTGTAACAGTTCCTTTACTTTGCAGTGAAAATTGATTTGTATATTCTTTTCCTCTGAGTCCTTGTGGGATTTTTTTTTTTTTAATTCAGAAAGTCACAAAAATTATACTCATCATCATCAGTTCACTCAGTCCCATGTAATTAATTTTTTTTTTCATCTTGATCTTTTGTTAGCACTTTTATGAGTTCATCAGTTTTTCATTAGAGTTCTGAAAATGCTTATTCATTCAGTTCAGCAGTACAGTCAGTTACCAGAAATTTGTACTTGTCAGAGTCTTTTCCATGAATTTCTTAAAGATGAAACCCTTTTATAGGAACATATTTGCAAAATCATCAGAGTACACCCAGAACTGTCTGTAAATGACAAAAGACTTAAAAATGACCACGGTTAAAGATGTGATGAAAGTTCATAATAATGCAGTTGACAAGAAAATTAGTTATTTCTGAGATATACATTTTAAAGTAATAACTAGGATTATTACTTATAACATTATACCAGAACATATAAGACTTTTAGAAATTTCATGTAATGTCTGAAACATTTATATTAACATATTTCCATACATATTTCCATACAAATACAAATATAAGATTTTTAGAAATTTCATGTAATGTCTGGAACATTTATATTAACATATTTCCATACAAATAACCCAATGAAAGTTTAGTATTAGTTGTTTTGTTTGTTTTTTTATACTGCAGGTTCTTATTAGGCATCAATTTTATACACATCAGTGTATACATGTCAATCCCAATCGCCCAATTCAGCACACCACCATTCCCACCTCACCGCAGTTTTCCCCCCTTGGTGTCCATATGTCCATTCCCTACATCTGTGTCTCAACTTCTGCCCTGCAAACTGGCTCATCTGTACCATTTTTCTCGGTTCCACATACATGCATTAATATATGATATTTGTTTTTCTCTTTCTGACTTACTTCACTCTGTATGACAGTCTCTAGATCCATCCACGTCTCAACAAATGACTCAATTTCATTCCTTTTTATGGCTGAGTAATATTCCATTGTATATACGTACCACAACTTCTTTATCTATTCATCTGTTGATGGGCATTTAGGTTGCCTCCATGACCTGGCTATTGTAAATAGTGCTGCAATGAACATTCGGGTGCATATGTCTTTTTGAATTATGGTTTTCTCTGGGTATATGCCCAGTAGTGGGATTGCTGGATCATATGGTAATTCTATTTTTACTTTTTTAAGGAACCTCCATATTGTTCTCCATAGTGGCTGTATCAATTTACATTCCCACCAACAGGGCAAGAGGGTTCCCTTTTCTCCACACCCTCTCCAGCATTTGTTGTTTGTAGATTTTCTGATGATGCCCATTCTAACAGGAGTGAGGTGATACCTCATTGTAGTTTTGATTTGCATTTCTCTAATAATTAGTGATGTTGAGCATCTTTTCATGTGCTTCGTGGCCATCTGTATGTCTTCTTTGGAGAAATGTCTATTTAGGTCTTCTGCCCATTTTTGGATTGGGGTGTTTGTTTCTTTAATATTGAGCTGAATGAGCTGTTTATATATTTTGGAGATTAATCCTTTGTCCGTTGATTCATTTGCAAATATTTTCTCCCATTCTGAGGGTTGTCTTTTCGTCTTGTTTATGGTTTCCTTTGCTGTGCAAAAGCTTTGAAGTTTCATTAGGTCCCACTTGTTTATTTTTGTTTTTATTTCCATTACTCTAGGAGGTGGATCAAAAAAGATCTTGCTGTGATTTATGTCAAAGAGTGTTCTTCCTATGTTTTCCTCTAAGAGTTTTATAGTGTCCAGTCTTATATTTAGGTCTCTAATCCATTTTGAGTTTATTTTTGTGTGTGGTGTTAGGGAGTATTCTAATTTCATTCTTTTACATGTAGCTGTCCAGTTTTCCCAGCACCACTTATTGAAGAGACTGTCTTTTCTCCATTGTATATCTTTGCCTCCTTTGTCACAGATTAGTTGACCATAGGTGCGTGGGTTAATCTCTGGGCTTTCTATCTTGTTCCATTGATCTATGTTTCTGTTTTTGTGCCAGTACCATATTGTCTTGATTACTGTAGCTTTGTAGTATAGTCTGAAGTCAGGGAGTCTGATTCCTCCAGCTCCATTTTTTTGCCTCAAGACTGCTTTGGCTATTCGGGGTCTTTTGTGTCTCCATACAAATTTTAAGATGATTTGTTCTAGCTCCGTAAAAAATGCCATTGGTAATTTGATAGGGATTGCATTGAATCTGTAGATTGCTTTGGGTAGTATACTCATTTTCACAATGTTGATTCTTCCAATCCAAGAACATGGTATATCTCTCCATCTGTTGGTATCATCTTTAATTTCTTTCATCAGTGTCTTATAGTTTTCTGCATACAGGTCTTTTGTCTCCCTAGGTAGGTTTATTCCTAGGTATTTTATTCTTTTTGTTGCAATGGTAAATGGGAGTGTTTCCATAATTTCTCTTTCAGATTTTTCATCATTAGTGTATAGGAATGCAAGAGATTTCTGTGCATTAATTTTGTATCCTGCAACTTTACCATATTCATCAATTAGCTCTAGCAGTTTTCTGGTGGCAGTTTTAGGATTCTCTATGTATAGTATCATGTCATCCGCAAACAGTGACAGTTTTACTTCTTCTTTTCCAATTTGTATTCCTTTTATTTCTTTTTCTTCTCTGATTGCCGTGGCTAGGACTTCCAGAACTATGTTGAATAATAGTGGTGAGAGTGGACATCCATGTCTCGTTCCTGATCTTAGAGGAAATGCTTTCAGTTTTTCACCATTGAGAATGATGTTTGCTGTGGGTTTGTCATATATGGCCTTTATTATGTTGAGGTAGGTTCCCTCTATGCCCACTTTCTGGAGAGTTTTTATCAGAAATGGGTGTTGAATTTTGTCAAAAGCTTTTTCTGCATCTATTGAGATGATCATATGGTTTTTATCCTTCAATTTGTTAATATGGTGTATCACATTGATTGATTTGCGTATATTGAAGAATCCTTGCATCCCTGGGATAAATCCCACTTGATCGTGGTGTATGATCCTTTTAATGTGTTGTTGGATTCTGTTTGCTAGTATTTTGTTGAGGATTTTTGCATCTATATTCATCAGTGATATTGGTCTGTAATTTTCTTTTTTTGTAGTGTCTTTGTCTGGTTTTGGTATCAGGGTGATGGTGGCCTCAAAGAATGAGTTTGGGAGTGTTCCTTCCTCTGCAATTTTTTGGAAGAGTTTGAGAAGGATGGGTGTTAGCTCTTCTCTAAACGTTTGATAGAATTCACCTGTGAAGCCATCTGGTCCTGGACTTTTGTTTGTTGGAAGATTTTTAATCACAGTTTCAATTTCATTACTTGTGATTGGTCTGTTCATATTTTCTGTTTCTTCCTGGTTCAGTCTTGGAAGGTTATACCTTTCTAAGAATTTGTCCATTTCTTCCAGGTTGTCCATTTTATTGGCATAAAGTTGCTTGTAGTAGTCTCTTAGGATGCTTTGTATTTCTGTGGTGTCTGTTGTAACTTCTCCTTTTTCATTTCTGATTTTATTGATTTGAGTCCTCTCCCTCTTTTTCTTGATGAGTCTGGCTAATAGCTTATCAATTTTGTTTATCTTCTCAAAGAACCAACTTTTAGTTTTATTGATCTTTGCTATTGTTTTCTTTGTTTCTATTTCATTTAGTTCTGCTCTGATCTTTATGATTTCTTTCCTTCTGCTAACTTTGGGTTTTGTTTGTTCTTCTTTCTCTAGTTTCTTTAGGTGTAAGGTTAGATTGTTTACTTGAAATTTTTCTTGTTTCTTTAGGTAGGCTTGTATAGCTATAAACTTCCCTCTTAGAACTGCTTTTGCTGCATCCCATAGGTTTTGGGTCGTCATGTTTTCATTGTCATTTGTCTCTAGGTATTTTTTAATTTCCTCTTTGATTTCTTCAGTGATCTCTTGGTTATTTAGTAACGTATTGTTTAGCCTCCATGTGTTTGTCTTTTTTACGTTTTTTTCCCTGTAATTCATTTCTAATCTCATAGCGTTGTGGTCAGAAAAGATGCTTGATATAATTTCAATTTTCTTAAATTTACTGAGGCTTGATTTGTGACCCAATATGTGATCTATCCTGGAGAATGTTCCGTGCGCACTTGGGAAGAACGTGTAATCTGCTCTTTTTGGATGGAATGCCCTATATATATCAATTAAATCTATCTGGTCTATTGTGTCATTTAAAGCTTCTGTTTCCTTATTTATTTTCATTTTGGATGATCTGTCCATTGGTGTAAGTGAGGTGTTAAAGTCCCCCACTATTATTGTGTTACTGTCGATTTCCTCTTTTATAGCTGTTAGCAGTTGCCTTATGTATTGAGGTGCTACTATGTTGGGTGCATATATATTTATAATTGTTATATCTTCTTCTTGGATTGATCCCTGGATCATTATGTAGTGTCCTTCCTTGTCTCTTGTAACATTCTTTATTTTAAAGTCTATTTTATCTGATATGAGTATAGCTACTCCAGCTTTCTTTTGATTTCCATTTGCATGGAATATCTTTTTCCATCCCCTCACTTTCAGTCTGTATGTGTCCCTAGGTCTAAAGTGGGTCTCTTGTAGACAGCATATATATGGGTCTTGTTTTTGTATCCATTCAGCCAGTCTATGTCTTTTGGTTGGGGCATTTAATCCATTCACGTTTAAGGTAATTATCGATATGTATGTTCCTATGACCATTTTCTTAATCGTTTTGGGTTTGTTTTTGTAGGTCCTTTTCTTCTCTTGTCATTCCCACTTAGAGAAGTTCCTTTAGCATTTGTTGTGGAGCTGGTTTGGTGGTGCTGAAATCCCTTTACTTTTGCTTGTCTGTAAAGCTTTTGATTTCTCCATCAAATCTAAATGAGATCCTTGCCGGGTAGAGTAATCTTGGTTGTAGGTTCTTCCCTTTCATCACTTTAAGTATATCATGCCACTCCCTTCTGGTTTGTAGAGTTTCTGCTGAGAAATCAGCTGTTAACCTTATGGGAGTTCCCTTGTATGTTATTTGTCGTTTTTCCCTTGCTGCTTTCAATAATTTTTCTTTGTCTTTAATTTTTGCCATTTTGATTACTATGTGTCTCGGCGTGTTTCTCCTTGGGTTTATTCTGTATGGGACTCTCTGCGCTTCCTGGACTTGGGTGGCTATTTCCTTTCCCATGTTAGGGAAGTTTTCGACTATAATCTCTTCAAATATTTTCTCTGGTCCTTTCTCTCTCTCTTCTCCTTCTGGGACTCCTATAATGCGAATGTTGTTGCGTTTAATGTTGTCCCAGAGGTCTCTTAGGCTGTCTTCATTTCTTTTCATTCTTTTTTCTTTAGTCTGTTCCGCAGCAGTGAATTCCACCATTCTGTCTTCCAGGTCACTTATCCGTTCTTCTGCCTCAGTTATTCTGCTATTGATTCCTTCTAGTGTAGTTTTCATTTCAGTTATTGTATTGGTCATCTCTGTTTGTTTGTTCTTTAATTCTTCTAGGTCTTTGTTAATCATTTCTTGCATCTTCTCAATCTTTGCCTCCATTCTTATTCCGAGGTCCTGGATCATCTTCACTATCATTATTCTGAATTCTTTTTCTGCAAGGTTGCTTATCTCCACTTCATTTAGTTGTTTTTCTGGGGTTTTTTCTTGTTCCTTCATCTGGTACATAGCCCTCTGCCTTTTCATCTTGTCTATCTTTCTGTAATTGTGTTTTTTTTTTCTAGGAATGAAGCTAAGTTCTAAGATGAGGTCTTACTTTTCAATGTATACTTTTTCATGCTTTTTGAAAATTTGACCATAGGCTTGTATCACTTTTAATAAATTAAACTACCTAAAATTATATAATTAAAAATAAAAGGAGATCCAGGCAAACAAGTATCATCCCTTGCAATTAATTCCATCCCCACAAAGAATTCAATTGGATCCTGGAGGACTCAAATGTTTTTCCAGGTAGAAGAAGTTTTTAATGGTTTGTTTTCATTTTGATTTGTTTTATAAGCAGAGCCAGTTTTCAAAAGAGCTTCTTCCAGGCAGCTAAATGCACATACATTTTCAAGCCTTATGTGCATACGAATCACTTGGGGTTCTTGTTAAAATGCATGTTCTGGTTCAGAATGCTTGGTCTTGGCCTGAGAATCTGCATTTCTAACTGGAACCCAGGTAACTTTTCCATGCAGTACACAGTGAATAACAAAACATCATCTTCAGGAAAGCATAAATGAATCTTTTTTTTTGTAGCATGCACTATTTTGTTCTTTCTTCACTCATTAAATCTTGGTCATAATCTCAAGTGAGAAGCTCTTTCTTTCAGCAAACAGGAATCACTGGATTAGAAGTTTTCTGTCTTGACTTTGGCTTCTACTCTGTCATCTGGCAAAATGGTTTCCAGATAAATTCTTTATCTTCTTGCCCTGATCAGAGGGATTGTGCAATTACCATTCTCTCTAAGCCCTGATAATGACGTGCAAAAAGCCATCAGTCAGTTAAATTGCCAAAGACATGATTGAAGAATGGAGGGCTCTCTGTGGAAGAGGAGAACCAGAAACAATAAGAAGAGTTTGATTAGAACACAGCCAGGACAGATTTGGGGAAGGAGAGGCCCACCTCCTGCTTCTTGATTGGGTCTGAAAGATGGGAGTTTGTGGGGAGGAGATATAACAACACAACCTCTAATTGCCCTGATTGATTGAGGCACAGTGATTGAGAGAAGCATAATCTGTACACTGCAAACTGTCTGCTCCCAACATTGGGAGGCCTACACAATCCCAGTTGCTGGCTAATTATAGTAGATCAATGTGGGCTGAAGTCCAAGATTTTCCTAATAGTTGTTTTGGAGATCTCTGAAAATAAGAGATGGGGAAATTACATCCGGTTCTGTCAGGAGCCAGAAAACAGCCCCAGGTAGATTCTTCCCATCTGTGCATATAGGATGAGTGAACACAGACTAAAGATATTGAAGCAGAAAGTGCCTGTTTTTCATCCTCTTATCAGTGACCCCATGTATGGACCATCATAAAAGAACAGATCAAAGCCACTGGGACCTGGATGGCTGCAGGTGTGTTTATTTCCTTCTTCAAGGTGTTAACCAAAATTTGAGAAATGGAGGCCTGACTGAAATCAAAAGGTGTTTATTTGGGGTTTGTTAAGACTGTAGCCTGGGAGACACAGATTCAAGAAGCACTAGAATTGTGTTCTGCTAGATTACAAAATGGAAAAGGTTTATAAAGGCAAAAACTGCAGGGTTACTGTTAGTTACATGAGTTGTTTATGAAGATTGGAGCTGGCAAGAAGTAAGAGTGTCTGTTAAGCAAGAATTGGTTGGCGTCCAAAATGGTTGCATAGTTATAATGGGAGACCTTGAGACCATCAGGTTGCAGCTGGCAGGTATTGTTCTGAATATGGCTGGTGGTATCCTTGGATCTGGTAGAGTTCAAAGAAAGTTCAAGTTCAAGTGGTGCAGAGATGTGTTTGAGACCAGATCCTCAATGGCCACCCAATTCTATTTTTGTCTGCTTGAACTGTGATTACTCCATTTGTCATCAAAGATTACCACAGTTCCATTTCAAAAAATGTACATATTTTGACTGTTGGGCTCTAAAAATTTGGAGCTAAAGATAGAAAATTAAAAATAATGCTACAGTGCACACAACAATTTGGGTACAAAGATGGTCATTATGGCAATTTTTATAAGAATGAAAATGATGGCAACAACTTAGTCAATAATAAGGCATTGACTAAAATATCAATAAATTATGGTAATCAAAAAATGCAGTAGTAGGAAGTCATTAAAAATCATAGTTTCAAAAGATAGGTGATAGATTTTTTTAAAAGCAATGAGCTTGTAGGGCATTTTAATTAATTTATTTTCTATATGTAAAATGGCAATGTACAACTTCTCTAATCAGAAAAGATACATAAAAGGTAAAGAATAATGCTAGAGTTGAAGGACAAGATGAGAAGACAATTATTGTAGGGAGCAGGTAAATGACCTTGTTTTAGGTAGGGGTCAGATTAGATCAGCCTCCAAAGACCTATCAGGGCTACAGTTGTACCTATGTATATCTGAGTGGAAATACAGGTAATATAACATTGAGTGACAACTCCTGCCATAAACTATAAAAAATAATGTATTCCACAAAGAAAATAGTCATCCCAAACTAACAGTGTGCTAAATGCTAGTTTTGGAAAGGGAACGATAATTTTGCCCTGGGAGTAAAGCCAGTGAACCCAATACAACTTTATTTATGTTTCACTGTGTTTAGGATTGTTCCTTCTGCCCCCAATATTCCAGAGGTTCTTTGATATTTATGAGCTTTAAATCTCTTTCTCCAAGCTGCTTGCCTTTTAGGACCTGGCAGTGTCAGGCTCCCTTGTTCTTTCTGCAAGCTATAGGAAGTTGCTGTTCTTGCAGTTTTCTCTGAATCAGAAAGTTCTTTTCTTTCCTTGCTGAGAAGGCACAGACGGCAGTGGCAACAAGTTGATGAGTTGAAAAGGATTAGAGCAGACTCAGAAGCACAAGGCAGTGGGCTAGGAGGAGAATTCATGAATTAGAATAAGTTTGTTATGGGTTGAATTGTGTTGCCCCAAAGGATATGTTGAGTCCTAACCCCTGGTCCCTGTACACGTGACCTTATTTGGAAATAGAGTCTTTGCAGATGAAATCAAGTTAAGATAAGGTCATTAAGGTGGGCCCTTAATCCAATATGACTGGTGTCCTTAGAAGAAGACAGTTGTGTGAAAACAGACTCCCAGGGAAAACACCATGAGAAGACAGAGCAGAGATTGAAATGATACAGCTTCGTTCCAAGGACGACAACCAGCACTGGAGCCAGGAAACAGAGAGGAAGAATTTTCCCCTACGGGTGTCAGAGGGAACACGGCCCTACTGACACCTTGATTTTGGACTTCTAGCCACCAGAACTGTGAAATAACAAATTTCTGTTGTTTTAAGCCACCCAGTTGTGGTACTTCGTTACTGCAGCCCTAGAAAATGAATACAGAGTTCATGAAATATGCTAATACAATGATAAAAATAATTTATTGTCTGTTGAATTTAGTTTCTTTCATATTTTATTTCTAATGTTTACAATAATCCCAAGCAGTAGATAATATCACCTTTATTCATGAATGAGGGAGCTGGAAACTCAGACTAAGTAAAATAATTTTCCAGGTGGCCCAGTTAATATGCTTAGAGATTTGAGCCTGGTCTTAATAACACCAAAGACTGGAGAATAAGCAAAACTATACAAATGAAAAGGTATCTATAGTTATAACAATGCATTCTCTATATAACTTCAACATTTCTCTATAATGATGACAAGTATAATCCTATAGAATATTTGCTTTTTCAGGGCAAGTCACAGTTTCTGCTGCCATTAAACGGCACTTACACAGTAAAACTCTCCTCATCCTTTTGATCTCAAATTTGCCAAATACACTAACAGACAATGCCCTGAAATTTCCTAATCATCTTCAAAAAACCACCACTTGCTAAAAGGTTTAAGACCTTAAAGGAGAAAGAGGAAAATAAAATCATGAGTGTAACCTCAACTTCTTTGCCAAGTACAGTCACTTACCTGCTCATGTGAAAGACTAGATTAGGGTGTGTGAGTTTTTAAATAAAACCAGTAAGATAATGGGCTAATACTTGTGCTCATAAATTTAAGAAATGATTATGGCAGTATTACTGTGTGTCATGAACACATCAAACCTGGACCCTCATGCAGCTTTTGTTCTATTGCACAGAAGGGAAGATGGACAACAAACATATATATTTATATGATTGGGAAACTGTGATAATGTGATGAAGAAAAGTGAAGCAGAAAAGAGGGATTTAGAATAATGGGGGGAGGATGCTACCATTTGAGGTGGTTAATAAAAGAAAGTCTATCAGGTTCAGGGATTTTGGATTTTTAATGTATGTTACATTATAATACCATATATTAGAAAAAATAAATTATTATAATGCATTAAAAAAAAAGCACCTGTGGAGTTACTGCTGAACTTTCCAGTCTAGTCATATGCAAATCTTCCCCTTGATGAACTGAATACTCTGCTCTAAAATAACGTTCCTGCGACTTCCCTGGTGGCGCAGTGGTTAAGATTCCGCCTGCCAATGCAGGGGACAGGGGTTCGTGCCCTGGTCCGGGAAGATCCCACATGCCGCGGAGCAACTTAAGCCCGTGCGCCACAACTACTGAGACCGCGTGCCACAACTACTGAAGCCTGCGTGCCTAGAGCCCGTGCTCCACAACAAGAGAAGCCACCGCAATGAGAAGCCCGTGCACCACAACGAAGAGTAGCCCCTGCTCGCCACAACTAGAGAAAGCCCACGCGCAGCAACGAAGACCCAGTGCAGCCAAAAATAAATAAATAAATTTATTTTAAAAAAGAAGCAAAAAAAAAAAAAAAAAAAGAAGCATTTGTCGTGGGGGTATTTATGTTGTTATTTACATACATGTTTGGCTACTGTTAAAATTTGCTAATATGTTTATGTGTGTTTACATATGTATAAATAAAGACGTTTATAAAGAGAAGGAGAAGGAAGGAATCACCAAAAAATACATAAAGAAATAATAAAATAAAATAACGTTGCTTCTCCACATAAAATGCAGCTTTCATGTTTAGTAGATTATGATTCCTATGTTTAAAGTAAGTACTGTAACTCAAGGGCAATGTGATTTAATCACCTACTGCTAGAAGCACATATATACACCACCAACAGTCACTGGAGTCCAAATGTGGGGCCTCTGATCAATCATCTGAGTTGCTCAGGTAAAGTGTTACAAAACATAATACAGCTGCCACAATCAATGCTACAGCAATGTCAGACATGATGGCTCAAATTCTGATTCTATTGAATACTCCAGAAATGACCCTTTTACTCAGCCATAAAAAATAATGAAATAATGCCATTTGCAGCAACATGGATGGACCTAGAGGTTATCATAGTAAGTGAAGTCAGTCAGACAGAGTAAGACAAATACCATATATCACTTGTATGTGAAATCTAAAAGATGACACAAATGAACATATCTATGAAACAGAAACAGACTCACAGATATAGAAAACAGACATGTGGTTGCCAAGGAAGAGGGGGACTAGGGGAGGAATGGATTGGGAGTTGGGATTAGCAGATGCAAACTAGTATATATAGGATGGGTAAACAACAAGGTCCTGCTGTATAGCACAGGGAACTACATTCAATATCCTGTGATAAACCATAATGGAAAAGAATATGAAAAAGAGTATATATTATGTATAACTGAATCACTTTGCTGTACAGCAGAATTTAACACAATATTGTAAATCAACTATACTTCAATAAAATTGGAAAAAATGACCCTTTTATTTTCGGCACTCCCCGTGCCTTCAGGGAAATAACAATAGTGGCCACACCAAAGAGAAGGGGAGGGTCTTGGGCAGTCCTGGAAGCCAGAATAGAGCCAGACCCATGTGCAGGTAGGTGGTGTCTCAGCTTCCACCAGGATGAATCTCTAAAATGTATCCTCCTGCGGGCTTCCCTGGTGGCGCAGTGGTTGAGAATCTGCCTGCCAATGCAGGGGACACGGGTTCGAGCCCTGGTCTGGGAAGATCCCACATGCCGCAGAGCAACTGGGCCCGTGAGCCACAACTACTGAGCCTGCGCATCTGGAGCCTGTGCTCCGCAACAAGAGAGGCCCCGATAATGAGAGGCCCGCGCACCGCGATGAAGAGTGGCCCCCACTTGCCGCAACTAGAGAAAGCCCTAGCACAGAAACGAAGACCCAACATAACAATCAATCAATCAATAAATCTATAAAAAAAAAAAAAAAAATTCCTTTCATGTTAAAAAAAAAAACAAAAAAAACAAACAAACAAAAAAATGTATCCTCCTGCAGTCTACAGAAGTAACAGAATTTCCCACTTTTAGTGTCACTTTTAGTCTAGGGCAGAATTTCCAGAAGTGTTGGAGGTCTTTGAGATGTTAACAGTTTCACCTTCAAACAACTACAGAGACAGCAACAACAACAAAACCCCAAACAGTTAGCATCAACAAAGTTAGGAAAAATCTGGATTAAATAGAGTTAATACTTTTTCAGCCCAATTATCTCAGAGCCTTTAATAAGCTAATGCTAACTGTGATGCCCTGAAAGGAAAGGCAATATGTAGCATTTCCAAAGATTAGGCAAAAGTGCCTCTCAGGACAGAAAAGTTCCTTGGAAAGTGTTTCCGTAAAACCTCTGGCTAATGTTTTCCAGAAAAGTGTGATAATGAAGTTATTTCCTGGCTGAAGGAAGACTTAGCATGTCATGTCTATTCTCACTTGTTCTTAAATAACTGTAGTGCAGTCAGCCCAACAGCCAACTTTAGCCGAGCTTTGTCCTCAGCAGACAGGACACAGGACAGGAAAGCTTTGAGACCTGGAGTTTAGTTAAGAAATGGAAGATTGAGATGCATCATACAGTGGGAAGCTTGGAATGCACTATTCTAGGTAGGATGGGGAGATGGCAGCATTGGGAATTTGAAGGAGGTGTTTTAAGATTACTGGAGACTGAGGGTAGCAAAGTTTAGTTTCTTAAACTTATCATTAGCCAAAACCACATCTCAAATTGATGTGGGATCCATGTTCCCATTCTTCTTGCTCAGTCTATCAGCTGGATGGATGGTGTCTAGAGCTGGTATGCTGCCACCCAACCCACTGCACACAATACTTCAACCCCGATTCATATTCTGATTGAGTCATGATTCAGTATTATTTGATTGTGAATTTACCCAAACCCAGAAATTAACTGGTTTTTAGAGGAAATATGTTGTTTTTCCTTCTCAGCATCCTCTCACCCCTCTTTGATAAAACAAAACCCCAGAGTTATTCTGGAGAACCACCTCCCTCAGTGTCAACCCACATGATTTAGGTAGGGTTATAATTGGGATTTTCCCAAAAGTAGCCCATGCGGCAAAGACTTGGGTGCAGGTAGTTTATTTGTTAGGTGATTCCAGGAACAGGGTGAGGAGTAGGGAGACAGAGACAAACAAAGAGGAAACATCCATGAAGAGTCTACCATACAGCTGGTTTCCACAGTGGGCAACGGGGACAAAATCCTATTGGGAACCTCTAAAAAATGTTATAGAATACACGTAATAATTGAAAGCTGGGAGGTGGGGCTGCTATCCACAAATTCCATCTCCCATTGGTTGGGGGATGCAAGGACATCAGTGCCTATGCATGTCTAGGCTGCAATTAGGCTCAAGCTGAGAGAGTCTCCATGGCTTCAGAGAAAACCCTGGTGCAGAAAAACAGATATGGCAGGTACCCGAGACCCTTAAATCTAGGGTTAGGTCCAAATTAACCCAAACTGATTGCATATTGCATCCCTAGAGTTACAGCGAAAACAAGGTGACTGCGTGACTCAATTAGAGGCAATAGTAGAAAATGTTTTCAACAGTTGGGGAAAGAAAAAAAGAATCTCTTTTCTCCATCAGACTCGGAAACAAGAAAATGTAAGGTCGAGAGCACCACAATCCATGTGCAACCGTGAGTGAATGTTAACTCAGGGGAAATGGATTCTGGAGAAAAGGAGACAAAAACTGGATCCTCAGGATATTACTTGAACAGATGGAATTTGCAATGTCTAAAGTCAGACTGCCTGGATTTTTAATTTCTGTGAGCCAATGCATTTTCTGTTTGCTAAACCAGTTTGAGTTGGGTTTCCAATAGAAAGACTCCAGACTTGGGGTTAATCAGAGGGGTACCAGACCAGCAGCATCAATCAGCTGAGAGCTTGTTAGAAACGCAGAATCCCAGGCCCCTCTTAGCCTTTGTTCATTCAAAGTCTCTGAAAGTGAGGCTCAGGAAACTGCTAGCCATCCAGATGAAAAAAAAAAGAAAAAAATAATGATCAGAAGAACCTAGGGGCAAGACGGGAATAAAGATGCAGACCTACTAGAGAATGGACTTGAGGATATGGTGAGGGGGAAGGGTAAGTTGGGACAAGGTGAGACAGTGGCATGGACATATATACACTACCAAATGTAAAATAGATAGCTAGTGCGAAGCAGCCGCATAGCACAGGGAGATCAGCTCGGTGCTTTGTGACCACCTAGAGGGGTGGGATGGGGAGGGTGGGAGGGAGGGAGATGCAAGAGGGAGGAGGTATGGGAACATATGTATATGTATAACTGATTCACTTTGTTGT
The DNA here is from genome assembly GCF_028023285.1 of Balaenoptera ricei. Classification (NCBI taxonomy): domain Eukaryota; kingdom Metazoa; phylum Chordata; class Mammalia; order Artiodactyla; family Balaenopteridae; genus Balaenoptera; species Balaenoptera ricei. The sequence goes on along the minus strand of NC_082653.1, from coordinate 40,519,931 downwards.
AAAGCAGAAACTAACACACCACTGTAAAGCAATTATACTCCAATAAAGATGTTAAAAAAAAAAAAAAATCACTGCCCTAATGGATATGCTATGTGAACCTGCCAGAGGCCAACATCATTGGTAAAAGAAATGAAAAAGCATCAGCATCTAAAATCACAAAGCAAAACAACTAAGGCAATTTTAAATGTGACTTGATATTTGGAGCAAGTTGCTTTCAAAGTATATGCAATATACCCAGAATCTGGAGCAATAACTTTAAGTATTCCAGGGTGACTTAGAAAGGCACTGCAGAAGTAACTGCCATATATTTTTCATTTTCTCTTATTAAAATTTTAGATTTATCTGCACAGCTCTGCCTCATTAGAAGGCTTGAAGGCTGAAAAATGAAGATAAGAGCTTTAGATTTGCTTCTTTGGTTTTTGCTTATTCTGACCCAAACCAGACACCAGAACAATTACAATGGATTTTTTTTTTCTTTTCCTTATGGCAAGAGTGCCTGATGAAATTTTATTTATATCTTTTGTCCCTTGGGTTTGCTAGTGCTACTAAACATGGTCACCTTTCAGACCACGAATGGTAAAAAGTAACTATTTTCTATTACCAGTTTCCATGAAAATAACCATGCTGAGGAATTATTGGAGAGAAATAAACCCTGAATTTGATAATATTGTGCTCTCATGCTAAATAAGGGAACAAAACTTGGTTTATTAGCTAAGCTCATGACTGCAGTCATATCTCTTTAATTTCATGGGATTTGGGGGAAGACCAATGTCCATTCAAGGAAGTAAAAATTATGAACTTTTAAAAAGAAATAGAGATTTATCACTCCTATTAACCAATTGTTTACAAGCAGAAGTCCAGCAGGATCCCTTTCAATCCCTAATTAAGACTTGCAGAATTCATCCGTATGGAAACACTGAGAATTCTTAAGGTACAAAACAATAGTTGATTTTCTGGTATTGCTTAAACAATGTTTCTTTCAAACATAATGTAACTTGCAAGCAAAATTCTTTCATCATACATTCAGGAAGTTTCCGATTCCTGTAGGAATTGTGTTTCTAGGGCTTTTAAAACCAGTTATTTAAAATCTCATCATATCCTTTCCAGAGACACTTTATCATAAAAAGTGATTAGTTCTCAGTTTGGATAGAATGCTGGTCAGCTCACAAAATCCTGTTTCCTCTCATCTGGGCACAGCTAAACTACATTTCCCAGGCTCCCTTGCAGTTGGGTGAGGTCGTGTGATCTGACCAAGGAATGAGGTTAAAGTGATAGGAGCCTGTCCTCTAAAAATATTTACCACACGACCCAGATCTTCCACTGTCCCTTTTCCCCATCTGCTGATGAGGACTCGAAGGCCAAAGGGCAGGAATCTGCATTCTACAGCCTGCTTTTGTAAATAAAGTTTTATTGCAGCACAGCTAGTCCATTTATTTATGCATTGTTTATGGAAGTTTTGCACTACGATGACAATAGTTAACACAGAGATTGGATCACTCAGAAAGCTGAAAATAATTAGTATGTGGCCCTTTAAAAATAAAGTTCGCTAACTGTCAAAAATGTGGAAGTAACCAAGACACCGTTCAGGAGATGAATGAATAAATAAACTTTGGTACCTAGAGATTATCATACTAAGTGAAGTAAGCCAGACAGAGAAAGACAAATATCATATAATATCACTTATATGTGGAACCTAAAAAATGATACAGAAGAACTTATTTACAAAACAAAAACAGACTCACAGACTTAGAAAACAAAATTATGGATACCAGAGGGGAAAGGTCGGGGGGAAGGATAAATTAGGAGGTTGGGGTTAACATATACACAGTACCATGTATGAAATAGATCATCAACAAGGACCTACTGTGTAGCACAGGGAACTCTACTCAATACTCTGTAACAACCTATACAGGAAAAGAATCTGAAAAAGAATAATATATGTATATGTATAACTGAATCACTCTGCTGTACACCTGTGAAACTAACACAACATTGTAAACCACCTATATCTCAATATAAAATAAAAATTAAAAAAAAAAAAAAACAAACCTGCGGTCCATCCAGACAATGGCATATTATTCACTGCTAAAAAGAAATGAGATATCAAGCCATGAAAAGACATGGAGAAATCTTAAATGCAGGTTACTAAGCGAAAGAAGTTCATCTGAGAAGGCTAATTACTAAACGATTGCATCTGTATGACATTCTAGAAAAGAGGAAACTATGGAAACAGTAAAAAGATCAGTGGTTGCCAGGGGTTAGGGAAAAGGGAAAGATGAATAGGTAAAGCACAGAGGATTTTTAGTGCAGTGGAAACTGTGATACTATGAAGGTGGATACATGTCAGTATACATTTGTCCAAACCCATAGAATGTACATCAACTCTAATGTTTAATCCATTGTTTAAGGGATTCTGGGTGATTATGATTTGTGGATTTAGGTTCATGGATTGTAACAAATGTACCACTCTGGTGTGGGATGTTGATCGTGAGGGAGATGGTACACAGGTAGGGACAGGGAGAATGTGGGAAATCTCTGTACCTTCCGCTCAATTGTTCTGTGACCCAAAAACTGCTCTATAAAGTAAAGCCAATCAATCAAGCAATCAATAGTTTTCTAACTCCTGTCTAAGGGATTGTGGAACCAATAGATGGAGGAAGCCTGGCTCTCTGAATGACCTAGTGAACGAATCCTCTTTGTCCCTCCACTGTCGTGCATTGGATTGTAATACAAACAAGAAACAAATTTTCACTTTGTTAAATATCAGGATACGAGGGGATAAGACCAGTTGCAGAGGCTGGTCTTTGTTACAGCACTTGGGTTGGGCTATCCGAACTAACGCACCAGGATACCGTACAAAAAATATTTATGCTCTAGTGCTGATAATATAGTCAAGCTGACCCCTAAATCATCTGAAGCTCTTTACACCCCGTGAATGATGCAGGGCCTTGCTGAGCTGTGTTGGAGTGGAGGGTGTGGAGTCAGTGAAGACACTGGTACCCTGGCTGGCCCCACAGCGGCTGGCTCTGGAGGAGGTGACATCACCACTGAAAGAAAAGATGGAGATGGGAGCAGGTACAGGAGAATGTTGGGTGATTCTTATATAGGGATTGTTTACAGTTGCATTCCTGTGTTGGCATGTGTCCACACTGAAAAAGGAACTCTTTAGACAAAGACCTTATTATAAAGACTAAAACTGTAGATCCTCATTAAATATTTTGTGTGTGTGTGTATGTGTGTGTCTGGAAATGGTTTTGGCAGTAATTTTGGGTCCAGAAAAGCTTCCCCTTCATAAAATGGAGAAATACATTATTTTCCTGTCCTCTGTAAAAAGAGTCTATTTTTTCCAAGCCTTTACTTTTCAATTCCCATGGATTCAATTTGCCCCAAGAGCTCTGAAATGCTTAGAATTTCTTTTATTATCTTTCTTGCAACACACATTTGCTACATCTTTCTTGTATTTCACTGGCATTGTAACTCCTTTGGAATGAATCCTAGCATCTTCAATGTTACACTCTGAGACTTGGGAAGCAGGCTAGCTGTTTTCTCTACATTAATAGGCAGAAAAGTTCTGTCCTCAGGGAAGCTTTCTGACTGCTGACTATAACAACCAGTGTCACTTGCACAATAAAAAGTTTTATGTGAATTTTTTTATTGCCTCCCTCCTGGAAAATTATAGTCGTTGCTCATCCAGCAGATGTGTGAGTCCGCAGGCTGAGTGCATATGCTTCCCCTTTACATGGTCACTCTGGTCGGTTCCCCAGCAGAGAGGCAAATTTCCTCTAGATAACAGGACAAATAAATCAAATCTAGATAACAGGACAGTTTTACAGATGTATTGGTGATTCTGATCCTTTTTGAGTAAACTGACCTCTGTCCATCTTTTGTCATTTACAGTTGCAGGGGACTTCCTCCTTTCCTCTTGTCTTAAGACATGTTCCCCTGGAGGCTGATCCTGAGAAGAAATGTCAGTGTAAATAGTTTATATCAGGGTTGATCCCAGAAAACTTCGGTAGGGCTATGTGAAAGTGAAGCAGGAAAAGAAAGCAGCCAAAAGAGGGTGTATTATCAAACCAGTCACCACTGTAGGCTCGATCCCGATGGAGAATTCTAGAAGCCCAGAGTAGAGCATGCCTCAGAACTATTCCACTCAAAGGACAGGGAGCCAGTTCCTACCAGTCATAGATGGAGAGGTCCTTTTGGTGGTGTCAGACCTTCGAGTTTGCTGCAAGGGTGGGCAAGGTGGGCTTTCTTGTCTAGAGAAAACCCTTAGGCAAAGAAGTGCAGATGGTGGGCTCTGAAACCTGACCTGCTGTGCACCAACAGGGCACAGAATGTGGGCAGGCACTGATTGCATCTGCTGTCTCGGAAAGAGGAATCAGTGTTTCAGCTCAGGGCTTTCCTCAGCTCTGAATTCACAAGCAGTGCCTTAGATAAAACCATCAGCTGGGCAAAGGGGCTTGGGGGCCATCTTCTTCCTGGATTTCTCCCTCTCTCAGGAATGGCTTTGTAACTGAATGGGGTCTATTGGTGCCCAAATAAAGTAGCTTTGGGGTAATTTGGAAGGACACTTGTCTTTCTTGCAGGGCCCTTCCTTCCCAGGGCCACGAGACCTGAAATTCTGCAGCTCATCAGTTAAATCATAAAGTATCTGGGGGCATACAAAGTAAATAAAGAACCTAACCTTCGTTTATCTGCAATGTGAATAAGTCCCTTGAAACTCTTTCCTGAGAGGTCTGATATGAGAGGGGCTGTGGATGAGAGGCATGTCGGTGTACCATGGGAGCCTGTGCGGTGTTTGTTGTGTGTGTATGTGGGCAGCCTGTGTGTTGAATGTGTGTGTGTTTGAGTGTGCGTGTGGCATGTGTGAAGATGTTTACCTGAAGACTCCAGCCATCCAAGTGGTACCGCGTGTGTAGGTTTCACTGAGGGAGGCAAATATTTGGGTTCCAAGAATATCTATACCTTCTCTGTAAGGACCGGGCCACCATGACCAAAAATCCCTTAAGCTGTGTTTGTAGCTCTCTCACCCCCACCCACTCCGGGACTGTTGAATTCCTACTGTTTTCAGATTAGCTTCCACTGTAAGTGCTGCTGGCTGGGAGGTGAGGGGGGCTCTGAAGTGCTCTCCTGTTCTCAGGTAACTCAGTGATAAAGCATGGATCTCCAGAAACCAACATAAAAGGCTCATGCCCTGGGCCAGAAGACTCCAGGCACCATCAATGCTGCTCAATTTAAGTGAAGAACGTATGAAATGAGATGCCTAAGCCACAAGTCCAGACATTTCTTGAAACTTGGAGAAAGTAAAGAGAGAGCGCCTGAAGAATCAGAGAGAACCTGGGAAATGGCTATTTCCTAGCAATAGTGCCTGCCTTGTCTCCAGTTTCCTAACATCCAGGAAGCACAGCCATCCTCTCCCTACATCTAACAGAATGTGCCATGACCATTCCAAACCCAGAAACCACTGGCCCCACTGAACCTGTGGTTCTCAACCCTCAATATGCATTGGGATCACCTGGAGGGTGTTGAGAGTGCCAATGGCTTGGTCCACCCCAAGATGCTTCGGTAATTGGTTTGGGAGCACCCTAAACAAGGGAACTTTTCAATCTCCCCAGGCAGTTCTACGGTATAGCCAGAGTTGTGAACCACTGCACTGAACAAAGTCAAGTTCAGAGAGCAGATCCCAGAGAACATCTTGGCTATTGCTGAACATCTAATTGTCATCTTAAAATTGTCGTCTCCAGAACTACACTCATGATTTACCCCCAAATGCCAAATCTGCAACTCCTACATTCTGCCACTTGCTCAGAGCAGAAACCTTGGGGTCATCCTTGACTTTTCTCTCTTATACGGCATGCCCCATCTGCCAGCAAATATTGAAAACTCTGTCTTCCAAACGCATCTGGAAAGCGATATCCTCTCATCATCTAGATCTTTAACGTCTGGTTCAAATTAACATTGTTTGCTCACTTGTATTATTGCAATAGCCCCCTAGCTCATCTTCCTACCTTTGTCTTCCCATGCTCCCTTCAGCCACAGCTCACATAGAGTCAGGAGAGCCTAATAAATAGTAACAAATCATGTCCTTCCTCTGTTCAAAGCCCTCCAATAGTTTCTCATTCTGTCGTAAAAGCTTGGATCTTACACGTCCCTGTGTGATTCTCCCCCAGCTCCTACATGTAGAGGAAATTCCTCTGTGGAAGGAATTCCTTGGTCAAGAAAGTGTGAGAACTTCTGGATTAAACAAATTAAATAGGCATTGTAGGACTTCTTAAAAACTATAATTTGCTATATATCATTATGAAGCTTCCAAGGAGATATTGTAGGCAGCACCTTCCAAACTCAGCCAAGAAAACTTTTTGGAAAAGAATAACACTGTCCCCATTTTCCACTGACAATGATGCCCACCAGCTTTGCCTGCTTACGGGAAGGGAAATTGGACAAACCTGACAAAACCCAACACCTTGGCAGAAGTGAAAAGAGTCTTGAAGAAAGTGGCCAAATTCCTCAACTTCAGAGCCAGGTCAGGGATACGGGCTGAAGAGTTGGGTTCTGTTTGTGTTCTTTTTTCTAGTTTCTGCATTTGGTAATAAAAATCAGAGTCAGTGGATTAACTGATGTTTATGAATTAAAAAAAAAAAAGAAGTTCAGCATGTTTTTAAGAGTAGTGGTTAATACAGGAGGTTGGGTAGTCAAGATAAAACAATGACACCTTATGTGTTTAAATAAGTGTACACAGTTTTTATCTGAAAAGGCATATATCTCTTTAAACAGTTAATAAACATATTTTGCTTCTTAGCTGGACTCAAGAAATAGTATTTGAGTACAGTAAATCCTTTAAACAAGAAGGTAGCACTTAAGTAAATTGATATCAATCAAAAGTGTCAACCAGACTGAACTGACTGATACCTTGTTTAGGGGACAGAAATCAGATGGTTAAAGGCCTTTAGGGCTATTGTGCATGCTTGCAAGTCATTCAAGGCAAGGATTCACTGTTCTGTTGGGTGGGTGTAGAGAGATTATTTTCCATCCCTGTATGGCTTGAAGCACCTGACAGTGGTGGCATTTTGAAACCCAGAAATAGCTTTAAAAACCTGCCATCTGAACTTGTGGAAAGTAATAAGTTTCAGTACAGCATGGGCAGGCTATGAATTTAACAACCAGAGCAATCGGTGCCAGCCCCACGCTACCCCATCTCACAGGACCTTCTTTTTTATTTCTAAGCCTCAATTTGAGGCCAAAGAAGCTCAGTCTGATGCATAACCTGGTCCAGCTGTCCTCTTCAGAGATTCATGCCTGCAGCTGTCCAAATCATGCTGTAGTTCTTTCTTCAGAACCTGATTTCTCTTCCTATACCCCAGCTGAGCTCAAACAAAGAGCAACAGATGACATATTTCTACAAACATAGCATGTTTGTGTTACTGTAAATATCTACAGAGATCAAGAAAGTTAAGCCAAACTTTGCAAAGCCAGAGGTGCTACCAAGAGAAAGCCACTACAGTCACCTGACAAAAAAAGGAAATGAGATTTGCCAAAGATAATAAAGAGAGAGCTCACATTTTCCACCCCTGACATTTTATAGCCAAAGAGGAAAATGCAATACTGTTTTGGAGTCTATGTGTCTTAGAAGATGATGGCGTCCAGTTAGATGCCTATTAAGGCAATTAGGGTTGCTTTATGCTTAATTCTAAATCAAAGGAAACAACCATTTTATTATTATTGACTGGGGTTACTTCATATTGAAATCATCTTTAAATACCATTTTACTTATATTTCCCATTATCTTTGGAGATTTTTACAAAGTTTCACTCTCAGAAATGGATGCATGTACTCGGCTTAAACAATGAAATGTTTCCAATTTCACTCTTTACTGATATAATATTTATATAGTAGAAGTGTCCCCTCCCCCCAATTACTCATGCTAGGGATCCCCTTTAGGAAATATAGGAGAAATATATACAAGTGAGGTCAATGGGCATATGTGGCAGATAAGAAAGATGCATTTGACAGAGCACAAGAAAATATATTCAGTCACAACTGGAACACTAGGGAAGAAAAGAACTTTTGCCTAGTGGAGGAGAATGGCTTAGAGGGAGAACTGGTATATCCTTTATATTAAAAATGCCTCTGCATTATATATATATATATATATATATATATTTCTGCCTTCTTGGGGAATATCTTCAGTAGAAAGTACAGTCAAATAAATAAAAATCTTAAGTGGAATATGTAATATATTAAACTATAAGTGCTATGGAGAAAAAAATTAATAGGAAGAGGACAAGAGATTAGGGAAAGAAAAGAGTACAATTTAAAACAGGGAGCCATGGAAGACCTCACTAAAGAGGTGACATTGATCAAAGTCCTGAAGCAGTTGAAGGAGTGAACCTGATACACACACACACACACACACACACACACACACACACATATATATAAAATACCTGGAGAAAGAATTTGGGGTAGTGAAAAGAGCTCCTGAGGTGGGAGTATGCCTGTCAGGTCCAAAGAACAAGGAGGCCAGTGTCTGGGCAGATTTAATTCAGGAGAGAGTGGTAGGAAATTAGTGCATAGAGGTAATGGGAGGATGTTGAGTAGAGCTGGAACAGCTGTGCCATGTGCACACTGCACAAAGACACCAGACAATGCAGCAGGTGTGAGGGCTGTCATCCAGCCAACTCTCAACGTGCCAAGGGGTGAGCTCTGGTGCAGGGATCTGCCAAAGGGGATAAGAGCATTCTCATTCTTACAAAGGCACCAACCACTTACACAAGGTTTAGGTATGCAGCGCTGAGAAGGCCCAGTGTTGGAAGCTTTATACAAAAATTTGATCAAAGACATTCTACCGGCTTCTAGATCACTGTAATGACATTGGTTTTTAACTCTGGAGAGATGGGGGCCCACTGGAGGGTTTTGAGCATAGATGTGACAGGATTAGACTTGTTCAGCAGGAGAAAGCTGTTACCTCTGTAGAGGACAGACTAAAGGGAGCACCATTCGATGCTTGGAAATCAGTTAGCAAGCTAGGAAACCAGTCCAGCTAAGGGATGATGATGACTTGGTAGTAGAGGATACGATGAGAAATGGTGGCATTTGGGGTGTTTTGGAGGTAGAGTAACAGAACTTGCTGATGGCACAAGCTTGAGCTATGAGCAAAATAGAAAGGTCCACTGATACCCAGCATTTAGATGGAGAAACTGGAAGGATGGGATTTTCATTACTGAGAGGGAAAGTCTCTGGGAGGACGGAGCTGAGGAAGGGGGTGGGGGAGTATCAGGAGGACATATTAGGTTTGCAATATTTATTAGATATTGAGGTGGAGAATCAAGTAGGCAGTTGAATGTGTGAGTCTGGAGTTCAGAGCGGAAGTACAGACTGCAGGTATAAATTTGAGATCACTTGTATACAGATGTTTTTAAAACAAAGAAACTGAATGAGGTCACATAGAAAGTAAGTGTAGATGGATAGAGAAGAGGTATATATTCTGAGCTTTGGGATTCTCCAGTGTTAAGGGACTGGAAAGATATCAATATAAGAAAACAAGTACAAGAGGCTGAGAAGGAGCTGCCAATGAGGTAAAAAGAAAACCTTAATGTGTGAAGTCCTAGAAGCCAAAAGAAGAAAGAGTTTCAAGGAGGGGTAAGTGATCAAATGTGCAAAATATATGCCAAGGATCCACCATAGTGTTTAGAAACAAGGAGGTCACCAGTGGCATTGAGCTTGATTTGACCTTGGTGGAGCAGTAGAGAAAAAGCCTCCTTAGAGTAGGTTTAAGAGAGAATGAGAAGTGAGCAACTGGGGAGACAGAGTACTGGACACTTTTGAGAGGAGTGCAACTGTAAAGGGAAGGGAAAAATGGGGCAGGAGCTGATGGTGGGAGAAGTGGATCAAGAGGGTTTTGTTTCTCAGTTGGAGGAAATAACAACATATTAGGAACACTGATGGTGAGGATCCAGGAGGGAGGAAAAAACTGATGAAGCAGGAGAGGGAGAAAACAATTCCCTTATACTTTTAAAGAAAGGATATGGTACCTAAGAGTAAGGTTAGCCTTAGTTGATAACCTGATGGATTATTCCACAATAACAGGGGAGAAAATAGGATTAATGGGTACAGATGCAGTGAGTAGGTGAAGATGATGATGGGAACTTATGCAAATTCTCTTCCGAATATTTCTATTTTCTCACTGAAACAAGGAGATATATCATCAGCTGAAAGTGAGGACGAGACAAAAAGCTGTGTTGAAGGCTTGAGAAGAGAGGAGAAAGCATGAAACAGTTGTCTAAGAGAGCAAGAGAGTACAATGAGTAGGCAAGTAAGGCATTATTGCCAGGCAGCATTACAGGCCAGCTGTACTCAGCTACATGGGTACATAAGATGAATTGGTAGAGAATCTAATTAAGTTATGGCTGGAGTTTTGCCAAGAGGGCAGGTCAAAGCAAGAGAGAAACAAAGGAATTAAGAGTATATCCAAGGGAGCAATTCTAATGATTGATTCTAGAATTTAAGCCAGGTAAAGAGGGATACAAGGTCATGAGGGGGTTTGAGGACAGAGCAAAATTGGTAAGAGCAAAGGTCCTGACCCAGGGGCTGAAGAATTGTTGGAGCAGAAAATTACTGGAGAAGGGAGAGAGATGCTTGAGACTGAGGACATGAAGTCCTTTCGTTACTCAGGATGAAAGTGTCTGGGGTGTGACCATTGGTGGAAATGGCTGAGGTGGGAGGTGGGGGTAGAGGACAAGATCACTGACAGAAAAGAGGTCAAGGAAGTGACAAGGATATCAATGTCAGTATCTTTCAAACAAGAGTGCTGTCACTCACCTGGGGGTGGGTGTTAAAAATGTGTTAGGGTTATTAGGAGTTTGGGATTAACACACTACAATATATAAAATAGATAACCAATAAGGACCTACTGTAAAGCACAGGGAACTATACTCAATATTTTGTAATAGACTATAAGGGAAAAGAATCTGAAAAAGAATAGATATATATATATATGTATAACTGAACCACTTTGCTGTACACCTGAAAGTAACACAACATTGTAAATCAACTATACTTCAATTTTTTAAAAAAGGAACTCCAAACTCAAAAAAAAAAAAAAAAAAGAAAAAGTATTAGGGCATTTTTAAAATAAACTTTTTTATTTTAGAGTATTTTTTGATTTACGTAAAAATTATGAAGCTAGTACAGAGAGTTTCTATATATCCCACACCCTGTTTCCCCTATTATTAGCCTCTTACATGAATATGGTATATTTGTCACAATTAACAAACTAGTATTGACAGATCATTATTAACTAAAGCCCACACTGTATCGATATTGCCTAGTTTTGACCTGACATTCCTTTTCTGTTCCAGGATCCCGTTCAGGACACCTATCACAATGCATTTAGTTGTCATGTTTCCTTAGGCTCCCCTTGGCTGTGACAGTTTCTCACTTTCCTTGATTTTGTTGAACTTGACAACCTTCAAGAATACTCAACAGACATCTTTAGAATGTCTCTCAATTGGGATTTGTCTGATGTTTTTCTCATGACTAGAATGGGGTTATTATGGGTTTTGTGGGGGAGACCCACTTTGCAGAGAAAAACACCCTTCTCCTCACACTATATCAAGGGAGCATGCTGTCCACATGGCTGACCACTGTTGATGTGGACCTTAATGACCTGACGTAGATCATGTTTGTCATGTTTCTCCACTACAAGTTGATTCTTTTCTCTCCCTTTCCACTCTCTACTCTTGGGAAGAAAGTCATTTTGTTCAGCCACACTTAAGGAATGAGGAGTTATACTGGAGTGCAGAGTAGCGACATCAATTATTTGGAATTCTGCATGAGAGATTTGTCTATTTTCCTCCTTTTGTTTACTTATCTAATTATTTATTTATATCAGTATTGGCTGGTGGATACTTATTTTATACTTTGTGTTATAATCCAATACTACTTTGCTTATTTTGTTACTCAAATTATTCCAGCCTTGGGAGCTCTTTTTGTTTGGCTCCTGTATTCCTTTGCTATATCCCCATCATTATGGAGGGTTTTGATCAGCTTTTAGCACTTACTTTCTAGGACTACAATATCCTCCAGATTTAGCTTATATGTTTCCTGTTGCAGGTCTAGAATCAGCCATTTTTCAAAGGAGCTCTGGTTCCTTTTATTGCAGAATGGCATTAGAAATCAAGATCTGAGTCTTAGGTTTGCTCATTGCTACAACAGTGTTGTTGCTTCTAGGGCCTCTGAGCTGACAGCACAAGAAAAAAATATATATATATACATAATATATATATACACACACACATATGTATACAAATAAACACATGTGCATATACATCATACATATATGTATATACCTATACATATGCAAGCATATATATACACATATAATATACATATACACCCATATCTATAAACATTTCTATATGCCACCATCTGTATCTATATTAAGCTAAATATGAATTCTACTGATGTCTCGGACTCTAATTCAGTAGCACAGGGATAATTCTAGACTCCTCCACTTGCTAATCTGTGACCTTTCTCTCTGCTGGGACATTTTCAAATCTGGAAGCATAATTGGCATTTAGAGGGCAGGATTCAGGGAAGTCAAATGCCCTGCAACCCAAGGGATAGTTTCACATAAGTGAAGAATTTTCTCCCCCAAAATGACATTGGTGCCCACGTTGGGAAACACTAATTATGTGGACATCAACATTCCCAGGAATTTCAATAGGAACAGCATTGTATAGAGTGAGAATGAGTGACAAAAACTTCAAGAAAGAAGGGTAGTGCCCTTTGGGTGGGTGAATGATGGCTTCAAGAATATGAAGTGAGAGACTCTACCGACATGGACCAGTTGGATTGAGTTAATGGCTCCCATTTTCTAGCCCTCCCTGTATTCAAGTCCTTTAGAATGTGACCCTGCAGCTTCTCTTGTCAAGTATGGAATCTATCTCCCCACTCATTGAATCTGGGCTGGTCTTATGAATCATTCAGCCAATAGGATGTAGTGAAAGAAATGGTGTAGCAGTTCTAAGTCCGAGCCTCAAGAGTCATTTGGTGTTTCTATCTGTTCTCCTATGCCTTTGCCAGCACCAGGAGAATGTGCCCAGCTAATTTTCTAGAGGATGAAAGACACAGGTTGAGAACAAAGTCACCACAGCCAAAACCATCTTGATCAGCCAACAGCAGCTGACCCCCAGATATACAACGAGTCCAGTCAAGACTAGAGGAAAATAAAAAGCTGAGCATGGCTGTAGTAGGCAGTACCTTGGATGGCTTCCCATGATTCTGGTATCCACACCCTTGTGATCTCCCTTCCTTTGAGTGTGGGCTGGACCTAGTGACTTGCTTCTAATGAATAGAATACAGCAATGTGATGAAATGCCACTTCCAAGATTAGGTTACAGAAGACTGTGATTTCTGTCTTGTTCATTCTTTTGCTTTCTCTCACGTAACCCTTGCTTTGGCAGAAGCAAACTACTCAAACTCTTGTGAGTAGCCCTGTGGAGAAGTCCACATGGTGAGGAAGTGATGTTTCCAGCAAGAACATGAAGGCTGCCAACCCTCACATGAGGAGCCTTGGATGTGGATCGACACCCAGATGAGCCTTGAAATGATGGCTGCCCCGGTCAAGACAGTGATTGCATCCTGTAGAGACGCAGGGCCAGAGGACCCAGCTAAACTGCACCAGATTCTTGACTCAGAGAAACTGTGAGAAGATAAATGTGTATTGCTTTAAGCTGCTAAGTTTGGGGATAATTTGTTACGCAGAAGTAAATACCTAATACATCAGCCTAAACCAGAAACCTGAAGACATGATAACTTAAAAAATGCTCATCAGTTTAAGCCTCTGGTTTTCGAGGTGGCTTGTTATGTATGCAGCATAGTTGTGGCAACAGAAAACTGATGTAATGTGAAATTCACCCCTGGTGTTTTAGGGAACAGGGAGAGGGGATGGGCTGGAAAGAGCAGCAGTGAGGAGAATGGCAGACGACTTCCTCACTTCCAGGCCCAGGACTATAGAGAGAATATCAAATATTTAAGGATGATTTCTGTAGACAGTTTTTGAGAATCAATTGCATTGTTTAATGGCTATATCTTGCATATAGAGATAGTCCTCTTTAGACTATAACATCTTGCAAACCAAATGCTTAGGCTATTAATTATGACAGTCCAGAAAAGGATAAAGTTTCTTCTCATAGCTGAGATGCAATTCTGTCCTATTAGCTGATGTGCAACATTCAAGTCTTTTTTTTTTTTCGGTTTAGCATAACAGAGGAACAAAAAGCATATTGTACAATTGTGTGATACAACTATGCTACATTTTAATTTGCTTTTAAAAATGTCATTTAGAGAGGTAGTTATAGGTACACAGAAATAAGTGGAAATAATCTATAAGGACAGCAACATTTAAGGAAAGCCTGAGATAGATTGCAGGTAGGTCTACAAATATAAGTTTGAAAAGAGACAGATAATAGATAGATAGACAGATAGACAGACAAGTAGATGCTCTCCATCCACAGGTACACAAATCTGAAAGTGTAAAGTTACATCAAGTGTAGGGGATGTTACCCAAGTTCCCTTTATGCAGATAGTGTACCCATCCCCTGGCTGCAGTACTCTCTGTTGAATAGCTCCAGGCTGCACTCTTCTTTGCAGTCTGGTCTCTGCCATAACAGAGTGGTCTCACTAAAGGGGTTCTGTATCACCACCCTTGGAGTGGCCTGCAAAGATACAAAGTGCCCAGCGCAAGCCTCTAGGTGGGACCAATTCTGAGGTTTAATTTATGCTCTGGAGCCCCGCGTGTGATCAAGCTGAGGTTCGTCTCCAGAGAAGACCACATCCTTGCTCAGCTCTTCCTGCTGCTTTCCCTGCCCTCCCGACTACTCCTGAGAGCCCTCCCTCAATAAACCACATGCATCAGAACCCCCAGCTCAGGCTCTGCTTCCAGGGAAACCGACCAAAAGCCTCATACACATTTTATTATCTTTTCACAAACTTAACTTGGAATTCTACTTCCTGAATATTAGAGCCCCCAGTCAGGTGTGCGAACGTGTGAGTGCGTTTTGCCCAGGACAAAAGTACCTGGATGTCCTCTTCCTGAGTCACATTGGCTGGTTATACTGTCATTCTGCACCAACCCTCAGTCCCAAAGGCATCTTCCACTTGGGCTTGTCACGACTGAAGGAGCCCTGTCAGCGGGAAAAGGAAGATTCCCCAATTTATCTTGCAATACGGCTCTGCTAGACTTGGAAGTTCCTCCAGAGCATCATGAGAGAGAAATGCCTGGGGTCTGAGCCTGTTGCTCAGGGTACCAAGAGACAATTCAGATTATTTACTGTGACATTTGCCTCCACATCCTGTATCCTTCTGAGGCAATGCATTCTTAAGATCAAAAGCATCATACCTAAAGGCACTGGCAGGGAGATTTTTCTTAAAGGCACAATGATCGCTTTATGTGCATGTCCTCCATTTACTGACCCGTTGATAACTAACTGGGTGAAACGAGGAGATAATGGGGAGTCTGGGCTGATTGGAGCCTCTAGTAGAGTTGTACTCACTTCCTGTGTAAAGGAACGTGGATTCTAAATGTCAGCGTAGAGACACTTACTGGAGGGTGTAAATCTTTTGATGATTTCCACCACAGGGGTCTTGGGAGAACAAAGGAATTAGCTTCTATTCAGAAAGCAAGAGATAAGAAAATCTTGAATATTTTTTTTAATGTCATATGATGATGGTATACAGTCAAATACATATGATACACGTGCCAGTATGGGTAACCAGTTGGCATTTTGTTAATTTAAGAATCCAAGGCTATCTCAAACGGTAAACTGTATGGATGTGATCAGGGAAGCAAAGTTCCTAAAATAGAAGACAAAAATAGGCTGAGTTTGAGAAAGTTTAGAATAAAGTTGAAGTTGAGAAAGTCCACGAAGGGAATTTAAAATGCATTGCTGGCCGAACTATACCAGGAACTATACTTACTCTTCTCCTAAGTAAGCTCATAGAATTCTAATTACAACTCATGAGATAGGTACCCATTCAGCTCCTATGTAGCAGATGAGGGACAGAGTCCTAGGGAGATTAAAGTAGTATTCCCAAGGGCACAGACTTTGTGAATCGCAAAGCCTTTCTAGCCCCTAAGATCCTGACTCTTACTAAGTGATGTTAGAAACTGTTGAACAAGTAAGGTAACAAGGCACAAAGGGCTGGGTGAGTGTGAGGAAGACCTGCCATGTGGGGTGTGGAGAAGAAGGGCTAACATTTGTAACTGTACCTCACGGTGAAATGGGGAGGTCGAATGTTTATAGCAGTTAAAAGCAGTCTAGTATCATGAAAATCAGTGTACCTTCTGTCTCCATTTTAATGTGTAATCTTGTGCAAATTAATGGACTCTGAGGCTTGTTTTATTCATTCCTTAGTAGGACAAATAAAACCTTACCTTTTAGGATTATTGTAAAGATTGAAGATGATAGATGTGCAGGGTCTGGTACATAGTAGATATAAAAAGTGACAATTAACTAATTAATTTGTTTATTTGCTGAGCTACTCCATGGACAATATAGTCCTGGGACCTAGAGATAAAATCTAAGCAAAGTGGAAGTTAAATTGCAATCTCATTAATGCAAATCAAAACTACAATGAGGTATCATCTCACATGTGTGAGAATGGTCATCATCAAAAAATCTACAAACAATAAATGCTGGAGAGGGTGTGGAGAAAAGGGGACCCTGCTACACTGTTGGTGGGAATGTAAATTGGTGCAACCATTATGGAAAACAGTATGGAGGTTCCTCCAAAAACTAAAAATAGAATTGCCATATGATACAGCAATCCCACCCCTGGGCATATACCCAGAAAAAACTATAATTCAAAGAGATACATGCACCCCTATGTTCATAGCAGCACAATTTACAATAGCCAAGACATGCAAACAACCTACATGCCCATCGATAGATGAATGGATAAAGAAGATGTGGTACATATATACAATGGAATGTTACTCAGGCAAAATAATTTAAAAAGAATGAGACAATGCCATTTGCAGCAACATGGATGGACCTAGAGATTATCATACTAAGCAAAGTAAGTCAGACATAGAAAGACAAATACCATATGATATCACTTATATGTGGAATCTAAAATACAACACAAATGAACATATCTACAAAATGGAAGCAGACTCACAGACATAGAGAACAGACTAGTGGTCGCCAAGGGGGAGGGGTGGAGGAGGGAAGGATTGGGAGTTTGGGATTAGCAGATGCAAACTAGTATATATAGGATGGATAAACAACAAGGTACTACTGTATAGCCCAGGGAACTATATTCAGTATCCTGTAATAAACCATAATGGAAAATAATATGAAAAAGAATATATATATATATGTATAACTGAGTCACGTTGCTGCATAGCAGATATTAACACAACATTGTAAATCAACTCTACTTCAATAAAATTTCTAAAAATTGCAATCTCATTGAGGAGATGGATATTACACAGGTGAAAGGAGAATTTGTTAAAGGAAACCCGAGGTTATGGTCCAGATTTTATGAGAAAACTATCTAAAGAAAATGCCGGACTTCCCTGGTGGTCCAGTGGTTAAGATTCTGCACTTCCACTGCAGGGGGCACGGGTTCAATCCCTGGTCAGGGAAGTTCCACGTGCCACGTGATGTGGCCAAAAATAAAAATTCCATTCCTAAGGTCATGTTTCCCTTTATTCCCATACGCACTCTATTCCAGCTGTTAGGAATAATGGTTAGTTCTTTGCAATCCTACTGCTCCTCTGTCCATTGCTGATCCCCCACCATGTCTGGGTTTGTTTAGATATCTCATGCTTAGATAAGATCTCAGCTTAGATATCATTCCTCTGAGAATCCATCCTTGATCTATCAGATGCCTTCCCCATCTTATGCTACAGCACCTTATGTCTCCCTCTTCAAAGCACTGATACCTCTGGATTGTAATTGCTCATTTACCTATGTAACTGGAATATAACTGGGGTTCCATATGGCCCAGTCTCTGAGCAGTATTACTTTTTCAAAGATAACTGCTGAGAGCAATTCAAAATATTGTTCTCTTGCAAAAATACCAGGGGTACCAATGGGTGTGCTTAAAATTTTTTTAAAAAAACCTTTAAAACATTTCTTTAGCTGTATCTCTTATTTTTAATATCTTTCTCATGCCTGAGAGATGCTTAAAACTACAAGAACAACAAAAGCAAAACCAAGTTAGTCTCTTTGCTGTGTCTTTCTCCCTCGTCTCCAAAACTCTCTCCCAAACCTAGTGGTTTGTCTTTCTTCTTCCTTCATCTATAACACAGATCTTTATTATGATGATCAACTTAGCATCCCTACCTGATTTGGATTTCTTTTGCTTTTTGCTTTACTGAGAGATGTAGATATGCCTATCGAGCAAGACTCTTCAGTTGGGAAGATGGAGTGGAGGGGAGGGGCAGACAGCCTGTGAATATTTACACATTTACAATTTTGGTTCCTTCTTCTCTATCTAGGTCCTTAAATATGCTGGAAGCACATCGAAGACTAGCCATGTTGAATACTATATTCTGAACATTTAGCATGGTGCCTCATAAAGAAAGGACATTTAAATACATGAACAAGTAAATAGATAAGCACAAATGGGAAGAAATAGACTTCCTATAAATGTCACCAATTAGGCAAATTAGTATGATTGTAAAGCCTGTGAATAGTAGCCTCTGTGCTTTCCTCTGAGGTGAGAGGACTCCCGAGGTGAGCCCCTATTTATGTTTAACAGAGTTAAACGTGTGATGTGTTTAGGATAGACCTAGAGTAGTTCAAGTTCCAAGATCATTCTCCGGAGATTTATCAGGTCTGAGGCAAATCACCCTGAACAGCTCTCAGTTCCATTTTACTTGATAGTGAGGTATAGTCATTCCTCTCTATCCACTGGGGATGGGTTTCAGGAACACAGCAGATTCCAGAATCCACAGATGCTGAAGTCCCTTATATAAAATTGCATAATACAGTCTACTGCCCCTATCCATGAATTCTGAGGTTGGTTGAATAAGATATGCAGAACCCACAGATACAGAGGGCCCACTGTACATAAAAGAAAAAAAAAAAATGTCTCCAGGGCTAAGATTTTAAGGTTTTCTGTTAAAAAGTTTATTTGTAATCATAATATTTTCATCTGTTGTAAGGGCTTTTGGGCCTCCTTACATTTTACTGGAATCCAGAGGCCAATGAATATATTAATGCTCACCTGTTGTTAAGCATTCACTTTTATTTGGCCTAGATTGATAGAGAAATAGATATTTGCAAAGCTGGGCAAAACAAAACTAACACAGTATTGTAAAGCAATTATACTGCAATAAAAATTTTTAAATAAATAAAAACTTAATGATTAAAAAAAAAATACAAAAGAGAACGAACAAAGGCTGCTTATTCAGAGCTTGCTGGAGCAACAGGGCCAGCCCTCAATCCTTGTGTCTGGCAGACACTCAAAGGCAGGCAGGGGACTGGGGAATAAAGGGAAGGCTTCAGGTGTGCCCTGATTGGAGGTTGTTGCCATGGTGGATCTGAAGTCAGGCTAACTAGAAGAGGGCATCTTTTGTGGTTGGGTTAGGGAACATATTTGGCTTGTTCTACTTGGTCCTGAGTTGAAAGCAGGGACAAAAAGACAGGAAGCTGGCAGTCACTGACCAAGACTGTTCTGAGCTGACTGCTGCAGAGGTTGTAGTTTGGCTTCCCTGACAGGCCGCTGCAGAGATTGCTTATCTGGGTTCTACTGTCATATATCATCTGGCCACTGTCCATTCATATAATCATACTCTCTGGGGCTTCAAGCCAACTGTGGACTCAGAATAGAACATGCCTCTCAGATTCCTGGTTGGGTTTCATGAAAACTGTTATGTCTATATCATCCCTGACCTGAAATACACACAGTGGTCTTGAATTTTTCCAACCATTGACCTGACAATGCATCAGTCATGATCTTTGGAAAGTTTTCCAAACTCAATCATAATTTAGAAAGGCAACAAACTGGGAATTGTGAGTCCTAGAATTGTCTGAGCTCTTGCATTACTTAACCTGTATCTTTTTTGCAAGTCATATTTCCAGAGCTTTGTTTTTCATCTGCAAACTAAGGACTCTGTTAGTTCCAGTTTCAAAGATGTCATTCTCTGATTCTAAGTGTGCTCATCGCTTTGCCAGGCTCTTTACCATAGAAATAGGCAAAAACGTAGAAGACACAGCCTGTCCTCAAGGGGTTATTCCCATGACCTTGAGATGAAAGGGGACAGAATTGTTTCCTCAACCATATGGCTGAGACATGCAGTGAACAACAAATAATTATTATCCTGGGGCCTGATTAGGAATGTCTTTCTATGTCATAGGAATGTTCTACTTTATAAAGAACTTTCTCATTTAACATGCTTACATAAGGTTATGGGTATACAATAAAATGCAACAAATATTTATTGACTAGTGTGTTAGGTGTTCCCTGGAAACACAGGATATTAATTGGCATATTTTTTTTTTAGCTTTAAAGCTATCTTAGCCAGATCTAGGGTCAGGGAGATAGAAGAACAGTTATGTATCAGTAGAATCTGGAGATGAGTGGTAGCACTTTTTTCCTTTAATAGATCTCTGACTATCCAGATACATTCCGTTTCTGAGCTTTGAATAGTGAGTAGTGAGGTTAACAGGTGTTCATATAATGAGGGGCAACTGAATTTGAAATACAGTGCTTGATAAGCATGTATTCCATGGAGGCAGAGACCATGCTTCATTCAAGTCTGAGTATCAACACTTAGTTCAATCCCTGTCACTTTTAGGTGCTTTTTAAAGGTTTAATAAATGAGCTCTAGCTCCTCAATCAAAAAGATGGAGACTTTCTCTAAACCAACTCCCAAACCAACTGCAAAGACTACCAAACCAACAGCCATTTTGAATTTCTTCCTGGTGGCCCCAGTAGCTGTTTTATTTTCTCATTGATTTTTTTTTCTCATAAAGTAAAATAAATAGCTGCAGTTTTGCAGCAAAGAAATAATTTCTCTCTCCTCTCCAGAAACCTGTAGTAAATAAGACCGTTGCTTATTACACAATTTGTCCTTACGTCTACCTTTCAGAGTGGCACAAAAAATAAGAAAAAATAGAAACCCAGAATCTGTAAATAAAGAAAAAATAAAAGAAAAAAAATTAAAAAAAATTAAAACAGAATCTATATTGTTTTTTTTAAGATAACTCAGGAAGGACAGTTAGATAATTACTGGGAAATTTTTAGTATGTCTAAATTTTTAAAAGCTGATTTCTAGACAAGATGGCAAGTTTTTAAAATTCACATAGAAAATGAATATAGGGTACTAACATTTGTGTAATACTTTAAAATATGTAAAGCACTTTCATATACAATTCTCAAAGCTCATTTCCCCTTCAAAGTAATCCAGTTATGAGTACATTTTTTTATTCCCTATTTCATACATGAGGAAACCAGGACTCAGAGAGATTTAGAAACCCAAGGTCACAGGCATCTAGAAGGGAGTAACTTCAGATTCCAAATGCCTGGCTCTTTTCTGATGCACCTTAAATGTGGCTAAATAAAAAAGGATCAAAATTGCCTGAGTGTTGCAGTTTAAGCCGTCTGAAGACACTGGGTTCCAATCACTTTCTTTCATGTTTTGCCTGAACCCTGCCTGCCACCTGAATAAAAAATGATTAGAGCAGATTGCCACTAACGAGAACACTGCTTTCCACCCAGGCAGAGGGGAATGATAAAAGAGATCTTAAGGATTCTGGCAAATTAGAGTTGCAAGTCTGCATTTTTTTTTAATTTTGTGAGCTGATACAAATCACAGGGACTTGTCAGGGAGCATTTCGAGGTACCGGGCCATCCAACTTCAGGCATAAGTGAAGAGTAAAGGCAGCTAGCTGCACATCATAATTACAGAGCTAGTTGTCTTCAGCAATTTCAGCTTCTGTGGGATTTTCAACAGATTTTTTTTTTTAAGCTTGGAAGAGAGAGAGAGAAGGAGAGAGAATCCCAAGCAATCTTCCTTGAAGCTCTGTAATGGAACAATTTCTTGCAGTCATGTGTGGGTCCCTCAGCTTGTAATTAAATCATTTGGGTCTCAGACTTTTTCCTTCTGCTCTAGATGTCTGGTATGTCACCGAATCACTCAGGGGCCTCAATTTCCCCACTTAAAAAAGGAAAGGAGTGACTTAACTGAACGCGGAATCCCAACGCTAACATTCTAGGGTTCCATGAAATTTCTCATTTCTAAATAGCCACCAAGGTACAGACAGCCTTCAAGTTTAAATGGTGATTTTTATTCCCTGTTGCTTATACAGGCAGTTCCTGGAGATGACTCACAGGTGCCTGGATTATAGATCAAATCAGCTCAGTGAAGCTAGTCCACATAAAGAAAGGAAATTAATCCAGTGGTTAACAGAGCTATTGTGTCTTATCTTGCTTCTGCCACCTTCTCTATGATGGTTCAATGTTGACATCCCCCGGTATCCTTAGGTGGCTCCTTTTGGCATTCCTTGCTTTTGTGTATAATGATAGCACACATCTCAATTAAACCTATGCACTATAATCATTT
Source organism: Balaenoptera ricei (assembly GCF_028023285.1). Taxonomy (NCBI): domain Eukaryota; kingdom Metazoa; phylum Chordata; class Mammalia; order Artiodactyla; family Balaenopteridae; genus Balaenoptera; species Balaenoptera ricei. The sequence continues at coordinate 40,497,352 of NC_082653.1, read as the reverse complement.
ATGAGTGGAGGGATGCCTTGCCCCAGTGGCCCCAGGTTGAGAGCCACTGAATTTCACAGGGGACATTCCAGGTCCAGCAACTAGACGCAGAGGTCATGGAATATGAGGACCAGCCTGTACCCCTCAGGTTACGACTGACCCTTTGAGGGCCTTCACATGTGTCACTGTCATCCAGTACTGAACAAACCACTCATGTCTAGAAACCTCTTACCCTCATCACAGCAAGTTGTAAGATTTTGGGTCTAGAAATAGGATTCTCCCCAAAAGTATTATATTTCAAACATACAGTGAAAGTAGGGGAATGATACAACCAACAGCCATGGACCCTCTATCCTGATCTAAAATAATTCACTGAAAGTCTTTATTTTTGTAAAGAAATAAAGTGTTACTAAAATAATCAAAGCCCTATACTCCTTCCTTATCTCTCTCCTTCTCTCTTCAGAGGTTGCCACAAGGAAGAAGTTGATGTCTTTCTCATTCATGTTTTCATATTTTACCACATATGTATGACAAACCATAAACCACATCACATCGTGTTTTGAAAATTTACACACCTGCTTCACATAGCAATTTTATTTGTTCACTTAAAGTCATATGTTTGAGATTTATCTACATAGTTATTTGTAGATCTAACTTATTCATTTCAACTCCTATACCATCAGGGAAATATAATGTATTTATTATGTTTCTATTTAGATTACTTAGATGATCAGATTTAGATTTACTTAGGTTTAGATTATTATCAATTTTTTTCTTTTAAAATGAATGTTCCCTGTTCCTATAAACTAGAGTTTCTCAATGGTATACATTTAAAATCATACCACGAGGTTTTAAGCCTTACCGTTCTAATTGTGCACATCTCTCCTCAACTCTGTTCCCTAATGTCACCTCCCACTGGTAACTTGAAATTAGCCAATGCTACAAGTGGGGCTTTTTTTTCTTGGAGAGCCAGTTTTTAAACATCTTCCAGCACACTCCTGATCCTATCAGCAGGATGGGAATTCCAATTTCTTTATATTCTAGTTGACAATGATTGTCACACACACACACACACAATTTAAAATTCATCAAAAATGATGAGTGTGAAACGGTAGCTCATTTCTGTTTTAATTTCTTTTTTCCTGATCATTAGTAAGGTTGAATATCTTTTCACATGCTTATAGGCCAACTGGCTTTCATATTCTTATATTGTCTATTTACATCTTTGTTCATTCTTCAATTGTGCTGGTTTATTCTCACTCACTTATAGGAATTCTTTATATAGTTTCAATATTAATTCTTTCTCCATCGTATGTATCATTAATATATCCTCCCATTATGTATGTAGATTTTCTTTTAGCTATTTATAGTGCTTTTTATCTTAATGTAAATTTCAATGTTATCTAAATTTAACATAATCTAATTCTAAGTTTTAATATAGCAAATTTACAAACCTTTCCCCCATAATTCTGGAATTCTTATTTCAGCATCATTTAGTTTCAGGATATTTTAATTACTCTAATTTTATAACGAGACCTGATCAGGAAAAGCAGTTCCAATAACTTGCTTTTCTTCAGAACTATCTTGGCTATTCTCTAAACTCTTCTATATTAATTTTAGTCCTGCTTCTAACTTTCCATTAAAAATTAATAATTTTGGTTAATGGGTATAAGATAAACATTTTTATTATATTGTATTTTAAATTGATAACCAAAATCTCTTAATGTATTTAAATTCTTTGTTTTTCTTATAAAAGTCATATACCCCCTCTATTATATCTCTTTCAGGCTTCTTATAACTTGTTTTTACAAAGAATGGGTTGTTACTTTATTACATAGCTTTTCTAATGTTAAACTATTATTGCATTCCTGGGATAAACTCAATTTATTTGCAATGATTTTTAAACATTTTGTTAGTATTTGATTTAGCATGTTTGCGTTCTTTCTCATAAGTAATACTGGACTGTTTGTATTTCTAATATTATTTTGTACTATTTCTTGTCTCATTAAATAACGGGAAAGATTTCTCTGCTTCTGAAATTTTGTAGGACAATTTTTACATGTTATTGATTATATGTTTCTAGAAGGTTCAGTAAAATTCAAATATAATAAGTTCTGGCCCTGAAAAAAGAGTATAGGTCTACCTAGATTTTCTATTTCTTAAAGAGGCAGTCGTGGTAATGTATCTTTCTAGGGTGCTTTCAAATGTTTTTGCATGAACTGCTTTATAATATTATCTTCATTTAAAATATCTTTTTGAACTGTATTTATTCCTAATATCATTTATTTGTGTCTTTTGCATCTGTATTTTCTTCTTGGATTTTGCCAGAGCTTTCCATAGTATTTTTAAAGAAACAGCTTTTGAATTTGTAGATTTGTTTTGTATTTTGTCAGTCAGTTTCTAATCTTCTTCATTATTTATTTCCAACTGTCTGCTTTGTCATTGGTGGCAATGATCAATTTCTGCTACTCTTTGACTATTTTCTTGAGAATAATGCTCAGCTCATTTGTGTTAATCTTCTTTTTTAATATATGCATTCTCCCCTAAGTACTAGTCTATCTGTGTCCTATAAGTGTTGAATAATATCTTAATCATCTCCAATTTTTCATTAAGTATTGTATTATTTCTGTTATGATTTCTTAAATAACTAGTTTTTCATAAGTTGTTGAAAACCTCTTTAAAAGTTTTTTATTATGGAATATATTTATTATGGAAATATTTTATAGTGGAAATTTATTATGGAATATGTAGAGAAGATTACCAGCACTCAACTACAAAAATTATGAAATTATGACCATTCTTGTTTGAATTGTGCCTTTACTTACTTTCCACTCTTCCCCACTGAATTATTTTGTAACAAATGCGATCCAGTATAATATTTCATTTGCAGCCCTTTGAGTATATATCCCTTAAAAATTTTGTCAGATTTCATGGGGAAAAGATTAATGTTATTTATATCAACATTGCATTGATTTTATAGATTAACTTGTCTGTAATTAAAATCTTAATTATAGTAATTCTTCCAATTTATAACAAGGTGTATCTTTCAATCTTTAAAGTACTTTAATGGTAGTATTATCACCTAAAGAATTTAAAAAAACATTTCCTTAATATCACAAAGTATCTAGTCATTCTCAAAAGTTTCTTATTACCTCATAAATGTTTACTTTGAACAAGTGTGTTTACTTAAATCTGAATTGAAATAATGTTCATATATTGTTTAACTTGTTTCTTGAGGTTTTTCTCTTTTTTTATCAGTAGGTTTCTTTTCCCTTTCTTTTTTTTTCTCTTTGTATTTTTTTAATTAAAGAAACTAGGAATTTGTACTATAGAGTTTCCTACTATCTAAATTTTTCTGAATACTTCACTGTATTGTCTGTTTCCTGAATTTCCTGTAAAATAAAAGTGCTCGGCTTCTCTGGTGGTGCAGTGGTTGAGAATCTGCCTGCCAATGCAGGGGACACGGGTTCAAGTCCTGGTCTGGGAAGAACCCACATGCCGCGGAACAACTAGGCCCGTGAGCCACAATTACTGAGCCTGCGCATCTGGAGCCTGTGCTCCGCAACAAGAGAGGCCGTGATAGTGAGGGGCCCACACACTGCAATGAAGAGTGGCCCCCACTTGCTACAACTAGAGAAATCTCTCGCACAGAAATGAAGACCCAGCACAGCCATAAATAAATTAATTTAAAAAAAAAAGAGACCTTCACTTTAAAAAAAAAAAAAATGCTAGAGGCCTGATCAATTTAAAATTTTTACAATAAAACCTCAAAGCTTGTAAAAAATAGTAAAGGAACTGAAAAACATCTCTTCACACATAAATTCAGCAACTTAGATAAGATTGACAACTTCCTCAAAAGAAAGCCAACAAAACTCACTCATAATGTAACAGATAACTTGAATAGTCCTGTAATTAAAAAAAGAACTCCTCAGGTTTTACAGGTACATTTTAAACAAACATTTTAAAAAGAAATGAAAACAAATCACATAATATCTTATGTAAAGAAAAGAAGAAGGAACAATTTCCAACTCATTTTATGAGGCCAGAATTACCCTAATTCCAAAACTAGACAAAAACAATACAAGAAAACAAATACAGATGAATATCCTTTATGGACATAGACACAAAATTCCTCAAAAATTATTATCAAATCAATTCTAATAATATATAAAAGAATAATACACATGACCAATCGGACTTTATGCTGGGAACACAAGTTTGGTTCAATGTGTTTTTAAGCAATTAAACAACATAATCTATAATATTAATAGATTAAAGAATAAAAACCACATGACCATATTAATCAAAACATAAAATGCATTTGACAAACTTCAGCACCCATCATAATAAAAACATTTGGCAAACTAGGAATAGAAGGGCATTTCTTCAAACTGATAGGTTCTCAACAAAAAACCCACAGAAAACATTATACTCAGGGGTAAAAGATGGCATCTTTCTACTCTAAGATCAGGAACAGAGCAAGGATGTCCAATCTCACCATTACTATTCAATATCATACTGAAAGTCCTAGCCAGTGCAATAAAACAAGAAAGAGAAATAAAAGACATGCAGACTGGAATGAAAGAAATAAAATTGTCACTATTTACAGAAGACATAACTGTCTATGTAGAAAACTTCAAGATCATACAAAACAACAAACACACACACAGACACACGGAACTAATATAAGTTTAGAAAGATCACAAGATACAAGAACAGTACCCCCAAATCAATAGTATTTTATATGCTATCATGAGCAATTGCAAAATTTAAAAATGCAATACCATTTACATAGTTCTAGAAATTGATATACTTAGGTATAAATATTTTAAAAAACATATACAGGATATGTATGCTGAAAACTACAAAATACTGGCAAGAGAAATAAAAGATGTTTGAAATAGATGGAGAGACATACCATGTTCATGAATTGGATAACTCAGTATGGTGCAGTTATATTCAAGGGCAAAGGAACTAGAATAACTGAAAAAAATTGAAAAAGAGGAATAAAATTGAGGGAATCACATAAGTCAACATAAGGTCATTGTAAAGCTACAGTAATTAAGACTGTGTAGTATTGGAAATTGATCCATGTAACAGCATAGAGTCCAGATATAGATCCACACAAATATGGTCCATTGATATTTGACAAAGATGAAAAAGGAATTCAATGGAGAAAAGATAGTCTTTTCAAAAAATTTTGAAACAATGTAAATCTAGTTACCAAAAACATAAACAGAAACAAAACCCTTGACCTAAACTTTAAAACTAATACAAAATTTTACCTTAAAATAGATCTAAATCTAAAATATAAAACTATAAAATTTTTAGAAGACAGAAACAAAAAGTATTTGTGACCTGGCATTAGGCACATAAAGTACAATTCATTAAAAAAATGATAAGTTGAAATTTATTAACATTTTAAAAAATTGCTCTGAAAAAGTCGCTGTTAAAGAGAATGAAAAGACAGACTATAGAACTGGGAAAGAATATTTTCAAGGTACCAAAAAAAAAAAGATTTCCTTCCAAAATATGTAAAAAAAAACCCCAAACCTCTTAAAACTCAACATATAGAAAAAAAAATTTTTTTTTAAAGAGTAAAAGACTTGAACAGACACTTCACCAGAGAGGATATACAAAAGGCAAATAAGTACCTGAAAAGATGTTCATCACTATTTGCCTTCAGGAAAATGCAAAGTAAAACTTTTGTGAGATACACATCTATTGGAAAAATTAAAATAGTTATTAAAAAATACTGAAAAGACCAAGACTTGGTGACAATGCAGAGCAATTAAAACTCTCATAGATTGCTGGTGTTAATGCAAAATGGTACAGTGACTTTGGAAAGGGTTTGGCAGTGTCTTATAAAGTTAAACATATACTTAGCATATAACCAAACAACCCCATTTATAGAGATTTACTCTAGAGAAATGTACATCAATGTTTATAGAACTTTATTCATTGTCAATCAAAAATTGGAAAAAACCCAATGTCCTTCAATTACAAGGATTGTAATTGAAGATAAACAAGCTGTGGCACATCCATACAATGGAATGTTACTCAACAATGTAAAGAAAGGAATTATTGGTACATTTATATAAGATTAATCTCAAAGGCGTTATGGTCAGAGAAAGAAGCCAGTATCAGGTTATACATTGTATGATTCCATCTGTATGACATTCTGGAGGGATGAACGGATCAGTGATCACCAGTGGTTAGGGGTGAAGGAGCGGAGTGTGGCTACAAATAGGTAGCACAGGGGAGTTTTTTGGGAGGGGGTGGGGGATAATGAGACTTGTCTATATCCTGATCGTTAACATGCTTTAAAATTGTCACCCAGATTGTCAAGCCAGAGATAAACTTTCTTTCCATTTTCTTGGGCCGGTGGGCTGAGAAGGGCCTGGCCTTATGCAGAAGTGTCAGTTTCAGCCTTTACCTGACAGGGTTGTGGTCCCTGTGTCATGTCCCAAATGGGTATTGAAGCTCCAGCCCCCAGCCCCAGGCATGAGGACCTGGTCAACAGCTATAGTTGACAAGCTATATACTTGTACACTTACTTACATGGTTATGTGTTCTTATTCGTTTCTGGAAATTATGGTTTCTCCTTTCTCTTTTTATATTAAGAGCAGAATTTTAGGCTTGAACATTTCATTGTTATATTTTTCACAACATTTATTTGTGTTTATGGTCTTGTAGATATCCACTTGACTCATTTCACTACGTTGATAGAGCAGCAACTCTTACATTTCTTTGTGCACAGTAGAGCAATGTTTTGTACATAGTAGCTACTCAATAAATTCAAGTTGATTAATTTTTCAGATTTTATGGATTTTTAGTAAGATATTGGAGAATCAACCCTTCTCTGGAATACAGTCAGACTATAGAGTGTTTAAATGCATAGATTGGATGTGAGCTGGGGTGCCCAGGAGGGCCTGAGTAGAAAGATCACTGCTGTTATGAACAGAAGCCACAAAGCTCCATCAGACAGTCATATTATCGCACGTTGGGTCACGTTCAGATCACTTGCTATTAATCCACAAGTCCACTCATTCAATCCACTAATATATATTAAGGGTCTACTATGGACGAGGCATTGTGCTATTCTCAAGGAATTTTCCAGTAGCAATATTGCACTTAATCTAAAATTCATATTATCTAAATCATCTACTGATATACTCTGGAAAGTATATGCAGTTAGACATCTGGTAAAGGACTTTCTTGAATAGTCCTGAAGAATCCTCCCCGTGAGGACGACAGGATAGGATTATAAGACCCTTACAATATCTGTCTGATTTGCAAGTTCCAAGAGCCCTTAAAATGTGTTGGTAAGAATTGCTGTGTTAAGAAGTAGAACTGAAAGAAAGCAGATATGGTGGGCAATATTTCACCTTGATATGGGATTTTGCCATTTTACAAAGCGCAATTGCATCCATCATTTTGTTTGATGTTCACAACCACCCAAGAAGAGGCAAGAAGCTAATATTTTCACCGTTTAAAAAATGAGAGTACTGATATTCCCAAAGGTTAAATAATTTACCCCCGTGTCACCCTAGAGCTAGTAAATGTTGGAACAAAAACAAGACATAGATCTTATGAAAGTTTATCTGGTGTACTTTGTGTTATTACATTGTATGTTTCAACTTGAATTTGAACCGCTTTTAGGAAAACCTATCTTTTGTGACCCTTACTTTTTTTTTTAACATCTTTATTGGAGTATAATTGCTTTACAATGGTGTGTTAGTTTCTGCTTTATAACAAAGTGAATCAGTTATACATATACATAGGTTCCCATATCTCTTCCATCTTGCATCTCCCTCCCTTCCACCCTCCCTATCCCACCCCTCTAGGTGGTCACAAACCACCGAGCTGATCTCCCTGTGCTATGCGGCTGCTTCCCACTAGCTATCTATTTTACGTTTGGTAGTGTATATATGACCCTTACATTTTTATTAAATATGGTAAAGGGAGACATCTAAAATATCTGAGGTTATTTATATAATAACAGTATTAGCTTTCATATTTATATTGTTTCATCCTTATTGTTAGTAACCTGCCTTTACATCAAGTATATAGAAATTTGGGCCATGAAAACCATGCTAACTGAATAATTTTCATCCTGTAAATGTGAATTATATCCCATTTACTACCTTCTGGTGGCTATTTTTAAGCCATCAGAGTTTCATTTCAACTATTCAAGAGAAGACACATCCCTGTTTTTATTTTTTAAATGCACAATTTAGGGAAAATGACTATGTGAAAAATCACAAAAAATAAAAAAAAAATAGAATAAATTTCATTCACCTTTATTCAACATTTCCTATCCTGAAGGCATAGAGAAATATCTCACTATTAATATTCTTCGATTTAACATGTCAAAAATCCAAAACTTTACCTCCCAACATACTCTGCATTCACATAGTTTCCTTCAATGCTGTTTGGAATCTAATTCATTTCTTTTTATTTCCTAATTCTCCTTTTATCAAACACAGATTTTATGATTAATGCTCTGGAAAAGGCCAGAAGATATTTTTAAGAGGTAGAGAAAAGTGTGATTATTTCTTCACTGAAATAACATTATAGGGTAACAACCCTGAAAGTGCCAGGATTTCAGCACTCAGGGCAAAATTACTGTAACCTAGCATTAACTCTCTGGCTGGGGATGATTTATCTATTTGTTATGGCATATTGCACACAATGTGGACAGGAGTTGCACAAAAGAATGTCTCAATGAAAATAAAGCATTTTTAAATGTGAGGTCTGACATCCCAAATCAAGAGGAGCAATCCTAAAAGAGAGTCATTCAACACACACTAAATATAGTAATGAATCTATCCTCACCATGGACTCCATAAATCAGGTGACTGTTATTGTGTTCTTCCTGAGGCAACTCAGATATAAACCAAGAGGAACTATGGTGACCATCTCCTCTGGTAATTCTAAATAGCCTATGTGCTCTTCTTGTCCAGCTTTCCTGTATATTCTTAATTACAAATAAGCAGCCTTATTCATAAGTCTCAACCTCAGAAAGAATAATTCTATATGAGTGGAAGAAGAGAAAAGGTGTAATTATTTTTTCAACATCCAGACTATTATGCTAAAATGGTAGGTTGTGTAGTCACGATCAATTCGTACTTCTATTTTCCATTTGTAATAACTTAAATTTACTGTATCATGTTGGCTTCTCATCCCCAGAGTCCAGGGTATCCTTTGCTGTTTAAATTTCCCCATTCTACCTAACACATTACAAATTTAATTGATTTAACTCAATCTCTGAGAAATTAGTGAGGACCAAAGCAAGGTAGAATGCGCATAGGGTGAAGGGGTGAAGGGGTGAAGGAATTCAGCAACTGAAGCACTTCCATACATATTCTCTAATTTAATCTGCCCAGTTACCCTATGGGCTACAAAGAACCTGAGGCTCACCTACATTAAGTGACCTGCCTTAGGTAAGTTTTCCACCTATCACAAGATATAGACCTACAACCAGAAACTTAAACCACCAGTGATCCTTCTATTGTGCTCACCTCGACTTAATAAATTGAACAATCAACAAATATTTGCACATACTAGAACCATCTATAGGTAAGGTATATAGTGTTATGTACCCAGAGAAGTACAAAAATATATTAGAGTATTTCTCTCTTATTAGTATCTTCAAAATGGTAGGGAGGGGTAACAAACACACACCTGTGAAGCTGATACAAGAAAAAGTACTTGCTCAATAAGAAGCTACATGGGGCTAAATAGTACATATTGCCAAGGAAATAATATAAACAATGCTGGGTGATGTCCTTTTAAAATTGTATAAAAGGTCAAAAGAAAAAGTGTCATTTCAATAATTATGTTTTGAGGAGAGAGCACTGTAGATATTCACCTTCCCATATCTCTTTTTACTTATAGCCCTTAACAGCATACCTAATAAGAGGAGGTATTTCATATAAACCCCATAATTTTTGTGGATCTCAATCACTTCATGAATGAAATCTGGATGGTCATGCTTTGCCTTCCTGAAACAAATGGTTCTTTGAAACCCTTAATGATGAATTTGATCATATAGGCATTGTAGACATTCTCTGATTTGGGCTGGTCTAAACTAAACTCTGTTCAAAGAGAGGATGGTGATAGCAAATTTCCAGGAAGTCTGTGGACATGACATTCAATTTTAGATCATAGACATAATCTCCAAATGGGCACAAGTTATCATTGGTCTGGATACAGTACCATTTTGGAAGAAGTTAAGAACGCTGTGCTTTGGAAGAGTAGAAGCTCTGATACTATTTTAGCATTTTAAAAAGGAAGCCTCTCATCTACCACTAACCTCCTGTCCTTTTTATAGGAAAAAAGAACATTTGTTTCTTTGGAATTTTTTTTTCCAAACTCTTCCCACCCATGAATTCATATCCATCCCTTTTCTATCGGACTATTTGGAGCCACCTTGAATGTCTCAAGAAGGCGGATGGTGTTGAAATAAAGAAGGAATATGTCTTCCGAATAAATGAGAAGGTTAAGTCAGGTATATGAACTAAAACATCATTCATTCCAAAAACAAAGAAATAGAAATTAGCCTTCTCAAAGTCTCCATTAAGATAAATCTTTACAAAAAAAATGCTTTTCAACTAGCCTTATTAAATTGTAACTGTTAAATGTAATAAGAGAAAATTAAAAGGACAAAACTCGTAAAATTAAGGGGATACAAATTTCCCTTTGTTTCTTAAAAAAATAAAGCAAATTAGAAAGAAGTCCCTCATTTTACTTTCCAAAATGCCATCGTAGAGGATAATCAGTGGATTGGAATATTATTTCTGTTACTCTGTGTTACTTTTCCAGTTCCAGAGAACATAATCTTGGCAAATCATAAATGTTTTGGATTCATTACCTAAAAGAACAAAAATGGAAAGGAAAAGAAAATCCACGCCCACAACCCACCAAGTATGACAACGCATTGTTTGGCTTCTGCTTTCACTCATTTTGATTAGATTCCCCAGAGTTTGAAAACTGTCTTCCAGTCTAAATAAGGGTTGCTAAAATATTAGATGGACATTAAAGAAGCTGAAAGGTGCTAAGCAGCCTAACTCAAAATTAGGTTACTCAAGTTCCATTTATTGATTATGTAGAATACAGCCAGACTGGCTGAGGTTTTGCTTGTTTGTTTTCAAAACTCTTTGAATTGCCTGACAGGGATGCCATTTCAAAGAGCCTTCAGACAGGGTAATTTGGAGCAAGGATAAAGAGTATGTTTCATTCAAGCATCCTTTATTCACAAGAGCCTAGGGAATAGGCCAAGCAAATTAATATATCTTAAATTTTAAAAAATGTCTAGGACTTAATTTAAATAAAGCCCAAATGATTAATTAATTAAATCATTAAACAGAGCTCATTTGATCTATTTTCCATGATAACATGCTTTGGAAATAGTCATTAGAAAATCATGTAAATGATGTTCAACCCAAGGGTGAAGTGGAATGGGGGTAATTAATGGGTAGAGATAATAAACTAGCATTTACTGAGTGCTTATTATAAGCCAAGTACTCTTCCATGTCCTTTACATGTATTATTCCAAATAACAATACTATGATGTAGGTATTATTATTATTATTATAAGGAAAGTGAGGGCAAAGAGAAGTGAGAAAATTTGCTCAAGCTCTCATATTTGGTAATTATTGTAATTTGCATTCTTAGCCAGGCAATCTGGTTCCAGAGCCCACACTCTTAATCACCACCCTGAGCGAAGAAAGGAGGCGAAATGGAGTCAATGCACACGGGCAGGTTAGTACTTACAGATTTGATATTTAATGTCAGCCATTGGAGAACTCCCCTGAAGGTCTCTTCTAAGGAGTAACTGTAATTTGTAATTTTGCTGGGATGAAAATATAAATGTTGCTTATTATCAGGCTGGCAGGTATGATCCTTCGCTCAGAAAGTTAGTGAGCTTAACCAAATACCCTCCTCATGACTCTGAATGGGTGTTCCACTCTCACTCATGCTACAGGTGTGTACGTACTTATGAAGTGATAAAAAATGGATGATTTTTTTGAAAAACAAATAAGGTTATACATCCAAGTCCAAGCCTGGTCCAGGCCTAAAATGTTTGCTCAGTGTTTTAAGTTATCAGGACAGGAATTGAGATGGAAACTTCAGTTTAACTTGAGATGTCATTGAAAACTCTTGATCACATTACGAAAGTAGAATCTTCAACAACTAGAGTCTGAATACATAGTATGCTTCTTTGTAAAATGATGACAAAGAGAGTCAGGTGCACGAGCCCCAGAATGAAACATAAAAGCTTTGTTCAAGAATGAGTCTCAAAAACCATAGTTAGAAAAGTTGAGAAGATGAAAAAGAAGTGTTAAGAAGGCTTATCCCAAGGTCAAATCGGACTTTGATTTTAATGAAGTTTGGGGACAGCTCTATTATATTAAAAACCTATCTCTCCCTTCTCTTTTTTGTGATAATTATTATTAAAACTGTAATTTTTTCTTTCTGGCCAAGTAACTGTATCTAGTTGGGCTGGTGCTTTGTTCATGAACTTCCCTGCTTTTCCCTGATGGAGGAGGTAAAAACCTGATTCTGCACAAATTTCCTGGCCACATTTGGGCAAATCATGGAATCGTGTGTTTTACATGTAGGTGTTTACAAGAAAGCTGGGGATAAAACTATGAAGATTGCAGAAATGATAAATAAGAATAATTTTCTTTCAAATGGGTTGGCCTGGAGTTCATGCAACTTCACTGAGTGGTCACTGGCTAGTCACGCTTGGGTGAAAATATTGCCTGGTTTGTTAATAGAAATTTTAAAAGGCTAGGGGACAGGTGGCCAGCAGGTGCATCAGGGAAGGAGGTTCCTGGGACACCCGTCTCCCTTCCCCACCCTCACCTCTTCTTTCCTGCTTCTGTGGCTCTACCCAAACCAGCCTTTGCTCTGCTGTACTCTCCCTTTGACTTCCTATTGGCCCTAATTCTCTAATTTTCAAGGTCAAGTTCTCATCCCAGTATGCGTGTGAAATCTAATTGCTGCTGCCCACACAGCCATCTCCTTTCTCTTTCTCCTTAGTTATACTGGTTGCATAATTACCACCTTACTATATGCTCTATTGCTCTCATTTAATGTGCGCCTCTAAATAGACTGTAAATTCATAATCTTAAATATTTTTTGGAAAGCTGTAGGGTATTGAAGAAGAAATAAAGAGAAAGGAAGGAAGGAAGGCAGGCAGGCATGGGGTGGCCAAAATAAGGGAGAAAAAGGAAGGAGGAAAAGAAGGAGAGAGGGAGAAAGCAGTGAGATTATAACAACTTTGATGTCACAAAATACCTTAGAGCCCAAAAAGCACAAAGCTAATGTTGGGTGTATAAAGAGACTCGCAATTACTGGTGACTGATTTTCTGCTTCTGGATTCTCATTTAAGCAATTTTCCTTGAACATCCCCACTCCCCCCTTCCCCACCTTCTTTCATTTCTACAGTAAGTTAAAAAAAACACAACAATTATTTCAATGCGCCCAGGGGAACAGGAGGAGGGGCTAAACCCTGCATAGGTCTGACAGGTAATTAGCTCAATGAAAGAAAAAGCAGGAGAGAAGTGATTTCTTTGGGAACAAGGCAGCATCCAGGAAGGGTAACAGAACTTTTATTCAAAATATTAAGTGGATCAAAACAGCAAGACACAAAGATGTGAATGTGCTTACATTTATTAGAAAAAATTTATCTGAGAAAGATTCAGCATCATTTTTGCTTGTAGCTACAGTATGAATTTCAGGTAATAAATATTTGTTAACTTTGGCTCACTGATGTTACAATGCCAGGATTTCAGGATATATATATATATATATATATATATATATATATATATATATATATATATATATGTATATATATATATATAATTTTCAGGGGAGGAGTAGGCATTATTTTCTATTTGCAGAAAACACCTAGATGTGAAATTGAGTTCCCATGCCACTCCTGGGCTGGGTTGCTCTTCCATCTTTTCCTCACCTGTGCCCTGACTCAACTTTCATGATACTCTACTCAATACTCTGTAATGACCTACCTGGGAAAGGAATCTAAAAAAGAGTGGATATATGTATATGTATAACTGATTCACTTTGCCGTACAGCAGAAGCTAACACAACATTGTAAATCAACTATACTCCAATAAAAATTAATTAAAATATAAATTAAAGTGGCCATTAAAATCTCTAGATTTTATTGCACAAATTTATCATTTTATTCCACTAGCTTTTTACCTCCAATCTTCCCACTTTCCATGAAAGACACTGAAGCTTCTTTAATTGATTTCTGTTTGCTTCGAAAACTATTGTCTAAATCTATCCAGTTACTCTACGCTGTTTGTAGTTAGTTGTCAATCAGTTTATAAATTTTGACTATTCTCATGAGCTCAAAAGAGTTCAAAGAATTGTACTTTCAAAGAAAGTTGAGATAAAATTCAAGCATATACACCAGTTAACATAAAACACATCTTTCTGGCTGTATTATTTCTGTACCTCCAATCACCCCAGCTCAGGAACCAGATGCACAGCCTAGGTGTTCCCTGGTATTCCCAATTCTACCACTTCTTAGCTCTGTAGCCCTGGATAAGTTATTTAATCTTTCTAACTTCCAGTTTTCTCATCTGTAAAATGGGCATAATAATAGAATCTTCCTTATAGAGTTGTGAATGGGTAAAAAATTATGCTGCATGTAAAGTCTTTAGCACAATACCTGGTGTATAAGCATCTTACTAATGGTAGTTATTATCATCAACTTTATTCCACAATTGAGATATAATTTAGATATCATAAAATTCATTTTTAAATGTACAATTCAGTATTTTTTAGATTCACATAGTTTTGCAATCATCATCACTTTCTAATTCCAGAACATTTTCATCATCCATAAAAGAACTTCCATATCCTTTAACAGTCATTCACATTCTCTCTTTTCTCTGGCCCCTGGCAACCATTAGTTTAATTTCTTTATTTATGTATTTGCTTATTCTGGACATTTCACACAAGTAGAATTATACAATATGTGGCCTTTTACGTCTGACTTCTTTCACTTAACATTATGTTCTCAAGCACCATCCCATGTTGCACTATATGTCAGTGCAACAATTCCATTACAATTCTTTTGTAATGGCCAAATAACATTCCATTATACGGGTATATCACATTTTGTTTATCCAGTCTTCAATTGATGGGCATTTAGGTTGTTTCCCTTTTTGGGAATAATATGAATATGAATATGAATATGAATAATGCTGCTATGAACATTCATGAACAAGGTTTTGTGTGAATATGTATTTTCAGTTCTCTTGAGTTTATGCCAAGGAGTAAAAATACTGGGTCATATGTTAATTCTATGCTTAAAGTTTTGACGAATTGACAAACTATTTTCCAAAATGACTGTACCATTTTACATTTTTACCAGCAATGGAAAAGTTTCCAATTTATTTACATCCTCTTCAACACTTGTTATTATCTGTTTATTTATTTATTTATTTATTTTTATTTATGTATTTATTTGGCTGTGCCAGGTCTTAGTTGCGGCATGCGAACTCTTAGTTGCAGCATGTGGGATCTAGTTCCCTGACCAAGGATCGAACCCAGGCCCCCTGCATAGGGAGCGTGGAGTCTTAGCCACTGGACCACCAGGGAAGTCCCTTATCTGTTATTTTGATTATAGGCATTCTAGTATATGTGAAGTGGTATCACATTATGGGTTTCATTTCCCTTTCTTTAATGATTAATGATGTTGAGCATCTTTTCATGTTCTTATTGGCATGTGGACATTTTTTGGAGAATTGTCTATTCAATTCCTTTGCCCATTTTTAATTGGGTTTGTCTTTTTATTGTTGGGTTGTAAGAATTTCACACATTTTTATTGTGTATTATTTTATGGACCACATGACATTCCAGAAGTTGCAAATATAAAGAGAGAAAATATAGACACATCCCTGCTTCTGTGAACTTCCATTCTAGGGGAGGTATAGATAAACAAAAAAGTAAACAAGTAAATGAACAATAAAACTGTCTGAGAACAATAAATGTTATAAAGGAAAGAAAATGGGGAATATAATAGTGCAGTGGGGACAATATAAAAGATAGTGGATAGGGAAAGACATACTTTGAGTTGAGACCTACAGCAACAGAAAGAACTTATCATAGGATGATAAGCTACTATTGAAAAGATGTACCAAGATTTCAGTAGCACAGGCAAAAAAGAAAGCTGCATTTGTAAGTAAAGTGTAACCCATAGACAAAAGAGTCCCTTTTAGCTTAATGACATTTCTGGTAGAATTTTTGGTCAACTTGGTCCTAAATCTGCAATTATATAACAGTACATTACTTATGCTCAGAATTCCTTTCACATGTTATCAGGTAGGTAAATTTTGCCTTGATATATTTTGAAAAATATATTGTACCTCTTGAATTCAAGGCCCACACAGTGCTTTTTACAGTTTATTGGGTAAGTACATATTTATTAAGTATATACAGTTCAAGGCTAGTTCCCATTGGTTTACAATAATGAGGCCAAAGGGCAAGGTATTACTTTAAATTATCCCCTTTATTAAATCAGGCATTCAGCAAAGTCAGAGCTAAGTTCTATGCTCCTGATACCGAACTTTCTTTGAAATCATTTTCCAAAGCAAATCCATAAAATATGAGGTGATCGTGTTTCCTATTTGCAAACAATGCATAAAACATAAAGTAACAGGCACAATATTCACATTTTAAAAATGCAATTTGGAATATAGTGCTCCCTTGCTTGTTTTGAAGCTGGCTGCCAGAGGAAACAAATAACAAGATCAGAAAAATCCAATAAAGGCTAAATGTGCTTTTGGGTAATTTCCCCATCATTTGGGTGTAGTTCCACTCAGATGAAGGACAGATACCTGAAACCATTGCACACATTTCACTGTAATATAAGAAAAAAAAAGGCTTCTGTTCAAAAATCCCATCTAATGCAACTGGAACTATTCTACCCTATTCAACAGAGCACTCAGCAACACCTTATTATGAAGGCTGGCGCTTTTACTAAATTGATTAAGAGCAGAAATTCAAAACTAGAAGTTAACAAAAATGCCTCAGGAATAACTATAATATGAAAAGTACTATCTGTTATTAGTGACCATTAGACATCCACTTTTTAAACGGCTATTTATTGGATACCATGTACCAGGTGCCATTTGTAGATGCTGGGACACAAAGATGAGAAAAAGGGACAAAACCTTGTTCTTAGTAAGGCTTACATTCTATTGGAGGACACAGATAATAAACAAATAAACAAGTAAATAAGAGAACACTGAAATGTAATAAATGCTACAAATGAAAGAGAAGGGCGTTATATATAATGATAGGAGGGATTGAGTGGGACAAGATTAGATACGGTGATTAAATATCTCTCCAAAACTGTAAAATCTGACTTGAGAATTGAAAGATTAGGCTTGAATAAAACATTTCATATTGGGGCTTCCCTGGTGGCGCAGTGGTTGAGAATCTGCCTGCTAATGCAGGGGACACGGGTTCGAGCCCTGGTCTGGGAAGATCCCACATGCCACGGAGCAGCTAGGCCCGTGAGCCACAACTACTGAGCCTGAGCGTCTGGAGCCTGTGCTCTGCAACAAGAGAGGCCACGATAGTGAGAAGCCCGCGCACCGCGATGAAGAGTGGCCCCCGCTTGCCACAACTAGAGGAAGCCCTCGCACAGAAACGAAGACCCAACACAGCCAAAAAATAAAATAAAATAAAAATTAAAGGTGCTAAAAAAAAAAAAAAAATTCATATTGTATTTTTGTATGTCACGTGGATGTTGTTTAATCCTTCTTCAATACAATTAATGAATGAATTCTAGTTTATGTTGTTTTTCACTACTTTTCTAACCCCACGTTTAGTACTATGCATTTCTAAAGAGGTTTAAATCAGTCACCATTATTGAGAAAATATTAGCATATTAAAACAATTTCTACATTTGTATGTCTAATATTTTACAAAAACTAACTCTATCTTGACCAATACTGTCCTGTTCCAATACTTATAGGATTTGCTTGCTTACTTTATCAGTTAGCTATTGTCATAACAGTGCTGTGTGACAAACCATCCAAAAACTCAATGCTTAAAAAAATCTTTTATACCACTTCATGTTATCTGTTGGTAGACTCATCAAGGATGGACTTAAATGGGCTTGGCTCAAAGCCGGATGCTGGATACAGGTCAACCCCACCTGTTTTTCATCTTCCTTAAAGCAGGAGCTACATTTCAGGTAGAAATATAGAATCACAAGAGACCAACTCTAAATATGAAGCACATTTCAAGCATTTGCTTGTGTCACATGTACTAACATCCTTTATAACAAAGCAAGTCACATAGCCAAGCCCTAAGTCAAGTGATGGGGGCTACACCCTGCCCATGATGTGGCCTGAAGAAGTCTCATTGCCAAGTTCAACATCAGTGGGGCACAGAGTAACCCCTCTCTTGCAGTTAAAGGGAGAAAGTAAATATTTGCCATACAACAGCCTAGTCCACTACATCTTTCATTCACCAACTAAATATTGAGCATCTAGCACATTCAAGATATTGTGTTAGATGCTGCGGGATACAAAAAAAAACACATCTATGTACAAGGAAACTTATTTAGGTATGCTTATTTGAGTCAACAACACAAGGTAGCAAGTAAGAAGTGTATTTTCAAAGAATCAGGTAAAAGGTTTGGACCTTCAGAGAAGGATGGAATTACAGACATTCCTCATCTTACATTGTCTTTTCAATACAGAAGATTTTTTAAGCTGAAAAAAATGTACACCTACTCACTAACATGTCTACACATAAACACATACACACAAACTCATACATATGTGATACCTCTTACTGGATGTTGAGCATGTATTATAATCTTCTGTATTAGAAGATGCTGTCAGTACCCCATCAATTCCCCCTTACTTAACACTCACCTTCCTATAATTACTGATGGTTTCACATCTCAAGAACCTGCAGCCCTCAGTCTTAAGACCTTGTCTGCCCCTGGGTACATGTACAGCCTGTACATAGAATTGCCCAGTTGGGTGATGGATTTAAAACCCTGGGAACTGCTCTCAGCCAGTGATGGACCAGAGTTGATAGAAAAATACATCAACTCCTTGCCCTGTGACTCACTAAGAATTCCCCAGCAGGATGGAGCCCTAGTCACTCACAGGGGAACCTGCTTTATTAACACACCCTCTGTTGGCCGCCTTCCCTTCCCTGTCTCATCTCCCCAGTCCTTGCCAGTGTGGTTCATGAGATCGCCTCTCAAATAAATTAATTGCTACTTGTTGCTTGAATCCTTGTTTTGGGCCCTGCTTCTGGGTATTCCAAACTAAGATCATTAAATAAACTGAAATAACTCAAAATGATGGTGTTGGAATCTATTTGAATCTATTTGAGGCAGAATCATCAAACCCAAATCAAACAGCCTTGAGGCAACCAGTGTTTGACTTGGTATCTGGCTTGGAGCTTTTTATCTGTGCTTAGTTTCTGCATAAAAAGCAGACATTTCCATCTCTACAGAACACATCATATGCCTTATCAAGCAATGTATTTCATGTTAAATTTGCATCACCAAGAAAGGTTATACACATCCGGCTGAAGGAACTGGGGATAAATTCTTATGTAAACAGCTCATGAGGTCCTGATAAAATCAGAACCATGTATCTATAGAATCTGACCATTTCCTCCCTACCACTATTAATTCTACAAACATTTAGTAAAAATGTACTATGTGAACAATACTATTCTACTTTTTTGAGATTTAACGTTAAATTTAGGCCTGTTTCCTTCTGCCTTCTAAGTATTTATAATCCAGTTAAGAGTCAGGCATGGAAAAAGATAATGAAAATTAAACTGTAATATAAACTATGGCAAATGCCATAATTGAGGAATAAGCAAACTGCTCTCTGCATGCACCTGACATCATGCGGAAATGGGAGTTGTTAACAAGATAATCTCACATGAATAATCAAATATACTTTGGAATGTATTTTTGAAAAGAGAGAAAAGCCACGGCTGAAAATATAAAATACAGTTTAAAATAAATAAAGAAATGTATAGTTTAATATTCACTCTTTTGCTGTCAGCAAAATACTCTTTTTTAGAAATGGTCTGGCATTAGACCCAACTTTGTGAAAACTGGATCAGGCAAAATTTAGCCAGGAAAACAGAATTGGGAATATTTTACTCAGGAACAGAGAGCTGGTTGCGCAGGTGCTGAAGGACAGAGAGGTCAAAGAGGAAAACAGTGTCCCATCTGGCAGCAGGAGGCCTGCAGCACCCCCAGACAGCAGAGTCCTGGGGAGGCTGGCCTGAGGCATGTGCCAGGAGGAGGTAAGAGGCACCCTTCTTTTCCTCTTTCCCATCTTCTAATCTCTCACTGGCTCAACCCAGTGAGAAACTGTGGCGGTGGGAGCATGGGAAACATAAACAGTAGGTTCGTATTAGTTATCTAGTTTACATATAGTAGTGTGTATATGTCAATCCCTTTCCGCCTTAGTAACCATAAGTTTGTTTTCTACATCTGTGATCTTTATATTCAGGAATGTATTTACCTTGATAGAAATCATAAGACCTTGATTCTAGCATTGGCCTTGCAACCAATTAACGGGGTGACCCATGGCATGTCACCTAGCTTTTCTGGGCTTGTAACATGAAGGAGATAAGCAGATGATCTCATAGTTCTGATTTAGCTCTATTGCTCTATGATTGTAGGAAATGTGTATCTTAGGACAACAAATATACCTGAGTTTTCTTTATATCTTTAGTTTCCGGAGAGAATCTTAGTTGAAGCTCCTCTCTGAAGTTCACTCATAGCTTTCTCATGCTCTTCAGCAAGCCCAAGAGTATCTCCCAACCTGTCAATGCCTTGCCCTTTAAATTGTATGAACCAGGGAAATTGCCTACAAGAAGCTCAGACTCCCAAGGCTGCTCCTTGGTTGCTGACATGCCCAGAGAAGCTAGTGCTCTGGGGTCCAGTGGATGGAGTAAAATTCCTGGGTATCATTCTAGACTCTTCCCTCATCCCCAAATTTAACAGTAACAGTTTCTGATGCACTGCGAACTTCAATGTTGGACATATATGAGAGAAACAATATTGAAATGTAGAGGTTGACGGTTATAGGGAAATTTTTATAAAGAATCCAGGGCTTTGGAGGAGGGGAAAATCAAGAGTCCCTTACCTCCTCCTCCCTCCAAGCTCAAAACTTTTAGAATGTGATTGGATAAGAAAATAATTGAACATGACAAAAACCCCAGAATCAGTGAATTCAATGAGGCACCTATGAAAAAACATGAAATTACAAAAATATGGGTGAACCACTTGATGCACAAAACCAGGTATAGTCTGAGCGTTGTCGGTGTTCCTCTAGTGGTTCACCCGTCACTCTAAGGGTTCCTGACACTTCCTCAGGGCCGTCTTTCCATCTCTGTGCTCTCATCCCTCAGCTCTGTGTGCTGTAGCCTTAAGGCTCACACTTGCAAACATCATTGCATGACTGTCCTTGGGCTCCTGAAGCTTCTCTGCCCACATCACTAGAAAAAATCAGGAAGTGCCTGGTAGTTTATAGCCCCCAATGGAACTTGGCTAATGAGTAGGAAAGCCCAGCTCCCCTGCCTTGAGTCAAGGAAAACTCCGAGGTGGGACTTACATGCTGTAACATCCTGTAGGATCAGCATGAGACTGGGGCTTTGCCTGAAACCACATCCTTGCTTGGCTTCTCCCCTCTTCCCTGCTCTACTCCCTTACAGTCTTTCCCTAGAAGCACTTTCTTAATGAACCACTTGCTCATGAATCATCATCACCTCAAGGTCAGCTACTGGGAACCTGACCCAAGACATAAGTGTTGTACAGGAATGGTGGCTGTGGCTTCCTGAGATGGCAGAGAGTGGAAACTCATCCATCCTACATTATAGGACATTCCTATACCCTGAGGAAGAAACAAAATGATTGGACCTAAATAAATTTAATGTTGGGAGCCCACGACAATTCTGTCAGGTACATCCTTCAATGAGCAAATTACCTTTGGGGTTGGTGAAAGACTAGGAAAAACCACTGTAACCACAGCAGGAGTTTGCATCAACGGTCAAGGTAGACAGAACAAGTGCTCACATTTGCTTTGGACAAACCAGGGGGTCACATAAAGGTGACAGGAGCTGCAGCCACGGGGATAGAACAATCTTTCTTGACTAGGTTTTGTCTGCCATCTCTAAGCCTCTAGCTCTAGAGTTCAGTGGCATAATATATCCTCCTAGACTAGACTAGATGACCCAACTTCTCATAATGGTACTACAGTCTTTCAAATTCAAGGAGAGATTCATGAGGATGCTCCCAAATATATGTGGACATATCAGTGAATGGACAACTTAGCAAGAAGCATTAGACTTCCCATGAGTGAGACCAGTTGAGGCTGAGATATTGCTCTGTCAAACTTCAAATAGCAAATCAGGGAAACACTGTTACCAGTCAAGGAATCACACTAATCCATGCCAATACTGCCTCCTTGAATCCATCTACTTTTTTACCCATTTCTCCACCTCTGTCTCTTCAGTAAGTCAGTTTATCACCATTTCTTACCTGGACCAGTATAGCTATAGTCACCAATCTCCCTGCCTTTAGTTTTGCTCCCCTCTAGTCCATTCTTCACACTCTAAGTACAATCATCTCTTTATAAGGCTCTTAAGATCCTCCAATGTCCTGAGACTCTCCATGTCACCGCATTATCTTCAGGCATAAAGTTGAAACTCCTTAGCATGGATGTGAAGCTGGTCTCTGCCCACCTCTCCAGGCTCACCTTACATCCTCTCCTCCTGGCATTTTATGCTCCATGCATTCCTCACACATACCTCTTATTCTGGCTCATCCCCCCTACAGACTTGGTTTGGATAGCCCCCTGCACCTAGCTTTGTCCCAGTCCCAGCGACACCATGTAATTTTTACCTGCTTATATCTGCCTTCCTTCCTGGTTCACAGACCAGAACCTGGCATTCATCCACCTTCTCCAGCAGGCACTCTGAAGATGTCCCTCTACTCTGACTCTGAACATCTTTGTTGGTGGTGACATCCACATAACAGAGCCAATCAAAGAGGATGGGTCTGAGACGAGGGCTCAGAAGACCATTCAAGATGAGATCAGCTGCCTGGTACACTTTTCTTTTCTCTAGCTTTTGCAATAGGTATCTATACATTTGACTGCAAGAAAATTCTAATTGATTTCAAGGAAAAGATCACATCTCTTCTACCCCACAGCTTCTTTCCATGGACTGCAGACATATGCTTATAGACTAGCAGCGTTGTAACAATGCCAAGGCTCAACATTAATTCTTTTACTTCCTGCCCCAGCACCCCTTGCAGGCACTCTTCCCAATTCCTTGGACTCTCACACAGCTTCTATTACTTTAGTGGTTGTAGATGATGATTATGGGGTTGATGAGAGTGATTTGCCTGCAGCTAGTGAGGCTCATATAAAAACAGAAAAATCTGTGCAAATTAATCTCCAGAAAATGTCTGCCTTTCTTCTTTCCTTTCCCCAGCCCTTCTCTGCAGTATTGATCCTACCTTTATCCTTTTCACAAAGCCCTGTGATAACCTGGCTCCCTTCATTTTTGGCCCTGGCTTCGTGGGGGGATTTATTATGAACTCTGGTTTAGAGACTTTTAACAGTCTATAATCTTGGCCAGGCTCGAACTCAGCCAGTCCTGAAAGGCTGCTAAATGAAGTGTGACAAACACACAATCATTTAGTGATGACCGGTAGCAGCTGGGACGATGTTGTATCTATCCCAACAGCAGAAGCAGGACATTTATTTAGCAATAGCCTTCATCTTCTCTCTTCTCTCTCCTCTCAACCTCACAATCCAACATCTAAAAATCCCACTTCTCTGAGACAATTATTCGAGCAGTAGAACTTAAATCCCCACATTTCCAGAATCGCCTACGTAAAAGCATCTTCAGGCATGGATATGACAAAGCCAGGATGCAAGCTGGTGTCATTTTGTTTCCCTGCCTAAGAGTGAGGCAGCATCACTGAGGCAGGACCCAGGGGAGCCCCTTATCCCAGACTGAAATGACACACAAAACTAAGCATCCTGCACCTCCCACATTCATTACGGAAAAGATGAAAAACAGCATCTTTAGAATTATTTATCATTTTTTTTAAAGGAATTCCTTTATTTTTATTATTTATTTATTTATTTATTTATTTTTGGCTGTGTTGGGTCTTCGTTTCTGTGCAAGGGCTTTCTCTAGTTGCGGCAAGCGGGGGCCACTCTTCATCGCGGTGCGCGGGCCTCTCACTATCGCGGCCTCTCTTGTTGTGGAGCACAAGCTCCAGATGCGCAGGCTCAGTAGTTGTGGCTCACGGGCCCAGTTGCTCCTTGGCATGTGGGATCTTCCCAGACCAGGGCTCGAACCCGTGTCCCCTGCATTAGCAGGCAGATTCTCAACCACTGCGCCACCAGGGAAGCCCTATTTATCATTTTTTAAATTGGTCTAATGAAATCATTTATGCCCCCGTCCCCTTGGGGTTGGCTTGTTAATGATTTCTGCTTACATTTGCCCTTGAAAATTGAAAAAGACCTGCTATTAAAATACAGGAAGAAACCCTCCAAAAGTTAAATCAGGACACTCTGGTTCCCCTTTGCCCAGCAGTCTGTACTGGTATCTGTTTTTGGTTTTGGTTTGCATTTCCCTGATGACTAATGTTACTGAGCATCTCTTCATGTGCTTATTGGCCATTTGCATATCTTCTTTAGTGAAGTCTCTATTCAAATTTTTGCCCATATTTTATTAGCTTGTGTGTCTTCTTATTGAGTTGTAAGAGTTTTTTTTTTTTTTTTTTATACGTTCTGGATACAAGTCCTTTGTCTGATATATATGTGTTGCAAGTACTTTCTCACTGTCACTTGCCTTTTTATTTTCTTAATAATGCCTTTTAAAGAGCTTTAAAAAAAAAGATGCAATTCAATTTACCCTGTTTTTCTCTAATGGTTCAGGCTTTTTGTGTTGTAAGCAATCTTTGCTTAGCCAAAAACGACAAAGGTATTTTCCTGTTTTATTCTCGAAGTTTTATAGTTTTAAGTTCACTCTTACAGCAATAATCTATTTGGAGTTACTTTTTGTTTATGGTGTCAATAATGGCCAAGGTTCTTTTTTTTTTTTTTTGGCATATGAATATCCAGTTTAGCATCATTCGTTGAAACGACTTTCTTTTACCCATTCCATTCTATTGTGCTGGTAATTTTGTCATAAACCAATTGACTATATAGGTGTGATTTATATTCTGTTCCACTGGTCTACAAGTCCATATTTTCACTAATATCAATGTGTCTTAATCACTGAAATTTGGAATGTAGCCAGGCTTGATTTTAATACTTTCCTTGACATCCTGATCACTTCTCCTCCACTTCCCTTTTGTGTGTGTGTGTGTGTGTGTGTGTGTGTGTGTGTGTGTATATATATTCATAAATATTTTCATAAAATATATATAAATATTTTCATCATCTCCTCTAACTCTCGTGGGCAGGATCTATGATCCTCCCACCTCAAATATCAAAATTTACCTCTCTAATTAGAGTTTTGTCTGGATATATGCCCAGGAGTGGGATTGCAGGATCATATGGTAACTGAAAACTCTAATTCAAAAAGATACATGCACCCCAATGTTCATAGCAGCACTATTTACAATAACCAAAACATGGAAGCAACTTAAGTGTCAATTGACAGATTAATGGATAAAGAAAATGTGGTACATATATGCAATGGAATATTACTCAGCCATAAAAAAGAGTGAAATAATGCCATTTGCAGCAACATGGATGGACCTAGAGATTATCATGTTAAGTGAAGTAAGTGAAACAGAGAAAGACAAGTATCATATGATATCACTTATTTGGGGAATCTAAAAAAATGATACAAATGAACTTATTTAGAAAACAGAAATAGATTCACAGACACAGAAAACAAACTTATGATTACTAAAGGGGAAAGGGTGGGGGGGCGATGGCATGGATAAATTAGGAGTTTGAGATTAATGTATACACACTACTATATATAAAATAGATAAACAGCAAGGACCTATTGTATAGCACAGGGAAATAAACTTAATATCTTGTAGTAACTTATAACAGAAGAGAATGTTAAAAAGAATATATATGTGCACGTGTGTGTGTGTGTGTGTGTGTGTGTGTGTGTGTATAACTGAATCACTTTGTTGTATGCTTGAAACTAACACAACACTGTAAATTAACTATACCTCAATAAAATTTTTTAAAAAAATTACCTCTTTGGTATTCCATTCTCTGGGAGCCCTGCTGTATACAAGGGTCAAGATTAACTGTGATAACGTTTGGTAATGATTTTTCCTTCTCAGTTGACATATTTACATTTTTCAATTGTAATGCAAAGATTTAGCTTTCTGGATGGTAACTTCAGACACCATAATAAGTTTCCTATAATAAAGGCCATATTTTGAGATCAAGTGTGCTTTTGGACACCCCTTAAACCAATGTTCTTCAAAGGACGGTACTTGGACCACTGGTGTTATGAGAGAGGCTTTCAGATCATACTAACATATTGTGTTTAAATATTAATAGTTGTACATGTTTTCGGCTATGTGTTGATATTGTAGTAACTCAAACATATAGTAGTTGCACAGACAGCATTGCTGAATCAAAGTGTAATTTGTTTACAAAAAAAAAAATTAGTGAATCAATTTAAAGAAAATTATTGATTAGGTGATTTGATAATAATGGTATATTCTTTTTGCAAATTGCTAAAGCTTGAGTAACACCAACCTAAACATGAAGCCAGGTAGACACTTGCTCAATTGCCTTGGGTAAGCAAGAAAGGGTGAGGTGAAGACCCTTCCTTCCACCCTTCTTCTAGGTGCATATGTGCTGCTGGCACCCCTCACACATCCCCTTTATCTGGCTAGTCCCCCATTCCTCAGCTGCTGAGAACATTGTCTGCCCCTTCTCCTGAAAAATGCCATCCTTGCCCCTTCTCCCATGACAGGCCTGCAAGATGAACTGATGTAAGAGCTCAAAAATGCACCCCCCTTGCTTCTGGTTAGGGTAACCCTGTGGCTGATTCCCACTCCAGAGTTCCCTATGGGATCAGGCTGAGGCTAGTCCTGACTATGCTGGACCCCAATTTGTGCCTGACGTCTTACTCTGCTTCCCTTAGTCTCTTACAAATTTCACTGGAGAGTTACTCCATCAAGAAATCACAAGCAAAGGAATTCCTGTTTCAAGTTCTGCTTCTAGGGAATTTATTCTAAGACACAAAGCTTAAATAATAGCCTCTGGGAATACAGAGAAACTGGCCAGATACCTTCCTGGGTTTTTGTAAACCTTCTGACGTATTTCATTTTTTTCCTTCCCTATCTGGTCATGTTTAAGAGTCAGTGGATCCTTTAAAGAGTTACTGCCCACAATGAAGGACTGACTGCACCCTTTGTGTCCTACCTAATGTGTCTTCCTTTTTCTGCATTTTATCTTTTTCTAGACCAGTTCTGATAGGATAAATGTTACTGGGTCTTTTATGGCATAAGCCACCCCACTTACTCTCTCTGCTTCCTTCCTACCCTAGAGACAGCATACTAGTTTGCCATTCATGAATACTCTTCCTGGATCATTAAATTACATGGAAAGAGGGTGTAGGGTGCTACTGTAGGGTGCTTTTTAAAGTTAAACTAAAAGCTCCATTAAATGCCCTCTTATCTTTGTAAGCTTGAGGCAGAAAGACTTCTTTTTCACTCATTATAGCAATTATTTTCTTTCTGCCCTTCAATATATCTGGAGATTTCAAATCATGGAAGCAATTTAGTTATCAAAACTGCCATAATATAAAAATAATTTAAATTCAAACCAAATAGACTAAAAAAATGATGGATAAAACAGCTTAGAAAAGTCTATATCATGCTCTAGTCCAAGTAATCTTTATTTCCTTGAAAAGACTTATCTTCTAGATTATTAAATTTTTATTCCTATCACTCCTGAGTTGTTTGACCTACAGGAATCTTTCATTGCCTCATATTAGACTTTTAAGATTTTTAAAAATTGTATTGAGGCGTAACGTGCATGCAATAAAATGCACAAATCTTAGGTGTACCAGCTGATGAAATTTTCCATATGCCTACCCTTGTGCAATCATCACACAGTTAAGATATAGACTATTTCCAGCAATGTGAAAGGCTCTCTCTTGTCCTCTCTCGCTCAATACCCTCTGCAAAATACCCATTATTTTGGCGGCAATTACCCCAGATTCATTTGCTTCTCCTTCTGACTCATATAAATGGGCTGGTACAATAGGTACACTTATACATCTGGCTTGTTTTCCTGAACGTTGTATCTGTGAGTGCTATACATACTTCTGTCTATATATGCTGTCTGTTCATTTCCATTATTGTTAACATAGTCCACTGGTGAATATATCATTACATGATTACCCATGGTATTGTTGATGAATGTTGGGGACTTTGTAATTTTGGGCAGCTATATATTGTTCTGAAATGAGCATTTTTTAACATATATTTTGTTGCATATATGTACTCATTTCTGTTTGGTATATACTTAGGAATGGTATAGAGAAAACAAATGCTTAATGTTAATAGACACTGCCAAACAATTTTTCCAAAATGGTCGTACAGGTATACACTCCCTATAAGCAATGTATGAATTCCACTTGCTTTGCACTTAGTATAGTCATTTTTTTTTTTCATTCTAGTGGTTGGATAGTGGTGTTTTCTTGTATTTTAATTATAATTTCCATGATAACTAAATGATATCAAGCAAAACTTCAATACATTTTTATGAAATTCTCAATCAAGACTTTTATTCTTTTACTTATTGATGTGTAGGAGTTGTTTATATATTTTGAGTATGAGTCCTTGGTTGAATGTATGTACTGAAATTATTCTCCCTTTCTATAATGTGCTTTAATAATCACTCAGTGACCTGACACAGCCATAAATAAATAAATAAATAAATAAATAAATAATTTTTTTTTTAAAAAAGAGTATATTTGATGAACAGAAATACTTTTTTATTGGTCAGTCAGATTTATAATTTGTTTCATTTATGATTAGTGCTTTATTTTTTACTGTTTAAAAAATCATTGCCTACCACAAGGTTATGAAAATATTCTCCTAGAGTGTTTTCTCCTAAAGAAGTGCTGTCTGATATGTAGCCACTAGCCACATATGGCTATTGAGAACTGGAAGTGTGGAAGTCTGAACTGTGCTATAACATATAGATCATCGAATTTAAAAGTTAATTTAAAAATAATGTAAAATACCTCATTAAGAATTTATATTTCCTACATGTTAAAATGATAATGCTTTAGATATGTCGGGTTAAATAAAATATATAGTTGAAATTAATTTCACTTGTTACTTTTTAATATTTAGAATGTGGCATGCACAAAGCTACAGTAATCAAGACAGTGTGGTACTGTCATAGGATTGACATATAGATCAATCGAATAAAATTGAGAGTACAGAAATAAGCACTCAACTGGTTTTCAGCAGGGTGCCATAGCAATTCAACAAGAAAGAATAGTTTCTCAACAAATAGTTCTGGACACCTCAGTATCAACATGTAAGATAATGAAGCTGGACCCTTTGCTCACACTGTGTACAAAAATTAATTCAAAATATATCATTAACATAAATAGAAGAGCTAAAACTGTAAAACTCTTAGCATATTAGGTTCTATTTAACTAGTTTCTCCTGAGGGCAGGCCTTACTAAGATCAGAGTGCTCTGTTGTATTTGAAAATAACTCCTTTTCCTCTCTCCCTGCCAGAAGAACAAGGGCGTTTTTCTCCAATATTCACTCTGAGAACCCAGAAGAGCTCCCAGAGGTAAATCTCACAAAATTGCAGTGCACCACCCCCGCCAAGACTGGTTCCCCTGGAATGTTTAACTCTCAGAATTGTCCATACTGAGCCTCCAGCAACTATTCAATTATTGTCCAGGTTTTCTCACCCAGGCACTCATTCCTATGGAGGTTTCTGCTCATGGGCCTCTGTTCAATGAGCCACAACTCCCTGTACTGGCCTGACTCTCCAATCCTGGGGGCAGCAGTCTGCCCTGCATCCTCCCTTCTCTTATGGATCCAAAGAGAGTTGTTGATTTTTCAGTCTGTTCAACTTTTTGCATGTCATTAGGGCAAACTGGCACCTTCCAAGCTCCTAACGTGAGGAACTGGAAACCGGAAGCTGGCATTTGTTTCTTTCAAGTCTTTGTATAACCAAACTTTAATGAAATAACATTTACTCTTGACCAGCATCGTTTCTATGTCAATTCAGTGATGACTCAACAAAATGAACACCTCATTTAAAATGGATGCACAGTATTACTATAGAGGAAATAAGTACATAATATTGAAGAACATTCACTTTTTAATCAGATGAATACAAACCTGACCACGTATGAGTTTGGTCATCTCCACTATGTTCCTAATCTCTCTGACAGCAATCTCTCAAATGTGAAATGTGCAGAGTCCCTACTTCCCTGGGTCATTATAAAGACAAAATGAGATCACATTTGCAAAGCCCTTGACAAAACTGGACATGTTATGAAAGCTCAATAGACGGAAATTATTAATTATTGTAGACTCAAATATTTCTTCTATTGTTAGATTTTAGATTATTTCCTATTTTTTTCTAGAAATAACAGTGAACTATACATCTATTTCCATAAGTGTTTGTTTACATTTTTTAGTATTTTTACAGGCTCAAGTTCCTGAAATCACAATAGATTATAAATATTTTTAAAACCCAGATATATGTTGACAAATTGCATTCTAGATAAGTTATATTAATTTATATTTTTACCACAAGGGTGTGAGAAGGCCTATCTCAACAATCCTTTACAAGTGGATTTTTTTTAAAAAGCTGATTTGAATTTGAACCTAAATTTCTTTGATTACTAGAGAATCTATATTATTTATTTTTAATGTATCAGTCAATGACATTTCAGGTTTTGTTTTTGTTCTTTGTCCTTTTTCTAGTACACTATTATTTTTAAATATATATTTTTAAATGTCCTTGACCATTGTGATTTCCAGTTTGTATTTATTAGTCAACTATTATTTATTTCAATTCTATAAGTAATTTTTAGAAGGATGACTTTATATTTAAGAAGTAATGTATTATAAAAGCATTATTAAAAAATCAGACAATTCAAAAACACACAAAGAAAATATTTTCAAAATTACTCCATATCATTCCACTCAGAAATAATCATTGTCAACATTTAGAAGCTATCATTTCAGGCATGTCTATATAAAAACATCTATCTAAATAACAAATAATAAACAGATAAATAAATACAAATTATTTTAGAAAGATGGTTATCACACTATAATGCTACACTTAGACTTTTAAATAAAATTTAATTACATTAAAACAAGGTATGATGTGAAAACTGCCTTGAAATTAGGGAATATTGAGCTTCAGATAAATGTTCCTTCACCACCTGACATTAATTACCAAAAGAGCTATCTGAAATCAATAAATGAAATTAGAGATAATTTAAGACATTAGAGTATTTTTTTAACCTTATGTTTCAAATTTAGATAAGCTCTATTGACTTCTTGTTCTGAAAAATAAGGAAACCTTTTCATATTCTCCTCAAAATCTTTGGTATTTACATATTATAAATATATATTTAGCATTTTATATTATATTTACTGTGTCAAGAAGTTTTATGGTCAATATAACTGTTATTGTTTGGTCTTGGTTTTCAAGTTTAGTGGATTCAATGCCTATAACTCTTCCTTTTACCATGATTTCTTTTCTCCCTCCATTCCTGATTTTGAACTTAGTAGGGTAGGTCTCTTGTTAAGTGTTCTTACTGCAATAAATAAAATTTTAAAAAAGCTTCATACAAGCTTTCCTCTTAAAAATCAACACAATATTAAAATGAGTTTATAATATGAATAGGCATTTCACAAAATTAAATATAAATTGTCTACAATTTTATGGAAAGATATACAACTTCACTTACTGTTAAAGAAATGCAAATTAGGTAACCATATTCTAAAATTAGCAATAGCTGAGTGGTGATAAAAATTTAGCTATTTGCTAATATATACTGTCTATGAACATGTGGAAAAACATTACTTTCATGCACTGTTTACAGGATTCTAACATTGATAAACTTGGCACACTCTCATTGTAGTTAATCTTACCAATATCTTGCAAATTTTAGAAGGTCACGTTTAACCTAAAAATTCTACTTGAATTTTTTCAAGATATTCTCTCATAAATGAAATCAAAGGAATTTGAAAAAGAATTTACTCCACAGCGTTGTCTGTAAGAGCAGAAAATCTGGAAGCAGTAAAAATAATCATCTACAAGGGAAAAAGGAAATTATCTACAGCCTATCCCTGATTTCAGAGGGACTACTATGCTTTTTTTTTTTTTTTTTTTAATGAGTTAAAACTATTTGTGCTAACAGGGAAATATCTTCAAGATGCAGTGCTAGGTTAAAAAAGCAAAGTGGAATACAGTATGTATAGTATATGCACATTCAGGGAAAAAGAAATTATCTACAGCCTATCCCTGATTTCAGAGGGACTACTATGCTTTTTTTTTTTTTTTTTTTTTAATGAGTTAAAACTATTTGTGCTAACAGGGAAATATCTTCAAGATGCAGTGCTAGGTTAAAAAAGCAAAGTGGAATACAGTATGTATAGTATATGCACATTCAGGGAAATAATGTCTGGAAATACTTATATATGTCTTTTGGCATTGGTCCTTCTTGGGAGTAAGAGAAGGTACTCTCTTACTCTCTAGTAAGAGAATGAGGATGGTTGGATGGGAGAATCAAATTTCATTGTATAATATTTTAATCTACTTTAACCTTGCTTCAAATAAAGATTTGTTATAGGACTGTACAGCTGCTAATGAGATTATTTTTTTAGAGGAAAAAAAAAAGAAAGTAGCATCAAGAGGCAAGCTTCTTGTTTCAGATGTGTACATTAATTTTTTTTAACCAATTAACAATAGTGATTTGGTCTCTAAGTATCTAATATTATTTCTTTTGGTTCATTTGCCTCATTTTGGTTCATTTAGCCAACATAAAATGGACACCTATAATGTGTCAAGCATTGGGTAAGGTTTTATGGTGCCACGCCTACCCTCAAAGTGGTAGTCATCCAGTAGGTGTCTCATAGCCAAGTGGCTACAAATAAGGAGTATAAAGTCAGACTACCTAGACTCCAGTAGGCTTCTGCTGTGTACTTTGGGCAAATTTCCTAAGCTTTGAGTTCATCAGTCATCATTTTTTTCATCAATTAAAAAAAATAAATAAATAACAATAGCACTTATATTCCTGGGTTGTCATTAGTATTAAATGAGCTAATAATTACATTGAATCTGAAACAGCAAATTATAATTAAATTAAAGAGGTTAATATCTAAGATTGGAAGACTTTCTTCCTTTGACATGGAATAACCAGGCAGATTTCCAATCTAGATAAAAGAACTACTCCTCAGAAAGTGTCTATGGATGGATAATTGATAAGTATTATAAGTTGCTCTTTACCTATGGTACCCACCCGTCCCCCAGCTGCTTGAGTGTTGATTGCTTATAGCTCACTACTGCCCTCTTTATCCTGAGAATTGCTCATGGTTTCCTCCCTGGAAAGTGTCTGGAAGGTTACACACGATTTCTGGGGACACTTGCAGCTGACTGATAAGAAGGTAATAGTGACCAGCCTCTTTGTCTCAAGGTGAAACCTAGTCTCTAGTCCCCTGCATCCTCCACAGCTCCCTGGGGCATCTGCTTCAGCTAAACCCGCATCTTTGCATGGCTTCTTCCCCGTCCCATCCTGCTTTCCTCACTCCCCTCCTCCTAAGAGCCCTTCCCAATTAATTACGTGCATTCAGATCCCCATCTCAGGCTTTGCTTCTAGGAAAACTAGCCTAAGATAAGTATGAAATATTATTTTCTGACTTTGCATCACCACCCTGTCAGGGGGGTTCAGAATGATTTAGCAAACCAAATTTGAACAATGACAAGATAATAATATACTAATTATGGCAGCTACCAGGAGGGGAGATGCTCTTTGCAAGACAACTTGAGAGAGGAATGAGGTACAATGTAAAAGCAAGGATACTTCGCCCCTCTGCCGATCTGCACGTCAAGCTCTGTTGCACAGGTACCTGTCTTCTCCGATCACCCTAGTGTGAAGACTGTACCTGTGGTGATTCTCAGTGGACTCTTACTTTGTCTTAAATTGGCAGCTGGCTTCTTGACAGGGGACCACGATCTTGTGAGTGATAATTTTGCCCCTGCAGACTCTCCTGGGGGGAGTCTTTCCCATGTCAAAAATTGAATGACAGCAGGGTGCCTGGTCTTATTAGTTTCTGTGAGGCAAGTCACTTTTCTCATTTATCAACCATTTATAAGTCACAGGTCTGGAAGGCAAACAATACAGAAAGATGCAATCTTCTTCAAACAGGACAGGGTGCCTCATTGAGGGAAGAGAGAGGTGCATTTGGGGCTCTGCACAGTGCTTTTCACTCCATTGTGCATATGTGACTCTGAATCTTGTTAGAATTCAGATTTCTGGGCCTTACCCATTTCAACACTGCAGTTCAAACCTGCTCCAGGGTACATAGGAAGTCCACACAGCCCTCCAGATGCCCACAAAAATGGATCAAATAACACCATCAAGGCCTGGAAAAATTAAAATGATCTCTTGTTTTGAATTAACTAACTTAACTAGAGAGTCTGTTCTAGTAGGTTTGAGATGAGGCCCAAAACTCTGCCTTTCTAACAAGCTAAGCTCCCAGGTGATGTACAATTTAAAGAGCAAGGCTCAAAAAAAACCATTCTTTTTCCAAGGCTGGGTTTCTGATTTCCTTGTGATTCCCTTCCTCATGGACTTTTCTTTGTTGTCAGTGAGAATACTGTGGCTGATACATATAAAAAGTAGGAATGGGCCAATTTATTCATTTACTGATTAACTCCTGTGAACTAGGCAGTGCTATAGGCACTGAGGATCCATCAATGTATTAACACTCAAAGTGCCTGTTCTCAAGGATCTGACACCCTAATGGGGGACGTAGACAACAAACAGGTAAATAAGAAATGTATACCAGGTGGAAATAAGGCTTCTGTGGTAAAATAAGACAGGGAAGCGATGATGGAGAGGGTGGGGCAGGGATTCTACTTGAGATAGGCTGATCAGAGAAGGTGTCTCTGATAAGGTAACATTTGAGCAGCAACTTACGTGGCCTGAAGGAACAAGGCATGTTCCTGGAGGAAGAAATTTCAGGGAGTACAAACAATACGTACAAAGGCCCTGAGGCAGGACCACATTAAAGGAACAGCTGGGAGATCAGCTGGGCTGCCCTGGAGTAAGTGATGAAGAAGATTATAGGAGTTGAACTCAGGAAAGTAACACCCGACTAGATTCACAGGACCATAAGATTTTATTTCAAGTAAATTGAGATGTTAGTGGAGGGTTTGAGACAGAGTGGGACATGATATGATTTACATTTTAAAAGAATCTATCTGGCTTTGGTGAGACTATAACGGGTTGGGGTCGACAAAGGAGAGAGAGTTATGGATCTATTGCTATTGATGGTGCAGACTCAGCTCATAATAGCAAAGGACAGAAGTGTTGAGAGTCTAGATAAATCCTGCAGCTAAGACTACATGTTTTCCTGATGGATTCCTCATAAAGAGTCAGAGAAAGTCAAGGATAAGTCTGAGAGTTTGACCCAAGCAAATGGAAACATGGACTTGTCATTTACTGATATGGACAAGACCACAAGAGAAACAGATATGGGAGGGAACCCAATCATTTAATTTTGATGAGATGTGAGATGCCTTTTCAACTCTCAAAGTGGAAACACTGAACAGGCAGTTGGAAAAATGAGCTTAAGATGGGGATAGGGGAAATTGGGACTGGGGTTATAATTGCGGGGATGATCAACAAGCAAAGGAACTGGATAAGATCAAATAAGTAGTGAATATTAATAACAAAGCAGTCATGGGAGTGAGCCCTGGGAGACTCCTGCATTTGCAGGTCACGGAGACAAGGCAACAGAGCAAAGGGGATTGACAAGGAGCATCCAGAGGGGTAGAAGGAGATCTAACCAAGAGTGATGCCCTTAAGTAAAGTGATGATGGAGGAGTTGGTAGAAAAAAGTGTACCAAAGTGACACAACATAATCAAAATTTCCTTAGCAAAAAATCCAGAGCTCTCCACCAAAATTTGTTGTTCTCTAATTTAGAAAAAACTATCCTAAGTAAGTCAGTAATAGAATAAAACTATATAAAGGATTTTGTACAAAAACAGAAGGAAATGCTGTGCCTGAGCAGGCATGTACTTGCACCTTAAATACTGCATTTATTTTATTTATGATCACAGTATTACATAAGAAGGGCGTTCAGCAGGATAGATTCTGGGCCTCCATGTGTACATAAATGATCAAAGATTTCATTATTTGCCCAAAATAGAGTCATGCATTTTAGAAAAGATGTTAAATAATAAATGCTGCCATTTTAAAAAGGTTTCCAAGGAATCCTGATCACTGCAACGTAGTAGAATTGGGACAAGAACACAAGAGCAAATGAAAACCAGATGTTTCTGGAATTCTTGTGTCACCATTTTCTCCAGTCGTTTTCTAAAGACCACATTTTTCTTTATCACACCAAGGTTAAATGAAGAAAGGAGGATTTGGAGGTCTGTAATCCATATCACCAGAGAGAGACAGAAGATTTTTCTATCACATAATTGTTCTTCTTTCTTTGTCTAAAGCATAGTGTGAGCTAGAAATTAGCCACACAGCAGAGACTGTGTGAATCCTTATGGATAGGATTTGGACTTGGACTGATACAACGGTAGATGAAAACCAATGCAGCAGCAGCCAACATCTGCAGGTTTTCACTGGGGCCCCGCTGCTCTTGCCTGAGCCCCTGGCTTCCCTCCACACTGTGAGCCCCCTCTTCCCTCCTCAGGAGAAAATGGTTTTGCTCATGGGCTTCTCTCCCTTTCCCTGGAAAAGGCCTGTTGTCCAGCTCGATCCTGGCCTCTGGACCACAGCCTAAGATGAAGGTTCCTCACACCCTCACACACCCCTGTGGCCACCCACCCCCTCCCACCCTCTCCCTCCCCATGGTGTCTCGACCCATTTCACTGCACACCCAGTGATCCCGTTTTGCCTTTATCTCTCTCTCTCTCTTTTTTTAATGAATAAGGAAGATGGTAAATACCCAAACCCCAAATGCAGAGAGGTTTGAAACTCTTGTGTTTTCTCCTCAGGTCACCAAGTGGTCCTCACTTCACCCCAGGATGGCTTCTTGGGTCGGCACAAGGGAACAACTACCTCTGGGCTATTGTAGATTTAAAAAGGCTGGTAGAGACTTCGGAAGAGGGATTGGAATTCAGTGAAAAGCTGAGGTGGAAAGGGGAGAGTGGTAGGAAGGGGGAAAGGGACACTTGTGTTGACATTCTTTGAGATGGAATATTCAGGAAAGGGTGGGTGTGGGTCATGTTTTTGTCTTCAGATCGTGTTATGGACTGAATAATTGTGGCCCTCCAAATCCATATGTTGAAGACCAACCCCCCCATGGAATAGTATTTGATGATAGGGCCTTAAAGTAGGTAATTAAGGTTAAATGAGATCATAAGGGTGGGACCTCAACCCTATAGAACTGGTGTTCTTATAAGGAAAAGGTACCAGAGATCTTGCTCTCTCCACAGAGGAAAGGACATGTTAGGACACAGCAAGAAGAGAAGGAGGTTCTCTACAAGCAGGAAAAGAGGTCTCACCAGAAACCAACCCTGCTGGCACCTTGATCTTGGACTTCGAGCCTCCAGAACTGTGTGAATATAAAATTCCGTTATTTAAGTTAAAGCCATTTAGTCTCTGGTATTTTGTTCGGGCAGCCTGAGCAGACAGATTTGAATACCTAAACCGATTCTGCCCTAAAGATCTGTAGGCTGGTCCCTCCTATCTGTCCTAAGTTTATCTTGTAACCAGAGGACAGAAGAGGACAAAGGTGAAGTGAGGATGCAGAGGGACAAGACACTCATCATCATTAAACATTCTGAGTGAGAAACATGAGCTTAAAGTTAAATCTATGCCATGAAGACTAATGCAAAGACAATGAATGAGTGGTAGGTTATTATTTACCTGCTTTAGATCATGCTCAGTCAGCACTTTCCTGGAATCCATCTATCCTTGGTGTTTAAAGAAGGATAATTGGTTTTCTAAATATTTTGAAGATATCAGAAGGGCTCAAGGAACAAGTCCGTGTGGAAGGACGTAGAGTTGTTAAGGACTAGAGTACACATGGCAACACATTTGTTCACGGGACATGCATTTGAGCAGCAATAGATTATCATCCAACCAGTTCCTGACACTTTGTTTTTGGTTGATTTTTGGTCCCATCACCACTTTTTGCTCTTGTTCTTCTTTATCTGCAGTCAAAATTTTCTCTGATGCACCACCATATCCCCTTGTGCCTCTTATGCCCGAGGGTGTGATTTGGGGAAGATGGCTCTGGTTTAGATAAGAGAAGTAAGGTCCCCAGGATTGTGGGACAAGGAGATGGTAGGGTGTAGAACCCAAAACTCAGCCATTTTCTAACCAATTCAAAATTGCATGAACCTTTGAGCTTCAATTGTGGTCATCAAGGAAGAAGGAACATACCCCAAGTTTAGAACCGACCACACAATTCATGGCCAAGGAGACACAGCCTGTCACTGGACTGCCTGACTTCTCATGGTCTCCTTCACTTCTAGGAGCCAGCCCTCCTTTTTGCACCCTTGATTTATATTCTTTCCCTTCCCTATTTTTCTCCATCCTCACTAAACCTCTTCCTCATTTGTAAAGTGAAAACAACAATGCCAACCTTCCGTGGTTCTTAGGGGACTCAAATGAATATTTAAGTAAATATTTGTAAACTGTAAAATAAAGGACCTTAGTTGGTAGATGTTGTTATCGTTAGCATTAGATAGTGAGGAAAAGTGTGATCCAATATCAGAAGTCAGTTAGAAGTCAGCAGTGGAACTGAATCCCACGCGCTTGTAAATAATAGCATCCTGACTTACATAGGAAGCACAGACACAGCACATATTTTTCTGATTGTGCATGGTGGAAATTCTCCAAGAATAGGACAACCCAGGAGACCCCTGCCTCTTCTCCTAGAAAATTTCTCATCCATTAACAATACCCCTCCTCCCCCATTCGCCCTCACTCAGAGCTAGGATCTGTGTGTAGATTTCCACCAAGCTAAGTGGAAATTTGGCAGTTGTCTGCTTTCTTTTCTCAACTCCAGCCAAAATGAATTGGTCCAAAAATAAAAATAACATGGGCTGCATTATCTGATTCAGTTCTCCACATTGAGCAGGTTAGCTATTCAAATAGCAGGTAAACACACTGTGTTGAAACAGGGCAAGAATGGATGTGAGAATTACTTGGCTTCCTGATTATCTGTCCTACAGAACTTTTGGAGACGGGTAGAGTC
Source organism: Balaenoptera ricei (assembly GCF_028023285.1). Taxonomy (NCBI): domain Eukaryota; kingdom Metazoa; phylum Chordata; class Mammalia; order Artiodactyla; family Balaenopteridae; genus Balaenoptera; species Balaenoptera ricei. Next base: position 40,457,864 of record NC_082653.1, on the reverse strand, counting down.
ATTGACTCAACATTGTCAAAACCGATTCAACCAAATGCCTCAGGCAAACCTGTCAGTTTCTCACTGTGTTTTCATTTTAGCTTCCAAATGTAAGCTTCATTCGTGTGCTAGAGCAGGCTAAGACTTGCTTTCTGCCCAGTGTGTTGAAAAAAGTGTTTCTTGCTTCATATGTTACCACATTGGTTCCTCTGAAGATCCCTCTGAGATTGATACCTGTAAACCTATTTTGTAGATGGGAAAACTGAGGCTTGTAGATTAGGCTCAAGGTTAGTTGTCTGGTAAGTGGCAGAGTTGGGGTTCCAATGTACATTTTTAAATTCCAAAACTAGTGCTCCTTTTATTGTACATAACAGCTAACATTAATGTTCATCACTGCAAATGCCACATCTCTGGGTGACCCATGGGCCTCTCCACATCGTGATTCTTGGACTAAACTGACCCCACAATCTCCATATATGTTCTACCTTAACTTTGATCTCTTTATTATAACATACTTTTTCACCTCTGCAATCATCCACGACCCACAATTCTAGCTCTTTAATCTTTATTTGCACATTTCAGAAAGCTTTGTTATTAGGGCTCTCCTTACTTAGGATGGGCACCATCAGAACCTCCAGTGTAGATCTGTGTGCATTTGTCTATATCCCCACTGTGTAGTTCTTGTAGGTAGACAATACCTTATACATTATCTATCACCAGGCTATTTATCATAATATCATGCACATAATTTGCTCTCAAGGCATATTTTTTAAAGACAAAGTAATTGAATTAATAAAGGAATAAAAAAGATCATTTTGAATAAAACGTGGTGATAGGTGTGACTTGATGTGGAGTTTGGTTCCATGCATGGCCTTCTATTGATACTATATACCTTTAATTGATCATAATGGAAAAAATGTCTCATGTTCCATGGCTTCAAATGCTTTGCCTATATTTCTCATTAGCCTTATGGTGCAGCTGCTAATTTTCCTTATCAATCTTTCCAAAATGAAGTATGTATGATAATACACCTTGGGAAAGTATGAACGTTATACCTTATTTCCACAAGGAGACATGAATGATTATTGTAATTATCTTTCAGGCACTGGCAGAAATTGGGGCCATGTCTATGTAGAATCAGGAAAGGTGGAAATTTTCACAATTTGATTTGTGTAAGCTCTCTGGGACAGCCTTCTTGAAGCTGGCTTACCTCAATTGTGTCATTCATCCATTTTCCTCAATCAGTCTGCAAATACTGATTGAGTTCTTACAACATGGCAGACACTGTGCCAATAGTGGGGAGATGGCAGTGACCAGGCAGATAGAGCCCCAGTTTCAAGGCACTAATATAGTGGGGATCTGACCTCCAGGGATGATCCAGGGACTACCCACCTACTAATGTCCCGCTGTGAGGAGAGAAGCCTCGAAACGAGGTAATTTTAGAGATTTTCAGCAACATTCTGTCTTCAGAGTTGCTGCCTGCAATCATAAAGATCAGCACCCCAATAGCAAAGCTTTATTCCCCCAAGATTTTGTCTTTGAAGTGCTTCTCATGGAGATATTTAGCATCCAAAGTATAGCCTTGATGTTGATGATGATGATGATGATGATGTTGATGATGATGATGATGATGATGTTGGTGATGATGATGATGATGATGATGATGATGATGATGATGTTGATGATGATGACGATGATGATGATGACGATGATGATGATGATGATGATGATGATGATGATGACGATGCGTGTGTCCTAGGAGGAGGTTAAATGACTTTCCCAAGGTCACTAGGCTGGTTAGGGGCAGAGCTGAAATTAAAACCGGGTCCCAGTTCCATTGCCTTTCCATATCCTGCATTATGCCAGACCTGTAATCACTCAATTATGTGTAATTTGCACCTTAATATGGATTTTTACGTACTGTTAGTGTCCACTGTCAATCACTAGAGGCTTTATATGAATATTTACAATCCATATTCTACCTCTTATCTTTAAAACCCAAGGTTAGTCTTCTACTTTGAGAACATGATGCCATTTTATAGATTTTCTGTCACCGGTAGTTGTTAGATTTCTAGGCCAGTCCCTGGAGTTCTACTAACCTTTAAAAAATAGAATAAATCTAATTCAGGTGTGTGCCAGGAGACCAACCATTTTGCTATTTCTAAGAACCTAATATTTATTTTCTTCCTCCAGTCTCCATACTCTCCCAGCTTTATAGGCAGGAGACACTAAGAAAAATAAGAAAGAAAACTAATGTCAATTGAGCATTACTATGTTCTAGACCTCATACTGGCTGCTTTTAGACATGCTTACCTGCCATCCTTACAAGAACTCTGTGAAGTAAATATCATTGACATTGCTATTTCTCAGGTAAGGAAACAGAGAATCTAAAGTATTTACCCAAAACTTATCTGACCTCCATGCCCATCCTCCCTTGCCTTACCCCACCCCCCCTCCCCTTCCATAAGTGCTTCAGTATGTTTAGCAACCTGCAGAGCCAGGCCCAGAATGGAGCTGTGAATCAGTTAAGGTATGATTGAATTTCCAGCCAAATCTGAAAGATGTCTGTGACTTATACAGCTTTAATTTAGCCAGCGTGCACGACTAACCTTGTAAACCAGAAAGAAATTATATTGGGTGAGACCAAGTAGGCCTGTCATTTTTTGATACCTTGTGCCCCTTGCAAAACACACTTAACCACTTTCAGGATTTGGTAGTCTGGACACACCTCCTTTCTCTCTTACTCCCAGGGGTGTTGAGCAAGCCTGTTCAGAGGTCCCAAGGGTGCCTGTCTCTCAGGTCACATTGGCTTTGTACTCTAAGAATAACAGATATCTAAGAACTGCCAGAGGGTCTTACTGGGGCCTGGAGTGCTTGGGTGGTGGGTGTGATATGCAATCTGCTAGGTCTCTCTGCCCAAACAATACAGTGTAACTGAGACTGGAATCTTCCAGAACAAGGTGAAGATGAAATTTGCACACTTGAGTAGCATTCTATGACAGTGTTTACTCAAGGTGTAGTCCAAAGGCCAGCAACATCAGCATTACCTGGGAACTCATTAAGAATTCAGAATCATAAGCATCATCCTAGACCTACAACATCACCTTCTCGAGGAGGAGAACACAGGGATCAGTTTCAACAAGATTTAGGAGGATTCTAATGCACATTAATGTTTGAAAATCCTGCTCTAAAGTTTCAACAATCCATGAAACATAACACTAGCCTCTATGGTTGGTACTGAAAGGGTATGATCCCTGCTACCATTTGGCCAGACTGGCAGAAGAATTAATGATTTCAGTGTCCACTTCTCCTTTTACAGAACCAAATTATACAAGTGAAAATAAAGCAAATTTTATATCTCAAAAAAAAAAAAAAAAAGATAGAAAGGACACAAGCAGTTCTCAAATGTCATATTTCAAAAGTCTGCCTGGGTGCAAACTATTATATATAGAATGGATAAACAAGGTCCTATTGTATAGCACAGAGACCTATATTCAATATCCTATGATAAACCATAATGGAAAAGAATATGAAAAAGAATGTATATATACGTGTATAACTGAATCACTTTGCAGTACAGCAGAATTTAACACAACATTATAAACCAACTATACTTCAATAAAAAATTTCAAAAAATTCTGCCTGTAAATTTGCTGTTTGCAAATCTTCACATTTTTTGTAGACAACATTCACTAGACCCCAGATTTCTAGACAACCCGTAATATCCCTAGGATACTAACCACATCAGTGAACTGAACTATTCATTCCCCCTCCCCAATCTTTATGATTAAATCATTTAGGGTTCTAGCTTCAAGTTCTCCTCTGTCACATGCCAGGCGCTGGGTTGCTCCAGGTTCTATGCATGACGATGAGGACTTGACAGCTGTCACAGCACAGATGAAACAGCAGAGAGCAAGAGAGACCTTGGGTTCAGAGCAATGCCTAGGGCTTTGCTCAGGCTAGTTGGGTTCTAGTTGTTGTTTCTCTCCTTCTGAGGGTCACGGTTCACTTACCATCCATTGCTCTGACCAGAGTTATGCCTCCTGGATCAATAGAAATGTTACAGACTTTCCTCTATATGCCTGTCCTCCTGAGTTCAACTTCAGTTTTCTTATATCAACAATGGAGGTGATATGGTGAAGGAAAACTGAGAGCCACCAGAGAGGGAGGTTTTCAGCATGCTGCCTCCCAGGGGGCGTCGGGTCCGCCATTCAGCTTTGCTTCTATATGAAGTGCAGGGTATAGTGTCTGGCACAAAGTAATTGCTCACAAAATTCTAAAACTAGTAGTAGTGATATAGGTAATTGCAATAGTATTATTAATGGTATTCATTATTGTTTGTGTAGTAATTGAAACAAAGGGTAATTTCTAATGTGTAAAACCATTAGCTGTCCACATTAGAAAAATAAACAGAGTGATGAGTCTCTCCCATTTCCCCACTCCTTTTCTTTTGTTTTTTTTTCCCTAAGGGCCACTAAGAAAAGATTATCGGAGGGCCGTAAAGGGTAAGGCCATATGTAATGAAAGGGCAACACATTTTCTGAGCAGAAGCAGGAAATTTGGTGTTGTTTCTCAAATCCAGCCCTGGGAGAGTGACGCGTGGCAGGAGAAACAAGAAAGGAAAAAGGTGGAGATCAATTAAATGCACTCACTCAGTCAAACACTGACTGCTCTGAGTCCTCATAGCCCTCACCTCCTTTGGAGTTTACAGTGAGGAAGGCATTTTATCCTCAGATTCCTATGAAAGGCAATGGAGACGCCTGTTGATCAAGCCAGTAGCCCCAGGTCACACTGATAGTAAGCCCCAGGGCTACAAGTTGAGCCAAGTCTGTGCCCCATGTCTATGTGTGTGGTTTTCATCATAAAGTCCTCTCCTCCCCCTCTCCCTTGCAGCCCTCACCAGTGCTGCCATCCTAGATTCCTAATGGAGCCACTTGAGAAACAAGAACTTAAATCAAGTTAAAGGGATATCATAGATGGAAATTGGATCCATTGTAGCCAAGAGGAGGAGGAAAAGCTTAAAGAAAGAGACAGAACATGGTAGACACAAGTGGTAGACTGTAAGTGGGAAATAAAGTTTCCTTTGGGCATTCACCTAAGCAGTTCTGTATACATTGTCCTTATCAGAGAATAGGAAAATGGAATTACAGCACCACCCAAAAGCAAGAGCATAAACCCTTTGCCAAAGGAAGAGGCACAAAGTACCATCACACATACGTCCTACTGCAAGATCATATGCAAAATCATGAATGTTCATTCCTCCAAGGGTTCAAAGAATCATGATCATGTGAGTGCTGTCTGATACAGCCACCTGTACTTATCATCATGAATCAATCTTTGTTGAAGGGTTGTATTGTGGATGTCATGTATGTCTCACAGAAGAAGAACCTATCCCTGACAAGATCTATTGGGCAAAGCCAACTTAACAACATATCTCCAGGAGTGGCTGATAATTCCTGATTACTCACAGCCCTTGTGACCTTGGAAAAAATTGAAGCAATGAACTTTTGCAATCCTGCTTGATTTGACCTAGAAATGAAAGAGAGACATTAACCCAGAAGGGCTGAAGTCACTGTGCCCACTCACTTTGCACCAAGGACTCTCATATTCAAGGACTCACATATTCATCTTTCTCCTTCAATGGATATGAGAGTGGGTGTACATGTCACAGTTCTTTTGTAACACTCAAAACCAATACATTTCCAACAACCTTCAATTTGCAGAGTTGCAATAGATACAGAGGATTACTTTGCCATTTATGCTGACATTGACCTCTGCAAGACAATGTCGAAACAGGAGAAAATTGAGAGGAAAAAAAATGGGTCAGATTCCTGCATCTGGAATAAATGAACAAATGGCTTTCCCAACACTACTGAAAAATGTTATCAAGCTTTCTCACAACATTTGAACTTCCACTTTGAATAGAAGTTTATGAGGCATCTACATCCAAAACTATTTTCTTTCTTCCAGCCATAGGAGAACTGTAGAAACTCAGGATGCAGTAAATGTACAGTAGTCATCTGTTTCCAAAAGTTTTCTTGATCCAGTATATACATTTGAAGGCACCAAAGAACCAATTTCTGATTTAAGCTGTAATTGCAATGTACATATAGAGCAGAAGATATTTCACCCTGGAGGCATATGTACTAATATGTTGTCATCCTTCCTGAGCTAATTTTCCAGATAATTGGTACTGGAACTCAGTGTTTCTAAGTAATGCTCTAGAGAATGCTTATTTATGTAAAATATCTATACCATAATGCATTTTATTGAACCAGTTGAAATTCAGTTTTCTAAGCATGATTTTCTCTTACGTGTTGCTAAATGCCCACTTCTTTTTTCTAGTATTAATTAAATTAATTAATATTTAATATGTTTTCAGAGTGGCATAAAATCTGAAACTATGTTACTTACAAAGAATTACTTTCAGGTTGTCAAAAATCATGATGCGGACCATCCTTCAGGGCTCAACTATTTTTCCATAAGACATCATGAATTCATCATCAGTTTTGCTGTGGACAACACTACCACATCCCATTCTCAAGTTGGCACCCCTTGCTCTTGCCACAGTTCATTACCAGCTACTGTGAGATGTGAAGGTATTCTTCCAGTGGAGGAGGGCCGGCATGGCTGCCTTTGCAAATTGTAAATGGTGACACTTTTAGGATGACTTGGTAGCCTCAAACACCAGGCATTTACCATGGGAGACTACAGATCCCCATACCCTGGAGATAGAAAAGCTGACAGATGCCACTTTGCCCACACTGGGTTCTATGCAGCTTTCTGGGGTGGGAAGGAGTGGAGGAGAGATCATATAATCAGCTAAAAATGTGTTCCAGCCTGTGTTTTCCTCATTATACAAAACATCTTTTTCATTAGCTATTCCCCTCCACTAATCAAACATAGCAATAGGACCATGTACATAAATTGCTGTCTTGTCACTGCCCATAAATTTGACTCCAAAAAGCTGGAGATCCACATCACTGAGAGCTGAAGGTCTCCTTCAGAATCCTGGTTCTGTGGGAGCAGCTAGGAAAGGATGCAAAGTGGTGAAGCGCGCTTTCCACTTTGAGAAGAAATTAACATAAATAGTAACAATTCCCAACCCTTCATCTGTTCTTGACAAGCCTTCATAATAGATCAAAACTGTACATATTTCCCCCCCCCCCCAAAATTAGAAGATGCAGGGTTGGAATTTGTAAGTAAATATGTTAATTCATTTTAAGGTGGTTGCCACATTCAAACAGCATGTGCCGCTCAAAAGGAAAGTTGAGAAACAAGTCAGCCCAAGTCAAATAAGAGATCCTCTTAGGGAAAAGTGGTGACAGACCCTCTCTCCTCATCTTTAAGATACTTATCTCAATGACCCATGTTCATTTTCACCTCTGTGTACATGATTTAATTCTAAAATGAAATGAAATATGCAGTGATATTCATCTCAATTGAATTGATTTCTACCTGAATCAGGTGCAGCTTCGATCAAAGCTAGTATAAGGAGTAATAGTAATAGTAATACTGATAGTAATAAAAACAGCCATAACAAAAGCTACCATCTGTTGAGGTCTTATATTTTATATATATATATATATATATATATATATATATATATATATATATATATATATATATATATATATATACACACACCAGACATCACAAGAAGCAGCTAGTGCTAGTTCTGAAAGTAACTCACACATCAACACATCAACCCTGAGAAGAAAGGGCTGTTTTTCTTTTTTGACTATTCTCATTTTAGAGATGAGGAAACTGAGGTTCAGTCACACAGTGATTAGAACAAAGAAAGAATCTTCACTCTTGTCTTTTAAATCACAGGTTGTCTCTAATAAGGGTCAAGGGTCCGTGTGCTCTCCAACTTCATTTCACAAAGAAAATTCAGGAATTCCTTCAGCAGGTATTTGCTATTCATTTTTCTGCATAATTAAGAAATTATATGCTGCTGATAACTCTGGTAATGTAATGCCTAACCTCTCACATTCTTCCTTGATTGCCATGCAAAGGATTTGAAAAGAGATATTTTAGAATAATTACCCATCAGTAATCATCCCCACACAACATAAATCACATTTGATTTCCCATTAAGACCGACCAGGAGAATGAGAGGTTTTCACTCAGGAATGCTTTCTGCTGCAATCAGGTTAATTCTATGTTTCTGTTCCATTGGCTTTCTGAATTTAAACATGGGAACACAGAACAAATTCTATCTAGAGGATAATAATATCCCCAATCATGGGTCTTGACTCACTGGTGAAAAAGTGCTTAACCATTAACTTTCCAAATGGAATACCTTCCCACTCAGAAGTGTCAGCTTCCAGGAGGGATTCGTTCAGCAAATAGGGGTGGACATTTCATTACTGCAAGACAGTTGTTTACCTTGCTTCACTCCAAAGCTCAGACTTTCACAATCACAGCCTGTCACATAAAATAATTCATACAGAAGAACAAAAACACAAATGTCAAGCCACCACAGTTCACTGATGCCATTTTGTAATACCAGTTACCATCCTCTGATCCATAGTGATACATCATGTTTGATTTATAAATATAGTAACCTTTTAAGATGATCAATACATCAATAATCCTTGTGTTAACACCTGCCAAAAATTCACTTCCTATCATTTCTTTAAGTAATACTATAGCCTTCTTCGGGCAACAAAGTCTTAATCTGGGAGATCCATAATTTTGCACAGTAGTCAACAGGCCTACCAACAGCACCCTCATCCATCAACACCCCTCCCCCCCAACTTTGACTTCCATTCTCTTTTTTCCATTATGAGGAGAGAGCAGTTATCCTGCTGAGTGGGAAACATATCCCTCCATGTCTCATATGAACAGAGTATTGAAACAGAGCCAGACCCTATGGGGCTCTCCTCTGCCTGCCTTTTGTTTGTAGAAAAACTTTAGCCAAAGAATAAGTTTCGTCAGAGAAGAGAGAAAATGCAGAAGCAAAGGAAAGCAATCAAACAAGACCAAATAATAATAGTTTAATCATTAAACAAAGTCAAGGATATTTAGTTCCTCCTCAAGGGCTATAGAGAATATTCTGAGCCATATCCTGTGAGCTGTTATGTAGATACTGAAACCCCCGCCAGGTGGAAGAACTTAACTGTGTGATGACCAGACTGTAACCATGACATAAACTGCCACGGTTCTGAGAACTGGCCTCAAGGAAACAGGAACAAACCGACCCTGGAACTGAAGATTAACTGTACTTAAAACAATCAAGATGACACTGATCAGACCACCACATGACCAATTTCAAGATGACTGTCAGAGCTGACTGCACGGTTTCTGCATGTAGTCCCCTCCTTTCTACTATTCCCCCCCACCCCGAAACTCACCTTTAAAAGCTCTTGCTCACTGATAGGAAGTGGGGGAGTTGCCCTTTGGACATGAGTCCACCTTCTCCCCTGGTTGCCAGCCTCCAGAATAAAGCAAACTTTTCTTCCCATCAACGTTGCCTCTCTAGTATTGGCTTTCGAGCAGCAAGCTGCCAGACCTGAGTTTCGGTAACAGTATCTGCTCCCCAAACCTGTGTACCAAGAACTGCTTTGTATCATCCTTCAATCTCACTATTGATGCTTTTTCTCCATCTCTGCAGTGCTCCTCCCTTCCTTGTGCTCACAAGAAAGTATCACGGACATTGACATAGGAAGTTAAGGCACATTGTCATTTCACTGAGGTGTATTTTAATTGGCCTTTTTTTTTCTTTTTTCTTTTTAGCTTGGTGGTAACACAAGTGGTTTAGTAGTTACACAAGTGTTTGGTTTATTATTTTTCTTAAAATGTGCAAGCACTTTTCTGTTTGTTGCATCACTTTTGTACATGTACGTCATATTTCATAAGGTTCATAATGCATACAGAAAAGTGTTCGCAAAAGTCTAAGGAATAATTAGCAATTGAACATATATGTATCCGCTATACAAATCAAGAAATAAAATATTGCTGGCACCTCAAAGGCCCCCTGTGTGCCCCGTGCCAGTGGAAGTTCTTGCCTCCCCTTAAAGGTAACAAATACCCTGACTTTTGTGATAATCATTTCCTCTAAGGTTTATCTTTCACTGTAAAATGAAAGTCCTTGCCCCATGTTAAGTAATTTTAAGCACTCAAATCAGGTAGGAGAAGTTTTATAGAATCAAGCTCATTTCACCAGGTATTTATTGTGTATAGAGTCTGTGCCAGACATTAAACTAGGAGTTAGGGGAATGCAAATTACTAAAACATAGTTTCTACCCCCAAGAAACTCATAGGGTGTTGGGAGACTTCACTGGAGTACTTGAAAGCATAAAAGGAATAAGTTTGGTCAACCATAACTATAATAACCCAAGGGGGATTGGAACTGCAGAGAAACAAAATATGGCAAGATTTCTCACTGCTTTGTCTCTCCAAGCCAGCACATGGGCCGGCCACTATTTAACTGTTGGAAGGGTATGGTCAAGGCTTTTTCTAGAAAATGAAGTGTGTGGAGCAGAATGGGAATGGCCTCATATGTGAATCTGAAAGTGACTGTGTTCTGTCTCACTGGCACCGCAAATGAAGTGTTTCCAGCCCATTTCTGAGACAAGGTTCACACGTGTCAGGGAAGGAAGCTTTGGAAGCAAACTTCTCTCTTAATCTTCTAAGGGCTTAACAGGTGTTCCATTTTTACTTTTCTGATTTGGGAAATAAAGAGAATGGGCCACTGAAAAAATTCACTGGGATGGTATTTGTGGGGGATTTGGCACAACCCTTGGCATCCAGGAAGCTTAACGTACGCTAGCCCAGCCTTTGAAAGTTGTGAGTTACATTGTCTAGGCTATTCCTTTATCAAATATAGAAAAAGAAGAATAAAGTGGGACTAAAGAGGTCAATGGCTGGGTCGATGACAGGACATGGCACTAAAACAGGTCAGCACTCATGCTTCTATACACTGCGGATCTGTTGAAAGAAAGAAAAGTGATAACGTCATTTAATTCATGACAAAAAAAGTTGCCTGCAAATTAAAGTGTGAAAAGTGATGAATGGTAAATTATGATTTCGGTTAAACATAGGAACTCTTCTCAGCACCCTGTTACCTCTATCTCTAGAGTCTGGTTGTTGATTTGCAAACAGGCCTCAGTACACAGAAGGCAAGGAGAGAGGAAGAAAGAGTCAGACCACCGCAGACTGGCAGGTGGCAGGATGAACACACAAAGGAAGTTACAGCTGAAGCTTAATTTGGGTGGCCACAAGACCAATAGATCTCTGCACCTGCCTGCCAGACTCTTAAAAGTTTACATAGAGGCCATAACTGGGTTCAGTCAAGTATCCCATCTAGATGATCTCAAGAACACCTTACTCTCTCAAGGCTGTGTCCTTGAAAATGGGTCCCACTGTGGAAACAATGGGTAGAGTGTACATTCTAAGGACAGAAGATGGGGAGTTTCTGTAAAGACTTAAATATGACATGACACCATAAAACTCCTAGAAGAGAACATAGGCAAAACATCCTCTGACATAAATCCTACCGCTGTTTTCTTAGGTCAGTCCCCCAAGGCCATAGAAATAAAAGCAAAAATAAACAAACGGGACCTAATCAAACTTATAAGCATTTGCACAGCAAAGGAAACCATAAACAAAATGAAAAGACAACCTATGGGCTGGGAGAAAATATTTGCAAAGGAAGTGACCAACAAGGGCTTAATTTCCAAAATATACAAACATACAACTCAATAACATACAACTCATACAACTCAATAACAAAAAAACACAAACTACCCAATCTAAAAATGGGCAGAAGACAAATAGACATTTCTCCAAAGAAGACATACAGATGGCCAAGAGGCACATGAAAAGATGCTCATCATCGCTAATTATCAGAGAAATGCAAATCACAACTACTGTGAGGTACCACCTCACACTGCTCAGAATGGCCATCATTAAAAAGTCTACAAATAACAAATGCTGGAGAGGGCAATTGCCTGGGACCAGATCATTGGTCAACCAGACATCCAGTCTTCTTGATCACCTCCTTCAACACTGGATCAGACACTTCCTCAAACTCTAGCAGAATATTTTCCCACATTTCTGGTATTGGTAAGTACATTTTTTTTTTTTTTGTACTGTAGTACTGCATTGATATTTATCTCCTTTACTGAGCTTATTTCTTATTTGTTAATTTTTAAAATTTTCTTGCACTGATATTAAAATTATAGTATAATAGATAAAAATTAAGATTTATGGCTGGATAAAAGTGGGTTCAAATCCTGCATTCATTACTTACTGTGTGATGCTACAAATTCCTTACCTCCTGTAAAACTCATCTAAAAAAGGGGCATAATAACATAGCTATATTGGGAGGATTAAATGCAAGAATTTCTGTAGTGAATTTATAATAAATAGTGACTATTGTCATTTTGTCCCCAATTTTATTCTAAGAATGTTGCCTATGTAGACATGTGGCATTCTTTTTCCTATCGCCCTCAGAACAGAGGAAAGAGTTTGCTGATAGAATCTACTCAATGGGTGTTTGCTGATTGGTGGCTATGGACCCAATGCCAAGGTGTACACCAATCCTGTCCTCACCCCAGGGGGCTGCTGCTTTCTATTTCAAAACTCCCTAATTGAAAGGGTTGGCTGCAAGTATTGTGTAACAATATACAATCGAGGGAAGTAGGCAAGGGGGCTTAGCAACAGTGCTTGTGTTTTCCAGTGATTATGAGGTAACACCATGCTGCTTATTAAATAGACATGTCTAGTTGACAAAATGGCTGTCCCTGACTTTAACAAAAAATGACTGATGAAACTCATTTCCTATAGGGAAATGCTCCAATGAAAGGCAAAGCCTAATCCTGATATTGTTTAGCTGACTGAGTTCTTTGTGTCTCTAACGGTTCTGTCAATTAAAGCTATTTCACCCAAATCGTCTGCTACTCCTCCAGCAATGTGATCTGTCAACCCACACAGCATGATTCCTGAACCTAAATATTGTGGTAAGAGAGGCCATGGTAGGGGGCTGGCTGAGTGGGTGTTAGTGTGGACAGTGCTACAAAAGCTCAAAGGAACACATCACCTGTTTGGAGATTTTGTGCTTTTGCCAGGAAACTGAATTACAACAAAGAGGGTTTACAGGGTAGTGTCACTTTTGGGCAAGGCTTTAGCAGTCACACAAGTCAAATCACTAACATGGCAAACAATCATCGGTTTGAGGTGTTTTAGAGTTTGTGATCCCATCACCTTGGAGCCACTAGTTGGTGATTCCAATTGGGTAATCCATTGTGAATCTCATCTCATCATCCCTCGGTTAGAATTTGCTGCCTTTGTCAGAATGGAAATTGGTCTTACTGCATGGACATACAAGGTGCACTTATCAAGACTGATGTGCTCTGGTAAGTGATTCAAAACTTACTAGTCCCTTATATGCTTCCTTATATATAAGTAGTTCCCTTGGGAAGTTATGTAAATATTCAATGTCATTGCCATTTCCTACAAAACATTTGAAACCCCTAGGGCTATGCAACTATTATAACTGGAAGGACATGGCCTTTGAATTTGATATCAGTGGGACTTGAGATTGGATCTGCTTCTGCCACATCCTAGTAATGTGGTCTTATGAAAATCACTGAGTGTCACCAGCAAGTAGGGATGATGGACTTCTGAAAGAATTTCCCAGAATGATGTTTGGAACATACCAGGCGTTCAATAAATGTTAGTTTTCCTTTAGCCTGGAGTTGGCTTTGAATTGAATTTACCAGTCCAATTAGAAAAATCAGTTTCATTGTATTCCAATCACAAACTTCTTCTGATACAGCTTCAGACCCTCAATAAATGTTTATTGAAAGACCAAGCCATAGATGAGAATTTTACTCTGAAAGTTGAAATTTTCAAGTTGTTAAAGGTTGGCAGCTCACCAAAATCTGTGTCTGGTTTTCCAAGAGAGGAATATGCTTTGTATGGTAAATTTCCGGTGTAAATATTTTTTTAAGTCACTAGTTTTTAATCATGTTTTGTCTATAAAACCTTTCCTGTAATTCAAGACAGTCTTAATTCCTCACACTGAAGGAAGCCTCCACAACAGAATGAAGAATAAAATGTGAGACTCTAGAAATACATAGAGGCAAACTAGGGAGCCCTAACGGCAGAAGAAAAGGCTTCTTGTATTATTCAACATTCGATGTAAAAATAGAAATAGTTTCACATACAACACACCTATAGTATTTATTTTGGCCTTTCTAATAAAATACAAGTAGCAACATTTTTATCCCCACATTTACAGAAATGGAAACAAGGCTCAATGAAGTGAAAATACCCAGGTTATAAAAAGAGTGGTGGACCTAGGTCTTCCTACACTAATTTCCCCATTGTTTCCACTTGACAATCTTTTTATTTCTATTTGGTCAAAGACTGGTCCTGCCATCTCCCCCAGTGTTTGTTGGTGCCAGTTTTTCATTGTGTTTATTTATTTATTTTCCTTGATGGTAGCATACACACACACACACATACACACACACACTTTATAATATTCAAATTTATACACCCAGGCATCAAGAGTTTTACTTCATCAAAATCATTTACATCTTTACATTGTAACTTTTCACTGCATGAGCAGTTTGCAGAAATGACATTATCCCCACCCCACTGCTCCTGGAATGAAAGCAGAGGGCTTTTTTCATTTCCTGTATCAAAGAGTTTCAGTTTTTCAGGTGAAGGACATAAATGAAGTGTGTTATCTTGGAAAAATATTAACATAAGTTAAAATGAGGGATACTTCTCCTTGGAAAGGTTATCCTGATTTCAAAGTTTCAAAAGTAATTAAGAGCACAGACCTGCTTGGGGCCCCATTGGTTGTCTGTGACTTCACTTTTTGTCATTCTGTGTCTGGAAGACAGATGAGGCAGACCATGCAAAATTCCTGATAGATTAACTCTTGGGGAGACTTAGACCAAAGTAGAAACTGCTGTTCCATTTGTATGGAAGTAAGGACAAACAGAGCCTATTTTTCAGCAGTATCAAAACATACTGTAACAAGAGAAAATGCATTAGCCTTGTTATTGAGCTCAGATAGACCAAAAATTCAGGTCTTTTGATAGAATTCACTTTTATTTTCTACTTGAACACCAAATTTGATTAAAATAAAGTGTGTGTTGTTGCCATTTTCCATCAGGGCTCATAATTGGAAGCTCTGAGTGTAATACCCCTTTATGCATCAAATCAAAAATAACGATCTTATCTGTGAGACATATCATATGCCCTTGTCAATTAAGCAATGGTTGATTTTCTTCTCAACTCTGATTACTCTGAACATAGATAATGAGTTCTCTTTCTAATTTTTATTGATTTCCTCCTTGTCCTATAGAAAACTATTGATTTCCATTTTCCTGTTCAGTTACTAGTTGATTTTATTCTTCCTTTGATTTTACCTAAAGCAAAACATTTTCTTTTCAAATTATGGATTTCTCTGGGTATATGCCCAGGAGTGGGATTGCTGGATCATATATCATATAGCAACTCTATTTTTAGTTTTTTAAGGAACCTCCATACTGTTCTCCGTAGTGGCTGCACCAATTTACATTCCCACCAACAGTGTAGGAGCGTTCCCTTTTCTCCACACCCTCTCCAGCATTTATTGTTTGTAGATTTTTTGATGATGGCCATTCTGACTGGTGTGAGGTGATACCTCATTGTAGTTTTGATTTGCATTTCTCTAATAATTAGTGATGTTGAGCATCCTTTCATGTGCTTTTGGGCCATCTGTATGTCTTCTTTGGAGAAATGTCTATTTACGTCTTCCACCCATTTTTTGATTGGGTTATTTAATTAATTAATTTATTTTTTGATATTGAGCTGCATGAGCTGTTTTGTGTATTTTAGAGGTTAATCCCTTGTCAGTTGCTTCATTTGCAAATATTTTCTCCCATTGTGAGTGTTGTCATTTTGTTTGTTTATGGTTTCCTTTGCTGTGCAAAAGCTTTTAAATTTATTTAGACCCCATTTGTTTATTTTTCTTTTTATTTTCACTACTCTAGGAGGTGGATCAAAAAAGATCTTGCTGCGATTTATGCCAAAGAGTGTCTGCCTATGTTTTCCTCTAAGAGTTTTATAGTGTCCAGCCTTACATTTAAGTCTTTTATCCATTTTGAGTTTATTTTTGTGTATGGTGTTAGGAAGTGTTCTAATTGCATTCTTTTACATGTAGCTGTCCAGTTTTCCTAGCACCACTTATTGAAGAGACTGTCTTTTCTCCATTGTATATTCTTGCCTCTTTGTCATAGATTAGGTGATAGGCTTGTGGGTTTATCTCTGGGCTTTCTATACTGTTCCACTGATCTATATTTCTGGTTTTGTGCCCCAATATTCACTGCAGCACTATTTACAATAGCCAGGAGATGGAAGCAACCTAAATGTCCATCAACAGAGGAATGGATAAAGAAGATGTAGTACATATAAACAATGGAAAATTACTCAGCCATAAAAAAGAACAAAATAATGCCATTTGCAGCAACATGGATGGACCTAGAAATTGTCATACTGAGTGGAGTAAGTCAGACAGAGAAAGACAGATATCGTATAATAGCACTTATAGGTGGAATCTAAAAAAAGGGTAAAAATGAACTTATTTACAAAACAGAAGTAGAGTCATGGATATAGAAAACAAACTTATGGTCAGCAGAGGATAAGGGGGACAGGGATAAATTGAGAAATTGGGATTGACATATATACACTACTATATATAAAATAGATAACTAATAAGAACCTGCTGTATAGCACAGGGAACTCTACTCAATACTCTGTAATGGCCTATATGGGAAAAGAATCTGAAAAAGAGTGGATATACGTATATATATAACTGATTCACTTTGCTGTATACCTGAAACTAACACAACAATGTAAATCAACTATACTCCAATAAAAAAAAAGCACAAAACATTTTCTGAATATAACACAAAAAAATCCTTGGGAAAAAAGGAATCTGGGCCACTTAAATGGAAAAATGTTTTGGTGGAAACTCAGTGATCCTCTCTCTTGAGTTATCTATAGTGAATAGGATAGTGAAATAGTGAACTTGTCACTCCCTGCCCTCCACCTCCAGCCCTCATTGTTACATTATTACACACATACAGGAACCATCTGTATTACAATCAATACAGAATTTAGGTTTGGGAAGTAGAATTTAATGAATGGTGAGAAAATCAAGTTTGTTTCCACAAAATAAAACAAACCTAAAAATACAAAGCGCACCCCACACATACTTGCATACACACACATACAACATATTCTCTGATGAGATGTATAATAAGTGGGATTATTTTTATTCCATGAGAATTTTTGCATGAGGAAAGGTGATTCAGGATGAGAGAAGGCCCACACTCCCCAGGGTTTGCAGCAAGAGAGTTGTGACTGCAGTGGAGATGGAGATGCCCAGCTGTGGTCATCAGGCCCTCTGTGTATCCTAGAACTGCCCAAAGTGGCTCATTATAAACTTTTACAATAATGTCCCCAATGAACTACACCTTCCAAAGGTGTCCATGACCCTTTGAAATGTGACTGAGCCACTGAGGGGGTCTCTTCTCTAAAGGGGAAGTCTATTTTCCTATCCTTTGAATCTGGTCTGGCCTCAGGACTTGTTTTGACCAACAGAATAAGGTAGAAGTGATGTACAATTGCCATGGGTAGGCATTTGGAGGCTTACAGCTTACATCTTTGCCCTCTTGAAACTGTTTCCTGAGACCACAATACTGAGAAGCAGCCCCGGATAAAACATCACATGATGGAGATCCTCAGTGGTCCCCTGTCCCAGATGAGCCAGCACCCAGCCAAGCCATCAGATAAATGTCATTACCAAGCCATCAGATAAATGTCATTGCATGTGAAAGCCCAGGTGAAATACAGAAGAATTACCCAGGAAACCGACTTAAGTGTGAGACATAATAAATCATTGCATGTCTTTCTTTAACTTTTTATTTTGAATTAATTTTAGATTTATACAAAAGTTGCTAAAATAATATAGAAAGTGTCCATAGACCCCTTACTGAGTTTCCCTTAATCTTTTTTTTTTTTTTTTTATAATTTCATGGCCACCCAGTTAGAAGTTACATTTTCCAGCCCTCAGTGGAATGTGAGTAGAAGTAACACTTGCATCTTTTTTATTTATTTATTTATTTATTTATTTATGGCTTTGTTGGGTCTTCGTTTCTGTGCGAGGTCTTTCTCCAGTTGCGGCAAGCGGGGGCCACTCTTCATTGCGGTGCACGGGCCTCTCACTATTGCGGCCTCTCTTGTTGTGGAGCACAGGCTCCAGACGCACAGGCTCAGTAGTTGTGGCTCACGGGCCTAGTTGCTCCGCGGCATGTGGGATCTTCCCGGACCAGGGCTCGAACCCGTGTCCCCTGCATTGGCAGGCAGATTCTCAACCACTGCACCACCAGGGAAGCCCTTCCCTTAATCTTATCATTGTATGCCACCGTAGTGCAGTGATGAGAACCAGGAAATTGATACTGTCAACTGAAGACCTTAACCAAATCCCACCAGCTTTTCCACTAGTGTCTTTTATTGTTTCAGGATCCAATCCAAGTTTCCACATTGCATTTAGTTTTTGTCCCCTCAGTCTCCTCCAATCTATAACAGTTCCTCAGTCATTCCTTATCTTTTATGAATTTGACATTTTGAAGAGGACTGGTCAGTTATTTGGCAAAATGTCCCTCAGTTTGGGTTTGGCTGAGATTTTGCATTTTAGGAATGATGTGAAATCCTTCTCCGTCCATCATATCAGAAAGCGCAGCATTCGAAGTTGGCTTATTACTAGTGCTGTTCACCTTGATCTACGGTCAAGGTGGTTTCTTTCTGATGTCTCCATTTTTATATTACTGTTTTTCCTTTATAGCTAATAAATATCTTGGGACATATATTTTGGAATATGAAAATGATTGTTTTAAGCTACTAAGTGGTTTGTAACTAATAGATAATAGATGGAAGGATGGATGAATGGATGATAGATAGATAGATAGATAAAATAGATAACTGATACAAGGCGTAAGGCAGGCTGGGACTTCTGCTGGTGATGCGAGGCAGTGTGATGCAGGGGATGGAAAAAAGAGAAGACTCCATGTAAGCTTGAGTGTCTGTGGCAGTTTCGTGGGTGAAGAATTTAGAGGCATTCTGGTGCAGCGATGTAATTTCGAGAACTAGAGAAGAAAGAAAAGACATTTTTCTTTTTAAAATAAGAGCATAAAGTGGGTTTTGACTTGACACTTGAGGAAGGGATTGAAATAATTTTAAAATTGAATAAAATAGAATAATTTTATAAATAATAATTTTGGGTAATTTCAGTACAATTCTGTACCAAGACTGGGGTATATAGAGTCGCAGGGTTTCAGATCTGAGGGGTCTTCTTCTCCCCTTAATTGGTAGCTACAGGGTGCTGAGGCAGTGGGCAGAGCCAGACAGCCTTTAACAATGTAACAAAGCTGCTATTTTCATCACTCTATTTGCATAAGATGAATGGGAGTCTACCTATTGGACAGAGCTCTGCCATCCATGGATAAAAAGCAAGGCAGGAGTGTGAGTCAGAATTTCCTTTCTTGGAGGGAAGGAGGCTGAACTCCCTATTGCTTTGTAATGAGACCTGTACAAGAAGGACCTGGCATGACATGGAACATGAATAACCCTCACTGCGGCCAATGAGAGAAAAAACGGACAGGCATCTAGGAAGTTGTGGAGTAGGATCACAGGTTTTCTATATATAACAAATAGTTATTGAATTGCCTGGCACTGGAGATACAGCAGAAAGACAGACAGACAAGTTCCTTGCATTCATGGCTTTTCTATGCTAGTGCAAGAGAGTTTCAACAAACAAGTGCATCATTTAATATCTACTTCAGACAGTTTAATGCAGTTGTAAAGATAAGTAAAGTTGGGCAGAAAGAAAGAGAGTGAAAAGGTAGGGGAAGTTGCCATTTTAGAAAGAGAGGTCAGGGAAGACATGCTGAGGATGTGACATCTGACTCCATAGGTGATAGAAAGCCATCAAGAGAGGACCATGGGGACCAGGCTGTGATGGTGACCCAACAGGTAGATGAAGTCCTGTGAGAAAAAGCCTGAAGGCATGAAACATGGCATCATGTAGAGTTACAGGGCAGGTAACATGCATTGAGGAAGATCCTTGGCAGATAACAGAGCCAGCTGTGGTCCTAAGACAGGGGGCTCAGCTTGGGATCTGTGCATCACCTGGGTCTGCAGATAGACTTGAGGGTGTCCATGAATTTGGATGGGAAAAGGCTTAAACTGAATTGGATGTTAATACTATAGTATGGAAACAGATCAGTAGTTTCTAAACATTTCATCAAGAATACTTTCCTTTTTTAAAAAAATGAAACCTTCTACATAAATATTACTATGAAAATAAAAATACAGCACTTCTTTGGTTGAAGTAAATGTCACGATCTCAGATATGCTCACATATGGTCTCTCCTTGAAAGCCCAGTTCTTCATGGAACATAGTTTGAAATCCTCTGTATTAGTACTTCTCCCACTTCCCCAGGCGAATACTACACTGTCCACAAGGCTGTGAGTGGAAATACCAAGAGGTTTGGCTATGGCAGATGGGGTGATGCACAATAAGGAGGTGGGCAGGTCATGCAAATTGGTGTCCTCCCGGGGTATGTGAAGAGTTAAATGGTGATTCTGTATGTCCCTCCCCAGATTTCCTTCTAATCAGCCTCACTGTGGCCAGATGCCTGACAATGTCCCAGAGCAGCCAGATATCTGTCAAGTCTGGATTGTCCCAACCTATCTTGAGCTAAGCACTTTTTTTAAAAAGTGTGTGTGGCTCAGAAATGCAAACACAGAATTTTATGTTGTATATATATTACCACAATAAAAGAAAAAATAAATGCAGAAACTACTGATCAAAGGCATAATGCAATTTACCTAGCTTGAGAAAGTGATTTGCTCACTATTCCGTAAGACCATACCATTATCCATGGACATAAAAATCACTTCCCAAGCTTTCTGTGTTGTGTGTCTTTGGGAAGAGATGACATGGGAAAAAGTAAGTGGAGATGTGAGGCAGTTTTTCCCAGTCCCTGACTGTAGTTTGCTTACTTAATTTACGATGAACTCAATTTTTTTAAATGGCTGTCACTAGAATTTAGATATTCGGTAATAAATCCCATCACTAAATATTTCCTTCGATTTTGTTAAAAGTGTTTTGTTTTCAATGTGAAGTCTTTAAGGAGCCATCTATATTTTAAAAATAATGTGAGAATGAATAGTTGTAAGTTCCTGTCCTCCTTAAGTTTCTTAAGTGAAGAATTATCGCAATTGTGTTTCTGGAAAGTGCACACAAAAAGCACAAATCACAGATCCTTCAAGAGCCTGTCATGAGCTTTTCAGTGGTTAATGTAAAAAGGAGATGGAATTTACCCAAAATAAGAGAGAATTTTATGATAGATTTTTCTAAGGAGGAAAATAACAAAAAATAATCTTAGTAAGTTTTCTGTTACTAGAGAGGATTTAAGAATAAATTTTTTTTAAATGCAAGAGCTATGTTAGACTTTATAATGTAAACTAATTAAAGGCTACCCAGAGTAATGCATTCAGTTTCCTTTTCAGCCCCTTTTGCCAACTATCTGTTCCCCAAAAGATGATTAGAAGAACTTATTGATCAGATGAAGCTAAGATTATTAGACTTATTGCAGGAAAGTAGAATACCACCTTTACAGGACTTAGTAGTGCCTCAGTCAGGAAAAAGAAAGGGAGGATATGAATGTATGAATGGTGTTTTAGGGCTCGGCAGGTCAGTTTTAAGGTGGGTTTGGAAGATGCAGAACTGATTGGATCTGCGGATACATGCCCAGGAGTGGGATTGCAGGATCATATGGTATAACAACTCTATTTTTAGTTTTTTAAGGAATCTCCATACTCTTCTCCACAGTGGCTGTGCCAATTTAGATTCCCACCAACAGTGTAGGAGGGTTCCCTTCTCTCCACCCCTCTCCAGCATTTATTGTTTGTGGATTTTTTGATGATAGCCACTCTGACTGGGGTGAGGTGATAGCTCAACATAGTTTTGATTTGCTTTCTCTAATAATTAGTGATGCTGAGCATCTTTTCATGTACCTCTTGGCCATCTGTATGTCTTCTTTGGAGAAATGTCTATTTTGGTCTTCTGCCCATTTTTTGATTGGGTTGTTTGTTTTGATGATATTAAGTCACATGGGCTGTTTGTAAATTTTGGAGGCTAATCCCTTGTCCATCACACCATTTGCAAATATTTTCTCCCATTCTGTGGGTTGTCTTTTCATTTTGTTTATGGTTTCCTTTGCATATATCCAGAGAAAAACGTGGTCCAAAAGGATACATACACCCCAATGTTCATTGCAGTACTGTTTACAATAGCCAAGACATGGAAGCAACCTAAATGTCCATCAACAGAGGAATGGATAAGGAAGATGTGGTACATATATACAATGGAATATTACTCAGCCACAAAAAAGAACAAAATAATGTCATTTGCAGCAACATGGATGGACATAGAGATTGTCATACTCAGTGAAGTAAGTCAGGCAGAGACAGTGAAGTATCATATGATATCTCTTATACACAGAATCTAAAAAAAAAAATGATACAAAATAACTTATTTACAAAACAGAAACAGACTTGCAGACTTAGAGAATGAACTTATGGTTATGGGGTGGGGGAGGGTGAGAGGAAGGGATAGTTAGGGAGTTTGGGATTGACATGTACCAGCTGCTATATTTAAAATGGATAACCAACAAAGACCTACTGTGTAGCACAGGAAACTCTGCTCAATATTGTGTAACAACTTAAATGGGAAAAGAATTGGAAAAATAATAGATACATGTATATGTATATCTGAATCACTTTGCTGTACATCTGAAACTAACACAACATTGTTAATCAACTATATTCCAGTATAAAATAAAAAGTTAAAAAAACTGATTGGGTCTGGACAGAGTTTATGACATAAAAGCTTTTGATGGCTGAGCAAAGTTGGTGAGGGTCTGGAGGAGACCCTTGATAAGCCCTATGCTAGTCATGACATTTAAGTAACTTCTGTTGCTTATACTCTTATATTCCTGGAAGAAGTCTTTCTGGAGCAAGGAACTAAGTTATATTGATGTTTTCAGTACTTCTTAACATCGAGAGAGAAAAATATCCTGTCTCAATGCTGCTTAACATGGAGACAGGAAATTATGATGATTTCAGTTCTCATTTCCAGCCCTGCCATTCTGTATTTCTCTTCTTTGCTATGGCAACATTTTCAGGAAAGTAGTAATAATGATCAATCTCACTTCTGACTTTTAAAATCATCTGTTCAACAATTAAAATACAGAACCAATTAATATACAGAACCAAAAGTTTTCACCCTCACCTTGTATTTGATTTGATGCATTGTGTAGTCACTAAAGACACTTGTACATTTAATAAGCACGTTTTGAGAGCATGTTATTTGTCAGTTGAACAGTTAAAAAAAGAACAACCAAAAGCGATTTTGTGTCCAAAGTACGCACAGGAAAATACATTTATTGTAAGATCTAGAACTGTTCTAAAATACGTTTATTTTTTTAAAAAATCGCAAACTCTGAGAATAATTTTGGGCAAACATAGACTGAGTCATTGGGACAGACACACAGTAGTAACATAAAAGACGTCTACTACATCCAGGAAGGCTGAGCACATTTCCATGATGTCAAACTACTTGTATGGTTCTTCTAAAGACTAGTGGATCTGGATGAGGCATGAGGATGGCACCAACATCTGATACTCAAATCTGCACACTTGCCCTATAGCTATGGAAAGATGTTGCTTGGTCACAGAGAAAATCCTCACAATTTTTCAATACTGAGCCTTTAGTCAAAAGATAGGGATGAATATCACATAACCTTGAAATAGCACTGATTGGCTCATTTAAAGTGACTGTCTGTTAATGCTGACATTTTCTGTTGAATGCCCATTGTATGGCTTCGGGCAATAGGCTGCAGAGTGCGGGGGAGGGGGGAAGAACAGGAAGAAAAAGCAGCTTGAGATTTGTGACCTTACTGTGACTATGAAATTACCAAAAGGAGCCAGCCTTGTCCACACTGGTCACAGGTAAGTGTAGCTATGACTAAAATTTACAGGATGTGTAAAAAGAATCACATCGGCAGAGTACTGTAAATCCTGGTTACCAAGTCACCCCAGCAAATTCCTAGTGGATCATCATGCCCTCGAGTTTAAATGGTTTTTCTTAAGAAGTAAAGGTAAGTGACAGGTTAGAAACATAAGCAAGCAGTGAAATCATTTCACTTCATGAATTTAGAATGGGTGGAATGGGAGGAATAACGCACAAAGGGGAATTGAATAGATGTCTGCAGGAAACTTTCATTCAAGGTCCTACAAGATGTCACACTTTGAACAAGGTTGTAGGGATACTGGGATAGAAAAACGCATCCTTGGTGTCAAAGAGGCCACTTCTACAAATGGAGAGAATCTGATAACCTGTGGCAACACATGAAACGACTCCTCCGAGAGAGGTAAGCCTGGTGCGGACTGAACTAAATAGGTGTTATATGGTGTCTTGAGATGTCTGGATTTTATCCTGAGGGAATGGGAGGCTATGGAAGAACTGTAAATGAAATCATCGTTTTTTTTTAAATTCTAGAAGTATTATCATGGTTGCAGTGAGGAATTAAGTTATGAGGCCATTGCAAATATCAAGCTAAGAGATGGATGAAAGCTTCTACTAAGGCAATAGTCATAAGGATGGAATAAAGGAGTAGTGGAACAGTGGCATTCTAGCATGTGGCCTGAAACAGAGAGAAGAGTCAAAAATCCTTCCCAGTCGTCTGGTTTAAGCAGCAGGATGGAAACTGATGGATTCAGTAACACAGGGAGTGATGGGGAAGCAGCAGTGTCATACGTTGGCCTCCCTGGACATGGCCTCTGGGATGCAAAATCTATACTAGGAAGTTCTCTCAGAAGATAGACTTGTGGGAAGAAAGGACAGTGGTACTAGGGGCAGGGGAAGTCTGATCCACAACCCAGTGGTTGAAACTGAGTCCTCAGTTGACCCTACGAGAGCCAGAGCAAGCCCTTCAGAGTCGTTCTAAATTGAGACAAGGAGACTAGACCTTTATATCTCCACAACAACACTTCACTGGCCACAGGCCCCCCCCACCCCGGGAAGGGGCACACCTTTGAGAAAATCAGTTTCCTACTACAGCCCAGGATAATTTCCAGTAAGGGATGGAGCTACAGGTATCCTCAGCAGCAGGGGGATAGCTGTGTTGACCCTAAGGAGGGAATCTCCCCCCAACCATAAGGTTGCTGTTGTTGTGATGTTGTGTTGTTGTTTTGAAGGGAGTTAAGAAACTCATTCATTTTTTAAAATAAAAAGTTCCTTGTCTCCACATTCAAGAAAGAACAAAACGGACTCTTTTTCTCCCCATAGCAACAAGTAATCATCTGAAATAGGTTTTGAATTGGTCCCAATTGGTATCACTATCTAGGCTAGCCCATCTGCAACAGGCTCACTGAAGCATCCATACTTCCTTATCTTGAGTTGGGCTCCCCATCGGGATATCCCGATGTGGATGCCCAGTGGGCAATTGAACACATGCACAAATGAGAACGAGCTGGGAAGAGAGGTGGAAAGAGGTCATGTAGTCATCAGTTCACTGACAGGAGCTGGTGCTGTGAGAGCAGAGACATTTCCTGAGAGTGTGGAAAGTGAGGAAGAGAAACAGGTCTGGAAACCTAGGAAACCACCAACACTTGCAATATCTATCCAATTTCAGTGCGAATATGAATCACCTGAGGGTCTTTTAAAACTGAAAATTCTGGGATCCTGTGGTATAGAGATTCTACATTTCTAGAAGACTTCCTGGTGCTACATATGTTACTGGTCATTGGATCACACTAAGAGTGACAATGAGTTGAAGCATGGGAAGATGAGAAGACCAAAAAGATGAAGAAGGAAAATCTAAGGAGTTCAAAGGAGAAAAATGTGGTGGTGATGTTCCAAAAGCTGAGACAATTAAGGGTCAAGAAGGCAGGAGCATCTGTCGTGTCTACATCTGCTCAAATCTACGCATGGTTTGAGCAACAATGGAAAGACCCCAACTGCCTAGAAATTCCTGGTTAAACCACACACTTCTTAGCCTCAGAATAACATAAAAACACTTGAACCTTTTTGGCAGGTATCCATCTACCATATTAGTCCATAAAGGCTGTGTTACTAAGAAACAGAACACGGGAAGAAGATAGAGTGGTGATGGGGGAGAGGGTAATTTATGCTGATACTGGAGAAGAGGAGGAAGCAAAGGAATAGATCAGAACTGGATAGAGGGCTGTAGAGGGGGCTGTGAGAACCCAAGAAAAGAATAGTAGGGAGAAAGGAAGGAGTTCTGTAAGCACAGAGAAGGAAAAAGAAGATAGACATTGCTCTTTCAAAATCATTGCCCAAAATCAATCCTAAACCCATGAAGCACAGGAGAGGAATGAGCAAGCATCTCAAAGACACATATACCTTCATACATAATTTTGAAGGAGTGGGTGCCTTAGTTTAGGTTTCCCCCCAGAGCAGAGTGGGGGCAGGTAGTTTATTTGAAAAGTTATGCTATGAAGCAAGGACAGTGACACAGGCAAGCAGGCAAGACAATACAAGTGCATGTGATCAAGGTCACAGCTGTCAGCCAGAGGGGCTCGCTTCTGCCAGGACTTCTGAGAAGCTTACAGAAGGCATCCCCAAGTGTCCTTCAGTAGATCCACCACCTCCCATTGGTGGAGCGTTATCCCCTACAGGTATTAACATCCTAACATTCTGGCCTGCCCTTCCTGTGGGTTCAGAGGAGGCCCTGAGCAAAAGGGCAAGGAGACATGCACATCCTGTGCTGGAGAGTGGACGCTGCCTGCAGATATGAGGTTAACTCCAAGTGGAAACGTCCACTGAATCTGCAGCTGAAATCAGAGGTGGGATGAAGGATGTGATACAATATACCAAAGGCATTGACCGCAAGGCAATAAAATTAGTGGACCTGTAGATATTTTTTGAGGCAGTGAACTTTGCAGTTTCCAAGGCCGGATGCTAATACAAAACAGTGGTTAACTGGGGTTGCCTAGTAGGAACTGAGCAGTCTGGAAGCTACAATCAGCCTGTTACCTCCATGCAAATAGATGCTCTTAAATACTTCCCCAGCAATTCTGTTCTTCCCAATTAATGGGCCAAACTGAACCTTTGTAAGCCCCCAATACAAGAGGTAAACTTGAGCTGGGTCCCTGCCAAAATAATCACATATCCTGAATTAGTCAGATGTGAATTAATGAGCTTTTAGCCGAGCTCCGTTTTTGTCAGACGTATTGATCCTGGAGTGAAACAGCCCATTAACTGCTATAATTAAGATGCAGTTTCTGTGAAGATGAAGGGCCTGGGCAGCAGCAAATTGCAAGATGCTTGTTCCTGTGAGGCTGACTGACAGGTGATCAGGTGAGGATCGTGCAGGGGGAGTTTCTCTTGTTTTCCTCCTGACAGGAAATGACAGCCAAGTTCCAAATGAAACGAAGTTTACACAGCTATTTAGAGCCTAAAAGCAAGAGGAGCTCCAGATCACAAATTACTGGTAGAAATAGAGTTTTCCTACCAGGCCAAAGAAGCTGTTTTGTATTCAGTACACCCTCTCCTCCGCTTGCCTACTTTCCAATAATAAGGGTTTCTCTCTTTTTTTAATTATAGCCCCTCTCACCAGAGAATTGCATTGGTTGGGAAGAAACAGTTTAATAAGTGTTTGGAGTGTTAGCAAAAAAAACCCCACAAGAAGGAGCCTTAAGTAATAGAAGCGAGGCAGAGACCCCGTAGGGGCGTCCGGAGGGGAGCTGCTGGCTGTGGCCAGGACTTTGCAGAATAGCCATGGCGGGAGGGATCTGGAGCAAATTGCTGGTGGGTGGCTAGGAAACAAATGTGGACACTGTTGCATTTTCTTTTTGGAAGAGTCAGGAAATGTCCCATTTTTCTCTAATATAGTTGGCATGGATGCAATTGTTTTCTTCCTTTTTCTGAGGAAGGTGAGGGGGTCCCGAAGACTTGGAGCAGGTGAAGACGCTGCAAACAGATGTCGCAGGATGACAAGCTGGCACCAGGCTTAGCACAGATGAGATCCTCTGAAGAACAAGGGGAAAAAAGAAAACACACCAACCCACCTTCTGCACAGGAGAGAAAGAAGAGAGGGAATTCAAGGAGCCAGATGTGGTACAAGGTGCCTTCTCTGTCTTACCATGTGATGCCTTTAAAATCCTTGGGGATGTGGATTGGTTTTATTCCCATTTTAAGAAAACTGAATCTCACTGATATTAAATGACTTGGCCAAATTTAGCTGTAAGTAGCAAGTCCAAAATCTGCACACAAGTTTGCTCCAACTCCTAAAATTGCCTTGCAGCAATGTTTGCTTGCACTTTTATTTATTTATTTTTTAAGATTTATTTATTTATTTGTTTGTTTGTTTATTTTATTTTTGGCTGCGTTGGGTCTAAGTTACAGCACACAGGATCTTCGTTGAGGCATGAGGAATCTTTTGCTGTAGCGTACAGGCTCTTCATTGTGGCACGTGCTCCTCTCTAGTTGTGGAGTGCAGATTTTCCCTCTCCAGTTGTGGTGCACAGGCTCCAGGGCGCATGGGCTCTGTAGTTTGTGGCACGTGGGCTCTAGTTGAGGCGTGTGAGCTCAGTAGTTGTGGCGTGTGAGCTTAGTTGTCCTGCAGCATGTGGGATCTTATTTCCCTGACCAGGGATCAAGCCCATGTCCCCTGCATTGTAAGGCGGATTCTTTACCACGGGACCACCAGGGAAGTCCCTGCTTGCATTTTTAAAAAGTATGTGGTTATGTACACATGCCAAATTTTATAGGCTCATTTAAAGGTATGAATACAAAGCATCGTGTCTGCTTGTATGGATATCTCAAGGATGCAGTTATAGTGATTATTGTCAGGCACCAAAAAAATGAAAGCATTTTATCTGAGAGGAAAGAAACACCACATGGAATTTAGATATGTGTCAGGTGTGTAGTCACTGTCATTTACTGTGAATATCACCTAAGGGCCGTGATCAGTGATGCTCAATAGACTGGAACTCTCCTTGCAGCAGGTAGCTGAGAGGGTGCTTCTGAACCTCAGATCCCAGGAATTCCCTGTGGGCAGCCCCTGTCAGCACAGGCAGAGGTGAACATTGGTCCTGATCAGCTTAAAATGATAAGATGATCGTGGAGAAATTGACAAGGGGTCGGAATACTAACTTTTCAGGCAAATCAAGTTTTTAGAATGTTTCACTTCCTTTCGCTGGTGCTCCAGTAGCTATCAATAACACTCGTGCTGACCTTGAACTTGCACCATCCTTCCTAGGAGGAACTGGAGGTATCTGGATGGCAAGTACTGAGACCACCATAGTGGGTGCTGCTGCTGCCCCGTCCAGACCCCCTTTCCTGGGGTGACACCTCTATCTCCAGCCGCTGCTAACAGCTCCCAGATGCCCCCTTCCCCTAAGAACTGGCCAGAACAAGAGCTGTCTTGGCTGGGAAGTGACTGTTCTTTATGGCCAAGCCGCATCCTTGCTACACTGAGGGAAGACTACAGACAACACCTGGCTAGCATGTGGTACAAAAGTCCAAACCCCTCAGCTCATGGAGAGACAACTCTGGCAAAACTCATGCAGCTGAGCTGCCTAGGGGATCAGGCTGAAGTTAGTCACCAATTAAGCCCACGTCTTTGCTGGCTTCTTCCCCAGTCCTATCCTGCTTCCCTCATTCCTTTACAGGTTTCTCCTGAGAGCTCATCCTCAATAAATCCCATACACAGGAATCTGTCTCAGATTCTTTCTCTTGGGAACTTGGCCTAAGGTAGCTAACCTTCTTGACCCAGTCTTAAGTGATGCCCCAATGGAATTACCATTGTCAGGGTTGGCTTAGTTCATGGTCTGATTTGGGATCAAGGCAATAAGAAGAATCCCCTTGACTTCTAAACTATTTCTACACTATAGCTTGTTAGTAGTTGAAGTTACTTAAAGAGAAACAAGCTTTTCATTCTAAACTTAGATTTAAGATTTAAGATACAAAAACTTCAAGGAAAGAAAGCATTTTAAAAGGACAGCATCTCTGGCATTCTAAGTGTTTGGAAAGGAGAACAAGGAAAAAGATATGAAAGAGCTGGATGTACATGACATTTTGATTTGACAATTTTGATGGTGCAAAATGGAAATGGTGGCTTTAATGCAGCTGTTTTTTAATATAGATCATTTTGAGATTGGTCTATACAAAACCCTGACCTCATCATTGACTATCACTTTATTGTTAATATCCGTGCCTGGAGTGGGGAATATAGGTTAAGGTAGGTGTTCAATATGTACCTCTTTGCTGGATCATTCCCATCACATAAAAATATCTTGTTATTTCTGCAATTTAAAAAATCCTAGATCTTCAAAGTTCTAATCACAAGAAAAAAAATTTTGGTAACTGTGTATGGTAATGAATGCTAGCTAAACTTATTGTACTAATCATTTTGCACTATATACATATATCAATTCATCATATGATAAACCTAAAACTAATACAACATTACATGTCAATTCTATCTCAATTAAAAATTATTTGCTCAGGGTCCTCACAGATTCAATGTACCACCCAAATCACTAAATACAGGAAAGCTGTCCACTGAAAAGGACCACTCACATTGGACAGTTATGTAAATGAGAAGTAAACCTTTATTGGTTTAAGTTAATGCTATTTTAGAGTTTATCAAGCAACCAGCACTTCCCCATTACTCCATTTTTTTTGTGTCACTGCTAATCATCCTTAAATACTTGGTGCCACACATCTCCAGAAAGCAAAAAAAAAAAAAGAAAGAAAGAAAGAAAAAAAAAAATCTGTTTCTTGCTCACCGATACAGCAAAACTCGTGTGTCGTTGTCCATCCTTGCTAATCCGAAGTCTTTCCAAACTCTCTTGAACACATTCCAATCTGGTTTTTCCCTCACCATTTTCTGAAAACTGTGCTTGTCGATATCACTGGTGACCTCTGTGTTGCCAAAGCTAAAACCAGTGGTCATCACTCACTTGGTTTGTCAGCTGATGACTCTATTTCTTGACACATTTTCTCTCTGTATCTTCCAGGACACCAGTCTTGCCTGGATATCCTCCTCCCTTCCTGGCTTCTCATTCTCAGTCAACTTTCCTAGTTCCCCTTTTCCTCTTCTCCCTCTAAATATGATAACACCTTGGAATTCAGTCCTTGGACCTGTTCCCTTTTCTGTCCAGAGTCATATCCTGAGTTATTCCATCAAGATTCATGCTTCACACATGCAATTCCCTGCAGAAGAATCCTGATTAATATCAGCAGCCTGCTCCTCCCTGCCCCCTCCCCAGCTTTAGTTGTTAATATACAAATTCTTACTTAACACCTCCCCTTGGATAGCAAACTTAGCATGCTTAAAAAGACTTCCTGTTATTCCCCACTCTAAAGCGAACTGCAATTTTCCCTTCTGCTGCATTAATGGCACCACTATCTTTACAGTGACTCAGACCAAAACCTTTTGTGTCGACTAGACTCATCTCATTGTCTTGAAGCTCACATCCAATCCATCACTAAATCCAGAAGAATTAACAGTTAAAATAGATATCCAGATTTTGACCACTTTTACTCCTCTTGCTGCCATCGGCTGGTTCAAACCATCATTATTTCTCATCTGGATTAGCTAGTAATTGATCTCCCTGCTCACAGCAGTCATGGTGATCTGGTTAAAAATCAAGTCAGACCACATCATAACTTTGCTCAAAATCATCCAAAGGTTTTTCCCAACTCACTCAGAATAAAGCAGAAGTCCTTGTTAACCTCTAAGACCCTATAGGAACCGCCCTATCCCATTCATTATCTGACCTTATTCCCCTTCTTTCTTTTACACTCAAGCCATGTCGACCTTCTCACTGTTCCTTGAACACAGCACAAACGTTCCCACCTCACAGGCTTTGCACCTGCTTTCCCTTCTGCCTAGCAAGCTTCTTCTGTAGATATAGCTATGCCTGGCTTCCTTCATCCTTTATGTTTTGGTAAAAAGTTACCTTCTTGATAAGGGTTTAGCTGCATACCTCTGACACTTCACATCCCCTCTCCTGCTTTACTAACTACTCACAATACATTTAACACAAATGAACATATATGACCATAGCCCTATGTTTTTAATTATTTAGTATTTTTTTCACTTTTTCCTCTCTAGGATGTAAGTTCCATGAGAGTAGGAAAATTGGTCTATTGTGTTCGATGTCTATGCCATAGACACCAAAACAGTGTCTGGCACATAGTAGGTGCTCAATTAATTTTTTTTGTATGACTAAGTGAGTGAATGAATGTGTTTGAGCTGAACGGATGTCAAGGCAGGGTGAGGAATGGGTGATATGAACAGCATTTGGAATACAAAAGGCATCGATCAGGCAGTCATGTGTCCATCATGCTAACTTATCTCAGTAAGGGTGATGATTTATTTCAAACAACTTAAGCATCTTCTCATTCTTTAAAAATTTACCTGTATCTTAGAGTCTGAAATTCAAATTCCCTTATTTTTTAAGTCATAAAATGTTATATTACTTCAAGTAATAGATTTGGATGTCTAAAATAAAATATATTTGGTTTTACATTTTTAATTTTTAAAAAATTTTATTGGCGTATAGTTGATTTACAATATTGTGTTAGTTTTGAGGATACAGCAGAGTGAATCAGTTTTACATATACATATATCCACTCTTTTTTAGATTCTTTTCCCATACAGGCCATTACAGAGTATTGAGTAGAGTTCCCCGTGCTATACAGCAGGTCCTCATGAGTTATCTATTTTATATAGAGTAGTGTGTGTATGTCAAACCCAATCTTCCAATTTATCCCTCCCCTTTACATTTTTAAATTTTGACAATTAGTATAATTAGTGAATCTGGTGTCTGTTAAATTGTCTCATGTTTATCTTGAGTGATTGGGTATTTGTTATAATAAAGTTTTCAAATTTTTTGACATCAGTAGACCATCTAATGGTTGTTCAGAATTTTGTATGGACCATCAATTTTTAGCAAGTTAAAAAAAAAAGTCCTCAAAATTTTAAATACAAAGGAAATCCATTTTATGTAAATAATTTTAAATTTAATAATAACTGTTTCATATGTTGAGAGCAACAAAATTGTTTGCAAATTTTTACCAATGTTTTTATATTTAGCTTAATGATGGATAACCTGGGAAGTAGGTTGTTATCCACTCATTTGTTTCTCTTTTTCACTATTATATTTACTTCAAACAAAACTAGAAAACCCTAACCCACAATTATGTGTCAGGAGGGATGGTGGCTCATGTTTGGCTTGACAGATAACTCTGGCAATATAATTTGAACAAAGCATATGATAAACATATGATTGTGGATCTCAATGAAGATTACTTTCAGTGCTTTTGGTGCTGAATCAATAGTTACAACCCTCAAATTCTGAAAGGTTACATACATCACCTTGCAAATGGATTCCTTGTTTTTATGCTGGTTGAATTCAGATCTGTAAGGTATTACTTGTTGTTCATTTGTTTTCATCTTCTTTTGCTTCACTCAGGCCATCAAATTCTTTCACAAAAAGTAAATACACTTACAAAATTGGGGGAGAGAGCAAATTTTCGGCAATCAAGTTATTATACAAAATTGGGACATCAATTTCCTTCTTAGCAAAGCAGTCAAGAAAAATATTAATTGTTGAAGAAAAGTTAAATTTTTAGTAATTGAACCATAGTACCAAAATTTGGATTTCCTTTAAAAATCCTGATGTATTCTAATCTTTGATTTTAAAATTGTGGGCTTTTGGCCCTGGGGTGATATGATTATCCTCCTAAAGACCCTAACACTATGAGATAGTACACTATGAGGAAGCAAGTGGAAAACATAGACATGTTTCTTCAGTCTTGGTCTAGGTTATGAGGAAATGTTTTTATCTCAACCTTCATTTCAAAGACTCACATGTTCACCATTTCTCTTGAAAGCCAACAGACTTCAGTGTGAAAAAGTAAAGTCTTATTTTATCTGTGTTTACTGATTACCATTTAGTTAACTGACAATTTTTACTATGTTCTTCTGATATGAATTGTGATCAGGAGGCAAACTGTTGGCTGCTAACTGTTCCCTGTGAATAAATCACCTAGTGGCTAGGAATCTAGGTATGGACTCTTTAATCCTCATAGCAACACTATTCTTTGTTGCCTATCTAGTGGGTCCTGTATTAACATTTATGTCAACGCATGCTCTCTAGTCTACATCAGTGCTCACAAAACAATCAGAAATTATCTTCTTCTCTAGTTTGAATTTTTAGCATAAAACAAAACAAAAATTTTTCCTCCATTTCTCTCTCTGTTGAGAATGTCTCCTGTGCTAAGACTTGACTCACATGCTATACATTTCTGGTTTCATCCAATTATAAATTGGAACACTTGTTAGCACATGCACAGTAATTAGAGAGTAAATATAAAGGTGCAGAGCACAATGAACAATAAAATGCACCAGGACATACAAGTTCAAATAATATTCTAAAGTAAATAGACAAAACTAAATGAAGAAAATTGGCTTTTGCCTTAAATCAAATATACAAAGACAGGGGAAAAGACAGATCAGTTTAATCCCAATTGGTGTCTATAAAATCAACTTAAAAAAAAAAGAAGCAGGTGATTTTTGCATAGCTTTGGTCACCAATGTATAATATAATTTTTCTCACTTGAGGAACCCCAACTAAGATGATGGCTACCTCTAAGAGAGGACTGAGCAGATTCAAACAAATTTACTGAGGATACTCAACTGGTCCTTGTAATCTGATGACTTAGTGATACTAGCACGTAGGTGATCAAGCAAAACATGCACATGGAAATATGCTAGACATGTAAAAACTACTCAGGGGATGGAACAGATCATCCTGAGAGTAAGGCTATAGGGACTTCTTTGATGATGCTTTTGAGTCAAATTGGGATTGCATTAATCATAACAGCCCACTGCTGTAAAGGATTATCCAACAATATCAATATATACAGGAATTTTGGTAACAGCTTTTTTTGGTCATGGCTTGTTCAACTTCCTTTCTGTGCATTATACTTGTCATTAATTTCATGGTTAGTTTTACAGCATTTTGGCAATATAAGATTTATATTAGTGTTTGCTATAAAGAGAAAAACTGAATTTATGCACCTCTCATTCTTATCTCATCTTTGACTTTAAGAGAGAAAAGTTTCCATTTTGTCCTGGTCCATTTGTTTGCATTTGTTCTGGAAAATATGTACAGGTTTCTTTTATTTATTTTAAAATGACATGAAAACATAGATGTCTTCATAACATACATTCAAAAGTTTCATAGCAGGCATATTTGGAAATGGAGGCTTTACTAGTCCAATAAGATTTTAATTTTTGACATTAACAATTGTATTTCCCATTTGCACTTTTAATTTATATCTACATGTGTGAAATTGTCAGTATATAAGATTCATATCCTGCATTCACACTAAAGACCTGTTTACTATTTATGTCATAATTTTATCTGACTGTAATCTTTTTTGTTGTTGTTAATAGCACTTTTATCTTTAATTAAGTATTTCTGAGTCATCCATCTATTTTTATGCATTGGAGATACAACAGTACACACTAATAAGAATGAGACAATTTAACAAACATAACAACATGCAAGCAACCGATTTTATTACTTGAATATTGAAAATACCATTGCAGAGAGAAATCAGTCCCATCTCTTAATTTCTGGGGAGGGGAGAGGGGTTAGAGGTTGAATCAGTTACCAATGGCCAATGAGTTAATCAATTGTGCCTACATAATGAAGCCTCCATAAAAACCCAAAAGGAGGGGATTTCAAAGAGCTTCCATGTTGGGGGACCAGAATGCTTCCATGTGCCACACTGTGCTGGGTCACAAACTCCACGAGGATAGAAGCCCCTTTGTTTGGGATGCATCTGGTTGTTGATTTGTATCCTTTAATATCTTTTGTAATAAATGAGTAATCTAGTGAGTAAATGGGTTTTCCTGAGCTCTGAGAGCAGCTCTAGCAAATTAATCAAACTGAGGGAGGGGGTGGTGGGAACCTCTGATTTATAACCAGTAGGTCAGAAGTACAGGTAACAACCAGGGCATCTGAAGTGGGGAGCAGTCTTGTGGGACTGAGCCCTTTACCTGTGGAAGTTGATTCTATCTTCGGGTAGACAGTGTCAGAATTGAGCTGAATTCTTGGATGCCCTGCTGGTGTCCGAGAATTGCTTGTTGTTGTGGGGAAGCCTCCACACACTTTGGAATTGGTCCTGGAACCCCATTTATATCTGTCATCACAAAGCTCAGATATTCCAACAAACAACATGTCTCAATAATTACATCCATCACTGGGATGAATAGATAACTCTAAAGATTTTTTTCCCAAATTTTAGCACAAAATAAATTTCCGTGAGAATTTTGCTTTCTCAGATCTTTATCATCTCCCTTTTTCCTTTCTTTCTCTCCTTTCCTGATAGAGTAGAAATAACCAACTGGAATCATGACTCCTGCCCTGAGATACTAAATCTATGTATCATTCATCTCTTTTCAATGAAAGCTGCTTTTTATTATCTATTTGTATTTTCTTTTTTGATCAGCATAAACTACCCATTGAAGCCTATGGGAATCAAATCTCATCCTGGCCTTCTGTGAACTCAGCTACAAGTACATTTCAGGAGGCTCCAAATTTATGTCTCTGGTCCTCTCCCTTTTTACATCATCCTAAATAAACCTCTCTAAGAGTTGTTGGAGGTAGGCGCCCACAGCACCGTCACTTTGATGGACCCTTTGCTTTGCGTCTAACAGTTCTTCCTCTGAATTAGAGAAACCAAGAGGATGTAATTCACTTTTATAATAGTGAAAAATAAATTAAGCTGCTCTACAATACATGTGTGTGTCCTCAGTCACACTCACCATAATTCAGCATGAGACCTTTCCTCTTGCTCCTCCAACATAGATTTTCTCCATCTTTCTCCTGAGGACTTTGGGGTTTGTCATTAAAAAGATCTGAAGGAATTTAGCACAGGTTTTCATTCCAAACACACTTCAGTGGTCAAATCAAGGGTATTTCATAAGAAAATGGCTCAAGTGAAGGGCTTCCTTCATCAAGAGAGCCAGCTGTGAAGTGGCCAGCCTTCAAGCCTCCTGCCCCTACAGTCTGCTGGCCATGGAGTTGAGTGGGTTCCACTGTCTGCTCCAAACTGGTCCACACGCAGGGCACAGGCACAGCACCCCACCCTGCAAGAGCCACAGGATTTGCATATGGGGAGCTACCCTGCTGGGATCAAAGGCTCTGACAAGGGCACCCAACCCTTGCTCTTTCCAGAGAAGGCATCTAATATGCTGAGCCTTTATTTTGCCCCAGGCCATCCTAAGCTGCTGACATACCTTATCTTACTATCATCCCAATGGGTATTGGAATCTCTTTTTATGGAGAGGGCAGGGGAAGAGCCAAGGGGCAGAACCGATGCTCAGAGTGGTAAAATAACTTGCCAAAAAGCACAACAAGAGCAGAGACAGAATCTGAATCTGTCTTATGATGCCAAATCCAGATCTCTTTGCCCTTTAACAGGTTGCTTTAGGATGATAGAAATAGTTTAAAACAAAATATTTATTATTTTTAAAGATGTGTTCCACCACCACATTTCCTAAAAGAGATTATAATTAGATTGTCCCAATCTATTATCATTTAATTCCTTAAGATCGTGGATACTCGTTGAGCACCAAAGAGCATCTAGATAATTCCTTTGAGATCAATACTTTATGCTATTAAAAGCTTTTCATTTGGAGGGCACACAGTAAAATATATGCTTCATGGTAACAGAGATTTCTGTCTACTTTGTTCACCAAAATATCCCCAGTGCTTAAAAGGGTACCTGGCTTGTTGAATGAATAAAGAGTTAACAGAGAAAAAGATCTCAAAAGTTGGCATTTATTTTGGTTGAGTTTGCTGGCAAAAGGAATATACCATAAACAAATTGTTTTACTTCTCAGTGTTGCCAATGGTAGATGTAAGTAAGCCCTTCAGCGATGAGATGGAGAAGCTTCCTAAAGATTCTACTGAAGAAAACAGAGCAGAACAGAAAGGAGTGGGAATGGTGGTGGGGGGGTGTTTTAGAATTAGTGTCAGACCCCATAAAGTCTTGGGCTATGGAAAGTGGCAGGGCAAGTGGAAGTCAAAGATGTGGGGACAGTAATGGGTCTGAGGTTCTCGGCAGAACCTTAATGAAAAATCAGCTATTGGCAGCACCCACAACCCATCCTCTTTGGGGGTCCCTCTGATGGGTGCAGAATTTCAGGGGCAGGCTAGCCAGTGTCCTCTGCCCATGGTCTGTGCTCTTGGTAGTATCTGCCTAAGGAAACTGGCATGTGGAAGATTGGCCTAAGCCAGGAGGGGTCTGCCCCAGATTGCCTCAAACATGAGACACATGAGCTTGGCCCAAACTGTCCAACCTGGATACAGAAGCTCAAGTCACCTTCCTTTGCTGCACTCTCCTTTGGGAGTGATGGCTCAGCCTCCCAGCTCATGTTTGCCAAGAAAACACTAGGTTTATACAAGGAAACAGGTCATTTGTGGAGGTCCAGTAATCAAACTAGAAACTACCAAATAAGGATAACTGAAAGATTTACCCTTTAGACTGCTGCCTGGTAGGTTAAAGGGACCCAAGCTTGCCATGCAAGACACAAGTAGCATAACTACATTTAAATAAAAGTCCAGATAACATTAAGATCCTTCATCAAAGTCCCTCTCTGCAATAGATAATATAAGGATGGGTAGGCGCACTGGTTAGTAGAACTCATTACAGGGACTCTAAATTATGCATCAAAGAACTACTATAGAATGCAGAGGGACATTAAGTTGCCTGATGAAACCTGAATTTTTTTCTGGGCATATGCTGATTTTAAGGATAGTCCTTTTATTGAGCAGCACGAGCCCGATAAATGTATTGTTCAAAGGTCAAGGTGCTTATCTAATGACTTTTCTTCTTCCTTCTCCTCTTCCTCATTATTATTATTATTATCATTATAAAATAACATATGCATATTGTAAGACAGTCAAATAGTACCAAAGGATATAAAATGAAAAAGACTCTTTCTTTCCCTCCTTTCTACTTCCAATAGGATTTTACCATTATCAGTTTCCTGTTTCTAAAATTATAAAATGGGGGGATAAAAAGCCTTAAAAAAATCCTACATTTCATACATTCAGATAGATAAGGGAAGACACAACATCTAGGAGATAGAATAGAACGCTATATAACAAAAGAAAAATCAGAAAGCAATGTAGAGTCCTTGAACATTAAAAATAAATAAATATCAGAAAATTTAAAACTCTTCAAAGGCTAGAGGAGAATATTCAAGAACAATCCCAGAAGGTAGAACTAGAAGAAAAAGATGAAAAATGTGTTTTTAAAAGATAAGAAACTTAGGAGATCAATCCAGGAGATGCAATATATAAATATAGTAGTTCCCAAAAAGAAAGAAGAAAACTGAAGAAATAAAAATTTTAAAGAAATAATCCATCCATTAATTCAATAAATATATACTGAGAGGTCATCATATTCCAGACATTTCTAGGTGATTGTAATACATCAGCAAACAAAACTGATAAAAATGACTGCTCTTTCTGGAATTATACTCTTGTAAGGGGAAACAAACAACAGTCAGGTCAGTTACATGATATGGTAGCAGCTGGTAAGTGCTATCAGAAACAAACAAAAACAAATGAACAAAACAGAAGTGGGAATCCAGAGTAGATGTGGGAGGTGGTTGCTAATTTAAATAGAATAACTACCAGTGATTAAGGCAGGCCTCAGTTATAAAAGGTGAGGTTTGACAAAGAGTTGAAGGAGGGCCTTAGTGAAGACATCTGGGGAAAGTTTCTTCCAGAGGAAGCAGCAAAAAGAAAAAGTCCTAATATCTGAGGTACCTGATGTGGCTAGAAGTGGAGTGAGCAGATCCCATAGGGCCATTGTAAGGACTCTGAATTTTACAGGGATCTATTGGAGAAATCTGGATTTTGGTCTGCCATTGTGTGATTCTATGTTTTATCCTTACCTTTTTTGGGAGGATGGCATAAAAGTTATCCTGACTAAAGAAAAAAAAAAAATTGGAAGCCTTTCTTCTTTCTGTATTCTATGAAACAGTTTAAATAAGATTCTGTTTATATATACTACTTGAACTATTCATAGAACTGAATCTGTGAAAGTATCTGGTCCTGACATTTTTTTTCAGAGGTATATTATGGAATACTTTCACTTTAGCCTATTGCCACTGGTCTACTTAAGGTTTTCTATCTGTCTCAAATCAGTTTGTAATTATTCATATTTTCAACTTCAACCAGGCTTTCAAATTTATTTGTATAGTTGAGCAAGTTCTTCTATTTTGATTTTCTTAATGTCTTCTGATTTGGGGCTTGTTATTTGTTCTAATTTGGAGCACATTTACTTTTTCTGTTTTCTCCCTGATTTGTATGAGGTAGTGTTTTATATATATAATTGAATTATTCAAAGAAACAATTCTTGAATACATATATATATATATTCTATTTCTATTAAGAAATAGAATATGAATATATTCATTTCTATTTCTTAATGCATTAAGTTCTGTGTTTGTCTTTGTTTTGACCTTTGTTCTGTACTTTTTCAGTTTCATGTATCATGTGATGGTTAAAAGCAAGACTTTGAAGTCAGACATACTGGAGTCTAATATTGATTTTTCCACTAGTAATTGTGTTGCTTCTTCAAAAGTATAAATATAAATGAATGTTCTCTTGCTAACCAGATTAATTCCTCCTTTGATGCAGATTCCTGTAACAGCTTTTTGTTTTTATCTTTCTTCCATTCGTTTCCAATTTATTGTTTCATTGGTTTTTATTGTGGCTTCATTTAGTCATAGATACCCTCTTGGAATGTTTCTATTTGGTGTCTACTTCATGGAAATGCCATTTATTGCAGCACAATTTTTTTTCAGATTTAATGAAGTAAAATTGACAAATAAAACTTGTATATACGTAAGGTTGTACCACTTGATGTTTTGATATACATGAACTTTGAGAAACAATCACCGCACCCACACTAATTAACATAGCCATCACCTCACATAGTCACCATCTTCTTTTTATTTCTTTGTATGCGTGTGTGTGTGGGTGGGGGGATGGTGAGAACTCTTAAGATTTACCCTCTCAGAAAATTTCAAGTATATGATACAATATTGTTAACAATATTAACTATAGCCACACTGCTGTACATTGGATCTCATGAACTTATTCAACTTGTATAATTGAAACATTGTACCCCTCATTAACACAATTTTGAGAGTGTCTGGGAAGTGAGGTGAGAAATCCAACAATCCCATCTTGTATATGTTTTCCCTCAGCATTCAGCAATTATTACTTCTGGGTAAGAAAATCACAAACTCTTATGTCTCCCTATAAAATTCCATAGCTCATGGACCTTTATTTGGGTGAATTAATATTTATTTATTTTTGCTCATTTGCCTCTGTTTAGTAGCTACTGAGCTGTTGGCAGTTTTCCTGTCTTCTCCACTCTCCTGGTACCCAGGCTGTTCTCTTAAGATTTTTAGAGAAACTGACAATCTGCTTGAAATTTGTCCATCAGCAGCCTTCCTTGAAGCTATTCAGTTTCACTGTGCATACATATTTTATCCCTGTTTTTCTGGTGTTGTAGATTGTGACATGCTTTGTTATAGTTAGAGAGTTACAAGAGGACAAAAACTCTCGTGAATTATATACTTTTTTTAAAAAAAAAAGCACTAGTGTTTTCAAATTTTATTCTCCTCAGTTATAACTTTTTTTTATTTTTCTCCATCCTGGTTCTGTTACATAATCCTTCTCTTCATTCTCCCAGCTCCCTTTCTGTTCGTAGCTTGGGCCTTAGCTGGTATTTGGTCCAAAAAATGATATATTCCTCTTCGTCACCTTTTAAGAGGAATTCTATGCTATTTTTCCCTCAGTTATAAGTGGTCTCTGTAGTTCCCAGGAGGTATATGTAATGGTCGGCTGACTGACTTGCAGTTTTCCATCTTTATAACTGAAGCTTCGTAATCCTCATCTCATGGTTGATTTTCACCACCAGCAGGACTGAATTCTGTTCCTAGACAGGATTATCATTTTCTGGACAACCACCTGGCTCTCCCAATAGATACACCATTTTCCATTTCCTCAGGCTGTATAGCACTGCTTATCTAGTTCATTATCATGCCATTGAACCCTTACCCTGTTCTTTAATTCTAGCTGTTGAATTACCCTCCTATTTCATCAGGTGCAATCCATCCAAAATTAAAGGCCCATACAGTAGTTATTTATTGCTGTATAACAAATGACCCCAAGACTTAGTTACTAAAACAAGAGCCATTTATTTTCTTATAGTGTCTATGGGTCAGAAATTTGGGAGCAGATTAGCTGAGTGACTCTTACTTGGGTCTCTCATGAAGTTGTAGTCAGCATCTTAGTAGGGGCTGCATTCATCTGAAAGCTTGACCAGGGAGGGAGGATCTGCTTCCAAGATGGCACCACAAATGGCTTTTGGCAAGATAACTCAGGTTCTCACCATGGAGGACTTCCCATAGACTGCCTGAGCATCTTCACGGCATGGTAATTGGATAACTTACGCAAGAGGGAGAAAGAGAGCAAGAGTGAAGCCACAGTGTATTTCCTGATCTAGCCTCAGAAGCCACATTCCATATCTCTGCCATATTCCATGAGGCACACAGACCAACCCTGGTAAAATGTTGGAAGGAGTGGCATAGGGGCCAGAATGCCAGGAGGTCAGAATCCTTGAGGACACTGACCACTCCATAGACTCAACTGACAGGACAACTTCAATAAGTTTTCTCTCCTATATCTTTGTATTGATTGCTGCATGAGAAACTAACCCAAAGTGTAGTGGCTTGAAATAACCACCATTTACTTCTTGTCATAATTCTACAGGTAGATAATTGATCAGTCTTAGCTGGGATGGACCACTGGGGTTGAATGATCCAAGATGACCCCACTCACATGTCTGCGGTTGGTGCTGCCCATTGACTGAGCATCTCTTTCTGTGGTCTCTCATGATTCAACTGTCTAGCTCATTTGCTTCCTTATGTGGCAAAGAGAATTTTCCAAAGGATGAAGGCAGAAACTGCACTGAGGCTTTGAGACTCACTTCATGTCATTTCTACCACGTCGTACTGGCCGAAATAAATCACAAGCCCAGCCCAGATTCAAGGGTAAGAAAATAGACTCCACCACTTAAGGCAACCATGATTTTCAGTCAGCCACATTCTTCATTCCTGATGTCACTATTTCCAATTGTATCTCATTTCTGCACCCCATCATTCTTTTTTAAAAAAATTTTATTGGAGTATAGTTGATTTAAAATGTTGTGTTTCAGGTGTACAGCAAAGTGAATCAGTTATACATATACATATATCCATTCTTGTTTAGATTCTTTTCCCATATAGGTCATTACAGAGTACTGAGTAGAGTTCCTTGTGCTATACAGTAGGTCCTTATTAGTTATCTAGTTGATATTTAGTAGATTAATAATCCCAATCTCCCAATTTATCCCTTCCCCCCCCTTTCCCCTCTGGCAACCATAAGTTTGTTTTCTACATCTGTGACTCTATTTCTATTTTGTAAATAAGTTCATTTGTCCCATTTTTTTTAGATTTCACATATAAGTGATATCATGAGTGGAACTAGAGCAAACAATTTTAAAATTTGTATGGAAACACAAAAGACCCCGAATATCTTGAGAAAGAAGAACAGAGCTGGAGGAATCACACTCCCTGACTTCAGACTGTACTACAAAGCTACAATAATCAAAACAGTATGGTACAGGCACAAAACTAGACACATAGATCAATGGAACAGGATAGAAAGCCCAGAAATAAACCCATGAACTATGATCAATTAATCCATGACAAAGGAGGCAAGACTATACAATGGAGAAAGACAGTCTCTTCAATAAATGGTGCTGGGAAAACTGGACAGCTAAATGTAAAGAATGAAATTAGAACATTCTTTAGCACCATATACAAAAATAAACTCAAAATGGATTAAAGACTTAAATGTAAGACC
The DNA here is from genome assembly GCF_028023285.1 of Balaenoptera ricei. NCBI lineage: Eukaryota > Metazoa > Chordata > Mammalia > Artiodactyla > Balaenopteridae > Balaenoptera > Balaenoptera ricei. Next base: position 40,413,761 of record NC_082653.1, on the reverse strand, counting down.
ATATACAATAAAACTCCTAGAAGAAATATAGGCAGAACACTCTTTGACATAAATTGTAGCAATATTTTTTTGGATCCACCTCCTAAAGTAAAGGAAATAAAAGCAAAAATAAACAAACAGGACCTAATTGAATCTAAAAGCCTTTGCCCAGCAAAGGAAACCATTGACAAAAAGAAAAGACAACCTACAGAATGGAAGAAAATATTTGCAAATAATATGACTGATAAAGGATTATTATCCAACATATAACAACAGCTCATACAACTCAACATCAAAAAGCAAACACCCTGATTAACAAATGGGCAGAAGAACTGAATAGACATTTATTCAAAGAGGAAATGCAGATGGCCAACAGGCACATGAAAAGATTCTCAACATTGCTAATCATCAGGGAAATGCAAATCAAAACCACAAGGAGATATCACCTCACACCTGTCAGAATGGCTATCATTAAAAAGAACACAAATTACAAATGTTGGCGAGGATGTGAAGAAAAGGGAACCCTCATACATTGTTCGTGGGATTGTAAATTGGTGAAGCCACTGTGGAAAACAGTATGGAGGTTTCTAAAAAAAGTAACAATAGAGCTACCATATGATAGAGCAATTCCTCTCCTGGGCATTAATATTCCTTATAGATGAATTCAGATGTAACATTGGCTGGCTGTAATAGGGGGTCAAAATTTTCTTACATTCACCCAGAATTCAACCAGTTGCATACCTCAATCCACTCTGTCATGAAAAGCATCCTAAATGTATGCATACCATCCAGGCCATGTCCTTGGCCTTATTCCAATCTCTGGACTTCCATTTCTTTTCAGATCTGATCCTTTTATGAAGATTTTCTTAATAGAAGCCACTCTAGATGGATTCCCTTACCCTGTTTCTCTCAGTTCTCCATTTATCTCACACATACTAAAACTGTTCACATAAATTTCCATTCTCAGGTATACACATCCATGTCTTCCCAGATTTCCTCCTGAGTCATACTGCCCTAAAGGCCATATCCACCAAGTGTGTATTTTTCTATTCCACCCCCAACCATTGGAAGCCACACTTGTGAAGCAAAGAGATAAAGCACATTTTTTAATGCAACTTGCAAACGTATCCTCATTCCTTTATGGCCACACCTTTTAAATCTCAGAATTTAATCTCCAGAAAGATTCCACATCTCCTTTTTGTTAGTCAAGGAAAATTATATAATCTGTTATGTTTCCATTGTTCCCTTGGATACCAGGAAGTTTAGAGCTAACTTAATGCTTATACATAAGTAACATAACCAAGGGGGCGGGATCTGGATTTGGGGAAGGGAATTTTCCACATAAAACCCTTTCTGATGCCTCAATTTGGAGTCCAGCTATGAATTCCACTAGCTCTATGATAAGTCAGAAACTCAACCATGTTTTTGGACCATCTGGATGATAAGAAACCTTTCTCTTTAGCACATTTTGTTTCTTTAATCAGTAGTTCCCCAATCACCAGTACACACCATACACACCATATCATATTTTCCAAACACCTGAATGGTCTGGCACAGACATCTGGATGAAGTTGAGGCTCACAGAGGTTATTAACCTACTGGCCCCAATCCTTTAGCAAGGAAGAGGCAAAAAGGGGGGGGGGGGATGTTGAACTTAGGTTGCCTGAAACAAGGTCCTCTTTCTTTCCACTTTACCTATAGAGTCACTTCTTTCTCACCTACAAATGCATAACTTATTGTATGTTTTATCCATTAGACAATTAACCAGATACTGCTTTGTGATTGCTTTTATTTTTTTAAATTTTTCAAGAAACTGTGTTTGTTATTCTTTGGTAGATGGGCGTAGAAGATGGAAATTTGTATTACACTTTTCTATATCTTTCTGTATCGTTCATTATCACAGAAGTACTTTAACAGAAGTACTTCTGGTAAATTGTGGGTGCACTATTCATAGAAAATGAATGAATTTTTAAAAATACTATTGAGTGTGAGACTTCCTCTCCAAAATTGCTATACTTCCTAGGCTGGTTCTGCTCAGGGAGAATAAAACGTGCATTCAATCCTGAAATATCTCTGAGTCATTTTGCCGGCTACAATCTAGTTCTACTAGCTTTCAGGAGGATTTCTTTCCAATAAGACCAAAACATCAGGATGTGTAAAATTATTCATCTGTGCTATCACCCTTATCAGTGTATTCTAAGGGTATGGATAAGCATTTGAAATAAATCATATTAAGGGGGGGTTTCCTGGAGCATATTTAGAAACGTCCTTCTTTACTGCTGCCCTCCACCAGTGCATGAGTAACAGGAGAGGGCTGGATTCTGTGCCTCCAAAGGTAACTCTTGAGCAGTGTCAATACGTCTGATCTCACAATCTGCTGCCTTTCTAAAACCCAGAGAAGGCTTGGGGTTCTTCAAGAGCCCAAAGTAGGATTGAATCATGCTCCAGAAAGAATGACAGAGGAAACAGAAAGTCTCATTGCATACAGCTGTTTATAGCAGTTGGCTGGATGCAACCTTACACTGAGAGCATTGCCCATTCCAGACATGGCACTCCAAGGGGGGGGAGAGCAAAATCAACAGCTCCTTATGATGCAGTGTCATTGGATTGGCGTATTTTGTTTTCAGGAAATAGCATCTACACCTTGATGAACGTTTCTCTCGGTGTCTTTGCATTTTCCCAGCCTCTCTGTTTTATTACCGGAGTGAGAATAAATCTTTTTTTTCTGGCAAATTTGAAGCTGAATTACCACAAGATAACAGCTTTTCATCAGTATTTGGAGCTGCTCCCTGCAGTTGGCCTGTGCTGTTCTCTGGCAACGCGAGAAATTTATGGTGGCTCAAGTGCCAGAGAGTTCCAAGGTCGCTTTTCTTTTCAGCGTGAAGGGAACAGCGTATCTGCACAGCATCCTTGCGCTGATTAAACAGTCTGAGAGGAACTAAGCACTAGGATGAGAAATTGCGTTTTCTATATAAGGACATCTCTAGGAAAGGAGGGAAGAACATCTCAGAAAAATGTAGGTGTAAACTGGACTTATTTATTTTTACAGGATTTAGATCATTTTTCTTTTTTTTTTTTTTTGCACTTTATATTTTTCTTCCAGTTTTTTTGAGATGTAATTGACAGCGCTGGATAAGTTTAAGGTGTACAGCATAATGACTTAATTTGCATGTATGATGAAATGATTATCACAGCAAATTTAGTGAACATATATCATCTCATATAGATAAAAAATGAAAGAAATAGAAAAAATGTTTTTCCTTGTGATGAGAATTCTTAGGATTTACTCTCTTAACTTTCAGAGATAACATACATCACCGTTAATGATATTTATCATGTTGTACTTTACATCCCTAGAATAAATTGTCCTTATTTAATTTCTTGGTTTGCTGTCAGATCCCCATGACTGTCATTGTTGTCATCTCACTGAGAAGCTCCCGATAAACTTCGGTTCTTGTCTTCTAACAGAGAAAGATGGCTGCCCTGTTTCGCTTGAGATGCCAATGAATACAAGAAATAGGGGTATTTCTATAATAGACACTTTAATAACTGAGCTCCGTCCTCAAACTGACTTGATCAAACCACATCAGTGTGGCCCTTTCTGTCTATAGGACATGCATTCCAGGGCACCACTTAGGTCCTGTTTTGTTTTGTTTTTTGAATTGTATTTATTTTTTTTATACAGCAGCTTCTTATTAGTTATCTATTGTATACATATTAGTGTATACATGTCAATCCCAATCTCCCAATTCACCCCACCACGACCACGCCCCCCCACCACTTTCCCCCCTTGATATCCATGTGTTTGTTCTCTACATCTGTGTCTCTATTTCTGCCCTGCAAACCAGTTCAGTTGTACCATTTTTCTAGGTTCCATGTATATGCATTAATATACAATATTTGTTTTTCTAATTCTGACTTAATTCACTCTGTATGACAGTCTCCAGATCCATCCACATCTCTACAAATGACACAATTTTGTTCCTTTTTATGGCTCAGTAATATTCCATTGTGTATGTGTACCACATCATCTTTATCCATTCATCTGTCGATGGGCATTTAGGTTGCTTCCATGTCCTGGCTATTATAAATAGTGCTGCAATGAACATTGGGGTGCATGTGTCTTTTTGAATTATGCTTTTCTATGGGTATATGCCTAGTAGTGGGATTGCTGGGTAATGTGGTAATTCTATTTTTAGTTTCTTAAGGAACTTCCATACTGTTCTCCATAGTGGCTGTATCAATTTACATTCCCACCAACAGTGCAAGAGGGTTCCCTTTTCTCCACACCCTCTCCAGCATTTATTGTTTGTAGATTTTCTGATGATGGCCATTCTGACTGGTGTGAGGTGATACCTCATTGCAGTATTGATTTGCATTTCTCTAATAATTAGTGGTGTTGAGCATCCTTTCATGTGTTTGTTGGCAATCTGTATATCTTCTATGGATAAATGTCCATTTAGGTCTTCTGCCCATTTTTTCATTGGGTTGTTTGTTTTTTTATTATTGAGCTGCATGAGCTGTTTATATATTTTGGAGATTAATCCCTTGTCAGCTGATTCATTTACAAATATTTTCTCCCATTCTGAGGGTTGTCTTTTCATCTTGTTTGTAGTTTCCTTTGCTGTGCAAAAGCTTTTAAGTTTCATTAGGTCCCCTTTTTTAATTTTTGTTTTTATTTCCATTTCTCTAGGAGGTGGATCAAAAAAGATCTTGCTGTGATTTATGTCACAGACTGTTCTTCCTATGTTTTCCTCTAAGAGTTTTATAGTGTCTGGTCTTACATTTAGGTCTCTAATCCATTTTGAGTTTATTTTTTTGTATGGTGTTAGGAAGCATTCTAATTTCATTCTTTTACATGTAGCTGTCCAGTTTTACCAGCACCACTTATTGAAGAGACTGTCTTTTCTCCATTGTATATCCTCACCTCCTTTGTCATAGATTAGTTGACCATAGGTACGTAGGTTTATCTCTGGGCTTTCTATCCTGTTCCATTGATCTATATTTCTGTTTTTGTGCCAGTACCATATTGTCTTGATTACTGTAGCTTTGTAGTATAGTCTGAAGTCAGGGAGCCTTATTCTCCCATTTTCTTCCCTCAAGACTGCTTTGGCTATTAGTGGTCTTTTGTGTCTCCATACAAATTTTAAGATTTTTTGTTCTACTTTTGTAAAAAATGCCACTGGTAATTTGAAAGGGATTGCACTGAATCTATAGATTGCTTTGGGTAGTATAGTCATTTTCACAATGTTGATTCTTCCAATCCAAGAACATGGTATATCTCTCCACCTGTTTGTGTCACCTTTGATTTCTTTCATCAGTGTCTTATAGTTTTCTGCATACAGGTCTTTTGTCTCCTTAGGGAGATTTATTCCTAGGTATTTTATTCTTTTTGTTGCAATGGTAAATGGGAGTGTTTCCTTAATTTCTCTTTCTGATCTTTCATTGTTAGTGTATAGGAATGCAAGAGATTTCTGTGCATTAATTTGGTATCCTACAACTTTACCAAATTCATTGATTAGCTCTAGTAGTTTTCTGGTAGCACCTTTAGGATTTTCTATGTATAGCATCATGTCATCTGCAAACAATGACAATTTTACTTCTTCTTTTCCAATTTGTATTCCTTTTATTTCTTTTTCTTCTCTGATTGCCATGGCTAGGACTTCCAAAACTATGTTGAATAATAGTGGCAAGAGTGGACATCCTTGTCCTGTGCCTGATCTTGGAGGAAATGCTTTCAGTTTTTCACCATTGAGAATGATGTTTGCTGTGGGTTTGTCGTATATGGCCTTTATTATGTTGAGATAGGTTCCCTCTATGCCCACTTTCCGGAGAGTTTTTATCATAAATGGGTGTTGAAATTTGTCAAAAGCTTTTTCTGCATCTATTGAGATGATCATATAGTTTTTATTCTTCAATTTGTTAATATGGTGTATCACATTGATTGACTTGCATATATTGAAGAATCCTTGCAACCCTGGGATAAATCCCACTTGATCGTGGTGTATGATCCTTTTAATGTGTTGTTGGATTCAGTTTGCTAGTATTTTGTTGAGGATTTTTGCATCTATTTTCATGAGTGATATTTATCTATAATTTTCTCTTTTTGTAGTATCTTTGTATGGTTTTGGTATCAGGTTGATGGTGGCCTTATAGAATGAGTTTGGGAGTGTTTCTTCCTCTGAAATTTTTTGGAAGAGTTTGAGAAGGATGGGTGTTAACTCTTCTCTAAATGTTTGATGGAATGCACTTGTGAAGCCATCTGGTCCTGGACTTTTGTTTGTTGGAAGATTTTTAATCACAGTTTCAATTTCAGTGCTTGTGATTGGTCTGTTCATATTTTCGATTTCTTCCTGGTTCAGTCTTGGAAGGTTATACCTTTCTAAGAATTTGTCCATTTCTTCCAGGTTGTCCATTTTATTGGCATAGAGTTGCTTGTAGTAGTCTCTTATGATGCTTTGTATTTCTGCAGTGTCCGTTGTAACTTCTCCGTTTTCATTTCTAATTTTATTAATTTGAGTCCTCTCCCTCTTTTTCTTGATGAGTCTGGCTAACGGTTTATCAATTTTGTTTACCCTCTCAAAGAACCAGCTTTTAGTTTTATTGGTCTTTGTTATTGTTTACTTTGTTTCTGTTTCATTTATTTCTGCTCTGATCATTATGATTTCTTTCCTTCTACTAACTTTTGGTTTTGCTTGTTCTTCTTTCTCTAGTTCCTTTAGGTGTATGGTTAGATTGTTTATTTGAGATTTTTCTTGTTTCTTGAGGTAGGCTTGTATTGTTGTAAATTTCCCTCTTAGAACTGCTTTTGCTTCATCCCATAGGTTTTGGATCATGGTGTTTTCATTGTAATTTTTCTCTAGGTATTTTTTGATTTCCTCTTTGGTTTCTTCAGTGATCTCTTAGTTATTTAGTAACGTATTGTTTAGCCTCCATGTGTTTGTGATATTTTTATGTTTTTTTTTTCCCTGTAATTGATTTCTAATCTCATAGTGTTGTGGTCAGAAAAGATGCTTGATATGATTTCAATTTTCTTAAATTTACTGAGGCTTGATTTGTGACCCAAGATGTGATCTATCCTGGAGAATGTTCTGTGTCCACTTGAGAAGAAAGTGTAATCTGCTGATTTTTTTTGGAATGTCCTGTAAATATCAATTAAGTCTATCTGGTCTATTGTGTCATTTAAAGCTTGTGTTTCCTTATTAATTTTCTGTTTGGCTGATCTGTCCATTGGTGTAAGTGAGGTGTTAAAGCCCCCCACTATTATTGTGTTACTGTTGATTTCCTCTTTTATAGCTGTTAGCAGTTGCCTTATTTATTGAGGTGCTCCTATGTTGGGTACATATATATTTATAATTGTTATATCTTCTTCTTGGATTGATCCCTTGATCATATGTAGTATCCTTCCTTGTCTCTTGTAACATTCTTATTTTAAAGTTTTTTAAAATCTGATATGAGTATTGCTACTCCAGCTTTCTTCTGATTTCCATTTGCATGGATTTTTTTCCATCCCCTCACTTTCAGTCTGTATGTGCCCATAGGTCTGAAGTGGGTCTCTTGTAGACAGTATATAGATGGGTCTTGGTTTTGTATCCATTCAGTGAGCCTGTGTCTTTTGGTTGGAGCATTTATTCCATGCAGATTTAAGGTAATTATCAATATGTATGTTTCTATTACCATTTTCTTAATTGTTATGGGTTTGTTTTTGGAGGTCTTTTCTTCTCTTGTGTTTCCCACTTAGAGAAGTTCCTTTAGCATTTGTTGTAGAGCTGGTTTGGTGGTGCTGAATTCTCCTAGCTTTTGCTTGTCTGTAAAGCTTTTGATTTCTCCATCAAATCTGAATGAGATATATGCCGGGTAGAGTAATCTTGGTTGTAGGTTCTTCCCTTTCATCACTTTAAATATATTGTGCCACTCCCTTCTGGCTTGTAGAGATTCTGCTGAGAAATCAACTGTTAACCTTATGGGAGTTCCCTTTTATGTTATTTGTCATTTTTCCCTTGTTGCGTTCAATAATTTTTCTTTGTCTTTAATTTTTGTCAGTTTGATTATTATGTGTCTTGGCTTGTTTCTCCTTGGGTTTATCCTACCTGGGACTCTCTGTGCTTCCTGGACTTGGGTGGCTATTTCCTTTCCCATGTTGAGGAAGTTTTCGACTATAACCTCTTCAAATATCTTCTCGGGTCCTTTCTCTCTCTCTTCTCCGTCTGGGACCCATATAATGTGAATGTTGTTGTGTTTAATATTGTCACAGAGGTCTCTTTGGCTGTCTTCATTTCTTTTCATTCTTTTTTCTTTATTCTGTTCTGTGGCAGTGAATTCCATTATTCTGTCTTCCAGGTCACTTATCTGTTCTTCTGCCTCAGTTATTCTGCTATTGATTCCTTCTAGTGTATTTTTCATTTCAGTTATTGTATTGTTCATCTCTGTTTGTTTGTTCTTTAATTCTTGTAGGTCTTTGTTAAACATTTCTTGCATCTTTTCGATCTTTGCCTCCATTCTTTTTCCGAGGTCCCAGATCATCTTCACTACCATTATTCTGAATTCTTTTTCTGGAAGGTTGCCTATCTCCACTTCATTTAGTTGTTTTTCTGGGGTTTTATCTTGTTTTTTCATCTAGTACAAAGTTCTCTGCCTTTTCATTTTGTCTATCTTTCTGTGAATGTGGTTTTCCTTCCACAAGTTGCAAAATTGTAGTTCTTCTTGCTTCTGCTCTTAGGCCCTGTTTTTATGGAATTTACACACAACCTATAATGACTCTATCAGTTTCCTAGCACTGCTGTAACAAATTACCACAAACTTGGTGACTCAAAACAACAGAAATGTATTCTCTCAGAATTCTAGAGACCAGAATTTCAAAATCAAGATGTCAGCAGAGGTTCCAGGGGAGATGGCATTCCTGGTTTGTGGCCACAGGACTTCAATCTCTGCCTCCATAGCCACGTGGTTTCTACCTCTTCTCTTTGTGTCTCTTATATGGATAGTTTTCATTGGATTTAGGGCCCAAGATTATTTCATTTTGAGATACTGAACTTACCTACACTTGCAAAGACTTTTTTTCAAATTAGGTCACAGTTAGATGTTCTTTGGATTAGGACCTGGATCTATCTTTTGGTGCCACCAATCAGTCCACTACAATGACTAAAATACCAATAAGATCAATTGAAATATGACTGCAAGCGTTCTCCTAATTAACAACTTTTCTGCTTATTGCTTTGGGTGTGAATTAAGGAGCAGATCAAAGTTGGAATGACCCTTCATAATGTAAAGCAATGCATGGTACAAAGTATGGGGAATGAACTGGTTTGAGGATATGCATGCAGAACATTTTACAGGCAATAAAAATATATGGAGAGAAGAGTAAAGAAAATTTTAGGTCATTGCTTCCCTCAATTGTCTGTAGAAGGGGAAAGGTCTATTATAGCAGGGAGATATTAGCAGGGGATAGATAAAAGAGTTGCTGTTTCAGGACTGGATCATCCCATTTACAGGTGCATCAAAAATGACTTTTTCCTAGTTCCTGAGTTGAAAGCCTTTGATGATTAGAAACAGGCAACCCTCTTCAAATTTTGAAGTTTTCTGAAAGAAAGTCGTTTCAAATCATTTTTCACCTAGTTAAAACATAGCTGTAAAATGGGGTGAGCTTTTATGCATTTGGTCACAAAGGTTCAGCAGCAGCCTCCCCAAGTACCACCCACTCAGTGTTCCTGTGGGATCTGCTGAGCTGCCAGGTGAGGGGGAAGATGTGGAAAGGCAGGGTTAGATGCCAAGGAAATGGTGGAAACTCTTTTCAAAGGAAATTAGACCATGCCTTCCATTATTCCTCTTTGACATTTCTTCTAGGCCTTTGTCAACAGAACATAAAGTTTTATTCAGTTCTGCATATATTTGCCGTGGAATGCTTGATTCAACTTGAGACATTCTCTGAGAAGCTGTTTTTAAAGTCTCGAATCTTCATGGCATTCAAACTTATCTGATCTTCTCTTGAAATGATGTTCAACATTGCTAATTATTAAAGAAATGCAAATCAAAGCTACAATTTGGTATCACCTCACACTGGTCAGAATGGCCATCATCAAAACATTTACAAGTAATAAATGCTGGAGAGGGTGTGGAGCAAATGGAACCCTCCTACCCTGTTGGTGGGAATGTAAATTGTTACAGCCACTATGGAGAACAGTATGGAGGTTCCTTAAAAAACTAAAAATACAGCTACCATATGATACTATAATCTCACTCCTGGGCATACATCCAGAGAAAAACATAATTCAAAAAGATGCATGCACCACAATGTTCATAGCAGCAGTACTTACAGTAGCTGAGACATGGAAGCAACCTAAGTGTCTATTGACAGGTGAATGTATAAAGAAGATGTGGTATATATACACAATGGAATATTACTTGGCCATAAAAAGGAATAAAATAATGCCATTTACAACAACATGGATGGACCTAGAGATTACCATACTAAGTGAAGTAAGCCAGACAAAGTCATGTATCATATGATATTGCTTATATGTGGAATCTTAAAAAAAATGATACAAATGAACTTATTTATAAAACAGAAATAGACTCACAGACATAGAAAACAAACCTATGGTTACCCAAGAGGAAGGGGGGAGATAAATTAGGAGTTTGGAATTAAAATATACACACTGCTATGTATAAAATAGATAACCAACAAGGACCTACTGTATAGCACAGAGAACTACACTCAATATCTTGTAATAACCTATAATGGAAGAGAATGTAAAAAAAGAACATATGTGTATATATATATATATATATATATATATATATATATATATATATAGAATGGAATCACTTTGCTGTATACCTGTAACTAAGACAACATTGTAAATCAACTATATTTTAATAAAAATTTAAAAAAATAAAGTCTGGAATCTTCATGGCTTTCAAACCTATCTGATATTCTCTCATTGGATATATTGGATTATGTGTTTATCATTTGTTTGACCACACGTGGAGGGATCCTCATTTGTATTGTTCACTTCTGAATTTGTTCACTTCTGAATTTCCCAGCAGCCCGGACAGAGTGTGACACTAAATATGCATTGCATAAGTGCATGGAGGTCCCAGGAGTCTTGGGCAGCAATGTATGGGGCTGTATACTGACACTCTTTGGATGTCACTGCTTAAAACTAAAAGCTAAAGTAAGAGGAATGAATTAAATGGAAATGAATTTGTAAATGCTACTTTAAAAATAGTTTGAATATATAGTCTCTTTGGAATTCTTTTAGCGTATAAATATCCTCTACATAAAAGAGAGGAAAATATGTGGAAAAAATGTCTTCCTTTCACTACTTTCGCCACGGATCTCTTTTTGTGATTGCTGCAACTTTTGCGTACCAGTCTGGTAATCAGAGTTGTGCAAACCTACAAGTTGTAAAGAACCAGGAGGAGGAACTTGAATGTGACATTTTGGAGGCAGGTCTACATTTCCCCATGGGTAGTAACAGTGCCGGGGACATATGGGAGGATGGAACACTGGCTGGTAGCATGAATCAGAAACGAGTGGGTGATAGCCTGCTTCCCAAGGGTGTCTCATAATGCAATTCTTCTCTCATAATCATAAAAAAAAGACTTGTCCAAAAAGGATTTGGTTTTGTTAAAATAAACTTCAGCCCCGCATTCAATTATCCATTTGGAATGATCCCACATCCCATGACACATACCATATTAAAATACTTTTAGGTACCTCAAAAATATTTGTTGGGATGGCAAAAGCCCAAGTACCTCTGCCTAGCCAGGTCTCCCTGGTGCAAGCAGATAACTCATTTGCCAACTCAGGGATTATAACAAATACCCTTCAATATTAAAACATTTGGCCAGGGAAAAGATAGACAGATGTCTGTCTCTGCCACTGACATTCCACCAAATCTTCTTGGTTACAGACAGCAGGTCTGGTGCATCTGTTAGCCTAACTCTTTTCTACTTCCTGTTGAAGTGGCCCAGGTTGGATTGAAATTGGGCTTCTGGAACATTTGCCATGTGAATTTAGGCAAAACCACTCCAGATTCTATTTACAGGGAGTCACTGCATGGCATGTAGGCCATATGGCTTATTTGAAAATACAAAAGGGAAGCTCTGCAGCAGTGTCTGTTGCTGGTGGGGTGTTGCGTTGAGCTGGGGCAGTGGGCTGGAAGGTGGAGTGGAGGAAGGGAAAGAGGGCACAGCAGAATCTTGAAGACGGATGGAATGATCCAGGCCCTAAGGGAACTCTTGCTAAGGATGGTGAGATAGTGGTTAGCTGGACCCCACAGAGGGGACTACCCTGGCACCTGTGAGAACCCAGGGGAGGCTCTGGATAAAAGAACAGCTTTAATAAACTCTGTGAAACATCAAGGTCCAAGCAGAAGAACTGAACCCAAGAGGGGAAGAATGATTTACTGAACCAGCTCACAGAAGAAATGGGGCTGTAAGCAGGGCAGAGTCATGTCATTGGTGGATAATGATTAGTAGTCAGTGGTTCATTGCAGAGCAGTCAGGGGATGGGGAGAAGTGAGAAGCAGCTCAGGTAACTAAACATTGCGGACCAAGGCCCATTCTGTGAGCATTTTTGAGGTATTACGTGGGCCCCCTCAACACTTGTGGAAACGGGGATAATACCCTGCCATAATCTAAGCCAAGATACACCAGTTAGCAAAATTTAGCTGTTTATATTAACATGACCTCATATGTGCCCATAGTTTGGTGACCTTCAGATTTCTTGTTAAATCCATTTCATAGACATTTTAAAATAATTCCCTCAACTTTGAACAGATAAATATATATCAACATCCTTAATGGAAACTGGCCTGGATTCAAATGCACCAACAAAACAAAGGAAAATTAACCTAAAGAGTTTAAGGCAATGATATTTTTTTGAAAAACCGTGTATACAAGTTGAAAAATTGTGACGAGAAAGATAAATTAAGCTTATCTTAGACCTAATAAAGTTTTGCTTCTACATTCATTGTTTTTAAATTTGCTTACTTGAAAGAAGAGTTTTTAATTAACTTAATTTCAACTCAGTTACTGTGTTATTAAAAATAAGCTTCATAGCTTTTAAGTCCCAAATAAAAATTTATCAGTATATTTAGCTTGATATCATTCATCAATTTAGCTGCAAAAGAATCTTAACATAAATCATGGTAAGGTTTACTCCCGGGGAAAATCACTCCCCTGCTGCTCTGGATTTCTCATCACTGAACAGCCTTAAAATGTGTGTAAATAAAAAAAAAAAATGTGTACTGTGAAATAAAGATCAAGAATCATGCATCTCAATATAAAAAATCCTTGCTGTTTGAAAACTAAATAGAAAAATTAGAATGCGTTATATTTACAACTCTGCAACTATATTAAAACCATTGACTTGTACTCTTTAAATAGGTGAATTTTATAGTATGTGAATTATATCTCAATAAAGCTGTTTTGTTTAAAAAAGGATATAGAAATTCTATTTTAAAATTTGGCAACATTATTCAATAACTATAAGGCATAAAGTCATTATAAAAATACAGTTGTTTTGAATTACCACTAGCCATTCCAAATTTTTTTAAAATAATATTAACTTAATGGAAGTTTACGTAGTTTATCAGAAGGACATTTATTGAAGGGATCTACTTTATATTTTATTGTTAATTTTACTGTGAACCCTATTATTTGAGTTACTAGTCCTATAATCTTGAATTGTTTTTAAAGTTTTCGTGAGAATTAGAGGATTTTAAAAGCTAATAATTAGCTAAATATTATCCCTAGAATCAAAGTATTTTATACTCTTCCTTCATGTAAAGTCCTGTGCTTACATGTTGAGAGTTTTAGGTCCCTGGTATTTTTTCAGTAGTTTAGTTACTCTGTCAATTGCTTTTACAGGGGTTTTGTCCAAGCTATTTTATTTTTTAAGTTAATTTATTTTATTTTTATTTTTATTTTTTGGCTGCATTCGGTCTTTGTTGCTGCACGCGGGCTTTCTCTAGTTGCGGCGATCGGGGGCTACTCTTCGTTGCGGTGCGCAGGCTTCTCATTGTGGTGGCTTCTCTTGTTGCGGAGCACAGGCTCTAGGTTCACGGACTTCAGTAACTGTGGGGCATTGGCTCAGTAGCTGTGGCTCCCAGGCTCTAGAGCTCAGGCTCAGTAGTTGTGGCACACGGGCTTAGTTGCTCTGCAGCGTGTGGGATCTTCCTGGACCAGGGCTTGAGCTTGTGTCCAGTGCACTGGCAGGCGGATTCTTAACCTCAGCACCACCAGGGAAGCCCCCAAGCTATTTTAATAATTCTTATGTTGTGACTTCTTTTTAAGAGTATAGAAAATGGAGACCTCAAAAACATGAATGTATGAGTATGTACTACTCATGAGTATGTGATAGTGGGGATGCAAAATAGTAGAGCCACTTTGGACAACAGTTGGCAATTTCTTATGGAGGTAAAAACACATTTGCCATATGACTCAGCAACCCAAGTTAAATGAAAATCTAAGTTTACACACACACACACACACACACACACACACACACAGTATGCAAATATTCATATTAGCTTTATTTGTAATTGCTCCAAACTGGAAAAACCTCAAGTATTCCTCTGTTGGGAATGATAAACCATTTGGAATATCCATTCAATGGAATACTCTGCAACAAGAAAAATGAACCAAGTACTGATATATCCCCCAATGAAGATGAATCTAAAGTCAACTATGCTGCATGAAGGAAGCCAAATTCAAAAGGCTTTGATTCCTTTAATATTACATTCTTATAAAAGACAACAGAAAAAAAAGTCAGTGGTGTTCAGGGCTGCGGGTGGGGGAAAGAGTTAACCATAAGGGCATGAGGGGATTTGGGGAGTTTTGGGGCTGCTCTGTGTCTTGATTGTGCCAGTGGTTACACAACTCTAGCATTTGTCAGAACTCTGCACTGAAAATAGTGACTTTTACTGTATGTAAATTATACCTAGATTTTTTTACCAGTGGAAAAAAGGAGTACTAGTGACATATTGGTTATTTCTTAAAAGCAATGCCAAAGTCAAGGAAGAACTCAAAACAAACAAAAATGATAACAATAAATCAGGAATCACAACTTTTATAAAATATCTTATAGGACACTTTCACACTTCAAACCTGAAGACCCCCAAGGAAAATGCCAAGGAGATGCTGATGGCACAGGGAGTGAGTGGAAGACCTTCAGCTTTTGTCCACGTGGTTCTAAGAGAGTTAATGCTAGTGCTGTGTCTGTCTACTAACTTCCCTCCTATGTGTCTAGAACGGTATTTTGTATGAACTATACTTCGGAGAATTGAAAAAAAATGCCACTCAAATCATTTTCCGGGTTCTGGGGTTGAGATTAAAGATGTTGTCCGAGGTAAGCTCTTCTTCCAGGTTCCTTCCCGTTACTGAGGAAAGAATTTCAGGGGAAATAGCCTTTATTTTGCCCTGGTGAACACATTTGATATTTTGTTTCTGGAATCAAGTCATGAATTCCCAGGACAGGAAGGAAGGGCATCCAGAACAACGAGAGGTGTTGGGCATTGCCCACCACTGGTACCATATTGATCAGACCAATAAAATGCATCCCTCCCAATGGAAAAAAACAGTGGAAGTTAAGAGATGTGTGGGCAAGAGAATGTTGTTAAAATAATTTGCAAAGTGGTGTCAGTATTCTGATCTAAGGAAGGTCAAGGGAAATCAAATCTTCGTTTATGTGTATGTAGGTATGCGCCCATTCATTTGTTTGCTTGGTTGTTAGATGTATATATATTCACTGTGATATATCTTAATTCTTTTGGGACACATCTCTTAGACATAGGTTTATAGATGCACTGAAGTTTGGAGGTAACATTTTCTCATACAATTTAGTGAGCATCTGTCTGCTCTGTATCCTGGCACAGGAGTAAATCTTTTGTATTTATTCACTCTTTTTAATCTTTAGAGCAGCTGTTCTCAAAGTATAGTGCCAGAACCCTTGGAGGTCACCTTTCAGGCAGCCCATGACATATTCATTTTTCCAACTGCAAATCTGTTTGAAGCTGGATTTTCTTTATACACTTCAACCAAAACAATGTATCGCAACAGATTGAATGCAAGAGCAGATAAGAGAATCTGGCTGTTTTATGTTAAGCCAGACATTAAAGCAATTTACAAAGTTGTAAAACAATGCCACTCCTCTCCGTAAGATTTTTCGGGGAATGTATAGTTATTGTTTTTAAGAAATATATGTTCTTGATGTTAATATGTAATAGATGTATTCTAAATTTTAAATAAATTAATAAATATTTTTGATGTCTTGGTTTTAATTTATAATGTGGTTAATATCAATAGATAGAATGCATATCTAACTAAGCAAAAGCTCTTTTGGGTTCCCCAAAATTTTTTTTCAGTGTGAAAGAGGTCCTGAGACCAAAAGAGAGAGAGAGAGAGAGAGATGCTGATTCATAGCAACGTTACAAAGTAGGTATGATCATGCCCATTTTCAGATGTCCAATAACTCACAAACATTAAATGGCATAGCTGTCTGACCCCCAAGACGATGCTCTCTCTCCTATAACATTCTGTGTCTTTACTGGTGGCATTTGCAGACAGTGTTTCTCTCAAAAGCACATCTACTCCTTTTAGGTTCTCTTCCCACGATGATGTGCTCATTCAAGTGGGGCAGGACAATGGTAGGGCATTGACATACCGTATTCCCCACCCCATTTACTCCCACTCTTCCCCATTGTTTCTTTGAGGACCATTAAGGACATGGCTGCATTGATGTGCTAGAGAAAAACTTGGAGAGAGGAGGAGCGGGATGCATTGTCAGAGAAGCTGTGGAGAGATGAGTCCCTGCCACCACCTAGAACCCTATACTTTCCGTGCTCCCATCAAATCCACGGCCTGCCTGGATCTGAGTGAGCAGCCGTGTATCATTTTGGAAGAGGTATAACTTTGGAGTCAGCCAGCTTGGCTTTGAGTCTATTCCTCTGCCATTTGACTAGCTCTTCCACTTGGGACAAGCTCTATTTCCTCTGTCAGTCTTAGTCTCCTCCGCTGTCAAATGGCATAATGGTAGAATGGCTGGCAGGCTTTCATAAGCTAACACGATTAAAGTGCTTGCAACAGAGTAAGCAAGGAAGAAAAGCAAGCATCCTCCTTTCTCATTCCCCTTGATTTGTTCTCTCCTAAAGGCTCTTCTCTCTTCTCCTGGATTATGGTCAAAGGAGACCTACAGACACCTGAGGTTTTGTGATTGCTGTTTTTGTATTTTCTATCTGTTTTTCTTTGGGGGGAGTGGTTTAGAGTGACTTCACAAATGTCTTTACAGATGTCTAAGATGTGCTCTGTTTCTTTGATGTACAAAGTATAAAATACTTCCATGCTATCCTATTTTCTCAGAGAAAACTCTTTAAAGGAGAGAGAACTTATCCTCATTTCACTATTGGGAGGTAGCAGCCCATCAGAATAAAGCTATTGCCTGAGGCTGCCTGGATCTTAAGTGTAAACCATCATCTCTTCTTTTCCTTTGCTCTTCGTTCTCACAACCCCTCGCCCCTCAGCTGGGAGCAAAACCAGGGTGGGGTAAGTGGTGCACAATGGCCGGGAACATCGTGTCACATGTATAGATGCTCTTAATGTGATTCTTTCTATCTCTTGTCTGTTTCCTTTGTGGGAGAACAGAAAATAAAATGACAAAGAGAAGGTTGTTTACATATTTCAGGCTGTTCTTTATATTCTCCATAAATCTCTAGCTACAGCAAATAAAGTTTGAATGATATGAAATGTCTGATATTCAACATTTTTGACCTGTTACACAAATGGCAATTTCAGCCTCATAATCATCAGGCACAAGAATCTTTAATAGGTTAAGGAGAGACCAGCCACCTTAAAGACAGCTTTCATTGCTAGTGAGAAAAAGTGCATGTAAAATGATGTCCAGGAAAATCATTTAGTAGCACACAAGGAGCAGGAGATATTTTGAAAGAATGGCATGCATCAGTCAGAAGTAATATCTACCAAACAGCACTAATCAAGTAGACTGAATCATTTCAATAGTTGTTTTAAACAAGGACACATTAAGTGGACTGCATCTTCCTTGGGTCTATAAATTTTTCCAAAGGATTTGGACCCAAGAAGGAGGACATAAATGAAGGAGTGAGTGACTGTGCCCACCCCTCTGTAAGGACTTCATAAATATTAGTGAGATGAGAGCCCCCCTCCGGTGCAAACATATTCCCATGTATCAGCAATAAAGATGCTGATGGAAGCTTCATCATTTCTCCTTGAGTCTCCATGAGGCATTAGCAAAATACTTCAGTTTTATCCTCCTTCCCACTTCACACCCTAATAGCTACTTAATTCAAAAACATCATGCGTGAAGATGGTGTACTAAGAAGATGCGGAATCCGCATCTCCTCACAACTAGGGCACCTACCAGGCACCGGTGGGGGACCACAGACACCTAAAGGGACGGGAGGAATCCCCAGCTACTGGGTAGGACATGGGGCGTGGGGAGAGTGAAGGGGGAGGAGAAGTGGAGGCAGGAAGGGACTGGCACCCCTGAGGGGCGACTGGGGGAGGGAAAGGGATCCCACGCCTGAAGGGGGAAATTGGGGAACCATTGTGAGGGCAGTGGATCAAAAGGGAGCATTGCCAGGTTTCCCCTCCCCACTTGGACCACCAGGAACCTATTGAGATCCTGGGCCTGATCCTCTGCCCACCTAGGCCTCCTCCAGCCACGAGGATCCTGAGGGAGTGGGAGGGAGGGAAGGGGGAGCAAAAGTAAAGGCCGGACCTCTGAGACCAGCACCCCTGAGGGGTGGCTGGGGGAAGGGAGGAGTTCCTACACCCAGCAGGACCCACCCACAGTTTGGGGTCCAGTGGTGACAGGGAAGACCCTGGGGGAGATGGTGGGGGAGGAGTGTGAAGGAATGGAAGGGAATGGGGCCAGTGCTTTCCCTGCCCACTTAGGCACCAGGAAGCCTGTTGGGCTCCTGGGCCTAAACCTCTGCCCTTGGAGTCTCCCTCCTGCCCTGCAGAACCAAAGCCCCACCCCTACACCCCCACCCAGGGCCCTACCTCTACACTCAGAGACCCCCTCCAATGCACTGGGCCTAAACCCCACCCACACACCCTCACTCAGGGCTGCACCTCCAAACTCCCGAACTCCACACTCCAGAGGCCCTCCTTTCGATGGGCATCCTCTCCCCTTCCATGCAGGTCCTAAGCTGAGGCCCCACCCCACGCTTGAACGTCACCCCGCCTAGGCCCCGCCCCACATTCAAATGTCACGCCCCCACCCGCCTAGGTCCCACCCCACCCTGAACCCCACCCCTGCCTAAGTTCTACGCCCTGCCTTAACTCCGCCCCCATAGCCAAGGTTTTTTTTTTTTTTTTTCTTTTTTCCTCTTTTAGATTGGAGTTCTGTTTTACCTTGTTGATTCATTGTTGTTGATTCTTTTATATTTTTATTTTTCCTAATAAATCTTTTATTTTTATGATTTTATTTTATTCTTTATACTTTGTTAGTGATCTCTCCTTTTGGCTTGTTCCCCAGCCCCCCCACCCCCTTTTTGTCTTTTTTCTGTTGTGGTTTTATTTTACCTTATTGCAGTTGTTTCCATTATAGTTTTATTTTTCCTTATATGTTTTTTATCTTTCTAATTTTATTTTGTTTTTTATTCTTTGATATTGTACTGCTCCTTTTTTTCTTTCTTTCTTCTTTTTTTTTTTTTCTAACCACACCACAAAGCTTGGAGAATCTTGGTTCCCAGACCAGAGGTCAGTCCTAAGCTCCTGTACTGGGAGCTCTGAATCCAAACCACTGGACTAACAGAGAACCTCAGACCCCAGGGTGTATCAATCATAGTGAAACCTCCCGGAGGTCATCATCTCAGCACCAAGACCCAGCTCTATCTAACTGCCTGCCAACTCCAGTGCTGGACATCTCAAGCCAAACAACCAGTAAGACAGGAATACAATGCCACCCATCAAAAAAAAAAAAAAAATGAAATGACAAAAAAATATGTTAGAGATGAAGTAGCAAGGTAAAAACCTACAAGACCAAATAAAGGAAGATGAAATAGGCAACCTACCTGAAAAAGATTTCAAAGTAATGATAGTAAAGATAATACAAAATCTCGGAAACAGATGGAGAAAATATAAGAAACATTTAACAAGGATCTAGAAGAACTAAAGAGCAAACAAACAGTGATGAACAACACAATTACTGAAATTAAAAATACTCTAGAAGGAATCAATGGCAGAATAACTGAGGCAGAAGAACGGATAAGTGACCTGGAAGATAAAATGGTGGAAATAACTGCCAGGGAGCAGAATAAAGGAAAAAGAATGAAAAGAATTGAGGACAGTCTCAGAGACCTCTGGGACAACATTAAACGCACCAACATTCGAATTATAGGGGTTCCAGAAGAGGAAGAGAAAAAGAAAGGATCTGAGAAAATATTTAAAAGGATTATAGTCGAAAACTTCCCTAAAATGGGAAAGGAAATAGTCAATCAAGTCCAGGAAGCACAGAGAGTACCAGACAGGATAAACCCAAAGAGAAACATGCTGAGAAACATATTAATCAAACTATCAAAAATTAAATACAAAGAAAAAAATTTAAAAGCAGCAAGGGAAAAGCAACAAATAATATACCAGGGAATCCCCCTAAGCTTAACAGATGATTTTTAAGCAGAAACTCTGCAAGCCAGAAGGGAGTGGCAGGACATATTTAAATTGATGAAAGGGAAAAACCTACAGCCAAGATTACTCGACCCAGCAAGGATCTCATTCAGATTCAATGGAGAAATTAAAGTCTTTACAGACAAGCAAAAGCTAAGAGAATTCAGCAGTACCAAACCAGCTTTACAACAAATGCTAAAGAAACTTCTCTAGGCAGGAAACACAAGAGAAGGAAAAGACCTACAAAAACAAACCCAAAACAATTAAGAAAATGATAATAGTAACACACATATCGATAATTACCTTAAATGCATTTAAGGATTAAATGCTCCAACCAAAAGACATAAACTGGCTGAATGGATATGAAAACAAGACCTGTATATATATTGTCTACAAGAGACCCACTTCAGACCTAGGGACACATACAGACTGAAAGTGAGGGGATGGAAAAAGATATTCCATGCAAATGGAAATCAAAAGAAAGCTGGAGTAGCAATTCTCATATCAGGCAAAATAGACTTTAAAATAAAGACTATTACAAGAGACAAAGAAGGACACTACATAATGATCAAGGGATCAATCCAAGAAGAAGTTATAACAATTGTAAATATTTATACACCCAATATAGGAGCACCACAATATATAATGTAAATGCTAACAGCCATAAAAGGGGAAATCGACAGTAACACAGTAATAGTAGGGGATTTTAACAGGTCAATTTCACCAGTGGACAGATCCTCCAAAATTAAAATAAATAAGGAAACACAAGCTTTAAATGACACATTAAACAAGATGACTTAATTGATATTTTTAGGACATTCCATCCAAAAACAACAGAATACACTTTCTTCTCAAGTGCACATGGAACATTCTCTAGGATAGACCATATCTTGGGTCACAAATCAAGCCTTGGTAAATTTAAGAAAATTGAAATCGCATCAAGTATCTTTTCCTACTATGACGCTATGAGACTAGATATCAATTAAAGGAAAAAAACTGTAAAAAAATACAAACACATGGAGGCTAACCAATATGCTACTAAATAACCAAGAGATCACTGAAGAAATCAAAGGGGAAATCAAAAAATACCTGGAAACAAATGGCAATGAAATCATGATGATCCAAAACCTATGGGAGGCAGCAAAAGCAGTCCTAAGAGGGAAGTTTATAGCAATACAATCTTACCTCAAGAAACAAGAAACATCTCAAATAAACAACCTAACCTTACACCTAAAGCAATTAGAGAAAGAAGAACAAAAGAAACCCAAAGTTAGCAGAAGGAAAGACATCATAAAGATCAGATCAGAAATAAATGAAAAAGAAATGAAGGACACAATAGCAAAGATCAATAAAACTAAAAGCTGGTTCTTTGAGAAGATAAACAAAATTAGGTAAACCATTAGCCAGACTCATTAAGAAAAAAAGGGAGAAGGCTCAAATCAACAGAATTAGAAATGAAAAAGGAGAAGTAACAACTGACACTGCAGAAATACAAAGGATCATGAGAGATTACTACAAGCTACTATATGCCAATAAAATGGTCAACGTGGAAGAAATGAACAAATTCTTAGAAAAGCACAACCTTCCAAGACTGAACCAGGAAGAAATAGAAAATATAAACAGACCAATCACAAGCACTGAAGTTGAAACTGTGATTAAAAATCTTCCAACAAACAAAAGCCCAGGACCCAATGGCTTCACAGTCGACTTCTATCAAACATTTAGAGAAGATCTATCACCTATCCTTCTCAAACTCTTCCAAAATATAGCAGAGGAAGGAACACTCCCAAACTCATTCTATGAGGCCACCATCACCCTGATACCAAAACCCGACAAAGATGTCACAAAAAAAGAAAAATACAGTCCAATATCTCTGATGAACATAGATGCAAAAATCCTCAACAAATACTAGCAAACAGAATCCAACAGCACGTTAAAATGATCATACACTATGATCAAATGGGATTTATCCCAGGAATGCAAGGATTCTTTGATATATGCAAATCGATCAATGTGATACACCATATTAACAAATTGAAAGATAAAAACCATATGATCATCTAAATAGATGCAGAAAAACCTTTCAACAAAATTCAACACCGATTTATGATAAAAACTCACCAGAAAGTAGGCATAGAGGGAAACTACCTCAACATAATAAAGGGCATATATAACAAACCCACAGCCAACATCGCTCTCAATGGTGAAAAACTGAAATCATTTCCTGTAAGATCAGGAACAAGACAAAGTTGCCCCTTTCACCACAATTATTCAACATAGTTTTGGAAGTTTTAGTCACAGCAATCAGAGAAGAAAAAGAAGTAAAAGGAATACAAACTGGAAAAGAAGAAGTAAAGCTGTCACTGTTTGCAGATGACATGGTACTATACATAGAGAATCCTAATGATGCTCCCAGAAAACTACTAGTGCCAATCAGCGAATTTTGAAAAGTAGCAGGATACAAAATTACTGCACAGAAATCTCTTGCATTCCTATATACTCATGATGGAAAATATGAAAGACAAATTAAGGAAACTTTACCATTACAACAAAAAGAATAAAATACCTAGGAATAAACCTACCTAAGGAGACAAAAGACCTGTATGCAGAAAACTATAAGACACTGATGAAGGAAATTAAAGATGATACCAACAGATGGAGACATATACCATGTTCTTGGATTGGAAGAATCAACATTGTGAAAATGACTGTACTACCCAAAGCAATCTACAGATTTGGTGCAATCCCTATCAAACTACCAGTGGCATTTTTCACAGAACTAGAACAAAAAAATTTCACAATTTGTATGGAAACACAAAAGACCCCACATAGCCAAAGCAATCTTCAGAAAGAAAAACAGAGCTGGAGGAATAAGGCTCTCTGACTTCAGACTATACTACAAAGCTACTGTAATCAAGATAGTATGGTACTGGCACAAAAACAGAAATATAGATCAATGGAACAGGATAGAAAGCCCAAAGACAAACCTATGCACATATGGTCACCTTATCTTTGATAAAAGAGGCAAGACTATACAATGGAAAAAAGACAGCCTCTTCAACAAGTGGTGCAGGGAAAACTGGACAGCTACATGTACAAGAATGAAATTAGAACTCTTCCTAACACCATACACAAAAATAAACTCCAAATGGATTAAAGACCTAAATGTAAGGCTAGACACTATAAGACTCTTAGAGGAAAACATAGGAAGAACACTCTATGACATAAATCACAGCAAAATCCTTTTTGACCCACCTCCTAGAGAAATGAAAATAAAAACAAAAATAAACAAATGGGACCTAATGAAACTTCAAAGCTTTTGCACAGCAAAGGAAACCATAAACAAGATGAAAATACAACCCTCAGAATGAGAGAAAATATTTGCAAACAAAGCAACTGACAAAGGATTAATCTCCAAAATAATCAAGCAGCTCATGAAGGTCAATATCAGAAAAACAAACAACCCAATCCAAAAATGGGCAGAAGACCTAAATAGACATTTCTCCAAAGAAGATATACAGATTGCCAACAAACACACGAAAGGATGCTCAAAATCACTAATCATTAGAGAAATGCAAATCAGAACTACAATGAGGTATCACCTCACACCAGTCAGAATGGCCATCAACAAAATATCTACAAACGATAAATGCTGGAGAGGGTGTGGAGAAAAGGGAACACTCTTGCACTGTTGGTGGGAATGTAAATTGATACAGCCCCTATGGAGAACAGTATGGAGGTTCCTTAAAAAACTACAAATAGAACTACCATACGACCCAGCAATCCCACTACTGAGCATATACCCTGAGAAAACCATAATTCAAAAAGAAACATGTACCACAATGTTCATTGCCGCTCTGTTTACAGTAACCAGGACATGGAAGCAATCGAAGTGTCCATCAACAAATGAATGGATAAAGAAGATGTGGCACATATATACAATGGAATATTACTCAGCCATAAAAAGAAATGAAATTGAGTTATTTGTAGTGAGGTGGATGGACCTACAGTCTGTCATACAGAGTGAAGTAAGTCAGAAAGAGAAAATCAAATACCATATGCTAACACATATATACAGAATAAAAAAAAAAAAAAAAAACAGGTTCTGAAGAACCTAGGGTCAGGACAGGAATAAAAATGCAGATGTAGAGAATGGACTTGAGGACATGGGGAGGAGGAAGGGTAAGCTGGGACGAAGTGAGAGAGTGGCATGGACATATATCACTACCAAATTTAAAATAGATAGCTAGTGGGAAGCAGCCACATAGCACAGGGAGATCAGTTTGGTGCTTTGTGACCACCTAGAGGGGTGGGATAGGGAGGGTGGGAGGGAGACGCAAGAGGGAGGGGATATGGGGATATATGTGTATGTGTAGCTGATTCACTTTGTTATAAAGCAGAAACTAACACACCAATATAAAGCAATTATACTCCAGTAAAGATGTTAAAAAAAAAAAGAGAGAGAGAGAGAGAGAGAAACAAATACCATATGCTAACAAATATATATGGAATCTAAAAAAAAAAATGGAACTGTTAAACATAGGGGCAGGACAGGAATAAAGACACAGATATAGAGAATGGACTTGAGGACACAGGGAGGGGGAAGGGTAAGCTGGGACGACGTGAGAGAGTAGCATTGACATATATACACTACCAAGTGTAAAACAGATAGCTAGTGGGAAGCAGCTGCATAGCACAGGGAGATCAACTTGGTGCTTTGAGACCACCTAGAGGGGTGGGATAAGGAGTGTGGGAGGGAGATGCAAGAGGGAGGGGATATGGGGATATACGTATGCATATAGCTGATTCACTTTGTTATACAGCAGAAACTAACACCACACTGTAAAGCAATTATACTCCAATAAAGATGTTAAAAAAAAAAAAAGAAAGTAAAAGACAGTCAAAATTAAAAAAAAAAAAAATATGCTTTGGGGAGCTGAATCCACTTCACAGGAAAGAGTTCCTTGTTATAGGAGAAAATCAGAAAATCAATATTATGTTTATTATTAATGGAACTTCCATGGTGGAGGATAGGATGTAATATTAGAACTACATTTTAAAGGTTCTTTATTCTACCAAGTAATTTATGAAGCACCATGCAAAGCACATCCTCTTCCTCAACCTTCAGATTTGAAAGGCGTTTCTGGAAATATGGCCTTTCAAATATTAAATGTTCACGCCTATTACACAGGGCTCTTTTAGTCAAGGTAGTCCTACTTTTCAAGAAATTTAAAGTGTAGGTATTATTAAAATAATTCACCTCTTTTGGTGAACTTAAGAAATAGGCAATTTGCAGCAACATGGATGGACATAAAGATTATCATACTAAGTGAAGTAAGCCAGAGAAAGACAAATACCATACAATATCACTTATATGTGGGATCTAAAAAAATGATACAAATGAACTTATTTACAAAACAGATATATACCGACAGACATAGAAAACAAACTTACGGTTACCAAAGGGGAAAGGGTGGGAGAGATAAATTAGGAGTTTGGGATATTAACATATATACACTACTATATATAAAATAGATAACCAACAAGGACCTACTGTATAGCACAGGGAATTATACTCAGTGTTTTGTATACTCAATATATATAAAACTGAATCACTTTGCTGTACACCTGAAAGTAACACAACATTGTAAACCAACTATACTTCAATTTTAAAAAAGGAAAAAAATAAGAAATAGGCAAGAATCAAGCCTGAGTCATAACAGAGTAGTGGTAATTTTACCCCATTCAGAGAGATGGTGCTCATTTGGACTTACAGAAAACTGGACTTGACAACCACCTTTTGGAACCTCAGAGGTTTCTAAGAGGACATCTGTATTCCGGAAACTGGTATCCCACCGAGACCTTTTTGAATTAACTATTCATATCAAGATTATCCCTCTAAGCCATTATCAGCACAGAGGTGAGTTAATATGAGTAGCCAAGAGCAATTAATAAGTGCCAATTAAACAAGGTATTCTTTCCTTTCAACAGTCACAAGCAGAGCTCCCAAGAGAGCCTTGTGCTAAGCCTGGTTTTGATTATTTCATCCAGCTCCTCTCCATTAATTAGAGGAGCTTGTGAGGCATACACTTGTCTGCTGCTGGCAGGTCAACATCTGGACCTCTGCTCACAACTTTCCAAGCGGCAGTCCATTTCACATAATAGCTAAGAGCTTCCACAAAGAACAGTCAAGACAAATTCCCTGGAAATAAAGAGACAGTGGCTCTAATGGGCCTCATACAAGAAAGTTTGCACATGGAGCCTACTTCAGTAAGGATGGGCTAGGTTGTGTTGCAATAAAAATAACCCCAAACTTTCAGTGGCTCAACACAAACCAAAGTCATTTTTCACTCATCCTAACTCAGCCGCAAGTCAGGACCACTGTCCTTTCAGGCAGTTATCAATCCTGGGGCTCCTCCACGCCAACCTCTGCTTCCAAGGTCACAGGCACAGGAGAAGAGAGAACTCAAGGGTTATACATCAACAATTAAGGGCTATGTCTTAGAAGTGACACACAGCATTTCTGCTCACATTTCATTGGCCAAACAAGTTGCATGGTCCTGCCTAACCTGAAGGGAACAGGAAAATGAGATCATCTCATGTGCCCAGACAGGGAGAGGAACTTAGAATATTGGTGAGTCCCAATAATAACCAAGGCAGAGTCTGAATTAAATAAGCAAAGGCTCCACCTACATTTAAAGCCATTGGGTGCAAAATTACTAGAACAAATCCATCTTCAGAGAAGAGAAGTTCAAAGATGATTTACTTCAATCGAATTTAATCCCATCTTGAATAAAATAATCTTTATGCTACTCCTCATGTAACTTCTGGATAAGAATTTGAGTTATTGACTCACTTGAATTGCTGATTCTATTGAGGGCAAATCCCTATGACTAGAGGTCCTCTGGGAAGGGACCAGGCATTCCCAGTCTCCTGGAATAATTATCACCTCTTAACCTCATTCATTTCACAAAAATAAAACTTGATTGAAAAATATTCTCAAATTTTCAAACTTTCTGAGACTTTTCTGCAAGGGCATAGCACACTGTTAACAGTTAACATGCTACTTTATTAGGAGCAATGGAAGGTCCCTTTCTTAGCCCTACCCAAGTAAAGTTCTATAAAAACTGGCCTTGGAGTGCTGAGCAAATTTTTTCACCCTCATAATTCCATCTTTGAGTGATACCTGAACATCCCATGTTATCTTAGTTCAAGGATAAGCAAATAATAGGCAGAAGCTGATTTAATTTATTTAAAATGAGCTGCATGAGTGACCCGAATGGGATGTCCTATTTATTGAAAGAGAAACTTGCTGCCTTTTCCTGCCCACAGCACCGCACAGAGAGCTGTCGTCAGCAGGCGGGGGACAGGAGAGGGGAAGGTGGGGAGAAAATGAGTTAATACCATAGCCGATGATTCTGAAAAAGCCTCCTGGTCTGAAATTGATAAGATGGGGTGAGATGGGCTGAAGGATTTCTGTACACTGTGGAAGGGGCAATTTAAAAAAAGGTCAGGTCAAAGCAATCAGTAGAATTTCCGCAAACATCTGTAGCTTCTTATGGCTTCTAATGAGAATTTCCATATTAACGTTTGGTTTTACCAGGGTACTGCATAATCTTCTACTCAATTTACCCCTGACAGGTTACAGACATAACAGCATTCTCATCAAATTGACTTTCCATAATGTAGAAAGACGTGGAAGTTTTAGGATATTCTTTGTAGAGTAAGGGAGAGAGGGTGAGAGAGAATAACTTTAAGGCAAGTAAACCCAAACCAACTCCTTTGAATACTTATGATACTTTTCATTTTTTTCATGAATTTTTAATATTCATCAAAAATACATTAACGGTTCAGCCTGGGCATCATTTACAAACTAGACAGCAGTGTTCAGATACAAACAGTAAGTCTTGGGCTTCCCTGGTGGTGCAGTGGTTAGGAATCCACCTGCCAATGCAGGGGACATGGGTTCAAGCCCTGGTCTGGGAAGATCTCACATGCCATGGAGCAACTAAACCCGTGAACCACAACTACTGAGCCTGTGCTCTAGAGCCTGTGAGTCGCAACTGCTGAGCCCACATCCTGCAACTACTGAAGCCCACATGCCTAGACTCTGTGCTCCACAACAAGAGAAGCTACCACAATGAGAAGCCTGCTCACCGCAAAGAAGAGTAGCCCCTGCTCGCCGCAACTAGAGAAAGCCCGTGAGCAGCAATGAAGACACAATGCAGCCAAAAAAAAAAAAAAACAAAACAAATGAAAACAAAAACAGTAATTCTCTACCTCAGCAACAGAAATTCGTTGGGTTTAGGAAATAAACCCATTAGCTCACTTATAAACTGAGAATGTAGATTCAGTTTCTAGACGTGTTCTTACCAAAAGGAATTCAGAAAAAATTCAGGAACTATATGAATAGAGCACTGTAGTACTGTATCAAAATAGAGGACCCTGAGTGCTTAGATTCTATAGACTGAACACTATTGTTTTTTGGTTACCAAATAATAATTTCTTTTAAATTATTATGATACCTTTGCAATGGGACCAGGAATTGCCATCTATACCTGCTTCCTAAAGGAAGGTGGAACTATGGTGAGAGTCAAGGACTGAGTCGCATGCTCTACACTATTAGTGGAGATAGAGCTCCACCCAAAATATCTGATGGAAAATGTTTAGACGTGCTTCCCCAAGGGACCAGTCCACAGGACTCCTAATTCCTAGAGCTGGGAAATAATACATCGTGAGTTGGATCTATAGCTTCCTCTCTTAAGTCCATCTGGTTCAATTTTGTCTTTGTTTAGGAATACTTTGATTTGAAATAAGCTTATGCTGGAGTTCCAGCCACAGACATTCTAATTTAATTGGTATGGGCAGGGTCTGCAAAATTGGGGACTGAAGTCAGGTTATTCTCTTCTCAAGAAGACCCCCCCAAAATGAAAGTCATCGACAACTCGAGACATGAAAGAAAGAAAATAAATCCCCCACATAAATGGTTTAACAAAATGTTAAACAAAAATTAGACATGAGTTTAATCCCCTTGATGGTATAAATGATATGAGAATCATCTGACCTTGATGACTGGCACTTTCTTTTTCAAGTGGTCCAGAAGGTCATCACTTTAGACCTGTGTTCCTAGCCACCATTTGGCCCTACAAATAACAATATTTTGATAGTCAAAGTTAGATAAAAGCATTTTGCTAATTTCTTACTCTGAAAATTAATCTATAGAGAAACTATAGAAGACACAATTTTGATTTAAGAAGAAAAGGTAAATAATGCTAAGCATGACAATATGAGAGCAGATATAATATATCTGAAAGAAAATGAAACATAGAAAAAAAAAGAAGGAAGAGTAGGCAGAGATGCTGAAGTTGATATAAATAGAGGTATGATAAAAGCAAGTCATAGAGTTAAGAAAATAAAATTACCATCCACAGGAAATGGGGAGCAAAGTGAGGGAAACCCTCATCTTTCCTCACAATGAATCAACAGACTTCATGTAAAGTTAATAAATCAAGAAATAATAGATGTGTTATGTAAAGTTAAGGAAATAACCAATGGAGGGAAAGAAAATAGAGACACAAGTTTGGGGCAAGAGAAGTAAGGAATCATCAGCTCTGAAGGACTTTTAAAATTTTAAAACCACATGCTTGTAATTTTTTGAAAAACTAAAGAGTAAAGAAAGTAAAGGAATAATTGGGAAACACATATTAAATTGATTTCCAGCTCAGCCAAGAGCAGAGAGCATCCATTTATAACTCTGACAGTGCAGAGAGAAGTGGGTGAAAAGCAGGTTTTCCCAAGTACACACTGATCCACATCGGGACTGCAAAAAACGAAGGGGGCAGGGGTGGGCAGGTGTAAACCAAAGGAGCGTCACAGCCTGGAACCCTGGCTCTGCCATTTGAGTTATGAGCTTTGGTCTCCCCCAGGAGGGAGTTTGCAACACTGACATTTGGAAATCCAGACAGATACACCCAGAGTTTATCTTGGTGCAGCTGTGTTCTGTTAAAGTTAATTCTGCATAATCATAAGGAGATGAATCACACATGCAAATTGAGTAATCCATGTAATTAAAGAAAAATGAGCTAGGAATAAACAGAGGGCGGCCCTTCTGAGGGTGTGAACCAAGGTCCAATGCCGGTGGCTCTACTGGATGGAACCTGCCAGCTCGGAAAATACAGAGATTGCTCGGAAGAGTGAAGCCAGCTCAGAACATAGAGGTTGGAAGAAGCTCAAGAACTTTCTCATCTGGGGTTTTAGCCTAGATAGAATGCAGGGGTACATGTGCTGGGATGGAAAAAAAAATCTTTAAGTTCTCTAACTATCTGAAATTTGGCGTTTCCTTCAACTATGAATGAAAGCAGACAACCGACCACAAGAGCACTAGCAGTCTTCACTCCTTGACACCCACAGAAATGACAGGTAATTTTAGATTGCATTTCCGTCGCTGTGAGTATCTCAAAAGATGGCTTTCACTCATTATTTCTTCAGTTACAATAGTTCTTAGATCCACCACAAGGTCTTATTATTTAATGTGTTAAGAAGTAAATGTACGTTACTCTGACCCAGATACATTTTTAATATTTTTATTACTCTATTTCAGTAAAAGCCTTTTCCTTTGTAACCTTATGTATTTTATTATAAGCATTTAAAAACTAATTCTGAGCAGAAGTTTACAGGCTCCCCCAGACTTCCCACAGGGCCCATAACACACAAAAGTTAAGGCTCTCTGGAGTCCCATTTGTTTTCTATTTCTGTGTAAAAGAAATTATACAAATGCAGAGTCTCAAAGACCACAAACTGTCTCCCAGTTTCTGTGGGTCATGAGTCAGGGCCCAGTTTAGCCAGATCCTCTGCTCGGGGTCTCGGAAGCCTGAAATCAAGGTTTTGGCCTGGCTGGGTTCTTATCTGGAGTTCAGCTCGTCTTCCAAGTTCATCCAGGTTGTTCGCAGAGTTCAGTTTCTTGCCACTGTGGTGAGTCTGAGGCTCTCAGCATCTCAAGGCAGCACACTGTTCCCCACCAGGTGTGGTTCTCTCCACATCATGGAAGTTTGCCTCTTTCTAGACCAGCGGGAGCTGACTTTGCTCTAAGGTCTTCCATTTCTGACCTATCAACCCTCTTGTAAAACCTCAGCTGATCAGGTCAGGCCCACCCAACACAATCTCCCTTTTGATTCACTCAAAGTCAATGAAGGGAAAGAACCTGGTGAGGAGTGTTCCCAGGTTCCACTACCTACCACTGGCAGTTCACTTTAAGAATTCCATCCCTTTAAGGTACTTGCTTCTTCCAGCTGACAGCTCTTCCCTGATGAAGGGCACATTGCCCTGCTAATACATTGCAGTGAACAAGTACACCAGCCATTGGGGAGAGCCAGGAGGCTACAGCAGCATGAGAGCACAGGATGCTTGAGGACAAGGGATGCTAAAGGGTTAGAAAAACCTTGAGAAACAGAAGTGGGGTTTGCAATCCCAGATGGTCCTACTGAACGGTGATGCGTAAGGCCCATACTTGGCTCTGGTTTGCCTCCCCAAATATGCTGGGTAAATATCGAAGGGCCTGAGGCTGATTTACACCGGATGTGGCTCCTCTGCACTGTGATTGACTCAGCAACTGAGGGCATTGGTTTCAGAGGACACAGGCAGAGCTGCAAGGGAATGGACCCCCATCTGACAGCCACTGGACCTGAGTAGGGTGACAGCACCCATATTCTCCCAGCAAGGGAAACCCGTCACTCCACGTTATTTGGGCATCGAGAGAAACATTTCAGTTTTCCCCCTTGACAAATCTTCTTTCAACTAAAATTTGACTAGGCATTGCTACAGTAAGAAAAACTGACTTCAGAGTGGAGAAATTAAGAGTACAATCACATTTAACCTCCACTAATGAATCAAGCCAGTGTCTTGAACCCTCCTATTTGTTAGAGGCTTGCTCTAAGCAGGACAAAGCCCCCTCCAACTCTGCAGTGTCCTGGATACTCCCCAGCCTCATCTCTGCCCCAGCAGGGAGCAAACACAGCACGTTCAGAATAATTCCATTTTACATTTCATCAGTAGATAACAAATCATTTAAACTGGCATCTGTTCTTCTAATGGAAGTGAAAAGGTGGTTCTATACTTAGAATCTGTCCTAAAGATTTGAGATTGGTAGGGCCCCAATGAGAGGACTGCTGTTTTTAGAAGCCAACAGACTGATCATACTTTAAGTTATATATATGTTTAAAATATCACCCTTGTTCTAAAATACAATGACTCTTTTATGGGGCATCAAGCCATGCCTGAGTAAGCTCTCCCCTCTTCAGAAATAGTTTGCTGAGTTTCAGGTATCATGGGGGAAAAAGGACTGTTAACAAATGACTGAAGGCCCCAGGAGGGTCCTGTTGAGGAGAGAGAGGTCAAAGGCCTTGGACTGTGCTTGAGGAAGAGATACATACATGCAAAAAGAAGTGGGGGGTATGGACAAATAAATGGGTGGATCTCATGTTCTTAGCTTTTTCTGTGCCTTGGATCCTGTTGGTTGTGTGATGAGCTGATAGACCCTTCCTCGGGTTAATGTTTTTAAAGGCACAAAGTGAAATGCACAGGAGTACAAAGTCATATCTGAATTATACTGAAATTTAGTAACCTAAATATAAAAGAATAAATCTGTGATATGGTAATGTTTGTGCTTCTTTAGTATCATATTAAAAAAAACAAAAACAAAAACCAAGAACTAGTGGAAAGTCTGATAATATAATTGTAAAATAATAATTAGAGTAAATGGCATTTTAAGATGTGGAACAATTGCATAGCGATATTAAAATAACAGCGATTTCCACTGAAGCCGAAGAGCCATATCCTGTTGTACTATTGTAATTTGTTACCTATATACATAATTGAAGAGAATACAAAATTTCAGTGAAAGAAAAGTGGTTTACTTTTTTTCCTTAGAAGTTCATGGACCCTCCTCCTAATCACCCAGTTTGGTTATGTGGACTCCAGGCCAAGCAGCAATGAACATTACCTGGTCACTGTAGATGAAATAATTCATGCCAAGAAAGGCCAATCTTCTTTTACCTTGACTAGAGTAGGATGATAATAATTAAACCCCATTATCATTTCTGCAATTTCAAAGTTTGAGAACAATGAAGCAACATGGATTTTTTTTGTAGAATTTTAAAACCATATTAGACTAGTGAAAAGACAGAGAACCCTATTAAGTTTAATTCTGCTCTATGGAGTCAAGAGTATGCACAATATGCAAATGTATGCAACTACTTTTCAAATTAGCATGTTGACCCAGGAGCATTGGCAGTGGAAACAAAATAAAAATAAAAATAAGAGCATGGTTTTTAAGCATCAGGAGGCACAAGAGTGTTGGCTTGTCTCCTAGAGCTCAGAACATACCTCCTACAATTTTGTCTGTGACACAAGAGCAGGTTTTTTGCCCCTGACCTACTGCTGCTTCCCAAGCAAAGCCTCTTTCTCTGGAGAGAAATTCACAGCCAACCTCTATATGGAAAAGATCCAGGTTATCTTTCCCCCTGAGTAATTAAGTCCATTTCATCTGATCATACTCGAGAAAATCCCCAAATACAAAAATACACATATATCATCACATTTGAAATAGAGCTCATTATTCCCATTAAAGAAGATACTTTGCCTTAAAATAATTCCCTATAGGGTTATTAATTCAATCAACCCAATGAATGGCCACATTGTGCCAGGAAATCTTCTAGGTGGTGAGGCTATAAGCCTGAATGAGAAAGATACCTTGTCTAGAGGGGTTCATTATTTGTTGGAAATTCCTTGAAATTTGAGTTCACCCGTGCTCATTATTGTTTTAAAATTCTTAAACTTGATAAAGACACGGTTCATGGGGCAGGAGATCTTGAAGGCAGGGCTTTAGAAGTCAAGGTTAATTGAAGGCAATGACCAGACATAAAGATAAAGCCTCATAGAACTCCAAGGCGGGTAGGGAAGAAGGCAAGGCTATGTTCTCCCAAGGCAGCAAAGGTAACAGACAGCTAAGACTGTTCCCCTTTAGTCACCTTCTGGGACAGGGGTTTTTGTAAGGGACACAAAACCACAAGGAAACTCTAAGAGGAAAATGGGAACAACAATGATGCCAGGGAGAGAGTGGGCCTGCTGTCCCGCCCCAGGAGACAGTGGGTCTACACCTTCAATGCATTTGGTGTGACTGCATTTCTCCTAGAAGCTGGAGAAAGAATGGTACATTGCACCCAGACAAGGAAGGAAAAAACCCTGCTCAACAGCCCCAGCGTGAGAGATACAGGGGCTGTGCCAACGTCAGAAATACACCAAAACCATGGGCCAGGGGGTTCAGAATCTCATTTCCCGAACTCTCTGGAGGGCAGAGAAGTTTCAGGGAACATCGGGGTCACAGGAGAAGCTGATGCATGTGCCCTTGTTCAGGAACACCACTCCTGGGGGACGCGAAGTGCAGCTTGAAAAGAGATGTTAAATATATGATTCCAGAAATAGACTCTTAACAAAAGGATTAAAACTGTAGAATTGACAGTTGTGCAACAGGCTGTGAAAGACTGAAAATGGTGTGTGAATGTATGTCTTATATCCTCACACTGTGAGGGTGTTGGGCTCGTCGCATGCTGGCAGTCAGCAGCTTTCTTTTCTAACTACGTGAGTCACTCTCCAAAGCTCTCTCCCCAGTAAAATGGCTTCATTGGGAAAATCTCCCCAAGGAAGGGCAGCCTGTGGATTTTGTGCCCCTAGTAATCTGCGGGAGAAGGTAGGCTCTCTGTCTGTGGGTGGGGTCCCAGGTCCCTAGAACCCTAAAGAATAATGCAATCCCAAACTCCCTAACATGTTTGGGATTGACTTGTCCACACTGCTATATTTAAAATGGATAACCATCAAGGACCTACTGTATAATACAGGGAACTCTGCTCAATATTCTGTAACAACCTTAATGGGAAAAGAATCTGAAAAAGAATAGATACATGTATATGTATAACTGAATGACTTTGTTGTATACCTGAAATTAACACAACATTGTAAATCAGCTATACTCCAATATAAAATAAAAAGTTAAAAAAAACTTTTTTAAAAAAGAATAATGCAGAGTTTGAGAGAATATGCTCATGGATTCAGAGAGTGTCAAGCTCATAGCCAGGGAACACCTGGGCCACAGAAGTACATGGATCATTCATAAGGTGTAGAGAGACAGGAAACCCCACCATATCACACATTTGTCTGCCTGATGCTCTGAGTTCCAAATGCCTAAAAGACAATAGATCTGCTATATAATACACACACACACACACACACACACACACACACACTTCTGACTTTTTCTTTAAACATAAGAAAACCCCAGTTAGGCAGGGGAAATTAAAAAAAAAAAAAAGTGTGAGAGTAGAAAATGATGAAGTGTGTAATAGGCCTTAGCAAAGATGAAAAAAAAAAAAAAAATCTAAGACCTCAAATTAGCATTAACAGAAAGCAGAGGGGGAGGAAATGTAAGAGCAGCAGCGGATAAAGAAGCTGGGGGGGGGTTGCTTCACAGCCCCTGGTGGTCCCTCCTCCAGGTCCCTCCTGATCCTCACGTGGGGAGGTGTCTGCATAGGAAGAAACTAGGGAGCAGTGGTTGGAGCCAGAAATGGGCCCTTTAGAATTTGCCTGGAAATCGCATGTTCCCAGCACCAACATTTGGTTTAGCTGTAATGTTTCAGAGCGTCTTCACGCGCATCTCCTGGAAACAGATTCTAAGTCAGGGAGTTGGACTCTCCAGAGATACCTGTAAGGAAGTGAGAAAGGTGGGACTAGACAGAAAAGCTGGACCGCCCCCCCTCCCCCCCATTGCAGTTACAGTGGAGCCTTGTCAACCCTACGGGGAGCTCTGGAGACAGGGTGGCTTTCTCCGTTGTCCCAATTGAGGCAACGGGGTTGGTCCCACACTCAGCAGTGATTACAGCAGCTACCTAGCCTTGAGGGAGGCAGTCCCTGAGGCTGAGGGCAAATTTCCAGGGGGCTCCGTTGTAAGCAGTCAACAGCTGAAACTCCTGAGAGCTGGGAATGGGAGTATTGCCCTGAGGAGAGGGTCTGGGTGCTGGTCCCCCATGATATCTACCATCTAACCAATAAAAGTAAGAACATGTTGATGGAGAGTCTGGAAGCCTACAGATCCTCTGGCCACCTTCTTCCTCCTGTTCTTGGGCTGGGTCCTCAGGTGAGCAAGGCTGGAAGCAGTCAGTGCCTGGTTTATCCTGAGCGCATCTTGGGATTTTGATCCACCACCATCACTCCCTTCGGCCATCAGCAGGCACGCAACCCAGGCTGGGTCACCCACTGCTCCTTCCCAGTCCTGTATCCCAAGGTCTTCACAGCATGGCTAGATTCTCTCTTGTTCCAACCGAGCCTCTCAGTCTTCTAGAATCAAAGAATGTTTTTACCGGAAGGGCCTCAGAATTCTGCTACATACTCTCCTAGTTCTTCAGATGAAAGAGCAGAAGGGAACTGGCAAAGAGCACAGAGCAGGTATTAATGCCAGCTTTGCATCACTGCGGGAAATAAGCAGAGAAGAAAAAGCAGGAAAGGGCCTGGACTGGGGCAAGAACATGTGCCCTTTTACACACTCTGAATATTCTAAGGGGCTGCAGAGGGATGCACCTCAGTTACTACCTGGGAAGGTTACAAACTCTGCTTCCTAATTCTCTTTCCCTTTAATCCAGCTTTTTTGTCTTGTTTCCTAGTAGGAAGAAATTTAAACCGTGTTTATCATCCACATGGTATGAATCAGCCATTTCTTGACTCCCTGTCAGTCAGCTACAGATCTGATGATCCTACATTCCTGAAACAGTCCCATTTTACCCCTGGGATCTTGGCTTCATTATTAAAACTACATCCTTTCACTCCCCAAAAAGGCCTTATTTGGTCAATATGGTGACCTGAGCTACAGCCAAGTGGTTTTTCAAGTACTATAACTTCTTAACTCTGCTTTCCACACGTCTCCTGTATTTAGGCCCCAGAGACCTCCCCCATGTTCTCTACTCTTGCTTGGGCACAGAACCTCACCATGTTTCCCTTGCACATGTGTCTGAATTCTGTTTAATGAAATGTGGGTGAAAATGAGGTCGGTACTCCCAGAACAGGCCCATAAATCTGCCTTAGTCCAAGCCTCCCTGTCTTCCCCAAGCAGAGAGGATACTGAGGACCTAGAGAAGGGAGAAGCCATAAAAGAGAAGGCACCTTGGTCTTTGGATGACTGCCTGATGACTACAAAACCACACAGAGCTGAAGTGAGCATGAAATCATCTTGTATTGTTTTAAGACACTGACATCTGAGGTTAACTGCTACAGCAATTAGACTCCACAACTACTTCTCTCCCAGATCCCACTCTGCAGTGTGAGCCTGGCTTTCCTACAAGCAGCGCCGAAGCCAGGGATTCATTGAGGAAGGGGTCTCAGGAGAAGAGGGCAGGGAAGGAGCTGAGCAAAGACATGGTCTCAGCTGGAGTCTAGCCTTGGCCTGATGCCTGAGCGCTTCTGAAGCTCTATTGAGCTTGGCCCCCTTGAGGCATGAGCATTGGCCTTTCTACCCTCTTATCAGTTCATCATTGGCCTTGAGGTGCCTCTGGGGGAGGGGGTTGGGAGGAAGGGAAGGCAAAAGCGGCTCTGAGTGCTGAGGGTAATTCTTCAGCTGGGGGATGAGGAGTGGGGAGAGAAGCTGTGAGATCTTAGTAGTCAATACATAGAGCATCTGGGGATGGTAGATCTGCCTGGAAGGGGGAATCTGAGCAGGGCCCCCCTGCTTTTCATTTACCTGTATTGAAAAATCATTGTGAACCTATTCCAATGTGGCTTTAATCTCCAGCTTTCCAGCCCCACCCCCCAAAATAAATACTTTGACTAATAATTAAGAGATCCCGAGGAGAATTGAAGGAAAACATTTAAAAATCAATCAGTAGAGTTCTTAGTTGCAAGCAACTAAAAAGGATTCTGGATAACTTAGCAGAAGAGGGATTTATTAGCCAGGGGGATTACTAGCAAGAAGGATTTTTATTATTAAGTAGCTCCAAGAATTGCTGGGAAGTATGAAAAATAGAGCTTGCAAAAAATGGCAGGAATCAAGGAAGGCAGGACAGAAAGAAACGCAGCCTAAGGTCACAACATCTAAACAGGATGCCACTGGGGCACTGTTAGCACTGGTTGCCATCCTGCTGTCATCTCCAAAATTACCCTCTATTTAATGTATGTGGGAAATGCCTTATAGAGTGTTCTACCCATTGGAATTTAGAATTGACAATAAGCACTTCAATACTTAGGATAAAAGGAGCAGAAGTCTTGTCTAGGAGCAGGGTGGAGCACTCCATTCAAAGCTTGAGCACTTCTGCCCGTCCTTCTACCATCATAGCTTTACAACTTTGCCTTCGGAAGTCTTTGAAATGTCAATAGACCCCTCGAGAGACAGAAATACCCTTAACATTTTTTTCTTAGCACTTTAGCTATCAGCTAGCACCACAGTTATAACCATGTTCAAGTTAGCTGAAGACAGGGCAGAGATGGAGTACCACATGTCCAGAGGGGGAAAAAAATGATGGAGGAAGACATACCTGACTCCACGCAGAATTTGGGGGGCCATTCATTGACCTTGTTGGTTTTCCTTGCTGGAGCCCCACTATTGCCTCCAAAATGGTAACAAACATCATCATAAAGAGCTCTCATTTCAGAAGTCATAGCCTATCATCCACTCAAGAAGCAGTACATTCTGCACAGCAAAACTGGGCCCTACTTCTCACTCCAGTACAAAATCTACAGCGATTTAGAGTTCTCAGCACCGGGTGACTCAACTAATGGGCTTATCTTGCTCGTGTAGATTTTTAAATAAATTATATTTTAGCTGCTGTTGTAGATTGCAAAAATGATCTCCCTGTATCCAGGTCCTTTCCATGGATATGATTTTCCTGCTCCTCCCATCAAGATGTGGAATCTCTTGCCCTTCCCTCTAAGTCTCATTGGCTTTGAGACTTGTTTCAGTCAATAGTATTTAGCGGCACGCCTGTTCTGAGTCTTGGCCTTGAAAGGATCTATGTGCTTCTATTCTTTCCTGGAACACTGCCCTGCTGCACCTGTGGGGTAAGAGACACATGGAGCAAAAATGAGCTACCTCAGTGGAAGTCATTTTGAAATGGTCAGCCCCAGCCAATCTGGTTGCTGACCACAGACAAGTAAGTGATCCCTGGCAAGACCAGAAGAACCACCCAGCTAAGCCCAGCCCAGCTTGCCAACCTACAGAATCATGAGCACACAAAATGGTTGTTGTTTAAGACACCAAGCCAAAGTGTGCTTTGTTGAGCCACCAAAACAAACTACTACAGAGAATAGATTATCTCTTGCCACATGGACAGGGCAAAGAATAGAGATATTCAAAGTTTGGGCAATCACCTCATGTGTGTCTGCCCAGAGACTTTATCCCCTGTTTAATATGCCTTATACTCCAAGACTGTGGGGAGACACATGAGTCTCAGTAATTTGACAGACACTAATTATTTGATCATGTATCACTGCCATTTCCAGGAGAACTTGGTAATACCTAACGGCTGCTCACTTCTAATTCCAAGGGAGCTGTGAGAAGGCAAATAAATAAATGAAGGGCCTCAACACATTTGTAGCAATCACTGGCTGCATAATTAAAATAGAAATTTGTCATCGACAGCCAGGGGTGAAGCAGGTAAAATTAAATATAAACTGTCACAAAAATAATTAAAAACTAGACTTTCAAATTAAAAGATGTCTTCTAATAATTAGTTAACATGTGCCATTGTTCTAAACAGACTTGCTATTAACCTTTAACACTTTGCTCAGGCAGTCTTTTCTTAACCAAATTTTAATTATGCCTGAGGGGAAGTAAAAAAGTTATCCATTCATTAATTTATGAAGTTTTTTGTCTATATAAGGTGGGCCTTCATGGGATGCCTCAAAGAATGGGACAGCCTCTACTCTCAAATATATGATAATATAGAAGGGGAGATAAGTGCTCCAAAATATCACTTAATTGTTCATTTTTAATTAATTGGCATAAGGAAAAGGCATTCTCAAAGAGGTGGCAACTGAATTACTGTAAGATACGGGACAAGAGGTTGGTATTTAGAACACACGAAGGCCATACAAAGCTACAAGAAAAGCAATTGATGTGGGAATATTCAGAACTATATTTTCAACAGTGGATTGAGTTTTAGCAATCTTGGGAAGGGGATTGTCAGCAATCTTGGATTGGAAAGCAACCCATATTATCCCCTAGAGGTCCAACGGAGTTGCCTTAAACAAACAAACTTCCTTCTTAGAGCCACAAACAGCAGAGAAATGAAAATCTAAGCACCAGGAGACTCTGGAGTGAAAGAGCTTCTCCTGTAAGAAGACCAGGAATCTGGTTCTTCAGCATCCCAGCTGTCCCAAGTCACAAAAGTATCTGCAGGCCACCTTTGCTATGGATGTCCTTATTTATGTCTATGGAGGCCCACCGTCCCTCTCTGGGTTGAGGATTTCCAACACATTGTTTGGAGCTACAGCACCAGTATGGCTTTAAGAAGGTGCTTGATTGAGGCTATCTTAGTTGGAGGTAAGAGAACTGACTTTGGACAATGGGCAGATGTTTCCCTCCTCACTGAGAGAACAGAAGCCCCCAGCTCCCATCAGCACATCTCTCACCTACCTGCCTCTGTCTCCAGTTACTCTGTCCTCCCACTAGACTATGTGGGTGAAAGATCCATGCTTCTAGATAAAGCATGTACCTTCCATTCTGCAGAGAATCTATCCTTCTCAACACTCAAGGCCATCAATTCAGTAATTTTCCTTCTCTTCTGTATTGTTATTTTTTTCTTGCTTTAATAGGTCTTATAATTATGTTTCTCCCACTTACAAAGAAAATGATTCTCCCTTAATCCCCCATCAGCCTCCAGCAAACAAACAAACAAAACTTTTACCTTCTCCTTTTATAAAACTTCTTGGAAGAGTGACCTAAAGTCACTGTCATCAATGTCTCCTGTCTCATTCTTTATTAAACCCATTTTGACAACGTTTTTGCTCCATCATTCCAGTTAATCAATTTCTCACAAGATCATGAACGGTCTGCATGTCACTAAACCTAACAGCTATCCGTCCTTATCTTACTTGACATTTCAGCTGCATTGGACTAAGTTGAAAAATCCCTCCTCCTTGAAAATGTTTCTTCATTTAATTTCCATGATATCACACTCTCATTTTCTCTCTCTTATATTCATTAATTCTAAGTTTCTGTTGCTGGTTCCTCATCATCTTCTTGGAATTGGAAATTAGAAGGTTCAGGCCTTGGTGTTTTGTCACTGTTTTATCTAAACTCACTCATT
The DNA here is from genome assembly GCF_028023285.1 of Balaenoptera ricei. Taxonomy (NCBI): domain Eukaryota; kingdom Metazoa; phylum Chordata; class Mammalia; order Artiodactyla; family Balaenopteridae; genus Balaenoptera; species Balaenoptera ricei. The sequence goes on along the minus strand of NC_082653.1, from coordinate 40,371,792 downwards.
TGGTGATCTCATTCAGTCTCATGAGTTGATTAACTTCACTCCTACACACAAGCATAAAGAACAAGGCTCCAACATCCATCTGTCAGCCTGGACCTCTCCTCCACTCATCTCACTAGTTTGACAGCCCACTTGACCTTCCACTGAATGACTAATAGGCACCTTACCCATAAGGGGTCCCAAACTGAACCCTGATTTTCTTTTTTCACGGGATCCTCAGAGTCTTTTCCATTTCAGGAAAATTAATTCCTTTTTTACCAGTTGATTAAGCCAAAATCTTAGCCATCATCCCAAACACCACTCTCTCCCACACTGCAAATCTGATCTGTCAGCAAACTTGATTGACTCAACTTCAAAATATTTCCAGAATCAAATTCAGTGACTTATCATCATATCCACTGCTATGACCCTTGTCTAAGCCACCACTGTCCATCCCCTGTAATATTGTGATGGCCTCTTAGCTTGTCTCTGCCCACCCCATCCCCCACCAGTCCATTCCCAGTAGGTTAGCCAGTATGATCCAGTAAAAAGTATAAACATACTGCTCTTTTTCTGGAAATCCTCCAATGGACGTTCACCTCATTCAGACTTAAAAGACAAAATGTTTCACTGGCCTCGAACAAGCTGTGCTCACCTCTTTTGGTCTTCTTCTCACTCCCTTGGCTCAGTTACAGAGACCCTCTTTCTGCTCTTCAAAGATGCCAAGTCGATTCCACCATCAGCCTTTAAAGGTGCTTTCTTCCTCTGTTTTTCCTCAGCCATCTTCATGGTTGCCTCTCTCACTTCCTTTAAGAAAGTTACTCAATTGTCATTTTGTTTTGTGAAGTTAACCTTCCTGGTCAGTCTTCTAAAATGTTAGCCACTATAATCACCTTTATTCTTTCTAACCTCCTTCCTTGCTTTACTTTCTTCTCCTCAGCAGTTTCATCTGTCTAGTTTTACATACTTTGTTTATCAATCCTTTTTCAATAGGATATAAACTACACAAAGTTAAGATTTCAGTCTGATCACTGCTTGTATTGATTGCATTACTGTTACAAGTTAATTACCTTTTTCTAAATCTCTGTCCTTTGTCATGTGCTTTGGAGTTTATCCCAAGAGAGGTTGATTATTCCTTTCTGCCCCATGGCCATTCAGCATGGCCATGAGACTTGCGTTGATCAATGGAATGTGACAGAAGTGATAGTGGGGCAGTTCCAAGCTTAGGCTTTAAAAGGTATTGTATGTTTCCACTTGCCCTTATTATATTTCTGCCATTGCTGTGAGAAGCACATGCCTCATGTAGCCAGTTCCAGGAGGATACAGTCTATATGTAGTAGACCCAAACAACCTGTACAATGTGTAGGTTGAAGTATTGCTCAGCTGAACCCAAGCTAGATCAGCCAGATCCTAGCAACCTGACACATGCACAAAAGAGAAATAAATGTTTATACTGTATGTCACTGAGATGCTGTGATTTTTATGCACCAATAACTGAGTAACATACTGTTATAGCCACTGATTCTGGCACATGACAAGTATCTGATAAATAATTGATGAGTAAATGACCACATAAAAGAAATACAAATTATTTTATCTGTGGGAATCATTAGCTTGCCAAATTCCTGCCTTTGCATATTCTAGCAGAGAGCATAGGGACATACAACTAGTTCTGATCAATGAGTTATAAATTGCAGTGACAGTGTGTCACTTCTAGGTTGGAGTATTTAATTGTCAGACATTCTAGAGCTCTATTTTTCTCTTTGTCATGGTGAGAAGCAATGTTTGCAATGAAGACTGCTCCATGTATAACACCAATGAGCAGAACCTCCTGGTGACCTGCAATCCGCATACAACCTGCATGAGAAATCAACTGTTGTTGCTTTAAACCACTGAGATTTGAGGTTTGTTTGTTACTGTAGCATAACCGAACCTATACCTTATCTCTGTTTTGCATATATGCAAATAAGACACACATTTAGAGTCATCATAAATAAATTCAAGTGGTAAGGGGGTGTTGTCCTTATGTCTTTGTTTCATGAGATAGTAAGTTTCTAACGTAAATTTTTGCTCTAAAGGAACTTGAGTTGAGATCTAGAAATAGCCACATTTTGTATGTGTGACATTAATCATTAAACCACTCTGGCCTTGTTTCCTTATTTGACAAATAGGGCAAATAATATCCCTCTCAGAGGTTGTTGTTGTCATTCATTCATATATACCTGGCATTTACTGAGGATGTACAGTTGAGCTCAAGGAGCTTGATGCCCAGGAGGAACGAGCCATACACACATGTTGCTGTGTTACCCAACACTGCATGTGAGAAATGCCAGGCTAGCCTCAGAACAAGAGTATGAGAGGGCTGGAGAAGAGAGATGAAGACACCATGCATGACTCAGCAGCAATGATCTAGGCCAGAGGAAAGCAAAATGTGGAGCCAACTTTCCAAGTAAATTCCATTCTCAGTACTTAGCTTTCTGGTCCACGAAGCTGCTCTATGCTACTTCTTCACAAGAACTTCTGCTTCTTATTCAAGAGTACCTACCCCTTTGAACATGACTTGGCTGTCCTGGATAGCACCATGGCCCTAGAAAATTTGATTTATGTGACCTTCCCATTCTTGCAGAATCTCTTCAGGCTATAACAGCACCTTGCTCTCCTTCATTGAGGTCATTGCAATCTTCAGTTATTAATTCTGTGATTATGTGAACACCAATCACTTCACTCAATGCATCTTATGTTCCATGAGGACACAATCTATATTGTATACCGAGTGCATAGCATGGTGTCTGACAAATAGTAAGAGCTCAGTAAACATTTGGTGAATGAATAAATAAGTGTCAGGTCTCCTGTCTCCACTATGTCACTCCACCCAACTCATGACTGAAGTTAGGTTCAGTAATGCTTATTGAATCTGAATGCTTCAAAAGAAAAATGATCCAAATAAAATAAATTTGTCTCAAATATAACCCAAACTATTCATAAGTTTTCACATTTTAATAGAGGATTGTAAAGGAAGGCTGTTTACGCCATATGAAAGACTATCTAATGGTGGAATTTCTGATTAGAGGGATATTTAATAGAAAAGAGACAAGAAAATGTTTTGAAGTATTTTCACATGCACTATTGTGCTGCTCTTTAAATTACAGCATCTGTGTACTTGTTTACTCATGAGGTTGAGCAGGAGTAAGAGAATAAAGAGGTAAAGAATCATTTGGGAAAAAAAATACCTAATTTTTACTAAATCAGGATAATTTTTATTTATTCTGCCTTCATTAAAGGTGAAGAACTAATTGAATTAAGTGTGTGCTAGAAATTATAATAACTGTTCTTTGAAGTGCAAATGCTTGGGTACATAAAGAATAATTTAAAAAGCAGGTCAGAAAGAGTCCTTAATGCATTCTGATGTAGCCAAACGTTATAGGTTGTGCTTTTCATGTCACTTCATTTGGAAATATTTCACCATAACGTGACATACCAAAATAACTTAGGCATGAAAATATTTTCTTTCTCTTTAGCAAGAATGAACTGTGAACCATTATGTGCTTGGATATAAACTGAAATCATAGGACTAAAGAAGTAATTCCTCATCATAAATGCTAACTCTGTGAAGAGTAAAAGACTAACAAGTCTGCAAAGAGTGTGGATTTCCATCTGAATGTTGGGATGCTGAACCAAATAATACACATACTTGATTTGGATTGAAAATCAACTCATTTAGCACAGTGTCAATGGCCCTAAAAATGGCATGTTTCTTACTTTATAGATATCATCTGCTCAATTTGCCTTTAATTTACTATATAAGTAGTGTGACCTCATTTCATGGAGATGAAGACAACCTCAGATTCATTCAGAAGCAATAATTATGGATTGCAGAAGGAGAACATAATGAGAAGATCCCGTTTGCATAAAATTGCTATTTGAATGTTGGATGCCAGTGTTGGCTTTCTCAGGGTTTGACACATCTGCCAGACTCAGCTAGGGCTCCAATGGGAAACAACAATTTAATGTGAGTGCTGGAAATGTTGAAGTCTATAAGATTCATGGGGATGGGCATTTCAGCTGATGGAACAAGTTGTCTTTCTGCAAATAGAATTATCACAGGCCTGCCAACTTGCATTTATGAAGCTTATCTCTATTCAGACTTTAAAATGACCCTCTGAGGTCAGTATTATTAGTAGTATTCCCATTTGACAGATAAAGTAACTTGCCCCAAATCATGCAGTTAGGCAGTGGCAGAACCAGAACAACGAGATCAGAATACAGAGCCCAAAGTCACATTTTATTACCTCTTCTCTCTCTTTAATTATCTCTTTTATCCACGTATTTATCCACCCTTCTATCTATTTCTCTCACTCCTCATTCTTCTCTCCATTTGTCTATCCAACCATGTTCTTTCTCTGTCTTTTTCTGTATCTTCATGTATCTCTCTGTCTCTGTCTTTCTCCGTGTACTCTCTTTCTCTGACTTGGTCTCAGCCCTTGTGAGTTTTTGTCTTTCTCTTATTCCCTGTCTCTTTCTTTACCTTACACTTTCAGTCTATTTATATAATTCTGTATCTATCATCCACCCATTATGTATCTATATATCCACCTATGTATGTTTTGTCTTTATTTCTTCATCCAGCCATCCATACTCCCATTCGTGGTTTCTATATCCCAATATCCTTTTATGAATCTGTCAAATACTTTCCATTTTTTCTCTCCTTTTCTCTGTCTCTCTCTTGCTCTCACATTTTTCTATTCTCTCACCCTCATCTCTCTCTCTCTCCCTCCTCTCCCTCCCTCTCTTCATTCAACATGTTTTTCTCATCCAGGTATTTTAGGCATAGCCTTAACCCCTGCCCAAGGTCAAGAAACGCATCCATCCCACGTGTCAAAGGTACATGCCTTGCTAAAGCAGTAAAACATCTACCTATGGCTCAACTAAAGGTCAACCCTGTTGCTACTTGATGAAAGACAACGTATTAGAAAGAAAATTATCCATAGGGCTCTCACATTTCTATATATTTTATGAGTAGGAATGAGAGGCACTATCTGCCCTTTGTTCCAGATTATCTTTTCAAGGACATGTGCATACTGAACAGCCTTGGAAGACAAAGATAATGTCTTCCTCTGAAGCTAAAAACAGGTTTGCTTACATCCTTGGAAGATAGAGATAGTATCTCCTTCTAGAGGAAAGGGCAGGCAGCCTTAAAATCCAGGATAAATGAGATCATGTCTCCCTTGGGCAGAGGGCATACCTGGCCAACGGGTAATTCAGATTCCTTAAGTTTAAGGTTCCTCTCTTCTAATGTAACCTACTGCCTGAACAGGCATCTCTATGGGCCCATCTGTGTAGACTCTGTGAGACTGGAGGGTAAGGAGAATGGGTACAAATATGCTGATGCTCATGCTGCCTGTGGTATCCTAAGTAACAAAGTCCTCTGTGTCTGGCACATGAGCCTCCTGTACTCTGCAGGCTTCCATGAGAGTGTGGCAGGCTAATGCGTCAGCTTGCAAGTGGCCAAAAATCTCAGCCCCTTCACAGTCTTGCCTCAAATCTGTACGTTTTTTCCTCCTGTCTCAGCAGCATACTGGTCCTCAAAAGTTTTTTTTTTTTTTTTTAATATCTTGAAAAGGGGAATGTTTTAACCAAATTTTTCCAGCTTCCTATTTTCCATTAGGAAATGGTTCCTATTTGAACAGCAAACTCAGGTATCCCTTGCTCTATCTGTGATTTTAATGAGGAAGAAAATCATTTCCATCCAGGCCCTTCACAATGCCTTCCCCTCTACATTTAATTTGGTGGGGTGGGACTGGGCATGTACAAGCTCTACCATCTTTGTGAAGCCAACGCAACTGAAGGATCACATGACAGTGTGACCTGGAGGGGCTGTACCTGGGGAAGTACAATTGGATCAGATGCCCCTGGTACCTCAACTCACATCCTCTCAGCCTCACATCTGATCCCAGGTGTCAGCTGCAGGCAGGTGCTTACAGGTTTTGACTTACTTCGTAACTACCGTGGTTCATCAGTTATGCCCTGTGAGTCTTTCCCTTTCTATTCTGGGGATTCTCTGACGTCCTCAAAGCAAGCAACTGTCCACTCCCAGGCATCAGTGCACTTCCTAGAAGTGCAGAGCTGGTAGTGCCCAAGGGACCACCCTCAAACGTGGGGTCTGGGGGGTTATGGATAAATATTTTTCTCCATTGATTCTTAGGTGGAAAATTCTGAGCAACATCTATAAGCTGTTTAGAGAGCCCTCAAAACCATCAAATCCAACTGGCCTATAGCAGTGACCTCAACAAAATGCACCCTCACATGGTTTTCCTTCCTTCCTTCACTCTCCTTTGTTCCTCTCTCCTCGTCTCTGGGGTCACCTCAAAAATAAACTGCCTGTACACAAGTCCTTGCCTCAAGTTCTATTTCTGGAGGAAATGCAAGCTAATCTAAAGGTGAACTAGAAAGACCAAGGCCTCTGGAACCAGATAAACTCGAGTCTGTATATTAGCTCTACTGCTTTCTTCTGGGAGATCTTGAACTAGTTATTTAATCTCTCTGAGTTACAGCTTTTTCATTTGTAAGATGGGAAAAATAATAACTTGCATGGGTGGGGAATATTGATTATGACAAAAAAAACATGCAGTCCTTAGCACAGGGTCTGGCAGGGCATCAGTGTTCAACAAATAGCAGCAATTATTGTTATAGCCTGAGCAAATCCCAAGGGTACCCTGGAAACTACAGGTGCAGAAATCCTGATGTTCTGACTGCAGTGACTATCCGGGGACTGCTAAGCTGCAGGACTTTATCACTTTAAGGACCCCGAACCGCATGAATTATTTATCAATTACCGTTTATAGAAATGGTTGCATCATAAGTAGCTTCTGGATCCATTAAACTTTTTAAGGCACGTGTGGAGAGAGAATACATTTGGAGAATTATGCCATGTTGTTGCTTTCTTCTTCTTCTTCTTCTCCTTGATTCTTTCTAACTCTCATTCTTTCCTCTGTCCAGTCAGCTAATCATTGTGCATTTGTGGCCTCATGGAAGCGATGACACAGCAGAAATGTACAAATTTTTTTTTTAAAAGATTCAATTCTTGTTTATGTATTTATTTAATGCAATAAAGCTAGAGTAGAGGCCATAGTTTTGGAGAAAGTCTTCCCTCCTTCTTATTTTATTTTTTAATTTTTTTAAATTAATTTTTATTGGAGTATATTTGCTTTACAATGTTGTGTTAGCTTCTCGTGCACAGCCTCCTTTTTAAATAGTAAGGAATTCTCAGAGCATAAGGAAAGTTAGAGAGAGTGGAGGTTCAGATGGAGAGTATGGTGAATTCACACAGGTGAGAATGGAGGCTGGATTGGAAATGGCCCTGCCTCCCCTGGAGTGCCACTGGGTGAGCCCCATCTCTCTCCCCGCCTAGTTGCTGTATGAAATACGACTGAAATTCCACAAAGAGCTCAGTGCATTGCAGTGAGCACTGAGTGCTTCCTCTGTTGGGGACACTCGTTAGTTGTTCTTCCTGTTGTCATCTACTGAATACCTCCCTTCAATAGCAGTTGGATTTCCAAATGGGCCCCTGAAACTTTGCTGAGTCAGCATTCAACTTACTCTATGTGAAGAATTCCCTTTTCAGAATTCCAAGATTCCTAAAAGACCTGAAATGAAGGGTGGGCCCAAGTGTGGAGGTGGGAGAGTGTTATGTCTTTGGTATGACATCTACCCCAGGCCAGGACATTGGTAAATCAAGTCCCATGACACATGCATTATTTATTAAAATATACAACATATTGAAGGAGTTCAGAATATGCCACTCCAAAATATTCCACTCTGGCATATTGATTAATTTGAGTTAAAAGCACTTGAAAAACAGAAAATACAAGGAAAACACTCTATCCTTCTTTTTCTTAAGAGCAGGAGATGAAATTCCCATATGAAATGTATCCTCCCCAGATCCCAGCAGGAAAGTATCATTCTTATCAAGGACAAGAAGTTGAGATCAAGAGAATTCTCTACAACCAGTTATCATATGATCCTGCAATCCCACTCCTGAGTATATATTCAGATAAAACTATAATTTGAAAAGGTACATGCACCCCAGTGTTCACTGCAGCACTATTTACAATAGCCAGGATGTGGAAGCAACAGAAATGTCCATCAACACATGAATGGATAAAGAAGATGTGGTACATATATACAATGGACTATTACTCAGCTGTAAAAAGGATGAAATAATGCCATTTGTATCAACATGGGTGGACCTAGAGATTATCATATTAAGTGATTTAAGTCAGACCGAGAAAGACAAGTATCATATGATATTGCTTATATGTGGAATCTAGAAAAATGATACAAATGAACTTATTTATAAAACATAAACAGACTCACAAACACAGAAAACAAACATATGGTTACAAAAGGGGAAAGGGGGGGAGGGATAAATTAGGAGTCTGGGATTAACATATACAAACTACTATATACAAAAGAGATAAACAAGGACCTACTGTATAGCACAGGGAACTATACTAAATAGTTTGTAATAACCTATAAGGGAAAAGAATCTGAAAAAGAACATATATATACATATACATATGTGTATATATGTATATATATATATATATAACTGAATCAGTGTGCTGTACATCTGAAACTAACACATTGTAAATCAACTGTACTCTAATTAAAAATTTTAAAAATTAGAGGAGAATTCTCTACAAGCAGACCTTGTTAAAATAATTCTTATCTTCCTTAAGCCACACTGCATAGTTTAATTACTTTTCCATAATTGCCTCTCCTTGTTCAAGCTCATATAAAGGCATGTAGCTTCACCATATCTTCGGATTGTCATTCATTACGAAGGCTCCCATGTTACATAAGACCTACATTAATTAAATTTATATGCTTTTCTCCTGTTGATCTATCTTATGGTAGTTTAATTCTCAGGTCCAGCTGGGAAAAAACCCTAAGAGGTAAAGGTAAAATGTTGCCTCCCCTACAATTTCCTGCATGTTTTTCTGGCTTATGCTACACACATTCTATGGTCTCTGGGAATCCTGGAGGGTAAAACTCCACACATGTGTGGGTTCCAACCCCAGAGAAGACCATGCCTATAAGATGGGAGTTATGAACTGATCTTCACAAACACCCTCCCACTTAACCCCGAAGTGTCATTTCCAGAAGATCCCTATGTTACAGTCACTAATGAATTAGACCAATGGGGATCGGGAACACTGTAGCCAAGAGGCACATCTGGCTAGAAGCATCCCCACTAGTGGCTGAGACGTAGATGCCCTGATTGTGGATGGCAGACTCAGGACTTCTGAGATTATTACACTTAGCAGGCAAAGGGGGATTTACATAGAGATAGAGTAAAAGCTGACGGCAGCAATCTTTTCCTTGACAATTTCAGTGAGGATCAATGCCCTCTAAATGTTGGAACATAAATGTTTCAACATTTAGAACATAAATGTTCCTCTCTTACCCTTTACCATGAAAGAGGTGGTGAGTTATACAGGAAAGATCACTGCACTTCTGAATGACATTGGGAAAACTGTCTTCTCTCTGCCCAAGCCACCTGACCTCCAACCCTAGGCAAATCTTTTTGTAAAGTGTCTCTCCTTAAGCCCATTAATTGATGGTGAAAGTATTCGTTATCTCAAGCTCAGTAACAAATTTCCTCAAAACGTAACAGCTTAAAACAACGACAAATGTCATTTCACAGTTTCTGCAGGTCAGGGATGGAGTGCAGCTTAGCTGGGTGCCTCTGGCTCCAAGTTTCTCCTGAGGTTGCCGTCCAGGGGCAACCTGAATTCCTACTTCATGACCAAAGATAAGTCATTCAGCCATTGTCTTCTCTAGTTTCTTTCTTCACTGCAGAATTTACCTGTATTTAAACCCAATCCCCCTTATCTCTGTTGTCTCAGAAAAAAGGATGAGAGTGAGAGAAATGTAATTTTGAGAGCACCTCCTATTTGCCAAGCTCTGTTTTATATACATATCACATACAATTTACTAATATTTTAACATGTTGCATGCAATGGATTTGGCATTGAATTATCTCATTGAATCCCTGCACCATTTTATAGGTGGTCTGAGACTCAGAGAAGCTAAGAAATTTTCTCAAGCTGAGACAGCTGGAGGGGGATTGGGAACCCAGGTTCCTACCCATCACAGTTTCCTGATCTCCAAAACTGCTTCACATCTACATTGTTGCTCCTGTCTCATCCTGTTTTATATGGGAGCCTCTGCCCTTCATCACTTGTATTTTCCCATCTCTGGATGTATTGACTACAAACATGCTCTTAGGCAACAAGTTCAAGCCTCTTTTATTCTAAAAAAAAAAAAAAATAGGAAGGAAAGAAAGAGGAAGGAATGAAGGAAGGAAAGAAGGAAGGAAGGAAGAGGGAGAGAGGGAGGGAGGGGAAGAGAGAGAGAAAAGAAAAAGAAAAAAAAATAAGGTCTCCCACTTTCAACCATTACCTTATCATATTTCCATTCCATCACTTCTGTTCCTGTCCCCAGATGTCCCAATAAAGAGCTTTTCCTCAGTGGCTCCAGGCTCTTGCCTGTCCTCCACCCATCCTTGCGGTCCCTCTCTAACCCTCTGTAAGGTGAGCAATGAGTAGAGCTCTGGCTCAGTCCTTCTCCTTTCCTGCTCACCCACACAGACCGTCCTCCACTAAAGCCTGGTTTCTCAAAATGCTCCATTTCCGTGGGCTGCAATATTAACCATTCCAGCTTCTTCTTCTGTGTTTCTCACCGGTCCTTCTTGTTCCTAGTCATTCTCTTTCCACTCATCTCTAAAGTAAGCCTCTGTATCAGTTTCCTCCAGCTGCTACAGTAGTAATGTACCACAAACTGAGTGGCTGAAAATAGCAGACTTTTATTTCTCTCACATTTCTGGAGGTTAGAAGTCTGGAATCAAGGTGTCAGCAGGGCCATGCTCCCTCTGAGATGCTTCATGGAATCCTTCCTCGTCTTTTCCTAGCTTTTGGTGCACACTTGGAGTTCCTTGGCTCACAGCTGCATCCCTCCAGCCTCTGCCTCTGTCATCACGTGGGCTTCTCCCTTTGCATGTCTGTGTCCCCATTTTCTTCTTCGTATGAAGACAGCAGCCACATTGGAATAAGAGCCCATCTCACTCCAGTATGACCTCACCTTAACTAATTATAACTGCAATAAACTTATTTCCAAATAAGGTCACATTCGGGGTCCTGGGGATTAGGACTTCATCCTACATTTTGGAGGGGACACAATTTGACCGGTAACAGTCCTCTTTGAGAGTCTGTGTTCTACCCTCCACTCTTGTCCTTGATTCACAGCTATAACCAGCACCACCACCAGAGTTCCCAGATGATGCAATTTTCCCTAAATTTTGTTATTTTGCACTAATGTTCTCTTGGACTAAAATTAGCAGCTCCAAATGCCTGAAAGATATCCCCACTTGTATGTCCCACGGGCACAATAACCCAATATTTCTAAAGGCCAATGGCCAACATGAGGCATCTTTCACTCATAAGCCGTGACCACCAAACCACCATCCTTGCTCACCTCAACCCCTGCAGCAGCCCCCCACTTAATCCTGCCTCCCCTCTGCCTCTGCCTCCGCCTCCATGTCTCCTGGTAGCCAACAGGAAACTCTTAAATGCAGAAAGCATAGCACTCCTTCACTCTACAAAACCCTGTGGCTTTCAGCTGCCTTTAGGGGAAGAAACAAAGCTCCTTCAAGACTGTGCATGTTCTCCTGCAGCTTCTGGTCTTGTCACATTCTGTGTATTTCATTTCCAGGGGTTCCATTCATCTCTTCCATACATGCATCCCCAGCACCTAGGATAGTGTTTGGCATATAGTAAGTGTGCAGCAGATGTGTTGCAAAAAGTAATTAACTCTTTATTGCCCCCATATTCATCACACAGACACTCCTTGAAGATGTCTCTTTCACCATCCTAGCCATTTTGTATGCAACATTTTGTCCATCAACAGTTCAGATGCAGCACAGGTAGACTTTTCTTGTGGTTTTACACCATCACTCCCATGGCTGGCAAGGCCAGCGCCCTCTCTAAATTCTCAGTTCCCAGAAAACCATCTGCAAGGATATCCTCCAACACCATCTCTCAGAAGCCAAAATGCCCTGCATCTCTCAGTCCTTCCATCACAAGGATGTCTCTCCCTGACTCTGCACTGTGCTTTGCCTTCAAAACCCCAAACAGCATTTCATGCACCTCATCTTCCTTAAAATCCCTCTTTAGAGCTCTTCTCCAAAAGTCAAGGGCTGGGCAGTTACCGAGTTGTGTTTTATCAGTGCATCTCAATTACATTAGATGCAGGACCAGGAATTTGTTGTTTTCGTTTGTTTTCTCTTTTAATTTTTAATTCCAATCAATCACTACCTGATATTATCATAAAACACAATAAAAACGAATTACTACAACAATGAAACGTCTGTTGGATTCTGCAGCAGTGTCAGGTTACTATGACAGCTCCCACGTGTTACATCTGTGGTCCGAATTTCCTTTGTGGATGGGTAACCAGCAGTTCATGGGTCAGCACCAGTGCACAGACCACACTTAGAGAAGCCTTGATCGACCGTCTTCCTCCTTCTACTCACCTCTGTCCCCCAAGCCTTCCTCTCAAAGACCCTGTTCTTCCATTGACATTGTTCCATTGTTCTTCCATCTGACATTGCTTGAATGTCAACTCAGGCAAAAAGAGTCCTGCAGTTTCCTGGCCCTCCAAGTCATCATTTGTGCTCCTGAATGTGAATCTATCCTGGATCTCTGTTCCCCACGTGTGTTCAAATCCAAATCTCTCTCCTCACCAAGTTTGTTCTTTCTCTCAAGCTATCAACTCTGTAAAGAGATTGTGATTATCCCCGCCATTGATGGGAGACCACAGCCTCATCTACACATTTCCCTTCCTTTTTTCCCAACACATCCATTTGGTGGTCAGGACCCAGGGATTCAAGTCCTGCAATGTTTTCTTGCGCCTTCCTTTTTCTGCCCCACCCCATAGACACACTCCTAGCTCAGGGCCATATTATCTCCCAATCAAATTATTACGGTTGCTTCTAAATTGGCCTTCCTGCTCCCTGCTTTCCTCATTCTCCAACTCGTTATGCAGAACGAGTCCAGAAAACAATTTCTAAACCAGAGCTGTGATGATTATCGCACAGCTTCTCTAAAGCCTTTAGTACATCCCCAGAGTCTACAGCATAGAAGCCTGTGGTCCTCAGATGCACATCCAAGCCCTCCACAGCGGCTGAATGTAGTGTCTTTCCTACAGGTCCCAGCCTGTCTCAGCTGAGACCTGTCTTTCCTTAGGTCTCAGCCAACCCCAAGAGTACTCAGGAAGTGCCAGATAGGTAACACCCACAGGAAGAGCCCCTGACCAATGAGGGAGAGGAGTTGGTGGATCAATATCTCAGAGGACCCCCCGTGGTGGGATTAAGCCCACCATGGTAACCCGTTCCATGCCAACTGGAGCCTGAGGCAAAATAAATAGGTACACTCTTATATACAATTTTAAAGTAGTTTTAAATGGTTAATGGTTTTAATGAAAATATTATCATTGATGAGTTTGTTTCCATGAAAACCAGTAAAGTAAAATTATAATGAAATTTGAGTTTGATGTAAACTAGTATTTAAATTTAAAATAATGGTGTGAGTTTTTAATTACCTTATTTGATTTTTCAATATCTTTTCAGTTACTTTCATGTTCTGAAGCAAATTCACCATTTTAAAAAATACACTTAGAATGTGTTTTTACATAATTTTTTCCTTTTGCCTCAGGCTCCAATATGGCTCAGCACAGCACCGTCAGATCCTATCTTTATTTAAAATGTTGATAATTTTTATCACATTTTTGTGGTATTTTGATATTTAAAAAAGTATTTCATTAAAATATTATACATCCTGATTACTGAGTGTTTGGCACCCCTTACGGTAAGTTCCCTACAAACGAACAAGTTCTGTTCCAAGAGTTCGTTTGTAAGTCCCGTTTGTTTGTAAGTCCAACAAAGTTAGCCTAGGTACCCTGCTAAACACAGTCATTATCGCTTGGTGCTTCTTAGCAGTACCAGCTACATCATCGCTGTTTTACGCTTGCTTCCAGACATCCTGGGCTTGAAATAAAGATACGGTACTACTGTACTCTATAGCGTACTGTACAGTAAAGTACACAAAAGCTCAACCAACTGTAGAGGATGCACGCATGTAACAATGTATACCAGACACGTGAACTGACTTACGTGATTGGACATGTGAACGCACGTTCGCATCTTTGAAAGTTCGCAACTTGAAGGTTTGTATATAGGGGACTTACTGTATTTTCTGCATCGAGGTCAGTGCCTCCCTTACTCCACCCTATCCTGGCCCTGGTAGGATCTGCTCACTCTTTCCCTCATCTCTCCCTTGATTGGCTTTCTTCCCTTCCCTGCCTCACTTTGCACTCCCCTCACCCTACTTCCTGGGATTCCTTCCCCAAAAGAATAAAGTCTTCATTTTAGGATCTGCTCTTGGAGGTATCCAAATTAAGATATCCTTTGTGGCCTAGTAACAATCGACTGTCACAGAAACACTCACACTACTGTCCTTCGAACCTACACTCGGCCAGTTCAGGGTGTTTACTACTCCTACCTTGATTAGCTGTAATAAAATATGCAGAAGCCCTTGTTCAGAAAGCTCTAAATAATCATGGACAATCTTTATTAACTTCTTGTTTGTCTAGGAAACTCCCTCTCCCTAGAATTCCTTAGTCTATGTTTACCAGTTAAAAAATGAGTCATGCCACCACCCCCATGAAGTCACTGTTCCCACATTTCCTCACTCAAATTTATCCCCTTTCTCTCTGTCCCCATAGCTCAGTGATCATCTATATGAGAGCCCCTATCCCAGGCAATTTATATCCTGGGTATTTTAATACGCTTTATCTCTTCTACTAGACCATCAGACTAAAAAAATGGGGACAACCACTGCATCCTATCTTGCAGTGGCCCATTGCACATTCAGTGTCTGGTGAATTGAATTAAATGAAGAATTCAATAAACTCAGAACAAAATGCATTCAACAACAGGACCTTCACTTGGGTGAACAGAGCAGGTGGAGATACCCACAAATATAATCAAAGCAGAGCTATCAGGGAACACAACGTACCAGATTAGTTGGCTTGACTTGTGCCTGGGTGGTAGGTTCAGAAACATACACACCCAGCAAGCTGGAGGTAGATTTGGCAAACAAGGATACACAGAAACTCCTGGCCTCATCCAACAACTAAAGGTTCTATCTTTACTGTTACCAAACTCTCCCTGATGCTGATGTTTGCCTCCTTGTGCATTAGGTGCCAAATATTCCTGACGGGTGTCCTCAATCAGGTCAGAATTGGGGCATGAGAAAAAATAGCTGGCATCTGCTCTGATCCTGATGGTAGGGTTGATTTAAGCCTTGGCAAGCTCTTCTCAAAACCACCTGGCAGCAAATCTGAACACACCCACATATGCCATTCAGTTGGCATTTTATAGAACTTCCATAAATCTCTAGGTTCTCCAAATTGCTCTATGGACAGCTGAATTTTCCTTGGCCATGATTAAACTGCTCGTGTCATCACCCCCGCCTTGCCAACAATTCAGGCGGTGCAGGAGCCAAACAAAATAGCACCCTGTGCAAAAAAGCACCTCGCGGGCTTTCCCCACCATCTAAGTCATAACAAGTTGTTCACGACAGCATTATTTATCATAGTGGAGAACTGAGAAAAAACCTAAATCACAGAGTAATGATTAAGCAAATTATTCCCTTTTCACAGGACTATATATAGAAAAAAATTACACTAATAGTAATATACTAATAATATTACTAGTTGTAATAATTTAGATTATACAAACATGGATGATTGTTTTCTCCCTTCCATTCATAATCCATTTTAATGCATTATGGATATGTATTCCTTTAATAAATATATGAAATAATGATACATGGTACACATTTTAGAAAATAAACTGCATGGACAACCTAAATTAGAGAAAACTCATAAAAGAAGAGCACTTGGGAGAGAGAAGTTCTAATCTGATTCTTTGCCTTGACAAAGACTGACAAATTCTCAATGTGAGTGGTGGTGGTATGTGTTTGTGTGTGTATAACATCTAGTTGTAATGCTCATACATGTTTTAACAACTGGCTCTAATAAACACCTCAATCTGTAGCATTTGCTGATTTCCATGATATAAATATTCTCACTGTAGCCAAGGGTTGGGCAGAAATGCACACAATTGATATCACAAGGCTGTAAGAGCCGAGCCAGCCCAAGGCACCTTTGGACTTCATTTCCCATTGAGAGCATCCCTGAGTTAACCACCTAAAAGTGGCTCCAGGAAAACAAATATCGTGGTCAACTCAAAGCTCCTCTCCAAAGTTCATAGCTCCCTGACAAGACAAACTCATTGAGATACAAGATAGAAGGAGAAGATGCACATTGCCTCTGCCCATCTGTCCATTCCCCTTGAGTCCCTCTTCTTCTCCTGAACCACTGGAGACTTAGAGGGCTCTAAAGCCTAAGCATCAGATAGGAAACTCAATGTGGGCTTTTTTAACGGAAATGGCCAAGTTATGAAAAATGTTAAATGTGAAAAACACGTGTGAAGAAGAGCAGTAAGCATACTTTGGGATTTGTAAGTAAACATGAGAAAACCAAAATATCAATTGAAAAATTGATCAAGGAATTGCAGGGCTAGTAGGCGCCTTGGTGAATATTTAACTGTTCATTTTATAGAAAACAAAACTGAGGCCCAGAGAGTTTGAGTGATTCAAAGTCAGATTTCAAATCAGTGTATCTTGATTCCAAATAAATTGCTTTTGCCGTTAATTTGTCACCATACAAAAATTCATGTGAGCTCAAATTTTAGACGGTTATAATGATATATTTCAAGACAACAAAGACTCTAAGAATTTTTTATATTTTTCCCAGTGAGTTTAAGTAAGAAGTAAAGTTTTTTTTTTAATATCTTCAATAAGTTTATATTCTAAGCAGAAACTTTTCCCACACCTAACAGGAAGGTATTGGTATTCATTGTAAATGAAACTCTCTCTGATACTTTTCTGTTCCCTGTTCTGGTAGAAGGCTCTAGGCTGCCCCCATTCACCTCTTTCCATTTCATCAAAGTGAGTGTGTCCCACACACACACTGCAAGGAAGCCTCATCTTTGACTTCACTGCAGACGTTAGTCTTTGTAGAATGATATCTGGAAATGACTTCCTCGGGAGAGCTGGCAGCTTGCTTTCGCTGTTACTGCCAGTGGGCTGCATCTTGTCACAAGTGCCTACATTTTTGAGTGAAAACCTGAGCACTCTGAAACCTCATAAAACGATCCAGTTAAACATAAAACAGTGGAAAGCCAAATTCATATCTGTGCTTATATTCTCGCCATCACATTTGTTAATTTTATGAGCCTGTCTTGGGGTGTGCAAATCAACCCACGCATGTCAGACACATTAGGAAGGTTTCTTGATTTGGCCACATAACTCCAGTTAGAATTTCATCTGAGCATTTCTCATTACTAACATGCAAATGTATGTTAATATTCTGTGTCACTGGCTGGAATACAGATTCAGTCTCAGGATGAAAAGTAGAAACATACTACAATACAAACAGTTTAAAAGAAAGTAACTGGTTTGGCAATTAAGGCATCGACATAATCCATTGTTTATGGACCATAAATTTAGCAAAATCCTAAAAAGCACAATTCCCCGGCTGATATATTGAATCAGTAAGCTTGCGATACTTATTTAAGTTTCTTCTGGGTTGTATTGGAGGGGGATTAGAAGGTATCCAATGGGCAGAGAATAATATTTGGGGGTAAGTAGGAAGATCATTACTCCAAAAGCTCTTACTTCTGAGATTGACATTTTTCCTGCAATGAGAGTGTGAAATTGTAGAGAATCCATTCAGTTACCAAACCACATTCACATGATGATTTAGGGAATTTGGACTTCAGTATCACACTTAATAGAGTTATTTAAAATGTCTTTAAAGTTGTCTATCTATCCATCTATCATCTATTTATTTGCTTATTTGCTTACTTCCAGAACTGTAAGTTAACTTGGGGAGAATCATCTGTCCACTTGCTACTCAGAGCGTGATTTCAGATTTCACAGCATGAGCATCACCTTGGAGACACTAGAACTGCAGGATCTCAGATCCCAACCCAGACCTACTGAATCAGAGTCTGCATTTTACCAACATCCCAGGTGATTCAAATGCACATTAAAGTTCAAGAAACACTGATCTCAGTCCATTCACACCTGGAGCAACTGAAGAATTGTTCCAAGTTCTCATAGCTAGTTAATTGATGATCAAAACTCATGCCCATCCTTCTCTCCACCCCCTTGTCATTTCTGTTTGCATGAAATATCTTTTTCCATCCCCTTACTTTCAATCTATGTGTGTCCTCTGCCCTAAGGTGGGTCTCTTATAGGCAGCATATTGTAGGCTCTTTGTTTTTTTATCCAGTCTGCCACTCTACGTCTTTTGATGGGAGGGATGGACTGGGAGTTTGGCCTTGGTAGATACAAACGATTACATTTAGAATGGGTAAACAACAAGGTCCTAATGTATAGCACTGGAAACCATATTCAATCAATATCCTGTGATAAACCATAATGGAAAAGAATATTAAAAAAGAATGTGTGTATATATATATATATATATATATATATATATATATATATATATATATAACTGAGTCACTTTGCTGTACAGCAGAGACTGGCACAACACTGTAAATCAACTATACTTCAAAAAAACCCAGAAAACTCAGACCAAGAGTTCTTGAATTCCAGAATTCCAGAACTACATCTTTCCCCTGCTTTCCGCTCTTCCCTTGACGCATTTTTAGGCAAAAAATGGACAACTCTTTCTCCATAACCACTTATTACTAATCCAGTTGCTATCAATGCCCATCATTAATGTCAGGTTTGGCTGGATCTATTCTCTGCAATGATTTAAGTTTTGACATCTTTTAAGTTAATATAGTCCCAACTTTGACACGGGTACAATGGTTGGCAAAGTCAAGAGGAATGTATTTGTATCTGTTGGCAAAGATGAATCTACTCAGGAGACCTGGACAATGGTCTTTGGAGTATTTGTCAGTTTAATAGCAAATTAGAGAAGCTTAATTCCCCCCACCTTGTTCCAATCAGGAAAAAGCAGAAGTAGGCCTTGAAATAGCTTATGTTTTCCTAGAACCAACAAAGTAAACAGAACTTTACTTCAAAAAGATGGCTAAGTACAAACCAACAGAGGAAAAAAGTTTCAACGGACAACTCTCTACGGCTGGGAGATTCACAGCTGGTGAGAATGACCTGGAAGCAGATCATAGGAAAAATAGTTTATTTTCTATCACCCTAAGAGGAATGAATTGGAGAATATGGCTTGTTTTTTTCCAGTCTCTTAAGTTATATCAATGAAAAACAACAGCCATTACATAGCAGGAAAGGGGGAAGGAGGGGGTAGCCAGCACCAAAGCAGTGTCATTGTGAAGAGACAAAGACCCACTTAGTGTTTTAGTTGAAAGTTTGGAAACTGGCACAATAGATTTGCCGTGGACTGTTATCGCATAGAATTCTCCAGATTCCCATTTTTTTAAGAAGATGCTTTTACATTATTCAAGTTAAAAGTGAATGTGAGAAGTCACTGTCACTTGACAGTAAAGGAAATTAGGTTCAGAACAGTCTGAAGGTCAAAGACAAGGTGCATGTGAGGAACCTATGAATCTGACTCTCCATCCAGCACTCTGACTTGGCATAATACCTGCACTGACTGCCTGGATTTCAAGCTGGATTTTGCAAATGGAAATAATCTTATTTCTTGTTTAACAATTCCATAAGAGACTATTTCACAAAAACAGAAAAAATGTTAAGATCTTGGGGAAATAACAAAAGTATGTGGGTTAGCTTTGGAGGAATCTATTCTCCGGAATTTAAAATTTTGACATCCTTTTATGTTAATAACATCCAGACTTAGAGATCTGGTTCAAATGGGATATAGGTCAAGTGAAGTCTGCTTGCATCAGTTGGCAAAGAATAATGCATTCAGGAGGACTGGACATGGGTCCTTGAAGTCTTTGGGGCTTAATTAATATCTCAGTAGTACATGTGGCTTTTGGTAGCTCTCCTACTTCTGTTTCCTAACTTTAGGAAATGAGAATTTGGCCTCAAAGCTACAGACAGCTGTGAAATTGAATGCTCTATTGGAGCATTTTAAATAGCACATTTGGCCCTTTGGAGGTAACTAAATGGGTTTCACTTTTACAGATTTATAGAACTTGCTCTTTTGCCCAAATTTCCACCTCTTCCGGCTTACTCATTCCCAGGACTTTTGAATCATGCCCTTCATTACTCACATTCCCTACAGTCTGTAAGATAAGCTGGGATTGACTTCACACAAGACTAGCAAAGCTTATTTTCTTTCAGATGCTAGAATTTTTATCCATCTCTTTTCCTTCCCTATCAATACATTGAAAAGTACAAATTGCAGATACTCTAGTCTTGTGCCACTAGAAATGAAGATATGGTCAAGGAGTGACTTTTAACCTTGGTTGCACATTTGAAAGTCTGGGCAGCTTCAACTAATCCCCATGTCAGACTGTTTTCCAGTCCAGTTTCAATAGAACCGGCTAGGTAAGACCCAGGCATTGGTATTATGTAAGCAACTCATCAGGTGGGTCCAATGTCTAGCTAAGGTTGAGAACAACTGCTTTAAAACAGTTCTTCTCAGACTTTGGTAAGTGTCAGCATCACCCAGGGGCTTGTTAAAACACAGACTCCTGGGTCCAACTGCCCAACCACTGGTTAGCAGACAACTGCCTCAGTGTTACTCAGGCTGTGTCCCTCAGCCAGCACAACAGCATCACCCAAGAGCTTATTAGAAATGCAGATTCTCAGGCCCTACCCAAGACCCAGTCATGGGAGGCGAAGCTCCTGAATCTTCAAGACTACTAGCTCTCCAAGTGCTTTTGATGTTCACTAGCGTTTGAATAACAACCCTCTAACAATGAATACAGCTGAAAATATCTCACCAATAATATTTCAGACTATTCTAATAGTCTAATCACTCTTTAACTGCCTGATTTATCATTTGCTTCTGCAACACCCTGACAACTGTAGAATGCCTGGTCAAATTCATTTGTTTTGTTTGTTTGTTTGTTTCTTCAAGTATAGTTGATTTACAATGTTAGTTTCAGGCGTATAGCAAAGTGATTCAGCTATTTATATATATATATATTCTTTTTCAGATTCTTTTCTCTTATAGGCCATTACAAAATATTGAGTATATTTCCCTGTACTATACAGTAGATCCTTGTTGGTTGTCTATTTTATATATAGTAGTGTGTATCTGTTAACCCCAAACTCTTAATTTATCCATTTGTGATTCCTCATCTCACCTTATCTCCCCAGATGAACCTTCCTGATTCTCTCACAGACAGTACCCGTAAATGCTGAGGTCACCTCAGAAGAAGAGAACCCCTTATGGCTAAGCCAAGTCTCTGAAAATTAACACAGTGGTATGTCTGCCAAGGACCCAGATTCTCATTTTTTATCAAGGCTGGAGGAGGGGAGCATGATTTGAAAGCAAAGCCCATGACATCTTAGGGGGAAAGTGTCCAGGACAAAAATGTATGTGGGAGCCTGGCATATTTTGCTCCAGCTTCAATCAGGCACGATGTTCAATCAGGCTTCTAGCTGCTGCATGGGGCCCAGACAGGGCTCCAGACACAGAGCATACAGGCGAAAGAGCTTCTACATGGACCTGTTTCCAGCCCCTCTTCCTCCAGCACACTTCCCTGGATTTATACCCAGGGCTCCACTGCTTCCCTTCCCTAAACCCTCCCTTATTATTTGCCAGGTCCTCTGAGGTACCTCAGCCCCTACGTTTTTTTTTTCTGTTCAGCCATTGTCTTCCTCAGGTGAACACTGTCCCAGAGCTGAACCAGAATGTCAAAGTCACCAACAATTACAGGGTTATCTTTCAGTACCATCACTGGCTTTCAGCAGTGTTATAATGAGCCTATGAACTAGCCCCTTCTAACCAGAGAAACTCCAAAAAAAAAAAAAAAAATACCTTGGATGCCCTGATGGTTGATACACAAATCACTACTTCCCGGCCTCTATCCATTTTGAGCTCAGGGACAAAATCTGTGACTATCACTTATGAGCACAAGTCACTTTTTTTCTTCCCTAATTAAAATGCTACCTCACGTCACAATACGAGGTAAAAACAATCACTAGTGTTTCAGGCACTTGATAGACATCAGGGAAACTCACTTGAAAATTAACCTAAATATTTTCACTTTGAGATTTTGAGTGGCAGGACCAGAAATTTGCCTTTCTCTAACAAAAGGAAGAAACATAAATCTAAGAACAGTGGGGTGAAGCTGACCTATGTTGAAATTCCCCATAGGGAGCAACAAGCTTCTTATGCTGGTTGTGGGTTGTGTATAATATTTTACCATTTCCCACGTGTTTTGGCTTATAGAAGCGCAAGTGGAAAAGAATGCCTGGGATCAGGAAAAACATGCAGATTCAATAATTGCATCAAAGCCTTAAAGAATTGCTAGTCTCCAGGTCGGGTTGTCCTCTTTGTTATGAGTTTTAATATAACCACCTGCCCCCTTAAAATTATATTTTAAAAATTGGGCTCACTTCGCACATTGATGTATGTCCTCCTTAGGAAGGTGCTTTGTAACCAGGAAGCTGCATGCTAATGCAGGGGTTGCTATGGTAAGCAATCTTTTCCATTGAGCAGGAGAATAAACAGTTCCATGAATTCCTAAATCAATAGCTGGGACTGAACAGGATCCAACCAGGTATTTTAGCCCCTAAATATAGGTTTGGAGCTAGCAGAGAGTGTCTTCTCTGTAAATTCCTAATATAATTATAGGTGCTTCAGGAAATCTTGTGTTTTCCTCTTGCAGCTGATTGTTGATATTTTTTTTCAAAGTTTTTCATAACCCTCTAACATTTGTTTAAACATTGTTTTTTTTTTTTTCATCCAGATAAAGGCAGCTGAGAAAAAACTGCTGATTTTCATAGCTAAGAAAAGGAGCTTGCAGAATTAGGCCCTAATTAATGAATGCTTAATGAGCTAGAAGTGTTTAATGAACATTAACTAATAACAGTACAACAGGTATGCACATTTTAAGAAAAGAACACAATCTAAACAAAAAGCTTTGTTCTATTTTTTTGAGAAACTAAACTATCCATATGCTGCTGGGTATTCTCTGCTCACCCTCTGGTCCTCTTCTGCTTGAGGGCAAGAGGAACTTACCCGCATGGACCAATCAACAGGATCCTTGTCCCCTCCCCCCCAGCCTCCAATTGGATTCATCCAATGGGTGATACCAGTGGGGGGTGGGAGGAGGATGGGAAAGTAGGGTTTGGCTCCCTCCTGCCAAGTGGCTGCATGTTGGCTGAGATTCTCCACCTATAGTCACAGCTCCTGGGTGCTGGTCGCTATTTTCTCCCTTAGTCCATTCCCGCCTTGAAGTGATAAAGAGCCCCTCACTATTGCTAGCCCCGGGGGCTTCACAGTTCCTTGTTGGTTCCCCTTCATCCTGCACACAGTTTTGTAAACATATTTTTTTAACTCTCCTCAAATTCCCCATCTGAGTGTGCATGTGCTTCCTTCTGGGGCCCTGACCCCTACTCCTAGGGAGTCAATTTTTCATTAGGATAAGAAAATAAATAGATTAAAAATCATAACTAAATTTTTATTTAAGTATACTTTTTAAGCATATCTTTTAGGATACAACTCTGCATTGGGCAATTTCAGGGCCAAATCAGCCACCTCTCTAACATAATTGGTAAGGTCAAAAATACTCTCTTATATGCTTATGAATCACTTTGATCCATAATTTGTACCTTATTTGCACCCTGTTTCCTGTATGTTTTCCATGTCTTCACCAAAGTGAAAACTCTGTGAAGGAGGCTTTCCAGACAGCTGTTGCACTCACCAAGGGGCAAGAGACATAAGGAAGAGCATAAAAATTCAACCTGCTATGAAGGAGGATGTTGTGATGAAGTTTTCCTCTGTGCACTTTGTCTTTTACTCCCATTGGTCACTTCCATCTGAAAGGTAGGCCCTTTGGAGGGAGGTCACCCACTCCATATTTTTTCTCTCTACTCTAGATTCTCTTGAATAAATTTATCGGTTGTGATTGACAAGCAGACACTGAGCAAAAAACTCTCTTTGACCGTCGCAGTGGGAAGGTGCTTTACCTCAGAGCCATAAGGAATGGTAAGGTATGCATTTTAAATAGAAGTAGGGGTGTCTTTTTCTTTTCCCCATGGGCTTGTCCTCCTTCAAATCCTAAGGCTCTGCTGCCCTCCACAGAGAGGCATCCGTGTAAGACGCATCAGGAGAGAGGCAGGGGCCCCTCTTGCCCTGACAGAGCAATCATCTCGTTAGCACAGCCCTTGAACAGGCCTCTCCCTCTCTGTGGGACTCTACATGATAAATGACTCTGTCATTGGGACTCGTTGGGCACACTCTAATTTTCAGACCCACCATCCCTCCCAGGAGAATATTGGATGATGGTGTATTAGGACATTTTCCCTGTGTGTGACAGTGTTGTTGGCAAGAACCCGCATCTCTTACCAATTTATGAGTAATATTGGGTATAGCCCCAGGGAGATAAGAAGCTAGTCCGGCTTTCAAAACTGCCTAATTCGCAACAAAAGAACAGCTTAGGCCTGGAAAGATATAGGCTTGTTAAGTTTTAAGTGGAAAATCACAAGGTTATAAATGAAATGTAGCCACATGCTCCTATGACTAAGTCTACCCTCCTATCAAACTCTTGAAATAGAAGCTGAAAGTGCCCACTAACTATGAACATATATAAATTCTATGACCCACAATACAGGTTTTACATTTGCCCATATATTTACCTTTACTAAAAAACTTTACATTTTGATATAGCTTTGAGTTACTATCTACTGTCCTTTTGTTTCAACTTGAAAGACTCTCTTTAGCATTTCTTGTAGAGCAAGTCTACAGCAACAGACTGCCTTTGCTTTCTTTTAAAATCTGAGAATGTCTTATTTCTCATTCTCTACTTCTGAAGGATAGTTTTACTAGATGTAAATGGTTTTACTGGATATAGATGAGATATTGACAGGTTTTTGTTTTTCTTTCCATCTAGCACTTCAAATATATCTCCACTGCCTTATGGCCTGCAGAGTTTCCACTGAGAAGTCAGATGTTATTCTTACTGAGGATCCCTTGTATATGAGGATCCCTTGCTGCTTTCAAGACTTTATCTTTGTGTTCCAACAGTTTAATTATAATGTGTCTTTGTGCGTATCTCTTTGCTCAGGAATCACTGAACTTCTTGGATGTGTAGGTTCATGTATTTTATCAAATTTAGGAAGTTTGGGGCTGTTATTGGTTCAAATATTTTTTTCTGCCCTTTTCTCTCTTCTCCTTTTGGAAATCCTATAATATTTATGTTGGTATGCTTAGGCTCTGATCATTTTTCTTCAATCTTTTTTCTTTCTTCTCCTCAGGCTGCGTAATTTAAAATGCCCTATCTTTGTATTCACTGATTCTTTTGTCTACCCGTTAGAATCTCTGGTTTAACTTCTGTAGTGAGTTTTTCATTTCATTTCAAATCCAGAATTTCTATTTGGTTCCATTTTTTATTTCTATCTTCTATCCCCTACTTGTTCATGCACTGTTCTCCTGGTTGCCTTCTGTTCTTTGCCCATGATTTCCTTCAGCTCTTTGAGCATATTTGTTTTAAATATGCAGTTTAAATAGACTGTTTTAGTCTATTTAAAGTTTTTTGTCTAGTAAGTCCAATTTCTGGGCTTCTTGAATGGTTGCTATTGATTAGTTTTTTCCTGAGAATAAGCCATATTTCCATGTGTGTGTGTGTGTGTGTGTGTGCGCGCGCACGTGCTTTGTAGTTTTTTGTTGAGAACTAGGCATGTTGAATATGGTAGTATGGTAACTCTGGAAATCAGACTCCCTCCCCTGGGATTACGGTTGTTTCTTATTGAGGGCTACAGTTGTATGTTTGTTTAGTAACTTTTCCATGTTATTCCTGCAAAGACTCTATTTCTTGTCTGTGTGGACACTGAAGTATTTGTTCTGTTATATCATGGTCAGCCAGTAAACTGACAAAATTTCCTTGAGTGCCTAAATCCAATAAGAGAAACAGAGAGAGAGAGTAGGTGTTCTGTCTTTCATAGTTTCTTCTATAGATGCTGCCTGGGAAGCCACTTTAGCCAAATGAGTTTTAAACAATGGATAGCCTCTCTGCTGGTCCTAATGACCCACCAGGCAGATAAAAACACACAACTTCAATTTTTAGAGAACAAGGTCCTTATTCCACATTCTGGCACGAACAAGCTGTACCAGGATCTCAGGCTGGAGACCTCATGGCTGCTTGCCACAGGGCTAGGAGATAGAGGAGGGTAATTACTGTGCAAAACCCTAAAATCCACTGAAATTTATCAGCGTCTTTCTTCAAGGACTCCTTTAGATACTATATGACTAGATACTAGAATTCCAAAATACTTCATTCTAATAGTTCTTGCCAGCTCAATAGTTCTTGTGATGTAGGGACCAATTCCTGAAGCTTTCTACTCTACTAGCTTTTGTGATGTCACTCAACATATTTTAATATTTGGCAAACTGAATTCCTTATGTGTCTTCTATTGTCAGATTCTTTTTCTAGCTGCTTTTGCGTATTTTTCCAGGCAAACATTGGAATAGTTTTTGTCACTCTTAAAAAGAAAGAAAAACAAAATCATACTTGTTTTTCTTTGTAAACTGAGTTCAATGTATTGGTTAATTTTAGGAAAATTGACTTATTTCCAGTATTATAGCTATATCTATATAAGATACAGTTCTCCATTTATTCAAGTCTTTTTCTAAATTGTATAGATTTTAATATTATCATATAATTCCTGTCCATTTATTGTGATATTTTTCTTTATTATTTTATATTTGTGAAACAATATCAGTATTTAGAATATTACTATTGTAAATGCAATGATTTTCTGTATTACAACTTCTAAAGTATCATTATTATACAAGAAAACTATATTTGATTGTTTATTTTGTGATTGGCCACACTATTGAATTCTTCCATTAATACTAATTGTCATTTTTCTTAGCATTTCTTGAATGTATAATCACATAATTTGCAAATAATATTATTATTTTCTTCCTACTTCCAGTATTTATATTGCTTATATTTTCAGAACAATTATAAAGAATAGTGATGATTGCAATTGTCCTTCTTTTGTTCCTAGTTTAAATGGGAAAGTGCCTAGTGTTTCAATATTAATCATGATGCTGGCTATTATTGTGTGCTATAAATACATATATAAACTTACCTATATATACACATATAAGTATGTGGAAATTACATTTTAATTAAATATTATTCTATTACTATTATTAAAACTACTAGGTGCCTTAGATATAATGTGAATTATATACATTTTTAAGATGTATTGAGATAACTGTAACTTTCATATTTTTTAATAGATGCATTCATATAGTAAATCTGTTAGTAGATTTCTGGAAATTTGGTTGTTCTTCATTTTTAGCATTAACCTCACTTGATCACTGTAATTGATAATACTTCCTAATACAGTTCATAATTTTATTGAGTATAATTTAACTTGATCAGTCTTTTTTTTTCTTCTTCGATTTTGTCATGATTTGTTTAACTAAGTTCACTGGAAAACTTGTATTCCCTTTCTTTATTTTAAAATTGTATAAAATGCAGACATTTATAGATTTTTTTGATGTTTAAACATACTAATGATAAAGACATATATTGTTTTCCTTTTGTGTAGGTAGATGTTTAAGTCTTTACTGCATTTTCTACATGATTATTATATTATTTAGACTTTAAATTTGGTAATTTAAAATTTCTTAGAAAATCATCCATTTCAATTGTTTTCAAATTTATTAGCATAAAGCTATGTAAATACTCTCATAATTTTCTAAATTGCCTCTTACAAGTCAATATCTGCCTTTAGACATGATCTATTTAGTACAATTATTTTGTGGCTATATATATGTGTGTACATATACAAACATTATAAACATATATATATTTATATTTTATATAAATATATACTAGCATTATATATGTTTCATTCACCTCTCAAAAAATACCTTTCATTACATTTCTGTCTTATATTTATTTATTACTATTTTTAATCTATTAAAAAATATAAGGTAATGAGTTCTCAGATATGTCACCAAAAGCACAATCTATTAAAAAACCAATAACTTAAAGTTTATTAAAAATTTAAAATTTTGCTTTGCAAAATACCCTGTTAAGATGATAAAAGACAAACCATAAACTGGGAGAAATTATTTGACAAAGGTTTGGATGCAGAATATATTAAGAATTTTGTAAACTGAATAATAAGAGAACAAACAATGCAATTAGAAAATGGACAAAATCTTGGACATTTTGTGAAAGAGAATATAAGGACGACAAATGTTCATATAAAAATATGTTCAACATCACTGGCATTAGTGAAATGCAAATTCAGGCTATAATAAGATTCAACTATACACCGATTAGAAGGACTAAAATTTTTTAAAATAGTGTTAATTTCAAGAGCTAGCAAGGATGTGAAACAACTGATCTCTCATACATTGTTAGTGGAGATATAAAATGGCACCACCACTCTGGAAAACAGTTTCACGGTTTCTTGTAAAGTTAAACATAACAATCATCATTTGACCCAACAACCATATTCCTGGATATTTATCCTAGAATCATGAAAATGTATGTTTACACAAAATCTGTGCGTGAATGTTCATAGCAGTTTTATTTGTAATTGCCCAAAATTGGAGATAACCCAAATGTCCTTTAACAGTTAAATGAACAAACAGAGGTTCATGTATACAATGGAATACTTTTCAGTAATAAATGGGAATGAATTACTGATGTATAAAACAACTGGAATGGATCTCAATGATATAATACTGAGAAGCTAATCTCAAAGGATAATATGCTGGGTAAATATGAATATATATATATATATATATATATATATATATATATATTACACACACACACTCTTAAAGTAACCAAATTATAGTCATGGAGACTATATCAGTGCTTGGTAAGGGGTAACATCTCTCTGAAGAGGAATACTTAGGGAATCCCAAAGTCAACAAGGAAGAAAAAAAAAAAAGGCACGCTGGAGGAACTTAAGGTCTTTTGTACCTATCGCTAGGGTAAATATTAAACATAGTCCAATTTTTAGCCAGGTTAACCTAAAATCTCACACTAAAGCCTACTTATTTTAATTCCTAGTATCTAAGTTCCTTTCACATGTGCATCTTTCAACAAAAATATTAAAAGGCATGCCAATAGGCAGATGTGCAGGTTGTTTGTTATATAGCATTTTATAGTAACAAGCTGACTAATAAAGAAATCATCATCTATAAATGTTATCTAAATTATTCTGTGTCTTGTTTATGGCATGTGAAGACATTTATGGCATAAGGTTGAAATCCCAGTGGCCCAGGCAACGAGCTCCATAATTCATCACCGAGTCTGGGCTGAGGCCTCACCTCCCAGGGCTGCTCCCAGCCAATCATGGCTCATGCTAAGGTGGGTCTTTCTGGGAGACACAGGACTCCTCCTCTGATGACTGACTTTGGCTCAGAAATGCCCAGAAAGCCTTGCTAGAACTCAGACTGTAAAGTGGTCTAGGAAGTTTTCATCCCACTTTTATTCACTCTCACTTTCTCTCCTGGTCAGATGTGCATTGTTGTCTGACAGCTCTCCCAGATATTCCCAGCTCCCTCCTTATATTTTCTCACAGATGTTTCCCCCCTAAAAAAATCCTTTGTGTTTAATGCTTTCTTGCCATCTGTTTCTCAGAGGACCTGGACTAATAGGCTCTTATCCCCTCACTACTCCAGACTGATGAACAGTGTTCCCTGGTGGGCATTTTTAAATCACAGATATTCATAGATAGAAACTGTCCATATTTTTAGATTTATTTTCTCCAGGAACACAGAGAAATTCAGGGAACTTCCTCAAATATACACTCAGGGTTAGTTTTTGAATCTCTTGAGTTTCAAGATGGGATGTCTTTTTAGAAAGCAGTGCCATATCCTTTACGGTAAACTGGCATCGTAATAAAAAGAAAAGGCTAGATTTAAGAAAGGTAGAGCCTGTCCACAAGATTCTGTATGATAGTCACACATTTCATGGATACTTAAACAAAGCCAGCAAGATGAGCTTTCATTTTTCAAATTTAATTATGAATCTTAAACACACTGAGGTTTTGTAGACACATGGCCTCTGAATTAGCTCATGAAGTGATTGGGTTAATAGGACACAGTTGGATCTTTGCAGTTATATAGCTATGACCTTGGTTTTATTTCCCTAAGGTCTGAGGAATTTGGAGGCTAGGAACAGATTTTAAATAGATTAAGTAGTGTGTGTGTGTGTGTGTGTATGTGTGTGTATGTTGTGTGTATATGTAAATTAGGCCAGTTATGTTTTCTTAACTGTCACAACAGCATGTACGTGTGGTTCAATAATTGCCTCTTTTGTGTATTCAGTTTTGAATACTGAACCCCAGCTAAAATCCACAAAGGAGATGGAACCGTAATTTCCTTGAGCTATTAAATTCTTATGGAAAATTACTGATGCACTGAAGCCAGTTTTCAATTTGAGACCCACCAGGAGTTTGGTATTCTTAGGGGAAGTTAAGATCTCTTTTAGTATCATATGTCCAAAAACACCCTTGAGGAAACTGCTCTTTGACACTGGTCTTGGCAACAAATTTTTAGATATGATACCAAAAGCACATGAAACAAAGGCAAAAGTAAACAAGTGAGACTACATAAAACTAAAAAGTTCCTGCACAGCAAAGGAAACAATCAACAAAATGAAAAGGCAACCTACAGAATGGACAAAATATTTGCAAACCATATATAGAATAAGGGGTTAACTTCCAAAATATATAAGCAACTCATTCAACCCAATAGCAAAAAACCCAAATAACCTGACTTAAAAATGGGCAAAGGACATGAACAGACATTTTTCCAAAGACGACATGCCAAAGGACAATAAGTATATGAAAAAGTGCTCAACGTCACTAGTCATCGGTGAAATGCAAATCAAAACCAATCAATGAGATATCACCTCACTCCTGTTAGGATGGCTATTATTTAAAAAACAAAAGATAACAAATGTTGGCTAGGATGCGAAAAAAGGGAACCATAGCACACTGTTAGTAGAAATGTAAAATGGTATAGCCATTATGGAAACAGAATGGAAATTCCTCAAAAAATTAAAAATAGAACTATTATATGACCCTGAAATCATATTTCTGGGTATATATCAAGAGGAATTGAAATCAGAATCTGGAAGAGATACCTGCGGCATTATTCACAATAGACAAGATATGGAAGCAACCTAATGTCCACTGATGAAAGAATGAATAAGGAAAACGTGGCATATACAAACAAAGGAATATTATTCACCCTGTAAAAAGAACATTTGGCCATTTGCAGCAACATGGATAGACCTGGAGGACATTGTGCTAATGAAATAAGCCAGACACAAAAAGTCAAATACTGTATGATTTCACTTATATGTGGAATCTAAAACAGTCAATCTCATAGAAACAGAAAGTAGAATGGTAGTGACCAGGGGCTGGAGGAATTGGGAAATGGGGAGATGTTGGTTAAGTTTCAGTTTTGCAAGATAAATAAGTTCTGGAAATCTAACGTAGAGCACGGTGCCTCTAGGTAACAATAGTGAACTGTGTGCTTGCAGTCTGCAAAGAGTGTTAATTCTAAGTGTTCTCACCCCTGCACACGCACAAAAAAAGTTAACTATGAACTGTGCGAGGTGATAGATACATTAATTAGCTTGATTGTGGTGGTTATTTCATAATGTATATGTGTATCATATCATCAAGCTGTACACTTTAACTATATTAAAAAATATCTTGAAACCAAACTTGCTTGGGTTAAGACGGAGGTGGGTTAAAAAGTACACAATATTTCTAAACAAGTAAATTACCCAAGAGTCATTTGAATTTTCTGTGGACAAATGAATACAAACAGTTCTGCATATCAACACTCAGGTACCCACATACCTGAAAAACACCTGGCTAAGAAACCATCAGTTCATACCAGTTGTTCACATGGCACAACTGATCTGCTATAGACCTAGTAGGTCAAACTTTGGACAACTGACCATTCATCAAGATTGCTGGAAAGAAAAAAAAAATTCCATTGGAAGATGGTTAATCTATTGTTTCTGAATAGAAAGAGCTTTAGTTAGAAAGATAGAAAAGAGTTTTTCAAAGTAGGTAGTTGAACTGCCAATATCTTAGAAGAAGAATAAGAAGTAAAAGACCCTCATTAAAATGAGTGTTTGCACCGCACCAGAAAACTTGGAATCCATGCTTTTCTCATAACGAAGGGGAGTGCCTCTTTAGTCAGAGCTCAATTTTGCGTTTCCTTGATTTACAGATGGAAAGAATTCTAATTCTCTATTTATTTTGTAATGCCTGGTATGTGAACCTCTAGCTGGCTCAAGTAGTTCTGATGAAATGCAGGACAATGACACCTTGAAAGGTGGTGACAGTGTCTCCACTTGAAAAGTAATTGCTCCTGGCTTCATGCACAGTAACTTCAGGACGGAAAATACATTCAGGATAGCAAATGCCAAGAATGCTTCTAATCCAACTTGAGTCCCTCCTTTATCATTTTAGGCAGGCAGATAGGATAAAAATAATGCTAAAAAGCATTATTTATTACATCAAAATTTAGTGTTTGTTAAGTGTCTATGTTCTCTACTTTTTCTGTCTCTTTGTGTCTGTCTCACTTTCAAACTCTCTTTCTGTCCCTCGCTACCTTCCCTCCTTCTCTCTACCCCCTAACCTGCCCCTCAAGTTCTCTATTTTTTTAATGCTTTTCTTCTTTTCTTATACAGGGCTTCCACCCAAAACTATTAACTGAATTCATTTTCAAAAGATTAATTAATCTTTTAAAATGTAAAGCTCTGGAGATATTTTGTCTTTTTATTGTTTTGAATTTAATTTAATTAACTTTTGATAGGGTGCAAAGAACTGACAAATGGATTGATTTTACTTTTTTAATATGTAAAGTTTGATGCATACAGAAGAATATATGTAACATATATGTAAAACATGTAGCATACCACTAACAACCCATGAAACATCTCTCACTTTATTTTAAACTATTCTTAATATTGATGCAGTCACTTGTTTCCCCCTTTCCTACCCTTTACCCATCTCTTCCTCAACTCCTGAAGTAACTATTATTCTGTATTTTGTTTTTATCATTCCTCACTATGTTCATGATTAGTTTGTCTCCTATGTATACGATAACTATTTCTTAATTTAGTCAAGTGTATCTATCTGGATTTATGTTTAGCACTTTTTGACTCATTTAAGACAGACTTCCTTCTCCAAAGTTATGGATATATTCTTCCAAATATTTTAGTTTGCCTTTTAAATTTAAGCCCTCAATCTATCAGGAATATATTTCTGTGGGGGCTATTTTATTAGGTGCATACAAATTTAGAATTTTATATTTTTCTGTTTTAATTTTTGTTATTGTTGCACAAAGACCCTTTCCACCCCTAATCTTGTTTTATGTCTTAAGGTCTTTTTTGATTTATTTTAACATATTAATTATACCAGACTTCTTTTGGTTAATATTTGCTTTGTATGTTTTCCATATATTTTTACACTCAAATTTTCCATGCCCTTGCATTTTGGTTATGTCTCTTATAAAAAGCATGTTGGTGGATTTTTAAAAATACAATCTGACCATATTTCAAGGATTGGGAATTACCAATAAAATTTAACCTTCCAGCTAGAACTCTTTATTTTCACAGAAGTATATGTACAGAGGGCGCTATCTGATAAAAATATCAGATTGGATTTTATTATGCAATTGATTGTTACCATAAAGATGAATTAGCAGCTTTAAGAGCAGTTAATTTTATCTCCAGCCTGATTCTTTTAGAACAACTTATGCGGACACAGCCCTAAGTATACATTATGTTCCTTGGATCATCTCAACTCTAAGAAAAATCTTCCAAAGAGAAGTGAAAATGGCCCTATCAAATCTTATAATCACACATTTAACAATACGTCCTATTTCAGACTAATCTAAGCAGGGTGAATACCAAATTATTTAATCACATTTATTCTTGATTGCATTTAGCAATTTAGCCAGGAAAATGCCCAGGTGTAACTAAAGAAGTCTTGTGAGATGTCCCCTTCCCCACCATCTCCCCAGGAGAGTATTTTCTCCTATTGGGAAGATTATTCAAGCCACAGTTCTGGTTCTGAAGGTCTGGGCTCATGAAGGAAAGTAAGAGATTTATCCACAGGGAAGCAAAGGCTTCATGCTTGTGGGTTGTAAAAGAAGTCTTCTGGTCTTGGTTAGGCTCATCACGTAGGTGGGTGTCACTGGCTATTGGCCGACTTAGGATGGACTTGGCTGGGTTGCCTTTTATCTACTCTTACATCCTCCAGCAGGCTTGCCTAGACCCTGTTGACATAGACATTACAGAGAGCAAGAGAAGCGCGTGCAATATGCAAGCACTTTTTTAAAAAAATAAATTTATTTATTTATTTTTATTTTTGGCTGCATTGGGTCTTTGTCGCTGCACGCAGGCTTTTCTCTAGTTGTGGCAAGCGGGGACTACTCTTCGTTGCAGTCCGCGGGCTTCTCATTGGGTGGCTTCTCTTGTTGCAGAGCACGGGCTCTAGGCACATGGGCTTCAGTAGTTGTGGCACTCAGGCTCAGTAGTTGTGGCTTGCGGGCTCTAGAGTGCAGGCTCAGTAGTTGTGGTGCATGGGCTTAGTTGATCCACGGCATGTGGGATCTTCCCGGAGCAGGGCTCGAACCCGTGTCCCCTGAATTGGCTAGAGGATTCTTAACCACTGTGCCACCAGGGAAGCCCTTGCAAGCACTTTTTGAGCCTCTTCTTGCATGAAGCTTGCTAACATCCTATTGGCCAAAATAAGTTATATAATCTAATTGAGTTTAGAGTCAGACAGGAGGAATTAGTGGGGCCATTAATGT
Source organism: Balaenoptera ricei (assembly GCF_028023285.1). Classification (NCBI taxonomy): domain Eukaryota; kingdom Metazoa; phylum Chordata; class Mammalia; order Artiodactyla; family Balaenopteridae; genus Balaenoptera; species Balaenoptera ricei. Next base: position 40,336,713 of record NC_082653.1, on the reverse strand, counting down.
AATTAATCTACCACAGAGACCAATTTCCTTCCTGGACTCTGAGAAATATAGGATATGAGCAAAACAATCCTCTGGAGAGGACTGACAGGGAACCATCGTCCCCAAGGAAAGGCGAGTTTCGTCAGAGGCATGACCTCTCTGAAGGAGAGCTTGTCCTTCAGCCTGGGCCCTCAGCAATCTCTGCTCGATTTTTGATAGCTTGCTTTTTTGATAGAGCATCTAATTGCCTTGCATCAATTTTTACAAGGAGAAAGAGACAACCAACCACAAAGAAGCAGGGTCCTTTGTCTAACATTGCATTTATGGCAGGCAGGGAACAAGATGGTAAAGTGACAGTGCATATAAAGGAAAGGTATATTTCTTCTCAGGGATAGAGAGAGCTTTGGGGAAAAAAGACAAGTCTCTTATAACTGCTGGTTGGGAAGTGTTGATCCTTGATTTGCATAAGCTGTGGGCACCTCCTTTGAATTTTTGAAAACCTGCAAATTGAGAAGGACAGATACATTGAGAGGGAGCATCTAGATTTCTGAGACACAATAACAAAGTACTAAAGAGCATTGATTTGGGATAATAAAAGGTACTCATGATTTCCATATTTTATATTTTGGAACATCCCTTTTATTGTTTTAGTGTGTGTGTGTGTGTGTGTGTGTGTGCATGTGTGATAGTCACACTACAGACTTGATACATAATTTTATTTGGGTTGGTTCCACAGTGTTATATTAATGCATGTTTTTGCATTCACTGCTGGAAAATAGGGCAATAAATCTTAGGAGATTCAGACCTAATCTGTGTTGCCATATGAGAATGAAAAGCTAGAATTTCTGCACATATTTTAAGCTGCTTCTTTCCTTAATGCCTTGTGTCATGTTCTTAGCAGTTTCTCCCATATAAGATAGGCTTTCAATGTGCATGTCGGCTTGGGGGAAATCTTGCTCCTATGTATTAACTGCTGACTCCTTTAATCCTGTTAGAATTTAATTTCCCTTGATTGAAGGCGGTGTTATCACCAGGTGCTGAGTGGCCCTTTCCTATCAGTACATATAAATCCTGTTAGTCCTCCCCAGACTCCACATGTTCCAGAGTCTTCTGAGGTCAGACTCTTCTGAAAGAGTGTTTACTCTCAGGTTCATACAATACAGAGAGTGACAGTCAAACTTTTGGACACAGATGTCTTCTTTATTTGTGTCTGGCTGAGTTGTGGAACTGAGGCCTCTCTGTCGACAGCCTGTGAGAGTCCCAGCAATTTTTAATCGCTTTTGCATTAAACAGCAAGTTCAAGGACTTTTTTAAAAAGCCTTAAATTAAGTTGAAAGGTGTTCATTGATTAGCAAGATACTGACTCATAAAACTCTGTATGGTTTTCAACTCTTCCACTTTTACTAAACAAAGCATTTCATTTTTATATGTGTGACCTGCTTTAGCTACTTGTCCCAGGAAACTTACTGGGATTTGTAATGAAATCAATTCACAAGGATCCCAGTGTCTTTGGTTCTTGGTGAGAGAGTCTTCCTGCTCCCAGCTTTGTCTTTCTGTGTCTTATCTGTTGGCCATTTCCTGCTAATTATCTTCCTTCACCAGACCAACAACAACAACAAAAAAAAAAACGCCAATTCTCTTCACAGTCAGTTTTGCTACTTGTTAGCACCTCTATTTTTTTCAAAAGTTTGATTTAAGAAGAAATTATTGGATAAGTTGAGGTGTTTGGGCATCTGTGGAGTTCAGGAATTAATTAAAATAAATCCACTGTACTAACAATCAAGTTTGGTATATATACTGACAATTTTTTAAAGCTCTAATTTAACTATTTCACTGACACTGAAATAGATTACATAAAATGTAGTCTAAGTGTTCTGTAGCATGCTGTAATTTAAAGATAATTCATTGAAAGCACTTGTCCTGAAGGCAGTGAGAGTTTAGCATCAGATTTTTTTCAAGGATCTCAAATTCAGAAGCACCTTTACAAAAGAATTGGGCCAAGTGGCAATGTGCAGATCCCAGGCCCCAGCTGAAAGAGGGAAAGAGCTGTATTAAGCACAGCCATTGTTTCTACGTAGGAATGCTAGTCTACCAATGTCAGGATTCAGGATTTCTGGTATTTCAAGAGGAACTAGAATTTTGGATTTTTATGCACTATCTCATAATTTATAAAATTTAACCTTCATACTAGCTTTACAAATGATTAATCCACTACCTTTACTGTATATTTACCTTTCCAGTGAGATTTATTCTTTCACATGTGTCCTTGTTACTAATTAGTACCCTTTCTTTTCAGCTTAAAGAATGTCCTTTAACATATCTTATAAGGCTGGTTTAGTGGTAGTAAGCTCCTTTAGCTTTTGCTTGTCTGGAGAACTCTTTATCTCTCTCTCTCACTTCTGAATGATAACTTGCTTGGAAGTTTATTCTTTCAGCACTTTGAATTTCCCTTCTGGCCTGCAAAGTTACTCTTGAAATAACCCGCTGCTAGTCTTATGGGAGTTTCCTTGCATTTAAATTGTTTTCCTCTTGTTGCTTTTAATACTCTCTCTTGTCTTTAACCTTTGACATTTTAACTATAATGTGTCTTGGTGTAGGTCTCTTTTGGTTTCCCTTATTTGAAATTCTCTGGGCTTCCTGGATCTGGCTGTCTGTTTCCTTCCCCAGTTTAGGAAACTTTTCAGCCATTATTTCTTCAAATAAGTTTTCTTCCCCTTTCTTTCTCTTTTCTCCTTCTAGTAGCTCTATGATGCAAATGTTACTCTATTTGATATTGTCCCATAAGTCCCTTAAGCTATCTTCACTTTTGTCATTTTTTAAAATGTTTGCTGTTTTGATGGGTTGACTTCAAATATCTTTGAGGTGACTGATCCTTCTTTCTGCTTCATCTAGTGTGCTGTTGAAACCTCCTAGTGTATTTTTCAGTTCAATTGTTGTATTCTTCAGCTCTGTGACTTCTATTTGGTACTTTCTTATATTTCCCATCACTTTGTTGAAATTCTCATCATTTTCATTCATTCTTCTCCCTAGTTCAATGAGCATCTTTATTACTAAGACTTTATTACTTATCTCCATTTCATTACGTTTTTTTTTTTTTCTTAATGATGTTTTATCTTTTTCTTTCATCTGGGCCATATTTGTCTTTCTTCATTTTGCTCAAATTTCTGTGTGAGTTTTTATACAGTAGATGAAATAATCACCTCTCCCAGTCTTGAAGAAGCAGCCACATGTAGGAAATGAACCTTGTCTCTCAACCCTGACTCAGCTCCTGGTTGTCTCTCAGACCTCTGTGCTCATCCAAGAAGCTTATTGTATCTTTAATAGCTCCCAGTAGTTGAGGATGTGGCATGACCTGTCAGTGTCCCAAGGGGAGGATCTCAGCACCTAGATTTAAGCTGACTGGAAGCCAGACCCTCAGGCATCAGCTTTTAAAAGTATATGATAAAAACAATAATAAAAGTATGAAAAAACTTCCAGACAAACAAAGGTCCAGGACCAGACCACTTCACTGGTGAATTTTAGCAAACGTTCAAAAAAGAATATAAAATTAAAATAAAAAGACATTTTGAAGTTACAGACCATGTTTAGCCTTCTGTTACACCCTTTTGCAAAGAACAGTTGCAGATCCAATGATCATTGACAACTGGCAGGGCATTTCTTATTGTCTCCTGCAAGATTGATTGTTGAGTCCTCAGTGGGCTATAGCCTATACACCATAATCCACATATTGTACAAGAGATGCTTCTCATTACTTGACCAGTAAGAGAGAATTACAGAGACAGTGAGCAGAACAAAGTAGAGATGAGGAAATATAGGCCCTGGGAAAGGGAGACCCTTGGATCCCAGTAGTTTCCTAGTTCTTGGATTATTTTCCACTGAAGCTAGGGTATATTTCCTGCACTAAAGTTTTATTATTTTTCCATGTCCTTTAATAACTTCCCCCCTTTTAAATATACAACAAATATATGGGGCAAAATACATATAAGAAAAATGTTAACCAAAAGAAGTCTGGTATAATTATATTAAAATGAGCCCAAAAAATCTTTAAGACAAAAATGAAAATGAAAATTACAGAGTCTTTGAATAATGATTTAAAAATGTAAAACAGAAAAATAAAAAGTTCTAAATGCTAAACTCTAAATTAAATTATGGAGCTGGAGTCTTTTCGTGGTCCAGATGACAATGAATCACATATCTGTTAGCTAATGAGGAAAAGAAGGAGATTTAACAAGGGAAAGAAGGAGGCTGACTTTGGTCCCCATTTAGTTCTGCACATTTGTTATGATGTGATATACTGTAGTTTTATATGTTCCAGGTCACATTGATTTATGGATTTTATTCTCTGAAAGAGTCAAAACTTTATAATACTCATAAAACTTTGTAATGAATGGGATGGTACCACGTACCTAATAATACGGCTTCAAAATATATAAGCAAAATTTGACAGAAGTAAAAGAGACTAACACATAATCATAATAAGATTTTCATACAACTCTCAGTATCTGATAGAACAAGTAGACAGAATCTAGTAAGACTATAGAAAATATAAACAATTGGATTAATACATCTGACCTGATTGTCATGTTTAGAATACTATACCCAACATCTTAATTAATATTATTTCAAGTGCACACAAAACATGTACCAAAATGAATCATATGTTTAGCTGTAAAACATATCTAAACAAATTTCATGGGATTAGAATCACACTTAGTTTGTTCTCCGATCAGAGTAGAACTCAGTTGGAACTCAATAACCAAATCAATCAAACAAACAAGCAAATAAATAATATTAGGAGACCCCTTTACTAGTGGAAATTAAATACTGACTCCTAAGTTATAAATGGGTAAATAAAAAACAAAGTACTTTTAAATGAATGAAAATAAAAATAAGACAAATCAAAATTTGTGGAACATTGCTCAAACTATGATTCAATGAGACTTTACAGCCATATATACACAGAAGAGAAGAAAAACTGAAAATCCATTATCTAAACATTTATGCCAAGAAGTTAGAAAAGAATAGCAAATTAAACTTGGAAAAAAAAAGTAGAAAGGAACAAAGATTAAGGAAGAAATTAAAGAAATGAAAAGTAAATATAAAATAGAAAGAATCAACCAAGCCAAAAGCTGCTTTTTTAGAAAGAAAATGGAATTGATGAACCCCTGGCAAAGTAGATCAAGAAACTAAGAAAGGGGCACAAAGCACCAATATGCAGAATGAAGATCAAGCATCACTATAAGTAAAAGATAATAGAAGAATGTTATGAAGAACACTGTGGCAAAATTTTTTTGTTTTGTTTTTTTCTCTTCTGTTTTTTCTCTTTTATATTGAGCTGACTGCTTTATAACATTATATGTTTTGTGGGTACAACATTATATTTGACTTCTGTATACACTACAGAGTTCTCACCACCAAAAATTTAGTTTCCATCCCTCACCATTAAGTTGATCCCTTTTATCCATTTCACCATACTTCCCAACCTCTTCCCATCTGGAAACCAACACTCTGTTCTCTGTATCTATGTGGGTTTTTTTTTTTTAATGTTTTTATTTTTTTATATACTTTTTAAAGGTTACTTTCCATTTACAGTTATTACAAAATATTGGCTATATTTCCTGTGTTGTACAATACGTCCTTGAGCCTATACCCAGTAATTTGTACTTCCCACTTCCTCGTCCCTGTATCGCCCCTCCTCCCTCCCCACTGGTAACCACTAGTTTGTTCTCTATATCTGTGAGTCTGCTTCTTTTTTATTATATTCACTAGTTTGTTGTGTTTTTTAGATTCCACTTATAAGTGATATCACACAGTATTTGTCTTTCTCTGTCTATATCACTTAGCATAATGCCCTCCAAGTCCATCCATGTTGCTGCAGATGTGTGACAAAATTTTTTTTAAATTTAAACACAATAGATAAACTCTTGGAAAAATAAATCTTACCAACTCTTGAGTCCAATAGTTCTTTTTTTAAACTTTAATATGTAATTAATAATTTTTCCACCAAAAAAAAAAACAAAAACAAAAACAACTTTGGACTCCAGATTACGTTACCTGTGATTTCTACCAAATGTTTAAGGAAGAAATAAGACCATTATTACACAAATTATTCCAGATAATAGAGAGGGAAGTCACATGGCTTCTTTTAATGTAGCCAGCATAACCTTAATATCAAAACCTAATGAGGACATTATAAGAAAGAAAAATTATAGGACAATTTCCCTCATGAACATTGATGCAAACCTAAAAAGAAAGATATTAACAATCAAAACCTAGTAAAATATAACTAGAGTAATAATATAGCATGGCAAGGTGGAAGTTGTTCCAAGAATGTGCAGATGGTACACATTCAAAGTTCAATCAATATCATTCACCACATGCAGAGAATAAAGGATAAAGCATTCAATAAAACTCAATATTCACAATAAAAAAATCATTGGCAACTAGGGATAGAAGTGAAGTCTTTTAATCTGATAAAGGGAGTGTAAACAAGCTGCTTTCCTATGATATTGAGAAGGAGATACAGATACCTGCTGTAGGGGAGCAGGATTCGCCACCCCAAAATAGGTCTCTCTGGCAAATTCATTATCTTAAGCTGGTTATTACCTATGAAACAGAAGACATGGGAAAAACTCTGAAAACTGAATAGAAGTTATTCTTTTTTTTTTTTTTTAATTTTTATTTATTTATTTATTTATTTGTGGCTGTGTTGGGTCTTTGTTTCTGTGCGAGGGCTTTCTCTAGTTGTGGCAAGCGGGGGCCACTCTTCATCACGGTACGCGGGCCTCTCATTATTGCAGCCTCTCTTGTTGTGGAGCACAGACTCCAGACGCGCAGGCTCAGTAGTTGTGGCTCACGGGTTTAGTTGCTCTGCGGCATGTGGGATCCTCCCAGACCAGGCCTCGAACCCATGTCCCCTGCATTGGCAGGCAGACTCTCAACCACTGCGCCACCAGGGAAGCCCCTAGAAGTTATTCTTCTGTAAGAAACAATTGCATTTATAAGGGAAATCTCTATTTGTAATGGTGTCTCCCTGGAAGTATGAGGGAGAGGAAGATCATTGCAAAATCTCTAGATGGAGAAGACAAAGACTTAAATCTGCATAATGACCTTACCCATGTTTACTGTGCTCTTCCTGGTCACCATCCAGAACTGACTGTCCCCACCCTCAATACCCTCTTTTGTCTTTAGCTGAGGGTGGTATTTAAAGTGAGGGCTTCATAAACAATGTCTTACTGTATAGCACAGAGAACTATATTCAATATCCTATGATAAACCATTAATTATGGTTTAAAAGAATATTTTAAAAAAAGAATGTATATATATGTATAATTGAATCACTCTGCTGTACAGCAGTAATTAACACAACACTGTAAATCAACTATACTTCAATAAAAAATAATAAATAAACTGAGGGCTTCAGCCATTTTCACCTGAGGTGAGTTACTCAGTTCTCCTGGGTCTCTCTCATGTATACATGTTATTAAAATTTTATTTGATTTTTTTCTGTTAATCTGTCTCATGCCAATTTAATTCTTAGATCAGCCAGAAGAACCTAGGATGGTAGAGAAAAATTTCTTTCTCTCCGACACTACTATGCTATTATAACTTCTAATCATTATTGTAGTGGAGACCTAGCCACTGTAGTAAAGAAAGAATAATAAATAAAAGGTGAAATAATATGACATGAAGGAATAAAGTTGTCATTATTTGTAAATGAAATGATTGTGTATGTAGAAAATCCAAAATAAAGACTATTTGTATTAAAAATAAAAATAATAAGGTCACTGTATACAAGATTAATTTAGAGGATCATTTAAATCCTATTTTCCAACAAGAAACAATTAGAAAGCAATGTTAATTGATATCTTTGACTTAGACATTGAAGATTCCATATAATTCCTGCTATATTAGCTTCCTCTCTGTGATGGAGGAGATCATGAGATTGATGCTGTGAGTGCTGTTCTTATTCCTTGATGTATTTAAGGTTTTATTCATTTAGCATATACTTTTTGTGTTGTTGAAAAGCACAGATATTTTTACTGAGGTGCTAATAAATGCTGAAATTTAATCAGTTAAAAAAAGGATACCCCTTTTAATAGCATTTAAAAAATCAAACACCTATTAAAAATTTAATGAAGGGTTTTTAAAACCTCTACAGAAAACAACAACAACAACAACTAAAGAAACCAAAGAAATCCTTCAAAAATGGAAAGATTGACTATTTTCTTAAATTGAAAATTTCAACATATTTAAGATGTTAATACTCCTCAAATTAATCAATTAATCTATAGGTCCAATGAAATTAATCTAAAGATCTCTTTAAAAGCTATGACATTTTTAGGGGAAATTAACAAGCTAATACTAAAATTTACATGTGAATAGGGACTAGAGAGCCCAACAGTCTGGAAGATCAGACTCCTGGATATGATGACTTGTACTACCTATTATCACGATAAAACCTCGGTAAATAAATCAAAGTGGGATTGTCTGAGGGACAGACAAATAGATCAATGGAACAGAATTTAGAGTCCAAAACCAGACCCGTGCATGATAGTTGATTGATGACAAAAATGGCACAGTAGAATCACAGATAAAGGATAGTTTTTCAATTAGTGGTTCTGGGTCAGTTGAATATCTATATAGAAAAATGCAAATTTTCCCCTATTATCATCTACAGAAAATCAATTCCAGGCTGATCATGATGGTAGAACAAAATATAAATGGTAACTAATAAAGCTTCTGGGATGTAATATAGGAAAATGCCTTCATGTGGCTGGGCTGGGAGAAGACATCGTAAGCTTTTAGCACTAACTATGAAAAAAGAGATGAGTAAATAGGACTTAATTATCACTAACCACAAAGAAATAGATGGATGAAATGGGAATTAATTAAAATTAGAAACTTCTGTTCATCAAAACATACAATTAAGAGAATAAAAAGGCAAGTCAGAGGATGGGTAAAGATTTTTGCAAAATAAATAACGTATCCACAAAGCACTTACATTTAGAAAACATAAACATTCTTACAAATCAATTAAACAAAGAAACAAATAATCCAATGGAAAAATGGACAAAATTTCTGCATGGTTATTTCACAAAAAGAGACTATGCAAAGGGCCAATAAACATATGAAGAAATGCACAACTTCACTAGTCAGTGTAGAAATACAAATTAAAACCATACCAAAATATTTTTTATTACACACCAGATTGTCTAAAATTATCCAGAATAACAATACCAAGTGTTGGTACATATATGGAGCAACTGGGTCTTTCACACATTGTTGGTAGAAATGTAAAATCATACAACCACTTTGGAAAACTGTTTGACAATTTCTTATAAAATTCAACCTATATTTACCATATAACCCAGCAATCATACTCCTAGAACTCAACAGAAATGAAGACGTGTATGCAACAAAAGATATGTTAAAAAATGGTTATAGCAGCATTATGTCATTATCTCGAATTTGAAGTGAGCCAAATGCCTATTGATATTAAAATGAATAAATAATTTGAGTTACATCCATATAAGCAAGCACTGCCTATCAATGAAGGCAAATGACCTATCATTTCTTGCAACAAATTGGATGAATGAGATAAACATAAAGTTAAAGAAAAGAAACTACTCACAAACGAGAACATGCTGTATTATCTCTTTATATAAAGGTTGAAAACACTATTAGATATCCCTTTACGAGAGACTGAAGGCATAGTTACTCTAAGGGTCAAAAAAGTAGCTTATGGGATGTGGGATTGTTCTATTTTAGGGCCTGGGTATGTTTACTTTGTGATAATTCATTGACTCATACGATTTATTCACTTAGTGGATGGCACACTTCAAAAAGTATTCAAAAATGTATCTGTATAAATAAAATTATATACAGAATTGAGCCTAAAACTTTAAAATTGTGCTATTACAAGTTTTAAGCTAAGATTTTTAAAATAATGAGGAATATTCAATCTCATTCTTACTAGAAATATTTTAATGTGTTCACTATTCATAACTAAAACAAATAATATATAATGATAGCAGCAATATATAATAAAACAGCATAGCAAATATAAAATAATGGCTTAAAATATTTATATCATCTTTTTTCAGTTTTTACATTTCTAGTTTGAGCTTTATAATGTACAATCTACCTTACTGTAGCAGGTCATGTATTTAATTTATAAATATGTAAGTACACTTATAGTATACACATGTAAGTATATGTACATGATAACAAAATTTTTACTTCTAGGATTGCATAATTAATGACACATGGACACCAGTGATTTAACTGATTAACAATGACACCCAGAGTGATAAGCTAACAACCAGCTGAGAATAAGGACATCCTTGCAGGTTTATCACCTTGAGGAGTTTGCAGGAGAGCAGTTTAAGAATATTTGTAAGAAACCAATCATCTTAAACTAAAATCTTATTCATTTACTCAACTAGTAAGTGTTCTATTGGTTTCAGAGGTAGTATCATGTTATTGAAAGGATCCATAAAGTCAATAAGACTCAAATTTATCTACTGATTGTCTGACCTCATTCGAGTTTTTCTTCTATCTTCTCCTTATATCTTGATATAAGAAAATATGCCATAACTATCCCTAATTATTAATATTGAGAAAAGTAAATTAAACATTATACCTGAAAGTTCTTAGCACATGGCTGGCAAATAATAGTTGATCAATAAATGGTAACTCTTTTGTCCAGCCTTTCCCTTGTTATTCTGAATTATTGTCACCCAGGTTGCTAGGGGATGTTTGCATGAACTCTGCCAAGGGTGGGTATGCAAGTATAATTCTCAACATCCAGAACATGCAAGGAATTTCCCCATCATCACCCCCTCCAAATATAAATAACACTCCCTGGCTATTTACATACAATAGCACACATTAACTTGGACACTTTTTAATATAAGTACCAATTTTTGGATTCTTATACTCTTGGGTTAATTCAGTGACACAGATTTACAATATGCAATATATTTTCAAATTTCCTCCTATTTACAATAGTGTCCATGAGATCTGTGACTGAAATTGCTGTTTCCTAACTACTGTTGACATTTTGGAAATGGAAAATATTGGCATATTCTACTGCCAACTTGCATCACTTTTTCTTCAATTATGACATATAAACCTAAAAAATCACATCATGGTGATAGCTGAACAAAGGACCCCATTTTCTTGTGCTGTACATCCACTTCCTGCCCATTTCCTGTCTGCTGCATTTAATCTGCCTGTAAACTCCACGCCTTGAAGAAGCCAATACATCTTGCCAAATTATTCGCCAGGGTCAATTCTCTATTCAAATTGCCTTTTCATCCTTCTTAAATTTTACAAAAGGAGTCTGGTTTCTTTCTGCTTCAATTTCCGCCTCACTTTACCATTCAATTTTTGCATTTGACAGCCCTGGAGTAGGTCTGGATTAATACCAGTACGAGATGCCTGTGTTCTCTGAGCCTACTGTTCTCAACTGTGAAATTACATGTTTTTTTTCAAAAAGGAAATAGAATGTGTATAGCTGATCCAATGACATATAACAAATTACACAGATAAACGAAAAATTAAGCTACATTATTTCAAATAATAAGCCACCTTTCTCTGGTAATGGTAATACTTTGATGCATTCAACATATTTTAGTGGAAGTGAACCAAAGGTGAAACTTGCCTTGCATAGGAAGTCATCCCTCCATCCCCAAATAGCAATATTTCTTAGGCTTACTTTATGAATCATAACTCAATGGCTTATGAGGAAGGCCATGAGGATTATCATGACCTGAGCCCATCCACCTGCTGGGATGTTGTTGGGAAGAGACTACATTCTCCCTTCACCTCAAAAGGCTCCCTGGCTGCTTTTGGAAGTTTTCCATGGCACTGTGTGATGGGCACTCAGAGCCTTTATGTTCCTGCTCCCTGGCCTTCCTCATGTACCATCTAGCAATTTTCTCTTTTCCCAAAATTTCTCTTAGAATAACCCTATGCTCTAATATCAGCCCCCTCTGCTGGTTGAGGCTACACTGGAAGTCTGAGAAACAGTCATCCCCATATCTCTTTGGCCCAAGTGTGGACACCGGCCCTATTCTGATTCCTTGGAACATACCAGAGGCCAAGCTTAACTTTTAACAAGGTGTCCCTGAAGTTTGTGCATGACCACAGATGAACTGATGGCAGCAACACAAGCATAGCTCCATCTAAAATCTCAATGTGGCCGGCCACAGGCTTCTTACTGTCTACACTTACCAAGCCCATTTCAGGCTTCTCTAAATTCTAGAGTCACAGCCAAACAAATGAATTTTGATTTTTAGAGAGAGGAAGATTCTCTTACATCCTTCTTTAAAATCTGCATAATGGGCTGAATGGTGATCCCCAAAAAAGAGAGGTCTGTGTCCTAATTCCCTAGAACCTGATTATATGGCAGAAGATGTGACTATACTAAGGCTCTTGAGAGGGTTAGCTTACCCTTCATTATCTGGGTGGACCCTAAATGTAATCACATGTATCTCCATAAGAGAGAGTTTTGAAACAAACACACAGAGGAGAAAACATACAAAAGAGGAGGCAATGTGACCACAGAGGCAGAGATTGGAGTGATGTGGCCTCAAACCAAGGAATGCCAACAACACTAGAAACTAGAAGAGACAAGGAATGGAATCTCTCCTAGAACCCCTGAAGGGAGACGGCCCAGCCAACATCTTGATCTCATACCTCTGGCCTCCAGAACTGTGACAGAATACATTTCTGTAGTTTTAAGCCACCAAGGTTATGGTCATTTGTTATAGCAGTCCTAGGAAATAAATACAATCTACCTTGCTAAGTTTTCATTCTTTCCCCAAGATTAACCCCTCTGTTTCAGGGGCAGAGTTCAACAAACTCTAGAAATAGTCTGGGTAATTTCTTATAAACTGAAATTATTTAACTAGACCCTGAATTGGTGTGGTCAGGGCCCAGGTTGTCCAAGTCTTTCAAAATAGTAAAAAGTTAGATATTGTTTCCTTTAGTTAGAAAACAATAAAATAAGGTTCTGTGTAGGCAGTTATAGGAGTTTCTCTGCCTCAGCCATGTGCAAAACCCATGTGCTGGGCCACCACTACATGTCTGGCACCTGCAGAGAAGCCAAAGGCCAACTTCTGTGAGACAGCAGAAGGCCTGGGAGCTTCCTAAAGCCTCGTCTGCCCCTCCATCCCTCAAAGAGCCAGGGGTTGGTATTGTTCTAAATGAAACTCAGCTCTCCTCCCATTCTCTCCATGATTCCATGCTCCCCAATATCACTCAAACTGACCAACCTTTATGTCAGAGGAAGAGAAGATCAGAGGAATGAATGTTACTCAAAACAAAACGACCCACTTGCATGTAGAAAAGAAAAAATTTACACAAAGCAAAAAGGCCCAGGAGTGCATTAATCCTTTCATGAACTTATGATTAAAAGAGAATGTAATGTTACTTCTTACAGATTTTATACACAGTGGAAAGGGAGAGTAAAAGGCTTTACATGGGTGATTGATTACCAGGAAAATTGATTAAGGAAATGTCAATTCCCTCCCAGAGAAACCCAACCCAGTGGCTCTGACAAGAGACTGAGAAAATAGCTCACCTTTGGTATATTTCCTCAAGTCTTGGTTTCCCAGCCCTATTTGTTGTCCTTTATTGAATATCACTGGTGTTAGCACCTAAACGGAATTTCCAAACTCAACCCCTCTAGGTCTAAGGTTTCATACTTTGCAAATCTGAATTGGAAGCATCAGGGTGTACTAGAAAGGGTGAGGCAGACACAAGTTCAAGTTTAGATTTAGCCACTTCTTAGACAGGAGAGCTTAGGAAAGTTATTAGTTATTCACCTTTTCTAATACACATTTGTTTAATCTACTAAGACAGGAAACTGACATTTATATCACAGAATTGCTGTAAGAAATAAATACAAAGAAAGATATTTGTGAGGCCACTTTCCTTCCATGTAAGTGCCTACATCACGGTGTGAACATAATACCCTGCATTGTACCATCTATGGACAATAAGTATTATTAGGGCGTAGTAATTACGGGTGATTCTTCTTTTTTTTTTTTTTAATTTATTTGTTTATTTATTTATGGCTGTGTTGGGTCTTCGTTTCTGTGCGAGGGCTTTCTCTAGTTGTGGCAAGTGGGGGCCACTCTTCATCGCGGTGCGCGGGCCTCTCACTGTCGCGGCCTCTCCCGTTGTGGAGCACAGGCTCCAGATGCACAGGCTCAGTAATTGTGGCTCACGGACCTAGTTGCTCCGCGGCATGTGGGATCCTCCCAGACCAGGGCTCGAACCCGTGTCCCCTGCATTGGCAGGCAAACTCTCAACCACTGTGCCACCAGGGAAGCCCACGGGTGATTCTTCTTATAGACCAGGGCTATAGTAACTATTTTAAGCTTTGTAGGCCATGTGGTCTCTGACACAACCACTCAACATGGCTCTTGTAGCGTGAAAGTAGGCTAAATGAATGAAGTGTAGCTGTGTTACAATAAAACTTTATTTAAAAAGTAAGTTGTGTCTCAGTGTCTTTGGGCCACCATAACAAAATATCACAGACTGAATACCTTATAAACAACAGACATTTATTTCTCACAGTTTTGGGGGCTGGAAGGCTGAGATCAAGGTGCCAGCATGGTTGCATTCTGGTTAAAGCCCCCTTCCTGGCTCCTAGCTGGTACCTTCTCACTATGTCCTCACATGGTGGAAGGGACAAGGGATCTCTCTGGAGCTTTGTTTATATGAGCACTAATCTCATTCCTGAGCGCTCTGCCCTGATGATCTCATTGCCTCCCAAAGATCCCATATCTTAATACATTACCTTTGAGGGTTAGGATTCAACGTAAGAATTTAGGGGGGACACAAACAAGTGACATCCTACATTTGGTTTGTGGGGCATAGTTTGCTGGCCTTTGGTATAGACTTCCTCTGATCATAGCAATAGGGAATATTTAGTTGGAAAATATAATTGTCCCATATGGGGTCAACCTCAAACATTAAGCAATAATTCCTGAATCCCAAGTTCTCATTAATGATTCCCTACGAGGATGAATTTACTCATAATTTTAGCTATTGTATACTTACCGGTACTACTTAAAGATAACAAGTTAGGATTTTATCATTTAATACATGCATTGTTCATTCTTCCATTTGTTACTAAAACTGTCTTTTTCAACTTTCAAAGCATCTTGCTTGATTTTAGTACCCTTACTAATTATAAACATAATACCTGTTTGACATTATCTTTCTAAATGACAGCCTTTTTAAAAACATAAAATGTGATAGGTACCTTGTGAACATTCAAATACCTTTCCAGGGCAGGTAGTCCTGGAAAAAACACCCTAGTTTTTTGAACTCACCCCCTTTTAAAAAATATTTTTTTGAGAATAACAGGCATATAGTAAAGTCTATGATCTTAAGTCTAAATTTATTTATACATATGCATACACCTTTGTAACCACCATCCCCAGAACAAGATCTACAATATTTCCAGCCCTCCCGACAGACGTGTCTCCTGTGCCTTCCCAGTTAGTACCACCTAAAGGGTAACCATTATTCTTTTACAGGTTTTTAAAACTTCAAGCAAATCCTATTACCAAATTCTTTCTTGCCTTTTTATTTTCTAAAAGGAGTAGATAAATTGATCAGGCATAGTTTTCTCTAATAAAAAAAAAATCTGTCTCACCCCAAATGTTCTGTTCAATTAAACATTTGATGAAGCAACCTTTTTGCAGAAAACCCACCAACTTACCAGGTATGCAAACGAGGTTCATTCTCTGTGATTGCCAGGGTCATTCTCCTTGGAAAGGCTTCTCATGGATGGAAGACATGTTGTCAGGACCCCAGTTCATAATCCAGCACATACCATCAGCCCAGTGATTTCACATTTCTGTCAAGAGTATTCCAACTTTGCCCTTGAACTACTGCAGCTTCTTAACAGATATGTTTCTGAGCAATTTATGCAAATTGAATTTTATGTCTTCTCAAAATGAAGTATTTATAAGAAAACCTGAATGTAAAAATGTTTAAAGCAAAGAAACTGCAGCTGGAAGGCAGGAATTTAATGGCAAATTTTTATGAAAAACGAGAAAAATTTAAAGGAACTCTTTAACTGTCAGTATCCTCATATATCCAATTTATTTTTAAGCAAACTGCACCTATAGGGTAGGTGGTAAAAAAATCATGTTCAGAATCCTTACACACCACTTTAAAAGGGCACTAGTTTGTGTTAGGAAAAGCACTTAAAATTTTATTCAAGGTGGTGAAACTTAACTCCTATACTAAAGATTTAGAATTTAACCAAAATAGTGTGGATATGCTACACTGATTACCGGGACAGAGATATTTAATGATGGCTAAAGTTGATTGGAATCTAGCAATGTATGTATCTATTAATAAATATACTAATTCACTTGGCTATAGATGCTTAACGAACCACCCCAAAATATAGTGGCTTAAAACAGATATCATCAATTAGCTCACAATTCTCTGGATCAACTGTGTATTTCTGCTGATTTGGCAGGGATTGGCCGATCATAGTTGGGCTTACCCATGTGCCTATAGTCAGTTGGAGTCTATCTGAGGACTCCCTGGTCTAGGAAGCCTCAGCCTCATGGCTGATTTCTGCTTCACATGGTCTCTTACCTTCCAGCAAGCCAATCTAGGCCTCTCTCTCATGCAGTGCTCCTAGAGAGAGCAGAATTATGCAAGGTCTCTCAAAGCCTAGGTGCAGAACTTGCTTCATTGTCACTTTTGCCACATTCTATTGTCCAAACAAATAAGAAATCTGACTCTGATTCAATAAGTGGGGATATAGACTCCTCCTGACGGAAGGAACTGTAAAGTCATATTGTAAAGGAGTGGAAGGGTAAAGAATTGTGGGTATTTTTTCAGTGATTCTCCCAAACATGTATATATGCATGGATATATGTGTATGCGGAAATATTTATATAAGTATATTAAATAATAAAAGTTTTCCACAGATGGTGCCATTATATATTGACTACGTATAATCATTTTCTCCAAAGATAAGTTTTCAAACACACATTTAAGTTTCACTGTTTCACATGTTGAGGCCACATACCCAAAACTGACCTGCCTGAAAGGAAATTAAAACTAAATGATTTGGACTTCTATTTCTGGCCAAGCTGGAGTAATCAGGACCAGATTTATGCTACCACCTGAAACCACCAGAAAACAGACAAAATATATGAAACATATGTCAAGAAACTGAGTATTAGGCAATAAAGGAAAAGGGATCCTCAAAAGACAGGAAACAAACATGGCCAGACCTACAATTTTCCCAGCTAACTACCTGGAGAGTTTCCACTCCATGGTGCATGGAAGGGGTGCACAGGATGAGACCAGTAGGCTCTGAGCTGTGAAAACAGAGATGACAGTCTTGGGAGACCAATGCAATCAAAGTTCATTGGACACAGGACCAGAGAGGAGAGAACTGAATATAGAGAGAACTCAAGAAATAGGCAGAAGGTTCCACTTGGGTTTTTAGCTGAGTACTGATCAGTGCATATGTGTGAGGAAACATCTAGAGATGAAAGCTACAATGTCTCAGAAAATTACACTGATGTGTTAGGTAGTTAGTCAGACATTAGCAGCAAGGAGGTGACAGTGGCAAAAAGACAAGAGGGGAGTAGTCAAGTTACATCCACTCATCTGGGGACCCTCCCCTGACCCCACCCAGAATGGGCAAAACTATGGTCGTGTGGTGGGCAATTTATCCTGATAAAGAGGGAGCACAGTAACACAAGGGAACTTCCCTGGGCTGCGCATGCCCAGACCAGACAGGTGTATAACCTATAGTAAACCCAAACTCATTATACCATCACTATAATAAAATCTGCATATGGTTTGGCAACCTCCCCCCCCCCACCACCACCCTGACCCCAGGCTATTCTTAGAGAATCAAGGGTAAGGGCATGCACAATAATGAACTTGTTACATAGCTGGGGACTGTCAATCAAATAATGATCCCCCTGTCACTCACCCATGATTGCGCCCCGCCTCCTCCCAGAACTCGCCTTATAAACACCTTTAAGCCTGTACAGGAGAGCTGGTTTCACTTAGTAGAAACAGCCCACTCTCCCTCTGAGAGTGTAACTATATTTTAATAAAACTTTGTTTTGCGCTTAAGCCCAAAGTGGTAGTCTGCAATTCTTTGCTTGCTCTCACAAGGACCGAGATTGCTGGTCCAGCATTGACCTCCTCTGTTGGAGCTATTCTGACACAACGCACGCCAACCTGGTAACAGATGGAATTAATGGCAGATTAGATATGCAGAAAAAAATTAGTAAACTTAAACACATAGACATAGAAGTGATGTAGAATGAAACAGAATAAAAAGAGAACAACAGGGACTTCCCTGGTGGTGAGTGGTTAAGAATCCACCTGCCAATGCAGGGGACATGGGTTTGAGCCCTGCTCAGGGAAGATCCCACATGCCACGGAGCAACTAAGCCCACGTGCCACAACTACTGAGCCTGTGAGCCACAACTACTGAGCCCTCACACCTAGAGCCCATGCTCTGCAACAAGAGAAGCCACCGCAATGAGAAGCCCACGCACTGCAACAAGGAGTAGCCCCAACTCACGGCAACTAGAGAAAGCCCATGCACAACAACGAAGACCCAACACAGCCAAAAATAAATAAATAAATAAATAAATAATTTTTTTTAAAAAAGAGAACAACAGCAACAAATCAGAACATCAATGAGCCGTGGGACATCTTCAAATGGCCTAATATATGTGTGAGGGACATGCCCAGAGAGAGGAGAAAGGGGGAGACAGAAAGAAATAGTCAAGCAGTAATGGCTGAAAATTTTCCAGATTTGATGAAAACCTGCAGATATGAGTAGCTCAAAGAATCCAAGCCCAATAAACTAGAAGTAAATGACATCAAGGTATATTATAATCAAAATACTCAAACTCAGTGATAAAAAGAAAACGTTAAAAGCATCCAGAAAAAAAGACATATTATGTATAGTGGAACAAAGATAAGGATGATATGAATACACAAAAAGGATAAAACATCATAACATGTCAAAACTTATCAACTTCCAATATGTGCAGTTTATTATATGTCAATCATACCTCAATAAAGCCACTTGAAAAAAGGAAATGATGTTCTCCTGATATAATTTCCATCTTCTATTTGGGAATTTTTCCTTCAGACACACTGCCGAACAATGTCTATATGAATGATTACACTATCAATTGTAAATATTGACCAAAAATATCCAGTATCTTTGCAATTCAGAGATGCACTAAGGGTAATTTTCTACTTCAAATTTTCTTTTTTAAATATTTTGAATTCCTTTTAAAATGGTTAAAGAAAACCACATATATTAAAATACACTAAATATACTGAGGATTGGGACCTCCCTGGTGGCTCAGTGGTTAAGAATCCGCCTGCCAATGCAGGGAACACGGGTTCGATCCCTGGTCCAGGAAGATCTCATATGCTGCAGAGCAACTAAGCCTGTGTACCACAACTACTGAGCCTGCACTCTAGAGCTCATGAGCCACAACTACTGAGCCCATGTGCCACAACTACTGAGGCCCGCACACATAGAGCCCATGCTCCACAACAAGAGAAGCCACCGCAGTGAGAAGCCCATGCACCGCAACGAAGAGTAGCCTCCGCTCACCGCAGTTAGAGAAAGCCCTCGCTCAGCAATGAAGACCCAACGCAGCCCATATATATATAGTATATATATATAATATATATTATATATAATATATATATTATATATATATAATATATATATACTATATATATTATATATACATATATACATATATACTGAGGATTACTGATATTTTAATTTATGCTGGTGGCAATTCACTTTTGTGCAACTCTCCAAATAAAAGTCCTCCTGCTGTCTCAGTTTAATTAAAGTGTGGCCTGAGTTTGTGAAGGCTCCCCATGTATTTGTACTTGGTGTAAATGTGTTGTGGATCTGAAAGGTTGCTGATCTGTACCGACCTTTCGTGACTTCAGGCCTGTGCATGTTCATCTACTTAAAACTGTACAAGTAAGTTCAAATCTACAGAACAAGGACACCATGCTCTATTAAATACAAGTAAGACCCAGGCATATCAGTCTAGCATAATGTGATCCATCAGAGAAGAAATATATTATGCAAAATTTTGTATTCCTTATGTATTTAATGTGGTTCTTATCTATTTTATTTTTAATACACTCTTTTGTTGTTGGGATAAAACAATAATTATTTAAGCCATAATTGGATCACCGATTAAAAACAATATTTGAAGTGAAAATTTGACGATGTAACTGGCATGATCAAAAATGCTCAAGACAGAGCTACAAATCATGCTCTATTAGCACCAGGTGGATTCTTGAGCTGATGCTAATCACACTGAAAACAATACATAAAAGCAAATGTTAAAAAAAAAAAAAAAAACAACACTTATGCAGTGACTTTTAACTAAAAAAATAATTGAAACTATAATGTAAGGAGTATGAATTTATCAACATATTTTTTAAACTTTTTAAAAATTAAATTTAATGATGCCAAGCCGTGTTGGTGAGTTTTGCTGTATTTTCTATGGATTCCTTGGCTACACTCTACTGCCCTCAGCGCTGGTCTCCATCCCAAGTCTGGGCACTGTGTTCACGCTCACCTGCTCACAACCTTGACCAAAGGGGACCCCTAGATTCTGTCCCCCTGAACTTGAGGCTTCATGACAGTCGTCCAGGTATGTACTTGACAGTCTGAGAAGGCCACAGTCTCACCCCCAGCCTTTGCCCTGGAGTCTCTCATCTTTTAAGACAATCTAGCTCTAGGACACACAAGAGCTAAACTTTCTGAAACAGAAACTGTCAACTCTCCCCTGGAGCCAGAGGAACTCAAACAACTGGAAGCAAAGTCTTCCTCGCTACTTCCAGGTCCACGTTCCCCCATGCTCTCTGTGTGAAGTGTCTGCTTGGTCAAGCAGGCTGGAGAGGCTACAGTGACCCAGATGCAGGGAGGGACTGTCTCATTCCTTTGAAGATGCCTGTAAGTGGAAGCTGGCAATTTTTCCTTCAGGTCATTGTGTGACAAAGTTATTTGCTATCTTGACTCACCTATAGAATTTTTGCAAAATAAAATTATAGTCATTTTTGCAGACTAATTCCATAGCTAGTCCTATGAAGTCACAGTGTAATTTTTAATCAAAATAAGTTCAGCCTAAAAGTAAGTATTTCAGTTTCATTTATCATAAATCAAAACAATAAATGCTGTCAGAAATTTTATGAAAAACAATAAAATAAGCTTATAGTGTCATTCAATGTAAGTTAATGCCTTCAATTTTCATACATTTTATGTATTTTAAAATGTGTACTTATATTTTTTAATATATTAAAATAGAAAGGCGGTGACTTATATAGAACATATATATACATATATATACAATTTGCTTTGTTGTTTAGTAAATATAAATGTAGGACCAGTGTTTTCTTCACAAATTGTACATTTTGGCTGTTGCATACTGCCTCTTTTTTTTTTTTTCTTTTTTCTTTTTTTGGCTGCGTTGGGTCTTCGTTGCTGCACGAGGGTTTTCTCTAGTTGCAATGAGCCGGGGCTACTCTTTGTTTCAGTGAGCGTGCTTCTTATTGCAGTGGCTTCTCTTGTTGTGGAGCATGGGCTCTAGGCATGCAGGCTTCCGTACTGCCTCTTTTTGTCCTCTTTCACCCCTTTATCTCTTTTTTTTATTTGATAGTAATGTTTCTGCCCCAATTTTTTATATCCTGTAAATAAGGTAAGACTATCTTGTAAACAAATTTAATCATCTGTTTTTTCATAGGAGAATTTAGCATGTTCTCACCTAAGATAATAAATGAAGTATTGATTTTATTCTGTTCACCATTCTTCATATTTTCCTTTTTTTTTTTTTTTTTTTTTGCTTTCTCAATTTTTTGTCCTGTTTCTTTGGAAGAAACTACATGACAGTGTAGTTTCTGATTCCCATGATGATTCTCTTCAAAGTGCCAGTACTCGTTATCAAACACAAATTTCTCTACTATATGAAAGCAAGTTACCATTTATTTCCCCTCATAAAGAAATTCTCTTCCCCCACAACTCACATTTCAACAAAATGAGAGATTTAGATATTTTTGACTATTTTTAAAAATTCATGTTATCAAGGAATAATTCACATATAGTAAAGTACACAAATCCTAAGCATACAGTTACAGGAATTTGACCTCTGTATGCCATCTGGTAACCACCGCTCAGGTCAAGATGCAGAGTATTTCCAGCATCCCTGAAAGTTCCCTCAGGCCTCTGCTTAGTCAATACCTTCCATACTCCAATATAGTCACTATCCTGATGATTCTTGAACTTTTAATAAAAAGAATCATATAGTATGTGTTCCTTTGTGCCTGGCTTCTTTTATTCAGCATTATGTTTCTGAGATTCATAAAAACATCTGTCAGTAAATTATTCTTTTTATTATTGATTATATTTTATTATATGAAAAAACCACAATTTATTTATCCATCTCCCACTGATAGACAATTGGGTTGTTTCCAGTTTGAAGCTGTTATTAATCACCCTCTCATGAACACTTGTATATGTAGCCTCATTTTTCTTGGGCATATATCTAGGGGTGGAATTTCTGGATCATAAAGTAGGTGCATGTTTAACTTTAATTAAAAGTGTCAAATGATTTTCCAAAGTAGTTTTACCAATTTGCATTCTGATCAGCTATATATGGGAATTTCCATGGTTCTTAATTTGTTCCAACACTTGGTATTGATGGTCTTTTTAATTTTAGGCATCCGCATAGGTTTATAGTTATATCTCAATGTGTTTTTATTTGAATTTCCCTTATAACTAATGATGATGAACACCTTTTCATGCCCTTATTAGCCACTCATACATGTTCTTTTGTGACATATATATTCAAGTCTTTTGCCATTTAAAAAAAATTGTGTTTTTTTTCTTATTAGGATTTTAGAAGAATAAAATATTCATTGTATATACATCTCTAAGAATTAGTAAAGAGGACATGGAAAGAGCTCATTTAAAATCAGTAATAAAAAAGATTACATGCAAAATAAAAAGAGGCAAAATATTTGAACAAGTAATTTATAGAAGTAGAAACCTGAATAAGCACAAAACATGAAAAGATGTTCCATCTTTTGAAAATTTAGGAACTGCAAATTAGAACACTAATGATCAATAACTATAATAAATTATGCAAAAAATACAAAAGTGTGACATGACCGAGGGTTGGTGAGGATGAGGGAAATTGAGAATCTTTATAAACTACTGATGGGCATGCACACTGGAACTACTGCCTCGAAGACTCATCTGACAATATCTAGAAAATTCGAAAGTGTACATCGCTAATACTTAACCATTTTGCTCCATGGTATATATACACTGGGAGACATATAGAAAAATCTTCATTACAGTCTTGTTTATAAAAGCAAAAATTTGGGGAAATGGGAATAACCAACAGTAGGGAAATAGATACATAATTGTTCTAGAGGAGTTAATATCAATGAAGTGTATGTATAGATATGTTTCACATGGATAGACCATGGGAACACAATTTTGAATTAAAACAAGTGATAACATTACATACAGAATATTTCTTAAATTAAGAATTAATATATATAAGTGGTTCTTAAAATCTGGTGCCTGGACCAGCTACATCAGCGTTTCCTGGGAACTTACTAGAAATGCAATTTCCTGGGTTCAACCTCAGACCTACTGACTCAGAATCTCTTGAGGTTAGCGTCCAGCAACCTGTATTAACAAGCCCTGAAGTGGATGATGTTGCTTACTAATGCTTGATAACTATGCATTGTAGTTCTACATATTACATAGATATGTATTTACTAAAAATATAGTATAGATAGCTGGGACAATACAAGAAATTTCCTGACTGTTGTGACTTTTGGAGTTGGCGCTGAACAAACGACTTCAAATATCTGTCATGCCATGTGTATAAATATTAGAACAGATCTTAAGAAGGAAGGATGAAATACTAATATGTGTTAATTCTCAGTGGTGGACATGAGGGTCTTTCATATTATTCTCTGCATCCTTCTAAATACTTTAAACTTTGCAAAATTAAAAAAAAGGGGGGGGGGGGTTGCTACAGAGAACATGATGTAATTGATTGTTGAATAGTGTAGGGATTTAATGTGGTAACCAGAACATCTTAGTTCTTTCTCAAGTCTCCAAGTTTAATTAAGAATATCTTGAGACTGCAAGACAAGCTTTTAAAAAACAAAACAGAGCCCATGATTTTGTAATCATTTACAATGTTTAAATTTACTAAATCAAACTTTTCATGATTTTCAGCTCAAAAAAATGTAGAGAAACAAATCAGAGAGCAGAGCGTATGTTAAATTGTAACTGACATCTATAATCTCAATTTTAGCTATTTAATTTGATCAGAATATTGATATCATTGATTGCATAGTAAGAGAAGTTGAAATTAAAAATATACTTAATTGAAAAAACTGTTACTTGTATTTGTTTATATATTGGGATTGTGTAATTAAACAAACAGCTCACTGCTTTACAAATGGTTTGCTTTGTAAGGTAATGTTTTACTTCACTCTCTTCTTCCTGGAAGGGCTTTCCTTCAACCCCCAGATAGATATATTATTTTACTTGAGTAACTTCAGATTCCCCAGCTATTCTTCGTAAGGATTTTTTAAGTCCCGCAATTCATATCTTAGGACGTCTTTATTATCTTCTGCCACATGACAGCTCTGAAAAGACAATAGCCATTTCCTGTCACTCAGAAGATATTCCCCCAAATAACTAAGCTCACAATTAAGCCTACTTCACTTGTCAGTACTGGAGGTTAAGCCCATACAGCCAGTATACCTTGGCTTTCTTGCATTGAACAGGGACCTTCTCTGTGTAGCACAAAAGAAGTACAAAAACTGTCCTTGACCACAAAAGGAAAAATTGAAGGGTTTTATACTGCTAAAATATTTCCAAAAATTTACCCATATATGATAATGGGACCATTCTCAATGTATAAGCAAGAAGAGACTTCATTACATCTTTTCTAACTCAGAATCATATTTTTTAATTAAACTTTTTATTTTGAGATAATTATAGATTTACATACAGTTGTAAGAAATAATACAGAGAAATCCCATGTACATTTTACCCAATTTACCCCAATTTTGCAATGATCTTGCAAAACTTTAGCAAAATGTCACAACCAGGACATTGACATTGATACAGACAAGATACAGAATGTTTCCATCACAAGGATTCCTCATGTTGCCCTTTTATAGCCACACATAATTTCCTCCTGTCCCAACCCTCCTACTTCCAGGCAACCACTAACCTGTTCTCCATTTCTATACTTTGTCATTTGAAGAATGTTATGTGAATAGAATCATACAATGTGTAACATTTTAGATTTGTCTTTTTTACATGAGTATAACTCTTAGGAGAATCATCCAGTTTGTTGCATGTACCAAGGCTTTGTTCCTTTGTATTGCTGAGTAATAATCCATGGTAATAATATCACACAGTTTGGTTTAACCATTCACTTGCTGAAGGGCATCTGTGTTGTTTCCAGTTTGGGACTATCAAAAATAAACCTACTAAGAATATTTTTATTAATGTTTTTGTGTGAACATACATTTTTTTTACTCTGAGATAAATGTCCCCAAGAGTGTGATTTCTGGGTCATGTGATAGTTATATATTTATTTTTATGAGAAACTGCCAAACTGTTTTCCAAAGTGGCTGTACCATTTTACATTTTCATCAACAGTGTATAAGTGATCCAGTTTCTCCTCATCCTTGCCATCATTTTTTTTAACTATTTACGTGTTTTTTAATTTTAGCCCTTCTGATAGGTATGTAGTGTTATCTCATTGTGGTTTTAATGAATCATGTAATTTTTAATCTTTACTAATTTAATACAAGAAGTGTTTTTTCATTTTAATTTGTTCTGTTTTTCATCTTCTCAATTTTTCGACATTTGTCTTTCCTCTATAAATTATAACTCATGTGCTTTTTCCAGTTTCTTATAAATGTTTTAGTGCTTTTAAAATATATGTCGTGTTTATATATTAATGATATTAGTCCTCCACTTTTTAATTTCTTTCCTTTCCTGATAGCACTAGAATTACTTGAGCAAGTAAATATTTTAATTTGCTTATAAAGCTTTATTCTAAAGCCTTGAATGGCCACTACACTCTAATAGATACTTTTGACATCTATTTCACCTCTTTGTCAGGTCATTTGGTTGATTTGAACTGAACTGAAGGCTCTTAAAATTCTGCATAGAATCTTCCCCTGTATATTACACATAAACTACTCTATTTCTACTAAGATTATGCATGGTTCATTATTCATCTACAGTACCATGTTATTTGCTATTATGGATTATCAGTTCTCTCTCAAACCAGGTTTGTTGTTGTTTTTTCTGGTTAGTATTTTGTAGTCTTCAGCCCATTTCTCAGTCCTGGAATGCAAGTACTATACCTGGAAATACAGGCATTTAAATCCACAGCATGTATATAGATTTCTGAAGAAAATAGAGATTACTCATGTAGTCAAAGGACTGACAGAGCTTGAGAATTTTGCACCTGGAGATGTTCATTCAGGCTCAGCCATGACCTTGCTCAGTGACCTCAGGAAAATTACTCAGCCCCTTGCCCTTTCCATTTCTTCTTCTCTAATCAGGGATCAAACCATTTTCTGCCCCCTTAGTCTGATCCAAGAACTTCACTGATGAGATAAAAGCAGTGAAAAGGTTATGACAAAAGACAGCCTTTAGCTGGGAACAGGTTCATTTTAATTATCCACCCAGGGAATATTTGTGTTTGCAGTAACGCCTAATATTGATTATCAAATGGGGGGAACGTATTGATGTCTGCAGCAGAAGGCATGGGGGGTGGTGTTTCAGGACCCTCGTCCAAGAACCCAGGTCCACACTAACAGCCAATCACAATAACTGAAAGCGCCATGGAGGTCAGCCTCAGAAAGTCTTAACTACACCAAGGATTATTCCTAAGGGCTGCTGTCCACAGGTACAGTCAGCCTGCTCTCTAGATGAAACCAGATGAAAGAACTCATGGCAACGTACAAAGGTGAAAGCATCTGACACAGGGCCAAGCGTTGTGGGCTGAATCTACTGCTTAGAGTCTGAGAAAGTCAACCTTTGTCAGAACGGATCCTAATTCCCGTGGGAGGGAGCAACCACTTCCGGGAGGGTGAGATTCAGTGAAACTTCTACCTCTCTCTGAAACACATTTACCTTTGGAAGACAAGGATTTACCTGTGGAAGGCAAGCCCCTTCCTCTTGGCTGGAGGAAGCCACCTCCAGAGTATTCCAAGCAAGGCCAGAATCCTCCCTGCACCCCCAGACTCCTGACATTTTGAGGTTCATCTAGGCCAGAGGTTGGCAAACTAATGGTCACATGCCAAAAGCAGCCTGCTACCATGTTTTTGTCTGTGAACTAAGAATGATTTTCACATTTTTAAATTATAGAAAAAAAACCTCAAAAGATGAACAATATTCCATGACACGTGAAAACTGTGAAATTCACATTTCAGTGTCTATCAATAACATTTTATTGTAATGCAGGCAATGCTTATTTATTTATGTATGGTCTGTGGCTGCTTTGGGGGATACAACAGCAGAGCAGAGTAGTTGTGACAGGGATTGTATGGCCCAAAAGCCTAAAATACTTACTATCTGGCCCTTTACAGAAAGAAATTGGCTGACCCCTGACCTGGGCCATCCTTCCACGCAATCCTTGTATAGAACCAATAGACCATCATCTTGCTTTGTGCCTCACTCCTGTTGTGGCAGTGAGTTCATCACCTCACAAGCTAACCTGTAACTTTGACAACAACACTTCTCAAGATGATCATTATTTTGAACTCAAATCTGCAGCCCACTTGGCCTAATTAGGCTGTATTAGAATGACCTAGAATAAGTCTACCCCCTTCCATGCCTGAAGGCAAAAGGACATGAGAAGAAAATTCTTCCTCTGTTTATACAGCACACATGAGTTGCTGTAAGCTGCTCAACACCATGAGCTTCCAGAGCATTCTAGTCCATTCCTCACTGCTCACTCTCCCCTCAGTGTCATTCAGGAGAGTTAGGGTGTGCAAGAGCTGGGAACCACAGAGACCCACCATGTCCCACCAAGCACGCTCTTGTCCATGGCTGGTCACAGGGGCCAAAGCTGTGGTCCTTGAGGAGTTATATGAGGTTCCCATTTGGCAATCCCACGTGAACACATGTAGAGCAGAGACTGGCTGACATTCTGGCCTCTCAGTTCTCTCAGTGGCACATCTCGAATCACTGAATTCCTGTCATTTAACATTCTATCCCCAGCACTTTCACTTCTCAGCCTATAAACTGGTCTCAAGGAAGCAAGGAAAAGTAGAAGGGAGTCTCAGGTATCATCTGGTCCACTGCTGCTCCAAAAGAGGTCCATGGACCAACAGCATAAGTATCACCTAGGAGTCCCCAGCCAGACCTTCTGAATTAGAATCTGCATTTTCACAGGATCTCTGGGTGATTCATATGCACCTTAAAGTTGGAAAAGTACACAGCTAGTCTATTGCCATTCTATAATTTGCAGACCTGAGGTTTAAATGTAGTAACTCAAATCTGGGACCTGATTCTGATCTCACTCTTGTAAGCAGCAGCCATTAGCATCCAGGAGGAGTCATGATCATGCCTTTCAGTGAGAAGTAACCCAGAGGGCTACCTCATCTCCATTCTCTTAATTCAAAATCAGTGCTCCTGGAGATCAAAGCCTATTCCATAATCGATCAGCTCTGAGCTTTATCTCTTCATGTCTAAGGCTAGTGAGACACTCGGCTAAAATAGATACATAGAAATTCTTAAATAAATTTTTGTCTTTTGTCTTCAGTGGGTGGATAGATAAACAAAGTGTGATACATCCATCCCATTCAGACCACTTAGTATTAATAAAGAACAAACTACTAATACACACAAAAACTTGGATACACCTCAAGGAAATTAGGCTGAATAAAAATAGTAGATCTTGAAAGGATATCTATTGCAAGATTCCATTTATATTACATTCCTGAAATAACATAATTAGAGCAATGGAGAACAGGCTGGTGCTTGACAGGGATTAGGTATGGCGAGGAGAGGGTGGGTATGACTATAAAAGGATAACATGAGGGAGCCTTGTGGTGATGAAAGAGTTCTGTATTTTGATTGTGGTGGTGGTTACACAGAGTAACACTAGTGAGAAAATCGCATAGAGCTACACACACACACGAGTGCTTGTGTAATTGAATAAGCTTTGTGAATCATACAAATAATGATTTCCTCAATTTGATACAGTTCTCTAGTTATGCAGGATGCAGACACTCAGGGAGGCTGGGTGAAGAGTACACCGAACCGCCCTGCACATTTCTTTGCAACTTCTTGTGAATTGGTCATTAAATATTTCACAAAATAAAAGGTTAAAAAAATTTTTTGAAGATGCATTAATATGGATGAATAAATGAGCAAATCAACAAACAGGACATTATCCACAATAGGAGTGGGAGAAGTAGGTCCCCTTCAATTGAGAATGTGTTTTCTCTATTTTATATTACCAAATGCTACTAAGATTTCATCAGTTATAAATCTGTCCTCTATTTTGGCTGGTTCTAACTAGACATAGTTTTGCTGGCATTTGGGAAATGAAGGGGCATTTTTAGACTTCTGATAAGTGTACCTAAGATATAGGTATATAATCAATAAATACATCACAAATCTAGAAACACTCATTAATGAAAAATCTTTGTCTTTCTGTAAAGCCACGAAAATACATTGTGTCTCATGCATAATACTTTTACCTAAGACATCTATTGGGGGCTGAAAGTATTAAAAACACATTCATGGGGCTTTGAAGTCAAGATCTTAGTATATAGCCCTGTCCCCACCTCCTGCATCTCAGATCCTTTTCTTAACAGCCAACTTAAGTAAAATGAAAATGGACCCTGCATTTTAACATAATAGCCACTTTTGCCCTTGAACATGTAATTGCTTGAATTTTAGTTTTAATTCTCCCTCTCTCGCTGTAATTATGAGAACAATTAGGTGCCAGAGTTCAAAGCTTCTCAATTTTAAGAAAAGAGGGACAGCCAAATGAACTCCCTTTTCCTGCCTTGAAATTCCAATTTGCTAAAACAGCTGCAACTAACATCTTCTTAGTGCTTTGCAACTGATAACACACTTTCGCTTGGAAAGCTCCATTTAGGAGTGGCCTCAGACGGTATGGAAAATGGTGTTAAAAGTTATTAAACTAGGAACAGAGAATTGTGTGGACATTTTCCAACCAATCAGCAAAAGCCTGTCTAGGTCCAACTGAGTCCACTGACACCAAAGAAGACTGGAACCCCCCAAAATCTCTCATTCTGACTTTTTGGACTCCAGACTATGGCCCCCATCACTCTCTAGGAGAACCTGATTGTGTCCTGAGCTTGGGGGAAGGAAAACAAAGTTAAAGCTTGAACCAGGACCTGAATCTACTAAACACTGGTAAAAGGTAATGGCTCAAACTTGAGTGAGCCAAAGTCTATTCATTGGGTGACGGCCTCCCACTAATTGGCTGTAAAATTTACCATGACCCAGCTTCTTGGTTCTTTGTGACTCCCAGTAGATAACCTGAGTGCTTGTGGAAAGCAAACAGGGCAGTTATTCCCATGGGCTCCAGAACACACATATGTATTGAATCCTTGATAGGTACGTGATTTGGGAAAGCAACTCTCACCCAAGGCTGCAGGGACTATTAGAATGAGTTGAATCCAGAGCCAAACTAGAAACCAAATATGAAATTTCAAAAGGACAAGTTCAAGACACTATGTTGAAGGGGCAAGGAGAAGGAAAAAAGCAAGGGTAGATACAAAGCCTGGAATTCAAGCATCAGGGTGTGGTGTGTCTATGTCGAATGGTTGGGGCATTACCTAGGGCAGACAATGTTTTCAGCATCTGTCTTATGGGCCATGTAGAATGTAGGTAAGCTGACCAAGCTGAAAAGTTCAGAAGGGAGATGGACTGAAGAGATGTGAATAGAAGGGAATATGATGTATTTTCCTCACGTACAGTGGAGTAGTAAGATGACTTCACTGGTAATAAAAAGAAAAGAAGAATATGGAAAGTGTCTTGCTAGAGAAACAAATAAAGACCCAAAGGAATATGGGTAAAAGGGGCATTGGTTTTGATTCAGGGAATCTTGGAAGGCTTCATGGAGGAAGAAGCATTTGAACTGGATTTTCACAGATAGCATTTCAAAAGCAGAGACGGTGAGGAGAAAACATTCTGAGTGGAAGAAATTCAAGTTCAAAAGCAAGAAAGCTGAGAATATACAGAGTATCCTTGGAATGCATTTCTGGAATATATAGAGCGCAAAATGTTCCCATATTAATTTGGTTGGATTATTTAGGTCAAGTTACCTAGATGCAGAGCCTGAGACAAGAATTTGCATCCCAAGACACATGATTTATTGAGAGTGCTCTTGGGAGAGAAAGAAGAAGATGTGTCAGGAGAACTAGCTGAGCAAGACTGTGGGCTCTTCTGGAGTCCAGCTTCCACTTGATCCCACAAGCAGCTTTGTAACAGGAATTGTACCACAGAGTTGGTCCCAATTTAAGGAAAAAGGATCAGCCTTCTGGACCCCTGAATCCATCACTCATTGGCTTCAGGCTGTCCTGAGTCCAAGGAGATGAGCCTCACTTCCTGCGCACAAAGGATCCCGTTGGCTTAGGGCAATTTTCTAGACAAGGGAGCAGCTGTGAGTCTTTAGTTGCCAACACACAAAGCAGCTGGGCATGGATGTACTGTCCTAGTATATGGGATCGAGGTGAGGCACCAGTGCCTGCTGCCTACCAGTTTGGATGTTCACCTTAGATAACCATATCCTAGTGTATTGCAAATAAAGGATATTTTGGTAACTCATAATTTCTTTAATTGTCCCTTGTTTCCTCCATGGAGGATGAGCTGGAAGAGAATATGTTCCAACTCATATCTCTAATGGACACACCTTGAACCAAGGTCCTGGTGACAGCAAGAGATCTGGCAAGGGAGTGCCACGCTCTCTGAAACTTCTTCCACTTCTAATCCCAGCTTTTCTTTTCCCCACAGAGTGTCATAGTCAGGATATATTCTTGTCTGAATTTGAGTCATGATCTTCGTTGCCTGGGTAACATTTTAGCTTAACCATCCATTGATCTCAAATTGCAGGGAAGACCTGAGCCCAGAAGTAGAGCAAGCACTGTATAAGAATACAAAACAAGTGACCAGAATTTGGTGTTAAAATTCTGGATCAACCAAGGCCATTTCTAAGGTGAAGGACTTTTAAATGAGCTCTGTGTGGTTGAGAAACAAGAGTATATGACTTTCAGAAAAAACTGGGATCATAGTTTAGTTGCTTATAACAAAGAATTAATGAAGGCAGTAGTTCTGGATTTGATCACTTAATGAGCTTGTTAGTTTCTGGAACATGATCATAGAAAATAGTCTGCCCAAGGTTTGTTTGTTAAACCAGAAAATTTCTTTTAACTATTTAAAAGAATAAAGCCTTGGGGTTATATCATAAAGACATGGGAGTAACTTGAAGGAGCTCTTGCTGACCAAATCTAGAACAATTTGAGCATCAAAATATTTAAGGAAGGTAATCCCTGAGTCCATGCCAAAAAAAGCTAGACAGACCAATAAATAAACAGGGGAGAAGGAAGGCTCTTGCTTCAACAGAATGCTGATTCCTGGCTGGTAGATGGAGCAGATGAACAAAAGTTTGAAAGTCATTATTTTGTAGCCATCATAGCAAAGATAGGAGCAGGAAAGAATCTTCAAAGGATGCTTAATTCATGGAGAAATTTTGATGAGGAGCAAGATGGTTGCATGGTCGTAAGTGTCTTTGACAAACTGTTTTATTAGTTGCAAGTGAAGCATATTAACTACACTGTGAAGAAACTGGACAACCCCTGGAAGGGGAAAACCTTGGATAATACTTTGGGTGATCAAAATCATCATCACCAATGATGGGCCGGTGGACATCCTATGCCTCTGAATGTGATATCTTGACAAAGGCACAATATCCCCCATGCAATATCCCAGCTGAAAATACAGAACTCAATCTGGGCATGAGGAACTCTGGGAAATTCCCAAATGAGGAATATTCAACTAAAAAGAGGCAGTCATACTATTCAAAACTGTCAATGTCATAACTGAAAAGACAGGCTGAGAAACAGTTCCAGATGAAAGAAAACTAAACAATTAAATGAAATGTGTGCTCCTACACTGGATCTTGCAGTAGAAGGAAAATAATGCCATAAATGTCCTGAAATTCACAAGTGACTGTGGTTTATTTAAAGACTATCCTTATCCTTAGGAAATATACACTTAAGAACCTTCTGGCAAAAATCCATAATGTATGCTACCTACTCCTTAATGGTTTACAAAAAAATACATTTATGTATATGTGTATGTATGTATATTTAGAGAGAGAAAAGGCAAATAAACAAATAAGTCCAAATGTTGAGAATAGATATATTTGGGTGTTTGTTGTGCTACTGCTGCAGCTTTTTTGTAAGTTTCCAAATAAAAAGTTATTAACAATTATGATGTTAAAAAAACGTAGGGGCAACTCAGTACAACTATATCAATAGCATTATCCCAAAATTATTCCCTGTCAGCTGAATAAAACGGAGTCCATTCCTTCTACCTTGACTCCCATGCACAACCAGTGACCTGGCACCTAGACCAATGCTGATGCTTCTGGAGTGCTTTCTCAGGCTCTGAAATTCACCCTCTCTAACCACTTGGCCCACCACACACAAAATGAGTTACCCTATGGAAGGAAGCTCAGTTAAGGTGGTGTCTGTCCTCTACAAGAAACCTTTTAAGGCCCCAAGTTGACTACCAAATACTGATCAAACACATTTGCTTGACCATCAAGACCCTCCAAGTGTGACCCCAAATCGATATTCCTTCTCTACCTTCTGCTGATATCCACAACAAAAGCTAATATAATAAAGCATGAGCTTTGGGGTCAGAAAGACCCTGAGTCCCCACACAACTCCAAAATGAGTTGTGTGAGATTTGGTAAGTTCCTCCCCCTTTCTGAGGTGTAATTCCTCCATTTGTCAAAAAGGAAATTATAGCACAGAATAAAATAAGATGATGACAAGGATGATTATATTATTCCACCTCATCAGCTCCCCTGGGTCTGTAATGATTGCCATTCCTCAATTTTCTGCAAAAGTTTCTTTTGACAGGAATTCCCTCATCCTTGATTTTTCTGTCTCTGTGAGAGCATTCTTTGATCCACCCTGAATCTCACTTCCTCTGTAGAAAGTCTTCCATCTTCCCCACACATCTGTAATTACTCTCCATTCTACATCCTCATGGACCTTTTTTTCATAAACCCTTTGTTTATAAAACTCATATTTTATTCCCCAGACTTGTCTCAGGATCAGACCAAATGAGCTTTCGGTAAGTGTGGGCTCAGGGCATGTGGGTCCTTCTCCCCTGCTGAGCATTGGGTATGAGCACTGGGTATCCCATGTAGTAAGCACTTGTATAGTATTATCTCCCATTTCAGATCACACATTTGTTTAGGGCAGTCACCATGTCTTGTATTCATCCGAACTCCCCACAGGGTACTCAGCAGGGTGCAGTGGGCTTCTGTGCCCTCAATTCTGGTGAAATAATAATAATGATAATAACCACTAACACTTACTGAGTACTTACTACCTTCCTGGTCCTTTTCTAGGTACTTTGTACATATTAAAACATTTAATCTTCACAGCGATTTTTATGAGGTAGATGCTATTACTAGTCCATTTCCCAGATAAGAAAACTGAGACACAAAGAGACCAAATAACTTTTCAAAGACTACAAAGTGGCATAGCCAAGAACAGAACCCAGAGAGTCAGGCTTCAAAATGGTTAAGAGTCGGGCTCTTAACCATTACACTTTATCCTTAGACCACATTAGGGCATCTGAAGGACAGCACATTTCACCACTGTGACAGCAAGCAGAAGGTCTGCAAATAGAGAAGGTGTGTCACTTGAGGTGTCCATGCCACAGGCCAGCCACCCACCTGGTCGTTCTCAGGGGGCCATGTTCTGTATGTTATTGTCTGGGGTCTCTCCAGCAAGGACACTGCTTTCTTCCAGCATCTTCCCTATTCCTACCCCCAAGCCAAAAACTACTCTTTCCCTACCACTTATCTGTGAGAACTTCGGACCCCGGACGTCTCACGACCCAGTCTCTCCCTCTATTAGATTTTTACTGCAATAATGCTTTGTAACAAACCCCACCCCCCCACCACCCAAATCTCAGTGGCTTAAACAACAGATGCTTATTTCTCTTCTCTAAAGGTCAGCTGTGGTTTGGCAAATCTTGATTGGGCTTACCTGGTTCAGGGGGGCTAGGTTGGACTCAAATTCAGATCACATTCAAGTCTGCTCCATGTGTTTTCATAATTTTGAGACCAGATAAACATCCAAGACAAGTTCTTCATAAGACAAATGGTGGCGCAAAAGCAGCTAAACTAACCACAGAGCATATTTAAGGTTTCTGCACATGGTACGTCTGCTAATGCTTTATTGGCCAAAGCAAATCATATGAACCCAAAATGAACAGCAGAGGAATGAGTACTCTGCCTACTCTACTAGAAGGGAAAATCATGTGGCAAAGGAGCATGGAAATATAACTATATTTTAAGAAGGACCAAAAAATTGGGAATGGTAACCCAGTCTACAGACCTCTCCAATGCCCCAGAGACAGCAATGCAGTGGGGTCCCAACACAAACAGCATGTTTTGCCCTTGGCCTCCGATGGGGACTCAGCCCCAGCCATCGTTTGGGAGTGGATGTATGAGACCACACCATCAGTCATGGCCAGAGCGCATATCATGTATAACACACATGCCTCAGAAATGTCATGTCGCCCAGTTTGACTAGGTGGGGTACCATTATGCAACCAACCAACAAAGGCTATTAAACACCTCACCTGCAATGTCAACTCAGTATTATTGAGTCTGAAAGAGAAACGGTGTGTCAAGGACCAATTGACCTCCCTGGAAAGACGTGGTTAACACACCTGGCAACACTGATTGAACAAGCCGGTGTGTGATTAAGTTCTCAGCCACATAGAGGACCTCCTGGAGAAAAGGATGGTGTTTTATAAAGTGGTAATTGCACAGCACAGAGTGCATGCAGAGAAAGCCTTGGGGAGTTGAGAGCTTTGAAAGAGGACCTTGAATGTCCTAGAGGTAGAAAAAGCAAATAGAAAGTGTTAGATACGTCTTTCCAGAAAGGATAACCAAATAAGTCAAGAGAGACGGGGGCTGATAATAGTGCAGGATATTATAGGATTGTCATTTAATAGAGTTTTAGAAAATGATATTCCAGGACCAAGAGGGAGATAAAGGAAAATAGCCTGGGCTGACAAATACCATGGCTGCCCTGATCTGGGAGAAATTCCTAAGCTGTCTTTTCGTGTTAAAGTTCCATTTTCTGTGGTTTTTTTACTGCTTCAAGCCCATGTACTTTCTGACTAAACTGTGTAGAGAGAAACAAAATTCAAATGATCCAACATATGTCACCCAGAACCACTGAGCCCTGCCGTTCTTTTTTAAAGACAACCCCCATGAGAGTTCTAGTTTCAGTTTGAGATTTCCATTTCAACCAGAGCTAGCTGGGATGATACTTTTCCCTTCTCTCCTCTTCAGTGTGGGAGCCAGTTGGGATTCTTTAAAAGGCCTACTGAGTGTTCTGGAAGGATGCAGCACTGCAGTAGCTCTGGCTGAACCAATAAATCAGGACCTGGAAGCACCAGCCATTGTGGCCTCCTGTTTATCACGAAAAAAAGGAAATGCACTGCTTTTTCCTTCTTCCTTTGTGGCACTGTAGGACCCGAGGGGTTTAAGATGAGGAAAAAGAATTAAAAGCTGAAATCTAGATCGTTTTCTAGCTTGAGTTAAAATCTACTTTGGGATTATAAATGTCATTACAGAGATTTCTAGCTCTCACCCAAATCTGGTTTCAAGAGCACAGGAAGATTAAACATCCCTACCTCCTAGCAGTGGGGTGGAAGTTTTGGACTGGTTCTGGTCAATGGCCAGAGATGTGAATGAAGCAGTGAAAAGTTCGTGCATGTTTTCCTTCCCCTGCCTGTTGAACAAGGAGGCTGTTTGTTCTTGATGCTGTGGCTAAAAGTAGCGCCCCCCCCCATCTGCCTGGACCACTATTGTCTGGAGGACTGTTATCCTGGGGGATTTTGTGGACACTCAGTGGATGTTGCCTAAGCAAGAAATATGCCTTCCTTGGGTTCAGGCACTGAGATTCCAGGACCGTTTGTCAATCACAGTTCAAGCTACCTACCTTGACTAATAAATGCTAACCAATATCTACAAGGGACCAAAATACAGTAACTTTAACTTAGGCTAGAATAATTATGACTAGACAAAGTAGACCCCGAAGGGCAGAGGGCTTGAGCAGCATGAACTGATCCTCCAATTCCTCTGTGGGTCTTACTCATAGATGAATCCCTCAGAATATCATTTAGAAGCTAGTAGTTCTTCCTTTAAATACAATTCAAGCAGGGTTTCTTATGGGAAAATGCAAGTTTGGATGAAAGAGGCTCAGAAGCTGTGTGCTGACAGGGTCTTGGTGCTCCAGCCGGGTGTCAGGCCTGAGCCTCTGAGGTGGGAGAGCCAAGTTCAGGACGTTGGTCAACCAAAGACTTCCTGGCCCCTCGTAATATCAATCAGCGAGAGCTCTCCCAGAGTTCTCCCTTTCAACACTAAGACCCAGCTCCACTCAACGACCAGCAAGATCCAGTGCTGGACACCCCATGCCAAAACAATTAGCAAGACAGGAACACAACCCCACCCATTAGCAGAGAGACTGCCTAAAATCATAATAAGTTCACAGACACCCCAAAACACACCCCTGGACTCAGTCCTGCCCAGCAGAAAGACAAGATCCAGCCTCATCCACCAGAATACAGGCACCAGTCCCCTCCACCAGGAAGCCTACACAACACCCTGAACCAACATTACCCACTGGGGGCAGGCACGAAAAACAATGGGAACTATGAACATGCATGGAGTCTGTGAAAAGGAGACCCCAAACACAGTAAGTTAAGCAAAATGAGAAGACAGAGAAATGCACAGCAGATGAAGGAGCAAGGTAAAAACCCACTAGACCAAACAAATGAAGAGGAAATAGGCAGTCTACATAAAAGAATTCAGAGTAATGATAGTAAAGATGATCCAAAATCTTGTAAATAAAATGGAGAAAATACAAGAAACGTTTAACAAGGCCCTAGAAGAACTAAAGAGCAAACAAACAATGATGAACAACACAATAAATGATATTAAAAATTCTCTAGAAGGAAGCAATAGCAGAATAACTGAGGCAGAAGAACGGATAAGTGACCTGGAAGATAAAATAGTGGAAATAACTACCAGAGAGCGGAATAAAGAAAAAAAGAATGAAAAGAATTGAGGACAGCCCCAGAGACCTCTGGGACAACATTAAATGCACCAACATTTGAATTATAGAGGTCCCAGAAGAAGAAGAGAAAAAGAAAGGGACAGGGAAAATATTTGAAGAGATTATAGTTGAAAACTTCCCTAATATGTGAAAGGAAATAGTCAAGTCCAGGAAGCGCAGAGAGTCCCATACAGGATAAATCCAAGGAGAAACATGCCAAGACACATATTAATCAAACTATCAAAAATTAAAAACAAAGAAAAAATATTAAAAGCAGCAAGGGAAAGGCAACAAATAACATACAAGGGAATCCCCACAAGGTAAACAGCTGATCTTTCAGCAGAAGCTCTGCAACACAAAAGCATGTGGTAGGATATATTTAAAGTGATGAAAGGGAAAAACCTACAACCAAGATTATTCTACCCAGCAAGGATCTCATTCAGATTTACAGAGAAATTAAAACCTTTACAGACAAGCAAAAGCTAAGAGAATTCAACACCACAAAACCAGCTTTACAACAAATGCTAAAGGAACTTCTCCAGGCAAGAAACACAAGAGAAGGAAAACACCTGCAATAACAAACAAAAAACAATTGAGAAAATGATAATAGGAACATACATATCAATAATTACCTTAAATGTAAATGGATTAAAGGTTCAAACCAAAAGACATAGACTGGTTAAATCTATACAAAAACAAGACCTGTATGTATGCTGTCTACAAGAGACCCACTTTAGACCTAGGTCACATACAGACTGAAAGTGAGGGGAAGGAAAAAGATATTCCATGCAAATGGAAATTAAAAGAAAGCTGGAGTAGCAATTCTCATATCAGACAAAATAGGCTTTAAAATAAAGACTATTACAAGAGACAAAGAAAGACAGTACATACTAATCAAGGGATCAATCCAAGAAGAAGATATAACAATTGTAAATATTTATGCATCCATCATAGGAGCACCTCAGTACATAAGTCAAATGCTAACAGCCATAAAAGGGGAAATCAACAGTAACACAATAATAGTAGGGGACATTAACACCCCACTTTCACCAATGGACAGATCTTCCAAAATGAAAATAAATGAGGAGGGGTTCCCTGGTAGCGCAGTGGTTGAGAATCTGCCTACCAATGCAGGGGACACGGGTTCGAGCCCTGGTCTGGGAAGATCCCACATGCCACGGAGCAACTGGGCCCGTGAGCCACAAATACTGAGCCTGCGCGTCTGGAGCCTGTGCTCCACAACAAGAGAGGTCATGACAGTGAGAGGCCCGCGCACCGCAATGAAGAGTGGCCCCCGCTCGCCGCAACTAGAGAAAGCCCACGCACAGAGGCAAAGACCCAACACAGCCAAAAATAAATAAATAAACAAATAAATTTAAAAAAAAAGAAAATAAATGAGGAAACACAGCTTTAAATGACACATTAAACAAACTGGACTTAATTGATATTTATAGCACATTCCATCCAAAAACAACAGAATACACTTTCTTCTCAAGTGCTCATGGAACATTTTCCAGGATAGATCATATCTTGGGTCACAAATCAAGCCTTGGTAAATTTAAGAAAATTGAAATTGTATCAAGTATCTTTTCTAACCACAATGCTATAAAACTAGATATCAATTACAGGAAAAGAACTGTAAAAAATACAAACACATGGAGGCTAAACAATACACTATTAAATAACCAAGAGATCACTGAAGAAATGGAAGAGGAAATCAAAAAATACCTAATAACAAATGACAATGAAAACATGACGACTCAAAACCTATAGGATGCAGCAAAAGCAGTTCTAAGAGGGAAGTTTATAGCCATACAATCCTACCAAGAAACAAGAAAAATCTCAAATAAACAAACTAATCTTACACCTAAAGCAATTAGAGAAAGAAGAACAAAAAAACCCCGAAGTTAGCAGAAGTAAAGAAATCATAATGATCAGATCATAAATAAATGAAAAAGAAATAAAGGATGATAGCAAAGATCAACAAAACTAAAAGCTGGTTCTTTGTGAAGATAAGCAAAATTGATAAACCATTAGCCAGACTCATCAAGAAAAAAAGGCAAAAGACTCAAATCAATAGAAGTAGAAATGAAAAAGGAGAAGTAACAACTGACACTGCAGAAATACAAAGGATCATGAGAGATTACTACAAGCAACTATATGTCAATAAAATGGACAACTGGAAGAAATGGACAAGTTCTTAGAAAAGCACAACCTTCTGAGACTGAACCAGGAAGAAATAGAAAATATAAACAGACCAATCACAAGCACTGAAACTGAAACTGTGATTAAAAATCTTCCAACAGACAAAAGCCCAGGACCATATGGCTTCACAGGAGAATTTTATCAAAATTTGGAGAAGAGCTAACATCCATCCTTCTCAAACTCTTCCAATATATAGCAGAGGGAGAAACACTCCCAATCTCATTCTACGAGGCCACCATCACCCTGATACCAAAACCAGACAAAGATGTCACAAAGAAGGAAAACTACAGGTCAATATCACTGATGAATATAGATGCAAAAGTCCTCAACAAAATACTAGCAAACAGAATCCAACAGCACATTAAAAGGATCATAAACCATAATCAAGTGGGGCTTATCCCAGGAATGCAAGGATTCTTCAAATCAATCAATGTGATACACCATATTAACAAATTGAAGGAGAAAAACCATATGATCATCTCAATAGATGCAGAAAAACCTTTCAACAACATTCAACACCCATTTATGATAAAAATTCTCCAGAAAGTAGGTAGAGAGGGAACTTACCTCAACATAATAAAGGCCATATATGACAAAGCCACAGCCAACATCATTCTCAATGGTGAAAAACTGAAAGCATTTCCACTAAGATCAGGAAGAAGAAAAGGTTGCCCACTCTCACCACTGTTATTCAACATAGTTTTTGAAGTTTTAGCCACAGCAATCAGAGAAGAAAAAGAAATAAAACGAATCCAAATCAGAAAGGAAGAAGTAAAACTGTCACTGTTTGCAGATGACATGATACCATATATAGAGAATCCTAAAGATGCAATCAGAAAAATACTAGAGCTAATCAATGAGTTTGGTAAAGTAACAGGATACAAAATTAATGCACAGAAATCTCTTGCATTCCTATACAGTAATGATGAAAAATCTGAAAGAGAAAATAAGGAAACACACCATTTATCATTGCAAAAAAAAGAATAAAATACCTAGGAATAAACCTACCTAAGGAGACAAAAGACCTGTATGCAGAAAACTATAAGACACTGATGAAAGAAATTAAAGATGACACAAACAGATGGAGAGATATATCATGTTCTTGGATTGGAAGAATCAACATTGTGAAAATGAGTATACTACCAAAGCGATCTACAGATTCAATGCAATCCCTATCAAACAAGCAATGGCATTTTTCATAGAACTAGAACAAAAAATTTCACAATTTGTATGGAAACACAAAAGACCCCGAATAGCCAAAGCAATCTTGAGAAAGAAAAATGGAGCTGGAGGAATCAGGCTCCCTGACTTCAGACTATACTACAAAGCTACTGTAATCAAGAGAGTATGGTACTGGCACAAAAACAAATATAGATCAATGGAACAGGATAGAAAGCCCAGAGATAAATCCACACACATACGGTCACCTTATCTTTGATAAAGGAAGCAAGAGTATACAATGGAGAAAAGACGGCCTCTTCAATAAGTGGTGCTGGGAAAACTGGACAGGTACATGTAAAAGAATGAAATTAGAATACTTCCTAACACCATATACAAAAATAAACTCAAAATGGATTAAAGACCTAAATGTAAGGCCAGACACTATCAAACACTTAGAGGAAAACATAGGAAGAACACTCTATGACATAAATCACAGCAAGATCCTTTTTGACCCAGCTCCTAGAGAAACGGAAATAAAAACAAAAATAAGCAAATGGGACCTAATGAAACTTCAAAGCTTTTGCACAGCAAAGGAAACCATAAACAAGATGAAAATACAACCCTCAGAATGAGAGAAAATATTTGCAAATGAAGCAACTGACAAAGGATTAACCTCCAAAATAATCAAGGAGCTCATGCAACTCAATATTAAAAAAACAAACAACCCAATCCAAAAATGGTCAGAAGACCTAAAAAGACATTTCTCTAAATATATATACAGATTGCCAACAAACACATGAAAGGATGTTCAACATCATTAATCATTAGAGAAATGCAAATCAAAACTACAATGAGGTATCACCTCACACCAGTCAGAATGGCCATCATCAAAAAATCTACAGACAATAAATGCTGGAGAGGGTGTGGAGAAAAGGGAACCCTCTTGCACTGTTGGTGGGAATGTAAATTGATACAGCCACTATGGAGAACAGTATGGAGGTTCCTTATAAAACTACAAATAGAACTACCATATGACCCAGCAATCCCACTACTGGGAAGAAACCCTCAGAAAACCATAATTCAAAAAGAGACATGCACCACAATGTTCATTACAGCTCTATTTACAATAGCCAGGACATGGAAGCAACCTAAGTGTCCATCGACAGATGAATGGATAAAGAAGATGTGGTGCATATATACAATGGAATATTACTCAGCCATAAAAGGAAATGAAATTGAGTTATTTGTAGTGAGGTGGATGGACCTAGAGCCTGTCATACAGAGTGAAGTAAGTCAGAAAGAGAAAAACAAATACCGTATGCTAACACATATATATGGAATCTAAAGAAAATAAAAAAGGTTCTGAAGAACCTAGGGGCAGGACAGGAATAAAGATGCAGATGTAGAGAGGGACTTGATGATACGGGGAGGGGGAAGGGTAAGCTGGGACAAAGTGAGAGAGTGGCATGGACATATATACACTACCAAATGTAAAATAGATAGCTAGTGGGAAGCAGCCGCATAGCACAGGGAGATCAGCTCTGTGTTTTGTGACCACCTAGAGGGGTGGGATCGGGAGAGTGGAGGGAGATACAAGAGAGAGGGGATATGGGGATATATGTATACGT
Source organism: Balaenoptera ricei (assembly GCF_028023285.1). Classification (NCBI taxonomy): domain Eukaryota; kingdom Metazoa; phylum Chordata; class Mammalia; order Artiodactyla; family Balaenopteridae; genus Balaenoptera; species Balaenoptera ricei. The sequence goes on along the minus strand of NC_082653.1, from coordinate 40,293,247 downwards.
ATAGCTTATGCACTTTGTTATTCAGCAGAAACTAACACACCATTGTAAAGCAATTATACTTCAGTAAAGATGTTAAAAAAAAAAACAAAACTCATCCTTACCCACACCTAGTGATGTAACCTTTTCAACAAGTAGCATTCTAACTTAGAGTTTCTTAGTATTTCCACCAGTCTCAATATGTCTATTTAAAGTATGCTTGCTACCCAAAATTCACATTCAATATGGGATTGTTAGTAATGAGAGACCCAGACCGTTATTCTCCATGATCTAATGTCTCCAATCATACTGGAGTTCTGACCTTGCACTCTTCTAAATGTTTGACTGTTTCCCTGAGCTTGGGGCCCATGAGTAGACATCAGGGGATCCACGAACATGTTACATTCTATGAAACTGTGTGTGAGCTTGTGTATGTATGTGAGTGTGTGTTTCTGAGAGGAGGGTGCATAGCTTTCGTCGGGGTCTCAGAGTATGTTCTTAACCTTCACCCCAAAAAAGGGCAAGAAACAGTATCCAAAGGAAGAATTCCTTCTGCAGTGCACACCCAGCTCAACAGTACAGGTACTCCTTCTGTCCTCTCAACATCTCTAAGGAGAATGTAGGCAAAGCTCATCTTGGTCCCTCTCTACATCCCCCTTCTGTTTCTTCTCTTCCCTGCACTTTCTCGTCCACCTGGAAGCATCCTTGGCCCTCTATGAATCACATCCAGGTGCTCTCTGTTGAACGTATCCCCTCATGGGTGTTAACTACAGAATATATCAGCTCTCCCAGCACTCTTTTGCTCTACATTTAAAAACAAACAAAAAAGTCAGAGAGTTTACACCCAAGGAATAAATCTGATAGAATTTCAGACACTGTGATCTCTAAATTGAAATTACTTCAGGGTCCCTCCAAGTGCCTTTCCAATCTCACCCATAAGCAACAATATTATGCTGCTTACAGGTGTGGTTGATTCTAGACAAACCATCTTCTTAAACTTCAAGAAGTTTCCAAAAGGGCACAATTCTAGTTCACCGGGAGAAAAATCAGCCAAACTTGTTGAGAGAGCAAATAAGGGTTGGCTGATTTTCACATTAATTTGTATTCTGATCACATACCCTTATCTCTAAATTGTATAATGTCTCTTTAATAACCTTGAACTATACAGGAATCTATACCAGTGCCCTCTCTACAAAGAGAAAAAATTAGGGTACGGCTAAAGTTGCTTATCTTGCTTTTACTAAAACACAGAAGAGCATCTTTTAGAAGAAAGTGCAGGCAGGGGAGTGGTGTGCACTTTCTTGGCTTGCACTGCACTTCTCCAGCCCAGAGCAGCCTTTAGAGTCTGTGTCAGCTCACATGTACAGACGTCATCTTCTTCTCCTGGAGAGGACAATGTACCCAGTTATCTGTTGATGGTTCTGAGAAAAATACGTGTGTCTAATGAAACTGCTTAAATGAGCCTGGAAAGAAGGACCATTTTAGACCATCCCTGCAGTTTCTACGGGTTTCCTGTGACACTCCCCAAACCTAATCAACTTCCATCTTTTGCCCACTTTTCTGAGCAAGGGTAGGTGTATGTGTTTCTCTGTTCCATTATCATTAATGGGAATTGGGAGCACTTAAGAGGAGGCAAGCCTTTCCCTAGAGATGTAATTTCGTGCATTAAGATATTAAAACATGAGAGGATACACATTGATACATGGTGGATTCATGTGATTGGCTCCATTTACACTAATGGGAACGAGGCCCCTGTCTCCCCACTGTGCTGATGGGGCAGATAGAAAAACCTTTGCACCTCAGGAGGCCCAGGCTTGCTGACCGACCTCACCCTTGTGTGTATTTTCCTTTGTTTTCAAATCCAGCTGAATATATATGGCAGAGGCCCCCGATTGAATATAGATACCGGGTCTTCACCCTGCCAGTGGGTAGTCTATGGGGGATGGTTTTAAATGAATGCATGAGACTGATCCCATAAGCCACATATAAACATCAGTCCAATCAATGTATGGTCACATGCTTCAAAGAATAGACAAAGCAAATTAGGGATATCAGTTTTCCCAGAAAGGAGATGCAAAATCCTGAAACTCAAAGATATCTGCATGCTGCAGACTCACGCTTACGCCTGCTACCCAGGGGACCAGCCGTTCCCTGATGGGCTCACCGTACACATCATTCCACTCCAAGCCTCACCTGCCTTCCCTCCTTTGGGGTAAAATGTGTATTTAATTGCCCTTCCTTTGATGTTTTTTCTCTGTCATACTTTCTGATATTCTCTCCCCTCTGAATGTTTTGTGTATGTTGTATATATTCAATTACAAAATTCTGTCCCCCCCCAAGCATAAAATTAAGAGGAGATACAACATTATAAGGAAAAAGACAACATGGTCAAATTATTCACCAAGAGCCATAAGTCAGCAAGGAATACAGGTCAAGGATCCAGGGGAAAGTAAGAATAACGTGTAGCAATTAAGGCCATGGAGTTGGATATCCCTGGGTTCCAGTCAAATGTTTAATGTGTGATCTCAATCAAGTCATTTAACCTGTCCTGTTTCCACATCTGTTAAAATTAAAAAATCAAGTCTACCTGGCAGGATTGCGAAGCTTTGGATTGGTAATCTGTGGCCATCATAATGCATCATAAAAAACATGCCCCAAACCCCAATGACTTACAACAATAAACATATATTTTTGCTGATGGATCTGTGGGCTGGCTGTATGGTTCTGAAGATCTGGCATGGCTGACGTCGGCCAGCTTGCTTATGTGTCCTTGATGAGTTGGTCACTCAGGTCTGGCTGGTCTAGGATGGCCCCAGCTGGGATGGCTCATCTGAGCTCCCTGTGGCCTCTCCTTATCCAGCTGTGCCCCCTATACTTGTTCTGGGGACAGGGGTCTGAGAGAGAGACGGGGTGGTACACAGGGCCCCCTAAGGCTCAGAGTGGTTACACAGTCATTTCCATTGCATTTTATAGGTTTAAGCAAGCCACATGGCCAAATTCAAAGTCAAGGGCTCAGGAAATAAACTCCACCTCATGAAAACAGGCATTGCAACAGGACCATATTGCAAAGGGTGTAGCAAAGGAGGAGTAGAGGATTGTGGCCATTTTGCAGTCCATCTTCCACAAGCCAAATAAATCAGTTGTTAAAGGGCTTAGCAATGCCCAGCACACAGCAAATTGCTCAGTAGAATACACCTATTGTTAAAACCATGACAAACATAATGTCAATCCTACTTATTAATTATGAATTGTATAGTATTTTATCTGACACATGTTATATGTGTCTTCAGATTCCTTTGGTACCGACCTCTCCCAGATTCTCTAAGACACTTGCTCTGTCTTAGTTTATTGTACAAATGACCAACTCTGCTCAGACCTCTGTGGCCTGACTACAAGTCACTTACCCCAGGAATGTCAGGCCCTCCACCTAGCTGAGCTTTTGGTTTGTCCCATGACATCTGGACTAATGAGAAAGACCACACTGTGGGGTCTGAGGTCTGTCACTCTGAGGGGCTGAAAAGCCATTGGATAAATAAGCCTGGATGTGTGGGGGAGCCAGTCCCCTAAGGGGTCACCTTTGACCAGTGGAAAATAGGACACAAAAAGGAGCAGGCAAATAAATGTCCTCTCCTCATCCTTTCCCATGGACTATTCCACAGGCATAGTCTTTATAAATCTGGTACAGAGACATTGCCTAGGGCTGAGCAAGCACATCTGCCAGTCAAACATACTATATCTGTTCACAGATCCTCAGGAAGTAATGACTAGTACAGTACCCTGCCATCTTGATTTTTTTCCTACCCCTCCTCACTTTCCTCTGTCTTCAGTCTCACTGTCCTGGGTTTCCAACTCCCAAAGAAAGCTTTGACATTTAATCCTTGCCTCAAGCTCTGTTTCCAGGCAACTCTGGCTAAAATAAGTACATTTTTTTATATATCTTGTGCATATATTACACATCTAAGTTACATATGAATCCATTTAAGATCAACAATGTACCAATATTCTTCTAATGACTGGAGTTTATAGGCGTAACTTCTATATAATTCACACTTGTGTTCAGTGCACTGATGAGGAGAATTCATATCCTTTTTGTGATGAAGTGATAAGACTGCTTCTGGAACAGCTCGGAAAACAGGCACGGAGGCAGGCATTGGGAGGAAAAACAAATCTCTCTAGTGTCACAGTTAGTGCTGGTTTCAAGTTGGATCTGAGTCATGCAGCTGTAGATGTTCTGCAGAGCAGGTTGAATGGGCGTGAGGGCTTCCTTCCTTGTTCTCAGGTGTAGAAGAGCTGACACAAACTCTAAAGTCTGCTCTGGGCTGCAGAAGTGCAGTGTGTGCTAAGAAATGTGCCCGCCACTCCCCTGCCTGCACTTTCTTCTAAAAGATGTTCGTCTGCATTTTTAGAAAAGTAAGATAAGCAATTCTGGCTGCAACCTACCCTTTTCTCTTTGTCGAGAGCACACTGATATAGATTCCTGTATGGTCTGGGTTTACAGACATAATTATACAATTTAGAGATAAGGCTGTGTGATCAGAATACAAATTAACATGAAAATCAGCCAACACTTATTTACTCTCTCAACAATTTTGCCTGATTTTTCTCCTGTTGTACTAGAATTGTGTCCTTTTGGCAACTTCCTTTAGTTTAAGAAAATGGTTTGTCTAGAATCAGCAGCATAATATTGTCACTTCTGGGTGAGATTGGAAAGGTGCTGGGAGGGACCCTGAAGTAATTTCAATCTAGAGACCACAGTGTCTGAAATTCTATCAGATTTATTCCTTTGGTGTAAATGCTCACTCTTTCTTTTTGAGTGCAAGGAAAGGCTGGCCGTTTTATCTCATGGAGTCTGCATTTCCCAAGTAGAGCCCAGTTGTTCTCCTTCCATACCTGCCTTTAATATCCCTCCTTCCATATCCTTCTCTTCCCTATGTTGTGACACAATGTCTAAAGCATTTCCCCAAATGGAGAAATAAAAAATAAGAAAAAAGAACACAGAAAAAAGAAGAGACATGAGAAAGCTTGCTTCTTCTCTCTTCCCTCTGCCATGTGAGGATATAAGACAAGATGGCCATCTGCAAACCAGGAAGTGGGCCCTCACCAGACACGAGATCTGCTAGCATCTTGATCTTGGACTTCCCAGACTCCAGAACTGTGAGAAATAAATGTTTGTTGTTTAAAAATAAAAATAAGAAAAACAAAACTGAGATGCCAGAAATGGGCTAACAGGGGAGGAAGTTTTGCTCCCTCCTTCCACGATTCCCAGATCCTGCTGACTCTTATAAGAGATGCTGAGGGAGCCTCAATATCTTGAATATCTGATAAGAGAGTTGTTCTGGAGTTGAAGGCAGTGGGGGTGGGGTGGGCATTATCAGAGTCATGATACTGTAACGCTATCTGTCTAGGTTATCCCTTAGTTGGTGTGACCTCAGTTTATTGGGAGACACTATATGGTAGATTTAGAGCAGGACTTTGACAAGGAGCCAGGCCTGAGTTAATACGTGGGTTGTCACCCTAACTAAACTTGTGACCTTGAGTAAGTTGTATCACCCACCTTCCTTGGGTCTTGTAATTGGTAATATAATCCTCTTGGGCTAATGTCTTGGGTCAGCTCCCCATAAGATGAGAACTCATGTGCAAGTAATTTTCTAAGGACTCGTGCTCAGGAGAGGCTGGTGAGTGAGGAAAGCTGGTCGAAGGAAAGAAGCCAAACAAGTAGGGAGAAAGTTCAGGTAAATTCCTAACATCAGCCTGCTCCCAAGGGAAGCTTTGGAGTATGAATTACACTCCACAGAGTTCGTGCCACCTCAAAGCAAATGAGCTGAGCTTTCATATTTCAAGACCAATCAGAAAGGCTTGCCTCTTCATCTATAAAATGAGAATCATATCTACATTACTGGGCTATTTGAATTCTACACTCTAAGTGGGTAAAATACTTGGCAAAGTGCCTGGTGCAAGGAAAGAACATGACATGTGGTGAGTTGTTTATAATAATGATCGTCATCATTATTGAAGAAATTGAGCAAGTTGCTTACGAGTCACATATCCGGCCACAGGAGAGCCTTGAAAGAGGACATTTGCTTGATTCTTTCCCTTGAGGCTCCCTGAGGAGTCACAGAAACTCTAGGCTGTGTGTTTACACTCTGGGTTATTTGACCCAAGTGTCTTCTTCTTCGTGGTTCTAATTCTAAAACCAATTAGGATTAAAGTGAAGAGTAAAGATGAAAATGATTGTCATGTGTTTGTCAGAGTTGTTCTGAAAATCTGAATATAAAAGATCAGACAATTCAAAAGGTCTTCATCCATGTGGACGCCTTCATATGGAAGCAAAGTTGAATTGGAAATATTTCACATTGACCAGTGTCATATTTTTGTTTGAAAGTAGAGTTTTGTCATCTCCCATTAGGTCTCTAAAACACACCTAGTACGTGGTAAAATGGAAATATATGGTGTGAATGAACAATATTCTGTTTTGAAAATATTCAGCAATTTTCCATCTTTCTTCCTCCTCATTCTGTGTACTTTGCTTCTAATAAAGAGGCACTCCGTGGCTCTTATTGGAAGAATATTCTCAAGTTACTAAAGACATTTTTCCTGCACACCCAGAGCCAGGAGGGCTGGAAGTTTACATCTTCCAGGATGAACGTTAATAATGACTGTTTGGCACTGAACTATGAAATGCCATTTCCCTTGTCCTGAGGTAGGGTGAACTGTGGAGCTCCCCTTGGGGTCAGGCGGAGCTGGAAATTTGCCTGAAATTTCTCCATCATCACTCAGCTACTTCCTGTCCCACATCTACCTTTCCTTACTCCTTCATCAGTCTTTTTTGGGAACAATTCCTTAATAAATCACTTCTAAGTGAATCTTTGTCTAAGGGTTAACTTCTGGAGTCCTGACCCAAAAGCCACTAGTACAAAAGGAGTTTCTTAACAATTGTAAGACCAAGGTAAGCTAGTAACACTGCATAATAAAAATTAACATTTTTTGCATGACTACAATTTATTAGGAAATGTGTAAAACAATCTATAGGCTATAGTATCTATGGGCTAAATTTATAGATAAGGGACCCATACTAATAAAGGTTAAGTAAACTATTCATAGTCACGCAGCTAATTAGTGACTAACCACACTTTGATTCAAACTGTCTGATTAAAAAAAAAAAAAAACAAAAAAAACAAACCTGGATTCTTAAGCAGCCACCACCTTTGAACCCTTGAACTTGAAATTAAGAAAGTGTGAAAGGAGATCCTTTAATTCTTATTCCAAGAGGCATCCATTTCAACCTCTGGATTAAGAGTCCAAGGAAATTCTGTCTTTGTTTTCAGATTTTCTCCTAGGTCAGCTTTGTGAATGTCTCTGGATATTTCATCATATTCCATGGAGAAAAGTGTGGACTGACATTCCTCTTGCACTTTCATACTCTGTTGCTTAGATCTTCCTAGAGACCCCGTTGAGTCCCAATGCTAGCTGCCAGAGATTCTCCACCAAGGAGTGGGGTTTTAAATTATCAATGACAATAAAGGCTCATCCTCCAGAAATATAATATCCCTGAAACCTAACCTTCTTGAAGTTCAAAAGATAGTATCACTAAATTAAAAGGAAATCCTTGTATGTAGGATTGATCTTATTGGCCATAATGAGGACTAGAGTTTCAATATGCCTCTCAAGTGTGTTGTAATGAGGAAGGAAAGAAAGACAAACAAGAAAGTGCAGATGAGACTAATTCTGTGAACTCAGTACCACAAATGTATTGAATGTCTTCTGAATTTATTCACTTTGTTACACTAGGGCAGAACCCACCCCCCCACCCCCGTCTTCATTTTGAACTTTACCATAATTCCTACAACCTCATTCAACACAGCACCAACACTTCATAATGATTCTAAGGATAATACTCCCTTGGTGTTTCTCCCTCATTCATAAAACGTATGTGGAAACCACAGAGCTAATGGTCATAAAAAGGAGTGAACACAGATATATCGTCAAAGAGAAAAGAGCCATGGACTTAGAACCTTTCATTGTTTCCTTGTTCTTTCCCTCCTGCCATGTATTAACTTAAAGAACGATAGATAGTAAATCATTGAGATGCTTACATTTTTGAGTGGATCCTCCCACATACTGAAACACGTAAAAGATACCGTAAGTAGGTGCAGGAATCTTCTTTCCTACAAGAAGTCTACAGTCTAGATGGGTGGTAAGACATTTAGATGGATGGATAAAGTGTGAAATAAGTAGATTCTATTTATGGTTCTATGGGTTTAGTGGATGAAGAAATCATTTAGAGCCTGGCTGGTCAAGGCAAGCACTGTGAAGGAGGCTATTCTGAACAATAGCCTGCTGTGGGCAGGCTGAGAAGATTAGAATAGGTATCCCATGCTCAGGGTTCATATAAGCAAAGGTGTCACAGAAGGAAATTTATAGGACATTATCTGACGATCTGACGCACAGTGGGCCTACATGCAGCAAAGAGTTTACAACAAAAATTTGAGATATTTTAACTAAGGCTACATAGCCTTTTAAATAGTTTTGAAATGCCAAAGTCTTCCCTTATTAAACAACAATTTGTTGTTGACTAAAAAATAATATTACTGGCCTATCTTTGAATAACAAACCACCATAAACTCAGTGACTTAAGACAACCACCATTTTATTTAATCATAATAAAGAAATTATGGACAAGCAATGTGGGTTGAGCTCAGCTGAGTGGTTTTTCAGTTGGTCTAGTCTGGGGTCAACTCAGATGGGGCTGGGTGGTTTTGATGGCCTTGAATATATGCTCCTATTTGGAGACAGTCTAAAAGCATGGATTCATTCGCATTGGGGGTATATGTTCTACCTACCTCACTCTGTCCATATCCCCAGACTCTTCCATCCCTTCTGCTCTGCACTAGGTGGAATTTGGCTCATGGACTCTGCCCTTCCAGCAGTGTCTTGGTGAACACTGATAAATGATGCCCAGAGAGATAAGAGTAATGGATCTGAAGCCAAAACATTTATCATTCTTTCATTATAGAGAAGGAATTCTAAGCGAGATTTCAAATTTGGAGATAAATCTTTGCTACTTATCCTACTTAAAAAAAAAGACACCTAGTACCATGAATGTTCTAGAATAGTTAGATTGAGAACTGATCAGCCTGTCTTGTTCAGTGCCCTACAATCAGGTATGGAAGGAGTCCATGGTCTCAGGAGAACATAGCTGTGATGAGCCTGAACAGTAGTCGTGACATTCTTTACTCAGTGGGGTGAAAATAAATCTGTGTGCTCCTGGTAGATGTCTGCAGGCCCTGACATAGATATGAAAAGAACATCTTCCTCCTTTTCGGCTTAGACATGAGACATACAGCATACTAGCAACCTTTTCCCCTTAGCACCTACATAGGGATTTGTCAATACCTGAAGTATACTTTCAGTATTGAAAATCTAGCTTCTTAAACTCCTGATATTTGAGAAAAAAATATCATTTGGTGGCCTGAAACAGACTGTAACTAAATGGTACCCAAATAGGTTCAAATTTTTCATCTCTTTTCTAAAAGAATGCGAGACAGCCTTTTTTACAAGGAGAATACTTTGTTGCAATGCTCTGTCTGCTTACAGCTGCTTTCCCAAAGGTGGGGAAGGTTCTCAAAGTACTTCAGAAGTGTTAACACATTTGTTCCTCAAATGCCCTTAATTAATGTATAAAGAGCAAGAATTTATCGCCATTAAATAAAAGAGCCACATTAGCATCTGTCCACATCCCCTTTGCTCCTAACCCTGTGGTGCACATTGACCTAAAATCTAAATGTCACCATTTGCATTTCTTTGCCTGAGGGCTTCTCTTGCCCCCACATTTCTCTGCCTTGATGCACAGCAGGCTGAAAAGGACTAGAGAATGAAAATTCCTCAGGAGCAGCCATCAAGTAATGACTGACAAAAATTGAAAATCCATAGACAGCGGCCTCCCCCTACAGCAACCCCTCCCCTCTGGTGGCATAATTCTGATGCCTCTGTTTTACACCGGCTCCAGGGTCCCCCAACAGGAGTAAGCTCCAGTTACCCACAGTGACACTAAACTTGAGAATCTACCCTGAATCACCTACGTTGCTGCCCTGGTGCTTCCTCCTAAATAAATCACTTGCTCTTGAATCTGCATCTCATATTCTGCTTCTGGGGGAAACAAATCTAATGCAAACACTGATGTATAGAGGCTGCCTTTAATTAAATGAGATCTAATCTTTAGGTTTGAGACCCAGAGCTCCTTCCATGAGAACATTCTCTTCTTTCTATATTTAGAATTGTGGGGTTTAAATTAGAAAAGACCGTAGAGAGTTTTATCCCAAATGCTTCATTCTACAGTTGAGGAAACTGAGGGTCAGAGAGATGGAGAACTTGCTTCTTAAGGGTAAAGCAAAGCATCTTTTTGTTCCCAGAACAGCACTGTCCACAATAAGCCACACCATATCGATTGTTTTGAGAGCATCTTTATGTCTTTCCTTATTGAATATGATGCAATGAAAATAGTATACTTCAATGAGGGAGAGAGACAAACTTGCAGATAACAAGCAAAACAGGCTAGAAGAAGAGAGAGGGAAAGAATAGAGGAAGAAACAGGTTAGCATAGCAGTGAAACGTTATGTGTGCAGTGGTTCTCAATTTTGGACATATTGGAATCACTTGGGGAGATTTTAAAACTACTGAAGCCTGGCTCCGTTCCCTAGGCATCCTGATCTAATTGACTTGCTGCATAGCCTTGGTATTGGGACTTTAAAAAAATAACCCTTCAGTTGACTCTAGTGTAGCCAAGATTGAGAACCACTGGTTTGGTGTATCCAACTGTGCAGTTCTTCCATGATTAGAAGATAAGAAATCATATTGCTTCAAGAAGGGCCTCTCAGAAGTCAGAAGAGGCTCCAAGGTTATTTAAAAATGAAGAAATATCAGAATTTGTTGAAAAAAGGTATATTTTTAGAGGTTTACATTTAATCATTTAACATTTAAGAGCACTGTGTGATATAAGTACACATTCAATCATGGTGCTTGTTGTAGGTCAAACAACAGCTCCCAAGAGGTCTTAATCGCCAGAACCTGTGAATATGATACCTTACTGATAAGAGGGACTTTTCAGATACGATTAAGCTAAGGATCCAGAAATAGAAAAATTTTCCTGGATGTGCTGGGTGGACCCAATGTAATCACAAGGGTCCTTATAAAAGAGAGGCAAGAGGGTCAGAGTCAGAGAAGAAGGGAGGCTAGCAGAGGCTGAGTGATGTCGTTGCTGGAAGGGGTCCACACACCAGTGCAGGTGGCCTCTAGACATTGGAAAAGGCAAGAGATGGATTCTCCCTTAGAGCTTCTAGAAGGGATGCACCCTACCAACCCCTTGATTTTAGCCCCCAAGACCTATTTTCAGACTTCTGATCTCCAGAACTGTAAGCTCATAAATTGTGTTTTCTTAAGCCACTAAGTCTATAGTAAATTGTTACAGTGGCAGTAGGAAACTAATTTAGGGCTAGTAGTGTGGTCTATTCATGAGATACAACTTTAAAGTTGTTTGATAGATATTTCCTTTCATTCCTGCACCCACTCCTCTCCTGATGGATAATGTAACCTGAAGATACTGAAAGCCTGGAATTAAAACCCTTTGTGACTGTGCAGCCCAGGCCAAATGACCCCCTGGCTCCTGGTGATAAGCTCTGACTCCAAGAATACATGACAATGTTACAATAGGTATGAAATAGGATAATGCCGACATCTGCCTAAATGCAATGCCCAAAACAGAGAGTCAGAGATTCTAAATAATCATGTATTCACTTATTTATCTATTCTTCTATTCATCCATTTATTTATCCATTCAACCAACACCTTTTAGCTCCTGCTATTGTGTTAGGCAGGGGGTATGATATAGTACAGTTAGCATTGCCAGATAAATACAGAACGCCCAGCTAAACTTGAGTTTCAGACAAACAGCAAATGATTCTTTTAGTATAAGTGTGTCTAAAATACTGCATCATCTTAATATTGTAATATTGTTCGGTGATTTTTGAAATTCAAGTTTAACTGGACACCCGATATATATTTTTTGCTAAATCTAGCAACTCAAAACATAGTGGTTTTCTGCCAGAGTTCCAGGACACACTACTGTTATTGGTAATTGGTTGCTATACTTTGCTGATGAGCTATGTTTATAAAAATTAAACCTGGTTCTCTCTCACAGAATTTATTCTGATATATAATCTGGTGCCAGAGAAAGAAGAGTGGGCTTTTGGTCAGACTGAAAAGAAAAAGATTATGCCCACAATACTTGGGCACTCCTCGGGGGATGGCAGATGCCATGCTTTATTGAAAGGTAGGAAAAAAGGGAGTGTATGGTTGGTCTTGTGTGTATTTCAGAGGCTATGGACCATCTTTGAATTTTGGCCCTGACATTCACCAGCTGTGTGACTTCAGAGAAGTTACATAATGTCTAAACTTCTGGGTTTTTTTCCTAAAAAAATTGGAACATTAGCCAATTTACAGGTCAGTTAATCAACTGGTGTTTATTGCACACCTGCTAAGTGTCAGGCATCATTTCAGCTACTAGAGATACTAGGTTGAACGAGCCAGACAAAGCCCTTATTCTCAGAGAGCTTATGTTTCTTTGGTTATTGTGATAATTAGAGAAACTGTCACAGTAGGTCTTCAATAAATATTATGGAATGACTGCTTTGAGTACTGATGACTTAAGACTCTACCTTCAAGAGTCTTACCCTCAAGTGAGCAGGTTAGTACTGCCTGCATTATTCTATCATAGGCCTAGAACATTCTGTTCAGGGAAAAACTAGTTTAATCTTGAGTAACATAGGGTATAGTATTCCTCTGGGCCTAGGAGGAGCTAGCAAAGAGAGGTGGCCTTGTTAGGTTCTGTACTTCCTCACTGAGGCAAGTTTCCATGAAGCAGTTCATAGGGAGAAGTGCAATGGATTCTGTGATGTGTTTGCCTGTAAGTCAGAAGGTCCCTGATGGGACGTTGTCTTTTGCAGCTTTGGTAAGCCATATGGAGATGACTGTTAGTCCTGACAGGCAGGAGTCCCAGACATAAGTGTTTACTTTCACAGTTCCACTTGTTCAAGTAAAATTTATTAGAGTAGTTTCCACGCATGATGGAGGTAAACTTCAGTTTTCACAGCTGACTGCAGTTCACATTGTTCATGTGCAAAAATCTGGCAGTAGCCGTGTACTCTGAGATTATAGAGGAAAGAAATGTCTGATGGAATCCATAATATTCTCATGTCGTGACGTGCTATAACTTCTTTAATCTGTGTGCATGCCTAGGAAAGTATATGTAAGAAAGACATTTATCCACAGAATAAATAAAAAAGCATCTGTTTATTCAACAACTACCGACTAGATGTCCTTTATTAAACACAGTGCTGTGCGCTAGGGAGAAAGAGAAAAAAAGTCATGTAAGGGCTTCCCTGGTGGCGCAATGATTGAGAGTCTGCCTACCAATGCAGGGCACACGGGTTCGAGCCCTGGTCTGGGAAGATCCCACATGCCACAGAGCAACTGGGCCCGTGAGCCACAATTACTGAGCCTGCGCGTCTGGAGCCTGTGCTCCGCAACAAGAGAGGCCGCGATAGTGAGAGGCCCGCGCACCGCGATGAGGAGTGGCCCCCACTTGCCGCAACTAGAGAAAGCCCTCGCACAGAAATGAAGACCCAACACAGCCATAAATAAATAAATAAATAAATAAATAAATAAAAATAAAATTTAAAAAAAAAAGGACTAGCCATTTAAAAAGTCATATAAGACCTTGCTACTTAAAGTGTGATGGATCCATGAACAATTAGCATCATCATCTTCTAAAAGTTCTTCAGAAAGTCAGAATCTCATGCTCCACCCCAGACCTACTGAATCAGAATCTACAGTTTAACAAGGTCCCCAGGTATTGATAGTTTGAGAAGCCCTGATATATGATACAGTCATGATCACCTGGATCACCCTATGGAGAGAGAATTTATACACAAGTTATTAAGTAACAAGGAGAATAACAGTATGATTTTTCTCAAAGTAAAGTCTAAACTTCTGCAATGTTGTTCTTCTCTTTCTTTTCTCTGTGATTTGAAACTTTTCTGACCACAAGCAATAGTGCTGAACTAATTGAAAACCGTATTATTGATGTTTGTATTATTTATTTCCTGGGTTTCATTTCTTCCTCATGAATTCTTAGCTCTGGGCATGCAAATTCTCTATTTACCCTCTTTTTTGAATAATGCAACTTCACTAATATGGAGATGCTTTTTGCCCTCAGCTTCAAATATTTCTGCCAATGGGTGGTATCAGATTAACACAACAGCAGGTAAAAAAATGACCCCAACATTGATTATATCAGGCTTTACAATATTCTTTATATTTGTGGAAAGCTTGGTATGTCTGCTTTTCTGTGAACTCACATTGATTTTTTTTTAATTGAAATGTGATTCACGTAGAAAAAATGATAACCCTTTTAAAGTATACAATTCAATAGGACTTCCCTGGTGGTTCAGTGGTTAAGACTCCATGCTTCCACTGCAGGGGGCACAGGTTCGATCCCTGGTCTGGGAACTAAGATCCCACATGCCACGTGCCGTGGCCAAAAAAAAAAAAAAGTATACAACTCAATGCTTTTGAGTATATTCACAAGACTGTGCCATAATCACCTCGTTTCCAGAACATTTTCATCTCCCCTCCGAAGAAATCACATACCCATTAACAGTCACTCTCCTCCCAGCAGCTCCTGGTCACTGTTAATTGACTTTCTGTCTCTACAGATTTCCCTATTCTGGACATTCATATAAATGGAATCATGCAATATGTGGCCTTTTGTATCTGGTTTCTTTCACTTACCATGTTTTCAAAGTGCATCCATGTTGTAGCATGTGTCAGTTCTTCCTTTTTATAGCTGAATAGTACTCCATGGTATAGATACACCACATTTGTTTATCCATTAATCAGTCGCTGGACATTTAGGTTGCTTCTGCTTTTTGACTATTAGTAAAGCTGCTATGAACATTCTTTTACAAGTGTTTGTGTTAACAGACGTTATCAATTGTCTTCTGCATATACCTCAAAATGGAATTGTTGGGCCATATGGCATCTCTATGTTCAGCATTTTGAGGAACTGCCAAACTGTTTTCCATAGTAGCTACACCATTTTAGATTCCCAGCAGCAATGTATAATGGTTCTGATTTCTCCACATCCTTGCCAACACTTGTTCTTGTCTGTGTTTTTTATTATAGACATGCTATTTGGTATGAAATGGTATTTCATTGTAATTTTTATTTGTATTTCCCTAATAACTAATGATGTTGAAAATACTCTCATGTGCTTATTGTCCATTTGCATATTTTCTTTGGAGAAATGTCTTCTCAAATCTTTTGTCCATATTGGTCTTTGTGCTGTTGTGTTGCAAGGGTTCTTTATATATTCTGGATACTAGAACTTTAAGAGGTAAATTACTTGCCAGTATTTCCTCCCATTCTGTGGAATATCTTTTCACTTTATTGATGATGTCCTGTGCAGCACAGTTTTTTTGTTGTTGTTTGTTTCTTTGCTTGTTTGTTTGTTTTTTAAATAAATGTATTTATTTACTCATTTATTTAATTTTTGGCTGCTTTGGGTCTTCGCTGCTGCACGCGGGTTTTCTCTAGTTGCTAAGAGTGGGGGCTACTCTTTGTTGCAGTGCACAGGCTTCTCATTGCGGTGGCCTCTCTTGTTGCAGAGCATGGGCTCTAGGCACGTGGGCTTCAGTAGTTGTGGCACACGGGCTTCAGTAGTTGTGGTTCACAGGCTTTAGAGCGCAGGCTCAGTAGTTGTGGCACATGGGCTTAGTTGCTCCGTGGCATGTGGGATCTTCCTGGACCAGGGCTTGAACCCATGTCCCCTGCATTGGCAGGCAGATACTTAACCACTGCACCACCAGGAAAACCCCCTGTTTGATTGTTTTAATGAAGTCTAATTTATTTATCTTCTTTGGTTGCTTGTGTTTTAAGTATCATATCTAAGAAACTATTGGCTAGTCCAAGGTCATGAAGATTTACACTTCTATTTTTATAAAAGTTTTGAAGTTTTAGTTTTAACATTAAGATCTTTGATCCATTTTGAGTTAAATTTTGTATATGGTGTGAGGTAGGGGTCCAATTTTATTTTTTTCAATGCTGATATTCAGTCGTGCCTATTCATATATAGTTTTTTTTTTCCTTGTATAGATAATATCTTTCTCTGGGAAGTGTAATTCTGGGAAGTGTATCTTCCACTTCTATACATTGCAAGAGTTTGTAAAGTTTTTTGCTAATTTTTCTTTAAATATTTGATAGATTCACCAGTGAAGTCATCTGATCCTGCATTTTTCTTTGTGAGAGGTCTTTGATTACTAACTAAGTCTCTACTTGTCATAGGTCTATTCAGATTTTGTATTTCTTTTTGAGTCAATTTCCTAGTTTATATCTTTCTAAAAAGTTGTCTATTTCCTCTAGGTTATCTAACTTATTGGCATACAGTTTTCATAGTGTTCCCTTATAATCCTTTTTATTTTTGTAAGGTCAGTAATAATGTCATCTCTTTAAATCATGATTTTATTAATGTGAGTCTTCTTTTTCTCTTGGCCAGTCTATCTCAAGGTATGCCAATTTTATTGATCTTTCCAAAGAACCAAGATTTGGTTTCTCTGATTTTCTCTACTGTTCTCTATTTCTATAATGTGCTCTCTAATGTTTACTAGTTCCTTCCTTCTGCGTGCTTTGGATTTTGTTTGCTCTTTATTTCCTAGTTTCCTAAGGTTGAAGATTAAGTTCTTTTTTAATAAAGGTGTTTACAGATATACATTTCCTTTATATTGAAATATAAATTATAAATTTATAATATAAATATAACTTATAAATTTTAGTGAAATTCATTTCCATTTTATCCCAAAAGTTACAGTATTTCATGTTTTTGTTCTCACTCATTTCAAATTATTTCCCTATTGTTTTTGTCCATTGGTATTTAGGAGTGTGTTCTTTAATTTACACATATGTGAATTTTCCAAATTTCCTTTTGTTATTGATTTCTAATTTTATTCCATTGTGGTCAGAGAACATATGCTATGTAATTTATCTTTTTACACATATTGAGACTTGTTCTATGGCCTAACACATGTATATTCTCAAGGATGTGGCATGTGTACTTGACAGAATGTGTATTCTGCTGTTGGGTGAAGTATTCCACAGATACATGTTAGGTCTAGTTGGTTTATAATGTTGTTCAAGTCTACTGTTTTTCTGCTGATCTTCTATTTACTTGTTTTATTCATTATTGAAAGTGGAGTATTGACGTCTCCAAATATTATTGTTGAATAGTCTACTGCCTTCAATTCTATCAGTTTTTGCTTCACATATTTTGGGGCTCTGCTTTTAGATGTATATATATGTTTAGAATTTTTAGATCTTCTTCATATATTAATGTTTTATCATTATAAAATGTCCTTATTTGTCTCTAGTAACAGTTTTTGTCTTAAAGTCTATTTTGTCCAATATTAGTAAAGTCAATCCTGGTATCTTTTGGTTACACTTTGCATCATATATATTTTATGTTCTTTTATTTCTAATCTATTTGTGCCCTTGAATATAAAGTATATCTCTTTTAGATAGCATATAGTTGGATTATGTTTTTGTTTCAATTCATCGTGCCTTTTAATTTGAGTATTTATCCATTTTCATTTATTGTAATTACTCACAGAGCTAGGCTTACATTTACCACGTTTTGCTATTTGTTTTCTATGTGTCAAATATCTTTTTGTTTCTCTATTCACTCATTACTGCTTCTTTTGTGTTAAATAAATATTTTTCTAGTGTTCCATTTTAACTCCATCTTCCTTTCTTTCATTACATTTTTGGGGTTATTTTCATGATGGTTGCCCTGGGTATTATGGTTAACATCTGAGTTTGTAACAATCTAGTTGCCTTAACACAAGCTTAGTTTCAATAGTATACTGAAACTTTGCTCCTGTATTGCTTGATTCTCTATTTGATCCTTTCTGTCTTTACTGTCATATAAATTACATCTTTACACATCATGTGGCCATCAACACAGATTTATAGTTGTTGATTTATGCAGATTATTCTTTAAATCAGATAGGAGAAAAAAGAATTACAAACATAAATACATTTATAATGTCTTATATATTTACTTATATAGTTAACTTTACTGGTAGTCTTTATTTATCATGTGGATTTGATTTACTGTTTGGTGTTTAATTTCAGCCTGAAAGACTTTCTTTAGTATCTCTGTAGGGCAGGTCTGCTAATGATAAATTCTCTGTTTTTATTTATCTGGTAATGTCTTCATTTTGCCTTCATTTTTAAAGAATACTTACACTAGGTACAGAATTCTTGACTGAATTGGTTGAAAACAAAGTCTTTCAGCACTTTAAATATATCATCCCACTGCCTTCTGGCCTGCATGGTTTCTGCTGAAAAATCAACTGTTAATCTTATTGATGATCCCTTGTGTTCAATGAATTTCTTTTCTTTTGGTGCTTTTAAGGTCTTTGTCTTTCAATAGTTTGATTATAGTGTATATAGGTGTGAATATCTCTGAGTTTACTTGAAGTTTGGTAAAATTCTTGTATGTTCAGATTAGTATTTTCAATCAAATTTGGGAAATTTGAGGCCATTATATATTTAATAGTTTTACCCCTTTTCTCTCTCTTCTCCTTCTGGGACTCCTACTATGAGTATATTGATATGCCTCTGAGTTTCTTTCATTTTTCTTCATTTTTTTTTCTTTCTGTTCCTCACAATGGATAACGTCAATTAATCTATGTTCAATTGTGCTGATTCTTTCTTCTGCCTTGTCAAATCTGCTATTGTGTTCCTCCAATAAATTTTAATTTCATTTATTGTACTTTTCAATGCTAGAATTTTTATTTGGTCTATTTGACATTTTTCTGTCTTTTTATTGATATTCTCTACTTAGGAGACATCATTTTTATATACTCCAATAGACCGTATGTTCTTTAAGCATAATTAAAATAGCTGTTTTAAAATCTTTGTCTAGTAAGTTCAGTGAGATTCCTCAGGGATAATATCTATTGACTGCTCTTTTTTCTGTGTATGTGCCATACTTCTTTTTTGCATGCCTCACAATTTTTAGTGGAAATTTGAACATTTAAAATAATGTGGCAGGACTTCCCTGGTGGCTCAGTGGTTAGGAATCCACCTGCCAATGCAGGGGACATGGGTTCGAGCCCTGCTCTGGGAAGATCCCACATGCCATGGAGCAACTAAGCCTGTGCACCACAACTACTGAGCCTGTACTCTGAAGCCTGCAAGCCACAACTACTGAGCCTATATACCACAACTGCTGAAGTCCACACACCTAGAGCCTGTGCTCCACAACAAGAGAAGCCACCACAATGAGAAGCCCACACACTGCAACGAAGAGAAGCCCACACACTGCAATGAAGAGTAGCCCCCCCTTGCTGCAACTAGAGAAAACACATGCAGCAGTGAAGACCCAATGCAGCCAAATTAATTAATTAATTTTTAAAAATTTAAATAAAATAAAATAATGTGGAAACTCTGGAAATTAGGCTCTCCTCCCTTCCTATACTTTGTTGTTGTTACTGTTTTTTGGTTTATGTTTATTTGTTTGTTTTTGTGGTTGCAGTAGTGGTGGTGGTGGTTGGTTGGTTTAATGGCTTTTATGAATTAATTCTGCAGAGTCTCTATCTTTTTTCCCATTGTGGCCACTGAAGTCTCTGCATAGTTCACACCATGGTCAGTTAATGATTGGACAGAGATTTCTGTAAATGTCTACAACTGGCAAGTCTCCCAATCTTTGTTAAAGAGCTCTGTGTGTACATTCAGGAACACTTTCAGTAGTCAACAAGTATTTGACAATTCTGCCTTACCCTTTACTTCCTGCTCACAAAAAGCCTCAAGGTCAGCCACGGGTGAGGTCTTTCCCGAGCATACACACTGCTATGCATGCACATCATCTTTTAGATCCTTGTAAGTATGCAAGCTTTTCAAAACCCGTGTGGACATCTCATTTCCCAGCTTTTCCTTTTAAGCATTTTGGTTTATCTATTGTTTTCTCCAACTGTCATCTACTATTTCAGACAGCCACAAAAGTAGGCAGTCACTTCTAATTTTTTTTAAACATCTTTATTGGAGTATAATTGCTTTACAATGGTGTGTTAGACAAACACCCCAGGTTAAAGGTTAGGTGAGGTTCAAGTCAAGGCAAACAAAGACAAACTTGCAAGTGGGGTCTTCCAGGAAACCACTAGACAGGTAAAATAATGACAATCTATGGGAATGAGGTTTGAAGGAGCTTCAACCCTGTTCCTCTTCTAGTGGCTGTTGGACTGCTATATTTAACCATGAGAGTGGACTCTAGGTTTCCATGGCTACCAAAGAGCTGAAGGGTGGGGTGATGGGAATGGAACAAGTTAAAATGCACTAAGAATAGAGCTCATTGTTTTTACTGACATTCACCCATTGTGATTGAGTAAATACTTCCCATATGATGGCAAGTCTTTGGTTAATTTCCAGAAGTATGAAAATATTTATTCTGTATTTTTTGCCAATTTTCTTGTAGATTTTATAAGGAAGAGAATTTTCAAAGGTCCTAGACCCTTACTCTGCCATTTTTGCTGACATCCACTGCATTAATTATTTTAAAGTAAAGATATAAAAGATATAAAATATTGACCTCAGGGGAAATTAGTAAATTCATCTTGTTTTACTATTCAACACTCCCCTGTGAGGAAACAATATGTTATGTGTGTGATATTCTAGCTTTATAAACATTATGCATATTCATTTTACTGAGAATATTATAAAGGTATTAAAATGGTCTGTATTACCTTAAACACAAATAAATAGGAGGATTTTTTTTTTTTTTTTATGGCTGTGCTGGGTCTTCATTTCTGTGCAAGGGCTTTCTCTAGTTGCAGCAAGCGGGGGCCACTCTTCATCGCGGTGTGCGGGCCTCTCACTATCGTGACCTCTTTTGTTATGGAGCACAGGCTCCAGACGCGCAGGCTCAGTAGTTGTGGCTCACAGGCCCAGTTGCTCTGCAGCATGTGGGATCTTCCCAGAACAGGGCTCGAACCCGTGTCCCCTGCATTGGCAGGTGGATTCTCAACCGCTGCACCACCAGGGAAGCCCAATAGGAGGATATTTTTTGAAGATGCATATTTCTCAGGATAGTAGCTAGACCTTGAAGACATAGACTACTTTTCTAGGAGAAATAAGTTACTTCAAGGCTGGACTTAGAATTCAAGAAGTAGTAAAAGAATCCTTGATTTAGGTGTTTTGTGTTCAAGACAGGGCCTCAAACTTGAAGCATTGTAGGAGCCAAGGGTAGAATTGTGGAGCGGTAACCCAAAGAGGAAGCAAGCTAGGGTGTAATCAGTCCTTTTTTGTTATAAACCAGACTTCTTATGATCCTGGTATTGACTGTGTTTATTTTATTTCTATTACCATTATGGTGACATGCCTTTCTGAAAGCTACATAAGGATATGTATTCAGGAGAAATCTAGCCTTAGCCTGTTCCTATCTAGAAAATTAATTGATCAAAAGTCAACATTTATCCTATTTCAGATCATGTCCAACATCATTGTATGTCCTTAGAGCTTATCATCAGGTGCCAGGAGGACAATTTGGCTTAGGCTACATAGTCATGAAGGATCTCAATGTTAGACTTTCAATCTTACCTTTAGATTATATCATCTGTATGGTTACAGAGGAGTGAAAAGCACTATAGCACTGAAAGAAATATAAGACCTTGCTTCTCACTACTTAAAGTGCAGTCTGTGGACAATTCATATTACCATCTTATGAGAGATGTTCATATATGGAAAATCTAAGGTATCACCCTAGACCTCCTGAACCAGAATATACATTTAAACAAGAGCTCCCGGTGTTTCATGTGTACACTAAAGTTTGAGAAGCACTGCCATAGATAATCTAGGCATGGATTGTTGAAATTTGATTGTACACACTCCATTAAACAAAGCCTTGGGGAATTTAAAAGGTTGTTTTTTGTTTTTTCTAGATATTCTGCTGCTTCAGTTGCAAAAGCAACAGGGCAGCTAAAATATTCTAACCTCAAAGTGGCCTCTTATAAATTATTAGCTGAACTATATTAAATATCATTCTATATAATGTCACAGTAAAGTTTTTATGGCAAGAAACAAAAAAGTCAACCTTATTTTCCCAAGAAAGTTGATTTATGCTTCCTAGAGAAATTCCACAGTGATGTCATTCCATGTACTAAAGAGAGTCCTCACCCTCTTTGGCTGCTTCTTGAAAGAGATGCCAGATGCCATTCTTAGACTTTAAATAGGGAGAGGGGAAAATGAAAATAATGGCTTCAGGTGCAGATGTTACCTTGTCTCATAAGTAAAATTTCTAAAATTTATTAAATATATGAATTGTCACATTATATGAGAAATGCAGTAATAAGCTGTCCAGGGTTCTTGGGAGAAAAAGCCCTGGAAGGTAAGAAAGATCAGTGGAAATCAAGAGTTGTCTTAAATTCAGTTCTCTAAAAGTAGAGCATGAAATAGGGATTCAGATGCCTGTGTTGTGCTGAGGGAGGGCTCTCAGGTAGAGGGGTGTAAGGGAAGCAGGATGCGTCAGGGAAAGCAGACGAGCTCATGACATATCTAGCTTCACCCTGATCCCCAAGTAACTCTGGGGTATGAATTTCACCACAGAGCCCACTTTGAGGCAAGGGGACTAATCCGTGGTGGCCCCATGTCAGTCAGCTATTAACCGCTTCTGGAGGGTAGACATGACCTCCTGGGTGAGGCAGCTCTCTTTGGCCAAGGGCAATTCTCCAGGAAGCAGTCCCTGTGACAGCCAACAGAACAGGTGGAGGAGGCGTGCTCATCTGGGAAAGGAGATCTGGGCAGGGCCTCAACAGCAGGGCTGCAACAGATTCAGGAGCGCAGGATTCTAGTTCATGCTCTCCCAATACAGCATTCCACAAGCTTTCCCTTCTCTAGGACTCCATTCCTTTTTGTCTAAATGTAAGGAGACTGGACTTGAGAATGTCTACAACCTTACACTCCAGACACTGCTCTGACAAAACCCCAACCCTCGTCTGATGGAACTAGTCCCTGGTGAATTTCCCACCTCTTCAAAAATGTTACTCATCCAACATGTTCCTCCAGAAAGGTCCAGGAATGCTTTGGTCCTGCCTTAAACCAGCATGGCAAAGTCGTTCTTCACATTAAAGGTCATTTGCCCGTTTGCAAGGTCCATAAAGCGATCCCATTCTTTTTTATTTGTTTCAAGTTAGCCACCTTGTATCTCTGTTAAATAAAACTCTAGTGGAAATTCTTCACCTCATCAATTTTCATGACTCACAGCCAATTCAGACACACCTTCCCTTGGTGCAGAAAGCTCTTCTACAGTGTGTCTTGGTTTTCAATCTACATGAACAACTATCTTTAAATGAATTTATACAAAATGTATTATTTCCCACTGTATAATATTTTTAAAGAAAAAAAATCATACTCGTGAGAAAATGTGCTGATGGATAACAGAACAGATTATGCGTATGGAAAGACTTTCCATTCAGAATACAGAACCACCACAATGCCAGGGAGGCGGGGGCTTCCAGAAACCTTAGCCATAAAATCTAGGAATAAATAAAATACCATCCCAAATCTATAAAATGACAATAAATGTTAGTGCTTATAAGTATTCCCAGATCTACATGGTCAATAGCAGAATCTAAACATGCCAGGCGATCAACCTCCCAACTTAGACAGAGATTTGAGCTGTGCTTCTCTGAATAAGTCCATCTGAGAGAATCAATGGCATATGTTACCCTTGAGTTTGGAGTAAGTTGGCAAATACAAGTTCAATCAAAGGCAATAATGTAACGTGTTCCACGTGTAATAATAATAAATTTCAACAGCCACATTAATAGGACAGGCAAGACCCAAAACCTAGGTGGCGATTAAAGCTGCTCTTTTAAATAGGAAAACTCAAGCTGTGTAGAAAAGAGACACGTAATTGGTCACACCTGCTAGAGAGGTCTAGATTCCCAAGGACAAGGGGCATTTTTTAATTCCACTAAAATAAATAAATAAATAAGTAAATAAGCATTCATGGCTAATGTTGCAGCACTAAATTGCACTCAGTGAAAAATTTCATTTGGCTGCTATTTGTGATAAACTATTTCTCAATGTTCAGTGAGAGCTGGACTCCAGAGGGATCAGATCATAAATGTCATGTGTTTATAAGAATTTGAAGGAAAAAAACAGTATATCTGTCAGTCTTAAGACATGCAGTAATGATGCCTCAAATTTTATGCATATAACAACTTTGGAAACATTTTAGTTTTGCTCTTTTGGATTTGAAAACCTAGCTGCAAAAACAAAACAAAACAAAACAAAGGCAAGTGTTCACTTTACATATTTGCATTCTCTAGCCAGATACATTATTCAAAATCTGAAGTTTCAGTAAAAAGATGGACTTGGGGACTTCCCTCATGGTGCAGTGGTTAAGAATCCGCCTGCCAATGCAGGGGACCCAGGTCCGAGCACTGCTCCGGGAAGATCCCACATGCCACGGAGCAACTAAGCCCACGCGCCACAACTACTGAGCCTGCACTCTACAGCCCGTGAGCCACAACTACTGAAGCCCGCGTGCCTATAGCCCATGCTCTGCAACAAGAGAAGCCACCACAGTGAGAAGCCCCGCGCACCTCAAGGAAGAGTAGCCCCCGCTCGCCGCAACTAGAGAAAGCCAGCACGCAGCAAAGAAGACCCAACACAGCCAAAAATTAATTAATTAATTAAAATAAATAAAATAAAAGATGGACTTGGAAGACACGTTAAAAGCCATTTAGTCCGGGGGCTTCCCTGGTGGTGCTGTGGTTGAGAATCCGCCTGCCAATGCAGGGGACACGGGTTCGAACCCTGGTCTGGGAAGATCCCACATGCCATGGAGCAACTGGGCCCGTAAGCCACAACTACTGAGCCTGCACATCTGGAGCCTGTGCTCCGCAACAAGAGAGGCTGCAATAGTGAGAGGCCCGCGCACCGCGATGAAGAGTGGCCCCCGCTCGCCGCAACTAGAGAAAGCCCTCTCACAGAGACGATAACCCAACACAGGCAAAAATAAATAAATTAATTAATTAATTAAAAAAAAAAAAAGGCCATTTAGTCCAACTTCCTATCCATGCAAGAATTCCAAACAGGTATTCATTCTTGGCTTGGATACTTGTGGGGGAAAGGATAGATGGGTCATTTGTCAAAAATCTCACTCTCCTACAAGCCAGGATTGTATTTCCTCCTTTCTTCCTCCCTCCGTCCCTCCCTCCCTTCTAAGCCCTCTCTCTTTCCTCTTGCTCTTCCTCCTTCTTTCCTTCCTTTTCACCTTCCTTCACCATCTTCCTTTCTTCCCTTCCTTCTTTCTCTCCTTCTTTCCATCATCACTCTCTATAATTTCTTCCCTCTTTCTATCCGTATCTTCCTTTCTTCCTTTTAGGGACTTCCCTGGCAGTCCAGTGGTTAAGACTTCGCCTTCCACTGTGGGGGGTGCAGGTTCTATCCCTGGTCAGGGAGCTAAAATCCCACATACCAGGCGGCCCAAAACCAAAAAACATAAAACAGAAGCAATACTGTAGCAAATTCAATAGAGACTTAAAAAAAAAAAAAAAAAAAAAAAAGGTCCACATTCCAAAAAAAAATCTTCGTTAATGAAAAGTTTAACTGATTAATGTGCTAAAACTCCATTCCCTCCAAATTTCCCATTCATGTGCAGTTCTCAGCCTCAGGGCCCATCAGGATGAGTCTCTGGTTTGTCGGATACTTTTCTCCCAAATTCAAACAAAGCCTCCACACCTCTTTTTTCCCAACTTCCAAGTCTCTCCCCAAACTCACACACATGGTTGCAGAACTCCTCCTGCTTTATAGCGTCACCCAGACTTTGAGTTTCTCCCAGCAGCCTGCATGAAGAGGGGATTTAGTAAGCAGTCAACAGTATATTTTGTGCTAAAACTCTTGTTCACAAGCAACCAAAAAAGAAAAAGGATACTATAGACCCCTGAGAATCTCAGCTTCCAAAGGAAATGTTAGAAGGAGATTTCCTTTGCTGGAGGCCCTCAAGAGGAGCCTGGGCTTCCCACGGCACGTGTAACCGTGAGCAGGAGGTCCCCAAAGCATTGAGGCATAATGTAGCCTCTGAATAAAACATTAATTCCGATGTAAAAGGCTGTGTGGGGACCATGATTACTAGTTAGTGGGGCCATTCCATCTCCCCATGCCACTCTGAACTGCTCTGGGAAGCTTTATAATGTGCTCTCAGGGGGTCTTTCCAGAGATGGAGGGATGCAGATGAAACCAAGGAGGAGGCTGCACAGACCCAGGAGAAGATGCCAAAGTTCTTCTCTCAGGTCTGACGTTCCCATTTTCATCGGCTGATTTTCCATTCCCGTTCATCAGACCATCTCATGGAGGCTTTCTCCTCTTGGGTTCTGCGTGGCATCATCTGCACGTTATAAACACGCACCCATGTGCTCTTCCTTCTGCCTAGGAACTCACTGCCTTACGTTACGGTCTGGCTGATTTGTGGTGGCAGGAGCAGCTGCTTTCCACTTTTTGAACACTTCCCAGTAGACAGGCCCTATGCTTGGCACATTAGTTTGAGTTATGTCTTTTAACGCTCATAAATCCTGAGACAGATACCTATATTATTATTGTAAACCTGTAATCAATAATACTATATGTTACAGAATTCTGTGTAATTAAATTAACATTTAATAAAATGTACAATGGCATGTGCAATTAAATAATAATCCCCATTTTGCAACTTGGGTTGGAAAGATCATCCCATGACCCTCAGCTGATAAGAAATGAGCATCACATTTGAATCTGGTTTTCCTATCTCTCAAGCTCTTACATTTAACTACTTTGATATACCACCGGTCTGTTCATCCTTCAAGGCCAAGTTAAAATGTTATCCCTTATGTGAAGAGCCTTCTTTGGTGGCAACAGAGCTAATTGGGTGATTTTTTTCCATTTCCCTATAACACTTGGACATATGTAACTGAGTAAAACTGAATCTTATAAAGGCTGATCTCAACATAGTGCAAAAATCAGAAGAAGCATCAGTCCCAGATACAGAAATTGTAGAAAAGTAGTCAAAACCTTTGTTGTAGGCTCTTGAAAGATACCAAAGGTAGATGGTATTCATTAAACCCAATGCAAAATATTTTAACACATCAAGTAGTTTTTTAATATATATATTGGGTTGGCCAAAAAGTTTGTTCGTGGTTTTCCAGAAGATATTACGGGAAAACACGAATGAACTTTTTGGCCAACCCAATATGGAGACAGAGATTGAGATAGATAGATATATATATATACATATATACCCACCCACATATGTATATGTATATAGGCAAACAAACAATTTGTTTGTTACATAAACGTTACATAAAAAACATAACTCATGGTCGGAGTAGGTTAATCATTAAAGTAGCTTTATTTTTCCCCCTATTTTCTTTTAAAATCTATTCGGTGTTGGTTCTTCCCTTGCCCCTGGATGAGAAACCCTAGCCAGCCCCATGACACATCTGGTCACAATTATGTAATAAAATGCCCCATGACTTTAAATTAGAATAGCATTTAAAATATCCAGTCCTTGTAAGAGTCAGAGGCACTTGCCAGCGTCTGCTGCAGGTAGAGAGGCCTGCCATTAAGAAGGTGGGAGCCGTTGGGAAGTTTCTTTTCTTTTCCTGCACCTTCTTCCATAGCTCTCTAAGTTTGCTTTCTCAGGATTAGAGCCTGAGAAGCGTTACAGAGAAGTTTATACTTGACTGAAACTCTTGTAAACTGCCTTTGTAACTTCTGATAACAAAGCAATACATACTGTGTAGCAATATATCATATTAAGTGTAGCAAATATTTTTTAAAATTTAAAACAGAACAAAGAAGGAAATAGAAGCCACCCATAACCCCATTAACCCCAAATGACTTCTGTCAACATTTGGGTGAACCCCACTGATATGTCATTCTCATTTGTAGATGTACATATTGCATATGCATGTATATGGGAGTTTTTTTTCCTACATTGAAACTTAGCAATGAAACTTCACTGTCATATATTTCTTGAGTGCAATAAATAAAAAGAAATCATACATCATCTGTTGATAATAACTATAACTACTTTGCCTTTTACAAATATGCCAGAAAATGGCGTAGTGTACAGGATAAGACGCTAGACTCCTGGGGTCACTACAGTATCCCCCCACTGATTAACTGAGTGCCTTTCAGTAAATAATCAATGCTCTATGTCTCAGTTTTCTAATCCGTAAAATGGGAATAATCATAGTAACTTTTCTCGTAGGGTTGTCATGAAATATAAACACAGAAGTGAATATGTATGTTTAACATTCTTAGAAGAGTGTCCAAAAGATGGTAAGTTCTATATAACTGTGAGTTACGAAGATGAGGATGATGATAATGACGCTGAGAGACTCACACAGATGGAAATACAGCCCTTGAGAAGTTTGTAATTTACTCTGTGAGATAAATAAACAATGTAAACCAAACAATTAGAGAAGACTTAAATGCTAATCTAATCATTTTGGTTCTTAAAAAATTCATAATAGGTTTTAATAAGCAAGGTAGAACTTGGGAGAATTTCAGTTCATTTGAGTATGATGTTTGGCAAATATATAGATACATATATTTTTTCTCAACATTTGTCTGGGTCTTTTTCATGCCTCCTAAAATCCAGTTAGTTTTCTGGTATGAATTGATGAGTGTAAACTTCCCTAATCCTAATACAAAAACAAAATGCATCCTCCCCCCATAAGAAAAGGCACACAGGAACCTCACTGGTGCTATCAGCTGTCAGCACTGCAGTCCCCTGCATCCTCCTAGACTTGTCTCATCGGAGCAGATCAGAAAAAATGATGAAGCTGACAGACTGTCATCATTCCCTCCTCCCCAGTCACCTGCCAGTGGATCCCCAGAAACTGGTGTGATTGGATCATCTCTTCTAAAAGTAAGAGGCCTAAAAAGGATTGGGGCAGATGGTACAGCCTAAAAATTAAGCAGCTGAATTCTTCAGGTATAAGCTGTCAGGATGTAGATGGGTAGTTAGTGATCATAAGTCCAGATATTTCAATACTGTCATTCTGAATGTTTGCAAGCTTTTTCTTTCCCTTGATTATTTTCTTTTGTTCACTGGGCTTAGGTTTTGAACCACGAATAGGAGCTTTTCAAGGAGTAAAGAAGTGAGAACATTCCATACAGAAGTATTTCTCTGCAATGAAATGAAACACGTAGGGTCCTACAACTGGCTCTTGGAGGCCACATATGGTTCCTCCCAGTCAGTGGTTCTCAATCCAGTCTGCAGAGTTAGAAATATATGGGGAGTTTTTAAGAAGCCCAATACCCAGGCTGCATCAAGACCAATTTCAGTCAGGAAAGCAGAGGGTGAAACCAAGCATCAGATTTGTTAAAAGCTCCCTGGGTTATTTCACTGGGCAGGCAAGCTGGACAACCCATGCTGTAGGCAATAGCTGAAGAGTCCAGCTTTGTCCAAACATGTGTGTTCCTTCTCTGTGTACTGAGACCCCACATCTCAGCTTAGCTCCTTGATCACAAGAGGAACGGGATGAGATTTGCAGGACTGCAGCATGGTGGAAGAGAAGAGGCCAGGTTTTGTGGCCTGAAAGTTCTGGGTTCATATCCCAGCTCTATCACCAATTTCTTAGCTGCATGGATTTGGATCAGTTTCTAAGCCTCATTTTACTTCCTTGTTCACTCCATGGGAATAATAATAATATTAACTTTGCAAGTATTGTCTAAAATTAGAGGGATGAGATGAAAAGTGCTTTGTACAGTACCTGAAACATGACAAGGGTTTGAGAACTAGTAGCTGTTATAGTTATTATTTGTCAAACCTACAATTTTGGAAATAAAATCGAGTGTGTGCTATTGACAGGGGAACAATGATACCACAGTCACATACATAGGAGAGTACATTTCAAATGAATATATGTTCACACTATTGATTTCTTTAATGCTAACACCTGGCTCTAAATTCATAAGTATTCATAATTATGGATATTAACTTTCTAAATGGAGGAGGTATTTCCCATGCAGGATGTGATGAAGAAGTGAATTGAAATTCAGTGGATGCATTCAGTGTCTCTTGTTGAAGAACTCTAAGTGACATGGAGACATTATTGCATCCATTTTGGCAGGTATCCAGTGGAGTAGATAAGAATATGTGCTATCATCAAAGGACAGATCAACTAAGTGGTCTGAGAACTCCGGGAGTCATAAAATCATAAAATGTTTAACTTGCAAGAGATCATCTAGTTCAATGATTTTAAAATATATATATTCTCTCAGCAGTGGAACACTTTTCTCAATAGAAATCTTAACTGCTAATGCCCAATTTTGGCAAGTGAAATTCTTATTGTTGAAGTGAGGCTTACCTACTTTACCCTGAAGGGTGGTTTGGAGTTCTAGAGATTCAAAAGAACACACTTTGAAAACCAATGACTAAGTTAAAACCACTTGGGGTAAGATTGTTACTTGGTTAGCATCCAATGAAACTCACCTCCTGCTATTCTCACTGTTGTGTATTCTCTTCCAGCATTGAGTATAGCCTTGGCCATGGGACTTGCCATCACAAATGGGACATTGACAAGCATGATGCGAGTAGATATGGTCTGGCTTCTTGGTATATCCACTCTTTGAACCAGTTGCCATGCTCTAATAAAGCTTGGGCTAAGCCACTGTATGATGAGACCAGGTTAAAAAAAGAGACCATGAAAGGAACATGGAGGTACCAGATTTCTGAGTGAAGTCCTGCTGCATCTTCCAGCCCCAGTATAGTCTCCAAACAACTACAGCCATATGAGAGACTTCAAGGGAGACCAGAAGAAGAACCACCCAGCCACACCCAGTCCAGATTACAGAATCATGAAGAAATAAAATGATAGTTGCTTTAAGCCCCCAAGTTTGGGGATGAATGGTTATACAAAAACAGGTAACTGAAAAGTTATTTACTAGAGCCCCTCATATCTCTGGCATATCCCTGTAGCTTGCATTTAAAAAATTCTTTAATAATAAGCATTGAATGGGATTGGAACCAAGATGGCGGAGTAGAAGGATGTGCTCTCACTCCCTCTTGGGAGAACACCAGAATCACAACTAGCTGCTGGACAATCATCAACAGGAAGACACTGGAACTCACCAAAAAAGATGCCCCACATCCAAAGACAAAGGAGAAGCCACAGTGAGATGGTAGGAGGGGCGCAATCACAGTAAAACCAAATCCCATAACTGCTGGGTGGGTGACTCACAGACTGGAGAACACTTATACCACAGAAGTCCACCCACTGGAGTGAAGGTTCTGACCCCACGTCAGGCTTCCCAACCTGGGGGTCCGGCGATGGGAGGAGGAATTCTTAGAGACTCAGACTTTGAAGGTTACTGGGATTTGATTGCAGAACTTCGACAGAACTGGGGGAAACAGAGACTCCACTCTTGGAGGGCACACACAAAGTAGTGTGTGCAATGGGACCCAGGGGAAGGAGCAGTGACTGCAGGGGAGACTGAATCAGACCTACCTGCTAGTGTAGGAGGTCTCCTGCAGAAGTGGGGGGTGGGGGGTGGCTGTGGCTCACTGTGAGGACAAGGACACTGGCAGCAGAGGTTCTGGGAAGTACTCCTTGGCATGAGCCTTCCCAGAGCCCACCATTAGCCCCAACAAAGAGCCCAGGTAGGCTCCAGTGTTGGGTCACCTCAGGCCAAACAACCAACAGTCCCTCCCATCAGGAAACTTGCATAAGTCTCTTAGATAGCCTCATCCACCAGACGGCAGACAGCAGAAGCAAGAAGAAGTACAATCCTGCAGCCTGTGGAACAAAAACCACACTCACAGAAAGATAGAAAAGATGAAAAGGCAGAGGGCTCTGTACCACATGAAAGAACAAGATAAAACCCCAGAAAAACAACTAAATGAAATGGAGAGAGGCAACCTTCCAGAAAGAGAATTCAGAATAATGATAGTGAAGATGATCCAGGACCTCGGAAAAAGAATGATGGCAAAGATCAAGAAGATGCAAGAAATGTTTAACAAAGACCTAGAAGAATTAAAGAACAAACAAACAGAAATGAACAATACAATAACTGAAATGAAAACTACACTAGAAGGAATCAATAGCAGAATAACTGAGGCAGAAGAACGGATAAGTGACCTAGAAGACAGAATGGTGTAATTCACTGCTGTGGAATAGAATAAAGAAAAAAGAATGAAAAGAAATGAAGACACCCTAAGAGACCTCTGGAACAACATTAAACAAAACAACATTCGCATCATAGGGGTCCCAGAAGGAGAAGAGAGAGAGAAAGGAACAGAGAAAATATTTGAACAGATTATAGTTGAAAACTTCCCTAACATGTGAAAGGAAATAGCCACCCAAGTCCAGGAAACGCAGAGAGTCCCATACAGGATAAATCCAAGGAGAAACACACGGAGACACACAGTAATCAAATTGGCAAAAATTAAAGACAAAGAAAAATTATTAAAAGCAGCAAGGTAAAAATGACAAATAACATACAAGTGAACTCCCATAATGTTAAGAGCTGATTTCTCAGCAGAAACTCTACAAGCCAGAAGGGAGTGGCATTATATACTTAAAGTGATGAAAGGGAAGAAGCTACAACCAAGATTATTCTACCCGGCAAGGATCTCATTCAGATTCGAGGGAGAAATCATAAGCTTTACAGAAAAGCAAAAGCTAAGAGAATTTAGCACCACCAAACCAGCTTAACAACAAATGTTAAAGGAACTTCTCTAAGTGGGAAACAAAAGAGAAGAAAAGGACCTACAAAAACAAACCCAAAACACTTAAGAAAATGCTTATAGGAACATACATATCGATAATTACCTTAAACGTGAATGGATTAAATGCTCCAACCAAAAGACACAGGCTTGCTGAATGGATACAAAAACAAGACCCATATATATGCTGTCTACAAGAGACCCACTTCAGACCTAGGGACACATTTAGACTGAAAGTGAGGGGATGAAAAAAGATATTCCATGCAAATGGAAATCAAAAGAAAGCTGGAGTAGCAATACTCATATCAGATAAAATAGACTTTAAAATAAAGAATGTTACAGGAGACAAGAAAGGATACTACATAATGATGAGGGTATCAATTCAAGATGAAGATATAACAATTATAAATATATATGCACTCAACATAGGAGCACCTCAATACATAAGGCAACTGCTAACAGCTATAAAAGAGGAAATCGACAGTAACACAATCATAGTGGGGGACTTTAACACCTCACTTACACCAATGGACAGATCATCCAAAATGAAAATAAATAAGGAAACAGAAGCTTTAAATGACACAATAGACCAGATAGAATTAATTGATATTTATAGTACATTCTATCCAAAAACAGCAGATTACACTTTCTTCTCAAGTTCACAGGGAACATTCTCCAGGATAGATCACATCTTGAGTCAGAGATAAAGCCTCACTAAATTTAAGAAAATTGAAATCATATCAAGCATCTTTTCTGACCACAATGCTATGAGATTATAAATCAATTATGGGGAAAAAAACGTAAAAAACACAAACAGATGGAGGCTAAACAATACATTACTAAATAACCAAGAGATCACTGAAGAAATCAAAGAGGAAATCAAAAAATACCTAGAGACAAATGACAATGAAAACACGATGATCCAAAACCTATGGGATGCAACAAAAGCAGTTCTAAGAGGGAAGATTATAGCTATACAAGCCTACCTCAAGAAACAAGAAAAACCTCAAATAAACAATCTAACCTTACACCTAAAGGAACTAGAGAAAGAAGAACAAACAAAACCCAAAGTTAGTAGAAGGAAAGAAATCATAAAGATCAGAGCAGAAATAAATGAAATAGAAACAAAGAAAACAATATCAAACATCAGTAAAACTAAAAGCTGGTTCTTTGAGAAAATAAACAACATTGATAAACCGTTAGCCAGACTCATCAAGAAAAAGAGGGAGAGGTCTCAAATCAATAAAATTAGAAATGAAAAAGGAGAAGTTACAACAGACACCACAGAAATACAAAGCATCCTAAGAGACGACTACAAGCAACTCTATGCCAATAAAATGGACAATTTGGAAGAAATGGACAAATTCTTAGAAAGGTATAAACTTCCAAGACTGAACCAGGAAGAAATAGAAAATATGAACAGACCAATCACAAGTAATGAAATTGAAACTGGGATTAAAAATCTTCCAACAAACAAAAGTTCAGGACTAGATGGCTTCACAGGTGCATTCCATCAAACATTTAGAGAAGAGTTAACACCCATCCTTCTCAAACTCTTCCAAAAAATTGGAGAGGAAGGAACACTCCCAAACTCATTCTATGAGGCCACCATCACCCTGATACCAAAACCAAACAAAGATACTACAAAAAAAGAAAATTACAGACCAATGTCACTGATGAATATAGATGCAAAAATCCTCAACAGAATACTAGTAAACAGAATCCAACAACACATTAAAAGGATCATATACCATGATCAAGTGGGATTTATCCCAGAGATGCAAGAATTCTTCAATATACGCAAATCAATCAATGTGATACACCATATTAACAAATTGAAGAAGAAAAACCATATGATCATCTCAATAGATGCAGAAAAAGCTTTTGACAAAATTCAACACCCATTTATGATAAAAACTCTCCAGAAAGTGGGCATACAGGGAACCTACCTCAACATAATAAAGGCCATATATGACAAACCCACAGCAAACATCATTTTCAATGGTGAAAAACTGAAAGCATTTCCTCTAAGATCAGGAACAAGACAAGGATGTCCACTCTCACCATTATTATTCAACATAGTTTTGGAAGTCCCAGCCATGGCAATCAGAGAAGAAAAAGAAATAAAAGGCATACAAATTGGAAAAGAAGAAGTAAAACTGTCACTGCTTGCAGATGACATGATACAATACATAGAGAATCCTAAAGATGTCACCAGAAAACTACCAGAGCTAATCAATGAATATCAATGAATTTGGTAAAGTTGCAGGATACAAAATTAATGCACATAAATCTCTTGCATTCCTATACACTACTGATGAAAAATCTGAAAGAGAAATTAAGGAAACACTCCCATTTACCACTGCAACAAAAAGAATAAAATACCTAGGAATAAACCTACCTAGGGAGACAAAAGACTTGTATGCAGAAAACTATAAGACACTGATGACAGAAATTAAAGATGATACCAACAGATGGAGAGATATACCATGCTTTTGGATTGGAAGAATCAACATTGTGAAAATGGCTATACTAACACAAAGCAATCTACAGATTCAATGCAATCCCTATCAAATTACAAATGGCATTTTTTTACAGAACCAGAACAAAAAATCTTAAAATTTGTATGGAGACACAAAAGACCCTGAATAGCCAAAGCAGTCTTGAGGGAAAAAAAAAATGGAGCTGGAGGAATCATACTCCCTGACTCCAGACTATACTACAATGCTACATTAATCAAGACAATATAGTACTGGCACAAAAACAGAAACATAGATCAATGGAACAAGATAGAAAGCCCAGAGATAAACCTATGCACCTATGGTCAACTAATCTATGACAAAGGAGGCAAGGATATACAATGGAGATAAGACAGTCTCTTCAATAAGTGGTGCTGGGAAAACTGGACAGCTACATGTACAAGAATGAAATTAGAACACTCCCTAATGCCATACACAAAAATAAAATCAAAATGGATTACAGACCTAATGTAAGACCGGACACTATAAAACTCTTAGAGGAAAATATCGGAAGAATACTCTTTGACATAAGTCACAGCAAGATCTTTTTTGATCCACCTCCTAGAGTAATGGAAATAAAAACAAAAATAAACAAATGGGACTTAATGAAACTTCAAAGCTTTTGCACAGCAAAGGAAACCATAGACAAGACGAAAAGACAACCCTCAGAATGGGAGAAAATATTTGCAAACAAATCAATGGAAAAAGGATTAATCTCCAAAATATATAAACAGCTCATGCAGCTCAATATTAAAAAAACAAACAACCCAATCCAAAAATGGGCAGAAGACCTAAATAGACATTTCTCCAAAGAAGACATTCAGATGGCCAAGAAGCACATGAAAAGCTGTTCAACATCACTAATTATTAGAGAAATGCATATCAAAACTACAATGAGGTATCACCTCACACCAGTTCGAATGGGCATCATCAGAAAATCTACAAACAACAAATGCTGGAGAGGGTGTGGAGAAAAGGGAACCCTCTTGCACTGTTGGTGGGAATGTAAATTGATACAGCCACTATGGGGAACACTATGGAGGTTCCTTAAAAGACTAAAAATAGAATTACCATATGATCCAGCAATCCCACTACTGGGCATATACCCAGAGAAAACCGTAATTCAAAAAGACACATGCTCCCCAATGTTCATTGCAGCACTATTTACAGTAGCCAGGTCATAGAAGCAACCTAAATGGCCATCGACAGACGAATGGCTAAAGAATATGTGGTACATACATACAATGGAATATTACTCAGCCATAAAAAGGAACAAAACTGGGTCATTTGTTGAGACGTGGATGGATCTAGAGACTGTCATACAGAGTGAAGTAAGTCAGAAAGAGAAAAACAAATATCGTATATTAACACATATATGTGGAACCTAGAAAAAGGGTACAGATGAACTGGTTTGCAGTGCAGAAATTGAGACACAGACGTAGAGAACAAATAAACGTATGAACATCAAGGGGGGAAAGCAAGGGTGGGGTGGGGTGGTGGTGTGATGAATTGGGAGTTTGGGATTGACGTGTATACACTGATGTGTATAAAATTGATGACTAATAAGAACCTGCTGTATAAAAAAATAATTAAAATAAAATTAGAAAATTTAAAGAATAATAATAATAAGCGTTGAACTAGTGTGATTAACCAGTAAGTAGATGAATTAAACATATAACCAAAGTCTTCTTGTTCTAATACAGCCCTTGTGCTACAATTCACCTGATCCCATGTTAGTGGAATAAAACTTTTAAACTCTAGATATTCAATCTAGATTCCTTAACATTATTTATATTTTGAGATAGAAAGAACTACTTTGGTCCTTAAATCCTTAAGTTTCTGTTAACTATGAAAACAGCCAAGAACAAGAGGCTTTTAAGCAATGAACTAAGTTGTTACAACATCCATGGACTTATCTTAGGAGAATCTCTCTCAAAACCTGCATGCCCTTATTCTAGAAAAAATTATATTTTAACATGGTTTTCTGGATTCCTGATTCATAGGAATCACACACATATATGTGTGTGTCTATACATTTATAAACAATGGATAATAAAAAAAAAACTATACATAATAAAGGCCAGGTATATTTCTAAATAAATTTTATTTACTAGATGAAATTTATATTTAATTGGATTATATTGTGTATGTCAAGACCAGATCAAATCACGCTTGAACACCATTCAAGGATTCTGTTTGAATTCCACTATATCGGTGAGTGCTCAATCTGAGATATTTCTCAGCAGAGCGTTTGTGACAGCGTCTCTGACCTGTATGCTCTGCCCTCACAATGAATCTTTGACTCTAGTCTCAGTGTTTCACCACTGCTACCATCACTGCCACACCCAGTAGTTGTTATTATTCTTTTAATCTTACAGACCATAGATCAGGCTTTTATAAGCGCTCAGAAAGAAGTTAGGAGGTTACTGGTGGGTTTATTTCTTTCCTTCCCCCAAAAGAACATGGCAAGGAAATTTATTTCCTCTTAGAATGTGAGCGGATTGTGGAGCCTGTGAATTATACCCCACAATATTGGGTTAAAAAATTCGCTTTTCTCTATTTCTCAGAATCAAATACTAAACTCTTCTCCTGCTTGGTTGATGAAAAATCCCATCTTACTGTTAAAGTATAATTTTCAAAAGATAACATAATAATGCTCAGGCAAATAGAAAGTGAACACATGTCAAAGATTTACTCAACTCATTAATTACTGAGAGAAGCAGTAAGGTGTTAAAAGCAGTCCAAAGAACATTTGAGAAGATAGGTATTTATAGGTAAATTAATAAAGGCAGGTGAGGATAGGATTTCAAGGATAGATATAAAACTGATTAATGTCTAACAGGGTGATAAACCCTAGCCTCTGAGGTGACCTGTTCGAGTGATCAGAAATAATTTGCATCTCAACTGAACGCAATTCTGCAAGATAGCATGTAGCTTAATTCTGGGACCGCTAACCAATAACAAATAGCAAACCATGAGTTAAAGAACAAGCATTTGCCTGATCCCTGGGTGGGCTTGCACCTCCATAAAACACTGAAGAAACAAGTCACCCACCACCTTTTGCTTTTGTCCACATTTTGAGTAATTTTTATCAATACTCATTTTTACTGCATCTCTCTCTGCTTGTCAGCGGGTTCAGGCAAGAATTATGGAGCTTTTAGAAGCCAGAAATAGGAAAAAGGCCAGGCCAGCTAGGCCATCATCTTTACCAGTGCCCCTTCTGTGACCTAATCTTGATGTCATTTCAGGCTTCTACCACATCCTCCTCAGTGTGGGGGACAGACCCTAGGATAACCCCCAATGACCACCACCTTCTGGTATCCCTGCCTTTGTATAATTCCCTCTCCTTGTGTGTGGGTGAGATCTGTCCCTTGCCTCTAGCGAATATACTGAATAATATTGCAAAGGTGAAGTGATCTTGCAGATGTAATTTAAATCCCAAACCAATTGATTCTTTGTAAAAGGAGATTTTCCAGGGTGGACCTAAATTAATCAGGTAGGTTTGGATTAAGCAAAGCCCTTAAAAGGGAGACTGAGCCATCCCTGAGCCACGAGATTATCCTGCTGGCCTTGAAAAAGTTAGCTGCCAAGTTTAGAGAGCCATGGGGCAAAGAGCTGCAGGTGACACCTGGGATGAGAGTGGACCCAAGTGAGCCAGCAAGAAAACCTCAGTCCTACATCTGCAAGAAACGGAATTCTGCCAACAGCCACGTGTGCTTGGAAGAAGACCCCAAGCTCCAAAAAGGAACAAGCCCAGGCAACACCTTGATTATAGACTTGTAAGACCCCAAGCAGAAGGTCCAGCTAAGCTGTGACTGGACTCCTACTCCACAGGAACTGTGAGATCGTAAGTGTGTGTTGCTATAAGCCGCTAAGCTTGTGGCAATCTGTTACACAGCAATAGATAACTAACACACTCAGGGGTACGCCACACAACGCGTACTTCCCTGACGGCAGACATGCTCACAGAATTCCCCTCCAATGCTCTCAAGGCCTTGGTGCCTATTTTCAGCCATCTTTAGCATCCATAGTGGCAATTCCTCTGTCTAGGGAACGGAGTAAAGCCAGCCTAGGTCTCTGCCAGTCACAGAAAACCCTGAAGACTCCATTCTTTATCTTAGACCCAGAGATGTACCCTCACCTTATCACCTCCCCGAAATCATCTCTTCTTTTCAAGTCAGCCTCCTAAAAGCTTCTAGATCTGAATTATTACCCCCTACGTCTTCCTCTTCGGAATCCCCAGGTAAAATCTTCTCCCTGGGCCTGAAACTCCAAAGCTCTATACTTACCAGTTTTGGGAAGAGGGAAAAAGAGAGACAAATTGTTATAAGGATAGCTCTGGCTTTTAGAAGATTCAGTGTTGGCCTCCCTTTACTGGAATGAGAGAGGAGACAGGAGATTCTAACATCCTTTCAGTGTTGCTTGTTTTTTATCAGTAGTAACTCACCATTTTAAAGAGAGTTACTGTAATGTACACTATATAACCAGGCTACAATAAAGTCTTTTGGGGGCAGAATTACAAAATAAATGGGGGTTCTTGACACTTTCCTGATGATGCCCTTTGTCTCTCTTAAGACCATG
This sequence comes from Balaenoptera ricei, assembly GCF_028023285.1. NCBI lineage: Eukaryota > Metazoa > Chordata > Mammalia > Artiodactyla > Balaenopteridae > Balaenoptera > Balaenoptera ricei. The sequence goes on along the minus strand of NC_082653.1, from coordinate 40,253,350 downwards.
AAATAAAAAAAAGGAACCAGAGGCAAACATGTAGTGTTTAGTGGTAATGAGTCAGAGGACATGGCAGCAGGGGAGGACGAACCCAGTTCAGCTCAGGAGAAACTGCTGAGAGGGCTTCGCAGAGGTGAGTTTTGGGGATCAACCCGCTGGTGAGGCCATGTCTGGAACTTGCTGGTTACTACCTTTGCACCAGCATTTCTCAAATTTGCCTGCACAGTAGACTCACCTGGGGAGTTTTTAAAATCCCAGTGCCCAGGCCACACCCCAGATCAATTAAATCACAGTTTGGGGGGCTGAGACCCAGGTATCAGTATTTTTTAACGATCACCACTTTTTAAAACTCCCCAGGGAATTGTAATGTGCAGGCGCTTTAGAACCACTGCCTCACACTCTCTTCCTTTGTTCAGGAAGAATGCGTTCTCACACCTCAGCACCAAAGCATCACCTGGAGAGACTGAGTTTCCCCTGGCCCCAGCCCCTGGGGTTTCTGATTCAGCAGACTTAGAGTAGAGCCCAAGAACGTGCATTTCTAACACACTCCCAGGAACTGTTGACACTACTAATGGGGGAGCATTCTTTGAAGAGACAAGGGCTAGATTTTTACCTTAATGAAATTGCAAGCACAAATCTTAATAAGTGGCTATTGGCTAAATATTTAATGATCCATAACCATATGTGACTTGAGTTTCATGCTTATGGAGTACTTACAATTAATAATTCCAGATTCTACACTAATTTTTAATTTGTCTTGTTCCCTAAGCAGCATCACACAGAGACCAACAGCCTCCAGAGAGAAAGACCTTTGCACAAAAACCACTAGGAAAGGTTTGTATATTTATCTCATGTTCCCTGCATGTTAGAGTCTCCTGGGGGTTAAGTAAAAGATACAAGTACTTGGTCCTCACCCTTGGAAATTCTACCTTACTGACCCTGAGGAGAGGCTTGGATGGGCAATGACATATATATATATACATATATATATACATATATATGTATATATATACACACATACACACCTAGACCCCCCCACACACACATACATACGATATACATACACACATATTAATATACACACATATGCATACATTAGTAGAATAATTGATAAATATAATTGTTACATATTATTACACATAATATGCATAATGTATACTATATCATTATTTAATTATTAGAATTTATTTCTTAGAGCAGTTTTAGGTTTATAGAAAAATTGAACAGGAAGTGCGGGACTTCCCATATACCCTCTCTTGCCTCCCTCACAGTTTTCTCTATTACTAACATCTTGCATGGTGGGATACATGTGTTACAATTAATGAACCAATATTGATACTTTATTAGCTAAAGTGCATAGTTCACATTAGGATTCACTCTCTAGTGCTGTAGAGTTCTACAGGTTTCACCAACTGTATAATAACATGTATCCACCATTATATTATCATACAGAATAATTTCACTGCCCTAAAAATCTCCTGTTCTCCACCTATTCATCTCTCCCCTCTATCCCCAAAATCCCTGGCAATTCCTGATCTTTTTGTTGCCTAAAGCTTTGCCTTTTCCAGAATGTCATATAATTGGAATCATACAGTATGTAGCCTTTTCAGGCTGGATTCTTTCACTTAGTAGTGTGCATTTAAGTTTCTGCCATGTTTTTCTGTGGTGTGATAGTTCATTTCTTTTCAACACTGAACAATATTCCATTGTCTGGATGTATGTTTGTTCATTCATTCACCTATTGGATACCATTGCCTCCAAGTTTTGACAATTACCAATAAAGCTGCTATAAACATGTGTGTGGACATAAGTTTGCAAATAATTTGGGTAAATATAAGGAGCCTGATTGCTGGATTGTGTGGTAAGATTATGTTCAGCTATGTAAGAAACTGACAAACTGTCTTGCAAAGTGACTGTACCACCCTAGCCCTTGGTATTGTCAGTGCTTTGGATTTTAGCCATTCTAAGAGGTGTGTAGTGGTATCTCATTATTGTCCTAATTTGCAACTCTGATGACATGTGATGCAGAGCATCTTTTCGTAGACTTATTTGCCATCTGTGTATCTTCTTTGGTGAGATGTCTGGGCAATAGTATTTTTAAAACAACTTCCTAGGTGATTTTCTTATGAAACCAGAGTTGATGATTACTGAAGCCTGGAACTCCCAGAGAAGAGCAAACGTGGAACCCAGAGACATTGTGAGAAGAATAAGTTCCGTTTTTCTGTCTTGTAAGTGGACTCCATAACATCCTTGTACATCTTTGCATCCCACCCATATCCCCTCAGCCTTAGGATCATAAAGCATAATGGCCTGATTTCTAAGCCCTAGGCTTTCTCTGACCCCACAATCCTTCCGTACTGCACAGGGAAGACTGTAAGTGTCAGAGAAGTAACCCCCATATATTCCTCAGGAGCAGCCCTCAACCAAAGAAACTGATAGGAATTGGTGTATAAACTCCCTGGCTGTCTCACCCCTCCAGGGGATAATTCTAAGATGTGTTCTACACTGTCTTGAGAGTCCCTCTAGCAGGACTGAGCTCCAGTTCCCCATAACGGTAACTCATTTGTTTCATATCCTTAATTCTCTGCTTTCCTAATCCTCTACCAGTGTTTCCTGGCATCAACTGCCAAATAAACTACTTACTCTTATAATCTGGTCTCAGGATCTGCTTCTAGAGGAGCCCAAATCAAAACAGCCTCTGGATAGAGTAAGGTTGATGCTGGAGGAGATTGTGCCAGGGCATAGAGTGGAAAACCGAGTGATGTTAAGAAGGCCACAGAGATTAGTCACTGGTCAAAGGGACTGGTGGGTAGTCAAACAACATAACATTTGGAGCCATCAAGTAGCTTACCTGTATCACTCTGAAAGCCCTCTGCCATGGATGGATTCTCAGGCCACTAAACTATTTCCTAGAAAATGGGGAAATACACAAATCAATCAAAACCTGCTCTCTTTTACCATTTTCACAAACATAATTGATCTTACCCTGAATTCATCAGACAGCTGAAGGTGAGGTTGAGGGCCTATGTTATATTATTTTATTAGGGTATGTAATGCCAGGGAAGAGGAATAAGACACAGGAAGAGTCTGGAAGGGAAGGAGGGAGCACCAATTGGAGGAGGCTGCATTATGCAGGTGGCTGCCACAAGGGAAACTGGTTACTCAATCATGGACCACTGAGCCTTTGCTGATCCATACAAGCTACATCCCAAGACTGATGGCGGCTGGGTGTAGTGAGAGAGGAGAAACCATGTAACCACTGGCTCCCATCACCAGTGATCCGGAGACAAATTTCCAGGGGATGGCTGGTGGAAAAGAACAGAATCAATCCTCCCATAGTTGATCAGCCTCCAACCACTAATGAATGTCTACAGAAGAACGTGTGGCCTTCACTGTCTCTCCTTTCTGCCTTTTTCAAGAGGTTGGGTGTCGTAATTTCCCAGAGACTGACTGTGAGGTATTTCATATATATCCTAATTCTCTGTAAAAATTTAGTAGCTCTCTTACCTTAAGAAAGAAAGAAAAGGGAAAGGAATAGGAAAGTCAGCACTTTCCCAGCCTTTTCAATATAACAGAGCTGAGCTGAGCTCCTCTGGCCCTGATCTCCCAAGATACTGGAGCTTCCGTGAAACTCTACCCCAGGATCTAGGGTCACAGCCTCTCCTGTGAATCCTTGCAGCTGTGATCTGCCCCAATTAGGGTGTGATGCGAAGCAGTCTTCCTTCCAGAAAGAAGTTCTATACAGATAAGGAATATAAGGCAGCTCAATTACATCATAATTGGCTCTAATTGGCTCTCCCACGGGCTGTTAAATTCTTTATCTGCAGCCTGGTAGCACATTAGAAAGCTGTAACACCTCTATCCTGCCCTGAAGAACACAAGAGAAAATGTTTAAAAAAATAATCCACCAAGCAGCTGAGCTTGGAAAAAGAGAGCTCTGGTAGGGTCAGTAAAGTGGAGGTGTTTTTAGGCAGAGTGTGAGGAGCTCTCAGGGGGAATGTGAAACTTCTGACTGCCTTCTAACTGCGGACAGCGAAGAAAAAAGTTCTGGAGAGGTTATTATTGACATACTAAGAGCTTCTTAAATGGACATATCTTCAGAGAAGCATTTCTACTTCCCTTCATTTGTTGAGTATGCATAGACTCCGCCGTGTTAGGGCTGGAGCTACAGAGTGGAGAGACATCCTGTAGAGTCTGGCCTGGGAAAGAAGATCCAGCAAGATGACCCCAGGCCCAGATGAAAGCGTGTGAGTGGGAGGAGAGGGCAAGTGAAGAGAACTGACCAGGAATGTTCCTGGTAACTGGAAGAGCCAGGGTGAAGAGCCAGAGTTCAGAGCGGACCCAGCAGGATTTACCTGAGCCCCGTGCTCTTGGAAAACAGAGAAGCAACCCCAATTCTCTTGTCTTCCAGAATGGCCTACTGCAATGAACCACCCTTCCACATCGGACTTAGATGAAACTCACCATGACCTCCTTGTTCACTTAGACAACACCAGACACAGACCCTCCAAATTCCCATTCTTTGCTCCATAAATGATTAGCTAAACCTCTCGTCCCCACTGATCAAATGGAACAAAATGCTTGGAAACCAAACTTCATTTAAGATTCTCTCCTTCCCCTAGGGCCCTGAACTTTGATCCCCCTTCAACCTGAATCAGCAGATAGCCCCTCCTTACAGCCCCTCCTAAGAAAAGAACATTCTCTGATTGACTGTCTTGTCATGCCAGCCCCCCTTCATCCCACTCCCCCCTCCAGGTTCTGCCCAGCTGTGTTCACTCTTCTCTATACAGGCAGACCTCGGAGATACTGCGGGTTCAGTTCTAGGCCACCTGAATACAGAGAATACCGCAATAAATAGGGTCACATGCTTTATATGCACTGGTTTCCCAGTGCATATAAAAGTTATGTTCACACTACACTGTAGTCTATTAAGTGTGCGATAGCATTATGTCTCAAAAAACAATGTACAGACCTCAATGAAAAAGCAATGTTGTTGGAAAAATGGCACCGGTAGACTTGCTCAATGCAGGGTTGCCACAAACTTTCAATTTGTAAAAAAGTACTATCTGCGAAGCCCAATAAAGCAAAGTGCAATAAAACTAAGTGTGCCTGTAAAAGAAAAGACCTTTGGCTTAACTCTTGGGCTGCTTGCAGATCTATGGACAGAGTGCTCTCCTTATTACAAAGGTCCTTCTCCTCATAGTAATAATCTTTAGAAGAAAGTCTCCTGTTACTAAGTCCTGATTTGTTTTTTATTTGACATGACCACACATGTGTACTAGCCGTTCATAAAACTGAGGGTAGTACTTTTTTTTTTTAAGTGTAGTTGATTCATAATGTGTTAGTTTCTGGTATACAGCAAAGCAACTCAGTTATATATATATATCTTTTTCATATTCTTTTCCATTATAGGTTAGTACAATATGTTGACTATAATTCCCTGAGAGTAGTTCTTAAACTTGAGCTTCATCAGAATCCCCTGAAAGCCTGTGTTAAAACACAGGATTCTGGGCCAGACTTTCTGATTCAGTAGGTGCGTGGTAGGCCCTGGAATTTGCATTACTAATAAGTTTCTAGGTGATGCTGAACCCTGCTCACCCAGTGCTTGCCTTAAGAACCACTCACATAGACTAGGACAGGGAGAGGCAAGTGTGAGGGCTGCCAGAGAATTAGGCAGAGGCCACGTGTGAGGGACCATAGAGTCTACACTTTTATCTCAAGCACTGTTGAAGGATGGAGCCAGGGAGGGACTTAACCACATCTGCCTGTCTTGGAAATCCCTCTGTCTGAAGTTTGGAGAACAAATTAGAAGGGGTACAAACCAGGGACAGGGGGTCTGGAGGAAGCTCCTGTGCAATCCAGGTGAGAACGGCGGGGCCTGAGCTGAGGTGGGTGGGGGTTGTGTGCTGGTGCCTGCGGAGAAGCAGAGATTCAGGTGGTCTTTCAGCAACAGCGTGCACAGGACTCTGTAACTGGCTGAAGGTGGGGCATAAGAAAGAGGATGGGGCAAATTTTTTTTTTTTAAATTTATTTTTGGCTGTGTTGGGTCTTCATTGCTGCGCGTGGGCTTTCTCTAGTTGTGGCGAGCGGGGGCTACTCTTCATTGCGGTGCGCGGACTTCACACTGAAGTGGCTTCTCTTGTTGCAGAGCATGTGCTCTAGGCACGCGGGCTTCCGTAGTTGTGGCACGCGGGCTCTAGAGCGCAAGCTCAGTAGTTGTGGTGCACGGGCTTAACTGCTCCGCGGCATGTGGGATCTTCCCGGACCAGGGCTCAAACCCGTGTCCCCTGCATTGGCAGGCGGATTCTCAACCACTGCGCCACCAGGGAAGCCCAGGACAGGGCTATTTATGACTCATCTTTCTCTCCCCTGCTAGACTACAACCTGGAGAGCACTGCTATTTATTAGTAGTTTTTGCCAGTTGTCCCATAAGGAGTCTGATACCAATTCCAGTGTGCCTGTGTGTGTGTTAGGGGGGTCGGGGGGGGGGGGTGGTGGTTCTACACCACCGAGAAATTCTCAAACCAGCTGGGTGTCCTATCATTCAACTCAATTCTGATTCCGTCTACCCAGAGACAGCATCAGATTCCACAGGCGAAGGCCTCAGTCCAAGACTGCCCCTCACTTCAGATGCCAATCACAAGTCCAGGTTGTTACCTGTGCTTTGGACCAACTGACTATAAATCAGAGGGTCCCACAACCCCCTCCTTAAATTCAATTAATTTGCCAGAATGGCTCACAGAACTCAGGAAACCTGTTTGCCCACTAGATGACCGGTTTATAACAAAAGTTATTAAAGGATGTGGTCAACAGCCAGATGAAGAGATACACAAAGTGAGGTTCCAAACAAAGGAGCTTCTGATCTCCTGGAGTTTGGGACCCATCACTTGGACTGTTCTGGCCCCCAACTTGAAAGCTCTCCAAACCCCCCTTTTCTGGGTTTTTAATGGAGGCTTCATTACATAGGCATGATTGATTAACTTAATTGGCCATTGGTGATTGATTCAACCTCCAGCCCCTCTGCCTTCTCTGGAGGTCTAGGGATGAAACCATCCCTAGAAACTGGTCGGCTCCACTGGCAACCAATCCCTATTCTTAAGTTTGGTCCAAAAGTCACCCTCATTAACATAACAAAAGACATCTATAACACTCATCACTTAGGAAATTCTAAGGGTTTTAAGAGCTCTGTGACAGAAACAGGACAAATACTAAATATATATTCCTTATTACAAATCACAGTATCACATCCCATCTAATGCTTATTCTTCTTCGAGAGCGTGTTTGACAAAATCAACAAAATCAATATTAATTTGTCAGTGTTTGTTTTTAAGATATAGCAAGGAAGCAAGTGACAAATATTAGGAATGTCTTCTCCCTTCGCTCCTTTCTACCAGCACCATTCAACAAATAGACATGTGAGAGATGATGGATTGACCCAAGGATAAGACACTGATAGCAGGCCTGAGCCGGGCACACAAAAGAGGAAGCCACACCTCCCAATAGTGCTCTAGACCTATTGTACTGACATTTTTAGAGAGGATAAAATGTAGCTCTGTGCCCCAGAAACCATTTGTTATATGGTTGTGCATATTTATATAGAGACTGTTATATTTTTAGTTGGAGGGAGGTGGGCTTTTTCTGTTTCTATGGTAAATCGCTTTTGTAAATTTACCATAAAGTCTGCATTTGTATGATTAAAGTATTGACACTGAATTGGCCAATTTGACCAAGTAGGAAATGCACCCCACTGCCCAATTTTAAAATACATGTACCTTTCATAAGTAGAACCAAGCTAATGGGGAAAAAAAAAGGAATGTATATATATTTTTTAGTTTACCATCCTTGAAACGAAGCAGAACCCTGTGGGACCCTCCCAGGTACAAATCCTTCATTTCTTGTTTGTAGGAAATAGGCTTCATTCAGCCTCCTTGACCTTCCCTGAGTTCCAAAGGGCAAATTCAAACAGTTGCTTATCAGGGAAGGGAGGGAATGCAGAAACAAAGGACGAGCAGTCAAGAAATAATAGTGCAGCCATGGGGCAAGGCCCTGGTTCCTCCTCAAGGAATATACATAACAAAATACCTCTGAGTTCTTCTGCAGGAACTAAGGTCCAAGATTCCTGGAACACCACAAACCAATTAGAAGAAAGTCTGCACACAGTGGAAGATAACAAAACTCTGACTCCCTCCCCAAACAATTCTCCCTTTAAAAACTTTCATGGCCGAGAATAATCTTTGAAGTTGGTTTTTGGACACGAGTCTGCCTTCTCCCCAGGTTGCCAGACTCCTGAATAAAGCAAACTCTCTGTTCCTACTAGCACCCATCTTTTGAGTATTGGCTTTCAAGTGGCAAGTAGCTGAACTTGAGTTTGGTAATATCCTCAGACATGAAGTTAAAATCCCCCAATCCTACTTGTCTCCCAAGGACAACACCCTGGAGTGATGGGTCTGCTCCCACCTCCTACTCACCCTGGGGGGGATGGGGCACAGGGCCTGCTGTCAGGACCAGGCTCAGCTCACCGTACTGCACACTGTGGGACCCACGAGCCACACGTGGTTCCTGGGCACTTGAAATGGGTGAATCCAAACTGAGATGTGTTTTGTCAGGTATGCACTGGATTTGGAAGAACGTAAAATGTTTTTATGTTGATTACACGTGAAATGATAATATTTTTGATATACAGTGTTGACTAAAATATGTTATTAAGAAAATCTTTTCACTGCATGTGAGTTTGCTAGGGCTGTCGTTCACAAAGGACCACAAACTGAGCAGCTTCAACAGCAGAGGTGGATTGCCTCTAGTTCTTCTTGCTAGAAGTCCAAGATCAAGGTTTCAGCAGGATTGGTTCCTTCAGAGGCTAGGAGGGAAAGGTCTGTCCAGCCCTCTCTCCTTGGCTTGCAGACGGCCATCTTTTCCCTGAGTTTCTTCACATCCTCTTCCTTCTATGCGTGTCTGTCTGTGTCCAAATTTCTTCATTATAAGGCCAACAGTAATACTGCATTAGGGCTCATGTTAATGACCTCATTTTAACTTGATAACTTCAGTAAATGCCCTATCTCCAAATAATGTCACATTCTGAGGTACTGGGGATTAAGACTCCAACATACTTTTTCGGAGTGGACACAATTCAAAAAATAACACACTGTTAATTTTTCCTTTGTTTAACAGTGGCCACTAGAAAATGTAAAATCGAATATGTAGCTCACACTATTCTTCTTTTGGATCACACTGCTGTAGAATTACTTCTCTCCCATAGTCTGGTGCAGGCGGGGGACGGTGCACAGGGAGACGGTGGAAGGAAGGGAGTTATGAGGTTTCCTGGGATTCCAATAATCTGAAAATTCACCAGCCTATTGAATGACATTGATAGGGATAAAATAGGATAGTTAGTTATACAGGTAGTTGTAGAGGTCCCAGTAAGGGATTATAGATAGAGAGGGAAACCTAGGAAACTTTGGGAGACCACTGTAAGTTAATGATCGCTCAAGAAAGCTATCAGAACATTGGGGAATGAAGCAGCCTTGCTTAACTATAAAGCTATAAATAAAAGCACAAGATATGCCCCAGGTCATTAGGTGAAAGAAAAATGTTACCACCCTTCTGCTGATTTGAATAAGTGCTATGACAGTCCTAGTTTGATCTCATAGGGTCAGAGACTCTCCTGCCCAATACGAAGGAAGGGCTAGTGATGTAAGCCTGACATCTACTCGAAGAAGGCGGTCTTTTCCCCTCCCCCACTTTCCTTTGATTATAAAATTGTAGCCCACTTAAACCTTGGGGCAGAGCCTCCTTGCCTGCCCGCTTCCATCTCTCACAAGCGTCCTATATTAATAAATCTACTTCTTGCCTACCACTTTGCCTCTCACCGAATTCCTTCTGCACTGAGACACAAAGAACCTGAGCCTCAGTAAGTCCAGACACCAGGTGAGTGATTCTAATTAAAAGACTGTGGGTTCGAGCCCCAACCTGGGTTTAGGCTGTGTTCGAGTCCCAGCACATGGGTTCAAGTCCCAATCTGAGGTGCACGGTTTCAACATGATCCTGGTTCCCATAATCCTGCGAGAAGCCTGGACCTAAATTGAGCTGGGAAGACCACCACACTGAGGGTAAACGGAATTTTCTTTATTATTTTTATTTGGTGGGAGTTGGCTACAGAGAGAGTGGAGCCCATTTTACCCACTCACTCATTCATCCATTCATTCAGTCAGTCATTCACTTTTCATATTCTATCTCATTGATTTGGAAGCCTACTAAAGCGGAGAGCTTGGTAATGGTGTTATCCAAAAAACTGGGTTCACCTCTTGATGGGGGTTGAGCCAAAAGACACAGCCAAGCCAAAATTTGGAGAAGGAAGGATTTATTTCTTGCAGCAAGTAAGGAGAACACCGGCATCTTTCCCAAAGCAGTGTCTCCCCAAACAGCAAAATTGGGGACATTTTAAGCTAAGGGTACATGCCTATTCATGGCAGGGCTTGGGTGGTTCACAGAATCCAAGCTTTAGTTGATTGTGTTAGGTAGTTGGTCTGACATTAGCCGCAAGGAGATGACTGTGGTGAAAGACAAGAGGGGAGTAGTCACATTATACCCCAACCATCTGGGGACACTCCCCTGACCCCACCCAAAACGGGTGAAACTGTGGTCGTGTGGTGGGCAGTTTATCCTGATAAGGAGGGGCACCGTAACACGCGGGAGCTTCCCAGGGCTGTGCATGCCCAGACCAGACAGGCGTATAACCTATAGTAAACCCGCCCAGGTGGGCGTTTCTTAGCGAATCAGGGTGAGACCATGCGCAATAGTGAACTTGTTACATAGCTGGGGGCTGTCAATCAAATAATGATCCCCTGTCACTCACCCATGATTGCACCCCGCCTCCCCGCAGAACGCTCCTTATACACCTTTAAGCCTGTACAGGAATGCTGGTTTCACTTTGCAGAAACAGCCCGCGCTCTCTCTCTCTAAGAGTGTAACTATGCTTTAAATAAACTTTGCTTTGCACTTAAGCCCGAAGTGGTAGTCTGCAATTCTTTGCTTGCTCTCACGGGGACTGAGATTGCTGGCCTGGGTCTTCCATTGACCTCGGTCGAAGTCATTTGACACAATGCACGCCAACCCGGTAACAACTGAAGTCACGAGGGTCAGGAAAGGTCAACATCATCATCTTTTAGGTTCCAGTTGATCTGGTGGTTGAGGCTTCAGGCTAATCTTTACCACTGAAACAGAACTGGGAGTCTTTCCCACTGATGTATTCTCTTTGCTGTTTTTACTTCTCTAGCCAGACAACAGGCAATGTTTCTGCATTCTTTCGTTCCCTTAAGATCATTAATTACTGAGACCTGTTCAAAGGCAAGCACTGGGGCCAGGCTTAGATCACAGAAGGTCTTAGGCCCAAAACGGCTTCTCTTCAGTCAAGAAAGCCCTGCCTGGTTCTCTTTCTCCGGGACACCCCCCCTGCCCCACCTTATCTGCTTACAGTGGGAGCTGAGGAACATAGGTTTTTAAATAGGAGGGTGGACAGCATTCCAAGCTACGGAGAGAAACATGGAAAAGAGGTCAGGGAAGGTAGAGGAGAGACACATGAGCGCAAGAGACAGGGGCCAACATTCAGGTTCTATCCAAGTGCTTTCTCTTCCTTATTTCCTATGCACGTGGCACAGGAAGGCTTTTTTATTTTTTATTTTTTTTTAAGAAAGTTTGCCCAGAAGTTAGATGTGAACTCTTCTCACTACATACCATTCCTGTCAGCACTTCTTGACACCTCATGAGCATTCAAGACCTGTAGGAATTTCTGCTTTGCCAAATAAATAAATAAATAAATAAAACAAATCAAATTAAAGATTAGGAGGGAGTTGTCACCAATTCCTGCTCTTTTTTACCAAGTCATGGAGCAAAATTATTCTACTTTAGCAAAGGCACGGAAAATGAGCTGGCTAGTGATGGGGTCCAGGACGTGCTACCCTGAACTATGGCATCTTAGCCTATGGAATATTTTTAGCTGAAGGAGTTTGAGAAAACAGCAGAAGCAGGAAGGACATTCTGACCTTCCCTCTCCCCTTCTCTCCTGAACCAGGTCGTAAAACCTTCCTGTAAGCGGTGCCCTCCATATACCTGGAAGCAAGGAGCATCTTTATCTCTGAAGACAAAGGGACACGGAGAAGACGCTGAACAAACAGGCCTTGCCAAGTCTCCCCCAGTTTACTCCGCTTCCGTCACACTCCTTGACCTATCATATTTCTCCTGACTGTCCACTATTCATCAAACAGCATAAAAATATGCAGGTTCAACTGTTTCTCTGGGTCTTCATTTCCTTACGAAGCCTCCCACATCACATAAAACTGACAGTAAATGAGCTCATATGCTTTACTTCTGTTCATCTGTTCTCGTCAGTTTAATTTTCAGACCCAGCCAGAGACCTTAAGAGAGTAGAAGAAAATGTTCTCTTTCCCAACAATAGATTCTTGAAAAGTACAGAAAGCTGAATTTCTTTTGGACCAAATTGGGACTGAGTTGTCTCCTGTGTAAAAATCACGTGCAGGTCCTCTCCCTGGATGCAGAGGATGAAGTCTTTTTAACAAGGTTCTTTAGAGTTGTTTACATCTCTCAAATGAACCCCTTAGAGACTGAGTTACTCAGAACTAAAATTAACTGCAGCCTCTCACTTCCCAGATTCATAATAACCCAGCACAGTACGGGAAGATGCTGGTAGGTATCCTAATCTCCCTGGATTGACCTCTTTACCATCCTCCTTATCACTACAGCAAAGCACATTTCCTTCCCAGGGAGGAGACGCAAAACTATTCCAAGTTGGCAGAATGGCCAGAGGAGATAAGATGTCACTGCATTAACCTTCCCACCCAATATGCTCCTGGTTCCAAAAGGAGGGAAAACCAGACTCAAATTAATTGGGGTTATTACTGACATACTTGTGGCAGGTCACAGATTTTAGTCTGACTCTCCCTCCCAGGTCTGGTCATCTCCAGCAACGTTTTCTCTGGTATAAATGGGCAGGTGGGTGATGCAGCTTATTTCTGACTATCTAAGATTCAAGAGACAAATCCATCTTGTGGTACCTGCCAGCCAACAGCTTTCTCAAATGCTGACACAAAAACACTTTAAAGGCAGACCACGACGGGAGGTCCAAAGTAAACCATGGACAAAGGACTTGGCAGAGATAACTGGTCACACACAAGTGCCACACTGGTACCCAGTAAAGTTGAACTGGCCATAAATCAGCTGGGCAATCATAAACTTAGCTTTTGTTGAGTGCATTAATAGGACAGAAAGGACATGGTATCTCCCAAACCAGAAATGAGAAAATAGAATGTGTTCCATATGCTTTTCCCTATGTTATCATAATCTAACCAGCATATTATAAAGCCATCAATCTATCCACTTTGTACTAGTGCTTATCATTTCTGGCTGCAGTTCATTGAGATCCAGCTCTCTGAGGTATCCCTGTTCCAAGACTCCCTTTTTCAGTAAGAACTGTATTTCTAAGGCTGAATTCCTGCCAATTCCTATTTAAGACCAGGTGTAGTAGCTTGATGTTTAATTAATTTAAATGCAATTTAATTAATTAATGCCCTCCTTGCATCCATACTCTGTCCTGTAACTTTCGAGCCCCTCCCACTCTGGCTCTGGACTTGGCCGTGTGACTTGTTTAAGCCAATAGGAAATTAGCAAAGTGGGGAAAGCAGAGGCATGGGAAACGCTTGCACATGTCTGCTTCCTCTGTCGCTTCTCTGGGATTCCCTGGAATCACAGGCACATATGAGCTGGCTTAGTGGAGAGATGGGAGAGACTCCTCAGCAGAGGCCACTTCAGACCAGCCAGCCCCAGGCAACGTGCCAGCACACCTCAGAAAATGAGCTGTCCCGGCCCAGACCAGAAAGTCGCCCAGTCAACCCACAGATTAGTGAGAAATTTTTTAAAATAATAATAATGCTTTAAGGTACTGAGTTTTGGAGTGAATGTTATACAGCTGTATTATGGGAATAGCTGAGAAGAAGGGAAAGTGCTAATTGAATATTTGAATTTGTTGTTGTTGTTGTTGAATAAGAACTAATAATACATCTTGCCAAATGAGTGTAAATACACCTTACCATTGATGACATAATTTGCTATTTGACCATCTTATGTCTTATGCCAAAATTTGACATTCCCTAAAATTTGGCTCAGAGACTGGAAATATTGGGGGAGCTGCCCTGCTCCTCCCATGAGTTCTGGGGGCATTCAGCGTGAGCCTGTCTCCTGGGCCTTGGGCTGGGACTGCATCAACTTCTTCCCTTCTGCAGAAAGCAGTGTGTCCTCTCCTGGATCTCTGGCAGTCCTATCTCAAGCTAATCCTACACAGGCTCCAAAGAAATCAAGTTCGAATGCTTGATATGATATTAATTGTTTTCCTTTATACCTATCATAAATTTGTCTGTCTCTTGTCTTGAAGAGAAAGTGTATTTGCGAAACTTTTAAGCTGAACGAATGTTGATGATCATCAATTTTCTTATTCGCATAAGGACCTATCTTTCTCAAAAGGAAATATCTGGGCACTGCTAATTAATTTTGTTAAGGCAAAAAACAGCACTTCCTGTTTGAGGTGGGTCAAGGGGAGCACAGTGAAGAGAACCCCTCTTCTCTGGACCTTCTCTTTCCCTCTTCCACAGCCCCCAGGGGAGCCCCAGGCACCCAGGATCAGTGTTTCTCAAACTTTACCAAGTGTAGGGATCACCTGGAATCTTGTTAAAATTCAGATTCAATATCTCTGGATGGGGGCCTGAGATTCTGCATTTCTCACAAGCTCTCAGGTGATATAACACAACTGGTGCAGGAGCACACTTTGTGTGGGAAGGCCCCAGAACATTTCAGAGCAACTCAAAAAACACTGACTTTTCCCAGTCCCTCCTTTTGCAGAGAGGGGGTGTGACTCCAGGAAGGTGACATTTAAGGTCAGGCTGGGACTCCCCACACACATATGAGTGTTTTCTCTTCTCATCTCTGTCTCTGACCTAAATCCTCGCAGGTTCATATCCGACAATAAAAGTACTAGTTAATACACATGTTGATCTAGGCTGCATATATGCTTTTTCTTTCTGCTGAGATGTTTTAACTCACGAAGAGAATCTCTGGTTTTAAAATCAGCTAGTTCCAAGAAGTTTTGCAGAACAAAAATACTTGCAAAGATGTCCAGTTTAAAATAGCAACTGTTACAACACCGTACGTACCACTAAAACACATACAAATCCACAGAAGATAAAACAAGCAAAACAAATGATCACATGACCCCAAAACGAAGGGTGCCAAGTGGCCTAGTTCCAGAATTTGGAAGGAATGTCCTCTCTCTGTAAAGTCATTGAGAGGGGGTTGTTCATGTTTTGCTTCGTGACACAGAACAGCTCTACTTACTGGGAGAAAAGAAGAGAAAAATGCTTCTCATGAGTCTGACCCTGAGTCCCAGAGCCTTGGCATCTAACCCCCCAGCAAAGCCGCAGCCCATTCTAGTGAGAGAACCACGTGGGGAGGAGACACACCCAGCCCAGCAACGTCACACTGGATGAAATCCACACGTCTGGACTGGGAGCTGTACACACAGCATTAGCTCAGGGTCCAGCCTTGACCTGAGAAAGAGCTTCCCCATCACCCATGTGGACAGAATTCTGAGCTTAGGCCAATCCGCTGGCTCTGTGCCCTGCCCCAGGTCCAGAGAAAAACTCCCCTCAAGGATAAACACAAAATGCCCAGATATGATCTCCTTCAAAATTCTGCAGATCAAGGGAAAGAGGATTTTATGCTAAAAAGTCAGAGGATGAGCACAATGGAAGGAGCAGAATGTTTTACCTCCTGCGCCCACTTTGCCTACAAGGCTCTCAACCACCTCCTCCATCACTAGCTCACTCCGGCTCTTCATTCAGGTTTTAGTTTCAATGTTACCTTCTCAAGGAGTCCATTCCTTACCCCCAGATCACATACTTTCAGGGTACCCTGTGATTTTGTCAGGATATAATTATTTGTGTGATTATTTTGTTTAATGTCTATGACTGATAAAGACACTACTGAGCATGAAATAGGTGTTCAGCAAATAATTGTTGAATGAATGACTGAATCCCCATTGACACAAAAGTTAGGTCTTAATCCATATAAAATAGAAACAGAAAATCAAAACAAACAAAAAAAAAAGATGAAATATAAAACCTCAGAGTAAGGTACAAAAGGTGAGTGAGGAGATAGGAAAGGCTTTTAAGGACACTGATGTTAGAAAATCCAATAAAAACCCTCACTAGAGGGAAGAGAGCAGATCCAACATCATTGAAAATTTAATCCATGAGGCAGAGACTGCAAAGGATAGAATTGAGAGGTTTTATTTTTCTCAGAATTTAAAGAAAAAAGATAAAGATATGAAAACAATGTGGTAGAATATCATATATAAGGAGCTAAAGAATAAAAATCTAGCTTCAGAGTTATAAACATACATGGTGAGACAAAACAAAAGAAAATCAGAAACAAATACAATAAAGACTAAGTTTAAATGAGAAGAGGTCAATAAACTACCCAAGTATGATGGTTAAAAAAAGTTCACACATTCCAGCAAAAAGAGTAAGGAAAAAACCCACAGCTGGACACCTGCTAGATGCATTTTTGAATGCATAGAATACAAAATAAATAAATAAGTAAAAACAAAAAATCCAACAAAACAAGGTGAGGAAGACAAATAACCTCAAAAGAAAGAAAAATAGTGCCAGTAAATAATGGTGCAGGGTCTAGAAATGACAAGGATGGTAAACCAGTAATTTTATACACAGGCAAATCACTATTTGTGGGAAGGAAGAAAAATAAGATAGTAAGCATCAAGACTTCAGAAATTATATCAATCCTATACCCTTTCTGAATAATATTAATAATAAATTACCAAAAGTTTACATTCCTGCTCAATGAAAGATGATTCAAATTAGTGTCATGTTTTATTGTTCAAATATACACTTGCTATGTAAATTTAGTAGTCATAAAATGGTATGCATAAAATAACAGCTCACCAATGTATAAATTTAAAACTTTAAGATGAAATGGACAGAATTACAACTAATGGAGAAGACTTTAAACAAAGCGTTTTAGGTTTTGATAGATGAAGAACACAGAGGTAGATGAAGAGGTAAACAAGTGCATAAAGAATTTAAATAATATAAAATAAAATGTGTAGGGAAGGACTGAAAGATATAATTTTTAAACAAAAAAAAAAATGCACCTCTTTTCCATCTTGCCTTGAAACCATTACAAAAATTTATCATGTATTAAACATCAACAAAACTTTGCAACTTGTAATTAACAAAAATTACGTTTGTCACATTTTCTAGCACAGATGTTTTACAACTAGAAATTGCCAGTAAAATTTTAAACAAGATAAAAATAAATCAGCCTTTTGGAAAAGATGGATTTTGTCATAATTTTAGTGGAGCCCTAGATATGAGTGTGAGTTTTCACCTTAAATTATGTGACCTGAAGTTTAAGATACTTCAGTACAAGTAGAGAATAGACACATGTATGTTCATCTCGATCTAGACCACTGGTGGACATTCAGTTGCCTTGGGTAACGACCCACCCTCTAGGGGAGTTTGTTAGCATTCCATTAAAGCCCACACTCTAAGGGTGATTACTACAAGTTCTGCAGAAATGTTGACCTCAGAACAACACCTAAGTTTTTGTTAATTAGCATAATTGATATCAGAAATGAATTTTCTTTAGTAAGCCTAGTAGTCTCCCTAACGGTCACAATGGATTTTAGAAATGAGTGTATCCTGGTGCTGTTAATTGTGCTCAGGATATTTGGGTTGGTTAGAAATAAGTGAGAGCCATTCAGACCTGTACATGCAGAGAGCACAGAATTCAGCGTCTCCTGGAGTCTTCTCAATCAGTAATGGTACCCTAAACTTGATTTGTAAAATGATTCAGCCTTCAGCAGATAATGAACAGGATTCTTAGTTGTCTGAGTCCATTGTAGGCTTAGCTGCAACTTGCTGCCATTGTCTTGGGTGGATATTTTATGGAAACTACTATTAAGTAACCAGAAAGTAGAGACAGAACTTTTACTGGGCCTGCAGAGCAGAGTGTGTGGACTCTTAAGTCTGCTTGCTAATAAATGTCTGTAGGTGAAGCAGAGCTAACTAGATCTGAGACTTGGCTTCACTGCAGGTTTTAGCAGGTTCTCCACTACGGTTGCTGCTGAAAGTCCCCCCAAAGAATAAACTGGCTGAGCTTGACCTCATCAATTTAAGTCAGTCCCTAACAGGGCACAGCAATGCTTCAAATATACCAAATTAATGGCCTACTTTGACCTGTTATACGAACTTCTAAGTATAATAGCACAATTTTTCACCTCACTGATTTAGGGTAAAATATTAGCAACAGTAATTAGTATACTGCTAGCTATAAAGACACAAATGTGGCTATTATAATTAACAAACTCATTTTCTAATTTTATCTCATTTAAGTTAAATGTAAACTAAATAGCCACATATGGCTTGTGGCTACCGTATTGGACCTCAGAGATATAGAACATTTCAGTTATAACAGAAAATTCTATGGGGGTGACACCAGAGTCAAGAAGGTGATAGCATGACTCTCCTGACACACTGTTTCTCTTGACTGCCTTCATAGCCCCAATCAATAGGATCCCTGAATTTTCCTTGTACTGTAACTGTGTATTTCCTTCCCACTCTGAATCTGGACTTGGTTATGTGACTTGCTTTGGCCAGTGAAACAAGAGGAAATGTGACACAAGCAGAGACTTTCTTGCCCTTGCTTTTCTGCAATGATCATGAGGACATGCCCACACTAGCCTGCTGGAGAGATTTGAGAGACATATAGAAAAGACCCATGTTGTCCCAAGTGAGGCCATCCTAGACCAGTGAGCCTCTAGCTGACTCCCCAGCTGACTGCAGGTGGATGTGTGGGCTGCCCCAGTCAAGGTCAGTAGAACCACCCAGTTCACCTACAGACTCACAAGAGACAATGAATGGTTATGGTTTTAAAGCACTAAATCTTGGGGTGGCTTGTTATATTTGTCCTGAAGAGTCAGTCACAATCAAACTCAACTATTGACCTAGTTGTTAAACTCAATTAGATAAGAGGAAACAAAAGTCTGGGGAAGTTTGGGCAGATGAAGGATGGTGTTACGGACTGCATGTTTGTTTTCTCCCTAAATTCACATTTGAAGTCTAAATACTCAATTTGATGACATTTGGAAGTTGGGCCTTTGGAAGAGAATTAGATTATGAGGGTGGAGCCCTCATGATGGGATTTGTGCCCTTATGTTAATATCTTAAGAGACATGAGATATTCTCTCTCTCTCTCTCTCCACATGCTCCTTTCTCCATCAGTGTCCCCCCACCTCCTGCTATGTAAAGAAAGAAACTGGGAAGAGGACCCTCTCCAAGAACCCAACCATGCTGGCACCTTGATCTCAGACTTTCTGCCTCTGGAAATATGAGAACTGAATGTTTGTGGTTCAAGCCACTCAGTCTCTGGTATTCTATTATGGCAGCCAGAACTGACAAGGAACGATGGCATGCCCCATTCCTCAGGTAGTTATTTTGACCCTCTCCCTCCTCCCCATTCAGGGAAGTGCCTGCAAAGGAGTTTCTGGTCCCTCTCTACTCAATTACTTACCCCTCTCACAGAAGGAGGAGTTGATAATCAGATGGACCAAAGTATGAAAATTTTACTGGGTCAGGTATCATAGGCATAGGGATTCTGTCTAAAAAAGGCAGTGTCTAAGACCCCACACATTCTCTTTCACTTACTGGTCCGCATGAAGAAGCTTACTGCTTACTGTCAACGTGTTCTAAGCACACAAGGAAAGGCTATAGGCCTGCTTTCCAGAGGAAAGCACCATTCTTGCCCATGTGACCAACTGGAAAAGAGTTGGCAGAATCACTTCACTGCAGCAACATTATTTAGATTCTGAATAGGACATGGGTGACAACACACTTTGGCTCCAGAACTAAGACCAGCTCAGCTGTAATTTGAATATGGGATTAAGCTGTCTGATACTTGAAGGCCAAAAACTAACAACACTGTTCTTTGCTTCTCTTTTGGCTACTGATCCTTGTGTACATTTTTTGCATGGTCAAGTCCTACCAGGAAAGGAGGAATAAGAGAAAGCCAATGCCTCACAGCTTGTTAAAAGTAATCTAAATTGATTGAAACTCAACTGTGGCTACCTTCCCTTATTCTATGTGTTCCACCTCTTAAATATACATCCAACAGGCAACATTTCAGACATTGTGATTAAATTGGTTTGGAGAATTATCATACAGAGAGGTGTTGGGAAAAGAAGACATTAACAACTTGTCTATTCTTGGAGAGTACACACTTAGATTTGTAGTTCAGGTTGAGAAAGTGATTAATAGGAATAAAATCACTTTAAAATATTGGTGTTATGACAGCAAGATGAGCAAAGGCACAGAGGTGGAGAAAATATCACCTTAAATGAAACACTTAAGATAGAGTTTGTACCTTTAAATAAACTCAGGCTGCCTACAATCAAAAGAAAAGGCAAGAGGAAATCAACAGAGATCCTATACAAAACGTTGGTGATCCAAAGGGTGCAAGGTATCAGACATTCGTGGAGTAAATGTAAGAGCTTTTTGGTTCCTCATCCAAATGTGAGAATGTAGATTTGGAGCAAAGGTATTGAGAAGTAACATTCTGCTTTACAGCTCAAAAGTAATCAGGATATGATCTTCCTATCGACAAATCAGACCTGGGGTAGGGGGCAGTGGGGCATGGAGTGATTGAATGAATGGATAAATGGAGTTTGTGTCAGCAGAGATTTCAACACAGTGCCAAAGCAATTGTTTCTTCAAATTTCCCTCAAATAAATGACAAGTAAGGCCAGTCTAAGCAAAATTGTGAATCAAAGCCCATCTCTATTCTTGCCCCAACCTCCCAAAGCTTGCTTTCCAATCATCTTCACTCTATCTCAACTCACTTATATCATCATTCTCGTTGATCTCAGACAATCCTATGTTTTGACGATTTACTATTCAGCATAAATTTAAAGTAAAGCCGTTAAGTCTTTCCACAGAAGATGCTAGCAACTCTCCCTACCTTGAGTGCTCCTCACGTGTAATGCCCAAGACCTGAATCAAAAGACCAGACTGCTCCCACAACTGGATTCAACCAGGTACCCTCAGCAACAGAGTAGGTGTTAGTCACTTACTGCTGTGTAACAGATCTCTCCATAAGTTAGTGGCTTGGGACTTCCCTGATGGCGCAGTGGTTAAGACTCTGTGCTCCCAATGCAGGGTGCCCGGTTTTGATCCTTGGTCCAGGAGCTAGATCCCACATGCATGCCACAACTAATAGTTCGCATGTCACAACTAAGGAGCTACCTGCCGCAACTAATGAGCCCACGTGCCACAACTAAGGAGCCAGCAAGCCACAACTAAGGAGCCCTCAAGGCACAACTAATGAGCCTGGTTGCCACAACTAAGGAGCCAGTGAGCTGCAACTAAGGAGCCCGCCTGCTGCAACTAAGACCCAACATAACCAAATAAATAAATAAATATTTTTTAAAAGTGGCTTAAAACTATAATCATCATTTATTTTCTGTTATGGTTCCTGTGGTCAGGAATTTGGGGCTGACTCAGCTGGGCAGTTCTGGTTTAGGGTCTATCATGAAGCTGCAATCAGGTAGTGGTGGAGACCAGTGTCACCTTTAAGCCTTCTTCACTCACCTGTCTGGTGACAGGGCTGCAGAGACTTAAACAACTGGTGACTTGAATATCTGGGGCTCCTCAGACTACAATCTCTATCTCATGCGGTCTTTCCACATGGCTTCTTCAGAATGGTGGCTTTGGTGTAGCTGAACTTTTTACACCTCAGCTCATGGACCCAAGGTGCATGTCTGAAGAAAGAACCAGGCAGTAGCCATGTAATCATCTCTAATTTATCTTTAGAAGTCATATAGAGTTATTTCCACCCTACTTTATTGAATGAGGCAGTTGAAGACTTGTCCAGGATCAAGGGAGGAGTGTCAGCATCACAGTATAAGAAGAGCTTGTACACAGATTGGTGCAGATGTTTCTGGAAAATGCAACCTGTCACTTCTCTGTTGGTAACCCACAGAGCTCTTCAATCTGTCCTGTCTGATTAAACATTATAATGAACATAAATGAAGTCAAATCAAAGAGTTTATTAAAGCTAGTAGAGAATGTTAATGTAAGATATATCAAAATCAATATCCAGAATTATCTCTTGGCAGACTTGGACTGCTGAATTGAAAATAACAGGATGAAGTTTATAAAGGGCCATGTGTGATGTTTAAAAATAATTCTATGAATACACAATAAGGAACTCCTGGGTTGGCAGGAGTTCCTGTGAGAAAGAGCTAGGAATTTTAGTGAATCATAAGCATGATATGTATAAGAGTGGGATGTGATTGCTTAAACAAACGAGAAGCTGATCTACACTTAGGTTGTATTTATGGTATATAGTGTTCATATTATGGGAAGTAATAGCCCAACATCCCCTGCATTCATTTAACCATTCATTTGTTCCATTGATGTTTATTGAGCTCCTACTATGTGCTAGGCACTGTCTTAGGTGCTAACAATATAGCAATGAACAAACACCCGCAAAACCCTACCCTCATAGAACCTGAATTCAAATGGAAAGGACAAATAATGAGCCTGACAAAAATAAGAGAAAAAAATAAGAAGAGGATGGAAAGAAGAAAGGAAGGCAACAGGGAAGGAGGGAAGGAGGGAAAGAAGGAAAGGGAATAAATGTTGAGAATGAGAGGGCTACAATTTTGGATAAGTTGGGTAGAGAAGTCTTCGCTGAGAGGGGCTATTTGAGAAAATATATGAAGGACGAAAGTGAGTGAGCCATGCATACCTCTGGAAGGAAAATCCCAGAGAGAGGAAATATCTGGGCTAGAGGTCCTGAGGCAGTGATGCCTGGCAGTGAGAATCCCAGTGTAGCTGGAACAAAGTGAGCACATTGGAGAGTAATAAGAGACGCAATCAGAGAAGTAATGAAGAGCCATTTTCCAGGCCCCCGTGGGTTACTCTCTGAGCACTGGATCTCACTCTGAATAAAGAGGGAAGCAGCTCAGGGCTTGAACAGGGAAGAAATATGATCTGACCTGGAATTTTACCAGCTCAGCAAGAGTGGCCACTGTGCTGAAGGGCTTCAGGGAGATTAGTTAGGATATATTTTCAATAATCCAGAGAGGAGATGGTGGCGGCTTAAATTACGATGGTAACAGTGAAGGGTCTGAGAGGTGGTCAAACTACGGGCATATTTTGAAGGAAGAGTAATAACGTTTTCTTGTTTATCAGATATGATTTATGAAACAGAGAAGTCAATGATAATACCAAAAGTTTGGGCCTGAGCATTTGCTGAGGTAAAGAAGATTGCAAATGACCAAGTTTGGGGTCAAATAATGGTAGCTCAGCTTTGGATATATCTATTTTAAATAGCTATGAGACAACCCATTGGATATATCAATCAGGAGGGTGGTTAAAAGAGTCTGTAGTTCAGGAGAGAGGTCCAGGCTGATAAGATAAATCTGGCAGACATTGATAAAGGTATTTAAATCCATATCTCTGGTTGAAATAACCAAGAGAAAGAGTATGTAATAAGTTCCAAGGACTAAGCTCCTGTATACCCTAAACTTTAGTGACTGGGAAGATAAAGAGTGGAAAATAAAAGAGAAAAACAGCCAAATATGGTCTCCAGAAAGCCAAATGGAAAAAGCATTTCATGTAAGAAAGGAGTTTATCATCTGCTGCTGAAAGCTCAAGTGAAAGAAGGAATTAGATTGAACTTATGATGAGATTTGTAAATGTAGAAATCATTTGAGACCTTGATGGAAGCAGTTTTAATGGTATAAAGAGGGCAGAACTTGATGGAGTGAGTTCAAGAGAGAACAGAAGACTGAACAACTAATAACTCTTCAAGGATTTTACTGTAAAGGGAAGGATAGAAGTGAGGTGATGGCTGGATAGAGAGAATTATTGTTAGGAATGAAAAAATAACCATGTGCTTCCAGTGTGAAAATTCTGGTAAAGGAAAAATATTATGAAAGAGAAAGAAGAAGACTTCCTAGATTGATGACCTTGAGAATTTGAGGAAGGGATGGGATCTACTGGGCAAATGGAGGTACTGCCCTTCGCTAAGAGTGTGAGGCATTCAGGCATGCTAATAGGAGAAAAGCTAAATAAAAAGGCATGGATGCAAACAGGTGGGTATAAGTGCTGATGGGAGATTGTAGGAGTACTATTCTGAATGTTTCCATTTTCCTTATGAGATGGAAAGCATGGCCATCATCTGAGAGTAAGATGAGGAGGGAGGTGTGGAAGGTTACAGCAGAGATGTGAGGGTTTGGAATGGTTTTCTTGAAGGTTGGGAGAATGAATGAATGGAATAAATAAAAGTGCCATGTCCTGGTAAGACACACTTGAGGTTGATGACCATGAATGAATGTGAGACCCATCAGTATGGCTGTGTATTTTTCTCCAGCCACTTTCTGCTACAGGTGAGCAGGTAGAGGGGAGGCAGAAAGTTGGATTCAGCAAGGCTGTGGCTTAGTTTAGCAAGTATCTCAACAAGGGTGTTGAGTCTGTAAACAAGACTGTGATGATAATGGTTAGTCGTGGAATTTAAGCTGGATAAGGAGAAAAGTGAGGGTTTTAGGTAGTTGTGATGGATGGAGAGAAGGTGGTAGTACCAGCTTAGAGTTCTCAGTGGGATCTAGGAACTAGTGTAGCTGGTGGACTAGAGAGATTGGGAGAAAGGTGAGGAAGTGGTTGGGGAGATGTTTGACTCTGAGATAATAGAAGAGGATGCCATCATTGGCAATAACAATGCCTAGAGGATGAAGATGCAAAGTGAGTGAGGTAAGGTGCAGGACAAGAACGTAGCAAGACAGAGCAAGTAACTGAGCTACCAAGGAATTGAAACCAGAGAGCCTGGGAATTGCCCAGGAGCTAAAATGTTCAAGGAATATGAACAGAGAGCTGGGAGTCTACACATAATTGCAACAAGGAAGGGGAAACTGGTGGAATAAGGTAATGACATGAGAGTCAAGTTGAGGGATGGTATTTAGAGAGGGATCAGAGAGATTTTGAAATGGCCATAAGGAGCAAACAGGACACTCACTCATCTTCAAAACCAGTGGTACCAACAATGTGAGAGAGAAGACAACTACCAGTTGAGTTGCAAGGGAAGTAGGGTGCATCCCTTAAGGCTTTCCATTAGAATGAGAAGTGAAGGGAATGTTCCCAGGAGAAGGTGAGACTATGAGGGATTTCACTCATGACTCTGAGTCCTATGGGTACAGTCGGATGTTTGGGAAATGGAAAGAGTGGGCTATGGGGTCAGAAAAGGTGAGGTACAGAGTCATGTGAGAAATAAGGAATTCCCTGGGAGACCCGGGCTTCTTAAAGTTACTGACGTTTACAGGGGATACAGGTTATAGTGAGATTAGTCCTCATAAATCCAAGGCCCAGAATCGTCTCCAAACTGAAGGTTGGAAGGAGGAAAAGGTGAAAACTCTTGCAAGCAGTGTGCAGACTCCCACGTCTGGAGTTCTCTGTTCAACGCCTGATGCTATTTTAAGAGAATATAGATGAACTAGAGTCCATCAAGGTGAGCAGGCCCAGAGCAAGGAGAATCCAAGGGAATTCCATTTTAGGAAAATCGATACAAGAAACTGAAAAGGTTTCATAGGTCCTTTGGGAGCAACTGTCTTCAAGTATCAGGAGTGTTGTAATGTAAAGGAGGATTTCACTTGTGCCTCATTGCTCCAGAAAACAGAACTTGAACCTGTTGGCTGGAAGTTATAGGGAAATAAGTTCCTGCTGCTCCCCGATGATGAAGCAAACGACATCTATAGAAAGTGTGGTCCAAAAACCAGTGCTGATCAGCAAACTACTGGTTACCAATCTGTGATGAGGGAAGTATAAACCTTGAGAGTGGGCACTTAGAAACTTTTATAAGCAATTTTTCTGTGTTATGTTTACTCATTTTTTGAAGCTCAATTTTAATTGTTTACTCAAATGTGTTTTACGTGTCTTTTCATTTTATTTTTCTAGTATTTTACTTTTATTGTATTTTGTAAAAATGTTAGTCCTCAGTGGAAAGGATTACAATAAAAAAGATTTGTCACCATAGATGGCTAGAGAGATTGAACTAACCTGGAGTATCACAGGAGACATTTAACTGTCTATTCAAGAAAGTCTTCAAGGGGACACCAGACAGAGGCTGCCATTCAGAGTGGGAGAGTGAATGGAGATCTGGAGAGGGACCAGCTGTCCCTTTACTGAGATAAAGGCAGGTCACTTGGTTTCACTGGGTTTTGATCTCCTCATCCATAAAGGGGAATGATAGCACTTTTATCTATCCCATAGAGTTAAGACTCAAATGACAAAAGCCATGGAAGGAATTCTAGAAAAATACTATAATCTATATATAAGGAAGTTTGGGCACTGCTGTTGTCTTGTTACACACAGAGAAATCCCTGCATGGAAGATCATTTGAACCAACTCCGATTACAAATGCCACATGTAGGTAAGTGCCAGAGTGGTGATGTCATAATCACTTTAGAAAGCATTTTTTTTTTAATTGAAGTATAGTTGATTTACAATGCTGTGTTATTTTCCGCTGTACAGCAAAGAGATCCAGTTATACATATATATGTATATATACATATATATACACATTCTTTTAAAAATTCTTTTCCATTACGGTTTATCACAGGATATTGAATATAGTTCCCTGTGCTATACAGTAGGACCTTGTTGTTTATCCTTCCTATATATAATAGTTTGTGTTTGCTAACCTGAAATTCCCAATCCATCCCTCCCCACCCCACCCCACCTTCAGCAACCACAAGTCTGTTCTCTATGTCTGTGAGTCTGTTAGAGAGCACATTTTAAAATTAATTAATTAAATTTAAAATAGACCAAAAAAATATATGTATATAAAAACTGATCCCCAGGTCCCATTCCCAGAGGTGTTGATGCTGTACGTCTAAGATACTGTCTGCAAATCTATATTTTTAACCGACTCCCCAGGTCATTCTAATACAGAGCCAGACTTGAGAAACAGTAAATTAGGCTGTTTCTAAAATCTCTTCCTCTTATTTTGTGATCAAATGTTAATGCCAAATGATTATTTTTTCCAGATATGTGGGCATCCTTTGAGAAAGAGTTAAATGTTTGAAATGAGAATAAAATTTTAGGGATCAGCCAGTGGGTGAACCAGAGGTGTTAGTCATAGTCTGCTCTGCCTATGTATACATTCAATTCAGCAGGGAAGGCCTTCAAAGTAGTATGGAAAAGTCAGGGTTGCTAACTCTTCACTTAGCTGGGGTCCCTCAGAGTGTGTGTAGTGTGTGTGTGTGTGTGTGTGTGTATGTGTGTGTAAATCAATTGGAACATAGCATATATACAATAACATGTATAAGGTGGAAATCTTACGTGTACAGTTCTGATAGGGACAGAGTAAAGGGACAAATCAGGTAATTAAATAGCTAATCCCACTAGGGGATTGTAAGTAAAGAAAAAAGCATGGGAGATCCCTGTAAGTTAATGATCATTCAAGAAAGCAGGTTTGCTTAACCACAAAACCAAGCAGGCTTGCTTAGCAGCAAAACCCATGCAGCAGAAGCATGAAACATGCCCCAAAACAATAAAACAATGGTGGCATGAGACCCACATCCTGCCCAGTGAGCTCAGTAAGTTAATGACCCTTAGGACATGCTCTCTGCACACATAAAAAACAATAATTTATGGAAAGGTGACATTTCAAAGTGAAAGACCCTCATTGTACTGAAACTTAAAATAATTTTTCCATAATGCCATGACAGTCCTGGCTTGACCAGGTAGGTACAAGAAAACTCCCCAGCCCAACCTGGAGGAGGAGCTGATGACGGAAGTATGATATCTACTCAAGAAAGAGGAAGAAGGTGGTCTTTTCCTCCTCCCCACTTTCCCTTTGATTATAAAACTGTAACCCACTCTTTGGTGGGGCTAATGGTGGACTCCGGGAGGGCTCACGCCAAGGAGTATTTCCCAGAATTTCTGCAGCCAGTCTCCTTGTCTCTGCAGTGAGACACAGGCACCCCTCACCTCTGCAGGAGACCCTCCAAAACTAGCAAGACAGTAGGAGGGAGCTTCAAGATGGCAGAAGAGTAAGATGCGGAGATCACCTTCCTCTCCACAAATACATCAGAAATACATCTACACGTGGAACAAATCCTACAGAACACCTACAGAACACTGGCAGAAGACCTCAGACCTCCCAAAAGGCAAGAAACTCCCCACGTACCTGGGTAGGGCAAAAGAAAAAAGAAATAACAGAGACAAAAGAATAGGGACGGGACCTGCACCAGTGGGAGGGAGCTGTGAAGGAGGAAAGGTTTCCACACACTAGGAAGCCCCTTCGCGGGCGGAGACTGTGGGTGGCGGAGGGGGGAAGCTTCGGTGTCGCAGAGGAGAGCGCAGCCACAGGGGTGCGGAGGGCAAAGCGGAGAGATTCCCGCACAGAGGCTCGGCGCCGAGCAGCACTCACCAGCCCGAGAGGCTTGTCTGCTCACCCGCTGGGGCGGGTGGGGCTGGGAGCTGAGGCTCGGGCTTCGGTCAGATCGCAGGGAGAGGACTGGAGCTGGTGGCGTGAACACAGCCTGAAGGGGTTAGCGCAACACGGCTAGCTGGGAGGAAGTCCGGGAAAAAGTCTGCAGCTGCCGAAGAGGCAAGAGACTTTTTCTTGCCTCTTTGTTTCCTGGTGCACGAGGAGAGGGGATTCAGAGCGCCGCTTAAAGGAGCTCCAGACATGGGTGCGAGCCGCGGCTATCAACGCGGACCCCAGAGACGGGCATGAGATGCTAAGGCTGCTGCTGCCGCCACCAAGAAGCCTGTGAGCAAGCACAGGTCACTCTCCACACCGCCCCTCCCGGGAGCCTGTGCAGCCCACCACTGCCAGGGTTCCATGATCCACGGACAACTTCCCCTGGAGAACGCACGGCGTGCCTCAGGCTCATGCAACGTCATGCCGGCCTCTGCCGCCGCAGGCTCCCCCCGCATCCATACCCTTCCCTCGCCCCGGCCTGAGTGAGCTGCTCCTTTAACCCTGTCATGTCTGAGTGAAGAACAGATGCCCTCAGGCGACCTACATGCAGAGACGGGTCCAAATACAAAGCTGAACCCCGGGAGCTGTGTGAACAAGGAAGAGAAAGGGAAATTTATCCCAGCAGCCTCAGAAGCAGTGGATTAAAGTTCCACAATCAACGTGATGTACCTGCATCTGTGGAATACCTGAAGAGACAACGAATCATCCCAAATTGAGGACATGGACTTTGGGAGCAACAATATATATATTTTTTTCTTTTTTCTGTTTTTGTGAGTGTGTATGTGTATGCTTCTGTGTGTGATTTTGTCTGTATAGCTTTATTTTTACCATTTGTCCTAGGGTTTGGTCTGCCCGTTTTTGTTTTTGTTTTTGTTTTTTAAGTATAGATTTTAGCTCTTGTTGTCAATGGTGGATTTGTTTTTTGGTTTAGTTGCTCTTTCTTTCTTTCTTTTTTATTATTTAAACAAAAAATTTTTAATAATTCTTTTTTATTTTAATAACTTTTTTATTTTATTTATTTTATTTTATCTTTTTCTTTCTTTCTTTGTTTTTTTTTTTCTCCCTTTTATTCTCAGAAGTGTGGATGACAGGCTCTTGGTGCTCCAGCCAGGCATCAGGGCTGTGCCTCTGAGGTGGGAGAGCCAAGTTCAGGATATTGGTCCACAAGATAACTCCCAGCTCCATGTAATATCAAATGGTGAAAATCTCCCAGAGATCTGCAACTCAACGCCAAGACCCAGCTCCACTCAATGACCAGCAAGCTACAGTGCTGGACACCCTATGCCAAAAAACTAGCAAGACAGGAACACAACCCCACCCATTAGCAGACAGGCTGCCTAAAATCAAGACAAGGCTACAGACACCCCAAAACACACCACCAGACGTGGATGTGCCCACCAGAAAGACAAGATCCAGCCTCATCCACCAAAACACAGGCACTAGTCCCCTCCACCAGGAAGCCTACACAACCCACTGAATCAACCTTAGTCACTGGGGGCAGACACCAAAATCAATGGGAACTATGAACCTGCAGCCTGCAAAAAGGAGGCCCCAAACACAGTAAGTTAAGCAAAATGAGAAGACAGAGAAATGCATAGCAGATGAAGGAGCAAGGTAAAAACTCACCAAACCTAACAAATGAAGAGGAAATAGGCTGGATACCTGAAAAAGAGTTCAGAATAATGATAGTAAAGATGATCCAAAATCTTGGAAATAGAATGGAGAAAATACCAGAAACGTTTAACAAAGACCTAGAAGAATTAAAGAGCAAACAAACAGTGATGAACAACAGAGTAAATGAAATTAAAAATTCTCTAGAAGGAATCAATAGCATAATAACTGAGGCAGAAGAACGGATAAGTGACCTGGAAGATAAAATAGTGGAAATAACTACTGCAGAGCAGAATAAAGAAAAAAGAATGAAAAGAATTGAGGACAGTCTCAGAGACCTCTGGGACAACATTAAACACACCAACATTTGAATTATAGGGGTCCCAGAAGAAGAAGAGAAAAAGAAAGGGACTGATAAAATATTTGAAGAGATTATAGTTGAAAACTTCCCTAATATGGGAAAGGAAATAGTTAATCAAGTCCAGGAAACACAGAGAGTTCCATACAGGATAAATCCAAGGAGAAATATGCCAAAACACATATTAATCAAACTATCAAAAATTAAATACAAAGAAAAAACTATTAAAAAGAGCAAGGGGAAAAAAACCCAAATAATATACAAGGGAATCCCCATAAGGTTAACAGCTAATTTTTCAGCAGAAACTCTGCAAGCAAGAAGGGAGTGGTAGGACATATTTAAAGTGATGAAGAGGAAAAACCTACAACCAAGATTACTCTACCCAGCAAGGATCTCATTCTGATTTTACAGAGAAATTAAAAACTTTACAGACAAGAAAAAGCTAAGAGAAATCAGCACCACCAAACCAGCCTTACAATAAATGCTAAAGGAATTTCTCTAGGCAGGAAACAGAAGAGAAGGAAAAGACCTACAATAACAAACCCAAAAAAATTAATAAAATGGTAATAGGAACATACATATTGATAATTACCTTAACTGTAAATGGATTAAATGTTCCAACCAAAAGACATACACTGGCTGAATGGATACAAGAACAAGACCCATATATATGCTGTCTACAGGAGACCCACTTCAGACCTAGGGACACATACAGACTGAAAGTGAGGGGATGGAAAAACATATTCCATGCAAATGGAAATCAAAAGAAAGCTGGAGTAGCAATTCTCATATCAAACAAAGTAGACTTTAAAACAAAGACTACAAGAGACAAAGAAGGACACTACATAATGATCAAGGGATCGACCCAAGAAGAAGATATAACAATTGTAAGTATTTATGCACCCAACATAGGAGGACCTCAATACATAAGGCAAATACTAACAGCCATAAAACGGGAAATTGACAGTAACACAATCATAGTAGGGGACTTTAACACCCCACTTTCACCAATGGACAGGTCATCCAAAATGAAAATAAATAAGGACACACAAGCTTTAAATGATACATTAACAAGATGGACTTAATTGATATTTATAGGACATTCCATCCAAAAACAACAGAATACACATTTTTCTCAAGTGCTCATGGAACATTCTCCAGGATAGATCATATCTTGGGTCACAAATCAAGCCTTGGTAACTTTAAGAAAATTGAAATCATATCAAGTATCTTTCTGACCACAACACTATGAGACTAGATATCAATTACAGGAAAAGATCTGTAAAAAATACGAACACATGGAGGCTAAACAATACACTACTTAATAACCAAGAGATCACTGAAGAAATCAACGAGGAACTCAAAAAATACCTAGAAACAAATGACAATGAAAACACGACAACCCAAAACCTATGGGATGCAGCAAAAGCAGTTCTAACAGGGAAGTTTATAGCAATACAATCCTACATTAAGAAAGAAGAAACATCTCAAATAAACAATCTAACCTTACACCTAAAGCAATTAGAGAAAAGAAGAAAGAAAACCCAAAGTTAGCAGAAGGAAAGAAATCATAAAGATCAGATCAGAAAAAAATGAAAAAGAAATGAAGGAAATGATAGCAAAGATCAATAAAAATAAAAGCTGGTTCTTTGAGAAGATAAACAAAATTGACAAACCATTAGCCAGACTTATCAAGAAAAAAAGGCAGAAGACTCAAATCAATAGAAGTAGAAATGAAAAAGGAGAAGTAACCACTGACACTGCAGAAATACAAAGGATCATGAGAGATTACTACAAGCTACTATATGCCAATAAAATGGACAACCTGGAAGAAATGGACAAATTCTTAGAAATGCACAACCTGCTGAGACTGAACCAGGAAGAAATAGAAAATATGAGCAGACCAATCACAAGCACTGAAATTGAAACTGTGATTAAAAGTCTTCCAACAAACAAAAGCCCAGGACCAGATGGCTTCACAGGCGAAT
Source organism: Balaenoptera ricei (assembly GCF_028023285.1). NCBI lineage: Eukaryota > Metazoa > Chordata > Mammalia > Artiodactyla > Balaenopteridae > Balaenoptera > Balaenoptera ricei. The sequence goes on along the minus strand of NC_082653.1, from coordinate 40,220,779 downwards.
TCTATCAAACATTTAGAGAAGAGCTAACACCTATCCTTCTCAAACTCTTATAAAATATAGCAGAGGGAGGAACACTCCCAAACTCATTCTACGAGGCCACCATCACCCTGATACCAAAACCAGACAAAGATGTCACAAAGAAAGAAAACTACAGGCCAATATCACTGATGGACATAGATGCAAAAATCCTCAACAAAATACTAGCGAACAGAATCCAACAGCACATTAAAAGCATCATACACCATGATCAAGTGGGATTTATCCCAGGGATGCAAGGATTCTTCAATATACACAAATCAATCAATGTGATACACCATATTAACAAACTGAAGGAGAAAAACCATATGATCATCTCAATAGATACAGAGAAAGCTTTCAGCAAAATTCAACACCAATTTATGATAAAAACCCTCCAGAAAGTAGGCATAGAGGGAACTTACCTCAACATAAAAAAGGCAATATATGACAAACCCACAGCCAACATCATTCTCAATGGTGAAAAACTGAAAGCATTTCCACTAAGATCAGGAACAAGACAAGGTTGCCCACTCTCATCACTATTATTCAACATAGTTTTGGAAATTTTAGCCACAGCAATCAGAGACAAAAAGAAATAAAAGGAATCTAAATTGGAAAAGAAGAAATAAAACTGTCACTGTCTGCAGATAACATGACTACACATAGAGAATCCTAAAGATGTTACCAGAAAACTACTAGAGCTAGTCAGTGAATTTGGTAAAGTAGCAGGATACAAAATTAATGCACAGAAATTTCTTGCATTCCTGTACACTAATGATGAAAAATCTGAAAGTGAAACTAAGAAAACACTCCCATTTACCATTGCAACAAAAAGAGTACAATATCTAGGAATAAACCTACCTAAGGAGACAAAAGACCTGTATGCAGAAAATTATAAGACATTGATGAAAGAAGTTAAAGATGACACAAACAGATGGAGAGATATACCATGTTCTTGGATTGGAAAAATCAACATTGTGAAAATGACTATACTACCCAAAGCAATCTACAGATTCAATGCAATCCCTATCAAACTAGCAATGGCATTTTTCACATAACTAGAACAAAAAATTTCACAATTTGTATGGAAACACAAAAGACCCCGAATAGCCAAAGCAATCTTGAGAAAGAAAAACGGAGTTGGAGGAATCAGGCTCCCCAACTTCAGACTATACTACAAAGCTACAGTAATCAAGACAGTATGGTACTGGGACAAAGACAGAAATAGAGATCAATGGAACAGGATAGAAAGCCCAGAGATAAACCCACGCACATATGGTCACCTTATCTTTGATAAAGGAGGCAAGAATATACAGTGGAGATAAGATGGCCTCTTCAATAAGTGGTGCTGGGATAACTGGACAGCTACATGTAAAAGAATGAAATTAGAACACTCCCTAACACCATACACAAAAATAAACTCAAAATGGATTAGAAACCTAAATGTAAGACCAGACACTATAAAACTCTTAGAGGAAAACATAGGAAGAATACTCTTTGACATAAATCACAGCAAGATCTTTTTTGATCCACCTCCTAGAGTAATGGGAATAAAAACAAAAATAAACAAATGGGACCTAATGAAACTTCAAAGCTTTTGCACAGCAAAGGAAACCATAAACAAGACGAAAAGACAACCCTCAGAATGAGAGAAAATATTTGCAATCGAATCAACTGACAAAGGATTAATCTCCAAAATATATAAACAGCTCATGCAGCTCAATATTAAAAAAACAAACAACCCAATCCAATAATGGGCAGAAGACCTAAATAGACATTTCTCTAAAGATGATATACAGATTGCCAAGAAACACATGAAAGGATGCTCAACATCATTAATCATTAGAGAAATGCAAATCAAAATACAATGAGATATCGTCTCACACCGTTCAGAATGGCCATCATCAAAAAATCTACAACCAATAAATGCTGGAGAGGGTGTGGAGAAAAGGGAAGCCTCTTGCACTGTTGGTGGGAATGTAAATTGATACAGACACTATGGAGAACAGTATGGAGGTTCCTTAAAAAACTACAAATAGAACTACCATACGACCCAGCAATCCCACTACTGGGCTTATACCCTGAGAAAACCATAATTCAAAAAGAGTCATGTACCACAATGTTCATTGCAGCTCTATTTACACTAGTCAGGACATGGAAGCAACCGAAGTGTCCATCGACAGATGAATGGATAAAGAAGATGTGGCACATATATACAATGGAATATTACTCAGCCATAAAAAGAAATGAAATTGAGTTATTTGTAGTGAGGTGGATGGACCTAGAGTCTGTCATACAGAGTGAAGTAAGTCAGAAAGAGAAAAACAAATACCGTATGCAACACATATATATGGAATCTAAAAAACAAAACAAAAAAATTGTCATGAAGAAAGTAGGGGCAAGACGGGAATAAAGACACAGACCTACTAGAGAATGGACTTGAGGATATGGGGAGGGGGAAGGTAAGCTGTGAGAAAGTGAGAGAGTGGCATGAACATATAGACACTACCAAATGTAAAATAGAAAGCTAGTGTGAAGCAGCCACATAGCACAGGGAGATCAGCTCGGTGTTTTATGGCCACCTGGAGGGGTGGGATAGGGAGGGTGGGAGGGAGGGAGACACAAGAGGGAAGAGATATGGGGACATATGTATATGTATAACTGATTCACTTTGTTATAAAGCAGAAACTAACACACCATTAAAAAAAAAAACTGTAGCCCAGTAAGTTCTCAGGGCATGGCACCCTCTTGCCTGCCCACTTGTAAGCCTCATAAGTGTCCTATTCTAATAAATCACTTCTTATCTATCACTTTGCCTCTCGCTGAATTCTTTCTGCGCTGATACATAAAGGACTGGAGCTCCTCGGAGTCCCCCAAAACGACACCCATTGCTTTCAGTTCCATGATTTTTTATGTATACATAAAACCCACATCATACTCATCTAAATCAAGATACAATTTTTAACACCCCATAAGGCTCCCTGTGCTCCTTCCCAGTGTATAGTCACCCAGCCAGAGATAACCACTCTTCTGCCTTCTGTCACCATCTATTAATTTTGATGCTCTCGAACTTCATATAAATGGAATCAGGTAGCATGAGCTCTTTTGTGTCTGGCTTCTTTCCACAAAATACTCCACAAAATATCTGTGAGATTCATCCATGTTGGTGCATGTATCACTTTCATGGTATTTTTTTTATTGCTGGTCTTTCAGTTCTTAGCAAGAGCTCAAGATGATCAAGTTCATTGTCAATGTGTAAATGAAAGTATTATACAAATACAAGGACAGAATGACAAGTCAAAGATGGGAAATTTCAAAGATGTTGAGGCTCAACTAGGGTAAACCTTGCCATGAGAAAAGAAGGAATCATTCACAGTTAACCCCAGCAGAATCTCCAGGAGTAAATCAGAATGTGTGTTCCACACCACCACCACCACCACCAAGAAATCTACGTTTTTTCAAAACAGTCTTCATGAATTGTGCATATGCTAATATTTGAGAACCATTGCTGTGAACTTTAAAGAGAATGTAGGGGGAGGAGAGAAGATGGCGGAAGAGTAAGACGCGGAGATCACCTTCCTTCCCACAGATACAGTAGAAATACATCTACACGTGGAACTGCTCCTACAGAACACCCACTGAGTGCTGACAGAAAACGTCCGACCTCCAAACAGGCAAGAAACTCCCCCCGTACTTGGGTAGGGCAAAAGAAAAAAGAAATAACAGAGACAAAAGAATAGGGACGGCACCTGCACCAGTGGGAGGGAGCTGTGAAGGAGGAAAGATTTCCACGCACTAGGAAGCCCCTTCGCGGACAGAGACTGTGGGTGGCAGAGGGGGGAAGCTTCGGAGCCACGGAGGAGAGCTCAGCTACAGGGGTGCGGAGGGCAAAGCAGAGAGATTCCTGCACAGAGGCTCGGCAATGAGCAGCACTCACCAGCCCTAGAGGCTTGTCTGCTCACCTGCCGGGGCGGGCGGGGCTGGGAACTGAGGCTCAGGCTTCAGTCGGATCGCAGGGAGAGGACTGGGGTTGGCGGTGTGAACACAGCCTGAAGGGGTTAGTGCACCACAGCTAGCCGGGAGGGAGTCCGGGAAACAGTCTGCAGCTGCCGAAGAGGCAAGAGACTTTTTCTTCCCTCTTTGTTTCCTGGTGCGCGAAGAGAGGGGATTCAGAGCGCCGCCTAAATGAACTCCAGAGACGGGCGCGAGCCGCGGCGATCAGCGCGGATCCCACAGCAACAGGGGCGCAGAGGGAAAAACGCAGAGACTCCCGCACAGAGGCTCGGCGCCGAGCAGCGCTCACCAGCCCGAGAGGCTTGTCTGCTCCCCCGCCGGGGCGGGCGGGGCTGGGAGCTGAGGCTCAGCTTCGGTCGGATCTCAGGGAGAGGACTGGGGTTGGCGGCATGAACACAGCCTGAAGGGGTTGGCGCACCACAGCTGGCTGGGAGGGAGTCCGGGAAAAAGTCTGCAGCTGCCGAAGAGGCAAGAGACTTTTTCTTGCCTCTTTGTTTCACGGCACGCAAGGAGAGGGGATTCAGAGTGCCGCCCAAACAAGCTCCACAGACGGGCACGAGCCGCAGCGATCAGTGCGGGCCCCAGAGACGGGCATGAGATGCTGGAGCTGCTGCTGCCACCTCCAAAAAGCCTGTGTGCGAGCGCGGGTCGCTCTCCGCGCCGCCCCTCCCGGGAGCCGGTGCAGCCCGCCACTGCCAGGCTCCCGTGATCTGGGGACAGCTTCCCAGGGAGAACGCACTGAGTGCCTCAGGTTGCTGCAACGTCACGCCGGCCTCTGCCGCTGCAGGCTCGCCCCGCCTCCTCTGTACCCCTCCCTCCCCGCGGCCTGGGTGAGCCAGAGCCCCCAAAGCAGCTGCTCCTTTAACCCCGTCCTGTCTGGGCAGGGAACAGACGCCCTCAGGTGACCTACACGCAGAGGCGGGTCCAAATCCAAAGCTGATCCCCAGGAGCTGTGCAAACAGAGAAGAGAAGGGGAAATCTCTCCCAGCAGCCTCAGAAGAAGCTGATTAAAACTCCACAAACAACTTGATGTGCCTGCATCTGTTGAATACCTGAATAGACAACGAATCATCCCAAATTCAGGAGGTGGACTTTCGGAGCAGGATATATTAATTTTTCCTTTTTTTTGTGAGTGTATATGTATATGCTTCTGGGTGAGATTTTGTCTGTATAGCTCTGCTTTATAATAGTTTTATTTTACTTCACTATATTATAGCCTCTTTCTTTCTTTCTTTCTATTTTTTTCTCCCTTTTACTCTGAGCCGTGTGGACGAAAGGCTCTTGGTGCTCCAGCCAGGCATCAGGGCCGTGCCTCTGATGTGGGAGAGCCAACTTCAGGACACTGGTTCACAAGAGACCTCCCAGCTCCACGTAATACCAAACGGCGAAAATCTCTCAGAGATCTCCATCTCAACATCAAGACCCAGCTTCACTCAACGACCAGCAAGCTACAGTGCTGGACACCCTATGCCAAACAACTAGCAAGACAGGAACACAGCCCCATCCATTAGCAGAGAGGCTGCCTAAAATCATAATAAGGCCACAGACACCCCAAAATACACCACCAGACGTGGATGTGCCCACCAGAAAGACAAGATCCAGCCTCATCCACCAGAACTCAGGCACTAGTTCCCTCCACCAGGAAGCCTACACAACCCACTGAACCAACCTTAGCCACTGGGGACAGATACCAAAAACAACGGGAACTACGAACCTGCAACCTGTGATAAGGAGACCCCAAACACAGTAAGATAAGCAAAATGAGACGACAGAAAAACACACAGCAGATGAAGGAGCAGGGTCAAAACACACTAGACTTAACAAATGAAGAGGAAATAGGTAGTCTACCTGAAAAAGAATTCAGAATAATGATAGTAAGGATGATCCAAAATCTTGGAAATAGAATAGACAAAATGCAAGAAACATTTAACAAAGACGTAGAAGAACTAAAGAGGAACCAAGCAATGATGAAAAACACAATAAATGAAATTAAAAATACTCTAGATGGGATCAATAGCAGAATAACTGAGGCAGAAGAAAGGATAAGTGACCTGGAAGATAAAATGGTGGAAATAACTACTGCAGAGCAGGATAAAGAAAAAAGAATGAAAACAACTGAGGACAGTCTCAGAGACCTCTGGGACAACATTAAATGCACCAACATTCGAATTATAGGGGTCCCAGAAGAAGAAGAGAAAAAGAAAGGGACTGAGAAAATATTTGAAGAGATTATAGTTGAAAACTTCCCTAATATGGGAAAGGAAATAGTTAATCAAGTCCTGGAAGCACAGAGAGTCCCATACAGGATAAACCCAAGGAGAAACACGCCAAGACACATATTAATCAAACTGTCAAAAATTAAATATAAGGAAAACATATTAAAGGCAGCAAGGGAAAAACAGCAAATAACACACAAGGGAATCCCCATAAGGTTAACATCTGATCTTTCAGCAGAAACTCTGCAAGCGAGAAGGGAGTGGCAGGATATACTTAAAGTGATGAAGGAGAAAAACCTACAACCAAGATTACTCTACCCAGCAAGGATCTCATTCAGATGTGATGGAGAAATTAAAACCTTTACAGACAAGCAAAAGCTGAGAGAGTTCAGCACCACCAAACCAGCTTTACAACAAATGCTAAAGGAACTTCTCTAGGCAAGAAACACAAGAGAAGGAAAACACCTACAATAACAAACCCAAAACATTTAAGAAAATGGGAATGGGAACATACATATCGATAATTACCTTGAATGTAAATGGATTAAATGCTCCCACCAAAAGACACAGGCTGGCTAAATGGATACAAAAACAAGACCCATATATATGCTGTCTACAAGAGACCCACCTCAGACCTAGAGACACATATAGACTGAAAGTGAGTGGATGGAAAAAGATATTCCATGCAAATGGAAATCAAAAGAAAGCTGGAGTAGCAATTCTCATATCAGACAAAATAGACTTTAAAATAAAGACTATTACAAGAGACAAAGAAGGACACTATATAATGATCAAGGGATCGATCCAAGAGGAAGCTATAACAATTGTAAATATTTATGCACCCAACATAGGAGGACCTCAATACATAAGGCAAATACTAACAGCCATAAAAGGGGAAATCGACAGCAACACAATCATAGTAGGGGACTTTAACACCCCACTTTCACCAATGGACAGATCATCCAAAATGAAAATAAATAAGGAAACACAAGCTTTAAATGATACATTAAACAAGATGGACTTAATTGATATTTATAGGACATTCCACCCAAAAACAACAGAATACACATTTTTCTCAAGTGCTCATGGAACATTCTCCAGGATAGATCATATCTTGGGTCACAAATCAAGCCTTGGTAAATTTAAGAAAATTGAAATCGTATCAAGCATCATTTCCAACCACAACGCTATGAGACTAGATATCAATTACAGGAAAAGATCTGTAAAAAATACAAACACATGGAGGCTACACGATACACTACTTAATAACGAAGTGATCACTGAAGAAATCAAAGGGGAAATCAAAAAATACCTAGAAACAAATGACAATGGAGACACGACGACCCAAAACCTATGGGATGCAGCAAAATCAGTGCTAAGAGGGAAGTTTATAACAATACAAGCCTACATCAAGAAACAGGAAACATCTCGAATAAACAACCTAACCTTGCACCTAAAGCAATTAGAGAAAGAAGAACAAAAAAACCCCAAAGCCAGCAGAAGGAAAGAAATTATAAAGATCAGGTCAGAAATAAATGAAAAAGAAATGAAGGAAACAATAGCAAAAATCAATGAAACTAAAAGCTGGTTCTTTGAGAAGATAAACAAAATTGATAAACCATTAGCCAGACTCATTAAGAGAAAAAGGGAGAAGACTCAAGTCAATAGAATTAGAAATGAAAAAGGAGAAGTAACCACTGACACTGCAGAAATACAAAAGATCATGAGAGATTACTACAAGCAACTCTATGCCAATAAAATGGACAACCTGGAAGAAATGGACAGATTCTTAGAAATGCACAAACTGCCAAGACTGAACCAGGAAGAAATAGAAAATATGAGCAGACCAATCACAAGCACTGAAATTGAAACTGTGATTAAAAACCTTCCAACAAACAAAAGCCCAGGACCAGATGGCTTCACAGGTGAATTCTATCAAACATTTAGAGAAGAGCTAACACCTATCCTTCTCAAACTCTTCCAAAATATAGCAGAGCGAGGAACACTCCCAAACTCATTCTACGAGGCCACCATCACCCTGATACCAAAACCAGACAAAGATGTCACAAAGAAAGAAAACTACAGGCCAATATCACTGATGAACATAGATGCAAAAATCCTCAACAAAATACTAGCGAACAGAATCCAACAGCACATTAAAAGGATCATACACCATGATCAAGTGGGGTTTATCCCAGGAATGCAAGGATTCTTCAATATACGCAAATCAATCAATGTGATACACCATATTAACAAATTGAAGGAGAAAAACCATATGATCATCTCAATAGATGCAGAGAAAGCTTTCCACAAAATTCAACACCCATTTATGATAAAAGCCCTGCAGAAAGTAGGCATAGAGGGAACTTTCCTCAACATAATAAAGGCCATATATGACAAACTCACAGCCAACATTGTCCTCAATGGTGAAAAACTGAAACCATTTCCACTAAGATCAGGAACAAGACAAGGTTGCCCACTCTCACCACTATTATTCAACATAGTTTTGGAAGTGTTAGCCACAGCAATCAGAGAAGACAAAGAAATAAAAGGAATCCAGATCAGAAAAGAAGTAAAGCTGTCACTATTTGCAGATGACATGATACTATACATAGAGGATCCTAAAGATGCTACCAGAAAACTCCTAGAGCTAATCAATGAATTTGGTAAAGTAGCAGGATACAAAATTAATGCACAGAAATCTCTTGCATTTCTATACACTAATGACGAAAAATCTGAAAGTGAAATTAAGAAAACACTCCCGTTTACCATTGCAACAAAAAGAATAAAATATCTAGGAATAAACCTACCTAAGGAGACAAAAGACCTGTATGCAGAAAATTACAAGACACTGATGAAAGAAATTAAAGATGATACAAATAGATGGAGAGATATACCATGTTCCTGGATTGGAAGAATCAACATTGTGAAAATGACTCTACTACCCAAAGCAATCTACAGATTCAATGCAATCCCTATCAAACTACCACTGGCATTTTTCACAGAACTAGAAGAAAAAATTTCACAATTTGTATGGAAACACAAAAGACCCCGAATAGCCAAAGCAATCTTGAGAACGAAAAATGGAGCTGGGGGAATCAGGCTCCCTGACTTCAGACTATATTACAAAGCTACAGTAATCAAGACAGTTTGGTACTGGCACAAAAACAGAAATATAGATCAATGGAACAGGATAGAAAGCCCAGAGATAAACCCACACACATATGGTCACCTTATCTTTGATAAAGGAGGCAAGCATATACAGTGGAGAAAAGACAGACTCTTCAATAAGTGGTGCTGGGAAAATTGGACAGATACATGTAAAAGTATGAAATTAGAACACTCCCTGACACCATGCACAAAAATAAACTCAAAATGGATTAAAGACCTAAGTGTAAGGCCAGACACTATCAAACTCTTAGAGGAAAACATAAGCAGAACACTCTATGACATACATCACAGCAAGATTCTTTTTGACCCAGCTCCCAGAGAAATGGAAATAAGAACACAAATAAACAAATGGGACCTAATGAAACTTAAAAGCTTTTGCACAGCAAAGGAAACCATAAACAAGACCAAAAGACAACCCTCAGAATGGGAGAAAATATTTGCAAATGAAGCAACTGACAAAGGATTAATCTCCAAGATTTACAAGCAGCTCATGCAGCTCAATAACAAAAAAACGAGCAACCCAATCCAAAAATGGGCAGAAGACCTAAATAGACATTTCTCCAAAGAAGATATACAGATGGCCTACAGACACATGAAAGAATGCTCAACATCATTAATCATTAGAGAAATGCAAATCAAAACTACAATGAGATATCATCTCACACCGGTCAGAATGGCCATCATCAAAAAATCTAGAAACAATAACTGCTGGAGAGGGTGTGGAGGAAAGGGAACACTCTTGCACTGTTGGTGGGAATGTAAATTGATACAGCCACTATGGAGAACAGTATGGAGGTTCCTTAAAAAACTAAAAATAGAACTACCATACGACCCAGCAATCCCACTACTGGGCATATACCCTGAGAAAACCATAGTTCAAAAAGAGTCATGTACCAAAATGTGCATTGCAGCTCTATTTACAATAGCCAGGACATGGAAGCAACCTAAATGTCCATTGACAGATGAATGGATAAAGAAGATGTGGCACATATATACAGTGGAATATTACTCAGCCATAAAAAGAAATGAAATGGAGGTATTTGTAATGAGGTGGATGGAGTTAGAGTCTGTCATACAGAGTGAAGTGAGTCAGAAAGAGAAAAACAAATACAGTATGCTAACACATATATACGGAATCTAAGGGAAAAAAAAAAAAAAAGCCATGAAGAACCTAGTGGCAAGACGGGAATAAAGACACAGACCTACTAGAGAATGGACTTGAGGATATGGGGAGGGGGTGGGGTGAGATGTGACAGGGTAAGAGAGTGTCATGGACATATATACACTACCAAATGTAAAATAGATAGCTAGTGGGAAGCAGCCACATAGCACAGGGAGATCAGCTCGGTGCTTTGTGACCACCTAGAGGGGTGGGATGGGGAGGGTGGGAGGGAGGGAGATGCAAGAGGGAAGAGATATGGGAACATATTGTATGTGTATAACTGATTCACTTTGTTATAAAGCAGAAGCTAACACACCATTGTAAGGCAATTATACTTCAATAAAGATGTTTAAAAAAAAAAAAGAGAGAATGTAGATAAGGGGCTTTTATTAATGGAGCTGCCTACAGGCTGCTTAACAAAAGCTAATGTTTTAAAATTTGGCTACAGGGATTATCACCTAGAAGGTCTGAGTTTGATCTAACAGTGAGTTTAACTCAGCTGTTTTTTCCCCCCTTCATTGAAAGCTGTCTGCCTTGGGGTAAAAACTTTTTTTGCATATGACTTAATAGAGCATTTTTAACCTGAAAGGATATAGAAAAAAGATGGGCCAAACAAGAAGAGTGCTGATTTCTTTTCAAGCATAGCGTCAAAGCTGATTATCAATGCCACTCTCAGGGGTTCCAGGGAAGACAGCCTTCAACAAAGCTACAGGAGCTCTCCCTTATTCTCTGTGGTCCACTGTGCAGTCAACCACAAAGGCACACAAATACACCCACAGCAAAACCACTGGGCTCTACTGAGCACGCTGACAACAAAAGAACAGTAGTCTCAAATACTGTTTCAAAACTCTTTGTGAAACACCATGGTTGCCCTTCCCTGGGTTAGTCTGTATTTATTAGCTAACACAGTTTTCATGTACTAAGTTCCAATCAAATAAAACAGTCAATCAACATGTTATACTGACCATCATTTTGTGTGGGTTTCCAATTGCTGCCCCTTAACTTTATTGCATGTCCCACTATACCATGGTCTTTTTGTGAGGTAGAGATGGACACAGGAAAACAAGAATGCAGAACTCACAGCATCATAGACCCTCCAAAAAAGTCTCACTTGGGGAATGTTTCATTAGAACTTTCAATGACACTGACGGCCAGCATTGGTAGCTGTGACTCACAAAGCTCTTTACCTTATGGATTTTATTTGATCTCCAGCAGAATCCTGTGAGATAGAAAATGCTCTACTCATTTCACAGATAAGGAAATGGAATTTAAGTACTCTTTTTTTCCTGAAGTTTCACAGTAAGTAGGCACAATGTCCAGTATTGAAATTCATGACTTCTAGCTCCGAATAACATGTGGCTTTATTTTTCTATGATAAAAATGCTTCTATTAAGAATAAATCAGAAGCTGGGACAAAGTGAGAGCATGGCATGGACATATATACACTACCAAATGTAAAATAGATAGCTAGTGGGAAGCAGCCGCATAGCACGGGGAGATCAGCTCGGTGCTTTGTGACCACCTAGAGGGGTGGGATAGGGAGGGTGGGAGGGAGGGAGACACAAGAGGGAAGAGATATGGGGACATATGTATATGTATAACTGATTCACTTTGTTATAAAGCAGAAACTAACACACCATTGTAAAGCAATTATAATCCAATAAAGATGTTTTAAAAAATGAATGAATAAATAAATCAGGTAAAAGTCAAATTCCTAGAAACAGAGAGTAGAAAAGTGGTTCCCAGGAGTAGGAGAGGTGGAAGAAATTGGGAGAGGTTGATAAAAGGGTACAAACTTTTAGCTATAAGATGAGAAGAAGGTTTGAGGATAATGTAAAACATGACGCTTATAGCTGAAAACACTGTATAACAAAATTGGAATTTTCTAAGAGTAGAACTTAAATGTTCTCACCATAAATAAATAAGTAAATAAATAAATAAAATAAGAGAGGAGATGGATGTGTTAATTGACTAGATGGGGGCATCCTTTCACTATGTGTACATATATCAAAGCACCATGATGTATACTTTAAATATCTTACAACTTTGTGTGTAAATTTACCACAATAAAGCTGAAAAAAATTTTAAGGCAGAAGAGGAAAGGGAAATATCCGTTCAGTGCAGACAGGTGTGCCCTGCAATGGACGGCAGGAATCCAGGTGTCTAATCCAGCTCCACCAAGAATCCAGGTGTGGTTTTTAAATTACTCTTACCTTTCCTAGCGTCTAGTAGTCATCATTAAATAAGCCTCTTGTCCCTACACCATCTTTAAGAGTCCCCTTCAGCTTATGTTGGATTTCTTTAGGGTGGAGAGAACACTTACGAGCAGAAATGTGAGCGTGCTGTAGCAAATGCTCCCGGTGCATTGCATCCCATCGTCTCAGCCCACCTGGTTTCTGCACAACTTCCGATAAGATACAGGCAGCGAACAACAGCATCTCAGCTGTGAAAGGCTGCCGGATGGCAGAACCCCAAAGTCCAGGGCATTAATACTCCTGGGAACAGCTCTCCACCAGAGGTTGGAAGGAGTCATTGGATAATTATTCCAGCGTCCCCATCCTCCTGTGGGACAAGTCAGGGGCAATTTCCACACAATTCATCAGAATCTCATCAGAATTGGGCCCTTCTCCCAGAGCAGTAACTAGCTCATTAACATACCCTTATTGGCTTTCTCCCTCCCCCATCTCAATTCCCCAACTACCCTACTTTTGTGCTTCCTACTCTACTCACCTCCAAAGAAACTACTTTCACTGATATCTTTGTCTCAGGCTCTGCATTTTAAAGAACCCAAAGCAAGATTTATGCTTTAGAGAAGTGTAACTATCTGAATACAGAATGGGGTGGTACACAACATATTAGCAATTAATGTATATGCAATTAACCTCTTTAAGCTGTTTCTTTACAATTTAATGTGATACTTTCTAAATAGCTCTTTATGTGTACCTGCAAAGTTTAGATAGAGAAATGAGGGTCTGGCATAATTAGTGTGTGATGCGGCCATTTCTAAATAGGGGAATCTCCATGAAGTTTTTTTTTTTTCTTTTTTTCTTTTAATAGAGACTATTGGATACATCCCCTTTGTACTTTGTACAATTATAATTCTTCATTTAGCATCCCAAATCATATCCTGGTCTTAACTAATTGGTTTGAGGGTAAGATGTTAAGGCAAAAATCTCTACCAAATTTCTCATTAGGTGATTTCCTTTTGTTTCTTTCTTTCTTTTTTTTTTTTTTTAATATTTATTTATTTAGGCTGCACCAGGTCTTAGTTGCAGCGTGCATGCGGGATCTAGTTCCCCGACCACGGATCGAACCCAGGCCCCCTGCATTGGGAGTGTGGAGTCTTACCCACTGGATCACTAGGGAAGTCCTTCATTAGGTAATTTTCATTTGCAAGCTGATCACAATAGTTTCCTACCTTATTAGTCAGGATACTTTTGTTTCAATTATAAAAAAACCTCATCTGAATTTTGAAAGTGACTGACTATCCTGATTTTTCTGGGACTATCCTGGTTTTAGCACTGAAAATCCTACTTCCTGAGAAATCCCTTAGTAATGGGACAGTTGGTTAACCTACCAAGCCCCATCCGTCTTTCTCCTTACCATTTAACCACCACTCTGTTTAGCTTTTCCTTGGGTAGTACACCCAGTCCTCTCAGGGGATTCAGGTCTTATAATTGCCCACATTTACAGGAACTACTTAATGGGAATCCAGGGGAAGAAGAATTATCCGAATGAGGGGATGATACTGAGTTTTCCAAAAGAAGTGGTACAGGTGGGAGAGAGGGGAGTGAAGACTTGAATGGAGACAAATATATATAAAATATGATGTACTCTCTACTCTTTAAGGGTTATTTCTCTTTCACTCCTCAGACCTCATCATCAATACCTCAGAGATATTGTGGGTTCAGTTCCAGACCACTGCAATAAAGCAAATATCACAATAAAACAAGTCATACACATTTTTCTGTTTCCCAGTGCATGTAAAAGTTACGTTTATACTGTAGTGTATTAAATGTGCAATAGCATTATGTCTAAAAAAACAATGTACATACCTTAATTTTTTTAAATTATTGCTAGAAAATGCTAACCATCCTCTGAGACTTCAGCAAGTCATAGTAGTAACATCAAAGATCATTGATTATAGATCATGATAGCAAATATAATAATAATAAATTGAAATACTGTAAGAATTACCAAAATGTGACACAGACACAAAGTGATCAAATGCAGTTGGGAAAATGGCACCAATAGAGCTGCTTGACTTGTTGCCACAAAACTTCATTTTCTAAAGAACACAATATCTGTGAAACATAATAAAGCAAAGCTCAATAAAGCAGGCTATGCCTATATTATTTTGCCCCTCTTTTTTCCTCTGCCTCCTACATGGGTTTTTCTTCCTCATTTTATATTCCAGTCCCAACCCTCTCATTTTCTCAGCATCCCAAGGGAATCACACTTCCCTCCACCATCTGCACCACCAGATCCAAATAAAACTATGCTCCAAGAAACATGTTACTCTGAGAAAGGAATGTATAGATGCATTACAAACTAAACATAAAAATATGTTATAGAAATTTTAAATGTATACCTTCTTCCCTTTGGCTCACTGTTTTGATTAATGCTATTCACTCTAAAAAATTTAAATGCCCTTCTCTTAATTCACATAAAACTTCTTGCTTATGAAACTTGTGGCCAGAAAGTAGGCATTTTGAATAGTCACTAGGGCCCTGTTTGGTGTCTAAAGTAGTAACTCACACAGGCTTAAAAACCCACCAGAAAGATTGTTAAATAAAGTGGCTGACTAGCCAACTACTGCACTTGAGTTTTAATTCCTATGTTTAAGGTTGAAGCAGCAAAGCACACAGAAACTCTAAAGGACTGTCTTGACCAAAATGGTGTTACGGTCTCCTCAGCTTGACTAAACCCTAGACAGGCTTCTTCCGGACTCCAGTCCACTGACCTCCTTTTTCTTAGAGCACTGACTTTAGGAACTTGTAATTGTAAATCCTTTCTCTGCCCTTTGATATGTAAATCTTTTCTTAAATAGCCCCTTGCCAGTTTTCCAACCCAGAAATGTCTTTCTCAAGGATCAGGGAACCACCTCTCTCTTTTTTTTTTTTTTTATATTGAAGTATAGTTAATTTATAATGTTGTGTTAGTTTCTGGTGTACAGCAAAATGAATCATATATATGTATATTCTCTTACAGATTCTTTTTCATTATAGTTTATTATAAGATATTGAATATAGTTTCCCATGCTATACAATAGTACCTTATTGTTTATCTATTTTATATATAGAAGTTTGTATCTGTTGATCCCAAACTCCAATTTATCCTTCTCCCCTTTCCTCTTTGGTAACCATAAGTTTGTTTTCTATGTCTGTGAGTCTGTCTCTGTTTTGTAGATATTATAAGTTCATTTGTACCATATTTTGTTAGTTTCTACATATAAGCAATATCATATAATATTTGTCTTTCTCCATCTGACTTACACTTCACTTAGTATGATAATCTCTAGGTCTGTCCATGTTGCTGCAAATGGTATTATTTCATTGTTTTTTACAGCTGAGCAATATTCCTTGTATATATATACCACATCTTTATCCATTCATCTGTTGATGGACATTTAGGTTGCTTCCATGTCTTGGCTATTGTAAATAGTGCTGCTATGAACACTGGGGTGCATGTATCTTTTTGAATTATAATTTTCCCCAGATATATGCCCAGGAGTGGAATTTCTGGATCATATGGTAACTCTATTTTTAGTTTTTTAAGGACCCTCCATACTGTTTTCCATAGTAGCTGCACCAATTTACATTCCCAGCAGCAGAGTAGGAGGGGGGAACATCTCTTTCAAATGTAATCACCTAGGAAGAGTGCACCCCTGTCACTCAGTCTCTGTGGGAAGAGTAGAAGCCTGACTTCCAAGTTGTAAAATGACCTCCTATCATGAGGACATGAGAAAGTTTACTTTTCTTTCAGATAAAGCCCAATTAGTAACCAAAGAGGGCTATGAGCTTCCCCTCACCTCAGCTCTTAAAAATCCTACTCTCTTTTGTTTCATCAGAGCTGAGTTCAGACTCAGTTCTGGCCTCTCTCCTATTGTAATTGCCTTGAATAAAGTCCTTCTTGCCTATTTAACTTTCTCCAGGGACATCTTTGCTCTGACAGTCTACAGAGATGCCATCGGTTAATAAATAATTTGTAATTGTTATCAAAAACAATATAAGGCAAAATGGTGTATTCAGGGAAGTCTTTTTCTAGGACACGTCATCATCCCACCCTTATCTCCCCAGGTCCACATATAGAAACATACTCACTGCACTGCATTTCTAAAATTGACCTGACAACAGCAACTAACATTTATATGGAGGAAGCTTAACATGTACCAAGCACTGCTCTAAACACTTTACATAAATTAACTTATTGAAACCTCATACAACCCCGTGATGGAAAAAAAAAATTTTTTTTAATTTATTTATTTATTTTTGGCTGTGTTGGGTCTTCATTTCTGTGAGGGCTTTCTCTAGTTGCGGTGAGCAGGGGCCACTTTTCATCACGGTGCGCGGTCCTCTCACTATCGTGGCCTCTCTTGTTGCGGAGCACAGGCTCCAGACGCGCAGGCTCAGTAGTTGTGGCTCACGGGCCTATTTGCTCCGTGGCATGTGGGATCTTCCCAGACCAGGGCTCGAACCCGTGTCCCTTGCATTAGCAGGCAGATTCTCAACCACTGCGCCACCAGGGAAGCCCCAGAAAAAATATTTTTATCTCAACTTTTTTGTATGAGGAAACTGAGGCACAGAAAGGTTAAATGTCATTTAACAAAGATCACACAGCCAGGAAATTTCAGAGATTGGATTTAAAACTAGGCAGTTATAGATGCAAAGTCATGTATTCACACCTTTGAGTGAACAGACCAATTATGGATATTGCTGACATTAATAGTTCCAATTTTTCACACTTCCTGCTATCCATAGCCTTTGGTAGTGCCCTCCCATGCAGACTCTGGGCTTGACCATATGAGTTGCATTATTCAATGACAATAGCTAATTTGATATAAGCAGAGCATTTACAAAGTACTTGTGATTTTAGCATTCTCTCTTATGTCCCTTGCTACTGATATGAAAATAATCCCAGGCTACCATACTGGAAATCTTTAGAAACAGAGATCGGAGACAATTTGCCCCAGCTGAGGTCATCCAACTGACCCATCAGCTGAATGCAGATGCACGAGAGAACCCAACCAAGATCAGCCAAGCCAGATCCATAGCAGCAAAACTCTCCTGGGCAACCTATTGGCCTGTAAAAAAACAATACACCATTGTTTTAAGCCTCTACATTTTAGATTCGTTTGTTACACAGCAAGAGCTAAGTAATTCAAATGCTTAATTTAAAATTCAAAGTCTTCAAAACTTTGGTGCCAGTATCTTGTCACCCTCTTAGATTTTATCTCAAGAGGACTTTGTCTTATCTCAGGTCATTCCTCATTCTGTGGAGCACCCTCACTCAACCATCTTATCAAAATCCTGATCAACCCTTCAAGGTCTTAGAGCCCTGCCATCTCTTCCATGTAGATTTGCATGATCAATGTGACCAGAAGTATTCTATTACTGCTCCTAATTCCTACAGCCTCTATTGTCTTGACTTGTCCTCATTTGTTCAAGTCATCTCTCTCCTGCTATGATACAAAAGAGTACTTTAGAGCAGGGCCATATTTTAAATAACTTTGGATTGCCTACTATCAGCCTGGTGCCTTATTACAGTGGCTCAAAACCACTTGATAAAGTTTGATCAATGGTTTTACATATTTGTTGGGATAGGCTCACTGCTATAGCAAATAATCCTTAGGTTTCAGCCAGTGACTAAAATAGATGTTTATTTCTTACTCAAGTCCAATGGGGAATTATTGGTGATTGAGCTGGGAAGGAGGAATTGTTCCATACAGTCATCCAGTGATCCAGAATCCTTCCATTTTGTTCATCTACCTTTCTCTATTCCCTTTGAATCCTCCCTACATGGCCAGCAGATACAAAAAGAGAACACAGATGGCTACCTGGGTGTTTTTGTTTTCGTTTTTAAGGAGGCAGGCCTGGAAGTGATGCTTTTAGGCACATCACCCCTACCAACATCCCAGGACTCAGTCACATGCCACACCCAACTCCAAGGGAGGTTAGAAAATTTTAAATCTCAGAGATTAAGAAATCTTTTCCCTTATTATTCCAAATTAAGGTTTGAATACAATGCCTCTCCAAAACTGCACATGTGGCCTAGAAAGTGGAGTCTATTTGGAAACAGGAGAAAAATACTCTGGTTTGGCTCTGCCACTAATTATATGGGCATGGTGATTTCCTTGGTTATGGTTTCTTCATCTTCAAATCATCATCATGTTGAGTAATGTTTAAGCTTCTTATGGATTTCTGTTCTGATCTCTTATAATTCTATGGGCCTTTCATCTCTGCCTTTGTTGCTATCACTGCTTAATAGGCTATTTTTTGTCTGGAGATTTTGATGTTTTTCAATTCAATAGTTTCAGTGTCTTTGAGTCAGGGTCATTCTAATGTCATTCGAATGACAATTTTAATTCTAATAAATTTAATTCTAATGACAATTACGGCATTACCACCTGTAGCAAACACTGTTTTGCTCTGCTCATGTTTTGTACCCCCATCCCCGAGCTTCTGCTTGCCTTGCAGACTGAGTTTCTCAGAGGCCCATATTGGGCTGTTGGAGTTGCTTCACCCATATTCACAGAGAACTAGTAGTTTCTAGAAGTTCATATCCCTGGGGCAGCTTGTAGCCAATGACCCACTGGTGGGGGATTAGGAATCCTAGATTGTTCACCTTTATGCCTAACTTACTCTGAGATGTATTTATGCTCCCGAGCACCCCTTGCAATTAGGTGGAGACTGGGATTTTACCTGAAAGTGAGCTCTTGATTGGCCTCTTTCCCTTCTCTGTCCTTCTTCATCCACTCAGTTTCTCCTGGGGATGTTTCCTTAATAAATCATTTGCACTTGAATCCTTGTCTCAGGGCCTGCTTCTGTGAAACTCGTCCTAAGATACCACCTTCCCCAATAATTTTGATGTCTTGTCAAACACCTCAACAAGACATGTCAGGCTCACTGGGGTCATAGTGACTTTCCCAGCCTTATCTCTTGCCTCTCTTCCCAGTTTCCTCAGTGGGTCATCCTGAGCTAACTGCTTTTTGCTCATGTTGATGCTCATCCATCTGTGTTCTTCTCCTTGCCCCCCATCCACCCATCCTTTAAGACTCATCTAAAATACGACCAATGCTGGAGAACCTCGACAAATTCTCTTTCTTCCCTCCAAGCCTAGCAGAGTTTTTCATGTCCTTTGCAAAAATAAAAACAGCTCAAACATAGCTCTTTAAAAATACACAAATAGTGTGATGATTAGGAGCCTAACCTCAGCAAAGGGAATGATGGGCAAGTTTAAATAACTTCCCGAGGCTCCTGCTTATTTACCTATGAGGCAGGTAAGATCCTGTCTTCTTTATAAATGAATGTAAGGTGCTTGGCAGAGTATTTGGAACATAGTATATGCTAGTTTTATTAATGTTGATGAGAGAATTATATTTGTTTCTCTGAAACCTAACCAGATTTCAAAGTTGTAAATACTAAATCTTGTTTATCTCTGTATTCCTGATGCCAAGCACAGTGCCTGGCATGGTAGATATCCAACAAATAGTTGATGAATAAATAAGTGATACATAGCCATTGAGTACTGAGACCAGTTCCTCTTATTTTTGTGTCTTAGCATATAGCTTTTCTACATACACAACCAAGAAACAAACTCTGGAAATCCACTTCAAAACTCAAAAAGGAGAATGTAAAAGTAAACATTCTGGCACTCGTGATATTTTTTATTCTCTCTAATACCTACCTTGCTTTCACTCTCAAGCAGTGAAAGTTTTCATTTTTCTATTTGAAAAAATGGTCAAACATGTATAAATACAAGGTCTTTTTCAAGCTCACTAATATTTATTAGTACGTATGTGTTCTCTCTCATTCTCTCTCTCTCCCTCTCCCTCTGTCTCTGTCTCTCCCCCACTCCCCCACCCTTGCCTCTTTCTATTGCTCCCTCCATGTTTCAGAAATCTAGAGACTGGGATTGACATATATACACTAATATGTATAAAATAGATAACTAATAACCTGCTGTATAGCACAGGGAATTCTACTTTGCTGTACAGTAGAAACTAACACAACATTATAAAACAATTTAAAAAAAATTTTTTTAATTAAAAGAAAGAAAGAAAAAAAAAGAAACCTAGAGATGAGATGTGACTTTATATTTTTTCCTCTTTCTCCCTTTTTATTTTTGATGACTTTTGAAAACCTGTGACCCTGAAAACCTTAACTCCTCAAAATGAGATTCTTCATTTTCAAAGGATGCTGAAAAAAGCATTATTTTAATGCATGGACTTCATCAAAATTACTCTTCCCTGGGACCTTGTCTCTAGAGATTTTAAAAGAGAGCTTTCCATTTAGTGAGTCATTCTAAAATTCTTGGAAGTTTTCTTTAATAAGTTTTTAGATTCTCAAAGACTTTGAGAAAAGTTCCTAGTACTTAAAATTACTGGGAAATGATTTTAGTATATAAAGAGATTAACTCATGAAATCATAGCCCTGTTTGCCCCTATTTAGCATGCAGAATTATTTAATAATATCTCTAATGATGTAGATAATGATTTCAGGGACATGCCACATTTTCCTCCAGTAGTCGCTGTAGCTGTAGATAATGTTTTCCCTTCTTAATCCCCATAGCGTTTCATGTTTGCCTTTTTTTATAAATTTATTTATTTTATTTATTTTATTTTGGGCTGTGTTGGGTCTTCGTTGCTGTACACGGGCTTTCTCTAGTTGCCGTGAGCAGGGGTTACTCTTCATTGCTGCGCGGGCTTCTCATTGCAGTGGCTTCTTTTGTTGTGGAGCATGGGCTCTAGGTGCACAGGCTTCAGTAGTTGTGGCACGTGGGCTCAGTAGTTGTGGCTCAGGGGCTCTAGAGTGCAGGCTCAGTAGTTGTGGTGCACGGGCTTATTTGCTCCACAGCATGTGGGATCTTCCCGGACCAGGGCTCGAACCCATGTCCCCTGCATTAGCAGGCGTATTCTTAACCACTGCACCACCAGGGGAGCCCCATGTTTGTCTTTTGACACACATCCCTTTGCATCCTGATTTGGACTTCTATTTGTACTTTTGTTCCCATATCAGATCATACGGTCTCACCAGTCTAGCATTGAGTCGTGGGTACAGTAGGAGCTTTAAAATTTTGGCTGAATGAATAACAATGGCCAGGAGGTGCCTGTGTGAAAATAAATCAGTGAAATACTCTGGACAGCACATCCTTCGTAGTTATAAGGTAGAATATAGATTCATTTGACTCACACAAGAATACTGATAATATTAATGACCAAAAGCATTGAGTTGCCCTTCTCCAAATATATGCAATTTATTCTTCCAAAGAACTTAAAACCTGTAACCAATTATTTTCACATATTCACATCCCCATGAAATCAGACGATGTAAAGAGGAGAGAGCACAGGTCATGCCATACAAAACACACTTAAACCCAACTCATATACACAGTTCTCTCCTGACTGATGGAATAAAACCAGCTTTGACTACAATACCTAACACAAATGAATGGAAACTTTACCTTTCAGTCAGGTCCTTAGGGAAATATATTCATTTCCTTTCTTCTCATTTCCTAATGAGAATCTCATGTCCAGTCACTCTGCCACCAGAATGCCATGTCTGACTCAGTATTAAGAGTCTAGCTATGCCTTCAGCATCTACATATTAATTTCCTCTGGGCATCTGGTTGATATTACAGAGAACGCTCCCTGCTAGTTCATGCTCCTGCCGAGCATGAAATCAATTTTACGACAATCCCAAACCACTTTTCCATCTATGGTTCCTCAATTCTATTCACTGGGGTAGCAGTAAAATTAGTCTTAAGGCAAAGATACTTTACTCAGATTGAGGATTCTACTTCTAGGTGGTTTGAATGTTTCAGTGAAAGAGATTCAGAGCAATCTAAGATTATGTAGGATTTGGTAAACAACCTACTTTCACCTTGTATAAAGATTAGTTTTATAAATTTTTCCGTGGAAAATATCTAAGTTTTACCAATTCATTTTAAAAATTAGCAACTAGAGTGGCCAAGATGGTGGAGTAGGAGGACCCTGAGCTCATCTCCTCGCATGGGCACACCAAAATTACAACTACAGACCAACTAATAATGAGAAAAATTGGAAGACTAGGAGAATAGGCCTTCTATAACTAAAGAAGAAAGAACCACAATGAGACAGGTAGGAGGAACAGAGATGTGGTGTAATCAAAACCTATACCCTCAGGTGGTTGACCCACAAACAGGAGGATAATTACAACTGCAGAGGTTCTCCCCAAGGAGGAATGGGTTTGAGCCTCACATTGGGCTCCCCAGCCTGGGAAGAGGAGCCCCCAGAATGTGTGGCTCTGAAGGCCAGTGGAACTTCCTTTGGAAGAGCCAGAGGGCCGGAGGAAAGAGAGACTCACTCTTAAAGGGTGCACACAAAATCTCACCTGCTCCAGGACCCAGGGCAGAAGCAGTCATTTGAAAGGAGCCTGAGTCAGACCTACCTGCTGACATTCCCTTAACCCCTCCCTGGAGGTCACCTACAGCTCTGCAGGACAGGTCTTGACCATGCAGGCAGCTTCCTACCCAAACCTCGACATCTAACTCTCTGTAAGGATTTTTTCCTGGTGTAGGAGCCACTCCAGCTAATGGAGCTGGAAGTACTGGGATGTTAACAACCCCCCCTAGGATCAACCTTCAATGAACCAGGAATGGGAATGGGTGGATAAACACTCCTGTTTCCTCCCCTTTTGGAAGAACAATTATAAAGTACATTTTATAAAGTCTCCCAGAGCATCTCAGCAGGGATGAACCCCAGTTGCCCACAGAAGCAACTTAGTAATTAATATACCCATCACTGACTTTCTTCTTCCCCCATCTCACTTCTCTGCTTCTTCATCGAGAATCTGGGATCACACACCAAATAAGGCACCTCCATTCAAAATGCTTCTCTTAGTGTTTGCTTTTAGGTAACTCTTCAAATCAAGACACTTTGTTTAGGGGATAATGCCTTAATATAATAGACTATATATTTAATGATCATGATTTTTACTAATTTTTACTAAATTATATTTTGAAGCATAAAACTAACCAGACATTGGTTCAAGATGACGGAGTAGAAGGATGTGCTCTCTCTCCCTCTTGTGAGAGCATCAGAATCACAACTAACTGCTGAACAATCATTGACAGAAAGACACTGAAACTCACCAAAAAAGATACCCCACATCCAAGACAAAGGAGAAGCCACAATGAGACAGTAGGAGGGGCACAATCACAATAAAATCAAATCCCATAATTGCTGGGTGGGTGACTCTCAAACTGGAGAACACTTATACCACAGAAGTCCACCCACTGGAGTGAAGGTTCTGAGCCCCATGTCAGGCTTCCCAACCTGGAGGTCTGGCAATGGGAGGAGGAATTCCCACAGAATCAGACTTTGAAGGCTAGTGGGATTTGATTGCAGGACTTCAACAGGACTGGGGTAAACAGAGACTCCACTCTTGGACGGCATACACAAAGTAGTGTGCACATCGGGACCCAGGGGAAGGAGCAGTGACCCATAGGAGACTGAACCAAACCTACCTGCTAGTGATGGAGGGTCTCCTGCAGAGGTGGCAGGTGGCTGTGTCTCACTGTGAGGACAAGGACACTGGCAGCAGAAGTTCTGGGAAATACTCCTTGGTGTGAGCCCTCCCAGAGTCCGCCATTAGCCCCAAAAAAGAGCCCTGGTAGGCTCCAGTGTTGGGTTGCCTCAGGCCAAACAACCAACAGGGAGGGAACCCAGCCCCACCCATCAGTAGACAAGCAGATTAAAGTTTTACTGAGCTCTGCCCACCAGAGCAACACCCAGATCTACCCACCACCAATCCCTCCCATCAGGAAACTTGCACAAGCCTCTTAGACAGCCTAATCCACTAGAGGGCAAACAGCAGAAGCAAGAAGAAATACAATCCTGCAGCCTGTGGAACAAAAACCACATTCACAGAAAGATAGAGAAGATGAAAAGGCAGAGGGTTATGTACCAGATGAAGGAACAAGATAAAAGCCCAGAAAAACAACTAAATGAAGTGGAGAGAGGCAACCTTCCAGAAAAAGAATTCAGAATAATGATACTGAAGATGATCCAGGACCTCGGAAAGAGAATGGAGGCAAAGATCAACAAGATGCAAGAAATGTTTAACAAAGAGCTAGAAGAATTAAAGAACAAACAGACAGAGATGAACAATACAATAACTGAAATGAAAACTACACTAGAAGGAATCAATAGCAGAATAACTGAGGCAGAAGAACGGATAAGAAGACAGAATGGTGAAGTTCACTGCTGCAGAACAGAATAAAGAAAAAAGAATAAAAAGAAATGAAGACAGCCTAAGAGACCTCTGGGACAACATTAAACACAACAACATTCACATTATAGGAGTCTGAGAAGGAGAGGAGAGAAAGGACCTGAGAAAATACTGGAAGAGATTATAGTCAAAAACTTCCCTAATATGGGAAAGGAAATAGCCACCCAAGTCCAGGAAATGCAGAGAGTCCCATACAGGATAAACCCAAGGAGAAACATGCCAAGACACATAGTAATCAAATTGGCAAAAATTAAAAACAAAGAAAAATTATTAAAAGCAGCAAGGGAAAAACGACAAATAACATACAAGGGAACTCCCATAATGTTAAGAGCTGATTTCTCAGCAGAAACTCTACAAGCCAGAAGGAAGTGCCATGACATATTTAAAGTGATGAAAGGGAAGAACCTACAACCAAGATTACTCTACCTGGCAAGGATCTCATTCAGATTCAATGGAGAAATCAAAAGCTTTACAGACAAGCAGAAGCTAAGAGAATTCAGCACCACCAAACCAGCTCTACAACAAATGCTAAAGGAACTTCTCTAAGTGGGAAACACAAGAGAAGAAAAGGACCTACAAAAACAAACCCAAAACAATTAAGAAAATGGTAATAGGAACATACATATTGATAATTATCTTAAATGAAAATGGATTAAATGCTCCAAGCCAGAGACACAGGATCGCTGAATGGATACAGAAACAAGACCCATATATATGCTGTCTACAAGAGACCCACTTCAGACCTCGGGACACATACAGACTGAAAGTGAGGGGATGGAAAAAGATATTCCATGCAAATGGAAATCAAAAGAAAGCTGGAGGAGCAATACTCATAGATAAAAAAGACTTTAAAATAAAGAACGTTACAAGAGACAAGGAAGGACACTATGTAATGATCAAGGGATCAATCCAAGAAGAAGATATAACAATTAAAAATATATATGCACCGAACATAGGAGCACCTCAATACATAAGGCAACTGCTAACAGCTATAAAAGAGGAAATTGACAGTAACACAATAATAGTGGGAAACTTTAACACCTCACTTACACCAATGGTCAGATCATCCAAACAGAAAATTAATAAGGAAACACAAGCTTTAAATAACACAATAGACCAGATAGATTTAATTGATATTTATAGGACATTCCACGCAAAAACAGCAGGTTACACTTTCTTCTCAAGTGCGCACGGAACATTCTCCAGGATAGATCACATCTTGGGTCACAAATCAAGTCTCAGTAAATATAAGAAAATTAAAATCATATCAAGTAACTTTTCTGACCACAACACTATGAGATTAGAAACCAATTACAGGGAGAAAACCTAAAAAACACAAACACAAGGAGGCTAAACAATACGTTGCTAAATAACTAAGAGATCACTGAAGAAATCAAAGAGGAAATCAAAAAATACCTAGAGACAAATGGCAATGAAAACACAACGATCCAAAACCTATGGGATGCAGCAAAAGCAATTCTAAGAGAGAAGTTTATAGCTATACAATCCTACCTCAAGAAACAACAAACGTCTCAAATAAACAATCTAAGCTTACACCTAAAAGAACTAGAGAAAGAAGAACAAACAAAACCCAAAGTTAGTAGAAGGAAAGAAATCATAAAGATCAGAGCAGAAATAGATGAAATACAAACAAAGAAAACAATAGCAAAGATCAATAAAACTAAAAGCTGGTTCTTTGAGAAGATAAACAACATTGATAAACCATTAGCCAGACTCATCAAGAAAAAGAAGGAGAAGACTCAAAATCAATAAAATTAGAAATTGAAAAGGAGAAGTTACAACAGACATTGCAGAAATACAAAGCATCATAAGAGACTAATACAAGCAACTCTATGCCAATAAAATGGACAACCTGGAAGAAATGGACAAATTCTTAGAAAGGTATAACCTTCCAAGACTGAACCAGGAAGAAATCAAAAATATGAACAGACTGATCACAAGTAATGAAATTGAAACTGGGATTAAAAATCTTCCAACAAAGAAAAGTCCAGTACCAGATGGCTTCAGAGGTGAATGCTATCAAACATTTAGAGAAGAGCTAAAACCTATCCTTCTCAAACTCTTCTAAAAAATTTCAGAGGAAGGAACACTCCCAAACTCATTCTATGAGACCACCATCACCCTGATAGCAAAACCAGACAAAGATACTACAAAAAAAGAATATTACAGACCAATATCACTCATGAATATAGAAGCAAAAATCCTCAACAAAATGCTAGCAAATAGAATCCAACAACACATTAAAAGCATCATACACCATGATCAAGTGGGATTTATCCCAGGGATGCAAGGATTCTTCAATATACGCAAATCAATCAATGTGATACACCACATTAAGAAACTGAAGAAGAAAAACCATATGATCATCTCAATAGATGCAGAGAAAGCTTTTGACAAAATTCAACACCAATTTATGATAAAAACTCTCCAGAAAGTGGGCATAGAGGGAACCTACCTCAACATAGTAAAGACCATATATGACAAACCCACAGCAAACATCATTCTTAATGGTGAAAAACTGAAAGCATTTCCTCCAAGATCAGGCACAGGACAAGGATGTCCACTCTCACCACTATTATTCAACATAGTTTTGGAAGTCCTAGCCATGGCAATCAGAGAAGAAAAAGAAATAAAAGGAATACAGATTGGAAATGAAGAAGTAAAACTGTCACTGTTGGCAGATGACATGATACTATACATAGAGAATCCTAAAGATGTTACCAGAAAACTACTAGAGCTAATCAGTGAATTTGGTAAAGTAGCAGGATACAAAATTAATGTGGAGAAATCTCTTGCATTCCTTTACACTAATGATGAAAAGTCTGAAAGAGGAATTAAGGAAACACTCCCATTTACCATTTCAACAAAAAGAATAAAATACCTAGGGATAAAGCTACCTAGGGAGACAAAAGATCTGTATGCAGAAAACTATAAGTCACTTATGAAAGTAATTAAACATGAAACAAACAGATGGAGAGATATACCTTGTTCTTAGATTGGAAGAATCAATATTGTGAAAATGACTATACTACCAAAAGGAATCTACAGATTCAGTGCAATCCCTATCAAATTACCAATGGCATTTTTTACAGAACTAGAACAAAAAATCTTAAAAATTTGTATGGAAACACAAAAGATCCCGAATAGCCAAAGCGGTCTTGAGGGAAAAATACGGAGCTGGAGGAATCAGGCTCCTGGATTTCCGACTATACTACAAAGTTACAGTAATCAAGACAATATGGTATTGGCACAAAAACAGATATATAGATCAATGGAACAGGATAGAAAGCCCAGAGATAAACCCACACACCTATGGTCAACTAAGTTATGACAATGGAAGCAAGGATATACAATGGAGAAAAGAAAGTCTCTTCAAGAAGTCGTGCTGGGAAAACTGGACAGCTACATGTAAAAGAATGAAATTAAAACACTCCCTAACACCATTCACAAAAATAAACTCAAAATGGATTAGATACCTAAATGTAAGACCGGACACTATAAAACTCTTAGAGGAAAACTTAGGGAGGACACTCTTTGACATAGATCCACCTCCTAGAGTAATGGAAATAAAAACAAAAATAAACAAATGGGACCTAATGAAACTTAAAATTTTTTGCAAAGCAAAGGAAACTACAAACAAGATGAAAAGACAACCCTCAGAATGGGAGAAAACATTTGCAAATGAAGCAACTGACAAAGGATTAATCTCCAAAATACATAAACAGCTTATGCAGCTCAATATTAAAAAGCAAACAACCCAGTCAAAAAATGGGCAGAAGACCTAAATAGACATTTCTCCAAAGAAGACATACAGATGGCCAAGATGCACATGAAAAGCTGTCCAACATCACTAATTATTAGAGAAATGCAAATAAAAATTACAATGAGGTATCACCTCACACCAGTTAGAATGGGGGTCATCACAAAATCTACAAACAACAAATACTGGAGAGGGTGTGGAGAAAAGGGAACCCTCTTGCACTGTTGGTGGGAATGTAAATTGATACAGCCACTATGGAGAACAGTATGGAGGTTCCTTAAGAAACTAAAAATAGAATTACCATATGACCCAGCAATCCCACTACTGGGCATATACCCATAGAAAAGCATAATTCAAAAAGACACATGCACCCCAATGTTCATTGCAGCACTATTTATAATAGCCAGGACATGGAAGAGCCTAAATACCCCTTAACAGATGAATGGATAAAGAAGCTGTGGTACATATATACAATAGAATATTACTCAGCCATAAAAAGGAATGAAATTGGTTCATTTGTAGAGACGTGGTTGGATCTAGAGACTGTCATACAGAATGATGTAAGTCAGAAAGAGAAAAACAAATATCGTATATTAACGCATACCTGTGGAACCTAGAAAAATGGTACAGATGAACGGGTTTGCAGGGCAGAAATTGAGACATAGATGCAGAGAACAAACATATGGACACCAAGGGGGGAAAGTGGTAGGGTGGGGGTGGTGTTGTGATGAATTGGGAGATTGGTATTGACATATATACACTAATATGTATAAAATGGATAACCAATAAGAACCTGCTGTATAAAAAAATAAACAAAATTCAAAAAAAAAATAAATAAATAAAGCAAGTAAAAAATAAATAAATAAAACTACCAACCAAACTTTCCTCACCCTACAGTCTAAAAAATTTCAAGAAACTGGTCATGCCCAAAAAAGAATTATGTTATAATAATTAATTTTAAATAATCATTTTTAAAAGATGGAAGCACTAGTTAAACATACTTTTGGGATCCAGGCATTCTTTGTTTCTCCACTCTAAGTCCCGAATGTGTATGCAATTAGAGTGTGGACGACATTTGTGCTGTCCAATATGGTAGCCACTACCCATACGTGGTTAAATTAAGATTATATAAAATTAAAAATTCAGTTTCTTAACTGCACTAGCCACATTTGAAGGACAGACTAGCACATGTAACTAGTAGCTACCATTGGACGGTGCAGATATAGAACATTTCCATTATTGCTAAAAGCTGTATGGGATAGCACGAAGCTAGGATCTCATGGTTGGCAAATACCATGGGGAGGACAGTCCTCCACTTATTCATGATAGACAGGCACACTGATCACACCATGCTTTCCTTTGAGCTTGTCTTTAGTTTCACAGCCTTTCCAAAAACAAAACTCCAGACTGTCATTTCCAAACTATTGGAACTGGCACATGTATTATTAGTCAGGGTCATGCTAACCTTTGCTGCAGCAAAAAATTAACCCTGAAAATCACTGGCTTTCTCAGACAAGTTTTAATGTGAGTTAGGTAACCCTCAAGCACAACCATCTTCTATGCTCTACACAATCCAGGCTGGAAAGAGCATTATTTTAATGCATGGGCTTCGTCAAAATTACACTTCCCTGGGACTTTTTCTCTAGAAATTTTAGAAGAGACCTTTCCATTTAGTGAGTCATTTTCTAAAATTCTTGGAAGTTTTCTAGAAAAAAAGTTTTTGGATTCTCAAAGAGTATGAGAAAAGTTTCTAGTACTTAAAATTACTAGGAAATGATTTTAGTATATAAAGAGATTAACTCATGAAATAATAGCCCTGTTTGTCCCTATTTAACATGTAAAATGTTAATGGAGGCTCCATCAAATGGGGGCTCTGGTAAAAATAATTTCTCCGGAAAACAGATCTTTTTAAGAGCAGAATGCTTTGACTATTTCCAAATGGTTACTTCACCCCTCCCCCTAGCAGAAGCATAAGGGAATTTTTCTCCGATTTTCCCTACGGGACTCTGGCAGGGCTCCTGGAGGTAAAACTCATAAATATGCCCCCGTCCCCTCCACCACGACTGGGTGCCCTGGAGTTTTTAACTCTCAGGCTTGTCCACCCTGAACCTCCAGCAATCCATCAATTCCAGTTTGGGTTTTTCTGCCCCAGTGCTGGTTCTTGCTGAGGTTTTAGCTCATGGCTTAATGATCTGGTAAGTTGTGATGCTCTGAATCTGCCTGTCCATCTCTCCAATTTTGGGTGCAGTGGTTTGCCCTGGGACCTCAATTTTCTGATAGAGCTAAGGAGAGTTGTTGAGTTTCAGTTTGTTCAGCTTTTTACTTATTGTTAGAATGAAGCTATCACTTCTAAGCTCCATACACACTGGGCCAGAAACCAAAAGTGCACTTTTCTTTTCCTTAATGAGTTATGTGTTTCTTTTGTTAAGTCGAGATGGGCTGCTCCTTTCTCTCTCCTGCCCCTTTCTTTCTCTTTTTCCACTCTAAACTTTCTTAGCCAAAGCCATCTTTATTGTTCTGATTAAAAGTGGCTTCTTTCACTAATGTTTTCTTCCCTGTGGTTATGGTTATTAACTTTCTCTACCCCAAGTGCATTGGACCTAAAACTCATTATTACATCTCAAGTGTTCTCTTTACCCTACTTATAAAGAAACTTGTCACAGTGACTCAGTCATTAGGAATTCTTTCTCTATAGAGTGACACACCACGTAATCATTTCAAACACTTATAGGGCATATGCTGCAATTATAGGACAAAAAAAGCAATGAGCAAATTGGCATGTCCATTGGAACCCAAGTACCTGCTGTTTGTATGTTCCCAGCTGGCCCATCTCTCATAGCACAGCTTCTGTTTCTTAATTTTTAGGACTTTGCACTAAAAACAGACTGATTGGTTTGCCACCCAATGAGCTAGATTTTCTCTTCGGTTATTTCTGGACAGGCTGAAGTAATATTGACCTGATTGCTCTCTTCTTCCAAACCTTATTCTTCCAAGATGAGGCTTTTTTGAAGAATTTTCTGTTAGTTCTTCAGAAGAAGAAATAAAACCCAGGTAGAGGTGACATGTCTGTAATTTGTAACCTTGTACTAGATAGCATAAGTGCTTTGAACTACTAAGGACCAGTCTGACTGATTTTGGGGGGGATGTCTCAATTTCCCATATATTGGCTTTTATATCAATATATGAATAGATAAAATATATTTGCCTCTTGCACCCTCCTAGATATTTTTACAGATGTGCTGGCTTTGAGCAATCAGGTTACAGTAAACTCAGGGTTATCCCGCCAGGCCAAGGAACAACCTTCTCTAGTTAATCACATTGCCTTATTAATTGAGATGCACAGATTTTCAAATAATTAAGAAATATATCTCACACAGGTTTGTGTTAAACGGAATCTAATTTTCTTTGATGATTCAGAGGTCATTTTAACTCTGATGTTACTTAATCATCATTATTAGGAAAACCAATTGCCAGTTAAGCAAGATGCAGATTAAACAGTTTTTAGAACTTAATAACACCAAGCTCCATTCTTTTTAGAAGTTTTCCATATTCCCTACTATTTAAATCAAAGATCATATTTCTAAAGCTATATGTCTTCCTCCCATGATCTCCCCAGGTTACATAGATTTCTTCAAAGTTTTGTTTTCTTCTGTAAACTAAGGGCCAGGAACAATGCCTGACACATATTAAAAGCTCAATAAGTATGTGTTGAATGGAGGAATGAACGATTATGTTCATAAAATATATTTCGAGGCCTCCTTCTTACTCCAGGGAGAACCATTAACTCTACCTAGGAGCCTATCAGTTTTTCATGCCTCCATTCCTACCAAACTATCCAGAGCGTTCTTGGAAAATACGCATTGCTCATTTTCTTCAGACTTTTTAGAGAACAAACCTCAGAAATGGTACAGAATTACCATACTTTCTCTCTATAAAGTCTCCTCATGTCAACTTATGAATATCATCTCAGTACCAAATATTATCCATATAAGTAGTTCTTTCTGCCTGACCAATGCCACCAAGGGCAGACCTTGCAGAAGCAAAGTTGATCACGTGACATCTCCCACCTGCCCTCATGCAGGTCCCTCCTCTCAGTAGTCACAGCCTCCTCAGAGAGGCCTGAGTTCCATTTAACAGGGGAAAGCCTATTTGTTCTTTCACTCTTTTTTTTTTAATTTATTCATTATTTTTGGCTGTGTTGGGTCATCCTGCTATGCGCCGGCTTTCTCTAGTTGCCACGAGCAGGGGCTACTCTTCGTTGCGGTGCGCGGGCTTCTCATTGTGGTGGCTTCTCGTGTTGCGGGGAATGGGCTCTAGAGTGCGCAGGCTTCAGTATATGTGGCATGCGGGCTCAGTAGTTGTGGCTTGTGGGCTCTAGAGTGCAGGCTCAGAATTTGTGGCACAAGGCCTTAGTTGATCCTTGGCATGTGGGATCTTCCCAGACCAGGGCTCGAACCTGTGTCCCCTGCATTGGCAGGTGGATTCTTAACCACTGCGCCACCAGGGAAGCCCTGTTCTTTCACTCTTACAGCAAAATAAGATTTAGATGCAAGGCCCCAGGCAGGAAAGAGCAATAGCTTGCATTCTTACTAAGGTGGAATCTTTCTGAGAGTAGATTTGAGAAAGATGAAGGTGAGCAGATTCACAAAGAGATCTGAAGCCAGAGAAAGGAGGTCTAGAGGTCTAAGGGCCAGGAGAGGATGAAAGACAAAAAAATGCAGCCTTATCTACCCATTTAGGGGCAATTTAAACACACAATTGCTTTTACACAGAGTTGTAAGTTTGCTCTTTAAATCTTTAGTTACCACCGGTCTCCAAACTGCCATACAAAATGGAAGATGCTTTTTCCAAAGGAAAAGATGGTTTTGGTTTCAAAATTTACTTTCTCACTTTTGAGTGAAAAAGTACAAAAACTAAGAAAAATCTCAATTAGATTCATGAATGCATTGCATAACCCACACTTTGCCTCTCTAAGTTTTTTGTCTGTGATTTCTCTTCATTCTGGCTTATCTATTGACCACAGGCTGTCTGCACATATTAAGCAAGACAAAGTATATCTCTGGTATTTCCATAAATGTATCTATTTTCCCTGCTTTCTCGACCTTTGCACACTAACCTACTATCACACTTGTTTTAAACATAATGATTACATCCATTCCAGTTTCAAGTAGTTGTGACCATTTTAGCCTGTGAATCTCAAATAATGACAACTCACTAAGTCACACATAACTTTTCCCTCTTGCATGGAACACTCATTCCCTATAATATGTCAGTGGTTTCTTAGAATTTTACCTTAAAAATATAACGAACACTCTGATACTGTATTTAAACTTTTGAAGATTTTCTGCATTAATTTTGATTTTTTAAAATATTGTTCATTGTTTCACTCTTGCAGCAAAATAAAGTTTAAATGCAAGGCTCAGGCAGGGGAGAGCAATGCCTTACGTTCTTACTAAGGTGGAATCATTTGTTCCATGCAAATGGTAACCAAAACAGAGCAGGGGTGACTATACTTAAAAATACACTTTATATCAAAACCTGTTACAAGAGACAGGGAATATTATTTAATGATAAAGGTATCAGTTTGCAAAGAAGACTAACAATTATAAATATTTATGCACCAAACCTCAGAGCTTCTACACATACAAAGCAACTTTGGCCAAATTGAAGGGAGAAATAGACAGAAACACAGTAATAGTAGAAGACTTCAATATCTCACTTTCAATAATGATCAGAATGAGAATGAGACAGACCCATAAGAAAACAGGACTTGAACAACACTATAGACCAACTGTACTTAAAAAACATACAGAGAACACACCACCCAACAACAGAATATATATTCTTTTCCAGTGCATCTGGAACACTTTACAGGATTAGGCTAAAAGGCAAGCCTAAACAAATTCAAGAAGATTGAGATCATATAAAGTATCTTTTCTAATCACAATGGAATGAAACTAGAAATCAATTGTATAAGAAAAACTGGCAAATTCACAAATATGCCAAAACTAAACAATACTCTTAAAGAACCAATGGGTGAAAGTCACAAGAGAAATTAGAAAATGTCTTGACACAAATGGAAATGAAAACACAACTTAGCAAAACTTATGAGATACAGTTAAAGCAGTGCTATGAGAGAATTTTATCACAGTAAATTTCTATATTAAAAAAGAAAGATCTTAAACCAACAATGTAAGCTTACACTAGAAACTATAACAAACTAACCAAAATCTAGCATAAGGAAGAAAATAATAAAGATTAGACCAAAGATAAATGAAATAGACAATAGAAAAACTAACAAAAAATCAATGAAACTAAAAGTTGGGTTTTTTGAAAATATCAACAAAACTGACAAACCCTTTTTAAGATTAAGAAAAATGGAGAGAAGTCTCAAATAACTACAGAAATGAAAGAGGGGACATTACAACCAATGCTACAGAAATAAAAAGGACTATAAGAAAATAGTCTGAACTCTTAAAACTCAATATATAGAGGTTTCCAGGGGTTGCAGGGTGGCAACGGGGAGGGATGAATAAGTGAAACACATAGGATTTTTAGAAGAGTGAAACTATTTTGAATGATATCATAGTGATGGATATATGTCATTATACATTTGTCTAAACCCAAGAGTGAGCCGTAATGCAAACTACAGACTTTGGGTGATTATGCTATGTCAATGTAGGTTCACCCTTGGTAACAAATGTACCATTCTGGTAGGGGATATTGATAATGGAGTATAGCATGCCTGTGTCAGGGGGGAGGTAAATGGGAAATCTCTATACCTTCCCCTCAATTTTGCTGAGAACCTTAAACTGCTCTAAATAAAATAAAGCAAAGCAAAATAAAATAAAATAAAGAATTAAACCAATCCTCTAAAAACTCTTCAAAAAAAAAAAAATGAAGAGGATTGAATACCTCCAGCTAATTGCATGAGGGCAGTATTACCCTGATATCAAAGCCAGGCAAAGATACTACAGAAGAAAAGGAAACTACAGATGAATATTCTTGGTTAGTATTTGTGCAAATTCCTTAAAAATTACTATCAAGTCAAATTCAACAGCATACGAAAAGGATTATACACCATGACAAGTGTGACTTTTTCATAGAATGCAAAGATGGCTCAACATAAAAAAAATCAATATACCACATTAACAGAATGAAAGACAAAAACCACATGATCATCTTATTTGATGTAGAAAAAGCATTTGACAAGATTCAATGCTCTTTCATGATAAAAAAAAAAAAAAAAACTCAGGAAATTAAGAATAGAAGGAAACTATCTCAACATAATAAAGGCATTTATGAAAAGTCCACAGCTGACATCATACTCAATTGTGAAAGACTGAAATCTTTTCCTCTAAGATCAGAAACAAGGCAAAGAAGCCCAGTTTTGTCACTTCTATTCAACATGGTATTAGAAATTCTAGCCAGAGAGATTACACAAGTAAAAGAAATAAAAGTCAACCAAATCAGAAAGAAAGAAGTAAAATTACTCTGTTCATAGAAAACATAATCTTATAAGTGGAAGACTCTCAATATTCCATATACCCCCCCCCAAAAAAAAAAAGAGAGAGAGAGAGAACTGTTAGAACTAATCATCAAATTCAGCAAAGATGCAGGATGCAAAATCAATACAAAAAAATCCGTGTGTCTCTATACATGAACAATCTGAAAAAGAAATTAAGAAAACAATTCCATTTATAATAGCCTCAGATATTATTATAAAATACGTGAGAATAAACCTGACCAAGGAAAACTATACTAAAAACTACAAAACATGGCTGAAAGAAATTACAGAAGGCACAAATATGCAGACACATTTTGTCTTCATGGATTGGAAGACTTCACATTGTTAACATGTCTATACTACCCAAAGTGATCTGCAGATTCAAAGCAATCCCTGTTAAAATCCCAATGGCAATTTTTGCAGAAATGGAAAAATTTATCTTAAAACTCATATGGAAACTCAGGGGACACCAAATAGCCAAAACGATTTTGAAAAAGAAAAAGTTGAGGGACTCATATTTCCTGATTTCAAAACATTAAAAACTTCAGTAATCAAAATTGTGTGGTATTGGCATAAATACAGACAAATTGTCTAATGGAATACAATGAGAACATGGAAAAAAACCCCTCATGTATATAGTCAACTGATCTTTGATAAGGTATCAGGACCACTCAATGGAGAAAGAATAGTCTCTTCAAATAGTGCTGAGAAAACAGGATGTCCACATGCAAAAAAATTAAGCTGGAGCTTTATCTTTCAACATACAGAAATTACTTCAAAGTGGCTTAAAGACCTAAATAAAAGACGTAAAATTATTAAACCCCTAAAAGAAAACACATGGGGAAAGCTTCATGACATTGGACTTGGTGATGGTTTCTTGCATATGACACCAACAGAATAACAGGTTAACAAAAGCAAAAACAGACAAATGGGACTACATTAAACTTAAAAACTTCTGTGCATCAAAATACACAATCAACAGGGTAAAACGTCAACCTATGGAATGGGAGAAAATATTTGCAAATTACAGATCTGATAAGGGGTTAACGTACAGAATATATAAAGAACTCTTACAACTCAACAAGAAAAAAAAAAATCAAATCACCTGATTACAAAAAGAGCAAATAAATAGACATTTCTCCAAAGATGATATGTAAGTGGTCACAGGCAACAAGCATATGAAAAGATGCTTAACATCGTTAAGCATCAGAGAAATGTAAACCAAACCATAATGTGGTATCACCTCACACCCATTAGGATTGCTACTATCCAAACCAAAAACAAAAGCAGATAATAACAAGCGTTGACAAGGATATGGAGAAAGCAGAACCCTTGTGCACTGTTGGTGGAATTGTAAAATGGTGCAACCTCTATGGAAAACAGTATAGAGGTTCCTCAAAAAATTAAAAACAGAATTACCATGTAATCCAGCAATCCCACTTTTGGCTATACATCCAAAAGATTTGAAAATAAGGTCTCAAAGAGATATTTGCACACCCATGTTCATAGCATCACTATTTATAACAGCCAAGAGGTAGAAGCAACACAAATGTCCACCAATGGATGAATGGAAAAAGTACAGTTGGTATATACATACAATGGATTTTTATTCAGTCTTATAAAAAGAAGGAAATCCTGTTACATACTCAACATGAATGAACAGAGAACATTTTGCTAAGTGAAATAAGTTAGTCACAAAAGTAGAAATACTGCATGATTCCACTAATATGAGGTATCTAAAGTAATCAAATTCATAGAAACAAGAAAGTAGAAATTTGGTTGCCAGGGACTGGTAACCAAAGTGGTAAAAGTGGAGTTGTTGTTCAGTGGGTATAGAGTGTCACATTTGCAAGATGAAAGACTTCTGGAGAGGTGTTTCATAGCACTGTGACTAAACTTAACACCACTGAACTCTAGACTTAAAAACGACTAAGATGATAAATTTTTATATGTTTTTTACCACAATAAAAAATATTGTATTAAATATTATTTATCTTTATTACTGAGGTTTTTTGGGTTTCTTTTTTTTGGCATCCACTTAAATTTTGCACTTTAGATGAGGGCCTTGTCCCAGTCCCAGCTCTGCACTGCCCTACTAACCAAGGGATATAACTGAAATGGTGGGAAAGAAATTGAAATAAAAATGTTCTGAGGGTGAAAAGGGACCAAATTTCTCCAAATTCCTTTCATTTCTCTCTCTATCCATCAAGAAATATGTATACTTGGTCCTTGACAAGAAAGACACCAGCAGAGATATTAACCCTACTGAACATCTCAAAGATCCTGGTATCACATCGTGCTCCAAAAACCATTCAAATGGTAGAGGAATCCTATTAGTCATTCAGCACCACATAGTCTCCCCAGAGGACAAGAGACCTCAGATGGTCTGAATAAACATCAAACTTGGTTTTTAAAATGGCATTTAGAATTGAGTAGCAATGCAGCTCATAGAAATTGTAGCTTAGAGCCCAGATATGATAGATATTTGAATACACAATTCTGAAAACAGCTAATTTCTCTATAAGAAGCATACTCTCTAAAAGAACAAAAAAATCAGAATGCAAAAAATGGGGAAGATAATCAGTATTTAATAAGACTTGTTCCACTTCAGTGAAAAGAAGTAAAGTTGATAATCTTATCCCTTAAGCCTGCCATTTTTTAATGTCTTTATTGTATTCCAAATGCACTCAGAAAAGTCCACTAATGAGATATTTTGGAATATTTGTTCTAATACATTCAATATGTATTTGAGCATCCTCTGTTACTAACACTGAGGATACGGTTGTGAAAAAAAAAAAAAAAAAAAAAAAACCTCCAATTTCTTGAATAAGAAAACACACTAGAAATCTTACTTACTTTCCCTCTTGATTTTTACACATTGAAGAGAGATTTGGGAAACTTGAAAAGGGAATGAAATCCAAGCATTTCTAAATCAAAGGCCCCCACATAGTTTACTGTGGACCTCAATTTTTTCAGTAGTGTTTAATGCCCAGCCAAATCTCACTCTCTGTGGCCTTCAGCCATCTGAACTATGTAAAGTTCTCTAGCAACAAAGACTTACCTAAGAGTAGGTTTTGTTTGTTTGTTTGGGTTTTTGTTTGTCTGGGATTTTGGGGGGGAGTTATATTGATTTTTTAAAAAAAACTTTATACTGGTGTATAGTTGATTAACAATGTTGTGTTAGTTTCAAGTGTACAGCAAAGTAATTTAGTTATACATATACATGTATCTATTATTTTTCAAATTATTTTCCCATTTATGTTATTACAGAGTATTGAGCAGAGTTCCCTGTGCTATACAGTGGGTCCATGTTGGTTATCTATTTTAAATATAGCAGTGTGGACATGTCAATCTCAAACTCCCAGTCTATACCTACCCCCACCCTTCCTAACCATAAATTCATTCTCTAAGTTTGTGATTCTGTTTCTGTTTTGTAAATAAGTTCATTGGTATCATTTTTTTTTAGATTCCTCGTATAAGCGATATCATATGATACTTGTCTTTCTCTGTCTTCACTTAGTATGATAATATTCAGGTCCATCCATGTTGCCACAAATGGTGTTATTTCATTCATTTTAATGGCTGATGTGTGTACACACATATATATATATATAATATATATATTATATAAATATACCACATCTTCTTATCTTCTTTATCCATTCATCTGTTGATGGACATTTAGGTTGCTTTCATGTCTTGGCTATTGTAAACAGCACTGCAATGAACATTGCAGTGCATATACACTTTCGAACCATGTTTTTCTCCAGATATATGCCCAGGAATGGGATTGCTGGATCATATGGTAGCTTTATTTCTAGTTCCTTAGGGAACATCCATACTGTTCTCCATAGTGGCTGTACCAATTTATATTCCCAATAACAGTGTAGGAGGGTTCCTTTTTCTCCACACCCTCTCCAGCATTTATTGTTCATAGACTTTTTGATGATGGCCATTCTGACTGGTGTGAGATGATATCTCATTGCATTGTAGTTTTGATTTGCATTCACCTAGGAGTAGTTTTGCAAATGACTTGTTGACAGAGTGCTGCCAAGAAAAACCACTAAGGGAGAGAGAGAAGCAGGATGGAGCAGGGAAAGGAGCTGATAACAATGTGGTCTCAGCTGAAGTCTAGACTCAGTGTGAGCCTATGAGGAGCTCTGGAGTATGAATTTCACCACAGAGTGGTCTTACGTGAAGCAAAGGGGTAGGCTTGAAAATCCAACATCATTCAGCCATTGGCCATGGCTACCTCAGACCTACAGTGGGTGGGTTATGGAGACTAGGGGATAAGCACCCAGGCATCATCACAGGTGAGGTGGCTCTCATCAGCTAAGGACCACTGGAGGATGGATTCACAAGACCAGTAAAGGAGATCTAGGCATAGTAATAACAGTATCTACTGGGCATAAAAAGTCTGAGTTTTTCAGGGAAACAGCCACAAAGTGGCAGATTTTGAAAAGCTAAAGGATGAAAATATCCCTCCCCCTAGAGAAATGTTCTGAAGAATTTCTTAGTGATGCCCAAGGTCTTCTCCAGTCAACCATATTTTCTTAAATATGTGGCCTGTCCCCATTCATTCTCATATCCCAAGAAATCTGGAGCACGATTATTCAGTGAGTAGTAGAGAAAGCTCTCCCAGAACTGTTGAGCTAGACCCAACTTTAGATATCTGTTCCAACAGCTTTCAGATATTGGTCTCCAAGAACTCTCACCAGAATACCTGTGGAAATCCAATCTATAGATCCCATGAAAGGGGACTCCCACTGGTTGGAGGGTGGAGGATGGAAATCAATCCCTCATAGACATTGGTGGCTCCCATTGGGCTACAAGGGATGCATTTTCCCTTCAACTATTAGCATGTGTCTCAGGTCAGATTCCCTAGAAGCAAAGTCTCATGTTGGGGTTCTTGCAAGTGATGTATTGATGGAGTGGTCTCAGGAGAAACCTGTAAGGGGATGGGGAGCAGAATAGGGCAGGGAAAGAGCTAGACAGGATGTGGGTTCAGATAAAACAAACAAACAAGCACAATGATCTAGTTCAAGTTTGTCCTTGTGTAGCAGCATCGCTGAGAGGTCCAGACACTTGCTGACAGCCCCACAGCTCCCTAGTGGTGGACGAGGGCTTGAAGATGGGTGAGCTCATGCCCATTGCAGAGCTATTCTCATGATGTCTGTTTTAGGATATGTTCCCAAGAAGCTGATTCTGAAAAGATTATTTTGCAAGTGTTTTATTGAGAGGGTGATCTCAGAAGAAACCTCTAAGAAAGTGAGGGAAACAGAGCAGAGGGAGAAGCTGAACAAGGAAATGGTGTCCTCTGGTGTCTGGCTTAAGACTGACCCCACAGGGAAGTTTGACGGGGACCACAGTTATGTCCTAAATTGAGGCAAGGAGCCAAGATTTTGTACCCCAGTATCAATCAGTCATTGGTTTGGGGCTGTAGGGAAGGCACAGCTTCCCCGGCATTTCCTGGAGAGGACCAGGGGCAGGTCTCTGAATAGGAAGCAGCTGTGAGTCATTAGCTTTCCACATTCACAGCAGCTGCTGGAAGGGGATGAACTGAGGGGCACTGGACAGGCACCAATAACTTTTACTACAAATCCTCACGGACTCCCTTGTGGTTTCAGTGACTGAATGTGACTTCCAATGCGATAAGAGCCCAAACCCAGAGGAACCACTTGAAAAGGCAAAATCACAGCTCCCGCCTACAGTTTCCATTTGGTCTTCTGTTTCCCCCCCCACCCCATAGTGTAAGTTTTACAAAAAAAAAATTTTTTTTTTAAATACACTTCCATTTAAGTTGTCCCTAAAGAAGCCAACTTTGGAATCCAAAAGGAAGTTGCCAAATATATAGATAAACGTACGTTTATGGAGGAGGAGGTTCACAGCTTCTGTTAGGTTGCTCCTTTCCAGACTCAGTGGTGGATCTATGCCGGAAGAGCCCCCTTCCAGCAGAACCCTGCCCTCAACACCCACATCCCTCCTCCTCCGGCTTGGAGTCACATTCAGGGAGTAATACTCCTGGGTGTGTTACTATGGCTACCCTCCTCTGAATAGTCTATGTGGGTTCTAAATAGCTTTCCAATCAGCCATGGGTTTTTTGCATTTTGTTGTGGTTTTTTTTGGCCCGCAGCCAGTCTTTTTTCTTTTCCCCACCATGAGGTTTTGAAGGACCTTGTTGTCTTGGTTTTGTTTTTAGGAGGAGAGAAAGCAGAGAAGGTATTAGTAGAAGGCAGTTTGGTACAAAGATATCAAACAGAGACGAGAACTAGAAATGTCCTTAAAGATCTAAATCATGCATTTTCAGACTATTTACTGGGGAGCCCTCGCGTTCCTCAGAGGTGGCTCTGGGTTGGTTTTCAGGGCCACAGGGACAGAGAGAACACTGGGCTCAAGCACACACGAAATTACAGTGGCTCCTTTTTTTTTTTTTTTTTTTACCGGTTTTATATGCTATTTCATATTCAAAAAGGATTTGAGCAGCCAGTTTAAAAACATAGGTTCAAAAATCAGGACTGAGTCTGGAACACATGTTGCAAGTCACAATCCACATTCACTGAGTTATTATCTTCACGCATCTCACTGAAATTTTTCTCTGGTTGCAGGAGTCCTCTCTGCCACACAGGCTGGAAGCAGCCCTCAGCCACAGACTGATGGCAGTGGGTGTATAAATGCCCCAGCTCCCTCACCTCACAGGTGGCAATCATATTGTCTGCACTGCCTCCCAGGCTTCCCTAGAGGGATTAAGCCGCAGATGCCCACAGTTGATAACCAGCTTGGTAATGCACCTCCTATTAGCTGCTTTCCCTTCCCTGCCTCACATCCTGCCAACATTTCCTGGGCTCCCTTCCTACCCGGATCAGGTTCTGGGCCAACCCAAACCAAGAAATAGCCCAATGACATTGAATGCACTGATCAAAATTGGATATTCAAAGGAAATAATGTCATACTTTTTTTCTAAATTTTACATTTTTTCTTCTCTTTAAAGATAAAATTAAACTGAATTATTTTTGATGATTGAATGATGAAGGAATGACTTCTTACTGAGGGCAGAGGAAATTCTTGGCAATATGTTAAAAACAACAATCCAGTGATAGAAACTGTTAGAGGTGCAACAAGTGACTAAATCATTCTTCAAAGTGTTTAGGTGAGGAACTCAAGGGACACAGGCAAAGCTTGGATTCAAAACCTAATTTTGGTTCCCCAATTCAGTATCAGTACAATATACCCATTGAACTTTTTATTAATCTGTGATCATCAGTTGATTCTTTTTTTACACATTAGTGGTCCTCAATAAAATATACAGTCTCAATATATATTCAAGTGGTTACATGAAAATAACAATGCATATAAATTACATCAAACGTATATGGCTTAATGTAGAGTTCAAATATTATGACTTTGTATATTTATCAAATATATGAGATTTCATCAACCTTATCTAGTTTGTCTCTTTAGTTCTATAAATTGAGAGATCATATTAAATCTCTAACTTTCTGAATAAAGAGATAAAGGTGGAATAGAAACTTTTCAAAAAGTTTTCCTTTTGTATATTAAAATTTCCCTTTCTTTTTAACAATGGATTCTCCTGGCCTCGATATCATGTGCCTCTGTTTAAATCATATGTGGGACTGTGAGGTCCCTCTACCCTCTACGATGCAGGTTTCTCCCCAGACGAATCTCCGCACCAACTACCAATCTGAAATGTATAGAAGAGAGAGGCTGGGGTCTCAAGGGGAGAAATAGCAAGGCCAAGGTGACTCACCTCTTTAGGATGTATAAAAGCCATCCCTTCCCAGGACCTTACAAATGCTGACCACTTGAAAGGCAATAGCAATGCTCTAGTTATTGCCTCTGCCCATTTTCATGAATTAAAGAGGTGACCCTTGGAGAATTTACTAGATTGTTTTCACTGATGGTCTCAATTAATGGCTTTCCTGTATCCATGCTCATTTCTCTTAACTGTGGAAGTCCCACCCAATCTGACTCTGGGCTCCACCTTGAGATTCACGTTGATCGATCAAGTTCATCAGAAACGATGTTAAGCAGCTCCCAGCCCAGGCCTTAGAAGCTGTTGTGCACTCTCTATTGGAACCCTGCCTCTGGCATGAGAGCAAGCTCTTTCCATGAGAGACCACATGGAGAAGAACCAAGGTGCCCCAACAAACACCCATCCTGCCCCGGAAATACAGCTGACTAGTTGACCAGAAAACAAACACAGAATCATGAAGGAGCCTGCCTGAGACCCAGAGAATCTCTCAG
Source organism: Balaenoptera ricei (assembly GCF_028023285.1). NCBI lineage: Eukaryota > Metazoa > Chordata > Mammalia > Artiodactyla > Balaenopteridae > Balaenoptera > Balaenoptera ricei. The sequence continues at coordinate 40,176,159 of NC_082653.1, read as the reverse complement.
TGGATCCCAGTCCAAACTGCCAACCGACACAATCAGGAGCTAAATGAATACTTGTTGTCTTAAGGCACCAAGTTATAGGATCATTTGTTATGAAGCAATAGCTAGCTAGTACCACTTCCTTACTCTGAAAGAAACTTGGGAAAACATATTTAATGTCCAATGGGTTTATGCTGCCTATGGGACCAAGTTATAGTACCTTAGCTTTACACAGTAGGGATTTCCAGTTCATTGTCCACTTACCTTTAGAGTCTCACACTCACCTCAGAAACCCCTGTATATAAGCAATGAACCTGTCCTCATGAACGTTTCTCCATTCTCTGAAAAAGTTCCCCTACCTTTCCCTTTGGAATAATAACAACAATATAAGAACAGCTACAACATTTATTTAAAGTATGTTACATACTAGGTATTGTTCTAGGAATTCTAAAATTATTATTTTATTTAATTTTCACCATACTTCTAAGAGAAAAGTCCTATCATTATTCTAACTTTAAAGATGAGGAAACTGAGGCATAAATAATTTAAGTAGTTTGTCCAAGGTCATACAGAGGTGGAGTTGAGATTCAATCCTAGAATATCTGCCTCCAGAGGCCCAGGGCTTGCTTAACCCTTGCCCTCTCCTATTCTGTGCCTGGGGCACATAGCCTCTCATTTCAAGACCTCACTTCCCTGACAGAGCCTCCCTTCCATGGCACTGACTGTGTTCCTGTCAGCATTCAAAGACCTCTGCATACTCTCAACAGCCTATATCTATTTTATTGTGCATCATTATCTCCATTTTACAGAAGAAGCAGCTGAGGCACACAGAGATTAAGTTACTCACTCAGTGTCACACAGCATGTTAGTGACAGAACCTTGATTCAAGCAGAGGCCATCTAGTTCCAGAATTCAGGCTCTGTAGCTCATGTCAGGGACAGGCTTCTGTGGCATCCCCCACCAGTAGAGTTGTTCCTTCCTTCCCTCATTATCCCACATCTTCTTATGCAGACCACTGTCCAAGTTTTTGCATTTAGGCCAAAACTTAACTTTCTGACTGTCCATCTTCCTATGAAAGAATTTGCTCTACAAAATTAGGGGCCATATTAGGAGTCATAAAAATTATAGGTTGCCCTTTCTTCCCAGTCTTGTCTGATGGGGAACCATAGATCACACATTTATATATTTAAAGATAAGGAGCTGTAGAGGACACTGGTGGTGGCTGCACTGGTGTCCTTCTTGGGCTGGTGCACCCATGACCCAGCTTCAGGAGTGTTAGCTGGACTCAGTTCACAGCTGTCCTTCTCTCCACAGGTTTTTCCCTCATTCAATAAGAGCCTGCCTCCTAGAAATGCCTGGGAGGTTCCCCCAGCCAAGGACTGACTAATACAGAGGCTCAAAAAACTGAACCCTGCCTCAAGCAGGGACAACTCTGTGGTGAGATTTATATTCTAGAGCTCTCCATGGAATCAAGCTGAAGCGAGTATCCAGATGAGTCTGCATCTTCTCTTGGTTCTTTCCTCTTCCCCATTTTGCTTCCTTCACTGCTTTACATGTTTCTCTTGAGAGTCCTCATTCAGTAAAATGCAGGAAAATCCCCAACCCAGGTTCTGCTTCTAGAAAATCCAACCTAAGACAAGAGCCTTATAATGATATGAAGCAATTTCACTGTGGATAAAAGTGATGTTTATTCAGGGAAAGTGATATGTGTTTATTTTTTTCATGGTAATGTGATTGTTATGGACATCTAACAATAAAAAAATTTTTTTTTATTGTTAGATGTCCATAACAAATTTTTTTTGCTGAAAAAAATTTCCAAAAAAAATTAAGTCTGCATCTGCTTTAATGCAAATTAGGGTAATAACTTGCTAACAGACCTCAAAATGCACTGTGTCGAATAAAGTGGAAATTTATTTATCTCTTACATATCAGTTGGACATTCAGGTTATTGGACCACTTGACTCCACACAATCTTAAAAACTTGGGCTTCTTCTTATGTTTTTCCACCATGCCCTACTTAGGGTGGCTTTCTTTTCCAGCCATTGGAAGCCATGGTATAGAAAGTGACTTGCAGCAAAGAAAAAAGGAATATGAAGGAAGCGCACCAGCCCGCTGAAAGACTCTGTTCAGAAGTGATGTCACTTCTGTCCACATTCCATTGGTGAGAACCAAATCACCACACCCAGCTCTAAGGGAGGGTAGGTACTGCAGTGTAGATGCTCAGCCAGGTAGCATTATATTATTACATTTAAAAAAAAAAAGAGGAGAATGGATTTTGGTGAAGTCAGTAATCCCAGCCATAATCCATACTATTAGTTTTGCATTGGCTCACTGTCTTTTCTAACATTCAGTATAAAGAACATGAGGACACAGGATGTGACAACTTTTCAAATTAACTGCAAAGTCTTTTTGTAACTTCAAAGCTTGTAAAACATGTTTTAGAATATTTCTTGCCCTCGTAAATGTGTCTCTAGTAGGAAGTAGTGTTAACTCATAAATTGTGCCTGATATTAATCAAGTTGTAAATGAAGTCACTAGTTTGTTTGTTTTTTCATTCCATCTTCTACATCAGAGCTGATCAATAGAATTTTCTGTGATGATAGAAATGTTCTATATTTGTGCTATTCAATACAGTAGTCACTAGACACATGTGACTTATTGAATATTTACTATAAGGCTAGGATGACTGACAAACTGAATTTTAAATTTTATTTAACTTTAATTCATTTAAATTTGAAGCACTACACATGGCTAGTGGCTACCATATTGGACAGAGCAACTCTATATAATATATAAAAATTCTGGTGAGAGAGAAAGCAGTTCAGTTTGTTCGTCTTGTAGCCACTGCTTTTACCAAATTTGTACTGATTCTTCCTCTAATAGCTTCTGATCCAAACACAAGGCAAAGCTTTGCTTCTGCAAAGCCCATTATCCTTGCCACTATCTTTCAGCACCAGGCAGAGCTGTTGGCACAGTGCAGGCTTTTAATAAATATTCACTAAGTAAATAAATGGATTAATGGTATGTGCCCTGCCCAGCTGAGCTAGGTCTGCCATATACACTATGATTTGACCTAGCCTCTAGTTCAGAACATTTTGCAATGCAAGTAACTAAGAGTGAAACAATAATTCATAGAAATTATGCATCAATGTGATTTAGTTTTTTAGATGGGCATGATTATTGGACCAAATATATCATAGCTGTAGCATCTTCTGGCTAGACACTAGCAATGGCACACAAAGAACTTATACTCAGAATAAATTCTTCACATCCCAGATATTTTTCATCTTTCCCATATATGCAACACATATTATTCAGTTAACAGCTGTATGCAACTTTACCAGGATGGCAGTGCAGTCAAGTACCAGAAGTCATAAGTACATTTGCCATCTGGATTCAAGATGAATGTAATTTATCCATGTCTGGGTTAATCAGAGTTTAAACCCAGGCAATTGATGGACCAGATACGAAGAGCCATCATTTCATAAACGTGGGCCAAGTCAGTCATGGAGCTATTAGCACATGTATTTTATGCATGGCTCCTCTTCTCTCTAGAGTAGAGCCTCCCATACTTTGCATGATTTTTATGTGTTTGTTTGCTGAACATCATAAATCATCTTTGCAAAGGCAGTCTGATTTAGAAATAAATTCCTAGTTATGTAGGTAGAGCCAGGAGCAGGTTTTTTTCCTTCTCTGAAGTGATAGGGCTTTACACAAGAAGACACACTTACAGATATGATTAAAAACAAGCTTTCTTAGCTACATTCCATTTCCTCTAGACCCAGCATGGAAGAAAAGGAGGGCCCTTAACCAAAGAGTGAAATAAAAGTCTACAGGTTCTCACCACAATGGACAGAGCATGAGATAGAGAAAGAGATAAGAAGAATTTGAATTGATATTTCTCCAAAGAAGACGTACAAATGGCGAATAAGCACATAAAAAATGTTCAGCTTCGTTAGTCATTTAGAAAATGAAAATTAAAACGCCAGTGAGATACCACTTCACACCAATTAGAATGACTTTAATAAAAGAAACCTGACAACATCGAGCTCTGGGAAGAAGGTAGAGGCAACTGGATCCTCTCGTCCATAACTGGTGGGCATGTGAAATGGAACAGACACTTTGGAAAGGGTTTGGCCTTCTTTATAAAGTCAAACATATAGTTGCCACATCAGCCAGTAATCCCGCTCCAAAGTATGTACCCAAAAGTAATGAAAACATGTCCACAAAAAGACCTGTGAAAAGATGTTTAAAGCAGATTTATTCATAATACAAAACTGAAATTAACCCAGTCCCTGGCTTGGGAATGGATACAAAAGTGTGATACTACTCAGCAGTCAGAAAAAAATGAAATACTGATACATGTATCAACATGTATGCATCTCAAAAACATCAAGCTAAGTAAAGAAAGCCAGACTCAAAAGGCTACACACTGATAAAAAAAAAAAAGAAGCAGACTCACAGAACAAACTAGTGGTTACCAGTGAGAAGAGGGAAGGGGGGAACAACATACGAGTGGGTATTAAGAGGTACAAACTATTAAGTATAAAATAAGTTACAAGGATATATTGTACAACATGGGGAGTATAGCCAATGTTTATAATAACTATAAATAGAGTATAACCTTTAAAAATTGTGAATCACTATATTGTACACCTGTAACTTATATAATATTTTACATAAACTATACTTCAATAAAAAAAGACAGCACAGGGCTTCCCTGGTGGCACAGTGGTTGAGAGTCTGCCTGCTAATGCAGGGGACACGGGTTCGAGCCCTGGTCTGGGAAGATCCCACATGCCACGGAGCGGCTGGGCCCGTGAGCCACAACTACTGAGCCTGCGCATCTGGAGCCTGTGCCCCGCAACGGGAGGGGCCGTGATAATGAAAGGCCCGCGCACCGCGATGAAGAGCGGTCCCCGCACCGCGATGAAGAGTGGCCCCCGCTTGCCGCAACTAGAGAAGGCCCTCGCACGAACTGAAGACCCAACACAGCCAAAAATAAATAAATAAATAAAGTAGCTATAAAAAAAAATTAAAAAAAAAAAAAAGACTTGTAGAGAATTCAGATAAATTAAAAAAAAAAAAAAAAAAAAAAAGACAGCACACTGTGTGATTCTATTTATATGACACTCTGGAAAAGGCAAAATTATAGGGACACAAAATACAGCAGTAATAGAGAGTGGTGTTGATTGCAAAGAAGTGTAAGACTTTTAGGGTGATGGTGAAAGAAATATTCTATCTGTGATTATGGTGGTCACATCACTACTTATTTGTCAAAACTCCAAGAACCATATTCCTATAAAATGTGAATTTTACTACATGTAAATTATGCCTTAATATTCCTAAGAAAAGAAATGCACTCCAGGAACTTAGTACTCACTTGTTCTTATATCAGTGCATTAACTATTTATATTTTCAGCTTTTTTTTTTTTTTTGTCTGACAGTCAGGAAAAAAAAAGTTTGGGATGGGGAAGAAGAGTGCTCTCAGATGCTATAATTGGACCCTTCTTTAAATCTCATCTCAACAGAAATGAGCCAAGATAAATGACACGCTGGTGATTTGGCAGCACAAAGAAGAGGCAAGGCAGACAAAATAAAATAACATGATTTCATTTGCTGAAATGTATGAAGTCATTGGTTTATAATGATTACAGCTGTGCAAACATCCGTCAAGGGGCTTAGCTCCCTCCCTGAGAATGTGGACTGGCGAAATCGTAGGCACACAAGACGGTTGAAAGGACCCAGGCCTTCAGCTCAAGACTCAGCCAGCACCTAAACACACTGCTTGGTAGGTTTTCAAGGTCAAGCCTGATTTCCACTTGGAACTACAACTCCAGACACAGTTAATATATAACAAAACTTGGATTGTTTACGGTTTATAAGCCTCTCGGAAAATGTCAATATGTCTTAGTGTTTCAGATTATGGAGGAGCATAAAACTAGGAAGACTGTTGGTATTTTCCAGCATATACTATTCTCTTTGAACCTCACCAGCCTGTAATAGAGATTTATGGGCTCTGCTTAGTATAACAATAAGCAAATTATCTTTAAATCAAGGATCAGTTGTTTGTGTTTAACAGATAACATCTGCTGCTAATCATAGAGAATGCAGCCCTGATCTAAGAGTTGCATGCACCCTCCCTACTCTCCCTCACCCTGCTGGGGGCTGCCCTGTTGTTTCTCCAGTCTGGATGCCAGTCAACATCCCATGGCTGAATTGGGATGCAGGGGAGGAGGGAAGAGGAGCATCATAGCAGGCAATTTATTGAAGAGTTGAAGGCATTGAAGAGTGAGAATCCACCACATTCATACTCTTGAATTAATTACCATCTTTTACTTTAGACTATATTAACAACCTGTGATAGGACAAGAAAAAAGAGTTTGGGGTAAGTGCTATCTACCAGTTGAACTAACTGTTCAATAAACATTTCAGATCAAACCTCCAATAAGCAATCTCTTGCTTGAACTGCAAGCTGCAGGCCTCTAAAAGTCTGCAACATCCTTGCATCAAAGGGATCTGAGAACTCTACAGTTCAGATCTTTTGCTCTCCTCATTATTAATCCCAAACAAAGATTGGTTTTGAAAAAAATTAAAATATTGCTGACATAAGGTTTGTGTTATTTCTTTGCAGACTTGGGTCATTTAATTGTTTCCATCACATATTTATTCATCCCCAAAATACAGAGCTAGTGTGACGTGATCCATAGAAGGTAACCATGAATGTCCAGTCCATTCATCCATTTAACACATATTGGCTGGGCACCTCCCATGCTGATGGGAGAGATGACAGTCAACAAGACAGGCAAATTCTATGGCCCTCATGGAACTTAATAGTCTAGGGGCAAACAGGAAAACAAGAGCAAATAAATTTACAGAGGGGAGAATTAGAGAGTGTGGTGAGTAAATGAAAGAAATAGGAGATGAAGTAAAAAGATCACTGCACAAGGCCTAAGACGGATTGGGGTGGGTAGGCCCCCTCCATCTCCCACTGTGACTGATGCCTGGTGCTCTGGTATGATGTGGTTTTACAGCTGAAAGGGAGTTGAGAGACAATTGATTCTACATAAAATGATCCCTTTACATACAAGAGGAACAGATTCTAATAGAAAAGCCAAACTAGGCTACATGAAAAGGTTTGAGTGGACATTGATGCTTAGAGCCCACTGCAAGTATCGAGTAGAATTAGGGGTCATCAGGATCCTGAGCTATGGATCTTTGCCACACCTCACTTTCACCCCATACCCCCGCCTCTTTCAATTTTCTCTGCCAACTCTGAGACAACTGGTGTTGGAGCCATGCTCACTGTGGTTTTGGAGAAGTCTTCAGGACACAGGCTCTCAGCCTTGTATCACTACCTCCATTCTGGAATTCTCCAGGTAGTCCCTTGTGGCCCAAAGAAACAACATCTTCAGTGACTGCACTTGCTGATGTTGGTACAGTACCACACAAGACACAAAGCGTGTTAGTGGACACTCCCGCATTGGATTCTTGCAATAGTATTCAGCAGATACTGTTATTTCCACTTTATAAAAGAGGAATCAGGCCTTAGGAGGCCATGGGACCTGATCAAGTTCACAAGTTTAGCTTGTTCTAAATGACAAAGCTGTAGCTTAATTCCACATAGAGTGATCGACTGTACTGGTTTGCTTAGGACTGAGGGGCTTCCCAGGAAATGGAGCTTTCAATGCTAAAACCAGGACAGTCCCAATCAAACCATGTTATTTGGTTAAACCTAATAGCAATTCCACTTACTGTAATGGCAGGTATGCTCACCACCAAATGAAAGCCAGAGCAGGACTTTGAGGGTTTATTCTTTCTCGGGGCCCTAAGACAAGTCATCCTCATTAACCTGCATCCTATAGATGTAATGAATCACCCTCATCACCCCACCTGCCTCCAGCAGCTGTGGATATTCTATTATAGTGCCATGGCCAGGCTTTGAAACACAAACCTAGGAGAGGATCATAAACTCCATAAACTATCAGAGCATTTCCAAGTACTCACGTACCACCCACTCCTCAGCAACTTCTAGCTGCTTCTTGCCTAATGGGAGCATTGGCTGGAGAAGAGGAATGGAGTTATTTTTGAAGTTTTACATACATTTCATCAGGGCATTTGGCAAAGCCACGCTCATGCTGGGTTAATCACTGCTGTGGGTGTCTCGGAAATGACAGTGAGCAGTCATATAGTCAGTAACATCACTCCCACAGCACGGCAGGGAGGGGAGGAAGGGAAAGTCGAACGGATCCTCACCGTCACTTGAGCTTGAGGGAAATACAACCCCGACAAAGATCAAATCATAAGAAAGACTGGTAAGTTCCTTTTGCAACTTTACTGGAAGTAGGCAAAGAAGTTTGCAAAGAAGTTAGAATAACAACTATAAGAGATGTTCCAGACAAAAATCATTTAATTGGGTTTTTAAGTTTCAACTTGTATATAACTTTTAAAATATTTGAGAAAAAAGCCTGGTTCTCTTCATAAAAGGAGCATATGTTGAATGCTTACAACTTGTCAGATACTCCTCTCAGCATTTTACTCCATTGAATTACTTACAATAACTGTATTAAATCATCACAGTATCCATATGTTGAAGGTACTTTATCCCCTTTCCTCCATTTTACAGCTGAGGAAACATTACACACAATGGTTAGAAAACTAGAGCTTTCAGTATGTGTAGAGGCCAGGATTTGAACCCTAAGCATCACACTACACTGCTTTCCCTTGGTGCCAATGAAAGAATTTCTGTCTACCAAGATTGGTAAGAAAATCCCAAGACGTTCAGAAGTATAAATAAATTATGAACAGAATGATACATTGCCCATCAGAGAAGATTTGAAAAATAGCTCTTTGAGAGGAGGGTAAAGACTGGTTTGGCTTCCTCAGTGTTTAGTGATGGTGAAATTCAGTCAAGGAGGGGCCCATCCAAATTTTATTGCTTGCATGTAATTAACATTTTCTCTCTATGGAGTTTAGAATAGTTTAGTTTAGTCCTTAGAATATATACACATGGATACACAGGATAAATGATAGCAAAGTAATGGAGTTGGCCACACATTCTCTCTACCTTTATAAACACGTCCAAGGGTATAAACAAGTTAAAGATGGAAAATGACAGTAACAATGCAAACAAAAGTTAAGAGAAGATGACACCACGTGGGAGAGAAACTTCTACTGATTACAGTGACAGGGGATTGGGTGAGGGTCTTTATTCTTAGACTATACAATACTAAATCTATACTCAGAAAAATTCAAAACAGTCCCTGATAAGGCACAAAAAGACTGATTCTTCCTCACTCTTTGCACTATATCCTAGATGAAAGAGCTGGAACCTTCAGAAAGATGGGCAGTCAGTTCCCAGAAGCTAAGAAATCATTTCCTGAGCCATCCTGAGGGTCCTCCTTCCACCTCTGGCCCCAACAGCTTCTCATTTTTTGCATCCTTAGGAGACTACAGCTCCCAGCATGCACTGTGCAGAAGGATAAGTGGGAGGTTTAGAGATGGGTGTGTCCTGAACAGAAGGATAAGTTTTGTAAGACAGGATGGAAAAGGGAGGCCCTTCAGGATAAGCCAGGTTGGGCATGGGGGTAGGAAAAAGTAAGTTGGGAGATAGAGCAGTGTCTGAATCAATCTCTGGCTATATTTTATGGAAGGGGAGGGTAGGCCATAAAGACAGTCAATCACTTTTTAAATTAGTAAACACTTAAACTCTTCATTTAAGGACAATTAATCTGAAAACACCAATATAAGTTTTTTTTAATTTTATTTTAACATATAAGACATCAAATGTCTTATACGAAAAGTATATATCTAAAAAAAAAATCTACAATCCATAATAAAAATTTAGAATATATATATATCTTCATTTCTTTTCAAGAAGAAGGCAAATATCAATAAATCAGAACTAGGAAAATAAGTACAAAAAGGGAGATTAAAGGAGATCTAAGAAAGTAAGAAAGGCTGTCTGAAATAAAATTTAAAAATAAATGAAAATGGAAAATTCAATTCACACAATTAAAATGGAAAGCAGTAAAGAACATTATGGTCACTGCAAAAAATCAAAGCACTGTTTAATGGATCAAGTTAAAACGCCTGTCTCAGAAAGAAGAGGTAAAGCAAATAAAGATAGAAATATGAAGGAAAAAATAAATACATGTAGAGAAAACAAATTCAAGCAAAGAACTATAGATGTTCCTAGGACAGAAAACAGAGCATCAGAACAAATTAAATAATCTCAACTAAAATGGAAGAAATTTTTTTTCTGACATAAAGCAAGCCTGAAAACTTCAACCATGTAGGAAGACCTCTTTGAATTCTAGGAGAATACAAAAGAACCTACATCTAGACCAATCACTGAGGCTTATTTTCTAAAATGAAGAGGAAAAAAAAAAAAAAAGTAAAGAAAACCTGGAGCATTCAGGCAGGGCAAAATCAACAAATAAAATCAAGCAGATTGGCGTTACACATCTCTACAGTGTTGTATGTATCAGACTAGTAAAACAGTGTCTATATGTTTCCAACAGCAAACTGTGGGTTCTGTATTTCATACTCAGCAAAATTGTATCACTAAAGCAAGTCAGGGTGACATTCTCAATTTTGCATGACTCAGAAAATATAACAGGTATGACCCCTTCCTCAAAATATTACTAAGAAAACTCATGAATCAAACTCCAGGATACAAGTTGTGATAAATGTTGAAACAATTTAAATATATTACCTAAATAACAACCAAAAATAATGTTTCAAAATTGAATATAGAAGTTAAACAATTCCTGAAGATGAAGGCTTTTTGGTCAAAATAGGTAATTATTTAGTAATAGTCTTAGTCTTTAACAATTTTAAAAGGCTAGTTGGAGGGGAGAAAATTAAAAGATGTGCCATATTCCTTTTTCTACCTACAGATAAAAGAGAGTCAGTCTTTCTGATAAGAAGAGATTTTATAAGGTTAAAGTTATCCACATGTATAATTTAAAACCATATGTCTCTTTTTAAAATAACCACTAATGAAAGTACAAATAAAATAGAGCCAAAGGACAATCAATAGAAAACAAGGCAAGTTCAACAAAAACTACAAAATTTGAGCCAAGTATTCATTTTCCTTAGCAATATAAAGAGGTTAATTTTCCCTTTTGAAAGGGAACTATTTATAGATTTAGTGAAAAATTTGACCATACCCAATATCATATCCAAGACCACAAAAACTATTTAATTAAACAAACAAAAAGCAATAGAAAATCAAACTCAACAGATTCAAAAGAAAAGTACAAACCACATTCTTTTCTCATTATTCAATAAAACTAGAAATTGTTAAAGAAAGTAAGAAGCAAAACTCAATTCTTTGATATTTAATAGTGCTCTATGTGCTTCTAACTAATGATTGGTTCACAGAGAAAATAAACATTTCAAGTAGACGACATTTAGATTATAGAGAGACTATTTCAGATGCAAATATGTGGAATACTTCAATTTGCACTCAGTTATACAGTCAACCCTTTACTGGTTTAGATGTTAAAGGAGAAAGTAAAGTAAGTGAAATAATTAATCAAAATGAAAATATGATGAAAAGCAGAAGGAAAAAATAACAGAATAAAAAGAGCAATTAATGGATTTGAAAAGAGAAAAGGAGAATTAATAGATACATTCAAGAGCTAGATTATTTGTGTGTGTGTGTATGTTTGTTCAAAAACTGGCCCCGAACACGGAGGGCAAGGAGAGACCCAAGAAAGAGGCAGAACACTCCAGACTGGTAGGGGGCAGGGTTAATAAGCAGGGGAATGTACATACCAGGCGAGGCTTGTCTTGGGCATTGTTCTCAAGATGAGTAGCTCTTGGCACCTGCCGCCAGAATCTTAAAAGTTTATATAGAGGCCGCAACAGGGTTCAGTCATGTATTCAGTCCAGATGGTCCCCCAAACACATGCTCCCTCAAGTCTGCATCCTTAAAAATGGCTCCCACAGTGGGAACAGTGGGCAGAATGTACATTTCAAGGGCAGGGGAGGGGTGAGGAGCCTCTGATAGATTGCCCAGGTTGCAGGAGGTCATGTCTTCTCAATGACCTCCTCCAGCAGTAGAAAATACAGGGAAATCTTATAAATTTGAGATACAGTAGAGCTATCCCTAAGTTCACACATTTCTAGGTATGAATCCTGGCTCCATCACTTACATAGCTGTGTGACATCAGACAAGTTGTTTAGCCTCCCTGATCCTCAGATTCTTTATCTCAAAAATGGCAATAATGATAATATCTCTTTCACAGGATGATAAATTGTGTGACATCCAATTAGCACGCCATGCCTAATATATTGTAAGTACTCAATACATAGTAGTTATTCTATCTACTACAATCCTTAAGAAATACAAGAGAAAAATACAAATTAACACAATTTGACATAAAAAGAGCATTGTAACAATAGATGGAGTGATATTAAAACCTATGAGATAACATTGAGTAATTTATGATAATAAAAAGAAACTTCCTCAAAAATTTTAAAATTTTCTGGAAAGAAATATAAATTGCCTGGATTGACCAGAAAATCTGTCATATATATTTATACTTGAAGGAAACATAATATTTTATACAACCTGTATTGGAAAAAAAAAAAAAAAGCCACACGTATCTTTCCTTTTTAATGAACAAGCTTAAGTAACCTTTATACCAAAACCTTACACAGACAACACTTTGAACCAACATATTTCAAAAGGATGTTTCCTAGTTGCACTAGAGCCATGGAATATTAATGTTTAAGTTTCAATGTTTTGGAGAATTCTACATTAACTTACCCCAAACATGCCTACACACGCATGCGCACATGCACACACACACACACACACACACACACACACACACACACAGTGGCACCCCAAATGTGGGCAGGAAATTCTGTGCTCCCAAAGCATCCTGGTCTCCCTTATTGTCACATTTATCAAAATGTCTCATAATTGCCTATTTACTTGTTTGTATCCTCTCCCTAACTGTTTCCACATTAGTTGGTGCAAGGACCATATCTATCTTTTCATTATAGTCCCAGCTCTGTTAATACTTGTTGTTTGAAAAAAACTGTTACAGAAAAAAAAAAAAAAAATAGCTTCCAACAATTTTGGAAAACTCCAAGTAACAAAAACATTAATCAGAATTCCTGCCTACAAAATTGCTCATTTTGGATCTCTCAGAGACAATATTTATTTCTTATAATTGATCATTATAAGACCACAGAAACATTGTTTTCAGAAAAGATCCACTTTATACTTGTTGCCACATAATACCAATTTAGGAGACACTCATTAATTTCACCATGGATATTGATGAAAAAAATCCAGATAAAAGGTTAGCCAAGGGGCTTCCCTGGTGGCGCAGTGGTTGAGAGTCTGCCTGCCAATGCAGGGGACACAGGTTCGAGCCCTGGTCTGGGAAGATCCCACATGCCGCGGAGCAACTGGGCCCGTGAGCCACAACGACTGAGCCTGCGCGTCTGGAGTCTGTGCTCCGCAACAAGAGAGACCGCGACAGTGAGAGGCCCGCGCACCGCGATGAAGAGGGGCCCCCGCTCGCCACAACTAGATAAAGGCCTCGCACAGAAACGAAGACCCAACACAGACATAAATAAATTAATAAATTAAAATTAAAGAAAAAAAAAAGTTAGCCAATTAAGTTCAATGTTACATTTAAAAATCCTTCTTCTTGATAAAGTAGAGTTTATCCCAAGAATACGAGGGTGACTTGTTATTAAGAAATCTACCGGGCTTCCCTGGTGGCACAGTGATTGGAAGTCTGCCTGCCAATGCAGGGGACACGGGTTCGAGCCCTGGTCTGGGAGGATCCCACATGCCGCGGAGCGGCTGGGCCCGTGAGCCACAGTTGCTGAGCCTGCGCGTCTGGAGCCTGTGCTCCGCAACGGGAGAGGCCGCGGTGGTGGGAGACCTGCGCACGGCGATGAGGAGTGGCCCCCGCTTGCCGCAGCTGGAGAAAGCCCTCGCGCAGAAACGAAGACCCAACACCGCCATAAATAAATAAATAAATAAATAAATAAAATAAAATAAAAAAAAAAAAAAAGAAATCTACTGATGAAATAGCAGTAGGTTAGAGAAGTTAAAAAATGTATATTATCAGCTTAATGTATACTAGGAAAAATTCAATAAAATTTAGCCACCCTTCAGGATGGAAACTTTTATGAATTATTGGTAAAAAAATTTTTCCTGACATGGGAAAATACCTGTCTTCTAACCAACAATCATAGGCACCTCACAAGCCTTCCCCTCTCTTGCCCATCCTGGTTTCCTAAGTTTCCTCTTTCTCAAGTTAAAGCAAATTCCTTAACTCAGACCATGTGACAAGCAGGAATTCATCCTGAAGTTTCATACAAGGTGGGTATTAAACATGAAGGGCTTTACTTTATATGCCAAGATGTATGTTTAAAAATCATAAACAAAATTAAAAGGCAAATAAAGAGATGTTTGCAAACATAAAAAAGAGAGAGTATCCTTAATATACTAAAAGTACATAAGCATCAGTAAGAAAAACAAACTACAGGAAAGTGAGCAAAAGGTACAAACAAACAACACCAAGATAAACATAATTCATCTTTTTATATTCTATTTATGTTTATTACATATATAATATGTTATATATATATTATGAATCTGCTTATTTTTTTAATCTATCCTCTCTTATTTTTCTAATTCTATGGTCACAGTGATACTCGAGAACCCTATCCTCTCTTATCGATCTTCCCAATTCCAGTCTTTCCTTACCTAAATCAATGTTATATTCCACGAGATTAACTGTCTAAAAGCAAAATTCTGATTGTCGTCTTCAATACTAGCAGTCACTAAGGACTCCCAAATACATTAGCTAAATTGACAATGCATATAATTTTATCTCAGGCAATGTCGACATTAAAGAAAAACATCTTGTAGGTATGTGGACCCACGGGAGTATGTGGACGCCTATAAAGGCAACCACCAGAGCCAGCAATTCATTCACTCATCACATTTGTGTTAAACCTCCAGTGACACAGTACTGCACCAGGTTGGTGCCCAAAGATGAATAAGATCCAGTTCTCACCCCTGAGGATCTCACAGGCCAGAGAAGACAAGCAAGAAAATAATGATAGCAGTACACTGAGCTAAGGATTACACTGACCCCCTTCACAGGATGATCCAGAAACAAAAAAAGATGCACTTGACTCAGTCTAAGTCTTCCTGGAGGACAGCATCCCCAAGATGCAGCTTGTAGGCTGAGTAGGGGTCACTCAGAGAAAGAGGGAAAAAGGACAGAGCATGCCTGATAGAACTGATGTTATAAATAAAGGCTGGAAGGAAGTAGTATTTTATATGTGATGAATATAGCTAGACCTTAAATGGTAAGCTCAGGAGTGGCGAGAGATGAGATGGTAAAAGGTAAGTAAAGACAGGCCATGGGAGTTCTTTTGTAAGTTTCCTGGAACTTGACATGTAATAAACTATAAACTCATTGAGGGTAGGATTACCGTATCTTCCTCGTGGTCTAACACCTCACCCTTTCTGAATGGCCAGCTGTAAAACTGCATACTCGGTGCCTAGAATCCAATGATCAGCCTCTTCTATGAAGCTGTCTTTTCATTTCCAAATCAGCCGGAAGAAAGTAAATGCTGTGCCTGCCACAGAACCCTTGTCTCAATCTGCAAATTTATGTTTCTAGGACAAAGCTCCTCAATAGCTCAGAATGCACAAACTTTATTTCTCTGGGGCTGTTTCTCACTCCTCTAGTCACTTATATAGAACTTCACAGATGCATTTTGCTAGGATATGAAGCAGATGTAACCAGAGGGAGAATGTGTTTAAACTCCAGGTTTAATTCAGTTCCAAACCAGAGTTCCATTGTGTGCATTATTTATCAATAGCATTAAAGTGCTCGCAGTGAGCCAGCCCTGACTTGACTCTATAAATAAACTATGTCAGGCTTCATTCCTGTTTTCTGAGTCCTCACACCCTAAAGAGGAAAATGGAGAGCGTATATACAGTTTACATCAGGATAATTATGACTAAGCAATGCTTAGCTAATAGGCCAACTGTGGCCATAAGCCATTTAAACCTGGGGGTTAAGGAGTCCTGTAAGGAACCTTAAGCCCTTTTTGCGTGTTTTTTTTTTTTTTTTTTTTCTTTTCTTTTTTAAAGGTTTTGCCTCTAACAGTGTAGAGATTCTTTTACTCAGCTCTGCTTCAACTCAGCTGTGAAAGGGCAGGTCTCTGAGTAAGGAAGCCTTTGATGAGTGAGCAGAAGACCTCTTGCTGTGCTAGCATCTGATGGAGAATCATCAAATCTCAAGAATTAAAAGGAACTTAGTGGGAAGTAGGCTGGCCTCCATTTATGTCCCTTATGAGACAGTTTTATTTTTGGTGGTAAGAGAAGACCGGAAAAGAAAACACGCTGACCCTTGGAGGTACTCATTATCTGGACATTCTCGGTGACGTTTGCTGAGATGGAGTAAAGGGATCGCATTTCAGAAGCGGTCAAGTGCAGTGGGGTGGTCTGAACATTGCAGAAAAGACCTGAAGTGGGTGTAATCCCAACACAGAAAGAAAGGAAAGGAATTCCATGCATAGCAGGCTTGTAACAATTTGACAGTGGGGATGCCAATGGAGAAGGAACGAAAGAGGATAGATATTGAAAAGGAAATCCTGGGTGCTAAATAAGGAGCAAGGCAAGGGATAGAGATTGGAGATGGACTAGCACTTGGGAATCCTCCCCATTCAGAGAACAATGGGGAGATACTGGCAGGAAGTGTGAGCCTGACAGATGTGGGAGTCCCAAAATAAATAGCCATTTGAGATAAACAGCCAGCCTAATGTTGAGATGAGGCCACAGAGAAAGCAGAGACATTACTGGGAAAAAAGAAAGGAAGGTATGAGAATGAGTAAGATAATGAATGCCAGATGCAAAATCAAAGCCTCAGATGATGCAAGGGATGACCCCAAGGTGACAAATTTGCATTGAGTTGCTTCTGATAGACTGAAAATACTAAGGGCCAGTGATCAGAAAAATACATCAAAATATATAGAAAAGTAGAACTCTGACCCACAACCCCCAGCAACCACCCCAGGAAGCCAAACTACAACCTCTGCAGCCATCTGCCCCAAACATCCAGGACTTCATCAGTAACTGACAGCTTTCCTAAATTTTGCTCCTACTTCCAACTTGGAAGCAACTGGAAAAAGCCAAATGTGCCCCAATATCCTATCACATAGGATGCCCTGCTTCTCACCTCTGGCTTCCCCATGCCAACATGGCTTCCTGGTTTTCTTTTCCCACTCTTCTGCCTGCCTTTGAGTCTCTGCCAAATGCAAGTGAAGGAACCTGATTCCCTTGCTATAACAAGTTCTGAATAAATAGCCTTTGCTTATTCTCATTTGGATGGTCTTTGTCTATTTCCATACGTCTATGTACCCAGCACAGTTCTGGGTTCTAGGAATAATGGTGAACAAGGCAGGAAAAAATTTCTGCCCTTATGAGACGAGATTAACATTCTTTTGGGAGGGACAGACAAGAAGCAAGGAGAGAAATTAAGTTAGCATTCAACTATTGTGAAGGAAATAAGACAGGATGATGTAATGGGGGTGGATAATGTTATACTGAATAGTGAAGAAAGGCCTCCTTGAGGAGGTGACATTTCAACTGAAAACTAAGGAGTAAAGAAGAGCCAGTCTTGTGGGGGAAGAGACTCCAGACAGTGAGAACAGCAAGTACAAAACACACTGGGGCAGACTACCCTTGGTTTTGTTTGGAAGACACAGAAAAGACCAGGGTGGAAGGGATGTTATGAGTGAGGGGAAGGTGGGGTGAGGTTGGGGAGGGAGATGGGGCCTGATCACACAGGGCTGGGGATGGAAGGACAGCCTCGGAAGGTTTTAGGCAGGAACACCTGAGATCCTAAGAGCAGTGTAAATGTACAAGCAGAGCCAGTTTTCAGTGTTCCTTTCCAGTCAATTATCACTATCAAATCAGGGCAGTTCATCCTGAAGATTTCAAGTGTTTATAGCGATAACAGAAGTGCTGCTGGGATAATAGTGCTTCAGTGTAATTAAGCACCTCTGCCCTTCCATCATGAAGATGCAACAAGCATCCAGCTCTTCTTTGCGATCCCACGCACAGCTGATAATGGACAATCCATCAATATCCTCTTCTCGCCACACTAGGACTGTTTTATGAGGATGCTGAAAGCTTTAATAAACCCTCTTAGATAATTTCTTTATGAGGCAGGGAATTAGTAGAGCCAAGCATGAAATAGTTTAGGGTCTGTCAACAAAGGGGGCACCATTGTTTTTATGACTTCTCCCAGTGGTCCCTGGGTGGGAAACTCTAATTAACTGGAATATTGATAACATACGCGGTTGCATCGATCTGCTCTGTAAATAGCAGCTGTCCCTTTGCTCAGACAGGGACTTTGCTCAGCGCTGCCATCATCATGCCTGCTCCATCACTGCAAACAGGCCCTTTGGAAAGCTAAGCTCACTCATTTCTCCCAGTTGTTAGAGTAGCAGGGCTCACACTAACTCCCAAGTCCCCAAAGATAAAAGAAGTGTCATAGAGGGATGATGCCTGTAGTTTCTACCTCCGTCTAATTTATAATACAGAGCAGTTCAGGTTATCAGAGCAAGCTTGCTCCTCATTTTCTGTATCTCGTTCCAGATAAAGAGCTGTGCAGAATGATGCAGCAAAAAATGTATTGTCTGATCAGCCTCGCCATGCTCGTGGCCATACTGTCAGGAAGGATGCCCTCTTTAGCATCAGTAATCAGTGGAGCTGGCATCCCAGAGACTTCCCAGTGTGCCTCTGTGCAACAGTTGTAAACCTCCAACAAGCAAGTAAAAAGAGATTGGAAGGGAAGCGCAGCTGGCTAATGGAGTCGAACAAGCTAGCATTTCATGAAATGTTTCCTCTTTGTCCTGGGCACACAGTTAGACTGCTTTCCCAGACCTCCTTGCCCATAGGCATGGCCTTATGATGGAGCCTTAGCCAGCTGAATGTGAGTGGAAGCAAAGCTTGTCACTTCCAGCCCCACCAGCCCTGCCACCACCACCAACATCACCTCCACGTTCTCTTTATCTTCCCTCGGCTTGATGCCAATGAACAACACATTCTTAGAATCTATGTTGGAAATAGAAGAACCACAAGGTGGGAAGGGTCTGGGTCCCTGAAAAGCATCTGAAGGAGAGCTGCTACAAATGGGGAGCATCCACTAAAGACTTATAGCAACAAGAAATACACTTTTATTATTTTAAATCACTGAGATACTGAAATTTATCTGCTACAGCCACTAGCACTAGCCTAACTAATATAATGGGTCTCCAAATACTGGAACCAGACTTTCAGAGAATTCACACAAAGTTTGAATCACCTTAGGGTTTCTGCCATGGCCTACCAAGTGAGAAAACAGTAACATTTTTAACAGCTTTACTGAGGTTTAACTCACATATCCTATAATTCACTCATTGTAAGTGCAGAGTTCAATGGTTTTTAGCACATTTTTACAAGTATGTAAGAACACTTCTGTCTCTCAACCCCCAAATTCCCTCATCCTTGTATGCAATCAATCCATGATCTCAGCCCCAGGCAAGCACAGATCTTCATGTAGTATTTCTGGCACATGTCCCTCCGTGTAATGATTTTGAAGTTCCCCCGTGCTGTTACACGTGTCCCTCTGTGTAATGATTTTGAAGTTCCCCCGTTTTGTTACACGTGTCCGTACTCTGTTCCTTTTGGTGGCTACATAGTGCTCAGCTGTGTGCATATACTAAGTGGCGATTTTCCATTCACCACTTTATGGACATTTGAGTTGTTTTGGTTTGGTATTATTATTTCTGATGCTGCTATATGTAAGTCTGTTTGTACACGTTTTCATTTCTCTTAGGTAGATGCCTAGGAGCTGACTTGCTAGCTTGTATTAACTACCATTTTATACCCAATGAAAGCCTTCTCTGACTCCCTTCGAGTCTGTTCTTTGTTCTTTTAAATAGTTTTGTTCATAACTGAAATACTATATTTATCCCATTGAAGTCATTGAATTTTTGTTTTTATTCACTTATGTCTCTTTCTGTTAACTAGAGTACGAGCTACTTGAAGGTCAAAAACATGGTTTTTTGTGATATGTTAATGGTTAGAATAGTGATGAGTACTTTAGGACATGTTTATTGAAATACTAAATAGCCGGATAGCTTGAGGTACAATGAGCTACTGTACAGTCAGAGGGCTCGATTGTGTGATGTCAACTTGGCTAATGCCGGAAACTGTGTTTCCAAGAATCCTTTCTCTGTTTGATTCCAGTTAGGGTTGGCCACAGGAGAACTTGCCTGAGACTTGGAAGGAGGAAATGAAACAGGAGCCCTTACTTGCCAAAGGTCGGGGTGGTAAGATGCAGCAGTGGGCAGAGACGAGGTGGTCCAGCTTGTCCCCATCTTCACAGCACCTGGTCCTGCTCCTCGTCCTCACTCCAGCTGCAGCCCCACCACCAGATGCTTGGCTGTGGAGGTGAGGTCTACACAGGAGCAACAGCTGCCCACAGACCCTCTGTGGGCTCCTTCTTTTAGGATCCCACCCAGTGACCTGAATGTTGGCCACAGAATGTTCCTTCAAGTTCTGATGTCATCCACACCAGAGCTGCAGTCAGACTTGCAGTCGATTCTCGGATTCTCCGATTCCTTCTCCAGATCTGCCCTTCCCCAGCCTTGCCACATTTTTTTGCATCAGGTCTAATTCCCGTAATAAAGCCCTCATTTCGTATTCCTCATAGTAGCTCTGTTTTCCTGGCAGAACCCTGACTACTACAGTCCTCCAGGCATGGACCATATATAAACCCACGTTCTTCTGAGAAGCAAGTGCTGTGGCCTGGAGGCTCTGAAAAAGCTGCCCGGTCCCCTCTAAGCAGGTGGGCCCTCCCTATCCTATGTGACATTTACTTAAACAGGTCTCTCTATGCACAAAGCATTACCCGTGAGATCTGGGAAGAGTTTTGTTTCCAGCATTAAAATGTCACTGAATATTTTTAAGTGATATTGTTTTTCTTTTTTTTTCAGTCACAATTTAAATTTATCCTGATAACATTTTAATTGCCGTTAGAACTCCCAGGTAATTGACATCCCTTAAATTTCTGTTATAGGTGTTAATTGCTGTCTTGACTCTTGGGGAAGATAAAGAGAATTTAAAGTAAACATAGGGGAAGAGACAGATCTAGAGTCAACTGAGAGAGAGAGAGAGAGAGAATAATCTAGGAAGCAGGGGTAGTGCCATCTTATTTTCTTCTTTTTTACTTTCTTTCCATAGTTGCCCCTCAAGTGTTTACTTTAGAGAAAAATTATCTTATTGGGTACAATTAACATTTTCTATCCTTTACCCTTTTCAAACAGCAGAGCTGAAGCTTTCAATATTCCTGTCTGGTAGTAGATTATCTTCTGATATCTTGTCAATGGTAATTGGAGCGTATTGCAGATCAGAGGCAGAAGGAGTGTCACCGCTAATGGTCTTTATGACCAGTTATTACAGAGGGATGTTCCCCTGCCAAGGAGACAGTTGTCTGGCCACGATCTGTGACAAAAGCAAGGCTCTGGGAGCTGTGAGATAATTTGTGTTGCTGTCAGTAGTTAGGGGCTCTAATGAGTCCAATTTCTGAGAGCTTAACTATGAATTGGGTGCAGCTTTTTGCTGAATTTTGTTTTAATTGAGAAAGATGGACTTACTTTGTTCTGCAGAGGCTCACTGGGGCTCTTCCCTGCATTATACCTTTCTAGGGTCAGTATGGGACCCATTTTCCTGGAAACAGGATGAAAGGGAATCTACTATTTTTTTAGAAGCTTGGCCAAAAATGCCATACTCATTGCCAAGATGGTTACAGCAGAGGAAATGGGTCAACCTAAGTAAAAGACCAAGACCCAATCCTTGCTCCTTGAGATGCACAAGTGAAGGAACCCATTCCTCATTAGACCAGTTACATGGAAGCTGAAGGTAGTAAGTGTCCACCAATGAATCAGTTTTTCAGAAAACAAAATTCATTCTGTTTGAGAGCCAAGCTCAAAAATAGAGCCTAAGTGTTAGGTGATGGTGGAGAGAGGATGAGGGGCTGATTTGAGCACAGCCCGTGGAGTGGATCTGCCTAACTCTGCCCCTCCTAAGTATATCCTGATAACAGTTCATGGGTACCAGTGCCATTCTGAGCAGGGATTCAGAAAACAACACTGATGGGGCCTGGTGGCTAAGTCAGAAGTCTCATTGCCTGAGTTCCTGGGCTTAGATGTTCAGTGACTGTGGGAAAGTTATACAAGTGTTTCATGTCTCCATTCCCTCTTCTGTAAAGTGATAATAGCATCTACACCACAGAGCTCAAAACATTGAGTTAACGTATGTAAAGTACTTTAAGAAGTGGTTGGACCAAGAGTTGCTATGCCGTCTCATGACCAAACCTATATGGGTGTCACCACAGAGATTCTGTTCCAGCCCTGCCCACCTTCCATAATCACAACTCCACCTTGGTTTGGAGCTCCACCAATACACACACACACACAAACACACATGTACTTGGTGGCCAGTCATGGCCAGTTAGTCTATTAAAAATATTGTCCTTGTCTACAAACCACCCAGCTACTGGTCCCAATCAGACCCTCTGGCCTACTTCTTATCTCTAAGGAGCACTTTCCAAAATGCTTTGGATCCCTCTGTGGATTCTCCTCCATCACCAGTAGATGATAGGCAGATGAAACACCAGCCCCAGGAGTTTAACTCCATTGCCGTAGTGGCTGCAGATAACAACCTGTTCTTCACACCTCACCACCATGTAGTTTACTCAGGATGAGTTATGGACCCCACCACCCAAAACACACCTCTGTCTCCCATCCCAACAAATTCACTAAGCCAGTTAGTTATGCAGCACCAGGACCCAAGAAATTGTGGGCTACCCAAGACATGCAGGGAGCTCATTAATATTGATAACATCTCCTCATTTCTCCTTAGAATGAAGCATTGGCTTCATTCTGGATGGATTCATTATCAAAATGAGAAAAATTATGGCAGTGGTATCAGGGACATTATTCCTATTATTTTCTTCTACTTTTAAAAATCAAATTAGCAGCCAATGTGACATATATAACCAACTAATAAATTTGAGCATACATTAATAAGATTTAGATTTGAAATCAAGACAAACTTCAATTAAGTCAATCTTGCAAATGTAATCATTTGTACAGTCATTTCTTTGCAGACTGGTAATGAGGTATACATGGCAGGCAGTACACAAATGATTATAACTTGCATTATAACATAATCACAATGAGCATTTTTTGGGTAAACTAGAATGAAGAAAAGTGAAAACTGGAGGAGAAGTTGTGTTGCTGTTCCTTTAAATGCCCTTGAACCTAAAGGAGGCTCAAGGCTTAATATTTTCCAAAAGGGCCTTGATAACTAAGTATTCTAGAAGATAAAGTTCACAATTTGTTCTTCTTTCTAAAGGAATACTTTCTATAAAAGTTAATAAAAGTTGTCCAAATTACAAAAACTTCCACCTGGAGAGATATGATCAAATGTTTTTCACCTTGGAACTAAGATGTAAATTGCTTACAAATCACTTTCTTATCTAGGCTATTTACATAGGAACATATAAAATTTTAAGTTGGTAATATTATAGGTAATATGCATGTTAGATTATGTAGATAATGGAGAAAAGATGTAAGATTTGTAATACTATTTATAATGTTAGTGCTGTTCAATAATATATTACTGATAGCACTTACAGTTCTCCAAAGTAGAGGTAGGATTACTGTCCCCTGTACTCTTTCAGTTAGTTGGGGCCCTCCAGATGTGAGCAAAAGTGCTGTACATTATTGCAAGAAGAAGCTTTATGAGCCAACATATGGTTTGCCATGCTCTTCCCCCTCTGCCATGACAGCCAGGAATTTACCAGCTATTCTGTCAACCTGAGTCTCTGAGTGAGGACGATATGGAGAAGAGTCCCCAGTCAACCCATGATGTACACATAGAAGAAATTACATAGTGTCGTTATGGGGCTGTGTATTATAGTAGCATAACTTAACCTACCCTGACTAACTGGATTATTCTGCAGCTAGATCAGGATAGGATAGATTATGCTATATAAACAAATAATTCAAAATCTCAAGTGCTTAAATCAACTAAGATTTACTTGTCACTCATGCTACATGCCCATCATGGGCTGTCTGAGGAGTCTGCTTAACATGGTCACTCAGGGACTCGGGTGAAAACCCTTCACTGTGATGGAGAATGAATGTGGGACAGGGGACATGACAAGTTGTTCACTGGCTCTTAAAATGTCTGCCTAGAAGATATATACTAATCACTTTCACTCATGAGTGCAAGTCATATGACCACACCCACCTTCAGATGAGATGGGGATATGCAATCCTATCATATGCCCAAAAGGAAATAATTTTTAAAAAGTTGTCTGTAATATTCCTTAATGATCACAAAACAAGTATGATACCCATTTTCCAGATGAGATGACCAGTTGAGAAAGGCTTAGTATCTGGCCTAAACTCAGAGTTAGGAAATGAAAGAAAAAAAAACATCTGAACACTAGCAGCCTGAATTCCAGGTCCTAGACCCTTAGAAACAGTGAAATCATAGTTATACTCTGCTATTAATAATAATAGTGTGCATTTGGAGGTGGTACACAATAGTAATGTGGAGTATTGGTAGTATGCAGTATTATTATTAACCAATAGTAATAATAGTTAAAGCAACAGACAATTAGCTGAAGAATGTACATTTATTGTTATTTGGAAAATCTCAGCTGTACATCTAGAAAATGCAAATATATCAAGTGGGTGGAAAATAGGTTCCAGTGTTGGCCTTTCATTAATTATTCTTTACAATTTTGTGGGAAGCTGGGGAAGCCACGTGACTCCTCTCTGCCCTGGTGCCTGGTACTAAAAAAGGAAACCAGGCCCACAGACAGAGATGTTCACAGAGCGGAGCCATCATGAATCAGGTCAGTACTTAGCTATGAAGCATGTAGAGTTCCTTATTTGAAGGCTCTCCTGCATCTGTACAGAGCAACGTTGTTTTATACTAATCAATTTTAAATGGGCCGTTGGCTGAGAACATCAAAGTCTGGAATTCCAGACTCCCATCATCCCTCTGGTCAAGACTGAGAAGACGGCCTTCATTACTTTTTGTCCTGTTTAACCTCTGAAAATGTTAGCACTTCTCCACTGGATTAATCCCTCTTTATCAGATGCTGGCTTATTGGAAATAAATTCTAATAAGAATCATGCCTGCCAAATTAGTTTTACCCTCAACTCCCAAAGAGCCTACAATACAAAAAGGATTTGCTAAGGAAAGGTCATTTTGGAAATAAAGAAGAAACACCTTGCTGCAAAACTTGGGGAATAATTGGTCTCCCAAGACTGAGAAAACTGAGCCTGGTCGGTGGGGGGGGGGGGGGCAACCAGTTGGGATCCCAGTGCCTCAGTGGTTAAGTCAGCAAGTGCCTCATCCTCAGTCAATAGCAAGAAACTGATGCAGAATCAAACTTATGAATGAGATAAACGGTGCAGAGTCTGAGAAGATACCAGCACCCCTGAAGCCACATGTCTCCATGCAGAATTCTTTTGATTAGTTATTGGGTTGGCCAAAAAGTTCATTTGGATCTTTCCATAAGACAGTACGGAAAACCCGAACGAACTTTTTGGCCAACCCAATACATTTTTGGGGGCCTATTGTTCATAACCTCTGCCACCCATGGAGCCATCATTTACCCTCATGTATTTGTGCGAAAGAAGCAACATTAAGTAAAATACAAATTAACTAACTATGAAATATAGAAATAGATCTCTTAATATATGTATATATACATGTACACATATGCATATATATTGCATTTGAAGTATTAGTTGATTACATATAAAGTATTATTTTTAAATTTCCTCATTTACTAAGAGACACACTGACATACACTAAATTAATATCAAAGATATATCACGATTGGTTTTGGTAATGACTATATCTAAAACTATAGTTTGAAATATAATTTCATATCACAGAATTCAATATAGACACCACAAAATACTAATTTGTGTGACCCGATATTTGGGATTCTTGCATTTTGCATACAAGTTTAATAGTTTATGTTTATAATTTTTGTGTTGTTTCCAAATGAGGAAATATGAGAGAAGATTTCTGACTCATATTTAGATGTATTTCTTTCCAAAATACACTGTGGAAGTATGGTTAGTCTTTATTTCAATAAATAATATGCCATATGCCAACTTGGATATAATAATCATTGCTATATTTTTTTCCTTTTTGGCACTGGCTCCTGAAGGGCCATGGAAAGTTTCCCTGCTATATGAGAAATAGATAATGTGATTATAGCCCACAGATTTGGCAAAGACGACCTTAATGTGATTTTTAGGTATTTCAACTTTTTTCCAATCAGCATTTCTTTGTCCTCCCATCTAAATACCAGTCTCACCTGGGCATGAAATAAAAAATATATGACTAAAAATGAAAATACCTATACCTGATAATGGCCCAAACCACCATGATGGCTGGTGGGGTTCCTCTGAATAAGAAACCCTGCATGCTCCTCTGCTCTCCATTAACTGTAGTACATGTCCACTCAATATGCAACCTGAATCTCTCAGCTTAATTTAAAATAATAGTTAAATAATTATCTTTGTATCAATAATTTTTGAAAAAAATCAATTAAGAAAGACATCAGTTCCTCTGAGCCCCCAGAATACCATAGAGTTGGGAAATATTGGCTAACCCTATGATGGAAACAGCCTAGCTGCCTAACTAATATCCTTTCTTACTTTCTCCATTACTAATATATAGCGCTAATTTTATTTAGGGCAGGTGTATCAGTTAGCCTTTGATGCATTATAATACATCCCCAAACCTAGTGGCTTTAAACAACCACCATTCCTGATTCTGAGTCAGCATCATGGGCTTGGTTCAGAGGGTGGTTCTTTAGGTCTCGGGATAATGTTGCCATGGCAGCAGTAAGTCCAGGTTAAAAATGAACAAGCAAAGAGCAATAAACCCCCGACACACACCAAAAATCCCACTGCATATTTCCCAGCCTTCCTTACATTGAGGGGTGGTCAGATAACACAGTTCTGGTCAAGAGAGAGAAGTGAAAGTCACGAGTTGGGGCTTCTGAGAAAGCTACTCAATGGTGGAGAGACTTAACCGGCTTCCATATTTTGCCTTTAATCTTCCACTTCTTTCTGGAATGTGGAAGCAATGCAGGGGTGGAGCAGCCATCCTGAAACCTTAAGGCAACAATGATAAGCATGGAAGCTACATCCCAAGACGGCTGCACGGAAAAGAAAAAGCAGACGAATACAGCCTATTTCCTGACCACTTTGTATGTGAGAAAAGTATAATTCTCTACTCGTTTAACCCATACTGGGTCATTTCTGTCACTCAGAGCTGAATATGCATCCTCACTGATACAAAAAAAAATATATATATATATGGCATGTCTTGATGTGGGAAACTCAACACATTTACAATGGTGTGGCCATATAGGAGAAAAAAGAAAGTGTTTCCAGGAGGATTCCCTGGGTCGCCACAGTGTCTGAAGGAAGAGAGAGCGTTAAATAGAACACGGATGAGAGGCTAGGAGAGAGACGAGCTCACCTGGATCTTCCTTAGAGTAAGCGGATGGTTGCCCACTCTAGAGCACAGGCCAGCATGGGACAGACGCCTTTTCAAAAGTTATATACCTGGAGCAATACTTGGTGCCGTGGACACAAAGATAAAAATATACACTATATAGAAATTAAAACAAGAAAGCCTGCAGATAGATTTTTCCTAGAAATATAGGGAAAAGTCCATAATATACGAGAACTGACAGGATTTGTGTGTTAAGGTCTTTGGAAATTCATTAATTCATTCAACAAATATTAATCAAGTTCCTTGATTCATAATGATTCTTTTTAAATTTAATGAATGCTCCCTTACTTCACAGTATACTGAAGGGCTGTCAGATACGGTGACCTTGAAGGAGAACACAAGTACCGTCTTCCTTTTTCCCTTCCCTCCCCTCCCCTCCCCTCTCCCCCCTCCCCTCTGTCCTCTCCCCCCTCCCCCCTCCCCTCTCTCCTCTCCCTCCTCCTCTTTCCCTCTCCCCTCTCCCATCTCCCTCCTCCCCTCTCCCCTCTCCCCTCTTCCCTCTCAATATCCACCCCTTCTCTTCACTTACTTTTCCTTTCCTTCCTTCCCTTCCCTTCCTTTCAGGAAAATAAGTTGGAGAAAAGAATCTCATTAAAATTCCTTTTCTTTCTTTAGGTCTGTGATTCTCAAACGATAGAACAAGTGATGTTAATGTTATACAAGGAAGCTTTAGATGGCAAACAGACATGGCATTAAATAATGCTGAGATACATGGTGAGAAGGTTTTTCTATTTCCCATTTTCTTTATTTCTTTGCCTTTAATTTTAAAAAGTTTTAATAAAATAGTTGTGAAAGGGCTGCAAAAATAATAATACAAAAACTGTCCCCTACTTCTGCCTCCTGACCTCCCCAGTTCTCCTCCTCAGAGACAACCACTTTCTCCTTGTTTAACTATTTTTAATAGTACTGACTTTCATATGTTAAAATAAAAGGTTTATACTACTTTTTTGGTTAAATTTAGAGTTTATCTTTTGACACTCTTTATAATTGATAAAAATTCCTATATGGATTTCAAAAATATGTCCACACGGTCTCTGATACTCTTTGCTTACCTTAGTCCTCCTCCTCTTCAATGTGGGCTGGAATCTGTAACTCACTTCTGACAAATGGAATAAAGCAGAAGTGACAGTGTTCAGCTTTAGAGATCAGGACATAAAAAGGCACTGTGGCCTCCATCATGGTCTCCCTCTCTCTCTCTCTCTCTCTCATGTGCCTCTGTCTCCCTCTGTCTCTCTGTCTCTCAGGTCACTGGTGCTAGGAAAAGCTGGCCGCCATGTGGTGAGAAGAGTCCCACATGGTGAGGAACTGAGGCCCCCATTCCACATCCACTGAGGAACCGAGGCTTCCTGACAGCCACTGAGTGACTGAGCTTGAAGTGGTTCCTCCAGTCCAGCCAGGTCTTCAGACAACTGCAGACCCAGCCAACATCTGGACTATCCTCATGAGAGACCCTGAGCCAGAGCCACTCAGCTAAGCTGCTCTCAAATTCTTGATCCACAGGAAGTGTAAGGAGAATAAATATTTATTGTTTTAAGATATAAAGTTTGGGGGTAATTTGTTATTGCAGCAAAAGATAACTAATAAAGTACTTTAAAACCATTTTCCCATGCTCCTAATATAGTTATCTGACATTTACAGTTAATCAATGACATCTGTTTATTTCATTATTCCTAAGTAAACATTATTCACTAAGCCAATTATTGTATTGTAATTACACATCCTTCCTTTTACAACTTGTGTTTTTCCTGGAGTTAATAATTGCCATTATTCTATCAGACAGTGATCTATGTATTTATCCTCATTACTTTTCCAAATATTCCATCAGATCTACCATATACCTTTCAGAAGTTTTCTTTGCTCCAAGTGGCATATCACAATAGATCATCTAACAGTCACTTATTTTTCCCACATGGAGACCTTTCTCCCAGAGCTATTGTCTTCTTGCTCCAAACCAGATATCCTTTCTCTAGGCCTGTCATCCTGGGACATGTCTTTCCTTCATTCTGGGGCTTTTGTTCACTACTCTTGTGTGTCATGACTCCTCCTTCTTGGATCTTATGTCCCTTGTCTGTGTGTCATTTCCTCTTTTACAGGGGAACATTATATAATAACTTTCAAAGTATGGTTGCATGGGTGAAAATTATATGAATTTAGATATATAAAAATATTTAATTTCTCTAAGATTATAAATTAAGACAGGATATTCCATGTGAAGATTTTTTTAAAATTCTTGAAATTTGCTTCTTCCTATTTGTCTTCCTATTTTTTTTTACACTTTAGTTTTTCTCAGTCAGAAGTTATTTCCAATGTACAAAGAAATGAACGGACAATATACAATTAATGCATTATAATAAATAAATTTTTAATTTCAGAAGAAATGTGGATATGAGCCTATTTTAATTAGTCTAATAACTTTTGTTATTCTTCTGTATGCCCACAGTACTTCTTTATGTATTTATTTCAGCATTCATTCATCTGCCAGTTTCCATTAAAATGTGAACTCATTACTAATCTTCAGTTGATGCTATTTCATCACGTCTAATTTACAAGTAAAAATTGATAGTTGAGCAGTTGTTATCACTACCTTTATATCTGCTCAAGATGTCTGAGCTGGAGTTTCTTTGTTTGGAAGATGGAGCTGATTTCCACATACATGTGACTTAGAAGAAGCCAACTCAACATTTTGGACCTCAGTATCTTTATCTCTACAATGACAAATTTAATAGATGATCTGGAAAATGAGGGACCTCTCAAATCTAATGTCCAAATGGTAGTGGTTTACATAATTTTAAGTCCCAACTTTCCCTTCTCTGATCTTAAAGATAATCATTATAAAAAAATATTGAGGATTACTCAGGCTTTCTGGGCTTCTGCCCTTTAGTCCTTATAATTCTTACACTTCAAGTAAATCACTTATTTTCCTCATTTGTAAAATATTTTAGCTTCCTCATTTATACTTTAAGGGCAGTAACTATTTGCCACCATAGTATAAAACATTAATTACTGTGGAAATAAATTACTGAAAGATATAAAATATCATGTCAATGTAAGTAACTATCATTACTACTATTTGTTATTTCTCTTCTACACTCTATTACTTGACAAAAATTCAGCACGACTGAGCCTTAATCAAGGTCTTGCTATGAACTTAATTGTGCCCCTCCAAATTCATATAGTGAAGCTCTAACCTTCTTGAGACTATATTGGAAATAGGACCTTTAAGGAGGTCATCAAAGCTAAAAGGGGGTCCTAATGGTAGCATTCTAATCCCATAAAACTTGTCTCCTTATAAAAGAGGAAGAGATATCAGAAATGTATCTTTCTCCACCATGTGAGGACACAGCAAGAAGGCAGCCGTCTGTCTGTAAGCCAGGAAGAGAACACTTGCCAGAAGCTAAACACTGCCTAAACCTTGATCTTGGACTTTCCAGCCTCCAGAAAAGGGAGGAATACATTTTTGTTGTTTAAACCACCCAGTCTATGGTATTTTGTTATAACAGCTCAAAATGACTAAGACCAGTATCTTTAAAAAAAAAATTCTGCCTTTCTTCTTGTTTTAATTTTTAGCGCTTTTTCTAAATGGACATGCCCTACTAATTTTCCTTTTTTCCCAGAATTTTATACCTAATATTGACATTCTACTGCAGCTGTGTGAAGTATTAACCCTTGAGTCACCACATCAGTACTCTCTTGTATAAGTATCAGATTGTCTTATTTGTATTAGTAAGCATTCCAGAAACTGAAAAAAAATACTTCTGAAGTTTCATGCCATGGCTGTTGTCATCAGTTAGTTGTTGCCATGATAATGTTACATAATAAACCATCCCAAAACTTAGTGTCTTAAAACAATAGTTTTTTTATGCCATTGATGTTCAGGTGATGGTGGACCAGCTTCAGCTGGTGGACAACTCTGCTTCAGGCTATGGGATCAGGGTGGCTCTCCCTTTTCTATGTCTGTGGAGAAGCTGATGCAGCTCTGCTTGATGTGTTTTTCATTCTTGTATCAGCAGACTTCTTCTTTCCATGGTTCAAGAGGCTCAAGAGGGAATCAGACATACATTAGGCCTCTTATGACTTAGAATTCACATGAGGTCATTTCATCCCCATTCCATTGGCTGAAACAAGACACATAGGACAGCCCCAAGTCAAAGTGTTGGGAAATATACTCTGCTTACGAAGCCATGTCAGAGTGTGGATGCAGGAAGGGTACAGAATGGAGAAAAACCATGCAATGTATCACCACTGAAACACAAGTTACCACAGCTTTGTGTTTTCATTTTTCCATTCTTCACTTTATCTTCTGTTCATTCCAAGAGTTTCTGCTCCTCTCTGTGGGCTTTCTCACCATTTGCTGCGCTTCCTTTCCCCTCTTGCCCCTTGACTGTTAGAGCCGAACCCCATGTCTAGGTTCTTTTTGGGCCCACATATTGGGGTCAGTCAAGATTCTATATGGGAGATTTGGGATACGGTGTACAACACATATTGGGGAATATAGCCCATATTTTATAATAAAATGGGATTTTATATAAACTTATTTTATTTAAATTTATTAAATTTTATATAAATGGAACATAACCTTTAAAAATTGTGAATCACTATATTGTATACCTGTAACTTACATAATATTGTACATCAACTATACTTTAACTTAAAAATTTTTTTAAATAAAGAAAATACAGTATATATACATAAAAAAAAGATTCCACATGGGAGATTTGAAAGAATTTGAGAAAACTCATACTTTGGTACTGTGGTTTGAATTGTGCCCCCCCAAAACATGTGTTCAAGTTCTAAACCTTGTTATCTGTGAATGTGACCTTATTTGGAATTATGGTCTTTGCAGATGTAATCAGGTTAAAATGAGGTCTTAGTGGATTAGGGTGAGCCTGATCCAATAACTGGAATCCTTGTAAGATTTGGACACAGGCATTTGTAGAGAGAAGAATGCCATGTGAGGACATGGGAAGAGACTGGTGTGCTATGTCATCTACAAGCCAAGGAATGCCAAGGATTGCCAGCAACCACCAGAAGACAAGAGAGAAGCATGGAAGTGATCTCCTCCAGAGCTTCCAAAAAGGAATCAACTCTGTAGATACCTTTATTTTGGGCTTCCAGTTTCCAGAAGTATGAGATAATCAACATTTGTTGTTTAAGGCAACCAGTTGGTTTTACTTTGTTAATGCAGCCATAGGAAACTAATGCACTTGTTACAGAAGCGTAGTTCTTATTCATCTATAAACACATACCTCGATTGAACCTTATTAGCAGTAATTTCATTGTATTCTTCACCTTCTTGCCCTACCACTGACTACCAGCCAAATGAATTGCTTTTGTTTGTTTTGCTGTGTTATGTTCTATTTTCCTTTAAGTCTGGGTCTGGCACCCAAGTTAAGGTGTCGGGCCCAATACCAAGTCCCTCCAGGAACTAGAATGTCTCAGTGCTGCCCCACCATCTTTCCTTTCTCTGCCACACACACTGTATTTCTCACACTGACTCCCCACCTGCCTGCACCTCAAACACCAAACCTCCCAAATAAAAGCATGGTTGTTTTCAGTGACCTACAGGAGCCTAAATCTCCTGGCTCATCTTTATCTGACTTCATCTGTCTGGCTTTATCTCCTATGAATTACCTTTCCTTTCACTCCCAGCCACATTGGAATCCTTTGCACTGGCTGTTTCATTTGCCTGGAAGGCTCTTTCCCAAGGTACGTCCTTCAGGTCTTCATGGAAAACTCACGATCATAATGGGACCGTCCCTGGCCACACTGGCCAAAACTTCACTCCCCTGTCTTGAGGTTGCATGTTTCCCTCTCCTGCCCTCTTTTCCTCCTTAGCACTACTTAGCACACTACATGTTTTATCTATATATGGTGCATGTATTGTTCTCACCAAAATATAAGCTCCAGAAAGTGAGGATTTCTATATGTTTTATTAACACTGTATACTCTAGGAGTGTTGGTGAATGTTTTCTGTAATGGGCCAAATAGTAAATAATTTAGGCTTGGTGGGCCATATGGTCTGTTAAAACTAATCAATTCTGCTTTTGTGGTGCAAAAGTAGTCATACAGTACATAAATGAATAAGTGAGTATGGCTGGATTCCAACAAATATTTATGGACACCAATATTTAAGTTTCATATAATTTTCAAGTCTCATGAATATTATTCTTCTTTTGTTTTTTTTAAAGTACTTAAAACAATTAAAACTATTCTTAGCTCACAAGCCATCCAGAAGCTGACAGCAAGCCAGATTTGGCCCATAGGTCAGAGTTTGCAGACCACTGCTATCAGAGAATGCCCTGCATATCGTAGGTATAAAGTAAATATTCATTGAATGAGTGAATGTGAAGATAGAAGCAATGTTTATAACTGAACATTTAATAACAAAGACAAGTAATGAATTACATTAAATGAGAATTGATTGAAAATAAATAATCTATAAAATAACTATAATAATAGATTTAAAATTTTATCATTATTAATCTGACATGAAAATATAGAGTGTATCAGTGCAGGAAATTGTACAATAGAGGTTTAGGCATATGCTGATTTTACACACTACAATTGGAAAGCACAACTTTGCAAGTACTCAAAGAAAGTCTATGAAATTGTGTAGTTTTTTAAAATGGGTGTACATTTGTTGTCATTCTTCACATTGAAGTAGGGTCTATGTCCTCTCAATTTGAATCTGGGTGGCTTTCTTTAACTAATAGAGTAAACAGAAGTGATGTTATGTGACTTCTGAGACTAGGCCATTAAAGCCATGCATTTTCCCTCATGTCTCCTAAATGCTCACTCTCTAAATGTTTCCCTTTGGATACCACATCTCAGAATCCAGTCGCCATGTTGTGAAGAAGCCCAAGCCATTTGGAGAGGTTATGTGTAAGAGTTCAAGCTGACAGTCCCACCCGAGCTGAGTCTTCAAGTTATTCCAACCTAAGCTCCAGAAGCCCCCAGGTTATGACAACCCCTCAGACCATCCCAGCTATAATTTCCCTGGCTGAGGCCCCAGACATCAGAAAGCATAGACAAGCCATTCTTGCTGTGCTCTGACTGAATTCCTGGCCACAGAAATCCACAAACATAATAAAATGGTAGCTGTTGACTGACTCCTCATTTCGGGTGTTTTTTTTTAAGTTTTATTTTTTATTATTTATTTATTTATGGCTGTGTTGGGTCTTCGTTTCTGTGCGAGGGCTTTCTCTAGTTGTGGCAAGCGGGGACCACTCTTCATCGCGGTGCGCGGGCCTCTCATTATCGCGGCCTCTCTTGTTGCAGAGCACAGGCTCCAGACGCGCAGGCTCAGTAATTGTGGCTCACGGGCCTAGTTGCTCCACGGCATGTGGGATCTTCCCAGACCAGGGCTCGAACCAGTGTCCCCTGCATTGGCAGGCAGATTCTCAACCACTGCACCACCAGGGAAGCCCCTCGGGTGGTTTTTTATTTAGCAATAGTTCCTAGAAAAAAATTAATCATGATATCAGGCCAAAAAGAAAATTACAATATAATTCAATAAAATCAAAGAAAAATTTTAGATTACTCATAAAAATAACTAGAAATTAAAGCACAGATATAATATAAAATCTAAATTTACTTTAACAATAGTGCCTTGAAAAGTAATCCAGTGAAGAGCATGAGGCTAGGTTACACAGTTTCCTTAAATACAAATAAATTGAAGTTTTAGAGAGTACCAATGAGTGGAATAATGGAATACAGAGAAGAAAAGGAAATCTTGAAAAAGGCTCTGGCTCAGAACCACACATTTTATTTGATTATTTCCATGACCAACCATTGTGAAATTCCGCAACTTTTACCAGTATTTCCATTATTTCTTCCTTTAAAGTGCTACAGACAGACCGGATTTTCTCAGCTCCTCTTCTTCATTAATTGGATAACTTCCTTCTGACTTCAAGCCTCTTCTTCTTCAAAAGAGCTCTTCCTCTGCCTCCAGAGGCTTTTATTTTAAGCACAAGAACACAGGCTACATCATGCCACTCTTCTCTTCAAAAAACTTTAATGGGATTCTTTATGTAAAAAAATAAAGTCTAAAATCTTAGCATGGCAATCAAGGTCTTCAAAGGCTACTCCCAAAACACTTAACCAATCTCATCCCCTATTAAAACCCCCACCTTCTATTCACATAATATATTTGCTATGTTGATAATGTGGGTACTAGTTGGAGGCATCATTCATTCACATTACCTTAGCCAAGGGTGTTCATAACAGAGAGGAGGATGGTGAAGAATCCAGAAATTTTGGATTTAGAAAGGATTATTTTGGAGGCAATTCACAGAATGCAAATCAAATGATCTTATTCTTTAAAAGGGACTTTACTGGCCATGTGTATGAAAAGCTGAGACATATCTTGCTTTAGGTAGGATGTGGTCTAGGGATTCATGTGATGTCCTCAATCTCTCTCCATCTCTCCAACTCTTGGTACAGCCTTCCTCTGTGTGGGATTCACTCTCAGGTAGTCTCTTGCCACGTATTGATTCCAAGAAGCTCTGGGATTACATCTCACCATCTTTGCTTGGCAACACCAATAGTAAGCTTTTTTACCTAATAGTTGCAACAGAAGTCCTGGAGTTGATTTCTATTGGCCTGGCTTGGGTTGCAATTCCATTCCTACAACTAGGGGAAAGGAATTCACTGCTTAGCCAGGCTGAGGAAAATTGATCTGGTGGTAGAGTCAACAACTGGAACATGTAGAATAAATCGGGGACAAGGATAGTTACCCCAATATGGTGTCACATCAGAAAGAGAAATGAATGCAAGACACATGTGGACAACAGTCAACTATTGTACAATTTATCAAAATTTTTTGAAATAACATTTTTTTTTGTTGTAGAGAAAGAAGTTATCTAAAGGAGCATTCATAAAAGCTATCTTTGAACACTTACTCATGAAAAAGAGGGAATAACTGGTCTTTGCAGCTCTGGAGGTTGTGTGTAGGGCTAATGAGTAGAAGTAACAGGAGCTATCTGCGTTTTCTTCAAAACATAGGACAGGCTGGCCATAGGTAGAGAGTGTGGATGGAGCAGAATCCACAAGAATGAGTTAGGAGAAACATTCAGCTCTATCAAAGGCTCTGGGGTCTTGAATAGGGTTTCAGCTGCCACTGGTACACCTGACTGGGTATGTTTAGAATGCGCTGGACACATTCAGTTGTTCCAGGAAACTTACTTTTACCTGTTTATACACCAATTTCCAGGGTTTTGAGTTAGCTGGAAAGCACATCCATGTCAGTCCTTATATAGATCAGTCATTAGTTATAGGCCAATCTTTAGCATAAGTCTACTACATAATTGTTAAATAAGGGATTTAGCAAATGACTTGGACTTCAGTCCTCACTATACACTTAACTTTACTTAAATAAACTATTGAATAATTTTATCTGTATGAGGCTCCATTTCCTCACCGGTAATGAAAAATAATAATACATCCCTACACCTGACAATGCTTTTTTTTTTTTTTTTTTTTAATTTATTTATTTATGGCTGTGTTGGGTCTTCGTTTCTGTGCGAGGGCTTCCTCTAGTTGCGGCAAGCGGGGGCCACTCTTCATTGCGGTGCGCGGGCCTCTCATTATCGCGGCCTCTCCCATTGCGGAGCTCAGGCTCCAGACGCGCAGGCTCAGTAGTTGTGGCTCACGGGCCTAGTTGCTCCACGGCATGTGGGATCTTCCCAGACCAGGGCTCGAACCCGTGTCCCCTGCACTGGCAGGCAGACTCTCAACCACTGCGCCACCAGGGAAGCCCGACAATGCTTTAAAGAACAAACAAGGGTGCTTTACCTAATGCAGAATTAAAGTGGCCATTATAGATATTATTAAGCACTCTGTCTTTTGCTGATAATTTGGATAAGAAACTGGTTATTTCTTACTTGACTTTGAAAACTTTATAGTGTAGGAGGGGAGAAGATCATCAAACATAAATTAGGAGTTAACCTAAATACATAATAGTAATCTGAACACAATCTGGTAATTGATTATATTTTAAAATCAATCTTATTTTACTCTAAAAATAATGACTAATTTGATTTCAATTCTCTCTCCTCACCACCCACTCCCTACCCTCTTCCCATAAACTCTTTTTATTAAGTATTTATCAGTTTGTCTGATGAGTTTCTCATGCAAAACAACATAAAAGTTTTTCTCATTTCTTCTCATAGAGTCTGCTTGAGAAATGACTCTTGCAGAGTTTACAGCAAAAATATATATATATGTCACTAGAATATTAAAGCAACACAGATGATTAAAATATCACACCTTGCCTGTTTCTTTGGCAAGCTGAAAAAAGAAACAAAGATGAAATATTAGCATGTGTTTTTCATATGAATATGCTGGGAAAAAAAGAACTTAAAAAACATTTTTAATTTTGTTTTCACTTACGTCTGATATTTTTTAAATCCTCAAAATTTATCTTGATGCTTCTCCTAAATAATAGCTTGGACAACCCGGTATAGAATAATAGCTAGTACAACAACAGCATAACATTGTTTTTGACCAAGGAAAGAATACCAAATACCTTTTTCTCCTAGTGTTCAGGAAGTTTGTCCTAAGTTAACAAATTTGAGTTTTATATATCTAGCTTTTTAAAAAACAAAGACTCAAAATAAAAGATTCCTCTAATATCTCTTAAATATTGAAACCTGTCAAATTTATTTTTATTTGGTGAAGGACTTTAAGGTTTAGGTAATTTATTCACATGAGGTTAAGTAAGTCATCTGATATAATTTTTAAAACATAATAGTTTCATTGAAATATAATTCACATACCATACAATTCACAAAATTAAACAATTCAGTGGATTTAAGTATATTCACTAAGTTGTGCAACCATCACCATAATTAGAATATTTTCATCACCCCCAAAAGAAACCTCATTCCCATTAGTAGTCAGTCCCCATTCCCTCCTCCCACGAGCCCCCAAAAATCCACTAATCTATTTTCTGTCTCTATGGATTTGCCTCTTCTGGACATCGCATATAAATGAAATTATATAATATATGGCCTTCTGTGACTAGTTTCTTTCACGTAGGATGTCTTCAAGGTTCATCCACATTGTATAATGTATCAGTACTTCATTTATTTTTATGGCCAAATAATATTACATTGCATATATGTGTCACATTTTATTTATCCATTCATCAGCTGAGGGACATTTGTTTCTAATTTTTGGCTATTATGAACAATGTTATTACAAATATTTATATACAAAGTATTTGTGTGCACACACATATTTATTTCTTTGGGCGTATACCTAGGAGTAGAATTGTTGGGTCTTACAGTAGCTCTTTGTTTAACCATTTGAAAACTTCCAGATGGTTTTCCAAAGCAGCTGTGCCATTTTACATTCCTAGCAGCAATACACGAGGCTTCCAATTTCTCCACATCCTCACGAACACTTGTCATTATCTGTCTTTCTGATTCTAGCCATCCTAGTGGATGTGAAGTGTTATCCTGTGGTTTTGATTTACATTTCTTTAATGGCAAATGATGTTCAGCATCTTTTCATGTGCTTATTGACCATTGGTATCTTAATTGTGGAAATGTCTATTGAGAGTCTTTGCCCATTTTTTAATTGGGCTCTTTGTCTTTGGTTGTTGAATTGTAATAATTGTTTATATATTCTAGATACTAGAAATTTATCAGATGTATGATTTGCAAATAGTTCATCCCATTCTGTAGGTTGTCTGTTCACTTTTTTTATGGTGTCCTTTGAAGCTCAAAAGATTTTTTAATTTTGCCAATCCATGAACATAGGATATCTTTCCATTACTTTGTATCAACTTCAATTTTCTTCATCAATGTTTTATAGTTTTCAGAGTATAGTTCTTTCGCCTCCTTGGTTAAGTTTATTCCTAGGTATTTTATTGTTCCTTGATATGATTTTAAATGGAACTGTTTTCTTATTTTCTCATTCTGATAGTTCATTATTAGCATATAGAAAAGCAACAGATTTATGTGTATTGATCTTGTATCCTGCAACTTTACTGAATTCATTTATTAATTCTAATAGTTTTTTGGTGTAGACTTTAGTATTTTCTATATATAGTATCATGTCACCTGCAAATAGTAACAGTTTTACTTCTTCCCTTCCAATTTTAATACCTTTTATTTCTTTTTCTTATCTGATTGTTATGGCTAGAACGTCCAATACTATGTTAAATAGAAGTGGTGAGAATGGGTAACCTTGTCTTGTTCCTGATTTTAAAGGAAAAGCTTTCAGCTTCTCACCATTGAATATGTTGTTAGAATGTCCATACTACCCAAAGTAATCTACAGATTCAATGCAATCCCTATCAAAATACCAATGGCATTTTTCACGGAACTAGAGCAAATAATTCTAAAATTTGTATGAAAACACAAAGACCCTGAATGGCCAAAACAATGTTGAGAAAGAAGAACAGAGCTGGAGGAATTATGCTCCCTGGCTGCAGACTATACTAACAAAGATACAGTAATGAAAACAGTATGGTACTGGCACAGAAACAGACACATGGATCAGTGGAACAGAATAGAGAGCCCAGAAATAAACCTACGCACCTGTGATCAACTAATCTATGACAAAGGAGGCAAGAATATACAATGGAGAAAATACTGTGTTTTCAACAAGTGGGGATGGGAAAACTGGATATTTACATGTAAAAGAATGAATTTAGAACATCATATACAAAAATAAACTCAAAATGGATTAAAGACGTAAATATAAGACAGGAAACCATAAAATTCCTAGAAGAAAATATAGGCAGAACACTCTCTGACATAAGTCATAGCAATATTTTGGGGGATCTGTCTCCTAAGGCACAGGAAGCAAAAGCAATAATAAACAAATGGGACGTAAATAAACTTAAAAGTTTTTTTTTTTTTTTTTTCACAGCAAAGGAAACCATCTACAAAACAAAAAGACAACCTACTGAGTGGGAGGAAAATATTTGCAAATGACATGATGATAAGTGGTTAATATCCAAAAATAAACAGCTCATACAACTCAATATCAAAAAAAAAAAAAACAACAGCAACAACCCAATTTAAAAATGGGTAGAAGACTTGAATAGACATTTTTCCAAAGAAGATATACAAAAGGCCAACAGGCACATGAAAAAAATGCTCAACATCACTAATCATCAGAGAAAGGCAAATCAAAACGACAATGAGATATCACCTCACACCTGTCAAAATGACTATTGTCAAAAAGTCTATAAATAGCAAATGTTGGCAAGGATGTGGAGAAAAGGCAACCCTATTACACTGTTAGTGGGATTATAAATTGGCGCAGCCACTATGGAAAATAGTATGGAGGTTTCTCAAAACACTAAAAACCAAACTACCATATGATCCAGCAATTCCACTGCTGAGCATATACCCAAAGAAAACAAAAACACTAATTTGAAAAGATACATGCACCCCAATGTTCATAGCAGCAGTATTTAGAATAGCCAAGATATGGAAGCAACCTAAGTGCCTATCAACAGATGAATGGATAAAGAAAATGTTCCATGCATATATATATATAATAGAATATTACTCAGCCATAAAAAAGAATGAAAAGAATGAAATTCTGCATTTCATTTAATATTAAATGAAATATTAATATTAAATTTAATATTTAATTCAATATTAAATTATTAATATTGAATTAAGTCAGACAGAGAAAGACAAACATTGTATGAAATCACTTATATGTGGAATCTAAAACATAAAACAAATAAATGAATATAACAAAACAGAAGCAGACTCACAGATATAGAGACCAAACTAGTGGTTACCAGTGGGGACAGTGAAGGGGAGCAGGTCAAGATAGGAGTAAGGGATTAAGAGGTACAAGCTACTAAGTGTAAAATAAATAAGCTACAAGGATATATTGTTCAGCGCAGGGAATATAGTCAATATTTTATAATAACTTTAAATGGAGTATAATCTATAAAAATATTGAATCACTATATTGTACACCTGAAACTAATATAATACTGCAAATTGACTATACTTCAATTAAAAATGAAAATATTAAAAAAAGGACTTCCCTGGTGGCGCAGTGGTTAAGAATCCGCCTGCCAGTGCAGGAGACACAGGTTTGAGCCCTGGTCTGGGAAGATCCCACATGCCGTGGATCAACTAAGCCCATACACCACAACTACTGAACCTGTGCTCTAGAGTCTGCAAGCCACAACTACTAAGCCTGCATGCCACAACTACTGAAGCCCACATGCCTAGAGCCCATGCTCCACAACAAGAGAAGCCACTGCAATGAGAAGCCCACACACCACCGCGAAGAGTAGCCCCCTCTTGCAGCAACTAGAGAAAGCCCACGCGCAGCAATGAAGACCCAATGCAGCCAAAAATAAACAAATAAATAATTTATTTTAAAAAATAAAAAAGTTTTTAATTTTGATGAAGTCTAATTTATTTTTCTTTTCTTTTGGCACTTGTGCTTTTTGTATCATATCTGAGAAGACTTTGTGTAATTCAAGGTCTCAAAGATTTTACTACTATATTTTCTTCCAAGAGTTTAACAGTTTTAGCTCTTACATTTAGGTCTAGAATCCAGTTTTAATTAAATTTTTGTGTATGGAGTAAAGAAAGGGTCCAAGCCCATTCTATTGCACATGAATATCCAGTTGTCTAGGCTCCATTTATTTGAAAAGACCATTATTTCCAAAGGAATGGTCTTGACACCTTGATGTAGTTCAAGTTTGACCCTTGAACTAGTTGTGAAAAATCTAAATAACCTAATCTAGATATTTTCAACTGCGGTGAATCTAGATTGTTAAATTTTTCCTTTAGAGTTTTCTTTAATTTGATAGCCCTTTAAAAAACAAAGATAGGGACCTCCCTGGTGGCACAGTGGTTAGGAATCTGCCTGCCAATGCAGGGGACACAGGTTCGAGCCCTGGTCCGGGAAGATCCCACATGCCGCGGAGCATCAAAGCCTGTGCGCCACACTACTGAGCCTGCGCTCTAGAGCCTGTGAGCCACAACTACTGAGCCCGTATGCCTAGAGCCTGTGCTCTGCAACAAGAGAAGCCACCGCAATATGTCCACGCACTGCAATGAAGAGTAGCCCCTGCTCGCTGCAACTAGAGATAGCCTGCGTGCAGCAACGAATACCCAACGCAGCCAAAAATAAACAAATAAATAAATTTATTTAAAAAAAAAAAAGGATAATTCCTCAATCCTAAACTTTAACTGGGCTTTTGAATTATTTCCTAAAGAAATCTATTTTTCACTATCTCTGAAAAAGTGAAAGTTCTTGGAAATATCCACTGACTTCCTGAATAGTGCTGAGGAAATCCTTGTCTTTGTTAGTTGGAGAGCTGAAAATCCTAACTAATGCTCCCTTGTGAATTTTACAGTTGACAAAACCTAACATTTAATCCCAGTTCAATCTTTTACCTAGTCCTTTTTGTGCTGGTGGTATCTCAAGGCAGGTTTGATGTACAAAGCATTGCAAAGCAGTATCTG
The DNA here is from genome assembly GCF_028023285.1 of Balaenoptera ricei. Lineage (NCBI taxonomy): Eukaryota > Metazoa > Chordata > Mammalia > Artiodactyla > Balaenopteridae > Balaenoptera > Balaenoptera ricei. Next base: position 40,133,043 of record NC_082653.1, on the reverse strand, counting down.
GGCAGATTTATGTGATCGTAAATAGGTACAAGTATTTTTAGCAAGAATGTTTTTACCACAGACATGGAACAATGAAGAGAGAGTCACATAAATTTTGTGAACCGAAAAACTCATCATGTATTTAAAGATATATTTATTAAATATACACTATTAATCAAAAGATATACTAAATTTGCTTTTCTAGTAATATCTCAAGAATCTTATCCATTCTGATCTTGTTAGTATTCACAAAGTTCCTATGAGATGGTAGTAAGCAAAATGCCCATATTCATAGGAAGTGTTATCAGTTGGCTTTGACTACATAACAGACAGTTCAAAACATAAAACAATGGCCACTTTCTTAGTTCACAGTTCTGTGATTTGGCTGGACAGTTCATCTGATCTTGGATTGTTCAGCTGGTCTTGGGCAGGCTCACTCAGGAGTCTTTGGTCAGCTAGCTGATGTCTGGATAATCTAGCAAAACCTCATTCATATCCTAGATGTTGGTCATCTCTTGGGGACCACATGCTTCTCATCATTCAGCAGCCTACTCAGATTTCTTCACATAGAATTCTCAGGTTCCAAGAGTAGCAAGTGTAAGCCCCAATTTATCAACACTTTTCAAGCCTCTTGTTATCACATTTGCTACTATTCCACTAGCCAAAGCAAGTCACAGGGCCAGCCAGATTCCAGGGGATGGGAAAAACCCACCTCTAAGAGAAAAGAGCTGTGAAGTATGAGGCCAACTTTGCAGTCTACCACAGAAAGCAAAACAAGATCATTTCACAGGGGTACCAAAATAAGGTCTTTAGCATAAGACTTCCAACTATGGGTTTTGTATACGAACTACTACTTAAACTTTTCTGCTTCTATAATTTCCTTAACAATTATTTTTGTCTTAATTGAGAATTTGTATTAGTTATTATTTTAATAGATGTGATGCAAGCATGTAGACAGAAAGCATAAGGAAAAAAGAAAAAGGCACAAAATGAAAAGAAAGACTCTCCCTTATACATTTCTCATTCCCTCACCCTCCGCACCCTCTCTTCAGAGACAACAATTTTTGTCTATTCTACCTTTAGGCCTTTGGAGGTAATATTAAGTAAAATTGATTGTGCCTTTGTGTCTGGATTTATCAACACTAAGCAGTGTCTGTTCAGGCTTTATATTGACACAAGAAATATTTATTCTCTCTATATGTCCTCCATCTACTTTCTCTTCCTCCTTCTATGTTTGTTAATTACATTTTAAAAAAATTTAAATCATATGCCAAGATCTCTATTTTAGACACATCAGCTTTAAGCTGTAACTCTCAATTTCTCACCATATAAGATGAGGCATTAATGTTCTTTGCACTTGGCTTTCACAGCCCCCATCTCTACCACTTGTCAGAATCTGCCAAGCATTGCATTGCTTTGACAGTATTGTGTAGCATTTACATTCTGACCTCTATTCATAATAAGGTTTTGCATCCATAGTTTGGTTCTGAAAATCATGAACCAATAAACAATGTTAAAAATATGATGATTAAGCAGAAATCAGTGATGTGATTGAATTTACAAAGAAGTAATCCTAGGTCCCTTACCTGAGTCACTTGAAGGGGAATATTTCAATCAAGGTTAAATATATTCTATTACATTCCATCATTTGTTCAATATAATGACACATTTCAGTTTGCTTCAAATTTGTAACATAATTTTCTTATATAACTTTATAAATCTCTTGGAGAATTTTGTGCATTTCTTTTCTTTTTTTTTTTCTTGTCAGAAAGAATTTGTATTTTATCACATTGCTTAAAGTATCCACTTTCCTTATTATGCTACTTGTTGGATGATATAAAATGCTTCTAGGCCATAAGCACAGTTGTCATTATTTCTTTTTATTGTTCTCCTGGGTTAGCTCTATTGTTTCCTAAGGACTTTGAATTTCTCCTGGATTCTTTTAGAAATGGTGTATAAGAGGTGAATTTAATGAGTCCTTACATGAATGAATATATCTTTTATTTCCTTGAATTCTGGGCCCCTATTTTTTCCCTCAAAGTTTTGAAGGCATAATTCCACCATCTTTTAAGATACAAGGCTGCTGATGTGAGAATTTTAATGCCAATCCAATTCTTAATCTTTAGCATGTAATTCAGTTGTGTTTACTTAAAAACTTTTTAATTAGGTATAATATGCATATAGAAAAGTAGACAAATTGTAGCTTGATGAATCATCTCAAAAATGATCACATAAGTATAATCACAACACTAGTCAAGAAAGGAAACACTACCTCTGCCTCAGAAGCCCCCTTTGTGCCCCATTCTCAATTACTACACCCTTCTTCTCATAAAGCATCATTTTCCTGATTTCTAATACCTTAATAGTTCTGCCTGTTTTAGAAATTTATATACATAGAAACAAAATACTACAAATTCTTGCATGACTGACTCCTGTCACTCAAAGTTAGGTTCGTGAGATTTATCCACATTGTTATAGAAGTGGCCTATTTATCTCAATTTCCGAATAGTATTTGATTTTATGAATATATAAAAACTTATCCTTTCTAATGTTTATACGTTTGGGGTTTTTTCCCCAGTCTTTGGCCATCATAAATAAAGTTGTTAAGAACATTTTTGTTTGGTGCACATATATTCACATTTCTAGTGTGTTCTATTTTGTTACATCTAGGGCATAGAGTGTGGTTACATTGTTTTAGAAGATATTACCAAACCATTTCCAAAGCAGTTGCACCAATATCACTCCTACCAGCAACATAGGAAGGTTCTAGTTCCTCTAAATCTTCACCAATATTGGTATTGGCAGTCTATTTAACTGTAGCTATTCTGACTGTTGTGTAATGGTATTTTATTTTTCAAATTTTAATTATCTTTTTAATATCTGTGTTGGCCATTTGTTGTATGACTGGTCAGGTCTTTTGCCAGTTTTCCCATTGGACTGATACATTTTTTCTTGATTCGTAGGAGCTCTTTGCATATCTGGATAGGACCCCTCACTTGGCCAAATGTGTAGTAATTATCTTCTCCCATTCTTTGGCTTGCCTTTTATATTCTTTTAATGATATGTTTTAAAGAACAGAAATAATTGATTTCATCAATCTTTTATCATTAGTGCTTTTTGTGTGCTCTTTAAGTTCCTTACACTTATGCCATGAAGATACTTTGTTTTGTTGTCTTCTCAAAGTTTTGCATTTCTACTATTTACATTCTGATTTACAGTCAACTGAAATTGATTTTTATGAAAAGTAGGGGTCAAGATTCAACTTTTCCCTGTTGATATCCAATTGACCCTGTACTATTTATTCAAAGGAAAGATGTCTTTTGCTTCTGGGTTCAATGCCTCCTTTGTCATTAATCAAGAAACCATGGGCTTCCCTGGTGGCGCAGTGGTTGAGAATCTGCCTGCTGATGCAGGGGATGCGGGTTCGAGCCCTGGTCTGGGAGGATCCCACATGCCACGGAGCAACTGGGACCGTGAGCCACAACTATTGAGCCTGCGCGTCTGGAGCCTGTGCTCCGCAACAGGAGAGGCCACGATAGTGAGAGGCCCATGCACCGCGATGAAGAGTGGCCCCCGCTCGCCGCAACTGGAGAAGGCCCTCGCAGAGACGAAGACCCAACACAGCCAAAAATAAATAAATTAATTAATTAAAAAAAAAAAAAAGAAACCATTAATACATGGGTTTGTTTCTGGACTCTATTTTGTTCCATTGTTCTATCAGTGAGCCCTGGCACCATGCTACCCATTCTTAATATACGGTATCTTTAAACTGATGGCGTGGGTAGATTTGGTAGTATAGGTCTTCCAACTCTATATTTTAAAGATTGTTTTCGTTATTCTTGACCCCCCACTTTTCCATATACATTTTAGAATCCATTTGCCAATTTCTACAAGATAACCTGCTATGATTTTGATTGAAATTTTATTGAATATATACATTTGAGAAGAACTGATGCCTTAACAATATTAATTCTTACTGTTCGTGAAAATAGTATCATTATACATTTTGAGTTTCATATTTTCTAGCAATAATATCTTATAATTTTCTATGTAGAGGTCCTATACATTTTAATTAGACTTATTCTATGCATTTTATATATTTTTAAATTAATTTATTTATTTTTATTTTTGGCTGCATTTGGTCTCCGTTGCTGCATGCAGGCTTTCTCTACTTGCGGTGAGCGGGGGCTACTCTTCATTGCAGTGCCTGGGGGCTTCTCTTTCTTGTGGAGCACGGGCTCTAGGTGTGAGGGCTTCAGTAGTAGTTGTGGCACATGGGCCCAGTAGTTGTGGCTCGTGGGCTGTAGAGCGCAGGCTCAGTAGTTGTGGCACATGGGCTTAGTTGCTCCATGGCATGTGGGATCTTCCCAGACCAGGGCTCGAACCCATGTCCCCTGCATTGGCAGGCAGATTCTTAACCACTGAGCCACCAGGGAAGTCCCGCATTTGATATTTTTGATGCTGTTGTAAATGGTATCATGTATTTTAATTTTATGTTCTAAATATTTGCTGCTGTTTTACATGACACAATCATTTTAATGATCACCATCCACTGACCAAATTAAATGTTATTTCCAAAGATTCTTTTAGAATTTCTGTATAAACAAAACAATTAAGTCATGTTGTCTCCAAATAATGACAATTTTATTTCTTCTTTTCCCAATTTTAGTAATATTTTTATGTTTTTGCCTTATTGCAGTGGGTAGGACCTCTTGTAAAAAGTTGAAAATATGTGGGGATACCAGACATTCTTGTCTCAAACCTGATCTTTGGTTTTTCTCTAGGTTTAGATTAAGAAAGCTTACTGTCATTCCTAGTTTACTAAGGAATTTTTTTTTAATTTTATAGCTTGCATTTTATTTTATTTTTTTTAATTAATTAACTTCTGGCTGCGTTGGGTCTTCATTGCTGTGTGCAGGCTTTCTCTAGTTATGGAGAGCAGGGGCTACTCTTCGTTGCGGTATGTGTGCTTCTCATTGCAGTGGCTTCTCTTGTCGCGGAGCACTGGCTCTAGGCCTGTGGGCTTCAGTAGTTGTGGCATGCGGGCTCAGTAGTTGTGGCTTGCGGGCTCTAGAGTGCAGGCTCAGTAGTTGTGGTGCACGGGCTTAGGTGCACCGCAGCATGTGGGATCTTCCCAGACCAGGGATCAAACCCATGTCCCCTGCATTGGCAGGTGGATTCTTAACCACTGAGCCACCAGGTAAGTCCCTTAAGGATTTTTTTAAATCATAAGTGATAAAATGAATGAATTTTATAAACTGCTTTTTCTGGATCTATTGAGGTGATTTTAATTTTTTCCTATATCCTGTTAATAATATAAAATATTTTTATTGATTTTTTAGTATTTAACCAGCCTTGCATTCCTGGAATAAACTTATCTTGCTCATGATCCTTTTCATATATTGACATATATTGTTTGCTAAGTTTTAAAGGATTTTTTCATCTATTTCTGTGTAATATATTCTTGTTATTTTTATTTTCTTAGAATATAATTGCCAGGTTTGGGTATCAGAGTTATTCTGGCCTAATAAATGAGCTGCAAAATGTTTTTTGTATTACTTTTGGAAGAGTCTATAAAATTTGTATTATTTCTTTCTTATATATCAGGAAAAATTTTCTGGAGAAGATGTCTTTGCCTGATGAGTTTTTTCCTTCTTCTTTAGCTATTTTACTAACAGATTTAATTTATTCAATTATGAATTCAATTTACAATGTTTCTCTCTTTATGGGTGCAATAACACCTCAAATACCTCTGGATCTTAAACTTAAGTTTGCATCTCTTTCCCTAATTTTTTTATGTATCTCCTTGAGTCTGTTTGTCTTTTGGCTCATCTTGTTCTTTCTCCTTTGCATTGTCAGTTTTCTTCAAATGCTTGGACATGCTGCTTGGTTATCCAGTGATTTATTGTTGAGGAACTAGGTTAATGGTGTCAGCAGCTGTGCTCAGCCTTTACCAGCTTCTACACTAAAGGAGAGGACTCACTGTGAATCTGTGTATGTGATGAGAGGATGTCATCTGGCTGGCTTCTCTTTCACTCCCTGAGAAGAGAGCATTCAAGAGGCCCTGCCTCTCCTCCAAATGGCATAATAAAATGGGTCCTAATCTAGAGCACTAACCCCTGTTCTGGATGCCCAAGCTCTGCCCAAAACTTCTGTTTCTTTAGAGAGAATCTCTGGCTTTATCCTGGGAATGAGTTCTGCAACTGCACTCAAGGGTTGAAAGAGGGCTGGAGAAGCTATTCTATAAGCATTTAGCAAAGAAATCAGCTACCCACTACATTTTGTCCCTTCTCCCAGTTCTGTTCTCTGTATCAGCTGATTTCACAGGCCACCGAATGAAAACCCCACATTTAACTACCAACTTCTGAGCTCATTCAAATCACCTGTTGGCATGATTACAGCTACCTTCTGCCTTCAGAAATCTGGCAGCACCTTAGTGATGCTGATGCTCCCTTCTTCTGTTGTAATTCTTTCCTATCATTTCAATGTCTTACTTTTTGTTTTGCTTTGTTTTTAAATTTTGTTTTATGATTTTTTTTTAGGAAGAGACAAGACTAAAAGGTTTACTGAGGCAGGATTCTTGAATTTAAATATTAATAATAAGTTTTAAATTTAAATATTGTTTATTACTTATTAATGTTATATCAATAACATGCAACTAGGTAATTTAAGATGATAGTAGAGAATGTTCAAGATTACTTTTATAACACTTGAGCGATACAAACACACATGTAGGTGTGGAGAAGGGAAAGTGAAAACAAGGAAGAGAGAAAGTATAAAATTTAGGACAATATCCAGGCAGCTGCTTCGGTGGTTTTCTTATTTTAATGAAAAAGAATCACAAAAACACTGGAAGGAGGTTTCAAATTTGCATATGCTATAAATCTTTGAACAAACACTTTCAAAGTCCTTGTATGCTAAAAATACTGTTTTATCTTCATTTTACTCATATATATCAAACAGATTATGCATATTTTGTGTGAGGTATATGACCTAGGAATGTCCTAATTTATCAGTAGAATTACTCATTCTATTAACATGATAACTTTGTGCTTATACTATTTTAAAGGCATGAATATTATTGGTCTTGAAAATAAAAACATACATCTTCAATTTCCCTTTCCCCACCTCCCCTCCAGTGCCAGCCTCATTTCCCTACAGCTAGCTAATCTACATGGAATTGGAAAAGTTAAAAATGAAATGAGGAGGCAACCCCGGGGCCCAGGATTGATGTGTAAGTGATTTAACTGTCAGTCTCCACCTATATAGGAAACCACTCTGGTAAATTATAAGGCATAAAGTATTCCCATGTTATGCCTCTTTTTAATCTTCAAAATATATTTTCTCAATCTGAAAAAAAATACATCAATTTCAAGGTGTGATGGTTATTCTCCATTTGCCTATGCCAGTTACCTTCTCCCATTCTCTGCCCTGCTTTGTACCCCAGGAGGTCTCTTCCCTCTGGACAGGTCCTCCCAGACCCACTGGGCAGCTGGCTTCCCCTTGGGTTGGGTCATTAGGAAGTACTGGCAGGAGATCAGAGGATGGGAGGTGAGAAAAGTCAGAGGATTTCTCCCTGCTCTCTTTCTGCTTCCATATCTGGTCTCCTCCCATCTACAGGGTCCTTCCAGCTCTCCATGGATTCCAGAGACACCAATTCCCCCCACAGGTGGTAATGACTTCCCACTACTGCTGGTCTCAGTGTGCACCTCTGTTCCTCCATTGTTCCCTGAGCCCCACCCACATCTCTGTAATTAATCTTTCCACCAATGGCTCTTCAGTTGAACTATATGGGTGAGCTGTTACTGGGTGGAACCCTTACAGATACACTAGGTTTCAGAAATGGTGTAGTTTAAATCCCACAGGCAGTGCTTCTCTCAGATGGTATATCTACTGTGAGTTACACTGGGCTTTAAGTAAATCTCTACTACACCATAGTTAGTCTACTGATGTCCTGATTGGTGAGATATTTTTGATGAGTAGAAGATGTATTTCTTTAAAAAATTACTGTGTTTAAAGGTCACTTTTGGTCTACAAATAATAAATGCTGGAGAGGGTGTGGAGAAAAGAGAATCCTCCTACACTGTTGGTGGGAATGTAAATTGGCTCAGTCACTATAGAAAACAGTATGGGGGTTCTTTAAAAAACTAAAAGTAGAATTGCCATATGATCCAGCAATCCCACTCCTGGGCACACATCCAGAGAAAACTCTAATTCGAAGATTCATGCACCCCAGGGTTCATAGTGCTATTTACAATAGCCAAGACATGGAAGAACCTAAATGTCCATCAACAGATAAATGGATAAAGAGGATGTGGTATGTATACACACACACACACATACACACACACACACACACACACACAAAATGGAATATTACTCAGCCATAAAAAGAATGAAATAATGCCATTTGCAGCAACATGGATGGACCTAGAGATTATCATACTAAATAAGTCAGACAGAAAAATACCATATGATATAACTTATATATAGAATCTAAAATATGATACAAATGAACTTATTTATAAAATAGAAACAGACTCACAGACATAGAAAATAAACTTATGGTTACCAAAGGGGAAAGGGGGTGGAGGAGGGATAAATTAGGAGTTTGGGATTAGCAGATACAAACTACTATACATAAAATAGATAAACAACATGGTCCTACTGTATAGCACAGGGAACTATTTTCAATATCCTTTAATAAGCCATACTGGAAAATAATATATATGTATATATATATATATATGTATGTGCATATACATATATCTGAATCACTTTGCTGTACACCAGAAACACAATACTGGAAAACAACTATACCTATACTTCAATAAAAATTAAAAAAAAATAAAGGTCACTTTTACATTGTCCTTTGAAATATATGATAGATTTAGTCCAGTGTTTCTCACTTTCAGCTGGGGAGTTGTTTAATACCAATCATGGTAGGCAAAACTCTAAGGTGGCCCCAAGGTTTTCTGGACCCCCATCCCTAGTTTACACACCCTGCATAATCTCTAGGACTGAGTTTGATGGCTTTCATTTTTGTGATTAGTTTTATACTATATACCACAGTTGGCTTTAAGAAAGGGAAATGATCTGTTAGTTATGCTACAATGCCAATCATGTTGCAATATAAAGGTATCAAAATAATATGTTGTACACCTTAAACTTACATGATGTTGTATGTCAACTGTATTTCAATTTTTTAAAAAGAGAAGCGAAAAAAAAAAAAAAAAAACACCAGAAGAAAAGAAGAAAGCGAGATTATCTGGATAGACCCTTTAGAAGCAGAGTTTTGTCCAGCTGGTCACAGGAGAGAAGTCAGAGGGGTTTGAAGCATGAAGGGCATTGACACCAAGGAGGTTCTCTTTTGCTGAGATGGAGGGGTCCAGGTGACAAGGAACTCAGATTGGCCTCCTGAAGCTGAGAGTGATCCCAGGCCAAAAGCTAGAAGACAACAGGAACCCCAGTCCTATCACCACAAGGAAATGAATTCTGCCGATAACCAGTGAGCTTGCAAGAGATCAAGAGCCACAGGGAGAACTCCAGCCCCGGCCAACAAACTGACTTCAGCTGATAACATGAGCCGAGAATCCAGCCACTATGCATCTGAACTTCTGACCTACAGAAACTGTGAGATAGTAAATTCGTTGTTTTAAGCTGCTAAATTAATCTGGTAATTAAGCATGTAATATATTAAGTGTAATAGAAAACTAATACACCAATGCCCTAACCTCCAAGAGTCTGGGTTTTTTGGTTGGTCTGGGTTGGGGTCTAGGCATCAGTATTTTTCAACACCTCCTATTCTAGGTGATGCTAATATTCACTCAGGAATGAGAATCACTGCTTTTTTTCCGCCTGCCCCCCCGCCCCCGCCAACTGAATTGGAAAAATCAGCTGAAAAATAAACTCCTCGAATAGTTTTCTTCTTTCCTGTTCACCCATTCAACACAGTTATTGAATGTTTACTGGGTGCCACGTGCTCGGCCCTGAGGATTTATTTAATGGTAAACAAAATCAGACATAGTCACTTCCTTCATGGAGCTCATAGTCAAGAGAAGGAGATACATCTTTTAAACACCAAATGTTTTCCTGCACATAAGGCAAGGTTCATTTTCACAAAAGCCGTCTGACAGGAAATAAGCACTTTCTTAACTCTTAGATCCTTGGGCTGCCTCTCATATTTCAGGGCGCCCTCTTAATGGCTTTAGTTTGAACCATAAAATTCTGTTTGGGGAAGATAAATTTGCTGGAAATGACCTTGATCTGCACAGGTTTGGTTTGCTTACAAAGGTCATTTGATTAATTCAGAAAAAAAAAAAAAAATAGGTTAAGAATTTAAGTCAGACCCAGTCATCAGTCTTGTCCATCATGAAGATACCAGGCTTGCAAGCGTTGAGTGTCGTAGTAAATGAGTCTTTTAAAGAGTATTTTAAAAAGAGGGAGAAGAGGGGATTCCCTGGTGGTCCAGTGGTTAGGACTCTGTGCTTTCACTGTTGAGGAAGCGGCTTCAATCCCTGGTCAAGGAACTAAGATCCTGCAAGCCACTGCGTGGCACAGCCAATAATAATAATAATAAAATAAAAAGAGGGAGAAGAAAAATATTAAACAAATAATGTCACAAAGAAATGTAAAATAACTACCATGAAAAGAGTTTCCAGAGAAGAGGTACATGAACCAGAAGGCGATTTGACTTAGGGTCGGGGCAAGGAAATGTCAGGAATTGTGTCTCTGAGGGAGGATTATTAAGCAAAGGAAGGCAAAGAGGAGTAGGTGTGAAGTGGGATTGCGAGGCAGGCTGAGAAACAAAGTACTGGGACAGGGGCTCTTAGGCTGGGGTGAACACTAGAATCTCCTGGGAAACATTAAAAGGTACCGATGCCTGGATCCCATCTCAGAGATCCTGATTTAATGTGTCTGTGGTGTGGTCTGGGCATCTCCAGGTCATCCCAATGTACATCCAAGCAGAAAAAAACAGCACATGCAAAGGCCCTGTGGCAGCAGATTCTAGAAGCTGAAAGAAGGTTCAGCTGAAAGAAGTCATGGCCCTTCCCAAGATTCGCAATAGCTGCAGACACATTGTGACACAAGCTTGCCCTTTCCTAGTTACTACTGTCCAAAGAATTTCTAAACATTTCACCTTGTGTTGAAGAGTACTCTAGGAATTCAATATATGAAGTAAGAGGGATTTCACCAAAATTCAAAGGATCATCCCAGGTTAAAAAATAAAGGGGCTTATAACTCATTTTTACAACCTTGTACTCCCACCTTGCCCAGAGCCTTGGCCCAGATAGAAACATGTTTCTAAACTGCAACAAAATGATGGCAGAGGAGCAAGAGAGCTCTCCTAACAGAGAGGAAGAAGGCACCATTTAACAGCACTGGCATTCTCTTCCTGGCTTGCCCAACTGTGCAGGCAACGTTACATCCCAGACAGCATATAAAGAGTTCGTCATTACTGACAGGAGAGCAAACTGTCCTCTTAATTGCATTTTGGTTTCAGCTGCATAATTTGCATAGAGCATAGGAAATGAAGTTGATTGATTTGGGATAATGCTCCAAAATCTCTTTTGGCATGGAAAGAGCTGATTGCTCTCACATTGCCAAATCAACTAGGTTTATGTAACTTACCTCGGCTACTCTCTTCTCTTACTCAGCTTCAGCCAAGTTGGCCTAATGGTTATTTCTCTAAAACCCCAGCATGCTCCTGCCTCAGGGCCTTTGCACTCTCTACAACATATTATAAAATTGTTGATTTTTTGTCTGTGTCCCCAACTCCAATCCAGCTTGTAAGCCCCATGAAATCAGCAGCTGCACTGGTTTATTACTAATTTATCCTTAAAACATAGAATGGTGGCTGGGATATATTAATATATGAATATCAATAGTAATAGAACAAAAAAGTGTTTTAGCACTTTTTTTTAGTGACCACTTTTATAGATGTGACCACTAGAATAAAAGTTAAAGTAGTTTTCTACTACTACTAGCATTCCATTAAATTCCACAGGCATTTTATTTCATCAAGGCAAATAAAAATATGATTTGAAGCTGAACAGTTCATCCTTCTGTTAGAAATCTCTGTGAAATAGATAGTGATGTGTTTGATATATATCAAAAGAGAGCTATATAATTTTTTTTAATCAAAAAGCAATATACAAGGTATAAAGATGTTCAAAGTGTGGAAAATAAAAAGTGTGAATAGATATATTTTTCAGTTGCCTTCTTAGTTCTTCAGTTCCCAATTTTTGTATTGTACTAAGATGACTAGTGTAATAATAAATATATTTCAGTACAATAAGAGCTGAAATTCCTGCTTTAGCTGCCCCATTTCTCATCGTAGTCTCATGGAAACCTCCTGTAAACATTTCGCAGTGAGACTGGAGTAATTACAAGTCATTGCTTAGATGCCAGTAACTGTTAATTATTTTAAAAGAGGTTGTGGCCATGCTTTTCAAAGTTGGGTATGCACTGGAGTCAACTGGAGGGCTGGTTAAAACAGTGATTGCTGGGCTCCATCCCCAGGTATCTTGATTCAGAAGGTCTGGAGCAGGGCCCAAGAATCTGCATTTCTCTCAAGCTCCAAGATGATGCCTGTGTTCCTGGTTCATGGACCACCCTTGGAGTAACACTGGCCAATGGGTTCTGAGGGTTCCATTTTCTCCTTCTATCCCTGGTCTATTTCAGGACCATTCCATGAAATGGAGCCACCAAACAAGACTGAGTTAAGGATATGCACATGAAAAGTTTTTATTGCCATTGTTGTGTGGGTGACAATACCTCCACAGAGATATTTTCTTAAACTCACTTTATCTGTAAGTGGACCCTCTCTTGGTTTTGATTAATAGAGGCTGGTCTGCTTTGACAATTTGCTTGAGTGCTGTACAGACGCCTCCTTGGGTTCTGTTCACTGGGATTCTTGCTTACATCACCAACCCTGCTTTCATGTCATCCCAAGAAAATGTCAGTTTATTTGCATTGGTCCATTCAGTAACTCATATATAGACTTCTTTCTTAGATGGGTAAAAGAGTTCTTCATGCTTTCCTAGATAGAACTCTGTATGTTTCATGTGTACAGAATATTTCTCTTAGAATTTTTTTTAATATTATGAATTATTTCACAATTAAGAAAAGTATACCAGACCTATATTTCTATTACCAATTCCTTAAAGACATAATTCAGGCACAGCAGAATCCAGCCCTTTTCCATTTCCTCTCCCTCTCTTGCTGCTTCTCTTCCTCTCTTCCACCTTCCCAGAGGGAACCACATAAGTTGGTATTTTACTGCATATGTTTCCATAAACAAAGAATCACTTTCATGCTGTGTTTCTGTTACTTTAATTTTCATAAATAATATTATTCTCTACATATCCTTCCTCGACTTGCTTTCTTTACTTAATATTTGGTTTTGAAGATTCATATCTTGTGCAAGTTATAGATCTAGTTAACTCATTTTTGCTCTGTCATGGTATCTGTTGTATGACTCTATCAAATTTTTAACATTTCTCTTGGTGGACATGTAGGGCCTTTCCAATTTCTTTTTATAATTACAAACTATATCATAATCAATAGATCTATACATGTCTCCTTGAACATATAGGTCAGAGATTTATGAATGGAATTGTTGGGTCATAGGATAGGAATCTTCCATGCAACTTGATGAGTCAGATAGATTGGATGAATAGCCCCATTTAATGGCCTTCCTATATCCACACACTTTTTCTTATAATAGTGTAACCCTGAACTTGGCTATGTGATTTGCTTTGGCTAGTTGGATGGCAGTGAATGTGATGCAAGCATAGGCTTGAAAAGTGTGCATTTCTGCTTGCATCCTTGCATGATTAAACTTGCTCACTCTTGCTTCTCTGAGACTTCGAAGAGAATGTGCCTAGCCTGCTGGAGAGTAGAACAGACACCCATAAGAGACATGTGGAGGAGAACCCAGGCATCTCATCAGCCATTCTAGACCAGCCTTTAGCCAGCCCCAAACCAACCATGTGACTTGTCAAGACTTGTTGGACTTTTCTAGCTGACCTACAACTGACCACAGATGCCTGAGTGAGCCCATCAGAAGCAATAAATGGTTCTTAGTTTAAAACACTAAATTTGGGGGGTGGTTTGTTACACAGTATTATTGTAGGAAGAGATAACTGATACACTTGATATTGCTAGATATTTCCCCAACGTAGTTGAACCAATTTACACTCCCATCAATAATGGTTTCCCACATTCCCCTAACACTTGATATTATTAGATTTAATGACTTTGCCAATAAGATGGTTGTGAAACTATGCCTTACTATACAATACCATACCATATACTAAACTATACTACAGTTTTAATTTTATCCCCATAATTACTAGTGAGTATTAGCATGTTTTCACATGCTTTTTGGTCAAACATTCCTTTGCATTTTGTACTTTTCTTTGCCTCAGCATGAATTAACAAGAGTCAAAACTGCTCTAAGATCTTTAAAAATTAGGCTTTCTGTTAAAAGAATGAGAATATGATCAATGGGAATCATTCTCCCAAAGACCCACTGGATCATAATCAATTATTCTGACTAGTAGTAATAGGAATTATGTATGTGTGTGTGTGTGTGTGTGTGTGTAAGACAGACGCCATTATGATATCTAAGAATGGAGTAACATTGTTGGATTTGCCACAAACATGCCAACAATAATATTCCTAGTGTTTACTGAAAGCAGACAATCACAGGCTGATTCTGCTTACTTCAACATTCTTATTTTGCAATTGCAAGAATTGAGGTAATATGCCCAGCTAGTGTAAAAAAGAGCTGAATCTTCTGACTCAAGGACCAGAGGCCTTTTCACTGGTTACTTTCATCTGCTCCTTAACTGGCTAATCGTAACAATTCCATATAAAAGAATTGTCCAGATATACATCGGTCACCCAGTTTGCATTTGCTATATTAAAGAAAATATTTTTAAATTATACATACATCATTGCTTTGGGGATATATAATTTTTTAAATCGTATTTTCCAGATAACCCAGGGACCCTTTTCCAATGAAAATTACACTGAGATTTCTTCGGAGACTCTGAAAGTATTTAGAAATTTTGTTCCCTCGCTGGAACCATAAAGCATTGTTCCTTCATTTTCTTTCTATGACACACATCTTGTACAGTGCCTGACATTTGTTGGATGGTAAAAAAATGGCAACAAAAGTCCTAATAGCATTAGAAGTAATAGTACCAGAGGTAGATGAAGGGAAACATAATATCATTTGTAATCTCATTTTACAATCTTTTTTTCGCCCTAGAACAATAGCTGTCACTTCTATTTTCTATCAGCTACATCTTCTGAGGAAAGGCTTTGGTGTGTCTCCATCTTTCTGGTAGCACAACACACATGTGTTTTAGGATATCTCTTTGTTCTGAAGTCTTCACATTTCCTACCCTAGTGCTGGCTAAGAATTCAAGAAGTTTTTCCTGCAGTGAAATGGAGAGGTTGTGCATTTCAATGAGGCAAACACAACAAGGAAATGCCAGGAGGTATAACATGACATGGGTTATGGTAAATAGCTCAAGACAAACAGCAAATTCTTAAATTTTGTGGCAGGCAATTTTCTAAGAGCTTTGCATAAAATAACTCATTTAGTCCTCACCAAAATAAATAATCAAAATAGGAATTGCTATTATCTCCATTTTATAGACAGGGAAATGGAGACACAGAAGTATTAAGAAACCTGCCAAGTTCGCGAAGGGCAGGACCCATGTGGACCCTAGTCATTGTTTCTCCCTTCACAGCACTTTCTAATCCTTTAGTCCATGGTGTTGACCAGATGTCCCTAAGATCCCTAGGACTCCTGCCCATGGAGTTGTCCTGGGGGTTTTAGGAGGGTGGTGTGATGAACAAATTGTTCTGAATGGCCATCAGAACGTTTCTTTTGTGGGACTGCATGAATTTGGGCCACTAGAGCAGGGCTGAATTGCTAAATTTGGGTGAATCTCACTCACCTCAGACACAGGACAAGATCAGGGCTCCTGGCTGCTAACAATCAACAGCTACCCTTGGGCTTGATCAGTGCTCATCCATTTGCATTCTGATCATGGGGCCTCTGGCGGCTGAAGCACCTGAAAGCGATGGGTGTGGCAGAGCCATCCTCTACCTAGTGAACTCTCTGTCGCTAGTCCCCAGCGTGGTTCCCCTGCTCCCCCCTGCGGCTCCATGCCTTGTGTGAAGAAGGTCTCTGGAGTTGGCCACACCTATATTCTCCAAAGGGTTTGCTGACCGTTGGTCTCCAATGTAATGGACCTTTCAATCCATGTGGTGGAGTGATGCTTTCCTGAATAAGCGTTAAGCCATGCCTCACAAGGGATGGACATTTTTTGCTCTTGGGACCATGCTATGTGCTCCACCTATGGGTCCTTCACCTAGCCTTCCTGCTGATAGGAGATAACATTCTAGAAATAATGATTATGGCCTCAAGAGCTTAAGAGAAGAAATGGTTAGAAGATGTGTTGTTCAAGTTTTAATCTATCAAATTCCAAATCATAAATTTAACATGATCAGAAAACAATTATCATGTATATTTCCCTGTATAGTCTAAGTAAGACTTACAATTGTGGTCGTCTTCAATGAAGCACAGCAATGACCTCTGAAAGACTCACTGGAATCCAGTACTTACAGTGGTACAATGGATGCTGCAACGTCATTAGTGATGAAGTCACCACCAGGAAATACATGGTATTAGGGAACTGCAGAGTCAAAAAGTGTCTATATTGTTTCAAAATGTTATTATACAAATAGATTCTGAAGAAATCTGGTTCTTCGTGGTTCTCTGAGTAATAACAGAGTTTTTACTTTTTTTTTTTTTTTTTTTTGCAGGGAGAAATACAAAACTAGCCCAGAATGGGGCATATAACAATAAAGAACATGAAGAGATGATTCCTGGACCTGAAGAGAAAGCGGTGATAACCTAGATTATGCAGACTCTTCCTAAGCACTGATTGGACAACAATCAAATACATAAGTACCTCTTCTTTACCTATTATTATAAATCTTCATCAATATATCACTATACATGTCAGATGGACCTATTAATTTTATAACACATTTTAAAATCAAACTGTCTGTATAGACAGGGAACCCATTAAAAAATTATCAGAAATCCCACATACCCTCAGCACATCTCTGATCCATCATTTTATTGACCAAAGAAAAGCACGTGGCTTAGTCCATGGGAACCCCACAATGGACAGAACACTGCAGTCATATGGCAGAATGAATGGATGTAGGGAGGGGTGAAGAATGGGGATAATTATTGCAGTGTTGTACATCTTATACATTCCCAGTCTATTTGCTTTCTTCCTGATTACCCAGCATCTTCTGACTTTTGCTCCTCCAAGTTGCTTCCCTTGTTTTTTGCATTTCTTCACTATGTAGTGGGTGTAGGGTTATTCTCACGGTACCAAGCCTCTGGTGTACCTGTTTCAGAAGTCTCTCCCTCTCCCCTCACTCTCTTCCCCTTCCCCCCCCCCCACTCCCCTCCCCTTCCCCCCCCCCCCGCTCTCCTCTCATATCTATTTCTAATTTCAACAAATATTTATTAAGTACCTACATGTGCCAACACTGCAGTGAAGAGGCCAGACACAGCTGCAACTCTTGCCTAGCACAGAAGAGAGACATTTAAAAGGTAATTACAATTCTCCCAGGGATTATATTAGCCCTCTATTATTAGCCCAAACCTGAAGTCACAGCTCTAGTTTGATGCTTTACATTGAGTGCCTTGGAACTTAAATTAAAGCACAACCCGTATGTTTAAGCTGCTATTTTTAAGGTTAGTACTGATTCCTGTCCTTAGTCCGTAGCCAGAGCCACATTTTCTCATTCTCATTCTCTCCATAGTAAAGAAGAACACACGCACATAAAAAAGAATAAATTTAATTATGAATCTGAACATAGTGTCTCAGTCATTTCAATCTTGTGGAAAAGCTGGTTAAACCTCCCAGAGGATCCCTGTCTGTGTCACAACATCATCTTCCTTGTGACAGATTTTACATTTCTTTTATATCATGGGGTAATGACTAAATTGCTCCTCAGGGAAATGGTATTTGGCTAAAGGGAAAAAATATTGGTGCAGGGGGAGAGATTTGTGCTGTCTGAATGCCTAGGCCACTTTCTGATCTGAAGAAAAGAATAAAAACGATGTAATAAATCAATATATTCCCTACACCAGAGTAGAAAAAAAAGGCGGGGGTGGCTGGGCTATTCCCAACTGAGATATATTGTAGAGCAGAATATGATACCAACTCATGGAAATTTTCTACCATATGCATCCCATGCAAAAATTTTTTAAAAAAGAAAGAAAAAGGGAAAAGTGCCTTTTATGCCAAACATATATCAGATAATGACATATAATGAAATGCACATGTCTTCTGGGGGAAAAAGAGAAACTATTATATTCCATTGAGTGGCATAATGTATCAAAGAACTAAAAGGCTCCCTTCAACACCATAATTTTCTTCAAAAACTTTCTGGAAGCATTTCACCACTGTAAAATATACCCATTAAGGCTAATATTATCTACAATAATTTGGAAGACTATAGATTGAACTTTGATGCAATCCTTCATATCTATTCCCTTGCATATTGATAAGAGGAGAATAACAACGAATTCTGTGAGCCAGAATACCTACTGCCAGAACCTCAGAATAGCTCCACAGTTCTCTACAGACACTTCACAATTGGTGTTTTTTTCCATCCATCCATTACTATTCAACAAATATACATGAAATACCTACTCTGTGCCAAGCATTCTTCTTAGGATTGAAGAGAAAATGGTAAAAAGAAGGATGAAATCTCAGGCCTTGTGGAGCTTATATTGAGCAGAGAGCTATTAAACTTAGAAACAGATAAATTTAGGGAGAAAGAAGTGCACCGAAGACAATAAAGTCGGGCCATCAGATAGAGAGTGATGGGTGGACATGGGACCTATGTTAGATAGGGTGGGCACCGAAGGCCTCTTTGAAGGGGAACTGAGACATGGAGGATGCAGGAGGCAGCCAGTAGAGATACAGGTAAGGAGTGTCTGGCACAAAGACACGGAAGGCCCAGGTGGCTGGGAAAGGTTTGGGACCCTGCGTCACTTCCATGACCTAATTCTCTGTAGCGTACACTGTTGGCGGTCAGCCAAGGGCCTGACACCAGCCTCTTGTGTCTTTACTTCTAACACCTTGGGCCTGCAGCTTCCTTCAGAGGTTTTCTCGTGGGCTCCTGGAGCCACTGTATGCACAAAAACATCAGAAGTTCATGTCTTCCGAGAGGACTGACTGATAAAAGGGCATGAAAGCCCAGCTCCGTGGTCTTGAGCAGGGAGGTGTAATTTACTATGGAGTGTAATCTTTGCACTTCTGAGATCCCTACAGGACCAGGTGAGGTGCAGCTGTGCCTGGAGTCACACGCTTGCTTGGCTCCTTCTTCCCTGACCTGCTTCTTCTCTATCCTCTCTGGTTTCTCCTGGGAGAACATTTTCAGTGAATCACTTTTACCCAAATCCTTACTGTAGGGTCTGCTTCTGGGGAAGCAGCCCTAATACATTCTTCATGCTAACATGAACTCCTGAAAATACATCATGGCACATGTTGTGAATTCCTGGTATTTTTGAGTGGCAGTGGAGTTGTGGGAAAATACACTGATGATGAGGAGGAGGATGAGGGGGAGGGGAGGGAGAGGGGGAGGAGGAGGAGGGAGAGGGGAAGGAGGAGGAGAGGGAGGGGGAAGAAGAGGGGGAAAGGGAGGGGAGGGGAGGAGGAGGGGGAGGGGAGGAGGGGGAGGGGAGGAGAGGGAGGGGAGGGGGAGGGGGAGAGGAGGAGGGGAGAGGGGAAGGGGGAGGGGAGGGAGGGGGAGGGGAGGAGAGGGAGGGGGAGAAGGAAGATGGGTTCTGGTCCTAGCTCTTCTACTAATTGTGTAATTGTGTGACCCTAGGCAAAGTCACAACTCTGGGCTTCAGTTCCTCATCTATAAAATGGGGAGATTGAACCCATGGTGACCTCCAGGAAACTTTTCCTAGTACAAAATAATATGCTACATATATGTGTTGGTAGGAATGATATATTGACACACAATCACATATGTTGCATGCATCTAGAGAGATAATGGTATTATACCAAATGGGACGTGGAGGGATTAGTGAGTGATGATTGTTCCAGTAAGTTGTCTACTGCTGTGAGCAGTGATGAAAAGCAGCTGGTTAAGCCCAAGGGGATGATCAAGGGAGGTTCATTCGGAGTCAGGAGGGTTGTGGTACAATCATGGTGGTTCTACCTTAGACCTGAGTAAGACTGGAAGACAGTCAATGAAGACAACACAATCAATGAAGGGAAAGATGGAGGAGCCAAAGGAGAACACACTTAAGAAATGTCTGTTCTCTGGATGGGAAAAGGGGAAGCTGAGAGCAACCATAACAAAAACAGCCAAATCATGATCACTACTGAGTCACTGGACCAGGACACGCCCACTAATTCCTGCTATGCCCTGGCTAGAAAGTGTCTTTCAAAGCTTACAAAAAGGGAAAGACTGAGAACAAGCAAAAAAGAAGCTCAACTTGACACTATGCAAAAGAAACAACTCTTCATATAACAGGTGTTCAGAACTTCTTATTGAACATTTCCATAACAACCATTATGGGTAGGAAAAAATAGATCTAAAATTATCTGTGTGGTATGAGTGACATTACTGAGTCTCAGATTTCCAACTCTGTAAAATGGAGAAATTATCTACATTTCAGAGGGATATAGTGAGATTACAGAGCAGAAGAATAGTTGGCATGGGGTGAGGAGGGGCTGCGGGAGGAAGCCGAGCCTATAGTAAATGGTTCAGAATCAGCCCTGTTTGAGCCCTAGTTCCCTACCCTTTGCTGCTGTGTGACCTCACGCTAGTCATCTAACTTCGAGTCTGGTTTCCTTTACTGGAATATGAGACTATAATTGTGCATACTTCACAGAATTATTAAATGTTAGGCAATTCTGTCCATCTCATAATATATGTGCTTAGTGTAAATCATTCCCTTTGGTCATGTCTGCCAAGCAAACTTTTTTCTGAAATACATAAAAGATGTCAACAAGCACCCCATCCAGCCCTGACTGAGCTCCTTCCCCATTACGATGACTCCTCTCTTCTTATCTCATGGCTGGCTCTGTCCTCACTCCTCACCTGGTGACCGCTGCCTCCTTGATAAACTACCAATTTGGGGCTTGGTTTTCCAGTTTACTCTTTGCACTTTTCCTCAGAGCATAGACTCTGGCATTCACTCCCCACTCAACCCACAGTGGCCGTGGATACGAGACCCTCCCACACGGTGCCAGTCTGTAGCCTCAGGACACTGGAGAGGGATACCCAACATCAGGTCCCCAGCCGCTCCCTTGACTTCACTTCAAGTGAAAATCATGACATACTTAACTTCTCCTGTGCTTACTACAAGCTTTTTCATATAATTTGATCTTGTAAGGGAAAAAAAATCACATCTTTACATCCCCAGGCATTTTGTGTCCTTATCTAAAATTAGTACAGTTACTGCTCTGCTATTTTAGGAAATGCAGGACAAGCCTCACTCTTCAGACCTATCAGCTTAACCAGTTGAGGTGCCTTATGCAATATGGAGGGTGTAGGTTCAGCACAAAACCTTAAAGCCACCAGGCTGCTAGTTCTCCTCCATTTACTAAAATGGTTAGCAACTGTGTGAATAGGTAGGTGCAGAAGCCAGTAGAAAGGACCAACATGAAATGGACGTGAAGCTGTAAATAAGAGAGTAAAAACCCCAGAAAGACGATATCTTAGGTCAGGGTCCCTAGGAGTAGAGCATGAGTTGGGGATTGTTGGCAAGTGATAGAGTTCTCAGGAGGACCCAGTCAGGGAGGGAGAAATGCAGGAGAGAACAGGGGAAAAAGGTAAGCAAGGAAGTCATTTCAAGTGAAGTCTAGTCTCAGCTTGACCCCCACAGGGAGTTCTAACATGTGCGTGGCACCCCGATCACTCTGTCATTGGCTGAAAGCTGCCTCAAGAGACAAATGAACCTATCTATGAAACAGAAACAGAATCACGGACATAGAGAACAGACTGGTGGTTGCCAAGGGGGAGGGGATTGGGGGAGGGATTGAGTGGGAGGTTGGGATCAGCAGATGTAAGCTTTTATATAGAGAATGGATAAACAACAAGGTCCTACTGTATAGCACAGGGAACTATATTCAATATCCTATGAATTCTTTTCCATAATGGAAAAGAATATGTGTATATATAATATATTATATATATATATATATATATTTATATATATATATATATATAAAATATATATATATGTGTGTGTGTGTGTGTGTTCGTGTATATGTGTAACTGAATCACTTTGCTATACAACATTGTAAATCAACTATACTTCAAATACAAAATATTAAAATTGTAAAAGAAAGAGGTCACACCCTACAGACATTTCTAGCTGGTGCAGCTCCTGGAAGCCACAGGCAATTCTCTCAGGAGAAGAGGGACTGCGGGGAGATAATAACAGCCAGCATTCCCAGCAGCCGGAAGAAGGGGCCCCATACAAGTCAAGAATGGGCGCCAACCCTGGTGGCAAAAATAACAGAAACATCAGAGCAACTTCTAAAAAGCCATAGAATCTTTAAGTTCCAAGGATTAGATCTTATACATGTATTAAAATATCCAGCACTAATGTTGGTCCTTTGGTGAGATAGATACTCAGTTGTAGGTAATCAGTGATTAAACTAAATAGCAGTTTATTGGAGATGGAGTGAACTGGAAGACTTGGGAAGCATCAAGATGGATATCCACTGGGACGCCAGGTGTGGTGTCAGAAGATAGGAGCTCAAGTGTCGTTTGTAATAGATTGTGTCCTTGGGCACATCGATAAATCTATCGGAACATCTTCTTCGTGTACCAAATGGCAACATTGAGAAATATTTCACCTGGATGGTTGAGGATTAAAATAGAGAATTTATGGGTGAAGATGTTTTGTAAGATATAATGTGCTTTCAAAAATTAGAATAAGGTATTATTATGAATTTGTGCATTAAATACAGAGCACTTCCAAGGCATGTATGAGTTTTAGATCAGTTTTAAAAATTTTTTTTATGGTACCTTGCACCCATTATAAATACTTTTACCAAGGCATAAGGTTGTCATGGACCTGGAAAAGTCTAAAGTTCGACCCTTAGCCTGAAAAATATTATACCATAAACATATTTTGAAAATCAGTGCCAGTAGTTTTTTTTTTTTAACATCTTTATTGGGGTATAATTGCTTTACATTGGTGTGTTAATTTCTGCTGTATAAGAAAGTGAGTCAGCTATACGCATACATATATCCCCATATCCCCTCCCTCTTGCATCTCCCTCCCACCTTCCCTATCCCACCCCTCTAGGTAGTCACAAAGCACCCAGCTAATCTCCCTCTGCTATGCAGCTGCTTCCCACTAGCTATCTATTTTACATTTGGTAGTGTATATATGTCCATGCCACTCTCTCCGTTCATCCCAGCTTACCATTCTCCCTTCCTATGTCCTCAAGTCCATCTCTACATCTGCGTCTTTATTCCTGTCCTGCCCCTAGGTTCTTCAGAATCATTTTTCTTTTTTTTAGATTCCATATATATGTGTTAGCATACTATATTTGTTTTTCTCTTTCTGACTTACTTCACTCTGTATGACAGACTGTAGGTCCATCCACCTCACTACAAATAACTCAGTTTCGTTTCTTTTTATGGCTGAGTAATATTCCATTGTATATATGTGCCACATATTCTTTATCCATTCATCAGTCGATGGACACTTAGGTGGCTTCCATGTCCTGGCTTTGGTAAATAGAGCTGTAATGAACACTGTGGTACATGACGCTTTTTGAATTATGGTTTTCTCTGGGTATATGCCCAGTAGTGGGATTGTTGGGTCGTATGGTAGTTCTATTTTTAGTTTTTCAAGGAACCTCCATACTGTTCTCCATAGTGGCTGTATCAATTTACATTCCCACCAACAGTGCAAGAGGGTTCCCTTTTCTCCACACCGTCTCCACCATTTACTGTTTGTAGATTTTTTGATGATGGCCATTCTGACCTGTGTGAGGTGACAACTCATTGTAGTTTTGATTTGCATTTCTCTAATGATTAGTGATGTTAAGCATCCTTTCATGTGTTTGATGGCAATCTGTATATCTTCTTTGGAGAAATGTCTATTTAGGTCTTCTGCCCATTTTTGGATTGGGTTGTTTGTTTTTTTGATATTGACCTGCATGAGCTGCTTGTATATTTTGGAGATTAACCCTTTGTCAGTTGCTTTGTCTGCAAATATTTTCTCCCATTCTGAGGGTTGTCTTTTTGTCTTGTTTATGGTTTCCTTTCCTGTGCAAAAGCTTTTAAGTTTCATTAGGTCCCATTTGTTTATTTTTGTTTTTATTTCCATTTCTCTAGGAGCTGGGTCAAAAAGGATCTTGCTGTGATTTCTGTCATAGAGTGTTCTGCCTATGTTTTCCTCTAAGAGTTTTATAGTGTCTGGCCTTACATTTAGGTCTTTAACCCATTTTGAGTTTATTTTTGTGTATGGTGTTAGGAAGTGTTCTAATTTCATTCTTTTACATGTAGCTGTTCAGTGTTCCCAGCACCACTTATTGAAGAGGCTGTCTTTTCTCCATTGTATATTCTTGCCTCCTTTATCAAAGATAAGGTGACCATATGTGCATGGGTTTATCTCTGGGCTTTCTATCCTTTTCCATTGATCTATATTTGTTTTTGTGCCAGTACCATACTGTCTTGATTACCGTAGCTTTGTAGTATAGTCTGAAGTCAGGGAGGTTGATTCCTCCAGCTCCGTTTTTCTTTCTCAATATTGCTTTGGCTATTCGGGGTCTTTTGTGTTTCCATACAAATTGTGAACTTTTTTGTTCTAGTTCCATGGAAAATGCCATTGGTACTTTGATAGGGATTGCATTGAATCTGTAGATTGCTTTGGGTAGTATAGGCATTTTCACAATGTTGATTCTTCCAATCCAAGAACATGGCATATCTCTCCATCTGTTTGTATCATATTTAATTTTTCATCAGTGTCTTATAGTTTTCTGCATACAGAACTGCTTTTGCTACATCCCATAGGTTTTGGGTCATCATGTTTTCATTGTCATTTGTTTGTAGATATTTTTTTATTTCCTCTTTGATTTCTTCAGTGATATCTTGGTTATTAAGTAGTGTATTGTTTAGCTTCCATGTGTTTGTATTTTTTACAGATTTTTTTCCTGTAATTGATATCTAGTCTCATAGCATTGTGGTCGGAAAAGATACTTGATATGATTTCAATTTTCTTAAATTTACCAAGGCTTGATTTGTGACCCAAGATATGATCTATCCTGGAGAATGTTCCATGAGCAGTTGAGAAGAAAGTGTATTCTGTTGTTTTGGGGTGGAATGTCCTATAAATATCAATTAAGTCCACCTTGTTTAATGTATCATTTAAAGCTTGTGTTTCCTTATTTATTTTCATTTTGGATGATCTGTCCATTGGTGAAAGTGGGGTGTTAAAGTTCCCGACTATGATTGTGTTACTGTCGATTTCCCCTTTTATGGCTGTTAGCATTTGCCTTATGTACTGAGGTGCTCTTATGTTGCGTGCATAAATATTTACAATTGTTATATCTTCTTGGATTGATCCCTTGATCAGTATGTACTCTTTTTCTTTGTCTCTTGTAAGTGTTTATTTTAAAGTGTATTTCGTTTGATATGAGAATTGCTACTCCAGCTTTCTTTTGATTTCCATTTGCATGGAATATCTTTTTCCATCTCCTCACTTTCAGTCTGTATGTGTCCCTAGGTCTGAAGTGGGTCTCTTGTAGACAGCATATATACAGTTCTTGTTTTTGTATCCATTCAGCCAGTCTATGTCTTTTGGTGGAGCATTTAATCCATTTACATTTAAGGTAGTTATAGATATGTATGTTCCTATTACCATTTTCTTCATTGGTTTGGGTTTGTTATTGTAGGTCTTTTCCTTCTCTTGTATTTCCTGCCTAGAGAATTTCCTTTCTCATTTGTTGTAAGGCTGGTTTGGTGTTGCTGAATTCTCTTAGCTTTTGCTTGTCTGTAAAGGTTTTAATTTCTCTGTCGAATCTGAATGAGATCCTTGCTTTGTAGAGTAATCTTGGTTGTAGGTTTTTCCCTTTCATCATTTTAAATATGTCCTGCCACTCCCTTCTGGCTTGCAGAGTTTCTGCTGAAAGGTCAGCTGTTAACATTATGGGAATTCCCTTGTATGTTATTTGTTGTTTTTCCCTTGCTGCTTTTAATATTTTTTCTTTATATTTAATTTTTGATGGTTTGATTATTATGTGTCTTGGAGTGTTTCTCCTTGTATTTATCCTGTATGGGACTCTCTGTGCTTCCTGGACTTGATTAACTATTTCTTTTCCCATATTAAGGAAGTTCTCAGCTATAATCTCTTCAAATATTTTCTCAGTCCCTTTCTTTTTCTTTTCTTCTTCTGGGACCCCTATGATTCGAATGTTGATGTGTTTAATATTGTCTCAGTGGTCTCTGAGACTGTCCTCAATTCTTTTCATTCTTTTTTCTTTATTCTGCTTTGCAGTAGTTATTTCCACTATTTTATCTTCCAGGTCACTTATCCGTTCTTCTGCCTCAGTTATTCTGCTATTGATTCCTTGTAGAGAATTTTTAATTTCCTTTATTGTGTTGTTCATCATTGTTTGTTTGCTCTTTAGTTCTTCTAGGTCCTTGTTAAACGTTTGTTGTATTTTTCTCCATTCTATTTCCAAGATTTTGGATCATCTTTACTATCATTACTCTGAATTCTTTTTCAGGTAGACTGTCTATTTCCTCTTCATTTGTTAGGTCTGGTGGGTTTTTACCTTGCTCCTTCATCTGCTGTGTATTTCTATGTCTTCTCATTTTGCTTAACTTACTGTGTTTGGGGTCTCCTTTTCACAGGCTGCATGCTCGTAGTTCCCGTTGTTTTTGGTGTCTGCCCCCAGTGGGTAAGGTTGCTTCAGTGGGATGTGTAGGCTTCCTGGTGGAAGTGACTGGTGCCTGTATTCTGGTGGATGAGGCTGGATCTTGTCTTTCTGGTGGGCAGGACCGCATCTGGTGGTGTGTTGTGGGGTGTCTGTGAACTTATTATGATTTTAGGCAGCCTCTGTGCTAATGGGTGGGGTTGTGTTCCTGTCTTGCTAGTTGTTTGGCATGGTGTGTCCAGCACTGTAGCTTGCTGGTCATTGAGTGGAGCTGGATCTTAGCTTTGAGGCTGAGACCTCTGGGAGAGTTCTCACCGGTTGATATTATGAGGGGCTGGGAGGTCTCTGGTGGACCAGTGTCCTGAACTCTGCTCTACCACCTCAGAGGCTCAGGCCTGACACCCGGCCAGAGCACCAAGACCATGTCAGCCACACGGTCAGGTACATGGGGGGTTTCTTGCCTTTTGGGAAGTCTGAGGTCTTCTGCCAGCATTCAGTAGGTGTTCTGTAAGAGTTGTTCCACATGTAGATGTATTTTTGATGTATTTGTGGGGAGGAAGGTGATCTCCACATCCTATTCTTCTGCCATCTCGAAGGTCCTCCACTAGATTGGTTTTTAGAATGATTTTGTTTAAAAAAGAAAATGTTTAATACCCGCCTTCTCAAAGTTTGCAGCTGAATCCACCAAACCATAAGATGATAAAGACAAACAAGAAAACAGCCTTGGCTAAAGGTGGCACTACCTTCAATCCGTCATCTCTAGGGAGTGATGCTGGGTACCCTTTGGAAAGGTGTCAGCTCTACAGAGTTTTCTCCATTCGTTCTGAGAAATCGAAAG
The DNA here is from genome assembly GCF_028023285.1 of Balaenoptera ricei. NCBI lineage: Eukaryota > Metazoa > Chordata > Mammalia > Artiodactyla > Balaenopteridae > Balaenoptera > Balaenoptera ricei. Next base: position 40,105,248 of record NC_082653.1, on the reverse strand, counting down.
TGAGCCCAGCATAAAGCATCTGCAGCTGTGCTGGGAAATGAGCTAGTCACGCCTCAGCAATTTATCACCAATTTTCCGTTAATAAGAGAGAATGGAGTGTGGTTCAATCACTTTACAATCCAATCACTTGTACTTAAGAATGGGGGAGAGACAATACAATAGTTTTGTTGTTTCTGAAAGAGCATTAATTCAATATTGTGTATCTTTGAAGAAAAATATTTAAATGGCGTTAAGTGGTAGGAAGGTAAGTTTTATAGGAAAATACTCATCAAGACGTGCATTAGAAATACTGCCTACATTCCATAGGTGAGAGATGGGTCCAAGGCCAGGACCACAGTAGAGGTAAGGGGAAGGGTGGGGAGGAAAAGAGAGTTGGAAGTGGGCCTGGAAGTTTCAGGGAAGAAGTCCAAGACAGGGTCTTGGCTAAGTGGTAAATTCCTATAGTTAGAAGCTCAGAACCATAGGTTCTGAGGTCTAGGTGAAGGGGACCTAAGAATCAGGATGGAAAACAGAACACACATGATGCCAAAGGCCCAGGATGGCCAGTTTGTAAAGTTCAAGGCAAATGAAGAGTTAAAGAGATAGACTAGGGTTTGGAGGACTGAGATAAATTCCATCAAACTCTTGTTCCAGCCAGAAGCTTGTAACAGATTCCTTGAAACGTGTCCTCCTCGGGCTTACAACAAGGAAGGCAAAGTTGGTTGCAAGGAAGCACCATGTGTGTAGAAAACAAGGGCAGAAATTGCTTCACGGTCTGAGGAGAGAAAGACCAAATTAGATTTCCCAGAAGGGTGAACATTTCTCGCATGGCTTCCATTGAATCCAGTCACCTGATGATGCCTCTCCATCCTCTCTACACATCATCCTGAGCGGGGCTTGTCTCAGGTTCAGTTCCCTCCAAGGAAGATCTAGACTCAAGAATGTGGGTGCAATTTGTTGATTTGGGAGGTGATACTAGGAAGACCCATGAGGAATGGGGAAGGAAGCTGGAAGGAGAAGGACCTAATAAGGAGGCTATTAGTGAGCCAGCGATCTCCATGGGCTCCTAGGGACTGAGTAAAATCCCACTGAAGCACAAAAAGCTGGACTGTTTCTCCATCAACTCCCATCCTAATGAATCTCATGCATTATGAGTGGCTCCCTGGCACATCCAAACTCTCCTTAGTTAAAGAGACATGTCACTAGAAGGAGGAAGACGCCAAAGCTGCAGGTGACATCCCAGTGGATCAAGGAACCAAGGGCAGGGCACAGCCAGCACCTGCCACAAAGCCCCAAACATCTGAAAACCCTCATTCAAAGGCTTCTCTCTAGTAAACCAGGGCACTTCAACTCTGACTTGATAACTTAGGACTCTTCACCAAGAATCATTTGTGTTTATTCTCAAATGTGTTAAAGTTATAATTGTTATTGTTATTATGTAAGCAAATGAATCTTATGTAAATTAAATGTATGCAATCGATGATATATGAGTGCACAAAGAGAGATATGTCAGTGAAAAATAAGTCGAATTCTTCAGAATGGCTTCATCAAAGCGAGCCAGTAAAAGTTCATACAAACCGTTGAATTCGTGCGGCTGAGAAAACTGTGAAGGGCTTGGGGAAAAATTGTAACAACTGAGGAAGATTATTCAATCAGATTGCTTTGCAAGTCACTTTAATTCTTGCTCCAATGTAAAGAAAATGAAGTTGAAAATCTTAGGGTATGCATTAAGGATGTGATTTATTAAGAGAGACCACATATAGTGCCAATTAAGAGAAAAGACTTCAGCTTTACATCAAAGATTGGCAAATGAATGTCAATTTATATGTTTTACATTAGAATAAAAATGTTTAAGATGTGTGTGAATCATTTTTTTATGACCTCCTGCTTTCAATGATTTTTTTTTTTTCAATGAATCAAGCAACTGCTAGCCTAGCGTGTGTTGCAGGAGATGTGCCTCAACTCCAATCCCAGGAAAATGCTCTGAGACTAAGGCTCCATTTCTCACACAAAGGCAGCTCCTGGGTGTGTTTAAAGTGTCCCCCCAAAATTGCAGTGTACTTGGAACAAGCACTTCCTCGGTAGCTCAGAAATTGGAATTAAGGGTCAAAAAGGCTGAGATTTCACTCTGGGACCTGTTTAGTCCAATCACAGAGAGTAACAGGAGAGAAAAACTAATGAAGTGAAGTGAAGGCTGAGGAAGATGAATCTTTGAGCTTAGCTGCTGCACCTCAGTCAGCCTTGCAGTTACCAGGGGCACAGCTTCATTGCTTCAAGGATAAAAATGGGAAGGCCAGACAAACAAACTTTTAGCTAATTTTCAGAATAAGAAAGGTATCACATTTTTAAAAAGATAAGATGCAGATGTGGAAACTCCCAACACTGCCTGGAATTCTGTCTTCTTCTGATTATTTAACACTAAAATCAGTTCGGTTTCTATCACTTACAGCCAAGAAAGTCTTGACTAATGTTGACCTGAAACAAATAGACTGCCAGATATTTCTCTGGCAAAGATGGGTCTATTTGGGTTCAGCAGAGAATTGCAATTTGGGGTCTGCAACCATGGCCAGCCACGTACAAGTCCCCCACGGGAAGGGAAGGAACACTCTTTTATAGAGGGGAAAAGGAAGTTAGGAAGACATAGTACACAAAGGGTCCATGCTTTTTCACTGGCTGAGTCCTTGCCAGGAAAGAAGCAGACTCTTTCTTCTTTCTGTTGGGCTCTGCTATTGTCACAGGGCGTGAGAGCTCCCCCTTCTGGTCTCCTGACTCCATTTAGTTGAGGTTTCTGTTTATTAATATTTTACACTAAGAAGTTTCTAATTAGAGCATTCCCTGTGTAATTTGTTCTTTCTCTGCATTCACTCTGTCTTTCCCAGGGATATTGTTGGGTATCTCCGTGGAAAATACCATTCCAGGAACTATAAAGGAACACACTTTTTTAAAGGTCTTATTTTCCTCCAATTCTAGAATCTGTTGATAAATATTATCCAGGAGAAAGTCTCTCTCAGTGGCCACACTGGAGAATCCCAGCAACTGCTTGTCCTTCCCTTCACCTAACTTTCACAGCATGATCTAGCCTACTCTTGGAAGTCTGAGAAGGAAATACATAACCATCCCCCAAAGATGTATTATTAATGTTTGCTTATGAAGATGGGGAGACCACTGCCAAGGTTATAGTAGAAGACGTTATTTCTTATATGTATTATGTGAGAATACTCTTGGGAACATTAGTGGTTTTCAGGAGAAAGATATTTTTGCCAAAACCATTCCTATCACTTTAGCAAGGATGAGTATCATCTTACTAGAAACTGGTTCCCAGTAAGATACCCAGGAGTCTGGCTGGGAAGAAGATTCCCTTGCCCTTGGGGAAAACTGGGCAAAAGGTCTGATACCTTGAGCCTGGGAATTTGTTAGCAACAGAACCAAGAGAATAGGAGTTTAACAACTTTTCATTAATATCACAACTTGATATAAGCTCCTACATAATGCATTGGGAAGTGCCAGTGACCTTTCTTAGGAATAAAAATGTCCAGTTGCTCCTAATTCTCTCCTTCATCTTCGGCAGACACAGAAGAAAATAGGCTCCCTTCTGTTCCTCCCCATCCTGTTCCCAAGAACAGCCCATAGAATCTTTATCTGGGGCTATTCGTTCGGTTCTGTCAAAAATATGATATGAAAGATCCCCTTCATATAGAACCCTCTTTCAAGGTCTATCCAGAGTTTAGGTTAGTTGGGAACATCTTTTTAAAATGCGCTACGTAGTAACAAAATCACTAAAATATTTCCTTGCTATTAAAAACGGATACTGTGTAAGTAAGTGTGGGTGCTTTACTTGCTGTCCGAAATGGAAACAGAGTTGGAATAAATCATCCACCAGTGTCCACCCCAGTGATATTAGTCTCTGGAAATAAAGACAAAGTGGAAACAACCGAGGGTGCTCAGTCTGGCCCAGTTATAATGTAGCAGAGAATTGTTCGCTTCACCCAATCTATGCAATGGTGGACAATTATGCAGTTTAAAATAGATAGGTAAAATCCAGGGTCGCCATTAGTTAGATCCATTCAACCAAAACCTGCTTGTCTAGTAAGTAGTAAATTGTAATCTGCCTTTGTTCTTGCAAAATTGCCTTCCCAGAATCATGTAGCCTAGACAGTAAGTCACAAGACGCCCTGCACTGCCCCTATAGATAGCATCTCTGACATATGAACCTTAAGACGTTTGCCCAAGTTGTTTTTAAGGCACTTGGAATCAGCTCTCCATCTACTTCGAAACAGTCAGTATCACCAACCCTTCAGCTGAGTGTGAGTGAGTGTCTCATGGGCGAACTTTTGACATCAACGGGCTGAAAACTCCACCCTCAGATCATTCCAATACCACCGGGTTTTTGACAGACATCTTAGGAAGAAGCATGAAGCTCAGTAGCCCCCGTGCAGAGCAGCCATCGCCTCGTCTTTCCCTGCCTCCAAACACCTTACCTGCATCTCTGATCTTCCTGTACTCTTTACCCATAAATACCCCAAGCCCCTCGCCTTTGGGGAGGGGGATTTGAGACCTGTTCTCCCATCTACTCGCTTGGCTGCCTCAAATAAACCTTTTCTCTGTTGCCAACCTCAGCATTTCGGCATTCGAATTGCTGCGTGTAGGGCAAAACAAGCCTGGTTGGGTAAAGTAGTCTCTCTGAGAATATCAACAAGCGATCTTAATTTGGGGAGAATAAAAAGAAGGCATTGAGAATCATGTGTGTGTGTGTGTCCTGGCATTTCTTACACACTAAATGAACCAGGAGCTTTCTGATGAGGACAAGAGGAAAGAATTGATTTACAGCATAAACAGCTAGAACTGATCATACTAGGAGCATTTACCAAGGTAAGGCTGTGAAGGAAGATGAGGTCAAGGGTTTTACTCTAGTAAAGAAGTAGGGATATGCCCAGTAGTGGGATTGCTGGGTCGTATGGTAGTTCTATTTTTAGTTTTTTAAGGAACCTCCATACTGTTCTCCATAGTGGCTGTATCAATTTACATTCCCACCAACAGTGCAAGAGGGTTCCCTTTTCTCCACACCCTCTCCAGCATTTATTGTTTCTAGATTTTGTGATGATGGCCATTCTGACCGGTGTGAGATGACATCTCATTGTAGTCTTGATTTGCATTTCTCTAATGATTAATGATGTTGAGCATTCTTTCATGTGTCTGTTGGCAATCTGTATATCTTCTTTGGAGAAATGTCTATTTAGGTCTTCTGCTCATTTTTGGATTGGGTTGTTTGTTTTTTTAATATTGAGCTGCATGAGCTGCTTGTAAATCTTGGAGATTAATCCTTTGTCAGTTGCTTCATTTGCAAATATTTTCTCCCATTCTGAGGGTTGTCTTTTGGTCTTGTTTATGGTTTCCTTTGCTGTGCAAAAGCTTTTAAGTTTCATTAGGTCCCATTTGTTTATTTTTATTTTTATTTCCATTACTCTAGGAGCTGGGTCAAAAAGGATCTTGCTGTGATTTATGTCATAGAGTGTTCTGCTTATGTTTTCCTCTAAGAGTTTGACAGTGTCTGGCCTTACATTTAGGTCTTTAATCCATTTTGAGTTTATTTTTGTGTATGGTGTTAGGGACATAATTCAAAAAGAGTCATGTACCAAAATGTTTATTGCAGCTCTATTTACAATAGCCAGGACATGGAAGCAACCTAAGTGTCCATCATTGGATGAATGGATAAAGAAGATGTGGCACATATATACAATGGAATATTACTCAGCCATAAAAAGAAACGAAATTGAGTTACTTGTAGTAAGGTGGATGGAATTAGAGTCTGTCATACAGAGTGAAGTAAGTCAGAAAGAGAAAAACAAATACAGTATGCTAACACATATATATGGAATCTAAGGAAAAAAAAAAAAAAGGTCATGAAGAACCTAGTGGCAAGACGGGAATAAAGACACAGACCTACTAGAGAATGGACTTGAGGATATGGAGAGGGGGAAGGGTAAGCTGTGACAAAGTGAGAGTGGCATGGACATATATACACTACCAAATGTAAAATAGATAGCTAGTGGGAAGCAACCACATAGCACAGGAAGATCAACTCGGTGCTTTGTGACCACCTAGATGGGTGGGATAGGGAGGGTGGGAGGGAGGGAGATGCAAGATGGAAGAGATATGGGACCATATGTATATGTATAACTGATTCACTTTGTTATAAAGCAGAAACTAACACACCATTGTAAAGCAATTATACTCCAATAAAGATGTTAAAAAAAAAAAAAAAAAAGTAGGGAGATTAGGCTGAGGTGAGAATTCCGGGCCATTAAAGTTGGGAGACCCATTTAGGGAGCTGGAAAACAAAAAGCAACCTCACAGCAAAAACACTGTTGTGTGATGCTTACTTCTTCCCTCTCCGAGGTGCTGAAGAGAACAGCTTTTAAGCCCAGAGGCAGGGCAGGCAATTTCGCCCACACAGGCCATTAGCTGCTCCTTGTCGTTCTTGAGGCTGTTGATTACCTAATGAACCCTTCCATATGCAGCATTGCTCTCCAACTAGAATAGAGGTACTCACCTGTTTTAGTAGCTATTTAAAAACAAGAAGTCCTCTATAGCCCTCATATTTAAAAACCTTTCAGAGTCAAGGATATAACCAAGTTACAAGTACTGTAGTGGTGACCATATGTGCAACACCATATTAAGTAATAGAAGAGGATAAAATATAGGTAGTATATGCCTAATCTCAATGAATTTATAGCCTATTACAGTCAAGCTAAGGAGAAAAACAATAAAACTTCTGTGACTGGCTGATATTTGAAACTATTAACTTATGGCTTTCTCTCACTTTATTCCCTTCCTTTCTCCCATTCAAGTATTCATTTGAAGATATTAATAGTTGAACATAATACTTGTGTTACCACCTTTTTGCCCATTTTCATTTCCCCATGACAGTCCCGGCTTGACCACACAGGGACAAAAAAGCTCCCCCACTGGACATGGAGGAGGTGCCGATAATGGAAGCATGACATCTACTCAAGAATGAGAAAGAAGTTGGTCTTTTCCACCTCCCCTCTTTTCCTTTGATTATAAAACTGTAGCCCACTAAGTTCTCGGGGTGTGGCACCCTTTTGCCTGCCTGCTAGTAAGCCTCACAAGCATCCTATTCTAATAAATCACTCCTTACCTATCATTTTGCCTCTTACTGAATTCTTTCTGCATTGAGATATAAAGGACCAGAGCTCCTTGGAGGCCCCCAGCACACGACCTAGTGGTTTCACTTAGAGATACTCATTTATGGTTTTCTCCACTTTAGTTTCTCTCATTCAGGTTCAGGAGAAGGAGGGAAGACCAGTTCCAAGGGCATGTTATCAAGTGGACAGGTTCCATCCTGCCAGGGACCTGTTCCTGGTAGGGAGGAGAGAGGGGAGCATTTACCCATCAGCTTCATTGGCTCTGTGTGTGTGTGTGTGTGTGTGTGTGTGTGTGTGTTGGTGGAGGGGCTGGCTATCTTAGATGACAAATCCACATATGTTGTCTGAACAACATCCTGGCTTTTGTCTCCAAAGACTTAAATCCAATGACAGGGATGGGAATAAAAGAAATACCTGGAGTGATCTGAAGAAGCAGAGAAGGTTCCTTTCCAGGTGAGGCAATAGAAGATAGTCCCTGTGCTCTGGAGGGGGGCAGAGAGAGGTGAGTGGGTACAGGAGGCTTGGGGGGCTGAAACCTTCATTACATTTGGGGAGGGGCCTAGGAGGTTATCAGGATGAGTAAAGGGTATTCTAGCCAGATGTTTCTCCAAAAGCATTGAAGGAAGAGCTTCAAAAAAGTTGCGTTTTGGAAGAAATTGGGAGAAGAAATGGGGGACTAGCCTAAAATTTACTCCACCTTTTGGCCTTGAAGTGCAAACAGCTTCAGCTGATGGGCACACATCCTCGTGTGCCTTTGCATCTTCCCCGTTTCACTGCACCCCAGACCCCACTTCTGTTTGGGGATCACTTTCCACAGTGACCCACCTGCACTCACGTCCTTTCCTTGAGCTCTGTTTAGGGAGGGGAGTGGGGAAACCCCGACCAGGACAACAGCAGAGGTGAGTAGGACTTGAGAAGCTTTCAGATCCATTTTGAAGACTTTTATTCCCATTTAGACTCCACCACAAGTCATTTTCTGCTTCTATTCCAGTTAATGTCTTAAGACTCTGCTAAATCTGGAATGTCCCCTCCTGGATATTGAACTCAACCATCTACTCTCATTTTCTTTTTTTTTTTTTTTTTTTTTTTTTTTAAAACATATTTATTTATTTATTTTTTGGCTGTGTTGGGTCTTCGTTGCTGTGCGCGGGCTTCCTCTAGCTGTGACAAGCAGGGGCTACTCTTCATTGCGGTGCACGGGCTTCTCATTGCTGTGGCTTCTCTTGTTGCAGGGCACGGGCCCTAGGCACGCAAGCTTCAGTAGTTGTGGCTCGCGGACTCCAGAGCGCAGGCTCAGTAGTTGCGGCGCACCGGCTTAGTTGCTCTGCGGCATGTGGGATCTTCCTGGACCAGGGCTCGAACCCATGTCCCCTGCGTTGGCAGGCGGATTCTTAACCACTGCGCCACCAGGGAAGTCCCATCTACTCTCATTTTCCATCCTTCCTGAAGCTCTTTACAACATTGGACAGTGATGAGTTGTTAACTCCTTGAAGCTCAGGTCTCCTTTGCTTTCCAAGGGCTGCATATACTGTGTTCTTTCCTCCCTTTCTGAACCTGCCTCCTCTGACTCATTTCCTGCTCCCATTAGCCTGAAGAACAGGCTTGAACCTAATCTCTCTCTGACCATCTCCAACCAGTTCAATGTCAAAACCAGCACTGTGACTTTTTCTGAATGGGTTTCAAATTTAGATTTCCCTGGAAACCCTGAGACTTCCTCTGAATTCCAACCCTGTGTTCATACCTGTCTGGTGAAAATTCCACCCTGAATGTTATGTACAAGCTCAGTATATCCATAACTAAACCAAAAATTCATTCCAAACTGGAAATGCAACAATTAAAAACAACAAAAAAGGACAGATATAAGAAAAAAAGAGAAATGGCGCATCTAAAGGTCAAATCTTTGAGAAAGACAAGAAGATAAAAGACAAGGAGATAGAAAGAATCATAAGTAGAATATTCCAGCCTGGTAAATCAGAAGAATGGTGACATTTTTGGAGAGGGTTAGAGAGTTGAGGAAAAAGCAATTTTAGGATGAAAGGAAAGTTGAAGAGTTCTGTTTTGATCGTATTAGGTTTCTGTACTGAGTATTTTCCCTGTTCAGTTTTAAATATATCCATAGACCTGGGGTCCTTTGCTATTTTTCTCACTGATCTTGGTCACACGTTACCTCCTTGATTTCGACTTTCTTCAGCCTCACAGGGACTTCTTGAGGAAAATGTCAACAACTTCCAACAAAGTATTTCTTTTAATTCTCTCTTGAAGCTAAACTTGTGAACAAAATAGAAAAAAATAAATATAATATATAAATAGAATCAAAAATAAAAATAATAAATATTAAAATATACAACATGTAAAAATAACCACCAAAACTCCCATCTGGAACCTTACAGCAATCAAATCTGATACAATCACTCTTTACTTTTCAAAAATGACTTAAAGGTTTGCTTTATATTCTTTTACTACTTGAGATGCACCAGGAAAATACCATTCTTTACAGGTTTCAACCAGACAGTGTAAGGCCTGTGACTGGAAACAGGTGTAAAAATTCATCTGAAGATACCAATGGCATAGAGTATGGATTTTATTTTAGTTTTAAATCCTTCAAACCTCCTACTCTGTTTAGAGGCCTGACAGCAGCCACCTTCCTAATAGCCTGTTTTACTTGTCACCCACCTTTGAGCCATTACAAACCTGTTAATTGCTGTCTTGGTAACAAAGGAAAACAACACCATTGTGCTACTAATAAAAAACTGTATGAATCGCTTCTCCTCCAAAATGCAATGATTTTAACTGACTTTATTTTCTTCCAAGAGGAAACAGAGATGCACCATCATGGTGAGATCTGCTCTCATTAATGGAGATGCATCACTAATTTAAGATGCAAGTTGAAGGCTGGTAAATATCCATCTTGCAGCTCGCCAGCCTGCAGCATACACAGAATCTGGTATACAAGCTTCTCTATTCCTCTTCCCTCTCAACTTCCCCCTCCTGGGACCCAATACAGGACTTGGGAGCAGGTAAAAAACCACACAATATTCTGCAGCTTTATTCCAGCTGCACTTTGGAAGACAGATTTGCAGGCTCTGAACCAACAGGGAATGAGTCACTCAGCGCATTTTCTTAGGATACCGCTGCAATGTTACTGTTCGCTTTCCCAATAACTGCATAACCACGGACAGTAACAAATACACAGAGACATTTTCTTCTCTGCACCTCAGAAAGCTGTCTCTTCATGAATATCTCTTCCTTAGCTATTTCCTAATCCAATTTTTTCATGTCAGAGCTAGGAATTTGTGTGACAGGGTATTTGGTACATTTCCATAAGGCAAGGATCAGTCACATCCACAATGATTCTAGACAGCTTCGACTAAGAGCTCCACAGGGTAAGTCTGTGATAATTAGCTGGATTTCTCAGGTCCAAAAGTAGTCATATTAATGAGAAACCCAGATTATAAAAGAAAGCTGAGGGACCAAGATGGTGAGTATTAGGCATCTCTGTGTTTTGAGCTATTGAAAGAGTTAGGTGATAAAAATTTCATTCACTCAACCATTGTTTATGGTGCACCAACTCTGTACAGAGCTCCTGCTAAGCTACGTGGGTCGGGGGGTGTAGAGCTGTTAACGTGATCCCTAAAGTTCCTGCTCTCCTGGAAATCACATACTGGGCAGGGAGTGAGATTAAAATTATGCAATTAAATAAATGCATTCACAGAAAAAAAAACAAAACAAAACATCCATTCATTACCTGTGAATGCATTAGCTGCATTCACAGGTAATGGTGGTATGAAGAAAATCAAAGAAGTATCATGATAGTGATTTGGGCAGTGATCAGGGCTGCTTAAGAGAAGATGACCAGGCAAGACCTCTCTGAAGAGATGACATTCAAGATGATGTGGCAGCCTTGTAATGGGGCACCCAAATTCTTGGATATTCCTCCCACCAAGAGGTGGATTCTATGTCCCTGCCCCTTGTCCCTTGAATCAGCCTCTCTGACTACTGACAAAGAGAAAAAAGCAGAAGTGACGCCATGCCAATTCCGAGGCTGAGGTCTTAAGAAACGGACAGCTTCCACTTCCTGCCTCTGGAGGGAATGCTTGCTCTTGGAAGAAGCCCACGCAGCACACTGTGAATGTTCTACCCTGGAGATGTAGATCTACATTCTGATCTCCTACCACGTCACTTCCAAAAGTGGAGATCACCTCTATTGATCTATATAGCCCTTTCCTAAACCAAAGTGCCACTTAGCAGGACAATGTAGAAATGTATCTACTGAGATGTCATTCTGACCTCCAGGCCACTTGTTACATATGTGGTATCTATAGGTCAAAATATTTATGGCCCATATAAATGCATTATTCTTTGCATAGAAAAGGATGCCATAAAGCTGCCACCACTGGGATGTAAACGCTGAGTGGCAGGCAGGTGACAGATCACTGTAAGAAATACCTTGGGGTCAGACAAGCATCTGAGCAGCCTTCAGATGTATGGCACCTTGTTGGCATCTGTGCCTTTTCCTACAATACATCTATGCTCGTCCCCGGGGTAAGACAACAAGAAGTCAAGCCCAGTTGCCTCTCCTTCTTGGAATGTCAGAAGTTGAATGCTTCATCAGGATTTTAAATGGTGACTCCAGATTCCTTTTCAGCTATTCTAGGATGAGCTGATTAAGTCATTTTACTTCATGAGCAATGAAGGGTTTAGGGTTGATTTCTGGCAACAGTTAATTCTGGTGAAATGACATCATGAAAATATTGAGGGAGAACAGCAATATTAATTCATCAGACGTTATTTATTAGTGATGTGTTATGTAACAAATACGAGTGACAAATTTAAGGAAATGCACTGTCATTAATCATTCACTATTTATAATGAAGGCCCATAGAACTTCATTTGAACAATCTTCTCTCACAATCTGCTTATTACAAGCTCAGCTGTGGTTGCCTTTTCTACCCTGTGACAAATCCTCTTTCCTTCTTTCCTTCCTAATTACTAATCGTCCTTTACAATTCTAAGGAAAGTAACTGTTCTATCTGTTGCTATGGCTTCCCAGCCTAAACCAAGTTCTCTCTTCATTTTTGCTGAGAGTAACCTGATTTTTTTTTTTTCAGGCAGCTGTGCCCAGCACCCAGAGGACAAATCCTAATTGGTCTAAGCCAATCAAAGAAACCATTCTGTTTAGCTGTCATTTGTCTACAAATAGATATAGTCAGCCCTACATATCCGTGGGTACATATCCATGGATTCAACCAACCTTGAATGAAAATTATTGGAAAAAAAATTCCAGAATGTTCCAAAAAGCAAACCTTGAATTTTCCACCTGCCAGCAAATATTTACACAGCATTTTCATTGTACTAGGTAGTATAAGTAATCTAGAGATGATTTAAAGTATACAGGAGGATATGCCTAGGTTATATGCAAATAGTACCCCATTTTATATAAAGGACTTGAGTGTCTGTGGATTTTGGTATCTGAGGGGAGTCCTGGAAGCAATCCCCTGCATATACTGAGGGACCACTGTACCAGTTTCCCCGCTACCTGAGAGTAGAGTGTTCCTAGGACACCCTTCTTAAGCCAAAATGGCATAAAGTGAAGAAGCAATTACCTTGGGACACATCTTGCTAATGGATGCAAAAGGTAAATTGAGATAAAGCACAGATGCTCACAGACACAGTTCAAAGCTATGGCAGCCTGACGCTGAGAAGCTGAATGTAGGTCCTGGGGAAAGAGCTTGGTGGTGCCCCTCTCGCTGCTCAGGGCACCTCTTATACCAGCTCACTGCAAAACAAACTTACTGAAAGCAAATAATGGCACTTTGGAAAGAAATTTTAGGGCCCTGGGTACCTGAAGGATAATCTAGACAAAAAGCCTTGGTCTCTGGAACACAGCCAGCATCGGGCCCTCCAAAGCACATGGCTTAGAGCAGGGGCTCCTCCTGGCTGGGTCTAAAGTGGGCTGAGGAGTGGCCGGTTAAGGGACGATAACACAAATATGACAAAGAGATGGGCTGGAACGCCAAGGCCCAATCAAGATGCTAGTCCCCGGGAGCACCAAAAATAACTCTTCACTTTTTCAGTTCATTTTATTTGCAGATCAGAACTTCAGTGATTTTCAGCAAATGAAAAGTAGTTGTTCTTGGATGGAAATACACAGAGATGGATCTATCACAAAGCTAATGACACTGAAGCTCCAAGCCCCTCCCTTGCACAAGTTCTGAAAGAAGCTTTGGCAATACGCTCGCAGGATGACGGTGCCGCCATCTTATGTCTAAGAGGGCAGACATCACCTCAACAGTTCCTTAAGAAGTAAAATATAATGATAGAATTTCCATGTGATCCAGCAATTCCATTCCTAGATATATACCCAAGAGAATGGAAAACAGGGACTTGAACAGATACATATACACCAATGTCCATAGCAGGCTATTCACAATAGTCAAAAGGTAGAAACAACCCAAGGGTCCATCTACAAATGAATGGGTAAACAAAATGAGGTCTATACATACAATGGAATGATATTCAGCCTTTATAGTGAATGACATTCAGATACAAGCTTCAAAATGGATGAACCTTGAAAACATTATGCTAAGTTAAATAAGCCAGACACAAAAGGAAAAATATTGCATGATTGCACTCATATGCGTTACCTAAATCAGGCAAATTCAGAGACAGAAAGTAGATTAGAGGTGACCAAGGGTTGGGGAAGCGAGGCTGAGGAGTTACACCTTAATGGTTACAGAGTTTCTACTTGAGGTGATGAAAGTGTTCTGGAAATAGACAGTGTATTAGTCAGAGTTCTCCAGAGAAACAGAACAAATATAGAGATATATATAAGAGGAGATTTATTATAGGAATTGGCTCACACAGTTCTGAAGGCCAAGTCCCACAGTCTGAGGTCTGCAAACCAGAGGACCAAGAAAGCTGGTGGTACAATTCAGTCCAAGTCTGATGGCCTGAGAACCAGGGGCCACTGGTGGAAATCCCAGACTTTAGTTGCTGGTGCTGCTGGAGAGGGGTCCACACTTGGAGAAGGGTGGTCCAGCAGCCTGGGCATCACCTGGGGGCTTGTTGGAAATGCAGTACCTCAGACTTCCGTCGGACTCACTGAATCAGAATCTCTGTGGGGTGGGAGCCTGTGATCTGGTTTGAAGGCCCTCCCAGTCCCTAAGCACATGTGAATACTGGTCCAGAACTTGAGCTTCACGTGTGTATATTAGATACAGCTTTGTTTCCCCCTTGTCTGCGATGAAAGATTGAGGGATGGAAGGCACTATATGATAAATCAGATCAACATCAGTGAACACAAAGAACAGGACCATTTAAGGGACCCTGGGGATTCTCTGTGATCATATTAGATGCGTGAGTTTATGCATGCCAGGCGGAAGGGGAGGAGGACAGGGACCCATCCTAGAGCCTTCCAAACCCTTGCAGCCTGCAGACTGTGCTCCTTGGGCCCAGAGGACACAGATGACAATCTGAGATGAAGAAAGGAACTCATGATTGGGGAACCAGGAGCCCTCACTCATCACAGAAGGAAAAGAATTGTCCTGGAGATGCCCAAGACATGCAGAAAGGCTTCTCTATTTTCCCTTTTAATGACTTTTCTATGATTTCAAAAGCAATACTTTATCATCATAGAATATTGAGAAAATATAGAAAGATGCAAAGAAAATAAAAATGATCAAGAATCCTGCTCTCCAGATAGAGCCACTTTATCCATTTGATATTTTGATGTATATTCTATATCTTATCCAGCTATATACACATACACACTGCTGTATATGTAAGAAACATTTTTAAAATGTAAATACACATTTATATACATATTTATACATATTTTATATATAAAAATGTAAATATGCCTACACATTTATGGTATGTATTATATATGCATATATACAGATACTATATATGACACTCACACATGTAATATATATACATATATTTTAAAACTTTTAAAAGTATAAATATACAAATATGTACATATATATAACATTAATATGTGTATATGTTATATATAATGTATTTTACATGAAATATGCATATGTATAAATATATACATAAATATATAAATATTAGGCATATAAATACATAATATTGATAATCTAATTTTTCTGTAAATGTAAATATACATACACAATTTTGCAACCTACTCTTTTACACTTAGCAGTATATTGTACTTCACTCATTTAAACAGGACAGTTACAAAGTGCAAATTTTAAATTCCCCAGGTGTCCAACCCCCCAGCCTCCAACTAGAGGCTATAAAACTTTACAGATTACATGAAGACTTCATGGAAAGAGAAGAGGTAAAAATCACCTCTTCCTTCCCATGAGAACCAGTGAACCAGGTAATCCCTGGGACAGCCAGCCCCCATCCCAAGGTGCTGGGTCACCACCTCTCACACTGATGCCCTTCCCACCGCAGCCCACATGCTCAGCACCAAATCAGGGGACAGAGCCACCCCAGCCCCTCTGATGATTCCCTGTGTTTCAGTTCAGCCACACCAACTCTTCAGTATCACACAGAGTCTAAAAATTCAAAGTGAACTGAAAGTAATTATGTTTTGAGATCTGTGTGTTGGGGGTTGGGATTCCAGATCATCTCTTGTGCTAACAGGGATTGATCCACTGCAGGGTCCTAAACAGGGTTCAAAATCATGGTCATAAAGCTACACACGGGCAGACCTACAGGACGGTCCCAGACCTACCCCCAAACCTGAGGCCCTCTTTTTTCCTTTGTCTTTATCAAGAAGTCTACCCAGGCAGAGTCTAAAAAATTTTAAACAAAATGATGCAGGCTCTCATTTAAATCTTTTAAAAATAAATGATTTCACAGAGCTCATTTCCATGTTTATTCTATTGATTCAATTTAAAACAAATTGTAACATGGAGCTCATAATAAGCCCAAACAGTCTAGGGATCATTTTCATTTTTGGAATAGTAAGTCTTCCTTTTTTCTCCCTCTACTGCTGCAATTAGGATAGAAGAGAAAATTGGATTTTAATTAATCAGCAAGTGCTCTTTTCTTCCAATCACTGGGAATTTCGAGGCTGTAAAACTACAGTGTAGGGAGGTCACATGGCTCCAAAAATAGCTGGCAAAAAACAAAAACAATGACTCCTTGTCCTAGTGCTTTTTTTCAGAATTCAAAGGCAGTTCAATGTAAGATTGGAAAACTCAGGCAGGGTCCGACCAGGGTCTCTCTGAGCAGGAATGTTTTGCTAAGGGTGGAAGCTAGTTGCAGCACCCATGTCCCTTCCTAAGACCTCAGAGGTGCTGTTTAGCTGCTTTCCTCATCAGAAGAGCTTGAGCCAGCAGAAATACTACCCAGAGACTCCTGCTTCTGTCACCAGGAGCCAGCTTGGTATGTGGTACACCTCTCTCCTCTCCCTCCCCAGCCGCCCAATGATCTCTTTTGTCTCAGATACTGGCATTATAAGCCATATTAATTATAGATCAATCTCTAATTTGAAGGTATGAGCCAAGACTGTAGGGGGTCTCATTAACATAAGATTCAAAGCTGACTCAGAGCCTAATTATATTGTAACCAAAAAAAAAAAAAAAATCAAGCTGGATTTAGGTTTGAGCAAAGCAGTTTCTCAACAATGAGCACATCTGTAAAGGTATTTCAAGATACACATGCTATTTTTGGAGTCTTTCTGTGACTCATCTTTGTTCAATTTTTTTCCTTGATGATGGTTACATGTGCATATGTGTGCTTATATGGACACGTGTGTCAGGACCCAGCAGGTGAGAGCAGTTTATGAACAGATCAAAGGAATGTCTACAGGAAGGTGTTGACTAAACTTAGAGGCCTGCTGTGAGCCAGAAAGATAGAGTCAAGTTCAAACATACTTATGAAGTGCTAAATGAGCTTCATTTACTAAAGATTACTGATATAAGCCAAACAGAGACTACTGAATAAATAAATATTTTTTCCCTGATCTATAACTCATTAAGGGAATAATGTCCTGTCGAATCTACTAGCTGCTACTAAATGTTGGTCTGAAGATATCTGCAGATCTCAGACAACCAGACTTAATTACTTCTTTAAATTCCTTACTCTCAAATATGATTATACTCTGAAGTTCTGGAGATTAGAACTTCAACATATGAGTTATGGGGTAAGTCAATTCATCCCATAACAGGAGATACGGGTGAAGTCTGAAGTTCTGCATTTCTAACAAGCTCCCAGGAGACGGCCATGCTATCGATTGACCCATGAACTGTCCTTTGAATGATCCTGGTCTAGGAGATTGCAGCTGCCACCCCCATAACACTGCTCTTACGAACCACTGTTACTAAGGGAAGGTGGTGGTGGGGGGTGTCATATTCCTCAGGTGTGTTGAAGAAAAATAAATGTCTATTGTTCTAGGGAAGAGATTCTCCAGCTTTAATGTGCATCAGTGTCCCCTGGGTGATTTATCAAAAAATGTAAATTCCTGAGTCCCACCCCCAAAGATTCCAATTAAGGAGGTCTGTGAAGGGGCCAAATGTATCCTGTCTTTTACCAAGTGTTGAAGGCCACTCAAATACAGCTGGCCCTCCAGACCACACTTTGAGAAATACTGATCTACCAAGTTCAGCCAGATTACTTGGTGAGCTCTTCAAGGTAGTGGCCGTGTCCACATCATGTGTCTCAAAACTTAATATGCATGCGCTTCACCTACAGACCCTGCGAAAATGTAGATTCAGATTCACTAGATCTGGGATGGCGTCGGAGATGCTCCATTTCTAACCAGCTCCCAGGTGATGTCAATGCTGCTGGTCTGTGGAGCACACTTTGAGGGACAGCAGTAAGATTCCAAATCTCACATGATGTCTGGACAAGGACTGATCCTACCATCTCACTTAAGGAACTCTTTGTATAATTCATGCACTGACCATTTATCTTTCATACATCTTTGCAGTTTAATGCAGCCCATAATAACCCTTCCATTATCTGATCTTCTCCAAATTGATTCTTCCTGGAGTTCATATAATTCTTAATTCAATTGTCCTGGGGACTCTCCTTTAGTACTAGGAATTAGAATGTTGGAGTGCAGGATCAGAATTCTAAGTAACTTTGACAAATTGGAGAAACGTTACATTATAAATGAACAGGATAAAGTCCAACAGGGAAAGGTGCTAGACAGTGCCCTTAGGCATGAAAAATAAAGAATACACCATGAGGCGACCTGTAAAGCACATGTGAAATGGAAATCCAGAATCTCATCACTCAAGGTGAAAAATTACACTAAAAATAAGTATCCAGGCAAGGAATTGTGGAGGGGAAAGATGGCAAATGCCTCTCTTACAATACAGAGCCCCAAGTTAAGAAGAAATATATTACTAGGCATTAAAATTACTCAGCATGTGACTAAGTTTTAAATATTAGACTTGTGATAATTAGGTTTGCATGGCTGCTAAACTCATTTTGACTTTGTTTTCTACTTGGGTTATACCTGCTATACATTTAAGTCATTTAATAGTTATGAAAATCAATAAATCAATCCTGGCACATTAGAATCACCTGGGCCACTTCAAAAACTATCGATATCCAAGCCTGTCTGTATTAATTTACTAGGGCTGCCATAAAAAGTACCACAAACTGATTGGCTGAGAATAACAGAAATTTATTGTCTTACAGTTCCAGAGACTAGAAGTCTGAAATCTAGGTTCCCTCTCTGAAACCTGTAGGGAAAGGATCCCTCCTTACCTCTCCCAGCTTCTGGTAGCCCCAGATGTTCCCCGTGGCTGCATAACTCCAATCGAATCTTACCACGGTGACCTCTTTATGTCTCTTCACATAATCTTCCCTTCTGCATGTCTCCTCTGTATTCAAATTTCTCCTTTTTATAAAGACACTAATCATATTAAATTAGGGCCCACCCTGAAGACCTTAGTTTAAACTTGATTACTTCTTTTTTTTTTTTTATTTATTTATGGCTGTGTTGGTCTTTGTTTCTGTGCGAGGGCTTTCTCTAGTTGTGCCAAGTGGGGGCCACTCTTCATCGCGGTGCGCGGGCCTCTCACTATCGCGGCCTCTCTTGTTGCGGAGCACAGGCTCCAGACGCGCAGGCTCAGTAATTGTGGCTCACGGGCCTAGTTGATCCACGGCATGTGGGATCTTCCCAGACCAGGGCTCGAACCCGTGTCCCCTGCATTAGCAGGCCGATTCTCAACCACTGCGCCACCAGGGAAGCCCCTGATTACTTCTTTAAAGATGCCATTTCCAAATAAGGTCACCTTCGGAGGTACTGAGGATTAGGACTTCAACATGTCTTTTTGGGGAGACAAAACTCAACCCATAAACCAACCCAGATCAATTACATCAAAGTCTCTGGAGTGAGGCCCAGGCACCACTATATTGTGAGTACCCTAGGAGATTCTACCACGCAGCTTGGATTGAGAATCACTGCGCTGAGGGAAGGTCTGCAATGGCCTCTCTTGTCATGGGAACCGCTGGTACTGAGGATGATAAATGTTGAGCGGGACTTTGTTGAGGGAATAGGAGATAAATAACTAACATTCTAAAGCAGTGGTGGTTCTCAATCTTGAACATACATGGAATAACCTAAGAACTTTAAAATATACTGAAGCCTGGGTACATCCTAGAGATTCTGATGTAACTGTCTGTGTGAGACTTGGGCGTGGAGGATTTTAAAAGCTCCCACAGGTCATCCTACTGTGCAATCAAGATGAGAACCACTGTTTACAAAGAAAGATTTGTTATGAAGTGGCCAAACTGGCCCTCAAGACTAGAAACACTGGAATAAGGACCCCAGGCTCATGATCCCAGGACTTTGCTCTTTCCACTCAACATCTTTCCTTTTTAACAGATTATTTTACAACATCGAGTTGAAGGATCTTTAAATGTTATCTTTCCATTCTTCATATAAATGTGGGCAAGTCTTTCTCATCTTAAAAAATGCAATCTTCCCCAACCCTACTTCCCAATCAATTACCCCTTTTTCCCCCTTGCTATTACACAAAGCTTCTGGAAACATTATTCTAAACTCATCTTTGTCAAGTTCTCACTTCCCACATGCTTCATAAGCCTCTGAAACATGACCTGCCCTGATCATTTCCCTGTAGCTGAACTCACCAAGGTCACCAATGGCCTCCTAATTACAAAATGCACCTCCTCAGGTGGCCAATAGATACAGTAAAAGATGCTCAACATTGCTAACAGGGAAATGCAATCAAAACCACAATGAGATATCACCTCACACCTGTCAGAATCTCCATGATCAAGGAGAATACAAATAACAGGCAAGGATGTGGAGGAAAGGGAACCCTTGTACATAGTGGGAATGTAAATGGGTGCAGCTGCTGTGGAAAACAGTATAGAGGTTTCTCAAAAAACTAAAAATGGAACTACCATATGACCTAGCAATTCCACTAGGGTATATATCCAAAAAAAACAACACTAATTCGAAAAGATACCTGCACCCCCAATGTTCATAGCAGCATTATTTACAAATGCTAAGGTATAAAAGCAACCTAAGTGCCCATTAACAGATGAATGGATAAAAAAGGTGTGGCATACTCACACACACACAATGGAATACTATTAAGCCATAAAAAAGAATGAAATTTTGCCATCTGCAGCAACATGGATGAACTTGGAGGGCATTATGCTAAGTGAAATAAGTGAGACAGAGAAAGATAAATACTGTATCATATCACTTATATGTGGAATCTAAAAAGTACAACAAACTAGTGAATAAAACAAAAAGAAGCAGACTCACAGATATAGAGAACAAACTAGTGGTTACCAGTGGGGAGAGGGAAGTGGGGAGAGGCAATGTAGGGGTAGGGGAAAAAGAAAAAGGGTTATTATGGGATTATATGAAATCATGTGTGTGAAACTTTTGAAAACTGTAAAGCACTCTAGAATTTAAAGAATGTTTCATTCAATAAAAAGAAAAAATTAATTTTAAAAATAAAAATAATTTTTAAAAAAATACACGCACATTCTTCTCTCACCTGAACTTTACTACATAATCTTCAAGACTTTTACCCCTTCTCTCCTTCTCCTGTGCTCCTCCTTTGGCTTCCCCAGAGTCACTCTTTTCGATTTCCTTTGGGGGCTCAACTGCCTGTTAATTAAATTTTTGTGTCCACTTTAGACCTAGTTTTGTCTCATTTTGGATAAGGTTGACATACAAAATTATGCTCTTTGTAACTAGAAGTGGATAAATATAGGTCAATCATACAGTTTAACCTTACGTCCTATCCCAGTGCAATGTTAACCACACTGCCCCTGGCTTCAGCTGTCGTTTGTATACAGGGTTTGTCATTTGTATACTCAGACCAGTTGCCGATGTATTTCAATATTTCCTGCCAATTGGTAAGTAGTCGGTGCCTCGTGCCCTTCCACTACCCTGACTGTCCTGCTTCCTCTCTTGGTACTCCTGACACCTCCCAATGATCCAGTAACTAAAGGGAAAATGCCTGGCATAACAGGTGGCCCCTGAGATCCTGCTTCAAGCCTATAGCCAGAATCTGTTCTGACTGGTTGATGTCCATGTTGTACTGATTGTGGAATATTTTCATATACCCCTATGTATTCATGATTTCCAAATGTCTCTGTCCATTGATAAGAAATTATCTTTTCTTAGCCTCAGACCCATATTGTCACCTGACTCTCCCTACTTTGATATCGCATAGACACATCAGAGCCAATACACCCAAGATGGGACATCAAACCTCCCCACAGTGACAGACTTTAACTTTGGTGGCCCCAACAAACTACATCTCCAGGCACCCATGCCCTAGTGCAGACCCCTCTCATACTGACCCTAGGCTTGGCCATTGGACTTTCTTTGGCCAATGGGACTTTATCAAACATGGTGGAAACAGAGCCTTAAGGAGCACTTGTCCTCTTAGAACGCTCACTCCTGGGAGGCATCTGCCAAATTCTAAAGTAGCTCAGACTAGACTTCTTTGTGATGAGACCAGGTAGAAGGAGAGGTCAGGGGGAGAAGCATAGAGGCCCCAGATGTCACCCAGCATCCCCACTCCATCCTGTCCAAATGTCTCACCTACAGAATCCTGAGAAGTAAAATGGTTGTTGTTTTAAGCTTCTGCATTGTTAGACAGGATTCTCCAGACAAAAAGAACCACCAACAGGATATGCATGTATGTATAAAATATTTATTTATTTGCTTATTTATTTATTTATTTATTTATCATAAGAAATTAGCTCATGCAGTTATGGAAACTGATAAGTCCCAAGATTTACAAGGTGAGTCGGCCAGCTGCAGACCCAGGAGAGATGATAGGGTGGCTCCAGTCTGAGTCCAATGGCCTGAAATCCAGGAGTACTGACAGTGTAGTTCCAGTCCAAAGGCCAGGAAACTCAGGACCCAGAAAGATCAATGTTTCCATTTTAGTCCAAAGGCAAGAAAACGCCGATGTCACAGTTCCCAGGCAGTTAGGTAGAAGGAATTCCCTCTGAATTCCTCATGAGGAATTCCCTCATGAACAAAAAGTCAGCCTTTTTGTTCTATTCAAGTTTTCAGCTGATGGGATGAGGCCCACACACATCAGGGAGGGCAATTTGCTTTACTCAGTCTGCTAATAAAAATGTTCATTTAAAAAAAAACACCCTCACAGAAACACTCAGAATAACATTTGACCAAATACCTAGGCACCCCATGACCCAGTCGAGCTGGCACATAAAATTAACCATCACGACTTCTAAGCTTTTGGGTGGTTTGTTGGACACCAATAGGTGACAAAAATATGTGCTCCTTACACGATAGGGTACAGGACTGACCTATACAATACAGACTCAAGCCTACTCCTTGTATACTATGACCCACTTCAAGAAATGACATTATCATTCAATAGGACCTGAATCCAAAATCTAGGATTATCCTAGAATAATAGTTTTCCTCCTTTACACTTGATCATTAATACGTTATAATTCCACCTCCTCGTTGATTTCATAAGGCTCTTTAACCTCACTGCCACTGCCCTTGATAGGACAAAAATGACAAATACCTGGGATTGTGCTGTCACTCCTCCCTTCAATGACCATGGCGAACATGGCCAATCCATCAGGCCTCGGTTTTCAGTTCACCAGGAAAGTGGCCACATAATTCTCCTCAACTCCCCACTGAAGGCATTTATGACAAATGGGTCACACGGTGTGCAGCCTGTTTGCTATCCCTATTCTAGAGCCTACTATATTAAAGCAAAGCCACTTGCTGGTTACACCAACCTCCCCTCCCATTACCCAAATCAATTTATCTACCACCTTCTAGAAGGATCACCAAATTAATCTTTCTAACATGCATTTGAAGTTGTCTGGGTTGCCAACCAGCGCTCACCCAAGATTCAGAGGTTTTCCGGTGTGTTAGATTGTTTGCAAAGATGGCTCAAATTCTCTGCCCTTCCCAAATCCATAACCCTTGTGACGTGACTTTTCAGCTCCTCCCATCAAGAGATAAAGTCTGTTTCCCCATCCTTGAATCTTAGGGGCCTGGTGACTTGCTTTGAACAGGAGAGGTAACATGGTGGAGACTCTGAGCCTCAGCCTCATGAGGCTGTGAGCATGTGCCCTCTCTTGGAACCCTGCCACTGGCATAAGAACAAACCTGGGCTTGCCTGCTGTGGAGGAAATGACATGGAGTGGAGCCACATCCCTCAATCTAAGCTCCCCCCCAGACATGTTAAAGGGCACAGCCAAGCTCAACAAAGCCACCTGACTACCCACAGCTGAGCACAGGTAGATTCTTATTATACACCAAGCCATAGCCACTCAGGTGACCCAAAGCTGAGGTTTTGTGGTTGGTTGTTACATAGCATCTCACGGCCATAGGTAATTGATATAAGGTTTATATGAAGGACCTGTGAGCAGGTCCATCACAGCTCTATTTGCATGCGAAACGAAACAAATACTACAGGAGAACTCATCCAACTGAGTCAAGGAACCAAACAAACCAAATATAAGAGTCAGCAAATCTATAGGTGGCTATTGTAGGAAAAGCTTTATTAAGAACACAAGGGGGCACCTGCTAACCCAACAATGTTGATGCTAGCACTTTCATTATGGGTGGAAGACAAAGCCTGCATCAGCACCGGAGTATCCTCCGAATCTTCAAAGGCCGTTTGGCAGCATCAGAGACCTCAGCAGCTGACATCCCTGCAAGGAACTGAAGCAGGGAACATGGCAGACACCACACGGTCGCTAAGAGGATTGTGATTGTGAGAACATTGGAGACGCCTCTGAGAAACTGTCAGAAATAAAAGAAGGCACCTTGAAAGGTCCTGCCGAAGAAAGAATGCTTCGTGATAATCTTTTTGACTCTATCTTACTCCACCACCTGGTGTGGATTGGGAAAAATGACTTATAAAAGTCTGAAATTGTTCAATAATTCTTTGCTCTCCAAAAAACAAAGAACAAAAAAAACTGGTTAACACCGAAAGACAGGTTTATTCATCTCTCACCCGACATGGATGTAAGACAACCTTCTCACACACACAATGTCCACCTGTGTCTTTTCTATCTCTCCTTACTCTCCAACACCTGTTAGATCATGTGGTTTCTCATTCCGCACCACAGCGACTAAAGAAGTGAATTCCTCTGTTTCTAAAAGAGCATCTCACAAGCCCCACAGTTGACCTCCTTCTAGGACATGGGATTTTATGCAGTGAGTAGAAGCTATAGTTCTTTTCTTCAAGCTACAGTATAAACAAGGGTATGGTTGTCCCTTCCCCTCATCGGCAGCAATAAACTTGCATTGTAGAATGCAAAAAAAAATGGCCATAAATTCATTGCAGGTCCTACCCTTAAAAGAGAAGTCTATTTCTCCACCCCTTGAATCTGGGCTTGGTCATGTGACTTGTTTTGGCCAATGGGACATAAGCAAATATAATGCAAAGAGAGGCTTGAAAAGAGCTTGCACATTGAGGCCTGCTCTTTTTCTGCTGTTCTTGGAACTCAGAGATGGCAGTTTGAATGAGCCCTAGCTAGCTTCCTGGAGAGGCCAAATGGGAGAAAAACATAGCACCTGAACCTTCAGCCCACCAACCTCCAGACATGTGAGTGAGGTCATCCTGCCCAACCAGCAGCCAGGGGCAGCTGCTGCATGAGTGGGAACTTAGGCAAGACAGGCTGAAGAATGGCCCAGTCTAGCCCAGCCCAAATTGCCAACCCACAAAATTGTGAGCACATAAATGTTGGTGTAAGCTGCTAAGTTTTGGAATAGCTTATTTACGCAGCAAAGGCTAATGGGCACATCACTAAAAATAAGGTATAGGATGTCAGAGGTGAATGTGCAGTGGGGAACCATAACATCTCCTTGTATGAGATGAGCCTCCCAAACCACAGCAAATTGTAAAGGGGATAGGATGGAAGAATTTATTTCTGTCTCTATCATCAGAATCTGATTTAAAAAGCTCACGGGGAAAGTAAAACAAAACAAACAACAAAAAAAAATACAAAGTAAAATCAAAACAGCAGCTCCTCTCAACTCTTAGAAAATGAAACAGGTATATTTTTCTGAAAAGAGTAGTTCTGCTTATGTAAACTATGTAGCTGGCCATGTGTTTTTCTTCTCTTTGGTTTAAAAACATTCAGATCCAAGTTTAAGTCCTACCTCTAACAAATGACTAGGACTTCTCAGAATTCAACATACTGTTCATTTACTTATTTGGGAGGGGGGCATATTTTCCACATAGTATACAAACTTTTACTTCTATTCCACTTCATTTTCACCTTTTTTCCAATATATTTGTCTTAAAACATTCCAAATGCCTTTTGAATGAAGGCTTGACACATGTAACATTTACTTATTGGTTTCTTCTGTTTTGACTCAAAGGCACACCTTAAATTGAGGTGACCACAATGTCCATTCTTCCTTGTTTTCTGCTTCTACTTTTTCCCCCATGGCCATGGATAGAGTCACAGGAAGGGAGGAGGAAGTGGGAAATAGAGGTGGTAAAACATTTTGCAATTTTCCAAGCGCTAGATATAATCTAGGAGATGTGCATTTTCTATTGAAATAATTTTCTCCATAACAATACACACTCTTATTAGAACTGTATTTTTACTGACAGAGCCCAGAGTTGCTTCACTCAGCCTCCTGCACATAGAAGGAAAAACAAACAAAAAAAAAAAAAACAAAAAACAAAAGAAAAAACACAAAATACGCTCATCACTGTGATATAAATATGCTTTGATTTGCTCAGTCTCTTATTTATTTTTCTTTCGAGATCCACAGCCTTCCTTGACACTTCCAAATGATTCTGGGACTGACTGCATTTGCATGAAGTTATTTGAATTTTGATCTATGTCTTTAATCAGGCACATTGCTTTGAATACATTAGTTTGAATGGTAGAGTCAAATGGCTACTGTTTTTTCTGTAATGTGAGTAAATAAATTAATAGAATTTAGGGGTTAGCTTGAATGTGTTCTTTTATGTGACCTAGACAATACAGTGTCTTATTATTACTGCATTCCTGACAATAAAGCATATAGTGTTTCCCAGTGAGTTAAAACAATAGCTATATAAATACAAAACATATTACTCATATCTGTTGTGTACTTAGTTGTCCATTATTAATATTAATCATCTTTGCTTTCTTCCAGGGAGCTTAAAGTCCCATATATTTTACAATCAAAACTGTCAAGAATTATAACACTACTCTATGTGATCTCTATAAAAGGAGATATAAATGCCAATCAAAAGGGCCATTGGTTGCTTCATTTATATGCAAAGTGCTCCTGCCCATAAATTACATTAATAGTTTAGATTCTCCATACCTTGTCACAGAAGGAGCTCAAAGCATGTTTGATCCTTTCATTCTTGTGACCTTTGCTTTAGGAGGAAGCAACCCTGGCAGGTCCTGGGATGCCCTTTGCCTCATACACTCCCAAACAAAAAGAACAGGCCACACTCTGCCTTTTTCCTAGATAGTCCCAGATTCGGGGTCCTGATGCAAGAGGGAGTGACAGGGACCCTGTGTGACTCAGATGACACATCTAGGTCACCATCACAATCCTGTCCACCAAGTTGGAGCTGTTTGGGGCCATGGTTCTTGCTTCTCTTTACTTTGTCAGGGAAAAAAAATTGCCAAATGCAACAACCATTGAAATGTCATCATCGGCACATCTCAGAGCAGGCTCCTTTTGAACTTCAGGAATAATACACCTGATGATGTGGTCCAGGGCATTCCAGCCTGATACCAACTTGTATTCTTTAGTGAATAATATTTCAGCAAAATTCAAGAATAGATCCAATTTAGAGCATCCTTTATTAATCCATTTTGAAATGTCACTACTTTACTCCAAACACCTCTGGAGAATGTGTCAACAAGCGCAAGGCAGTGAAACAAGAGAGGTCGTTCCTCACAGACAGCAAAAGTGCCCAATCAAGTGCCCAGTCGACTACCTGATAACATGTGAAGTAACTGTCTTCCTGCTTTCTTCCCGTTTTCTAAGACTATTATCTGAATTGCAAACATTGAACCACGTTGGGGGAAAGCCACCTTCCGCCCGACTTGACTTACAGGTCAACCCCTTCAGATGACAAACAATAGAGGAACCATCAGGCAGATGCCCAGAGGTTCACTGTCAGAGCCGTGTCTGTTCTCTTGGGCATCCCCCGCGATTTCTCCTTTTTCTGTTCTGATAACTTCCTGGCTCTAATTGGAGGCAGGAACAGCACTGTTAGAGCAGCATTTAATATCCATACTGGGTGATGCCATTACTTTATAGATGAGAAGGGGGAATAAGTGACTGTGTTTGGAGGCTGCTGGTTTATTGTTGATTTTTTAAAATCAAGAAACAGTTTTAAACCACTATGTTTATTTGTTCACTAACTAAATTATCATAAAGTGTCTATATTCCTGGCACTGCCCTCGAGACCTAAGGACCAAAGGAAATGAGAACAAATAATCACTGCCATGTCTTATGTTTTATGAGGGGAGTTGCTCATTAATTTACTCAAATATTTATTGAGTGCATACTATGTGCCGGGCACTCTTCCAGTTTTGGAAAAAAAAGCAATGAATAAAACAGACAGAAATCCTTCCCTTAATGGAAGCTTACAATTTAAGGACAGGAATAGTAAAAAACAGAATAAATAAGTAAAACATACAGTATGTAAATGGTGTCGAGTTCTATTGAGAAAAAGAAAGCAGGGAAGGGATTAGGGTGTGTGTTTTCATTTTGCAGAAGAAAATATTTGGGTCAAGAACCCAAGGTATTGAGGAAGTGAGACACATGCATATCCGAGGGAAGAGCATTACAAACAGAACATGAACGCCAGGACCTGAGAGAGAACATGCCCGGTGTGATACAGGAACAACCCACTTTTATATTCCAAAGATGGCCACTGCAATATTCC
Organism: Balaenoptera ricei; assembly: GCF_028023285.1. NCBI lineage: Eukaryota > Metazoa > Chordata > Mammalia > Artiodactyla > Balaenopteridae > Balaenoptera > Balaenoptera ricei. The sequence goes on along the minus strand of NC_082653.1, from coordinate 40,076,759 downwards.
CCTCCCCCACATGACCTTCCAGAGCCTTGCCATCCCTGCCCTCTATCAAGAGTCTATGTCTCCTCCCCTTGAGCCTAAGCAGGACCTTGTGATTGCCCTGACTTGTAGTGTATGGCGAGTATGACAGAAGAGATGCTAGGTGACGTCCAGGCTTGGTCATAAAAGGCAGAACAGCTTCTGCTCGGCTCTCTTTCTTGGGATGCTTGCCTTTGGGACCAGCCGCCATGTTGTGAGGAAGCCCAGGCCACACAGAGGCCCGCATGGAGAGGGACAGAGGCTGAGCTTCCAGCTGACTGCACAGCCACATGAGAAGCAGAAGCAGATGCACGTGCTCCAGCCCCCCGGAGTTGAGCCCAGTCAACTGACACCGTGTACAGCAGCACTGAGCCTTCTCACTAACCCCAGGGTTATGAGCAAAATGAATGATTGTTGTCATTTTCAACCACTCAGTTGTGGGGTAGTCAGAGGGCTAAGTGACCAAACAAGTGAGGAAGGCCTTGGATTAGGAGACAGTTAAGGGGTGGGGCCAGTCCTTGAGGGTTTTACATACCATTTCAAATTCTTTGCATTTAACGCTAATGGGAAAGCCACCTGACCAACAAGTAAATGCTGGTCACTGTCTGGGACCTGGGTGCCATCAAGAAGACAGCCTCCAGCAAGCACATGTCTCCTACCCTCGGACAGAGATTCTTTCGAAGACAGGGAGCCTTCCTTCCACTTTCCACAGGCAACATTTTGCGCTCATGGTGACAAACTCACACAGAGACTGAGCTGACCAGCCCATTTCCTGTCACAAAATTGTAATAGTCACCTGTATGGTAAGCACACACCCTTGGGATGCTGGCTGGCACTGCCCCGTGTCACTGGGAGAATTCAACTTCCATGCACATTTAGGTTTCAGCCAACTTAGACCCATAGATGCCCAAATGGGGTGAGACAAAGGGTGCTTTCCATGGAGGCTTCTGGACCTTGTTTTCCCTCCGGCTCAACAAGCTTCTTGTTGGCTGACTTTGGGGGACTGCAGCATGGCCCACCTGGCATGGAGACATTTGCTGCATCGTGGGGGAGGACAGGCAAGTGCGGTCCCAGCAGCAAAGCATTTTTCAATGCTGAGGGGCTGAGAAAGATGAGCATTGAAGGAATCCATCCTTTTTTTAAAAACTGAAGCATAGTTGATTTACAATACTGTGTTAGTTTCATAAAAGAATCCATCCTTGTTGATATTTTAAACAGGTTAATGCACCTATGTGAGGTGCATTATCTGCTCCCTTTGGGGCTGAGATTATAAAAGTGCTCAGTCTGGAAGTCTGTAAAACAGGACAGTCTTCCAAAAACAGGGCAAATGAAGCCTCATGATGATGATGGCCACGGTGAGTCTGGAGGGAGACAGGTCACACAGGGTCTAGGATCCTGTCCAACTCCTCTGGGGACAATGCTGAGGACTCCACACTGAGGTCCAGGAAGAACCAGTACCAACACTCTTCTACTGAGTTGTTGAGTTTGAGGCAACTGCTAACAGTGATCAATTTCCACACATTACATCCTGTTCCTAGGCAGGTTCAAAGGGAATTTGGGTAGGTGGATGAGCAACAGGATTCAACAAAATACCCTTTAGATTAGGCCCAGTCAGGAAGACATAACTTCTGTTCTTGCTGTTTTGTTTTGTGTTAACCAACTCAGGGTGGTAGGATGTGAGATGCTGAATAGCATTTTGGGTGAATGTCTTAGAGAGTTGCCTTGAGAACCTTAATATTCTCAACCACACTGACGTGAAGGCAGGTTGTGCTGGCACTGAAAGGCCTGCCAGACAATTAAAAGAAAGATGACACACGTTTCAGTTTGGCATTTGTCCTCATAAATTTGAAATCATGTCATTTCATCAGAGGGATATTAAGCCTTTCTTAAGACAATCCAGTCAAAGAAAGTGAGAACTAGAGGGTGCCTTCCTGATGTTCTCCTCATTTCACAGGTTGAGAACCCTGAGTCCCAGAACAGATAAATGGCTTGTTCAAGGCCCTCAGCTGTGTGGAAGTCAACAGTCATACAGTTCAAGTCCTAGGGTTTGGGCCCTTTAACACCATTGCAATTGTTGATAACACAAGCCAGTTACTGCAATACCACCTGGTATACAAAAGGCACTCAATAACGGTGGCCTCCCCCCATCAGGCTGTGAGACCTTCGATGGCACGGTGAGGTCTCAGTTATGCTTAACTCCCCAATGCCTTCCCTATAATAAGAGCTCATTTTTAATAGATAAATGCACAAACACTGGATTCCTACCACACTCAAAATGTTCATTGTTTCTGATTGCTGAAACACCAATTTATTAAGTATTTATTGATTGCCTACTCTTCTTCATTCATTCAATAGATGTGGTTGTGCATCTTCTATGTGCTCAGTGTGGTGGATACAGGAATGAGCAAAGCAGATGGACTACCAGGCCTAGTGGAGCTGACACTCCTGTGACTGTGTCCAGCTATAGCTAAGCAGCCAAAACAGTCAACTTGTCTTGACACACCTGACTCACAGGCCAATCAGATGAGGCCAGCGTACATACCTAAAAAAGCCAGACAGCTGTCAGTGGGTTCAGACAATAAGTTATATGGCTGTTCAAAGGATGGAAGGTTTGGTGTGGCCAAAACAGTCTTAGGAGACCCCAAGGACAGTTTGGAGCAGTTTCTTGAGAATATAGTAGGATTTGAAAGAGCAGAGAGAAGAGGAAGGGGATGGCACGCCAGGGAGGTGGAGGAAGAGGCAGGAACAACATGAGCGAGATTAATGGGCCAGGAATGACTCTAATCAAGCCAGATCCTAGGCCAGAGAAGGTGAAGCTAAGTAGAAAAGGCAGGGCCAGATGGTGAAGGCACCAGTCATGGAAAAACCCAAAGAGAAAACAGTATCTTTCATCTGCACTTTGAAAAATCTGCTGGGAAGTGAATGACAGGTCATTTGCAGGTGTATAAGTATTTCAACGTGCTTCTGTCCAGATTGAAGGTACACGGGAAACTTACTCCTCCATTATCTTTCCACCAACTTCAGATCGACACTTCTTCAGGTAAGGAAACCCACAAAAATATAGTAAGAAGAATTAGAGTGGATTGTTAAAATGTGAGAGAGCAAACGTCTATTTTCTTAGAACATACCCCAGCTGTTCATGTTTCACAATTAATATTCCATTGCTAACACTTTAGAAAATGGATTTCAAGTATGTGCTTTCACTTGTCCATCTATTTGTGGATCTACTCTCTGTAAGTTGAGTCCAGAGCACAAACATAACAAAAGTGAACTAGACGTTTAAAAGTAGAGATAGATACGTATTGTGTGTAAATATGTCTGTGCCATGGCTACAGGCCAAACTTCAGATGAAAAGCTGTGAATGAGGTGGGGGAAGGGGGCAATGAACAGGTCTGTGGATGAAATACCTAAGTCTTAAATTAACCACTCTGACAAATCAGTTGTCCTACCGTAAAGTTAGGGGTTCTGTCTAATTAGTAGATCAAATGCACTATTAGCCTCAATTATTGGCCTCCCTCTATCAACACACGTGGCCCTCGAACTTTGGGGTCTCTTCCTGCTCTGACGCCAGGCCAGCTTTGTGACTTGCTTTGGCCAACAGAATGTGGCAGAGTGAAGCCCTACTAGTTCTGAGCCTAGAACTCAAGAGCCTTTGTGTGTTTCTGCTCTATTACTTGGAGGTCTGCCAAGTCCCGATCTGAACATACTGTAGGAGGAGAGACCCCATGGAGCAGAGCCCAATTGTCCAGCCTCGGCCCCCTTAGGTCAGTCAACAGCCAGGTGACCTCCGGCCATGTGAGAACCTGGCCAAGATTAGCAGAACCACCTCCCTAAGGCACAGCTGACTCCCAGATGCATGAGTAAGCCCAGCCTATACCAGAAATACTGTCCAGCTGACCCTCAGACTCAAGAGGGTCCAGTAATAAAGGCTTGCTGTTTTAATCCACTGAGCTTTAGTGGATTGTTGAATAGTAATAGCTCTCTGATAGAGACTAGGTCCTGGCTATACATTAGAGTCTTCTGAGAGTTTTAAAATATACCAATCCTTGCACCCCTTGTCTCTATGCTGTGATTCTGTTTAATCCACCTAGACATTACTTTATTTTGTTCTGTTTAAGTTTCTCAGGTTTCTAACATGCAACCAGAGTCAAAACTTCCTGGCTAGAAATATGCCTCTTCCTGCCCCTGACTTCTCCAAATATTAAAATTCTAGGTGAGTGGGCCTTTGTTGTCTTAGGTCTGGATAACACTAAAGTGTGTGTGCTTTTGCACATGTATCACTGAGAACAAGACAAATCTGTCTTCCTACATAAAAAATGGTCCTCTATATGTCCATCAGTTTGTTCAGGCAAGAAGACAGTGATTTCTGTCCCAGTAGCCAACATCCAGGACTATCACTTACGGGATGGTTGAGAGAATTTATCCCCTGAAGCCCCTCCTACCTTTCCTCTGGAAGCTGACTGAAACAGATATAAAGCCTTTTGCTACTTAATATTTAGGTTAGGCTATGAATCTGGCAAAACCAGGAAGAAAGGGGAGGTGACATCTGTAGATCGCTGGGGAGTGAGGGAGGGGCTTTCAGAAAGGGTTGGACTGTTTTTACGTTCTAATAAAGGATGCTTCAGAGAGTTGGCTTGTGAGAGTATGTGACCAACTTGGAGGAGGGAGCTTGATAAAGAGCATTTTATTTAAGAGTAAGAATATCTATTTGGTAGATCCCTTGGGGCCCCATCCCAATCCCCTTTCCTGGGCAGGTGTACCACCTCTCCCAACTGTGTCAGTGTTGGCTGCCAGTGACTCATACCTGCCCTCTTTGCCAGAGAATGGCCTTCAGCACACAGAAGCCACGTGCCTGGAAATGCCTGGGAGGTTATGCCCTCCCTCTTCTGACCTGGAGGCAACCTGCAGCTGGCTAATGACTGACGGACACAGGCTACAGAAGCTTCCTCAGACAGAACAGCCCTCTGGTGCCATTCACATTCTAGAACTCCCATGGGATCAGCTGAGGCTCAATTTTAGTGGAAAGCCTGTATTGGTGACTTCTTCCCTTGCCCTATCCTGCTTTTTTCCTATTGCTCTCTCTCCCTCAATAAATCACCTGTTCCAGAATCCCTGTCTCAGGCTCAGCTTCTAGGGATCCCAGCTGAAGAACATCTGCTTTCCTGAAAAGTCTCCAGCTGCCCATCAGAAGTGCTGTCAACACCATTCTATCCCTTCTTCCCTCCCACTGGCTCTGAGGAAGCAGCACTCTTCTCTTCTGGTATTTAGAGTGTAGATCACTTATCTACACTCTAAATACCAGCTTCCCAAATCACAGGGATGGTTGCTACACAGCCATTTTCCTCAGCATCCTTAAAGGTCTCTTTTTCTACTCTCACTTCATGCATCCCAGGTAACCTCCATCTTGGGCAAGACTCTGGTGAACCGTCTCTGCCTCATTACTCCACTTCTTTCTAGAAAACACTTAAGGTCAAAATTGAGCCCTGTTTCCTCCTGGAGAACTTCTTCCCAACTCCAGCCCACACTGATCTCTTTTACCTCCTATTCACTTAACATCTACCCATGCAATTTCGCTCCTGAAAGAACTCTGTATGTGCTGGCTTTATGCACAAGACGTGCCTTCACCATCGGTTTTATTCATTTCTCTTGCTTTTCTAGCAAAATAGCAGGTCCTCATGGGTAGGGAATATATCTTTCTTATAATTTCATATGCCATAGTACCTTGTTTTGCAGATACATATTAACCGATTAGCTAAAAAGGAAAAGTCTACAGTTACACTTAGGTTTCACAGTGCAAGGGGTGCATCTAACCTTACTGCTAGAGAACAGAAAAGGTTAACTAAGTCTTTGGGAGCTGCCATTTCAGGATATCACATCTTTAACAATTATATTCTGTATAATAAGGACCCAATAGCCTGAAATACCAAAATGCCAATTTCCTAGTTAATTGTGAGGATAGATACATTTTTTCTCCTTTGCAAAATTTGTTGCTGTTTCACATATGACTTTAACTGTAATGGAAATGAGGCTGGACAAATCAATTTTTAGCCCTTAGCAAGTTAAGTTTGTCAATATAGAATGTAAATAGCAATAGAGATTGGTAGTTAACACTACAGTTTTAATCCAATATAATACCTCTCCTTCCTCTTTCCCAATTAACTCCAAAATCTCCTGTAATTAACAGGATTTATGCCACTAGAGTAAAGGCCATTTATAGACCGTGTACTCTAAGTCCTCATTATGCAAAATGATTTAAAATTTCAACTTACATTTTGCAAAACACAAAATATACAAATGGGGCCAGTGTATCAAATGGGAGCTTTAAATTCTTCCCTCCCAGAATTTTCATGCTATAGATTTTAAATGATGGCAATACATTCCAATAAGCATCCTCACCTTAAACTTAAGCGTATTTCTCAGAAATGAAGACACGTTACATTCGTGAAAGAGTGAAAACGTAACTGAGTTGTACTCATCTGAAGGTCAGTCTTCCACCAGAAAACACAGCTATGTAGAAAAAAGAGACATAGCTGAGCAATCCAAAGTCGTTTACAAAAAGAAAGAGATATTTAGAGAGAGGGAGGGAGGAAAGGGGGGGGAAGGAAAGGAAGGAGAGAGCCAGGGAAGAGGGAAAAGGAAGTAAAGACAGAGCCACTCTGGGTTGTTGATATGACTGTGATAAAGTAAAAATGCTGAAAATCATGGTTTAGCAGATGGGTCCTCGGTTCGCCCTGAGCCTATTGACATATATTGCATATGGTTGTTACATTCTTGGTTATCTAACTTGCCAGCCTCTGCCAATTAAAATCAACACTTTGTTAAGGCAGAGAGCTGCAGGAGGCTAGCTACCTTTAAAGCCACAACCGGAAACTGGAGAAAAGACAGAAAAACACATCATGACACAGAAAGTGGTATTTGCTATGGCAGTTGTGAATCATCAAGAAAAGACAAGTTTAGTTCTGAATTTTTGTTTCAGAAAGCACAGAAATTGGTAATATGTTTTTGCAAGGCTTTCAACAAATGTTTCAAAAATCTGTCATGCTCTAAAAGGAAAAGCTGTGAAAATCTGAAATATTCATGAATGTTTAGAGCTACCTTTATTCTATGGGTCAGTTTCCAGTTCAGGTACTCTGACCTAGGTTTCTCATAAACTGAAAAAGTGTCCCCCAAATACACTTCCTATTAGACCTAAAGATTTTTACTTGGAAGATAGAATGACCCTAATTATTAAGAATAGCTTATTACTCAAGGGGAGGGGGAGGGGCAGCAAGAGGTACAATATAAGGCAAACTAAGGTCACCAAGTAGGATGTCAGTCAATGTGGGTGACATGTGGACCTCAGAAGCAGTTGGGTTGAGCTGAGAAAAACAGAGGAAGAAACAGATCCTTACTCCAACTTACCCCAAGAGTGTTCTATCTAAATTGAACTAGGTTGTTATAGGAATCCCTAATCTAAATTATCCTAATCTCTAAAATAATAGAACCCTGCTCTCCATCCAACCATGACCCATCAGTTGTAGCCATGTAATAGGTAAAAAAGAAGGAAACAGTTTCTACAGGCTGAGGAGACAGCACTTTTAAAGACACAAAGCCATTTGAACGCTTGGTATGGTTATAGCTAAATCGGGGAGCACAAGCGGAGCAGGTGAGAGCTACAGATGTGTGTCACGGGGCAGCTGTGAGGGTTGCTAATTAGGTGGGCTCTGTTGGATTTGGCACCAAATGACAAAAGCCAAAGGATGAGCAAGTGGACTTTGAGGCCTCAAGCTTGGCTACCTGGGATAAAAGAGGTGCTATTAGTAGACACAGGAAGGTAAGAAGATGAGGTGGCAATGCTGAGGGCAGTCTACACAGGAGACTCTGGTAGGTGTATCCAGGAGAGCCCTCCAGAAAGCAGTTTGAAAAATCAGTGTCAAGCTCTTGAGAAAGGCCTAGAACTTGGTATCATTACCTAGATGTGATCATCATCTGAGTTGCAGAGCAGGACTGCTTCAAGCGTGGTCAACAGACCAACAGCATCATCTGGAAGAATATAAGAAATGCACTTTCCTTTTCACTATTTTTCTTAAATTGAGGTATAGTTAATTTACAATGTTGTGTTAGTTTCAGGTGTACAGCAAAGTGATTCAGTTATATATATATACATACATATATATGTATATATCCTTTTTCAGATTATTTTCCATTGTAGGTTATTTTATAAGGTATTGAGTACAGTTACCTGTACTATACAGTAGGTCCTTGTTGTTTACCTATTTTACATACAGTAGTGTATATATGTTAAACCCCAAACTCCTAACTTACCTCTCCCTCACCAAGAAATACACTTTCTTGAGCTCCACCTCAGACCTATTGAGTCAGAATTTCTGTATTTTAGCAAACTCTCCAGATGATTTTATGTCCACTAAAGTTTGAAAAGTACTGGGCAAGAGAGTGGATGAGCTCATGGAATGAGAAGGTATATACTGAAAGGAAAGAAAGTTTTCACATTGGAGAATTCCTTTAGGGGCTGAAAAGCAGAAAAAACAAACAAACAAAAGACCCCTCCCGTCAGAACCAAGATGGCGGAATAGAAGGACATGTTCTCACTCCCTCTTGCAAGAACACCAGAATCACAACTAGCTGCTGGACAATCATCGACAGGAAGACACTGGAACTCACCAAAAATGATACTCCACATCCAAAGACAAAGGAGAAGCCAAAATGAGATGGTAAGAGGGGCACAATCACAGTAAAATCAAATCCAATAACTGGTGGGTGGGTGACTCACAGACTGGTGAACACTTATACCACAGAAGCCCACATACTGGAGTGAAGGTTCTGAGCACCACGTCAGGCTTCCCAACCTGGGGGTCCGGCAACGGGAGGAGGAATTCCTAGAGAATCAGACTTTGAAGCCTAGTGGAAATTGATTGTGGGACTTCGACAAGACTGGGGGAAACAGAGACTCCACTCTTGGAGGGCACATACAAAGTAGTGTGCGCATCAGGACCGAGGGGAAGGAGCAGTGACCCCAGCGGAGACTGAACCAGACCTACCTGCTAGTGTTGGAGGGTCTCCTGCAGAGGTGGGGGGTGGCTCTGTTTCACCGTGGGGACAAGGACACTGGCAGCAGAAGTTCTGGGAAGTACTCCTTGGCATCAGCCTTCCCAGAGTCTGTCATTAGCCCCAATAAAGACCCCAGGTAGGCTCCAGTGTTGGGTTGCCTCAGGCAAAACAACCAACAGGGAGGGAACCCAGCCCCACCCATCAACAGTGAAGTGGATTAAAGTTTTACTGAGCTCTACCCACCAGAGCAACAGTCAGCTCTACCCACCTCCAGTCCCTCCCATCAAGCCTCTTAGATAGCTTCATCCACCAGAGGGCAGACAGCAGAAGCAAGAAGAACTACAATCCTTCAGCCTGTGGAAAAAAAACCACATTCACAGAAAGATAGACAACATGAAAAGGCAGAGGGCTATATATCAGATGAAGAAACAAGATAAAACCCCAGAAAAACAACTAAATGAAGTGGACAGAGGCAACCTTCCAGAAAAAGAATTCAGAATAATGATAGTGAAGATGATCCAGGACATCGGAAAAAGAATGGAGGCAAAGATCGAGAAGATGCAGGAAATGTTTAACAAACACCTAGAAGAATTAAAGAACAAACAAACAGAGATGAACAATACAATAACTGAAATGAAAACTACACTAGAAGGAATCAATAGCAGAATAACTGAGGCAGAAGAACGTATAAGTGACCTGGAAGACAGAATGGTGGAATTCACTGCTGTGGAACAGAATAAAGAAAAAAGAATGAAAAGAAATTAAGACAGCCTAAGAGACCTCTGGGACAACATTAAACACAACAACATTCGCATTATAGGGGTCCCAGAAGGAGAAGAGAGAGAGAAAGGACCAGAGAAAATATTTGAAGCAATTATATTTGAAAACTTCCCTAACATGGGAAAGGAAATAGTCACCCAAGTCCAGGAAGTGCAGAGAGTCCCATACAGGATAAACTCAACGAGAAACACGCTGAGACACATAGTAATCAAATTGGCAAAATTTAAAGACAAAGAAAAATTATTGAAAGCAGCAAGGGAAAAATGACAAATAACATACAAGGGAACTCCCATAAGGTTAACAACTGATTTCTCAGCAGAAACTCTACAGTCCAGAAGGGAGTGGCATGGTATACTTAAAGTGATGAAAGGGAAGAACCTACAACCAAGATTACTCTACCCAGCAACGATCTCATTCAGATTCAATGGAGAAATCAAAAGCTTTACAGACAAGCAAAAGCTAAGAGAATTCAGCACCACCAAACCAGCTCTACAACAAATGCTAAAGGAACTTCTCTAAGTGGGAAACACAAGAGAAGAAAAGGACCTACATAAACAAACCCAAAACGATTAAGAAAATGGTCATAGGAACATACATATCGATAATTACCTTAAATGTGAATGGATTAAATGCTCCAACCAAAAGACACAGGCTTGCTGAATGGATACAAAAACAAGACCCATATATACGCTGTCTACAAGAGACCCACTTCAGACCTAGGGACACATACAGACCGAAAGTGAGGGGATGGAAAAAGATATTCCATGCAAATGGAAATCAAAAGAAAGCTGGAGTAGCTATACTCATATCAGATAAAATCGACTTTAAAATAAAGAATGTTACAAGAGAAAAGGAAGGAGACTATAGAATGATCAAGGGATCAATCAAAGAAGAAGATATAACAATTATAAATATATATGCACCCAACATAGGAGCACCACAATACATAAGGCAACTGCTAACAGCTATAAAAGAGGAAATCGATAGTAACACAATCATACTAGGGGACTTTAACACCTCACTTACACCAATGGACAGATCATCCAAAATGAAAATAAATAAGGAAACAGACGCTTTAAATGACACAGTAGAGCAGACAGATTTAATTGATATTTATAGGACATTCCATCCAAAAACAGCAGATTACACTTTCTTCTCAAGTGCACACAGAACATTCTTCAGGATAGATCACATCCTGGGTCACAAATCAAGCCTCAGTAAATTTAAGAAAACTGAAATCATATCAAGCATCTTTTCTGACCACAACGCTATGAGATTAAAAATGAATTACAGGGGAAAAAACGTAAAAAACACAAACACATGGAGGCTAAACAATACGTTACTAAATAAGCAAGAGATCACTGAAGAAATCAAAGAGGAAATCAAAAAATACCTAAAGACAAATGACAATGAAAACAGGACAATCCAAAACCTATTGGATGCAGCAAAAGCAGTTCTAAGAGGGAAGTTTATAGCTATACAAGCCTATCTCAAGAAATAAGAAAACTCTCAAATAAACAATCTAACTTTACACCTAAAGGAAGTAGAGAAAGAAAAACAAACGAAACCCAAAGTTAGCAGAAGGAAAGAAATCATCAGAGCAGAAATAAATGAAATAGAAACAAAGAAAACGATAGCAAAGATCAATAAAATGAAAAGCTGGTTCTTTGAGAAGATAAACAACACTGATAAACCATTAGCCAGACTCATCAAGAAAAAGAGGGAGAGGACTCAAATTAATAAAATTAGAAATGAAAAAGGAGAAGTTACAACAGACACCGCAGAAATACAATGCATCCTAAGAGACAACTACAAGCAACTCTATGCCAATAAAATGGACAACCTGGAAGAAATGGACAAATTCTTAGAAAGGTATAACCTTCCAAGACTGAACCAGGAAGAAACAGAAAATATGAACAGACCAATCACAAGTAATGATGTTGAAACTGTGATTAAAAATCTTCCAACAAACAAAAGTCCAGGACCAGATGGCTTCACGGGTGAATTCTACCAAACATTTAGAGAAGAGCTAACACCCATCCTTTTCAAACTCTTCCAAAAAATTGCAGAGGAAGGAACACTCCCAAACTCATTCTATGAGGCCACCATCACCCTGATACCAAAACCAGAAAAAGATACTACAAAAAAAGAAACTTACAGACCAATGTCACTGATGAACATAGATGCAAAAATCCTCAACAAAATACTAGCAAATAGAATCCAACAACACATTAAAAGGATCATACACCATGATCAAGTGGGATTTACCCCAGGGATGCAAGGATTCTTCAATATACGCAAATCAATCAATGTGATACACCATATTAACAAATTGAAGAATAAAAACTATATGATCATCTCAATAGATGCAGAAAAAGCTTTTGACAAAATTCAACACCCATTTATGATAAAAACTCTCCAGAAAATGGGCATAGAGGGAACCTACCTCAACATGATAAAGGCCATATACAACAAACCCACAGCAAACATCATTCTCAATGGTGAAAAACTGAAAGCATTTCCTCTACAATCAGGAACGAGACAAGGATGTCCACTCTCACCACTATTATTCAACATAGTTTTGGAAGTCCTAGCCACGGCAATCAGAGAAGAAAAAGAAATAAAAGGAATACAAATTGGAAAAGAAGAAATAAAACTGTCACTGTTTGCAGATGACACGCTACTATACATAGAGAATCCTAAAAATGCCCCCAGAAAACTACCAGAGCTAATCAATGAGTTTGGTAAAGTTGCAGCATACAAAATTAATGCACAGAAATCTCTTGCATTCCTATACACTGATGATGAAAAATCTGAAAGAGAAATTAAGGAAACACTCCCATTTACCATTGCAGTAAAAAGAATAAAATACCTAGGAATAAACCTACCTAGGGAGACAAAAGACCTGTATGCAGAAAACTATAAGACACTGATGAAAGAAATTAAAGATGATACCAACAGATGGAGAGATATACCATGTTCTTGGATTGGAAGAATCAATATTGTGAAAATGACTATACTACCCAAAGCAATCCGTATCAAATTACCAATGGCATTTTTTACGGAACTAGAACAAATCATCTTAAAATTTGTATGGAGACACAAAAGACCCCGAATAGCCAAAGCAGTCTTGAGGGAAAAAAACGGAGCTGGAGGAATCAGACTCCCTGACTTCAGACTATACTACAAAGCTACAGTAATCAAGACAATATGGTACTGGCACAAAAACAGAAACATAGATCAATGAAACAAGATAGAAAGCCTAGAGATAAACCCACGCACCTATAGTCAACTAATCTATGACAAAGGAGGCAAAGATATACAATGGAGAAAAGACAGTCTCTTCAATAAGTGGTGCTGGGAAAACTGGACAGCTACATGTAAAAGAATGAAATTAGAACACTCCCTAACAGCATACACAAAAATAAACTCAAAATGGATTTGAGACCTAAAGGTAAGACCGGACACTATAAAACTCTTAGAGGAAAACATAGGAAGAACACTCTTTGACATAAATCACAGCAAGATCTTTTTTGATCCACCTCCTAGAGTAATGGAAATAAAAACAAAAATAAACAAATGGGATCTAATGAAACTTCAAAGCCTTTTCACAGCAAATGAAACCATAAACAAGATGAAAAGACAACCCTTAGAATGGGAGAAAATATTTGCAAACAAATCAACGGACAAAGGATTAATCTCCAAAATATATAAACAGCTCATTCAGCTCAATATTAAAGAAACAAACAACCCAATCCAAAAATGGGCAGAAGACCTAAATAGACATCTCTCCAGAGAAGACATACAGATGGCCAAGAAGCACATGAAAAGCTGCTCAACATCACTAATTATTAGAGAAATGCAAATCAAAACTACAATGAGGTATCACCTCACACCAGTTAGAATGGACATCATCAGAAAATCTACAAGCAACAAATGCTGGAGAGCATGTGGAGAAAAGGGAACCCTCTTGTACTGTTGTTGGGAATGTAAATTGATACAACCACTATGCAGAACAGTATGGAGGTTCCTTAAAAAACTAAAAATAGAATTACCATGTGATCCAGCAATCCCACTACTGGGCATATACCCAGAGAAAACCATAATTCAAAAAGACGCATGCACCCCAATGTTCATTGCAGCACTATTTACAATAGCCAGGTGATGGAAGCAACCTAGATGGCCATCGACAGACGAATGGATAAAGAAGAAGTGGTACATATATACAATGGAATATTACTCAGCCATAAAAAGGAACGAAACTGAGTCATTTGTTGAGACGTGGATGGACCTAGACACTGTCATACAGAGTGAAGTAAGTCAGAAAGAGAAAAACAAATATCGTATATTAACGCATGTATGTGGAACCTAGAAAAATGGTAGAGATGAACCGGTTTGCAGGGCAGAAGTGGAGACATAGTTGTAGAGAACAAACATATGGACACCAAGGGGGGAAAACTGCAGTGGGGTGGGGATGGTGGTGTGCTGAATTGGGCGATTGGGATTGACATGTATACACTGATGTGTATGAAATTGATGACTAATAAAAACCTGCAGTATAAAAAAAAAAACAAGAAAAAAACCCAACTAATACTGAACTTTCTTTGGGTTATTTGTATGGAAATATGTTAACATAAATGTTTCAGACATTACATGAAATTTCTAAAAACCTTATATGTTCTGGTATAATGTTATAAGTCATAATTCTAGTTATTACTTTAAAAAGTATATCTCAGAAATAACTGAATTTTCTTGTCAATTGCATTATTATGAACTTTCATCAAATCTTTAACCATGGTCATTTTTACATCTTTTGTCATTTACAGACAGTTCTGGGTGTACTCTGATGCTTTTGCAAAAAGGTTCCTATAAAAGGGTTTCGCCTTCAAGGAATTCATGGAAAAAACTTTGACAAGTACAGGTTTCTGGTAACTGACTATACTGCTGAACTGAATGAATAAGCATTTTCAGAACTCTAATGGAAAACTGATGAATTCATAAAAGTGCTAACAAAAGATCATGATGAAATAAAAAATTAATTACATGGGACTGAGTGAACTGATGAGGATGATTATAATTTTTGTGACTTTCTGTTTGAATAAAAAAAGAAAAAGACCTCTCCCTCACCCAAAATAAAAATACCATAGAAAGACTCTCAAAGGAACATGAGAAAAATTATGGTGCATTTCAATGTGAAAATCAAGAAAAGATAAAATGACTTGTGCACTTATTTTAGGCTCCCTGATAAACTGTTAAACTCTTTGAGTGATGGGACAAGTTAAGGATAAGGTAAGAGTTAAAGTCAGTAGCTCCAAGAATGATCTCTTATTTATTGTTGACAAATCAAGACTGTCCTATACAAAACAGGGCTGTGGTCACCTTTGGATAAAACACACATGCTGACGGTAGCACTATGAATGGTGATATTCTAGCAGAGTAGATCTTTCAGCTGCATTTGGCTTTTATGCCAAGAACATGTGTCTTTAATCCCACGCTCAAATAGACAAATCATTCATCTAAGAAGCTGTAACACAGTAAACACAAGAAATTTGCAGTGGGTCCCAGAAGGAAGAAACAAAAGAGCTCACTGATCCTGCTCACCTGTAATTTGTCAATTATATGATTTCTCACACAAATATTGAATTAGAGTATTTTAATAACTTTCCTTGAGCAAATGAATTTCTCTCTGATGTAGACTCATAACAGGCACAGAACAAGTTCTCTGTGGTCCCTGATGCTGAGAGAAAATTACTTCCAGCCGTTATAGCTCAGTAATGACAGCATTTAGTGTCTATGCCATCATCCAAGCAATCACAAATCATCCAGAAAGTACTTATTTTCACAGAGCACTGAGCTAGACTCAGCTCATAATTCTGGAGTGAAGGTGTCTGGCTTTCACACAAGTCTGTGGCTGGTATCCTTGAGGCCAACTATTTGCTTCCCTAAACTGCTGTGGGTACAGGACATGTCATTAGGGTGGGCAGCCAAGCCCAGTTTAGTTTTACTCCACCACAGAAATTTTTAATTTCCATTCAAGGGCTGAAGAGGTCTTTGTTCAGTGAACAAGTCCTTCCTAGCAGCCCCTGTGCTCACTGGCTTAATATCATAATTAGACTCATTGTGGTTGGTAAAATCCTCATTTAAGTAGATAGCATGCTGATGCTAATACCTAAGGACATAAAGGATTAGCATATGTTTTTTAAATGTATACAAAAAAAGATATGCTGATAGACAAATTCAAATCCAACACTCATGATGTGAACTTGGCTAAGTCATTTATCTAGAGAAGCCTCAGTTTCTTGATCTGAAAAATGGGAATAAAAATTCCATCTCCCAACAGGAGTGTTTTATGGATTAAATGAGATGATGTATACACAATGTTTAGTATTCAAATAAAGGATAGACTCTTGTATTATCTAGCACAGAGTCCATACGTTACTATGCAAATGGCATAGTGGAAAATATGGCTCTGCATTCAAATTCTGCCTCTACCACTTATGAGCCAGGATTTCTTAAGTTACTTGACTCTCTGGTTCCTATCTTTTTCACTGGCAAAATGAAGGGGATGAGTTATAATATTTTAAAATTCCTTTTATATCACAAATTTTATATACCCAGCCACATTTACCAATTGCCCTGGGACACTCCTGGGTTTGAAATTAATAATAAATTGAGCTTTAATGTGTAAACTATATAAAAAAGATTTTATAGATGTGCCTCCATTTTTCTGAATTTCCAAAGTAAGCTATTTGAGTGAAATAATACATCCAAACAGAACAATGACAAATTAAAATCTTCACAAAATGTAACCTGTGTAATCACGGTCCAAATCAAGGACTAGAACTTGACTTGTGCCCCAGAGCCTCAGACCATTATATTCTGTTAAAGAATATCTGTTAACGACATACAAGGAACTGTTAACATAGAGGCTAGGCTTCTAATTCAAACAATAACAATGACAACAACCATCAAAAATTAAGAAAAGAGCCAGTTGGATATAAGGTATTCTGGATGGGAATAATTAAAAGATGAATCAAGATAAATCATCTCAACACTAAAATCTAACACTAATTTCTAGGATCCTAATTATGTCCATACTAATTTCATCACCAGAAAAAAATACAAACGGAATATGCTATTCAGAAGAAGCCCAATTTCTTTAAATGACCATTTCCAGCGCTGGCTTCCCAAGGTCTCTCCCCTGAGCCTTCCAGTGGTCTGGCCAACTGCTTGCATTTTTACAGTTTGCTTCTCAGATTTGCAGTGCTTTTCCCTGGCTGTTGGTGGAAAGATTTTCAATACAGGAAGACTTGCGTGCATTTGGAAATGGCCGTCAGCACGCTGAAACAAAGAGCTTCCCTCTGGCTGCATCATTATCTTTTCAACATACCTATCTGCTGAGTTCCAGAGAATAGTCCTCTATGTGTGCACATTTTTCCTACTAACATATACTAGCTTTAAACATCAGTAGGCTCCAATGAAGTCCCAGTAATAGTCCCCCAAGCTTGACATCTAAAGCCAGGTATAAGAGAAATTATTTCATAGGAAATGCAAACTCCCCTGCTTTTCACTTTTGCTTTAGCTTAAAAAAATTAAAAGGAAAAAAAGAGAGAAACTTTTAGATGCTGCTGACAATTTGAAAAAGATTATGGGTTCTCTGAGAACGCTATTTCTTTGAATTTTGGACAGGAAAGGTAAAGTATCTTTGATTTTATCTTGCTCAATCACATTGGTCCTGCTGCCAGAGCTATAATAACTCAGGGAACCCAGAATAGAGGAAGAGAGGAAGGAAGAGGAGAAAGGGGCTTAAGAGGAGGAGAAAAGCAAATGGGGATGTTTGCAGGGGCCAGAGCAGGAGCTGCAGGGCTTCATGGGCCCCAAGAGTGCTCTGGCGCGATCATTTGAAATATTATCCAAAATATTTTCATTCCCAGTGATTCTCACCACCCGCTCCGGCCAACTTCCCTCCCACTGATGCTGAGGCCTTCATTGCTTGGGGTGGAGCCGAGTCCAGGGAAGAATAAAAGGACTCAGTCCTCAGGTTTTAATCCCAAAGTTGCCTCTGGAAGCCCATTTTAGGGAGGGAAAAGACTAGTTAAAAACAAAGCTTTCATTTGCAAAACCAGAAAAAACAAAAAAAAAGCTTGCAGGGCTCAAAGGAGAAAAAGGAGTATTTTTACTTTTGTTTGTTTTGATGACGGAAAGCCAGAGAGTAGGGAAGATTCAGAATCGGGTGTGACTTGGGGCATTTCCTGAGCCACAAGGACTGAAATGAGCCTTCCTGGGCTGGGGCTGGTGGGGGGATCCGGAGGCAGCCTGTCAGCAGAGGAGAGGTGCCTGGGTTCCCATTTGCAAGTTTGGGAGGAGGATCTCCTAGGAGACCCCACAGTTTGTATGACAGCCTCAGGGGTGGCAGGCAAGCCCTGTTCAGGCAAAAACGTCGAGAGTTCCCACCTCAACCTACCTCCTCTCCCCCACACATGCTACAGCGAGATCTAGAAAGCTCTGAGAGGATGGACTAGGACCCCGACCCCCAACCAAGCAAGGAAGGCAGACGTTCCCCTGGAAGCAGTGCCCAGGACAGACATGAGCAGTAGACCCCAGAGCACATCCAACGGCCAGGGCTGATGGGGACGGAGGTGGGGGCCGCCCCCAACCTCCCCCTGCAGGAGAAGGAAGTGGGGACTCAAAGATAAGCATGTGCTAGATCCCTTCCTCTCATTCCAGATGTGCAGCCTCTTGACTGAGCCGTCCTCCTCGGAAACGAAGAGAAGGAACCCGGAAGAGGCAGAGAACCGCCTTGCTTAGAAAGGAGCGCTCGGGAGTCTGAATCCCCTGCGTATTTGCCTCACAGAGGTTACACTTTAAACCAGAGGGACTGAGCTGTCTTAAATGGGGGTGGCGGTGGGGCACTGGTGAGCAAGCTGAGTTCAATTACAGATAAAATAAAAAGTTGTGCTTCTGCATATCTGCCCCCTAATGTGTCCACCTCACAGCAGCTTCCAGAGCCTCTGTGGTTCCAGGGGAAACTGCTGCTTCTTCATATCCCTGCCTTCCCAGTACAGGCACCCCTGGGAGGCAAGAAGGCTCCCTGTTGGTAACTAAGCAGCGGGTGGTCTAATCAGCCCTCCAGCAAGGGTTCGGGGGACAGTCCTGACATAAACAGGAGAGCACCCTTGCACCCTTGCAGCCTGGAAACCAGCTGTCCTGTCACCCACCATCCTCTTTCTAACAGCTGAAGATGTTCAGGAAGACCCCCTCTTCACTCACCTGCACCCCAATATCCTGTAGTGTCACCCTGAATTCTGCTCTCCATTTCACCTCTGGAGGCTGAATGGGGAAAAAATGATGCCTCCCTCACCATGGCTGGTCCACCCTTGCACCTTCCCCCAGAAGATCTCTGGCTCAGAGAAATAACCTAGGAGAACTCTTGCTCTGAAGCCATCTATGTGGTCTGTGGAGCAGCTCCCAGTCAAGTGTTCCTTTGCTGGCTTTTCAAAGAGTTCTTCCCAAAGTGTGGCCAAGACCAGCAGCATCACTTGGAAGCTGGTTAGGATGCAAATTCTTGAGACCCCACCCAAACCTGTTGACTAGAGAACTCTGGGGTAGGAATCTGTTTGAACAACTGCCCACTCCTACCCCCAGCCTATGCAAGTTAAGTCTGAATGCACTGTCTTTACAGACCTAAGTGGTCTCTCTGTGTTGAACTTCACTGAAGAGTGAAGGTTATCTTCCTGATATAAACCTGAAGGTCCTCTGGTGCCCGAGCCTCCAGCAGCATCTCAGCAGGCCAACATCAGCCCTCCAGCAAGAATCTCAGTTCATCCAACAGATATTGAAGATCTACCATGCTTGGAACCCTAAATTCTCTCTCTGTGGCCCCAGACCTCATTGCTATGGCTTTATGATGTGAAGACATAGAGGAGGCAAAATCTGTGGGCCATTTCAATGGAGTCCACTCACCTAAACATTTATTCCAGATACGAGGTAGCCTACCAGTGCTTGAGAACATTGTCTAGCTGCCCCAGCCTTATTGCAAATAATACCTCTGTCCACAAGGTAATCTTATCCTCAAGCTCCTCTTGCTTCTTGGTCCATTTGTGGTCCAGACCATTTGTTACAATCACCTGGGAATGTACTACAAAAGCACTAGTGTGCCACAAAGATCCTTATTTAACTGGTCTGGGGTGAGTCCTGGGCTCAGTATTTTTTTTAATTCACCCAGTGATTCTAATATGTAGCTTGAGCTGCAACCTAGGCCCTGGCTAAACCAACAGACCCAGAAATGTCAGGTCTCCTTGTTTGAGAATTTGCAGGTGGCTTAAAGGTATAAAGAAGGAGGAGAGGTAGATGGATGTGCCAGGTACATTACAAATATTAGCTCATTTGACTTTACGAATAACACTGAGAATGTGCTGTCAGTAAACTCTTAAGCAATGATGGAAACTAAGAAAGTGTGGAGCCAGGATTTAAAGGTCTTCGTTGAAAACCTGTGTCTTATTTGCTAACTGCAGAAACTAAGTGATACAAAATGAAAAAACTATAAAAATATGCAGTGGAACATCGGTGAGCTAAACCAAGAGTTAACACATGGGACATCACAGTACACAGGATTCCAAGTTGGTTCACACTGTAATCAAATATACACAAAATGCTAGACTAAAGAGGGTTCCCTTGGGCTCTTCTTACAACCTTTGCAAGATCTGCATTTTCTCTCCAACCCTCCTTCTCAGGTGTAGCTCTGGGGGTGGGGGGTGCCCTAACCAGAGATGGATGTGTAGACTATCAGCTCGCAGTACCACTGTGTAGAAAACTTGCTGTGAAAAGAAAACTGAGCAGTAAGATAGAGCACTTCTCTATGCAACCAAATGATATGACTCTCATGTCACCTTCTTGAAGCCTGGGTGTCTCCCTGGGGCAATGAGAAGGCAGTATCATTCTCACAAAGAACATACGCTCCCCCTCAAACCTGCCTGGGGTCCCACACCAACTTCTCCACTTACTATGCGACTTTGGACAGGGCACTTAACCTCCCCACGCCTCAGAAAACCCACCTGTAAAATGGAAGAAAGTACCTTGAGATGCCACCCTCCCTTCCTGGCTGTTGTCAGGATTGTTGATGATGTACACAAAGCATGGAACACAACGTTGATGGTGGAATTTATTATTATTTCATGACTTAGAATGGTCTTCTGCCCTCTTCCTCCTTCACTAACATTGAAACCTACACCCATCAACATGGACACTTCCCTATAACCTCTCTTCCACGCAGAGCTACAGGCCACATGCTCCCCACTAGCACACCGTGAAACAGCTTACTGAAACAGCCCCATAAACTGAACCGAGTTGTCACATGGCTGCCTTGGTCATTTTGACCAGGAGCTCCCTGAGGACAAGGCCTGTCTTTTTACCCATTAAATCCCCAGCATCTAGCCCAATGTCTGCTCACAATAGGTTCTCAATGAATATTTGTAGAATAAATAAACAAAATATAAATATTCAGGGCTGGCCCTTCCAGAAATGGCTGGTGGTTTCCTCAAACTCCAAAAATCTCCCTGTTGGGACTCTGGGTGGAACACAGGGATCACCACTCATCATTTTCTCTGTAGCTCCTTATCCATCCAGGACCCATCAATTTGGACCCCCAGATGGATGTTTCCTATGCATAACTAAGGTAAGACAAAGTCTCAGGCTCCCATAACCCCCAAAACTCTCCTGCAAAGGCCTTAGGACAAGGTGTTTCCCACCCACTTGGTGCAATGGAAGAACATCTGGACGGCATTCTCTGCTGTTCAAATCAATTTATGCCCCATGAATCACATGTTGAATACACATAACCTCACTCTCTGAGAAACATTCCTTTGGGTTTCCTTAAAATGATCTATTATTGATAACCATACATATGCCACATGCCTCATTTCATCTCCATACTACCCCATCAAGATAAGTACTTTACATGATTTAGAGATGGTACAAATGCCCGTGGGAGCCTTCCCAATTTTCCTTGTCTTATTCCTCAAAAAGGAGGCTAAAATATCCTTATTTTATTCTAAGTAATAAATATTTATATCCTTTCCCAACCCTTTCTTGAAACTAAGACATGGGACAATGTCAGGACTTTGGTCAATAGGACCTGAGGGAAAGTCTGCTGGGAGAGGGGTAAGAAATAATGAAAACTTTTTCACCTCAATAAAAAGAGATGCAAGGAAGAAACACTATTCTTCTTCAGCTGGATATGGTCATGGCTACATGTGATGCCTGGAACAGTAGCAGCCATCTTGCAACCCTGAGGAGAGACAGCTAAAGGACCAATTCAATACGGTGAAGGTAGGAAGCAGAAAGAGGGATCCTTGATGACACCATTGAGCACTGTCCCAGTCCTTGAACCCCCAATTGCTATGCTTGTTGCTATGTGATATAATAAATATTCTCATAGGTTAAACTACTTTTAGGTGGGTGTTATGTTACATGTCTGAAATGTCCTACCCGACACAACAGGAAAGAAGACAGGAGAAGCTAATTACCAAAAAGATCATACTGCAATTAGCAAAAGAAAGGAACTAGCATTATAGTAGAGGAATGGAAGTAACATTATTAACCCATCATGAGCAACACACTCTATCAAGAGCAATATATGAAATACACCACTTAATCCTCATCAAAACCCGAAGAGGATATTATGGATAGTCTATTTCATAAAAGAAAACTCAAGAGAGGTTAAGTAATTTACCCAAGGTCAAGTAGGAAGTGGCAATTTTGGAATTTCAGCACAAGCTAGTATGACTTCAGTGACAGGAGGGATCTGCCATGCCATATGCATGAAGAATTAGTATCCCTTAGCTCATCCTTTTGTATGGCTGTGTTCCTCAGATCTTTTGCTATGAAATGATTTTGATAGGGAGAATATAAAGCATAACGGGATGCAATGGTGCTCTCAGGAAGATATGGGGGGTGTGGGGTAAAGGGACAATAGTAGACCACTGAAAGCTACCTGGGAAGACTTCAAATTGTACACAGAGCAGACCCAGACAAACTCTGCTCTTTGATTGAAAAAAAATACACATATGTATATATACATTATCAATATTTTTCAGTCTTTATTAAATATAAATTATTTAATATATTTATGGCATAATTAAGGAAAACTTTCACAAATGAATTGGATCTGTTTTCGGCTGGATAACAATCTATTTACTTTCGTTAGACCTTGGAAATTTCAATACACTGTAATTGTATTTCTAATGACAGAAGATTCATCTCAGCTCACAGTGTATACATTTCATTATTCACCACACATTTATATTCTAGTAAATGAACTTGCTCATTATACACTGTAATCTTTTTGTTGCACGATGTTTACATTTTTTAAGTGATTAAAGCCATGTAATCACTTCATTGTGATGTTGGCAATTGTCATTATATAATATATACAATTTCAAAAAGATGCAATTTAAGGATTTTGATCTTGCAGCATAAATATATGCATGACACGTAGTACAAATAAACTTACTCCAGATGGTTGCTTAAAACAGATAAATCAAATTTCCCAGTAGTCACAAACTAAATTTTCGACCAAATATAGTTTTTTCACTGATTAAAATGGCTAAACATTCAAGTCACTCTAAACATAATAAATGTGACAAAATTGGGTAGGTTGTGATAGAACAGAATTAGATTTTCTGGCTATTTTAAGAGTTCTTTTGGGTCTACTCAAGATGAGGACCCACCCATCTGAAAATGTCCAGGTTTTAAGTTCAGTTCTGCCGTATTTCGAAAGACATACAAGGTCAGCACGTTTGGGTTTCATGGGAAAAGAAGTGGGATGCAGTGAATTTAATCCACCAGGATGAAGTTGGCAATACCTTGTCCTTCCAGAGCACCTTCAAGCTGTATTTACAAGCTTTTCAAACAAAGGCAACAACAGAACACTACAGAAAATGCTAGCTAGAAAAAAACATATTGGCACAGTAAAACAAATTACCCTCAAAGCCAGAGAACTGCAGGTTGATGGACTCCCCCGCTGAGCCATTAGCCCTGCCTTGCATTGTTACAATATTGCCCCAGTGCATTAACAAACTGCCTAGCTCTTTCTGGTCTGTTGCTAGTGACCTTCCTGCTTTCAGCAGCTAGTAAAATTAAACCTCTTCCAAATAATTCTCATGTGCACAGACTGTAAAGTGAATGTAAATTAAAGTAATACATTACCCCAAATTTCAACTTTTTTAGACAGCTGCCCGCTAGCCCCACCTTTGCAAATATTCTTCCTTTGCTCGGCATGCAAACACCTAGGTGGGGTTCACAGAAACCCACATTTTTGTCCCATCACCCATTGCATAACCAACTTATCTGGCCCAACAGCTCAAGCACACTTCTAAGTGCCCTCAATACCCATGCTTACCAACATGGTTCAAGGCTCAACAACCTTTATATTTAAAAGCTTTCTAATCAATGAGAAAGAATGACAAAAATACCAATGGAAAAAAAAGTTAGTGTTCATGAATAGACCAGAAAGAGAAAGAAGTGAGTACCCAATAAATGTAAGAAAAAATCATATTTCAGTAGTGATCAAATAAATGTAATAAAAACAAATAGGTGTGATTTTTAAGAGGTGTGAGATGAACCAGGGTTTTTTGTTTGTTTGTTTGTTTTTTTAATAATACTGTTCCATCTTAGAAATGATGAAGAAAAATGGATGGACATCTTCAACTATGGCTGCTTATGGTAATGTAAATTGGTATCATAATTGAAAGTAAGAGGCACTCACCAACTGACCCAAGAGCTCCTCTTTCACAACTAAATCCTCCCCTTGGAGTTACCGCCATGAACACCCACCCTTAAGTCACAGCCCCATTAGTGCAAAAGCCCTGGCTAAATTTTATCATCAATCAATTAGTCCAAACCAGAAACACTGGGGACATTAAAAATTCTCAGTTTACCAATAACTTTAGTCAATGCCAAATTATACCATCTGGTACCTAATATATTCGTTAATCCTCATATAGGATTCTAGTACAAGAAGCATATTCAATCAATTTCTCACATCATACATAATAGGTATTGTAATAGCATGAATATTCTGCAAAGGAGGGGTCTATTCCCCCACTGATGCTTGACAAATGTTTGCCCATGACTTTCATTCATGCCTAACAAGGTCACCTTTCATCTCCAGCACACAGTGAAAGAAGACTATAATCCTCTGGCTTTTTATGCAGAGATAGCTAAAGCAAATTCACAGTGCACCCGTCACTAAGGTAGGATATAAACACTCATTAGATAATCTTCACTAACAATCCCAGAAGTAAATATGATTGTGGTATCACATCCAAAACATCTGCAGAGGTCCACCAGTGGCCAACCTAGGCCCACGTACACTAAGGAAACACCATCATTTGCAAGCCATTATTGTCTCTCACCGGCATCTCTGCCTAGGTGAGTTCTTTAAACTGAATAGAAGCAAGATGTGTGAGTTGCTTGGTTACAGGAAATCAGACTGCACAGAGTCCCACCTGATGTCTGGCTGGGACTCATCACCACCTTTTAAGAAAACTTGCCATTTTTTAAGAAAAGGGAGCCTCGATTGCTGGGCAGCCATGACTGTTTTCTGCACGGCAGGTCGCTGGCTGAACCGCGTTTTCTGCTAATTAAATTCACTGTGGGAGATTCCTAACATGCGTCTCCATGGGAAATGGATCTGCAAATCTGGATGATGCCCCTAATTGCTTCTGGTAACAAGGTTATGAGACTCAGGCTGTCATAGCGAGAGAAAGCAGAGCTCAGAGAAGTGGGGCTCCTCTCACAGACCATATGGGCCTCTTCAACCTACAGCTGGAAAAGCTAAAATCTGGCTCAGCTGCAACCGGGCACTTCCTGATCAAGACCTGTCACTTTGCACTTTTCAATTACTTACCTGGAAATGCAGCAAGCAGGCAGTTGTGAAAAGGCACCATGGGAAAGGAGCAGTTGCTGTCTGCCAACCCTGTGCTGGGAGAGAGATCAGCTCTGGCCTGGTCTAAGGCAGGGCTACTGAAAGTGCCGTGCAGATCGGTAACATCCATGTTACGTGGGAGCTTGTTAGAAATTCAGACTCTCAGCCCTACTGAGTCAGAACAGCTGAGGGTGGAGCCCAGGAATCAAAGCCTTAGCACCCTCCCTAAACTACCATTCATGAAGCCCTGGTCTCAGATACACATGATTGTGAATCATTCGAGGAACGTGGCTCTCCTCCTGCCTCTGTCACAAACAGTGCTTGCCCCTGGGGAGCTCGTGTAGCCTCTGTGATCCCAGTTTCCTCGTTGTTCTGATCATCTACGGCAGCATGACACACCACTCCAAAACCTAGAGGCTCAAGGCAAGAGTGGTTTTGTGAGTTGGCTGGACTCAGCTGGCAAGTTTTCACGCGGGGTCTCTCATGTGGTTGAAGTCAGGTGGCGGCGGTGTGAGAGTCACCTGAATGATGGACTTGGCTGGGGCTGCTTCACTCACATACCTGGCATCTGAACTGGGATGGCTAATGGCTGGCTGGCATCTCTCCCTCCATATGGCCTCCCCACATGGCTAGCTTGGGCTTCCTCACAGCATGCACCTCACAGTGCTTTGCCCACTGACACGGTGGCAGGCTTCCCCCAGAGTATGCATTCTTAGCAAACCAAGGCAGAAGCTGCCAGGCTTAGCCCTGCAACTGGCCCAGTGTGACATCTGCCACATTCTCTGGGTAAAAAGCAAGTCAGGGGGCTAGCCCAGACTCAAGGAGAGGGTCTTACATAAGAGTGGGATTATAATTCTATAAGATCTGGAAAGGCGGGGCATCTTTAGAGAAGAGTTGCTACACTCACCTATTAAATGAAGGAGGTGGCCTATATCCCTAAAGGCCATCATGGTTTTCATAGTGCACGATGCTCTGACACAGGCAATACCCATATTTATTAGAGTCCATTATAGCCATCTTGAGGAAGCCCATTTCTCCAAAATATCAGTGCCACTCATTTAGCACTAAGCACATACAGTCTTGCAGTATGATTTACCTTATAAGTGTAGTTACTCTGACTTCTCAACTCGATTAGAAGATCCTCAAGGCCTTTATGCCTCCTTGAAACTCCATTACCTAGTGCAGTGACCTATCCATCATATTAGCTTTCAATGAAGATGTGATAATGATGATGATGATGATGGTGATGCTGATAGAATCACTGCTGTTAAATGATCCTGTCCACTTGAATGAGTACAAAGCAACCATTTCCACAGTTGAAAAATAATGCCACATGCCTTTTGTAATTTTTTACAGGTCTTTTTAAGGAAGACTTCGAGCTGTGAATATTATTTCCATTGAGCTATAATTTGTTTTAAATGCATACTCTCTCTCTTTTTTTAATTTTCTAGCACAGAAGGAACAGTATTCTATGGTTATGAAACCATATCATTTTCCTCCTAGCCATAAAGGAAGACCACATTTCTTAGCCCCCTTGAGCTTCAGTAGGGCCACAAAACTGACTTCTAGTCTATAATCCTAGTCAGCCACACACACCCCCCCAAAGGAAGACAGAGAGTAAAGGTCCTGTGGAACTGTCCTGCTCTCTTGCCTATGCCTGCTGTCAGCAACCTTGAAGCTACAAGGTGGTACAGTCACAAGATAGAAACAATTTGGTCCCTAATTCACTGCTTGGAGCACAGCCACCCAACCAAGAATAATCTCACTGCATTAAGCGTGAGCAACAATTAAGATTTTATTGGGTCAAGACATTGGATTCGAGGGGTGTTTGTTATAACAGCTAAACTACACTGACACATACATCTAGTTCATTCCCAGAATCAACCCTGTGAGACTTTGTCCTGCATCAATACTTTAAATTGATGTCGAAATTGAACATTTCTAGCAACAAATACATTTCTATAACACCATTAATTCATTTGTTTAGATAGTTCACATTTTCTTCAATCAGATTCACAATATTGTACATTTAGAGCAATTTTACTACATTTTACTACAAAAATAAAGCTGACTTCTTCAATCTACGTCTGCAATGTATTTTCCGCCACATCTGCAACAAGCTCTCACAAGCAAGCTGTGTATATTTGACTCTCTGGGTTTGTTACTTTTGCTCATTCCATCCCTCGCCTCATTCAGTCATTTATTCAAAAACTCTTTATGAGCACCTGCTATGGGCCAGACATTACGCATATCCTGGGGATGCCAAGATAAACAGAATGTGGTCAGGGGAGACAATCACAGCAACACAGTGAGCTCTACAAGAGGGGGTATACAAAGTGCATCAAGAACCTGAGAGCTGCTTCTCTAACAACAGTGAAAGGACAGAGGCATTTTTACAAAGGTGGTGACATCCATACTGAATTTTAACAGGTGAGCAGCAGTTCACAGGTAGAGAAGGAGAAAAAGGGCAGATCAGATATAGGGAGCATGCAAAGGCCCAAAGGTGGGGACCATGGTGTCTTGCAGCATGATCCCTATGGCTGATCTAAGGACTGATTAGCACGACCCCAGAGGTGATTGGACAACCAACCCAAGTTCAGGAACGATTTTGAGCCAGGCAGCATCAACCTAATCCAAGAGTGATACATGAGGTTTGTGTTCATGCCTGATTGTTTTACAATCTACATAGTTTAACCCCAAGATTTATGTGGGGCACCTGGCCCAGGCGAGATGATTCCTGACATATTTCCATCTAAACTTAGAGGAAGAAATTGCTCAGTCTTCTGTAAGTAAGGGTGGGCCTGGAAGAAGTAGTTAGGCCTCCTGAAGGTCTACCATGAGGTTCCCTTATTCATGCCTGACTATCCTCTGCTGGGCACCCCCTTGGTGAGGATCTTGTAGCCCATAAGATGCACCTCCATCCATCTTGGAGAAGATGGCTAGTCTCTCTGCCTCGAGTGCTGACCGTGCTTGACTTCTCTTTGTATCCTAGATTTACACAAAGATTACTGGTTCCTGGTCTTTCTGCCCATCTAAGCCAACAATAATCATTTGCCGATTCAGCAGTTGTGAATAGAACACAGTGTGTTTGGGAAACTACAATTAGCTTGATACAGCTGGGAGTACATTGGTGATTTGTGAAAGATAATGCAAGAAAAGGAATTCAGGGGCCAGACCATGAATAGTGTTATATACCATGCTAAGGAATTTGCAGGTAACCTTGTTAGTCAAAAGGGAACCCAAGATATGGGTGTGTTATGATAAAAATAGATCTGAAAAAAAAATCTTTCTGTCAGTAAAGGCAAATGTTGTAAGGTAAACCAGCTAGAACTCTTGCAAAAATCTGCAGAGATATTTGACTAAAGCGAGGGGTATACCATTCCAAGATATTGAGGGAGTAGAAAAAAAATTTTGATTATTTTAAGTTCAAAGAGGGAGGAATTGGGGATGAATTCAGGGTTTATTCCTTGATGTGGACAATACAGTGAGCCAAAATTAGGACTAAAACCTGGAAGAAAGGAAAGAGGTGGGGGTGGGGAAGGTGATGAGTTTAAGTTTAGTATATTAAGTGTGAGAAGCCTCTAAGACTTAAAAGGTGAAAATTGTTGCCAGTCGTAAATGTGGGCTAGAATTCAAAACTGACATCTTGGTAGGAGAAATGGATTTGGGAATCATTTGCATACAGAGGTGGGAATCAAAAACTCTGGGTGTTGGTTGAACCAAGAGCTAGAGGGCACGATGGTAAGTCATCCAAGCACAGAATCCTGAGAAAAAGGAGCATTAAAGGATCAATGGAGAGAGAAGACACCCAGCAGAGACCAAGTGGTCTCAGGGAGGTGGAGTAGAAGGAGGAACAGATGCTCACATGAGGACCTTCTCTGGCTCTCCAAATCCTCTTCACCCTTCAAGGCCTGGCTGAAACACAAAATCTTCCATAATATGAAGCCTTCACAGACACCCCTCACTCACAGGGATGTTTGCCACCCCCCATTTGCCTCCATCGCCCCATATATCAAATCTGACCTGGTACTTTTATCTCCCCACACCAGCTCTTGCAGGAGAGGAATATGTCTCATTCAGTGGCAAGTGACAAAAAATTCAACCCAAACTGGCTTAAAGAAAAATGAAGGAGGGGCTAAGGGTGGATTCTGCCTTTAGGTGTGGCAGTCCAAGGATTCAAAGCGTGCCTCTTTCTCTATTTCTTGACTGATTTTCCCTGAGGTAGCTTTATTCTCAGGCAGGCTATACCCAAAGATGGACACTGACAGTCTCAGGCTTGCAATTTCTTTCTTCAGCAACCCCAGTGGGAAAAGAGGTTCTTATTCATGGTCATTCTCAGCTCTGGTTGGCTTTCATCAGGTCACCTGCTGATCTTTAACCAATCACAGAGACCAGGGGATATTAGGCTCCAATTGGCCAGGCTGGATCACATGACAAGGAAGTGAGAGCAGAATCAGTTTCACCCTGGGAGGACATTGACACGAACCAAATGACGTGCACCAAGAAAAAAGAAGGATTACCAGAAAAAAAATGGAAATTGATACTGGGTAAGCAAATAAGAATTGTGTGTAGAGAGGACGGTGCGTGCAATGCCATTCAACAAATAAGTCTTGATTGACTGGTCACAAGCCAAAATTTCCCACTTTGCTCGCATCATTAAAAGACAAGATATTGTGTGATTATCAAGAGAAGTGACTTTTGTTGATGTTTTTTGTTGTATTAAGTAGGAATCAGAAAGAAAAAGAAGCAGCTGATATTTGTACCTACTGGCATCCTGACTGGTGGAGTTCGAAATCAGAGCAGGTAAAAAAGAGGCAGCAGCCGAAATGCTAAGAGGGAAGAAGGCACATGTCTCCCTGGGAGGCTGTGGGCATTTGAGGCTAGTGGTGAAACTTGGCTTGAAAGCTGCCCAAGTTCTGAGGCTTCTAGGTAATGAGAATAACAAGCTTGGCTGTATAAATCAAACCTACATTATTAGAAAAGTTTGACATTTGCTAAATTACCCATGAAAACTTACCCTGGTTGTTAAGAAGAACCAAAAAAAAAAAAAAAAAGTGTATTCATTTCCAAGCTAAATGTCAAGCTCCCTTAAAGATCTCCTAACACCTACAGATGGGGGAGGGGGCAGGGAAGGAAATGCCATCAAATTAAGGGCAATAAACTTTCCAGACGTCTTCATCTCCATAACTGCTCAGAGATGTCTTCTGGCATTTCTAACTGGGTAATTCTGTCTTTGTATTATGTCTATCTATTGGCAACCCATTTCTTAAAGGTACGCTCACAGAGCAGCATTTGAACACTAAATTGAAACCCTGGAAGACAGACACTGCAAAAGTGAGTCAGAGTCATTTTATTTACAGACATAGCCCAGAGGTGTGTTAGCAGGGAAGGCCACCAAACTCATGATTCTGGAACACTAAACTAGCAGTTCTAGAACTGGGAGCCTTGGGCAAACAGCCAAGACAACTCTTTACAAAACTAGAATTAAGAAGTCCCCCACCCCTATATGCTTCAATGAATCAATTATTCGTTACTAAATTATACCATTTATCAGAAAGAAAGTAGGGAAAGTAAATGTACTTGAAATATATTGCTGGAATGGATCAGGTAAAAATATTTCCAAGTTTAATTTATAAGAAAATTTTGCCTGCTAAAATACTTCAAATCAAAGTATACCAGTTTTACGTAAGGATGGTTATTCTTGAACATTTACAGATGACAGCTATACTATGTCTTAGTTATATTTATCTAAAACCCCAAAATACATACATGTGTAATGATGTACGTGTACATACACATACACATGAGTCTGTTTTATGTGAACACATGAAAAGGTGCCCCAAAGTACAACAAACTTTGGCACCAACCTTAGACTTACCTGGTGGCCTCCATTTATTCCCTGATGTATGAAGCTAAGGTAGTAAGACCTTAGCTTTACTAGGGAGTGAGTGGAGGCCTCAGTTGCTCAGAAAAGCTGCAGGAAAGGGACGGGGAGCCTGAGTGCCTCCAAGAAGTGATTTAGTGCCTCTAAATACACCTTCTAAACTATGTGTGTGAATGGATACTTAATGGTTCTTGGGCATTGTTTAAAATTTTATCTTTTAAATATTCATAATTTAGATTCATAATTTAGATACCATTTGTACACACATCCATAGCCACACATACCTACATCTCCTTTACAATCATGTTCCTCCTTTTTCTTGAAAACCATTATTTTCCAGCTGAAAAAGATCCTTCTTAACTACCCATAGGACTTCTATAATCTAGATGCAGATGACTAAAATTCTTTAGTGACTGCCTTCCATGGGGAGAAGATGTGGGTTTCTAAACCAGTGCCATAGAGATATATGCATAGAGACCCTGGAAAAGGGCAGCATAGGAAACCCCGGAGGCCTGGCCTCACCCACTATGGGGGCATCCAGAGCGATCGTGGGAGGAATTCACAGGATTCCACTGTCTCTATTTGGATTAACCTGCCCACTGAGATTGTCTTTATTAAGATGGCAATTCTTAACCACAGAGTAGGTGTGCCTGCCTTCCCCTCCCAACCTCTTCCAAAAAGGTCCTTGGTTAAAGGAGAGAAAGAAAATGACACTGAGGTTCAGGGCAGGGTCTTCTGTCCACGTGATGATGTGGTTCCAGAGGCTTCCACTGGGAGTGCAGGGACTTCCCATCGTCCATCTGCCCACACTCTTGGGCATATGCTTGCTACCTTCCTGGCATTTGAAGGGTATAAGAGTCCGAACGCCATTACATAAATGACCATCCCAGTCCCAAGGAACAACGGTCTCTGATAAAGAACACAGATTCTATGAAAGTCTTGATTGTGTCAACCCAGTTAACACAGGGCCAAAGAAGCTTGGAGAATGGCCCACCTTCTTCCCTTTCCCAGCCATTGTCTCTCTGGCTTTTACTTCCTAAGGCCATCTTCTTTGGGGGAATTCCAAGTATAGCTGGATGGTCACTGAAAGTAATGATCTTTTCTTTTTGGGCATTGTGTGGAGAGCTAGAAACGGCTGGGGAAAGAAATCCACTTTATTTTTCTACATACTTTTATGATTTATGGAAAATTGATCTACTCCCTTCAGTTAGATCACCATGAGTCAGAGAAATACAGTGACACTAAAGTGGCTGTGTCATTTCGAAAGTAGACTACGCTCCAGTTCACGAATGATGGCCAATTAAAATAAGTTATTCCTGTCTGGTGGGACTGTGTGAGATGAACTATCATCCAAGATGAATTAAAGCCTGGGTTTGGAAGACTTCCTATTGACTAGCCTGCAGTATAATTTATTTCTGTTTACGCACAAAGTGGGGAAGAGATGCCAGGAAGAAAACTGGCCTGGAGCTCACCTGGATGTGAATAAGAGCAAAGAAAAGAGCACCTGCGTATTAATATTTTGATCCATAAATATTTTTTTAGTCACCATAGTGTCAGGCTATAGTCTACTCCTATATCTGTACCCATCTGTACATGGGTACAGATATAGGAGGGAATCTCAGTAAAGAGCTCATAACCAAAATACCCAGCACAGTGGCTTGCCAGTAAGGCCTATCACCTGCACCCAGCCCACATCCTGGGGAACTGGGATCGCTCTTGGTGCATTTTCTGTGTTTCTGAACTTAAATAATTTTATTATTTCATAGTGACCGAATTCTCTTTTTTAAAGAATACCTTTTCTCTATTTTGAGGATGATTTTCTTCTTTTTTAATCTTAACTTCTCTAAACCTTCTAT
Source organism: Balaenoptera ricei (assembly GCF_028023285.1). Classification (NCBI taxonomy): domain Eukaryota; kingdom Metazoa; phylum Chordata; class Mammalia; order Artiodactyla; family Balaenopteridae; genus Balaenoptera; species Balaenoptera ricei. The sequence continues at coordinate 40,043,251 of NC_082653.1, read as the reverse complement.
GATCTAACAGAAATAGACCTCTAGAGTTTTCATTATTGATAAGAACCACTCCATCCTCAGTCATGCCAATTATTGTGAATAATGGGGGAGGGGGGGAGAAATTCCAATAGACCTATCTCTGACTCTTTCTATACCTTTGTCTCTCTTGTTCTCTTTCTGCGTCTGTTACTTCTGTAGCTATCTCACTCTCTCTCCATATTTCTGTTTATCTCCAGGTGTGACTGTTTCTCTGATGTCTCCTTCCATGTACTGCACCTTAAATTCTCTCATAAATGTACACACACACACACGCACACATACACCCCACTTAATATTTGGAGGCACAAACTTCTACACCAACTCTCCTTTCCTGCCTGCACCCTTAAACATGGCGCTGAAATGTGAGTTTTCCCAGAGCCAGCTGAATCAAGGAAAAGTGTCTTCTATACCTTTCAGATCTGTTTAGCTGAGACCTTTCACACCTGCCCTACACAATCCTCCAAACCAGGCCCAGATCACAGCCCTGTGTCTGCCCAGCAAGAATGTAAAGGCCATGGGCCTGAAGATAGGCCATTCAATATCAAACCATCCTTGCATCTAATTCTTTTATTATTATTATTATTATTGTAAGAAAACTTAACAAGAGAGCTACCCTCTTAACAAATATTTAAGTGTACAGTACAGTATTATTAACTGCAGGTACAATGGTGTACAGCAGGTCTCCAGAACTTACTCATCTTTTATAACTGAAACTTTACACCCATTGAACAGCAACTTCCCATTCGCCACTCCAGCCCGTGGCAACCACTGTTCTACTCTCTGTTTCTATCCATTTGACTATTTTAGGTTCCTCATATACATACAGTATATGAGGGATCATACAGTATTTGTTTTTCTGTGTTTGGCTTATCTCATTTAGCATAACGTCCTCCAGGTTCATCCATGTTGTTGCATATGGCAGGATTTCCTTTTTTAAGGCTGAATAATATCCCATTGTAGGTATATACCACACTTTCTTGACCCATTCAACTGCTGATGGACATCTAGGTTGTTTCCACATCTTGGCTATTGTAAATTATGCTTCAGTGAACATGGAGTGCAGATATCTCTTTAAGATCCTGATTTCAATTCTTCTGGATAAATACCCAGAATCTAAGCCCATTAGATTAGAACTCATGCCTGCTTCCAAAAAGACCTCCTTGCCTGTGCCTGGGACCAGATGTAATACAATGCCCCTACTCTGCTAATAGTATCACTGTTTTATTCCCTGGCCCACCGGGACATGTCTTAGTTTATTGTGCAGTCCCTGTTTCTACTTCATTCATTTATTCATTCATCCCATTAGTAAATATTTATTGAACATTAACTATGTGCTGAACTGCGGGCTAAGCTTGGAGGTAGTATCGGGGACTAAAGCAGTAACATCATCCATTCTCCTTGAGGTTATTGTCTAGCTCAGGAACTCGAGTTCTACCTCTAGCCCAGACCACAGTCCCTGTGATCCCTCCCTCCTCCCAGCCTCTCTGGTCCTGCCTGGCTTTGACTCAGTTCATTGCTTCTTCTGACGTGAACCTTGATGACCCCTGTGACCATCCCATCCTCCAAATCTGTCCAGTTCTCAGACCTTTCCCCACCTCACCTGGCCCAACTCTCCTTCAAAAGGACACTGACACCTAACAGAGGTGGAGGTTTACATTTTCTCAGTATGAAGGTCATTACTTTATCTTAGAAAACACACACTAGTCTGCTTCCTGATCTTAATTATAAATGAAGAAACTCCTTCACGGTGGATGCACCATGGCTCTCTATGCAGAGTGGAGAGCTCTGTAGCAGATTTTCTTCACACGTTGCAAGAGAGACAAGAGGGCTCCAAGCTCAGCTGTAAGAAGAGATGCTGCCCTTAATCCCCAGAGTCTCATAAACAATCCGGTTCCATGAAAAGCTGGGTAGAGAGTCTCCGAATCCCAACTACCTGCTAGGCTTCCTGAATAACGTCTTTTCTCACTGTGCCAAGATGGTGGATCTTCACTTATTGAGGTCCAGATTGCGTGTGTGTGTGTGTGTGTGTGTGTATGTGTGTGTGTGTGTGTGCGTGTGTGTAACCATTTGAAAGCTGAAATGTAACCATCTGAAAGCTGAAATCTTTACTTGCTGAATGTCACTTTATGTCCCTGATACAGGTCATCAGGAGCCTTAGGATTCACAAAATTTCTCCCACCCTCTGCTGTGACATTTTTTCAGTGAGTCTTTCTATAGCCCATTGTATAGCAATGGGAAAGGATTTCCAACTCCCCTGGGAAGCTTATGATGAAATCATCTTCATAAACCTGTTCACTCTTTCCACCACTTTGCTTTTACCAGAATTCTTGCAAATGTGCTCTCTCCGTCTTACAGTTAATAAATTAAATGAATAAGCAACAAACAAAGGAAATCTCAGAGCACATCTCAGCGGCTTAAGGGTGCGATGGCTGTAGGGGTAACTTGAGCTTGCCACCATTGGAGTCTGGGGTCTGGCTGCAGCAGCTCTGGGGGTGGACAGGGTGTCGGAAGGGGCTCTACTCCATCTCAGGGGTCTTTAATCCTTGGGCAATGGCGTCCAGCAAAACAAGGGAACATTAAGTGTCAGTTACTAAGTCTGTGGTTAATGTTTCATACAGTCCAACTCAAGGCAAATAAATATTTCAGCAAAAAGAACAGCCCTGTGATATATGTGAATGTCACTGATTTAAGAAAGCCACTAAATTCACTGCAGTTACAGAGAAGTTGGAGGAAAGGACATGAGAGAATAGGTTGATTCATTCCCTCCTTGGCTCTTCCAAGAGCTTTGCTTTCTTCTCCATTTTTACCTCTTTTACTTCTCCATGCCTCCCCTCTACTGTTTTCCTTGATTTTATTATCATTACTCTTATTTTCCTTACACAGTCTCCTGAAACAGAAATAAGAGTGAGTGTGAATTTGTGCATCCCTCTTTCCAGGGGAAAACCTGAGCACTGAACAACAAACATTTCTCCCTGCCTCTTTCAGATGCCCTTTCACGCCCCCCACCCCCAACCTCCCGCCAACCCCCGCACTGGAGTGTTTCAAATTCTTCTGGGAATGCAGAAAGTTTTAGTTTATTTAAGCAGAGACAGGCAGGGCACTGTGACTAGAAATTGGTAGTAAATTCCACAATTAGGGAGCAGAGCTGCTAAAAGCTCTTACTCAAAAGAAACCAAGATTATACTGTGAACAAATTAAATTGCCTGCTGCTTCCACTCCCGCCAGGTGACTGGGGACATATGGTGACAAAAGATCGAGCAAACATATTCAGTCCAGTTCCTTAAAAAAGAAAAATATTAAAGAAACTTAGAATCCAATACTGAATTTTTTAAAACTGCAATTCCCACCAATGGAGGGAAGGGAGTCTTGATATCTAGTACTTTCTCAGAACATGGGGACCTGTTCTTTGGTTAACCTGCCATGATCCAGCACTCCTGCAAGTGGAGAGTTACAGCCCTCTAGCCTCCAAATAACTAACGCATCAATTAATCTCTCCAAATCTTCCCCAGGAGGCTACCTTCTCACCTGGCAGTATTTCATAAATGATCAAAAGTTGGAGTAAGAGGGCCAAGAGAAACAGACATCCATTCAAGGATGAGAGGACAATGGGACACCAAAGCCTGCTCTACTTGAAGATGCTCTCCAGACATTTTAATCATGTTGAATTGCCAGCAAGAACTCAGGCCAAGAAACAAAATTCCCACATCATCAAATTAGGTGATCTTTATGTAGGAAATTCATAGGCTAAAAGGGAGCCTAGATTGAAATCCAATCACTTAATTAAGGAATTACGTCGCCTTTGCCTGGATAATAGCAGAAAATTCCAGCATTGCCCTCACCAAGCACAAATGCCCAAGGAAACCTGCCAAAACCCAATGTCATATGGATTTGTCAAGGTCACACAATGACATAAGAGTCAGAGATACAGCTGTACAGACTAATTGGACCAGCACAAGGCTAGAAGTTGGTCAATTCATTGTAACAGAGGAGAATTTAAGAGTACCTGAGCCTCCAGGCACTGAAGAATGCCTCCCACCATCAGCCTGTAGACCATGTATTCCTAGGTCACACAGGCTGGTTTCCATGTCTGGTTCCCTTTCTGTTGCAATCTACTCTGCCCCATACGGTATCTTTCCAGCCCCAGCAGGAAATATGGTTTCTCCAGAAGACCCCCTACCCTGGCCCCATCAAGAAGCTTACTTGCTTAACTTCTTATAAATTGCTGCAGAATAAACAGAGAGGACAGCAAATCAAATTAAATAAATGAGCAATTTATACAGTTCTTAAAATCCTATCACCATTGTCTATAATGCAATCCTGACTCCATTCTTAGTTGCTCCTCCAAAAGACTTTTTGACTTCACATTCTCCTTTGTTATTTACAAGGTCTCTAACCAGCACCCTTCACACACATCTTTTGTAGGTAATCATAGCAGTCATCACTTTTTCTAGCTCCTGCAGGACCCGGTCCCAAGAGTGCCCTCTTCCTAGGGAAAAGACCTGAATATGCAATCAGGACAGCACAATAAGCATTCATTTATGTCATGGGCTCCTCCCTTGATCGAGGGCATAATTGTACTGGGGGACATGGCAGGCTGAATATACTCCTCAAAATGACCTCTAGGTGACATCCTCACGGGCCAAGAAAGCAAACTACACCTTGGGTTACTGAACAATATGTTGCATACAGGCAGAAATGGCTGGGATACTATACATAGGTAAAAATTCACTATAAATTTTAGGAGTGGCTTTGTAAATCTATTACATTTCATCATGTAAGCTTAAGGAAACTTTTCTAAACCATAAAAGTGATGTGAATTTATACATAGACCTTTTCTATGATCCAGCAATTTCACTCCCAGGTTTTATTCAATAGAAATGAAAACATATGCCCACAATAGTCTTGTACAAGAATATTTATAGCAGCTTTATTCATACTAGCCAAAAATTGGAAATAATCCAAATATCCATCAACAAGAGATCTGAGAAAGACCTTATTGTATATTCATACAATAGAACGCTATTCAGCAATGAAAAAAAACAAACTTGATTTACACAACTACAAAGATGAATTTCAAAAACCAAACATAATACTGAGTGAAGAAGCTAGATACGAAAAAGTACATCCTATATGATTCTAGTTACATGAAATTCAAGAACAAGCAAAACTGTTCTGTACTGATAGAAAGCTTAAAGTGTGATTGAAAGTGGGGGAACTGACTAGAATCAGTTATAAGGGAGTTTCTGGGGTGATGAAAATGTTTGGTATGTTGACTGGGGTGTACGTTACATGAATACATACACTCATTGATCCATGCACTTAATAGCCATGCATTTCACTCTATGTAAACTATACCTCAAGTATCAGAAAGATTTAATTAAAAATAAAATATTGGCATATCTGGAAAATATATTCCATGACACAAATGGAATCTACACTCAATGTAAATAAGTTTTACTTTGTTAAACAATAAATTCCTCACTAACTCAGTGCCTCTGATTGTCACTGTCACCACCAGTTAAACTCACATCCCAACACCTTGGCAATAGATTCTACAATCAGGAGGAGCCAGAGCACCTCAGGTGATACCTCAGGCCCCTCCTAGCTATGCACACAGGCAGAAAACACAGCCAATCAAATCAACTACCAGCAAGAGGAAGGGCAGAAGGGCCGGGCTGTGTTTCCGGGCCTACCAAACATCTCCATAGCATGGAGTGCATCTGAAACACTCCCCAAATCCACCATCTAAAAATTGAAAGCGAGAAAGAGCTGGAGTTGACAGCATTCAATAAATCATTAAATACTATCAGCATAGTTGTCTGCTTGAGATGAGCACTAAACCTTGATTGAAATTTTTCCAATAAATCAAATGGAGCAAGGTGATTCTGTAATTACTCATAAATAACATTTCCACCCTTACATCTTAGACAGAAAACTAGGATTTGAGACCTGCTGGCAATGAGACAAGCCTCAGATGGCATTGCAGCAAGCATGTGCCATCCTTAATAATATAAGAGCAAGTCTAGATTTGAAGAAAATCATCAAATTAAAAAAAAAGAGAAGTATGTCATTGCCAAAGAATATTCTGCCACAAAGCAAAACAAGATTGGTTTTAATGCCTCCATTCTTGGGTCTAGCTCCTGGAAAGGTAAGAAGCACAGAGAAAGGAACAGAGAAGAATCCAGAGAAGCACATACCCAAGGGACCATGTCTGCCCCACTGGCCAGATTTTGTGAGCAGGATAACTATGGTGATTTTCAGTCCCAATACAAATACAATGAATATTTTCATTTATATGTCTCTGTCAGCTCTAATTGCTCATCAGTTTAAAAAATGAGTGTTTGTGGGAGCCTCACTGCCTGTTAACGAGATCGGATGGGCTTAAATGTTACAATTGGAGTGAAATGCATGGATCTTTTTTTTTTTTTTTTTTTTTAATTAATTTTTTTTTTTTTTTTTTTTTGGGCTGTGTTGGGTCTTCGTTTCTGTGCGAGGGCCTTCTCTAGCTGTGGCAAGCGGGGGCCACTCTTGATCGCGGTGCGCGGGCCTCTCACTATCGCGGCCTCTCTTGTTGCGGAGCACAGGCTCCAGACGCGCAGTCTCAGTAATTGTGGCTCACGGGCCCAGTTGCTCCGCGGCATGTGGGATCCTCCCAGACCAGGGCTCGAACCCGTGTCCCCTGCACTAGCAGGCAGATTCTCAACCACTGCGCCACCAGGGAAGCCCAAATGCATGGATCTTTAACTTCTCGGTCAGCACCCAGATACTCCCAGTGTTTTCAGGTAATCGCAAAAAAGATTTAGAATCTTAATTTAAAATATAATTTTCTTCATATCAGAGCAAAAAAACAGAATACTCATCAATGAATGAATTTAGTGTTTGCACTTTGCTTAAGAATATAGGCTAAATTATCTTTATAAGGTCAAGTTAGAAGCCCTAACCTATTTATGAAATAAAATTGTTGGAAATTAAGATGTGAACCATCTTTCTAGGTCATTGTAGCAGATGGTGTTGGTGCTCAAGTAAAGGTAGACTGCTGCAAGCAGCTGGCAGCTCCCTGTCTGTGGGCTCGCTCTCTGCTCTCCCCAACACAGAGCTGGTCACAGGTGCTGGGGGCTTAATCCCCCAGAAACTGGCCTCAATCAATGAGGGGTGGGAACTGGTGGGTAAAACTACCCTAGCTTCTCAGCACTTAGTTGGGACAACTCTTGAAGTCTGTTCTACACTGCCCCTAGAGTTCCCCAGTGGTATTGAGATACGATTACCCTTGGAGTAACCTGTCATTAACACACGTCATTAACACATACCGGGTTTCTTCTTCTTCCCTTTCTCAACTCTTCACTCCCCTGTAACCTCCTGATACTTACAACCAGGAGGTTGTACAACTTCCTGGTAATCCACAACCCACGTGACCTACACCCCAATCCTAGTCTCAAGTATCTGCTTTTGGGGAACCCAAGCTTAGATAGGAACAAACATGATTTTGGATAGACCCAAGCCTAGCTCTATGGATCTTGATAAAAGCTCTCTGTGATTCAGGAAAAGTAGAAAGAAGATTCCCCACTGACCTCTATAAAATATAAACTATTCCTGCAGTAGATGAGAAAAGGAGAAGTCTGTACTGGCATTCTAATTACAAACAACGGGGGATGGCCTGGTTGTCTGATATTAAGTCTGATTTCAGACTTCTGGCCTCCAGAGTTGTGAAAGAATAAATTTCTGTCATTTTAAGCTACCAAGTTTATAGTAACGTGTTATGGTACAAGTAAGAAACTAATACAGTAAATTTTTGCATTTTTAAATGTTATGTCAAGTCCCTAATCATTACTCTTTTTCAAAAATTTCTTGGCTTTTCTTAATCATTTGGTCTTCCAATGGAATTTTAATTATTTGGACCAGATTCAATTCAGATTCAAATTTCATTAAATTAGGATGAATCAGTATTTTCATGGTATACATCCTCCTAACCAGGAGTATGATAGTTTTCTCATTTATTTTTGAAAGATTTTATAGTTTTCTCCATTTCTGACCTATATTTTCTCATTTATTCCTAAATATTTTTTTCATTATTATGAATAATAATTTTCCTGTTTCTAACTTGGTATTTCAGTATGGAGAAAGGCTATTGATTTTGTATATTTATCCAATCCCTCTCACCCCCAATTTTCATGTTCTCTTAATGGTTTTAATAGTTGTTTTAGTGGAGTCTCTTGAATTTTGTAAGGGTACAGTAATTGAGTCTCTTTCTTTGCTGTATTCGTGTTGATTATTTTATTTACCAGTTTTATTGCATCAATTAGCACTTGTTAAATATTGTTCAGTTGTTATAGTAATAGAAGTTACCCCTAACTTTTCCATATTTTAATGGGATTCATTTCAGGGTTTTACCATTTATTTTCATGTTTTCTGTTAAGTATGTCTTTATCCTGCCTACTTCCTTCCTTCTATTCAAATTTTACTTAGAATTTGTAAGGAGAATGGATGCTGGATTTCATAAAGTACTTCTTCAGTTCATAATGGTATAATCACATGGCTTTTCCTCTCTTTAATTCATTGAGGTAAGGAACTTTTGATATATTTCAGAATTTGAAATGTCCTTGAATTCTTTGAATAAGTACCATTGGGGTGTGGCATTCTTATTCTACTATTTGGCTGAAATCTTTTTGCTGACACTTTAGAAAATCTGCATCTGTAACAAACTAACTCTGAGCTTTATTTTTTATATAAACCTTATCAGAGTTAGGTATCAGAGTACTGAGTTTATACAATTTTAATAAAACAAATTGTTTAGCTTTCTGTCATTTTCTTGCAGTCTCCAACCACTTCACTTGCAGAGAAATTTTTATATTTTTAAAAGTTAGGTCAAGTTTTGACTATAAAACTATCTGGGCCTGGTGCTTTTTTAAAATGGTAGATATTTAATTATTTTACCATCAACTTACTAGTTATTGGCCTAACAAGATATTTTAATTCTTGTTAAGTCCATTTTACTCGATTATACCTTTCCAACTAATAAAATTTTTACAATATATTTATATATACTATTCTCCAATAAATTTTTAAACCTCTCACAGATCTGTGGTTTTTCTTCCTCATGTCACACATTGAACATTTTTGCCTTTTTTTCACCGATCATGCTTGTCACTTAATCTTACTCATCTCTTCAGTGAAATTGCTTTTGTTTGATGTTTCCTTTCTATTGTTGTTTTTCTATTCTTCTTTTTTTTTTTTGAGAACTTACAATTGCATCTTTCCTTCTTGTTTCTTTTGGTTTAACTTATTTGTCCTAATTTCTTAGTTTGAAAATGAAGTTCACTTTTATAGTTCTTTATAAATAATAAAAGCAATAAAGGCATATTTTTGCATAATATAGCCTTAACTACCTCCCATAGTTTTTTTTACAAAGTGTTCTTTTTTTCCCCACTCTCTTCCAAATACTTTAAAAAGTGTGTAATTTTAGTTGATTTCTAGCTTAATTGAGTCTAATCAGAGAATGTGGTCTATAAAATCTCTCTAGGATACTTTATTAAGGTTTTCTATATGGCTAAGTACATGATCAATACTATTAGTTGCTCCATCAAAATATGGAAGAATATATAATTTCTGTTTCTAGTTTACAAAGAGAAAGGCCTTGTCCATTTAGTAACATGTTTCTACTAACTTGAGTTTAATGATTCGATTCTTCAATAAATTGTTGCTTATTTGTTGCTTATTTGATATTTTGAATTCAGAAAGCTACTTATCCACAGCTGTATTATAATGGGAGGAAAAAAATCTCTTCTCCTGTTATCTTAGTAGCAAAAAAGCAAATGGAATCTCAGATATTCAATAGCTGTTCCTCTTTTTAGCCCACTGTATATTTTTTTCTTCATATTCTGTATTCGTACTCAGGTGTTCAGTTCTGTGTACCTAGTGAAGGGTTTGAGAGCCTGCCTGATTCTCTTTGAATCGTGGCTGACTTCTTCGGGATCAGAGGATTGTGGAAAATTATCTCCTGCATCACTCTCAATTATCATTAACAAGATTTGTCTCAAAACTTGCTCTTTTGTAAGAACCACGAGGAAGGGGAACACTGCAGCAGAGTGAGAGAGAGAGCTGGCCTTAATTCACAATGTAAGTTTTCAGCACAAACACTGTAAGGATACTGAGGAATGGATACACACTCATGAAATTCTCCTTATGCCAGAGAAGGTCCAGTATTTTGTAAAAACCAAATTCCTGCTACCTGTGTAGAAAAGTTAAAAAAAAGTGGGTCCAACTCGGTAGTTTAGAGCAGTGCTTCTCAAACTTGCATGTGTATCAGGGTCCTCTGGGGGGCTTGTTGACACATAGATTTCTCGGCCCCATCCCCAGAGATTCTGATTCAACAGATCTGGAGCTGCCTGAGGTTCTGCACTTCTATGAAAGCCCTAAGTGGTGCTGATGCTGCCACTAGACTGACCATCCTGTAAGGACCACTGGCTTCAAGGATGTGCAGCTGGCCAGGCTGGAGTGGAGTATGAACAGCTGTGGTTTCTCTTTCAAGGCCCTTTCTGTTCTTTTACGGTCCTGCTCTCGCCCATCTCCAAGCCCTGAAATCTTTCTAATGTTTCCTAGTCCTTAACAATTCCGGGCTGAAGTCAGAATTGCTGAAGGTAGCTCCATTCTTCAGAGTGATTTCATTTTAATAGGATACACTTAAATTCCAAAAAAACTCAAAACTAATACAAAAGACCCTAGGGAAACTTCTGCACACTTAGAGATTCTACCTGCTCTGTGCCACCCAAACTGCTCTGTGAAGGTAACCGCGTACCCGATATGCAATTCAAACTGAGTCTTGTTTGTTTCAGGAGGGCCCAGCATACTGGGGGCCGGCAAGGGTGGGTCGAGAGGGCATAATAATTTTTTCTTAAAGTTGGATCTTGGAAGTATGCTCTTAGGTGCTGTCAGCTACAGAATTGATCATGCATTTTTCATAAAAGTAGAAAAGAAACTATTTGGGGGTGGAGATGGGGGTAAGGGTTGGAGAGGGAAATAGGAAGGTACAAATATAGGAAAGAACACTCAATGCATTGCCCTCAAAATGCCCAAATCCAAAGAGACTCTACAAAGATCTGTGAAAACCTCAGCAGGAGATCTCTTTTTTCTGTGAAGGGTCTCGAACAGTTGAGATATGTGGCGTAACTGAGAAACAGGGGGGTAACAACAGTGCTGCCTCCGACCAAAAATAATCAAAATTGTAAAAACCCTGAGGGGTCAGACGTCGGCTTGATCCTTTAGCTGGCAGAGATATCAAGTCTTAAGATACAAAGCTCTGTAATATCCGGCTGCATCATTTACTTTCAAATGACCCAGAGAAAAACCATGGAGCTTCCCACGTCCCTTGGGGATGCACCTGGATTTGATTTTGACAGCCAAGAGCTCCCAAAAGAGGTCATGTGACAGAGGTCTAGGAGATATTTGGCCCCATTTGTTCAAAGTTAATAATCAGAATGTTTCGCTTAGTCAATTTTTCTTTCAAATTCTGTTCTAGTAGCTACATTTCCTAGTTTATACTGTATCATAATAATTCGGGTATATATTTCACTGACCCACTGATCTCTGAATTCCCTGAAGGTGGGAGGTGTAGCTGCCTATCGCTCTGTCCTCAGTCTATAGCAACTGCAACCACAGAAGGGGTGAATTAACCCTTCTTGCTGGGCTTCCACTGGGTCAAGATAGTATCCCCGTGTTTGTATCTCTGCTAATGCAACTGGGAAGCGGGCTACTTCCATCTTACCCGGGAATGAGAATATGGAAATTCGTTATGTTAACAACGCTCATCTTTTGAGTGCCTGCCATGCGCCAGCCACTTTGCATGCATCATCTCATGCAATTTTAACAACTCTGTGGAGCAGGAGAGATCTTGTGACCTTATAGATGTAGAAACTGAGGCTAGGAGGCATGACATGCCCAGGGTGGCACAGCTAGGAAACAGACCTAGGATCTGTCTGCAAAGCTCTCAGCTTCTGAACTCTAATCTTATTTACTCTGCCATCCTCACGTCTTGTTCCATGAGGGTGTGAGGACCTGGGAAATATAGCAGAAAAGCACTCAGCATGTGCTTGGTACTCAACAGTTTTAATACTATGCCTATACTTAACAGGAAAGTAAGCCAACAGCATGAAGCCAGTTTCCCCTTCCCAACCCCAGCATCTCCGCATTTATTCAGCCCACATTTATCACGTACCTTCTCCACCCGAGACATCGGACCAGGAACTGGAGAAATGACTATACCAAACAGACACTTGTCCTCACCTTTCAGGAGTTCCCACTTAACAAAGAAAAAAGTCCTAGACAACTTTGAAGTACTGAGTGGTGTTTGTAAGTGCAATAACATATAATGCAAGAGTCCAGTGTTTGGAATAACTGGGCTTCCCAAAGAAAAACAGAAAATGGCATAGACTCCAAGCCCTTCAGATTTCTCAAGTCTTGTTAACAGGAGGTCAACAAGCTCTGGACAAGCCAGAAGGAGTCACTCCCATGCCACCTACTTTCCCAAGCAGCGCATACTCTGGATCATTCGTACAACGTCATGCAGGCAAAGCTCCCTTAGAAGGCAGAGATTTCCGCTCTTGGTCATTTTTAATTCTCTAAATCTTTGTATCTATTTACTCCTTTTGACAGCAGATCGGTCTGACTGAACTAGCCAGTCCTGTAGCGCTCACAGATGACGGATCCCCACAATCCATGGATCTCCAAGAGTACTAGTGACACTTAGGAACTGACCACCCATTGTAGATGCTAATTATATTTCCTCAGTAAAAAGAGGGGGCAGCAGTGTGGCAGAGCTGGCTCATACTAGTTCACACTAGAGCCAAATGTTAAATGTTCAGGAATTCTGGGAGCTGGTTGTTAAATGCAGCCATTATTTTAAATTTAATTATATAAACACATACATACTAATAAAAACAAGTAATAAATATTCAAAACTCATCCCCCTAATTCTTCTTTTTTTGAATTTTATTTTATTTTATTTTTATACAGCAGGTTCTTTTTTTTTTTTTTTTTAGGTCTTTTCTTTTTCTTAGTTACCTATTTTATACATATTAGTGTATATATGTCAATCCCAATCTCCCAAACATCCCTCTAATTCTTTAACGATGTTTTCATATCACTACGTTCTTGAGGTTATTGGCAGCGATCAGATCTGTGTGGTGGGAAAACTTAGCCCTCGGCTCCTTGACATCAGGCTGGTAACATGAAATCAGTCATGGTGTGATTATTTATACCGTGATATTCAGCAGATGCTACAAATCCAGGCCCTTTTCCCCAGAGAGCCAGTTGTTAAACATTGACCAGCACGGCACTGGGGAAAAGGTTCTTCTCCCAGATAATTGCAAGCAGCATAATTTTAACCGCAGGCCCAAAGCAAACACAGGCACAGACACAGCTGTGAAAAAAAACCTGCAGAGCAAACAGATACAGCCAAGACAACTTGAGGATGACGACAAGGCCAGTGGTGTAGGACATCACATGGAGCAACCTTCTCAACCAAGCCGGCCAGACTGGCCTGCAGTCCTTGTGGTTGGATCCCTTTGAAGGGGAGCTTTCCCAGATTTCAAAAGACATACAACTCAGAACAGGCTGCCGTAGTGCCTCAGCACTGGCCACTAGGAGAGAAAGACAACCAGATGATTGTTAAGGCAAATAAACCAGATGGTCCATGAACCAGAAATAATCCAGACCCAGACTCGAAAAGTGCAAAATCTCTACCATCTCAGGGATGACAGAACCACCTGGAAGCTGAGAAAGGTGGGCTGGGTGCTAGGGTGCATGAGGCAAACTTTATTTTTAGGATTAAATGTTTTTATTCAGTTGACAATTAGGCGTCTTAGGTTAGGGGATTTTTGAGGAAATAGTCTCTAGTGCAACACTGACCAATATCTTTCTGCAATGATAGAAACATCCTATCCATACGCACCGCTCCAAATGCTCCAAATAGCAGCCACTTCATCGAGTTGTTGAGCAGCTGAAACAGGACTAATTCAACTTAGGTACTGAATTTTAGATTGTTCTTCATTTAATTAGTATAAATTTAAATTTCCATGCCCTCGTGTAGCTAGTGGCTATCCTATTAGACAATGTGGCTCTTGTGGATTTGAAGCTTGAAAACAGTTGGCATTCAATCAGGGTAAATATAAGTAATAAAGTTGGGATATAGTTAGTAGAACAAAGTGTAGTTTCTTGGTGTGTCTGGGTTTATTAACATAAGTTCAGCTCATTCAGCTACACAACTATAATTACAGGGTCCACTTTGAGTACTAAATTTCTGTTAGATTTCTGAAAAACCCAGTCTCATCACAACCTCGCCACCTCAATCAGCATCATGGGAAATCATGTTCCCGAGGTAGGTCGGGAGGCACCTGAGTGGGCTCGTCTCTCCCAGCTTCTGTCACGAGTTCCTCAGCCCTTGGATGCATCTGGCCTCATTCTTGAGTCCATCCTGACTGACGCAGGCAGAAAATCACATCCTTTGACTTGTCAAATCACAGGCTCTGCCAGGGACTTAATCATCTGCGGCCTCCATCTGATCCCTGCCGTGTTTACTCTGATTGGGCGACTAAAGTGCTCCCTAATTCCCTTGGTTTTCACTCTGTCTCTGCATCTCTGTTGGGTCTGGAGCACTGAGCAGCAGCCTACATATATGGCCGTGATGATGCCTCATTCTCGGCTTCCAGCAGGGTCCTCCATCCAATTGTACAGACACAACACCTGGCGAATTGCAGCAGCACGGCCCACTTGACAGACCCAAACTCCTTGGGTTCTGAGGCCACCCAACGTGTGTTCGGTATCCCCATTTGCACAGGGTAAACTGGACCTTGGGTCACCCTTCTAGAAGGAGAGAGGCAGCCAATTGCAGGGCCCTTCTTGGCCAGGTGATAGAGTTGGCTCCAGGGAGACAATCCTCATGCTTATCTTGGGGGGAACCTCATGCTAACTTTCAAAATAACTCAGGCAGTTTTTGAGACTAAGTGAAGTTTATTTCTAGACATAAGAACAGGGATCCCAGAACAAAGAAGGCTATGTTTGTTTTAGTTCAGTTATGAGAGTTGGCAATTTTGGTTGGTTTGGAACTTTTTTGGTTTGAAGACCTGGTCTTTTTGTGTCCTTGTTTATTTCCCTGCAGTCACATTTATTAAGGTATAAATTACATACAATAAAATTCACCCTTTTCGGCATATAGTCCTGTGAGTATTGACAAATACATACAATCCTGTAATGACCACCACAGTCAAGATATGGAACAGCTCCATCACAACAAAAATTGTCCTCATGTCCCATTGTGATCAAGCCCTCCACCTACTCCCAAGCAGCCATTGATCTGGTTTCTGTCCCTATGGTTCTGCCTTTTCCAGAATGTCATATAAATGGAATCATACAGTATCTTTCCTTTTTGTCTGATATCCTTCGCTTAGAATAATGTATGTTAATAGTGAAATTTTCCATTTCACTTTTTCACAGTCTAGCTAACAGTTACAGGGCACTGTGACAAGGCTCTTCTAAGGTGTGTCCAGGAAGCAATGTGGACACCCACAAACATTGCCAACAGGTCACAGAAGTCTTCTCAGCGAAAGAAAAATTTGACTCAGATCAACAAAGAAGCTGAACACTGATTACTAAGGTAAGGAAAGAACCTACAGGTAGAGGAATCAATGCCCAAGGATGAGGAGACATTAAAACAAAGAGCTTCCTCCCTAAAAAGAGAAGCTACTGAACAGCAAAGTGTCCTATACTTTAGTCTAGAGACCAAGGCAAACCTAAGTCTGCAACTCGAAGACTCAAGCAAAAAGAATGCATGTTTCTAACTAGCCAGGACTCCAACTTCATTCCCACAGACATCCCTCCATTTGCTTGGACAGTGACAAAGGGGCAGAAATGTTTCAAGCTGGAAATCCATCAGTTGAACAAACAAATTCTACAGCAAACCTCACCCTGGACTGAGGGTTTGAAAAAGTAAGACGGGTGACCAGAGAAGAGTTCTGAGTTCCAGCTTTAAAATTTTCCCTGACACGTAAATGGGAGAAAACCATTTATCATGTAATGGGATTGTATGTCCATTAGCTTTCCCATGGGAATGTTAACACGACAAAATTAAAAAAAATAATCTTCAGAGTTTTGGCCAAGTGTTTCTAGATTCAGAGGCAGCAGATCAGCTCCGTAGCCAACGAACTGCTTTATCTTGGGCAAGTCTCTTGACTTTTCTGGTCCTGTCCTCTTTTCTGTTACAAAAAAGAAAAAGAGAGGAAAAGAATGAAGTTGGATCAGACCATTTCAGTAATTCCTTCTAGCTCTTCTGTTTTCTAATTGTGTAAGTGACGTCAAAATCATTGGACTTAAGGAAACTTGCAGCACACTCAGAAATAGGGCTGGAATAAAGGCTCCATTCATGGCCCCAGAGGTCAGTGAACACAATGAGGCTTTTTGTGGAGTGGTGGGTGGAAGGGGAGAGAGAGAGTCTGGGAAGTCTGGTGTTCTCTCTGTCTACCACAGACCCCCAAAGAGTCACTAAAATTGTAGAAGCAATAGTGAAAGTAGAAAAGAAAAGAGAAAATAGAGCACCCATCAAGTCTAATAACATTCTTGTAACTCTAGAACTGGGTACATCAGAAGCAGCTCTGGAGGCCACTATCCAGACCAAACTGTCCTTAGTAGAAGGCAAACTCAACCACATCTGTTCTCACCAGCTCAGATATTGTTCTAGTCTTGGACTGTTGAAAACACTATCATAAATGAGGCTAGAACCATGTGTCTTGGGCTCCAGAAGACACAGGGCTGTTCCCAAAGGGAAGATCATTCTCCAATTCTCCACTTTTATCACTGCCTCTCTGCACCCCTCCCACTCCTCTGCTTTATGTCTGTCCCAACCCTAAAGGTACAGCACCACCACCACTAGGAGCGATTCCAGCAGCACCCCTCCCTCCTCTGAGGGTGGTACAGGGCCTCTTCCCAGCTCCCTTTGCACAGACGTGGTGCCCTGGATGCATCAGGAAGTCCGGGAGGGTGGAGGCTGTGGTCCTAGCAGGAGCCCTAGATTTCCAGAATGTCAGGGCCACAGGGACCAAGAACAACTACACTCACTGGTGTTCTACCTTTTTTAAAAGTAGAGCAAAGCTTCTTCTCATGTAAGCCTTGCAAGGAAAACCAAAATGAAAAAGTGATAAAAGCTGCGGAAATGGGGCACAGAGGTGGGGAAGGGGGTGGGATCTTAACATGCTCAGTCCCTCACCTTCAACACACGTACATGTGCGCAGACACATGCACACACAGACACAAGCACTGCCAGGGAAATGTAATTTTTAAAAAGTCTCCTCCCAATCCAGAAATCCTCTCCACAAAGTCATTTATTACCAGGTAAGCATTAAACCAGCGTGTGATGCACGTCACAGGCCATCTGCTAGGTAAGAGATGCAGAGACTGAAAGCAGTCATGCTCGCCCTTTCATCCAGACCAGAGCTACAACTGATGACACGCATGTTTTCAAGATAAACAACAACTGCTTCTCAGGGTGGCAGACTTGACAGCATTATTGGTGACACACAGTTCATCCTAACTTTACTTAGGAGTTGGGGTGACCATCTAAGAGTTAGCCAATTGACTTTATCCAGAAAACAGGAGGTCATTTTGCAACACACTGTACTTATTTGAATTGTCAATAATCCTGAACTAAACTGTCTGATTCCTGCTGTTCGGGGACAACCCATTCTGGGTGAGGACTTTATCTGCAATGTTAACGTCAGGGTCGGGGCCATATTACAAGGCCAGCTCGTTTGTTCATTGCCCCCCTGTGCTCTCAGGACAGTGATTCCCACCCTGGCTACACTCGAGAACAATGTGATGTTCAGGCCCCATCCCACATCAATTAAATCCCAATCCCAGGAGATGAAGCCTGATTGACTGCTGGCTTGTTTTAAAGAGGAAACAGGTGATTCTAATTTGCATCCAGGGCTGAGAACCACTTAGCTACAGACTTGATAAGACAGTGGCCTCTGCCCTGGTTTCATTAGAATCCCAGGGGAGCTTATAAAATCCCAAGGCTCTGGTGATGCCCCAGACCTAATGTATCAGGATTTCTGGGACCTGGCTCAAATATCCATATTTCTTAAAGCTCCTGGGGTGAGTCCAGAATGCAGCCAAGGCCAAGAACCACTGGGATGAGAGTTGACCTCTGCCCAGGAGTGGGTTCAAAGCCTGGTTCCAGGACAGTGGACCCATGGGCAAGGGCTTTACTCCATTGGTTATGTGTGTATCTCTGCAGACTCTCTGAGTAGTTTTCTGCTCAACAAATGACTTAAGGCTGATCATGTTCAGCAGTGCATGTCATCTGTTCAAAGTAGCCATTATTATTATGGATACATGTAATATTTAAATAAAAATGTAAATTTCTCCTTGAACTAACTTTTGATCTTAGATAGAAAGTCAAGTAGCTAATGGGAACTTCCCCTTCTGTGTGACTCTTGTTGGCTCTTGGAAACTGACAGAAAGAGTAAGTCTCATTTCAGTCTGTGCTATTTCTTCTGTCCTTACCTATCCTGGACACCTTTTTATCATTCAACTAAAGAAAAAGATTCCCTAGGCAAAAGGAAGCCTCCTCCTTCCTCGTCTTCATAGCTCAGCCCTGCACATCCGGGCAATCCACATCACCAAGATGGTGGCGCTTGGTAGCAGAGATGAGATTTTCTTATTGAGGGTGAAGAGGTAAAACTGTCCGTCCTAGTGGTTCTCAGTCTTTAGGGTTTGTTGGAATCACCTGGTGGGCTTGTTAAAAACACAGATTGCTGGACTCCCTCAGAGTTTCTGAGTTAGCAGGCCAGAGATTCTGTATTACTAGTAATTCCCAGGTGCTGCTGATACCGCTGGTCTAAAGACTACACTTTCAGAAGCACTGATCTATCCCATTTCTTTCCCTTTTTCTTTCCTCTTTGTGGTGCAGGCAAAAAAAGAACACCCCGGGGTGCTTGCCCCTTTGTTCTTTCTGCATCTCCATTACCACCCAAGCTTGCCCATGGTTTTCTTGAAAGACGCTTCACAAGGCTCTTCTTCAGGCAGTTTTCAAAAGAAAATAATATCTACATAAACAGACTTGGTGGTTTTGAGAGAGGTCCCCTGCCTGCTTGCCACCCCATCTGAAAAAGCTCTTTGTAGCCAGCACAGGGAGAGAGGGCTGTTAGTGGGGGCTGGTTGAAGAAGACATTCTTTGTTTTCATTTTGCTACTGTTTTCATCTCCACCCACAGATGTTTCTCACCACCGTGAGCTGACTCTGTTTCTTGCCCTCAGGAAATCGTCTATCACCAAATAGAGTAGAATGGAAGCACTTTAGAAATGTAAATTTATGGACCATCTCCAATGCTGTGGTGGAGAAGACGGTAAATAAATAAGAGCTGGTTCGAAAATACCAAGGAATTTGAATTGACTTGAAGAATCAGAGCTGTACTTTAGCTAGAACTGGAGGACACTGGGAAAAGAACAAACACCAAGTCAAGAAAAAGCTCACTTTACAAATAAACAAAAGGAAGGCAAAGGCGAATGGGAGAGGGGAAAGTGAGGAGACGCAAGAAAATCGAAAAATGGAGAATAAAGATTTGAATACGTTTGGTTCTGATTCTAACCAAATGTAGGTAAGATGTCTCAGTTCATCTTAAGTCCAATGTCTTTGCCAAGATTTCTGCCAGCTCAGTACTAACATTCTTATGATGGCCTCTGGCCCTCAGCTCCTGCTTCTCACGAACCAGTTTCGAGTTCACGATAAGGTTGCTGGATTGAGCAAATAAAAATACAGGGTTCTCAGATAAATTTAAATTTCAGATATTTCAAATATTGCATAGTGCACACTCATACTAAAAAGGTTTTCATTCTTTATCTGAAATTAAAAATTTAATCAGGTGTCCTGTATTTGCTACCTGCATCATCACCCCACCCTTAATGCATATTTTCTACATAAACTCAGGCATTGGGCTCAGTCCTTATTCCTTATTTTCCATAAAACAAGCCAATCACCTGTACCTTTACTAAAAGTTCCAGGAAGATAGAAGTCTTTGGACTTTCCTGGTGATGTAGTGGTTAAGAATCCGTCTGCCAATGCAGGGGACACAGGTTCAAGCCCTGGTCCGGGAAGATCCCACATGCCTCAGAGCAACTAAGCCCGTGAGCCACAACTACTGAGCCTGCATGCCACAACTACTGAAGCCCGCACACCTAGATCCCGTGCTCCGCAACAAGAGAAGCCACCGCAATGAGAAGCCCACACACCGCAATGAAGAGTAGCCCCCACTCGCCGCAACTAGAGAAAGCCAGCACGCAGCAAGGAAGACCCAATGCAGCCAAAAATAAAATTAATTAATTAATTAATTTAAAAAAATAAGTCTTTATATCACAGCAGCACATATAACTTAACATTCAGCATGAGGTCTAGCTTTTCCCAAAAGGTCCTCTGCCATTTCCACAACTGGGATTCTACTTGGCTCCACTTTCTTTTTTTTGCCATCACTCTTTTTTCTTACTCCTCTCACATCCAAGCTCCAGTTCACTTCAAATGCTAAATATTTCTAAGACTTGTATCGTTTGACTGTTCCTGGCCTTTATCTCCGTCTCACTTTGCACCCCCAAATAGTATCTCAGAGTATCATCTAGAACCTTTAAAAACATACAGATGACAGGGGTCACTCCCAAATATTCTAATTTAATTGGCCTTAGAGTGGGTGGGGCCTACGCATTGATATTTAAAGGCCCCCAATGAATTCTAATGTGCAGCCAAGGCTGAAAATAGTCACTTAGATCAGTGTTTCTCGAACATTAATTTACCCAAGGATTAGGGAAGATCTCATCAAATTGCAGGTTCTGGTTCAGTGGATGGGCATCCAGCTGGAAACTCTGCATTTCCAACAAGCCCCCAGGTGATGCAGCTGGTCAGAGGACATTCTCAGCCACAAAATCTCAGAGGGAATCAAGTGACAGATGTGCAGACTCTCCTTTGAAGTGATGGGTCATCACTGACAGATGTAGCAGATTCACAGACACCACAGTGGCTAGAACGCCAGCTACTAGGGTGGGCAGTTCATGGCATCATGAAGGTACAGCAGCATTTCTTGACCTCATTAGCTTGGTCAGTGTTTGGGACTTGCACTGAGATATTTAGATCCAAGTACTTCTTTAATAAAATAATAAGACCCAATATTTATACCTCTTCATTTGCTTCAGAGCACTTTATTATAGCAACTGCTTGATGGCCTCAACTGCTTTGGAAAGCATTCAAGAGAGTTACGGGTCCTTGTTGGACATGTAACCGAAAGTGGGGTCTGGCTGCTGGCCGCTCAAAAGCCAATAAAGAGGCAAGGTTGGTGGAAAGGAAAGTTTACTTTATTTTGGATACCGGCAACGGGGGGAGGGGAGGGCAGACGCCTGTCCGAAGGCTGACTCCCCCTAACTGACAGTCAGTGGGCAAGAGCTTTTATAGACAGAGGGGGAGGGCTACATGCCTTAACAGCACAGTCAGCTCTGACAGTCATCTTGAAATTGGTCATGCAGCGGTCTGATCCGAATCATCTTGATTGTTTTCAGTACAGTTAATCTTCAGTTTCAGGGTCGGTTTGTTTCCATTTCCTTGAGGCCAATTCTTGGAATTGTGGCGGCTTCTGTCATGGCTACTGTCTGGTCTTCATGTAGTTAACTTCTTCCACCTGGCGGGGGTTTCAGTATGTACAAGACAGCTCACAGGATACGGCTCAGAATATTATCTATAGCCCTTGAAGAGGAACTAAAGGTCCTTGACTTTGCTTAGTGACTAAACTGTTATTGTTTTGTCCTGTTTGACTGCTTTCCTTTGTTTCTGCATTTTCTCACTTCTCTGATTAAACTTGTTCTTTGGCTAAAGTTTTTCCACAGCCAAAAGGCAGGCAGAGGACATGGTGGGGAAGGACCATAGCGTCCTGCTCCATTTCAGACGGATGTAAATACTGAGGCCCAATGATAATAGATCCAGGGCCGTTATTAAAGTGATCTATGAATAAATGTTTTGTAACATCAATGTTTCTATTAAAGCCAGATGTAGCCTCTCATTTATATTATAATTCATTATAAACCACTGCTTCTCAAATGCTCGTGAGCACACAAATCCCTGAAGTCTTGATAAAATGAAGACTGACTCAGCAGGTCTGGGTGGAGCCAAGGTTGGGTAGAGACAAGCTCCAGGATGATGTGATGTTGTCTGTCCATGGACCACACTTTGGGCATCAAGGAGCTCATCCTCACCTCAGTGGACTCAGCTTTCTCAGCTCTGACATTGAGTGGATTCAGCTTTCTCAGCTGTGGCATTCCTCTCATTCTCTTGTGATACTAAGCACTTAGCCAACCTAGTGGCTGAACAATGGACTGAGAGTTCTGTGCTTTGGAAACATGGGTTTTTTTTCCTCATTGTACCCTAAGTTATCTTCTAAAGAATAAATATAAGTGCTATATAGTCTCAAAATTTCAGCCTTCTGAGTTTTATCTCAGTGCTTACCTATGGGACTTTATCCACAACACTTGTACCAAAGGAAAAGATTTACAAAGTCAGTATTGGTCCCTATCTTTTACTGTCATCACTTGAACACAGGTCTATGGAAAACTCACAGTTTTTACTTTGCAAACATGACCAATCCATGTTTCTTTTTTAATTCACTGTCACCTTTAAAATAAATAGTTTTTCTTGGCTTGTGCCAGAAAAAAAAATGACCAACTTTCCGAAAATGAATTCCAAACTAAGAACGCAGGCAGCTCTTGATGTCAAAATCTAGATGTCAAAAAGGAGGGCTGTGTTTGTTTGGAAAAAGATCTCCCAGTTGACAGTGTCCTTAAAAGCATCCTCTTAACAGTTCCCAAAAGAACAAAGTCTCCAAATCTTCCTTTGCTCTTGGTTTGGGGGAAAAAGAGAAAAGAATGAAACATCATCTCTTCCACACACACACACACACACACACACACACACACACACACATCCTCAAACACACCTACACTCACTGTTGTCTTTGTTTGGGGGAAGTTACCACATTTTTCAGCAATGACAAAGGGAATAATGCTGTCTCCACTACCCACATACAAACCGCTGCCTTAATGTTTGTGATGGATTTATTGCATTAATAGTCCCAGTTCTCCACTGCTCCCTGTGCCTTTGGTAGTGACCTCACACACTGACTCTGGACATGGCCACGTGACTTGTCTTGGCCAATGTGAGAGCAGCAAACTTGATGCAAGCAGATGCTTGTAAAAGCATGGTATGTGCTTCCCCTCTTGCTTCTCTGAGTACTGGCCTTAGCTGTCCTGTTGGAGGTTTATGAGACACATGCAGGAGAGTGGAGTTATGTTAACTAAGGCAGACCTACACCAGCCCTCCTCCAGCTGAGCCCCAACTGGCATGAGAGAGCCCAGCGGGATCAACTGAACCCATCCCACATCAGCAGAACAGCCTGGCTAACTCCTAGACTCAGAAGTAACGCATGACTCTTTTTTTAAACCACTATGTCTTGTGTGACTAGTTCCACAGAAACATATACTGAAACTATATTTGGCATCATCCTCTGAGAGTGGGAGAGTCACATTCTTTCCCAAGTTTGACAAGACTTTAGACTCCTTCCATTAAGGGGTCATAAATTTAAACGCCTATAGACACCAGGCAGGAAATTTTAAAATGTGAAACTATTCAGTCATAAGACAACAGAGTAGTAGTGACAGATAAATCAAAACATACAATATATCTAAAAGCATTCATACTCGGTGCTACCCATGTCTTTAAAACACTCCATAAGCCAAATAATAAAACACCAGTTAGCTGAGTATGGCCCACAGGCCCCAGCATCTGAAGTCTAATTTCTAGTTTAGTCTCTAGAAACAGTGATGTAAATACCCTGGCCACGTTTCTACAAGTAGTTGAAGATCAATCCAGGACTTGAACCAGCCCTCTTTCCAGTTTTCCTACAAGGTGGGGATTTTTATTACCATTTTATTACTGAAGTCAGTAACTAGTCGAAGGACACATTCCTGGTTAGTGGACAATCTAGAATTCAAACTCAGGCCTGTCTAGTGAGCACACTTACTATGCCTCCACTCTGTACATTAACCATGAACATTCCAAATGTCCCAGACCAGAGGTCAGTGAACTACGGCCCAGCCCAGCCACCTGATTTTGTAAGTAAAGTTTTATTGGGACACAGCCACTCTCATTTGTCTATGGCTGCTTTCCCACTACCATGGCAGAGTTAGTAATTGTGACAGAGACCAACAAAGCTGAAAATATTTCCTCTCTGGCCCTTCATGAAAAAGTTTGCCAATCCCTGGCCTGGAGGCCTCCCTTCCTCTACCTGCAAACCACAAGGTCTCCAGGATAGATGGGGTCTCCTGCTTGCCCACTGATGGGAGCTCTAATGCAGGCTCACTACAACTCCAGGGACACGACTGGCTCAAGGACCAAAGTGGGCAAAGCTGGAAAGAGGAGAAGACCGTAAAAGAGCATTTTGACCTAACTTTATCCAAAAGTCCACAATCTCAAAGTTTGCAGCAGGGAGCAACTCATTCCCTAACAGCCAAAGAAACAGCAGCTATAGAGAGCATCGATATAAATACACCTGCCTACTCCTTGGCACTTGAAGCTTTTTGTTTTGCATTTCATTCGAACGTGGGAAGAAACCATCAGCAGGACTCCTCAAAGTTTCCCGAGTCTTTAATCAAACAAATGATGAGGAAAATCTGTCAGTCTTACCAAACAGTGAAGCCCCATTTTTTTAATTAGAAAAGCAGACAAAATATTGTGATGTGAGCTTATATTGGAAAGAAGGGAGGGAAAAGGTTTAAATAAAATGAAGTGTGAAACCTCTGGTCTACATAAGATGCAGAGCCAAGTCCCACCTGGTACCCACTCCAGACAGAAACAGGTTCCAGCCTATAGTTCTATTTTCATTTTTTAAAAATTGAAGTATAGTTGATTTACAATGTTTCAGGTGTACAGAAAAGCCATTCAGTTATACATATATATGCACATATATATTCTTTTTAGATTATTTTCCATTATAGGTTATTACAAGATACTATAGTTCCTTGTGCTACACAGTAGATCCTTGCTGTTTATCTGTTTTATATATAGTAATGTGTATCTGTTAATCCCGAGTCCCTAATTTATTCTGACTTTCCCCTTTGGCAACCATAAATTTGTTTTCTATGTCTGTGAGTCTGTTTCTGTTTATTATATTAGAGGAACTGGAAGACTGTGTACGAGGCCACAAATCCACCTCCATCCAAACTGGCAAAATTCCTACAAGGGTGTAGATTCTATCTGTTCATTTGAGAGCATGTCCCAACCAGGGTGGAAAATGAATTTGTTCTGGAAGGAAGAAGTGGTCCAAATCCTGCCGGTAAATTCCCTATTTTCACTTCCTACCTACCTTGCCCTCCTGAAGGGGGAGAGAAGGTAGGAGGGAGAAGAATTTTCACTTCTGATTCAAATCGTTTCCTCAAGGTCCTCTGTCCCCTTGGGTCAGTAACTCAAAGGTATATGTTTACAGGTGTACGGCATGCAAAAGGTAGTCGGAGAAGACTTGTAGATAATAATTGTTTGACTACCACTAGAAAAAACTACATTCAAATATGTCACCAAATAACTAAAGCCCCAAAATGGTCTGTTTACGCTGATGGACAAAGAAAGCTGCATCGGAAGAGAGTTCAGCTGGGCTCTCCTGATGGGGAGTGTGAGAGCCAGATA
The DNA here is from genome assembly GCF_028023285.1 of Balaenoptera ricei. Lineage (NCBI taxonomy): Eukaryota > Metazoa > Chordata > Mammalia > Artiodactyla > Balaenopteridae > Balaenoptera > Balaenoptera ricei. The sequence continues at coordinate 40,017,487 of NC_082653.1, read as the reverse complement.
GACCACAGTGAAGAGAAGTCCTTTCCAAATAAGGGAGGATGCAAAAGGCTCCTTGAGACTGGTGGCAGAAGGGGATTGAAAAGTCGCTATTGAGATTGGTCATTACCACTGTGTGATGCCATTTGCATTTCCAGTTTACTACTGGAGTCTCAACTGGGTCCAGCATGAATTGTTGAAGACTTAAGCAGGCATTGTGTTATGCAGGGGTCAAGCCTTTCTGTGTATGGGCAAGGTTCAAGCAGAAATTTCCTTTACCTACTACAAAACTGAAATAAAGAAGACCATACTCTATTTATACTTTACAGCCTGCCTTTGCACCTCACAATAGACTATAAACATCTTCTTTTATCAAAATATGTTAGTCTTTAACACTCTTTTTAATGACGACAATGTATCCCATTACAGGAGTGTGCTATCATTTCCACATACCCTATTGTTGATACCTAGGTTGCTTCCATTTCTCTGACATTAAAGACAGAGCTTCATTGTAAAGTCTCAGAGCCAAATACTACACAGACTCTCATCTATTCTCTTTAAGTGCATTTCTAGAAATGCAACCACTAAACCAAAAATGATAAGCATCCTGCCAACATTGTCCTCTAGAAAAGGATTATCATTTGATACTTTCACCACCAAAGGCATGTGTTACATCACTCATGTGTGAGATCACAGGCAAGGATAAGCAGAGAATTGAGGAGAAGAGAGCAGGAGCTACCAGCAGTTTTAAATTCCTTCAAGCTGAAAGCTATTTATTAAACCTGACAGAGATGGCAGAGCAAGATCGTGTGCCCTCTCATCTCCTCTGACCTCCCATCAACTTCTGTTCCCTTCTTGGACTTTTTAAAAATTGCTTTTTAATGATATCCATAATTCATGAAAAGAAATGATAAAATCAAAACATATTACCACTGACTTATAAACGCCTGTGCTATTAATTATTAACAGCCCAAGAAGGAAGTCAGGATTGATCCCAAAGGTGAGAGAGATAAAGGCACTAGTGGGGAAAAAAAAGTTGATTGGAAACCTTTGTACCGGAAGGTTTCCAATTTAGACTACGCATATTAAATGGGGATTTAATTCCTTTTCTCAAGGAGCAAGAAGAAGTTTAGCTAACATGGGGGCCTGAGCAATCACCTAATGAAAAGCTCTCGTGTCACAGATGGAAAAAATCTGAAGCCCAAAGAAGGGCCTCCCTTGTATTTCAAGAGAGTCATGGAAAGAGCTAGCAGCAAGACATGTTTCTTTTTACTGCCAGTCCTATTCTTTATTCTATTCTACGTCTTTCAATGCCACACTTGACATCAAGGGAGGATGAGAAGTGTTTTCCAAAATAGAGGGACTCATTGTTTGCAAAGCCTAAGAATCAGTCCCCACTTTCATTGTTCCAAAGCTCATGGCTGCTTCTCCAGTCCAAATAGAACCACTCCCTCCTCCCCTGGAGACTGCGAGCAAAGAACCAGCCTGCATGGGTGGAGCCAATCTAACTGTGGTTTTCCTAAGAGCATCCTGAGGTCCTCAGTCCCTCCTAGCACCTGGAATTCTCTTATGGGAATATATTCCTTAGGAGCGTAGACGTTGCTCTGTCTTCAGAAATCTCCAACTAGACTGTGAGTGCTGTGGGAACCTGGGATGGTTCCTCTTCTGAGGTTCACTTTCTTCATCCGTAAAATGGGTCAATGATAGGACATGCCCCATCATGTTGTCCTGAGAATGAAATGAGTAGATGCACTGAAGATCTGAACACAGGTAGAGAGTAGTTGAGGATGGCTGGGAAATAGAGGATAGACTGGGAGGGAAGAGAGACACCCACAGACTTGGAGAGGCAGAAGGCAGATGACTAAACCAAAGGTCATAACACCTCCTATAATAATTTTGCCGAGGACCATGGTCTTGGGGGAGTAAATAAAAAGGGAAATACAGACCTTGGGTTAAAAGACGAAACTTCCATCAAGGGAATTGCTCCTGCACATGGGGAGGACGAGTCCAGGAAGGTGTGTCAGGTGGAGCTCAGCTCTGCTATGTATTCCAACTGGAAGCAGAGGAATTGAACCAAGTGGGGACTCTATGCTATGCAGGGGAGCCCGATCTTTCTCTTCTCAGGGACCCTCTGATTCTGCCAGATCATGCAATTTATTCTCTTGTTTTAATCAAATGAACTTATTTTAATGGTGTTTCTATCCAATTTTTCCCTCAGAATTTGCATTCCACTAAAATTCTAGAGAAGAATTAAATCCTTCAACCTAAGGCATTTTGTTTCCATTCCAGAGCGGAGAAAAAAATTTCAGAGAAGCTAGACATGAGCACCTCTTCTCATCAGAGAGAAATGAAAGGTCCTTTGGAGAAAACGCCTGCTCTCCTCAGTGCCTAACGTTCTTCTCCGTCAGCCCCTGTCTCCTGCAACATCCATCACCATCTCGCATGTCTTCCCACCCAAATCCTGCTCTAGGGGTGTATGCTCAGGACACTCAGGTGGCTGTTCTCTTGTTCTCTGTACATCCCCTGCTCGACCAGTCCCTGCTTCACTCACATGACTATCCAGCCTCTTAATTATAGGGCTTAATTTGTCCCTGGTAACTGATGAGCCCACCTGACGTCACTTTCCCCTATACATAGTAGCCTCCTTCTCCCTCAAATAGCAAAGACTGCTGCCACATCCTACCCACCGTCTGCCACACGTGGTGGGGTGTTGCTCCAGGACCCTTTGTGTAAGACCCCCCTGTCCAATAAACCTTGGATGTTTCTGTTGCTGTCTCCGGTCTCTTTCTTGGGTCTCAAGGCTGGGCAACTACAAGGCTTGCGGGCCTTCGGGGTGTAGCCCAACAAGGGGTGACCACAAGATGCTAGTGTTCTGCTTAGAGATGTTTCAACTGTATAAGGAATTCAGAATGTTGGCTTGAACTCAGACCGCATACACCTCTCCCTTTTTCTTCCCTTCCAACCCAAAGGCAAGATTAACCCCAGGAATTTCCAACAGGATATTAGCTCTCAGAGGCAGAAGACTGCAGTGTCAGGACTTTCTGGCATCCCTTGAAACAGGCTTTCACTTCTAACCATACTATGATACCCTCTTCTATTTTCTTATTTATTTATTTAATTTATTTTTGGCTGCGTCGGGTCTTAGTCACGGCACAAAGGATCTTCATTGAGGCATGCGGGATCTGTCATTGTGGCGCATGGGCTTCTCTCTAGTTGTGGTGCCCAGGCTCCAGGGCCTGTGGGCTCTGTAGTTGTGGCTCATGGGTTCCAGAGCGCGGGGGCTCTGTAGTTTGCGGCACTCGGGCTCTAGCTGAGGCCCTCGAGCTCAGTAGTTGTAGCTCGCACAAGCTTAATTGCCCCACAGCATGTGAGATCTTAGTTCCCTGACCAGGGATGGAACCCGAGTCCCCTGCATTGTAAGGTGCATTCTTTACCACTGAACCACCAGGGAAGTCCCTATTTTCATTTTTAAAAGTCAAAATGTATTAGATTTTTTTCTCGTCATTGGCTCTATTTTGATTTTGAGAAGTACACAAATATGTAATAACACACACACATATGTATAACAAATATGTCATATTTTAAGACAATCAAACTAATCACCAATAAAGAGACACAGGTGTGTCCACTTGGGACTAGACATCCCCCTGCCGGAAACTCCCACTCACCCGGGTTTCTGTGGAAGGTCTGGCATCAGTGAGAAAGATGCTTACACCCTGGTTGGGGGTTGGGGGGTAGTTTTGTGCTGATGTGCTGGGCTTGGATCTAGTGATTTCTCCAGTAACTTCAAGACGATTGTGCCTTCTATTTTTGGATTCATACTGGGAAGCCATTTAAATTAAAAGGTTATTCATTTCACTATATTTGTCTCCAGGCTGCTCAAACAGAAATGCAAATGACTTCCATTGAGTGAGTTTTCTGCCTCAAAGAGAATGAAACTGTAACACCAAAATCTGTGTGCTTCAGAGTCCTATGTGAATTAAGGGGGAGAAACACAAACCCCAACCCTTGATGCTACTTGAATTTTTCTCCTGTGAATGCAAATTGATATTTTCATAAATGAAGGCGAAGTTAGCTTCTATGGTCATTCACAGGTCCTTAGGGCAGTTGTCAAAAATGGGTCTGTTTACTGAAATGGACACAACTGGGAGAAACAAAGAAGAAATTCTTTTTTACCAGCTTCACTCAGGAGAGTGCAGAAATGACAGAGCCTAAATACTACAAACACTGCTTCTTTGATGTTCCTTCCTTACACAACAGCAGGTAACCTTGCATCAAAGATAGTTGTCAGCAACCCCAAGATTCCCAGCTCCCAGTTCCAAATCCTACAAAATGGAAACAGTAAGCTGTCCCAATAGTTCAAACCAAAGGTCCAGAAACGAATTGTGCTGACCTGATTAGCCTGACTTACAACGTGTAGCCAGTGATGATCATATCAGAGGCTAAAGAGCAGCTGACTTAACCCATTGGGGCCAACTGTGAAGTTGTGGGTAAGGATGAACCGAATTGGGTCATTAAGGGTCCTTGAGAAAGGATTGATAGGGAGTGGTGACTGGAGAGCTGACCCCACCTGCTCACTACATGTCTACATGGCTTGGAAGGACCTTTCAAAAATAGGTTAACTGGTAGTTTATCCAAGAAAAGAACTAGAAGCAGTTAGAATTTGCAATTTTTTTCCTTAAAATACGTGTAGCATGTGGGACGTGGGATTGCCCTTCAGTAGCCCTTGTTTAAAAGTAATTTCAATATTGAACAGATGACCTTCCCTAGAAAAAAATAGGACTTTCCAACTAGCCTATAGTCTATGAAATAACAGCCTGCAACCTGCCATTTGTAGATCATTTCGAGGCCTGACCAGCCCAGATTGAAATTTGCTCATCACCACTGGCAGATGAAATGTTAGGTTTCTCTAATGGCAGGGCTACCAGCGCCTTGGTGATGGAACGGATGTGTGTTATGATGGTTGTCATGGCCTTCATTATGGCTTACAGAGACCTGTCTGGAAGGATGTAATAAGGAGAACAAAATTTGAGACAACAAAAATGTCTCAATGTTTATGAAAGCCTAAACTATTTCCCAGGAAAAGAAGTCATTTAGAACAAATTGAAAACCACTTGACTTCATCTTCACTTTCATGGAAAAAAATCCCCATCTGAGGACAATTCAACTCAGTCTTTGAAATTCACATCCATTTAAAAATGATTGGAAGGAAGGAAGGAAAGGGGGAAAAGGGGAGGGAGAGAGGGATCAAAGGCTGGTACAGAGCCCAGAATGTGAAGAACATTTTACCATCTCAGTAACCTGCCTCTCAAGTTTCAAAATCCACTCTTTTATTTCTCATAAAATATAGCAAATACAAACCTGAGGCCTAATCTTCTATTAGGTAAAATCTCCTCTGAAAAGTCTATTGTTTTTTGGCCAGAGTCCCCAGTAGTAAATTGGATCAAAATGAACAAGTAGTGTTTGATTCTATTATATTCCTTCTATCCCCTAAAAAAAGCAAAGCCATCGAAAAGTGCAAGCAAACAGGTATCAGAATGTTCACAGCAGGTCTATTCATAACAGCTAAAAACTGGAAACAACCCAAATGTTCATCAGGAATAGAATGGATAAATAAATCGGGACATATCCATACAATGATAGCAATGAGAATAAACAAATTACAATTACATGCAACAATATGAGAAAATCTCACAAGGATAATATTTAACAAAAGAAACCAGATGGAATGGAATATTTATTATAATAGTCCAATTATATTAAAGTTCAAAAACAGACAACTAATTTATGGTGATGAAAGCCAGATTAGTGGTTGCCACTGAGGAAAGGGGACATGTGGGCACCCCTGGCATGTTTGTTACATTCTATTTCTTGATTTGAATGACACATACACTTTGTGAAAATTCATCAAGCTACACAAGTATGGCTGGTGCTTTTTTCTGCATGTATATTTTACTTAAAAAAGTTTACTTAAAAATGCATATGATATGAGCAAATGTTGGGGGATGATGGAAATGTGCTATATTTCAACTGTGATGGTGATTACAAGACTATACACATTCATTAAACTAACCAAACTGCACAGTTAATATTGATGAATTTATTATATGTAAACTAGACTTAGTAAAACTGATTTTTTTTAAAAATTTTTAAAGTTTATGAAAAGTAATTCTACTTTCTACACATCAAAAGAGCTTGAGAACAATTCAGAACAAAATTAGAGAAATGCAAATCAAAACTACAATGAGGTATCACCTCACACCAGTTAGAATGGGCATCATCAGAAAATCTACAAACAACAAATGCTGGAGAGGGTGTGGAGAAAAGGGAACCCTCTTGCACTGTTGGTGGGAATGTAAATTGATACAGCCACTATGGAGAACAGTTTGGAGGTTCCTTAAGAAACTAAAAATAGAATTACCATATGACCCAGCAATCCCACTACTGGGCATATACCCAGAGAAAACCATAGTTCAAGAAGACACATGCACCCCAATGTTCATTGCAGCACTATTTATGATAACCAGGTCATGGAAGCAACCTAAATGCCCATCAACAGAAGAATGGATAAAGAAGATGTGGTACATATATACAATGGAATATTACTCAGCCATAAAAAGGAACGAAATTGGGTCATTTGTAGAGACGTGGATGCATCTAGAGACTGTCACACAAAGTGAAGTAAGTCAGAAAGAGAAAAACAAATATTGTATATTAATGCATATATGTGGAACCTAGAAAATGGTACAGATGAACCAGCTTGCAGGGCAGAAATTGAGACACAGAAGTAGAGAAAAAAACGTATGGACACCAAGGGGGGAAAGCGGCAGGGGCGTGGGGATGGTGGTGAGATGAATTGGATGATTGGGATTGACATGTATACACTGATGTGTATAAAATGGATGACTAATAAGAACCTGCTTTGTAAAAAAATAAATAAAATTAAATTTTAAAAAATACATAAATAAAAAATAAATAAAACAAATCCGTACCCTTGAAAATAGCAAAAGAATACATGCAGCCATATATGTATATTTTAATATACTTGCCTTTTTGTAGCAAAGTTATACAACAAATATACTATATATTCAAGTCTTAAGTTATACTCTAAAGCTGTATTACTATAAATTAATGAAATAATAATTTTCTATAATTCTTTAGATAAATAATATACTATTGGGACAAGGAAAAAAAAAAAGCAACTTCATGCATTTATTCCTGAGCTTTATTTTGCAGGAGAAACAAATAATCAATGGCTCAAATGTTTAAATGTGTATAAATTATTAGAATAAAGTCCTCAAAGGCAGTGATTCTGTTTATACATGAATCTTAGCATTAGCCAACTGGAAAACTGAGGCTAGGGATTCTTGTTGCAATTCTAATTCATAATCACCTAAATTTCTCCCAAGGTCACTAATGCGCCTGTATCAGCATATTATTGTGACCGTGCCACAGTACTGTTGCCAAACAAACAAGCACAAAACCTTGTTTATTGCTCACACATCTGGATCAGCTATGCTGATTGTCCAGGGCTGGCTCCTGTGCCTGGGGTCAGGCTAGCTACTGTCTGATATAAGTTGACCTCAACTGGAATGACTGGGGCAACGTGATGTGGTTGTGATTCTCCAAGATGGTCCCCAGTGATGCTCGCCTACTGATGTCCATACCCTTGTGCAGTCCCCTCCCACATGACGTAGAGCTGTCCTGTGTAACTAATAGGATATTCCAAAGCCAACACAGTTCTTCCAAAGTTTGGTCCCAAAAGACATTGTAGCTTCTGCCTTGCTCATTTGGATCACTCAGCTAAGTGGAAGCCAGATACCATGTGATGAAGATTCATAATCAGCCCAATGGAGAGATTCACATGGTGAGGAAACAAAGCCTCAACATTCAGCACCAACGTGCCAGACACATGCAAGCACCATCTTGGAAGTGGACTCTCTAGCCCCAGCCAAGCCTTCAGATGAACATAACCCCTGAGCTGGAACCCTGAGCAGAACCAACCAGCTAAGCCACTCCTGAATTCCTAAACCACGAAACTCTGAAAGATAATAAATGCTTATTGTTTTATGATGCTAACTTTTGGGATAATTTGCTATGCAGTCATGGATCACTAACACACTTGACTCTGTACCACGTAGTTCTCATCATGCAATAGGTTACCCTGGGAACATTCTCATGATGACAGTAGAGATGCGAGAGAGCAAGTGAAAGAAGGCATGCAAGCACTTTTCAAATGTCTACTTGCATCCTGTCTCCAAAGATCCTGTTGGCCAAATTAAGTCAAATGGCTCAGGTCATCTACTGTGAGAAGGCACTGCAGAGTTACATGGCAAAGAGCCTGGTTGGTGGTTTTAAAATGTGTCCACAAAGTCTTTGACACTAACCCATTTAAAAGGCGGGGACTGGGACTCCCCTGGTGGCACAGTGGTTAAGAATTGCCTGCTATTGCAGGGAACACGGGTTTGAGCCCTGGTCCGGGAAGATCCCACATGCTGCGGAGCAACTAAGCCTATGTGCCACAACTACTGAGCCCACGTGCCACAACTACTGAAGCCCACGTGTCTAGAGCTGCACTCCACAACAAGAGAAGCCACCACAATGAGAAGCCCGTGCACAGAAATGAAGAGTGGCCCCCACTCGCTGCAACTAGAGAAAGCCTGAATGGAGCAACAAAGACCCAACGCAGCCAAATATAAATACATAAATAAATAAATTTATTAAAAATAAATAAATAAAAGGCAGGGACTGTTTCCCCTCCTCTTGAATGTGGGTTGGTCTTAGTGTCTCACTTCTAATGAATAGAATGTTGTAGAAGTGACGGTGCCCAGGCTAGGTCATAAAAAGGATAGCTTCTGCCTGGCTCTCTCTCTCTCTCTCTCTCTCTCTCTCTCTCTCATTCGTGGGTTTCTTCCTCTGGAGAAACCAGCCACTTGTCACAAGGACAGTCGAGAAGACCTGTAGAGGAGTCTACATGGAGAGGAACTGAGGCCAAATACCAACAACCAGCACCAACTTGCCACCATGTTGGAAGTGGATCCTCCAGCCCCAGCACACATCTTAAGTGCAAATGAGATCCTAAGCTAAGCTACTCCTAAATATTCCTGACTCACAGAAACATGAGAAATAATAGTTTTATTATTGTTGTAAATCACAAAAGTATGGAGTAATTTACCAATTCTCATAAAGAAAGATGAAGAATTGGAGCTTTCTTTAAAACCACAGGTTCAGGAAACTTAATTGTAAACAACATCCACTCTAGCTAGTTTAAGCAGAAAAGAAACATATGAAAGAGTATTGAAGAATCTCCAGAAGGGCCAGAGCATCAGGTCTAGAGGCTACAAAGTCAACAACAATGCCCAAAGCACAGGGTACCTCTGCTCCAGCCAGGACCCCATTCCTGCTGTAGCTAGGTAAAGATACCTCAGCTTGCACCACTGAAGTTGGTAGCCAGATGCCAGAATCTCTACCATTAATATCCTAGAAACCTGGATGCCTTCACGACCCCCTTCACCAAAAATGGAATCTGTGAAGTACCAGCTTCATCTTGCTACTCTCTTCCAATCAGAAATCTTGCACAGGTACACATGATTGGTGGAGTCTATTTGCAAGGGAAGATGGGGAAAAATGAGTTGTGGGCCACCTTCTTGGGAAGGTGTTATCATAAAATTGAAAATACCCCAGGAATAGGAAGGGTGTTCAATGGTACTGAGTAGTTAGGAAAATTGACACATGCTCACTTCTTGTCCCCATACAAAATCATCACTACATTACTAAAATATAGATAACTAGAGAAATTATTCACATGTTTTTCTATTTCCTGGAACCCAAAATGGTAAATGAATTTCACCTCCAGATCCATTTCTAATTATTTGCTAGTGCCTGCTAGAGTTGTATGTTAAGATGAACTCCAGGCTCAGTTGAAAAGAGATCTGGGATCAAGTTGTGATGATGCCTTGGGTGCTTTGTATTTGTATTAAATAATAGGTACCTGCAAAAATAAATGTCCTCAGTCTCTGTATTTTCTCTCATTTCCTAAAAGGAGGGTCTGAAAACACTTCATGAACTTTTATAATTGTTTAGATTAAAACTGTTCCCTCTTTCAGTCACATTTCTGACATGGCATGCAAGCCAATCCATGTTCTCTTTATGCCACTCCAGTACTTGGTAAAACCCAAATATATAAAACAGCTCTTCTGGCTAAATATGTCCTCCTGTTCCATCTCCCTCTCATCTCCCCTACCTCCATGTCATTTCCTGAAGGATCCCTCAAGAGCCCCCAACCAACTCTTTACCTCCCAGGACTTGCTCATTCATCTTCATTTTCTCTCTCCTTTCCCTGAAATTCAGCCAGTGTTATAAGTATACTGTAGACAAACAGTTCCTACACTTTAGCCTTTCCATTTCCCTGTTTGGATAGTGTGATTTTTCCCCATGTGAGTCAACTTGGCATGATTTGCTTGGCATGATTTCATTCACCTCTCACAGTCCAACTTTGGGACTGGCCATAAGTCTACATTCAGGAGACTTCCCTATCTAAAGACCGAACATCACACCGATTATGCAATAATTTCAATGGGGCAGATTCCTGCCTTTCCTCCACTCTCCTTAGCCACGTTAGTAAGAGGACATTTGCTCAGGCCATAGAGCAGTGCTTCTCAGACTTTAATGTGCACACAAATCACCTGGACATCTGCTTAAATGAAGATTCTCTTTCAGTGGGTAGGGCCAAGACCCTCCATTCCCATGAAGCTCCCAGGTGATGGTGATGTGGATGCTCTGGTCTATGGACCACACTTTATCTAGCGATGTTCTAGAACACTGGTCCCACTACCCGCAACTGGTAGCGGTCTGTGGCCTGTTAGGAACTGGGCTGCACAGCAGGAGGTGAGTGGCGGGTGAGTGAGCGAAGCTTCATCTGTATTTACAGCCGCTTCCCATCACTCGCATTCCTGCCTGAGCTCCACCTCCTGTCAGATCAGCGGTGGCATCAGAGTCTCATAGGAGCGCAAATCCTACTGTGAACTGGGTACGCAAGGGATCTAGGTTGCACGCTCCTTATGAGAGTCTAATACCTGATGATCTGAGGTGGAGCTGAGGCGGTGACGCTAGCGCTGGGGAGTGGCTGCAAATACAGATTATCAGTAGCAGAGAGGTTTGTATAGAGACCATAATAAATCAATTGCTTGCAGACTCATATCAAAACCCTATCAGTGAGTGGCAAGTGAAAACAAGCTCAGGGCTCCCACCGATTCTGCATTATGATGAGTTGTATAATTATTTCATTATATATTACGATGTAATAATAATGGAAATAAAGTGCACAATAAATGTAATGCACTTGAATCATCCTGAAAACATCCCCCGCCCTGGTTCGTGGAAAAACTGTCTTCCATGAAATCGGTCCCTGGTTCCATAAAGGTTGGGGACTACTGTTCTAGAAGACCCAGTCTCACCCTCAATGGGAGCAACTTACTGCTTTCTCTAGAACTTTCTGCAGAGTTTCTTACCTCTCCTCTGTGTCACATTCCTTCACCATCCCTCCCCTAGACATGCCTGTTCATTCCTGCTCCACCTCTGATCACACTTATTTTACTCATACAATGAATCAATAATCACTGAACGCCTACCAGAAGCTAGACACCATGCTGGGCACTAGGGCGAACAAAATTATCCCTGCTCACATGGAACTTAGAGTCCAAAGAGAGAGACATTAACAAATAATTAGTCAGTAATTAGTTGTAATTTTAAGAAGTGCTAGGAACAAAAATTACAGAAGGCTTTGAGAGCAAATAATGGAGAAAAATCTAACCAAGGCTCCTGGGCCCTTGGAGTTTTCACTTTGCATGATTTCCTCTGGTTTTATATAAACTCAGCCTTCTCTATAGTGAAGGTTTCCCCATGACCCTTTACCTTCCCCTTGAGCATGGCCACCAGTGTGCACTTGGCATGGCATGGCCGCACTGACCTTTGGCAAGAAGATGTACATGGCACAGAGATTATGGTTGGCAGGCGAGTCCTGGGCTTCTATATCTCCAAACTAATGTTGGACTGCCTTGTGCCATTCTTGCCCCTTGGCTCCCCTTGATAATGGCACTGGCTATCTGCAAAAGCAAGCTGTTCCCTCCCAAATTCTAGTCAGCACTTCCCCTTCTCTCAAAATGACAGCAAATGTAGCATCCTGATTTCTTCCCTCTCGTGACCTCTTTTGCTGATCTACTACCTGTAACCATGACATGGCTATTGCCAGCAAGCTGTGCTCATTAACACCAAGGTCTTTAATAGTCTTTCATTAAAAATGACAACTCCAGGCCTACCTGCCATAGCAGTGATTCTGGCTTCCTCAGGCTCAGAAAGCTTCTCCACCTGCAAAGTTGCCCTTTCCAGTCTCATGGAGTATCAGTTGGGCAAGAAGAAGAAAAGGCTTAGAGACTACAGAGCCATTGTAACTTATATAAGATAAGGTCTTCCACAGCTTTTCCCCTACAGTTCTTTCATGTATGGTGTCATATTCAAGGAAATAATAATCCATCAGCCAAAGTATATCTACAACGCAAGTTGAATCTTTCCTGAAATCTCTTGAAAAAGGATTCCATTTGTCCATTTTAACTTTAAAGACAACTTATGGTCTTGTTTCCTGGTATTTGTCCTTTTCAATATTTCACATCTATAGTAGCTTCCCCGATGTCTTCTCTCTCCTCCCTCTCTTAAAACTCTCCTGACTTTCCATCAAACCAGACCCATTGCACTTCCAGATCCTTCATTCCCAAACTTTTCCCTCCCTGGATTTCTTCTGCCAAAGTCTTGAGACAATTGCTTTCCTCTCTCTCCAGTGCTGATCATTTCAGCAAGACCATCGCTCTGCCCCATGGCCTGATTAGATCCAGGATCTGGAGGCAGATCTAGAACTCTTCTACCAAGAACTCTCCCAACAGGAGGAAGCGAGGGCAGGTGTGCATTCTCCCACATTGTCTCTGCGTGGTTTTGTTACTTACTGCCACATCATTAACCCAAGGAATTAATTCCTTTTATTTCAAGGAAAAGGAGCAGGATAGTTATCAAATTTCTAGTGCTTGCTGATTAAGAAAATGGCAAAGAGCTAATGTGAAATCAGTAAGCTTTTTATTCAACTGACTAGCATCTGTAGTCAATTAAAAAATGTATATGCATAAATATATATTCTATACACAAATCTTTACATGTGCACGCACATACACACACACACACATACACACGTACATAGATTAGGATTCCCTGTAATAAATGCCAACCCTGCCAAAACTATGAATCTCTCCATGACCCCTTCACCACAATCCCTTGTCCACAGACCACAGGGTGAACCCAGAGATTCCTGTCACTTAATTAATCTAGTGAATACTTATCACATATTACCAACATCTTAAAACTTCACCTTAACACATTATTTTTCATGGAATCTCCAAAGTGTTTGAAGTTATGAGCACATAAGATTCATCTTGGTCCTTAAGTATGTCATAATTTTAGGATTATTGGAGGGATAGAATCTAATCAAGTGTCTTTGACATGTATCTGCCTTTTTTGCTCCAAAGAAAGCCCCATAAATCTTCACACTGGGATTCAACTCTGAGCCATCCCTTGTGAATGCTAATTGTACACAACATTAATGGAGCATGTGGATGACACCGGCTTCCTAACCTGCAGCTTGGTTTCATAATCCCCGGTTTACCAGCTGGGACATTGACGGGGCATTTTACAGCGGAGCCTTCGCTACCCTCGTGAAATATTATAATCACATAAAATGTTATGCTGTAGGATTGTAAGTAATATGGAGCCTGCTCTTGGCATCTGTGCCTTAATCACCTCTTTTCATTGCTTCACTGCCCATTTAGGAGTCCTCAGAAGGCTTCTTTCCACATGAATAGGGGTGTGGAGTTGAACCAGCCACACCCGGAAAAGACACGCTCATTTCCAATTCCAGTTCAACAACTCACTGAAGGTGGTGTCAGGAAGCTCTCTTGACTTCCCTGTGCTCTTATTTAATCGGCATTTCCTCAGACTCCAGAGCAATCATGTCCATCATTCAGGTATAAGACACCCAGGAAGCCCTGTTACAGATGCTCAAACCAACTTACCCACACATCACTCAAAACTTGACCCAATGGCCCATAGAAACCACTCAACCTGCTCTGAATTCTACAAAGCAGAACCTTGGCACCAGAAAAATAGCCCTAGTTCCCGCCTTAGAAAGATATTAGGGATGTGTCTGGGCCAAATATTGGAATCAATGACATAATTTTTGTCCCTACCCAGTTCCGCAGTGCCTATAGGCACAATAAATTCCCTGGTGTCTCCCTAAGTTTCCATACTAACTGTGATCCCAATGCAGACGCAGCATAGACTTTCCCCCACTTCCTGAAGTCAACTACTAGCTGTTTTCACCCAACTTTCTGGTGAATGAAAGAACAATCTGTAGCATGAGCACAAAACAGCCCATTGGTAAAGTGAGAAGAACCAAGGTCCGCTTGGAGCACTGACTTCTGCAGAAAATATAAAAAGGGCTCACTCAAAAATGCTAAGCTGATGTCCCTAGGTTCAGGGACTAGCTCCACCCACCCCTGCCGCTGCCCAGCAGAGCTGGCCTCTGATGGCCTTTGTGGGGTGCTCTCCCCAGGTCAGGCAACAAGGGGGCTGTGTGTCCCCCTTAGAGGAAGAGCCAAGCATGCACTGCTGACGTGGATGATATCACTGAGAGAACCAGCATCCTCTTGATTCAAAGTAGACCGTGTCTTCTTTACGTGGATGCTTCTGATTTTGGCAAAGGCATAAACAGGCAAAAGTCAGCCAACACAGTTGGAAGGGGAGGAAATGCCACTCCTTCACTTGTTCATCAAGCCTAGACACGTGGGTGTCCTTTCAGGCGCTCGAATGCTCAAATGCTAAATGGATGGTACTGTGCCCTTGGGCTCCAAATCTGTTGCACATCCCAATCATCCGGGAGCTTTTGAAAAATGCCGGTGCCCAACTCTCAGCCCATTCCAGTCACATCCAAATGGCTGGGAGAGGGAACCAGGCATCAGGAGTTTTTAAAGATCCCCAAGGTGTTCCAGCGTGCAGTAGTTTGGGAACCACTAGCAAAGCGGTTATGAGCACAGTCGGCGGGGACAGATCTGGGTTTGAATCTTCACTCCACACCAGCTGTGTGCCCTTGGGCAAACTACTTAAACTTTCTGTGCCTCAACTTTCTCATTTATAAGATGTAGTATTTTACGAATAGTGCTATTTACCTCACAGTGTTTGCATGAGGATTAAATGGTGTATTGTTTGCAAAGTGCTTAGAACAGTTCCTGGTACATGCTAAGAGCTATAAAAAGTTGGTTAAAAAGAAAAATGTACGTGCAAGCTCATTTCTGGTCCAGGGTCTTTGTTCTTGCTTTTTCTGAACCAAACCCTCCTTGACTGTCATGGCTAATAGGCAGGCCACCTACCGTAGGGCAGGGCACTCTATCTTAGTGCCCTTTTTTATTCTCATGGCTTTAGGTGTGTATTTATTGAATATATTTAAGTTATCTCCTTCATTAGAATGTAAACCCAGCAAGAGCAGGATCTGCCCTCTCTCTAGAACAGCACCTGCATAAATGAGTGACTAAAGGAAAGTGAACACTGGGGTGAATCTGATTCCTTGGTAATGGGAAGAACAAGCATTGAGAAAAAGAAATCCAGGATTTGGGACAGACAGTCCCCCTTCCACAGGCCACCAAACATTCATGATTCAGATACAACCTTGGGGTTTATTGTGGGTGAAACATCACCCACACATATTAGCATCTCCAATTTAACCTTGTGCAAGAGGAAACTTGCTCATAAACAAGAGAAGTGGCCTCTCCCTGAAAATCTAGACCTGAAGAGATTGTGCACTAGATAACTTCCCCATTTGAACTCTCTCATTTCATTTCAGTAAACAGTTCATGTCTCTTTTATTTAGTTTAAAGCTTATCTATTTTCATTTTCATAAATTGCTATCCCCTCCCAAATGAGGGTCCCCAGTTCTCACTCAGTGTGTGGGTCTGAGAAGATAATCTTCAAGAGTTTTAACAGAATGAAATACATGCGGGCCATATCAAAGGTGGTGAAGATTTGTATCTTGGATAGAATGGTGCAGATGAGCAAGGCGCTGTCAGTACCAGAGCCGTCTCTGTGCACCTCTGTGTAAGGATTTAACATTTCCGTTTGTGCTAATTATCCTACAGCGGTGTTCCATTTCACGGAAGATGATATATCCTAACCAGGAACCCCAAGTCCTCCTGAGAGTGATTTGAATTAGAAAGTCACCTCCCTCTATACGTACACGTGTAAATAAATGCATTGTGGATTCCCGCAGACTGGCGCTCCCATTCCAGCACGTTGCAGATCAGAGCTGCAAAGTCGCCCGCAATGAAGTTGAGTCCAGAGAATCTAAGTCAGCTGAAGGTCCGTGGACGTGACAAGGACCCCCTGAGTGTATAATTCTATGAGATTTCACTGAAATTACTAAAATACTGATTTACAACAATGTTTTGGGAACAGGTATGTAACAATTTGAAATTTAACTCCAATGCATCACAATGAGAGGCCCGCAGAGATGAGTACCTTCTCAGGGGTTTGTGGCTTGCTTGGCTGAATGAATCAGAAGAAATTTCCCGGAGGGGCCTCAGGCCCCAGTGCAGGGTCTTCCAGCCCTGTCCTCCTCCATCTCCTCCCTGTGGAACAGAACATTGATCCACCTTCAGACCCAAGAACCTGAAGACCCCCGGACCCTCGGGCATCAAGGCAAGGCTCTGGGATGCTCACAGGTGGACTCTACCTAAGGCAAGCCCCTCATGAGCAACATTCAAAAGGGGCTGCAAACCAGACTGTGTTCTGGGTAGATGCCAGGATGGCCAACAGTTTGTCAGAGCGTTGCAGGGTGAAGCTTGCTGTGAAGCAGCATTCTGCTGTGGGAGATTGCCTAGCAGATGTCAGCCAGGAAGGACCATCCTCACCTTCATGACTGTGAGCCGGAGGTCCAGGGTTCGGTCCCCAAGGGGCCACCAGGAGAAGTTGCTCTTGATCTGAAAGTTGACTCTTGGTCAGAGACTAGGCCTTGTTCTTTCAGCTGCTTTCTGCTCTGTGTATATCTTAAGGACTTTGCCTGCATTTCCAGAATGTGTGTGCTTTGCTCACTAGGCTAAACTATCTCCCTTTGGCCCTCCTCCTTTCCCCCACCTGGCTGCTACTTGGCCTCATTCAGTCTCAGACTAAGAATACTTTGCCCAAGGAGGGATGGTGTTCTTGAGGAATTCTAGTGCTGGGGGTGGTTGGAGTTGGGCGCATCTTCAGACATCTTCCTCAGATCGTCTGAAGTCCTGACCACTGTCTCTATCGAGATGCCCCACTTGCACCGAGCAGTGCCTGTGCACGAGGCTGGTGCCAGACACTCCATCAGTGTGGCTGAAGCAGACACAAAGGGGAGGCAAGGGCCCCAGGGTGATGGGACACAAATTCCCATCCATCCGATAAACTATCTGGATCTCTGCTGCTGGTTTCTCCTGCCTCAGGACCACGGGGCAGGAAGATAGGCACGGAAACCTCTTCTGCAGGCTCAACTGGACCATAAATTCTGTTTTAAGACCAGTTCCCTGCAGAGACATCACCAGCAAAAAGGCAGTAGGTGGTGGGAAGTGGTTAAATCTAACTCATTGCTTTATCATCAAGAGCAGCTGATGGAGGCAGTGCGCATGAAGCTCCCCAACTGCTCTTTCTCCCTTGTTCTCCTTAGGATTATTTTATTTATAGCTGGGAACCAATAATTACCTACAGCTGCGTTTCTCAATTGCCGGGCGCTTAAGGCAGCTTTTCCATCCACCAGGTTGCTCCTCCAGAGCCTTCCTCTGAGAGGAACCGCCCGGCCCCCTTCTCCACTGCCCTGCGACCTCACAGCCTTTTTCTAGTCTTGAGAAGACTCAGGTTATCAGCCAGCGACCTTCGATATGGGCCCTCTCTATGACTTGTCTGTGATCCTTAGATTAAGTCCTTTTTCCCAGTGCATTATCAGATGAATAGATTTGAAGACATATATAAATAGCTCCCCACAGGGTCCTTCTTAGAATTATGAGAGACCCTGAATGGTGATTAATTTAGCAGTGCTTAGGAGCTAGAGCTCCAAACAGACTGAGAATGGGATCCTAGTTCACCAGTTCCTTTACTTCTCAGTTTCCTCATCTGTACAGTGTAGACAATGATAGTACCAATCCCACTGGTGCAAGGATTAAATGAATGCATGGAAAATATTTACTCACATGTTTGAGCACAGGAAGTATTCAACAAATGGTAGCAATTACTAGATGGGTGGTGGTGAGGAAGGGATGAACCGGAACTAGAGAATTAGAGCTGGAAGGGTCCCCAGCTGGACCCTTCCAGCTCTGGAAGGTCACCTAAGCCAGTGCATCACAAAGTTTATGGAACATGAGAATCACCAGGAGAGCAGACTGCTGGGCTCCACCCCAAGATGACTGGATTCAGTAGGTCAAGGGTAGAGCCCATGAATCTGCATGTCTAACAGGGTCCCAGGTGATGCTTTCAGTACCAAGTAGCTAAGCAAATTCCTTTCCTGATACAAGAATCCCTAGTCCCACCCTTCCTATTCCTGTAAGATCTCTTGTAAACTCTATTGGGCAAGTCCTATGATGGTGGAAAAAAGGAAATGAATCCTTGTTGGTGATCTATAATGAATCATGGGCTTTACATATGTTACCTTATCCTCACAATAATTTATGGAGTTATTTACTGTTGTTTCCTTTTTTTGTTATTTTGCTTTCTTTGTTTTTTAAGATGATGAAACTGAGGCTAAAGATAACTTTAGGTGCCTTAGACACTTTCACACAGTAAGAAATTGAAGAACCAGGATTTGAACCCAGTCTCTGAGACCTGAGTTCTTGTGTCAATGATGTTCAATTGTATCTGGGAACCATATTTTATTGTTGGGCAACTCCTAAAAGTTAGAATATGTTTTTGTTTTTATACAGAGCGGCATTCTTCCGCTGTCAATTCGCTGGTCCTGGATCTACTGGGTCTTCAGTAGAATTGGAAAGGACTTAATATCATTTGAATAAAGAGAGGACAGTCATTTACGTTACTGCAAATTTGATAGTGGTTAGGTGTATAGCTCCCAACCTAGTATCCCTTAGTTCAAATCTTGACTCTCCAACTTTGTAGCTGTGTGACTTTGGGCAAGCTTCTAACTTCTCTGTGCCTCCATTTTCTTAAGCCTGTAACATGGGCATAGTACTAGTACCTTCATCAGAATGTTGAGAGGAGAAAACAGTTTTATGCATGTATATAATGACACGGAAATTTTAGCTTTTATTATTTCATCCATAAAGCCATTACAAACTCTTCATAAAGTCCTTTGTAGCTAAGGTCTTAAAAATTGGAGAGGCCAGATTTTTCCCCCTCCTTATCATATGACTACAGTGCAGTTAGCTTTGTCTTCTTTAAAGTCCTTGCTTGTGATGGATAAAAAGAATATCCAGAGCAATCGTATTTCATTAGCAAGAGGTCTGAGTTAAACCAACTAAGTTGTTATGTAGTTACTTTGTTTTCCTGCAGAGGTGATTCTGCTTCTTGTAGTTTAAAGTAGAAGGGTGGAGTCTTCAAGGTGCTAAAGGAGACCACCCACGCATGTCCCAGCCAGAAGCTTCCTAAAACTCCAGGAGAGCCAAAAGAGGGGAAGATAATGATACCTAATCATCAGAGGCTGGAGAAGTTTTCACTGGTTTCAAAAATCATTCTTTAAGTTAAAGAAATAATATAAATGATGAGATAAAGGAACACAAATATTATTTATACCTCATCAAGATTGATTGAAGGAAAAAATAAAAGGCCTGAATTCGCCTCCCTTCCCTGTATCCTCGACCTTGGCAATGTGACTTTTCAGCCCCTCCCATCAGAGGGTGGAGTCTATTTCCTCAACTCTTGATTCTGGGCTTGGCCATGTGACTTGTTTTGGCCAAAAGGATGCAGCAGAAGCGATGTTATGACAGTACCAAGCCTGGGCCCAAGAGATCTTGCACTCTTATTGGAACTTTGCCATCACCTCATGAATAAGACCAGGCTAGCCTGCTGGAAGACGAGATACATGGCCCCCTTGCCCCAGACAAGTGAGTGAGGCCGTCCAAGACCAGCCTGCCCCTATCTCTTTTATCAAATGATTACACACTCATGAGCAAATCCAGTCAAGATCAATCAGGTCTGGTCTAGAAAAGCAGAACGACCCAGCTGCTCAATAAACTCATGAAAAATGATAGGTTCATTGTTTTATCCCTCCAAATTTTGAGGTGGTTTTTTCCCACAGCAATAGCTAACTGATATACCCCCTTTAGTGTTGGTAGGGATAAAACAGCAACAATAACCATATTAAAAGCAATAATAATACTACTTGTACAATTTGAACTGTAGAAAACTGTCAGTTTTCTGCCATATTTGACTTGAAAAAATAGCAATTTCATGTGGACCAACCTAATATTATTAAATACTTCACACATGTCAGGTACTATGAGAAACATTTTACATGGATTATCTCATTTAATCTTTACAATGACTCTATGAAGTATATACTACTATTTCCATTTTATCAATGAGGAAGTAAAGGCTCAATAAATATCTGTTGAAGGAATGAATAAAAGAAAGGGTAGCATTTCTCAAGGTCACATGACCAGTACCCAGTGGGATAGGAATTTGAGCTTAGATTGGCTTGATTCCTCTGCTAATGTGTTTTCTACAACAGGAGGCAGATGGTAACGGCATTTATCAAGCCTTCACTTGGCATCGGGCTAAGACCTTTACATGCCGTATCTTGTTTAACCATCACACATAAACCTGTGAGGTTGGTGTGACTTATGCACGGGGAAGCCAAAGCACTCCAACACTCAGTAATGTAACCAAGGTGATGTAGAAAGTAAGTTGCCAGGCCAGAATTCGAACCCAGGCAATGCTCCAGGAACTGCTGTCAACTATACGTGGCGTCTTTCAGGGAATCGAAAAAGGAGAAATGGAAAGAGAAAATGGAGTTTTTCATAAGCAGTGCCCTCATAAATGTTTTGCATCTCTGAACTTGACTTAGGTCTCCATTACACCAGCTTCATGGTAGTGAAAAGCCCTGGTTTTATAAAGGCTCTTCATTCCCAAGAGGGCGTACGTAGTTTTCTCATCTATCTCCACATTATTACGTGTCACCTTTTGGGAAACCAGGTTAACCTCCTCATGGAGACATGGCAGGTATCTGTCCTGTGAGGTCCTTGAAGAAGCCCCACAGTCCTCTACAGAAGCTGACTGCTGCAGCTTGAGATTTCCACCATCAGTATCACACCTCTGAATTAAGGCATTATCGCCAGAAAGCTCTTGTAAAAATGCAACTGTGTGACCTGTGAAGGTTAACATTAATTCATTTGTATTATGAAAATTTAAATTAAGGGACACAAACTTAGGGGTCAGCAGAGACCAGACACATAAAGGAAATGATGGAAGTGGCCCAGTGTAGTACAAGAGGGGATGATGGGGACTGTGGCAAATTGAGGCATGTGTGTCCATTCTAAATGAAGATGTTGGTACTAACATCAAAGCAATCGTTGCCATTGCAATAAGAGATGTTCTATTTTGCAAAAGAAGGTGAAACATCTAGATATCTGTGGGTAATTTCTCCTTAAAATATTACAAGGGAAAAAATGGATCTGTGGGCTGGAATTGGTCTGCAGAAGGCCAGTTTGAAACCCTGTGCTGAGATCAATGCATCATTTCCTTAAAGCAGAGCTACCCCAGGTGTGGTTCCTACACCAGTGACATCAACATCACCTGGGAGCTGGTTAGAACAGCAAGATCTTGGGCCCCATCCCAGATGTTCTGGATCCAAATCTCAGAGTGTGACCCAGGTTTCTGGGTTTAACAAGACCTTCAGGTGACTGTTTTGTGTACCAAGATACCAGTGGCCCAGATGCATAAGTACCAGATGTGCAGGGTATATGCAAGGAGTCAAGGGCAAGATCTGGGGCTAATCAGGAGGAAGGTCTCCAGTCCTCAAAGTCAAGGAGCAGAAAAGGGAGGACAAGCCTCAAAAGGCATTCTGGGAGCTCAGCAAACAGGACTGTCACCTGTGAGGCCCCTGGGACCTTGCACAGCCTCTCAGTGACTCCGTCTCCAAAGCTGAGATACTGACTCTCTGGGCCTGGTACCCCTCCCCTCCCAACTCTCAGGAAAGTGACACTGTGTTATTTGCAGAGCACTGTCAGGGCGAAATCTGTCCTGAAGCATGTCTCCAAAGTTGTCACCGTGCTCAACTAATTAGTCAAAGGCTTCCATCTGCCTCATGGCTCGCCACACTTTTCATATTAATTTTTTATGCAAATGTTATTCTGGGGAGGAATGATGTCAAGCAGAGTGATAGGTACCTCACTGGAGCCAGAATAGGATACATGCAATCTGCAAAATCTCCAGAAAGGTCGTGTTGAACTAAGCTTTTATATTTGGACTCCTCTGAAGCCTAAAAATAACTTTAAGTAAAGTCATGGGAATGTCCGAGATACCTATATATATATATATATATATATATATATATATATATATATATATATATATTATATATATATATAATATATATATAAAGGAGATATTGACCTAACCTCCCCACTGTAATCTTAACTGTATAAGAGGCTGGTCACCAAAACAATCATTCAAAGCACAGTTCAATTAATTTCTCCTTTCTTCTTTGATCCTCCCTCATTATTTTGCTTAGCCATGTAATCTTATTTTATTCTTTCCCTCTTTATAATATTTGCTTCCTTCTTTTTAAAAAAGCTAAGTTATCTTTCAAGAACAAATTCCATTGTAGCAGTGACCTCGAGGATGATAAGGCAGTAGATTAAAACCCAGGAGTATCTTGAAATGCCAGGGATAATTTGAAAGAAAGGGTCAATTGTCTAATATTAATTCAGTAATAACTGGAGAGGCATTATCCTTATTTCCTCCTTCCGGGCAGAACTATCTGGTGTCTGATGAAGTTCAATGCCACTGCAGGGGAAAGTAAAGCAAAACTTGGATAGAGGCCAATTCTGACTCCAATACTGAACCTATATTCAAATTCTAGCTACAGATAAGTCTTTGTTGGGATGAAAATGAGACTCAGGGTTCTGAAAATTTCCTTCCCTCTGTATCAGGTAGCTAATGCTGCATACAAAGCATGCCAACACTAAATGGCTTAAAACAACAGTCATTGATTTAGCTAACAACTCCCATGGTTCTGCTGATCTGGGCTGGTCTCCATTATGTGACTCTATCATGTGGTCAGCTGGAGGGTTGCCTACAGACTTACTGGTCTCGGATGGGCTCACTTTCTGTTCACCAAGGCTGCCTACAGAGCCTACCTAGCTTCTGGGGAGGGACAGTATGACAGACATTGTTGGCGCCCTGCCCCAATTCCCTAGGATTCCTTGGGTGAGTTCCTTGTGCCCATCCCCCAGGTGAGCAGTGCTTTGTTGCTAAGGAGCAGCCCCTGTGATCCTTCTCAGAGGGTTGCCCTTGGGCTACTGGAGCTGGCAGTTGTGAGAGTTACATCCTCCTATTTTTTTGGCCACAACGCACAGCTTGCGGGGTCAATTCCCTGACCAGGGATCAAACCCAGGCCCCAGCAATGAAATCGCTGAGTCCTAACCACTGGACCACCAGAAAATTACTGAGTTGCATCCTCCTGGCCGACCTCTACCCAAGAGCATGAAAACCTAGTTCCCTTACTTCAATGGAAATAAACTCTGAGGCATCATTAATGCTCCAGAACACCCCGCAGGACCAGGCTAAGGCTGGGAATTTGCTGGAAACTGCACCTTTTCTCTATTTCTTCCCAGCCCCTTCCTGCTTTCCTAACTCCCTCCTGGGAGCACTTCCTTAAGAGACCAACAGCTCATGTACCCTCATCTCAGGGGCTGTTTCCAGAGAGACGGTCTAACCCAAACGTCTTACATGGAGCACAGAGCAGCCCTGTTCATCTGTGGGATGTATATATAATTTCTTCATAAAAGTTCACATGAAGAGAAGTTTCCTAGCCAATAAGAGTTTAAAATAAAAACCACCTCATATAGCCCGTTTATGTTGCTGAAAAGACAAATACACAAAGAGACGAAGCAACTCCTTGGATGTCACACAGTCCCTGAGGACAGAACAGACTCGGGGCTCCACACTCGGGGTTATCACACTGTCACTAACCTGGGGACTCCCACTGGATTCCCCTGAGAGTCCACACCCCGGAGAGAGGGAAGGGCAGTTGTCTGCATCCTGAGAAACAGGCTTCAGAACTGGCTCAGCCCCTGTGATCCTCTTTCCCCACCCCCTTCTCCCTCCCTTCTCCCCCTCCTCTCATCCCCATCCCTGCCCTCCCTCCTCCTACCTCCCCTCCCTCCTCTAACTCTGTCCTTCTCCTTCCCCACCCCCTCCTCTGTGTCCTCTTTTTTTCACTCGTGTTGCTTTCCACGATTCCTCCTCTTCCCTCCCTCCCCATCTTCCTTCCTCCCTTTCACTCCCCTCTCTTCTTCTCCTCTTCTTCATCCCATCCTTCCTCCCCTTCCTCCTCCCCTCCCCCCTTCCTTCCCTCCCCCTCGTCCCATCCCACCTCGCCCCTCCTCCCTCCCCCTGCTCTCTCCAGCTCATCATCTTTATCATCCTCATCTTCCTCACCTTCTTCATGATCATCACCATCTTCTTCAAGGTCCCTTCCCCCAGAAGACTTTTCTTTCTACTAATTTCTGTTTATTGTCACAAGTAAAGACTTGGGAGCTAGTGATTTGGCTCAACGCACAAATCTGGACTGACAGTTGTGAGGTAGCTGCTCCAAGGCATTTCCATCAGCAGGAATGCCATCTTAGAGATTCACGGACACAAAACTGGAAACACAGAAGCAGCAGCCCTTCTCCACAGAGGAATTTTATTGGCATTGTAGTTCACAGATCCGCAAGGCTTGATTTATCGAATGGGAGATCCATGTGAAAATATTGTCAAGCTTCGGGAACTAGGAAGATATTTAGATCACTCCCCTCACGTACATCATATTTATGAAAGGAAAAGGAAGTATGTGGATTGTAAATTAGAAAAAGCTGGAAGGAAAAACTCTATCCTTTCCAAACTCAATCTTTTATGAACTTCTTTCCAAAGGGTTGAGCTCGACGGTAAATACCTTATGTTGGTCGAGTATGCCTTACTTTCTGGCTTCCAAACAGCCCTTTGCAAAAGAGGCATCTTTCAGGAACTCTGCCTGGGCTCCTCCAGATCTGCCCACTCCTATGTTTCTGCCCCTCCCCCACACCTCACCCAAGGGCAACCACCAAGTCCAACGCTTTCACTAATTGAGAACTGGAGAAGTCAGATAAATCGTTGTGTGTCTCCATCTTTCTGTAGATAAAGAAACTGAGGCGCACAAAGGCAAGGGATATACAGAGAATCCAAGAAATGAACCAAGGGCCAGCCCTGGTCTGAGAGTCAAGAGTCCCAGGTCCCAGACCCAGCTCTACTAAAAGTTTCCTTTGTGACATCAGGCCAGGCATTGTATGCTTGGGGCCTCAGTGTGGTTAATCATAAAAATGGCCACAATTGTTTGTGCTTCCCCGTATCCACGCTCTTTGCATGTGACTCTCCTGCATCTTCCATCAAGAAAAGGAGTCTATTTCCTGGCCCCTTAACTTGGGCTGGCCTTGTGATTTGCTTTGGCCAATAGAATGCAGCAGGATGGCAGTGCCAGGTCTGAGACTAAGCCTCAGAGCACTTGCACACTATGGCCCCCTTTCTTGGAACCCTGCCCTGCCATCACATGCAAAAGGTCAGGCTAGCCTTTGAGAGGATAAAAGACCACATGGAGCCCAGATAAGCCATCCCAGCAGAGCTCTTCCTAGACCAGTCAGTTCCCAGCTGAGTGGGAGCTGCCCACAAATGCATAAATTTAGCCCAAGCAGACAATAAAAACTGTCCAGCTATGCCCATCCCGAATGTGTGACCCACAGTATCATGATGGGTATTTCAAGCCACTGTCTTGGGGTGGTTTGTTATGCAGCAAGATTTAACTGACATACTTGGTTTCTTCATCTGCACAAAAAGGGGTAGGACATAAATATCTCATTTTTTAGGTGCTTTTTGAAAGACCAAGTCTATAGTAGGTTAAGACCCAGAGCTGAGCTATCCAATATGGTAGCCTCTAGCCACATGCACCAATGTAAATTTAAACCTAAGTAATTGAAATTAAACAAAAGTAAAAATTGACTGCCTTAGTCACACTATACATATTTCAGGTGTTTAACAGTCACATGTGGCTAGTGGTCACTGAATAGACAGCACAGGTACAGAACGTTTCCATGATGACAGGACGCTGCACTGGATGATGCTGGCCTGGAACCGTCAAGGGAGTGGGCATCACAGTGGATCCTACAAGGACAGCCAGACCTCCTGACCACCCCTCCCCCACCCCGTCTCCCCTGGCTCTCCCAGAGCATCCTGCTCCACAGTGAGCCGTCTCATATATCCTTGAAATTTTCACATCTATATTTTGAGGCTTCTGCTTTACCTAAAATATCTAAATCATCAAGGAGGCTTTGGATTGACTGCAAACAAGTTCAGTATTTTGGCAAGACAGTGGGGGAATAAGGCTCTCAAGGTAGGAAATCCTTCAGATAGATTGTAAGCTTTCCCTCCTTCGGGGGATTGTCCTAGTTTTTATTTTAAGCATTTTTTTTCCATGTTGATTAGGTTGATAGCTGATTTTATCTGCATTCAATCCTTAAAGAGGATTGACGATTGATTTTGTGTGTGTGTGTGTGTGTGTGTGTGTGTGTGTACATAGGAGGTTTCCTCCCAATTCTCTTTCCACTTTTTTCCCCTCTCCAATGCCCAGGGCTTCCTCTGACTTCAAAGAACTAGAAAAGACTCAGAGGAAAACGGATACCTGACCTAATTAAGCATATAGATTGAGATTTTCTCTCTCGGTTGATAAAAAATTCTCTTTTCTTCACAAGCCTCATTCCAATTTCCTGGATAAAGGAGACTCAGAGAACCACTCTCCTGCTGTCCCTCGGAGAAGTATTGTCCCTGCAAGAAGCCCAAGGCAGGGAGGGCAGGTGGGGCCCCTGAGACAGTGGAGGCAAGTGGGGGCCATTAATACGAGTTGGGGACTGCTTTGCCTGGCTTTGAATCCCCGTTCAGCCACCTCCTACCTCTGGTGGATCCTTGGTCTAATTACTTAATCTTCCTGTGCCCCAGGTACCACATTCATAAAGTGAGGACGGCAACTGTTGTTACCTGGTAAGGGTCTGATGGATGAATACAAGAGAAGCCCTGAGAATAGTTCCTGGCACAGAGCAAGAGCTAAGGGTTGCCAAAATGGACAGGTCAGTGCCCCAGCCAGGTCCTCTGGGACCCAGGGCACTGGTCCTGGGCACCCACCCTCCAGCTCTTTGTGCTTTCCTTCTAACAGCTTGCACATGAAACCTTCTTGAGAGATGTGCCCCTAAGCTCCCAGAGCCACTTTACCCGCTCAGGCAGGCAGCCTGGGTGCCAGGTGTCACCCCAAGCAGATAGTTACTGATGGGGCAGAAGTCACAAAGCCCAGCTCCTTTGACAATGAGTGTAACTCACACTCCAGAGCTGCCCTCAGGATCAGACTGAGGCGGAGGCTTTGCCTGTAATCACTGCCTTGCTTCTTGCCCTTTTCTGTCCAGCTTCCTCTGCTCCCAGGTTCCCCCTGAGAGTGCTTCCTCAATAAAAAAATAAATCATGTGCACATGAATCCTTATCTCAGGCTCTGCTTCCAGGGAACCAGACCTAGGATGGTAACTATTACAATTACTATTATTATTATGAAAACTTTTTTATTATTGCAGTCATGCCATAAAAAGTAATTTTGATTCCTAAATAAGGTGACGATCATACTTTCTCCAAGTGGAGAGCATTCAGCACTTTCCAAAGCACTTTCCTTTTCCCCTATGTCCGTCCCTTGTTAAGATCAGATGTTCCTGGGAACAAGAGATTAAATAAAAACCCCAGTCCATCTCCTCTTCTCTTCCCTCCCCTGGCTCCTCCCAGCACAGCCAGGACCTCCTGTGTGATGATGCAGACACATCAGTCCATATGACTAAGCTTGATCCTCTCCCAACCCTCTTCCAAACAGCCATCTCCTGGGCCCCAGGCTGCATACATTCTAGCATGGCTCACCCTTAGAAGGACAAACCCTGGGGAAAGACCCCCACAGACCCTGGGTAGCAATGGTTCTGAATCTTGTCTTCTTCAAAATCCTTGGAGGGGAATCCCAAGAACTGTCAGGTTAAAATACACACTCCTGAACTGCACCCCCACACACACAGTGGTCCTGATTCAGTAGGTCTTGGGTGGGACTCAGGAATTGGTACCTAACAAACAAGTAGGTGATGCTGTTGTGCAGACCCAGTTGGAGGAGCGTGGGCCTGGAAGACCCCTGGCTCCATGGGGAGGGTCACGGTTGGAGGGGGGTCCAGAGAGGGACTGTCTCTGAGGTGCAGGTTCCAAATCAGGGCCTGGTTGCCTGGCTCTTGGGTGGTATGTTCTCGGCCATATAAGAATGTCCACAGTCATTCCAAAACTTATGAAAGGCAGAGTCTGCAACATGGCAAGAACACACTGTATCAGTCGACTGTTGCTGCTGTAACAAACTACCACCAACTTAGCAGCAAAGCAACACCAATGTGTGTTACAGTGCTGGAGGTCCCAAGTCTGAAATGGGTCTGATGGTTTTAACGTCAAAGGCTGTGTCCCTCCTGGAGGCTCGAGGGGAGAATCCACTCCTCGACTTTTCCAGCTTCTAGAGGCTGCCCCACATTCCTTGGCTCCTGGCCATATCAGTCCAACCTTTGTTCTATCATCACACCTCCTTCTCTGACTCTGACCCTCCTGCCTCCAAGTCCAGGCTTCTACTTTCTCCTTCCACACATCGCCCGGCCACCAGGTGAGGAAGCTTGGGCTGGGATGCTGGAGGATGAGAAACTGCATGGATCGGAGATGAGACGTCCCAGCCGAGGTTGCCCTAGACTAGTTAGCCCCCAGATGACCTTCCAGATGCCTACAGGTGCTTCTGTGAGCCTAGCCAGACTTAGGAGGAACAACACATGTTTACTGTATTATGCCACTGCATTTTGGGGTGGTTTCTTAGGCGCAGGGGCTAACAGACACCCACCCTGAGTGGAGGTCCGGTGGGTAGTGTGGGTGCCTTAAACCAGGTCCAGCCTATGGTCTGTGTCTTACATGGTCACCACACAATACATTAAGAATCTGAGGGAAATTACTTTAAATTTCAGACTCGTAGCTTATTGTGAAATATTAGAAGAGCTCGTGGAAAGGGAGCATAAGGAGGCCTTCTGGGATACTGAGGACATGCGCGTTCTCACTCTGGGAGCTGGCTGCACCGAGTGTG
Source organism: Balaenoptera ricei (assembly GCF_028023285.1). Lineage (NCBI taxonomy): Eukaryota > Metazoa > Chordata > Mammalia > Artiodactyla > Balaenopteridae > Balaenoptera > Balaenoptera ricei. Next base: position 39,988,053 of record NC_082653.1, on the reverse strand, counting down.
TTTAGTTTGTCAAAGTCCATCAGGCTGGTTTCTGCCTTCACGGATCTTATACACTTGCTTAAACATAAGCACAGGCTACTAATGTTTGTTTGCCTTCTATGTGGCAGCCTGTGGATAAGTTACTTTACAGAAATTAGAACATGTGGTCATCATACTCATTCTACAAGATAGGTGCCATAGTCCCTAATTTATAAATGAGGGACTCGAGGCTTAACAGAGTCTGGGAAACAGAACTTTGATGTCAGTTGTGTTTTCCCCAATACATTATACTGCTTCCTGGATGGGAAGTAAGATGAAACACAAGAACCGTCAGGTGAGTTACTGAGGGTTAAATGAGAAAGTAGTGTTGAAATGCTGGCGATGTTCAGAGATCACTGACTGTTTCGATATTCACACTTTCCCCAGCTTACCCTACCCACTGATTCAGCTACTTCTGTCTTTGCTCTGGCTGTGCCCCATCCTGGACTTCTCTGATGGTGATACTTTGGGGGCCAGAAAGGTCCAGAAAGGTTCTGTAGCCACCAAAGCGGCAAAAAAGCATCGTGTGTAAGGACTCAGTAAATCAGTTAACTGTTGCACCCCTGTTGGACTGTGTGACTGCTCTCGGCGTTGTTTTTTAAACTCCCTTTTTCCCTCTATGAAATTTTCTTGGTACAGCCTGGCTGGATGAGACTACATTTGAAATAAATGAAACCACGGAAAGTATAGAGCGATCTTATAAATTATTCTCATTCACTCATTCAACAAATCATAACTCAATAGCTCCTCTATTGCTGGTGCTATGCCCAACTTTTCTCTGTATCTTAATTAATTTCAGGCACATTCTACTCAGGAATATTCTCAGCATCCTAACTTGGCTATAAAATCGGAGGCTTTGCATTGCCTTAGTTATAAATACCAGGAGGAACAAACCACATGCAGTTAACAGCATGCAGAATCTTCAGATCTGACACCCTTCCCCGTGATTGGATTGGAGTCTTATGGAAATGGACAACCCATAGACTTCAAGGCTTCTCGTTTTAGTTAAAAGAGATACAAATTGCTTCCCCAGTGCCTCTTCTCGGCGGAGCTGCCCAGGATAAAATGCTGAGGTTGCATGAATCCATCTCCAAGCAGAAACCTGAGGCAGATGTCATTATTTTTTCAGGTTGTTTTAATGGGCTTGCTTTGAAAAAACAGTGGTGTGTTTGTCCTGGGGTCCTTGGTATTTTACATTGGCTTCAGTAATGACTCTTTATGATGGCAGAGCAAGACCAGTTGAGAACCAGATGTTACTTAGACATTGATCAAAGGTTCCCTTTCACATAGGTACTTAGCTTTCTCTGCTGATATGAGCCTTTGCTATTTGCTCAGCTCAGAACACTCTCTGTTTCCTCCACTCAAGAGTTAACACACAATTACTGGCACCTGTCATGTGCCAGCTCTGAGTGGGGTCTGGGGATAAGGTGGTATGTGGATGGCAGTCACTGCCCTTGCCTTTGAGGCTGTGTTCTGCTAAAGATGCTTCTCCATCCTTCATGTCCCTCTTGAGGACTGCCCTGGAGGGCAGTCCGAGTCTTCTCTACCTCTGTGTCTCTAGTGCCTGGCTTTTGGGGTAAGGGCAACTGCTCAGCCCATATCATTGAATGAATAATTGAATGTTCCATGGGATAGTTTGCCTGGATATTATAAAAGGAACAGTCTATTTTATATTTCATAGAAAAAGCCTCAGTTTTGCTGCCCAGGGCCTAGAGAGGAAGAATAAAAAGATTGAAATACTCTCCCAGAAGCTCTTATTTCTCTTCTGCAAGGGAAAAGATGTTCCTCTGTGCATTCATTCAACAAATATTTATTGACTGCCTGCCAGGGCCCAATGGTGTTCTAGGTCTAAGACGGACATGCCCCTGCACTATCAGAGCTAAGCTACATGTGAGGAGGGGTGACAGGCATCAGTAAATAAACCAATAAATAAACAATGTAATTTGTGACAGTGATAAGTAGTACTACAAAAAAAAAAAAAAAAACCCAGGACATCCCAGGTACTATTATGTCATAACAAACCATTCCAAAAGCTAATGGCATTAAACAGACCATTTAATTATGCTCAGAGATTGGGTAGTTTGGAAATTTGGCAGGGCACAGTGGAGATACAGTCTCTGTCATGATATCTAGGGCTTCATCTGGGAAGCTTCTAAGACTGGGGTGCTGGACCACTGCAGGCTGAAGGTGTCTCATGTGCATATCTGGTGGCTGATGCTGGTTGTCACCTGGGACTTGGGTTCTGAGCACCCACTGGAGCACCTGCTCTGTGGCTTTGGCTTCGGCCAGCATGGTGGCCTCAGGGTAGCCAGCCTTCATCCATGTAGGCTCAGGGCTCCAAAAGCAAGTGTCCCAGCAGGCAAGGCAGAAACTCTATTGCCTTTATTTAACAAGTTGACTTCAGAAATTATGTGAGTTATGCAGGGTCATTTCTGCTGCATTCTATTAGTTTGAACAGAGTCTTCAAGGTTGGCCCAGATTCAAGGGGTAGGAACTTAAGTCCCATCTCAGGATGAGAGGAGTGTCAAAGAATTTGTAGGCTTGGTCTAAAACTGCCACACAGGTAATGTGAGAGTGACCAGGAAGTCAGAGAAGGCCATGCTCAGAAGGTCACTTTTGAGCTCAGATGCAAGTGACAAGAAAGCCATCCATGGGAATTCCCTCGTGGTGCAGTGGTTAGGACTCTGCGAGTTCATTGCTGGGGACCCAGGTTCAATCCCTGGTTGGAGAACTAAGATCCTGCAAGCTGCTCAGTGTGGCAATAAATAAATAAATAAATAAATAAATAAATAAATAAATGAATGAATAAATGAAAATTAATTTAAAAAAAGAAAGCCATCCATATAACAGTATGGAGGAAATGCTTTCCAGACACAGGAAACGCTGCCTACAAGAAGCAAGCATTTGTTCAGTCCCTTGAGTAGGGCACCTACCCAGCACATCCAATCACATCTAGGTGATTAAGCCTGTCTAAGGTTGAGGCTCAGTATACAGAAACCCACTTTCCCACAGATATAAGCCACATTCTCCAATATCAGCTTTATTTAAAAAATCCACCTCCATCTGCCATTTTTAAAATCTTACTTCTCAGCTAGTTCAGAACTTGGGTGGAGGAGGGATAATCCTTATTGGTATCCCCCTGAAAACTTACAGCAAGTGGAGAATTGGTCCAGGAACCTGGAGGAACATCAAGGGATGTAGTTGGTGGGTCACAGTAGCACATGGAGAAGCTTAGGATGGGGGCTGGTGGACACAGCAAATGACAGATGCCTGTGTTGGCCCTGGGGCTTGGTTGTATCATTCTGCAGTTGGGGCCTCAGTGCTATGATCCAGGCAGGTAACCTTAAGCCTCAGGTGCCAATTTCACAGGGCCTTCACCCGGATGGAGGCTTTGTCCATCGGTGAGTAGATTTATTCGTGGAAGCAAGGCTGTGAGCAAAAGTGAGTGCCTCAGCGAAGATGCTGACCGATTGCTCCAAGGCACAACCTTACCGTATGCCAGGTAGACAGCAAGCATCAGCCAAAGTCCGGGCCTGAGAAGCAAATACTACCCTGGCCTCAGCAAGAAGCAGCCTCATTAAAGGCAAGGTCTGCATGGGGTGGTCTCAGGTGAATGCTAAAGATTATATACATTTGTTCTTAGAAAACATCCATACATCCAAGGGACACTTGGGGAAGATACTTAAATGCCTAAAGTCCAGTAACAACCCATGGACACTGTATCAGTTTTCTATTGCTTTATAACCAACCTGAAAAACCTATGGATTAAAATAGATATTTGTTCTTTTTCATGGGTTTCTGGGTGGTTCTGTTGACCTGGGCTGGGCTAGGCTAAAATCTCAGCAAGGCTTGTTTGTGTATCCACTTTCCACTAACTGGTCAGCTGGGGGTTAGTTGCTAAAGAATGGCTTTGGCTGGGATGACTTGCCATTGCTCCATGTGTATCTTAGATGCTTCTGCAGGGTAGCTGGGCTTGTTCTCTCAGCAGCAGTGGGTGTTGCAGAGAGGAGTGGAAACGTCCATGTGCTGTTCAAGTTCCTGCTGTGTCCCATTTGCTACTGTCCTACCAGCAAAAGCAGATCACATGGCCAAGTTCAGAGCCAGTGTGGGCACTCAGAATAACCCAGCCATCGCCACTGACCTGCCTCTAAGGCACTAGGACCTGTTAGCTGTGGGGCTTTGTTGAGTTAGGAGGCGGGAGTGGGAGTGGTTACAGCGAAGAACTTGAGACAACTGAGGAGAGACTGAGAATCGTCATCAGCAGCCTCTCACTCCATCCCCCAACAGACTCTCTTCTAAATCAGCGTTGACCCCATATTTAAAGAATACTGCGTTGAAGGAAAGACACTGTGAGCGCACCCCAGTGCCCACATGTCTTGGTCCAGAGCTGCTTCTCCTCTCTGCCCCTGGCCAAGACCATCATGAAATCCCCAGTGACACAAAACACAGGTCTGGGGAGGACATACCCTGGATCCTGTGCCAGTTCTGACCTAACCAACTTAGTGTCTTCAAGTTCATTTTTAAAAGGAGACAGGGAAAGCACAGCACTGGGCACAGAGTCAATCACAGCCTTTACCCTTATGGTTATTATCTGGGAGGACAAGGTAAGTGGAAGAGTGGAAGGAATGAAAAGAGAGTGGGGCAAAGAGATCCATTAGCAGTGACAGGAATTAGTGGAGCTGATTTATTGATAGTAGGAAAGGGCTTGATGAATATTTAAGCAAACAGTTTACTGGGGTGAAGAAACACCTCTCTCAGGAAGGAGAGGAATTGCATGCATTTAGTGGATACTAGCCATGAAAGAAAGAGCTGACTGGTAGATGTGAGATGAAAGCTGCCCCTCCCCTTTTCCAGACCTCTCTGGTCATGTCCCCTGGGAGAGGCTTGAGGACAAGAGACCTCAGGGCTTGGGTCCTTAGGCTTGGGGCAACTAAGGGGTAATGATATCCCAGGTCCATTTTTTTCCTTAATAGGGAAAAGCTTACGCTGGAAGACTGAACAGCCAAGGCAAGTAGATACATAGCTTCTGACATTGGACAGGACTGTGCCAACCCAACTAACAAATGACACAAGGGACTTGAGTGCAGGGATGCCATACATAGGTGTGTATAGTGTGCTTGAGGGAGCCACTCACATCACGGACTATGTAAACATTGCTCTCTGATGTTGTGCAGTATACAAACTGCACAGCTGTACATGGCTGCCCTGCTTACGTGGAAACTTGTAAATTATTAAGCTAATGTGGAAATTCTCTGAGTTCCTTCGGTATTAGTCCTTTGAAACACTGACAACCTTCTCTAGATGAGGCCTAATACAAACTTGATGCAAAATTTGGAATGGTTTTTCTATCAAACAATTTTTCTTCCTGAGAATTCAGGCAGATCTGAGATTATATATGATTTCCCAGGCTCTTTTAGAGTGTTTCCATTCCATGGTTGACTTCCCATCACAGTGGAGTGAAAATGACACCCTGTGTATTCCCAGCTGTATCACTGCTACCGCTGATGTGAATGTTGTATTCTAAATGTCTTGCCTCTTGAGTTCAAGTCAATCAAAAGTGCTTCTTCCTATTCTTCACTTGAACTGCTGAAGTCTGTAAGTAAATGAAGGTGAGGGATGATTCAATCAACAAGGGAACTGTTCCAGGGAGTCCTGATATGACTCACCTAAGGCTTCACAGCCCTTCAGCAACACAACTGGGTTTAGAAGCTTTATGCCTGGCCTTCCTCCCAGGGTTCTTTCCATTGGAACTTGAAACTATTAATACATTATTTAGGCAATGATGGCTACACTAAGCTTTATATATCCATTTGTTGTTTAAATGGATGGTAAATAGAGTTGACACTGCGGAAAAATATGTCCCAAGGTCCTTTGTGAATCTACAAATGTTCAAATACTATTAAAGCTATAATTCTCAAACTAGGTGAGGGAGGTGTGAGACCAATGACCCCTAGACATTTTTGTTGGAATCATGAAGAATTGTGTATAGTTTAAGAAAAGAATAGTCAACATATCAATAGTGTTTTTAATATAAGTCATAGAATGCAAAGGTCAACAAAATCTTGACGGGTGGGAATAGAGAGAAAATAAACTGAGAGCACCTTTCAAAGGACATAATTAAAAAAAAAAAAAACAGCTTGAGTAACCGTCTACTGAAACATGCAATTTTTTCTGTATGAGACAGTAAATTGTAACTGAAAATTTTAAGTGACCCGTGCAGACTCTTGAATATTCCATAAATATAGGATTCAAGTCACAGATGTGAACTTCTGTCGAGTAAGATATTTCACTCTTTAATTTATAGGAGACTTTGACTTTCCAGCTAAGAACAGTTTCCCACATATCTTTCTTTGCATTCTCTTCATTTCCATACATGCACCAGCAGTTGAATTTCTTGGGAGAAGGGAAATTTTAAGGGAGAAGCTATTATTTGGTTGAGTTGCAGTATCACTTAGGTGTCTTTTTGTTTCAAAGAGAAAACTCCAATCACACAGGCTGGAATGATATCAGAATTTACTGGCGTAAGTATCTGTAAAGTCCAGGGGGAGAGTTGGCTTGATTCAGATATCCACACCATCATGAGGGCTATGGCACTTTCCTTCTGCAACTCTAGTGGTTCTGTCCTTGTCTTCAGGCTGGCTTCTCTCTTGACAGCAAGAAGGCTTCAAGCAGCTCTGAGGGCTTCCATCTACTTCCTTGTTGACAACCAGAAGTGAGACAGAGAGAGGTAGACAGTCAATCCTGATCTTGACATTTCACTCTGACTCCAGTAGACTGATTGTAAAAAGGGCCCCGATTCTCCATCTCTCCCTGAAACCATGCCCTTTGCAATGGGAGTTTGTAGGTCCTCCCATGATGGGAGTCTGTTTCTCCACCCCTAGAATTTGGGCCACCCTCATGACTTGCTCTAGACAACACAATACGGTAGAAGTAACAAGGGGCTAGTTCGGAGCATGAGCGTCATGAGAATCAAACATTTTCACTCCCACGTGGAATCCTGTCTCCACCATAAGAACAAGCTGTGGTTACCCTGATGGGCAATGAGAGACCACATGGAGCAGAGATAAGCCATCTCCGTTGAGACCAACCTCAACCAAGCTACAGCCAACCAACTCCCACACATATGAGAGTCCGGCCAGGAGCAGCAGAACCACTTCCGGATCCACAGCTGACCACAGACACATAGGTAAGCCCGGCTGAGGTCAGAAGAACCACACGGTTGACTTGCAGAGTTATAACAAACACTCATCGCTTAAAGCAACTGAGTTTGGGGGCAGTTCATTACATAGCAGTAGCTAAATGATACACAGATCCTCTAAGTTTGCCTTGATTGCATTGTTTTAAGTCACTTGGTCACCCCAACACCAATCACTGTGGTTGAATCTAATCCAATCAAGGCCCTCCTTGAGCTGTGATGGGGAAGTAGAAGTGGAAACCAGAAAGAACATCACAGATTATTAGGAAGGGGATAGGAGACAGCTGGGGAGTGGGGATGGCTAGGCTGTGGCAACAACCTAGCTACCACCATGGCTTCAAAAGAGCTCCCAGGTGGGTGAGGATGGAACGAGATGAGGATGATGAGGTGGCCCCCCCGGGTTGAGTGACTCTTACCCAAAAGCCAGCCTCGCAGCATATTCAGATTAAATGTCCTGCCTCAACAAAATTACAAGTTACTAACAGCCCTGAAATTTCTGGTTGCTTGAAAATTCTTGAAATGAACATGTCAAATCCACCAATGTCAGCGTTTTAAGTACTAATGGTTTCTCACATGCCATATAAAAAATTATTAAGAGGACAAATTCCATGTCTTTTAAGCTCAGAAAGCCTTCAAAGAAGAGAGCTGATCGCACTAAGTAGGGCACATTTTCCCACGAGTGTCCAACGCAGACTTTCAAGGCCCATAACTCACACATCATTTTCTTCAGGAGCTTTGTGCAGTCAGGGATTCCTCCCTCAATACGTATCAGTTTTATGTCATGAAACCGCCTTGTAACAACTCATTTTGGAGTTAAGTTAAAACACCATCAGATTTTGCTGAAATTTGCTTTTTAAATTTTCTGTTCTAGGCTTTTTTGAAATGCAACTGGAAAAAGGTTAAAATCATGCTTAACATTAAAAAAAAAAAAAGGAAAAGAAAGCATATGCAATATAAGCATGCTAACCTGACAGGTATAAATGTTGCAAAAGAATCACCCAGGACAAAATCAGCAATGGCAGTCGGACTTTAAAGGGCAAAGAGCCACCACTAAGGGAAGAGGAATACTATTTCTTTCCAGCTGGGGGAAGAGATAATCATGGGGTTTCTGCATGTCCACATCCCATGCACTGCATTTTCTCTTTTGAATCTCCCTTCTGCTTTTGGAAGAAAAAGAGCTAAGGCATGTGTGTACTGGGAGAAGTGAGCTGCAGTCCTAAGAAAACAATTTAAAGGCATTTTAAAAAGAGTATTTGTAAGCAGTTAGGCTTTTATTACTAGACAGCATACCATAGCTCAGGGAAAGCCTCTGGCAACCAATGAAAGAAGGTAATTCCGAGGAATTTTGGTGTGAAAACTGGCCAAATAGATTGGAGTGGATTTAACATTAAAATTCTGTGGACACTTAAGGACTCATTAAAACTTAAGGAAAATTGGATTAGATTAAACAGCTGTGGAAAACAGGGACGTGTGAATAAGGGGTTTGTCATCTTGAAAACGTTCCTATAACTTGACATATTTAAAGCGACCTTAGTAGATTGTTGTGGTACATTAACCATATCAATAGCCCCAATTCATCACAGTTGCCTATATCCAGGCCCTTAAGTATTACCCTCCTGAGATTCTGTGCTTAGACATGTGATGCTCTTTGGCCAGTGGGGCAGTAGCAAACCTGACACACATAGAGGCTTTGAAAAGTGCTTGTGTGTTTTCTCTCTCTCTTGGATCCCTGTCACCCTCATGTTTACAAGCCCAAGCTCGCCTGCTGGAGTCACATGAAGCCCACAAAGTCATCTCAGGTTTGAACCCATGAGAATATTGCATCCAGAGAATCTGTGAGAAGATACAGTCTTAAAATCTTTAAAGGATCTTTTGTCTGACCTTGCCTCTGCTACTAAAACCTGTATTAGTTATTGCTTGGGACATAACAAATTACCCTATAGTGTAGGTAATTAAAAAACAATAAACATTTATTATCCCATGCAGTTGCTGTGGGTCAGAAATCTGGGTGCAGCTTAAAGGGGTGGGTATGGTTTGGGGTCTCTAATAAGGTTGAAGTCAAGATGGGTGCAGGCAGCTGAAAGCTTGACTAGGGCTGGAGAACCTGCTTCTGAGACGGCTAACTGGCAAGACACGTGTCAGGACACCTCAATTCTGCACCACTTGGATCTCTCCATAGAACAGCTTGAGTGTCCTCACAACATGGCCACTGGCCTCCCAAGAGTGAATGATCCAAAAAAGCAGCTCAGAAGTTATGGTGTCTTGTATGACCTAGCTGTTAAAATCACATGCCATTATTTGTGCAATATTCTATTGGTTTCATAGATCAGCCCATTCAATGTGTGTGGAATCTCACAGTGATTTGAATACAAGGACATCTGGGAGGCTGATTGACACATGTGATTTTGCAGATTTAGATCTACAAGTCAGTGCTCAAAGAACTGTGTGTCCTTCCAGATCAGGCTCCTGTATTACTTGAATGTTCTCTCACCTTACCAGCTTGCAGGCCCCAGGGAATGAGGCTTCAACAGTTTGTCCTAAAGTCTGTAGGCTCACTGGCTACCACAGCCAAATGGCAAGATCTCAGTCCATACATTTTCTTATATTTCTCTAGTGGTCACCAGCGTTGGCAGTGGGTAGTCTTATTTGTTTCATGTTTAATTCTTTCTAACCTCTGCTTCTGCAACTGCAGTTGCCTCTCATACCCTACTGGTCCACGTGGCTGTTTCTGCATGGATGTGTCTTGGGCACCTGTTCTCTCTGATGCTACTGCTGCTGCTGCCCCTGCTACCCGAATCTCCATCCCCAGATGCTCTGATATTGAAGAGGTTTTCAGTGGGTCATGTTCTCAGAGCCACTCCCTGAGTTCTGGTGCTCACCTCTCTGGCTGAATGGAAGGAACCCTATTTCACTTCATGTGAGTGCATGCATGCATGCGTGTGTGCGTCTGTAGGTGTGCAGAAGTGCATGGTCCCTTAGTGAAATGTATTTCCCCATTTTAGTCTACACCTCCCTCCTTACTATGATGCAGAGGAACCCCCACCAGTTGTAGCTTTCACACTAAACCTAACATTTCTTCTCCCCTCTCCCAGCTGAAACACTGAGAATGACCAATAACTTTCCTTACTAATGGAAATTTTCTTTTCCCCTCTTGACCCCAATGCCACTTCCTGCAATCTGCCTTCAACTGTTTCATCCTTCAAGTCTATCTGCTGTGTCTCTACATGTCTGAACCTTGATTGTAATTCATAAATTCTTATTCCCTTTCTAGTGCAAATAGATATATCTATTTGATAGATAAATCTTAATAATATCGAAAGTCTTTGTTGTAATATCTTATAAAATTGTTTAAAGCAACTGAATTTTGGGATGATTTGTTACACAGCAATAGCTAACTGATACACAGATCTTCATAGAGTGAATTTACATTCTGATTTTTTATTTTATTGCCTGTCCTAGCATTAGATTATTTCATGTGTACGGAACTTTTAGTTTATAGACTTATTTTAAATGAGAACTCCTCCCCCAAGACACACACCTTCCTTTTATGTGTATCCCTCCCTGTCTGATGTTTTACAGTTGCCTCCACCTGGACCTCTACTCCCACAATTCAGAACTAGATATGAGATGGTGATGCAGAGTCAGTGGGGGCTCAGCTCCTGGTCTCAAGGCTGTGTCTGTGCCATCCACCTACCCATTCCTACACTTGCCAGCAGGACAAAGCAAGGCAAAGCTCTTCCCCACGGATCCCCTTAACCCTTGCAAATCAACCAAGGGGACATGCCTACCTAGAACCCTTGCTTCAATCTCTGTATCATGTAGTATCTGGTTTTCTGGAATTCTCTGTCTTCATGGCCTCAAGTTCACTTCCTCATGAGGACAGCCCAGGCCAGGAGTTGTGCACCTCTAGGCCCCAGGGTTGGCCAAAGGGTAGCTTTTTGGTGTTGGACTGGGATGGACAGAGTTGAGTGTGTGGGCTAAGGAGATGACACATGAACAAGGAGACTCCTTGTGCTACAAGATAAACACAGGGTTCTAGGAGAAAAGGTGTGGGCTGTGGGCAGGAGCCCAGGAGCTGGGGACCACCTCTCCTCCACCACCACATTCCCTGGTGCAGAACTCTGAGGGGTTAAGGATTCAAAATTTGAACCTGGCCTTGCAGATTGCTACAAAGTCGTTATCTGTCAAGGTAGAATGCTAGAACATATTTTATTTAGCCGTTACTAGATTTATAACTGTTAATATTTAGACACATAATATGCAGGTAGCCATTTGTACAATTGCCCTGGGCCGTATAACTCTTTGGGTTGGGCATGGCTAAATGGAGGGTCTGAGGTGGAGGGGCTGGTGGTGCTACTTCCAGAAGCCAGAATATCTCAGACTCAACTCCAGTCCACATAAACTCTCGTTGCACTTGTAATTAAAATTTGTTAAAATTAGATTATGTTGCCACCAGGGGAACTGTAAGAATGCCCTAATGAAATCATGATCTAAACGTCCAGGCTTCTCCCAGATATGATTAACAAAGATCAAGAATGTAGAATGCTTTTCCCATTTAATTAAGTATTTTATGAAGTAGGAGTCTTCACTTAAGCAACTAAGCATAAATGTCAATCCCTGCATTTAAGTGGATGCATAATTTTTTTAAAATTCAAAAGTCCCTGCATTTAGGAAAAACTTTGTCTGAGTTATATGATGCCAGAGGTGGGCTGATCACAGAGAACCCTTTGTCCACGTGTAACTAAAAAAGCCAGGTTTACTTTCAAACATGCTTTCAGCTGTAAGTTATTGGAGTGGGTCTTGCCAGCCTTGCTAATTAAATTTAGGGGTAAAATGGTCTGTGCCTAGGTATTACCATGCCACGTATGAGCCCTTTGATCCAATTCCTACCACAATTTAACTTAATTTTTATTATGCAAATTTTCAAACATACACAAATACAGATTGTACAATGAAATACATGTGTCCCAGTTCAAAGATTATCAACATTCTCTTCAATTTTCTGTTTGGTGGTAATTCTACAGTTCCACAGTTTTCAAACTGAATCCTCTTGTTGACTGAAGGCAATGAGTTTCTTCTTGGTTTGGGATTGTTTTGACTTTATTTCTTTATTTTTCTTTATTTATTGTGCCACCTGTGTGATTCATCTTTCTTTGTGCCATCAGAAGGATGAGGACTGGGGCCAGCACATAAATAAATGATTTCATCCCAGTTAGGGGTTTTCACAGAACTCTTGTTTGGACACTCTTGCCCCCCCCATTATTGTGCAAATGTCTCCATTGTTAACCAGAAAGGAAAATGCTTCTGGGAAGAAATTGGAAAGATGACATCAATTTAACACTCCCTTTGGGGGTTAGCTCAAAATGACAGGGCAGCAGGAAGCAGTAGAAAAAGCTTCCCGCACAGGAGAAACTAAATGATCCTGAGAGCTGCTCCCAATCAGGCGTGGTACTGACTAGGTCCTGATAATGACCTATGAAAGACTGCTTTCTGGTGGCACTTGTAATTCGTTTTTCTAACCAGGGCGTCTTAGTGGGAGTTTGGGAAGACTGCATAGTTACTACGTAAATGGCAGGCATGTGGCAAAGCCCGAGAACCAGCTCCTTTTATTTATTTAGGCTGTAAGAAGCCACGTGTCCTGTCTTTCCTTGTCCACGGGCCGGTCGGGGATCAGGGGTCTGGCTCCAGTGGCCTCTGTCCCCACCTGCCCTCATCACTATGACAGGGAGTCTGCGGCCTCTTCCACGGCTCTCCCCTCCCTGTTCTCCCACCCACGGTGAAGTGCTCTTGTACTGTGAGGCAAACGCTGTTCTGCAAGAGAAAACTCCCTCACCTCCACACCTGTGCTGATGAAGGTGGGGATGGGGGTGGGGCGGGAATGGGCTGGATTGCCCAGGTTCAAGGGTGAGAGCTGGGAGCCAGTGAGCACACACCTGTGCTGATGAAGGTGGGGATGGGGGTGGGATGACGACACCACTGAGGAAAGAAGGACAGCAAAGGGAGGGAGGTGTGCAAGCCGAGAGGGCCTCTGGCCCCACCGTGGGAGGCCGACTTCACCGGGCCTGAGGCGTGGGCCGTCTCAGAGCAGGAAGGAAAACTCGACGCCGTCCTCTGATGCTGCCACGAGCCGGACTTGGTTCTTTCTGGTGAAGGACACAGAGTCCACACATCTTTTCAGCTGCTCCAAGGCCTGACGGCAACGCTTCACAAAAAAGGAGCCAAGGATGGCGTGGTTTCCCGCCTCAACCTCTGAATGGCTGCTGGGTCTGGCCTGCACTCTGGGCCCTGTTTGGAGGTCCAGAAACTGAAGAGCCCTTGAGAAACAGCCCTGAGAAGGCCATTCATGGGACTCTAGCGAAAGGCTTGGCAAGCCGACAAAGGCTCCTTACAGAGAGTAGGAGGTGGGCCAGGGAGGTCTAAGGCAGCCGTGTCCCCAACCCCCTCGGCTTGTCCACTACTCAGTGTCACTCCCTCCACCCAAGGAAGTTCACTGCTTTCCTTTACCCTCCTTCCAAAGACTTTGCCTCTCAGAGGAAACGGTAGGTCAGTCTCTGTCTCCTCGCCCCACGGCCCTTTTCCTTCCCTGACTTATTTTGCCTGCACCATCCTGATTCTAGTCACATCCGTGCTCATTTCCGAAGCTGTCATGAGTTGGAGGCCAAGGTGACCTGTGTATGTGGAAGATTTGGTTTTCTCAATCTAATAACTGTTTACCTGGAAAGGTGGAAGTTTCTCTGCAGTTACAGGGAAGAGCTTAGTTCATTTCTTTCCTGACTTCTGAACTCGGTCTGAATAAATGAAACACTAGAGAACGGCAGTAAAACCCACCACAAACATCCAAAATCCACCCCAAATAAGAGTTTTCTTGCACATTTGGTCAGTCAGGACATGGGAATCTTACTGGAAATGGCTGCAGTCTTCGCTCTGCTTGATTAAGCTTTCTCGGGAGCTGTCTGTATAGGGACGTGCCTTTCTCCTGAGTGGAGTGGAAGGGGGCAGGGAAGGGGGATGAGAACCTTAAACATTGTGTAGCTGGGAAGAGGTTTGGCCTGGGAGATGCTCAAATTCACCCCAGGTTTCTGATTGGGTGGATGACAGCCAATCTCTGGGAAGCCACCGGGTCCCGAGGCTCCCATTCAAACTGGATGTTATCTCCAACCCCACTGTACCTACAGTCATGGGACTTTTCTAAGGGGAAGCCTGATTTTTCTAAGGCATGAGCTGCTTCTCTCTTGATTTCTGATAAACCCATGCGGCAGATAAATCTGACATTTGAGGAAGGAATGCAGTTCTTCCCCAAATTTAGCAACTCTTTCAGCAATAGAGGCTCTGGCTGGTTACTAATAGTAACCAAGTACAGTTCGTCCGTGGGGAATGCAGGATCTGGGATACTTCACCAGTTAAAACTTTCTGTACTGCGGGAGGGGAACAGAGAGAAAGCAGGGGCTCTGACAAGGGAGGGGTTCCTCAGAGAAGAAAGGGACGGAAGCAGAATCAAGGGCATTGCCACATTTCCCCAAAGACCGGGGAGTAAAGAGCTGACTGACAAATGCACGTGTGAGGTGACAAAGCAGTGTTACAAAGGCCACACGGGACACTTGTTCGGTGATACGGTCACAAAAGACAGAGCCGATTAAGCAAGTGCTCGCCAAACAAACCGTAGGAGTTCAGGTGATGTGCCCAGGCCACCAGCGGGTGGGCTCTCCCTAAACTTTTCCACCTGCTGAGCGTCTCCTGGGTGGGTTCCAGGTCAGGGATTCCTGAGGAGATGAGAAAATGAGAAGCTCCTAGTAGAGAAGCTGTGTGAGATTTCCTGCTCACCTGAGACCCCATCCTTTCTCCCTGCTCCAGCCAACCCTCTATATCTATCCCCCAAGGGTTGGCTGCGCTGTTATATCCACATCCAACTCCCTCTTCCCTTCCTGACCCTCTGAGGGCCAACACTCCCCATCCTCCTGTACCTGGAAGAAGCTCTTGGACCATCTTAGGTCTTCTGGGGTGTTGCTGCTAATGATGATGAAGACACACAGAGGGAAAGGCTCCTTACCATCCACCTCCACAACCTTTACTTGTTTTACTAGGGCCTGGCTTCTGAGTACAACCGTACAGCAGTGCTAAGGGGGATGTAAACAGAGCGGAAGTGATGCTATAAGTGACAAGACAATCTTGCACTGAGGTGTGTACTAACTCCAGGTGAAGGCTCCAGTTTGAGGAGCGGGAGATGATAGGGGGGCAAGATGTGGTCTGAGGAGAAGCTACAGCTGTGCGTGGAGGATTCGGGACAAGAAACACCTTCTTGTTAGCAGAACCAACTAGTTACCTGGGGAGGAGACCTGCTAAGTGAATGTTTGGGCAGTTTATGCTGTGAGTACGAGAAAGGGATTCCTTCTCCTCTCCCCTATAAAACAGTCATGTTCACTACTGCTTTTTGCTCAAGTGGATTCTCCGTGGGCAACTTCAGCGGGAATTGAGTCTGGGGTCCAAGTTCGAAGGAGCACAGTGTGTTCACGTGGGCCCCTCCAACATTCAGGTGAAATGCTGTGGCCGCCTGATGGCATAAATGACCCAATCAGCCACCCCCTCCTTATCCACAGCCTTCACCACATGACTTTGCTGCCCTTTTCAGTAAAGAGGTAGAGTCTAATTCCCCACCCCTTGCATCTGGGTGGCCTTCTGACTTGTTCTGGCCGACAGAACACAGCATAAGTGATGACGTGCAAGTTCGGAGACCAAGCCTCAAGAGGCCTTGCACGTTTCCTCCTGATGCAGGTGACTTTCCTGTGCCTCGGCCGTCGCCACGAGACCACGCCTGGGCTAGCCTTCTGGAGGATGAGTGGCAATCGGAGAAAAGCCACCCCAGCCAACCCTCACACGTGAGGCCAAGTCAGCAGAGCTGCCAAGACAGCCCGCAGCTGTTCCGAACATGGGAGCATAAATGTATTGCAGTGCTACACTGAGCTTGTGTGTGTCTGCTATGCATTATTTGTATTTGTATTATTTGCATTATATGTATTATTTGTATTTTGCCTTTGTACTTTAACAAATGTAGTTTACGTATGTCATTCTGGGGGTCAGGTTGGAGGTAAGAAGAAGAGAACAGGGAGTGGGGGCTACAGAACAGGCGGGGCAGGGGCTCTACCAGGACCAGGGGGCGGGAATATCAGCCTGGGTTTGGAGGCTGGGAGAGGAGGTCCCGCAGGCCGAGTGGCCAGCACGTACTTGAAGCAAGCGGAATGTTAGAGAGACAGGGCTCAGAACTGGAGTCCCCAACATGGGCAGGCACTGAGACCAGTTAATGGTGATCAGAACTGAAGCAGGTGGCAATGGTCCAGTGGGCCAGCGTTGGGACCAGACACTGATGAAAGGGCTGGGGCTATGAACTCAGGGGTGCAGGTGGAGGGCTGGGGGGTACAGAGAGATTGACAAAGAGTGAGCTCAACAAACAGAGCTCAGGGTCAAGAAGTCAGGGAGTCAGAGGCTGGGCCTTCCGAAACCCCTAGTTTATTTCATCCACTAATGCAGACTGGGGTTGTTTGGGGTGAGCTTCAGGGTTCATGGGTTCGGAACATAAGCATCAGACTGATTTCAGGGTGTGCGTGTGGTGCCAGAGCCCCCAGCAGGGAACAGGGTGCTGAAGCTAAATGTCCATGTGGGTGTATTTTTTTCAGCACATTTTCTACACCAGGGGTTCTCAACCTTTCATGGGCATCAGAGTCCCTCATACCTGCTCTCAGCTTCACATAAACGCGACTGGCCCCTGAATGAGAATCTCTGGGGGGTAAGGCTCCTGAGGGCTTATTTTGCAAAGCAGAGAACCCAGAACAAGGGACCAGAAACTAACTTCCAGGAAACCAAGGCCCAGCACTGGCTCAGGACTAGGTAAGCCTACAGATGGAGGACATCGTGGGGAGGGCAGGTGGAGAGCCACCCACAGTGGGGGACACGGACTCGGAGATGCCGGGGCTTCTGACACACCTGTGTTTACCTGAATAAAAACAATTCGCCCTTCAAATATTCCCTGTAATATTCACATCACTCATAATGAAGGTCAAACCTGCTTTCAACACACAGCAAATAATGTCAAAGCTAAAACTGATTTTAATCCCCAAATACTTGGAGAAGGGGTTATATCCAAAATTGTCTAAGACTGTAAGCCAAGAAAAAAGAGCTTATTTTGACTCCAGCAGAACTAGCAAAGGCGACATTCTTTCACCTGCAAAATGACTCCTCCTGGAAGATGTCTTCAAAACATCTTTCGAAAACCCGCTGTGTACTCTTTTACAGAGTAATTTTCTGAATCCTAATTTCCTAGCTTTGAAGGCATCTGACATGCTAGAATCCACCTACCTCAGTTGTCTCTCATTAACATGACAGAATTTAAATACTTACTAGACATACAGCTAAAATATGAGAATTCTTCAACAATATAGCTCTTTGTAACTTTATATACTCCCTATTGGCCATAGTTTATTTAAAAGAACAGCAACAAAATGACTCTTTAATTGTCTGCATTGACAACTTTTTAAAAGTGTGTGTAAACTAAAACTGGTTCGCATAAAGGCACATATGAGGGAAATGCATGGGTTTAATTTGTGGCCTTTTATATTTTGTTTCACTTAACACTTTTATGATACTTCCTGTTTGCCAGGTACTGTCACAAGTGCTTTAGAAATATTAATCATCATAATAACCCTATTAGGAAGCACTATTATTACTGCCGTCTTTCTTGAGGAAACTGAGGCTTAAGTAAAAGAAGAGAGGTTAAGTAACTTGCCTGAATTCACATGCAGCTAGAGCTTCAAATCCAGGCAGTCTGCCTGCAGTCTAAGTTATAAGCCAGCACCCTAAGTTGACTCTCTTTGTTTTTCCTTCTTCCTAAAAGAATCTTAGAATCAAGGGTGGGTACCTATAAACCATCTACAGAGGATGGTAGAGTAAAAACTGTTTTCTTTCCCTTTCCATAAGGTTAAATATAAAGCAAGAGGCTTCATTCCAACTTCACAAGCTCCCTTTTGACTGGATGTCACAGCCACTGCAGCCTGGTTGTCTCTCCTCAATGTTTCTAGAATCTTCATCCTTCTCTCCATTTCCCGCCCCCCTTTGATCTTTGCTTGCATTACTCACAGCCCTACCCTCTCCTCCTGCCTCCAGTCTAATCCAGTCTACCCTTCCCTAAGTTCAGAAAGACGTTTTTAAAACACGAAACTGCTGTCTCATCTCAAACCTCTTCAATGTCACTGCTTTTTCCTGTGGATAAAAGCCAAATAATTCAGCCCAATATGTGAAGTGCTCCATGTTCCTACCCGGTTCATCATCCAGCTCCAAGGCTGGCACACAGCAGATGGCCTCGTTCTCCCACGGGTACCCTTTACTTGAGCCATATCCAGCTGTTCCCAATCCTATCCCCCTGCTGTTTCTCTCCTGGAATTCCCTTCATCCCTATCCCTTCCCTCTAATTTGTGTCATCAGTCTACACTAGATAATTCTGCACTAGATAATTCTAATGCATCCTTCAAAACCCAGCTCAAGCATCACTTTTTCTTCCACCCAAGGCTGATTGGTCCACCCAAGGCTTTCCATTGGTCCCATAGTAGCCAAGCCATTTCTCTACTGCCCCTTAACCCTACTGGTTTATTTCTGTACCGGCCCCTCCCTGACACATCACTCACTTAGATGGGTGCTACTCAAAGTATGATCTGCGGACAACAGTGTCGGTCAGCATCATGTGGACGCTCCTTGAGAGGCAATTTCTCAGGCCCCACCCAAGACCAACCCAATCAGAAGGCAGAGGTCAGCAATGCACAATCCTCTGTGCTAACAGCACAGCAGCACTGCACTGGACCAGAAGCTTCTGAAAGCACTCACCTTGTCTCCTAGCACCTCTTACTGCCTGGGATGAAACAAAGAATCCACGAATGATCAATCAATGAATGAACGTTGAATTAATCCTCTGAATGATTCATTAAACCTGATGTGTCTTTCCTGGGGAGCTACATTATCCAAGAAACAGTAAATACTAAAAACTCTTTAGTCCACTTATGCCTCCAAATATTCTTAGAATTGAAATTTTTCTTGAACTTTGAATTGGATAAGGCTCAGGTGTTCTGAGGGTTTGTTTCAGCACTATTGGAAGAGATGCTGAAATTACTTTTAAGTTTAGGGCTGGTTAAGGCATGCACAAAAGTGAAAATTCCATAAGATGCACAGAATGTCTCTCAAAAAGTACATTTTTATGTATTCTACTATATAGCAGAAGGTAGTACCCTCCATTTCAAGCTTTGAAAGATTGTTTGAAGCTTCCTTAAATAGTCATTATCTTCCCTTTGATTATATTTTGAACATAATAGTTTAGGAATGAAAATGCAAATTGTACAGCCACAGTAAAGACTGCTATATATCATATTATTTCACAGACTTTTCCAGTTTCTCACAAAACAGTCTTCATGCTGTATGCTATTGCAGCACTTATTAAAATTAACAAGGCCTACAATGAGGTAACACCTCACACCAGTCAGAATCGCCATCATCCAAAAGTCTAAAAGTAACAAATGCTGGAGAGAGTGTAGAGAAAAGGGGACTCTCCTACACTTCTGGTGGGAATGTAAGTAGATGCAGCCACTATGGAAAACAGTATGGAGGTTCCTCAAAACACTAAAAATAAGAGTTGCCATATGATCCAGCAATCCCACTCCTGAGCATATACCTGGACAAAACTTTAATTGGAAAAGATACATGCACCCCTATGTTCATAGCAGCACTATTTACAATAGCAAAGACATGGAAGCAACCTAAATGTCCATCAACAGATGAGTGGATAAAGATGTGGTATATATACAATGGAATAATACTCAGCCATAAGAAAGGATGAAATAATGCCATTTGCAGCAATGTGGATGGACCTAGAGATTACCATATTAAATCAAATAAGTCTGAAACAGAATACCATATGGTATCACTTATATGTGGAATCTAAAATATGACATAAATGAACTTATCCAAGAAACAGAAACAGACTCACAGACAGAGACAGACTTGTGGTTGCCAAGGGGGAGGGGGTGGGGGAGTGATGGATTGGGAGTTTGAGATTAGCAGATGCAAACTATATGGATATACAACATAGTATATATAGTATATATATATATACTATATGGATACTATATGGATAAACAACAAGGTCCTACTGTATAGCACAGGGAACTATATCCAATATTTTATAATAAACCATAATGGAAAAGAATATGAAAGAGAATATATATATGTATAACTGAGTCACTTTGCTGTACAGCAGAAACTAACGCAACATTGTAAATCAACTATAATTCAATAAAATAAATTTTTAAAAAATTAAATTAAATTAACAAGGCCACTAGGATGACTTATTTTTAAAATTTTCCAGGTACAATTTCATTCCTCTAAAACAAATTGATGTAAAAGAGATAGTCTATTAAATATAAACTGTTCACCTAAGTCATAAAAACAAAAAATACACCTTAATTTTGAAATAATTTTCTGTACTACTGTTGCATTAAGTGAAAAATTCATCCTTAAATTCTAAAGCACAGCCTCTCTTCACAGCACTTAGCTTCGTTACTACCAAGAACAGCTTAAAGAGGAATCAGTAGGAGCAAACTAACATTTCAGTGGTAGTAGTCTAATGGGCAACTTTAATTATGTCCTGTACACAAAGTACATATTTGACAAAGTAAAGGGTGGGTGTTTTGTTTAACTATGTATCTTGAAGTGAGGAACTTGTTAGAAGATCAAGTATAAAATAGTAGCATCTACTGGCAAAACTGCTGTCCAATGGACATTTAAGTAAACAGGCAAATAGAAAACTACCATTATAAGGACATTTAAGATCTGCATAAATAGGAATTGCACCTTCCCCACCACCCTCACTCAAAAAAGGCTCAGAAGAAGAAACAGAGGGCAGATGCCCAGTTGGGAAAAGGTACCCAGTGATTCTTCAGTGACTGATCTACAGATGCTAGTGTCTTACACTGCTTGGTGTGTGACAAGGTGAACCACTGTCTTCCTCTCTTCCTCAAAAGTATTTTCTTCTCACCTACCTGACCCTATCTTGGTTGAGAAACTTTTCTCACCAGTGCTTAGGTTGGTTATGGAAATAAACTAAGAGGTTCTATTGTTGAAATTTTCCCCTGGTTTTAGTTTTGTTAGATGATCTATTCTAAAAAGTGGAGGATAACATGAAGTTTTGAGCAAAGGAAGTAGGTGGTCAATAAATGTAAATGGCTCAGAAAAAAATGCTGAAATCTATTAATTATTGATAGAAATCAAAAGCGTAGTCATCTACTGCAGCATCTCAAAGGCACGTGCAGCCCTCTCTAACAAACACTTAAGGTACCCCCGGTTTTCAGGGCCACTTGCTTGTTTCGGCCTCTAAGTTTCATGCTATTTAGTTCCTCAGGAATGCTTTTCTCCTTCCTGTTTTTTTCCCAAGTTTAAGTCCATGGCTTTTGTAGGCAAGCCGAAGAGTCAACTGGGAAGAAAGTGTAATTTCAATGACATTTTGATCCTGAGTGCCAACAGAAGAGGAGGATCATTTCCAATTGTCTTGGGATATTGAAAACAAACACATGTGGATTAAGTTTAAAGAGCACCAGAAGAGATAATGACTAAGACTTTCCTGGATTAAAGATCTTTGCAATCCAGGTTGTATCTGTAATTACGCTGATGAGAATGGGTATTTCCAGTTCTCTTACTCTTTGGAATAATTCCAAAAATCCTTTGAGTAGGTATGCTATAGAAACTGAACTATGAGTAGATGAAGTAGTTAAGCAAATACACAGGGTTTCATAATAAACTCTAGTATAAAAGTAACAGAAAGCTGTGGTAAAAAAAAAAAAAAAATGTACGTGTGTGTATAATTATATATGAGTGTGTGTGTGTATATATGTACTTGATATAGGGAAATATAATGGAAAACTAGTTGAGGACATAAAAATTATATTCACAATTGTATTATGACATTTATCTTTTTTATTCCTAGATGTAAGCAATTATAACAAAGCAGGAATAAGCAGCAGCACTGGTCACATCTAAAGCTAGATGTGATCTGGTGTCAACAGCCCAGAGTACAGGGAGATCTACAAGACATTTGAGCAACTCTACCCAGAATGCCAGCCAACCACAAACTCCATTCCTGGAATATAAATGTATCCATTCACTCCCTCTCATCAACTTAACAGTCAGGCTTTCCACAATGCAACTGATTAACATATTCATTGTTCTTGTATGCTTTTGCCTCACATTTTTACTTCTTTAGGGATCAAGGATATGTGAATAACTTAGCAAACAAATGCTCCTGAAAAAACCATCTTTGTAAAATATAAGTGGCACCAAAAGTGCCAGAATGAGTTTTTTTTTTTTTTTTTACTATTTCAAGGGACCTACAAAAATGCTAAGGAAAACAAATCTATGAACCAGTTTTATTTTATTTTCACTTAACATGATTATATACATTCATGTGTCTAACAAGATCTGCACTGTTACATTAAAAATACAGTACAATAACATTCAACATGAGGTACTTCATATTTATATATTTTTCCTTCATAAATAATGCTGTAAGCTACTGAATTCAAGCACACTGATGCACAAGTGGCTAGTGTCTTGAATTAGCGAGCTTATTTAAACACCTTAAAAAAAAAGACAGTTCAGTGCAACAGTTATGTAGAAATTAGATCATTTACTTAAATACTATATTAAGATATGCTTAAAGAATGTTACATTAGAACTGCTAGCCTAGTTCCCCTTATCCCCAGGATATAAACAATGACAACGACTGCCAGATACATTGGGAAAAGCATCTATAGGGCATTGTTTAATAAAGTTGCGTTTATACACTACAGTTGCCCGCCTTGTCAGAACAATGGTTTCTAGTTTTAAAAGCTACAAAATTTGAGATTACCAAAGAAAATAAAGCAAGCACATTAGCCTTAATTCCATGTCATTGAAAATGCAGAAGGGAGAATAGGATTTAAAAGATAAAGTTTTCTTGTTTTAAATACAACTTTCAAATTTAACCCACAGATCTTGGCACCAGCCAATCAGATGATGGATGGGTTTTGTTTTTTTTTTTCTTTTTCAGGTGACAGTAATTAATATAAAATTAAGTTCTTCCACACCTAGTGTACAGGATCTCACGTGGCTCTCACCCAGCGGTTCCCCAGCCTCTGGAGGGCAGCTACTAACAGGAGCACTGACCATGGGTGTTACTGAATGAACAATCTTCACTCTAAGGTTATCACATCCACCGCCAACAATCTGATATGATGAAATTAGTGCTAAATAAAGTTTCTTCTCCTCTGGCTTAAAAATGAGTGCCTTCCAATTGGGTATATAGTCTACCAATTTGCAAAGTAACTATGAGTTACCGAAATGTTTAACCATAATTTATAAATAATACCCTTTGTAGAAGCATTTTTTAAATTGAAAACATACCTTTATTTCATAGTTTGCCAAAACTACTGTCATCTTGCTAATAAGAAATAATTGTTAGATAATTTTGGAAAGTTGTCCTGGGAATACTCATCTATAATCACCATGATAGCTTTTGATCATCTGCGCTAACACACATAGGTAATGGTAAAGGTGATTAAAACGTTTCCCGTAATCCAGTGTTCTCCTCCATCAGGGAAGCTGGCCGAAGCAACAAGCCCACGTCTACAGGGGGACAAGTGGCCCAGAAGCACAGGCAGTCACTCACTGGGGCCCAGCTGGGGCCAGCAGGGGGACCATTTCTGTCCCAGCCCTCACTGACCAGGCAGGGAGGAGACAACTCCTGAGCTGGCACGCACCTGAACGCGCACGGGCACCCACGCACACACCCACCCCAGGACTAACCCCTGCTCCAGAGCCAGCTTCGGGCTCACAGAGCAGGAGAAGGAGGCGGCCAGCGACCACACTCTGGGTGGCGGGGAAGCCATCTCAGGATCACGCTGGGCAGAAAAGCTGCCCAGAAACACATGGATACCTCAACTGGGAGTGAACACAGTGGACACCACCAGGGTCACGGGCACTAAGCCAGCACAAGCCTTCGCTGAAGGAGAATGTTTTGATGAGCTTTTCCCTCCTTTGTTTACATTATCTGTGGACAAATAAGAGAGCTGGATGTGATGCTGAGGCAGTGACTATTAGGTATCATCAAGTGTATCGCTCTAGACCATTTTCTAAAAACCCTGCAGGCATATATTGGCACTTTAAGATGGCCAGAGGCCAGATTCTAGCAGTCCAGGAACAGGACAGAATTATAATTAACTAAGAAGATACAATGTGGTCAAAGTAGATCTGGTGAAGTACATTTCAGATTAAAAAAAAAAAAAATCAATTAATAAAATATCTTATTACATTAACATGTGGTGCTACAAAACTAATTGTTATTCTATTCATCTAAAGAATTGTTTGGTCCTCTTTTTCATGGGAAAAAGGGAATAGGAATGCTATACAGTACAACTTTTGAAAACCCGCAAATGGCAGGGATCAGAATCTAAGCAGGGAAAAGGGTCTGACTTTTTCAAACTCTGTATTATAATATGTCATCAATTAAAGTATTTGTCGTATGGGACTTTTTTAGGCTTCCTTTTAAAACTGTTTTAGTTTAAATTAATAGGCCTGCAACTTTTTCCTAATGACAATAAAATTTTATAATTTAGTTACTTCTAAAAGAAGTCTCTGTACTGCAATATTCTGTCTTCTGAACTAAAAGAATATAAATCTGTTTGTAGCAAAAGTCATGACCTAAAACTTCAAATTTCTTACTTGCTTACTTTACATTGACACTTTGCAGTTTAAAATTTAACAATCTTATGAATTTAGGATTTAAGAAAAAGCAATGCCCAAAAGTAAAATATTTAAAAGGAAATAAAATAAGAAGGTAAAGGTGACTACTGGGTGACTACTGTCTACTTTCTAAATTATTAATTATGAAGCAAAACGTCTTTCAAAATTGTACACTGAGGTTTATCTGATTTTCGGGAAGTGAGGGGTTCTGTTTAAAAATAATTCTTGTTATTGTTAT
The DNA here is from genome assembly GCF_028023285.1 of Balaenoptera ricei. Lineage (NCBI taxonomy): Eukaryota > Metazoa > Chordata > Mammalia > Artiodactyla > Balaenopteridae > Balaenoptera > Balaenoptera ricei. Next base: position 39,962,800 of record NC_082653.1, on the reverse strand, counting down.
TTTAGACTATTTATTCCTATTTAAAATAAAGCCCAAAAGGGAATTTGAGGTGATCTGAAAATCTTCCTAAGAGGGACAAAACTGGGAGGTCACTGGGGCAGTTGGAAAAGAACTCAAAAATCTCCCCAGATGTATAGATCCAACTCTAAGAACCACAAGCCTTGATGAGAACTTGGCTCTTTTAGGCATAGAGTTAAAAGCTGAATGCCGCATTTTTGTCTGTACATAATTAAAAGGTTGAAAGAAATTAGAACCTGCCTACAGCTCCGTTCATTACAAATTACCTGCGCTGATCGCATATCTGCAGCTGAGCTAAGCATCAAGCAAGGAGGAGTGTGGTGTGCACCTCAGAGCCCACACTGCTCCGGGAAGCGTGCTCAAGCGTAGAATATAAGTTCGGGGATCTGCCCCCCCTGCACCCCGGTGCCGTTGGTGCTGTCCGACGAGCACTGGAACTGGACGGTGACTTTGCCACACTGAACTTCCGTCATGCCTTCCTGTCCAAAGTAGCTGAGCTCATTGCCGTCCAGGATCACACTGGCCGTGTAGAAGGTGTCCGGCTCAATCTGCACCGGGTACTCAAACCACACGGGGAAGGTGTTGCTGGAGCCGTCTGAGAAGTACTTGCTCAAGTTCTGCCCCAGGACGACGCCCTGCCGCTTGAGTTCAATCTTGGCGCTGTACTCGGCCGAGCCGCAGCTGGAGCCGTACAGCCCGAAGCCCGCGATGAACACCCTCTTGTCGACGGCGAACTGGATGCTGTCGCAGCGGCCCCGGTAGCGCCACTGGTTGCTCCGGTAGGCGCACGACTGGAAACGGTGGCAGCGCTGCGGGACGAGGCCCTTGCGGGCTTTACTCACGAACTGCAGCTCGGGCTTCTTGGCCGCGGTGTACCAAAGGAAGATGTCGTTGGTCTCGTTCAGAGTTAAGACTCCAGACTGTGCAGCACCGTTTGCAAAATCGTCCAGGGCCATGGTCGGGATGCGGATCAAGTAAAGCGCCTTCCCGAGGACCTTGCGCTTGTTTTCAATGCTCAAAGCCAGATCTTGTCGCTGGCATTCCACTTCAGCCCAATTGAGAGCTGCCTCGAAAACCACAATTTCTTTGGCATTCAGAGTTTCCCTGCGGAGGATACTTTCTAGTGTCTGGAAGTCAATATCACAGAACCCCTCAGACTTGAGAGCGAGCTCGGCCTGGGCGTCGATCACCTCCCAGCACCGCTGGGTCAGGTCTGGCTCCTCAAACAGGCAGCTCTGGGACAGGAGGACACAGGCGTTCTTGGCGCTCAGGCTGGTCTCCAGGAAATTGACGCAGGCCCGGGCAAGGTGAGGGACGATGTACTTTTTGGCAGCATAAAGAGTGGCCAAGACTGTGTCAGCAGCCAAGTCAATTTCATCACAATAGATGTATCTGTAAGAAAGAGTGCTGCATGTAAATGGAATTTTCACAAAAACGAGCGTGTCCAGTGAGAAAAGATGTAACTACTTTCAAGTTAGTTCCAAGAAAATCATCTTATGGGACAGTTATTACAAACATGATTAGACATTAAAGCAACATCTGAAATACATTCATAAGTTATTAATATTTCAACTTAGTAGCAACTTTGTATTATTAAAGACATTAACTTCATGTAACCATTCTAGCCTGTATTTTTTTTTTTAATTTATTTATTTATTTTTGGCTGTGTTGGGTCTTCGTTTCTGTGCGAGGGCTTTCTCCAGTTGCGGCGAGTGGGGGCCACTCTTCATCGTGGTGCGCGGGCCTCTCACTGTCGCGGCCTCTCTTGTTGCGGAGCACAGGCTCCAGACGCGCAGGCTCAGTAGTTGTGGCTCACGGGCCCAGTCACTCCGCGGCATGTGGGATCTTCCCAGACCAGGGCTCGAACCCGTGTCCCCTGCATTGCACAGGCAGACTCTCAACCACTGCGCCACCAGGGAAGCCCTAGCCTGTATTTTAAAGCTACAAAACATAGAAGATACTAGAACTGTTTGAGAAAGGACTGAAATCAAAAATAGTGAATATGAGGAAAAAATATAGCAAAATTCTATTATATATACTATACTATATTTAGTTAAAAATAACCCCCATATGTTTTAGGAGAAATATATGTATGTAGACTTACTTAAAAATGTTTCTGCAAATTCAGATGGAAACAAGTATCTTTAATATCAACACTATAATGTTAGCAATGATTGCATCTTGACGCTATTATATAAGAATGACTTGAATTTTCCTTAAACACAAAACAAAACCTGATCTTAAGATATTTTTCAAGTAGTTCCAAGTTCAGTAGAGTTTTAAATATGGGCTCCAATGCTATCTTCCAGTTAACTTTACATAGAATCCAACGCAGGCTTTGTATCTGGCTTTTTTTTTTTAAACTCTAAATTCTTTCTTCTCCCCCACACATTCCTTCCACCTTCAGAATTAAAGAATACATTATTTCCAGATATACTTAATTAAAAAACAAAGTAAGAAAGTCTAAGTATGCACTATTTGTGTGCTTCTGTGAAGTGTCCCCATTTCAGGAGATAAGATACTTCTTATTGTTTTGGGGGACAGTGGCAGTCTCCCAAGATGGTATGTAAAGATAGAAATCATCTGCTTCTTTTAGATGCTGTGGCTAAGAGATAGTAAGAACTACACATGAGTAAAAAATACATACTAATAACATAATTAAAAAATTTTTCTAGCTAAGGTGTTTAGCTACTTGCTGTGACATTTTCCTTAGTGAAACACATATAACAGGAAATAAGCAATAGCTTCTGTAAGAAAGTACAAAAATATAAGAATGGCAATGAGAAAAATGACCAATCATGAATGGAACCTGAATTTTTTTCTCCCAGGAAGCCCTTACTCTTTTCTGATAGACTAAGCCAGCCACTGGCAAGATGGCAAGACTGCTCGACTAAATACCTGCAGCACCAGGACCGTGGGGAGGATTCTGCAGCACGGTCAGCACTTTGTAGCTCTTACCCTGGAACTGGCAAGTGAGCAGTTTTCCCTTTTTCTTGACAGCCCCCTTTCCAGGAGTACTGGCTACTCACCCACAATGCAGGGGTGAGGAAAACCTGGCCTCCGCTATCCCAGGCAACCACGCTGTGCTGATCAAGCACAGCACGACAGTAAATGGCACCTGCTACATTTCTGATTCTTACCACTTTATGTGGACTGCTCATATAATTTTAAAAAGCTGTATCAAGATATATTCTAGGCAACACATTTATAAGAAAAGATGCCTGTCAAATGATGAATCAAATGGCTTAGGTGAAATGGAATTTTGTGACTCGCACTCGGGTTTCCTAATTATGTACATATATCTGCGGCAACACAACAGTCTACTTGACTACAGTGATGCCAAAACGCCGAACTAGTGTCAGCATTCTCCTCTGCAACAGAAATAATGTCAAATATACAAAGCTAACTTCACTGGGGGAAAAAACAACACACAAAAATTGCTACAGGTAAAATTGAGTTCTGTATGTATATCTCTAAAACATTACCAAGGTCACAAAGTATCTATTCGTTAAAAGTAGTGGATTAGTTTATGTTTTGGTACTTCACGTGCTCACTTGCCTTTAATTTCCCTATCCCCCACTATTAAAGTTCTAGAGAGCAGCAAATGGATTTCAAAACTATACTACACATAAAGAATTAAACACTTTAAAGTTCTGGAACTAACTATAATACTTATTTTTCAGTAGGCAGAAGATAATATATATCAACATTTTAAATGTTTGTGGGATTATTGTCCAACTTGTTGACCCAATGAATAATTTTTTTCAACAAACACTGTAATTTATTCCAGTGACTCAAAATCCCCACAGCAGCAGGTAACCTTGAACTCTGATACACTTTGGTGTGCTAGAATGAGAATCAAGAAAAATCACCTAAATATTACTTAGAATAATCACTGGACCCTAACCACACAGTAGACTATGACACTGTTCAGCACCAACACAGGTCACAGAAGTAGATTCTGTTTATCTGGTTAACATTTACTGGATTCTGAAAAAGACCCATGAGAGAGAAAACTATTTTTTAAATAAATTTATATCTTATAACCTTACATTTCTTTATGACCAATTAAAGTTTTTCTGAACAAATCCATATAAATCTATAGAAAATCATTCATCTTTCAAAAATTTCTCCTGTACTACAAAATGCAAATGTCTCTTATCCTTGAGAAATAGTATCTGACTTCATGTGAGAGCATGTGTATGTATGTGTGCATCAAGATCAGACAATTTCAACAGATAGTAAGTTTTATATTTGCTGATAGGAGACAATAACTCCTAGAAAACTTAAAAACCTCCTAACTGGTGGTATTTAAATAATGTATATAATTTCTGGAATTGTGAAGCAAAAATATAATTTATGTCTTTTTAAAGACTTCTTCACACACAATACTTTCAGAGAGAACATGCTCTATTAGATAACACACCAGAAAGTTTTTCTTTAATTATAAGTCATTAAAAATGAAATCACTATAGGTGCCACTTGTCCCCAATTTCCATGCCAAGGTGTGATTGTAAACGTCTGCTTCATTCCACATGCTCCCCATGGAAAGATGCACAGGAGTTTTCATCAAAAACATATACAAGGTAAGCAGCACCCACTTTCTTCATCAGTCTCTCTTTTCTATTACCTGGAAGTTATAATTAACTGTGAAGCCATAAGAGCACAAAAACAGCATAAACAAACTCTTTCCAAACATACGCAAGATGCTTACTTCAGCATAGCGAGAAAAGCAGCAGGGTCGACATCTGGTATACGGATCTCATCTTTGTCCTCGGCAAGTTCTCCGTAAAACATTGCATGGAAAACAGAGCTCCCAACAGCTAAAACATACTGTGGAGAGAGGGAAATCTTATTTCATGCACTAAATTGAAAACATTTTCAGCAAATCAATCCAGAAAAACAACTCTAAGCAATCAGCTTTAGTGGACACAGAGCACCTAACACCTGCTCTACTGACAAAGCCAAGGAAGGTACAGTGGATCCGGCCATGAAAGCAAAAGACAGAAGTTCACGCAAACCAGTCTCTATGCTGCTAATTATCAAGGCTTTAACAGACCGATGCCCAAGTTCCTTCATTATAAAATAAATAAAATAAAAGCTTATCTAACTGATTTCTAGGAGAAGGGGAAACATATGACTTTCCTAACCTATCACAACAACTTCCCATGACTGTAGAGTTAAGAGGGCATGTTTTTGTGTGAGACATAAAGCAGGGTAGAAGGAAACAAAGAAAAAAATTAAGCGTGGCCAAGGCCCTCTGGAGACGCTGCGCCTTCTCTGTGATCGGGTGAAACACGCACTGCCTGCCATTGGCAAGCTGCCCACCCCAAGTTCCAGGCTCACGGAGAGGGTCCCTCTTTGTAAATCTCAGTACTAAACGAGTAATGCATCTGTTGCTTACTTTGTGTCCTGGCAACCGCTGAGTCCCACCTGGTGGCCCAACCACAAAATGTACATCTGCCATCAAATCATTATTGAACATCACTGCATTTCTGTAAACAGAGGCAATTCATTAATTCACAGCGTTTTAACACCCCCTCCCCAACATACAAAACCCACAAAAGGTTCACAAGCTAAACAACAGTTTAATAACTTCAGGGTAAAGCTACAAATAAAGGTTCCAACTATACAACTGCGTTTGTAATCACTGCAAACACATGGAAGTAACTGAAGTTTAAAAAAAAAGTTATCCAAACTTTTCTTTAGACTTAAGGACAAATAAAAGGTTTCTATCTCTATAACCCACAGACACAACCCTGTCACCTAAATGTTACAGCTTACAAAAACATTTTTATCTAAGAGGAAAACAGCTGTACTATTCTGGAAAAGATACAAGGCAGTTTTCCATTACCAATAAAGCTTCTGGGAAAAGAGGAAACACAGATTTATGTTAAAATACATTACACGTTGTGCAAAAGCAGAAACTTCAACACAGGAAAACTTTTAAAGTAAATATGCTGGCCCGGCACTTACCTCTCTCTAATGGTGGGATAAAGACCCTGCCAATTCGGGGCAGGAATAAGGTTGTTGTTACTGAGATTCTGCTGGTGGTACTGCTGGACAGTGGTGCTGCTGGAGTTGGCTGGTTTTTTTCGGGGGAATATATCAGCAGCCATCTTCTTCTTCTTTTTAGTCTTCAAGGTAATTATTTCATAACAAACTGGAGGCAACTTGCTGCTGCTGCTACTGCTGCTGCTGCTACTGCTGGGATTTGTTTTCTTCGAGCTTTTCTTGGATCTGTTCTTTACCGTCTCTGGAAGCATCAAGAAGAAGGTGAGACATTTCATGTTCTTTTCCTTGTCATCTACCATGAGTACAGTAGGTCTCTCTTTATAGCCAGATATTCCAAATCGGTGTGAGCATCAAGGAAAAGAGGCTAGCACGAGCTAAGATGAGAACAGAAACCAGCAAGCTGATATTTTGCTTCTTTTCTCAGCCGGGCAAGGTGACCTTTTTACTATGTTGAATTAGAAACTGGCTTTAAGTTTTATCCAGTACTGGGTCTGTTAAATACATCCCCATCATGATTCCTGTTCCTCTTACTTGCTCATAAAAATAACCCAGTTTCCTAGATCACCTGAAAATGCTACACTGAGCAAAGGTGACAGGCAGAGAGCCGTAGCACTTGTTTTCTGAATTAGGTTAGCAAGATGTGCTGGAGCCGCGTGAGTCTGTTCGGCCGGCTGAAGTTGTGTGGTGAATGGATCGGAGGAGAGTAGGTATTACAGCCCTGCAGATGGAGTCAGACAGCCAGTGCTCGGAGCCAATAGCTGAAGTCACCAGTCATGATTGGACCAAGCAAAACAGTGACACCTATTGTAGTGTGCATAGTTCTGATATTAAAGGAACAGCAGTTGCATTCTCTTGGCTACTATATTATTGTACATTTAAATAAGATAAACAACCTATGAAATATATTTGAAAACAGGAAGAGAAGAGTTTATGTCCACAGATTTTTCTTCAGTAGATGTGCATTTTTATTCCCCCAGTTAAACAAGCAGGGACTGATATCTACTCTGTTTCTAGTAAAATCTTGATCCCGGCAGCATTTAGTTGCTAGTACTTCAAACAAAATCTTCCATTCTACCAGCTAAAAGGGATTATTAATAGCAAATCCATATTAAACACATTTATTACAGCTTAATGGGAAGGAATGAAATTTTTCTTTTTCCTTTTTTAGTCTCTTTGAATGCAAGTTATAGTCTAGTACAAATAAGAGATGAGGTCATGTGTTCATTTTACCCCCCAGTGTTTTTCTAGCTCCTATAATGATCTTTGACAGGAGTCCCAGATCACAAAATACTGTTAATTAGACTAAAATGATACCAGTAGGTTTAGCTGCACTGAAACATAAGACACATTCTGGATGTAAAAATAAGATTCAAATGAGACAAATCTGGTAATCAGTGTTTAAAGGCTGTAATTCACTAAAAATATGTGAAATGGGGCCCTGTTTAGGACTTCAAAAAAATCCAACCTAAATGTTATGGTTACATTTAGCCTCATCACAGTTTTAAAGAATGTAATTCACAAATTCTAACACAAAACCAATAATAAGGCTACCCAAAATGATACATGTTCCAATGCTGCACAGTTAAGATGCAAACAGGTTCTCTCAGCTTTGAATCAGAACAGTACTAAGCACTACACGGTTTTCACAGATGTGAATCCTCCAACGTTTCTAGCTTTGCTGAGTAAGGAAAAACCAAAACACCTGCTGCAGGTTCCACACATGCGCATGCATTTCTAGGGGGGCCTAATGACGAGAATGAAGCACTATCACTCCTACTGGTTTGAAGGGCGGCAGCCACGTGCTGCCCCCACCTGACGCACCTTCATGACCACCGCCCTGCTTGCTGCACCACATCCATCTGAATAATGAGTTCCTGAGAGTGAGGGCCCAACAAATGGGAGCTTTGGTTGCTGCTATAACCGACAATCTACTAAAGATAACACAACTGAAATCAGACATTAAATCCCTGGGACCCGGAATCACTAAACTGAACCAAGGAATATCCTCTTTATTGTCATCATTATTATTCTTAAACCTGTTTACAAAGCCACTGCAGGACAGACTGTGTGCAAAGAGAACCATGGTCTTTAGCACAGGTTGTTCACCCCCATTTCATACAAACCCTGAAGTGCCACTTATTTACTACAAGTACCATATTCCCAGTCATAGGGCTAACACACACACACACACACACACACACACATACTTCCAACTGCCTGCAAACACACTTCACCACACAACGTGTGTGTGTGTGTGTGTGTGTGTGAGAAACAGAGAGAGAGAAAGAAACACATGGAGAAAGGCACGAAGAAGAAACAAGTGAGTTCCTATTAGAGCTAACTTTTCAGAATATGATTAAAACCAAAGGATTTCTGTCCTGCTCAAGTGCTACTGAACTTCCTGACCATCAGCATCCTAGAAAAGCCCCCAGGACAGGGAGCTCCTTTTGACTGGGATTAATTCCCTGTGTACTTCTAACAAACCTAGTAGCTGGCTCCTTCAGTTCAGAAGTAATCAATTAGAATGGAAGGGAAATGAAGCGTTTTGAGACAGACTTACCAGCAGCTGGAAAGACAAAAGACACAAAAAGCACGAAAGACAAACACAAGAGCTTAGAAGTTTTGTGGTTTTTATTCATTTTGCATATAGTTCAACACCCTTCACCAGAAAAGCCTCCAAAAAACACTGCTCTTTTACCGCTAGAATAAAGGAAAAAGTGCACGTAATAGTTTAAGAAAGAAAATTATATAATATTTTAGAAAATGTTCTTTATAAAATTAAGTTTCAGTTATTTAGAAAATTAAGTTTTGTGGAGAAGCTTGGAAATATGAATTAAACTGGAATCACCTAGAACAGTGCTGCAAAGAGGGGCCTTGTCCTTATTCACGGATGTGGGGACCGATGAGCACGGCTGTCTTAAAGACATGTTTTTAACTACAAAAAATAATCCAGTTTTTTAAAAACCAAGAAAGATATTTTAATTTTTGTAGCCAATCTGGAAAGGCATGAAAATGTTAATAAAATCAAGACAATGAAAAGCTTGCTGAGAGCCACCTTTTCTTACCACGATAATAAGGCAGTTAATATAAGGTCCCTGCTACTGCAGGTGTGGTCGAAGGGGCAGCAACAGCACCTCCTGGGAGCCTGTTAGAAACCCATGACCTCAGCCAGACTCTGCATCAGAATCTGTATTTTAACAAAACTCTCCAAGTAATCTATATGACATTCAAGTTTGAGAAAACCTCATACACATGACTAAGGGAATGTTACAAGGTCTTCCCAATGTTCCGGTATCAACATCTGGAGCCACGTTTCACATTCATTTCAAGTGAATGGACAAATAATTCAAAATAATTTAATTTTGAACCTTCATGTCTTGTTCTGAAATCCTGATTAGCCCCTAAGTGTCAAATTCTATGATTCAGATGTGTAGACAGCCAACTGAGAGGTCCCCAAATATTTTTCAATTCTCAGGAAAAGAAGCTCAAGCCCAAATTATTTTAAAGGGCAGTGACAGAGACAATTAGTGGGAAAAATAAAGGATTAAAAAATGCCAAGTGTGAAACAGATGAACCACCTAATATTTTAAAATAATCTACTTCAAATTCTATTTCAAAAAATTAGCACTGTGGTACAGCACAATTTGCAATCAAATAGTCTGGTTCAGTCCTGGCTCAGCCACTAAAAATTAAAGAGCTGTGTGTGTGTTGGGAGGGGGAGGGAGGGAGAGTGTCGGGACAAATCATTTAGCCTTTAGAGCGCCTACACAATGAAGAGGTTCATCCAGAATTGATGAGTGTTTCTCAAACTTTACCCTCAATCCACAGCAAGAAATCCATTTTGTATTCAGACCCGGTACTAACACACATAAACACATATATCTATATACAAATGGAAAGAAGGTCACAAAACAAAACTTATGCTTAGCATGTTATGAAACACTCCGATATTTTCTGTTTTATTCTTTTCTTTTTAATGTTGGTTTTGATACAGTCCATTGATTTCATGACCACAGTTTAAGTAACACTGGTCTAGATTATTTCCAAGGACTTTTAAGGCTTAACATCCCAGGGTGCTTTCCTATCAGGAATTTGGACTAGGGGCCACCAGACAAGGAAGAAGGCAAGGCTGCATCAACTTAATGGAGCCCATGAAACAAACCCCTCAAATCACATGCAAAATTGGGAGTTTGCATTTATTTTTCTGGAAAGAGAAGCCATATCTGTCTTTCAGAGTAACTCATGATGCAGAACATAATAAAATGTTATGGAAATCGCAGATTAATTTGAATCGTCAAAATATTCATCGTATCACTTTATTTTCTGCTTTCATTTCTATAGTCTATCTCATTAAACACAAATTATGGCTTCTTTCCCCCCCTTGAAATTGAATATAAATAGTTAAAATCCCATCTATTGAATCCGTAACCCATAAACATCACCCACTGGGTTGAAGAATAAAGAATACCAGCCTGGTATCTACTGTCAAATTTCACCTCTAAAATTTCTTTCTGACTAGCATACCACTTGTTCCTACACGTCCTGAATTTTAAAGCTGTTATGAGACATGGTTAATTTGCCCTCATAAAGTAAATAAATAGGTGAAGTCAAGAAGCCCATCAATCTTTTATGAAAGTATTCTCAAAATACAAACATGCTGATCACGCAGTGTATTAGGTGTCGGGCATGCAATGGTGAGCAAGATTAGGAACCAAGCTGAAAAGGTTAGCTAATAGCAGTGGATTTCAGATAATTTTATAACTGCCGGAAAGTTCAATCATCTTTATCTCTTCCCATTCAATTCCCGATAATAATAAAATTATGCACAGAATTAAGCTCACTTAGATCATCCTCTTCACCACTGGAAGGTTTGCCAGACATCCGGTCTTTATTTGGTATTACAGAATCTTGTTTATTCAGTTTGGGGACTTGAGTAAGGTTTGGAACTAAAAGGGACTATAGAAATCATTTAATGCAACTCTGTCCCACAGATAAGGTAACTAGGGGTCCAGAAGATTACGGGATTTGTGAAAAGTCCACAGTTAGGTTGTGGGGCAATGTCTAGACTGGAGCGCAGATTTCCTGACTGCTTGCTTAATTGTGTCTGTTCCACTCGCTCTAATTTTCACCCACAGTAATCACCCCACAATCTTATGTAATGCTTTATCTTCATATTTCTAATCTACTTTAAAAGAAAAACACATGTCCGAATTTACAGTTATGAAAACCGTGAACATATATATACTCTGTACCCTGCAGGAAGCAACTGCTGGAAGAATGAGAGAGGGACACTTTCTGGGAAGAAATGGAGAGGAACTGTAACAGGAAGGAACACAGGAGCGCAGCAGCCATGAGGAAGCCGCTCAGAAACAGAAGAGTCTCTCCAGTGAAAGGAAAATTAGAAAACCAGCCATTCACGGTTAACACCAACAAATGCGATGTCAACTACTAACAACGCTGGCAACTCTTGTTTAACTTGCTCTAACCCTGCACTCCTTGTCTGGACTTGTATTTGGTTTACTACAAGACACCTAAACAGCTACAGTGTGGACACCTCCAGAACCTAACAGAGGAGAGTAATATAACCTGATAAATTATGATGGAACAGTGTTTTGGTTTTGCTTATCTTTCTCTTCAGTACTGAGCAAAAGTTATGTTTGTGATTTGGGAGGTATAAAATATAAGTGACAAAATGGTGGCAATCCCTAAAGATAGCAACAGTTGCTGGAAAACAGACTATATGCATGTTAAATTTGGAAATAAATACAGTCAAGCATTGGGCGGCACCGTATAGTGAAAAACAAAAAGAGCCAATAACTAGCGAACTTAGGGTTAGTTACTTAGAATCTGTAAACCTCATTCTACTCATCTGCCAAATGGGGTGATTCTACCTAGCTCATCCCTTTCAGGTTTCTCCTGAAGGCAAGATGACATGTTTGTGAAAGCACTTTGATAAAAGTTGAAAACACTCTGCAAAGGTAAACTTCCACTATTAGTAACAATTGTACCCAAAGCAGGAAATATTTGTGATACAACTTTCCAAAACACAAAAACCCAAAGATTCATCTGGCTCCCTGCCCTCCTAATCTTCCTGGCTTACAGCTACTGACATTTCATCCATCTGCAGGCTTGCTCCAGCCCCACCAAGCATGCCCCGGTTTGCTGTGGCTCTTGTTCGGATTTTGCAGGTGAGGTTCAATAACCAAGATCTCTGTCGTGCATTGTGATCAGGTCCCACACAACGTCCAATTGTGCACCTGGAACCCACACTCCAGGCTGGGTGTCCACTGGACTTCAAGACCACCTGTTGGTGGATACCCAGCTGTACCCACCTCCTGAGAGAGCCCAAAGCGGCAAGCAGTCCAGAGCCACCCAGCAATGTCTACACTAGCAACTCAATTTGGCCTCTCAACAATGACCCAATTTGAATTCTAGCACCAAGGGTGATGATAACTAAGACAAACACTTGGGCAAGGCATGCCTCTGTGTGGCTGGAGGGATGAGGCTCATGGGCTGTTTCACTAAGTATTTCCTATTCACCACACAAAGTTCCAGTTAACCTTAAAATTGTACATTAAATTTGGAAAAAATGCCCAAAGGTAGAATGTGACAATTCTTTGAAGGCAGGAACAACGATTCTTTTAAAATTTCATGTAGCAGTTAACATGATATTTGATGATTATAGCTATGTCTATGGGTACCTCGTTTGGACTATTAAACAACTCATCTAAATGCCAAATCATTCTCTATCATATGTTAAATGAGGTGATCTTGAAAGGAACATATAAAATATATCATATGAGATACTCTAATGATAGGTATTTAAAAAAATATTATAAAGTCTTTCGTAAAGTTTAAGATCCTTTAGTAAACAAGATAATCAATTGCTAATTTTTATATACTCTGAGTGATCTCATGTTAAGTTTCCTTGTGTGTAAAAGTTGTTGACTACACAATATCTCTCTTATCGTTTCCAATTCTAGATTTCTAGAACTAAAGAATCTGTATAATGTTTGGCAGAAATAATGACTTATTTAATATAATTTTCTTTATATTTTAATATTATGATTATAACCAAAACCCAACTAAAACTCTATGTATGTATATATAGACATGTGCCACATTTTATTGGTTATAAGATTCCTTTTTCTCCCCCACTGCAACATTTTAACATCTCTGAAATTGGGCTGAATCTTATAATTGATGGCATTTTATGAGCATAACTTTAGGTTCCTCCCCTTTCTTGTTGGTACATAAAATAAAGGCATACCTTACAACTGATGGCACCTTACAATCAGTGAAATAAGGTAAAATATATATAACTCAACAGAAAAAAAGGGCTCTCTTCTTTAGGTTGGTTAATTACTCCCCTAACCAGGCAAGATGCCGGCTCAGAATTCTGGCTGAACTACATCAGAATAATTGAGCTTTCATTAACTAGTCATTTGATAAAGTATATAATCACAATTCTCAACTGAGACTGCTACTATGACAACCGATGATATGGTAAAAAGTCTACACAGAAATTCCAAAATGTGAATTTCCATTGCCAGGACTGGTAAGAGTTTCAGAATTAATACAATGCATTTCTACTAAATTCTCATGGCACACAACTATACATGTACATAAAACTCATTAATAGAAGCCTATTAACTCTCTGGGTAATATTTGCTAAAGATATTTTATCAATCAATCAATCAAAGATTAACCTACAACAATGTGATACACAGGTTAAACCTGGAGCTAAATGACTCGTTTGAAATTATTAGTAATTTTCAAACAAATAGAATCAATATTAAAATATTAGTTTTAAGAGGGAGAAATATTATTATATTACAATGATCCCATTATATGTATGACTTTCTCCTAGGTACTTGAAAACAATTTATCCAAAGAAAAGTAAAATCAGGCCTCAGGAGGTCTCTTCTGAGAAGGCCCGAAGGGGGGCTGTTCTGACCCAACAGGGGACATTAAACCTATTGGAAATTCTGGAAAGTACGACTCTGCCTGACCACAGCTGCGTTTTTTTTCCAGGTCGGCTGTTGGCTTTAGTTGACAGAGGAGGAAAATATGTTTTAGTCAAATAAAAAATATTTTTCATAGATATTTTTTACTTTGCCTAGTATATTTTTTTCTGATATTACGAAGATAATAACCAAAATCATCTCTACACTCAGATCATTAAAATTCAAAGGCCCTCTTCACTTATGTACTTAACCAAAGAATGCCTGGCTTTATTTGACAAAATCACACTTTTCCAATGAGCACATGGAACAGGAAGAAAAAATCCTGACAACCTTCAAACCAACCTTCAAACCATTCTATATCAGTCCTGTTTATTAACAGGGTAGATGTAACAAACCAATTTCCCCAACATTCACAACTTAGTGAAAAAGCTCTGCAAGATAAAACAAGATTCCCAAACACAAGTCACTTCACTGTGCCTTTGCCCTCAGTCACGCTGGGGCACTTAGAAATGAGCACTGCTCTCCTCTCCCTCAACATAGTACAGCCCCCCAAAACACCTGAAGGAACGATATAAATTATCTTAGATTAAAAATTTTTATCACTGTAAAATCAGTAGGATAGTTTTGTTAAAGGCGAGAAAAAACCAAAAACCAAAAAACTTTCATTTCCTATTTTTGCAAAGTCACATAGAAAAGACAAGTTACCAATTTTGTGTTTTGACTATCACCATACACGTATCCACAAGAGCCTCAGTTAATTACTATTTAATGAAATGCCTTCCTTCATTTTTACAATGTATGTGACTAGAATGAAATATAGTTATTTTAAGCAAACAATACAAGATCTAAAAATAAGAGATCTGCTATACTGAGAGAAATTGTGCTACAGGAAAACACAAACACATCTGAAATTACCAGGCATCGTCAAACCCAATTTTTAATATATCCTTTCTAGAGTAGAGACCACCAAATGAAAATGAAAAAAGCACATACATTTCTAAACTGAGTCACAAAAATGTGTTCTAACAAAAAAATCCAAGTAGAATTAGAAGCCTGTGATGGAGGGTTATTATAGAAACCAGCTTCTGGCAAAAACTCAAAGTAAAATCTGTTCTAAGTCCAAATAAAAAAAATATGTTTTACGCTACTTTCTTTTAATTAGCTTTAAAGTCTACAATTCCCCATGACTGTTGTGAAGGACACAATATAAAGGCACACTGTACTGTAAGTGTTGGCAAAACCCTTAACTATATCAACACCAAGTAACATTCAGAGACGACCACCATTTGCTGCAGGAAATAATTATTTGGCACCAATAAAGTACCCCTTGTTGCTTCTATCTCTCATGCTGTTCTAATCAGAATAAAAGTTGAGGGGTTTCTATACATAGTTTCATTGCATGTGTCAGAACTAAGAAAATAAGGTACTTTAAACAAAAATTCAATTCTAATAATATATTTAGCAAGCTTGTTTTTGTTTTTGTTTTTAATTAAGAGCTACTATAGAAGTAGGTCAGTACAACTGCCCAGAGGTATAGTATAAAATTTAGTTGCTCATAAAATAATGCTCAAGTAAGTTTCATTTAGAAAGTCAAGACTACTCGTGAAAATATGTTCTCAAATTTGGGTTTCCCCAATCTCTGCATCACACAACAATAGGTAGACAGTATTTACATGTGTACCTAAGTATAATGAGCAGATTAAAAGCATTCGAGTCAAAAATATATCTTCGAAAAGTGGCCACTCAACTATTAGTGCTCCAAATTTTTTAAGTAACACTCAGAGAAGCAATGATTTTACCACAGCCAAGAACTGCATAGACTCATACAAGATCCACAGTATTGATGATGACTGGAACCAAACCAAGGAAGAGTTGACAGTCTCTGAAAAGGGTGATCAAAATTTACAGGAGTCAGGGCTCTGCATAAGCATTTTACTAGCCAGTTGTAGGGATGCCATGATCCACTGAGACTTCAGTACAGTAGACCTGGTTGATGCCAGTATTTGTTTAATGTAATACTCTCTCATAAAATTTAAAATATGGCATAAAAAGGAAATGAAAAGGGGTATTTATTAAGTGGCATGTGGCCAAGTTTTTAAAATTAATTAATTAGTTAATTAATTCATTTATTTTTGGCTGCGTCAGGTCTTCATTGCTGCACGCGGGCTTTCTCTAGTTGCGACGAGCGGGGGCTACTCTTCGCTGCGGTGCGTGGGCTTCTCATTATGGTGGCTTCTCTTGTTGCGGAGCACGGGCTCTAGGAGTGCGGGTTTCAGTAGCTGTGGCTCGCGCTCTAGAGCGCAGGCTCAGTAGTTGTGGCACACGGGCTTAGTTGCTCCGAGGCATGTGGGATCTTCCCAGGCCAGGGCTCGAACCCGTGTCTCCTGCATTGGCAGGCGGATTCTTAACCACTGCGCCACCAGGCAAGTCCCAGCATGTGGCCAAGTCTTAACCAACTACTCTGTGCTGCTCTTCCTAAAGAGGTTACCATGTGAAAGGAGGATGGTCTCACCTGTCGCTTCAGCATGCTAGGAGTGCAGACCAAGCATCTATCCAGAAAAAAAAAGAAGAAATTCTGTCTCACCTTTCTCAGTGAGAGGAAGCCACACAGTTTGCAGTGCATTCTGGATCTCCATGACCTGACTCCAAGCCCTGTGACTTGTCCTCCTCATTCACTCACTTTGCAAACAAGACTATTCCTGAACTGGAATGAGCCCACTGCTTCCTGCCATCCTCCCTGCCCTCTCTTCCTTAGAGCTCACCTGTCGGAAGCCTACCCATCCTTCACAATGCAGTCCACAGACACCTCAACAAGGAAGGTTCCCAGCCTCTCCACGCCGCACTTTCTCACATTTCATCCTGCCTTAAGTGGTTTGACTAGGTGAGTTCTCCGAGGGCCTCATCTCCATGCCTCCCAACAAGAGCTAAAAGCACCACACTCACACCTGGCTTACAATCATTCTGTAACAGGAACGATCAAGTCCAGCACTTATATAAGTCCATCTAGAACCTTAGATTGCATTGTGGAGTGCAAATGGTCCTGGGCTGACATGGTCTGAAACCGAGGGCTGTCAAGTTTCCAGCCGTCCGAGATGCAGGTTTACACGAGGTACAGTGGTAAAGAACTGAGACATCTGTGAACTGTGTCCTGAGGCTTCCTGAACATGTCTAAGCACAAATGTGGTTTTATAACATTGCATCCATCTAGCATCTAGTCCAACTGAAAATACTGAAGCACGACTTAAAGCAAGTCCCCATATGTGCTCAGAGCAAGGCTTTGCTTCATTAGAGTCTAAAATTTAATGTACTACAGATATTCACATAGTCAGAGAGAAGTATGGGCTAATGAGGAGCAAGACTCAGGTACCCAGGACAAAGCTGCCTTTATCAACTGGTCTCAATTCATGGCCTGGTGTATTTATTTATAGCACCAGTAGAGAATTTTCTGATTTAATGAACTAGAAAGGATAATAAATTCTCAGCAATTCACTTGAAAGGAGGAAAGCAGTCATATGAATAATCTTAAAAAATGGATAATTAAGAAGACTTTTAAATGTGGCTTTGAAACGTGTTTCGTCTGTACTTAACACTGAATGCAAGAATTTCTACTACATTAGACACACCCAATCTTCAAACAAAGTAATAAAACACACCTGTGTGTTCAGGACTGAGTGTATGAATAGTCTAGAAACTCACCCCTACCCGGCAAACAAACCACACTGCTAGAGATGGGCAATGTCACATTTCAGATTACTGCAGAGCACAAGCACAAGCAGAAAAATGCACTTCTTAACACGGGTGTGTCTCGGTGAAACACTTTACTAAGAAGAACTGGAGTGTTAAGTAATCACATGTTTTATTTTTCTTCCCCCAAAATAAAGAATTCTCAACTTCGGTCTATATATCATCTTACATTACTGGAGTAAGCACAAATGGAAATGGTCATATCAATAGTGGAGGAGCTGAATACCCTAGCCATGGCTGCAAAGTCTCTTGCTGCGTTGGTGTGTTTATGAAAGGAAACTTACCAGCAGCAATGATTTTTAAAATCATTAGTAGGGTTGATAATGTAAACAAATTGTTAAAAGGTAACGGATTGAATTGTGTGTTGGCAAAAAATATAGCTTGAATTTCTAAATAACGAGTTCAACTGGTTATAAAAGCACATTTTTTGGAAGGTGGGATGAAGTACACACTGTTTTGCGCCTGTTGGTTAAAGTGTGTGTGTCTTAATGTGTTAAGTATTTTAAGCAGTTCTGAATTGCACTGGTTCAGAAGGTACTTGAAGTAGATGCGGTGGCTGAGGCCCTCTGAAACCGCTCTGTGGCATCTGGCAGTGGTGACACATCACCAAAAGCCATCATGGGAGAGCCATCGGCTCCAAACAGAAAAGGGAGCCTTAAACAGATAAGGACTGGTCCACAGTCAGGCTCTGGGACTCTTGCCTTTTCACAATTGAAGCTGCTGGTTCCTAAGCCTGGACAGTCACTCCAGTGGACCCTAAGCAGCCAAAGTGAACAGCACTGAAGGACCTGTCAAGTGGCCTTGCCTTCCCTATGCCTCCCCACCCACACCTGGGGGCGGGGGAGGGGGGGGCAGGGGGATTTAGGAACAGTGATGAAACAGCTTGTGTGAATGCAGATTAGCTACTGTGCATTCCTTTGCCATGATCCATGTATTATTTCATTGGGGAATCTCTATGAGATGCAGTAGTAAAAACTATTGATTTTATTAAATCTCAGCCCTTGAGTATACATTTTCTTAATATTCTATGTGATGAAATGGGAAGTATGCTTAAAGCACTTCTGGTAAAACTGAAATAGAACGGTTGCCTTGAGAAAAAAATACTTGTGCAACTGTTTGTGTGAGAGCTGAACCAGCCTATTTTTTCATGGAACACCACTGCACTTGAGAAAATATGCAAAGTATGCTTATTCACACTTAGGTATTTAGCAGACATTTTCTCACAAATGAATGAAATGAGCCTGTCACTTCAAGGACAACTGACTATTTATTGCCAATAAAAACGCAAAAGTTAGAATTTTGGAAATCTTGATTATGCCACCATGAGCTTGATAGCTTCCCAAGACTGGTAAAGACTTCTTAAAGACTGTTTCTGATTAACACGGGTGACATCAGGTAAATGTAATTTTTTATATTGTATAATGAAACATGTCAACATTTTAAAGATTTGCATAACTCAGTGAACCAATGTTTTCTGATAACAATGTTATTACATTACAGAATCATGCATATTGGTAAAAGGTCCATTCAAAGTACATGACAGATCAATGGATTTTAGTATAACAGGAATACAAAAAGTTCACTGACAGTTTTAGATTCCACATAGCAATCAACCTTTAAGAAATTACTATCCAAGTTTTGTTGAGGTTATCATAGAATATCCACCATTATCTGAAAAGACTATTAAAATACTCCTTCCTTTTCCAGCTATATATCTGTATGAGGCCAGATTTTCTTCATAAGCTTCAATCAAAACATTTATTTTTTAAACAAATTAGTAAATACTAAATTTTTTTCTTTGTTTTCACTTCTATTCCAGTAAATATTAATAGAGATAACCCCTATAAACAAAAGCTCTTTGGGTTTCTTGAAATATTCAAGAGTATAAGAGTCCTGAGGTCAAAAAGTATAAGAAACACTGATGCCTCACCTGGCATCATAAGGAGTTGGGATTTTATTTTAAGTGTGATTGTGGTAAGCTACTAAAGGTTTTCAAAGAAGATCCTTTAAAAAAAAAAAACAAACTAAGTGATCAGGGCCAGGTTTTTAAACATACCTGCTTTTTGGTTCTACTCTACTAGAAAATAATAATTAATTCTCGGAGCATAATTCTCAACCATTTTTTTGCACATTAGGTAGACAGAATGGAGGACATGAGAAAATGACAATCTCTGACACAAAAAATTAACAGCAGTTGGGGCTTCCCTGGTGACACAAGTGGTTACAAATCCGCCGGCCAATGCAGGGCCATGTGGGTTTGAGCCCTGGTCCAGGAAGATCCTACATGCCGTGGAGCAACTTAGCCCGTGTGCCACAACTACTGAGCCTGCACGCCACAACTACTGAGCCCACGTGCCACAACTATTGAAGCCCGCATGCCTAGAGCCCGTGCTCCGCAACGAGAAGCCACTGCAATGAAAAGCCTGCACGCTGCAACAAAGAGTAGCCCCCGCTCTCTGCAACCAGAGAAAGCCCGTGCACAGCAACAAAGACCCAACGCAACCAAAAATAAACAAATTAATTAATTAATTTAAAAAAAAAACTTAAAAGAAAATAACAGCAGTCAAGGAGCTAATACAGCAGTGACTTTTCATTTAAAAATTGCTTTAAAAAAATTATTTATTTATTTTTGGCTGTGTTGGGTCTTTGTTGTTGCGTGCGGGCTTTCTCTAGTTGCGGCGAGTGGGGCCTCCTCTTCATTGCAGCGTGCAGGCTTCTCATTGAGGTAGCTTCTCTTGTTGCAGAGCATGGGCTCTAGGCGTGCAGGCTTCAGTAGTTGTGGCACATGGGCTCAGCAGTTGTGGTTCACAGGTTCTAGAGCACAGGCTCAGTAGTTGTGGCACAAGGGCTTAGTTGCTCCGCAGCATGTGGGATCTTCCCGGACCAGGGCTTGAACCTGTGTCCCCTGCATTGGCAGGTGGATTCTTAACCACTGCACCACCAGGGAAGCCCTAAAAATTGCCTTTTCTTAAAAAGCTGGTGTTCAAACACCTCCTCAGCTTCATTCTTGAAACAATTTTAGAGGCTGTGCACGTTAGGAGGATTGTGATCCTCCTAGTTACCTTACATTCAGTAATTATACATTATTATATAAAGACTGTAAAATCAAAATACTGGTTGATCTGACCTCAAGCATCTGATTTTCCTATAACCCAACCCAAACACCATTAGGTATTGACATCCCTAACAAACACCCACCTGGTTGAGCACAACACTGGCTGGTGATGACTTTGAGAATGTGTCGGGAGCTGTATGCTGGCCCAGAGTTCAGGATTGATTTTGGCATTTTGAGGAGTCTTTCACGGCAGTGACAGGAGAAAGCAGATAATAAAGTAATCCAGAATTTCAGGTAAGCATGGGCTGATCCCATAAGTCCCAAAGAAATACTTGTTGAATACTGTTAAATTAACTAGAAAATCTATTAATTCCTGTAAAGATATTCTACAGCATTTACTGAAATATGTGCTGAAATCCTTCAGGGGAGGTGTGGGGAGTCTGCAGAGAGACTGATAGGGAGTGCGGGTGACTGCCCTTCCCTTTCCAGCAGCCAGGCCAGCTTCTAGCTCCTACTCACCTCATCTCGTGAGGCTATAGGAGGGGTGAGGGAAGAAACCAGGAACAGGGAGGGAGCACTCTGGGATGCACCCCTGCCTGGGTGGGTGTCTTACATGGGGGTGGGGGGAAGCACTATGCAAAAGAGGAAGCAACAGCTAGAACAGCGGGTTTGGCATCTGAATCTGCACCTGGAGTGGGAGGTGCTTCTGGGTCCCTTCTCACATTTTTAATGTGGACAGTAAGATTATTTTAAGAAGAGAGGCCTGCTGAACCCTAGTTAAGAATTTTAGCATTTTCTAGACCTCCTAGGAATGTAGGTGATTCCCCAGTAAGCCCCCCAAAACACATCTAAGTGCAGTTTGACTATTACACTTGACTTTCCACTACACGTCCCATGAACAAAGGTATGAAAATAGGTGGCGGTCTAGATGTGAGCCCTGTCTTTCAAGAGACCTACAGTGCAATGCCTGAAGGCCAAACTCAGTCCCTCACTACACAGTACATGTGTTTGCTGGTGCTGGGTAGGCAAGATCACCACTTCCGAAAAACTGGATAATACAAGGTGGCAATTAAATAAAAAAAATCTTCACAATGAAAACAAATACTTACACAGGTCCTCAGCCCAGCTGTAGAACTAAAAAAAACAAGGTGTGTTTTCCAACTGGGCTATCCATTAACAACCTAAACTAAGGGATATTTTGCAATTCAGCAGCAGAAAGGCAGGTCAATGCTTTCCATTCAGTCTTGGCCAACACTACTGACTGTTTCGAGTTCACAATAAAATAAATTGTAGCAGTGGTAAGTCTTAAAGAATGAATCGTCACACTAACAAAGGACAAATACAGAGAGGGCAGAAAGCAGAAACAAGAAGAACTACAATCCCGCAGCCTGTGGAACACAAATCACATTCACAGAAAGATAGACAAGATGAAAAGGCAGAGAGCTATGTACCAGATGAAGGAACAAGATAAAACCCCAGAAAAACAACTAAACGAAGTAGAGATAGGCAACCTTCCAGAAAAAGAATTCAGAATAATGATAGTGAAGATGATCCAGAACCTTGGAAAAAGAATGGAGGCAAAGAATGAGAAGATGCAAGAAATGTTTAACAAAGGCCTAGAAGAATTAAAGAACAAACAGAGAGGAACAATACAATAACTGATGAAAAATACACTAGAAGGAATCAATAGCAGAATAACTGACACAGAAGAACAAAGAAGTGACCTGGAAGACAGAATGGTGGAATTCACTGCTGTGGAACAGAATAAAGAAAAAAGAATGAAAAAAAATGAAGACAGCCTAAGAGACCTCTGGGACAACATTAAATGCAACAACATTCGCATTATAGGAGTCCCAAAAGAAGAAGAGAGAGAGCAAGAACCCGGGAAAATATCTGAAGAGATTATACTCGAAAACTTCCCTAACACGGGAAAGGAAATAGCCACCCAGTCCAGGAACCGCAGAGAGTCCCATACAGGATAAACCCAAGGAGAAACATGCCGAGGCACACAGTAATCAAAATGGCAAAAATTAAAGACAAAGAAAAATTACTGAAAGCAGCAAGGGAAAAACAACAAATAACATACAAGGGAACTCCCACAAGGTTAACAGCTGATTTCTCAGGAGAAACTCTACAAGCCAGAAGGGAGTGGCAGGATATATTTAAAGTGATGAAAGGGAAGAACCTACAACCAAGATTACTCTACCTGGCATATATCTCATTCAGATTTGATGGAGAAATCAAAAGCTTTACAGACAAGCAAAAGCTAAGAGAATTCAGCACCACCAAACCAGCTCCACAACAAATGCTAAAGGAACTTCTCTAAGTGGGAAACACAAGAGAAGAAAAGGACCTACAAAAACAAACACAAAACAATTAAGAAAATGGTAAAGGAACATACATATCGATAATTACCTTAAACGTGAATGGATTAAATGCTCCAACCAAAAGACACAGGCTTGCTGAATGGATACAAAAACAAGACTCTTATACATGCTGTCTATAAGAGACCCACTTCAGACCTAGGAATACATACAGACTAAAAGTTAGGGGATGGAAAAAGATATTCCATGCAAATGGAAATCAAAAGAAAGCTGGAGTAGCTATACTCATATCAGATAAAATAGACTTTAAAATAAAGAATGTTACAAGAGACAAAGAAGGACACTACATAAGGATCAAGGGATCAATCCAAGAAGAAGATATAACAATTATAAATATATATGCACCCAACATAAGAGCACCTCAATACATAAGGCAACTGCTAACAGCTAAAAAAGAGGAAATCGACAGTAACACAATAATAATGGGGGACTTTAACACCTCACTTACACCAATGGACAGATCATCCAAACAGAAAATTAATAAGGAAACACAAGCTTTAAATGACACAACAGACCAGATAGATTTGATATTTATATGACATTCCATCCAAAAACAGCAGATTACACTTTCTTCTCAAGTGCGCACGGAACATTCTCCAGGATAGATCACATCTTGGGTCACAAATCAAGCCTCAGTAAATTTAAGAAAATTGAAATCATATCAAGCATCTTTTCTGACCACAATACTATGAGATTAGAAATGAATTAAAGGGAAAAGAATGTAAAAAACAAACACATGGAGGCTAAAACAATATGTTACTAAATAACCAAGAGATCGCTGAAGAAATCAAAGAGGATATCAAAAAATACCTAGAGGCAAATGACAATGAAAACACAATGATCCAAAACCTATGGGACGCAGCAAAAGCAGTTCTAAGAGGGAAGTTTATAGCAATACAATCTTACCTCAAGAAACAACAAACATCTCAAATAAACAATCTAACCTTACACCTCAAGGAACTAGAGAAAGAAGAACAAACAAAACCCTGTTAGCAGAAGAAAAGAAACCATAAAGATCAGAGCAGAAATAAAAACAAAGAAAACAATAGCAAAGATCAATAAAACTAAAAGCTGGTTCTTTGAGAAGATAAACAAAATTGATAAACCATTAGTCAGACTCATCAAGAAAATGAGGGAGAGGACTCAAATCAATAAAATTAGAAATGAAAAAGGAAAAGTTACAACAGACACTGCAGAAATACAAAGCATCCTAAGAAGACTACTACAAGCAA
This sequence comes from Balaenoptera ricei, assembly GCF_028023285.1. Taxonomy (NCBI): domain Eukaryota; kingdom Metazoa; phylum Chordata; class Mammalia; order Artiodactyla; family Balaenopteridae; genus Balaenoptera; species Balaenoptera ricei. The sequence continues at coordinate 39,938,385 of NC_082653.1, read as the reverse complement.
CTCTATGCCAATAAAATGGAAAACCTAGAAGAAATGGACAAATTCTTAGAAAGGTATAACCTTCCAAGACAGCAGCAGGAATAAACAGAAAACATAAACAGACCAATCACAAGTACTGAAATTGAAACTGTGATTAAAAATCATCCAACAAACAAAAGTCCAGGACCAGATGGCTTCACAGATGAATTCTATCAAACAGTTAGAGAAGAGCTAACACCCATCCTTCTCAAACTCTTCCAAAAAGTTGCAGAGGAAGGAACACTCCCAAACTCATTCTATGAGGCCACCATTATCCTGATAACAAAACCAAAGATACTACAAAAAAAGAAAATTACAGACCAATATCACTCGTGAATATAGATGCAAAAATCCTCAACAAAATACTAGCAAACAGAATCCAACAACACATCAAAAGGATGATACACCATGACCAAGTGGGATTTATCCCAGGGATGCAAGGATTCTTCAATATATGCAAATCAATCAATGTGATACACCATAGTAACAAATTGAAGAAAAACCACATGAGCATCTCAATAGATGCAGAAAAAGCTTTTGACAAAATTCAACACCCATTTATGATAAAAACGCTCCAGAAAGTGGGCAAAGAGGGAACCTACCTCAACATAATAAAGGTCATATATGACAAACCCACAGCAAACATCATTCTCAATGGTGAAAAACTGAAAGCATTTTCTCTAAGATCAGGAACAAGACAAGGATGTCCACTCTCACCACTATTATTCAACATAGTTTTGGAAGTCTTAGCCATGATTATCAGAGAAAAAAAAGAAAGAAAAGGAATACAAATTGGAAAAGAAGAAATAAAACTGTCACTATTTACAGATGAATGATACTATACATAGAGAATCCTAAAGATGCCACCAGAAAACTACTAGAGATAATCAATGAATTTAGTAAAGTTGCAGGATACAAAATTAATGCACAGAAATCTCTTGCATTCCTATACACTAATGATCAAAAATCTGAAAGAGAAATTAAGGAAACAATCCCATTCACAATTGCAAGAAAAAGAATAAAATACCCAGGAATAAACCTACCTAGGGAGACAAAAGACCTGTATGCAGAAAACTATAAGACACCGATGAAAGAAATTAAAGATGATACAAATAGATGGAGAGATATACCATGTTCCTGGATTGGAAGAATCAATATTGTGAAAATGACTATACTACCCAAAGAAATCTACAGATTCAATGCAATTCCTTCAAATTACCAATGGCATTTTTTACAGAACTAGAAAAAAAAAATCTTAAAATTTGAATGGAGACACAAAGGACCTCGAAAAGCCAAAGCGGTATTCAGGTGAAAAAACGGAGCTAGAGGAATCAGACTCCCTGACTTCAGACTGTACTACAAAGCTACAGTAATCAAGACAATATGGTACTGGCACAAAAACAGAAATATAGATCAATGGAACAGGATAGAAAGCCCAGAGATAAACCCAAGCACCTATTGTCAACTAATCTATGACAAAGGAGGCAAGGATATACAATGGAGATAAGACAGTCTCTTCAATAAGTGGTGCTAGGAAAACTGGACAGCTACATGTAAAAGAATGAAATTAGAACATTCCCTAACACCATACACAAAAATAAACTCAAAATGGATTAGAGACCTAAATGTAAGACCGGACACTATAAAACTCTTAGAGGAAAACATAGGAAGAACACTCTTTGACATAAATCACAGCAAGATCTTTTTTGATCCACCTCCTAGAGTAATGGAAATAAAAACAAAAATAAACAAATGGGACCTAATGAAACTTCAAAGCTTTTGCACAGCAAAGGAAATTACAAACAAGACGAAAAGACAACCCTCAGAATGGGAGAAAATATTTGCAAATGAATCAACGGACAAAGGATTAATCTCCAAAATATTTAAACAGCTCATGCAGCTCAATATTACAAAAACAAACAACCCAATCCAAAAATGGGCAGAAGACCTAAATAGACATCTCTCCAAAGAAGACATACAGATGGTCAAGAAGCAGATGAAAAGCTGCTCAATATCACTAACTGTTAGAGAAATGCAAATCAAAACTACAATGAGGTATCACCTCACACCTGTTAGAATGGGCATCAGAAAATATACAAACAACAAATGCTGGAGAGGGTGTGGAGAAAAGGGAACCCTCTTGCACTGTTGGTGGGAATGTAAATTGATACAGCCACTATGGAGAACAGTATGGCAGTTCCTTAAAAAACTAAAAATAGAACTACCATACGACCCAGCAATCCCACTACTGGGCATATACCCAGAGAAAACCATAATTCAAAACGACACATGCACCCCAATGTTCATTGCAGCACTATTTACGATAGCCAGGACACGGAAGCAACCTAAATGCCCATTGACAGATGAATGGATAAAGAAGTTATGGTACATATATACAATGGACTATTACTCAGCCTTAAAAAGGAATGAAATTGGGTCATTTGTAGAGATGTAGATGGATCTAGAGACTGTCATACAGAGTGAAGTAAGTCAGAAAGAGAAAAACAAATATCGTATATTAATGCATATATGTGGAACCTAGAAAAATGGTACAGATGAACTGGTTTGCAGGGCAGAAATTGAGACACAGATGTAGAGAACAAACGTATGGGCACCAATGGGGGAAAGTGGCGGGGGAGTAGGGCGGTGGTGTGATGAATTGGGAGATTGGGATGGACATATCTACACTAATATGTATAAAATGGATAACTAATGGGAACCTGCTGTATAAAAAAATAAAACAAAACAAAAACAAAGCACAAATACAATGATCCCATCTTCAAAGAGAAGGCAAATTCATCAGGTGATACATTCAGAATGTGGTGCTTGTGAAATTTTATTTATAATATGTATGGCAACTGAGGCTAAAATGTTTACACTCTCTGAATATGGGGACCTCCCCTGCTCATATACTATTAGAGAAAAATTAAGTAGATTTTTAAAAAACTAAGTAAGTAGATCGTTTTTGAGGAAAAAAATTAGAAATTGAAGAAAATGTTCACATTTTTGTGTTCAGGTTACTGGCACTGGGTTTACACATTTCTAGAGATACATCGTCGTTTTGGTTTATTGTCTATTCTTTGGCTGCCTACACAATCTCTAAAATAATCATCTTTTTCTGGCACATGACTCACCTTATTTGCACAGTAATTGCCACAGTAAAAAGCATACAAATATTTCTTGCTCTATCAAAAGAGGAGAGGGAGCCTGATGTTTCTGAGATATTCTCAGATTTAAAGGACATAAAAGGAGACTCTAGAAACTCTGTAAGCAAAACCATGGCTCTGATGGTCGCTGCAGGGATGGCCACAACGCATGCTTGTCCGGGGAACTGAAGCTAAAAGTCTGAGAGCTTTTGACTTTGTGGATTTAATATTATGTCCAACTACGTGCTTCTCTGTGCCTCTGAAGGATTTCAAAATCACCTTATAAAAGAACTTATTTCAGCTAGAACCTCAGAGGAAAAAGGACTTAAAGGAGACTGAGAGATGGGGAGATGTCCTGAACAACAAGAAAGCACAAAAGGGGCTTCCCTGGTGGCGCAGTGGTTGAGAATCTGCCTGCTAATGCAGGGGACATGGGTTCGAGCCCTGGTATGGGAAGATCCCACATGCCGTGGAGCAACTAGGCCCGTGAGCCACAACTACTGAGCCTGCGCGTCTGGAGCCTGTGCTCCGCAACAAGAGAGGCCACGATAGTGAGAGGCCCGCACACCGCGATGCAGAGTGGCCCCCACTTGCCGCAACTAGAGAAAGCCCTAGCACAGAAACGAAGACCCAACATAGCAATCAATCAATCAATCAATAAAAATAAATAAATTAAAAAAAAAAAAGAAAACACAAAAGGAGAAAACAAGTGGTTGCATTCCACTTTAACAGATGGGTTAAAGAATAAACAAAGGAAGAGCACATCACTGATATTTACCAGGGAGCTCAGGCTCCCTGTATTTTGAAATGTTCCCAAGGTGAAGCCACTGCCCACCGTTGCTTAAAAAAACTGAAATCCAAAGAGAGCAGGTTCTAGAATTCAATTCACATCATTCAGATGTGAATCGAGTCAGTTGGCTAAGGCTTTCTAACAGTTAAGTGACCTGTTCCTACACACTGGCACAGTTTAGCACTTTACAGACAGTATCCTATTTAAACCTCATAACCACTCTCTGTATTATTATATCCATACATGTTCTTCAACTTCCCTGTTGCTGATGGGATGCTAAATCACCAATGCTGGATCCACAGACGCCAAAGGACTACACTGCTTTACGAGAAATTCATTGGAAAAAAAATGGAGAAGGCAGACTATGTTCATTTATTCAAAAAACATTTACTGACCATCTTCTATGTACCACACACTTGGGACACATTAATGAACAGACATAAAATACCTGGCCACATGGAACATAAGATACCTGGCCACATGGAACTTACTGTCTAGCAGGGACGGGAAAAGAGAATTCACCAAAAATAAACAATAAATAAATAAGTCATACGGTAATTTAGAAGGTAGGAGATGCTATGGTGAAGAGAAAACGTAAAGCATTCCAAGAGGGATACCAGGCACAGTTTGCAACTGTAAACAGCGTAGACGTCACTGACAAAGTGGTGGCTTAGTGAAGACCTGAAGGCAGTGAGGGAGCTGGCCATGAATGCATCTGGGGAGAAAATACTACAGGCAGAAGGAAAACCCAGCACAAAGACCTAAAAGTGGGAATGTGCCTGGAGGGTTCCAGGATCAGCAAGGAGGTAAGGATGGCTGGAATGGAGAGCATTCCATTCCAGGGAGAGGAGTGGGGAGGAGGTCAGAGGTCTTGGTAACCAGAAGGTGTCGGGCTTTGTGAATCATTATGAGGAATCTTGACTTTTACTCAGAGTGACATGGAGAGCCAGAGGAGGGTTTTAAGCATATGCAACCTATGCTTTAAAAAGATCACTCCGGTGGTTATGTCGATAACATATTAAAGGAAGGTAGGGAAGAAGAAAGGAGAGGTCACTGCATACCATCCAGGCAACAGGTGCTGGAGACTTGGGAGGAAGGTGCTTGCAGTAGACTTGAGAAAAGGGGTTGAACTCCTGGATTTATTTGGAAGACAGGATTCTGGATACATCTGGAAGATAGAGCAGCAGGATCTGCTAACAGCCTGGATGTAAAGTGGGAGAGAAAGAGAAGAGTCAGGATGATTCCAAGGTTTCTGGCTTGAATAACCCGAAAAATGGAGCTGCCCCAACACCAAAATAGAGCAGGCTACAGGGAGAGCAGGTTTGCAGAGGAAGATCAGAAATTCCATTTTAGTCCTTAAAATGGAAGTATCTTTTATGTATTCAACTGAAGAAGTCAAAAAAGTAGTTGGATATATGCATCAGGAGTTTAAGAGAGCCACTTCAACTGGAAATATACATCGGGAGTCTTAAGGAGCTACATGGTACTTTATTAAAATCTTACAATTGTTTGTGACAAGAGTCCCACAAGAACTGAGCCCTGAAGTATTCCAAATTAACAGGCTGATGTGAAAACAAACAAACAAAAACCACACACATTTAAAAAAAAATTAATGAAATTCAGTGGTACAGAAGGAAAAGCAGGAGACTGTGGTGTCCTCAAAATCGAAGAAAGTCAAATCTAAAGAGAGAATGACCAATTATATCAAGTGCTGCCCAGAGTAAAGATGAGAACTGATTGTTGGATTCTGCAATTTACAATATTTTCTTTTGAAAAAGCCCTGGAGACTGTATCCCACACAGCCCCCACCACAGAAGACATGAATATGCACTGAATGTGATGTTATCTTTTAATTTCGTCACGAACTGAATTCATTTTTCTAAAGAATTATTCAAAAGGAAGGATTTACTCCAGTTTAATATTTGGGACTCAAGTCAGTAGATCTGTTAAGATATACCAGTGATAAACCGTAGCTGCTAACATTAATCTGCTAATTCCTATTAGCAGATTACTGCTAATTGAATTCCATTCAATTCCTATCCCTTAAAAAATAATAATAAAAATACCTCTAAATAAATTGGAAATAAAAGGATAGATTTCCTCTGTCCTGATGAGGAATTATGATAAAACAAAAACCAATATTGTACTACTGTTTTTCCTATTAAAGAACAAAAGTTTGCACATTACTGCCATTACTATTTGATAATGTTCCAGATGTATTTTGTAATGTTCCAGAATGCTAACAGTAGTGTAGCCTGCCGTAAAACCAAAATAAAAGGTATAATTATTAGAAAGAAGTAGACACAAGTGTCATTATGTAAGTAGGAAACCCAAGAAAATAAACTGCAAAGCTCTTAGAATAAGAGCCAGCTATAAAATAAAATTACAAAAATCAACAACCATCTTATACCAGCAATAGCAATTTGAAGAACCCATCACAACAGCAACAAAACCATAAATACCTAAGAAGAACCCTAACAATAAATATTAGGACTTATATAAATAGTAAACAAACAAACAAAACACCTCTGCTAAGAGACAGAAGGTCTGCATAACTTTTCACATCCCTTCAGAGAAACACTGACTACTTTACATGTACATGACAGTCCTTGCCAAGGAACCAAAACAACTGGATATATCTCAGTTCTAAGGATTCATCTGCAGAGCATTCCAGGTTAAGATGGCACGTTTAACAAAACATTCAAGCACATCCTCTCTCTAAACTCCACAAAAATGGCAGTAAAGAGTTCTTTCCAGAAGACAAAGATGCAAGGACTTAAACAACGGTAGTGGATATTACAACAAAATCATGAAAGCGGAAAGCAGATGGACAAGTAGCAACCCAGCAGCCCTAAGAGTGAAATGCTCCACCACCAGTGAGGAAAGCTGAGAAGCACTCCAGTTTGCTTCAAAACTGGAGAAAGGGTAGCAGGCTAAAATAAGGTTAGCAGCCTTACTTCCCGGATGCCCTTCCCACCTCCTGGCTGTGGAGCTCTGGCCCACAGTCCCTGAGCCCAGCAAGACTGGAGACTGATTCTTGGGGGAGTAGATAAAACAGGTAAGTATTTGGACTGTGAGAGCACCAGAACCTTCCCCAAAGTGAAGAGATGCTAAGACTCCAGCCAGATGTCTCCTGAACACTGGCAGGAGTGTTCCTTTCTTTCCTCATCGCAGGGTGCTGCCTGATGACCACCCCCTGACCAGTCCAACAGGAAAAGACCTTATATGCGGTCCCAGTGAAAAACTCAAAAGAAACCAGTTACAGTCAAAAGACTGCCACTGAGGAGCCTAAGGGGATGGGTGGAGGGCGGTGAGAGATAGGGGACCACTTATTTTACAATAAGTATTTTAGTATTCTTAGATTTAAATTATGTGCATGTATTAGTATATAGATAGTAATATAATTTTTATTTGAAAGGATAGATGACTATAATTATGATTTCTAAAAGAACACTGTGACTTCCTCTAGCAGATACTTCTATATATTCTAAATGTACATTTAAAAAGATATAACACTGATTAAGATAAGAGATCAATGATAGATGAGTAAGACCTAAAACAGAATCAGACCCAAAAGCTAGTCAAGATCTTAAAATATAATAAAGGGAAGACCACAACCCAATGAGGAAAGGATTGACTGTTTAACAGATGGTGCTGGTAGACTAGATGGGCTGGCTCAGGAGGAGGAGGTGCTGTAAAACAATTCACATCCATGTGCTAATATAGAACTAAGTGTACAAATCTAATATATTTCCAAAATTTTTGTTTCATTTACCTCACCTCTGTTTATATTTTCAAACGTAAATATTTACAAGGAAAAGTCATAATGGACAAGATGAAGAGAGCTGACTACATAAAAGTAAAAATATCCTGTTGTTTGGAAAACACCATAAAGTAAATTAAAAGACAAATAATGAGCTGAGAAAAAAAAAAAATTACAAATATGATAAAGGCACAATGCTCTTTATATTAAGAGCATATTTATATTATACGCTCTTTATATTAAGAGCATATGTTATATAATATATATAGGATACTTAATTATACATATATTATCTCTTTATATTAAAAGATACTTTAAATCATTTTTCTAAATCATCATTTAACAATAAAATGGACAAAGTACCTGGACAACTCTCAGAGGCAAAATGAACAAATAAAAAGCAAGTTACTAATTTCACTAGTTACCAAAAAAATATGAATTAAAACAAGACCACATTTTTATAGAAGATTAGGAAAGATTAAACACTGGAGTGCTGACACTATGGAAAGACTGTTCAGCGTGTAAGGGAATCGACATGTTCTGGCATAAGCAATTTGGCAACAGGCCTCAAGAGTCATAAAAGAGTTCACCTCTGCCCCAGGAATTCTGCTATAAATCTAGCCTGAGCAAGTCAGAGACAGTGAGACTTTCAGACAAGGGCATTTACCCCAGCTCTGCCTGTGTGTCTGCTATTACTTTCTGAGCCTACATCCTTTGCCAGACTCTGCTGAAGACCTTCCTCTATTTGGTTCATTCCATCGCTCCAAAACTCTATGTTGCCGGCACAATTATTACCCCCATTCTATGGATAAAGGAAGCACAATCAAATAATTAGGTAATTAAGGTCACTTAGATCGGAAGTGGCCAAGCGAGGCTTTGCAACCAGAATTTAATATGATACTTCCAAACACTGAAAATGGAAATATGTCAAAAAAGAGAAAACTTAGAAACAATAAATGCTGGAGAGGGTGTGCAGGAAAGGGAACTCTCTTGCACTGTTGGTGGGAATGTAAATTGATACAGCCACTATGGAGAACAGTATGGAGGTTCCTTAAAAAACTACAAATAGAACTACCATACGATCCAGCAATCCCACTACTGGGCATATACCCTGAGAAAACCATAGTTCAAAAAGAGTCATGTACCAAAATGTTCATTGCAGCTCTATTTACAATAGCCAGGACATGGAAGCAACCTAGATGTCCATCGACAGATGAATGGATAAAGAAGATGTGGCACATATATACAATGGAATATTACTCAGCCATAAAAAGAAATGAAATGGAGGTATTTGTAATGAGGTGGATGGAGTTAGAGTCTGTCATACAGAGTGAAGTAAGTCAGAAAGAGAAAAACAAATACAGTATGCTAACACATATATACGGAGTCTAAGGAAAAAAAAAAAAAAGGCCATGAAGAACCTAGTGGCAAGACGGGAATAAAGACACAGACCTACTAGAGAATGGACTTGAGGATATGGGGAGGGGGTGGGGTGAGATGTGACAGGGTGAGAGAGTGTCATGGACATATATACACTACCAAATGTAAAATAGATAGCTAGTGGGAAGCAGCCGCATAGCACAGGGAGATCAGCTCTGTGCTTTGTGACCACCTAGAGGGGTGGGATGGGGAGGGTGGGAGGGAGGGAGATGCAAGAGGGAAGAGATATGGGAACATATTGTATATGTATAACTGATTAACTTTGTTATAAAGCAGAAGCTAACATACCATTGTAAGGCAATTATACTTCAATAAAGATGTTTAAAAAAAAATAAAAAAGAGAAAACTAGCTAAATAAACTTTGGCATACCCATCATTAAAAATCTTATTTTCAAAGAAGATTTAAGGGCATAGGAAATGTGATATATTAAGCGAAAGGGCAGTATTTAAAACTACGAATGAAATTAAAGTGCCAATTTTGCTTAAAAGTATATATACGCAGACAAATAAAATGGGACAAATGGAAGCATATCATCCCATGAACAGCTGATTATTTCTGGACGTACCTGTGATTTTTATTTTTTTAACTTTTTTTGGTAATTCCCAAAATGTCTACAACAAGGACAATGGCTTTTCATTTTAAAATGTTTAAAAACCATAGAAAGAATAGAAATTCTCAACTGTAGATGCTTAGAAGGCCTCAGTTTTTAAACATGGAATGAAAAGATTAGGTGAGCAGTTACTGCCTTAGCTGCACAGCATTACTGTTGAACTGCAAGGTCCATCAAATGAGAGGATTTTCCACTATTATTGTCTTCTCAGAGTGAAATGGGGAAAATTAGCCTTACGGAATCTGCTTGATAACCAGAAAGTTAACTAGCACATAACACAAGAGTAGAGAAAACCTCTGCAATCCCCAATAGATGCTGGGAGTCACTATACTACCATAAGCATTTTGAATTGACTGATCGAATTCTGATTATTATTTACACACTAAAGTTTGAAAGGTTTCATAAAAACAAAAAGCCTGAAGACACGTAAATATGTCTGTACTATTTTGTGTGGAACAGTTTTAAGAGTTCCTTTCAAGGTAAACTGGAATTAGTTGGCTGCGGAATATCTGTTTTGAACATAAAAGAATGAACATTTTAAAAACTTATCTTTGTTTGGATGTGTGTGTGTTGGGGAAGGGAAGGAGTGGGTGAATCTGTAGACAAACTGTGCCTTTCCTTTGTTATTTTAAAGTATAACGTTACAAGTGGTTTAACTTTTTGCAAAGAATCATGGCAAAGCACTTTCTAGGAACGAAACAATTTACAAACAGACAATGACATTTTTGGGCCACAAATTAGCAAAGGTTTTTGCATGGATATAGGATTATATTTCACTTTTAAAATTTCTTAAATATGTCTTCGGAGTTTAGAAAAATGATGCATATACTTCGTAGATTTGTGTGCCCCAAAGAAAAACTATTTTTTAAAAAAAGTTGCTTCCACCTCTTTTGGAACTTTGTTACACAAGTTCTTAGTGCAAAGACTGGTAAAGGTAGAACAGCACAGCTGCTAGCATTATCACTCCATACAACAGCATTAATAAATAATTACTGAAATTACTTAGAAAGAAAAAGTGGAATTGCGTGAACTCACCCTTACCTGAGCTGAAGCCAAGTACTGAAAAGGGTCATTCAAAATCTTTAGAAAAGGAAGAGTCCTATTCAGAAAACCAAAGGTAGACCCGCCCACTTCCCCTGGATGACCCGTTGCTATGGTAACCTGCAGTCACCCCTTAGAGTCGGTACATGCTGGGGGAGGGGATCCTCCCAGAGGCTGGGGGATGGTTAAGAGGGGAAACGGGGGAGGGAGGCTGAGAGAGGGTTAAAAGAAGACGAAACCCCTTGGGTGCGGCAGGGGTCAGGAAGGTGGGCTTACTACTAGGAAATTCAACACGCCCAAAAGAAATTCAAAACACCAGTTAGAACAATGTCTGGACGCTGGAGTCGTATTATATAGTTCAGCTAAAGTTTGAACCATTAGAGACGCTTCCCTCCCTCCCTCCCCGGCGGGAACAAACCACTCTTTGTGAGTTCCTGTCTATGGAAAACGAAGCCAGAGTTTCGTCTCATCAGTTACAAACTGAATGCTACTTCGCAAAACTAAAATCTTGACTTTCTTAAATTAAACCTATGCTTCCCAAACTCTGCTGCACTATTGGAATCACCGAGGGAACTTTATAAACTACACACCGTGTTTTAATTGGTCTGGGGTGCAATTTTGAGCAGAGTCTTAAAACTCTCCAGTGATCCTTTTATGCAGCCAGTTTTGGGAACTACAGTACTCCAAGATGTGGCGAGGTGGCGGAGAGTATTTAAACCAAAGGGTAAGAAAAAAAGAGAAAGAAAGAAAGGAAAAAAGAAAGCACAGTTATCTCCCTTTGTCTTTTTACAGCTAATAATAGAAATTAGCTGGCTTTCTCCAAGCACACACAGGACAACAGGTTTCTTGATAAATAGGAGTCCCCGGTATGCCCTAACAATACTTTCTTTGAGGTTAAAAAAAAAAAAAAAAAAACGGGCAATATAAGCCCTTTCTTCCCAAGAGAGCAAATATCCTTCTTACCGAAACACCAAACTTACATATCTATTTTAAGAGCGAATTGGCAGTGAATACAGTTCAGAACTTGGAGGACGAGCTCCAGGACCAGAAGGAAACTGAACCCGCAGAAGCCCACCAGCATTCGCTGGCGTCCTGCGACCACCAGGGCTGGACGAAGGCTGGGGTGTCGGTCCCCGGAGCCCCCAGCACGGGCCCCGCCCCCGGACCCCGCAGGCTGCGCCCCAGTAAAGTTGCTCCGGGGAACTTTGCTCCCGTTTCCAACCCGCGCTTCCCCGGGCGAGGGGCGCGGCCCCGCCACCTGCTCGACGCCGAGGCTGCTCGGCCGCGCCCCCTCCCTGGACCTCGGCCACCTCCGGGGGTCGCGCACTCAGCGAGCGCTCGTACTGCCGGCAGGAGCCCCCAGGGGGTTCGCCTCGCCCCTCCCCGGCGTACTCAGCTGCAGCTGGCCCTGCCCTCGGGCCCGGACGCCAGGACCTCCGCGCGGGGCCAGCACCGTCCCGCCTGGAGCTCCTCCGGAAGCCCGCCCGCGCGGCCAGCGCCTCTCGAGCCGGGACAGGCTATCCGGGCGCCCCCACAGCCCCTGTCCCGACGCCGGCCGGCAGCCCCGTCCCTGCCCAGCCAAGCTCTGCCCCTCCGGCCCGCTGCCGGGAGCGCGCCCCTGGACCGGCGGTCCGACGCTGCGCACGCGCGGAGGCGCCCGCCCGCTCGCTCACGGCCCCCTCACTCACCGCTCGCTGTCCTTGTCGCCTCAGGCAGCGCCCGCCGTCCGCTCTGCTTACTGCTCGCTGCCCCGGCCCGGTGCCCGCTCCTCAGGCCCCGGCCCGGGCACTCGGGGAACCAGCGCCCGGCGGGCTCGGCGGGTACCCGCACGCAGGGCACGCTCCGCGGGGCCGCGCACGCGCGCACCCGAGCGACGGGAGGGGCGGGGCCGAGCGGGCTGAGCGCCCGGAGGCGCCCCTGGATACCGGGCATGCGTAGTGCCTGTCCCTTCCTAGGGTCCGGTGGAGGGGTGGGCTGTGACCCTGGACCTGTGAAACGTAGGGCAGTGGAAGAGGACCAAAAGTCACCCTTCGCTGAGAAGCAAGTTCGCCCTTGTCCCACAAGTTGCAGTTTTCTTCTCTGTATCATTCGTCAATTAAGGTGTTAAATATTTATTGAGCACCTACTTTGGCAGAGCCTTTGTGCAGAACACAGGGCATCCTCAGGTAATGGTGAACCGATTGCATTTGGCTTTGGGATTCCTTTTCGGGCACTGATTCCAGCCCTCTCTTTGAACAGATGAGAAAAGTGCATAAATAGAGATCATCCAGTACCTGAAACTGCAAACCTTAACTACACTCTTAAGCAATTTGGGGAAGGAGAGTTGCCTCTGGCTGGGGTGATGAGAAAACTTTTGAGAAGCCTGGAAGGGTAAGAGATGGAGTCAGAAGATAAGCTCACCTGGGAGAAAGGTCAATGCAAAGGCAGAAACTGAAAAAAAAAAAAAAAAATCAAGTAATATATGAGCTCATGAACCTTCTTGGGGACAAGTTTAATCTGAATGTGTTTTTCATAGTGAAGGGCAAAAACGGTGGCAGGAAGGGTACTTGAAGCTCGTCTGGAAAAGATTTTTGATGCTTCACTTCAAATTTTCAGCTTTTTTTAGTGGATAACTGATAAATACTAAAGGTGTGAGGGAGAAGGGTCTGGTGTTTCTGGCGGTCTGATTAGATGCAGAATTTTGGAATATAAGGTGAAGACTAGCAGTGAAATGCTGTAGAAGTAGAAGGGTCCTGAATTCAAGTGTTGGCATCAGAAACAGAATACATGGAAACGTTTTCAGAGATTGTGAGATTGTGAAGGACAGGATTCCCTAGTTTTTGTCACTGCCTGTTTGGGTGTAAAGAGTTGTTTCTCATGAGAGACACCTACTTCATTAGATTAGATCATCATCTTTGGTAGATATTTATTAGTGGATAAATTAGACCTTTAAAATGTACAGCTACAATCACTAAATGCTTCTTTTAACATGAGTTTTGTCCTGGGAGAATATATTTCTACTTAATTAAAAAAACATTAATTTGAGAGACAGTATATGTAGTGAAAAATATATGGACTTTGGAAAACAAAAACCCCTTTTATAAAGTCCAGATGCTCCGAAACAAACTGTCTGATGTCATGCAAGTTACTCAATATCTGTGAGCCTTACTGTGTTCATCTGTAATGTCAGGGAGGAAGAAATTTTCCTCTTCCCTTTAGGTTCTTCTGGCTGGTGTAAGAATTCAATTGAGACAGAGTAACAGAAGAAAATCAAACAACAGTTTAATAACATATGTACATGGCAGAGAGCCAGGAAAACTGAGTAACTCACCAAAATGACTGACACCCTTACCTTAAATATCATCTTCAGTTTAAAGGCAAAAGAAGATGTTGTGGGTCGTGGTTTGGGACTTGAAAGGGGAAGAAGGCAATTCATATAAATGTTTGGTAAATAACTGTTTGCTGGATCAGGCAGAGACAATGGGACACAGAGTGGACTTTGATCTCTAGGCCCTATTCCCCTACCATCCCTAGCCCATATTTTTTGCAGGTGTCTCTGGTGATAGCTCTATTCCTGGAATAGGCCCTATATCTAAAATTTTTAGGCAATTAGGGGGAAGGTCAAAGGTTCTTCCTGAGTCTTTTGGGCCTTGATTGTTTTCAGTTCGGAAAAAAAATCTGCATACCAAAGAGACATTTTGGGGTGGCAAGTTTTGTTCCCCTACAGTAGCATGGAATCATAATATTTACCTTGTATGATGGTTAATTTTATGTGTCAGTTTGGCCAGGCCACAGTACTCAGATATTTGGTCAAATATAGTCTAGATGTTTATGCGAAGGTATTTTTTTTTCAGGTGAGATTAATATTTAAGTCAGTGGACTTTGAGTGAAGCAGATTGCCTTCCATAATGTGCGTGGGCCTTATCCAATCATTTGAAGGCCCAAATAGAAAAAGACTGACCTCCCCTGAAAAAAAAAACAGGAATTCTGCCAACATACTGCCTCTGGACTTGAACTGCAACTCTTCCCTGGGCCTCCAGCCTGCTGGCTCACCCTGCAGATTATGGACGTCCCAGCCTCCACAATCATGTGAGTCAATTCCTTAATTACATCTCTCTCTCCCTCTCTCCCTCTCTCTCTCGCTCTCTCTCTCTCTCCCTCTCTCTCTCTCTCTCTCTCTCTCCCTCTCCCTCTCCCTCTCCCTCTCCCTTTCCCTCTCCCTCTCCCTCTCCCTCTCCCTCTCTCTCTCTCTCTCAAGAACCCTGACTAATATACCTTGCGAGGTTACGAACATTACATGAGTTAATTATCATCTGAATCTGAAAAATGGGTATTGTAATCTTTAACTTATAAGGTTATGACAAATCAAATAAAAATGGGTAAAGCACCCAGCACATGCTAGGGTCTGGATAAATGGCAACTGCTATTACTTGTGAATGAATACCAGAGGCAAAAACCAAAAGAGGAGAGCGTGTAGGAGGTAACAAAATTTTGGTCTCCCTAGCTATGATATACCAAAAAGGTGATACATATGAATATTTTAATTATTTTCAAATAAATGCCTAATGAGCCATTAACTAAAGATAGACTCTAGCTGTACTCTTAAAACACCAGACATGCAAAGCAGTGACATGATTTCACGTCTGAACATTTTATTTCAATTTAAGTGCCAATACAATTAACTACTTGCTGCTAGGAGGGAGCAACCTAAGGAGAGTTTACACTGGAAATAATTCTCAATCTCAGAGTAGATGCATGATTTGGCATTCAATCAGTGTGTTTATTGAATCCCTTTTGGGGCAATCCTGTAGCTATTGGGAGCATGCAAAAATGGATAAGATATTCCATTTAATCTACAGATATTGCCATTTGTTATGTACTAGGCAACATCCCTGCCCTCGGGGAATTGATCAAATAGGCTAAGAGTTCATAGCTCTAATGTAAGGCAGAATGTGGCAAGCGCCTTAGGAGGGGCATAAATGATTGAGCCAGGTGTACTTTGTTCAGGAAGTTGATTCTGGGGGCTTCCTCTCCTCATCCTGCCTCCACTGTGGCCCTCAGGTTGCACAGTTTGGTTTGGCACAAGCCAATGGGGTAGAGCAGCATCTTTTAAAAAAAGTTTGAGCAAAGCTGGTAAATATTAAATAAAATAACATTCCCATTCCCCTGACTCACTTGCTTCAGTTCAGAGTTTACAGGGTATAATAAAAGAGGGTGAGGCAGGAGGGGCCTTTACAAGCCATTCAGAGGTAAAAGCTCCTCTTTTCCTCGTTTCCTCTTTCTTTTTCCGTCATGGCTGTTGTTTTGTTTAAAGGAGAATTTAACTTTAGAGTTAAAAAAAAAATAACTTAGGTAAATTCCCCTGACCTCATGAAAATTTATGAGGAGAATACATAAAAATCTAACATGACAATAACAGACAGTGGGGATTGGAGTTCATAAAAGGACAAGGAATAATTGAGTTGGAAACCATGAACCAGGTGGACGGGGATGGCCATCATGTTTGTTCTGTAGCCAGGGCTGTCATGATGTGACCCCCTTTTTCCTTTTGGCTGAGAATGAAATATTCCACTGTGGATGAGAGTAAGCCAACTGCAGGACTGACAAAAGCAAGTGATTTAGGGAAAATACACAGCATTTTAGTAATTTTTAAATAATCAGGATGTTCTTTTATTATAAGAATTTGTGAATATATTCATTTCAGGAGCTTTGCCACAGTGAGTGGGAAATAAATTAATCTGGGATTAAAGGAAACTCTATACTAGAAAAGGAAGAGTTTTAATAAAATTGAAAGGAATGGCCTCCAGCCATGGATGTTAATTATCATCTGATGAATAATAATGATGATAATAGGAGATGTGAAATAAGTTAAAATACATCCTGGCCCAAACTTTTTAAAAAAATTACCAACTCTGGAATGGTGCCTTGCAGAATTAACCAATGTGCTCACATTAAATGGTTTAAAATTAGAACTAAAACATATCTCTGCACTACAGATTCATACACAGCATCCTCTCTCCATGATTTTTTAAAATTAATACTATTCAAAAGAATTCAACCTGGTGAGTATCACAAGTAGAATGTTGCCTACTCAGTAAAGAAAATGGCAATATAAGTATTTCTTACTATAAGAATATTTGATCATGAAAAATCAAAATATAATATAAAATGGCTAGCAGGCACCATATCTGTTATTTTTTCCAGTTCTACCTCCCTCTTCCCTTTAATATTTTATCCCACTGACAATATGTCATTGACACACAACTTTTCAATAAGATGACTTTTGCACATTTTAATTATACCTGTAGTTTTAAATCCTAAGTAAACTTTCCATCAATATGACATTTAAAATATTAAATTGAGTATAATCATAAAAATTAAATGCATGTAAATTATTTCGCATAAGCAACTACAAAAACAGTGCGACAAACTCAGTACTGGGTTATAGAGGGTTGTTTCTTTAAAAATGAACCTCCTACACTACAGAAAATTATATCCAGTTTTCCAGAATGTAAACACATACTTCATTAAGCAAGGTTTTGTAAAGTCACATGAATATTAAAATTATTTATATACCTTATATTCTAGTTTAATGGGACAGTCTAGGTCAGTGCTGTCTAAGAAAGAAATGTTAGCCACAAATTTGAGCTACATATGAAATTTAAAATTTTCTAGTAACAACTTAAAAAGTAAAACCAGGTGAAATTAACTTCAATAATGTATTAATCCAGATATTCAAAATATTATCATTTCATCATGTAATAAATATAAAAAATTATTAATGAAATATTTTACATTTGCTTTCACACTACATCTTCAAAATCTGGTTCGTATTTTCCTCTTACAGCTCATCCTAATTCAGACTGCAATTTCAAATAATTAGTAGCCACATGTGACTAGTTGCTATCGAGCTGGACAACACAGATCTAGGACTAGGTTTTTGGTTCTCAAAAGTGGCTGCACATTGGAATCACCCGAGATAAGATGAAAAAATGTTGATGCCTGTGTCATGGTCCCATGATTCTAGTGTATTTGCTCTAGGGCGTCACCTGGGCATTGGGATTAAAAAAGAAATTCGGGTGATTCTAATATGCAACAAAGTTTGAGAATCACTAGTTTTATTTAAGGCATTATCAAAACTTAAATATTATGAAACCAGTGTCAATTGTTCTTTACTTGAAACCTATAGCATTTAAAAATCATGCTGAAACATACTAGCGGTGTAGCATATATAGCATATGTGGCACATGTGCATCACTAGTATTTCTTAATAAAATTAACACTTGCTAATAAAATTCCAAGCTTTGATTAATCAGTTCTGATGTAACACAGACAATTCCAGGTAAAGATTTAACTTCAGTGCTTGGTGAGAACTGTTGAGTATTGGCACTTCTGTATTTGTTCTGTGGAATTTTTACTTTATGATTGTTTAGAAAATCTCCTAATAGAGAAATCACCTCTGACAATGGGATCACAAAACTTTTCTATGATGCCTACATTTATTTAATATGTTTAACTCTTGCACCCAACATCCTACTGCCAGTATAAGAGCTAACTCACATTCATGGCAAAAGTTGCCCACCTTGTTTTCTACTCCAGTCATTGTTGATTATCTGTACCTAACATAGCAGGTATATCTAATGCCTCTCAGTAATAAACCACGCTAGGAATTAGTGGCTTTAAGACAACAACCTTTATTACTTCCATCGAATCTCTGGGTCTGCTGTGCAGTTCTGCTTCTGGGCCAGGTGGGCTGCTTGGAAGCTAGTTGGTCTAGGATGGTCAACTGGAATAACTCAGCACTGCTCCTCGTGGTCTGTTAGTCTCCAGCAGGCTAGCCCAGGTGTGTTCTCAGAGCAGTGGTGGCCCTCCAGAAGCTGTGTGAAAATACCCAAGCACATTTTAAGGCCTCTGATTACATCAAGTTGACGCTGTTTCATTAGCCAAAGTAAGCCACATTGGCAAGCCCAGAATGGATACAGGCATTAATTAATTTAATCTGCCATGCCTAGGTCTTATTTGGTTAGTCCTATCACGTTTGATTCCATACATTTCCAGTTGTTCTTACTCTGCAAGGTTTTTTTTTAAATCTCTTCGGTATTGCAGTGTTGACTATCTCTCCCTATTGTAAATGGGATCTCTCTCAAGTTTTATTAGTATCCTTCTGTCTTGTAGAACTTTTCTTTGAGGTTTAGTCATTTTTACACTTTTAAAACCTCTTTTTTAAGTTGATTATATGGGCAAATAACAAAAATGAATACAATCTTTGATTAACCCAACAATCAGTAAACAGATATGTTTAAAACACTGTGCAGTCTTGAGTTCTAAAAAGGTTTTTTTTTTTTTTTAATTTATTTATTTATTTAGTTTTGGGTGTGTTGGGTCTTCCTTTCTGTGCGAGGGCTTTCTCCAGTTCCAGCGAGCGGGGTCCGCTCTTCATTGCGGTGCGCGGGCCTCTCGCTGTCGCGGCCTCTCTTGTTGCGGAGCACGGGCTCCAGACACGCAGGCTCAGTAGTCGTGGCTCACGGGCCTAGCTGCTCTGAGGCATGTGGGATCTTCCCAGACCAGGGCTCGAACCCGTGTCCCCTGCATTAGTAGGCAGACTCTCAACCACTGCGCCACCAGGGAAGCCCCTCTAAAAAGGTTTTAAATGCTATGTATTTCATCAGAATTCTAAACCTGATTTCAAAAAGATTGAGTAACAAGTTCTCATATGCAGACAGTGTTGATAAACACTTCCTACTTGTCTGTTATCCATTTAACGTTTGTAGTTCACACGTGTGTTTTTCACTGCATTTCCTCGTAATTGATGGCTCAATTCATCATGTAAAACCATTCCCGGTTGAATTTTGAGGAAAACATACTGAAGAGTTATATGGAGAGATTTTCTTAAACCCAGACATTAAACCCGGTTGAATTTTGAGGAAAACATACTAAAGAGTTATATAGAGAGATTTTCTTAAACCCAGACATTAAAGTAAGAGGCATTGTATTTTATCACTTGGTTATATGACTGAGCTATGCTTTTAAGAAATAAAAGCAAGTACATTTCCTTCTCTGGGTTTGCTTACTTGGCATCTGTGGAGGTTCAGAGTCCTATAGAAACCTTTTTTCTTTTTCCCTTTAAACAGGCATTGTAAATTGTTTGTTACTATATTATAACCTTATAAGAGTAAATTACAGTTCATAGAGCTGTGAATTACCATGCAACATTCTGTGCCCCCATGAGTAAATGACAAAAAACAGACGAATAAAACACTACCTACTTGTATTGTGCTGTTTGCCCTTCTAAAAAGGGTTATTACTGTGCAGCTCCCCATAAAGCTGGAGAAGGTATTCTTTCTGATCAAATAACTTGGACCCTGAGAAGCCCTGTGGAGTCTGATTCTCCCAAGGTTAGCTTTGTGGGTTTGGAATATTCCAGAATGTGACAGCAAAAAGTCATATCCCACCAGACCATTTAGCTTTGATTTTCCTCAGAACCAAACCTCCAAACAGGATTCAAGTGCAAGTAGTGTGTTTGGAGGTGATCCAAGGAAACACTGAGGGTGAAGCGGGCAAGTGAAACAATGAATGGGACGCAGCCAGCTTACCAGCTGGAGCTCGGTCCTGTGGGGGACTGGGTGGGACCGAGTGGGGAACACACACCAGGGATGTCCCAGTCGAGGCTGGAGGGAGCTGGGATCGTTATCCATCAATTCTCATCCAGTCCATCAAAGACTGAGGTTCTGCTCCCAGGGAAACTGATTTCCCTTCACTTCCATTCAACCTTTGCTTGTGAGCTGAAGGTGGTTCAGTGGCCAGAAAAAAGGCAAAGAATCTCAATTGCTGGCATCTGGAAGCCAGACGTTTTGCACCAGTAAGTGTGAGGAGATGTGAGCAGGGCAGCTCCACATGCACCAGGTAAACACAGACACGGAGAGGCGTCATCAAGTCCCTTCCCAGGCAGACCTGAATATTATCTTCATTCCCCTCAGTGATTGCCTCTTCTCCTCTGATTTCTAGTCCTCTCTGATCTTCTCAAAATGTGATGCTGTCAATGGAGGTATGCTCTAAAGATGTTCACAGCAGGCAGTGACCCACTGTGCCAGAGAACAACATGGGTTTGCCAAACCACCCGGTTACTTGCACACCTTAGCAGGGCACCTTACATCCAGACTGTTTCCAGAAAGTTTGGGAAAATTGTACAAAGGTGTCAACGTCTTGGAGAAGATCTGAAGACAAAGGCATTAGCAGATTTCCATCCAGAGCAGTTGTTCTCACCTGGAGGAAATTTTAACCCCCTCTCCGTTCCTGGAGATATTTGGCAATGGCTGGAGACATTTTTGGTTGTCACAATGTGGGGGGAGGGGACTATTGGCATCAGGTGGTTAGAGGTCAGGGCTGCTGCTAAACATCTTATAATGCACAGGATAGCAGCTCCCACCCCACAAAGAATTAGCCATCCTAAAAGTTCAACTGTGGTACTGTTCAGGCACTCTGATCTAGAGAAAAAACATCAGTGGGAGAGGAAGAAGCTACAGGTCATTCATTCCAATTGCCTCTCCTAATCTTTTCTCCCAATTTTTGCTCTAACAAAGTTTCCATTGATTTCTAAAGGTGTTTCTAAGCATCTTGGGAGGCTCATTATGTTTGTGAAACTTTAGTAAATTGAATAAGGGAGTAGCAGTCTGACCTTTTAAAATGTTTCC
Organism: Balaenoptera ricei; assembly: GCF_028023285.1. Taxonomy (NCBI): domain Eukaryota; kingdom Metazoa; phylum Chordata; class Mammalia; order Artiodactyla; family Balaenopteridae; genus Balaenoptera; species Balaenoptera ricei. The sequence continues at coordinate 39,916,906 of NC_082653.1, read as the reverse complement.
AGTTGCTGAGCACTGGATTGAAATGCTAAATCCAAAGAAGTCTAATGCTGATTAGTAGTGATATGGCAAAAAGGGCAGTTTTCTTTTGACAAACCAAGTCACAAAGGACAGAAAGACACTAACACTCAGTGATTAATTTCTGGAAATGTTGCTGAACGAATCAAATTATGTATCATTTGATGCCATTAAATTTGAGTTCCTGCATTATATGTGGACCTTTTACTTTTCAAGCATTCTCAGTGTGTGAAATTGAATGTGCCATTTACAAGCTATCATGTAATTTTCTGTTTTCTGAAACAAAAGCAACAATCTGGGTACATTAATGACCATTATATAACTGACAAACCTGCTTTTCAAAATTTGATCCAAAACACTTACAATTACTATCATTTGCCAAAGGGAGCTATTCCTTAACAGTGAAAAGTCATTTAAAAATTAAAATCGAAACCTCTTCTACTTTTTTCCAACAGGAATATCTTCCATGTGTATACATTTTTCACAGTTTATGAAGTTTTCTTTATACCCATTAACTCACTTGATTTTCAAATCAACCATATGAATAGAACAGATATCATTTTCCCCATCTTTAAAATGAGAAAGCTAAAATTCAGAGAGCATTATTTGCTGAAATAAAAATTTGGTTGTTGGAATTCCCTGGTGGTCCAGTGGTTAGGACTCCACACTTTCACTGCCGAGTGTGCAGGTTCAGTCCTGCACCACGCAAGCCGTGAGGCGTGGCCAAAAAAAAAAAAATTTGGTTGTCTTACAAATAGCCGACACTATCAACACTACACAGTGTCAGCTATTTGTAAGACAACCAAATTTTTATTACATCATATCACATCATATTACTTTGACTTGATGTTTAATACCAAATTTTAAAATTTTTATCAAAGTATAACATACACATGGAAAATGGTGCATAAGTGTGCAACTCAATTAATTTTCACAACCTAAAAGCATCCATGTAACCAGCACTCTCACCAAGAAACAGGGCATGACCATCATCCAAAAGCCCACCTCATGCCCCTTTTGGACACCACTGCCCAATTCCCCAGGATAACACCATCCTCATTTCTGACAGCGTTGATTCATTTTGCCTGTTTTCAAATTTTCTATAAACGGAATCATACAGTATGTCTCTTTTGTGTCTTCCTTTGCTCAGTATTAAGTTTGTGAGCTCCATTCAGATTATTGGGGGTGGTTGTAGGTCATTCTGATTGCTGTATAGTATCCCATGTGTGACTGTTTCAAAATTTAGTCATCCAGTGTGATTATCGATAGGCATTGTGGCTGTTTTCCAGTTTTTCCCTGTTCAAATAGTGGTGCTGTGAACTTTCTTATACATGTCTTTGGTGGACACAGGGACATATTTCTGTTGGACTTATACCTAGAAGGAGGATTGCTGAGTCAGAGGATTTGAATAAGTCAGCCTTAGTAGACATTGCTCAACAGTAGTGGTTGTACAAATTTACACTCCCACCAGCGTTGTGTGAGAGTTCATGTTTCTTATCGTTGCCAACACTTCATATTATCTGTCTTTTTTCATCTGATTCCTTCTGTTAGGTGTGGTATTACATCATGGAGATACTGCTTTTCAATTTTAATTTAAGTTAATTTTTTAAAACAGAATGTGTTTTATTTGAATACTGAATACGTTCTGTTGGTACAGAGTGTGCTGAGGTTGAAGTTTTTTAAGGAAAAAAAAAACACTGGCAGTAATACAATTAAAATGGAAAAAAAATAATTTCAAATATAACACAAATGACAAATAGATAACATTAGCATTCTGTGAAGCCCACTTAAGGGGCATTCCATCATCTGGTAAGTTGTAGTTTAATTTAAACTTATTTCAGACATGAGTATTTGGAACTATCAAAAAAAATACCGCATCTATAAAACATGACAGCAAATCAAAGAGTGTATCACAATTTATTAAATATCTTTAATGAAACCAGTATGTGATCATTAGAAAACAGTTAAACCATTTGTTTAAAAAAAAAACCCTCAAACTATTGTCCGTATTAGAGGTGATGGTATTTCTTTTACAGTTTGTAACATAAAATAAGACCATGTTGAACTTTCCATATTGAAATTTATCTTTCCAGTACAAAGAATAGGCTCTGCCCGTTACATCAGAATGACACGAATTTAGGTTTCATTTCCTCCAAATTCTCAGAGTGAGACAAGAGCAGCAATAAGACAAGTCTCAGAATCATCATGAGGCTTAAACCTGCAACCAGCCCAGCTGGCATGATTTTCTTGGATCTCTTAAACCTCACCCTCATTGTGGTGTCCAGGAAGAAAGCTGTAAACAGTGATAGTTTTACACCTTGCTTGTCATTGGAGACATAGTAAAGCTCCGTAAACAGCCGAAAATCCAACAAAAAGACCAGCAATCAAAGATGGAACACCACCTCTCTGCTTATATCCCAAAATGCTTACGAATGTCACCAGGGCTGCATAACCAAAACCAACCAGGTCCATTGGCAAGGTCAAGTCTGGTGTAGAGTTACTTCTGTTGAATTTCTCTCTTCTCTGGGCCAGTCCAGCTCCTTGAGGACTAAGCTCAGTTCAGTTCGTCTTGTCTTTCTCACAGCATCAACCTCACTGCCAAGCACTAGGCAGGTGCTCAGTAAATACTTGCTACAGTCCGGAAGCTGACCCCGCCGCCAGCGCCTTCTGACTCTGTGCGCTACCTCCCAGCACTCTCAATTTTAATTTTAATAGTTGGAAGCTGAGCCTCTTGGCATCACTAGCCTCTAGATTAAACGCTGATTTTCACACTAAAATTGGCTTTGTTGTCCCTAGTTCCCACCTACATAAACGCAGGGCCTTAACACCCACTTCAAAGCCACCTGGTTATTTCTGATTGTCCATTTAGCCCAGAGGACACTGCTTCTGGATTTTGTCCCTGACCACCCTGTTTGGTACCCATGAGACATGTGGTGAGGCATGAGGCATGGTTCACTCAGAACCATGGATGCCGAGCCCCTAAGTGTACCATGTCTCCACCAAGAGCGGTTCTGCCCAGCACAACAAATGCTGCCAAGGTCCAGGGCTACCGAAGAGCATTCTGTTCTCCCTTCACGAGAGTCATATTCTGGGTTCCACTATAAGAGATTCTTTGTTACCTGGGCCCCAAAGCATTATCTCTGCCCCCACCTGCATCCTCTTGTCCTGACCCAGCTGGCTAAATCCCATGTTCCGGATCCTGTGTCATGACCTTCCTCTCTCCCTGGGGTCTTTATACTTGATTGCTAGAGGGGCTTGGAAGAAACATCTCCTACTGGCCTCTTCATCCATCTCTTCCTTCCTCCCATTTCTGACCCAGGAACTGCCTCCCATGAGTGGGTGCCTTCATCTAACTCCAACTGGTCTCCAAATCACAATTTAACATAGCCTGGGATATTACGCTATAAAAACATTGTTTTTCTGAGAGGAGGGATACTTTGGAAGTTAGAAAATTATGAGCTGTCCATGATATAAAGAAGTATATCTGCACTCTCTCACTGAGTCACAGGACTACACAAGGTGGATAGTCCCCAAGAAATGGAGACGCACCTGGACTCTTTAAATTGGATATGTTCAACCTTCAATACCCAGGCGCCTAATGTCTACAGATTTGCCAATATCTGTAAAGAATGACTGCAATAAGAATCTTCTCTAGTCCTGGTTTTAATTTTATTAACTGGGTAGATTGTCATAATAATCCCTTATATATAACCACCTTCAAATTAAGTGGCTTAAAATAATAAGCATATAGTTAGTTCATGAATCTGAGGGTAATGACAGTCTGGGCCGAACTGAGCAGTTCTTCTAGCCTTGACCCAGTTCACTTACGTGTCTAGATTCTTAGCTGTCTATATAGTCATGGTTTGGATGGCTGAGGTGACTAGTCTCTGCTCTGGGTATTTTTCCTCCTTCCTCTGGGACCAACAGGCTAGCCCGGGCAGGTGCTTCCCGTGGTGATGGCAGAGGGCAAGAGCAAGGAAGCCCAGGTGGGCATTGGCTTTTCAAACCTCTGCTGGTATTATGCTTGCTGACATCCCGTTAGTCAAAGTAAGTTATGTAGGTAGAGCCAGAGTCTAAGTGGAAGAACTGCAAAGTTTGATGGCTAAAGGTATGTGTACAGGAAAGGGTAAAGAACTGGGCTATCACACGAAGTAAACTTAGACAAGCCACGTAATCTTTCTAAGCCTCATTTATGTTAATAAATTAGAGATGATCGTAACCCAGAACCCCCCCTCCCAAGTATTTCTAGTGATTTAAATTGTGATAACTAGGTTGCAAAGATCTAAGTTCTTTATAAACTGTGAAGTGATGTACACATGTGAGATACCATTATGATGATGATGATGGTGATGGTGATGTGCATTATTCTCTTTATTATATTTACGTGTTGTCCCTAATAATTGGCCTACATTGTCCCTGAGCAAAACTCTGAGGTGTGTTAGCTTGGCTTTCAGTGCCTCTGGCCTGACAAATGAAGTGGCCTCAGTTTTACTAAGCCTCTCAGGGGTGTCCATTACAATAATCTACCCATTTTTAGGAAGCAGTCAATAAATGGATGAATACAGAATATGAATAGATGAATGAATAGATGAATGAAGTTTTCAAGGAAATGACTAGTCAACCCTTGTCCTTTCTTGCATTCAATCAAGATGAATTGAGTGCCTTCTCTGGTTAGAGCTCCCTCAACCTGTTAGTAACAAGTACCAAGGATTCAAATAAGAACAGAGCCAGCTGCTTCCCTGGAGGAATTCACAGTCCATGGGTGAGAAACACTTCCAAACAAATTGGATTACAATGTGAGGCGTACTCTATTGGAGGTGTGCGCCAGGTGCAGTGAGATCAACTGTGTCTTGTCAGGGAAGTAAGGGAAGGTTTCAGAGGAGGCCGTTTGGAGCAGAGAGGAATGAGTGGCAGTTGCCCAGGCCCACAGGTAGGGGTGCACATTCCAGGCCAAGGAAACAGCCTACCTAAAGAAAGGATCTCAGAGAGGTGGCATGTTGGAACATTGCTTGGTTATACCGGAATTTACAATAGGATCCTGGGTTTAACGGGAAATGTAAGTTAGACAGGTGGGCAGGTGGGCAGATCTTGTATATTATCCCAAGAATTTTCATTTTGCAGGGAGGGGAGGGCACTGAAGAGTTTGAAAAGGAGTGTCATGTTCAGAATTTAGTATTAGAAGGACCACAGTGTCAGGGAGGACAATAGGGATGAGATTGCAAGAGTCCAAGTGAGAGGTCCATCCCTGATCCTGGGCCAAGGAGGGAGGGATGAAGAGAGAAGGGTAGATCGGACAGAAAGTCACTAGAGCTAATGGGACACTGGAATCAACTTGATGGAGGAAAGAGATGTACCTGCCCAGAGCAGGAACATAAAGAGTATTCAGTTCGGCACTGTGTGAGTCAGTCAGTGGATTGCTGGCATTTACTGAGGGCTTGCTTTGGGCAGACCAAAGGGCTAGTTACTGTGGTGCATCTAGAGATGCTGAAGATACAGGCCTCTGACAATTAGTACACGAGTAGCTGTAGTAAGTCACAGAATAGAAAAAGAGCTTTTATTGAGGAACAGTACTTGTGCTGTGAGATCATCAAGAAAGGGGTGAATGACCTTGATTAATTAGCTTTTATTTTAGGGGGCTGGGAAGTCTCATTCTAAGCTTGCATTGTTCTTGTCTCTATTAATTGTCCTAATGGATTCTATTCCTCGCATGGAAAACCAGCTAAATGCCTTTCTCTCTTTCTAACGTGTGAAAAATGAATAAGACTCGAAAGTAGAGTTCTTCTAGAATCTTTTTATAGAAATGGCAGAGCCAGCACAGTGCCCGTCTTGCTTGGTGATGGTTGTTTTGAAGAACATACAGTAAGTAACTAAGTAAATTGACTTACTTGTCTGAAACATGTATTTTGAGAATTTTGTCATAGCCCAGTCAATTCGGAAGCAAATCATTTACAGTTAGAGTAGAAGAGCCTAACCCTTCACAGAGGACGTTGAAACTTTCCCACAAAATATTGAGAGTGACTTCAGGCAGATTATACACTTTTCTTAGGGAAAAGTGGACTAGTATTAGTGGGGATAATACAGGAAAGGACTAGGTTTCTCAGCTACAATGCAGATCACACTGGCATCAAGTCTGATAAGTGCTTGCATCAGGACCATGGAAGCTTTGGTGGAAATCTATGTAACCCCTAGATATTGTGTTAACTCACAGTGTTTAGGCGTTAGGTCATCTGATTGGGCAGCTAGTCAGAAAGAACTCAATGGAAAAATATTAAAGAAAAAAAAATCATTTCCCTGAAATAAAATGTCTAAAGAGAGTGATAAACTTATTTGCTGCCCCTTTCAAGTATAATGGCTACGCTAATCAGAGTTCATCATAAGTTTTCATTTCTTTCCCTTAGTAATATAAATTCATAAGGAAATTCAAGATTGATTTACTCTCTTGAGCAAAAGGTAGGCAGGGAATATAAATGAATAAAGAAAGTGAGCTAAAAACTATGGACCTTGCCCCTTTGTAAAAGAAGCAGCTACATTTCCAGCCCCTGTCTATAGTTGCCATGTGGGAATGAGAGGTCTCATGTTATCAGACCTTCTGAGGATTCAAGAATAATTGGAAATTTAAACACTTCTAATATTAAAATTTTTTCAATTATTAAAAAACAACTCTGCTAGCCAAATGTCATAAATTGTAAGGACATTATTTCACAACAGAATAAACTATGAAGTTATTGCTTATCTTTGAAGTTATTATCATATTTTAAAGTTTATAATTAACCTTTTGTTATTGAAGTAAATTTGATTTATTGCTTAGTTTTAACTTACACCTACTTTTTTTCTCACCCCTTTGCATTCTCAGTGTTATGTTTAGAGTCTTAATGTAAAACCAGTCCCTTAACCAATATCTATTTAGCCCTACTCTCTTTTCTGGGGATTCCAATGTTAGAAGCATCTTTAGTATACATAGATACCCATATGGACCACTGTGAACTTCTAAACATCTGTAGCCAACAAGCCAGTGGAAAGAACAATAAACAGAATCCAAAACCTGTATTCTGTTCCGGTGTAACCTCTATTTTCTAGTCCATGAAGACAGAGGTATCACTGATTGCTATACAACAGTTAAGGTCTTTGGAGAACTACAAAAAGGCCTCTTCGAGTATAAGCATCTCTAAACTATCTGACTTAAACATTTATACTTCCTAATGTGAAATAGAAATTTGCCGTGGTGTCTTATTTTGCTCCAACACAAATTTAATTATTCCAACAATTTGAAAAAACGCAAAGAAATATTTCACTGATTGGGTTAGCAAATATTAGAAAGATTACAAATACCGACTTTTGATGTGGTTCTCTTTCACTCCAGGAGGAAGTGTAAATTGGTGTAACTCTCAGAAACTCAGTTCAGTATTGTGTTATCTAATTAAAAAATACACACACCTACGCTTTGATTTAGCAATTCTACTTTTAGGAAGCGTATTGTAGCACTTTCCATAATCATAAAGCAAAAGCAATAATTCAAATGTTGTCTTAATAAATCACTGTATGAATGATGCCAGAGCCAGTGGTATGTTTTGCATTCACTGAATGCAAAATGGTGTTGACATGGAAATAATATATGTGAAGCAAAAAAGTAGGATTCACAACATTTCCATTATGGTAACATTTTTATTACATTGCATGTACTGATATGAGAGAGAAACAGAGAAGAGAAGAGAAGAGAAGAGAGAGAGAATGAATGAGAGAACAGGCAGCCCTTGCTTTGGCATGGTAGTGCGGCCTATAAAATGGATTATGCAAGCTGTTCCTTACAACCTGTTTTAATTGTATAAAGAAATGAAAAAATAGTAAAATTAATCTCTATTTAGTATACTCTAATTTAAAACATTAGAAGCACTGGGAATTAAAATGTTTCATTTCTTTAAAAAATTATCAATAGTAGTATGAATAGCACTTGCCTTCTTGTCATATAACTTATGATATGGAACAAGCATCTTTTCTATGTCTTGGTGAATTGTCATCCTCCTTTTAAAGTCTGGGTCATCTTCCAACATTTTATTCTTTGCACCGTCAAAGTCATGACATGTGTCTGAGAGTTTCCTTAATGGAGAGACTTGGTGGCATCAAGTCCTTTGGGACATCTTCATCCTTTCATTAGAACTACATTCCACATTTGTGTCTATAAATGTACCTTCACTTAGTTCCTCTTCAGTGGCAACAGTGTCAACATTCCAGTGGTCTGCTATTTCTTCCATAATCCAGTTACATTCATTCTATCCTTATTTCACTGATGTTGGCATCATCCCTTAAAAAGTTTTTTTTTTGCTGAACTTTCACGTTTTTGGCCAATTTCCTCTTTCAGTTATTCATTTTTGAAAAATGTAACAGAGGTTTATCCCTGGGAGATAGGGAGGCAACACAGCTACAAACTTTGCTGTCTGTGTGAATGGAGTAACAAATGCACAGAGACCCATCACTGACAGACTTTGAAGGAAATAATATCTTTGGCCACTGATCATGATGCATATCTATTATTTGTGAAGTGGTTGCTGGGCCCAAGAGCGAGAAGCAAAGTTTGCCCTGTATGCAATTACAGTTAATACAACAAGAAAACTGAAATTTGAACCATGTTGTTGGTTATAACTAAACCACGGTAGCTGGAAGTTTTGCATGTCAACGCCATGCAGATCAAGGACTATAAACAAAGAAAAGAGCGAGGAAGAGCTTGCAGCAAGATGTTAAGAAGGAGTGGCTATCTCTGGTTATTGCATTTGTATATGGTTTTATTTTATTCAAAAAAATCCATCCTTATGTGTATTCTAAATTTTTCTACACTTAATACATATTATTTGTATAATACAAAAATAAACATTATTAAGAAAAAACGTAGTGCTTACTTTTCACTCTTATAAAACCCAATTAGGCTTTGATGTGAACAACAGATAGATGGAGACGGTCCAGAGCGTATGGTGGCAAATGGAAACTGTTCTTTAAGAATTCTAGGAAGCACACAGGAGGGAGAGGGATGCAAGCTGGAGGGGAGATGTTGGTTGAAGGAGAGTTATGTTTTCAGTGGAACAGACTCTCAAGCATGTTTAAAAGCTGTTGGAAAGAGTGTGGTTTAGACTATGCATAAGAGAAACAGGGTAACTGATAATGTAAGACTCCTGAGAAGCTGGGAAGTGCAGGAGTTCAAGCATGGGGAGAAGGCTTGGTCTTGGTTGCGAAGAGGGCCACTGCTTTCACTGAATCAGAAGAGGGTGGTGAGAGAATGAATTTGAATGGGTGGGGACGTGCACACCTGGTATCCACTCGCTCCTCAAATGAATTTTGAGCAATAGCTTTGAGCTAAACACCCTCTTAGGTGCTTGAGATGCGTGAGTGAATGACACAGACAAAGAGCTTGTGGAGTTAAGAGTCAATTTTGGTTATTTTTTCCTTATTATGCTTTTTGGTTTTATTTCGTGTTAAAGGGTAATGTGGCTGCAATTTTTTCTGAGAAGGTAAAGGTCAGGCTATTGCTGTAAGGAAGCTGGCAGGGAGTTGGGGAGGCCCAAACGGAAAGTGTAAAAACCTTGTCATTGAGGGCTGGACAGAGAAACTTACTGCATTTGGGGGGGCACTGGGGAGGTCCTTTTGAAGCTGAACCTTTGCCTTTATGAAAAACCATTGTGTGGACTGTTGCACAGCTCTCTCCAGCCGAGCTTGGCTCCTAGGCAAAGATCTAGAGAAAGCAAAAAAAAGAAGGTTTAGCTAAAAGAAGACTCCTAAATTAATTTTCCCCCTGTGCATTTGTGCCCAATTTTATCTCTCCTTGTTTATGCTTTATCTCCTTTACTTTGAGTGCCCTTGACAAAAGTTTATCTATTTTATTGATATGTTTAAATAATTTTCGTTTTCCCCTTTTATCTCCAATATATTGTTTTTACCTTGATTACTTTAACTCTCATTTAGGTTTGTTCATTTCAATGCTTTTTTTCTCAGCTTTTTTCCCATGAATACATAGTTAATTTATTATCTTTCTTGCTTAATAACAAGAGCATTTAAGACTATACATTTTTCTGAAGATAGTTTTGGATCCATGCAGTTGATTTTGATATATAGTGTTCTTTAATTTCTAAAATGTTTGTCATTTAGTTGTAATCTTTCATTTTCTCTTTTTCTTCCCCAAGAATTACTGAAAATAGAGTTTTTTAGATTTCCAGTGGGTTCGAGTCAATTATTATATATTTGATTTTATTACATTGTGGTGAAAGAGTTGGGTGGTATAATTTATACTATTACTGAATTAAGGTATATTTATGTCCTTATATGTTATCAAATTTTGTAATCATTCCACAGACAGACACTTGGAAATAATGTACATTGTTAATAGGCTTAGAAAATTTGCTAATCATTCCTTTGTACAACCATTCCTTATTGAGTTTCTAATATGTACAAGGAATCACGGTAGGTACTGGGAATGTAGGGAGAACAAGATAGTCAGGGTCCCTGTCCTGATAGAACTTATGTTTTAGTGCAAGAGACAGGGAGAAAAGAGTACACCTCAAATAAAATATTTATAAGTTGCCATGAGTGTTATGAAAGAAGCGAGGAAAAGGAATTGAGGTAGAGATAGCAGACTGCACTCTGCATAGGGTGGTCAGGAAAGGCCACCAGAAGAACTTATACTCAGGCAAAGTCCTAGAGCATCATAAGCTACTGACCAAATAAAGCTTTGGAGGGAGATCTTTCCCTGGAGAGAGAATGGGAGAGAACCAGGGAGCTGGTGGTACTTGCAAGGGAATGATTACAATGAGAGGTCATGGACTTCAGGCTAAACAGGGAAGGGAGGAAGAAATAAGCAATCTGAAAGTTACAGGACCAGTATTTTGACAGCCTCCAAAGAGCTGAAGAATTGGGGGCCGTGGGGGTTTGTGATTTAGTGATGTAGGTAGAACAAGGGTGGTGGACAGAGAGTGGGGTGTTTAAACTCAAGATTTTAGAGACAGTGCAGTTTTTGGTGATGACTATCTAAGATGTAACCAGGGGAGGGGGTGACTGAGTTGGACCTTGTTGATGAAGGGGTAAGGATCCAGGGGTCTGGAGCGTTGGAAAGTTCATCTCTATGGATATTGTTGTATGACTTTGGGCAGAGAAGAAAGCTAGAGGCCAAAATCAGTTTATTGTACTTTATTGTTAGGTTCTCTATATTTTAAATAAATTTAATCTAATTGATTTGTTGACGTCTCAGATTCATGTTAAATCCTCCTGCTGTGATTATGAGTTTTTGCTTTATATGGTTGATTCTCATTATTTGCAGTAGTTACATTCTAAAAGTACCCAGGAGACTGAACTAGCAAATACTAAGTCATTGCTCCGAGGGGAAATGTTAAGTTAGGTTCCTGCAAGCCTCTGATCGCAACATGTTCGTCCATCAATCATTATATAAGCTTGTTTTATGTGTGTTTCTGTTTAAAGACACTTTATTGAATATGCATTTTTGATTCATTAACATTGAGCCCATGGCCCACAGTACCATAACTTATGTCTGAATGAAGGGTGTCTAACCCCTGTTTCCTCCATAAGGCACATTCAGCCTTCTTGCACTTAGGGATGTTACTGGTAGTTCAGCTCTTTGTTTAGAGTCATTTTAAACAGGGAGATCACCAACAAAAGCATTAAAAAAAATGTGAAAAACATGGCACTAAATAGACCATGAAAAGGACACTGGTTTACAGCCTGAGAGCTGAAACAGGTGAAACCCTGTTTGACCTCAGCGGTTAACTGCACATCGGGAGACCCAGTTTTTATGCCACTCTGCACACGTCTGTGAATGACTGCAAAAGTGTCACAAGTATTGATTTGGGGGTTATAAATAAAGTTTTGCAAGTAGGCAAATTCACAAATATGGGCTTTGTGAATAATAAGGAACGGCTGTATATTGTGAGATTATTAATTGGCTGATTCATGACTATACTCTTTTCAATGAAGTTTTTATAATTTTGGAAAATTAAATGAACCCCTTTGCCCAAATTAAAACTTTCTGTCTCAAAAGCTTTATTTTGGCTAGTGCTTATATTGCTATTCTTTGTTTTGTTCTGTTCATTTGTATTTTCCTGGAATACACTTCTTCATATAGCTGAATTTTGTTTTTTGAAACAATCTGAGAACCATTGCCCTATAATCAGCAAGTTTAACGAACATTAGTTGTTATAACTATTTTGGCTAATTTTATTTGTGCCACCTTCTGTTTTGACTTTAGAACTTCCAGGTTTTGAGGGATTTCTTTATTTTCTTTCTCCTGCCCTTTGCTACATGATCAAAATCTATTTGTTCCTTTTTTCCTTCTGTGGTCACTTGAAAGTTGTACATCATAATTCTCCACTACTAGTGAAAACTTTAGCATTGATTGCTATTGTTTTTATCAAAAATTGAGTAGATACAATAAATATGGTATAAAGCATATGAGGAGATAAAGAATAATCATGCAATGAACACCCTAGTACAAGTGACGCAATTTGATAGATGGAACGGAACGTTTCTATTAGAATTGAAGTGCCCCATTCCCCATGCTATTCCCATACCTACCATTTCCCTCAGAGGTAACTAGCTTGAATGTTGCGTTGTATCATTCTTCTGGTTTTCTTTTTTGTTTTACCACTTATGTTTATAACCTAAACAACATGTTGTTTTCATATTGCATGTTTTTAACTTTATATCAATGGACTCAAACTGCATTAACTTTTCTGTGACTTGCTTTTTTGGGCTTAATATAGTGTTTTTGAGATTCATCCAGGTTGATAGATTTAACTGTTCATTTTCTAAAAATTGAATTACACAACTTATTTACCCAATCTACTGCTGATGGAAATTTGCATTGTTTTTGTTTGTTTGTTTTAGTGTTGTATTGGCAGTGCCATAAGCATTCTTGTATAAATCATCTGACATGCAAGAATAATGGTTTCTCCAGGGTATATTCTAAAGAGTGAAGTTGCTGGGTCATAAGATCAGAGCATCTTTAACTTTCTTAAACAATGACAAGTTGTCCTCAAAGTCTTTGTTTCCTTCTGTGTGAAGTGCCTGTTTTGTCTCTTGCTCAATGTCTTTTAATTTTGAGTTGTAGGAAGAGAATGGATGGATGGATGGATGGATGGATGGATGGATGGGTGGATGGATGGAGATAAATAGATAGATAAATATCCTAACACTTTGGGTCAGTTATTAAGTGCTGCAAATATCTTCTTCCAGTTTTTAGCTTGACTTTTATCTCTCATTGATGTCTTATTTAAAACTTTATCTTACAGACATTTACATAATGACATAACACTTACTATCCTATTATAACTCACTTAATCCTCAAATCAACTCTATGATGTAGGAACTACTATCAACCTTACCTTACTTTTGAGAAAAGAGAGGCAGGGAGTGTAATTAATGTGCCGAAGTTCACAATGGTAGTAAGTGGCAGAGCCAGGATTCAAACCCAGGGCATTAATCTCTCAAGTGTGAGATCCCAACTCCTATTCAGTGCTGCTTCTCTGTGCACTGAAAATCAGAAAATTCTAATTTTAATATATCCAAATTCATTAACTTTGTTCTTCTCAACTGAATTTTCTGTATCTTGTTTAAGAAATTCTTCCTTATCCCAATATCCTAAATATGATTGTCTGGACCATTTCCTGAGAATCTTATAGTTTTGCCTTTCAAACTAAAGTTTTTAATCCAATGGAAATTGTGAGTCTGTGTGTGTGTGTGTAGTAAAGGATCCAATTTCATTTCTTTTTCCATAAGGATAACCAGTTGTTAAAATATTGATCTCTCTCTGCTGATGTACTATAATGTTATCTTTGTGATAACCATAGGGTAAAAACTACTAGAAATAAGTGAATTTAGTGATCAACTATTTGGAAAAGAAATGGAAAAAATCTACCACTTACAATAGCATGAATGATAACTGAACAAAATAATATGTGATAGACCTGTACAATGAAATCTCCAAAACTGCTGAAGGAAAAAGAGAAGACAAATAAAAGGAGAGCTATACCATTTTTAAGGATCAGAGGACTCAGTATTGTTAAGATGTCGATTCTGACCAAAATAGATATATAGATTCAAAGTAAATTCAATCAATATTTCAGCTAGTGGTTTTGTGGAAAGTCACAAGCTAGTACTCAATTTTATTTTAAGTCGGTTTTTGGCTAATCATTATTTCTCTACTGTTGATGATTTACAGAAGTAAATTTAAATTCTCCGTGTTGATTTTGTTCCAGCAAACTTGCTAAACTCTCTTATTCATTATAATAATATGCCTGTAGCTTTTTTGGAGGGATTTTTTTTACTAGACAGTCATATTAACTCTGAATTGTGACAGCTTTATTTCTTTCCTTCCAATCCTTATGTTTTATAGTTCTTGCCTTATTTCACTGGATAATATGGAATAGAAGTGGTGACAGCAGGCTTTTTTCTTGTCTTTTCTTTTTCCCGTGTTTAAACACATTAGAATTTTCACATAAAATTAGGTGCTTGTCATAGTCCTTCCTTCTTTCCTCTTAAGATACAGTTTATCAAATTAACACAATTTCTTTCTATTCCTAATTTGTTCATAAGTCTTTCTTAAACACATATAATAAATGTAAGCTTAATTTCATGAAGCATCCTTCCTAACTCTATTGAGATTATTTTAATATTTTTTCTCTTTTAATCTGTTATTCTTTTTAACCTTTACTTATTCCTTCCCTAATGCTCTTCCTTTCTTTATGTAGATCTGAGTTTCTGACCTATATCAGTTTCCTTCTCTCTAAAGAACTTCTTTTAACATTTCTTGCAAGGCAGTCCTACAGGCAACAAATTTCCTCAGTTTTTGTTTGAGAAATTTTAAATTTCTCCTTCACTTTCAAAGGATAATTTTGCAGGATAAGGAATTCTAGCTTGGTAGGGTTTTCCTCTCAACACTTTAAATATTTCGCTGCACTCTCTTCTTGCTTGAATGGTTTCTGAGAAGTCAGATGTAATTCTTATCTCCTCTGTAGATAAGGTGTTTTCCTCTGGCTTCTTTCAAATGTTTTTCTTTTCTTTGATTTTCTGCAGTTTGAATATGATATGTCCAGCTGTAGTTTTTTGTTTTGTTTTGTTCACACTTTTCCTGTTTGTTGTTCTCTGAGCTTCCTAATTCTGTGGTCTGTTGTCTGAAATTTGGGGAAATTCTCAGTCATTATTGGTTCAAATATTTATCTCGTTCCTTTCTCTCTTCTCTTTCTGGTGTATCCATCATGGGTATTTTATACCTTTTGTAATTGTCTCACACTTCTTGGATATTCTGTTTTGTTTATTTTCAGTCTTTTTTCTCTCAACTTTTTGGTTTCTAGTCACATATCCTCAAGCTCAGAGATTCTTTCCTTAGCCATGTCCATTCTACTAACTAGCCCATCAAAGACATTCTTCATTTCTGTTACAGTGTTTAAGTCTCTAGCATTTCTTTTAGATTCTTTCTTAGAATATCCATCTCCCTGCATATATTACCCATCTGTACTTGCATGTTGTCCACTTTTCCCATTAAAGCTCTTAGTATGTTAATCATAGTTATTTTTAATTGCTAATCTGGTTATTACAACATTCCTCCTATATCTGACTCTGGTTCTGATACTTGCTCTTTTCTTTTTGGCTTTAGTATGCCATGTCATTTTTGTTGAAAGCAGGACATGATATACTAGATAAAAGGAACTGTAATAAATAGGCTTTTGTAATGTGGTGGTGAGGGGTAGGGGAGAGGAAATGTCCCATGGTCCTGTGATAGGTCTTGGTCTTTTAATGAGCCTGTGCCTCTGGACTGTGGACTTTACAAGGGCCTCTTGGTTTCCCCCCCCCACTTAGATGGGGCAGGATGGCTAGAGGGAACTGGAGCTGGGTATTTCCGTTTCTCCAGGTCAGTTAGACTCTGATAAAACCCCAATAGTTTAGGCTCTGAGGGCAGGGCTTGTTAAGAATAGAATGCTCTGGCATATTTCAAAATAGCTACTTTTTCCCTCCTCCTGCTGGAAGCATGAAGGGATTTTTCTCCTACCTTCACTATGAGAACCTGGTAGAGCTCCAGGAGGTAAAACTCACAAATGTGGTGTCCCTCTTCCCCCAAGACTGCATCCCCCTGGAGTTTTTAACTCTCAGACTTATCCACGCTGAGGCTCCAACAATTCATCAGTTACAGTTGAGATTTTCTTACCCCCCAACTGATTCTTGCAGAGGTTTCTGCTCCTGTAAGTTGCGATTCTCTTTACCTGCCTGTCTATGTCTCCAATATTTAGGGCAGCAGTTTGCCCTGCTGGATGGATGAATTCTCTGATAGATCTAAGAAGAGTTGTTGGTTTTCAGTTTGTTCAACATTTTACTTGTTAGGGCAGAGTAATGACTTCCGATCTCCTTACATGCCAGACCAGAAACCAGAGTCTTTTAATATGTCAATATAGTGAATTTTATTAATTTAACTTAATATGTAAATTATAGGTATATAATTACATATATAATTTAATGTATAAATATAAAATATAAATATAATTTAATTATATATAATTTTGAACCAACATCCTATTCCTAGAATAAATCCAACATAGTCATGATGTGTTAGCTTTTCTATACTCTGCTCAATTCAGTTTGCTAAAATTTTCTTTCAGATTTTTAGACATATGTTACAGAATATCCTGTAAATTTCCATTCCCTGAGCTTCTTGTTTGGTTTTCGTGACATGATTATACACACCTCATAAAATGTTAGGGGATAGTCTTTCTCTTGCTGTTCTTCAGAAGAGTATGAGTAATATTTAAATTATCATTTCTTTGAATGTTTATTACAACTTTGCCCACAGATCTGTCAGAATCTGGGATTTTCTTCATGGAGAAGCTTTTAAGTGCTTATTCCTTATCTTCATTGGTTATAGGGCCACTCAGATTTCCTGTTACTCTTGAATCAGTGTTGATACATCATATTTTGGGGAATTGGTTTATGTTCAGTTTTGTTGTTGTTGTGTTTTTTTTTGGCATTACATTCTTTTATGTTCTTTTTAAATAGCTATAATAGCCAGAGTTATGTCTCCTTCATCTTTCGGCTTATTTCAAACTTTATTCTGATTCTTTGAAGTCTGAAGTATAGGTAAATTTCTTCAGGCACTGTCTGTTTCTGCCTATGCTAAGTGCTTGGTAACTGTGAAACAAGGATCATTTCTGTTTTAGAAACAAGCTAGTTGTCTACCAAAACATTTTCTTCCTCATCCTAGGTACATAACGAGACTGTTACGTACTGGATGAGACTGGATGACTGCTCCAGTCATCCTTGGAGCTGATTATGGTCTTGAGCCTGAGTTCTTGTCCGTGGAATATGAGTGGAGTGATGCACCCATTTCCAAACCTGACCCACAGAAACCTTGCCACTGAATGAACACCCATTTCAGTTATCTGTTGCTGTGTCACAAACAAACCCCAAGATCCAGTGCCTTAAGACAGCAACTGTTTTATCATTTCTCATGAACCTGTCAGTTGACTGGGCAGTATTTTGCTAGTCCTTCCTGGGCTCAGTTATGCAACTACATTAAGCTGTAAGTTAACTTGGGCTGGAAAGTCCAAGATAGTCTCTCTCGCACATAAGGGGCCTTGTTACCACTGTGAGCTGGGGCGTCATGATTCTCCCCTTTGTGACCTGTCTCTCCATGTGATGTCCCAACCCTCATGGCCTCTATGTGGCCTTTCTCTCCAGCAGGACCCAGACATCCTTTCAACATGGCGGTTGGGCTCCAAGAGGGAAAATGTGGATGCTGCCAGCCCCCTTACGGCTTGAGCTCAGAAGCCCCAGGAAGTTGCGTCCCCCACATTCTATTGGCCGACACATGTCTCAAGCCCAACTCAGCTTCAAGGGGTGGGGAAGTAGATTCCCACCTTTTATGGGAAGAGCTTCAAAGTCACAATAAGATGGGCACAGGGAGACATGATTCATTGGGGCCATTTTTCCTATTCTGCCACATCACCCCTGAACGTCCCCACACAGCATCCTCTTCCTCTCTCCCTGACAGGTAGATGCACATGCTCAGAGGGAGCCCTTCTGAGCCCTGTGATGAAGACAGAAGGGCTTCTGTTAGAGAGCACCTCACCTCCAGCTCTGTTCTCTGGCAACTGGATGCGGTATAAGCAAGAAATAAACATGGGTTGTGTTAAGCCACTGATATTACAGGGTTTACTTTTTTTTAAATTTTTTTTAAAAATTTTTATTTATTTATATTTATTTTTGGCTGTGTTGGGTCTTCGTTTCTGTGCGAGGGCTTTCTCTAGTTGCGGCAAGCGGGGGCCACTGTTCATCGCGGTGCGCGGGCCTCTCACTGTCGCGGCCTCTCTTGTTGCGGAGCACAGGCTCCAGACGCGCAGGCTCAGTAGTTGTGGCTCACGGGCCTAGTTGCTCCGCGGCATGTGGGATCTTCCCAGGCCAGGGCTCGAACCCGTGTCCCCTGCATTGGCAGGCAGATTCTCAACCGCTGCGCCACCAGGGAAACCCGGTTTATTTATTAAAGCAGCTAATCTTACCCTAAAAATAGAACTTGAAGCTAAATTCATAGCTTGGGGTTTTTCAGACCATACAGGTAATATGAATTGGACTGCAAACCTGAGAGGGGAATATCTTGTGACTGTAGACTCTCTGGAGATGTTTTGTCCTTTCCACTCAATGCCAAGGTCTGAGGTAATCCACTTGCCTTGCTGAGCTGTGTGGTGTGAAGCATGGGAGGGTTTGGAAAGGGTAGGCAGTGAGGACAATTTATTTCTTCGTTTATCTTTACTCTGAGGACCCCATTCTATGTGGGTGAGCTCTGGCCTTGTCTCCTGATCCCAGCCAACCCTACCCCCAAATCAGGCTGTGAAAGCCACCAGATCTCAAGTTCCCTTGGACTTGCAAATGGCCTCAGCCTGAAGCTGGCCTTGACTCTCCACTGGACTGTATGGATTTCTGCTCCCAATCAGTGTTTGGCCTCTGAGAATTCCAGACTTTCTCACCCACACATGCTTGCATTTAAAAATGTTATATATATTTTAGTTAGCATTTTAAATTGTTTTCACTAAGAGGGTCAGTCTGGTTCTGTAAATTTCAACACTGCCAGAAAGATAATCAGACATTTGTTTGTAGAGATATTTAAATCTATGATAAATTTATGTTTCTCATGACTTCTACAGATGAACTCATCTCAGTCTACTTGTGTGAATTTCCTATTCACATCCCCTGCTTTTTTAAAACTGGACAATAGTACCAAGTGTGCTCCAAGAAAATTCCCGATGATATTTCCACTCGCTGTGATGTCTGGTGGCTAGTTTACATCCCAGAACCACTAGTAACATCAAAATCGACGCCACCCCACCTTTTCCTGCACACAGGGACTTATTGAACAGCTCATTCTTGCCTTCAAGTCCTGCTTTTCAGAGTTAGGTAATGTTTGTTTCATTCCACTGAACTCTCTCCTATTTCCCAGGTAGTCTGCTATGAATTTTAGGTTTATCCGTGTTTCCTTCAGTTTAGCATTCTCAGCATTAAATCTGTGTCTCAGTCTGAGTTCTCCCAGAAGCAGACCCTGAGACAAGCATTCAAAGACATGTATTTATTTGGACGGTGATCCCATAAAGCTGGATCATCCATCAAACCAAACTCTGTTTGCATTATGAAAAGAAGATAAATGTGAATGTCCAGGAGGCAGAATCAGTAAGAAAAGAGGGTTAAATGAATAGCACCCTGTTCTATAATCACCTAAAGTAACCAAAATGATTATGATGATGATTAACACTTATTGAGTATTTTCCATGAGCTTTTCACTAAATTTAATTCATTTGAATCTCAAAACATCCAGTGAGGTAGGATGCTTCTTATATTCCCATTTTACAGAATGACAAATTAAGGCATGGATGGATTACTTAGTTGCCTAATGTCACACAACTAGTAAGCAGTAGAGCAAAGTGTGAACCCAGGCACCCTGAGGAGTTCCACACTCCTAAATACTAACCTCTCAAGTTTATTCTAGAAATGGATGTCCACTGTAGAAAATTTGGGAAATGTAGAAAAGCAGAAAGGAAAGAATAAAATTTCAGACAATTGTTTCAATCAAACCTTGATCCCAATAGAACTTGTGAAATTTATGAGGTAGGAATTTTTAATCTGCTTTAAAAGTGAAAGAGCTAACACATTAGGAAAGCTACTCAAGGAATTGCAGCAAAAGGAAGAGGGAAGAGAAGGAAGGAGGGGGGAAGGGAGGGAAGAAAGGGGGAGGTAGAACCAGGATGTAGGGACTTCCTTGGAGGTCCAGTGGTTAAGACTCTGTGCTCCCAATGCAGGGGGCCTGGGTTCAATCCCTTGTCAGGGAACTAGAGCCCGCATGCTGCAACTAAGACCCGGTGCAGCCAAATAAATAAATAAGTAAATATTAAATGAGATAAAATAAAATAATAAAATAAAATAAAAAGAACTAGGATGTAAACCAGGTTTTTCTCCATCCAAAGCACTTTGTTTTAATACTCCAGTTGGCATGGGAATTTATTTCAGGAACACATTATGAGATCTAAGGACAATTCCGTTAGACTGTGTGGGTGCATGTTTAGTTGTAAGACTTCATAAATCTTTGAATCTGCACATGGAGTTTGAAGGATTTTGGTTTCAGGTCGCTCCTCTAAGGTCTGACATCACAGAAACTGCGTTTACTTTTAACTTTATACCTTTGGGCTGGACATGGAAGTGACTGTATACTCTCCCATAGCCTTTTAAGAGCCTTGTGCTTTTTGAGGCTTACTGCATATTTAAAATCGACTCAAAATAGTATTCAGGTCATTTTCTTACTAATAAAAGGGGTGTGATCTAAATGATCAAAATAAAACGAAGGTACATTATGCAATTTTAAAGGGAAGTGATTTGCTCTTTTTTATTTTAAGCACTGAAGTAGAAAGATGGATAGAAGAAAGAAATCATTAAAGGAAATTAAATTAGGGATCAAGGAAGGGCAGGCTAATAACAACCAGCTTAATTATAATAATTTATAAAGACTCATTATAGGATGGTTTCCAAATATCATTCATTGGATCACAACAGATCTGACCTGGTACATCTTAAGTAAGCTGCTTCGTTAGCAATCAGTCTGGAATCTTGAGGACTGCCAGGCAAGCATCTGCAATCTGTTATTAGTGGGGAAAAATATAAATTATTTCAAGCCATGAAGTATGTGGTTGTCACTTAATGCACCATTATTAGATATTTTAGAGAGTATTGGACAAATGGCACAGTTAGGAGGAGCCAAACCTTCTAATTTAAGAAAACCTTGAGATGGATTTTTCATTTTGTGCACAGGCTAATAATTAAAGCCTACTTTACATTATTTTGTCTTTGTGTTTTGATTTCCGACTTTGGCTGATGGTTACTGTCTCTGGCCTAGATTAACTTTTTCCTTCTGTGAATAAACATGAATTATCTATAAGGAACCTTGTACTTAAAATGTCTTATAGTTGTTAATTGCTCAATTCCTAAGGCTTTTTGAGCTTTTTCACAAAGTGGCTTCAGTTTGTATGGGTTTTCAATGTGCTAATACCTCGCCATTTAAAAAATAGGGATTTTAATACAATTAAGTTATCTCCGATGGTTAGTGCAGCGCGACTTAAAGCGTGGTCCCCAAGCTGGCAGCATCAGCATCACTTGGTGCTTGTTAGAACTACAGCTTCTCAGGCCTCACCCAGATGTATTGATTCAGAATCTCTGGCAGGCGGGACCCAAGAATCTGTGTTTTAAATAAGATTTCCAGGTGCTTTTTATGTGCAATATAAATATGAGGCACAGGAGGTTATGGCTGGGGTCAGCAAGCTTTTTCTCTAAAGGGCCAGCCAGATCGTTAGTATTTTAGGCTTTGTTGGGCCGTCTCTGTCACTATACAGCAGAAGCAGCCATAGACATGGGTATGGCTGTGTTTGAATAACATTTTATTTATAAAACACAAAATGGGCCAGACTTGGCCCAGGGGCCATAGTTCGCCAACCCCCTGGGTTAGAGCATGGAGTACTGGTTGTCCCAGGGTTTAATAGTATGTCTGGAAGTTGGGAGATGGAAGGAGAGCTAAATTTGTAAATGCCTGCTATGTACAAGGCATCTCTTATTTACCCCCAAAACATAGGCCTGCCATATCTAGCCATGAAGATCACGTGCTGAGAACAGCAGTTGGTGACATTTGGATTTGTATAGTACACAGCCTGGATAGCTTTAAGTGGGGGTCCTAGGTTTGCATCATCTTCATGTTACAGGTAAAGAAACTTGCCCAAAGATATACTACCAGCCGGTGTCAGAACCAGGATTAATCGTGGGTCTGTCTGGTTGTAGAGGCTGTGCCCTGCCCATTGATTCTGCTGAAAAATAGGTAACATAGCTGACCCTAGCTGTGGGCTATATATACTCCCCTTTCAAAAAGCATGAAGGCAAAAACTTGCCACTGGACATTGGAAGAATGAGAAAGAAAGAGAGGACTGTGTGTGTCAATGAGACACTCCAGGAAATACTGTTGACAATACATGAAAAACAACAGCAACTGAAAGATTACTTTAGATCAACATCGATATTAGCGTTCTGGCAGGTTGGTGATAAGTTCTGTCTCAGTTAGCTACCACCACATAACAAACCACCCCCAAACTGAAAATAAGAGTTTATGCTTGCACTTGTGGTCTTGACTCAGCTCACTCGTGTATCTGTGGTCCGCTGTGGGTTGGGCAGCAACCCTGCTGGCCTTTGCTGCACTCTCTGTCATGTGTGAGAGTTGGTAGAGTATAGGGTAGTCTAGGATGGTCTCAGCAGGTACCACTGGGCTCCCTTCCACATGGTTAACCTCTCCTGCAGGTTAACACAGGCTTTCTCTTGTGGTAAGATCTCAAGAAAGAGGGTGAGCAGGAGTGTGCAAGCCCTTTTGAGGCTAAGACTTAGAACTGGCACACCATCATCAGGACTGAATCTCCTTTCAGCAAAAGATGGGGTCATTTCCCCACTTCTTGAGTTTTGTCTGCCTTTGTGATTTGCTTTGGCCGATAGATTGCAGCAGAAATGATGGTGAACCACTGTAAGCATAGCCCTCCAGTGGTCTTGAGCCCTGCCCAGTCTCTGTGCCCAAGCTAGCCTGCTGGAGGTGAGGTGCCATATGGAACAGAGACACGTTACCCTAGGCTAGCAGCTCCTCACCCACCCACAGCTGACCAGAGAGGTGTGGGCGAGCCTAGTGAGACAAGAAGAACCAGCCACCTGAGCTCAGCCGAAACTGTGGACATACAGAGTGCTGAGCTGACCACAAAGTGGGTTTTTTTTGGCACAAAAACTAACTGATAGTAGATGTCATACATGTAAAATGACCACATGCTATGGACAAGGTGGGTAGTATTGAATCTTTCACTCCAATTTGAACTTCAAAAAATCGTCTAAATACCAGTGCGGATCTCCTGGCTTATTTGTGGCTACTATCAATTCCACCAACATCTTTGGAGGTGTGCTGAGAAGTCTTCAGAACATAATTCTTATCTGCAAGAAATTCGTAGTCCTGTGGGTGAGCCAGCTCTGTTAATAGGTACATGGCAATGCAATATGATACACATTGACATAGAGCTTTGGAAGCACAAGGCTGTCAAAGAAGAGGGTGTGATTTACTGTGCTTGGAGAACTTGAGAGTGGCTTTCCAGAAATATTTCCTGTGCAGAGGGAGTGAAATTCCAGCATAAATGACCTGTGCAAAGGTGACTAGGTTCCAAAAAACACAATGGGTTCAGGGAATAATAAGGCTGGAATCTGGGACATTTAGGAGCCTCTCTAATCTCTTATGTTCTGGGATCCCTACTTTTCCCTCTGTTTATCCCAGCCTTCGGGGTAGTAACTGCATCTTTCTCATATTCATGATCTAGATTGCCTCAAGCCTAGAACTGACAATGGCATTGACATTGCTAATAACTGGTTTTATCTCTGTTTTTCCTCTGTGCTCTGAGTAAAAAGTTCCCTTTATTAAATCCTCTCAGACAATACCTAGTGTGCCTTCTTGTTTCCTAACTGGAGCATGACCTATCCAATTCTTAAGGGAAATGACTCTGAGATTTACAGGATAATATAGAGGATAATTTTGAAGAGGATTGGGTGGGGAGAATGGGAGACAGGAAAAAATGAAGATCAGGACAGGACTGCAGTTTCTTCCAGGCTAGAGTTATAGGGAACCTTAGCTAAAGCAGGAGCCATGGGAAAGAGAACATTTGCTCAGCCCAAGATAAAAGAGTCACCCTTGATTCTCCTTTTTCTCTCTCTACACCCTCAACCCCACCCCAGCACATGCACAGACAGCAATTCCGTTAGCAAGTACACTCAGTTCTCCACGCGGGAATGTTCCGAATCTGGCAGTACTTCACTACATCTGCTGCAGAAATTCTAGTCTAAGCTGATGCCTTTCCTGCCTTGATGATGACGATAGCCTCCAACTTTCTCCCCTTCTCACTCTTATTTCCCAGATAAGGCAAATCCACAGAAATAGAGTATAGATTAGTGGTTGCATTATTCAGAGAGCAGCCAGGGGCATTCTTGAAAAACCATAATCCAGACCATATTGTTCCATGCTTAAAACTCTCTAATAGATTCCCCTGGTAAGAGAGAGAATTGAAGGCTTTCCAGGTGCTGGTTCCTCCCTTCTCTCTGGTGTCATCCTACACGTCTCACTCCCTTAGTCATCGTCCTCCATCAGCACTGGTTTTCCTCCTCCCTGAATTCACCGAGCAACATCATCCTCTGAGCTTTGCACTGGCTGTATCCTGTGCAGAGAACATTCTCCTACTGGCTGCCCCTCAGCTGCCTTTTTTCATCCTTCCAGTCTCAGTTCAGAGGTCCTCTATTCAGAGAGACCGTTCTTCTCTTTCCTTTCTGATGTAGAGCTTACCTTATCTCCTCATGTTCATCACATCACTGTTTAATTTTCTTTGCAGCATTTATCTGAAGACATTTTATCTCCTTTCCTTCCTCCCTCCTTCTTTACCCCCTCCCTCCTTCCCTCCCTTCCTTCCTTCCTTCCTTTTTTTCTAGTTTATTTTCTGGTTTCTCTCATTACAATGTAATCTGCACATAAACACAAGGGCAGGGACCTAGTACACACTCAATAAGCAGTTTTTAGAGGGATGAATGATAAGTTTAAGGAAACATTTCTGAGGTCAGTTATATAGGCTGTGGCGACCATTTGAGCATGGGAGAAAGGGAAAAGGGAGGAATGGAGAAAAACTCCTAGATTTCTTGTTAAAATCAGGCTACTGGGTGATGACAACACTATCAACCAGATCAGGACTATCCTTAGAAGAGTGCATTTTGGAGAGAAAATGATGAAATTGATTTGGGGCTATGAGAGTCTTATATGCTATAGAATACCTGGGGAGAGGTCTACTGCACAGTAAAAATCTGGGTCTGGAACGCAGGGAAGTGGGGGCTCTGGAGGCAGAGCATTCATCATCATCATTATAGATAGACATTTATGCAAATATTTATAATTTGGCAACCCAAATTATAACATATACACTTATAAGCATTTAAAAGAGAAACATATTCACAGATTTGAAGGATCACATATACATTTATAAGTATAAAATTTAATATATAAATATATTCATAGGTATGAAGATATATGCAAATGCCTACTTCATAAATGTAAATGTAAAAGGGCTCTACATTCTAGGACAAGAGCAAATGGGTATAAGCCAGGTAGAGGGAAAAAAAGATGGGATTTATGAATTTTAGAGGCTTTAGAATCATTTTAGAAGCATATTACTTTGGGCCAGTCCAGGATATATTTAGGCCAGACTTCTGGCATTTGGTATTGTAATAAGCAAACAGTTTGTATTTTTGTTTCTTTGGTTTTATGTCCATTTCTTGGTCCTCCTGAGTATCTGTAGTTTTACACCAGGGGAATTAGAGTGGGATTGTTTATTTCAGTCATCCCACTCTTCTCTGCTGGTTTTCCTGCAAACAAATCTCACCAGATTATGTGTAAACTGGTGAGAAATCCAAAGTGAAATGTGTATAATTGTTCTATTTTAATGCTCTTATGGTGGAGATAAAAGGGTTCCCTCTACATTTTGACCTTGAGTGTTAGAGAAAGAAGACCTTCTTTATTTCACTGCTTGGAGGGGACACTGAACTTGTAAAATAACCACATCTATCATTAAGTAAATCACTCTTTCACAGGTCTTTACTGTATTTTGATATTTCCAATGTAACCTAAGTTTCTTCCTGATAAACTTGTTGCAAGGAGGTACCACCTAGCGGGTATAAACAAATAGGTAAGAGCCCGTTAGCTTGTGTACATTCTGTGTCAATAGGATGCTTTCTGAATGTTTTTAAGTGATTAATCTTTTCAATTACACTGAATATTTTCTCTGAAATATATTTGATATAACTAATTTGTTTAGAAAATTCCATCTTCTACATTTAATTCAGCAAATGTTTGTTACCTGTATATTAAACAGTACATAAGTATGGGAAGAGGTGGAAAGGGAGTGACACCAGACCCCAGCCTCCCAGACTCAGAATAGAAGTATCTGAGTCACCACAATATAAGGTATGCTGTGAACATATAATACCGCACTTATATTATCTCCATGAATCTTGGAGTCATTCAATAATCCCAGAGGTATTATTATTCAGAAAAGGAGGGGGAAGGAATGACATTGCAGTGAAGGGCACAGACTCTAGAGCCAGATTTCCTAGGCTTGAACTTTGGTATATTCATCAAAGTTAAGTGGTATTAGTGGCTGTAACAAAGATCCCTGAAATCCCAGTGACATAATACAATGTGATTTAACTCACATGCCACTGCCCAGGGTGAGTCAGGAGGACCTCCTGCCTCCCCCCGCCTCCTGCAAGAGGTGATTCAGAGGCCTAGGCTCTTCATGGGGTGGCTCTCCATCTTGGGGTCATTTGCTTCCAGCCAGAGAGAGAGAGAGCATAGAAAACCATGCCACATATTGGCGGGGCCAGACCGGAAAAGTGGCCTTCACCACTTTTGCCCACATTCCAGTGGCCAGAATCAGTCACATGGCCCTGCCTTGATGCAGGGGCAGTTGGAAGTGAAGCCTTCCTGCGTCATTGGAAGAAAACTTGGTTTAGCGCCCACATAGCATCAACTTTGCCATGCCTGGCTCTACCATTTTGTCAGTTTATGAGTCTCCCTGTGTCTCTGTTTCCTCATCTGTAAAATGGAGATAGTAATAGCACTCAAAGGGTTGTTACAAAGAATAAGTGTGTCAATATATGTAAAGTGCTTAGAAGAGTGCCTGGTAAGCACAATTGAAGTAAGTTAGCTATTCCTACTTTGTATGTGAGAAAAATTACCATAAGGGAGATAGGAAGGGCTATAGCATTTCAGAGACTATTTTTATCGGGGTGGGGTGTGGCTAGCAGAATAGCCCCCGCAAAGATGTTTACACTGTAGACCATGGAACCTATGAATATGTTTTGTTACCTGGCAAAAGGGACTATGCAGATGTGATTAAGGTTATGGACCTTGAGATGGGGAGATTATCCTGGATTATCTGAGTGGCCTCAATCTAACCACATGATCCATTAGGAGCGGAGAGCTTTCTCAGTCGGAGGCAGAGGGGATGTGACAGAAATGGAAGTCAAAGAATCTAAGCTTGACAAAGTCTGGCTTTGACAACAGAAAGGCCAGGGATCTCAGTACTACAACCACAAGGAACTGAATTCTGCTAACAACCCAAGGAGTTTTACAGTAGATTTTTTCCCCAAAAACCTCCAGGTAAGAGCCCAGCTGGTCAACACCTTGACTTCGTCCTTGTGTATGTTTAGCAGAGGACCAAGGCGAGCCTGCCTAGATTTCTTACCTACGGAACTGTGAGATAATCAATGTGTGTTGTTTTAAGCCATTAAGTTTGTGGTAATTTGTTATGACAACAACAGGAAACTAATAAAAAGGAGGGTCAATATAGTATTCATAATAGAAAAGGCACTTGAGATGAATTTGATTGACAGGCAGGATTTTGCTACTTGGATAAAGTGAGAGGACATTTCAGATGGACCAAACAGCTTTGAGCAAAGGAGGGGACTGGGAAAGTGGGGTTGGGGGTTGTCAGGGTCGAGTTTCATACAGTATCAGGGGTTTATCTGCAGGGGTTTGTGCTTAATTCCACAGCAAACGAGGAACGATTGCTGGATTTTGACCAGAGAAATGATGTGCTCAGGGGCATACGTTAGGAGGATGTGGAACAGTAGATAAATGGGAAGAGTCACGAGCTGAGATGGTGATCCAAGCGCTTACACAATAGATCATGAACTAAGGTGGTAGCTTTGAGAGTGGAAAGGTGGACACTCAAGTAAGACTGTCCTGGGTCGGGTTCTCCAGAAGCAGACCCTGAAGCGAGCGTCCATGGGGAGATAATTTACCAAGGCGTTGCTCTCAGTAGAAACCAGTGGGGGGGTGAGGGAAGCAGGACAGGGAAGGTGAAGACACAAGCAAGAGTGAGCTTTCAGGGCAAGCCCCAGCCTCAGCCTCATCCTACAGGGAGCTCTGGAGCATAAACGTCCCTGCAGAGTCTGTTTTGTTTGAAGGTAAGGAACTGGGCTTTCATCCTTCTGCCCTTGTCACTCTTTGGCTGTGGGCCACCCCAGGGTGATATGAACTCCCAGACATCGGGAGTAAAGAGTTCCAGTAGTCTCAGGGCAGTTCTCTGAAGCAGACCTCAGGTACAAACCATTGGAAGCAAAGCGACACAGGCTGGTAGATGGACATGGAGAGCTGGTGAGAGGGACTCCCTGGGTCTGGGAGCTCACCGACAGTGCCAGCTATGGAGATGTGTGCAGCTTAAGGATGGGGCAGTTAATGGGATGTGAAGGTGAGCGAGATGGAAGGGAATTGAGGGCAGCACCAGTTCCACAGCTCTTTGCCCTGGGAGAATGATGGTGCCAGGGACAAGAATAGGAACATCAGGAAGGAAAGTTAGGCCAGGTGTAGAAAGACAGGGAAGACGGTGGCATCCATTTGGGGTACAGAATGTGCAAAACTCTCTTTTCCGTGAACACATTATTTAGAACACCAGAAGCTCAGCTCAATTTCCAAGTGATGCAAAGACCCTAAAACTTTCTGAGTTGTATAAACTCCAAGCTCCTGTGATGGTGGGGCTCCATTTCCTACCTCAATGCCTTGATTTCTTTCCATTTTCCAAAAATATCTAACTAATTTTCACGCATGAGGGTGGTCAGAATGAAGCATTATTAAACGCTTTCACTTACTCTGAGGAAACGTAATTGGATGGCAACGTTTCATTGCTACTAACGATGAAAGTTGAACTAGATATTGATGACATTAGTATATTGCTCAAGTTAAACAGAAATGAACAAGAAACCATTATGCATTTTCTCTGGGCTCCAGGGTTAGTCTAAATGAAAAAAAAAATAAGTGCTGTCGGTTATAGTATACGCAGAAGCACACTGTGGCAAACAAACTAAATTGTGATAAATGAAAGAAAGGACCAGGCACTTGAAGAAAACAAGTAGATATTTCCTAATCTAACATAATTACTGAATCGTTACTCCAGCAAGAAGAGTGGGGAGAATACCATGTTCTAACTTCAGTTCCATTTAGCAAATGATTCCTGGGTGCTCTTTATATGCAGGAAGCTATTCTAGGTCTTCTGGGAGATGGAGAATGCCTGAGTTGGCTCCTTGGACAGCCTGCTGATCTAATATGTGAGAGGTAAATCCTTGAAAAGCAACCTGGAGAGTCCCTACAAGCTTTGTCTCTGGAATGACAGTGTAAATTTAATTCTTATGGTGCCATTAAGCTACGTGATCCTGTGCAAGTCATTTCACTGCTTTATTCAAGATTCATTGATTGACACCTGCCGTGTGCCATGCATTGCAGGTAATGTAACCTTTAAGCCGCCCTGGAGCACAGGGGAGTGATAGCATCTTCCTCACAGGGATGTTTCAAGGATAAAATGACCTCCCCTCAAAGTGTGGTTCCTGGATGGGCAGCATCCACAAAACCTGGACGCTTGCTCGAAATGCAGATTCTTTTTTTTTTTTTTCACACACACTGTATTTTATTTTTACAAGAGATAAATAGACTGACATCAAGCATTGTACATGGATGACCACAACAAAAGTAACAATGATTGCAATTACCAAACATGAAACACACTCATACTATGTCATAATATTGACACTCAGTCCAGTAATCCTCCACTGTAACAGCTCCTTTACTTTACAGTGAAAATTGATTTGTATATTCTTTGCCTCTGAGTCCTTGTGGGATTATTATTTTTTTAAATTCAAACAGAAAGTCACAAAAATTATACTCATCCTCATGAGTTCACTCAGTCCCATGTAATTAATTTTTTTTTTATCTTGATCGTTTGTTAGCACTTTTATGAGTTCATCAGTTTTTCATTAGAGTTCTGAAAATGCTTATTCATTCAGTTCAGCAGTACAGTCAGTTACCAGAAACCTGTACTTGTCAGAGTCTTTTCCATGAATTTCTTGAAGATGAAACCCTTTTATAGGAACATATTTGCAAAAACATCAGTGTACACCCAGAACTGTCTGTAAATGACAAAAGACTTAAAAATGACCACAGTTAAAGATTTGATGAAAGTTCATAATAATTCAGTTGACAAGAAAATTAGTTATTTCTGAGATATACATTTTAAAGTAATAACTAGGATTATGACTTATAACATTATACCAGAACATATAAGATTTTTAGAAATTTCATGTAATGTCTGAAACATTTATATTAACATATTTCCATACAAATAACCCAATGAAAGTTTAGTATTAGTTGTTTTGTTTGTCTGTTTTTTTATACTGCAGGTTCTTATTAGTCATCAATTTTATACACATCAGTGTATACATGTCAATCCCAATCGCCCAATTCAGCACACCACCATCCCCACCCCACCGCAGTTTTCCCCGCTTGGTGTCCATATGTCCATTCTCTACATCTGTGCCTCAACTTTTGCCCTGCAAACCAGCTCATCTGTACCATTTTTCTAGGTTCCACATACATGCATTAATATACGATATTTGTTTTTCTCTTTCGGACTTACTTCACTCTGTATGACAGTCTCTAGATCCATCCACGTCTCAACAAATGACTCAATTTTGTTCCTTTTTATGGCTGAGTAATATTCCATTGTATATATGTACCACAACTTCTTTATCCATTCATCTGTTGATGGGCATTTAGGTTGCTTCCATGACCTGGCTATTGTAAATAGTGCTGCAATGAACATTCGGGTGCATGTGTCTTTTTGAATTACGGTTTTCTCTGAGTATATGCCCAGTAGTGGGATTGCTGGGTCATATGGTAATTCTATTTTTAGTTTTTTAAGGAACCTCCATATTGTTCTCCATAGTGGCTGTATCAATTTACATTCCCACCAACAGTGCAAGAGGGTTCCCTTTTCTCCACACCCTCTCCAGCATTTCTATCCCACACCTGCTGAATCCCAGGCTCTAGGGAGGGTGTCCTCAAATCTGTATAACAAGCCCCCCCCACCCCACATGCTTCCCAGGCAGGCTTGAGTTTGGGAAGCACTGGATCCAATGAGGGAGCGTGTAAGAGCTGGCATGACGTGGTGACTAGGACTGCAGGTGTGAAGCTGGGCTGCCTCCCCATCTGCACGTTGGATAACCTTGGAACAACATACCCTGAAGCTCAGTGTCTCTGTTTCTTCATCTGTTCAGTGGTGAATAGTGAAGTAGGGGGTATGTAAGCACTTAGAAGAGGGTCTGGCACCTTGTTTCAAGAAATACGGCCCATTGTCATTATTAAAGGACTTAGCTTCGTAAGTATTGGCTATTTTTTAATGCACGGGGATGCTCAGTGTATTAAGACCTTTGGGTTCAAATGAAGATTCCAATTCAAGTTAGCTCTAAGGCCTCAGGCAAGTGCTTAGCTTCAGCATCTCTGAAATGGGAATGATACTAGCAACTCTCTACTGGAGTGAATTCTAAAGGTAGTGTGCAGATGGCCCCCAAAAGTATGACCTTGGCCTTGGTCTTGCAAATTCTTATCACTAAACAAAGTGCACAAATTTCCAATTTGCGAAAACCCAGTCTTATGGCCCAGGGATCCTGGAATATAAGAGAAAGATGAATCTTAAGGTCTAAAGTCAGGAACAATTTTGAATGAATAACAACATAGGAAGAAGCTAGATACCAATATCATAAGGAATTTGTGCAAACCCAGTTTCTGTGGAATGGAAAGTATAGAAATCAACCAGGAGGAAAAAATAAATCAGAAGTAGAGGAAGAATGGTTAGGAATGTTGATTGGTATATCAGTCAGCATGGGCTAGGTTATTCTGGATAACAAATAGACCCTGTATCTCAGTGTCTTACAATCAAAAAAGATTAGTTTCTTGTTCATACTTTGTACCATTTGTATGCTACCTGTAGCTTTATTCCACATCCTCTGCACCTTGAGGTGCAGACTGACTAATCTGTGCACTATTTATCTCTGAACACATTAATGTGGCAATTTCAAACCACCACAAAACTTCAGCAGTATTCAGGAATAAACATTTATGCTTTTTGCTGAGTCTCCATGCCTGCTGGACAGTTCTGCTGATCTGGGTTAAGCTCAGTTGATCTCAGCTTGGCTCCCTTACGTATTTGGTGGTTGACTTGCAATAGACTGGTCTAGGATGGTCTCAGCTGGGACATCTCATCTGTGGTCCCCTCATTCTTCATCCTCATTCTTCAACAAGCTAAGCCAAGCTTGTTCACATGACAGTATCCGGGTACCAAGACAGTGAGTGAAGCCCTCCTGCAAATTAGATTATGAAATAGCACATCATTGCTTCTACCACATTCTATTGGCCAAATCATGTCATGGACCAGCCCAGATTCTAGGAAAGAAGAACTCCGCCTTCAGTGGAAGTTGCTACAAAATCACATTATCAAGGCAGAGATGAAGAGTTGCAATCATTTTTGCCATCAGTGCCCTAAAATCTAGAACATTGTTGGTCAAAAAAGAAGTGAACATAGGAAATATCCTCTTGTAAGTGACACACATCACTTCTCTTATACTTCTTTGTCAGAGCAGGTCATATGGCCAAGCCTGATGCCAACGGGGTAGGGAAATAGAATACTATATCACAGAAAGGGCAGTGAATATTTGTAAAAATAATAGTCTTCTAAAAAAAGAGAGGGAAAAATACAGGTTTCTTCAAGTGTGTTGGTGCCTCACAGACATTGTCCTGGCAGGAGAATGTTTCCCAGATGTTAGACATGACATGAATATGTTAATAATACCCTTTTATGCTTCCAAAGGGTTGTTCCTTAAAAGTCCCTGAAGCATTTAGGGACTCCCACTGTCATAATCTCCAGTTCAGTCAATACAGCCTATTATCAATCTGACCCTTGGAAGCAGCAGGCGTACCCTTTGTGCGTGATGTGGCAAATAGGACAACATACCCAAAAAGAACCCTGAAAATAGGTATGTTTTCAAAAGTTGATTCCCATTCAGTCAAGGTGCAGCAGGTACTAACCCAAGTTCACAAACTCAGGTGTGTAAGAAATTCAGCTCTTTTTATTTCCTGTAACTCTAGTTAATTTCTATTATGAGACTCTATGCCACAATGGAGTACAAATTTGATTTTAATTTATTCAGGGTTTCCACATGCTTGCCTAGGACTGGATGGCAGCCCTGGGGCTTTCATTGTGCCGTGGCTTGAGTGGTGTGGGATCAGGGATATGGAGTCCTCTGTCATGTTGGCATCTGTTGAGCCATCCTTCATTCTGGTTCTCATCTTTGGTCCTACAGACCACTGTTGCACATTCCTACAGTCTTTCTGTAAGATCCCAGAGGGGGCTCTCTCTCCCCCACCTCAGGCTTGCTGGTCACCTGGGCTCTGGGCCACATCAGCAGTGGGCAGCCTAGAGGTCTATGTGAATCCCTAAACGATTGTCATGCCATCCTGGGTCTTCAGAAGGCATTCTACAGACCCTACCATGATGGGATTGAAGGCAGGGTCTTTGTGAGGTTGATCAGGGCCAACTGTCTAGACACAATCTGCTTCCCTTTCCATCCCAGGCTCTTATTGACCACCTAGGATTTTTACCAAAGGAGATCTAACCCCTTCCTCACTTCACTCCTCCAACTCTATCCTGTTGTTGTTGTTTATCAATCCTGTCCCAAGAAGTTGAGTCTAAGATTTCATGGTTTCCTCTCTTAGGCAACCATCCCCATGCTCCTTCCTGCCCTCAAGTTCCTTTTTTTTGTTTGAGGGGTGGGTAAGCTGGTGAGCTTTGCTTTTGCACATCTTACCTTTTCCCAAATCTATTTTATTATCTGTGTGTGTGTGCTCTTTTTTTCCCACAGGACCTAAGCTTTTAAAACTCAAAAGCCCGGAAAACAGTTGTTGTTTCTCCCCTTTTATCTTCCATTCCTTGAGGTAATAAACATAAAGATGATGCTGCTGGAATGGGGGTGAGGGGAGGAGATAGGAGTTAACAGGAATTAGCAGGAATAAAGATAACAAAAGCAAAAATGATTTTTTGATTGTTGGTGTGCTGGTAAATGCTTAATAACCATTCTTACACACACACACACACACACACACACACACACACGAAGCCTGGATTTGTAGTGTTTGTTGGTTGCCATGGCATAAATACCCCTACCGTGGCTGATTTCAAGTTACCAATATGACATTACTGAATATAGAATTAGGAAGAGATGAGCAGTAGTGCACCATTTTGTAGCAGTTTTGCCATATAGGTAAAAAAGACAATCTCAAGAGCTTCATAAGAGCAAATGTAGTAAACTAATTAGAAAGTGAAGAATTGTGAGTGCTAATTAACTTTTGTTTTTAAATATAATTTATTTAAATGTAAGTTTATATAATTTAATTTTTAGTAACAGTTTTCTTTAACCAGCTAACAAAATTCCTGAAAATTTAACAACAGGCTCCCAGCACACTGCAGTTGTTAATATTTTGAATACAATTGTTAATATTTTAGAACCATATTCCTGACACAGAGGAAAGCAGCCTTTTATTGCTGAGTGTTGAGTGGGTCACTTATCATTATGAAGTGTTTTGGGTGCCTCTGAGCCCTACCTCACACCCTTTCAGACTCACTTGTGACGCATCTGTTGCCATCAAGCTCATGCTTGTTTTGTCTTTTGATTTATGCTCAGCACACTTATTTTTTTTGTCTAATGTGGAAGTGTGGGGATAGTTTATACCCACTGGAGCAACCCTTGACTGATGGGGAAAGAAGGTGATGGATCATTACTCCTATCTATCCATCCTCATTTACAACAAGTCTCAATTTCCCACAGTTATGGTAACTCCATAATGGACAGTTCCATTGAATATCCCCCATACTTCTTACATTCTCTGTTTCCTTCATTCCTGGTCTCTGAGAGAACCTCAAAACAAACTACCTATACCTAAGCCCATGTCAGGCTCTGTTTTCAAGAGAACTCTTGATTAAGTCACTGACTTTAATGTCACACTCCTAGTTTAGAAGAGCTTATGTGATTCAAGCGTATCTGTAGTAATTTAAACCATGCACATGTACTTTTTAAACAGAAAGACTATGGTATTTGGACTAGCAATTTAGATTTCGTAGAAACAAAACAGATCAAAAAACAGTGGTTTAGGCACTCTCTGGTATAGAGACAGATAACTTTCTCTCTCTACATGCCTTGGGGCTTCAGATGACCTAAGGATAGGCCTTAACTTTCTGGGAAACAGCCTTATGAAACCATCTGTAATCATCTGACTTTACAAATATGTATTAGATGTGACAGATTGTAGTTTTCAAGATGACCATAATAAGATCTCTCATCCTACTTGTTCTTCTTACAGTGTGAGTTTGACACACTTGCCATCAAAAGTGGGGTCTGTGTTTCCTCCCCTTAATCTGGACAGGCTTGCAATTATGTCAGAAGGAATGAATGCTGTGGATTTCCAAGGCTGTTCAATAAATGGCGATGTAGCTTCCACTTGGTTTTCTTAAGACACTTTCTTAGAATTTCTTACAGCCACCATGTAAGCAGTTCAACTGCCTTAAGGCCACCATGTTGTGAGGAAGCCCAGTTTAGCCCATGTGGAAAGATCACAGGGAAAGTCACTGAAACAGCTTTGAGAGAGGCCCATCCAATCCCCAGCTGCTCCAGTCTCTTGCTGTTCCAGAGGCCCCAAGCCAGAAACACCCCGGTGAGTCCTTCCTGAATTCCTGTCCACAGAAACCATGAGAGATAATAAATTGGTGGTTGTTGTTTTAAAATTACTAAATTTTCAATGTAATGAACAATAATAATTAAAATGAAAGAGTTGCTCAATTCATGTACCTCTCTTCACTTTGGCGGATAGCCAGGCTTACCTCCTATTGTGAGAGTAAGGGGCAGGATTGCAGCTCAGCTGGGGAGCAGTTAATTACTATAAATATATATGGTTTTAAGTTTGGAGATAATAGTCGCAGCTCTTGACGACTGACACAACTAAGTAGTAGATGGGCATATAATGCTGAAGGTGTCTTGGGTTCTATATTTTTAAGTAGAGATTTTTTTTTAACTTTATAATTTTTATATAATTATAAATTTACGGAGAGTTATAAGAATAGTACAAATAAATCCCATATACCCTTCATCCAAATTTACCAATTATTATTTTGCCATATTTGCTTTATCATTCCCTCTCTCTCTTTCTCTCCCACCGCACAGGCACAAATACACACAGATGCTTTTTTTCTGAACTACTGAGAATAAGTTACAGAAGCTAGGCCCATTTGCCTCTAAGTGTGTATTTTCTAAGAACAGGGATATTCACTTCAATAATCAAAGCACATTATCAAATTCAGAAAAGTTAATATTGATAGAATACTAATATCCAACCAACAGATATTATCTGAATTTCTGCAATCATATCAATAAAGTCCTTTTTACTTTTTTTCCCCACTCTGGTCCAGGATCCAATTCTGGTTCACACATTGCATTTAGTTTTTGTGTTTCTTCATTCTCAAAAAGAAAGTTACTCTATTTTTCAGCTTTCTAGAAAAAGATGTCACTTTCTTTGTCATTACTATTAAAGAGATATAGGAAACTCATCTGGCCTTCTTATCCTTTTGCAAGACTGTTTTGGAGAATGCACTCCAATACTGTCTATATCTCTGGCTTTACAAAGTTAGAATATAGAAAAGATTTGCACAGCCAGGGAAGATCTAGACGTGGCTGCTGTGCTGTTAGCAGCTACCCAAGTAAACCCAGCGTGTCTGTGGAATTGAAAACCACCTGCGATCTGACATTTAAGAATCTAAAGAATAAATCAGAATCTGAAGGATTTGCATTCCTTATGAATAAGTAATTAGTAATTACTACTCCTCCTTGAAATTGGAAATATTTGTTTGTGAGTCTCTGAGAGGGTTACGTAATGTATTTGGGTTTGAAAACACAGAAGTACTGGATCCTTGTTCTCTCTCCATCCATCTGACTCTCTGAGGCCCTAGCCTGTTTTCTTTCTGACTTGTGAATTGAGAGTGGTGTAAGGTCACTGGTTTCTTTTGTTTTCTTTTTTTAACTTTATTGAGAATAGTTGATAAATATAATTGTATATATTTAAAGTGTACAATCTGATGGTTTGACATACATATACATTGTGCAGTGATTACCAAGATCAACATGATTAACACATCCATTACTTACTAACATTTTTTTTGAGGTGAGAATACTTAAGATTTATTCTCAGCAGCTTTCAAGTGTACAGTAACATATTATTAACTAGAGTCACCACACTGTATATTAAAGCCTCAGAACTTATTCTTATAACTGAAAATTTGTACCCTTTGACCTACATCACCCCATTTCCCCTTCTCCCTGCCTCAGCAACCACCATTCTATTCTATATGTCTCTAAAATCACTTTTTAAAAAAAAGATTCTATATATAAATGATGCAGTATATTGTCTGTCTCTGTCTGGCTTATTTCACTTAGCATAATGCCCTCCAAGTTCATCCATGCTGCTGCAAAGGGCAGATTCTCTTTTTTTTTAAGGCTGGATAATATAATACATATAAATAAATATATATAAATAAATATATAATATAATATATATTACATTTTCTTTTTTAAATTTATTTTAATTTTTTATTATTTTTTTAACATCTTTATTGGAGTATAATTGCTTTACAGTGGTGTGTTGGTTTCTGCTTTATTACAATGTAAATCAGCCATACATATAGATATATCCTCATATTTCCTCACTCTTGCCTCTCCCTCCTACCCTCCCTATCCCACCCCTCTAGGTGGTCACAAAGCACCGAGTTGACCTCCCTGTGCTATGCAGCTGCTTCCCACTAGCTATCTATTTTACATTTGGTAGTATATATATGACAATACCACTCTCTCACTTCATTCCACCTTACCCTTCCCCCTGCCCGTGTCCTCAAGTCCACTCTCTATGTCTGTGTCTTTATTCCTGTCCTGCCCGTAGGTTCTTCACAACCACTTTTTTTTTTTTTTTTTTTTAGATTCCATATATATGTGTTAGCATACGGTATTTGTTTTTCTCTTTCTGACTTACCTCACTCTGTATGACAGACTCTAGGTCCACCCACCTCACTACAAATAACTCAATTTCATTTCTTTTTATGACTGAGAAATATTCCATTGTATATATGTGCCACATCTTCTTTATCCATTCATCTGTTGATGGACACTTAGGTTGCTTCCATGTCCTGGCTATTGTAAATAGAGCTGCAGTGAACATTGTGGTACATGACTCTTTTTGAATTATGATTTTCTCCGGATATATGCCCAGTAGTGGGATTGCTGGGTCGTATGGTAGTTCTATTTGTAGTTTCTTAAGGGACCTCCATACTATTCTCCATAGTGGTTGTATCAATTTACATTCCCATCAACAGTGCAAGAGGGTACCCTTTTCTCCACACCCTCTCCAGCATTTATTGTTTGTAGATTTTTTGATGATGGCCATTCTGACTGGTGTGAGGTGATACCTCATTGTAGTTTTGATTTGCATTTCTCTAATGATTAATGATGTTGAGAATTCCTTCATGTGTTTGTTGGCAATCTGTATATCTTCTTAGGAGAAATGTCTATTTAGGTCTTCTGCCCATTTTTGGATTGGGTTGTTTTTTTTTTTTGATATTGAGCTGCATGAGCTGCTTGTATATTTTGGAGATTAATCCTTTGTCGGTTGCTTTGTTTGCAAATATTTTCTCCCATTCTGAGGGTTGTCTTTTTGCCTTGTTTATGGTTTCCTTTGCTGTGCAAAAGCTTTTAAGTTTCATTAGGTCCCATTTGTTTATTTTTGTTTTTATTTCCATTTCTCTAGGAGGTGGGCCAAAAAAGGATCTTGCTGTGATTTATGTCATAGAGTGTTCTTCCTATGTTTTCCTCTAAGAGTTTTATAGTGTCCGGTCTTACATTTAGGTCTTTAATCCATTTTGAGTTTGTTTCTGTGTATGGTGTTAGGAAGTGTTCTAATTTCATTCTTTTAGATGTAGCTGTCCTGTTTTCCCAGCACCACTTATTGAAGAGGCTCTCTTTTCTCCATTGTGTATTCTTGCCTCCTTTATCAAAGATAAGATGACCATATGTGCATGGGTTTATCTCTCAGCTTTCTATCCTGTTCCATTGATCTATATTTGTTTTTGTGCAAGTACCATACTGTCTTGATTACTGTAGCTTTGTCAGATAGTCTGAAATCAGGGAGCCTGATTCCTCCAGCTCCGTTTTACTTTCTCAAGATTGCTTTGGCTATTCGGGATCTTTTGTGTTTCCATACAAATTGTAAAATTTTTTGTTCTAGTTCTGTGAAAAATGCCACTACTAGTTTGATAGGGATTGCATTGAATCTGTAGATTGCTTTGGGTAGTAGAGTCATTTTCACAATGTTGATTCTTCCAATCCAAGAACATGGCATATTTCTCCATCTGTTGGTATCATCTTTAATTTCTTTCATCAGTGTCTTATAGTTTTCTGCATACAGGTCTTTTGTCTCCCTAGGTACGTTTATTCCTAGGTATTTTATTCTTTTTGTTGCAATGGTAAATGGGAGTGTTTCCTTAATTTCTCTTTCAAATTTTTCATCATTAGTGTATAGGAATTCAAGAGATTTCTGTGCATTAATTTTGTATCCTGCTACTTTAACAAATTCATTGATTAGCTCTAGTAGTTTTCTGGTAGCATCTTTGGGATTCTGTATGTATAGTATCATGTCATCTGCAAACAGTGACAGCTTTACCTCTTTTTTTCCAATTTGTATTCCTTTTATTTCTTTTTCTTCTCTGATTGCTGTGGCTAAAACTTCCAAAACTATGTTGAATAATAGTGTGAGAGTGGGCAACCTTGTCTTGTTCCTGCTCTTAGTGGAAATGGTTTCAACTTTTCACCATTGAGAACGATGTTGGCTGTGGGTTTGTCCATATGTGGCCTTTATTATGTTGAGATAAGTTATCTCTATGCCTACTTTCTGGAAGGTGTTTATCATGAATGGATGTTGAATTTTGTCAAAAGTTTTTCTGCATCTATTGATGTTATCATATCGTTTTTATCCTTTAACTTGTTAATATGGTGTATCACATGAATTGATTTGTGTATATTGAAGGATCCTTGCATTCCTGGGATTAACCTGACTTGATCATGGTGTATGATCCTTTTAATGTGCTGTTGGATTCTGTTTGATAGTGTTTTGTTGAGGATTTTTGCATCTTTGTTCATCAGTGATATTGGCCTGTAGTTTT
Source organism: Balaenoptera ricei (assembly GCF_028023285.1). Taxonomy (NCBI): domain Eukaryota; kingdom Metazoa; phylum Chordata; class Mammalia; order Artiodactyla; family Balaenopteridae; genus Balaenoptera; species Balaenoptera ricei. Next base: position 39,876,143 of record NC_082653.1, on the reverse strand, counting down.
CTTTCTTTGTGAAGTCTTTGCCTGGTTTTGGTATCAGGGTGATGGTGGCCTCGTAGAATGAGTTTGGGAGTGTTCCTCCCTCTGCAATATTTTGGAAGAGTTTGAGAAGGATAGGTGTTAACTCTTCTCTAAATGTTTGATAGAATTCACCTGTGAAGCCACCTGGTCCTGGACTTTTGTTTGCTGGAAAACCTTTAATCACAGTTTCAATTTCAGTGCTTGTGATTGGTCTGTTCATATTTTCTGTTTCTTTCTGGTTCAGTCTCGGAAGGTTGTACATTTCTAAGAATTTGTCCTTTTCTTCCAGCTTGTCCATTTTATTGGCATAGAGTTGCTTGTAGTAATCTCTCATGATCCTTTGTATTTCTGCAGTGTCAGTTGTTACTTCTCCTTTTTCATTTCTAATTCTATTGATTTGAGTCTTCTCCCTTTTTCTCTTGATGAGTCTGGCTAATGGTTTATCAATTTTGTTTCTCTTCTCAAAGAACCAGCTTTTAGTTTTATTGATCTTTGCTATCATTTCCTTCATTTCTTTTTCATTTATTTCTGATCTGATCTTTATGATTTCTTTCCTTCTGCTAACTTTGGGTTTATTTCTGTCTTCTTTCTCAAATTGCTTTAGGTTGTTTCTTTGAGATTTTTCTTTTTTCTTGAGGTAGGCTTGTATTGCTATGAACTTCCCTCTTAGAACTGCTTTTGCTGCATCCCATGGGTTTTGGGTCGTCGTGTTTTCATTGTCATTTGTTTCTAGGTATTTTTTTAATTTCCTCTTTGATTTCTTCAGTGATCTCTTGGTTATTAAGTAGTGTATTGTTTAGCCTCCATTTGTTTGTATTTTTTAGATCTTTTCCTGTAATTGATATCTAGTCTCATAGTGTTGTGGTCGGAAAAGATACTTGATACGATTTCAATTTTCTTAAATTTACCAAGGCTTGATTTGTCACCCAATATATGATCTATCCTGGAGAATGTTCCATGAGCATTTGAGAAGTAAGTATATTCTGTTGTTTTTGGATGGAATGTCCTATGAATATGAGTTAAGTCCATCTTGTCTAATGTGTCATTTAAGGCTTGTGTTTCTTTATTTATTTTCATTTTGAATGATCTATCCATTGGTGAAAGTGGGGTGTTAAAGTTCCCGACTATGATTGTGTAACTGTCAGTTTCCCCTTTTATGGCTGTTAGCATTTGCCTTATGTACTGAGTTGCTCATATGATGGGTGTATAAATATTTATAATTGTTATATCTTCTTCTTGGATTGATCCCTTGATCGTTATGTAGTGTCCTTCTTTGTCTCTTGTAATAGTCTTTATTTTAAAGTCTATTTTGTTTGATATGAGAATTGCTACTCCAGCTTTCTTTTGACTTCCATTTGCATGGAATATCTTTTTCCATCTCCTCACTTTCAGTCTGTATGTGTCCCTAGGTCAGAAGTGGGTCTCTTGTAGACAGCATATATATGTGTGTCTTGTTTTTGTATCCATTCAGCCAGTCTGTGTCTTTTGGTTGGAGCATTTAATCCATTTACATTTAAGGTAATTATTGATATGTATGTTCCTATTACCATTTTCTTAATTGTTTTGGGTTTGTTATTGTAGGTCTTTTCCTTCTCTTTTGTGTCCTGCCTGGAGAAGTTCCTTTAGCATTTGTTGTAAAGCTGGTTTGGTGGTGCTGAATTCTCTTAGCTTTTGCTTGTCTGTAAAGGTTTTAGTTTCTCCATCAAATATGAATGAGATCCTTGCTGGGTAAAGTACTCTTCGTTGTAGGTTTTTCCCTTTCATCACTTTGATTATGTCCTGCCACTCCCTTCTGGCTTGCAGAGTTTCTGCTGAAAGATCAGCTGTTAACCTTATGGGGATTCCCTTTTATGTTATTTGTTCTTTTTCCCTTGCTGCTTTTAATATTTTTTCTTTATATTTAATTTTTGATAATTTGATTAATATGTGTGTTGACGTCTTTCTCCTTAGATTTATCCTGTATGGGACTCTGTGCTTTCTGGACTTGATTAACTATTTCCTTTCCCGTATTAGGGAAGTTTTCAACTATAATCTCTTCAAATATTTTCTCAGTCCCTTTCTTTTCCTCTTCTTCTTCTGGGACCCCTATAATTTGAATGTTGGTGCATTTAATGTTGTCCCAGAGGTCTCTGGGACTGTCCTCTATTCTTTTCATTCTTTTTTCTTTATTCTGCTCTGCAGTAGTTATTTCCACTATTTTATCTTCCAGGTCACTTATCCGTTCTTCTGCCTCAGTTATTCTGTTATTGATTCCTTGTAGAGAATTTTTAATTTCATTTATTGTGTTGTTTATTATCGTTTGTTTACTCTTTAGTTTTTCTTGGTCCTTGTTAAACGTTTCTTGTATTTTCTCCATTCTATTTCCAAGATTTTGGATTATCTTTACTATCATTACTCTGAATTCTTTTATGTAGACTATTTCCTCTTCATTTGTTTGTTCTGGTGGGTTTTTACCTTGCTCCTTAATGTGCTGTGTATTTCTCTGTCTTCTCATTTTGCTTAACTTACTGTGTTTGGGGTCTCCTTTTCTCAGGCTGCAGGTTCGTAGTTCCTGTTGTTCTTGGTTTCTGTCCCCAGTGGCTAAGGTTGGTTCAGTGTGTTGTATAGGCTTCCTGGTGGAGGGGACTAGTGCCTGTGTTCTGGTGGATGAGGCTGGATCTTGTCTTTATGGTGGGCAGGTCTGCATCCAGTGGTGTTTTTTGGGGTGTCTGTGACCTTATTATGATTTTAGGCAGCCTCTCTGCTAATGGGTGTGTTTGTGTTCCTGTCTTGCTAGTTGTTTGGCATAGGGTGTCCAGCACTGTAGCTTGCTGGTCGTTGAGTGGAGCTGGGTCTTAGAATTGAGATGGAGATCTCTGGCAGAGCTTTCACCTTTTGATATTACATGGAGCTGGGAGGCCTTGGTGGACCAATGTCCTGAACTAGGTTCTCCCACCTCAGAGGCACAGGCCTGACACCCAGGCGGAGCACCAAGACCCTGTCAGCCACATGGCTTAGAAGAAAAGGGAGAAAGAAAGAAAGTAAAAAATAAAATAAAGTTATTAAAATAAAAAATAAAAAATAATTATTAAAAATAAAACAAATTAAAAAGTAATAAAAAAAGAAAAAAAATAGAAATAAAGAAAGAAGAGAGCAACCAAACCAAAAAACAAATCCACCAATGATAAGAAGCTCTAAAAACTATACTAAAAAATATGGACAGACAGACCCCTAGGACAAATGGTAAAAACAAAGGTATACAGACAAAATCACACACAGAAGCATACACATACACCATCACAAAAAGAGAAAAAGGAAAAAAATATATATCATGGTCCCAAAGTGCACCGCCTCAATTTTGGGATGATTCATTGTCTATTCAGGTATTTCAGAGATGCAGCATACATCAAGTTGATTGTGGAGATTTAAGCCACTGCTCCTGAAGCTGCTGGGAGAAATTTCTCTTTCTCTTCTTTGTTCGCACAGCTCCTGGGGTTTAGCTTTGGATTTGACCCTGCTTCTGTGTGTAGGTCGCCTGAGGGCATCTGTTCTTCACTCAGATAGGACGGGGTTAAAGGAGCAGCTGATTAGTGGGCTCTGGCTCACTCAGGCCGGGGGGAGGGAGGGGTACAGAGTGCGGGACAAGCCTGTGGTGGCAGAGGCCAGCATGACGTTGCACTAGCCTGAGGCGTGCCATGTGTTCTCCTGGGGAAGTTGTCCCTGGATCACGGGACCCTGGCACTGGTAGGCTGCACAGGCTTGCACACAGGCTTCTTGGTGGCTGCAGTAGCAGCCTTAGCGTCTCATGCCTGTCCCTGGTGTCTGCGCTGATAGCCACGGCTCGCGCCTGTCTCTGGAGCTCGTTTAGCGGTGCTCTGAATCCCCTCTCCTCGTGCATTCTGAAACAATGGTCTCTTGCCTCTTAGCAGTGGTGCACTAGCCCCCTTCAGGCTGTGTTCACGCAACCAACCCCAGTCCTCTCCCTGGGGTCTGACCTCCGAAGCCAGAGCCTCAGCTCCCAGCCCCCATCTGCCCCAGTGGGTGAGCAGACAAGCCTCTTGGGCTGGGGAGTGCTGGTCTGCACCGATCCCCGTCTCTGCCAGTGAAGGGGCTTCCTAGTGTGTGGAAACTTTTCCTCCTTCACAGCTACCTCTCACTCATGCAGGTCCCATCCCTATTCTTTTGTCTCTGTTTTTTCTTTTTTCTTTTGCCCTACCCAGGTACGTGGAGAGTTTCTTGCCTTTTGGGAGGTCTGAGGTCTTCTGACAGTGTTCAGTAGGTGTTCTGTAGGAGTTGTCCCCCATGTAGATGTATTTCTGATGTATTTGTGGGGAGGAAGGTGATCTCCATGTCTTACTCTTCCACCATCTTGAAGGTCTCCTTCTATATTACATTTTCTTTATCCACTCATTCATCAAAGTACATTTACGTCATTCTATAGCTTGGCTATTGTGAATAATGCTGCAGTGCACATGAGGGTGCAGGTATTTCTTTGAGACACTGATTTCAATTCTTTCGTGTATATGGTCAGAAGTGGGATTGCTGCATCATATGGAAGTTCTATTTTTAATCACTTTTTCTTCTTAACCTAGTAGCTCCCCACATTTCTAATGTGTCTATGTCTATAGTAACATGTCAGAGTCATACATCGGGATGGATTCTAGACAAAATGGGAAAAGAAAAGTTTGATCATGTTTGCAGATGTTGAGTATCACAAACGTTGTTTGTGAAATGAATAAACAATACCACTTGCATGTTAGACTTCAAAATTATGCTTTTGTGATGAGTAAAACAGAAATTATTTTGTTGAATGAATTGAATAATATATTATTGTCATCGTCAATTTTATCAATCAATAAATGTTGAAGTATAATGCTATCAGGTACAAGACACTCCACTGATTTTTCTTTAAAAGGAGCGTCTGTTGCACAAATAATTATTGGCATTATTAAGTAGTTAATGGACTATCTCCATTAAACGAGTCCCAGTCAATATTCTCCTTACCAACTGCTTCACCAAAAAGCAGCATATTCCTTGAATTGGAACATTTTAGTTCTATAGAAAAAAAATAATTAAAAAATTTTGACATATGGTTTGGTGATGGAGTTAGTAAAGAAATATCATCGTGCATGCTTAAAAAAATAAGTGTAGATTATGAAATGCTTTTAAATGTTAAGAACATTGTAATAGTCATAAAAGGCTGGGGCATAAAATCTTGACTTCAGCTCAGTTTCACATATTATGTACTGTCCTAACATAACCTCCAAAAGAAAGACTGCAAATTCAGTGCCACACAAAGAGGAGTAAGAATGTTTGCAAAATCTTTTCAGAAATAATATAAACCTGTATATACAGTTTAAAAGTAGAAGAGCTATTTTAAGCTCATCTGTGTGTTACAAAGCTCAGGACTTCGATTTCCTTTCATGTCACTAAATGGAACAGTCCAATAATCCATAGCAAAATGCAGGGAGAGGAGAAAGGAAAGTTGAAAAGTTACCAAAACATTAATTATGCTTTTGAGAAACCTTCAAATGCAATAGTGTTAAGCCCAGTAGCCTTTCAGGGCTGTGTGGGAGGGTTATGGCTTTCTCCTTTGTATACAAGAGGAGACACCACTGGATCCAGCCTTTTTTACTGTGTTTTGTTCTCACTGCTCTGCATAAGAAAGAGAAAATGTTCTTAAGTAGTGTAAATAAGCTCTAAGAGCTAATGGATTAAAATAAAGCTGTTGAAACCATAAAATTTGAGATGAAACCCTGAAGCCTTACTCTGACATTATCTAAAAATACAATAGTTTTCCCTGATAAAATATTTCATACACAAAACTTATTTCTGTCTCTGTCTCTCACACACACTTTTTGGTGATGGCTAGATTAGCATAAAATTTTTCCTTCAGATACTTATAAAAATGCAAGCCTTTGGAAAAGTAATTTGAATTTATATTTTAAACAGATACTTAATGAAACCAAAATATCAGCCAAACATGTTGTGGGGTGCACTAATTGAATCTGAAACGAAATTCAAACATATTTAACTGGGCTGAAAACACTGGAACAAAGTATATATTCTCTAAACCTATTGAACAGAAACAAAACCGAACCATCAATATCTTTTTTGATCCAAACCAGTAATTCATTTGGAATTTCTATTCCTGCTTTTAACTGAAAATTTATCCTGAAAGTGTGTTGGGTTTTATGTGGCTGTTTGGCCAGGTTGCTTACTCCTTACAGGGAGCCCCGGTGTTCCTTGGAGCTCCGTTATAGGGAAGCAGCTGTGAGGACCCTGGAGAAGGTGCGCGATTTTTTTTCCAAAGCAAAGATTAAGTATAGTTGTCATAGATAATAATAATTCCCACTGTTTTCTCAGTTATTCCTAGGTTTTCTCTGTTGGAGAACCTTTTGAACAAATATCCATCCCACTGACAATCATTTTAATTGGAGTTTAGGAGATGGCTAATATACACAATAATACATCCAGATAAAATCAATGATCCTAAAAGGCCAAGTTGTTTTTGCCACTGCTCCAATTAAAGTGCAGCAGTAAAGAGCAGAACTGACCTTGATTTTCCTTTTGCTTTTTTTGAAAATAGATCTTTTCCTTGATAAGCAATGAAAAAATGTATTCTACAGGACCTTTTTTTCTTTGTGCTGTATAAAGTTGCTCCTAATGTACTCTTGGTAATCTACTTGATAATGAGCAAAGTTTAGTACCAATTAATCAACTGCTATGGTATTTCCTTTTGCTTGTTTTCATTCAATTCATTTCAAAATACCAAGGTGGAAAAAAGCAAAGACAGGAATTTAAGCTTGTCAACTGCATTGACTATGTCACTCAAAGGCAGATTAACCATAGCAGTTTTTCACAGGATGCGAGGAGAGCATGCCCAAAATTATATTCAGGACAATAAATGAAATATACCAAGGTATTAAAGATTTTAAAAGAGGCTGTAAATTACAAAAGGGAAGTACTGTTTATTTTATCTGAGTATATCACACCAAAGTGATAACCTAAAATTTAAAATCAAAATGTAAGTTTGACTTTGGAATACTCCCTTTCAACATTGTCATACACAACTGTGTCTATTTATAACATGAGTGCTGGGGGTGGGGCAGGGAGAGGAAGTGAATCATCAAAGATGTTTTGATTTCATGACAAAGATTCAATTGGTAGCTTATCACCCTGATGCACAGTACTATACCATATGAGTGCATACCTTGAGTTACAATTTCCTGTTATTCTTTATTCCTGTAAAACAAATGCAGCCCAAACGTGGAAGAAGAGTATAGTGGGTATAAAATGTATCTATCACTACAGGCTATGACAGAAAAAGCCATCCAAACCTCCATCCTGTTTCAATAATATCTATTTGTATGCATCAAGGAAACACAGGATTCTTTGTGAAAGCCTCCAATGTGCTCGGAAATGTTTTATGGTCATAAAGTCACTCCTTTCCTGATTTAATATTAGCTCCAATGGAAAAGATTTTTTTTCTGCTGAATGGTGGCACCCTTCAGAACAATAAGGATCCTTGGAGGGTCTTTCTTCTCAAGATGAGTTATGCCCGGACCCAGTGAAGGCTGACGGGAACACGTAACCAAGGGTGTTTACAACCCTGGGTCACTGGGTCAGATAAGGGACCATACGGTTAGCCTCCACTTTCCTTTGAGAGATACACAAAACATTCCCTCCTGTCAAATTGGGAAACTTTCATTAGTACTCATTTCTCAAAAAGGAATTATGTCTGCATCTAGAATATACACATTACCAAGATGAGCTTGAAATTGGATCTTGTTTAGGCAATCAAAACATCTTTGGTGATTCACTTCCCATCGCTGAACTAAAAAAGTGAAGGCACAAATAACCACACTTCACACATAATTATCTCGAAATGCAGCATTTCGCTGATCTGAAAGTCATTTCTAGATCCGAACTTCATAGAATTCCCTCCTCCTCCATCCCACAATGGCAGGATCCCCAGCCACCTTCCCCCATTACTGCCCACGTGGGAAGTGCATAGGATGCATTTGACGTGTATTGGGGGGGTGCAAATGACTTTTACATCATTAAATGCAACTGAATACTCAATCCTGGAGTAGGCATTTTGTTTCTTTTATAAGATACGGGTTTAGGATGAGGAGGAAGATTGACTGTGTTATGCACAGATGCAATCAGCATATTGAAAAGAATTGGGATCCTCAAAAAAAAAAATAAATTGGCCCGTTTATACAAAATACAAAAATAGTCAAAGCTTATCTGTGCTGTTACAAGTAAGGACAGAGGTATCCCTGGTGGGGATAGTTACAGGAAGGGAACAGATAACGTTCTGTTTTTTGGTTGGGGTACAAAAAGATGGAGCAAGCTCTACACTCCACGTGCACTTCTAGAAACTTTCTTTCTATTCAATGATGAGAGTAGAAAATTTACAGGCATGTCTAAGCAATGCCGTTTGCTTTTAGATCCAGTCATAGAACTGCTGATGACCCTTGGTATTATGATTTTTAAACCTTTCATTTTGAAATAATTATAAATTCACAGGAAGTTGCAAAAGGTAGTACAGGGAGTCTCATGTAACCTTTACCTTGTTTTCCTAAGTGGTTCAATTTTACATGATTATGTTATAATACCAAAACCAGGAAATGGACATGGGTACCATGTGTATGTATAGTTCCAGTCATTTTAATCACGTAAGTAGATTCCTGTGATGACCACCAACCAGAGACAGAACCATTCCACTACCACAAAAATCTCTCCTGCTGCCCAGAGTCAGGTTCCACCCCTTCCTCGCCACCATTCCTAACCCCTGGTAGCCACTAATCTGTTTCCCATCTCTATAAGTTTGCCTTTTTTGAGATTTGTATGAATGGAATCATACTGTATGTTGCCTTCTCAGATTGGCTTTTTTTTTTTTTTTTAAACTTAGCGTAATGCCCTTGAGATTCATCCAAGTTGTTACGTGTATTAGTAGTTCACTCCTTTTTATTGCTGAGAAGTCTTTCACAGTATGATGTACATAGTTTGTTTAACCATTTACTTATTGAGGGATATCTTGGTTGTTTCTAGATTGGGGATATTATAAGTAAAGCGGCTGTGAACTATCATGTATAGGTTTTTGTTCAGACATAAATTTTCATTTCTCTGAGATAAATGCCCAGGAATGCAATTGCTAGGTTGTATGGTAGATATGTTTTGTTTTTTAAAAGAAATTGCCAAACACTTTTCCAGAGTGGCTGTACCATTTTACATTCCCACCAGCAACATATGAGAGATCCAGTTTCTCTGCATCCTTGCCAGCATTTACATTATCATTATTTTTACATTTTAGCTCTTCTAATAGGTGTGTTGTGATAGCTCATTGTGGTTTTTTTTTTTTATAATTTTTTTTTAAATGACCACTACAGAGATAAATGTTTTTTATTTATTTATTTATTTTTATTTTTGGTTGTGTTGGGTCTTCATTTCTGTGCGAGGGCTTTCTCTAGTTGCAGCAAGCGGGGCCCACTCTTCATCATGGTGCGCGGGCCTCTCACTATCGCGGCCTCTCTTGTTGTGGAGCACAGGCTCCAGATGCGCAGGCTCAGTAGTTGTGGCTCACAGGCTTAGTTGCTCCGTGGCACGTGGGATCTTCCCAGACCAGGGCTTGAACCCGTGTCCCCTGCATTGGCAGGCAGATTCTCAACCACTGCGCCACCAGAGAAGCCCCCTCATTGTGGTCTTAATTTTAATTTCCCTAATGGCTTGTGATGTGGAACAACTTTTCATGTGCTTATTTGCCATTCATATATCCTCTTCAGTGAAACATCTCTTCATACTGTTCATTTTGTTTTCTTTATTTTTGCTATCTTGCCTAATTAAGTCCCTCAATATTTTTAGCTTCTTCTTAAGATAACTAAAAATGTTTCCCCTATTCCAGTATCTACAGGTTGTTACTTCTGCTAGTGATGACTGATTCTTCCCACTTGTTTCCAGAGTGCCTCTGCTTTCTCACCCCCTTTACATTGCTCATCCTCTTCATTCTGTCCAGAAAGTCACTTTCTAGACTCTTTGCCTCTCTTATACTCTGGTTACTGATGGAACTTCAAAGTCCTAGTGGATTCACATCAAATGACAGCATTTCCAGGAAGCCTTGACTTTTCTTACCAAATAAACATAATCATGAATCCCTTAAATTGGCAGCATACTTCTTTAAAAGATAGTTCCAAGTGGCACCCTGGCAAATGCCATTAGCGCCCTATCCATACCGCTTTGGCATATTTTCCACACTGACTTCTGTAGCAGCAGCCACTCCTTTCTGCCTTTTTCTGCCCGGAGGCTTTCTCTGGCTTCCAGGGGCTGCTCTGCTGGAGCAGAAGTGCTGGGAGTAGCCCTCGATCAACGTTGAAGCTTCCTTGCTCCTGACTTGAGATTATTGATTGCCCAGAGTCCCCAAGTGGGATTAAGCCCCCCGTTGCCCACGGTGTTAACTGGCTTGAAAACATGCCTCTTACTGACTACCTTCCCTGTCTTACTTTCCTGATGATATTTTCTGAGGTCCCCTTCTGCATAAGTTCAAATCATTGTCTCAGGTTCTTCTTTGGGGGAACCCCAAAGTAGGCAGCAAGTATTACCTTCTATCTTGATTGATAGTAACCCACAAACTCATAGTCTTTCCTACTAAACTGACAGCTTTTTGCAGGAAGGAAACTAGAAAGAGAAAAAAAAAAAAAAAAAACCAAGAAGATATCATGGTAGAGAGAACAGCAAGTTCAAAGGCCATGATGCCAACATATTCTCGGTGGGTTCAAGAAAGAAAAAGGTATCAGTCGGGGATGTGAGGGCGATCTGGCTGCAACATCTGTCACCACACTGATTGCCAGGGTTGACTCGGCTAGGAGGGTGTCCCCTCCCTCCCTCACCACTCCATGTGCATCCCTCCCGAAGCTGCAAGCTCAGTCAAAGAGGACCACCTTCCCCAATAAAGGAGGACTGTTCTTCAGTCAAGGGTATACGAGTAGCTGAGCTCCCCTGCTAGAACCTCCAAACAAGCTCTCAAGGTACCAGTCGGGCTGCCATGGAGTAAGCAAGGATAAACGTGGCTGGAGTTGGAGATGAGCTCATGTAGAAAAGTTCTGACTTTCCCCTTCTTCAAACAGAGAATGAGAACAAGTGGCTGAAGAGAGTTTTATGGGCAAATTGCTTGGGAAATGTAATATTTCTCATTAATGTCATCAGTGTCTAAATCTTCAATATATCATCAATGCACACAGGCTATTTCTCCTGGTATTTTAATGATTAATACACATAGTCAAACTAATTAGAAACCGTAGGATATTCTTTTTTTTTTTTTTTTAAACATCTTTATTGGAGTATAATTGCTTTACAATGGTGTGTTAGTTTCTGCTTTATAACAAAGTGAATCAGTTATACATATACATATGTTCCCATATCTCTTCCCTCTTGCATCTCCCTCCCTCCCACCCTCCCTATCCGACCCCTCTAGGTGGTCACAAAGCACCGAGCTGATCTCCCTGTACTATGCGGCTGCTTCCCACTAGCTATCTATTTTACATTTGGTAGTGTATATATGTCCATGCCACTCTCTCAACCTGTCACATCTTACCTCTGCCCCTCCCCATATCCTCAAGCCCATTCTCTAGTAGGTCTGTGTCTTTGTTCCCATCTTGCCACTAGGTTCTTCATGACCTTTTTATTTTTCCTTAGATTCCATATATATGTGTTAGCATACTATATTTGTTTTTCTCTTTCTGACTTACTTCACTCTGTATGACAGACTCTAACTCCATCCACCTCACTACAAATACCTCCATTTCACTTCTTTTTATGGCTGAGTAATATTCCATTGTATATATGTGCCACATCTTTATCCATTTGTCCGATGATGGACACTTAGGTTGCTTCCATGTCCTGGCTATTGTAAATAGAGCTGCAATGAACATTTTGGTGCATGATTCTTTTTGAATTATGGTTTTCTCAGGGTATATGCCCAGTAGTGGGATTGCTGGGTAGTATGGTAGTTCTATTTTTAGTTTTTTAAGGAACCTCCATACTGTTCTCCATAGTGGCTGTGTCAATTTACATTCCCCCCAACAGTGCAAGAGTGTTCCCTTTTCTCCACACCCTCTCCAGCATTTATTGTTTCTACATTTTTTGATGATGGCCATTCTGACTGGTGTGAGATGATATCTCATTGTAGTTTTGATTTGCATTTCTCTAATGATTAATGATGTTGAGCGTTCTTTCATGTGTCTGTTGGCAATCTGTATATCTTCTTTGGAGAAATGTCTATTTAGGTCTTCTGCCCATTTTTGGATTGGGTTTTTTGTTTTTTTGATATTGAGCTGCATGAGCTGCTTGTAAATCTTGGAGATTAATCCTTTGTCAGTTGCTTCATTTGCAAATATTTTCTCCCATTCTGAGGGTTGTCTTTTGGTCTTGTTTATGGTTTCCTTTGCTGTGCAAAAGCTTTTAAGTTTCATTAGGTCCCATATGTTTATTTGTGTTTTTATTTCCATTTCTCTAGGAGCTGGGTCGAAAAGGATCTTGCTGTGATTTATCTCATAGAGTGTTCTTCCTATGTTTTACTCTAAGAGTTTGATAGTGTCTGGCCTTACACTTAGGTCTTTAATCCATTTTGAGTTTATTTTTGTGTATGGTGTCAGGGAGTGTTCTAATTTCATACTTTTACATGTACCTGTCCAATTTTCCCAGCACCACTTATTGACGAGGCTGTCTTTTCTCCACTGTATATGCTTGCCTCCTTTATCAAAGATAAGGTGACCATATGTGCGTGGGTTTATCTCTGGGCTTTCTATCCTGTTTCATTGATCAATATTTCTGTTTTTGTGCCAGTACCAAACTGTCTTGATTACTGTAGCTTTGTAATATAATCTGAAGTCAGGGAGCCTGATTCCTCCAGCTCCATTTTTCGTTCTCAAGATTGCTTTGGCTATTCGGGGTCTTTTGTGTTTCCATACAAATTGTGAAATTTTTTGTTCTAGTTCTGTGAAAAATGCCAGTGGTAGTTTGATAGGGATTGCATTGAATCTGTAGATTGCTTTGGGTAGTAGAGTCATTTTCACAATGTTGATTCTTCCCATCCAAGAACATGGTATATCTCTCCATCTATTTGTATCATCTTTAATTTCTTTCATCAGTGTCTTATAATTTTCTGCATACAGGTCTTTTGTCTCCTTAGGTAGGTTTATTCCTAGATATTTTATTCTTTTGCTTGCAATGGTAAAAGGGAGTGTTTTCTTAATTTCACTTTCAGATTTTTCATCATTAGTGTATAGGAATTCAAGAGATTTCTGTGCATTAATTTTGTATCCTGCTACTTTACCAGATTCATTGATTAGCTCTAGTAGTTTTCTGGTAGCATCTTTAGGATTCTCTATGTATAGTATCATGTCATCTGCAAACAGTGACAGCTTTACTTCTTCTTTTCTGATTTGGATTCCTTTTATTTCTTTGTCTTCTCTGATTGCTGTGGCTAACACTTCCAAAACTATGTTGAATAATAGTGGTGAGAGTGGGCAACCTTGTCTTGTTCCTGATCTTAGTGGAAATGGTTTCAGTTTTTCACCATTGAGGACAATGTTGGCTGTGGGTTTGTCATATATGGCCTTTATTATGTTGTGGAAAGTTCCCTCTATGCCTACTTTCTGCAGGGCTTTTATCATAAATGGGTGTTGAATTTTGTCGAAAGCTTTCTCTGCATCTATTGAGATGATCATATGGTTTTTCTCCTTCAATTTGTTGATATGATGTATCATGTTGATTGATTTGCATATATTGAAGAATCCTTGCATTCCTGGAATAAACCCCACTTGATCATGGTGTATGATCCTTTTAATGTGCTGTTGGATTCTGTTTGGTAGTATTTTGTTGAGGATTTTTGCATCTATGTTCATCAGTGATATTGGCCTGTAGTTTTCTTTCTTTGTGACATCTTTGTCTGGTTTTGGTATCAGGGTGATGGTGGCCTCGTAGAATGAGTTTGGGAGTGTTCCTCCCTCTGCAATATTTTGGAAGAGTTTGAGAAGGATAGGTGTTAGCTCTTCTCTTAATGTTTGATAGAATTCACCTGTGAAGCCATCTCGTCCTGGGCTTTTGTTTGTTGGAAGATTTTTAATCACAGTTTCAATTTCAGTGCTTGTGATTGGTCTGTTCATATTTTCTATTTCTTCCTGGTTCAGTCTCGGCAGGTTGTGCATTTCTAAGAATCTGTCCATTTCTTCCAGATTGTCCATTTTATTGGCATAGAGTTGCTTGTAGTAATCTCTCATGATCTTTTATATTTCTGCAGTGTCAGTGGTTACTTCTCCTTTTTCATTTCTAATTCTATTGATTTGAGTCTTCTCCCTTTTTCTCTTGATGAGTCTGGCTAATGGTTTATCAATTTTGTTTCTCTTCTCAAAGAACCAGCTTTTAGTTTTATTGATCTTTGCTATCATTTCCTTCATTTCTTTTTCATTTATTTCTGATCTGATCTTTATGATTTCTTTCCTTCTGCTAGCTTTGGGGTTTTTTGTTCTTCTTTCTCTAATTGCTTTAGGTGCAGGGTTAGGTTGTTTATTCGAGATGTTTCCTGTTTCTTGATGTAGGCTTGTATTGCTATAAACTTCCCTCTTAACACTGCTTTTGCTGCATCCCATAGGTTTTGTGTCATCGTGTCTCCATTGTCATTTGTTTCTAGGTATTTTTTGATTATCCCTTTGATTTCTTCAGGGCTCGCTTCGTTATTAAGTAGTGTATTGTGTAGCCTCCATGTGTTTGTATTTTTTACAGATCTTTTCCTGTAATTGATATCTAGTCTCATAGTGTTGTGGTCGGAAAAGATACTTGATACGATTTCAATTTTCTTAAATTTACCAAGGCTTGATTTGTCACCCAAGATATGATCTATCCTGGAGAATGTTCCATGAGCACTTGAGAAAAATGTGTATTCTGTTGTTTTTGGGTGGAATGTCCTATAAATATCAATTAAGTCCATCTTGTTTAATGTATCATTTAAAGCTTGTGTTTCCTTATTTATTTTCATTTTGGATGATCTGTCCATTGGTGAAAGTGGGTTGTTAAAGTCCCCTACTATGATTGTGTTGCTGTCGATTTCCCCTTTTATGGCTGTTAGTATTTGCCTTATGTATTGAGCTGCTCCTATGTTGGGTTCATAAATATTTACGATTTTTATACCTTCCTCTTGGATCAATCCCTTGATCATTATATAGTGTCCTTCTTTGTCTCTTGTAATAGTCTTTAGGATATTCTTGTTAAATGGAAAATTGGGTGCACAAACAAGGTTACAGGCTATATATTTATTCATTAAACAGATATGAAGGCAGCGCACATAGTTTACATCTTGTGGTGGAGTTAAAGTGACAGTCTGTGAAATGGGCAGAGATACTAGCCCTTTTCAGACTGGGATGTACTGGTCATTGAATTTTGGTTAGACCTTACTCATGCTACGTTCTCATGTTATTAATCTCAAAGATAAAACAACCTAAATCTTGACATAAATCCTTCCCAAACCAGGGGATTAAAGCATTAATACCAACCAGCTATATCTGTGACCAGAGGTCATTAAACTTTTCTGCAGAGCTGAAAAATTGATTTCATTCTTGACTTGAGACGTTGCCATTTATCAAAGAATTGATCAAAGTCTGTAAGATTCAGTGACTTTGAGGAGAAGAATGTGCCCTGGAGACCAGGCTGAGAGGTATCCAAATCCATTTCACTTCTATTTGAAGGTAGATTTTCAGGATTTAAGTTATGCCATGAACATGTAAAGATGCCTGACATCACTAATCACTGGGGACATGCAAATCAAACTACAATGAGATATTACCTCACACCTGTAAGAATGGCTATTATCAAAAGGACAAGAGATAGCAAATGCTGGTGAGGACGTGAAGAAAAGGGAACCCTGGTACACTGTTGCTGGGAATGTAAACTGGTGCAACCACTATGGAAAACAGTATGGAAGTCCTTCAAACAATTAAAAAGAGAACTACCATATGATCCAGCTATTCCACTTCTGGATATATATTTAAAGAAATGATATCAGGACTTCAAAGAGATATCTGCACTCCCATGTTCATTGCATCATGATTCACAATAATCAAGACACGGAAACAGCCTAAGTGTCCATTGACAGATGAATGGATCTATATATATGGAACAGATGAATTGATCTATATATACGGATCCATGTATATAATGGAATATTATTTAGCCACAAAAAAGAAGGAAACCCTGCCCCTGTAACAAGATGGATGGACCCTGAGGGCTTATGCTGAGTGCAATTAGTCAGACAGAGAAAGACAAATACTATATGATATCAGTTATATGTGGAATCTAAAAACATTGAACTCATAGAAACAGAGAGTAGAATGGTGGTTGCCAGATGCTAGGCTGGGGAAATGGGGAGATGTTGGTCAAAGAGTACACATTTTTAGTTATAGAATAAATAAGTTCTAAGGATCTTTAGTACAGGATGGTGACTATAGTTAACAATACTGTATTGTACACTTGAAAGTTTCTATGAGAATAGAGCCTTAATGTTCCTACCATAATAACAACAACAACAAAATGGCAATTATATGAAGAATGTGTTAACTAACCTCATTGTGGTAAATATTTCACAATATATACATGTATCAAATTATCACATTGTACACTTTAAACTTATACGATGTTATACATCAATCATATCTCAATAAAGCCATTGTGGGGAAGAGTTATGCCATGAACAGGGAAAAGAAATATAAATACAATAAGCCCATCTTGGAATCTTCCTTATATGCATTTTCAGGAATAAAATATTTAAGAAGGGATAATTTATTTAAATTAGACTAGCTTTCTCTTAGTTGTGTACCTTTGTTTTGTAATCCTGTTATCATTTCTGCATAACAAATTAACCCCCAAACGTAGTGGTTTAAAACAACAGAAGGATTTATTTTGGGCAGAGTTCAATAGGGGATAGCTGTCTCTGCTTTACTTGGCTTCTGATAGAAAGGGGGCTGAAATGCTGGAATCATCTTAAGGTCTATTCCCTCATGTGTCTTGCTGAGAAGATGAAATAGTTGGGGCTGGCAAAGCCAGGGCTCCTGGGGGCAAGGCTGTCTATCTCTATGGGAGGTCTCCACATGGTCTCCCCTTCTTTGTAGCTTCAGTGTAGCTGAACTTCTTGCATATTGGCACTGGGTTCTCAGAGTGCACATCCCAAAAGATTGCCATCAGGCAAAGCCATATTGCCTCTTATTACCTAGTCTCAGAAATCGTATATCACATCTGCCAAAGTCTATTGACTGAGACATTTACAAGGTTTACTCAGGTTCAAGGGAGGAGACACAGCTGAAGGAGTGTCAGTGTCACATTGTAGGAAGATGTTTGGCCATCTTTGGAAAATACTGTCTGCCATATCTTGCCTTTTCTAATATGTGCTGAACCGCAGACCTGCAGGCAAAATAACTCACAGCTTTTGAGATCTGAGTCTGGCTCCCTGAACTGAACAACTGGAAATAATAAGAAGATTAAGAAAACACTCATGTTACATACATTTTTATACCTGGGCATTGCATTGGAATCAGGCAGAACTGAGTCTGAATCTCAGCTCTGCTATTTTCAACTCAGGTTTCTTCATCTGCAAAAACGTGTGGAATTCCTATCTCAGGGTAGTTATGGTGATTAAATGAGATAGTTCAGGTAAACCCGGAAGATAATACCTGTGCATATGGTTACTGGTTTCAGAGGGGAGTGTTAGTGATGGAGATAGAGATGAATAGTAGTAAAAGAAGTGAAATATTTTTTAAAATGTCTGTTTTGAATCATCTCTGTAGGTTTTCTTCTGTGGTTCCCCTGAATTACCCAATAAGTGAGCTTCCTCTAGTTTTATATACCACTCAAGCTCATGACTATTAGTGCTGTGTATTTGATGAATGCACATGGATTTGAATTAAACAGAATCAAATCCAGCGCCCTCTAAAAAGAATACCTCAGTTCTGTTCTTGGTTCAGCCCATGAATCACTGTGGAACTTGGCACTGGTAAGCTTTGTGCATTTTGCACAACTATAGCATTGCTTTAGGGTTGACCCTTTCCACTGTAGAAGATCTATCAGTTAGGATCGGCAGTGAAACCCACAGATAGTGAGTGTGAGACATATGGCCTCCAAAGGGAGGCTGCTGCCCTTCAGAAAGCCTGTGAGCTCACCAGGGGCCCCCAGGCTCTCTCCTTCCATCCGAGGGCCCCATACTGCTTGCTGTCAGGGCTCCTCATTCATCATGAAACCTCACACTCTCCCGGACGTCTTTCACTGCTCTCTTCAACTGTTCACCTGCTCTTACTTTCTAGCTCTGCATTTCATTGAAAGCCTTTAGAATCTTTGAGGGCAAGTAATGTGTGTACTACTTCTTTCATCCTTACATGTATTTTTAACACCCACCACTGCCTAGACACTGTTCTCAGCCCTGGAAAGTCACAGTGAGCTACAGAAGCTCCCTGTCTTAGGCTGGGCTCCCCCAGAAGCACACCTGGAGACATGGATTCATGTGCAAGTAGCATATTTAGGAGGTGATCTCAGGAAACACCAGCAGGTGGGTGGGGAAGTGGAGCAGTAAAGGGAGGAGCTGCTAAGGGGTACATTTTCCAGCAGGTTCAACACTGTAGACAAGTGGAGCTTGATCGTGCTGGGGAGCCCCGGGAAACAGTGCAGGTTACATTCCTCAGAGTGATCCTACCCAAGTGGGCGAGGGGCTGGGCTGTCTATACTCCCATCAACTCCCAACAGGGCAATTCCTGGGCCCCTCTGCAAAAGCTGGTCCCAGCAGCTAGAGAAAGCTCTCAGGCAAATAATTGTGTGTGATAAAAGGTGGTCCAGGGTGGACTGAAGTAATGAGTTGCGGGGATGTATTAGTTTTGTGGGGCTACTGTAACAAAATATCACAAACTGGGTGGCTTAGACAAGCAGAAATTTATTGCCTCACAGTTCTGGAGGCCTGAAGTCTGAAATTAAGGTGTAGGTAAGGCTGTGCTTCCTCTAAAACTGCAGAGGAATCCATCCTTGCCTCTTTCTAGCTTCTGGTGGACCGCTGGCAATCATCGACAGTACTTGGCTTGTAGGTGCATCATTCCAATCCTGTGTCCACATGTGGTGTTCTCCCCATGTCCTCATTTCGTCTTCCTTCTGGGCGTGTCTATCTTTGTGTGCAAATCTCCCCTTTTTATAAGGATACCATTTAAATCAGGGTCCACCTCGCTTTTACTTGAATATCTTGGTAAAGAGCCTATTTCCAAAGAAGGATACGTTCTGAGGTACTAAGGGTTAGGATGTCAACATATCTTTTTAGGAAGACAATTCAACTGATAACAGGGGATAGAAGTGGGGTGCCGGCATCATCTGATGTAGTTTCTGCTTTAAAGAGCCTATACTCTAGTGGGAGGAAACTAACAATAAAGAAAAAATATAAGTACAATATATAAGATATAGGATAGTCAAAAGTGCAATGGAGAAAAATATAAAGAGGAAGTAGTATATTTCTTTGTAATCCATAAAAGCCTTAGCACAGTTCTACACACAAAGCTGGGGTTAAATAAACGTTTTTGTCATGACTACATGTATAAATATAGAGAGCATTACTATTTTTTTAAAGGGTTTTTAAAAAAATTATGTGTAACACAAAGTTATTTAAGTCAATAAATGTTTAAGGAATTTCACATGTTCTGATTCTTTCCACTGCCAATCACCTTAGTTCCTCCAAACTCATAATCTTCAAGATAAAATAGCCCTTTCAAAAAGAAGTTATCATGTGAGTCAGCCCACAATTCTTTTAGTTAGGCTTCTTTGATCTCCAATGAAATATGGACACACTTCAAAATTCCCCACCTGTAATCTTTGGGATCCAATTTCCTCAAGCGATTTACTTTAGGACCATGTTTAGGGTCAGGAGATGGATCTGCCTGGTTCTGAACTTGACACCCTCTAAAAATGTATTAGGTTCAAATCATACTCACTCCTAAGCCATCACATATTCACTCCTAAGCCATCACACAGTACAGATCATTGAGATATGCCAATACCTAAGATAAAAAGTTTGTTAGGTTTTTCATAGTTTACTTGGCAGAGAACATTACTATTTACATTGTTATTCACTGGATGCTTAATATCCATCAAAGATCATACAATTAGTGCACTGGGTCTTTGTGGAGCTTTTGTGTCTCTTGTTATTTTAATGGTTTGTTTATTTACTCATTAAGGACTTTTAGCAACTCCATATGTTGAAATGTTGAGATCACTAAAGTGATCAATTAGAAGAAAATTGTAATCCTCCCTGCAGAGGAAGAAGGGTTAACCTTTTGATATATATGTTGATATAAGGTGCCTCCAAAAAAATAGTTTTATAAAACATTAGCCTGAAAAAGGAATATCAACACGGAAACAGTCTCCAGTTTACTTAAGGTGGTCACAGTGATACCTCTTTCTATCCATCTCATGAGGCTCTCATTTGGTGCATTTAATTTTATTATTATTTTTAATGCAACTCCTTAGCAACTCAGAAAGGGACATTCTAAGCATTGAAGGTATAATTATATACCACAGTTTCACAGTGGTAGAAATTATAGCAATAAAACCCTTCTAACTCTGTGTACTGTGGGGAAAAGTGACATTAATGCTAAACAATGGGTAATAAATGAGAGGTGTTGTCAAGCAGTACAGTGACAGAAAAGTCCCCTTGCAGATCTTCTTTGTTTTTTTGAATAATTACCAGTTATAAAAAAAGGGAACAGGTCGATACTATAATCCCTTTCTGTTATTAATTGGAAGACGGACAATTTTAGTCTTATTTTGACAGTCCTTACCTAAACTGTTAACAATTTTACTCTACATTATTAGATTAAACCACCAATTGTAGTTGTTGGTGACCAGGCATCCTCTCTCTGCTCTTTCAAATCTTGCTCCCTGGGCTCCATGCCCTGAGACCCAGGGGGTTCCACTCAATACTGGTCTTAAATACACACTTTTTTTTTTTTCCTGAAAGTTACTAAGCACAGTTTGAATGCCAGTGCTTTCAATTAAACCTTCTAGGTTTTGTACTGGTGTTAAATAGGCCACCACCAGGGTTGGTTGCTTCCAATAAATGTAGAACTAAGGGAAACGGTAGTGTGTAGAGACAGAGGATCTTTTTAAACAGCATAATGGAGATAAAAGATTGAGCAAACTGCTCTTTTTCTTGCTTGACTTAGAATAGAAACGTTGTAAATGATACTCTTAAACAACTGAACCACAGTAAATATATCCACTGACAGAGGAAAAAGAAAGAAAGAAAAAGGGCCTTTAGTTAACTGTGTTAGTGATTGGCAACACATATGTCAAAACAGAAAAGAGATCTGATCCAATATTCAGGGTTGATTTCATATTTAACAAGATTACATAGTGAAGAGACATTTAAATGACTGTCTTTCCTCCCCTGTCCTTGCTGTCTTTTTGTGGCCTGTGTGGAGGACCAGGTCAGCTTCCTCTAATTGCCATGCACATTGGAAGGCCAAGAGGACAGTAGGCAAGCCCGTGTCCCCTGGCCCTCCTCACCCCCTGCACGCTGACTGCTTCTCACTGTATGCAGTTATGACTGTCTTCCTGAGCACTTTCTCTGTCAGTGGAAACCAGGCTTGGCCATTCACAGGGCAGGTGAGAGGTAGGGTGAAGTCCTTGTCCATGGGGACAGTGCTTAATCTTCCCCCTTCAGATGAGGCAACTCCGAGTGAGGTGTGTCCTACACTCTCCCCAGATGTCCTCAGTTGGATGGAGCTCCAGTTGCTCACAGTGATAATCTGCCAGCAATGCACCCAGTATTGGCTTCCTTCCTTGCCTTGTCTTGTTTCCTGGAATCACGCCCCCCCCCAACCCCCCGCCCCGCACCATAAACTACCAGTACTCACATCCTCGTGTTACCATCACTATGAAGATTTTTGTGTTTTAGATATAAAGGAGCTCTTTGGCCTTTATAATTGCCCTTTTCTTCTTTTCTCAAAGCAATATTCACAGCCAGTCCAGATTTTTCCAGAAACCTTTTAATATGGCTTTTTTTAAAAAACGGATCAGATTGGTTGTCAGCATGATTCTGTCCTCTAACCATGTATGGTCTTCTTAAGCTCTCCCTTCTACAGGATTAATTAAAGCACTTGCTTCACAATCCAGAGGTTAAATAAAGTAGCCTGGGTCATACAGATAGGTTTCAAGTTCAAGTTGTCCTGACCAAAACTTCCTTTCCAACCCCCAATACACACCATCTCCCAATAGTTTAGAGTGCCAAGTAGCACAGTGGTCACTGGTTTGGTTGGAGGTTGTTAGCTTCTTCTTTTCCCTTAAGCAGCACAAGAAAAGAAGGGGAACCAGGGCCAGGGTCCAGGAAGTTGCCTGAGACTATTGTGCTTGAGCTTTTGTAGGCCAAATGGGTTGGCCCATTACTTGTGTGTGGTTAATAATCTTTCTGCAGGCCTTCCTCAAAGGAGAGCAATAGTGCTTAAAATTATACCTTTTAAGGGAGGAGTCTCCATATGGTTTCCTAAATCTTAGAGATGAAGGTATCACATCTTCTGGAAATTCAGTAAGCTTATCCATGATCTAAAATATCCAGGATTTTGACACGTACATACTCTGGTTAAATAAATACATGAACAATTGTTTGAAAAATTGGTCTGTGAACAATAGTAGCAATAGTGGTTTTCTTTTTTCCTTCAAGGAAATAATTATTGAGATCCTACTGTGTACATGTTTTAAAAGCTGGTCCCCTATGCATGATGGGGCCTTACCAAAACTCAGGGCTGGGGGTGCTTACTGCATCCTGGAAAAGAGTCTGTTTCCTTCTGCTGTAAGTTTCCTTGCATTGCGGAGTTTGCAGAAGTGATTGTGTCATACCCAAGTAAAAGAAGCTCGCAGGATGAACGGGAGGATTAATGGGGAGGTTAAGCTCTTAAACAAATGCAGCTCACATTTATTTCTTGTTTTTTGACCAGGATCCCAAACAGGTTTGCCCAAGAAGCATTCCAAAATGATTTTTGGTGATTAGCTATCATATAGAAAAAGAAGTAAGATAACTGACCTGTCCTTTTAGAAATGCTTCAACAATAGGACGAGGATTCCTAGAAAATCTCAATATTGGTTTGTTTCCTCCATCTAGTTATCAGTGTCCACAAAGGCCATAGAGATATAATTGTTAAGGATTAAAGATAGGTACCCATAGAAGTCATTTCTCTAATTTGTTCCTTCAGGAGTGTTTTATATGGTATAAAAAAAGTACAAAAGTAAATACCAGGGCCAATACCAAAGTAGTATATTTCCCATGATAGGGAATGCCTTAAAGTAGATAGAAATGTGATATTATCAGGGCAGAAATGTAGAAACAGAACCGTCATGTAGGATATATCCTATAGAACTATATAGGTAGCTGGAATATAGAATTAGTTCAAGAAGTAATAGTAACAGCCAGTATCATTAGAGTGACCTGGGTGTCTCCAGAGAGCTACTGAATCATAATCTGAATTTTAAGAAGATACCCTGCACAGCCTGAAGTTTGAGAAGCATTGCCTTAGAGCCTAGACTTATGCTGTTCAATACAGTACCCACTAGCCATGTGTGGCTACTGAGCATTTGAAATGTGGCTAGCCTAAATAGAAATATGCTATAAGTGAAAAATACACACCAAATTTCAAAGATGTAGTACAAGAAAAATAATGCAAAATATATTACCAGAGATAAAGAAGGCCACTTCATAGTGGTAAAGGGGTAACTTCCTCAAGAGGACATAATAGAACTTCAACATACATAAAGAAAAAAACTGATAGAAATGAAAGAACAAATTGGCAAATCCACAATTATAGTCAGAAATTTCAATGCCCTGTCTCATCTCAATAACTGATAGTTGAGGTAGGCAGAAAATCAGTAAGTATAAAGAAATAGTCTTTATAACATTTAAAAAAACATTCTTTTCATGTGCACATGGAACATTTATCAAGACAGACAGACCATATTCTGGATCATAATACAAGTATTAGTAAATTTAAAAGGATTAAAATTCTTTATTTATTTAAGAATATTTATCACAATGGAATTAAAATAGAAATCAATAGCATAAAGATCTCTGGAAAATTCTTAGGTATTTGGAAACCAAATAACACATCTAAATAACCCAAGAGTTAAAGAAGAAATCAAAGAAAATTAGAAAGTATTTTGGATTGAATGAAAATAAGACAACATATCAATATTTGTAGGATGTTGCTAAAGCAGAACTTAGGGAGAAATTTACAGTATGTTTAAGCACCTATTTCACGGAAGAAGGAAAGTCTCAAATCAATGACCTCAGCTTACATCTCAAGAAACTAGAAAAAAAGGAAAATAAATTAAAAATAAAGTATGCAGAAGAAAGGAAATAATATCAGTGCTTACATTCAAAAAGTCAAAAATAAGAAAACACTAATGACAATTTGTGAAACCAAAAGCTGGACCTTTTGTGATGATAAATAAAATTGATAAACCTCTAGCTAGAGATAGCAGGAAAAAAAATAACATTAGGAATGAGAAAGATGATACTTATAGGGATAGAGTAGGATAATCAAATAGTTAGCTTAGAAGCCCCATTAGGGGGTTGTAGATAGGGAACTTTAGGGGACTTTGGGAGACCACAGTAAGATTAATGATCACTCAAGAAAGTAATGGGAAAATCCTGAAACAACGTGGGGTTGCTTGACTCATAAAGCAGAACAAGTCGCTTAGCATCAAAGCCAGATTGGCTTGCCTAACAACAAAACCAAGCTAATTTGCTTAGCAACAAAACCGTGCAACAGAAGCATGAGACTTGCCCCGAAACAATAAAACAATAGTGGAAAATAAGGCCTGCAACCTGCCCAGTGGTGTCAACAAGTTAATGACCCCCAGGGCATGCTCTTTGCACACAAATAAAACAATCATTTATGGAAGGTGACATTTCAAAGAGAAAGACCCTCATTGTACTGAGACCTGAAATAATATTTCCATAGTGCCATGGCAGTCCTGGCCTGACCACGTAGGGACAAAACTCCCCTGCCCAATCTGGAGGAAGGGCTGATGATGGAAACGTGACATCTACTCAAGAATGAAAAAGAAGGTGGTCTTCTCCCCCTCCCCTTTCTTCCTTTGATTATAAAAATGTAACCCACTAAGTACTCAGGGCAGCACAGCACTCACCTGCCCGCTTATAAGCCTCACAAGCATCCTATTCTAATAAATCACTTCTTACCTATCACTTTGCCTCTCACTGAATTCTTTCTGCATTGAGACATAAAGGACCAGAGCTCTTCGGAGCTGCATGAAACGCCACCTAGCAGTTTCAATACCACTATATGTCCTACATATGTTTAAAATATAATAAGGGAAAATTATGAACAACTTTATGCCACTAAGTTTGACAACCTAGATGAAATGGACAAATTCCTCGAAAGTCCCAAACTACCAAGGCTGACCCAAGAAGAAACAGATAACCTGAACATCCCTACTTACAGTGATTAGGATATATAACTACTTTATCATGATAATTTAAAGAAATTGAATTCATAGTTAAAAGCCTTCCTCCAAGGATAAATCCAGGCCCAGATGGCTTCGCTGGTGAATTCTGTCAAACATTTAAGGAAGAAATAATACCAATTTTAGGCAAAATCTTCCAGAAAATTGAAGAGGAGGCAATACTTTCTAACCCTTTCTCTGAAGCAACCATAACCCTGATATCCAAATGAGACAAAGATATTACAAGGAAAAAAAAGGACAGACCAATATCCCTCTCTCAGGAACATAGGTACAAAAATTCCAAACAAAATTTTAGCATTTCAAATCCAACAATTTGAAAAAGAGAGAATACCTCATGACCATGTGAGGTGTATTTCAAGAAAACAAGATTTATTTAACATTAAAGAGACAGTCCATTTAATGCACCATATTAAAAAACAAATAAACAAAAATCTTTGTGACTTTTGGTTAAGCAAAGAGTTCTCAACAAAAGCACAATCTATAAAAGAAAAAATGATAAATACTTTTTCAAAATTAAAACTTTTGTTCTTTGAAAGTCAAAGAATGAAGAATTACAGACTAGGAGAAAATATTTGCAAATTGAGTATCTCACAAAGAACGTTTATCCACAATATATGAAGAACACTCAAAACTCATTAATAAGAAAACAAACAGCCCAATAATAAAATTTGCAAAATATTTGATCAGACACTTCACTAAAGAAGATATGTGAATGGCAAATACACACATGAAAAGATGTCTTAAGATTGTTAGCCATTAAGGATATGCAAATTAAAACCTCAAGAGGATAGCACTACAAACCTATTAGAATGGCTGCAGTAAAAAAAAAAAAAAAGAAAAAAAAAAGAAACAACAACAACAACAATGCTAAGCGCTGATGAAGATGTTCCACAACTAGAAGAGATACGCTGCTTGTGGGAATGCAAAATGGTATGGCTACTTTGGAAAAGAGCCTGGAAGTTTCTTACAAAGTTAACCATACATTTGCTCTATGACCTACCTGTCCCACAACTGGGTAGTTACTCAAGAGAAATGTAAATTTACGTTTGCACGTAAACCTATATACAGATGTTTATAAGCAACTTTATCTTCAAAATTGGACATGACTAAATGTTCTTCAATGGGTGAAAGTATAAAAGGTACATTCCTAAAAGAAAGAAGACTCACAAGATAAAGGGAGCAGACTATTGATACTTGCCACAAGATGTGTAAATAATTACGTTATTTTGCTAGTTTAAAGGAGCCAGACCCAAAAGGCTTCTACTGTATGATTCCATGTATATGACATCCAGAAAAGGCAAACAAAAGGGATGGACAACCCATTGGTGTTTGCCAGGGTTAGATTGGGGGGAAAATTTGAATACAAGGGAGGAGAGAGAGGGAGTTGTTTTG
Source organism: Balaenoptera ricei (assembly GCF_028023285.1). NCBI lineage: Eukaryota > Metazoa > Chordata > Mammalia > Artiodactyla > Balaenopteridae > Balaenoptera > Balaenoptera ricei. The sequence goes on along the minus strand of NC_082653.1, from coordinate 39,849,206 downwards.
GAGGCTGGAACTGTTCAGTGTCTTGACATTGGTGGTGGATACATGACTCTGCATTTGTGAAGGCAGAATAATAGCCCCCAAAGATGTCCACCTCCTAATTCCCAGAACCAGTAAATAGATTACCATGACAAAGAGGAGTTAAAGTTGTGGACAGAGTTAAAGTTTCTAATCAGTTGATTTTAAAATAGGGAAATTATCCTGGGTTATCCGGGTGGGCTCAGTATAATCACAAGTGTTCTTAAAAGTGGAAGAGGGAGGTGGAAAAAGAGGTCACCATGATGTGATTTGAGGAGGACTCAGCTTGCCTCTGTTGACTTTGGAGATGGAGCAAGGGGGCCACAAGCCAAGGAATGTGGGAAACCTGTAGCTGCAAAAAAGCAAGGAAAGGGCTGCTACCCAGAGCCTTCAGAAAGGAATGCAGCCCTGTCAATGCCTCAGTTTTAACCAAGTGAAAATCGTGTCAGACTTCTGTCCTACAGACTGTAAGATAATACATTTGTGTTGTTTAATGCACTCAATTTGTGGTACTGTGTTATGATAGCAATAGAAAACTAATACAGCATTCATTTGCCCAAACTTACAGAATTGTGTATCAGAAGTGGACTTGATGTTAATTAAAAAATAAGTTGAAGAAGACACTGATCGGGGATTAACCAAGATGGCGGAGTAGAAGGACGTGCTCTCTCTCCCTCTTGCGAGAGCACCAGAATCACAACTGGCTGCTGGACAATCATTGACAGGAAGACCCTGGACTTCACCAAGGAGGATACCCCACGTCCAAGGACAGAGAAGAAACCACAGTGAGACGGTAGGAGGGGCGCAATCAGAGTAAAATCTAATCCCATAACTGCTGGGTGGGAGACTCACAGACTGGCAAACACTTATACCACAGAAGTCCACGCACTGGAGTGAAGGTTCTGAGCCCCACGTCAGGCTTCCCAACCTGGGGGTCCGGCAACAGGAGGAGGAATTCCTAGAGAATCAGACTTTGAAGCCTAGTGGGAATTGATTGCAGGACTTCGACACAATTGGGGGAAACAGAGACCCCACTCTTAGAGGGCACACACAAAGTAGTGTGCACATCGGGACCCAGGGGAAGGAGCAGTGACCCTGGGGGAGACTGAACCAGACCTACTTGCTGGTGTTGGGGGGTCTCCTGCAGAGGCGGGGGGTGGCTCTGTTTCACTGTGGGGACAAGGACTCTGGCAGCGGAGATTCTGGGAAGTGCTCCTTGGCGTGAGCCCTCCCAGAGTCTGCCATTAACCCCACCAAAGAGCCCAGGTAGGCTCCAGTGTTGGGTTGCCTCAGGCAAAACAACCAACAGGGAGGGAACCCAGCCCCACCCATCAACAGTGAAGTGGATTAAAGTTTTACTGAGCTCTGACCGCCACAGAAACACTCAGCTCTACCCACCACCAGAGCCTCCCATCAAGCCTCTTAGATAGCCTCAACCGCCAGAGGGCAGACAGCAGAAGCAAGAAAAACTACAATCCTGCAGCCTGTGGACCAAAAACCACAGTTACAGAAAGATAGACAAGATGAAAAGGCAGAGGACTATGTACCAGATGAAGGAACAAGAAAAAAACCCAGAAAAACAACTAAATGAAGTGGAGATAAGCAACCTTCCAGAAAAAGAATTCAGAATAATGATACTGAAGATGATCCAGGACATCGGAAAAAGAATGGAGGCAAAGATTGAGAAGATGCAAGAAATGATTAACAAACACCTAGAAGAATTAAAGAACAAACAAACAGAGATGAACAATACAATAACTGAAATGAAAACTACACTGGAAGGAATCAATAGCAGAATAACTGAGGCAGAAGAACGGATAAGTGACCTGGAAGACAGAATGGTGGAATTCACTGCTGCAGAACAGACTAAAGAAAAAAGAATGAAAAGAAATGAAGACAGCCTAAGAGACCTCTGGGACAACATTAAACGCAACAACATTCGCATTATAGGGGTCCCGGAAGGTGAAGAGAGAGAGAAAGGACCAGAGAAAATATTTGAAGAGATTATAGTTGAAAACTTCCCTAACATGGGAAAGGCAATAGCCACCCAAGTCCAGGAAGCGCAGAGAGTCCCATACAGGATAAACCCAAGGAGAAACACGCCGAGACACATAGTAATCAAAGTGGCAAAAATTAAAGACAAAGAAAAATTATTGAAAGCAGCAAGGGAAAAACGACAAATAACATACAAGGGAACTCCCATAAGGTTAACAGCTGATTTCTCAGCAGAAACTCTGCAAGCCAGAAGGGAGTGGCATGATATATTTAAAGTGATGAAAGGGAAGAACCTACAACCAAGATTACTCTACCCGGGAAGGATCTCATTTAGATTTGATGGAGAAATCAAAAGGTTTACAGACAAGCAAAAGCTAAGAGAATTCAGCACCACCAAACCAGCTCTACAACAAATGCTAAAGGAACTTCTCTAAGTGGGAAACACAACAGAAGAAAAGGACCTACAAAAACAAACCCAAAACAATTAAGAAAATGGTCATAGGAACATACATATCGATAATTACCTTAAACGTGAATGGATTAAATGCCCCAACCAAAAGACATAGACTGGCTGAATGGATACAAAAACAAGACCCATATATATGCTGTCTACAAGAGACCCACTTTAGACCTAGGGACACATACAGACTGAAAGTGAGGGAATGGAAAAAGATATTCCATGGAAATGGAAATCAAAAGAAAGCTGGAGTAGCTATACTCATATCAGATAAAATAGACTTTAAAATAAAGAATGTTACAAGAGACAAGGAAGGACACTACAAAATGATCAAGGGATCAATCCAAGAAGAAGATATAACAATTATAAATATATATGCACCCAACATAGGAGCACCTCAATACATAAGGCAACTGCTAACAGCTATAAAAGAGGAAATTGACAGTAACACAATCATAGTGGGGGACTTTAACACCTCACTTACACCAATGGACAGATCATCCAAAATGAAAATAAATAAGGAAACAGAAGCTTTAAAGGACACAATAGACCAGACAGATTTAATTGATATTTATAGGACATTCCATCCAAAAACAGCAGATTACACGTTCTTCTCAAGTGCGCATGGAACATTCTCCAGGATAGATCACATCTTGGGTCACAAATCAAGCCTCAGTAAATTTAAGAAAATTGAAATCATATCAAGCATCTTTTCTGACCACAACGCTATGAGATTAGAAATGAATTACAGGGAAAAAAACGTAAAAAAGACAAACACATGGAGGCTAAACAATACGTTACTAAAAAACCAAGAGATCACTGAAGAAATCAAAGGGGAAATAAAAAAAATACCTAGAGACAAATGACAATGAAAACACGACAACCCGAAACCTATGGGATGCAGCGAAAGCAGTTCTAAGAGGGAAGTTTATAGCTATACAACCCTACCTAAAGAAACAAGAAAAATCTCAAATAAACAATCTAACCTTACACCTAAAGAAACTAGAGAAAGAAGAACAAACAAAACCCAAAGTTAGCAGAAGGAAAGAAGTCATAAAGACCAGAGCAGAAATAAATGAAATAGAAACAAAGAAAACAATAGCAAACATCAATAAAACGAAAAGCTGGTTCTTTGAGAAGATAAACAACACTGATAAACCATTAGCCAGACTCATCAAGAAAAAGAGGGAGAGGACTCAAATCAATAAAATCAGAAATGAAAAAGGAGAAGTTACAACAGACACCGCAGAAATACAAAGCATCCTAAGAGACTACTACAAGCAACTTTATGCCAATAAAATGGACAACCTGGAAGAAATGGGCAAATTTTTAGAAAGGTATAACCTTCCAAGACTGAACCAGGAAGAAACAGAAAATATGAACAGACCAATCACAAGTAATGAAATTGAAACTGTGATTAAAAATCTTCCAACAAACAAAAGTCCAGGACCAGATGGCTTCACAGGTGAATTCTATCAAACATTTAGAGAAGAGCTAACACCCATCCTTCTCAAACTCTTCCAAAAAATTGCAGAGGAAGGAACACTCCCAAACTCATTCTATGAGGCCACCATCACCCTGATACCAAAAGCAGACAAAGACACTACAAAAAAAGAAAATTACAGACCAATATCACTGATGAATATAGATGCAAAAATCCTCAACAAAATACTAGCAAACAGAATCCAACAACACATTAAAAGGATCATACACCACGATCAAGTGGGATTTATCCCAGGGATGCAAGGATTCTTCAATATATGCAAATCAATCAATGTGATACACCATATTAACAAATTGAAGAATAAAAACCATATGATCATCTCAATAGATGCAGAAAAAGCTTTTGACAAAATTCAACACCCATTTATGATAAAAACTCTCCACAAAGTGGGCATAGAGGGAACCTACCTCAACATAATAAAGGCCATATATGACAAACCCACAGCAAACATCATTCTCAATGGTGAAAAACTGAAAGCATTTCCTCTAAGATCAGGAATGAGACAAAGATGTCCACTCTCACCACTATTATTCAACATAATTCTGGAAGTCCTAGCCACGGCAATCAGAGAAGAAAAAGAAATAAAAGGAATACAAATTGGAAAAGAAGAAGTAAAACTGTCACTGTTTGCGGATGACATGATACTATACATAGAGAATCCTAAAACTGCCACCAGAAAACTGCTAGAGCTAATTAATGAATATGGTAACGTTGCAGGATACAAAATTAATGCACAGAAATCTCTTGCATTCCTATACACTAATGATGAAAAATCTGAAAGAGAAATTATGGAAACACTCCCATTTACCATTGCAACAAAAAGAATAAAATACCTAGGAATAAACCTACCTAGGGAGACAAAAGACCTGTATGCAGAAAACTATAAGACACTGATGAAAGAAATTAAAGATGATACCAACAGATGGAGAGATATACCATATTCTTGGATTGGAAGAATCAACATTGTGAAAATGAGTATACTGCCCAAAGCAATCTACAGATTCAATGCAATCCCTATCAAATTACCAATGGCATTTTTTACGGAGCTAGAACAAATCATTTTAAAATTTGTATGGAGACACAAAAGACCCCGAATAGCCAAAGCAGTCTTGAGGCAAAAAAATGGAGCTGGAGGAATCAGACTCCCTGACTTCAGACTATACTACAAAGCTACAGTAATCAAGACAATATGGTACTGGCACCAAAACAGAAACATAGATCAATGGAACAAGATAGAAAGCCCAGAGATTAACCCACGCACCTATGGTCAACTAATCTATGACAAAGGAGGCAAAGATATACAATGGAGAAAAGACAGTCTCTTCAATAAGTGGTGCTGGGAAAACTGGACAGCTACATGTAAAAGAATGAAATTAGAATACTCCCTAACACCATACACAAAAATAAACTCAAAATGGATTAGAGACCTAAATATAAGACTGAACACTATAAAACTCTTAGAGGAAAACATAGGAAGAACACTCTTTGACATAAATCACAGCAAGATCTTTTTTGATCCACCTCCTAGAGTAATGGAAATAAAACGAAAAATAAACAAATGGGACGTAATGAAACTTCCAAGCTTTTGCACAGCAAAGGAAACCATAAACAAGACGAAAAGACAACCCTCAGAATGGGAGAAAATATTTGCAAACGAATCAACGGACAAAGGATTAATCTCCAAAATATATAAACAGCTCATTCAGCTCAATATTAAAGAAACAAACACCCCAATCCAAAAATGGGCAGAAGACCTAAATAGACATTTCTCCAAAGAAGACATACAAACGGCCATGAAGCACATGAAAAGATGCTCAACATCACTAATTATTAGAGAAATGCAAATCAAAACTACAATGAGGTATCACCTCACTCCTGTTAGAATGGGTATCATCAGAAAATCTACAAACAACAAATGCTGGAGAGGGTGTGGAGAAAAGGCAACCCTCTTGCACTGTTGGTGGGAATGTAAATTGATACAGCCACTATGGAGAACAATATGGAGGTTCCTTAAAAAACTAAAAATAGAATTACCGTATGACCCAGCAATCCCACTACTGGGCATATACCCAGAGAAAACCGTAATTCAAAAAGACACATGCACCCGAATGTTCATTGCAGCACTATTTACAATAGCCAGATCATGGAAGCAACCTAAATGCCCATCAACAGACGAATGGCTAAAGAAGATTTGGTACATATATACAATGGAATATTACTCAGCCATAAAAAGGAACGAAATTGAGTCATTTGTTGAGAAGTGGATGGATCTAGAGACTGTCATACAGAGTGAAGTCAGAGTGAAGTAAGTCAGAAAGAGAAAAACAAATATCATATATTAATGCATATATGTGGAACCTAGAAAAATGGTACAGATGAGCCGGTTTGCAGGGCAGAAGTTGAGACACAGATGTAGAGAATGGACATATGGACACCAAGGGGGGAAAACTGCGGTGGGGTGGGGATGGTGGTGTGCTGAATTGGGTGATTGGGATTGACATGTATACACTGATGTGTAAAATTGATGCCTAATAAGAACCTGCAGCATAAAAAAACAAACAAACAAAACAACTAATACTAAACTTTCATTGGGTTATTTGTATGGAAATATGTTAATATAAATGTTTCAGACATTACATGAAATTTCTAAAAATCTAAAAAAAATATATATATATATATATCATGATCTTCAACTTCAAGTCAGTGCAATTTAACAAATGTTGCAGTGCTTACTACATGCAAGGCACTGTGCTAGCTGGTTAACTTCCCTCCTCCCCCACACTCAGTATTGTCAGACATGTGTCAGACATGGTCCTTTTAAAAATCCATTGTTGCTTTTCACTTGCCTCTCAGAGAGTATTAAAGATATGAATCGTGAAAAAAAAAAAAAGAAGACACTGATTTTCTGAGAGAAACCTCTTGTACAAAATAAATTGAGAGATAATAAATCTCTATATAAATATGATTGTACACACACACACTTATATGCCCACAAACACATATTTACCTTTCATTTTAAACAAATCACTAGGAAAATAAGGGTTGAAGGAAAAGTTCCTTGCTCCTTTACAAGGTAGGCAAATCAACATAGGGTAAAAATAATACCCCATGTCACCTAATCTATTTTGGAATAGTAAAACCAAAAGAGATGAAGAATCAGTTTTATCTTGGGGAAGTTGTTTCTGATTTTAAAATGTAAGCACAATACACATGATGATAAAATGGACTTCTCAACTCAGAATAAATGAACTTTTATGAGTGTACATAACTCTAAAGTAATGATAATGAAGTAATTCAAATAAAGGGAAGGTTGGTGTGTGAGATGTCTCCAAAATTTTTCATAATATTTGGTTTTCCCTTTACTTAGGACTTCTTTTAAACAAGGCGAAAACTTAAGGTTTTCTGGCCTGTTTTGGACAAGTTGTTATGAATTTTAGCATCTCATCTTTAAATCTCTATTCTTGAACTCCAAATGTTTCCCTTGATTACAGTGTACAGTAATAAACAACTGCTACTCTCTGCTTGTTCCCACCCACTTGTACAAGTAAGTCTGTAGTATTTCAGGACCTCTGATTTGGTTTTCAAGAGGCTTTTTCTTGTCACTGGCTCTCCTCCATTTCTGCTGACCCAGGCTTCCAAGAGTGTGAGGGATAATGGGATACACTCTCTGAAGAGTTTGGTGCCTCTCTTTTTATTTGTTTTGCTCATCACTGTATTAAAAACATAAAATTCTAACTGAGTAAATTTGAAGATCGAATTGGTTTTATTCAATGATTTATGAATCGGACAGCATCCCATTGAGCAAGTAGAAAGGAGCTCTGCGGAGCTGTAAAAAATGCAAGAATTTTACAGGCAGGAGGGGGCAGAAAAGGGAAGTTTCTAGCTAAGAGTGGATTGTTTCAGGCAGGGTCACCTTCCTTTTGGGGGAAGGTGGGGGGTCACCCCTCTAGTGCTGACCAGGTAATTCCAGATCTATTGGTGAAAGGTCCCATTCCTGAGAGAGGCTGAAACTGCAATTAGGTTAGCTATTAAGTCTTGGTTTGCTGACGTGGGACTTAGCACAAGTGACTCCATTTGGGGTTTGTTGTTTCTTTACTAACAACTGTATCTCATTCCTAGCTCTTAACCCCAGTACCTAGATACTTACTGGTGAATGGATGACCAGACCAGTGAATTCAGAATTTCAGAGAAGTTCTTTATAATGAGAGACAGGCAGAGAAATGGCAGTTCTACCACCCAGTAAGTTTTGAACTCTTGCAGGTCTGATGCCCAAATCAAGCGTGGGAACGTGAACAGTGAGACTGAGTGAAAATACAGCAGTTCTTTGTGTTTCTGTTAGAGAAACACTGGTGGGAGACAGAGGACAAAGGAAGGAGACACAGGACTGGAGTGACCTCAGCTGGGGGCGGGGTTTCACAGTGTTGGGTGCTGCAGAGAGGTAGTCAGCAGGAGCAGGGGCTGTGTACATCATCAGAGGCATTTTTTATTTTATTTTATTGTTTTTATTGACGTATAGTTGATTTGCAATCTTGTGCCAATCTGCTGTATGGCAAAGTGACTCAGTTATACACATATAGACATTCTTTTTTTATATTCTTTTCCATTACAGTTTATCACAGGATATTGACTCTAGTTCCCTGTGCTGTAGAGTAGGACCTTGTTGTTTATCCCTCCTATATATAATAGTTTACATCTGCTAATGCCACACTCCCAGCCCTTCCCTCTCCCACCCCCCTCCTCCTTGGCAACCACAAGTCTGTTCTCTATGTCTGTGAGTCTGTTGCTGTTTCATAGATAGGTTCATTTGTGCCATACTTTAGATTCCACATGTAAGTTGTATCACATGGTATTTGTCTTTCTCTTTCTGACTTACTTCACTTAATAATCTCTAGTTGCATCCATGTTGCTGCAGTCATCAAAGGCATTTTAGAAGAGGCTCTGCTTGCCATAGCTTCTGGCAGCGTTGCTTCCTACAGTGGAAAGAAGAATGTTGTTGATGGGAATTCCCAAAGTTAGGCTAAAGTGGGGGTGAAGTAACTTTTCTAGGTGAAGAGGTGATCTTTTTTTTTTTTTTTGATTTGTATGTGTGTGTTTTATTATATATTAGTCTCTTAAATCAAATAGAAGACAAAAAGTGGAGCTACAAACCAAAGTTACAACAGTACTAGCTTTTCTCGTCACCTGTCTGTCTACTTTTACCAGAGGTCTTTATTTCTTCATAAGGCTTTGAGCTACTGTCCAGGGTCCTTGACTCCAACCTGAAGAACTCCCTGTGGCAGGCGGGTCTGGTGGTTAAGAACTCTCTCAACTCTTGATTAACTGGGAATGTCTTGATTTCTCCCTCATTTTCGAAGGAAAGTTTTGCTAGATATAGGATTCTTGGTTGACGGTTTCTTTCCTTCAACACTTCAAGTACATTGAGTCATGCCATCTGGCCTCTGAGGCTCCTGATAAGAAATCTGCTCAATGACCTTCCTGGCAAATCTTCTCTCAGCTTCATAGACTTTCATAATGTGCCGTATCATGTCTTATGCAACAGAACATTTTGTATAGTATTGTGAAGTCAGTTAAGTTGTAACCTTATTTTGAGACCAGAATTTAAGGAAAAGGAATTGAACATTTCAAGTGTAGACATTATGAGGTCTTTAAAATTATTACACATTTTCAAACTAGAAATAAAAAGGCCACTGAAGTATCCTGCAGATTTTTATTTATAACAAAGTGAATACCAATATCTAATAACACACGTAAAGAAAAATTTCTTTGGGATCCTTTTTCCTAAGTGTAAAGGGGCCTTGAACTCAAAAAGTGAGAAAACCACTGTGGTGTATCCCCAGCGGTGATGGGTCCATTTCTTGCTCTGACCTCAGAGTGCACCATTGTGATGTACTTCACAAAGCCCTATGAAAGAGAAAGGTGGGCCAAGGTTTTTGGTCCTTAGAGCCCAGGAAGCTGCTTTTGGTGACCTGACGGCCTTGGACCTACAGTTAGCTTGTGTTTTCCTTGTTTCTGCCATTTTGTTGATTTTCGTTTCTCTTTTCTCTACTCTTTTTTATTTGTGTCATTGTTCTTTCTACAGTTAGCATAGTGAGTATTGTTGGTATAGTTAATACTTGATTAGCATAGTTAGTGTAGTTAGTACTAGTTAGCGCTGTTGGTACAGTTAGCGTAGTTAGCGTTGTTAGTAGAGACAGCATACTTAGCCCTGTTAGTACAGTTAGCATTGTTAGTTAGCGTAGTTAGCGTTGCTAGGTAGTGCTGTCAGTCAGTGTAGTTAGCAGATCACCAGGATGCAGGGCCTCACGGCCAAATCTGCTGGCAAGAAGGCTCATATTGATGACTTCGAGATCCTCCGCACCATTGGTGAAGGCACCTTCGGTAAAGTGAAGTTGGCCCGGCACATTCTGACCGGGACACAGGTGGCTGTGAAGGTCATAAAGAAAAGGCATCAGAGCTTCTCAAGTGTCCAGGCACTTTTCCGGGAAGTGTGCAGTCTGAAGGCTCTGAATCACCCCAATATTGTAAAACTGCTGGGGGTAATTGACACAGAGGAGACATTTTTCGTGGTGATGGAGTACCTCAGTGGGGGGGACATGTACCGCTATTTGAAGATCCATGGCCGTATGACAGAGGCGCAGGCCCGAGGCCCGTTCCAGCAGCTGGTCTCCGCCCTGCAGCACTGCCACCGGAGGGGCATCGTGCACCGGGACCTGAAGCCACTGAGCCTCCTCTTTGATTCCAACATGAATATCAAACTTACAGACTTTGGCCTCAGCAACAAGTGTGATGACACTGTCCAACTGGACACGATCTGCGGCACACACCCTTATGCTGCCCCGGAACTCTTCCTGGGGCAGAGCTACAGCGGCCCTGCGGTAGATGTGTGGAGCTTGGGAGTAGTGCTGTACACCATGGTAACTGGGTCCCAGCCCTTTGTGGGAAAAGATTTCCAGGAGCTGCGGAAGCAAGTCCTACAAGGGCAATACCCCATCCCACCTTATCTGTCTGTGAAGATAAGGGATCTGTTACAAAAAATGATTGCCCTCAACCCCAGTGACAGAGGCACCTTACCTGACCTCATGAGGCATCCATGGGTCAACATGGGCCAGAAGGAGCCACTCCAGCCACCCTGTGAAGAGGACCTGGAGGTGACAATGGTGAGGACTCCGGGCTTGACTTGCGACCAGATCCAGGACACTGGGACAGGCAGTGTGAGCTCCAAGAAACCCAAGGTGGAGGTCTCCATTATAACTCTGAAGCCCTTCTCTTGCGGGGACCTCTGTGGCAGTGAACTTGAGCCTTCTCCAGGCCCTGTGGTGTCCTCCCTGCAAACCAGGTGGCTCTACCACAGAAAAAATGTGCAGCTGCAGGAAGACCAGCAGGCAGGGCAGAAGACCGGTGAGTCTGCCTGTCCCCCACCCAGCCTGGAGGTGAGGACTGCCACCCCCAGCCCAGCCCCCCAGTGTGGCACTGGGACATCCACCTCCAGCAGCAGCAGCAGGATTGGAGCCCCAGAGGGAAGCAGCTGCCCCCTGGGTGTGTCCAACACTGGAAGGTCCTCCCATGCTGGGCAGCCTGAGAGTGTGTCCTCATCCACTGTCTCTGGCCAGAGCCAGAAAAAGCAAGGGGTGGCTGGGAGAATCTGGAACTTTATTTTGAAACATCTTTGTTGCAAGCTGCCCAGCATGAGGCGTCATAATAAAGTGAGCCCATGTGAACCCCATGGATGACCGAGGCAGGAAGGTCAGGCCGCCACGCTCCCTGGGGCCCGGTGCAGGGGAAGAGGAGTGTGTTCTCTGCATGGCCTTCAGAAGCATCGTATCCAAGACCCTGGCCAGCTCAGAGGATGGTCCGGAGCAGCCTGGGCGACCGAAAGCGAGGCCACCGTGGCTGCAGGTCTGCCCCTCAACCCCCACCTGGGTGAAACTTGAGAGACTGGACTGTCATTCCTGGGGCACGTCTCCCCTCCCCTACTCTTCTGTCTTCCGTGTTGGTGGGGGAGGGGGATAGTTCTTGTTCCAAGAACTCCTTGGTTCTTCCAGTTCTAGTTAATAAACTTGATGCTCCAGAGGGAAAAAAAAAAAAAAAAGTTGAAAACCTTTAAAGTTACATAGGTGGTTCACAGTGTGAACTGGTGTTGGACAACACCAGTGTAAACCATCTCAAAAGCAGGGAATTACCTTTTTATCCTGAGTATTTAGCACAGTGGCTGATGTGAAACATTGTAACTACCAAACATATGTTAGATGCATATGTGAATTAGAAAAGGTGACTGGCATTGTGCCCTGCTGCTCTTTTCAAGCTTATCCTCCAGCCCCCAGAAACTCAAGGACCCCCCCTACCCCAACATTCCCTCTGATACATTATCCTCTTCCTAACCTATTTCTGTTCCTTGTTAGAGCCAAGGAAGATGCATATATAGATTAATCCTTTGTTTTAAAATGAATGTGAGTACAGGGACTCTGTTTTACAAGCAGAAGTTGAGTACATACAGGCAAATACTTGTGTACCTGAGCTAGAGAATATTTAAAATAAAGATAGTCACAGAAAAGACAAGGCTTTGGTTATCTTCAAGGAATATGTGAGCACCTTGGATGAAAAGGTGCTACAGATTCAAAATGTAATTACTCTGCATTGTTTTCTGAACTCAGACACTTCAGTATTACTGTGTATTATTTTTGATCATCAAGTAATTTTTACAGTGACTTATTCTTTAGAAGAGGCTTAGGAATTTCGTACCTTTCTGTTTTCAAAACAGAAGGCAAAGACTGCTCTTACTCAGATAATAACACTTTGTATAAAACACTTTCATCCTTAATGTCTGGAATACAAAAAAAATTGGAAGAAACCATGAAGATTTTTAATTTCCATGGCAAAAGTTAGCTCACATGGTTCAAGAAGATTCTTTACTTTTTGAAAGAATTTAAAACTAACTATTGTCCCTTAGATAGGGGCTGTAGACATCCTGAAATTACAAGTAAAATTTATGTGCGTTTTTTTTCCTGGAGACAAGAAACATACCTTTCATCAGCATCACAAAGAGAACAGCCACTGCCTTAGCAGATGCATAAGAGTCCACTTGTGGAGGAGAAAAGAAGAGTTATTTCATATATATTGCTCACATACTAGTTGCCTAAAATGTGTTTTGTAGAACAGTGGTCCCAAAAGCATCGTTAAGAGGAAAAGGATTCCACGGTGAAATCATGGGAAACATATTCTACTTTATGTATTTTTGGAGATTCTTAATACACATCACTCATTTTTTACATCATAGGTCTTGAGAAAATTTACTTGATAGTTAAACTCCAACTCTCACCATAGAGCAACATTGCTGGTGCATTGTGTACATACACTGTGAATCTAAAGCCATATATTTATTTGTTTTAAATCTTTATTGAAGTCCCATATATTTAAAAAATCTACAACTGTAAATTCTTAAATCTGTATATCTTAAAGAAAGCTGTTTTTATGAATGAAAGATATTTTAGCTTGTGAATGATTTTGTCTAAATATCAGTCTTTAATATATACTGAAGGGAGATACTTTCTCATTTAAGAAGGAACTATGACTTTATACTAATTGGATCCAACAGTAAAAAACAAAACAAGACATACCTACTCAGTTGCTATTTCTTCCTTTTACATTTCCAAGGAATTTGGTAGAAAACTTACTGGAAAAACAAATCACGTCTTGGGCTGTTTTGGGCACTCAATTCACAGATCTCATTGAATCCTCACTACACAGTGTATTATTATACAGATGTGGGATCCCTGGATCAAAGAGGTTAAGGAAAAATTTTTTAACCACCTTTATTGAGATACAATTTACATACCATAAAATTCTCCCGGTTATAACATACATACAATTCAGTAGTTTCTTTTTTTTTTTAATTTTTTAATTTAATTTTATTTATTTTTTATACAGCAGGTTCTTATTAGTCATCAATTTTATACACATCAGTGTATACATATCAATCCCAATCGCCCAATTCATCACACCCCCACCCCCACCTGCTGCAGCCTTCCACCCTTGGTGTCCATACGTTTGTTCTCTACATCTGTGTCTCTATTTCTGCCCTGCAAACCGGTTCATCTGTACCATTTTTCTAGGTTCAACATATATGCGTTAATATACAATATTAGTTTTTCTCTTTCTGACTTACTTCACTCTGTATGACAGTCTCTAGATCCATCCACGTCTCGACAAATGACCCAATTTCGTTCCTTTTTATGGCTGAGTAATATTCCATTGTATATATGTACCACAACTTCTTTATCCATTCTTCTGTTGATGGGCATTTAGGTTGCTTCCATGACCTGGATACTGTAAATAGTGCTGCAGTGAACATTGGGGTGCATGTATCTTTTTGAATTATGGTTTTCTCTGGGTATATGCCCAGTAGTGGGATTGCTGGATCATATGGTAATTGTATTTTTAGTTTTATAAGGAACCTCCATACTGTTCTCCATAGTGGCTGTATCAATTTACATTACCACCAACAGTGCAAGAGGGTTCCCTTTTCTCCACACGCTCTCCAGCATTTGTTGCTTGTAGATTTTCTGATGATGCCCATTCTAACTGGTGTGAGGTGATACCTCATTGTAGTTTTGATTTGCATTTCTATAATAATTAGTGATGTTGAGCAGCTTTTCATGTGCTTCTTGCCATCTGTATGTCTTCTTTGGAGAAATGTCTATTTAGGTCTTCTGCCCATTTTTGGATTGGGTTGTTTGTTTCTTTAATATTGAGCTGCATGAGCTATTTATATATTTTGGAGATTAATCCTTTGTCCGTTGATTCATTTGCAAATATTTTCTCCCTTTCTGAGGGTTGTCTTTTCTTCTTGCTTATGGTTTCCTTTGCTGTGCAAAAGCTTTTAAGTTTCATTAGGTCCCATTTGTTTATTTTTGTTTTTATTTCCGTTCCTCTAGGAGGTGGGTCAAAAAAGATCTTGCTGTGATTTATGTCAAAGAGTGTTCTTCCTATGTTTTCCTCGAAGAGTTTTATAGTGTCCAGTCTTACATTTAGGTTTCTAATCCATTTTGAGTTTATTTTTGTGTATAGTGTTAGGGAGTGTTTTAATTTCATTCTTCTACATGTAGCTGTCCAGTTTTCCCAGCACCACTTATTGAAGAGACTGTCTTTTCTCCATTGTATATCCTTGCCTCCTTTCTCATACATAAGTTGACCATAGGTGCGTGGGTTTATCTCTGGGCTTTCTATCTTGTTCCATTGATCTATGTTTCTGTTTTTGTGCCAGTACCTTATTGTCTTGATTACTGTAGCTTTGTAGAATAGTATGAAGTCAGAGAATCTGATTCCTCCAGCTCCATTTTTTTCCCTCAAGACTGCTTTGGCTATTCGGGGTCTGTTGTGTCTCCATAAAAATTTTAAGATTTTTTGTTCTACTTCTGTAAAAAATGCCATTGGTTGTTTGATAGGGATTGCATTGAATCTGTAGATTGCTTTGGGTAGTATAGTCATTTTCACAATATTGATTCTTCCAATCCAAGAACATGGTATATGTCTCCATCTGTTGGTATCATCTTTAATTTCTTTCATCAGTGTCTTATAGTTTTCTTCATACAGGTCTTTTGTCTCCCTAGGTAGGTTTATTCCTAGGTATTTTATACATTTTGTTGCAGTGGTAAATGGGAGTGTTTCCTTAATTTCTCTTTCAGATTTTTCATCATTAGTGTATAAGAATGCAAGAGATTTCTATGCATTACTTTTGTATCCTGCAAATTTACCAAATTCATTGATAAGCTCTAGAAGTTTTCTGGTGGCATCTTTAAGATTCTCTGTGTGTAGTATCATGTCATCTGCAAACAGTGACAGTTTTACTTCTTCTTTTCCAATTAGTATTCCTTTTATTTCTTTTTCTTCTCTGATTGCTGTGGCTAGGACTTCCAAAACTATGTTGAATAATAGTGGTGAGAGTGGACAGCCTTGTCTTGTTCCTGATCTTAGAGGAAATGCTTTCAGTTGTTCACCATTGAGAATGATGTTTGCTGTGGGTTTGTCATATATGGCCTTTATTATGTTGAGGTAGGTTCCTTCTGTGCCCACTTTTTGGAGACTTTTTATCATAAATGGGTGTTGAATTTTGTCAAAAGCTTTTTCTGCATCTATTGAGATGATCATATGGTTTTTATTCTTCAATTTGTTAATATGGTGTATCACATGGATTGATTTGTGTATATTGAAGAATCCTTGCATCCCTGGGATAAATCCCACTTGATCATGGTGTATGATTCTTTTAGTGTGTTGTTGGATTCTGTTTGCTAGTATTTTGTTGAGGATTTTTGCATCTATATTCGTGAGTGATATTGGTCTGCAATTTTCTTTTTTTGTAATATCTTTGTCTGGTTTTTGTATCAGGGTGATGGTGGCCTCATAGAATGAGTTTGGGAGTGTTCCTTCCTCCACAATTTTTTGGGAGAGTTTGAGAAGGATGGGTGTTAGCTCTTCTCTAAATGTTTGATAGAATTCACCTGTGAAGCCATCTGGTCCTGGACTTTTGTTTGTTGGAAGATTTTTAATCACAGTTTCAATTTCATTACTTGTGATTGGTCTGTTCATATTTTCTGTTTCTTCCTGGTTCAGTCTTGGAAGGTTATACCTTTCTAAGAATTTGTCCATTTCTTCCAGGTTGTCCATTTTATTGGCATAGAGTTGCTTGTAGTAGTCTCTTAGGATGTTTTGTATTTCTGCAGTGTCTGTTGTAACTTCTCCTTTTTCATTTATAATTTTATTGATTTGAGTCCTTTCCCTCTTTTTCTTGATGAGTCTGGCTAATGGTTTATCAGTGTTGTTTATCTTCTCAAAGAACCAGCTTTTCGTTTTATTGATGTTTGCTATTGTTTTCTTTGTTTCTATTTCATTTATTTCTGCTCTGATGATTTCTTTCCTTCTGCTAACTTTGGGTTTTGTTTGTTCTTCTTTCTCTACTTCCTTTAGGTGTAAGGTTAGATTGTTTATTTGAGATTTTTCTTGTTTCTTGAGGTAGGACTGTATAGCTATAAACTTCCCTCTTAGAACTGCTTTTGCTGCATCCCATAGGTTTTGGGTCATCGTGTTTTCATTGTCATTTGTCTCTAGGTATTTTTTGATTTCCTCTTTGATTTCTTCAGTGATCTCTTGGTTATTTAGTAACGTATTGTTTAGCCTCCATGTGTTTGTGTTTTTTACGTTTTTTTCCCTGTAATTCATTTCTAATCTCATAGCATTGTGGTCAGAAAAGATCCTTGATATGATTTCAGTTTTCATAAATTTACTGAAGCTTGATTTGTGACCCAAGATGTGATCTATCCTGGAGAATGTTCCATACGCACTTGAGATAACATGTAATCTGCTGTTTTTGGATGGAATGTCCTATAAATATCAATTAAATCTATCTGGCCTATTGTGTCCTTTAAAGCTTCTGTTTCCCTATTTATTTTCATTTTGGATGATCTGTCCATTGGTGTAAGTGAGGTGTTAAAGTCCCCCACTATTACTGTGTTACTGTCGATTTCCTCTTTTTTAGCTGTTAGCAGTTGCCTTATGTATTGAGGTGCTCCCATGTTGGGTGCATATATATTTATAATTGTTATATCTTCATCTTGGATTGATCCCTTGATCATTTTGTAGTGTCCTTCCTTGTCTCTTGTAACATTCTTTATTTTAAAGTCTATTTTATCTGATATGAGTATAACTACTCCAGCTTTCATTTGATTTCCATTTGCATGGAATATCTTTTTCCATCCCCTCACTTTCAGTCTGTATGTGTCCCTAGGTCTGAAGTGGGTCTCTTGTAGACAGCATATATATGGGTCTTGTTTTTGTATCCATTCAGCAAGACTGTGTCTTTTGGTTGGAGCATTTAATCCATTCACATTTAAGGTAATTATCGATATGTATGTTCCTATGACCATTTTCTTAATCGTTTTGGGTTTGTTTTTGTAGATTATTTTCTTCTCTTGTGTTTCCCACTTAGAGAAGTTCCTTTAGCATTTGTTGCAGAGCTGGTTTGGTGGTGCTGAATTCTCTTAGCTTTTACTTGTCTGTAACGCTTTTGATTTCTCCATGGAATCTGAATGAGATCCTTGCCGGGTAGAGTATTCTTGGCTGTAGGTTCTTCCCTTTCATCACTTTAAATATGTCCTGCCACTCCCTTCTGGCTTGTAGAGTTTCTGCTGAGAAATCAGCTGTTAACCTTATGGGAATTCCCTTGTATGTTATTTGTCGTTTTTCCCTTTCTGCTTTCAATAATTTTTCTTTGTCTTTAATTTTTGCCACTTTGATTACTATGTGTCTCGGCGTGTTTCTCCTTGTGTTTATCCTGTATGGGACTCGCTGCACTTCCTGGGCTTGGGTGGCTATTTCCTTTCCTATGTTAGGGAAGTTTTCAACTATAATCTCTTCAAGTATTTTCTCTGGTCCTTTCTCTCTCTCGTCTCCTTCTGGGACCCCTATACTGCGAATGTTTTTGCATTTATTGTTGTCCCAGAGGTCTCTTAGGCTGTCTTCATTTCTTTTCATTCTTTTTTCTTTATTCTGTTCCATAGCAGTGAATTCCACCATTCTGTCTTCCAGGTCACTTATCCATTCTTCTGCCTCAGTTATTCTGCTGTTGATTCCTTGTAGTATAGTTTTCATTTCAGTTATTTTATTGTTCATCTCTGTTTGTTTGTTCTTTAATTCTTCTAGGTGTTTGTTAAACATTTCTTGCATCTTCTCAATCTTTGCCTCCATTCTTTTTCCGATGTCCTGGATCATCTTCAGTATCATTATTCTGAATTCTTTTTCTGGAAGGTTGCCTATCTCCGCTTCATTTAGTTGTTTTTCTCGGGTTTAATCTTGTTCCTTCATCTGGTACCTAGCCCTCTGCCTTTACATCTTGTCTATCTTTATGTGAATGTGGTTTTTGTTCCACAGGCTGCAGGATTGTAGTTCTTCTTGCTTCTCCTGTCTGCCCTCTGGTGGATGAGGCTATCTAATAACTTGTGCAAGTTTCCTGATGGGAGGGTCTGGTGGTGGGTCAAGCTGACTGTTGCTCTGGTGGGTAGAGCTCAGTAAAACTTTAATCCTCTTGACTGCTGATTGGTGGGGCTGTGTTCCCTCCCTGTTCTTTGTTTGGCCTGAGGCAACCCAACATTGGAGCCTACCTGGGCTCTTTGGTGGGGCTAATGGCAGACTCTGGGAGGGCTCACGCCAAGGAGTACTTCCCAGAACTTCTGCTGCCAGTGTCCTTGCCCACGTGGTGAGCCACAGCCACCCCCTGCCTCTGCAGGAGACCCTCCAACACTAGCAGGTAGGTCTGGTTCAGTCTCTCCTGGGGTCACTGCTCCTTCCCCTGGGTCCCGATGCACCCACTACTTTGTGTTTGACCTCCAAGAGTGGAGTCTCTGTTTCCCCCAGTCCTGTCAAAGTTCTGCAATCAAATCCCACTAGCCTTCAAAGTCTGATTCTCTTGGAATTCCTCCTCCCATTGCCGGACCCCCAGGTTGGGAAGCCTGACGTGGGGTCAGAACCTTCACTCCAGTGGGTGGACTTCTGTGGTATAAGTGTTCTCCAGTCTGTGAGTCACCCACCCAGCAGTTATGGGATTTGGTTTTACTGTGATTGCGCCCCTCCTACCATCTCATTGTGGCTTCTCCTTTGTCTTTGGATGTGGGGTATCTTTTTTGGTGAGTTCCAGTGTCTTCCTGTTGATGATTGTACAGCAGCTAGTTGTGATTCTGGTGTTCTCCCAAGAGGGAGTGAGAGCACGTCCTTCTACTCTGCCATCATGGTTCCCAGTAGTTTCTAGTATATTCAGAAAGTTGCATAAGAATCAAACTTTAGAACACTTTTATCACCACCGAAAGAAACCCCATACCCATTAACAGTAAATCCTATCCCACCTCACCTCTAGCCCTAAGCAACCAGTAATCTACTTTCTGTCTCTATGGATTTGCCTATTCTGGACATTTCATATAAACAGGATCACACAGTATGTGTTTTTCTGTAACTGGCTTCTTAGCACAATGTTTCCAAGGTTCATCCATGTTGTGGCATGTGTGAGTACTTCATTCCTCTATATGATGGAATAATATTCTACTGTAGGGCTGTGCCACATTTTATTCATCTATTCATCAGTTAGTGGGCGTTTGGATTGTTCCACTTTTGGGTTATTTTGTGAACATTAGTATTCACATTTTTTTGTGGACGTGTTCTCAATTCATGTGTGTATATACCTCAGGGTGGAATTGTTGGGTCATATTGTAACTCTGTGTTTGACTTTTGAGGAATTGCCAGACTATTTTTCTCACCCTGAATTCTCTCAACTGAGTTCAAATCTGCTTTTGAGCCCCTCTAATGAATTTTTAATTTCAGTTACTTAACTTTTCTACTAGACTTTCTATTTGATTCCTTTTTATAATTCTGTCTCTTTATTGCTATACTATGTTTGGAGACACACCATTGTCACACTTTCCTTTAATTCTTTAGACATAACTTCCTTTAGTTCTTTGAATATAATTATAACAGTTGACTTAAAGTCCTTATCTAACTGGCCAACATCTGGGCCATTTCAGAGACATTTCCTATTGGCTGTTGTTTTTCTTTTGTAGAGGCAATACCTTCCTGTTTCTCTGCATGTCTCATAATTTGTGGTTGAAATCTGGACATCGTAGATAATATATTGCAACAACTCTGGTACCACATTTTTTTCCCTCACCCTTCCACTCCTGTTTGTTGTTATTGCTGTTTGTTGTTGTTCTTGCTTCTTGTTACTGCTTTTTGTTCAGCAACTTCCCTAGACTTAATCTGTAGATTCTATATTCTCTACAGTGTGTTCTCTAAATTCTCTGCTAGCTTAAAAAAAAAAAAAATTCTTGTTTTTATTTTTAAGACTGGGACCTAGGGTTCACCCTGTGTCAGTATACTTTAGTGGTTGCATGGATCCTGATGGTTCAGATTTCCTTAATTGCCTTGAGACAGTACATCTTCTTCCCACCTTTTGCACGAGGTTCTGTTTGAAGCATACCTTCAACCCTCAGGCATTATAGGAGTTGGCCTTATCTTTCCCCTCCTGCTTGCTTAGGACTTCAGGGTCAGTCAGAAGTGAGTGATTGGGCTTTCTCCTTACTCAGGTCTTTCCTAGGCTCGGACATCCCTGGTCATGGGCATAGCCCTGCACATTTGAACAATCTTCTAGATCCTCGGGAATATGTCAGAGCTTTTCAAAGTTCCCTATGGTCATCTAGTTCTCCAAATCTTCCTTTTGTCTTTTGGTGAGGTTCTTGTTGGTCTCAACTGAAGCATACAGCCTTAGGCAGCTGTGATGTTAAGTGTTAGCAGTAGATTGCTGTTCTTTTCACTAATGCCCTGGGGATAGGACTTTTTCACCTGATTCACCTAAGCTTCAAGTCAAATCAAATAGAAGCAACAGCCTGGGCATGGGGATTTTCCAGGGAGCTGCTAATTTGATCAAAAAATTGTCCTCCGGAGATGGAGCTTTTACTGGAGCTCCAAAAAGAGCAGTGTCCTATTGAAGCTGCAGGCATTCCATGGCCACCTCATCCCTCAGCTTCGGAGGGAGGGGGATGGGAATATTCCCACGTGAAAATGACTCAGACTTCACTGGTTTTTAATGAGATTCAGTAGTTTTTCTTGAATAGATATTTTTTGAATAGCTATTTTGTTCTGGGCCTTTGGTTAAACTCCAGAGTTATCAAATGGTTGAATCTGATCGTTTTGCTTGTATTTTCATTGTTTGTGGAGCAGTGGGTTCACTGAGGTGCATGCTTCACCATTTCAGCTGGATAGTCTTAATCAAACTCAGGTATCTCAGAGTAAACAGCTATGCTGTTTATTGAGCATCCCTGTGCTTACTCAATAAATGACTTAATGACTATAAAGTGCTCAGAAGAGTTTGGGGCATACCTTGTAAGTATTATGAGCTAGCTGTTATGACTGTTATTCTCCTGCCCTCTGCAAGAGCAGCTTCTCTCTTCTGCTTCAGTGTTTGTTGGAGCACAGTGAATAACAAACTGTTTGAAGCTGCAACTCTATGAAGCCACTGATGACTGAGGAACACATTTAAGATGTATTTTCAAAGATTTAACACAATAGCTAATAACCAGTGCAGAGAGTTTCAAACCCCAAGCTAGCAATGCAGATGGATAGCTTCTACTCAAGCCTGGGAGTAAAACTAGGGTCAGTGTGGGCAGTGACTGGAAAGAAATTCAGTGTGATGACAAAGGTACTAAATCATACTGAAGGTGTCTCCATTCTTCAATTTACCCTTTTTAAATAAAAACGTAATTTTACTTTTAAAAATCTAATTGAGTAGAAAAATACTATTTCTCTTTTTCTTTCTAAACCCTATTTCTAAGGATTGTAGCTGTCCATGGTCAAGCTGCTAAAGGGCTCTCATGTTGATTAGAAGTGAGATAGATAGAAGGAAATTGGAAGCCTCCTGAATTAGGTTATTTTACTTACACCTTATAAATGGAAAACAACTCCCCATTCTATATAGGACAGAAATATTTGAACTGGGTAGCATGATCCCTGTGAGGGAAAACACCTTTTGGAGCACAATGTAGAAACAGAATGTCTTAATGTTTAAAAGAATAAAAAGTTACCTGAAATTACAAAAGCTTTAGATAATCCATGGCATATTGACCTAAAATCTATGGGCGGTAGATCCAGTAGTCTTAAAGATGCAATAAGACAAGGCTAGGTATCTATATTTATCAGTGAAAAAAGGAAAGGCCTGCTTTTGAATGACACTGGAATTTAGACAGGAAGAGAAAAATCTGAGAAAATGGTGCCAGGATCTAAATTTGAATAATGTGTTTTCATTTTATTTTTGTTTGGAGAGAGGCAAAATCTATGTTTTTTTTTTTTTTTTTTTTTTAAGGATAGCTAGAGAAAAGGGGATAGGCCAAGATATTCTCTTGACCCAGGTGCCCTGCATAGGTGCCCAGGTACCCAGGTTTGGAAGGAATTTTCCCTTCCCTCTGTAGGCTTCAGGTGCTCCAGGGAAGGCTGCGTGGATCCATGATTGGAAGCTTTGGAAGCTCAATGAAGCAGCTCAGCTGCTACAGTAGTCACTGCACTACAGAGAATGGCGGCAGCTGCTTCTCAGATGGAGGCCATCAACCAGGGGGATTATCAGGGAAGACGGCAAGGGGTGGTGTGTGAATTCAAGTGAGATCCACCCCTAAGGAGTTCTGGAAATAACTATTTGAGGCTCAGGGGAGGAACTTGACCTACCATCATGCTCCAACCAGGGAAATCTGAATTATTGCTAAGAATATGACTGCTTTAGTATCTACACACTGATGACGATTGAAAACACCCCTACTATATGCCCAACACTGTAGTATATATATATATATATATTTTAGTATATATATTTTTTAACATCTTTATTGGAGTATAATTGCTTTACAATGGTGTGCTAGTTTCTGCTGTATAACAAAGTGAATCAGCTATATGTATACACATATCCCCATATCCCCTCCCTCTTGCGTCTCCCTCCCATCCTCCCTATCCCACCCCTCTAGGTGGTCACAAAGCACCGAGATGATCTCCCTGTGCAAAGCAGCTGCTTCCCACTAGCTATCTATTTTACATTTGGTAGTGTATATATGTCACTGCTACTCTCACACTTCATCCCAGCTTACCCTTCCCCCTGCCCCGTGTCCTCAAGTCCATGTCTCTACTTCTGCGTCTTTATTCCTATCCTGTCCCTAGGTTGATCAGAACCATTTTTTTTTTAGATTCCATATATATGTGTTAGCATATGGTATTTGTTTTTCTCTTTCTGACTTCATTCTGTATGACAGCCTCTAGGTCCATCCACCTCACTACAAATAACTCAATTTCATTCCTTTTTATGGCTGAGTAATATTCCATTGTATATATGTGCCACATCTTCTTTATCATTCATCCGTCGATGGACACTTAGGTTGCTTCCATGTCCTGGCTATTGTAAGTATAGCTGCAGTGAACACTGTGGCACATGTCTCTTTTTGAATTATGGTTTTCTCTGGGTATATGCCCAGTAGTGAGATTTCTGGGTCATATGATAGTTCTATTTATACTTTTTTAAGGAACCTCCATGCTGTTCTCCATAGTGGCTGCATCAATTTACATTCCCACTAACAGTGCAAGAGGGTTCCCTCTCTACACCCTTTCCAGCATTTATTGTTTGGAGATTTTTTGATGATGGCCATTCAGACTGGTGTGAGGTAATACCTCATTGTGGTTTTGATTTGCATTTCTCTAATGATTAGTGATGTTGAGCATCCTTTCATGTGTTTGTTGGCAATCTGTATGTCTTCTTTGGAGAAATGTCTATTTAGGTCTTCCACCCATATTTGGATTGGGTTGTTTGGTTTTTTTGATATTGAGCTGCATGAGCTTCTTGTATACTTTGGAGATTAATCCTTTATCTGTTGCTTCCTTTGCAAATATTTTCTCCCATTCTGAGGGTTGTCTTTTAATCTTGTTTATGGTTTCCTTTGCTGTGTAAAAGCTTTTAAGTTTCATTAGGTCCCATTTGTTTATTTTTGTTTTTATTTCCATTACTCTAGGAGGTGGGTCTAAAAGGATCTTGCTGTGATTTCTGTCATAGCGTTCTGCCTATGTTTTCCTCTAAGAGTTTTACAGTGTCTGACCTCACATTTAGGTCTTTAATCCATTTTGAGTTTATTTTTGTGTATGGTGTCAGAGAGTGTTCTAATTTCATTCTTTTAGATGTAGCTGTCCAGTTTTCCTAGCACCACTTACTGAAGAGGTTGTCTTTTCTCCACTGTATAGTCTTGCCTCCTTTATCAAAGATAAGGTGACCATATGTGCATGGGTTTATCTCTGGACTTTATATCGTGTTCCATTGATCTATATTTGTTTTTGTGCCAGTACCATACTGTCTTGATTACTGTAGCTTTGTCGTATAGTCTGAAATCAAGGAGCCTGATTCCTCCACCTTCGTTTTTCTTTCTCAAGATTGCTTTGGCTATTTGGAGTCTTTTGTGTTTCCATACAAATTGTAAAGTTTTTTGTTCTAGTTCTGTGAAAAATGCCATTGGTAGTTTGATAGGGATTTCATTGAATCTGTAGATTGCTTTGTGTAGTATAGTCATTTTCACAATGTTGATTCTTCCAATCCAAGAATATGGGTTGTATCTCCATCTGTTTGTATCATCTTTAACTTCTTTCATCAGTGTCTTATAGTTTCCTGCATACAGGTCTTTTGTCTCCTTAGGTAGGTTTATTCCTAGGTATTTTATTCTTTTTCTTGCAATGGTAAATGAGAGTGTTTCCTTAATTTCTCTTTCAGATTTTTCATTGTTAATGTATAGGAATGCAAGAGATTTCTGCGCATTAATTTTGTATCCTGCAGCTTTACCAAATTCATTGATTAGCTCTAGTAGTTTTCTGGTGGCATCTTTAGGATTCTCTATGTATAGTATCATGTCATCTGCAAACAGTGACAGTTTTACTTCTTTTCCGATTTGGATTCCTTTTATTTCTTTTTCTTCTCTGATTCCTGTGGGTAAAACTTCCAAAACTATATTGAATAATAGTGGTGAGAATGGGCTCCCTGGTCTTTTTCCTGATCTTAGAGTAAATGGTTTCAATTTTTCACCATTGAAAACAATGCTGGCTGTGGGTTTGTCATATATCACCTTTATTATGTTGAGGTAGGTTCCCTCTATGCCCACTTTCTGGAGAGTTTTTATCATAAATGAGTGTTGAATTTTGTCATAAGTTTTACTGCATCTATTGACATTATCATATGGTTTTTATTCTTCAATTTGTTAATATGGTGTATCACATTGATTGATTTGCATATATTGAAGAATCCTTGCATCCCTGGGATAAATCCCACTTGATCATGGTGTATGATCCTTTTAATGTGTTGTTGGATTCTGTTTGCTAGTATTTTGTTGAGGATTTTTGCATCTATATTCATCAGTGATATTGGTCTGTAATTTTCTTTTTTTGTAGTATCTCTGTCTGGTTTTGGTATCAGGGTGATGGTGGCCTCCTAGAATGAGTTTGGGAGTGTTCCTTCCTCCACAATTTTTTGGAAGAGTTTGAGAAGGATGGGTGTTAGCTCTTCTCTAAATGTTTGATAGAATTCACCTGTGAAGCCATCTGGTCCTGGACTTCTGTTTGTTGGAAGATTTTAAATCACGGTTTCAATTTCATTACTTGTGATTGGTCTGTTCATATTTTCTATTTCTTCCTGGTTCAGTCTTAGAAGGTTATACCTTTCTAAGAATTTGTCCATTTCTTCCAGATTGTCCATTTTATTGACATAGAGTTGCTTGTAGTAATCTCTCATGATCCTTTGTATTTCTGCAGTGTCAGTTATTACTTCTCCTTTTTCATTTCTAATTCTGTTGATTTGAGTCTTCTACCTTTTTTTCTTGATGAGTCTGGCTAATGTTTTATCAATTTTGTTTATCTTCTGAAAGAACAAGCTTTTAGTTTTATTGATCTTTGCTATCATTTCCTTCATTTCTTTTTCATTTATTTCTGATCTGATCTTTATTTCTTTCCTTTTGCTAACTTTGGGTTTTTTCGTTCTTCTTTCTCTAATTGCTTTAGGTTGTTTCTTTGAGATTTTTCTTTTTTCTTGAGGTAGGACTGTATAGCTATAAACTTCCCTCTTAGAACTGCTTTTGCTGCATCCCATAGGTTTTGGGTCATTGTGTTTTCATTGTCATTTGTTTCTAGGTATTTTTTGATTTCCTCTTTGATGTCTTCAATGATCTCTTGGTTATTAAGTAGTGTATTGTTCAACCTCCATTTGTTTGTATTTTTTAGATTTTTTCCTGTAATTGTTATCTAATCTCATAGCGTTGTGGTTGGAAAAGATACTCGATACGATTTCAATTTTCTTAAATTTACCAAGGCTTGATTTGTGACCCAAGGTGTGATCTATCCTGGAGAATGTTCCATGAGCAGTTGAGAAGAAAGTGTATTCTGTTTTTTTGGATGGAATGTCCTATAAATATCAATTAAGTCCACCTTGTTTAATGTATCATTTAAAGCTTGTGTTTCCTTATTTATTTTCATTTTGGATGATCTGTCCATTGGTGAAAGTGGGGTGTTAAAGTCCCCTATTATGATTGTGTTACTGTCGATTTCCCCTTTTATGTCTGTTAGCATTTGCCTTATGTACTGAGTTGCTCATATGTTGGGTGCATAAATATTTACAATTGTTATATCTTCTTCTTGGCTTGATCCCTTGGTCATCATGTAGTGTCCTTCTTTATCTCTTGTAATAGTCTTCATTTTAGAATCTATTTTGTCTGATATGAGAATTGCTACTCCAGCTTTCTTTTGATTTCTATTTGCATGGGATATCTTTTTCCATCCTCTCTCTTTCAGTCTGTATGTGTCTCTAGGTCGGAAGTGGGTCTCTTGTAGACAGCATATATACGTGTCTTGTTTTTGTATCCATTCAGCCAGGCTGTGTCTTTTGGTTGGAGCCTTTAATCCATTTACATTTAAGGTAATTATCAATATGTATGTTCCTATTGCCATTTTCTTAATCGTTTTGTGTTCGTTTTTGTAGGTCTTTCCCTTCTCTTGTGTTTCCTGCCTAGGGAAGTTTGTTTAGCATTTATTGTGAGGCTGGTTTGGTGGTGCTGAATTCTCTTAGCTTTTGCTTGTCTGTAAAGGTTTTAATTTCTCCATCGAATCTGAATGAGATCCTTGCTGGGTAGAGTAATCTTGGTTGTAGGTTTTTCCCTTTCATCACTTTAAATATGTCCTGCCACTCCCTTCTGGCTTGTGAAGTTTCTGCTGAAAGATCAGCTGTTAACCTTATGGGGGTTCCCTTGTATGGTATTTGTTGCTTTTTTCTTACTATTTTTAATATATTTTCTTTTTATTTAATTTTTGATAGTTTGATTAATATGTGTGTTGGCATGTTTCTCCTTGGATTTATCCTGTATGGGACTCTCTGCACTTCCTGGACTTGATTGACTATTTCCTTTCCCATGTTAGGGGAGTTTTACACTATAATCTCTTCAAATATCTTCTCAGACCCTTTCTTTTCCTCTTCTTCTTCTGAGACCCCTATAATTTGAATGTTGGTTCATTTAATGTTGTCCCAGAGGTCTCTGAGACTGTCTTCAATTCTTTTCCTTCTTTTTTTCCTTATTCTGCTCTGCAGCAGTTATTTCCGCTATTCTCTCTTCCAGGTCACTTATCCGTTCTTGGGCCCGAGAGACGGGCATGGACAGCTAACACTGCTCCCGCTGCCACCAAGAATCCTGTGTGGAAGTGCAGGTCACTACCCACACCCCCCCCCCAACCGGGTGCCTCAGTTATTCTGCTATTGATTCCTTCTAGAGAATTTTTAATTTCATTTTTTGTGTTGTTTGTCATTGTTTGTTTGTTCTTTAGTTTTTCTAGGTCCTTGTTAAATGTTTCTTGTATTTTTTCCATTCTATTTCTGAGATTTGGGATCATCTTTACTATCGTTACTCTGAGTTCTTTTTCAGGAAGACTACTATTTCCTCTTCATTTGTTTGTTCTGGTGGGTTTTTACCTTGCTCCCTCATCTGCTGCATATTTCTCTGTCTTCTCATTTTGTTTAACTTACTGTGTTTGGGGTCTCCTTTTTGCAGGCTGCAGGTTTTTAGTTCCTGTTATTTTTGGTGTCTGGCCCCAGTGGGTGATGTTGGTTCAGTGGCTTGTGTACGCTTCCTGGTTGGGGGGACTAGTGCCTGTGTTCTGGTGTGTAGGGCTGGATCTTGTCCTTCTGGTGGGCAGGGCCACGTCCGGAGTTGTGTTTTGGGGTGTCTGTTAACTTAGTATGACTTTAGGCAGCCTCCCTGCTAATGGGTGGGTTTGTGTTCCTGTCTTTCTAGTTGTTTGGCATGGGGCATCCAGCACTGGAGCTTGCTGGCCGTTGGGTGGAGCTGGGTCTTAGTGTTGAGACAGAGATCTCTGGGAGAGCACTCACCAATTAATATTACGTGTGGCCAGGAGGTCTCTAGTGTTCCAGTGTCCTGGACTCGGCTCTCCCACCTTGGAGGCTCAGGCCCCATTACCCAGCCAGAGCAACAAGACCCTGCCAGCTGCACGGGTTGGAAGAAAAGGAAGAAAAAACAAACGCACCCCAAAACAAATGGTAAAAGAAATACTAAACAGAAACATACACACACACCCCCACAAAAAGAGAAAAAAGAAAAAAAAAAAGGAAGAGAGCAATCAAACCAATAAACAAATCCACCAATGATAACAAGCACTAAAACTAAACTAAGATAAACATAAGACGAAAGACAAATCAGACATAGAAAGCAAACCCCAAATCTACAGTTGCTCCCAAAGTCCATTGCCTCAATTTGGGGAACATTCGTTGTCTATTCGGGTATTCCACAGATGCAGGGTTTATCAAGTTGATTGTGGGGATTTAATATACTGCTCCTGAGGCTGAATGGAGAAACTTCCCTTTCTCTTCTTTGTTTGCACAGCTCCTGGGGTTCAGCTTTGGTTTTGGCCCTGCCTCTGTGTGTAGGCCACCCTCAGAGATCTGTTCCCTGCCCAGACAGGAGGGGTTTAAAGCGGCAGCTTATTAGGGCTCTCTTGCTCACTGATGCTGGGGAGAGGGAGGGGTACCGTAGTCATAATTGGATGCGGGGTGAGCCTGTGGTCACAGAGGCCAGCATGACGTTGCAACAGCCTGAAGCATGCCGTGTGTTCTCCTGGGGAAGTTGTTCCTGGATCATGGGATCCTGGCTGTGGCATGCTGCACAGGCTCCCAGGGTGTGGGGGGTGTGGGTAGTGACCTGCACTTGCACACAGGATTCTTGGTGGCAGCGGGAGCAGTGTTAGCTGTCCATGCCCATCTCTAGGGTCCAAGATGATAGCTGCAGTTCTTGCCTGTCTCTGGAGCTCACTTAGGTAGTGCTCTGTCATCTGTGGGCACACAGAACAGGAATCCCCTCTCCTCATGTACCCCAATGCAATGGTCTCTTGCCTCTCCGGCAGGTCCAGACTTTTTCCCGGGCTCCCTCCCGGCTAGCTGTGGCACACTAGCCCCCTTCAGGCTGTCTTCACGTGGCCAGCCCCAGTCCTCTCCCTGGGGTCTGACCTCCGAAACCTGAGCCTCAGCTCCCAGCCCCCACCCATCCCAGCGCACGAGCAGACAAGCATCTCAGGCTGGTGAGGGCTGGTCAGCACTGATCCTCTGTGAGGGAATCTCTGCACTTTGCCCTCTGTACCCCTGTTGCTGCACTCTCCTCCGTGGCTCCAAAGCTTCCCTCTGCCCTGCCCCCGTCCCCACCAGTGAAGGGGCTTCCTAGTGTGTGGAAACTTTTCCTCCTTCACAGCTCCCTCCCTAAGATGTACAGATCCCGTCCCTATTCTTTTGTCTCTTTTTTTCTTTTTTCTTTTGCTCTACCCAGGTACATGGGGATTTTCTTGACTTTCGGGAATTCTGAGGTCTTCTGCCAGCATTCACTAGGTGTTCTGTAGGAATTGTTCCACATGTAGCTGTATTTTTGATGTATTTGTGGGGAGGAAGGTGATCTCCATGTCTTACTCCTCCACCATCTTGAAGGTCTCTGTCTAGTATATTTTTAAATCTGTGGTGTTTACAGCAATTCTTTAAGACTACTTTTATCCTCTACACTTAGTAGATGAGAAAAGTAAGACGTAAAAAGATAAGCAGCTTTCCCAGGGGTGCACACTTAGTATTTGGCAGAGCCAGAATCAGAACTCAAATCTTGTTCACCCAAAATGTTATGATCATTCCAGGACGTCATCTCTCATGCACCTGTAGAAGTATGCTTCTTACTTGCACCTTCAAAGTGTCTGGATACCCATGTAGAGTGAGCAAAGAAGGCCCATAAACATCAACAACAACAACAAACATCAAAGGAAAAAGGCAAAGAAATTCAAAAAGAACTTCTACTGTTACTGTGTTTTTTGGTCCTACAAAATCACAATGAGAAAACTGGGAGGATGGAAATTTTTCTGCAGGAAAAGGGCTCAAAAGAGTGCAAAATAAACCTGACTCATAAGCTATTACTGTGATAATTTAGTGTACTGTAGCTGAAGTAACAATTGCTTTCTATTCATTTACCCAAGTTGGGCAAAGAAAGTTTCTTTCAAAAGCTGAGATGTTGATAATTGCTTATGTGAGCTTCCATTTTAAAGAAAAAAGCATTGCTGAAGCTGGCATTCCAGGGGAAGGGTAGTCAATGTTGGAACATTTTGAGTGAATTTTAAGAATTGGATGATGAAGAAGAAAACTAATTATGTCTAAATATAAATTAAACTATTTCTCGAAGGATACAATAGTACAGAATTATGCAACAAATTAGCCAGCAAGATATGACTATTCCAACTGAAATCATGCTGGTACATGAGAGACGCTAATCTTTTGGATAAACAATGTTGATTAAAAATTTTCATTCTCAAGGATCTGGGCCCAAGAATCTTGGGCAATTTATGTAGTTGATTGTCTAAGATGTTAGAGATTTCTGTGCTGACATTGATAGTGAGCCCCATTTTTATGGACTGAATTGTACCTCCCCCAATCCCTGTGTTGGAGCCCTAACTCTCAGTGTGACTATATTTGGAGATAGGATCTTTAAGTGATTAAGTTTAAATGAGGCCATAAGAGTGGGGCTCTAATCCAATAGAACCAGTGCCCTTATAAGAAGAGGGAGCGACAATAGCAGTGCACACACAGAGGAAAGGCAAGGTGATGACATCCATCTTTGAGGCAGAAAAAGAGTCCTCACAAGAAACCTGTGCTGCTGGCACGTTGAACTTGGCCTTCCAGCCTCCAGAACCATGAGAAAATAAATGTCTGTTGTTTAAGCCAGCCAATCTGAGTATTTTGTTATGGAAGTCTGACCAGACTAATACACTTGAACAGCAACAGTTCTCAAATTTGAGTGTGGCTATTTTATGTGCTTTATCATTTGTCAACATCATTTAGCATTCTTCTGTCAATCAATAGAGAATGTTTCAACATAAGTTAGTGATTTTAACTACCTTTGTGTGAATTTTAAAATGAGTGACGTGAATTAAGCCTGGCAGATATCTTTCTTCTCTCAGTTTACTTTCACTGCATATCATTTTCATGGATCTCTGTAAATTTTCTATCTGCCTGACTTTTCTTTCAACTATAAATAATTTTGTTACCTTTCGAGTTGTCATTTAAATACCACTTAAAGTATTTTTACAAGGACTTTGCAATATCACAGGAAAAGTGTTGGTCTTTTAATTCCATAATGCCTTTGACATTCATCCAGGAAGAGGAGGTGATCTAAGGAAAGTACAGATGAAGCATACATAGTTTTTAGAGCTCTTGAAAGGTATGGATGAAATAAAGTTATCTCCAGGTATTTATCATGCTGGCCATCCATTCTTTCAACATAGTCTTTGAGCACTAATGTTGAACTAAGTTAATAAAGACGCAGTGGGCTTTATGCAAAGTACTCATTTCATCAGTTCTAAGCCAACTCATCTATGACCTGTTACTCTCTTTAACTAGTTTTCAAAATAACCCTGTTCCTCTGTGGGCTTTTTTAATGAAAGAGACCCTTTTTACCTTATTTCAATGTTCAAGAGACTCATATGTATTACATGCTCCAAAATATATACTGAATTGTGTTGAGGGCTACCTAAGCTAATTAATATCTTTTGTCCCTTAAAAACTGAATTCAGTAATAAAACTACAATAGAATTATAGCTATTTCATCCTAAGTGCCTTTTAAAGTCAAATTTTTTTATTCTCTGAGACCCAAAGAATACATATATTTCCCTGGATAATGGGGCAGCTCTACAAATTCATGACAACTCCTTCAAACAATAGGAGAAAAGTGGATCAATTTGGCCAGACAATAAAAATTAAGTTACTTCTATTTTGACTAAAGAAAACGTCTTCTTTTATGGAAGAATTTCAAAACTGCAAATTACAATTTAAAATGATAGCTGAAGGACATAATCTACAGGAAGGCAATTTTTGTAAGATATATTAAACTTGAACTTTTATATTATATTTGATGAGATGTAAAATCATAGCATTTTAAAACTTAAATAAGGGACCTTGGAGAGCTCCCATTGAAAAGCAAATCACAAGAAAGAACTCTTCTCTGTGTAAAATGCAAATTTGCCTTTGAAAGATGGAGCAGCATTTCCCCAGAGGTCCATGTACAGAGTGATTTTCAAATAAAGACACCGATAATAAAAAAAAATTTTTGTTCTCTTAATATCTGGTTAAAAAAACCCACACACTATAAACCAAAAAACAGGCATCCATCACCTAATGTGACTCTGCTAAGGATACTGCACATTGCCATGACACCACAACAGGCTTGCTAGCTGGCCTGTCCACCTGGGAGAAACCTTGCATTGCATCCTCCATACCCACACGGTCTTAGGAGTCTCGACACTTTGTTATGCCTTGTGTTTTTCCTAATTTTCCATCCTGACACTAAATAAATAATCCCTGGGCTTTGAGATATAGCAGAACTAGCAAGAGGTTTGGAGTCAAACATAGCCAGGCTTGGAATCAACCCCCACTCTGGTTACTAAGTAAGTGGTCTTAGTCAGCCACTTCATCGCTCTCATTTTCAGTTGAATAGTGAGAATAATGATGCCTGCTCGCGGCATTGTAGGAGTTAGAGAGAGTGCATCTAATCTAGATACTGTTTCTAGTACCCAGTGGACACATTTATCATTATTCAGTTTGTACGTGGAATTGACCAATTTGTCATCCAGCTGTAGTTTCTCAGTTTCAGTCTGGATTGAGTTGTGACCTCAGTCGTTTAATTTACGCCCTGTGTGGATCCAAACTGGTTTGGATCAAGTCAAGTGAAAAATAGCACTAGACATGTTCACCTTTATTCTAATTCAGAATCAGTGAAAGCCATGATATCACATGATGTCACAAGCCATGATGTCCATCTACCAAAATAGTGGCAAACACACACACACACAGTTTCTTTGAGCAACTTTTTCACCTTTAAGACCTCTCGCCTAAATGCACAAGAGTCATGATGAATATTATGAGCAACTAGGTGCACAAATGTTTACTGAAAACTACTCTGTGTCAGGCACTTTACAAGATGTCTGGGTAGCAACCATGAACCAGATGTTCACAATCATGGACTTCATGGTATCATAGAGAAAACAGAAATTTAAAAATACTTACAAACCCCTTTCCAACAGATTTGTTTTTACTACTCTTACTTCCCATGAAAATTTAACAATCAATTTCCTCAGAACCCAGTTCTCAATTATGAGGCACTAGCTATTTCCTGCTAAAGTAATAAGGCTCCAAGACCACACATTTGTATTAGTATGTAGTGCTCTATTGCTGAAAAATAGTTCAATATCTGGATTGAAGATTTCTGAGCAAAGGAGGAAAAGTGAATAGGAATAGAAATTGGTGTCACCTGGTCTGGTCGACCCAGGTTAAATGTATATAGTAAATAATCCGCCACATAATGTGTTCTCATCCTTGCTATTGATTTATTTACCTTTAGTGATAGAGAATGAATGAGCCCAGCCATAGCTATTATGTATCTTACACCCTTGGTCACCCAGGCTGGGTCTATTAGCAGGAGTACACTGGTCCATCTGTACAATGAAAGTCTGGATTTTAAAAATTCAGGTTTGAAAAGGGATCAGATGTGTGGTTACGAGAGGTGGGAGATAGGAGAGGGGGAATCAGGCAGGTGGTCAAAGACTTCTAGTTATAAGTAAGTGCTAGTAATGTACAGCAAGATGACTATAGTTAACATTGCTATATGATTTATAGGGTTGTTAAGAGAGTAGATTCTAAGAGTTCTCATCACAAGGAGAATTTTTTTCTTTTTACAATGTATGTAAATCAAATCAGCATGCTGTGCACCTTAAACTTATACAGGGTGTATGTCAATTATGTCTCCATAAAACTGGAAAAAGTCAGGTTTGAATTGGTCATATTGCTTTGCAAAACTCTTTGGCAGTATTTACAAAGCTGAATAGGCCTGTGTTCTCTGATTACATGCATGAATTTTACATCTACTTGGGGATAGTTGTTGAAATTTTCTACGGATCACTTTGAAGCACAAGTCTTAATTTTGAAAAATAAATCAGATATGCAAAAAATTAGAATGAATAGTATAATGAATCCCATATACCTATTATTCTGAATCATTTTTTTAAAAAATTGGTTGCGTTTGCTTCATGTGTCCAATTTTTCTTTTTTCTTTTTTTTTTTTTTAATTTTATTTATTTATTTATTTATTTATGGCTGTGTTGTGTCTTCGTTTCTGTGCGAGGGCTTTCTCTAGTTGTGGCAAGCGGGGGCCACTCTTCATCGCGGTGCGCGGGCCTCTCAGTATTGCGGCCTCTCTTGTTGCGGAGCACAGGCTCCAGACGCGCAGGCTCAGTAATTGTGGCTCACGGGCCCAGTTGCTCCGCGGCATGTGGGATCCTCCCAGACCAGGGCTTGAACCCGTGTCCCCTGCATTGGCAGGCAGATTCTTAACCACTGCGCCACCAGGGAAGCCCCAATTTTTCTTTTATTTACTTTTTCATAATGTAATTTATTTTTAATGTGGATAGCTTTATTTTCTACCTAACAGTCTAGTAACTTGACAAAGAAAGATGACCATCAAATACATTTATGCTGCATTAACGTAATGAATTCAACAGAAATGCATACTATGTTTACCAGATAATATGTATGAGAATTCTTGTGGTGCCACTATTTTAATAGCCCCAAACTGAAAACAACCCAATTGCTCATCAATAAATAGCAGAGTGGCCAATCAGTCATGGCATAATTCATGCAATGGCTTGTGACATAGCAGTGACAATGAATAATGTGCAACTATACACAACATCCTGCCTGAATCTCATGAACATACTGTTCAGTG
The DNA here is from genome assembly GCF_028023285.1 of Balaenoptera ricei. Classification (NCBI taxonomy): domain Eukaryota; kingdom Metazoa; phylum Chordata; class Mammalia; order Artiodactyla; family Balaenopteridae; genus Balaenoptera; species Balaenoptera ricei. The sequence goes on along the minus strand of NC_082653.1, from coordinate 39,813,349 downwards.
AAAGAAGCCAGATAGAAAAGTGTACCCTGTGTGACTCTCCTTCTTCCTAAACAGGCTGGACTAATATACGGTGTTAGAAACCAGGATACTAGTAACCCTCGAGGGTAATGACTGAGAGGGAACACAGGAAATTTCCGGGCTCCTGATGATGTTCTACTTCTTGATGTGGGTGCTGGTTTTATAGGTGTGCACACTGAGTAAAAATTAATTGATGATTAATTATTAACTAATTAATTATGGTTTGTGCACTTTTCAGGGTATGTTTCATATATCTATAAAAACTCCCTCCTCAAAATTGGGTCTCTCTCATAACAAGAGGAAGTGGGGAAAACTGGTCAAAAAAATCTATGAGAAGATAAGCAAGTTCATTATGATCACTGTACCTAAAAAGATCTAAGAAGCAAAGGTGAGTCTGACTGCTATCCTTCAATATCTGCACCTTCTTTTTACCCCTTAGTTTTCAATGTTTCCTTTTGGACATAATTGAATCCAGTGGCTGATGCCAGTAATTGCATCAGCACTTGCTTGAATGTGGTCCTTTTATTGTCCTCTTTTATCATTTTTTTTCTTTTTATTTATTTAACATCTTTATTGGAGTATAATTGCTTTACAATGGTGTGTTAGTTTCTGCTTTATAACAAAGTGAATCAGTTATACATATACATATGTTCCCATATCTCTTCCCTCTTGTGTCTCCCTCCCTTCCACCCTCCCTATCCCACCCCTCTAGGTGGTCACAGAGCACAGAGCTGATCTCCCTGTGCTATGCGGCTGCTTCCCACTAGCTATCTATTTTACGTTTGGTAGTGTATATATGTCCATGCCACTCTCTCACTTTGTCCCAGCTTACCCTTCCCCCTCCCCATATACTCAAGTCCATTCTCTAGTAGCCCTCTTTTAATTGTTGGTGTGCCCCACGCCAGTGAAATGGACAATGCAGCATTTTGGCTAAAAGCCTCCCAGGTTATGAGTAAACAGGCTGCTCAGACAGGACATTGCAGTGACACAGCTCACCAGATTGTCCGGTTGGAATAGAAAGCCGAAGCTGAATGAATGACTTTGTTCTTCTCCAGAGAAGACCATTGTTCTCATGTAGGCATCTATTTAGTCACCAATCAGTCACAGAGCCACTACCCTACTCCAGGCCCTGTATTTCAATGTTGGCGACAGGAAAACAGCCACATGCAATCTCCGTCCTCATGGGACTGATGATCTAGCCAGGGGGTTAATGCATTTAACAAATATCTTAAATGATGGGCTATACCATAAGAGTGAATTATACAAAGGGCCTTGAAATAGAGAAAAATAAGTAATGGATCCTTTCTGGGGATCAAAAGGGACTTTGTTGAGAGGGGAACAATTGCACTTGATTACAAAGAATAAGGTGGAGCTTTGGAAGAGGAAAAAGAGGAAAGGGGAGTCCAGCGCGAGGGAACAGACTCTGAGAAATCATCGCTGTTAACGTGTACCTATGTGCCATGCTTAGGGGGAGCGGGGGAGAGGGGAGCTGAGGACAGCAAGGCAGTCCGGGCGGGATTACAAATGCATAGAAGATGCTGTTGGTGTCCCACCGAGACCCCTTTGCCTGGCCAGTGTGTTCTTCCTTCAGCTGCTGTGAGTGTTGGTTAATCTCTGCCACTTCTCCAGACAGTTTCCCCATTCTGTAGGAGCCACCTCATCCAGAAATGCCTGAGAGGTTACAGACCTCACCAGGGAAACCTGCAGCCAGTAGCGATCTGGGGGTGTTAAGAGACTGCTCCTTGTTTCACGATGAGGCAGCTCTGCGGTGCTGTTCATGCCTCAGAGCTCTTGTGGGATGGGGTGAGCCGAAACTCCAGCCCAGACCACATTCTTGCTTGGCCCCTCGAACCCATCCTGTCCTGCTTCCCTTACCTCCCTTCATCTGAGGACACACCTCACCAAATGACAGGCACAACAATCCCTGACTCTGCTTTTAGGGAGTCTCACGTAATACTTCAATTTTGATTCTGTAAATAATAGGGAGCCACTGAGCATTTTCAGTCAGTGGATAGACCCAATCAGAATTGCGTTTTGTAAAGTTAACACTGTCATAACTTTGACTGCAACTTTGAGAATAATTTCTCCTGTTTATCTTTAATGTATACTGCTTTTAAGCACTGTTCTAATATAACTTCTTGATACCCAATGTGTGTGTGTGATTCTGTTTCTGTGAGGAAAATGTGATTATGTGATTGCATCTGGGAAAATGGAAAGGGCGTTTTCTCTTCTGTGTGTTTATTATTTTATTGTAATTGTGCTCCAGAATTTTCCCCTTTATTTAATTGTTTTCTGATAATGGTTTTATCATGTTTCTGTAGCAGTAATTCTCATTTCCGTGTACTTTGTTTGAAAAACATTCTTATCCTATAGTTCATTATTTCACAATATTATTAGAATTAGAACTTTAATAATTGAATCACGGGTGAGAGAGGTGACGAGCTCTCATTGGTGAGCTTCTAGGGATCACTTGAATAATGTTATAAGGTTTCTTTCTTTTTCTTCCCTCCCTCTCTCCCTCTCTCTTTCTCTCTCCCTCTCTCTCTCTCTTTCTCCCTTTCTTTCTTTCTTTCTTCTTGGATAATTCAACATGTTAAATGTATAACAATTAGGTTTCTATCTTAGAATAATTGCCTTTTAAATTCTGTTTTATAAAAACTCACTCTTGCTAATTAGTTGACCTTTATAAATAAAATATGTATGTTTAATTTAACAGGTGCTGGGGTGATGTAAGTGTTTGCTGTAGAGTGTCACTGGAAATACAGTTGCCTTTCCAGAACTGTAATTCTAGTCTTGATTCTTGCTATGTGAGGAAGAGAAATTTATGTATTTATACAATTTTTTCTCAGTCACGGAGGAAAGGAATAAACCTTTTTTAAAAAATTAATTAATTAATTTATTTATTTATTTATTTTTGGCTGAGTTGGGTCTTTGTTGCTGCACGAGGGCTTTCTCTAGTTGCGGCGAGTGGGGGCTACTCTTTGTTGTAGTGGGCGGGCTTCTCATTTCAGTGGCTTCTCTTTTTGCAGAGCACGGGCTGTAGGCACGCGGGCTTCAGTAGTGTGGCACGTGGACTCAGTGGTTTTGGCTTATGGGCTCTAGAGCGCAGGCTCAGTAGTTGTGGCGCACGGGCTTAGTTGTTCCGTGGTATGTGATATCTTCCTGGACCAGGGCTTAAACCCGTGTCCCCTGCATTGGCAGGTGGATTCCTAACCACTGTGCCACCAGGGAAGCCCTAAAGCTTTTTTAAAGATATTAAATACATTAGAAAGACATTGAAAACTTCAAATGAAGAATTACTCTTATTAAAAATAAAGATGTTATGCTCTCCTTTTATCTTTACCTGAGGAAATACTTTTTAATCTGCAAGGCTAACTCACAATATCACTTCCTCTATGAGAAGAGGACTGAGGACCATAATATTCATTCCTGTTTTTCTAATCCAGAAGCCAACTCTTCCTCTGAACTCCTGTAATATTTAGTTCTGGCCTTCTTTAACTGCCTTTGAATGCCCTCTTGGATTATAAATACATAAATTTCAGTTAGCTATTACTGCATAACAAACTCCCCCAAACTCAGTGGCTTAAAATAACAAAAATGTATTATTGATCATAAGACGGTGGGTCAGCTGGGCTATCCTTCAGGTCTCCTGTGGGCTCACAGCTGTGTTTATGGTCAGCTGTAGACTGGGAGGTGGCCCTGCTCTTTGTTGCTGGGTCCTCATGCTTGGGGCTTAGCAGCCTTGAGGTGGTGCAGGGTAGCTTTGGCTGGGACAAGTGGGCTGGAACTGGCACATGGGCCCTCCTATTGCATTTTATTAGTGAAAGTAACTCTCGAGGCAGCCCAGGTGCGAGGAGCCAGAAAATGGCTCTGCCTCTTGATGGAAGGCATCGCAGAACCACGTTACAAAGCATGTGGTTCAGAGGAGGCTGAAGCACTGAGGGCTTTTTGTAGTGAATATATCACATATACACATGTTTGTATACATGTCTTCTCTCTCTCAGTCTAAAATCTTCTTGAAGATAAGGGAATATTTTTTCTTCTTGTATTCCAGCATTAACAGTGCTGTTCAGAATGAACCTCTGTTGGTTTTAAGATCATAGCACCTCTCCCTCTTTTCAACTGATAATAGCTCTATTTTTGTCCTTTGTCATCCTTATCCAGTGTGATCCTAGTGGGTTTCTGGGCTTCTCAATTGGGTGCCGTAACCCAAAAGCTGGTCGAGGGATCAGAATGAAACTAAGGCTGGGACAATGAGAGTCTTTCAGAAATTTGATCTGGAAGACCCATTTAAGGAGAGAATGTGGTTGAAGCTGAGCTCCTCGCCTTCTCGAAGCCTAGTTCTTTAAATCTTCCTTCAATTTTGAAGCCTCCCGGTAAATATCCTTTATCTTTGGAAAAACATCTGTCACAGGGACCTTACACACTGCCAACTCTCAAAAGTTTGTTGAATGACTGAATGAAGGCAAGAGTCCTTTGATCACCAACTATCTTCATCCTATAAGAGTATTTAGCATAAGCTCTCCTAGGGCATGGACACCTTTGGTTTGGTCTGCCCTACAGTCCTTTCTCCAAGAACTGCCCCCCTCACATGCTTAATGAGGAACCAACAAGTTACTGCAAGGGCACCTTAACTTGGGACCAAAGGATATTTGGTTGGGATAGCCAGCAAGTCCCTCAAATTTGTGAATGGGGATCCAAGACAGTCAGACAATCTAAAAACATAATATGTTAAATTGACAAGCTGTGAAGCATCTTTCCAGCCATATACAGAGATTTTTTCTGTGAGTGTATGAATTTGGGCAAGTCACTGAACCTCTCTAAGCTTCAATTTCCTCATCTCTAAAATAGACCACAATAGGTTTTCCAAGGCTGTTTAAAATATTACATGTGATCCTGAGTGTGAAGAACCTTCTATAATTCTTTGTAGTGTGAAGTTTAGTTCCCTCTTATTCTCCTGTGTGGCTCTCCTTTCATAAAATATCTGATTTGGGGGTTCCTGAATTCCTTTTACCACAGATCCCACACAAAACTCCTATTATGTGCCAGGTACTTTGTTAAGGTTCTTATTTAGTAGGAATAATACTGATTTCTTGTATACCACTAGATGAAGTGATTTGCATATATTGACTGATTCAGTTCTCATAGCAATATCCTGGATGGATACTTTTATCATTTACAGGGGAGGAAACCAACCCAAGACCCTGGCCTTCGATTCAGTTTCTTCCATCTCCTTCATCTTCAGTCCTTTGCTCAGTACTTTCTTAGTTTTGTGCCCTTTGGCTCAGAGCAAAAATGCTGATATTTCTGTGGCCCCCCAGGGGTAAAAGGATGAAGCTGCTCACAACTGGAGTTGACTGGGCTTTGGTGCTCTGCTTGGCTCACACCCCACCTAACACCCCCTTGTGGCTTAAAGTATCAAAATTTCAGTTGTCTATTTGCAAAGGTACACAGTTTGGGGTGATTTTAGAATGATTTTTTTAACAATAAAGTTTGGGGGAGAAAAATAGTTTTCTGAAAAAGACTCTCAGGTAACCAGAACACACAACCTTCCAAACTGTCCTTAGAAAATGGACAGAGGCAAAGTACAAAGCTGATCTCTAGTGTTATGGTATTTTATAAATTAAGGCTGATTCTACTTGTTAAATGACTTCTTCTTGCTGTCAACATGTTCCGTTGTGTCATTTTCTAACGTAATGATCAAACGCCTAGGTTTCTAGATTAGCAATAAACATAAAATTGTTTTAGAATCCATCCCCCACTTCCTCACCTACTTTTTCTTTTCTTTGCCAAGAGTCAGGATTCTCTTAAGAAGACAAAATGTCTTTTTTTAAATTTTTATTTTATATTGGAGTATAGTTGATTAACAATGTTGTGATAGTTTCAGGTGTACAGCAAAGTGATTCAGTTATACATATACATGTATCCTTTTTCAAAGTCTTTTTCCATTTAGGTTGTTACATAATATTGAGCAGAGGTCCCTGTGCTATACAGTAGGTCCTTGTTGGTTATCCATTTTAAATATAGCAGTGTGTACATGTCAATCCCAAACTCCCTATCTATCTCTTCCCCCGACTCTTCCCCTCTGGTAAACCATAAGTTCATTCTCTAAGTCTGTGAGTCTGTTTCTGTTTTCTAAATAAGTTCATTTCTATCGTTTCTTTTTAGATTCTACATGTAAGCGATATCATACGATATTTTGGCACATGAAAAAATGTTCAACATCGCTAATTGTTAGAGAACTGCAAATCAAAACTACAGTGAGATATCACCTCACACCAGTCAAAATGACTATCATCAAAAAATCCACAAACAATAAATGCTGGAGAGGGTGTGCAGAGAAGGGAACCTTCCTACACTGTTGGTGGGAATGTAAACTGGTACAGCCACTATGGAGAATAGTATGGAGGTTCCTTAAAAAACTAAAAATAGAGCTACCATATGATCCAGCAATCCCACTCCTGGGCATATATCCGGAGAGAAACATGGTCCAAAAGGGTACATGTACCCCAATGTTCATTGCAGCACTGTTTACAGTAGCCAAGACAAGAAAACAATCTATATGTCCATTGACAGAGGAATGGATAAAGAAGATGTGGTACATATATGCAATGGAATAATACTCAGCCATAGGAAGGATGAAATAATGCCATTTGCAGCAATATGGATGGACATAGAGATTGTCATGCTGAGTGAAGTAAGTCAGACAAAATGTTTTGATATGCAGATTCTGGAACTAAAGTGTTCTGCCCAGCATTTGTGGGGAGAGCACTTTTCCAGCATTTTTTATTCATAGTGCCTGTGAAAAAGAAACATGCTCACAGCCTCATTACTGAAGAAAAGGACTGTGTTTTAAAATATGTGAATAATTAACTATACAAGGAAATTCTAATGGGAGGGAACAGCAATAGATCTCTATGTGATCAGAGGCACCTCTAGCAAACCATTCACTGAACAAGGGAGGAGGGAATATGGCTGTTGGTAAATATTAAGAATTGACGCAAAGCTACAAGGAGGGAAGATCAGAAACTTTCTCAGGAAGACCTACTGTGTGATAGTCACTATGCTCCCCTAAATTTCACAATAAACTTGAGTGGTGTTTATTATGACCCCCACGTCAGAGATGCTGTTGGTTCCCTTGCTTCAAGGCGGGACCAACTCTGGTGTAGTTCCAGCACCAGAACTGCCCATGGTATCGGACTGAAGCTTGACTTCAGCTGAAACCCCAGCCTTTCTTAGCTCCTTTCCCTGCCCTATCCTGCTTTCCCCACACCCTTTCTCCTGAGAGCACTCTCAATAAATCACTTACACAAAATTCTCCATCTCAGCCTCTGCTTCTTGGGAACCTGACTCAAGATGCTCCACTTTATTGATGAAATGAGGGGATCTCAGAGAGGTTAGAAACTGGGTGAGCATAACCCAGCTCATATATGGAAGAACTGGGATTCAAATCTCAGCTTTTCTAACTTTACCAAGCGATTTCTTAATCGCATTTTTATGCAGAGTCGGTAGCTGAGATACTTTAAATACTCTTCTGTCTCTCTGCACTTCAGTACCAACACCATGCTGGTGACCATTTGCTGGTGACCATGGATCAAGTCTTAAACCTGCATAGCTGGTTCCAGGTTGTCAATATCTCTACTTGGATGTCCAGGACGTCTCAAACTTAACATATCAAGCACTGAATACCTTATTTCCCCCCAAAGCTGTCCTTTTTGTAGCTCGCTCCAACTCAGTGGATGGCAACTCCATCCTTCTGGTCGTCCTGACCAGAACCCTTGGAGGCACCCTTGATTGCTGTTGTTCTCTCACACGCTCCTTCCAATCAATCAGAGAATCAGTCTTGTTTTATCTACATTCAAAAAGTAGTCAGAATCCTACCAATTTCGCTCAACCTGCACCATTACCACCATGATCTGAGCTGCTGTTATCTCTTGTCTGGGTTGGTGCCAAGCCTGTTAACTGGCCTTGCCCCAGTCTTGCCTCCATACAGCTAATTAGATCCCTCTGCTGGTTTTCATTTCCTTCAGAGTAAAAGGCAAGGCTTCAATAGGTCTATGAGACCCTGTGTCCTGTGCCGCACCCCACCTCCCATTACCTCTCTGATCTCTCTCCTACTCCTCTCTTCCCTCTCTCAACCCTCCCCTGACACAATGGCCACGTTCCTCGAATGCACTAGCCATGCTTCTGTGATAGGGCCTTTGCCCTGGCTGTTCCTTCTGCTTGGGACACTATTTCCCAAGATGTTTACATGGCTCCCTCTCTCACCTTCTTGGAGTTTTTGCTCAAATATCACCTTTTTATTTAAAGTTGCACCCCAACCCTAATAACAATTGATATCCTGTATCTTACTTTTATTTTAAAAAAATTGTCACACTTACCTTCTTCCAATATACAATGATAGTGATTATTAATTAATTAATTTATTTATGTTTTCTTCTCCTTCTCACCCCATTAGAATGTAGCCACATGAGGGGAGAGATCTTTGTTTTTGATCACGGATGTATCCCATGTGCCTAGTAGCACTCAGTAAATACACATTGAGTGAACAAATGAATGAATAAATGAATAAAACTTAACGGTTTCAGTTTGGGCATCTGTCTTTTGATCAAAACGGGAGCTGTACACAATGATATTTTGGAGCTGAATGACTTATGGAGCCACGAGTAAAGCTTTTCTGAGTGGTTTCATGATCAAATTCACTGGAATAGAGATTGCACACATGCAAGCATACACATGCACACACATGACTTTTGTCCCTGTTATCAGATTGTTCTCTTTGTCCTTTTACATGAGACTTTCTCTTTAAGGCACGTACTTCATCACTGAGGCATTGAAGAACCTCATCACTTGTCAATCAAGGACTTTGGCAAATTCTCTATTGTGTGATTAGCAACTAAACAAGAGCTCAGTAGAAAATGAGTTATTTATGAAATTTCAAATGAAATATTTCAGATTGTCTATTTTAAGATGAGTTAACCATCAGTTGTTTCTTTTTTTTCTTCTACGTTAGCATTTTCCACTCTGTCAAAGGACACATTAGCCATCCTATATAAAATGGGGATACTTCATGGGTTCATGGGGTGCTACAAAATCCATATTCCCACAGGATTAAAATGTTAATAGTCTATTTACATTTTGCTTGCTCATAAGTTTAATCCCAAGTTTCCAAGGAAGGAATTATAACAAACCTCTTCAAATCGCATAAGAAAACATGTAAGTATATGTACTCATAAAAAAGAACTGGAGGGAAACATCTCAAAATATTACTCTGTTCTCTCCAAGAGGCAGGACTCTGGGGAATTGATATCCATGTCCTGTACACACCTCTTCTGAGGGTTTCTACAGGCTCTGGAACACTTTGGGTCTGGTTGAACAAAAGTTTCAGTCCCTTTCTCATGTCCTTCCTCAAATTGTAAAATTAGGATGCTGCCTAATATTGTTTCATCTTAAAGAAGGAAGTAACAACCCAAATATTTTTAAAATATCCCTTTCTGTATACTCATTATCCTTCAGTTATATATATTTTTTTCAACCACTTATATAGCTGTGAAGTTTGGTCTTTTATACATTTCCAAAAGGCCATGTTTTACAAGTGACACAATTGTCTTTTGTGTTTTTTTTTTAACAACTTTATTGGAGTATAATAGCTTTACAATGGTGTGTTAGTTTCTAGTTTCTGCTTTATAACAAAGTGAATCAGTTATACATATACATATGTCTCCATATCTCTTCCCTCTTGTGTCTGCCTCCCTCCCACCCTCCCTATCCCACCGCTCTAGGTGGTCACAAAGCACTGAGCTGATCTCCCTGTGCTATGTGGCTGCTTCCCACTAGCTATCTATTTTACATTTGGTAGTGTATATATGTCCATGCCACTCTCTCACTTTGTCCCAGCTTACCCTTCCCCCTCCCCATATCCTCAAGTTCATTCTCTAGTAGGTCTGCATCTTTATTCCCATCTTGCCCCTAGGTTCTTCTGACCATTTTTTCTTTCCTTTTTTTTTTAGATTCCGTATATATGTGTTAGCATATGGTATTTGTTTTTCTCTTTCTGACTTACTTCACTCTGTATGACAGACTCTAACTCCATCCACCTCACTACAAATACCTCCATTTCATTTCTTTTTATGGCTGAGTAATATTCCATTGTATATATGTGCCACATCTTCTTTATCCATTCATCCGATGATGGACACTTAGGTTGCTTCCATGTCCTGGCTATTGTACATAGAGCTGCAATGAACATTTTGGTACATGACTCTTTTTGAATTATGGTTTTCTCAGGGTATATGCCCAGTAGTGGGATTGCTGGGTCGTATGGTAGTTCTATTTTCAGCTTTTTAAGGAACCTCCATACTGTTCTCCATAGTGGCTGTGTCAATTTACATTCCCACCAACAGTGCAAGAGGGTTCCCTTTTCTCCACACCCTCTCTGGCATTTACACAATTGTTCTTTTGGATGGTACAAGCTCTGATCTGACTACTGTTGGAGGGTTATAAAGTCTTGGTATCCTCAACACTCTGTGACAAATTGTGAGTGGCCTCTTGGTGATCGACAGTGATGACTGTCCGCATGAAGATGAAATTCCCATCTGTTGCAAGTACGGTATTGAATCTGGAGCTTAATGTGTTCCTGGCTCCTCAGGCGATCAGTATTTGCCCCCAAATAGCTTTGTGGAAAATAAGTGATCATTGACAGTTAGAGGTCATGTCCCATAAATATTAAAAGTTCTGGGCCGCAGGCATGTTTCAAAGTAGAGCCTGGAACTGCTCAGTTATTGGTAGCATCTTTCAAACTGCCAACAGCAGGCCTTTCAAACTAAGCAAAGTTTAAGACAAATAAGGTAGTTTCCTTTTTGACATCACTTTTTGTGGATGAAGCATTTTGCAAATTCAGAGCCTTCCATCTGTATCCCATAGGAACGCAATGTGGGTGACCTTGAAAATATTGCTGACCTTGCCATTTAAGGAGAGAAGATCCCTCCATTCCCCCACCCGCAATACTCTGCGAAAATAACCAATGGCTTCAGCAAGAAATGATGTTAACTAGACAGGGTTAATGACAGAAGGGGTAGAGAGCATTCACTATAATTGTTAATAATGAAAGTTTTGAGAAAAGAGATGTACACGTATTCTGAAGTGGCTTGCAAATCAAAACCTGTCCGGATTTTTGTGTTTTGTTGAAAGGAAAACATAAACTGTGAGGACCCATTATGTTGAGCTACATTTAGAAACAATCAACTTGAAAAGAGAAGTTTATTCCTTGTATGTAACCTGGAATTCTTCCCATCTGAAACAGGTGCAGAGAAGGCTCCATCTCGTGAGATGCATAAACATAATAAATTTCTTGAGGGCATTTTTTTCCCTCTCAGATACTTGTTTTTGTTCAAGATTGTTCCATCGTCAATTAAATGCTAACTTCACTTCCATTCTTTTCTGCAAGGAAGTGCTTATTCATTAACTGGAAAGAAAAGGAAAGAACCCACAGCTGCCCAAGGGGTTAAACTAAACACTTTCTGTTTTCAACATCATCTGCCAAAAATAATGCCTGACATTATAAGAAGAAAAAGATAAATACACTTGGAGATTTAAGAAAAATCAATTCATTTTATCATTGCATTATTTTTATGAGAAAAAAAAAAGCCAAAGAACTGTTTGCATTATGTGTGCAAATCACAACCAAACATATTAAAATACAGAAGGCTTTTTTATCTCAGTTCCTGAGTTCTGCTTTTGCCAAAAGTTAGTTTCTCCTCAAAGATGTGTAAAGACCTTGGGTTTCTAGAAAACTCTTTAGTGAATGTGTCACTATCCTTAACAGGATTCTGATGGTTCTCTAAAAGTTATGACTACTTCCCTAAATTACTATTTGTACTTTTGTAAGAACATAGTTTATTCATTAAAAAGATGTGCTTTCAAATTCTTGATCAACAACTTCCTTCTTTTTTTGTAACTTAAGAAACAAAGGAAAAACAGTTTTGAAATTTATTAAAATATAGATTTTTTTAATATATATTGGAGCTATGGCTACTTAATATCGATTACATTCATTTATTAAGTATATTGATTGTATTACTTTTGTATTAATTAATTGATGCTGATTGAGTACAGGATTCTACCACAAAATAAAAATTAAAACTTGTGAAAGTCACTCGTTTATGATTAATTGGTCAGCAGGTTGTTCAATGCTAGGAGGGTATCTCACTTCAAAAAAAATTGCTAATTCTATCTTCTTCCTCAACTGTTTCAGTGGCAAGGAATTATTCCTTACAGTTCAACTTGATTTTTTCTCTTCTTTGGTCCTTAGAACATGGAATTGATCTGGTCACAACATCTGCAGGATAACACTAATAAAATTGTTCCTAGGACAGAAATTGATTAGTCTTTTATTTGCCTTCTTCCATGACTCTTTAAAAACTTCTTCCCTTTTCATAGAATGCTGTATCCCAATGTTACCATATTTCCAAATTCTTCTCATCCTCCAGTTCTAGCTTAAAGCCACTTTCCCCCAGCAGCTTCTCTCAGATATCCAGTCCTTCCCCCACGCCAAAGTGATTTTGCTCACCTTCATTGTTATAACCCAGAACTTTAAAAATGTTTTTTGCATACCTCTAATTTTCTCCCATAATTTTTGACTGTATTTCATTATACATATGCTTTTAATATATTGCTTACTTTTGGAAGGCACAGCACATGTTTCATGCATTTTTGTATTCTCCATTCCATTCAGCAAAGTTCATCGTGTAAAGGAAGCCCTCTGTTCACGTGCTGCTTTTATTTTATGTATACCAACACACTGGGGGTAAGGGCAGGTTAGATGTCAAGTTTTTCAGTGAAGATGGTAATATTTAATATAGGCTTCATATTCATTTCTCAGATTAAAGAAGATTAAAGAAGATTAAAGAAGAGAGACACAAAAGTTATGGTGACATAAAGAAAGTTCAGGATACACAGAGGAAAAAAAAGGAAACTCCTCAGTGCTGTAAATATCAATCATGTTTTTTTTTGTTTGAAATTTCCTACTCCATAGTAACAGGAAAAGGACTAGAACCCAGAGTCCTTTAAAGATAGCATCGTTTCCCGGTAAATACGAAAATGTACTCTCAACTTCTTTGGAATGGTTTTTAATGAATAATGAATGCCCTTGAAAGGATATGCTGCAGTTTGTCTTAAGCAAAGCTAAAACATAAATAAAAACAAATGCATTGTATTCCCTCTGTACCTCTGGTTTTTTTTGGTCTTTGTTTTTTTGTTCTTATGTTAGGAGAAAGGGAGATATGGAATGTTGGTAATTGTTTGTAAAATTAGCGCACATTCCTCCCATTAACATGGAAAATATCTGACCCACAGTTGCCCCAGTCTGTTCATGGCTGTGGATACACTATGGATAAAAGTATCTCTTCTTCCACAGCCTCCTGGCTGCAGGGGACAAAACTCTGGGTAAGCAAAGTTGGATGGTTTTCAAAACTGTCATCCTTAGTAGATTTACAGACACAAAGAGACTGTCATTAAATTTAGTCAGTGACCCTGAGCTTGGAATAATCTCAAACTGGCATTCTCAGCTGGGGGTGGGGGCGTGGGATGAAAGTCTAAGGAGCAATTAGGGGCAAATAACAAAATTAGATTCCGACACACGGGGTGAGAGGTGAGTGGAAGAGAATTGAAATGCTGATTGGGTGATGATAGGTAATTTAGATCTCACTAAAGAATGCTTTCTTCTTTGCTGAGCAGTACTACAGTTACTCAGCAGGGTCAGCTGCTGGCAACATTATTATAATGAGCCCTTCTGGAACTTGGGCATCCATAAAAATCACCTGAGGATCCTGTCAAATGCAGATCTGAGGTGGCAGGTCTGGGCTGGGGCCTGAGATTCCACATTTTTTCTTTTCTTTCTCTTTTGTTTTTCAAATTGCTGATTTATTTCTTTTTTAAATTCTATTTATTTATTTATTTTAAAACAACATGGTTATATTTTAATACACAACCCAGATACAAAACACCATGATAAATTAATGGCAATAAAATATGGTATTTCATTTGTATTGCATGACAAATGGTTATCCTTTGTCATAAATGATTTCTTCGAAACCAGTAACAGACATTGATATACCAAGGGAAATGAAAAAAAAAAAGAAGAAAATGAAATAACACAAGTGACTAGTAAGGATTAAGCATATATGAAGATGACTGAGCTGAACAATAACAGAAGAAAAGCAATTTCTTTGTAGTATATTACCAAAGATTAAACATCTAACATTTGTACAGTTTTAGGAACAGACCCGCATAAACACGGGGGAACAAGATTAATAAGGTCCCATCTATATACTAGGGGAAAATCTAGTTTGTACTCAAACTATAAATTTTGGATATCTTTAGTCCTAGACGTTCCAATTCATTGGAATTATTTCAACAAATTAGTTGGATAAATTTACAATTTATATATAAACCAAGTTTACTGCATATTTTTCTTTTTTTTAAAATTGAAGAATAGTGGAGTTACAATATATTAGTTTCAGGTGTACAACACAGTAATTTGATATTTTTATAGACTATACTCCATACATAGTTATTATAAAATATTGGCTATATTCCCTGTGCTGTACATTACATCCTTGTAACTTATTTATTTTATAACTAGTACTTTGTACCACTCAGACCTCTTTACCTACTTGCCTGTCCCCTCACCCCTCTCCCCTCTGGTAACCACTAGTTTGTCTGAGATTCCACATTTTAACTGACTCTCAGGTGATGCTAATGCTACGGGTCCTCAAAACACTCTGATCAGAATAACAAAGGTCTACATTTGCACTATCTAATACAGCATTTGATGGCTACATGTAGATATTGAACACTGAATTGAGATGTGCTGTAAGTGTAAAATACACTCCAGATATTTTTTAATTGAAATACAATTTAAATACCACAAAATTACCCCATTTAAAGTATACAATTCAGCAGTTTTCAGTATACTCACATGGTTGTATAACCATCACCACTGCCTAACTCCAGAACATTTTCATCCCCACAAAAAGAAACTCAGTATACTTTAGCTATCATCCCCCTCCTATTCCCACTTCCTCCCAGACCCTGGCAACCTACTTTCTAGGTTTTCTTTTTAAAGCAAGAAAGAATATCTACTTCCTTTCTTTATGGATTTGCCTATTCTGGATATTTCATATAAATGGAATCACACAATAGATGACATTTTGAATCTGGCTCCTTTCTTGTACACCACTGTGTTCAAGGTTCATCCATGTTGTAGCAAGTATCTGCACTTCATTATTTTTAATGGCTAAATAGTATTCCATCATGAGGATACACCACATTTCATCCATCCATTCATTTGTTGATGGACATTTGGATTGTGTCCATTTTTTGGCAATTATGAATAATGCTACCATGAACATTCTTATACAAGTTCTTGTATGAATATATGTTTTCAATTCTCTTGAGTATACACCTAGGAATGGAATTGTTGGGTCATATGGCAACTCTGTTTCAACTTTTACAGAATTGTCAAAATTGCTTTTCAAAGTGGCTGGACCATTTTTACATTCCTTCCAGCAATTCATGAAGTTTACAATTTCTCTACATCCTTGCTAACACTTGAACCAATATAAAAATATTATTATTAACTAAAGTCTATACTTCATTCAGATTTCCTTGGTTTTGGCCTAATGCCTTTTTTTTTGTTGTTGTTCCAGGATCCCATTCAGGATACCACATTGCATTTGGTTGCCATATCTCTTCAGGCTTCTCTTGACTATGACAGTTTCTCAAAATGTCCTTGTTTTTGATGACCTTGGCAGTTTGAGGAGTATTGGTCACCTATATTGTAAGATGCCCTTCTATTGGGATTTGTGTAATAATCTTCTGAAATGAGGCTGGAGTTACGGGTTTTGGGAAGAAAGATTATAGGTAAAGATCATCACATCAAGGGTGCATACTATCAACAAGGTTTATCACTTTTGATGTTGACCTTGATCAATTGGCTGAAGCAGTGTTTTTCAAGGTAAAGTTATTCCTTTAAAAAAATTATGTGTGTAAGGATTCATGGATATTTATTTATACTTTGGGTTATAATCCAACACTATTTTATTTTGTTTTGATCAAATTATTCCAGGTTTGACCATTGAGAACACTTCCAGTTTGACATACTCCAATCATTGTGAGGTTTGTTGTTGTTTTGAGCACTTTATCTTCTGCCACTACAAGATGTCTAGGCTCATCTTGTATATTTCCTTTCTTAGTTGTAGAATCAGCCACTTCTAGGATCCCTGAATCCTTTTATTGGATAATGTTATTCCAAAACAAGATTTAGGCATTATTAGGTTATTTGAGATCTTTCTTGTTTCTTAATGTAGGCATTTATTGCTCTGAACTTCCCTCTTGGAACAGCTTTTGCTGCATCCCATAAGTTTGGTATATTGTATTTCCATTTTTATTTCTCTCTAGATATTTTTATTTCTCTTTTGATTTATTCCATTGGTTGTTCAGTATTATGTTGCTTTATCTCCACCTGTTTGTGAATTTTCCAGTTTTATTCTTGTAATGGATTCCTAGCTTCATACTATTGTGGTCATAAAAGGTGCTTGATAAGATTTCAGTCTTCTTAAATTTGTTGAGACTTGTTTTGTGATCCAACATATGATCTATCCTTGAGAATGTTCTATGTGAGCTTGAGAAGAATGTGTATTCTGTTGCTTTTGGATGGACTATTCTGTAAATGTCTGTTAAGTCCATTTGGTCTAACATGAAGTTTAAGTCTAATGACTCTTCATTGATTTTCTGTCTGGATGGTCTATCCATTGATGAAAGTAGGAATTGAAGTCCCCAACTGTTATTGTATTGCTGTCTATTTCTCCCTTTAGGTCTGTTAATATTTGCTTTGTATATTTAGGTGCTCCTATGTTGGGTACATAAATATTATATTTACAAAATTATATCCTTTTTTTGGATTGACCCCTTTAGGAGTGTGTATTTTATTCCAAGTGTGATGGGAAGCTGATGGCAGATTGTATTTTCCAAAGTTGGCAGCAACCATATCACCTATCTCATGTGCTCTTCCAGAATGTGAACTTGTCATACTCCCATCAAGAGGTGGAGTCAAATTTCCCATCCCTTGATTCTGGACTGGCTTTGACTACTTCAATGAATAGAGTATGGAGGAAGTGATGCAGTATGATTTCTATGGCTGAGTAATAAAAGGCCATACCCACTCTACCTTGCTGTGGGAGTGCTTGTGCAAGCATCCCTGAGGCCACTGTACTAAGGAAGCCAAACTACACGGAGTGATCATGAGCAAGTGCTTTGGTCAGCAATCCTAGTCTTGATGCCATATGTTCAAGTGAGTGAATGAGTCTTCTGATAATTCCAGCCACCAGACATCAAATCACCCCAGCCTTTGAGTTTTTCCAGTTCAATACATCATGAAAACAGACAGTCTACCCCCTCTGTGTCCTGTCTGAATTTCTGATGCACAGAAATTTGAGCATACTAAAATGGTTGCTTTAAGCCACTAGGTTTGGGGATAATTTGTTATGTAGCAATAGCAACTGGAACAGGGCTGTTGGGGTCTTTTGGCTTGGAAAGTGATATGATTGTATTTGTATTTTAAGAAGATCACTCTGACTATGGAGATCAGACTATAGCAAAGCAAAAGTGGAAATGGGGAGTCAAGGTAAGAGGCTGCTGTTTTTGCACAGGAGAGAGATGATGGTAGCGTGGGTAGTATGACATTGGCATGAGAGAGAAGACATGGAGCTGGAGCCATCAAGACTTGCAGATTAAAAAAAAAAAAAAGACTTGCAGATGGGTCAGTCAAGGGGCACAAGAGAAAGAGAGGATTCAAGATGAGTAGGGGTTCTGGACTGAGAAACTGGGTGATAGCAGAGATGAAGAGAATGGAGGGAGGAAGAGATTTTGAACATTTTTAAGGTTATGGTAATTTTGAGGCATTCCAGTGAAGATGGCAGTGTTCAGAGATATTTGTATGTTCCTGCAGTTTAGGGTAAAGGTGGAACTGGAAAAATAAAATTGAAATATTCAAACATAAATGATACTTAAAGCCATATGCTTGGATGGCATAATTTAAGGAATAACTATAGTTAGAAAAAAAAGATGTCCTTAGACTGAGCCCTCAGATGCTTCAACATGAAGAGGAGGCGTAGACACCATGGAAATAACAAAGTAGGAGGAAAACCAGGCAATTGCAATATCCCAGAAACTATGTGAAGAAAATGATTTACAGAGCACTGATTCATGGGGTGATTCAAGTACTGCTCATTGATCCATCGAGTTTAGGAATGAGAATTGACCATTGTATTTGGCAACCTGCAAGTCATGGGTGATGTTGACAAGGGTCATTTAGTGAATTGGCAGAGATCAGTGTCTGAACAAGAGAGAGGAAATAGAGATAAGAAGGATAGGTCACCTTCTGAGGTGATTTACTGTAAAAGGGCAAAGAGAAATGATAGTGTAGTTGAAGAGAGGTATGGAGTTAAAGAAGATGTCATTGATATTGAGAGATGATGTAGCATGTTACAGAATGTTTGTATGCTACTAAGAATGATTTAATAGAAAGGGAGAAGATTGATGATGCAGGAAAGAGACCATTATTTGGAAGAACTAAATCCTTGTGTGGGCAAGTGGTGATTCAATTCAGCATCCATGTAGGCACAGAGAAGGAAACATCTTCCAGTAGGGGAGGCAGAGCACACAGGATCTGAGCAGAAAGATTGGTAAATTGGATGTTAGAGAAGATGGGAGTTCTCTTTGATTATTTTTATTTTCTCAGTGAAATAGGAAGTCACCCACTAATAGGGAGGAGGGGTCTAGCTGCTGGGGATGGGAGAACTGAGATGTAAGTTATCTCAAAAAAAAAAAAAATAGAGCAAATTGACCAGGGAACTGTAAAATTTCTGGGAATTGCTTAGGTAGCAGTTGAGGTCAGTGGTCATGAATATAAGATGAGATCATTCATAAGGGTGTGGAGTTTTTCTTCAGCCATGTACAGCTATTTGAGAGTGGGTTCCATGAATTTAAAGAGGAGTTGGAGTTTTGTTTGGTGATTTCAATAGAGAGAGAGAGATAATGGAGTTGAGATGATGTGGGTTGAATTATTGTTCCAGTTTTCACTTCCTCCAGTAAATAGGATTATACATCTACACCCCTTGCCATGTGACTCGCAGTACCTGCCATTAACCATTGTCTCATTGACCTTGGGCCCAGCCATGTAACTTGCTTTGGCCAATAGAGTACAAGCAGTTGTCATATAAGCCATGACTTGAAACATGCTTGTATGATTTGGCTGGTTCTGTTGAGTTCTTGCCATCACCATGAGAAAAACCTGCTCCAGGCAACTGCATGTCCCAGAGTGAGGTCATGCGGACTAGATCCGAAGCAAGCTTGCAGCTTGATACAGAGCTGCCCCAGATGCCCTGCAGATGCACAATTCAGAAATAAATCCCTCTTTTTATCAGCCATAGAGATTTTGGATCATTTGTAGCATTATTTCAGCAGAATTCTGATTAATACATGAGAGTATGATCCCGCATATGATAATATGAGGGTGTCATCATAATGATGAATCGATTCTAATCCAAAGGAGGAGGAAAGCGAAGCTATAAAGGAGGAAATAGACAGTGACAAGGTGGCTGAGTCAATGAGTCGGAAGTCACATTACAGAGGGAGTCAGGCTACTAGAAGGTGTGAGCTAGAAAGATGGGGGGAGTGGTGAAAGACTGGGATACTTGAACTTGAGATTTGGAGGGGGCAAAGTTACTGGTAGTGTCAAGGAAATGACAGGGTCCAGAGATGGCCATGGTAATGTGTGGCTAAAGTAGGAGAGAAGACAAGGGGAAATGCCTCTTCTTTCCACCTTCACTCTCTCGTCTGCTAACTTTCAGGATTTACATTTTTTTTCTTATACCCTTGTCAAAGAAAATGCCCTCAGGACAGAATCTGAAGATCAGGTATTATTATTGTTGTTGTTGTTATTCTATTATTAATAGAATTAATAATAAATTGTCAATTACTTATTAACATATATTGACCATTTACTGTGCATCAGGCATTGTGCTTATTGCTTTACTTAACCTACCTCATTTAAGCCTCACAGCAACTCTGAGGTGGGAAATTCGTATTGCTCTCATTTTACAACTGAGGAAACTGAGACTTTGGAGACTTCAATCACTTCTCCAGGGCCACTTACAGGGCATGGGTTGAACGAGGATTCAGGTCTGGATTCCAGGCTGTGAGTCCTGAGTGATTCATTTATCCAGCCTGTGGCTTGTTGCTCAGGGGTGGTCTTTGGGTGATTCTAAACAAGTTGGGGGCATTAGTAGCCCTGGAGGGGCTACACAACAGATGCCTAAAACAATATATGGTTCGCATGAGTTAAGAGTTACGCAGGGATCTCCTTAAGTCCTCAAATCAGGCATATAATTAAAACTCAATGGGGAGTTAAGAGACAAAATTGAGACTCACAGGCCTACGCAGTTAGTACTTCCCTGAGAATGAGATTAAGTATAGAAAGGTGGAGAGGGGCTGCAAAGATGGTGGAGTAGAAAGACTCCGGTTAAAATTAAAATGTCCCAATGCCCAAGTCGCACTCTGGACTGATCAAATTTGGCTTACTGAGGCTGTGGCCAAATATCAGTATTTCCAAACTCACCATAGGATCTCACTGGGCCATCAAAGTTGACAATCGCTGGTTTAAGAGAAGCAGGTCCTAATATTTGCTGGTTCTACCTAAGATGTCATTGCATTTCTGTGATGTGGGATTTGGGATGCAGGAAGTAGCAGGTGCTATAGGAACATTGATGTCAGAAGACCTGGAATGCCAACAATGGCCCCTTTCCTCTTTCCACGCTGTTTGCTAGAGCAAAGCTGTCATGTAACTGGCTATTTATTCCATTTGATCTTGCCGCTCTCTTCTCACTTGTTTTTGCCGTTTTCCTCCAGTTTCTGCATCTAGCTTTCACTTGATTTGCATCCAGTTCTGCCTCTGCTGAAATGAGCTTATTTGGCTGCTTAGTAGATAAGGCAATTACTCCTGAGAATTCCATTTGAAAGCAGAATGAAATCTTCATGATTTTCACTATCCCAAGATGCATTCATCCTAATGGAGGTGACTAGGTCACTTGGGCTGAATTGGAGAAGCATTCTTGGCTTTGTGTTCTGAGTCCTTCAAAACCACCTTGCAGTTACTGACTCTCTTCAGTCAGTGCTGGCTGTTGGGAGTTGACACGGAGTCTTGAGCAAAAAGGGAACAAAAGCCAGCCTCTGCCATTAGTATTCTCAGGCATTTGTCCAAGGGAAGCTGGAAGGGAGAACCTGTATTTATAACCTGTGAGAAGGGTATCATAAGCTTGGGTGGTAGGAAAACACTTAAATATCAGGGAATCTGTTTCTTTGCTGCACTGGTCTTTACTTAACCCTTTATGGGCCTCGGGTAGATTGATTGCAAAAACTTGCTGAAATGATTCACCCCTCCCTGGAGCCACATCACCTGCAAGACTAGGTAGCTCCTCCCACACAGAAATGGAGTCAATTTCCCCACCCCTTGAATCTAGATGGGCCGTGTTACCTGCTGTGACCAATAGAATCCAGAGGATGTGACGTTGTGTCAGTTCTGAACTGTCTCTCAGGAGGCCTTATACTCTTCTGCTCTCCTGTCTTAGAACCCCAAGCTGCCTGCTGGAGCAAGAAACCACAGGGCAGAAAGCCCAGTTGTCCCAGCTCCAGCCCTTCTGGAGCATCCAGCCTGTCTCCCACAAACATGTGAGAGGGCCTAGCTATGAGAGCAGAGTACCTCCTTGACCCGGTATGAATGTGTGCATCCGGCCAAGACCAGAAAAGCCGCCCAGTTGGCCCATAGACTCATAAGCAGTCATTCTTATTATTCTAAGTCATGGAGTTAGGGGTTGTTTGTTACACAGCAATAGTTATTTGATAATGGCCTCAATGATTTTATCTTTGAAGAAAGGATTGGTGGGCTGATTTTTACAATAATACAATACAGTAATAAAAATATAATACAATATTAATAATAATACAATAATAATAGTACAATAATAAATAAATACAATAATCACCTGTAGATGTCAGTCTAGTGACTCTGGATCCACTGAAGCAGGCTGGCTGGGCCCCAAATTCTACGCTCCTGTAAATTTCACAAGTGGCTCTGAAGCACAGCTAGAACGAAAGAAGTCTTAGAAGGTTTCTTTTTCTGGCACTAAAAGTGTATGATTCTCCCATAGCAGGCCCCATTTTAGGGTTGTAATTCACCATAAGAAGTAAATGCCCAGATAAAGTCAGAATCCCATGAGGCCATCCCAAGAATGAAAGGACCCAGACTCTAGTGAAACTCTGAGAAGACAGTAACCCCTGGGCCTTGAACATGTTTATCGGCCTCTTCTCTTCTCTGTCTTGACCAGACATTATTTTCTTGCAGGAAACAGAAACTCACTGAATAAGTCATGGAATTTCTTACATGGTTTAAGGAATTCTCTCAGAATATATGACAGAAAATACAGCCTAGGTTTTCCAGGCTTGGACTTGGAAATGAGAGCATCAGGAGCCAAAGATGTCTTGTTTGCTCTTACACACTTTCTCTTTTACCTTTTCTGTCTCCCCACAAGAGCTCCCTGATCCCCCTGTGTATGTCTTTTATTCTCCTTCCCTCCTTCTCACAGACTGCCTTTCTCTAATTGCTCAGTAGGCTACATACGCTCCCTAAAGAGAGGAGATTCAGTCTTGGAATTTACCTGACCTTCTGGTTGCAGACAGCTTAATGTCATTGTGTCCTAATTACAAACTGCCAGGAGGAGGACTATGGTCCAGTTCGAATCCAAGGTCCAAAGCCGGTCAAACCCCCATGAAAGGGAGAGTTCTAAAGGGCTTCCCTTTTTGGGTCTGAGAATAGGTTCACAAAAAATAAAGTGTGGAATTTGGAGGGAAATATTCCTCAATGTAATAAGTTACTTTTATAGGATAATTTATTATATTTACATTGGTTCATCAGGTCAACACATATAAAAATGAGGGTGTGGAGAAAAGGGAACACTCTTGCACTGTTGGTGGGAATGTAATTTGATACAGCCACTATGGAGAACAATATGGAGGTTCCTTAAAAAACTAAAAATAGAACTACCACGTGACCCAGCAATCCCACTACTGAGCATATACCCATAGAAAACCATAATTCAAAAAGACACATGCACGCCATTGTTCACTTCAGCACTATTTACAATAGCCAGAACATGTAAACAACCTAAATGTCCATCAACAGACAAATGGATAAAGATGTGGTACATATATACAATGGAATATTACTCAGACATAAAAAGGAATGAAATTGAGTCATTTGTAGAGACATGGATGGACCTATAGTCTGTCATACAGAGTGAAGTAAGTCAAAAGAGAAAAAATATCATATATTAATGCATATATGTGGAATCTGAAAAAATTGGTATAGACAATCTTATTTACAAAGCAGAAATAGAGACACAGATGTAGAGAACAAATGTATGGATACCAAGGGGGAAAGAGGGGATAGGATGAATTGGGAGATTGGGATTGACATATATACACTATTGATACTATATATAAAATAGATAAGTAATGAGAACCTACTGTATAGCACAGGGAACTCTACTCAATGCTCTGTGGTGACCTAAATGGGAAGGAAATCCAGAAAAGAAGGGTATATGTATATGTATAGCTGATTCATTTTGTTGTACAGTAGAAACTAACACAACATTATAAAGCAACTATACTCCAATAAAAATTTTTAAAAAATGCATTGACCAAATTTCTGAAATACTTAAAATTTGTTTATACCAAATCACTATTACATACTATCATATGCATATATTTTTGCAGTTTTCATTATAATTCACGTTTTTGTCAAAGAGGGAAATACTATTTACCTTGAATGTGTAAGTAGTGCCCCTCAGTTGTCATAATACAAATCTAACACTTGCTTTACACCTTTTTGGCACAGACATGAATTTATGCTTTCTCCTTACAGAGGATGTAGAAAATCATTTTTAAATGACCAAAAACTAAACACAAACCTTCAAGAATAATTTTACCAGCAGTCTGGTTTATCTGTTTCATGGTTCTATTCCCAGGGGCAAGGCACATGTGCTCAAATTAAAGAGAGGATTTGGCTGATAAATTTGGAAGGCAGACAAATGATTGATGTTTTGCTATATTTACCAGTAATGCATTTTTAAAAGAATCTAAGTACACAGTACCATCACACATAGTCTTTACTTAAGTTGAAGATATAATAAATCGTATACTCAAAATTAAGTGAAACATAATTTACTTTTCTTTTACAGTTTAGCAAATGTTTTAGGAAGCCACATCGAATTTACAGACATGACCTCTGACATTATGGAGTTTTATGGTTTAGTGAGGGATGGACGTTAATCAGTTAATGATACAGATCATTGTTAGTTACAAAAAGTGGTAAGGACAGTGATGGAAAATTGTAAGTAGCTTTGAGAATGTAAAATAAGGACACTTTGTTATAGGGTCAGGGGGGTGACAGGGTTGAGGAAGTGATGTTTGAATGGCAATCTGATGGATGCTTAGACTTGAACTAGGCCAAGACTAGTTGAGGTAGAGGGATCCTTGTGGTTTAGAGAAGTGCAGCACTGGAGAAAGCGATGGAAGGTCAGTGTGGCTGGAGCCCAGAGTGTACAGGGAAACTAAGTAAGATTGAAGAGTCAAGTTCCACATTCACGAGGGACAGGACCTCTTACATGCCCTATTCGGGATTTCTGCCTTTATCTTGAGAACAACAGGAAACCATTGAGTGGACTTAAGCAAATGAGTGGCAAGAAAAGATTTTCTTATTAAAAATATTATTCCAACTGCTGTGTTGAGAATGGTCTAAGGAACAATGGACGAGAAAGATGTGGATGGAACAGTTAGGAGGCTGTAAGCAAGAGGTCATGGTGGCCTGAAGTGGTGGTAGTGATACGGTAGAGAAAATTGCACCGGTGTGAAAAGTATTTCCAAGGAGGGATCAACAGGTCCTGTTGATGGACTGAATGAGGAGTTATTGTAGATTAATTGCAGACACAACCCTGATTCTTCACTCTGCCTGCATCCCCTTTGCCATTTAACTTTGAAGCATCCTCTGCCTCTGTCTCTGGACTTGACCATGTGCCTGGCTTTAGCCAATAGAATGAAGCAGAAGTGCGACTGCGATGGCTCCAAGTCTACAACTCAAGAGGCCTTGCTCTTCCTTGTGACTCTGTCATCTTCATGAGGACATGCCCGAGGTGGCCTGCTGGAACATGAAGGACACATGGAGCAGACTCCAACTGCCTGGTCGGCCCCATTGAGTCTGGTCTAGACCAACGGAGAGCCAGCGGGTGCACAGCCCAGTGAGCGAGCCCAGCCAGAAGACACGGAGCCCGCAGCAGATTCTCTGCTGACCCCTGATATGTGAGCAATAAATTCTACCGTATTACGACACTGAGGTTTTGTGATTTTTTTGTTACAAGCATTATTAGATAACTGATACAGGAGCAAGGGAGAAAAATATTTCGAACACAGTCATTCATACACACCGCTATTGTAGTTCAACATGTTATATTATCATAATGCAGCATTCAGAGAGAATAGGAAATAGGATGGATAAATTTTGATGGGAGGAAATTATGACCCTGAAAAGTTCCTAACACATAGTAAATAATTAATCAACATTTTTCAAAAGTTGGGTTTATAAAAGTCTTGGTCCTTAGTAGTGAATAATACTAAAAAAGAAGATTCCAAAGGCATAGTTTAGATTTTTCACTTATTTTTCATACTTTGTCATATGCTTGTTGTCAAAAAAAATTTTTATATGTTCAATTAACCATGATTCTAAAAAAAAAGGTAGAAAATCATATAGCATGGCAATGAATAAGAAAAGAAGAACTAAATTAAGCTGGCAAACTCCTGTGTTTTAGAGCATTTCCTGTTTCCTTGCAATTTTTTGTTGGTTTTGTCCCTATTTTTACACTGGCTTACCGGAGAGTCACACAGAGGAAGACACAGTTTATGGCCGGCACAAAATAGTTCCCAACAGAGACACTGTTAGTTCAAAGTTGCATTTCTTCAAAGAAGATGTGAAAGGAGAAATTGAACAAAAAGTCCATTCCTGGGGCTTGACTGTGAAAGGGAAGCAGGTATGGACCAGACCACTTAAATGCAGCCCTGACATCTGTTTATCAATATGTGTGGAGTTCCCACACTTTATCGTGGTCACTAGGGTGAAGGTTTATAGTAAGTTTTTCTCTCAGATGAGAGAGGAATTCAGATATTTAGAAGAATAAAATTGCCTCCTTTCCTTTTCAATTTGAACTGTGATTTCTTGATATTATTTTTGGATGTTCTCAAGTGGAACACCTATAGTCACATCTATAATGACAGTCAATATTGGAATTACAAGATAGTGAATATGAAATAATTATGATGCACATAGTCAAGAAAATAAAGGAGTATTGAAAATGTGACTAAGAAATAGGAAATATCAATATTGTACTTACCAGCAAAAGAACTGAATAATAATTCTAGAGTTGTAAAATGAATTTTAAATTAGAAAATCAACAGCTTTAAAAAATAATATGCAATTTAAAAATGTCTACTAGGCAAGAAAAAGTAGGAACAAACATGATATTAATTTTAATAACATTTTATTTAACCCAGTAAATTCAAAGTAATATCCTTTCAACACACAATCAATATAAGATTATTAATGAGATAATTTACATATTTCATACAAGTCTTTGAAATCCAGAGTGTATTTTACATTAAAAGCACATATTAATTTGGAGTAACTACTTTTAGACATTCTCTATACACACACACACACACACACACACACACACACACACACACATACACATACACTCACTGGAACTAATGTTTTTCTACTATATGTAGATGGCCATTGGTCCAAGATGGAATATATGAAACAAAACCCTTGATTTAGATAGCTATTAATGTTTTTTTAATTAAACTTTTAAAAATATATTTTTTAAGTTTACTTTCCATTTACAGTTATTGCAAAATATTGGCTCTATTCCCCATGCTGTACAATACATCCTTGAGCCTATCTTATACCCAGTAGTTTGTATCTCCCACTCCCTGACCCCTATATTGTCCCCCTCCCCCTCTCCCCACTGGTAACCACTAGTTTGTTCTCTGTATCTGTGGTTCTACTTCTTTTTTGATATATTCACTAGTTTGTTGTATTTTTTAGATTCCACATAAGTGATATCATACAGCATTTGTCTTTCTCTGTATGACTTATTTCACTTAGCATGATGCCTTCCGAGTCCATACATGCTGCTGCAAATTGCAAAATTTCATTCTTTTTTATGGCTGAGTAGTATTCCATTGGTATATATATGGAATATGTATTCCATATATATTGGAATATTGGTGTATATATATATGTATATATATGTACTCATATACATACACCACATCTTCTTTATCCATTCATCTGTTGATGGACACTTAAGTTGCTTCCATATCTTAGCAATTGTACATAATGCTGCTATGAACATTGGGGTGCATGTCTCATTTCAAATTAGTGGTTTTGGTTTTTTTTCAGATAAATACCCAGGAGTGGAATTGCTCTCCACTACTAGTAGTTTTATTTTTAGTTTTTTGAGAAACCTCCATACTGTTCTCCATAGTGGCTGCACCAATTTACATTCCCACCAGCAGTGCAGGAGGGCTCCCTTTTCTCCACATCCCCACCAACACTTGTTACTTGTCTTCTTTTTGATGATGGCCATTCTGATAGGTATGAGGTGGTATCTCATTGTGGTTTTGATTTGCATTTCGTTGACAGTTGAGCATATTGAGCATCTTTTCATGTGCTTGTTGGGCATCTGCATTTCCTCTTTGGAAAAATGTCTATTCAGTTCTTCTACCCATTTTAAAATGGAGTTGTTTGGTTTTTTGATGTTGAGTTGTATGAGCCATTTATACATTTTTGGATATTAATCCCTTATGGGTCTATCATTTGCAAATATTTTCTCCCATTCAGTAGGTTGTCTTTTTGTGTTGTCGATGGTTTCCTTTGCTGTGCAAAAGCTTTTAGTGTTAATTTAATTCAACAGATGTGTGTAATTTATTGAACCATTTCCCTACCGAGAGATATTTAGTTTTCTTTTTCCTGTTTCAAATAAAGCTGCAAGGAGCATCCTTTATACAAAAACTATGCGGACTTGTGTATTTCCAAGGCACCGAGTTTCAGATATGGATTTGCTGTACAATGGATGATTTTAACAGCAGATTAATCACAACTGAAGAGCTACTTAGTGATCTGGAAAAGAGATCTGAAGAAATTACCCAGAATGCAGTAGAGAGAGACAAGAGAATGAAAATATGATAAAGCACTTAAGATGCATATATGTCTAAACAGAGACAAAATAAAGAAGGGGGTGTAGGAGTGTTCTTAAAGATGATGTGTAAGATGTCTCCAGAATATATCGAAGACACCAGTCCTCAGATTAAAAGGTCCCAATGAATCCCAAGAAAAATAAAAGAAACTCATCTAGATACATGATAGTGAACTCAAGGTACACCAAAGACAGAGGCTCTCACAATCAGTTATTTTAAAAAGCAGACAAATAGCACATACAAAGGTTACTCAATAACTTGAGCAATAGTTACTCAAATAACTATTAGAGTAACAGCTGACTTCTAGCAGCAGCAATGGAAGGCAGGAGTCAGGGAATAAGATATATAAAGTGCTGAGAGAAAATACCTGTCAATCTGTAAATGCATACCTTGAGAAAGAGCAAGGGGGAAATAAAACATTTTCAGACAAAAACTGAGAGCTTTTACAAGCAGTAGACCCTTACAAAGGGAGAACATCAGGAATTTATTCAGTTAGAAAGAAAATGATTCTAGAAGGTGTGTATGAATGAAATGAAACAAATCAAAACTAAAATAATGAATACGTTGTTAAGTCTAAACAAACATTGATTAAATGTAACAATAATAATATCTAATTTGGGAGGTTAAAAAATCAAGATAGACCTGATTCTGGACAACAACCAAATGTTATTTGACAGGAGTGACTGGAGCTGATTTTTTTAAAGTTCATCTATTTTTTTAGGAGAAGAGTTAAGATATTTATTAACTTTACACATCTTAAGCTAATAATGCATGTTAAAATTTCCATAGGAATCTCTAAAAAAATAACAATTAAATGTAGAACTTTCAAGCTAGTAGGTGTTAAAAAAAATAAAATGGGGAAATTAAACCCCAGTTAAAGTGGCATAGAGAAAGGGTAAACCAACACATAAACAAAAAATAGAACAAGTGGGTAGAAAATAGCTGAGAAAAATAAAAATAAATATATCCACACTCATAATCCATAAAGTAAAGAACTAAACTCCCCACTAAAATTCAATGATTTTTTTTTCTGTCTGGATAAAAACAAATAAGTGAATGCTTTTTAAAAGACAGAGGGCACAGAAAAGTTGAAAATTAAAAACATAGAACAATTGCCTGTCATATACTAATTAAAAGAAAGTTTTCGGGGTATAATAATACAAAACAAAATCAAGTTATAGCAAAGAGAATTATAGGAGGGAAAGAGGATCATTTACATAGCAACAAAAGTGTTTATTCATCAGAAAAATATTTTATAAACTTGTATGCACCTTGCAAAATAGGCCTCAAATAAATAAACCAAAAATGTGAAAAACTACATAGAGGAAGCTAAAAAATTCACCAGCATATCAGAAGATTTCAACATACCTCTGTAAGTGATTGATAAGTTAGTCAAACAAAAATAAGGCTATAGAAGTTCTCAACAATATAATTAACACGTTTGATGTAATAGATACATTTAAAATATTGTTCCTGTCAATGCATAGAATATTTATGAAAATTAATAATATGCTAGGGCAGAAAGAAAGTCTTAACTTTCAGAGATTTATAATCGTAGTACCACATGCTCTAACTTCAACATGATTAACTTAAAAATTAATAACAAAGTGATACCAGAAAGAAAAGGTTGTGGAATGAAAGGTAAGGGTTAATTTGTCCAATATGGGTCCCCCTGAAGACTGGCCTTCCAGAAGAGGAACTGCATCCTTCAAAGCTCCATGGAAACTGGCTATAGTTCAGCACTTAAGATGTCAACTGAAGGCTTGGACTGCAGCCCTTGGATGGACCCTGACAGGAGAAGGGCAGCTGCTATATACTTAGCTATCAACACAGAGCTGACAGGAGAGAGCTGAGCCATGACTCTTCCACATCTTATTTTTTATTGTGTTGGAGCCTCTGATCATATAAAAGGAGATACTCGTACTTCCTCAATAGTGATTCTTGAAAACCTTCAGACAAAGATGTGGGATTTCCTATTCCAGAGTCTGACTTCTGGCCACATCAGTTTGTTGTGTGCTGCCTCAGAGAGTGATTGGGACAAGAGCAGACCCACTCACTTATACTCATGCCATCTCTGTGAGTTTTCCCCAATAGAAGCTCCTTCAGCAGGCTTGATGTATGCAATGCTAGTTCAGTTACCCTTGTTTGTACTTCTTGGAACAAAGAGACTATCAGACCTCAATGGAGGGAGTGGAAATTGGCAAAGACACTTTGGAAAATAAGCTGGCATTTGTAATCCAGTTGTACATGCACAACACCAGTGCCCAGGAGACTCCACTCAAAGAAACTTGCACACAGGTACACTGGAATGGTCCTTGCTCTGCCATTTTCTAAGCCAGTGAGGTGGCACCATGTAAAAAGATACCATTCTCTGCTTGGAGAAGAGCAACACTCAGAGACAAATGGGAATCTGGGATGGGTCCTTCTATTGCTCCTCACATTGGCTCCCAGAGAACCAACTTCAGGGCATGAAATTCACAAAATGTCAACTTCATATATCATCTGTGTAAATAACCAGGCAACATTTTCCACGTTGACATTATGGTTTCCAACATTTTTGAGAAATGGAAATAAAAAATTAAGAATGTACCACTGCAGTCCTTTAACTTTCTGGAATATATAGAAAGTGTAGCCTTTTGACACCATAGCAACAAATGACTTGTTGATCAACATGAATTTTCAATTGTCCATCATTTACTCTGCTGTTGTGGCTACTCAACCAGTATTTGGGGTTTGAGAATTTAAGCTTCGCATCTTTTTAAAAAAATTGTAATTTCTTTTTTTTCCAAAACTGTCCTGCGAGGCTATTGCTTAGACATAATGGAGCTGGTGTAGGCATAATACTCCTGACTGTTTCTTAAGGGTCCCTTTAAAAATTCTTCAGGAAGATAACTTGCAAGCACCAACATCCTAACAAAGACATCTACAGACACACATATTTACCTAGATATCAGAATTGGAAAAATCAATAAATTTTTATACTTCCATTTCATAGGTAAATTAGAATTTTATTTTGTTAAAGTGGATGTCTTTTAAATTTATGTTTGTTTACTTGGCATAACATTGTCATAAAACGTATCCTACTCTTGATCTGGAACTCATTTTTCCTTTACAGTGTTTCCCTTTGAGCTACGTACCATGTGGAGAAATAGAAAAGCACAGCTTTCCTGATTATTTACATTCTTGTGGACTAGAATCCCTTTGGCGATAGCATAAAAACCACACAAGACTTTTGGCCCAAAAAAGTCAGCAGAGCATGCTCACTTATATGTGAGATATTCCTCATTTGGGACACATTCATCTCTACCTTCTTTTAAATCTTATTGTACCTGTTATTGTTGGTAGCATCATGACTGTTCACCAGCATCTCCTGTTCCAGGTGCACAGGACAGTTACACTACCCTCTCCTTAGAAGTTGGCATAGCCATGTGACTTGCTTTAGCCAAAGAAATGGGAGTGAAGTCATCATTTCTGGATAGTGGCATTTAATTGTTAGGATAACGAGCCTGGAATGCTGAGTTAACACCTGTAGGTTTAGGAATCACTGCCCTTGAGAGTCGCCTATGCCCAATGAATGCACTTTTTGAAAGCAAGAGATGAGCTTTTGTTGTGCTAAGTTGCTGCAGATTTTGTTGCTGCAGCCAAATTTAGCCCGCCCTGACTAATGTAATGTACCAAATAGTGTACTTAAAGGAGAAATGCCTCGACTAATAAAGATATTATATTTTAACGGCCCATTTCATCAACAAATATTTTGTTATCAAAATTAAAATGAAAAGCCCTCCATTGACAGTGAATCTATTATTCTTCCAGTAATTCAGTCTCAAAATCTTGGAATTATCTGTGATTCTTCAATTATGATATTCACATTTAATGATTTGCTAAGTGTTACTGATGTCATAAATGGAGATTGGTAGAGGCTATGGTTCTAATTCCTGTTCTTTAAGTTGCTAACAAATGTTTTGGGGCAAGAGACTTAATATCTATGTGTCTCTGTTTCTATATTTTTAAAACGAAAGTTGGGCTACAATATTTTAAGATTAATTTTCAGCTCCAATATTCTATGACATTTTAAGATGTTTCTCAAATAAGATTTTTGTTTTGTTCTGTTGTGCACTTATTTTGTCACAACCTTCTATCCGCTCATGTTCTGGGCTTTTGCCCATTCTGCATCCAGCACGTGGGTTTCCATCTTATATCTCACCTTTATGTACTCAAACATCTTTAATTCCTTTCTACCGTATAGACCAGTTGCTAGATGCTGTGAGCCCTGTAGCGCTGAGTGTTTTAAAACCCATAAGCGTTTTCAACTTTCAGACAGGTTTGGAAACCACAGCTCAGGGGCAGAAATAATAAATGTCTGCCATTGCTTCCCTAGCACGTGTCTGTGGCCGACATCTGTAATCAAATACAGTACTTTCCCTCCTTGAGTGTGGGTACAACTGCAGAGTCATTGTCAACATCAACCTTTAGGAAGTTACTATTTGTTAATCAGAGATTTAGACTTTTGTTGAAATGTTTTTACTGTATAATGGATAAAAGTCCACCTTTAGCAGTGTTCCAAGTCCTCCATGATCTTCTCAACAAACTCACCCCCACCATCTATTTCACTTTCCATAGGAGAGTTTGTTACAGCTTTATATCCTCACTTGTGTTACTTCCTCCATCTAGAATGACTTCTATGAAAAAAGTCACACCCATTCCTCCAGCAAAAACTCAAATTTCTATTACACCCACTGCCTTCTCCAACCCCTTAGGCTCTCCTCTAAAAAATGTTTCTCTTCTAAAAATGTTTACTGGTGTTTCCCACTTTCTGAGTGCCACCCCACCCCCATGACTCTAGTTGTATCTCTGGAATTTACCAGCAGGGTATATACATATTGGCATATAGTTACTATCAATTGTGGTAGCATTTAAAAATGAAAGAATATTTTATTAATCACAGCTGCATCCATTGGTCGGAAATGTGGCAGAATTCACATCTAGGAAGCATTTATTCAGGCTGCTGACATTATTTGGTGCACATAGGAATTACACCTTGAAAGAAGTCTATGACACTCCACTAGTCCATGCCCACAGTGGGAAACACTTCATTAAGGAGTTCATGATGCTCTCCTCTCTTAGTGGGTTATATTTTTTAGGGGAGGAATCATATCTAACATTTATCCATAGCATGGCACCTTTCCCAGGCTCCCAGCATCATCCCCAGCTACCATATAAGGATAAGCAGACATAGAAGAAAAAATTATGTTTCCCTAAAATGCTGCTGCTAACACACTGTTTAAAGATGTTGAGATACGTACCAAGTATGAAATAAACAGGGAGGAAGGCACGGCAAGAACATTTGTTCTGTCTCAGTGTTTCTCAAAGTATGGTCCGTGGACTGGTGCCAGTCTGTGATGAAAGAAGTGCCAAAGTTGAGAGTAAGCATTTAGAAGATTCTAACCAATTTTCCTGTTATTCTTTTTTCTGGTAATATTCATTGCAATGTAATTTCCTTGACTGTTGAATCTAATAATGGAAGTCTGGGCTTATAGTTTGTATGCCTTTGCTTACTTTTTATTTCATTTTCTATTAATCATTTTTAAAATTTTACAAACGTATATATCCTTGACAGATTGGAAATTAAAAACAAAATAAACTAGCCCTTCCTTACAGATCATTTGAGAATTATTACTCTATCTATCTATCTCTCTATCTCTATCTGTTCTGATTTTCTCTAGATCTTTTTCCTATGTGATAAAGGACTCCAGCTAGCGTTAAAATGCCTATTTTGATTATTTTATGGTAACAGGAAAAATGTTATATCTTACAGATTTCTCTTAAGGATAATATCAGTTATGCAGTGGTTGTTCAGCTTTTAAATTTGAGACCTGAAACCATCTCACCCTCCCTCCTCAGGGTGTGTCGTTATATTTAGAAAAACGAAGAAAACTGACTAGCTGGTGAATAGAAAACGAATTGTCCAACTGAACTTTTGAATTTCCTGCATTTGGCTAGCTCTACCTTTAAATCATAAATATTATTAAACATGGATTCCTGTCCCAGAAGAATGAATAATAACAGTTATATCCTAGGAACAGATGACATATTGTGCTCAGAAATAGGTTTCCATCCACAAATGCTGGCATTTAGAGGTTACCAGCTGTATTTGGGGTATAGGAGGTATAAAGCACATTACAGCAATATAATTTCAGAGTTGCTGAGGTCATGTGGGGATTTGGTTCGCCTACATTTTCATTTAAATCATATTCACAAGTAATGCCATTGTGGATGAAGTTATCTCATTAAAGTGTCAGACATTTTAGACTCCATTTCCATGTGCCTTATTATATGAAGACCTGCAACTTGAAATTCTCTCCAGATTAATCTGAGAGGAAAATATAAGCTCTCATTCTGAATACATCCCAGAAGGGATTAAGTGACCTGATTTCAAGAAAAAAATGGAACAGGCTATGCGATGAGTAATTTGCCTCCCAGCAAAATAAAAGTGACAAACAACAATTTTATTCATAATAGAAGTTTCCCCCAAAGCATACTTTTCTGCTAACTCTGGCATATTATATTTGCAAAATGTTTTTAATATATCTCATGTCATGTGCCTCTGTTTGTGAATTCAGGTTTTCCTCTTGCAGGAGCATGAAATGCAACATCTATTTTAAAGTAAAATTAAAGATTTGCAGAAGGCATAAGAAACATAGCACAGCAAACACATAATTTTCTTGGAAATTAGGCACTCTGAGTCTCTCGCCCTTCAGGAGAAACATCATAGTTATCTAGTGAATATTATCAGTACATTTGTATTTAATATGCAATCTACTTGTTTTATTGAACATGCTCTGATTTTGTCATGAAATGAAAACAAATAATTGTGGCAGCTTTCCTACTGAAGTAAAATTCACAATGTACAGAATGATTTATTAGGGAACCTACTAATTGAAAAATAAATATATTTTTATATACGTATATAGACAGCCTAGTGCTATCTCCTCTTCATAGCCCTCTCATCTGGGACTCAAATTAAATTTATTAATGCAAAATTTTGGGGTGCCTTAGTGATGGTTTTGTTTCAGTATAATAAATCAAATGGAATATTAGTTAGTTCAGATTTAATGGGTTTAAAAATAAATCATTTTAATCTTTTGACCCAGAGAATGATTCCTCTTTTTTAAGACTTTATCTCAGTTTAAGAAATTTTATATCATTACTTTTAAGTCAGAACTTTAAAGATTATCACCATTTTTTTTTTTTACTCAATAGCATTTTTCAAGAAAAAAAGAGAAAAGAATATGTAAAAATGAGGAAGAACAGACCAAAATAGAACATCCAGCTCATACTTTAGTCTGAAATATTATTTCTGAAAATACTGATAAATTGACTCATCCTTTTGATCCTGATATCAGGAATGGGTTAAAAACATCTGACAGGCTCACTAAAATCTGGATTGGCCATTATGTGAAGTTTTCAAGTGCTTTCTGAATTTTTTTCTAATTACACTCTTAAATGTTTGAAAAGTGGTCGTGATCAAAGACTGAATTTAAGCTGTACCTAGTGCCTTGCCAGTCAGCACCTTTCATATATGCCAAGATTGAGCAGAGATTTCTAATATGGCATCTGATGTAACAGAGGAATGAGATGCCAAACTATAAGATAGAAAAGCTGAGAGACTGGGGAAAGAAACCCAAACTTATCATCATTTTCCTTACTCTGTCTTGTCACAGGCAGTGAAATGCTTTGAAAGTGATCTCAAGGAGAAGACAAATTCTGAGTGTAACAGTGAGATTTCAGTGACATGGAGAAGCTGGAGAGATGGCTGAAATCCACAGAATGTGAAATCTCCCTCAGTCAACTTTCCTCAGACCTAGTGTAAGAGGAATTCACTGCTGGGTCTTGAAGGCATTGTCACATCTGGTTGTGCCTGGAGAAATATCTGTGCTTCTATGCTGCACATCATGGGTAAATATGGAATTAAATATTTTACATTTAAACTTTAAAAAAGAATACAGCAGCTATGTATATATGTGAAACCATAAGAAAAGTTTTTTATTCTTATTGTTGCTTACTTCAAATTTTGACTTCTTTTCCTGGACTTTCAACAATCCTGCCCTCCCAACTCCCAGAATAATCCATATATCATGGTAGAATGTGTGGTCATGTCCTAAAAGAAAACAAACTCACTCAAATTACCTTGTTTTGTTGTCTTTTGGGATAATTGTTCAAATGGAAGAGTTTTTTTAAATGAAACATATTTCTCTTTTCTTTTTCCGCTTTTCCTTGTCAGTTCTTGGGGAGCTATTCCATCTAAGCACTAGTTTGAATGGTGAGTAATTTCACTTTTCATTTTAGAACTTCTAAACCAAACATTATTTTTATCCCATCTTCCCTGAGTAAATTTCATGAGGATATACACCAAAGGCTTTAACTTGATGAGAAAAGAGTTGAAGAACTAGGACAGTGCATTGGGGGTCACCTGTCTCTAAGGCTGACGTTAACAGCAAGGAGAAAGGTGAGAAAGTGTGTACTTCCCTCTTTAGGATGAGACCCACTTAGGTACCAATGCACAGTGGAGATTCTTATTTATTGGAACTAAGAATTAAATCTGGGCAGGGGCTTTCCTGGTGGCACAGTAGTTAAGAATCCGCCTGCTAGTGCAGGGGACACGGGTTTGAGCCCTGGTCCAGGAAGATCCCACATGCTGAGGAGCAACTAAGCCCGTGTGCCACGACTACTGAGCCTGTGCTCTAGAGCCCACGAGCCACAACTACTGAGCCTGCGTACCACAACTACTGAAGCCCGCGCACCTAGAGCCCGTGCTCCACAACAAGAGAAGCCACCACAATGAGTAGCCCTCACTCGCCGCAACTAGAGAAAGCCCACGCACAGCAACGAAGACCCAACGCAGCCAAAAATGAATAAATTAAATAAATTTTTTTTAAAAAGTCTGGGCAGATTTCCAAAATAGGCAACATTTTCTTTGTCTTCAATATGGTCCCCTTTCAGGTGTGTGGCTCCTCCTCCCATTTCCCTCTGGAATTTGGCATTCCTCTCCACCTCTTCTCTTTCCTCACGCAAATCCCTAAACATAAATCCCAAAAATCTGCTTATAAATCTCTTCCACTCTCATACTCTAGAGAAGATAGAAATACTTGTTCAGAAGTATTTCCTGTAGGAGTATTAATGGTTTAACAGGCATCAAAGTGAAGAGTAAGGGAGAAACAGTGGAGTTCTGGCATCCACCAGTGGTGGGAGGGGTCTTGGCTGGGTTGAGGTCAAGGGGATTTCATGGTCCCCTCAGTGAGTCAGGTCCAATTCTGAGTGAGACTTTGTCTGCTAGATATCATTACTAGCACTGGTGAAAAGAAATAACCTGCTCTGCTCTGCTTCAGCAAATTGTGTGTATTATCCACAACGAGTGTTCCCATCAACCCATTTAAGTAGCTCTTTTCACTGAGCACAGAGGGAAAAGAAGAGAAACTAGAAATTAGAAGTTTTCAGAGTTCCTACTCTGTGCAAAGCCTCTTACATATTAGCTCCCTTAAGCCTAATTAACCCTTTATAAAATGAGTTTGCTTCAAAAAATAACAGCAACCATTATTTATTTTCATTTTATTTTATTTTCTTTGTATTCAAGTATAGTTGATTGACAATATTGTGTTAGTTTAAGGTGTACCACAAAGTGATTCAGTTATATATATGTATGTATATATACATACATATATATATTATTTTTTCAGTTATTTTTTCCATTATAGGTTATTACAAAATATTGAATATAGTTTCCTGTACTATACAGTAAATCTTCATTGCTTACCTATTTTATGTATAGTAGTTTGTATCTGTTAATCCCATACTCCTCATTTATCTCTCCCCTCTTCCCTTTCCCCTTTGGTAACCATTAAGTTTGCTTTCTATGTCTGTGAGTCTGTTTCTATTTTGTATATAGATTCATTTGTATTATTTTTTCGATTCCACGTACAAATGATATTGTATAATATATTTGTCTTTCTCTGTCTGACTTACTTCACTTAGTATGATATTCTCTAGGTCCATCTATGTTGTGCAAACAGCAATATTTCATTCTTTTTAATGTCTGAGTAATATTCTGTTGTGTGTATACATATATGTATACACACACACACACACACACGCACACCACATCTCCTTAAGCCAATTGTCTGTTGATGGATACTTGAGTTGTTTCCATCTCTTGGCTATTGTAAATAGTGCTGCTATGAATGCTGGGCTGTATCTTTTTGAATTGGAGTTTTCATCTTTTCTAGATATATACCAAGAGTGGGATTGCTGGGTCTAGCAACCATTATTTATTGATCTCATGTATGACAGTTTCCAGTTGATTATCTTATTTAATTCTCATATTAACTCTGTTAAATTGGTATCATTACCAATTACCCCTGTTTCCTAGATTGGGAAACTCAAGGTTAAAAGCAATTAGCCTGTTGATCTGTAACTATAGAGTTGGGGTTATGGGCCCATTTACATTTTTCATAGGATTAAACAATAGCCAATGGTTACATAAGTTGGAAATGGATAAGCTGAGAAGTGAACTAAGGTTTGAATCGACCCAAAGCCAATGTCAGTGCTATTGTAGTTATGAGTGTGTGTGTGTGTGTGTGTGTGTGTGTGTGTGTGTGTGTGTGGTTGAGATAGATACGTCTTTTTTGCAATCTTTTCTGACTTTCTAAATTCTTAGCCCTTTTTGTGAACTAATAAATGATTAATTTAAAAAATAGAGAAATGTAAGGACAAAAGAAAGGGAAAAAGGAAAACATGGGGGCAAATATTTCTCCAGTCAAAACCAAAAGACCATTAGGATATAAGAGGAATAAAGCATAAGCAACTTAGATAAAGAATGATCAATAACACCTATCTATGGAATGCTGCTAAAGTGCTAGTCATTGCCTTAAATTTGATAGATTTTCACACTTAAGCCTCCAACAATTCTCTGAAGTAGACCTTATTATCTGCACTTAAAAAATGAAAACAATATGATACAAAGATGGTAAGTAATTTACCCGAGGTCAAACTTCTAGTAAGATTCAGGATGTACATACTAGGAGATGCTGCTTTCTAAGGCTATTTGATACCATCTCTTCCAACCTTTCCTCCTAGGCTCAGATATCAATCCTCTCTTCTAAAGAAAGAAGGCAGTGCCCAGAAAGAGTTTTGCTAGCCTGGACTCTGGCTAGTTTAGATAATATCATTTTCCTTTTGGCCCAGGTGAGAGAGGTGGAGATGCCCTGACTTTGCTTTGAAAGCTGAGAGCTCAGAGACTCTAGCCTGCCAAAGGAACAGAAGGGAGAGCTCCAGGTTCACTGCCTTGCCAGTCCAAACCTTTCAAGGCAGAGCTAATCAGGTCATCTTAATGTTATTAGTTGATGGAAAAGATAAGAAAATATAGATTGAAAATGTTTAGAATAAAAATTATCATAACAGGGACTTCCCTGGTGGCGCAGTGGTTAAGAATCTGCCTGCCAATGCAGGGAACACAAGTTCAAGCCCTGGTCTGGGAAGATCCCACATGCTGTGGAGCAACTAAGCCCTTGTGCCACAACTACTGAACCTGAACTCTACAGCCCATGAGCCACAGCTACTGAGCCCTCATGCCACAACTACTGAAGCCCGTGCACCCAGAGCCCATGCTCCACAACATGAGAAGCCACCGCAATGAGAAGCACGTGCACCGCAACAAAGAGTAGCCCCCACTCACCACAACTAGAGAAAGCCCGCACGCAGCAATGAAGACCCAACACAGCCGAAAATTTAAAAATTAATTAATTAAAAAAAATGATCATAACACAGATAACTGAGGAGATCAAGATGGCGAGTAGGAAGATGCTGAGCTCACCTTGCCCCATGAACACGTCCAAAATACATGTACGTGTGGAGCAATCCTCACTGAAAACAAACTGGAGACTGGCAGGAAGACTCTTCTACAACCAAGGCTGTAAAGAAAGCTACACACAAAGTAGGATAGGAAGGGAAAAGAAGCTATCAGTTTGGGACCCACACCCCTAGGAGGGGACACAGAAGAGCAGAGGGACATCACGAGCTCAGAGATCCTTCTCCCTGGGGAGTGAGGAGCTTGAGCCACATATTGGGCACCCCAGTCCTGGCCTCTAACATTGGAAAAATGAGTCCCTTAGCTGGTTTGAAAGCCAGTGGGACTTACCAGAGGACTGTAAGAAAGAGAGACTCCGCTTGTGAAGAGCTCACACACATGCCTGTTTACTCCGGGGAACAAGGCAGAGGAAACAGATCGAGAACAGCCCAGGGCTCTGGCCAGTTTCCTGAAACTGCCCAGCACATGCCCCAGCCCACACCAGGTGCCGGCTCAGGCCCCTCTTGCTCCAGCGCTGCTTCCCACTGGGGTGAAGGTAATGTTGCCCAGAAGAAGAATGCACACATAGAGGGAACTGAACCAGCTTAGAGTCAACCCTTAGGGCTTCTGCTGCAGCACCCTGGGACCACACCCCCCCCACTTAGGGTGATGATGACCACTGAGCATAAGAGAAGTCCCGGCTCACACCTGGCTCTGGCTCTAACCCCTTCATCTCTAGCCCCACCTCCCACCAAGGTGATAGCTGCCAGCACACTCTGGGGGAGGATGTGACTTGAGCTCACTTCAGATCTAGCTCTCACATCAAAGCCACTGGGCACACGCAGACTGCATAGAGGTGCTCCCACACAAGGATACCCCTTCAAGACCGGGATAGGTAACCATTTCACCTAATTTTGTAGGGAGAGAGAAAGTTAAACAAAATGATAGTTTAAGGAACCTCTGGGACAACATCAAGTGTACTAACATTTGCATTATAGGAGTACCAGAAGGAGAAGAGAGATAGAAAAAGGTCAAAAATGTATTTGATGAAATTATGGCTGAAAACTTCTCAAACCTGAAGGAAACAGATATCCAGGTACAAGAAGCATAGAGGATCCCAAACAAGATGAACCCAAACAGACCCACACGAAGACATATCATAATTAAAATGGCAAAAATTAAAGAGAGAATTTTAAAGGTGAAAAAGAGAAAAAAAAAAAGTCACTTAACAAGAGAACTCCCAAAAGGCTATCAGCTGTTTCTTTTTTTTTTTTTTAAAGCCTGATTTCCTTTTCTTTTTTTTTTTTTTTTTAAATTAATTAATTTATTTATTTATTTTTGGCTGTGTTGGGTCTTCGTTTCTGTGCGAGGGCTTTCTCTAGTTGTGGCAAGCGGGGGCCACTCTTCATCATGGTGCGCGGACCTCTCACTATCGCGGCCTCTCTTGTTGTGGAGCACAGGCTCCAGACGCACAGGCTCAGTAGTTGTGGCTCACGGGCCTAGTTGCTCCGCGGCATGTGGGATCTTCCCAGACCAAGGCTCGAACCCGTGTCCCCTGCATTAGCAGGCAGATTCTCAACCACTGCGCCACCAGGGAAGTCCCATATCAGCTGTTTCTTTAGCAGAAATGTTGCAGGCCAGAAGGGAGTGGCATAATATATTTGAAATGCTGAAAGGGAAAAACCTACAACCTAGGACATTCTACCCAGCAATGTTATCATTCAGAATTGAAAGGGAGACAAAGAACTTCTCAGATAAGCAAAAACTAAAAGAGTTCATCAATACTAAACCAACCCTACAAAAAGTATAAAAAGGTCTTCTTTAAGTGGAAAAGAAAAGCCTACAGGAAGTAAGAATTTATAGGAAAGGAAAAACCCCACTAGTAATGGCAAATATGTAGTAAAGGCTGTGGATAAACCACTTAAATAAGCTAGTACAAAGATTAAAAGACAAAATTTATAAAATCAATTATAACTACATTAAACAATTAAGAGATAAACATGAAGATGTAAAATATGACATCAAAAACACAAAACATGAGAGAGGGGAGTAAAAAAATGTAGATCTTTTGGAATGTGTTTGAACTTAAATGACTTTATCAGTTTAAAACGAGTAGATATAGTTACAGGTCAATATATATCAACCTCATAGTAACCACAATTCAAAAACCTACCATAGATACACAAAAACTGGAAATAAAGGAACAAAAACATACCACTAAAGAAAATCATTAAACCACAAGGCAATAAACTTAAAGAAGAAGAGAAGAACGATAAAAACAATCATAAAATAAGTAACAAAAGTGGCAATAAGTACATACCTATCAGTAATCACTTTAAATGTC
Source organism: Balaenoptera ricei (assembly GCF_028023285.1). Lineage (NCBI taxonomy): Eukaryota > Metazoa > Chordata > Mammalia > Artiodactyla > Balaenopteridae > Balaenoptera > Balaenoptera ricei. The sequence goes on along the minus strand of NC_082653.1, from coordinate 39,770,723 downwards.
AGTGGGTTAAATGTTCCAATCAAAAGACATAGGGTGGCTGATTACATTAAAAAACAAGACCCATCTATATGTTGCTTACAAGAGACTCACTTCAGACCTAAATATACACACAGACTGAAAGTGAGGGGATGGAAAAAGATATTTCATGCAAATGGAAATGACAAAAAAGCTGGGGTGATAATACTCATATTAGACAAAGAAGACTTTAAAACAAGGTCTGACAAAAAGCAAAGAAGGACATTATATAAGGGAATCAATAGAAAAAGAGCATATAACATTGTTAACCAAATCTAAATCTATAGAGCAAATATTAGCAGACATGGAGGAAGAAATTGACAGCAGTACAATAATAGTAGGAGACTTTAATACCCCATTACACCAATGGACAGATCATCCAGACAGAACATCATGATCCCTATTTTAGAGGATGAACTGAAGCTTGGCGTGGTTATAGGTCTTACTCAGGGTGAAACGGCCTATATTTGGAATAGACAATGACACACCCAGTTCTGTTCACTCCTACAGCATCTACTTCTTCATTTCTGCAGCGCTATCTCATAGAAGTTTCCAGTTGGGCCAGATGGAAACCCTAGAAAATAAAACTAATATCTTAAAACCTCCTTGGCTGTCATTAAATTTGGGTAGACAGGCAATTACCTTGTTCAAGTGTATCAAAAATTTAAGAATTAATCATTTTTCATTATGTGAAAACTCAGTTTCTACTTGGTATCTGTGCATCTTGCTTTCCTCATCAGATAATCTTAGAAAGATGACATTATTTTCAAGAGTTTTGATCAAATGCAGATTCCCAATCCTCTCAATTAATTCTAAAGGATGTCTCATATACCAAGGAACAACACTATAATTTAATCAATAAATACTTATTGAATATGTACTATGTGTTAGATACTGCACTATGAAAGGGGAATAGGATCGTGTTTTACTAGGGCAATGCTAGCTACTACAACAAATAAGCTCCCAAATCGCCGTAACTTAGCACAATGAGAAGCCCAATGTGGATGTTCTGGGTTGGGTAGATTTCCCCCTGTTTATGACTCAGGTTTCCCCGTCTTCAAAACATGGCTTCCAAAATCTTTGTCCTTTTCTTTGTTCCAGTCAATTTTAAGGAAAAAGAGTACAGAGCATTGCACGTGAGAATTTCAATGGACCTGTTCTGGAAATGGTCCCCATCACTTCTATGCACATTCCATTGGCTAGAATTCAAGTACGGCTACATGCATCTGGCTGGGAAATGTGGGTCATCTATGTACCCAACGAATGAATAAAACATACTTTCTTCCTGTTCATTTGTATGCACGATAATATAATTGGGGAGGTGGACATTAACTAGATAATATGTAAAGCCAATGGGCAATTTTAACTGTGTTGATTATTTTTAAGGAGAGGAATATGGTGCAAAGACAGCCTATTATTTAGAGCTGGCTTTGACCTAAATAGAGAAAGGGAGAAGTCTTCTCTGGGGGAGTGAGACATGGATCTCAAGGATGGGAAGGTGAAGAAAGGAGGGAAGATTGCAAAGGCCTGGGAAGAATTGCTCATGGTGAACGGGTGGGACAAGGAAACGCAATGCTAGAGGCAGCATGAGGCTGGAAACCCCTAACTTGCAGAGGCTGTGGGCCATTTAGGAGTCTAAATTCTCTCCTATGACAATGCAAAGCCAATGAAGAGTTTCAGTGTCTGAACCGACCTGGTCAGATTTACATCTTAAAAAAAAACCACTCTGGCCACACTGTGAAAATGGGTTGAGGTTGCAGGGGGGAAATAAATTTGGGGAGGCCTTTTGGGGGCTGCTGTAGAATGATAATGCCTTCGAGGTGGATGACGGAGGTAGAAGTGGGAAGAAGAAGAAGAAGTAGAGACATTTAGGAGGTGGATTTAATCAGACTTGGTTATAAACTAGACTTTGTTATTTATCTGTTTAGCGCTTTTGCTGGATGGTTTGCCTCTTTATGGCTTCTATGTTTACTGATGAATTTTAAGACTGGACAATATTGCTGGGATGCAGAATGCTAGCTTGGATAACCTTGGGCCATACTTAAGCAAAAATGAAATGGAGATATAGTTACTGGTGGCCCGGCATCCTTTGTTATCATCTTTCTCTGTCAGAACCTTCACCTTCTCCGTTTAATTTCAGTCTTCCATCTTGACCTCAGGGGCAGAGAAAGTGGGTCTGTACACCTAATTTGTTCCATGATGTCTCATGTTGCCCTATGGGCATCTGCATTTCAAAAGAGGATTTTAGGGGAGAAGCATACCTGTTTAAAGAGATTAAGTCAGAGAATTATAGCAATGTTGACTAGAATATTTGGGTGGCCTTCAAATCATGCGACATGGGTGCCATTTTCAGTGCCTTTAATAACGCCATTGATTCTGGTTCTACTTGGGGCCTCCTAACTCTGGTGGGAGAAGCTCCTTAGAGCAGCCCGGACCTGGACCCGGAGTTTCCCCAAGATAACTGAGACGCGTGCCAGTTCTTCTGGGCTGAACTAAGATCTGAAGCTTCCGTCTTCTCTTTCACAACTTGACACCACTGGGCAGAATTTGAAAGCCAGAGGGATATTCCATTTCTTGCTGAAAATATACATATGGTAGAATTTTAAAATATTTTTGTAGGTACACAACAATTAAAAAAAAAAACAAAACTATGTATTCTATTTTTGTGTATGTATAGTTAAGGAAGCCACAAACCACTCATGAAAGCTTTATTTATGGATGCCCTTCCACTGTGGTTAAGAATGTACTGCTCTATTTGGAAGCAAATTATAGGAAACCATGCTCTTTTTCTCTCTTATCCCCCTCTTCTACGACTAAAAATATGGAAAGAGAACCGAGGTCCTATGAGGTGACACCTGATTTATCCCTAGATGCCTCTACGTATGTGGATGTGTGTGGGTGTGTGTCTATGTGAGTCAGCCTTTTCACTCAGTCAGCTCCCCAGCTCAGCCCCCAAAATACCCACTTACTTTTGAGCTGAAGTCAGAGCCCAAAAAACACAGTCCTGTCCCTCCAGCTGGAACTGGGGGGAGAAAAACAGAATTTTGTTGCTAGCAGATCCATCCCCTTGGCAGAAAAACCCCACGTACACCTGTTCAAATAGATCTCCAATGATTTTCAGTCTCCCAGCATTTGGTTGACATAAAGAGTGTAGTGTGGGGGCTTCCCTGGTGGCGCAGTGGTTGAGAATCTGCCTGGCAATGCAGGGGACACGGGTTCGAGCCCTGGTCTGGGAGGATCCCACATGCCGCGGAGCGGCTGGGCCCGTGAGCCACAACTACTGAGCCTGCGCATCTGGAGCCTGTGCTCCGCAACAAGAGAGGCCGCGATAGTGAGAGGCCTGTGCACCGCGATGAAGAGTGGCTCCCACTTGCCACAACTAGAGAAAGCCCTCGCACAGAAACGAAGACCCAACACAGCCATAAATAAATAAATAAATAAATAAATAAATAAATAAAAAAGAGTGTAGTGTGATTCTTCATTTATTTTACAATTCAGTGAGCACCAAATTAAGTTTAATAGCCATGATAAACACACACATGCACACATACCTCTCCATCCCCAATTAAAAAAGATTTATCACATTCTGGCTAATAATAAACACTTGGTTTCAGCTCTTTTTTTTAACACCATGAATCTATTTTAGGCCATTTGATTATTATTAAACTGTAGGATTTGGAGCATGTTTTCAAGGGACATTGTAATGCTTTATCTACAGCCTGTAAATGTTGCTGATATTTGTATTCAGAGGAGAGTATCTAGTGATGTTCAATAATCTTTAGTGTAGTGTGTGTGAAGGTGGCAAAAATGCCACATATACTACAGAGTCAATTAAAGCAAGGTCGAATATTTAGGTGTTTGGGTTCTTGTCTTTGTGATGAGTTTTGAGACACTCTGGCCAAAGAGGTCTTCCCCACCAGCCTGAATATTCTTAGAACCATTGACTATTACAGCCACCTTTGAGCCTTATGCTAAAGCCAGAACAAAGCTGATTTTAATTATGACTTTGTCCAACTGCTGCCAATATACTCAGTGAGTGGGGGGGCCCATCCAGTGTTATGACTGTAGCTGGAAAGTACCCCCTCCCATTCTCAGTCCCCTTTCATCCAATTATACGCCTGAAAGAGGCTTTAGAACACTGGCAGCCAAATCCTCGGGGGAGGAGAAAAGACCGTGGTTTGGTGGAAAGGACAGAAGGACGAGAAAATGAAATTGCTCTATTTGAAAATCCCAACCATTATTAGCTACAGAAAACTTAATAAAAATAGAGATCCCCAGGTTAAGAGTTTTGTGCTGTGGACAGTTGATACATTGTCAGCATCATCTGGGTTGCAGAAGTTTCTAAACTTCTTTTTATCCGGTGAACTTTTTTTTTTTTTTTTAATCAGAATGATGTAAAGAATTCCATATGTAGGACAGATAAAGCAGAGTTATATTGTTTGACCTGATGTGGCCTGGAGGCTCACACACTCAGCTTTTCCCTAAAGTGCCCCTTAATCTCTATGCAACATCTTCATGGGACCTCAGCACTCTGTGGAATCCAGTTTGAGAAACAACTTGTATACTTGAACCCATTGCTTTAAAAGATCCTAGTGGCAGTGATTTAGGGGCAGCAGTGAACATCCAGCTGTGATATGGGAGTGGAGGCAGAGAGGGCAGAGGAAGCGTGCCTACAGAGAGCCGTGACCATTGCTTACTTCTATGGCAGGCGGTTGGTATACGTGTATGCCATATTGGACCCATTTATATATTTGGTCCTCATCAGACAAAGGATTTTTCTCAGGGTACAGAACCATCTATGGAAAAGTTGGCTCCAAGAAGGAACATGAGGAATGTCATTTCCAAAATCCAGCAGTATGATTTTCTGACTTCCCTGCTAGATTCTAGAATGGGTCTATGATTGATGGCTGACTCAGTTCCTCCTCTCAACAATCTGATTTGTTGTTGGTGAATGAGTAATTGCACCCTAAGAGGATATAAATATGGACAGAGAAAAGTGGTAACCAAAGCTAAGCAGTAACTTCACAGAATTTTGAAGCTCAGAAGCTACCACTCAGCCCCTTCTGGGACACTGGTTTGAGTTGTCCTAAAAGCATGGCTGAGGATCAGAGACTGTTCACTCCAAAACTTCCTTTGAACATAGCCTGTGAAATGCTTTTATTTACTGATTAGGTCTTCCTATTCTTCAGCAAGGGAAGTAGAATTCAGTTGTGATATGAGAGCCTTTGAATCAGAGCATCTTAGTAATTAAAAAGGTTTTTTAAAATATTGAATAAAACTTCCAGGACAAGATGGTGAAATAATGGCTTTTTTCCCCTTTCCCTCCTGAAACCTGCTGACATGAGGATAGGAAGGATAGGATGGAAAATTTACAGACCCCCGGCCAGATACACTGATGATTGCTGAAGCCCATGGCCACAGACAATAAAAAGTATTAGCTAAATATGGATACATTTAGATAAATTCAAGGGACGATGTCACAAATAAATACAGAAACAGATTTAAAGCGGGATATGGTATTCTCTGAAAATACATTGGAGGATTCTGTGGGAATGATAAAGAAAAGGAACATGGTGGGAGTCAGAAAGGCGGAAGAGGGTAGACCCCTGAAATATGCTGTTTGGCTTGGTGCAGCAGTGGAGACAAGGACTAAAGGAAACATACTTTGAACATACTACCTTTATTGTTGTTCTTTCTCATGGCCTGCATGCTTATTCTAGAGAACTGGCCCAAGGCTAAGGCAGCGAAGATTCATGAAAGGAAGTGACTAACAGCATCATGAGGATTCATCGGTGTTGACTGTAAAGAATGACACTGAGTGTGAGGGTAGCTGTATATGTGTGTGTGTTGGAGAGGGGGTGCAGGTATTTAAAGCTGATACAAGGTTGCTCGGGCAGAAACTAGAAAATGAGTAGAAAACTATTACAAAACCGCATAGCGATTTTCACACTCCTGCATTTTCATCCTGCCAATTCTCTATGTATTCACCTAATCATCCCCTGCACACTCCGACCCTAAAAAGCTATCTGGATGTTTGTCAGTAATTGAATGTTGGAAGAGAGTTGCCCCCATTCAAAGATCAGGAAGAAGCCAAAGTTCTCCATGTGGAAAGCAGGCAAAGCTTCATTCCATATGCATTGAGCAAATATTTGAGCACAGGCAATGTGCCAAGTTCTGTTCTAGGCTCAGAATAGATAGATGGAGATAGAGAATGAAGCAGACAGAGAGGTCGTGGCACTTACACTCCAAAAGGGTGAAATGAATGTCATATGCAAAGGACAGGTGAAGATTCTCCTGGGAAACTTCCTCTGAATCAGAGGCCCCTCTGAGTGAATTACCACACATGCTACACACTCAAAGAAACTACAGAGACCAGGCGAACTCATATAATAATAAATCAGACAATAGATGATAAGACCAAAGAAGGGGCTGGAAAGTAAGCAGGTAGCACTCAAAAATTGAAAATGGAAATAACAGCCTGGCTGGAAAGCTAAGCAGTGTAGAGGTTTGTCTCTTATCTGCCTTCCACAGGCAGGGGGTGCTTGGGGACTTCCACACCTGGATGAGGACCAGGGGGGAGAGCGAGCCTTAGTGAGGTTGTCACAAGTCCTGCAGGAGGGGTGAGGAGCCCTCAACAGAAAGAGGCTGGAGATGCACCTGAGGAAGGAGTCCTGGCCGCACACAGTGATCTCTCGTGAAAATTCACCCAGCTGTGCTTTGTGATTTATTCACTTTTCCACGTGGGTGTTCTACCTCAATAGAAAGTTTGCTAAACAACAATTGAGGTGTATAGGCGATGATGAGAGAGAAATGAAATTCTTGGCGGAGAGAACAGCATCAAAAGCATGATTCAACTGCTATGTTTCTATGTGTGCTTGAGAGAAAGGGAGAGAAGGAGAGAGAGAAGGAAAAAGAGAAGGAAAGAGGGAAGGAGAGAGAAATGTGGTTCTTTATTCCTAGAGCATAATGCATAAGGTGCTTGGAAATCTGTGCTTACAAAATGGAAAGTGATAGGCATAGACCTGCAGAAAAAACATTTTTAAAGTTGCAGGAAATAGAATGACTATGACAAATGGGAGGTGTCAGGTTGAATTTCTTCCATGATAAACCACTGGTTAAAACTAACACAAACTTTCAGGTAATGAGAGGCTGCACCTCTCCAGGGAGCTGAGAAGAGGAAACACAAGAATATTTTGTATCTGGTATTGTCATGGAAAATACCCTAATGCCTGGTTGCAAAAAATAATGAAGCTCACTTATTAATTCTTTTATTCCAGAAATACTTGAACTTCTACTACTGGCCAGACCCTGTAGTATATGCAGGACATATACTAGAGAAGAAGATACTGGCAGGAGAGAATGGATGGTAAGAGAGAAGGCAGGTGGAAGAAAGGGAGGAGACAATGAATCTTAACTTTAGTATTAAAGGCTTTCTGAACAACAGGGATGGAAACATGTACAACTGGTAAAAATAATAGAGACTGGCAAGAGAGAAAAATATTTTTGAGAGAGGATGAGGCTAAGAGAATGACATGTTGAGTGTATAGCATCTGTAATAGAATGCTAAAGTCAACATTTCCTGTTGTTTTGGAGTCTGATGGAGTTGCCACACCATCTACATAGGACAAGCATGACAGCCAGGAGCTATTGTTGTGTCCCTGACTCTTTCCAGCACCTGCCTTCCTTGCCTGATGATTTCCTCTGGCTGTTGGTGCCCGCTCTCCCTGCACGTATTCATAGCATGTTGGAAGTGTCAGGGAATTAACCACTGCTCATGTAGAGCACTTCCAATCAACGATAGAGTGATTATATAAATGGTGTATTTGTACGCAGATAGAGTGGTGCATACATGCCCCAGCTCCCTCACCCCAGGTGGGATAACTCGGAAGCCTGTGTTGTACACTAACTCTCAGAGTTTTTACCCATAGCGATAAGTCGATTGAAAAACAAACACACCCCATACTGGCTTCCTCCTCCTACCTGTCTGTCTCCCCTGCTCCTCAGTCTGTGTTTCTTGGGATCACCTTCCTAATTAATCTTCTTGCACTCATGTCTCCAGATGCTTCTGAGGGAACCTGAATTAAGAAAAACAAGTAACTAGTTTTTCAGCCCCTTAGCACATCACACGTATATGGAGAAAAGGAGATGAAGAGAAATGAGAAAGTCTGAGAGTGTGGATTTACATGGAGAGAATTGCTTGGAGAGCATGCATCTCCCCCCACCTCATGGGGGAGGTAAGAGTGAAGTTAAATGAGGAGGGGGACACCACTTGGAAAACCTGACCTGGGCCCATGGAATTTAAAGGTGGGGGGCACAGGGATTGCTGTGTGACTCCTGGCTAGAGAAGCAAGAGGGAGAGCAATTAAATGGAACTGGGCTAAGCGGGGGCAATAGACACAGTGGGTGTTTGCTGTTGGCCAGCCATGCACTCACAGGAAGGAAACAAGATTTATGTACTGATGTTGCCAAGTGGCTGTGATCCTTCCCTCTTTGTATCCACACCCTTTCAGTGTGCCTGGACAACTCCTCCTGTTGAGAAGTAGAAGTAAGGTCTATTTCCCCACCCCTTGCATCTGAGCAGGATCTGTAACTTCCTTCGGCCGATAGAATTTAGTGGGAATGACATTGCACTAGTCCCAAGTCTATGCCTCCCAAGGGGCTGCCAATACTTTGACTCTCTCATGGAAACCTGACCAATGGGCCACATGAATGAGAATAAGTTAGCCTGCTAGAAGATTGGTGACCACATGGACCAGAGTTGAGTCAACCCAGTTGCCTAAGCCAAATCCCTAGACAGCAGAGCTGACCATCGGCTGACCATAGGTATGGAGGGAGCCCAGTGAGAGCAGCAGAGCCACCTAACCAAGCCAAACTGAGCCCAGATTGCTGATCTACAGAGCTGTGGGCTAAATAATTAACTGTTGTTATAAGTTACTAATTTGGGGGTGGTTTGTTACACAGCAAATTCTTAATGATGCAAAGAGGGAACACTTATTTAATATAGATCATATTGAATTTTTTCTATCTGGATCATATTGAATTTTTTCTATCTGGAAAATGAGACTATTTTTAACTTTCTCAGAGTAAGTTGTAAAGTATGTGATTTGCCTAAGAGAGTGTCCATGCTGGGGGGAAAAGGGCACCTCACTGCTAGACTCTCACCCCTTCATTTATATCCCTACCAGTTATAAACTGTTATGCAATTTCTAGAATTTTACTGAGTTTTAAGCACTTTTACTTGATTGTAAGTCTCTTGAGGCTGAGAATCATGGCTGATCTATTTTTCTGGTGAGATAATATAGCTATTATCTATATTATGTATGTGTGTGCCTGCGTGTACCTGTGAAACACCTTCGATAATTAAAAACTAGTGGAAAACTTCCTCTCAGTTTATTAAAACTATTTGTTTTACTTTTCATATAACACTATTGCCTGGAGTAGTAATATTTTCTTCACAATCTAAAATTTTAAAAATTACTACTATATTGAATGTGAAAGGCCTTTGAAATATTAAAAGAGAGTGATGCCACATATGGGCTAAATGGAGTACAAGAGAGAAATGCTCCAAGAAGTTGGAAGTAAGATATGAAAGTGAAAGTACAAAATCTACCCATATTGAATTTGAGATGGAATAAACAAAGTCTCCCCCCAGACCCACACTCAGCCAATAAAACTAAAATGACCCTTGACTGAAAGAAAAAGTCCATCAAGGGTGGGGAATTGGGCAGGAAAGAGAAGATGGTTGATCAAAATGAGATACTATATAAAAAGGACAGTAAAGCAAAATAGGGTAGAAATTATGAAAAGTTGGTGGGCTAGAGAGATTTTGCTTAAAAATTATTCATTTTCATCTGTAGCCATAAAGTTGCATACAGTATTTTTTATGAAGATGTTAATTTCTTTTGTGCCATGTCTGTGTCTCACTCTTTCCTTTGTTCAGTTTATTTTTGCTTTTGCTCTTCCCCTTTAACAGAATCATAAGATATTTTAATTTGTTCTTTTTCTATTTTTTCCATTTTAAAATAGTATAAAATTTCCTTTTCTTAACTGTTGCTTAATTTTGCTCTTTGTATTTCAATTTTTAGGTGAAAAATTACTTTTTTTGCCAGCTTTCCTTTTTAATAATGAAGGTAATTAAGGCTATAAATTTTCCTCTGGATATAGCTTTTGATGTGTTCTGTAGGTTTTGTTATGGAGTGTTCTTTTTCATTACTTTCTAGGCAGGTTTTAATTTTCTTTTTAATTTCCTTTTTGATCAAAGATTATCTAGAAGTAGCCTGCTTCACTGTCAAGTCATTAAGATCTTATTGGTTACCATTTACTTATTTCTTTCTAATTTTCTTCACTTCTGATCAGAGAATGTAGTTTATAAAAGCTGTCTACTTACACATTTCTCTATTTTTTTTTCCTTAGTGGCCATATATATGACCAACCTTTAAAAATGTTCCATGAATATTTTAAAAAGTACATTCAATGATACAGTGACATATTAACTTGCTTATTATTTGTTTTTTAGTTGGTGTCCTTCATTTTTTAGCTAGATCTTTCAGTTGTGAGAGAAGTACATTGATGTTTCTACCATTATTATATTTCTAGCAAGTTTTTCTTTCTTTTAAAATAAATTTAAGTATTGAGCTGCTACAGTGATTGGGTCATCTCAGTTATGACTGCTGCTGCTTCTACAATTTGCCATTTATCATTCTCTGTTGTCTCTTTTGATCCTATTTGGTTCTTTTACCCTTAAATTACATTTTGCTGATATTAATATTGCCACTTTTACTTCCATGTTGTTTCAGTTTTTCTGGTATCTCTTTGCTCACTCCATTTATCTTTATATTATTTCAAAATTATTTTGAGAATGTTCCTTATATATAACATCTGGCTGTGGTTTATTTTATAAAGAAATGTGTTGCCTCTGTCTTTTCATGACAGATTCCTCTTCTTTTACATTTTATACAGTGACTGATATACTGGGTATATTGCTTTGATCTTATTTTATGTTTACTATTGGACAGAATGTTGTTTCTTTTTTTCCTTTGTCTTATTTTTTCCTGCTTATTCTCTTTTCCTCTTTGCTAATTTGAAAAGTCTACTGTATTCTTCCTTGTCATTGATGATTCATATCTATTCTCTTGATCTAAATGATCTAGATAACAATGTCTACTACTCTTTAAAAAAGAAATTCCCTCTTCCTCTTGGGAAGAAAAATCATTGTTTTCTTCCTACTTTACTCCATTCCAATAAATGAGATTTTACAAACCTACTTCCATTCTCCTCCCCTTCTTTTTTTCCTTGCCCTTAAAAGATGTTGCAATCTTTTTACTGCCTCTCTGGTAACCATTTCTCCTAGGCTTGACAGATCAAGTATAGTATATATTAACTCGTTGAAGGTTAACTTACCTGTTTTCCTCTAGATTAATGTTTTACAATCTTAGCCACACAATGAAATCTCTTGAGGAATTTCAAAAATATCAAATGCCTTGGTCCCACCTCCAGATATTCTGACGTAATTGGTCTGTGGCATGACCTAAGTATCAGATTTTTATAAGCTCTGCACACGTGATTTTAATGTGCAGCTAAGGTCAGACAACCCTTTCCCAAGATCACTCTCATTGACCCAGCACAGTTAAGCAGTGGGACCGTGACCTCAGTTTGGCCAGCTGTACTCTCTCCCAGAACCCTGAATCTTGATAGCAGATGGAATAAGTGTTCTGCAGCGCACCCACACCAGGCCAGGCAGCATCCTCTGCTCTGTGTTCTTGCCGCATCTGTCATCCAATCCTTTGCGCACTCCCTACCTTATCAATTAAAAACCCCCTTTGCTTAAGCAGGGCAGAGTCATTTTCTGTTGCTGACAGCCAAAGAATCTTAAGCAAGAGAATCCACGAGCTTTTCATCACTCTGTACATCTGCCGAAGATCCTCAATCTGCCGTGCTGATCACTGCCTCAGCACCTGGTATCGTGCTCCTTCCCACACATCAGGAAAACTGAAAACAGAAGGCAGGAGAACCACCCAAGCTCCTATTAAAGGTTAGTGACTTAAAATTCACATTTGTACCTTCAGGTCTGTTTCCTTGCTCCATCAATCATGACCACACCAGAAATCCGGTTTTTGTTTACTTGATTTTAGGAAAAATGTAAAGAAAGGGCATTGCATAATTCGATGGACAAGTCAGAAAGCATATGACTAAGCAGAAAAATTGGGAAACCTTCCATAGTACCAGACAAGGAGAGCACAGGCATCTGCTTCCAGCAGAACTCTCTGTCTCAAATACACATTTGCATGGAGACCAAAGTGGAGATGGTTGAAGAAGACATAGGATATTACAAGTTGCTATCTGACACTTATTATCTCTCCTGCACATGCACATGCACTTTTAGGTCAAAGTCCCTGGAAGCACTTGATTTACTGAAGGCAGGCTCTCAGGACAACCTATAGGGAGGTAAGGGAAGCAGAACAGGGCAGGGGAAGGAGCTAAACGACCATGTAGTCACAGCTGGAGCCTGGCCTCAGCCTGATCTCATGGGGAGCTCTGAACTGTGAATTAAACCACTGAGTTGAGGCCCGGGGGACTGGCCTTTTGAACCCCCATATCAACTAGTCATTGGTAATTCCCTCAGGCATTTCCAGGACAGCAGGTAAATCCTCTGGAGCAGGGAGTTCTTAGCAGCCAACGCTCACAGTAGCTGGGAGGTGGGGGCACCTGCTGGCCAAGGTGATCCAATAGCAGCTTCTATACCTGGATGAATACGGTCGGTGGCACTGTGCCTCAGTATTTACATTTGTGAAATGCAATAAATAGTCCCATAGTCCATATAACTTTAATACTGAATTATTTTGTAGGACAAGATATTTCTTTCTTTGCATACCTCAAAACATGCCTTCTTCATGTACTGGTTACTGCTTGAGAAATCACCTTTCTCTTAAAACTTTGATTCTAGTGAAAATGCAAGGTCTCGCAAAGGAATCCTACCTTGAGCACTTGAGTACACCCTACTGAGCAGAAGGGCTAGTTACTGATAGCTAGCTGAGGGAGCGAGATTCCCTGTGTTCTGCCTGTGTGGACCCCCAGCAATGTGACCTTGCAAAAGTGATGTGCCCTCTCTGGGCTGCACGTTCTTCATTTATCAAAGTCAGGGGTCAGAGTACATGATTTCTGAGTTACTCTTGAACTCTAAAAATTTTTCAGTGGCTGATTTGATTTCTCATTTCAAGCAGCGAGGAGGCAGAAATAATTTTTTTTGTTTACAAGGGACAAGTTTTCATCTTGCAGCCTTAATACAAAAGCAAGAGAAAGAAATGTAATAGCACTGAGGTAACAGCAACTTTGCTTTGTTTGGATTCAGGGTCTCTGATACGACATATTGGATGTGTCAATGGAATGTGATTTATTTTGCTTCATAACATTTGGGAACAGATATTTGGTATTTCATCCAAGGAAAGCAATTTGCAGAAACCTTTTAGATGGTGGCTGGAGCATCAGTAATCGCTGCCATTTCTTTATGCCAACATTTCCTTAAAGCTGCACAATCTTTCATTTTAATCATCCCTCTCAGCAGGCTCCTTCTAGGGCTCTGGAGCAGGGCACCCACCCCTCAGAAATGAGGTTCTATTTTTAAAGCCAACAAACTCCCTATTAATCGTGTGAAATCTGCTCAGATGGCTGCTCTTCTGGGTTCTCTGTGCCCCCGCCCCCTGCTCTCAACGCCCCATCTGCACAGCCCTTCCCTGGAAGATATTTTTAGCTGTTAGCTGCTACATCCTTGAGAATTACTAGGTGGATGCTACACTTTGCTTCTAAAGTAAACGTTTTAGAGATTCTGGTTTTCATTCCTAATATTTTTCAGAAGATGAAAGATGCTGCTGCCTAATACAGGTGCCTAAAGAATTAATCTCAACTTTGAATCCTTTGTCTACCTTGGAATCCCTCTTTCTTACAAGGGGCTAAATACTCTAAAAATTTCCTTGATCTTTTCCTCGTGTGAGTCAGCAGTCACTTTGACCCATCATTCCCGATGGTCTCTCTCCAAGGCAGCCTTGGGAACTACATTGGGAGGGGGAAGTCTGCTCTCTCCCACTGCATACATTTTCCCTAAGTGTTCAAATCTGAAATCAGTAAACAAAGATGCCTCAGTAAGACTACAGTGCTGGGACATAGCAATTATGGCTTAAGAGCGCAGCAGCATGGTACCCCAGGAAGCCACAATCAGCACGGTATTTTCAAAGCATCTTTGGGAATTTCAACGAATAATGTTTACATGATAAGAGTCTGACTTAGCAAATATGAGTATCAGTGTTCAACTACCGACTCTTCACAACAAAAACTGTATTGTTTAGCACATTATCACCTGTTTTGGTTTGCGGGTTGTAGTCTTTTGAAATGTTCTTGAATAGGTTTAGATGCACGTGGGAAAAAAAAATCCTAAGCGAAAGGGTAAGCAGGGAAAAGAGTCTACCTTGCACCTCCTTTTCCCAATCTCCTTCCAAATATACACATATGTGTGTTTGTATATATTCAATATTATGTTATATATTTTATATTATTATTTTAAAAACATCTTCGTATTTAATATTTTATTTATTTATTTATTTATTTATTTTTAGCTGTGTTGGGTCTTCGTTTCTGTGCGAGGGCTTTCTCTAGTTGTGTCAAGCGGGGGCCACTCTTCATCGCGGTGCGCGGGCCTCTCACTATCGCGGCCTCTCTTGTTGCGGAGCACAGGCTCCAGACGCGCAGGCTCAGTAGTTGTGGCTCACGGCCCTAGTTGCTCCGCGGCATATGGAATCTTCCCAGACCAGGGCTCGAACCCGTGTCCCCTGCATTGGCAGGCAGATTCTCAACCACTGTGCCACCAGGGAGGCTCCCTATTTTATATTATTTTACACACCTGTATATATATACACATTTATACACATGCACATATATAAAGTGAATCTTCATTGTTTTGCCCCAATATTTTGCACATTGTTTTGGATCTTCTTGTTTTTTTCATTAAACACTTTATCTTGGAGAACATTTTATATCAAAAAATATAATGTCTCCTTTTCCATAAATGGCCGTGTCACTTTCCATTACTTAAATGAACCAGAATTTATTTAACAAATCCTGATAACTAGTTTCCGATTAGCAAGGGATGCTGTGGGAGAAAGAGGAGGTCTTTGTTCTGTACAGAGTTTCAGGTTAATTACTCTTCAGTTACTTGGGGGCAATTTTGTGAGTTTCTGGGAATTCTGTTTTAGGTTCGGCCACAACCTCCTCCCACTCCCTTGCTCTTTCCTCTCCCTTTTATCTACAAAACCTTCAACAAATTCAGGTGATTTCTGTGTGGTAGTATTGTTAAAAACAAAACAAAACAGTCCAAAATGCCTCCTAACAGTGAGTTCTCCATAAATAAATAAATAACCCTCCAAACGAAAGACCCTAAATGTTTAGCTAAGGTGTGTTTGTTTCCCTGCTTTATGTTTCCCAGGGTCTGTATTTGACCAGTACAGAAATCAGCCATTTGTTCTTCTTGTTCAGAGCCTGGCGTATATTTTCTCTATTCTGGACACTGTTCCGCGAACCACAGGAGAGAGGCGTCCTCACAGAAGCCTTGGCATTTGTCGAACAATGAGCAGGTTGAGGTGACAGGGGTAGGCATCCCGCAGGAGCCCAGGAAGCTCTGGACGGTGGCTGTGGAGTGGCTCTGATGACTTCGGGAGCTTGGGTATCTGCTCTGACTGCCTGCATCGTCTCCTGCCTAGGGACGAAGTGAGAGGACGCTTCAATGAAAAAGCACAGCTGGCTCCGAAGTGGCATTTTCTAAAGCAGCCTTGGCATTCGACCACATTTACCTGCCTTAGTTTACAGAGGGAAAGGAGGCTACTCCTTCCATCCCATTTCCCTCAGCGCTTTGTAGCTCTGGAGTCTTATGTGAATCTATGTCTGGACTGACACAGTTTGGGGAAGACCATCTCCCACACACCAGCAGATGGCTGGCACACCTGCTTTCCTGAGTCTCAGTAAAAAAACCAATTCAGCGTTTCACTTGTACAGGATTTCTGTGTCAGATTTTGCACCTTTCCTAGAGAAAATGCTGAAAGATAAAATGAACTCCTGGAAACATAAATTACTGTAATTTAAATCAATATATTTATATTACCATTTTTCATGCTTTTTAAATGACAACTGTCTTAGGTTGGGTCCGTATAAACAGAACCTGAGCTAGGGATTTTGGTACAGGTGATGTAATGGTGGAGGGTTCTCAGGAGGAACCTGTACGGGAGCGAAGGAAGCAGGATGGACAGGGAAGTCAGGCATTGATGTATACTCTGATGGAATCTGGCTTTAGCTTGGTCTCACTAGAAAGTTCTGGAACATAAAGCGTACCACCTAATTGCTTCCCTGGAGGTCAGGGGCTGGTCTTTTCTACCTACATATTTGTCGGTCATAATCTGCCCCTGAGCGTGTCTAGGGATCTCTCCAGAAGGCAAACATCCTGCAAACTGTCAGCAGCCAACATTCAAAGCAGCTGGGAGATAGTCCACCAGCCTGACCAGTGGGGTCTGGGTGGGGACCCATAGCACCAACACAACCCATAGCATACAGCTAAGCACTTTACTTTGTGACCTGCACATACAGTGCTATATAATAAAGAAGAAAGTATTCCCAAGTAATGCTTATTTATCCACTTGTGGTTCAATGTGAATAATTTCTATTTTTTTCTAGTCTATCCTAATTCATAAAAAAATTGGCAGTCATGGCCCACTATTAGGTGGTGATCTACAGTTTGAAAAACATTGATATATGTGTAGGTACTCTTTAAAAGCCAATCATTTTAAAGTGATTTAATTAGATTTTTTATCCTGATATATTTTTAGTGACACTTCCAGTGTCGCACAACAGGAGTGACCACATAATTGAGCATCTGAATTGGGACCCCTTATTTACACTTACACCAGGACAACAGGCAGTCACCAGGCCGTCCTGAAAAACCAGCATGCATATTCATGCTACAAAAAGCCACTAGAGGTAGTTTTCAGTAAACATCTATCGAGCACTTATTGTATACATTAAGCTGGCGTTAAGATGTATAACAAAATGTACAGTTTCTTCCTTTGGTGAAATAGGCATGAATCAAATATAATCATGTAAACAAGGAAAAATAGCAACTGTGGTGAATGCTATGAAAGAGAAGTTGGTTTCCATGAAGGGGATTTGACAAAATCAGGGAGCACTTCCCAGAAGAAGCAGTGCTTGTGCCCCACTGAAATCCAAAGGACAGAAAAAGATATAACCAGGTAAAAGAGGCAGGAAGGGCCGTTCCCATCTGCAGCAACAGCATATGCAAAGGCCCAGTGTAAGTTAAAAGCAGGTGGGCATCAGAGACTGGAAGATGCACCCTGTCATTTATTTTATCCATAGGTTTTTAATTTATTGATTTTATCCAATAGCAGTGTTTTAGGACCCAGGGTTTATCACAGAATATTACAGATGAGTTCCCTTTTCTCATTGAATTCCTATTCTGGAGTCTGTATGTGGACATAGTCAACAGGTAATAAAATAGAAGTAACTGATATAATGTCATATAATGCCAATTGCCAGAAAGAATATAAAATAGGGTCACATGATGGAGAGTCACTGTGTTGTCAGGAAAAAGTATACCAGAGAGAGTGGCATTTGACCTGGGACAGACCTACAAAGAAGGGCCGGGAGCATCCTGATGCAGAACAGTCCAGGCAACAAGAATAGCCAATGCAAATGCCTGGGGTGGGAATAAACATGGTGAGTTTGAGGGCCTGAAAGACGAGTCATGTAAACATTTAGACATTTAGAGTAAAGAGCAGAGTGGAAGGAAAACAGGTCAGAAGGGAGAGAGGGCGATCAGTCATGCAATGCTGAGGATTTTGGAGTGTACTCCAAGTGCATTGTGACATCATGAAGAGCTTCAGTAAGGAAGTGGCCACTTGAAATCTGAGTTTTCAAAGTTGACTTTGCTTTGAGAGGATGGGCAGTGGGGCCAAAGAGTAGAACCCAACAGACCTGTTGGGAGGCAAGGGGCCATGGGGGCTTGGACTAGGGTGGTGGCATGGAAGACAGAAAGAACTGGATAAACTGTGATATATTTTGAAGGTAGAACCAACTGGATGTGGCAGAAAGGAGTGAAATCAAGAATGATATCCATATTTTTGCTAGGTCAGATTATCTCAACACTTGCATCTCAGGGGGCAAAAGAGAAAGCAGGATCCTGTTTTAATGAATCAAAAAAATGGGAGTGTTTCAAGAAGGAAGGAGGTTGAACTGTCTTGAGAGCTACTGAGACATCACCTAAGATGTTACCCAAATGGTGACCACTGGAATTGGCAATAGAAAATCATCCTCAACATTGGAAAGATCTGTTTCAGTGGAGTGTTGGTGACAAAATGATGCCTGGAGGTGTCACTCTCCCTAGGACTATAGATAGCATTTAATTAAAAAAAATTTTATTGTGGTAAAAAATATGTAACAAAATTTATCATCTTAAGCATTTTTACCTGTACAGTACAGTAGTCTTAAGTATATGCACATTGTTGTGTAATAGAGCTCTAGAGCTCTTTCATCTTGCATTTCCATTTCTTTAGGATCAGTTTCTGGAGATTTATTTTTTTCCTTTGATTGGGCCATGTTTCCCTGTTTCTCCTTATGTCTTGTTATGTTTTGCTGTGACTTGTATATTTGAAAAAACCAACCACTTCTTCCAGTCTTTATGGACTGACTTTGTACAGGAAAAGACCTTCTTCACTAATCAACCCAGCTAGAGATTCTGGGTATCTCCAAAATCTTTTCTAGCGATACATCATCTTCCCCAGGCTTGTGAGTATAATTTTCCAATTAGAGAGGCTTGGCTTGCTGGTTTCTCTTTATTTTACTAAAACAAACAAAACAGCGTACCCATTTTTTCCACCTTCAGTATCCTGTCTCTGGCTACCACCAATCAGTTCTCTGTATCTATGTGCTTCGTTTGTGTGTGTGTGTTTAGATTCCAGATGTAAGAGAGATCATGCGGTATTTGTCTTTCTCTGACTTATTTCACTTAGCATAATGCCCTCAAAGGTCATCCACGTTGTTGCAAAGGCAAGATTTCATTCTGTCTTATGGCCAAATAATACTGCATTGAATATATACACAATTTCTTTATTCATTCATCCCTTGATAGACTCTTAGGTAGTTTCCATATCTTGGCAATTGTAAATAATGCTACAATGAACACGAGAGTGCATATATCCGTTTTTAATTACTGTTTTTATTTTCTTTAGATAAATGACCAGAGGTGGAATTGCTGGATCATATAGTAGTTCTACTTTTAATTTTTTGAGGAATCTACATGCTGGTTTCCACAGTGGCTGCACCAATTTACATTCCCACCAACACTGCAGAAGGGTTCCCCTTTCTCTACATTCTTGCAGCACTTGTTATTTCTTGTCTTTTTGATAATAGACACTCTAACAGGTGTGAGATGATATTTCATTGTGGCTTTGATTTGCATTTCCCTGATGATTAATTATATTGAGCATCTTCTCATGTACTTGTAGGCCATCTGTATGTCTTCTTTGGGAAATTGTGTATTCAGATCTTTTGCCCATTTTTTAATCGGATTGTTTGCTCTTGAGTTGTATGAGTTCTTTATACATTTTGGATATTAACTCCTTATCAGATATATGATTTGCAATTTTTTCTCTCATTCAGTAGTTTGCCTTTTCATTTTGTTGATGGTTTCCTTTGCTGTTCAAAAGCTTTTTACCTTGAGTTGTTACAGGTGTTTATTTTTGTTTTTGCTTTTTCTGTTATTCAAAAAACCATCACCAAGATCTATGTCAAGGAGCTTACTGCCTAAGTTTTCTTTTAGGAGTTTTATGGTTTCAGGTCTTATGTTCAAGTCTTCAATTCATTTTGAGTTAATTTTTGTGTATGGTTTAAGATAGTGGTCCAGTTTTATTCGTTTGCATGTGGCTGTCCAATTTTCCCAACACCATTTATTGAAGAGACTGTCCTTTCCCTATTGTATATTTTTGGCTCCTTTGTTATAAGTTATGGGTTTATTTCTTGGTTCTCTATTTTGTTCCACTGATTTATGTGTCTGTTTTTATGCCAGTAACATACATGCTGTTTTAATTACTAGAGCTTTGTAATATAGTTTGAAATCAGGGAGCATGATGCCTCCAACTTTGTTCTTCTGTCTCAAGATTGCTGTCTTCACTTGTGGTTTGGTTACTTTCTTTTGTGATATATTTGTATTCCTGTCTCTTTATCTTTTGTGTATTTACTATAGGTTTTTGCTTTGTGGTTACTATGAGGCTTACATATAACAACTTATGTCTATAATAGTCTGTTTTAAGTTCATAACAACTTAAGTTTGATTCCATTCTAAATCTCAACATTTTTACTCTCCCCCACATTTTATGTTTCTGATGTCAAATTTACTCCTTTTTATCCTGTATAACCTTTAATTATTATAGTTACAGTCATTTTTTACTACTTTTTGCCTTCATATTTGCTTTGTAAGTAACTAATCCACTACCTTTACTATATATTTACCTTTCGAGTAAGATTTGTACTTTCACAAGTGTTCTTGTTAGTAATTAGTGCTCTTTCTTCTCAGCTTAAAGAAATCTCTATAACATTTTTTGTAAGACTTAGTGGTGAGGAACTCCTTTAGCTTTTGCTAATCTGGAAAACTCTTTCTCTCTCCTTCAATTCTGAATGATCACTTTCCCAGGTAGAGTATCCTTGGTTGGAAGTGTTTCCTTTCAACATTGACTATATCGTGCCACTCTGTTCTGGCCTGCAAAGTTTCTGCTGAAAAATCTGATAATCGTCTTATGAGGATTTCCTTGTATATAACAAGTTATTTTTCTCTTCTCGCTTTTAAGATTCTCTCCTTTAGCTTTAACTTTTGACATTTTAATTATAACGTGTGTTATATATACATATAGCTGATTCACTCTGTTATACAGCAGAAACTAACACAACATTTTAAAGCAATTATACTCCAATAAAGATGTAAAAAAAGAAATTATAATGTGTCTTGTGTTTCTTTTTTACAGCTTGTAATTTCTTTCTCCCTCTGGTGCCTGTCTTCAGTACTGCAGCTTCCCTGGTTTTGCAGCAGGCCAAGGGGCTCTCTTTTTTTCTCAACAGTTCCCAAACATCCAAGATCTCCATCCATGCTCAGTGTCAGACAAGATAGGAATCAGTCCCGTAGGCAGCCCCCTGAAAAGCCAGAATGTTGGACGTACATTTCACTCCTCTCCTTCCACCCGCTACCTCCTCCGCCAATTGAAAAGCCATGAATTGGCTTTACTCCTAATTGTGCTGAGCTGTGCTGGCTTGGGGGAGGCTCTACATGGGTGAGAGGTAATGGGTTTTCTAACCCGTTTCAATGTTCTTGGCTTTGAGCATGCCTCAGGTGCTACAACTTCTTAACCGGTTTCTCACGTTCTCATAAAGGCTTTTGGACTGTTGTTAAGTCAGCGCCTCTGTGGGAGAACAAGGTCTTCGGCTTCCTAGTTTGTCGTCTTACTCTATAGACAAAATTTTAAAAGAAATAATGCTGTGAGAGTAGAGAGAGAGGGAAGATAGCTGGAAGTTATGAAGACAAGAGAGAATTTTTTAAAATGTAGCAGGTACTAGATCATATTGCATGCTGATGAGAATAAATCAGTTGAGATCAAGAGACTGATGATGCTCTACACTAGACATAAGGTTTTCAAACTTTCATGTACATTGGGAACATACTGTCAGCTTGTGAAGATACACATCACTGAGCCCCAGCCCAGAGTTTCTGATTCACCCCAGAGGGTCTGAGATGTGGCCCTAGAATTTGCATCTCTAACAGGTTCCCAGATGATGATGATACAACTGGTCTAGTGACTGTACTTCGAGGGCTGCAGCTCTAGAGAAAGGAGGGAACATGGTCATTGAGAAGAATAGAAGAGCTTGGATGCAGAAAATGTGGATTTTTTTTCTCTTGGTTTTACTGTCTCAGGAACATTGAGGGTCGATATTGGTCAATCAATGTTGGTCAGTCAACCAACATAAGTGGAATGTTTTGTCGTGTGGTTATAGAAATCCTAGAAACAAATAGGGCGAGTAGTCATTCCACACATTTCCCTTCACTGTCTCTATAACTGTGTCTATTCTCAGATCTCCTTCCATGTAGATACAGACATGAGGACATTTATGCATTTCCCACCAGCTCAGTTCACGCTCAGCCACGTGAAATTCCTCTTTGTTTTGCTCAGAATCCTCACTTCTCTTTCACAGTGTTTTTCAGATGCCTCTAAAGTCCTACTCTTCTCCTCAGGTAGCAATTTGGAGCAGATGTAATGATATCTCTGACAGAATCAGTGAGAGTTGAGAGGAGCTCCGGGGACATGGATCTCATCAGCTTGTCAGTGGAGATTCCAGGATTGGCCACATTTTAATTTCTGTAACAATTCACACATCAGGGAAACCAGGCCCCTAGTAAGCTCAGTGAAGCTCGAAGTTCCAAAAACATGGCAACAGCCCAAGGGTTTTGACAGAATCTGAATAGTGCCTTCTCAGTCCACCATAGGATGATTATGTTACACACAGACACTCACACACACACACACACACACACACAAACACACACAGTAAATAAACACAGTTAACCTGTGATGTGCAAAGAAAAATGTCAAAAATTTCACACTTTAAAACTTATCTCATCAGGAAAAAGGTTTTTATAGAAGAAAAAAATCAGCAACTTTTGGTTAAAAAAAAAAATCGTCTCTGTCTATACAAGCTGCATCTGTTCAGGCGTTCTGTCTTCTCCCATCAGATCTGCTTGAGCTGAAATTCCCGATGTGTTAAAGTCAAATTCAAGTTCTTTCAGGGTCTGAGAGGATGGAATGTACTGAATACCCAAGTGCAGTGAATTGAAGTGGAAATGAAAGGAAATCCAGTTTGCAGACTTTTTTCCCTCCCTCCCTCCACCCTTTGATGTGAGGAAAGAAGTTCAACTTCCCCGGGTGGTGATAATGGAATTTCTTTTACAGTCAGATTCTTCATCATATAATCCAACTGTGTCTTAATCCTTCCTACTTTCTTTATACCCTGTGATGTAGGCCTGAAGCCCTAACTGGAGAGGCCCACACAGCAAAAGCCAGAATTGGAAAGAGCAAAGCAAAGCAAAATGTTTCACATCAAAATAGAAATGAACAGAAACATGTGGAGTAGAATTGGGTGGGGAGGAAAAAGAATAAAGCCTTTTTTATAGTACATCCCATTACTTCACCTATATTCTAGAAAATCTATCTCAAAAATTTTTTTTTGCAAAAGAAACATAAATAATAATAATTAATTATTATACAAAACATTAAATATTATAAAATCTGACTATCAAGCATAAAATATCTATATTCAAAGTATTAAATGTTTATATTGTAAACTAATTATAATATTTATATTACTATATTTTATATCAGTCAATTATATATCAATTATAAATGTATTTAAGTACATACAATAATATTAAATAAAATAACTAAAAGAAGTACTTAAAATCAGCCATAGAACAATGCATGTTAAAGTTGAGTCTTAAGAAGTGATCCTGAGTTTATTATTTGAGACTTTTTTTTATCTTCTCTTTTTTCCCAGTTTATACTAATGGTATAATGAGCTAGAATATAGTCTTTATGGAGAAAAAGAAATGCTTTTAAAGGATAACTTGGGAGACAAGTTTTAGTTCTTTTCCCAAGTTTTAGTATTAACCAACATTTCTAATGTTAAAATTTCCAGAGAAATTGAGTAGAACAATTCAGAACAAACAAATTTGAAAGTTCTTTGAAAATTATAAAACAATATAAACTCAGGTTTTTATCATTGAGCATATAAAACTCTGTGCAATTCACTGGAATTGAAAGAAATGTAGTCTCTGGGCCTGTTCCCCCAGGGAGCTTGCAGTCTAGTTCACCAGAACATGTGATGCCAATTGTATCCATGGACAATTAATGTTAAAGTCAGTCAGTGGAATGTGAAGTCCCTATCAACTGAAGTAGCCAAGAAATAGCCTTGTGGGAAACATGGAATTTGAAGGTATCAAAGCACAGCTTAAATGGATGGAGAGAAAGAAGTAGGGGTGGCAATTCCGGTGGGTAAGAGGAAAAATCAAAAACTAATTTGGAAGATGTTAGGAGTTAGAAAAGGGATCTAAAGGCCAGAATCAAAACTGATTTTGTGAGAGACCAGAATCTGACTCTCTCATTAGAACAATGAGGAAATGTAGATGTAAAAGATCAAGTGACCAGCACAACAGAACTAAAGTAGCCCAGCTACTATTATCAACTTCATATTTCAAAGAGCTCCCTATTTTTAATTCTAAACTCTGCTTGTAGTTGCATTTTAGACTGCGTTGCAACAGGAATGGCAAATGGATTTAATTTCAACTGTTCATTACATTTGATTGGTAGTAGCAAGTGGCTGCTTAGATAGCTTGTTAAGAAGGATTCTGAGGCAGCATTTGAGCTTTGGCTAAGCTGGCATGAGATCCAGGCTTGATTATCAATGTCTGTCATGGACAAGGAAGGGGAAAGCTATGACACGTGTGCCCTGCATTTACTGTTTTGGAAGTGCGATCCTGGGCAAGACACTGATGGCCGAGTGAGAATCGTAGCTACTGAGGGAAGTTCTGAGATACAGAAGGAAAAAGTTTAGTATTTTATTGCCAGGATAGGAGACAGCAGTATGATGGTGGAGCAGGTTCTGGGGAGATAGCCACTTCCTGTTTTCTTACCCAAGTCCTGAGAGAGAAAAGAGGATGATGTTACCAATGACATATTTATACCTCACTTGACAGTTTACAAGGCATATTCATATTCATTGTTTCATTTGATCCTTATAAAAGGTCAGTTGTTAATGCCAGTATCCCCACGTTACAAACAAGGAAACTGATGTTTAGAGAGAGAGAAGTATCCATTCACCATGAAGCTACAAAGAGGTGAAAACATAGAATGACTTCTTGAGGCTCTGACCTGTTTCTTCATGTTCACTTCCTGTTTATTCATCAGGCTGCAGATAACATGGATTCTGGAGCCTGATTGCTCACCTTCAATCCTGCTTCCCCACTAACAGACGTGTGGTCTTAGTAAAGCTCTGAAATCCTCCTGTGTCATTGCTTCCACATCTGTAAAGGGAGATGAAAGTAGCACTGACCACACAAGGGTGTGGGGGTCCCATTGGTCAGTGGCCAAGTAAGTGGCCAAGTGAGTGTAACAATTGAGTTAGCTTTTATTATTATCTTGTTCACTTCTTGTGTCTGTAGTGATCTGTTTTGCTCTTCTGCAGATAATTTTTCTTTCACTTAAACAAATTTTCTGATTTTCAAGATAATATATGTACTGGGGAAAACTGGAAAGATGTGGAAAACTACAGTAAAGAGATTTTAAAAATACCCTTAATTCTCTAACATGTACATTTTTATCTAAATCGGTAAGCATATTTGGGTGGGCTATAGACTGGGAATCAGTCATGGTAATGAGGAAAAATATTTTCAAACAGTTTATGAGGCATGAACCCAGAGGGTGAGGTTGGAAATGCCAGATGTCAGTTGATTCCTCTGAAATTTCATTTTCTCGGATCTGTAAGCCAAGAGAATTGCCATAATTTTATGCATCTAACACTACATTTTGTTGGTGACTCAGTGACACTCCTTTATACAGTATATCTAATTTAAGCTGATTATTAAGGCAGCCAGAAAAAATTTTTTCCTTTAACTCCAGGATATTTTGAGGATGACTCTGTAGGATTCCTCTCATGCTGCTAACTTGGTCATCCCACCCATATATATGCTCAAGTTGGCTGAACCTAGAATTTATTGACTCATTATTTAAAAAGTGAAGGCTGTTAAATTATTGAGCACTCATATCAAAAGCCTTGCCTTTTGATCTGAGTGCTCATATCAAACACTCATTAGTCCATGAGTGTTTTGCAGGCCAATGTTTTATATGAGGAAACAACTACTTCTTCTGGTCATCATGTATCATCAAATCTAAAACAACATCGGTTGTAAGATTCACCACTATTTTGTAGGCCATTAAGAAAATGCTGCCAAATAATTTTAAGAGACCATCAATTTTAAGATGCATCCCAATTTCAGAGAGGTTAAAATGTGAAAAATGATCATCTTCGAACTGATGAAATATGTAATATCTTATACCTTGGGAAGAAATTCTTTGGGGACAGCATTTGATCATTTGAAGTTGTATGGATCTTTCCTCAGCTTCACACTCAGTGGAAAGCCTTCAGTTATGAATTCTCTTATTTAAAATGGACCCCTGAATAGGAGGGCCTATGAAGAACCTTTATCATTATCCAGTTCACAAGTTAGAGCTACTGGGAATGACTGCCTGGCAAAAGAGCTAAACATGCCCAGCAGCTGAAAATAGAATTATGTTCTTCACCCCCTTTTGTGATTCTCAGTCGCCAGATGTCACATGAAGATAAGATACATCACACACACACACATGCACATACATAAAATGAACAAAAAAGAAGCACTGTTGAATATACCTAGAGGGATAATCTACTGAAAGTAATTTCTGCCTTATCTGAGCTGCTAGAGGAAAGAGGAAATGAACTACCCCCCCCTCCCTACTCTACACACCTATGATGGTTAATTTTATGTGTCAACTTGACTGGGCTAAGGGATGCCCAAATAGCTGATGAACATTATTTCTGAGTGCCTCTGTGAGGTGTTTCTGGAAAAGCCAGTCCCTCATAATAAATCTCTTTCTATATATCTCTATACATCCTATTGGTTCTGTTTCTCTAGAGAACTTGACTAATACATTGCCCGAGAACAGGGAAGATCTTGCACTGGTGGGTAGATAGCATCTTTGGGCATCAAGAGACAAGATAAAGAAAACCTCTACCTGGAATTATGTTGGGAATATTGGGCTCACCCTGGAGTTAAGTTGATGCTTCTGGGAGTAGGAGAGTTGTGCATTGAGAGGCTGTGTAATGTTGCAAAACAACATGCATGATTGTTTACATCTGTATCCATGGCCTTTTCTGACTCTGCATCTAATTTCCACTTGAATCTGGCCTGGTCGTGTGACTTGCTGTGAGTAATAGAATGTGGCAGAAGTGGCAGTGAGTTAGTACTGAGTCTGGACCTCAAGAGACTTTGCACAATGGCACCAATGTTCTATTGGTGTCCCTGTCACTGTCATATGAATACACTTGGGATAACCTGTTGAAGGATGAGAGAACACATTCCAAGAGGAGGAGATAGAAATCATTCCAGTTGTTCCAACAGAGGCCACAGGGAGAGGATATGCATGCAGGATCAGCAAAACCTTCAACCTGACCTGTAGCTGACCTCAGGCACATAAGGGAACCCAGCAAGATCAGAAGAACCACCCAGCTGAGCTCGGTCTTACCTGCCAACACATAGACTGCTACACAGAATAAATGGTTATTGTTTTAAGGCACTTTAGTTTTTTAAATGACTTGTTACGTAGCAGTAGCAGGGTTGAAAAGAGGGGACAGCTGATGAAGAAAGATGTTGTCCCTGCATTTGGAAGTGTGGGCAAATAGCAGTTGTGGAGGTCTGATGGGCTGGAAAGAGTATGGCTGGAGGCTGTTCACCAAAAACCCATCCTTAGAAGAAGCAATGGAGGACCCTTGTAGCTGATCCAGTGGGCAGGCTGATCCATGCAAACGCCCAGCACCTGCCGTCTTCTTCATTGATTTACTCTTGGGTTACTGGAGATGTTTTGCCCAGACACGCTGATGAGCAGAAGTGCCTGGAAGGTCTTGTTCCCGGGAGTTACCAGTAGCCAGTGACTGCTGAATGTGAGAGCCCAGCTCCCTTGTTCCAAGGAGGGATAAACTCTGAGTGTCATTTATACTTGGAGCTCCCCCACAGATCAGGCAGAGGTTGAGATCTCACCTGAAGTCTCCCCCTTACGGTTTTATTCCCTTCCCTGTCCTATTCTCCCACCTCTTACCATTTCCTCCTGTTTCACGTCCCTAATCAACAACTCAACCTGGTCTCAGGATCTGCTTCTGGGGAACTCAACCTAGGCCGGGTGATTTGGGGAGAACGAGAGAAGCTGTGTATAAATTAATCTAACTTTGCATGTGGCCCCAGGTACTGGCATCAGATTATTCCACTAAGCCATAAATAATAGAAATATACTTATTACCTAAGGCATTTATTATCACGGAACAAGAGTAAGTTAGTAAAACAACTTTTTGTAGAACTGGAATAGTTTCAGTTCATTTTCTAAGCTCATTTAATAAACATATATTTAAAACATAGCATATAGTTTTCACTTTTTAAAAAAATTCCTAATTCAGACTATTTTTAAGTTGTTCCTTGCTTTAGACTTTACTTATTTTTTATGTCAAGAACAGTGGGAAGTTCTGGAGGAAGATACCAAATTCATGATGTGAAGACTGCAAGTATTAGTGATAATATTGTAACTAAAACATTATTAAACCCATGCATCCTTAGGTCACAATATTCAGAGCAGTAACAACGAACATGAAAATTAGACTGAAAAGGAGGAAATTACATTATTTTTCAGGAGCAGAGAGGAGATGCCACCTAGGAAGATGAGCCTGGAGCCAACTTCTGCTAGAACGGTCCCAATTAGCTATCCCCATTTAAATACATCCAGAAACCTCTTAAGAACATGACACTATAAATAAGATGTTTAAATCAGAGCTCGTGAAAAGTGAGAAGATAATAGATGTGAGAAGCAGATTTAATCACAGCCTGGGTGCCTCCCCCCCATCTCCCTTAGTATTTGCATGTCAAGATATGAAGAAGAAAAAAACAGAGTTGAAGTCAAGATTTTATTTCAGATTCAAAAAATTACCTCTTGTAAATGTTAATTCAAACCAAGATAAAGCTCAGTATTTACATGGTGCCACTGTCAAAATTTGCCATTATCTTATACCATTACTCTTATGTTAGACACAATGCCTGGTTTATAGCCTTATTTGATGCTAGTTTTCTTTTAAGCTGATTGAAATTGCATATCTCTCTGTTTCTATCTTACTGAAGAGATGAGGATAACTTCCATTTTATTCTGTGGAAACCTAAGGAATTAATTAAGCAAATATTTCTACTATTGTTCTTTGAGGAGGTGGACGAAGAGCTCAGGTGAACTTGGGTCTCCATAGAGTGAATATGGCCAGATCAAGTGTAAGCATCGCTGCATATCTGTTGCAATACTTTCTGTTTAATCAAAAAACAAACTGGTATTCCTCAGGTCTTCCCTTGTACTCAGGACTGAAATTCTGGAGGAGTACAGAAGTGTTTTAAGCCTTATCCCTCTCCTGAGTGAGATTACAATGTAGTGAATAATAATGAATAGATACTTGATTGTGGATTTTGGCATAGTTGGAATAACAAAAGCCACAAAGGGTTAGAATACTGAGGTTTCATCCTTTGTGTACACTTTGACTAGTGGCAGTGGCCTGGAGCATTGTATTAAGTAGGACTCAGAAGTGGTGTCTGGTGTCTCAGCTTGAGTTGCATGATTGACCAGCACTATGTGCTGTGGGCAGGGAGAAGTGGTGGCTGGTGTGCAAACCTGGGTTTGAAATGGCACTTCATCTGGGCCTTGAAGGATGTGTTGGGTGTAAATGGGGAAAGAAGAACATTCTACAATAAGTGAAGACAGTAGCAAGGATGAAAAATGAATTTCCATGTGTGTGGCTCAGGAGAGGGACCAATTTGATCAGAGCAGAGAGTGAGTTAGTGAGTTACAGGAGGGATTGTAAAGAGAGATTAGATGACAGGGGGTCTTGAAAACTAGGAGGAAGAGTTTAGATTTGATATGGTGGGAACTAAAGAGTCCTTGACAGCTATACAAACATTATACTTTGCAACCAAAGTGGGGCTTAGGGAAGGTGTATCTGGTGATCATATGAAAACAGAAATGGAATGGATTTGGAGGCAGAAAGGACCAGCTTGGAGCAATAAACAGCCTCAGGAGGCCAAGGATGGGTCTGAGATATTTTGAGGGTGACATGAAAAGGCGTGATGACTTCCTGTCTATAGAGAATGGAGTAACCGACTCCAGGAAGCCCACAGGAACCCAACATGTAATGGGAAAATCAGGCATAAAAGCAATATTTCTCTTCCTTTTTGGCAATACTCCCTACTCAAGTTTTCATATCCAGAGAGAAAAAAGAAACTGATGCATTTACCTCTGGAAGTGTGGTAGCACAGCAGTTCTCAAATTGTGGCCCCTGGGACAGGAGCACCAGTATCACCTGGAAGTATACGGGAAATGCAGATTCTCTGGTGCAGCCCCAACTCGTGAGTCAGAACCTCTGGAGTGGAGCCCACGAGGCTGCTCTAACCAAGCCTCCAGGTGGTTCTGGTGCCGCGGAAGTTTGAGAACCACTTCTGTAGCAAAGGGCTCCCGAAACTTCCAGGCGCATCAGAACCACCTGGAGGCTTGGTAAGAGCAACCTCATGGGCCCCGGTGTGGAGGTTCTGATTCACCTGGCCGGGGGTGCAGCGGAGATGTGCCTGCCTCCCCAGCTGATGCTGATGCTGGTGCTGCTGGCCTGGGCTGCACACCTGGAGGAGTGAGGCTGAAGAGGCCACTGAAGCCTCCTGACAGTGGCCCTGATTTGCTGAATGACTTCCTTTTCCTGCCAAACAGTGAGCTTACTGTCTTTTCTGTTAGGGGGTTCACGTATTAAATCTTGACCATTTGGGTGGCAAAGGTGGTGTGGGGGAGAGGTACCAAGACAGAAAATAGTCTCTGCTCCATAATTCATTATAGGTAGATGTAGACCCGTGATCCTTCAGGAATGGGTGTTTTGTCAACAAGGACCTACTGTATAGCACAGGGAACTCTGCTCAATATTATGTAACAACCTAAATGGGAAAAGAATTTGAAAAAGAATAGGTACATGTCTATGTATTTTATAGCTGAATCACTTTACTGTAATCTGAAACTATCACATGGTTAATCAACTTACTCCAATATAAAAGTTAAAAAAAAAAAAAGAAATGGGTGTTTTGTGGGTGACTGAAGCAAAGGACTTATATAAAAGTAGGCACTTATATAAACTCTTATATAAAAGCATTGATTGAGATGAGACGGGAACATTTCTATTCTCAAAATTTCCAAGTTTTCTCTCCCAGCCGTGCGGTGGAGGAGGGAGCCAGCTCGCAGGAGTGGGAGATCTTTGTCGAGAATTAATAAATAGAGAATGCGAAGCTATCCTGGGTGCCTTCTTTCTTGTGGTCTGCAAATACATAAGGAAGGATATGGGAATTGGTGTAACATTAATATAATTATATGTTAACATATAATTAATCTGGTGAAGGTGATTTCGCTTTTAACTCATTTGTTCCTTCAACAGCCACATGAGCAATGTGGGAGCATCCTAATTTAATGTGTTAGGAATTAGCCTTAGAGGAATGTTGCGACTTGCCCCAATTCAGGAAGCTAGTCAGAGATCACAGTGGGGACTCCAGCTACCTGTGTGAGACCCAGAGCCCTGGTTCTTTCTCCTGCACCACTCCACAGTACAGGTGCCTGCCAAATGCTTCGTGATCTACTTTGCATCTAAGAATATTGCTATTCGCATTACACTCAGAACACTAACCCAGGGAGCAAGGTGAATGCGTTCTTGTTGGAGACCCTTCTCGTTCTAGCTCTTGCAGGAGACACCCAGTGGCGATACCAAGTTTGAAATACTAAAGGTGAAAAATTAAAACCCACACCAGCCTCAGTTTCCTTAACTATAAAATAAGAATAATAACCATCACAGGGTGTGTCTGGGACATAAGAAAAATGTGTTAAATAATAGGTATTCTTATTCTTATGCTTATTTGTTATGGTAATTGATAGGCTGTTTAATTGAAAGAACTGGGAAGACTGTAAACAGATATATAAGCATAGGAAATATTATTATATAGAATTAGGGGAAAAATTAGTGAGTAGAGTGGACTGATAGTGCCCTCCCATAAGATATGTCCACTTCCTAATTTCTGGAATCTGTGCATGTTTCCTTATTTGGAACAAGGATCTTTGCAGACGTAATTAAGTTAAGGACCTTGAGATCATCCTGGATTATCTGGGTGAATTCAGTGAAATGTGTCTTTGTAAGAGACACACAGAGGAGATGATGGACACAGAGAAAGTGACATGAAGACAGAGGCAGAGATTAGAGTGATATGGCCGCAAGCCAAGGAGGCCAAGGATTGCCCGTGACCACACAACACTGGAAGAGACAAGGAAGGGTTCTCCCCTAGAGCCTCCAGAGAGAGTATGGCTTTGTCAACACTTTGATTTTGGACTTCAGGTCTCCAGAACTATGAGAGAATACGTTTCTGTTGTTTTAAGCCAGCCAGTTTGTGGTAATTTATCATAGCAGCTACAGAAAGCAAATACAGTGAGTGAAAGGAATTGACAGCATTTGCTTCCTTCCCATAGAGTTAGGAGCTGGCACCCAGACAAGTCTTTAAAACAGGTGAGATTTGTCTTTGGCACATTACCATCTTCTAGGTGTGGTGGTGATAATGTGGATGAGATTTCTTTTCAACTCTCTTCAGGCCCGTATTTTCCTGTCAGCATCTACATTTCAGACATCTGTTAAGTCTCTTCATCTTCCATCAAAAATCACTCTGCCATGTCCCGCTCTTCTAAGCAGACGAAAAAGTCTGGACCGGTCAGTGAAAATGCATGCCACGCCTACAGCTCTGCCTGAGGTTGGTTCCCTGGAAGCAGAGCCTGAGAGAGGGATTTTTGCATAAGTGATTTATTGAGGGAATGATTTCAGAAGAAAACAGGGGGTGGGATAGGGCAGGAGAAGAAAGTAAGCAAAAGATGTGGATTTATGTGAAGTCTAACTTTGGCTTGATTCTGCCCAGAATAAATGACACTAGAGTTTTGGTTTTGGTTTTGGTTTTGGTTTTAATTAACAGACTTTATTTTTTTAAAGCCGTTTTAGGTTCACACCCAAATTGAGCAGAAAGTACAGAGAGTTACTGTATAATCCCTATACCCAAATACATACAACCTCTCCCACTATCAACAGCCTGTGCCACAGTGGTCCTCTTATTAAAATCTTGGAACTTACATTGACACATCATTATCACTCATAGCCCATAGTTTACATTAACATTCACTCTTTTACATTCTCTGGGTTTTGACAAATGTATAATGACAGGTACCCATCTTTGTAGTATCATACAGAATAGTTTCACTGCCCTAAAAATAATCTGGGATCTGACTATTCATCTCTTCTTCTCCCCTTTGCAACTGGGTGGCAAGCTTGAGGGATTAGCATGGATCATGGATTTAGTCCTAGTCATGTTGACCTTGAGGGGTCTCTGAGTGAGATGATTGAGCTTGAACTTAGAGATCTTGGTGAGAGATTAAATTTAGTGACACATCTGTATATAGATGTCATTTGAAACCAGGGACATGGGTGGAAATGCAGAGAGATAATAGCAAGGGCTGTGTCTTCAGAAATGCCAATGGTTAATGCTCTCTGAATGACAAAGATCCTGCAGATGAGACAGAAATGGAGAGAGAGGGGAGTAAGGAGAAAACCCAGGAAATCCTGACATTGTGGAGTTCAAAGAGATGGAAGTGTCAAAAAGAAGGATGTGTTTAAATCCAATGCTAAAGAAAAGTCAAATAAGATGAGCCCTGAAATATGTTCACTGGATTTAGAGACATGGAGGTGGATTGAGTGATGGAGAGAGAAGACAGATTGAATTAGATTGAGTGTAGGGCAAGCAAATGGAAATGAATAGAGACAATTATTTTGAAGGGATTTAGTGTAAAACAGTTTTGGGAGTACCATTTAAATTAATAGCAAATGATTCCGACCACCAGCCAAGTGCAAGATATCAAGTATTGTGGAGGGCTTAAAGTTCAAGGTGGTATCTTTGTCCTAAACAAAATGCAATTTAGTATTGAACATAAGACATAGACCCTTGATAAGAATATAGAAAGAATTCATGAAGAGATGGAAGAAAATATTTACTGAGCCTTTATAACATTTCAGAGATAATCATTTTTTAAATACAAATACTGTAACCCTATGGATTAGGTAATTGGCATATTTGTACTATAAAAGTGATACATATTTGATGTAAATAATTTTAGAAAATTTAGGTAAAGAAATGGAAAAAAAACGACTCCTACACAGATATAAATATATTCTGATGTGCTTTTTTAAAAATAAACTTCTTAGAGAATTTAAGTCACTTTCACAGTGCCAATCAACTATAAGTTGAGAAATCAGAATTTGAATGTTACTCTGTCTGATTTTACAATTTCTATTTTCTCTTCTAACCATACTCCTGATAGATGCATTCATAAATTTAAGAATACATACTTGACAAATTGTGTAAATTGGACATTCCTGAGAGAGAGGAGAATTTCAGATGAGGAGGATCAAATATATTTCACACAGCAACTGGCATTTGAGCTGGGTCTTCAAAGACAAATGAGATGTAGATTGGGGTCAGCAATCCAGCCCACTGCTTATTTCTGTATGGTCTATTAGCTAAAAATGGTTTTTACACTCTTAAATGTAAAATGTAAACAAGACTATTAACCTTTCAGCAAGAATAGTTGCTGGATTTTGCCTCTTGGTTCATGAGGCCTAAAATGTTTACGATCTCACCTTTTACAGAAGAAGCTTTGCTGACCTCTGATTTAGAGAAATATGTGAAAAATGGGACCCCAGATGAGTACAGTGCCATGAGCTCAAGTCTAGAGGAAGAAAGCATAAGGGATGTTCTCGGAATGCACAGGATAGTCATGTGAAGACCTGTCTACTGTGGTCAGGCCCTAGAATGCCTTCAGTAGCAGGCAAAGAAGTCTGTTCAGCATTTTGCTACATAAATATTTGTATAATTATCTCCCTAGATTTTGAAGTTCTCCTGGGCAACAATCATATTTTTCTTACTTGTGGGCCCTCAAAGAGGCTGGACACAAGGCTGGACACAGACTACCTGCTTAATCAATGGTATTAGATAAGCAGCCTCTCTGATGAGGCAGCTAGTTAGGACCAAGCTTTTAATCAACACCAGAGAAACTTTGAATCATTTCCTCTCTTCCCTTTCCATGAGAAGATCTACTGTTCATTAGTGATCATACATGGACAGTCACAGCCTTCCCTAAATACAGCACTGGAGCACCAACAAAATGCATCTTTGTAGAATATGGTAGGGGGACCGAGGAAAGCAAAACTCCCCAGCAAATTCTTGCGCCTGATGCACACCTAACTGCAGTATTGACAAGAGAAAAGGTTGGCCCATTTGAGTGCAAATGTGATCTTCTAGCTGTATGATGAGATTCTTGTAAACAAGGCGCCTACGCCTACTTTGGATATAAGGCTGTTCAGCTCGCAGTAAATTCTGTTCCGCGCCCAAAGTTGAGGCCGGAGACCCTGAGCGGCCTAATCAAGGCCATGATTGATGAGGTGTCGGCGACTCTCAGACACAGCGCGTGACGCATCCAGTCACCGAGGACCTGAGTGTTTGTCATCATGTCACAGCACCTGCTGCTGACTGATACCTGGGACACAGGAGCGTGCCAGGGCGAAGGATGCGCTTGACAAGGCCCTCCCCTCCCCCAGCGCCCACAGCTGCTGGGAGGGAGGCAGCGGGCATCTGCCATCCGGAAAGACAACATGGAGCCCCGCAGGGAAAAGCAGCGTGGGGTGGGGGAAGGTGACGCGTTCCCGATGCAGAGGGAAGGATGACAGGTGCTCTGAGGAAGGCAGCGCTGCTGGGTCCTGGCCGCCTGCCACGCTGCAGAGCTGCGCCGGCCCGCTGGCCGCCTGGCAACCACCACCTCGAGGCCTTCTGTCCCCTGGCAACTCTGCTCTCTGAGGGACGAGGCGGCCTGCAGAAGGGCGAGAAAAACCACACACGGCATTGTTTTCCAGGAGAGGGGAATGTATTTTCGCCCAGGCAAAATGATTTTTAAGATCCTTGCCCTGTTCCCCAATCATGCTTTACGGATTGACTTGCCAGCAAATTCCAGATTGCTCTTCCTCGTAGCATTTGCAAGGTGTGGATTGTTCTGTGTTCTCTCCTCCGCCAAGTTTGCCTCCGCGGGGCTCTCTGGGAGGGTATTTGGAGCGAATTGGTAGCGCCACCGCAGTTCCGTTCCAGGAAGGAAAAGGGGGAAGGCAATTAACTCTTCAAAGCAACCCTGTGTTTAAAAGAATATTATTATGCAAATCAAGCTTAATGTGTCTCTAAATTCATTAGGTGTGTTAGAGGGTTAGTCACCTTGGAAGGCGCATCAAAATTGGCAGAGCCATTTCTATTCTGAAGGCCGTGGGGCTTGACCTTTACTTGGACCCCTGCTCTTCTGCTCAATACATTTCCCTGGTTGGGGGGGGGGGCGGTGCTGCTACTGAGGAGGGGGCTTATCAGAATCCCCGAGGGAGAGGTCCCACCGAAAATATGTACTTTCTTGTAACGGCATGCGCCTTTCCACTGCAGCCCCAGGTAGGTCGAATCCCCAAATGTAGTCCAAACCATTACCAGATCAACCAGGAAGGAAATTCAATCCAAACAGTAAGAACAAAGTGCCACAGTAAGAATTTCACAGTCATTCCTCAGGTCTGGGGCTCCAGGAACTAAACACAGAGAAAGTCAAGACAGATTATTTCCATCCTCACTGCTTTTTGGAATTTGGAAGCATGTAAAGATTGCCCCTTTTGGTAGCTTCATTCGGTGAGCTTGAAAAGTGGGGTGGTACGTCTGTTTCCTGCCTGGATTCTCCTAAGTGTTGGAGGTAAACTTCTGTGGAGGCCTGTGCCTTAGGACGCTGGGTCATCAGCTGAGCCCAGCAAGGATGGACATACATCATCCATACTGTTTGTTTTCCTTCCAGTACTCTTATTTTATAACGGTATAATTTACAGACAATAAAATGCACAGTTTTTAAGTATATGGATCAGTGAGCTTTGACAAGTACATGCTTCCATGGTACCCATCCACCACCCATCAGGATGCAGAACCAGGGGCAGATACACCTATCACTTCAACAAATCCCCTCATGCCCTTTTGTTTCCATCTCTCATCCATCAAAGGAAACCACTGATCTACTTTCTGCCACTATAGATTACTTTGCATTTTCTAGAGTGTCACATAGATGAAATGATACAGTCTTTTTTGTCTGGCTGCGTTTGCTCAGAACAATGTTTTTGATGTGCATCCATGTAGTAGTATATTATCAGTAGTAATAGCAGTTCATTCCATTTAGAGAGCAGCATGCCATTGTGTGGCTATACCACAATTTGTTTAAGCATTCATCGGTTGATAGACGTTTGGGTTGTGTCCGATTTGTTGCTCTTATGAATAAAGCTGCAGTGAATCTTGTTACACATTTCTTTGTATGGCTCTATGTTATCATTTGTCTCAGGAAGTACCTAGAAGTGAAATTTCTGGGTCATAGGGCAGGTGTACGAATTTAACATTATTAGGAGCTACTCATCAATTTTGCCAAGGAGCTATACCATTCTCCACTTCCTATAGCAGTGTTTGAGAGTTCCAGTTGCTCCACATCCTTTCCAATGCTTGGTATTACTAGTCTTGATTGCTTTACTATTGCAGTGGGTGAGCAGTAGAATTTCATTGTGGCTAAACTTTTTCAAAGCAGTTGTCTTCCTGAGGACCCAGTGCTGAATTCTAGGGGAGCCTTAGCTGGGCGGTGAGAGGCAAGCATTTGAATAGGAGGAAGGTTTCTATTTAGAGTCAGTCTACATATTTCCATTTTTAAAAGAAAACCTCAGAGCAGCAATTTGAGCTCAAAATTCCTATCCAGAAGTCTAGTTTCCCTACCAGCTGTTTATAAATATTTACTTTCACATTTTTAATAATGACAATGTCTACAGCAAAAATACCAGGCACTTTAAATTATAAATTTTCATCACAGAGGTTGCAGGTGTTTTTATGTAGGACACAGAGAATTCTGCCTTTCTCTACCTACAGGTCTATGGAAAGCTTTCTGGAAGTGTAAGTGATTAAGAGCACATACCCTAGAGAATAAACTTCCTTTGTTTGAATCCTTTCTCTGCTACGGGTGTGACTTAAGTCATTTTGCCTCTTTCATGGACCATAATATCCTCCTTCATACACTGCTGTAGTAATCAATCTACCACCTGGAGTCGTGATGAGTGACATAGTGCATCTAAGATATGAAGCCCACTGTCTAGCACATGGCAGTTGTATAATAAAATCTAAAAAATCATAAAAGCAAATTTCCAGAAAAGGTTTACCCTCTCTCATCCTCCTTTTCTCCATCCAACACAACTGCAGGACTGGCTTGTATCTTGGGGACCACCCAGAATTAATGTGCTGGGTCTCAGGGTCAGTAGGCAGCTGGTACCTGACATAATTTCAGGCTTCTAAAGCAACTCTCTCTGAAGGAATATATCTCTGGCTAATAGGACCTGGAGGGATTTGGGAAGGCCCTGACTTTTCATGCAAATTAATGTGAAGCTCCTGAAATTGTGTACAAAATTGCACAGGAGTATTTTTTTCCCCTGGGATCCATAGCTTGCAACAGAATCTCAAAGAGATCTGGAATCTCAGAACCCTTTGGAGCTATGGTAAGAGGAAGAATGGCCACTGGAGGGTACGGAACAGACTTGGGAAAAGAGAGATGTAGGATTGAGCTTCAGCTCTGCCGCTTATCAACTAATCATCCCTGAGTGGGTTACTCAGTTACTCTAAGCTTCAGTTCCACATTTTGAAAATGATAAAAACAATAATAATATCTTGTACCTTACAGGGCTCTTGAGAAGAACGAAAAAATGATATGATTGGCACCCAGTGGTCAAACAAATGTTAGTTCCCTTCCCCTCCCTGATCTAGCTTCTTAATGATTGATGTTCTCCCTTGATGCCCTCCCCCAACTTTTTCTTCTATCCAGGGGCCCTTTACAGAAAGTCTTTGACTCCTGATTTACACCCACTTCTAGTCTCTCCTTAACACTTTGAGGATATGGGAGAAGGCAAGAAGATTCAAATGGCCTGGAGACAGGACGGAGAGGCTGGTCAGAGGCTGTGATCCCCTAGTTGAGCTGATCTGGGTCCAAGGTCCATGATTTCATCATTGACTGAGCAACTGGGCTCCCTTCTGCTTATTTAGGAGTTTAAGATATTACCAAAATCTCTACCCTTTATAAAATCAAAAAGAAGAGAAACTAGCTGGATGAAAAAGAACTCCCAACCCAGTGGGTTTCAGAGAATTTATTTCTTCTAAGCTTTTTTTAAATATAAAATCTATATTTCTATAAATCTCCTAAGAGAGTTTGGGCACTATAAATCAGGGACCGAATATAAGAAAAAGATAAACCTTTCAGCATAAATGATGTGGAAGGAACAGAGTGGAATTTAAAGAGTTAAAAAATCTTAAGGAATTGAATATAGAGTACTGTAAGCTGAACATCTATCTATTAAGTGACTGTGAGACAATGATAATTAAATCAACAGCAAAAAGTATTTTTTTGATGGAAATAAGGTATTAGGAAAGGAGGATAAATAAGCTTAAAAATTGCCTCAAAGAAATTTCTAGGTCTCTGATTCAAAAAGATATTTCTTTTTTTCTCCAACACAGTGACATTTTGAATCAAATTCTTTGGGGCTTTGTTTTCAGAACTGTCCATAGCAAAAGCAACCTACATATCATCGCTGAATGTGGAAAAAGAAAGGACTTATGAAAAACAAGCACAGTGAGGAGGGGAGGAGGCCCAGGGGGAACCGAGCTTGCACAGGTAAGTCTGCCAATGACAGCATAACTGGCCTAAGGGAAGGGGAAGTGGGGAGAGAGATGACCGGACTCAAAGGAGCCTCCTTCTAAAACAACACATGAGGATGAAACTTACTAAAGGGGTGGATGAATGTCAGCAAAGCCTAGTGTTTCAAAACTGACTTTCCAAAAGAATATCTCCATTAGCTCTGGAATGGTCTCTAGTCAGTGCCTGTGAAGTCTCCATCTCTTTATTTCCTTACTCCAGGGTGGATGGACGGAGACTGTAACTTGAAGTTTCTCTTCCTGTTCATGAGATGGGGTAATAGCAGATGCAGTTAGTGTAGCTAAGGTGAAGCCAGGGTTTTCTTCCTGATTTAGGTTCTGTGATCAGAATTAAGTGCACATGGAGAGAGAGAGAGAGAGAGAGAGGGAGGGAGAGAGAGAGGGAAAGGAATAAGTTCAATATGAAAATGCAGAGACCCTTGGGATGGGGTTTACTTTTGTCTTAGGTTCCATTGGGTCTAGAGCTAGAGATGGGGATCCTTGTGGAGGCAATTTATTGAGAGGGGGGACTCTCAAGGGAGACATGGGTGAGGGGAATAAAGGCAGCAAGTTAAGGCAGGAGATGGGGTCAAGTAAGAATATGATTCTAGCTTTAAGTCTCATTGTCTGGGGAGTTCTAGAGCATGAATTGCACCACAGAGTAATTTCCACCTTGAGGCAAGGAGAGTCGATTTGTACTTGCCCCCTACTGTCCTTGGCTGAAAACATTGGCTGCTGGCCATTTCGGGGGATGGGGGAATGACCAACCTCCCTACTTACCTCTCAGTCTACCTACATACAGGTGAAGTGATTTCAGTTGTCGAAAGCCAATTAAAGTAGCGGGCTGCTCTGAGCCATTAGCATCCAGTACTCACAGCAGCTGGGGGAGGGGTTAAACAGGCCATAAAATGAGGTTTGGGTGAGGCACCAATAGTACCTACTATATATGCTAAGGGTTGACCTCTTACAAGGAATGAGTAGGTCACCCAGTATTGAGTGCGATGGAGTGGGTCACTAGGGTTAGGATGTTTTGTAAGCAGTTGACTTCTGGCAAAGGCTGGAATCAAGGCAAATCCTTTTCCATCTAACCCAGACATCTCCCTTTCTCACCTGTCTATGTATATTAATATTCATCACATTCATTACATCATTTATTGGGAGTTGATCATTTTTCTTCAAAACCATAATTGAATATGTATTGAAAGGCAATATTACTAACATCACTACTTAGGTGTAGGTCCTAGGAATATTTAGTCTCTATCAATGTAAATATGTTTTCCTTTTCTAAAAGAAGAAAAACTATGTGCCTTCACATGTTTCCTTTAGTTGAGAGAAAGTTTAACACCATTCTTATTTGCTTCTGCTCCTTTTAAAAATGGTCTTTTTCTATTTTATACTTAATTGTAAATTAGTAGGATGGAAATTCTATTCAAAATAAAAATTAACTGCAGCTACCTTCATATATTTCATCGATACTAAGATGCATGCTTTTCCACATTCTGACATTGCCAGAATCATGATGCATCTCGCTTCTTATAATCCCTGGGGGTTAGGTCAAAGTTGGGACCTAGCAGCATTGCATGTGCCTACAAAAACTTGGTCATCCATTCATTTACTTTATGTGTCATGTTGGTACTATCTGTGTTCTGTTTAATTGCCTTCAATAACTTGATCTTGAAGTGAAATATTCTGAAGGCAGAAATGCATACTAGAGCTTTGGGGTATAAATTATATATTAATGAAGCAAATATTTGATGTTAGAAGAATGAACGCAATTCCATATCTTCTTGCAAAGCCACACCAATTGCTTTATGTGAATAAAGAAAGGAAGATTTTCACAAGTAAAGTAGTGAAGATTTGTTA
Organism: Balaenoptera ricei; assembly: GCF_028023285.1. Classification (NCBI taxonomy): domain Eukaryota; kingdom Metazoa; phylum Chordata; class Mammalia; order Artiodactyla; family Balaenopteridae; genus Balaenoptera; species Balaenoptera ricei. The sequence continues at coordinate 39,729,049 of NC_082653.1, read as the reverse complement.
TTAAGGTACAAGGAAAAAAATGTGACCTATCCCATGCCAACCAATGCAACTAAAGTTGGGGAAATGATCACATCTCTTGGAATACGTGAAAAAATAAACAAAGCCACAGGAAGCTGATGTGACTGATTCATGTGTTGTACAAGACTATCATAAAGGCATGGTGTCATAATTTAACTGGCAGCTGTTTTCTTCTTTTTAGTGTTACATGTGCATTTTGCAATTAATAATGTGTAAACTTTCATGAAACATCGTGCTAGTCAACAGCATAATTATTCACAAGAAATTATTTTGGAAAATAACTTGATGGGTGATGAAATCTGGATGATGATACCATAAGGAACATACCTAAAGTAAACAAAGTTAGGTTTGGTTAGGCAGCTGCAGCAAAGGAGAATAGAATTCAGAGAAAGCCTGGGAGCATTGCAGTAAGCGGGGGTGGGGAGAAGACTCTTGATACAGTTTGGGCTTATGATAAATCTAAGGAGAAATTTAGTAAGCAGGGGCTGGTTCTAGATTAGATACTGCCAAGAAATTCGGGTAAATTTTGTCTAGAAGGCAGGAGGACCAAAGTGAAGCTAGGATTGGCATTGGTTAAAAACAATAGTCACTCATGTTAGTCAACAAAGGGGATATGAATGACCACGGTCACGATGTGGTCATCTCAACATTACTGATACTCTCAGTTGGGAACATCGTGTCCTGGCTGTAGTGGGGCCATTGTAGGATGTGAAAAATTCACTGGACTTGGAGTTAAAAGCTTGGGTTAAAGGCCTCGCATCTTTTGAGTGTGGGAATTTGTTTGGTTTTTATAACCTTTCTGAACTTCAGTTTCCTAAAACTATAAAATGGTTCTACTAATATGTACTTGAAATGGTTGGTGCAAAGAGAAAAATGGAAGTATTTACATAAATGACAGTGGTAAGCAATCCAAAAAATGCAGATTCCTTTAGGCCATTCTGGACAGAAGGCTGGCAGGCCCTGGGCCTTGAGTGGAGGTGAAGAAGTTTGGGAGGACACACCGTTTGGGCTGCCAGGAGATTTTCTTGCTGTAGAGGGACACATTCAGAAGCAGAATGGCCACGAGGCTTGCGCACAGCTGGAGAGTCAGGGGCCTGCCTGATGCATCTGAGATCAGGTTCTCCCAGAAGCAGACTCCGAGCCAAACGTTCCTGTGAAAGTGATTTATCAAGGAAGGGCTCCCTAGAGAGGCCAGTAAGTAATGGGAAACAGGAAAGGGAGAGGGAGGAAGCCAAGCATGGGTGTGATTGCAAGTGAAACCCTAGCCACAGCTGGGTCCTGCAAGGGGATCTGGAGCATAAATGTCAACTCAAGGCAAGGAGGTTGGGCTTTTTTGCTTCTGTACCTGTCAGTCATCAGCTTGGGCTCCTTTTCGAGGCAGGTCTGTGCAGCTGCGCTGCCCACCGAGACAGGAGACAACCATGACCAGTAAAGCATGCAGAGCTGGGGAATGGGTGCACAATGCTGATAAGAGTCATAGGAGAGCATCTGGAAGGGGCACCCACAGTGCCCACCTGGGCTGAGGGAACATCTTCAAAGAGCCTTTCCTGGACATACTCATGGATGTCTTCTCGAGTCCCTCAGTACTGTTGGGACGTCCTACTACTACCATGCTCGCCTGGAGAAGCAGCGCTTCCTCTATAACCTGTCACTTCCTGGTGCGTCGCACTAATGAAAAGGCTAGCATCGCAAGTGAAATCTGTCAGAGAAAACATTTAAAAGATGTCGCTCTGTATGGTGTGTCGCTGGAGTGTGATATGACTCCGGGAGCCCTGTTAGGAGTAACGAGACAAGATAAGCCTGGGCAGATTCATTCCACAGAGCACAGCTCAAGGACTGAGCTAATACTATTACTGACCGTAAATGTTATTAGGGAGATGTGGAGAGGACGTTAGTGCCGCTGAGCATTACAGTCAAATCTCAATAATGACCAGCGAAGCAGGCTAATAAATTGTAGATTACGCGCGCCATGCATATTCATTCCTTCAGAAACCTCGGCTTCCTAAACTGCAAGGATTTCAAAGCCTTCTGCTGCAAGCACTGGGCTTAAAGCCATACGGGGGAAAAAAAAGTTGGCAATTCCTTTAGAATCCTCTGAGTCTTCAGCTACTGAGTTACCTTCCTTCCTTCCCACTAATGAAAATGGAAAAATAGAGTCAAGATGCAGATTTGCTACTAGGTGGGAAACTCCTGAGTGCTGACGACGCATTGTGTTGGGTCAGGAGGAACCAGGAAACCAGAACAGCTTTGGGTCTCACTTGTAACGCATTGTGTAACATCAGGCCTCCCAATCTTGTTTCCCTGGCTTTGGGGCTTGCCAGGCACATCTTGGAAAAATAAAAAGTCCTTGTCATCAAGAAGGAGGATGCCAAGAAAGAGGTTTCTGCTCTCACCAAAAACCCACCCAAGAAAATTGAAGGGAAACCCTTCAGGAGAAATATTATCATTGCACCAGTGAGTTTTATGTTCTGAGGATCTCCTGGGAGCCAGAGTTTCTTTAGAACTAGCGCATGATTTCAGAAGATTTTGTTTCTTTAAAAAAATTCATTTTGGTGGACACGTCTCCTCACCTCAGGGTTTAAGAGGTTGGAAGATACAGTATTTCCTATATGCCGTTTATCCTCACTGGCCTCTCTTTACCTGAGACGCTGCTGCCCCCTGGACTCAGACAAAGGAATATCCACGTATTCCTACTCTCCCTCCCAAACCACTGGACTCCCAGGAGTGAATGTGCTGGAAAATAATAACTCAGCAGGCTTGTCTTTGGTCAAAAATAGAGCTGTCACTAAATAGTGCTCTTACAATTCACCTGTCTGTTCCCATTCACCTTCTTATAGATGAGAAAACTCAAGTTCAGAAACTTGAGCCTCTTTCTTGTGTTTGAGTGACGGGGACAGCAGTCCTGCAGGCATTGTAACTTCCAGTGACGAGCGCCTACAGTTTAAGGTGGAAGATGCAGCTCCTAGCATTGGCTCCTCCAGCCATCAGAGATATGGATTTTGAAAAGAGTAAGTTTGGAGATCTCTTTTGTTCCACCGCAGCAGTTTCACATGGGGTCTAGCACAGGAGAAGGGAACCCCATATCTAGAGCCTGAGTTTGGTGAAAATTCTCCTGGAACTTCTGCATTTTCTCCAAAGTGAAGGCTAACCTGCTCAGGCTCACGTCGGGTTCTCTCCGGCCCCACGGGTGTCTCTGCCGTCAGAACTCACGTCTCGGGAGCTGAGCTGCCAGGCCCGGGATAGTGCATCTCAACCCTACATGTTCTTCCAGGAGCTCTTGACAGAGAGAGCTCTGTGGCTCATTAGGCAATTATTGGGGGGGAGGGGGTCTTACTTAGCTATCACAGGAGTCATGGGCTGTTTATATTAAACAAGAAGAATAGGAAAGGAAAAAAAAACCCTTATTGACCTGATAGAAGTTTCCATTATTTCCTGCTTCTTCACCCTGAAAATTATTAGTTTAACATGGAAGCATAAGTCTTAAATATTAGGATGAGTAATTTACGTCTTGGTATTTTAGAATTTTGTGAGAATCTCTTCTGCTATTAAATATTGTATGAACATCTTCATGGAAATTAAATATTTCCTCTTTCAGCTTTTCTCCCTCCCCCCGCCCCCTCCTTCCTTCCTTCCTTCCTTCAAAGGATACTGTTGGGTTCATTAGAGGTCTAACTTCATCTTGGCCACAGTACGTGGGGTGGCAGCGCTGAGCTCTGGGGAAGATAACACAGTTACCATGCACCAAGTAGCTCTATCTCAATCCCCCTGCTGACCAAGAGACCAACCCACGAGGTGGAAAGCACTGAAAAAGAGCAAAGGGAAATCAGAGACTGTAAACTACTAGAGGAAAAACATCTAAGTCCCTCTTTCTTACAAGAATGCTACCAGCAAACTGTCTGATGATGCAATTTAAATTTGCTATGTTTTAGACCTTTCTGAGTATTTCTCACTAGAGCTTAATTTGGTAGGGAAGATAATTGAGCCTTAAAAAATTAAAAGCTTTTAGGCACTCATTTTGCAAATATTTAATAGGTTTTTGTTACTTGATTGTCACAACAGTAATTCCAAATGTTTATTCTTTTCTTAACAAGTCATCAGCACATCCCCTAGATGAAGGAAAACTGATTGATCTAAATATCTAAGTCATTTGAAGTGGGAAAATAGAGCAAAAAAAAAAAAAAAAAAGAGTCAAATGGGATCTCACACTTTCATAATGCATCTGCCAGTGACCACTGCTGACTTTTAGGGCACATTTTCAGGAGGAGGAGATAGTGAAGAAGGGGTAGTAAAAAAACGATTGCTGTGGTTCAGGCTATACGTTTAAGAAGTTTGGTCATTTAAGGATGAACATAAATAATGGCAGCTTGAAAGGGACAGTGAGGAAAGGGAAGTTGTAAATGGGCTTGGAGAGTTTCTTTCCCAACATCCATCAGTGAAAGATGCTGGAAATTGATCTATTGTTCAATATGCTATTTTAATTGTTGTTCATTTATTTTTATCGTATGCTGGTATAATATTGGATACTGGAGATACAGCAATGAAAACAACACGCATAACCAGTGCCTTTATGGAGTTTATCACCTGTTATTTATTTAGTACCTACTATTCACCTAATCCAACCTGTATTTATTGTGCAACTATTTTGCATAAGGTCGTGTGCAAAAGTGAGCAAGATATAGAACTATTATCAAGCAGTCTAAGTCAGTAGAAAAGATAAATATTGAATTCAATTATTAAATGTATACAGTAGCTTTGCTTATGGTGTCTCAAAGAGTCTTCAGAACAATTTTGTGAAAATTTTAGATAAGGATTATTACCTTTTCATTATTATTATTATTTCTTAATTATTGAGGAATAAAAATGAGGCTCAGCAGATTTAAGTGATTTGCCCAAGTATACAACCAAGGAATGGGGAGATGGCTGGGCTGTGGCTTTGACTCCCTGTTTTCTTTAAATTAGGCAGTCTCCCTTCAGCAAGTGTTCAAATACAAAACAAACAGAAGTTTTTTTAAAAAAAGTTTTAAGGCTGTTAAAGGCTATCACTTGGTTCACAAAAAAATTCCCATTCTCTGTGAGTAAGATAAGGGTTCATGAAAAAGAAGTCTGGAATTGAAGGTCGAGCAGTTTGCATAGAAGCATACACTGTTTCTTAGTGTTTATGAAATTTGTAGTTATAGTAGTGTCTATGTGTCTCAGTGGAAAACGTTGAGTTTTGGAGTCAGACAATTTGAATTTAAATCCTGATCTTGAATTCACTAGCTGAAAGATTTCAAACTAGTTATTCACTCTGTGTTCCAATTATTCATTCTCACAGGCCATGGAGAGGATTAAATGACACACTATATATAAAGCATCTAACTATTACTAATCAGTAGTATGTATAACCCTTATTTTGGAAGACAAATTCTTTTTAGAAGGGAACATGAAAAGTTGGGGGGTTGGTGGGCTTCCCTGGTGGCGCAGTGGTTGAGAATCTGCCTGCCAATGCAGGTGACATGGGTTCGGGCCCTGGTCTGGGAGGATCCCACATGCCGCGGAGCAGCTGGGCCCGTGAGCCACAACTGCTGAGCCTGTGCGTCTGGAGCCTGTGCTCTGCAACAAGAGAGGCCGCGATAGTGAGAGGCCCACGCACCGCGATGAAGAGTGGCCCCCGCTCGCTGGAACTGGAGAAAGCCCTCGCACAGAAACGAAGACCCAACACAGCCAAAAAAAAAAAAAAAAAAAAAAAAAAAAGTTGGGGGGTTGGGTTTTATTTTTTCTCTGCCTGTCTGTAACAGTCAGGTGCACACAGATTACTGTTTGGTTGAATAAGTAGGGACTGGAGCCTAGCAAAGTTTTGACATATGAAACATCACAGTCTACCCCTTATGGACTTGGTGCCCATACACATCTCCTTAAACCATATTTAATAACCAAATAAAGACAATAACAGAGACACACTTCCATCTAAAATGATGTAACTAACTATCCTGTGTACAACTGAAAGTGCTCTAATCTTTCCCCAGAAGAGAGTCCAAAGTCCTTGGGTGATGTTCACTCTTCTCCTTGGTATCCTGTAAATTAAGTACAATGGTGCAAAGTTAACTATTATTAATATATCTTATAAGATAAGGGGGTAAGAGAGAAAAGACAAAAATGTTTGCTATTCATACACACATAAACATGTGCATAACAAAATAAAAAGGCATATTATAACTGTTAAAGTCTTAATTTCTGCAATTGGACACATGGTTTTAGCCACATAGCTAAAGTACCTTCTTCCACAACCCATTCCGTATTCCTTCTACCCTCAGCATGCACCTCAGTTAGTCATGGTTCTTTGCCTGGTGGGGTGACTCAGACCATCATTCCTGCATTCCTGAAGAGTCTGGACCATTAACAGTCCTACCTTCATTGGATTGTTGTAGTTTTCCATTGACTTGAATCACAGGGCATGGTAGCTCCGAGAGACAACCTAAGGGATCTCCTGTATTCCAGATATTCTCCTTTTCACTTCCAATTACAGCCCAATTTCTACTTGGTAATCAAGATCAATCACCCCAATCAGTAGAGTAATATTGTCTTTGCCTGTTGATTCAGAGGCAAAAGGAGCCCCAAGTGGCCAGGTGGCAGTCTGAACTTCTGTTTCAATAGAATCCTTTTTATGTTTCCTAGTAGAAGAATTTCTTCCTTTGGAACTAAGACTTCTAGACCATCATAGCATAAGGACATGGAGATAGAAGGCAAAGATTTTGCTACTGGGTCATTTGCAGTAACAGTGAGTGATACCTCTCCCATTTCCATCTCTTGATTCCTGGACCTGTCAACCCTGGCTATGAGAAAATCAGCACCATAGATTGGATGCTGATTTAGATATTAACCACAGCTTTGCAAGGTATTTCCATCTCACTGGGACTGTCACTGAATCTTCAAAAGGCCAACCCAGTGTTCTTTGAAGTATCTGCTTCAGTATAATGGGGAACATGATGGATTTCACAATCCTGGGCCTAGGGCTGCACTTCGTTTGCTGTGAAGTGAGTTCCTTGACTGACTGGAAGATACACCGTGTGGAATACAGTGACAATGAATAAGGCATTCTGTACATCCGCAGTTTGGGCAGAACTATTGTGTTCAGGAAAAGCAAATCATATCTGGCATAAGTGTCTGTTTCAGTAAAATGTATAAATTTTTGGCAGTGAGGTGAAGTCATTCCTCAAGGAGACAGGCCCTCCTCTTTATTCAAGGGGTTCTGAGTCTTAAAATTGACACAAATCTGGGAATTGATTGAGGAGACATGAATCTCTGTTTTGGTGATGTAAATTAGATTTCTATTCACTTCACCTAGAACCCTCCGCTTATACAGATCAAGTAAGAATTTAATAGACTGCCTATCTATTTCTTTTTTAGGGACACCATGATCAATTAGCCAACATCATAGGCATCAGACAGTCAGATTATTCTTATTACTGCCTTGATTCCACTGTCCATTATGGTAACCATGCCCACTTTGATTTGGTAATTAAGTTGTGGCACTCGGACCCTGCCACCCTGGGGTCTAATTATCCCCATTTCATTTAGGGATCAGAGTTTGGCGGCAGGCAGCAGCTCCCAAGGTAATTTCTGACCTGCAGAGAAGAGCAATCACAGAGCTCTTCAAGGATGCGGGGTTCCCCTCACAAATTTATTTCTCACATCTGGTGAAAGGATGGTCCCAAGGGGGGTGAGTAGTTCTTAAATGATGAATCCATTCTGACATTTCAATTTCCCTAGGACTTTGGATACCTTCCTCTACAGCATAAAAAGGCAGTCCTGGCATTTCCACCTCATTTAATATAAGTTACCTTTTGGTCCACGTTTCAGCAAACCAGCAAACAAACTGATAGAGATTTTCTAGCCCCTTAGCTGCAACATTAAATGAAGAAACTCTGCTTAATGGGCCCATATCAATAAATAAGGTCTGATAAAACTATATATTCCTTACACTGTTATCCCACATCCTTAATATCCATCCTGACACATATTACCCAAATATCTGTCTGTATAAATTAGAAAATCATGCTGTTTTTTGGGTGTGTAGTGTACTTCATTGCAGGTCACACTTTGCATCTCATTCTCTGGGACCAGTTGGAAATTGAGTCTCGTTATAGGTCTAGAAGCAAAAATGAATGGTGGGGATAGTTCCTGAGAGGAATCAAGACTGTCTTTCAAGGCAACTACCTCAGGCGAGCTCATTACGGCTTCTTCAGGCAAAGCAGGTTGAACCTCCTCAAACAGAAGTAAAATGGCCTCTTCTATTGCCAAAGAAGATTCAGCAGAATTTAGGGGTTCAATGCACCCAGGTTCACTGGGATCTTCTATATGTCCTGATTCTAATTTTCAGGATCCCTTTCCTTCTTAATCAATGACCTCACCTTAACAGAGGACATCCATAAGGTTGAGAATTCAATCTGCATTATAATTCAGCCACTCTCATGATGAGACTGTGGATTTGGTTTTTAGAAATCTCAGCACTGCAGCTACAGGAGATAAAGGTTTCTTTCAGGGAAGGTGTAGAACCTTTCAAGTCATTTGCCCTTTCCCTACTTTCTCCAGTGCAAGTAGGAGCAACCAGCCAAATCCATTATATTCCTTAGGTTGTCCAAAATGTTATACAATATCAAACACATGGCTACCCAGAACCCTACCTTTTATAGGTATTTGATAGTATCCAATAGTGATATTTTGCCTATCTCTACTGCCACATCATACTGTGGATTATCAGTACCCTCTTTACCACTAGAAATATTCATTAGTGTCTTTGTCTAATCAAACTAGAGAATTTATTCCAGAAAACTCAGAATCAATTTAGAAACCTCGTTCTTAAGATTCTATCCCTCTCAAAACACTTCTACTATAAAAATCTGGATCTTCCCTGGTGGCGCAGTGGTTGAGAATCTGCCTGCCAATGCAGGGGACACGGGTTCGAGCCCTGGTCTGGGAAGATCCCACATACCGCGGAGCAACTAGGCCCGTGAGCCACAATTACTGAGCCTGCGCGTCTGGAGCCTGTGCTCCGCAACAAGAGAGGCCGCAATAGTGAGAGGCCCGCGCACCGCGATGAAGAGTGGCCCCCACTTGCCGCGACTAGAGAAAACCCTCGCACAGAAATGAAGACCCAGCACAGCCATAAATAAAAAAAAAAAAAAAAAAAATCTGTATCAGTCAGGGTTCCACAAGAGAAAAAGATCCAGTAGGACACACAGACAGACAGACAGGCACACACACATATACACAAACACACATACTTCTATATCAAGAGATCTATCATAAGGAATTAGCCTTTGCAATCATGAGGGCTGGCAAGGCAACTCTAAAATTCATAGTGTCCCATCAGGAAGAAAAGTCCAGAAATTCCTGGGCACAAGCTGAAGCTACAGTCCACAGGCGGAATTTCTTCGTCCTCAGGGAAACATCAATTATGCTTTTAAGGCCTTTCAACTGATCAGGGGTGGCCTATTCAGATTATTGAATATAATCGCCTTTACTTAAAATCTACTGGTTGTAGAAGTTAGTGCATCTATAATATACCATCATGGCAACACCTTTAGTGTTTGATTGAATGACTGGGGAGTATAGCCTAGCCAAGCTTACATAAAACTGGTCATGGGACTTCCTTGGTGGCAGAGTGATTGGGAATCTGCACTCTCAATGCAGGGGGCCCGGGTTCAATCCCTGGTCAGGGAACTAGATCCCACATGCATTCCACAACTAAGAGTTTGCATGCTACAACTAAGGAGCCAGCAAGCCACAACTAAGGAGCCCTCGAGCTGCAACCAAGGAGACAGCCTGCTGCAACTAAGGAGCTCGCCTGCCACAACTAAGACCCAACGCAACTAAATAAATTAATTAAAAACAAAAACAAAAACAAAAAAACTGGTCATCATACTATCCACCAAAGATGATTTTTAAAAGTAAAATTCTGTTCATGCTTTGCTTCAGTTTTTGTTATCCCTATTTCCAGTGTACTGACGTTAAAAAATATATACTGAGATAGAATTTTTAAGCTGAGTCCACAGTCACTGATTGTTATTGATGTGTTCACATCAGCCATGGGTACCACCTTGTGTGTGTCTTGTTTCACAGGCATTATAGTCCACATGGGATCTGGTTCACCTGAGCACTCGGCATGCCCTGGAAGAGCACAGGGTCACAAAAGGTCAACCAGAAGAGAATGGAGAGGGAACGGATCTTGGACGTAAGCACAGTGACCGGTTCATAAGTGTGTATTTCAAAACGTTGGGACATTTGTTCTCACTCTCTCTTACTCCCCTCCCCTGTCTGAGGGTTTCCTATCTTGCTACTCAGGTGTTATCTCTTTACCCACACCCATGAAAGACAAGAATTGGTCTTGTGTTCAAAGTCCCCAGGGGATAAATCCACTTCTAGCATCTCTTCTTCCTCTCTGCTCCTCACTCCCCAGAGCCTAAAGAATGCTGCATTCTCCTCCTCATTTTTCTCAGGTTCCTGTAGCTGACACACCAGCAGGAATAGAAAGTGCTAGAGGAAGTCAATAAGACACACTAATTCAGTCTCAGCTGAATTGTTTCTAGAGCGGTCTATGTTTAATTCCACGCACACATGAATGGCTTAAGCTAGGCTTTGAAGCACATGCCTTATTAAGGACATATATAGAAAACATCTCATAGTAGTAATTTTTGAGCTTTCACTTTTTATCATTTCATTTTTATCATGACCTTCATCTTCTCAGTAAGAGGCATCTCCATTGCCTTGAGGATAAGTAGATCATTAGAGAGAAAATGAAAAGAAGAAACAGTCAACGTTCAGCTTTCTGACTTCTAAAGCAGTCTTTTGAGAATCAGAAGGGATGTCTTGAGCGAGATGGGGTGACGTTTTGGCCATAATCATAGAATTAGAAAGAGAATAGCGAGTCTTCAGGTCAAATTGGCATCTTTGCTCAAGGCCTACAGCAAGAGAGAAAAAATATGTACTTAAAGAGACATGGCTGGACTCAAATAAAAGACAAGCATTTCCCTAATCAAGGAAATGAATAGAAAAGCGAAATGGTGAGTAGAGCAGAAGGTAAGACTTTGTTGTACTTTGAATGTGAAATAAGCAGTAGTCACAAGGGGTTTTTGTTACTGCCAGGTCAAGAGGACCGGAAGAGCTCCACAGAAGATGATGATGCTTGGATGGACACCTCCACTTAGGAATGTCTGTTCTTGAGAATAGGGTTCCTAGCGAGCTGAAGCCTGAGAAAGGTGGGGACATAGTCACATCTGCACAACCAGGAGCTGTGAAAACTAGGTCATTGATCTGAGCCTGGATCTGCCATGTCCCCAGTGTGACTGCTGGTAATAGAACCTAGCTTCAGATTAGGGCCCAGATGGGCCCCAAAACAAACAGACAAGCAAAATAATTCATTGTAAAGCAAATAAAAAAGGGAAAATAGAACATTTTGCCAAACCAACAGAAGGCAGAGGAAGAGAAAACAGCAATAAAGGAAAAGCATGGTTATCTCAAACCAAAAATAAGGTGACAGAAATAAACCCCACTAGATTCACAGAAGATGTAAATAGATTAGACTTTCATATTAAAAATCACAGTTTGTAAAATTGAATTTGAAATAGGCTGCCTCCATAAAACAAAAAAAAAAATCTAAAACAATTCCACATAGAAAGATTCAAAATAAAGGCATGAAAAACAAAACAAATTCTTAGTAAAAAAAATACCAGTGTAAGAAAAGTAATACCTGACAAAATAAAATTTAAGACGTTATTAGGATAAAAAAAGATACCATATAATTACGAAAAAAAAGCCAATAGGAATCTATGCTGATTATGAATTTGTAGGCACTCAACAACATAACCTTTAAGCTTAATAAAAGTAAAACTTGCAGAATTACTAGGAGAAATGAACAAATACAGTAACATTGGAGATTTTAACAAAACTCTATCAAAAATGGATAAATTAAGATGACAAAAATAAGATGCATATAACACATTTAAACCACAAAATTTATAACATTGATCTATTATATAGTATTGTTTACTCACTGATTAGTAATGTGACTTCTGACATATGCCTGTTTTCCTTGTTCTATTTTTCTTTGTTTCACATTCTACACATCATGTTTTTGGATTAAAAAAAAAAACATGTACTGAAATGTTAAAAACTTTCATGAGAATTGTAAACACTGAATTTATTATCATGATATGGTGGAATCTGCAAGGGAGAGGTGATTTTTAAGATCTGAAGGAACAAAAACTTAGGAAAAGCCAAGCTAGAGGAACATTGCCTGGGATGGGAGGTGTGGTGTAAGAGTTCCCAAGGGAACCACAGGATATACTTGGAATCAGCACTAGGAGAGATCCATGCCCGGCTAGTGTCCAGCCCTGAGAGCTAACTCAAGCCACCATCTTGTATTAACGCTGTGTCTTCCAGGTGGAAGAGCTATAATAGTTGCTAGTCTCTCACTATGGATGTTGGAACTTCCATCAGTGATCATCAGCACAGCACCCATAGACATCCAATAGTGGAATGCCACTTGTGCTTTGGGACTTTGCTTAACCCTATTTGAATTGCCTGGTGTGCACAATACCCTGTGCCAATATTCTGTGACACCTGTAAGCACAGACACACTATGCTGTGACCTCAACAAACAATGGAATCCTTAATGGCCAGAGGAATTGTGGCTTGAAGGGCACAGCCCAGAATTGGTCACTTGCGCAGTGGAAACTCCTCCATTACAAAGGATGCTGAAGAGAATTTACTACTTTCAGATGCTACTGTTTACTGGTTACAATTTTCCTCCTAAGGCTGAAGTTAAATGGAACAGACAATATGAAGAATTTCTTTTTCAGAGAAAAAATAGCTTTCATTATCAACTCTTTGAAGAGAGCACCCTACCTAGAGAGATGTTATCAACTGAAACCTGTCTTTTTTGGGACACACAACCAATGACTACATATTTAATAAAAATTCATCTAAAAGAGAGGGATTTTCACTGGGAGCTAGGAAAAGATATTTTTGTCTCCTCTTTCATCCATTCTCTCTCCATGTTTTCACAGACTCCTTCATCTGTCTCTCCCTCTACTCTGCACAGCCATATGTAACTACTGAGCTCACATACTCAGATGTGAATGAGGCCTTCTCTAGCAGCTTTTGGCACCCCTCTTCATACCCTGTGCCCAGCCATCTACCTTTTAGGGACTGAATGTTTGCATCCCTGCAAAATTTATGTGTTGAAACTCTACCCACGATGTTATGGTATTAGGAGGCAGGGCCTTTGGGAGGTAATTAGGGTTAGATGAGCTCATGGGGGTGGGGCCCTCCTGAGTGGGATTAGTGCCTTTGTGAGAGTCACTGGAGAGCTTGCTCCCACTGCTCTATTCTCCACCATGTGAGGATAACAGGGAGAAGTCTCAGTCTGCAACCCAGAAGAGGATTGTCACCAGAACCCGACCCCGCTGGCACCCTCATCTCGAACTTCCAACCTCCAGAGCCATGAGAAATGAATATGTGTTGTTTATAGGACACCTAGTTTCTGGGCATGTTGTTAGAGTAGCCTGAGCTGACTAAGACTCGCCCCGGCTTTTTTCCTCTTTTCCTGTTGCCCCCTGTTGCCTTCCCCTCTTCCCAGTTCAAGTAAGGTGTACAACCACCTTCTCCTCCTTCCCTGCCCTTCCCTCCACATTTACTACGTCCTACCCAACACTGCTATGCACTGTGTGTACAGTGGTGAACAAAATAGAGACTGGGCCTGCCCTCATGAGTCTTATAACCTGATGTGGAAGATTGATAGTTAATAATGAACACAGCTGAATATGTAAATGCGAATTCTGAAATGTGTTATAAAAGGAAAGGATTTTATTCTGTGAAAGAGAGAATAGCATGGCAACAGGTTTGATTTGGGGGCCCAGGGAAGGAACGGCCATGGAGCTGATTCTGAAGGATGATGAGCAAAAAAGGAGTTGCCAGGTAAGGAGAAGTGTGCGAGCTTTACAGGCTGAGGTGTTAGCAGAGCACTTTTTCCCCAAGAGGAAGGGAGGAGAATATCTTTTTTTAGTTTATTCACATGGAAGAAAGCTTGGTTTATTTGAAATTATGGGAGTCCCAAATTTTCTACTCAAAACCTTTAGAATGTTTCTGGCATCTAGATTTCATAAAAGAAATCAAAGGTCAGCCAAATTTTCTTGTTTACATATCATTTTTTTGCCTTTATATTGTTTCTATTGAGTACTTCTAGTATCCATATATTGTTCCTTTGCATTTAATATTTTCACTATGTGTTAGAATCGTATCTTTAATTACTGTTTCCTGGGTCAGATCTTCATTTATCTCAGGATATTTTTTCATTGGTTTGATTAATTTGACTTGATATCAACTATTTGCTCCTTTCTTCTTTTAAAAAAAAAACACTGATTTTTCACATTTTTACTCTCCATTTGCTGCTATAAAATTACACTATATTCTCTCCAACTGTTTTTAGCTTTGACTCCTTTTCCTCGAAATTCTGGCAGAAATTCCCAAGTGTTTAATGCAGGATCAATTCTCCTCTTTATGGAATAGCTACCGTTTTCCCTCCAAGAATTTTTGGCCCCACATAGAGCAATGATCTCAAAACTCCTTTTCATCCTGTCCTTAACCCTATGGTCATGATGGACTAGACAATGAATGGGCATCTGTCCAAGCCAGGCTCAATAGAGTTTTCTTTCTCTTGAGAATTTATAACTGGGATTTAGAATGATATTTGGGTTTTAACATCCTATAGATAGTTTCCAACTTTTGGTTCTAGACCCTTCTCAGACCTAACAGGTCACAGAGTCCACAAAAACCCCTGTATCTTACTATTAAATTCTCTTTTTATGTTTATGTTTGTACAATTGTGTTTTTGTAACTTGCGGTCAAAATAGTTTGCCTAGGTCCAGGTATCAGGAGGAATTATTTCAGTCTTCTGAATAGCTGCTCACTCTAACCTACATGTAGAGGATTAGGAAATATTTAAAGAATTTAAAATTGATGAAAAACATTTTTCTGCTTGAACAGCAGAAATTTGAATGCCAGTTGCATATAATGAATACTTACACATTGCGGGTTTGAAAAAGAAAGATAACGGATTTAATAGGCATTAGGAGACTTTCCTTCAGCTCCTTATTGCCTTTGATGTTCATGAAGCCTGTTAAATCCCTGTCAGGCAGACAGAGCAAAGCAGGAGGAGGTCTGTTGTTTCCCAAAGCAATGGTCATTTCCACTTGGTCCAGAAGACACGACTTTTTATCAGAAGTTCAGGAATAAAATAAATGTTTTCCTTATTGTGTGGAGACATAATCCAAAGACTTTCAGATCAAAGCATACTGAGAGTAGAATAAAATGATATAGAATGGTTAAGGTAAGATCAGCACTTTCTTAGTCCAGTAATTGGTAGCTGTGAAGTGTATCTACTGAAGTTCAAGTAATCATTCAGCTAGAAAGGAATATGAAAAAAAGATAAATCTTGCTTGTGTGGCCAAAAAACAAATCAGAGATGTCTTTAGGGAACTGGGAGCCTTGAGACTCATCATTAGTTGTGTACGGAAGGCAAAGTCTTGAAACAGAAGTAAAGCACAGCATAAAAAAAAAAAACTAGAACACAGAATAATCCCCATTTTGTGAGTTCGTGTGTTTACACAAACCAAAAGAAGAAGCAAAAGAGTTTATTTGTATTTAACAATTTATTAGTAATATTAAATAATAATAAAGCTACCACTCATTAAAATTTGTGTGACACAAGTTATAGTTCTTAAAGGACAAACAATATTCAAAGGCCTATGTCAGAAAAGAAGACTGAAAATTAATGAGCTAAGATTTCAACTTAAGAAAAAGCAAAAACAACAACAACAACAAAATAAAACTAATTAAACTAAAATAAAGCATTATAAACCTAAAAAAAAATAGGAGGTAAGTAATAAAACACAGGAATTCTTAAAAAGAAAATAAATGTACTGTAGACAACACCTTATAATCATCTAACAACCACTAAGCCTCTAACAGGATATATGAAGAATAAAGGGCATATGTAGAGTAGATAATAAAATGAAATAGAGATAACTATGGAGAAATGTGCACCAACATATTGGAAAATTTAGTGAAATTGAGGAAAATTCCGAGGAATGTGAATAATTCCAGAAAATAGAAAATTTCAGCTGTATTACTCTCATCCTACTTACATTTAAAGAAAAATTATACTAAATATCCAAAGAATAGATCATTCTAAATTTAAGAAAATTCTTTCAGAGACTGGAAAGAGACGGTACCTTGAAATGTATGTCCTGAAGCTAATAAAATCTTGATACCAAAATCAGTGTAGGACAATAAGATAAATGGAAATTATAATTAATCAGTCATTGACATGGCTTTGATTTCTGCAAAATTCCCCTCAAAATCAATAAGAAAATTCATTCAGCACTGTAAAACAAAACACAATACATATCAATACATCATGACAAAGTTGGACTTATTACTCATATTTTAAATTATTATGTCATATAACTCTCCATATTAGGACATTGACAACCGAAAAATATAACAACTTTATAATTGTAATAGATTAAGAAAAATTTTGATAAAATTTTACCATTCATGACAAAATCAGACAAAAAGAAAAAGAAAACCTCTTCACAAAAACATCACTAGAGTAGATCACTGTGGTTTTTTTAATGATAGAGTCATATGACAGAATAACTTACAACACTGAAAACAAATGAAGTTGAGAATTACACGCTTATACTTGAATAAATGTCAAACATATGTTATAGAAAAAATTAAATCATAGAATATCATAGTATGATTCCACTTATATAACTGCTAAAAATGTGCAAAACTACACACAGTTTAGGTTTATACTATACATAGGTGGTGGAACTCTAAACATAATAAAGGAAATTGTTAGCACAAATTTAGGAGAAGATATTTCTGGAGTGGGGGGAGGAGGGGAGTATAATTAGGGAGGGGAACACAGGGATTTAAAACTACTATTAATGTTCTATTTCTTAAGCTGGTAACTATTATAAGTTTTCTTAAAACACTACATACACATAATCTGTACTTTTTTGTAACGTAGATTTCACACTAAAATATTTTAAGATAAAATTAAATATGTTGAAAGATTCCATTTACAAAAGCAACAGAAGTATGAAATACATAATAGGAAATGTGCAAGTTTAGTATAAAAAATCTGTTGCATAGCATGTCTTGACTTGAATAGAAATATGTCTTGAAAAAAATAAGATCCAGAGGGCAGACAGCAGAAGCAAGAAGAACTACAATCCTGCAGCCTGTGGAACAAAAACCACATTCACAGAAAGATACACAAGATGAAAAGGCAGAGGGCGATGTACCAGATGAAGGAACAAGATAAAAACCCAGAAAAACAACTAAATGAAGTGGAGATAGGCAACCTTCCAGAAAAAGAATTCAGAATACTGATAGTGAAGATGATCCAGGACCTTGGAAAAAGAATGGAGGCAAAGATCGAGAAGATGCAAGAAATGTTTAACAAAGACTTAGAAGAATTAAAGAACAAACAAACAGAGATGAACAATACAATAACTGAAATGAAAACTACACTAGAAGGAATCAATAGCAGAATAACTGAGGCAGAAGAACGGATAAGTGACCTGGAAGACAGAATAGTGGAATTCACTGCTGTGGAACAGAATAAAGAAAAAAGAATGAAAAGAAATGAAGACAGCCTAAGAGACCTCTGGGACAACAATAAGTGCAAAAACATTCGCAGTATAGGGGTCCCAGAAGGAGAAGAGAGAGAGAAAGGACCTGAGGAAATCTTTGAAGAGATTATAGTCGAAAACTTCCCTAACAGGGGAAAGGAAATAGCCACCCAAGTCCAGGAAGCACAGCGAGTCCCATACAGGATAAACCCAAGGAGAAACACGCCGAGACACATAGTAATCAAATTGGCAAGAATTAAAGACAAAGAAAACTTATTGAAAGCAGCAAGGGAAAAATGACAAATAACATATAAGGGAACTCCCATAAGGTTAACAGCTGATTTCTCAGCAGAAACTCTACAAGCCAGAAGGGAGTGGCATGATATACTTAAAGTGATGAAAGGGAAGAACCTACAACCAAGATTACCTGGCAAGGATCTCCTTCAGATTCAATGGAGAAATCAAAAGCTTTACAGACAAGCAAAAGCTAGGAGAATTCAGCACCACCAAACCAGCTCTACAACAAATGCTAAAGAAACTTCTCTAAGTGGGAAACACAAGAGAAGAAAAGGACCTACAAAAACAAGCCCAAAACAGTAAAGAAAATGGTTATAGGAACATACATATTGATAATTACCTTAAACATGAATGGATTAAATGCTCCAACCAAAAGACACAGGCTTGCTGAATGGATACAAAAACAAGACACATATATATGCTGTCTACAAGAAACCCACTTCAGACCTAGGGACACATACCGACTGAAAGTGAGGGGATGGAAAAAGATATTCCATGCAAATGGAAATCAAAAGAAAGCTGGAGTAGCAATACTCATATCAGATAAAATAGACTTTAAAATAAAGAATGTTAAAAGAGACAAGGAAGGACACTACATAATGATCAAGGGATCAATCCAAGAAGAAGATATAACAATTATAAATATATATGCACCCAACCAAGGAACACCTCAATACATAAGGCAACTGCTAACAGCTATAAAAGCGGAAATCGACAGTAGCACAATCATAGTGGGGGACTTTAACACCTCACTTACACCTAGACCAGATACATTTAATTGATACTTATAGGACATTCCATCCAACAACAGCAGATTACACTTTCTTCTCAAGTGAACATGGAACATTCTCCAGGATAGATCATATCTTGGGTCACAAATCAAGCCTCAGTAAATTTAAGAAAATTGAAATCATATCAAGCATCTTTTCTGACCACAATGCTATGAGACTAGAAATGAATTACAGGGAAAAAAACATAAAAAACACAAATACATGGAGGCTAAACAATACGTTACTAAATAACCAAGAGATCACTGAAGAAATCAAAGAGAAAATCAAAAAATACCTAGAGACAAATGACAATGAAAACACGATGATCCAAAACCTATGGGATGCAGCAAAAGCAGTTCTAAGAGGGAAGTTTATAGCTATACAAGCCTAACTCAAGAAACAAGAAAAATCTCAAATAAACAATCTAACCTTACACCTAAAGGAAGTAGAGAAAGAAGAACAAACAAAACCCAAAGTTAGTAGAAGGAAAGAAATAATAAAGATCAGAGCAGAAATAAATGAAATAGAAACTAAGAAAAAAATAGCAAAGATCAATAAAACGAAAAGCTGGTTCTTTGAGAAGATAAACAACATTGATAAACAATTAGCCAGACTCATCAAAAAAAAGAGGGAAAGGACTCAAATCAATAAAATTAGAAATGAAAAAGAAGTTTCAACAGACACCGCAGAAATACAAAGCATCCTAAGAGACGACTACAAGCAACTCTATGCCAATAAAATGGACAACCTGGAAGAAATGGACAAATTCTTAGAAAGGTATAATCTTACAAGACTGAACCAGGAAGAAACAGAAAATGTGAATGGACCAATCACAAGTAATGAAATTGAAACTGTGATTAAAAATCTTCCAACAAACAAAAGTCCAGGACCAGATGGCTTCAGAGGTGAATTCTATCAAACATTTAGAGAAGAGCTAACACCCATCCTTTTCAAACTCTTCCAAAACATTGCAGAGGAAGGAACACTCCCAAACTCATTCTATGAGGCCACCATCACCCTGATGCCAAAACCAGACAAAGATACAAGAAAAAAGAAAATTACAGACCAATATCACTGATGAATATAGATGCAAAAATCCTCAACAAAATACCAGCAAACAGAATCCAACAACATATTAAAAGGATCATACACCATGATCAAGTGGGATTTATCCCAGGGATGCAAGGATTCTTCAATATACACAAATCAATCCATGGGATCCATCATATTAAGAAATTGAAGAATAAAAATCATACGATCATCTCAATAGATGCAGAAAAAGCTTTTGACAAATTCAACACCCATTTACGATAAAAACTCTCCAGAAAGTGGGCATAGAGGGAAGCTACCTCAACATAATAAAGGCCATATACAACAAACCCACAGCAAACATCATTCTCAATGGTGAACAACTGAAAGCATTTCCTCTAAGATCAGGAACGAGACAAGGTTGTCCACTCTCACCACTATTATTCAACATAGTTTTGGAAGTCTTAGCCACGGCAGTCAGAGAAGGAAAAGAAATAAAAGGAATACAAATTGGAAAAGAAGAAGTAAAACTGTCACTGTTTGCAGATGACATAATACTATACATAGAGAATCCTAAAGATGCCACCAGAAAACTACTAGAGCTAATCAATGAATTTGGTAAAATTGCAGGATACAAAATTAATGCACAGAAATCTCTTGCATTCCTATACACTAATGATGAAAAATCTGAAAGAGAAGTTAAGGAAACAATCCCATTCACAATTGCAACAAAATGAATAAAATACCTAGGAATAAACCTACCTAGGGAGACAAAAGACCTGTATGAAGAAAACTATAAGACACTGATGAAAGAAATTAAAGATGATACCAACAGATGGAGACATATACCATATTCTTGGACTGGAAGAATCAATATTGTGAAAATGACTATACTACCCAAAGAAATCTACAGATCAATGCAATCCCTATCAAATTACCAATGGCATTTTTTACGGAACTAGAACAAAAAATCTTACAATTTGTATGGAGACACAAAAGACCCTAGCCAAAGCAGTCTTGAGGGAAAAAAACGGAGATGGAGGAATCAGACTCCCTGACTTCATACTATACTACAAAGCTACAGTAATCAAGATCGTATGGTACTGGCACAAAAACAGAAATATAGATCAATGGAACAAGATAGAAAGCCCAGAGATAAACCCACGCACCTATTGTCAACTAATCTATGACAAAGGAGGCAAGGATATACAATGGAGAAAAGACAGCCTCTTCAATAAGTGGTGCTGGGAAAACTGGACAGCTACATGTAAAAGAATGAAATTAGAACACTCCCTAACACCATACACAAAAATAAACTCAAAATGGATTAGAGACCTAAATGTAAGACTGGACACTATAAAAGTCTTAGAGGAAAACATAGGAAGAACACTCTTTGACATAAATCACAGCAAGATCTTTTTTGACCCACCTCCTAGAGGAACGGAAATAAAAACAAAAATAAACAAATGGGACG
The DNA here is from genome assembly GCF_028023285.1 of Balaenoptera ricei. Lineage (NCBI taxonomy): Eukaryota > Metazoa > Chordata > Mammalia > Artiodactyla > Balaenopteridae > Balaenoptera > Balaenoptera ricei. Next base: position 39,707,777 of record NC_082653.1, on the reverse strand, counting down.
TAGTGAAACTTCAAAGCTTTTGCACAGCAAAGGAAACCATAAACAAGACGAAAAGAGAACCCTCAGAATGGGAGAAAATATTGCAAACGAATCAACGGACAAAGGATTAATCTCCAAAATATATAAACAGCTCATGCAGCTCAATATTAAAGAAACAAACACCCCAATCCAAAAATGGGCAGAAGACCTAAATAGACATTTCTCCAAAGAAGACATACAGACGGCCATGAAGCACATGAAAAGATGCTCAACATCACTAATTATTAGAGAAATGCAAATCAAAACTACAATGAGGTATCACCTCACACCAGTTAGAATGGGCATCATCAGAAAATCTACAAACAACAAATGCTGGAGAGCGTGTGGAGAAAAGGGAACCCTCTTGCACTGTTGGTGGGAATGTAAATTGATACAGCCACTATGGAGAACAGTATGGAGCTTCCTTAAAAAACTAAAAATAGAATTACCATATGATCCAGCAATCCCACTACTGGGCATATACCCAGAGAAAGCCATAATTCAAAAAGATGCATGCACCCCAATGTTCATTGCTGCACTATTTACAATAGCCAGGTCATGGAAGCAACCTAAATGCCCATCGACAGATGAATGGATAAAGAAGTTGTGGTACATATATACAATGGAATATTACTCAGCCATAAAAAGGAATGAAATTGGGTCATTTGTTGAGACGTGGATGGATCTAGAGACTGTCATACAGAGTGAAGTAAGTCAGAAAGAGAAAAACAAATATTGTATATTAATGCATGTATGTGGAACCTAGAAAAATGGTACAGATGAACTGGTTTGCAGGGCAGAAATTGAGACACAGATGTAGAGAACAAACATATGGACACCAATGGGGGAAAGCTGTGGGGGGGTGGGGATGGTGGTGTGATGAATTGGGCGATTGGGATTGACATGTATACACTGATGTGTATAAAATTGATGACTAATAAGAACCTGCTGTATAAAAAAATAAGTAAAATAAAATTCAAAAATTAAAAAAAAACCAAACAAAAAATAAGAACCAATATTATAAAGATGTTAAAGATATAGTTTAAAGACCAAATTTGTCAGCATTTTCTAACTCAATATATAGTGTCTGTATATCTTCCAGATTAATACAAATAGAAAAAGGATCAATCTTTTTGTTTTTTTTTAATGTATTTATTTATTTGGCTGCATTTGGTCTTCATTGCTGCACGCGGGCTTTTTCTAGTTGCGGCAAGCTGGGGCTAATCTTCATTGCGGTGCACAGGCCTCTCATTGCGGTAGCTTCTCGCTGCATAGCAGTGGATCTAGGTGCGTGGGCTTCAGTAGTTGTGGCATGCAGGCTCAGTAGTTGTGGCTTGAAGGCTTTAGAGCGCAGGCTCAGTAGTTGTAGCACATGGTCTTAGTTGCTCTGCGGTGTGTGGGATCTTCCCAGACCAGGGCTCGAATCCATGTCCCCTCCATTGGCAGGTGGATTCTTAACCACTGCGCCACCAGGGAAGTCTGAAAAAGGATCAGTCTTAAGTTCTTTCATTATTTCCATGAAATGCCTCCTTTCATTTTCTAATCTTTCCTTGAAAAATGAAACTTCAGTAATTGGATATCATTGTATTGCCCACCTGCAGCAAATGCATACAGAAAGTGGTGATCTTCACAGTGCTGCCCTATGGGTGCATCCAAGGCAGCATGTTCTGCGTAACCAATGCATTTAAGGACCGTGAAGAGGAACTGGCCCCCATCTTCTCTACTCTAATTTCCCAAATAATGTCTGTGAATATAGAGTCTTCACAACCTGATTTCTTAATTAAGAAACTGACATGTTTGGAAAGGATTCTAAATGACAGCATTTGTTAAGCTGTTTGTGTAGTGAACTCTCTGGGTGTGCTGTTACACAAGAACTGTCTTAATTAAGGTTAATTGGTGCATAATTAGGGCCGCTGCTGACTTAAAAGATTCCATTAGTGATAAAGTAATGAGAACCCTTAATGTCTAGACAGAAGGAGAAAGCAATCACAATAAGCCAAATTTCAAGACACACTCTGTCTCCACCGTAGGGGCCACACCCTTGGTTTGACCTGTTTAGAAGAGCACATCTTAATCCACATGTTTGGGAACCCCTTGTGAGCTTTGGATAGAGCAAGTCTGATTCCAGCCTCATGTTAGTTAGAAAAAACAAAGAAAAATAAATGTATTGGTGCTGCTTATTCTGAACTACATTAATATTTAGCTCAGGTAATAATCAATCAACTCCATTCTCTCTGGGTCCTTATCTTTTCCCTTGTATAAAGGGGGCAATGGGGTGGGTAGGAAGATCGACACATAGAGGCAAAATTATTCTCAATATTGGAGAATGAACCAGAAAGAATGCAAACACGAAAAGAACTCAAAGGTAGGTTATAAAATTATTTTCCCTGGTATCTTTTTAAAACAAGATGAAAGCATCTAGCAATGGCTGGCTTTATTAAGAACTTATTTGGTAAACAACATAGATAGTAAATGAAAATGAGATAGCAACATGAAAAAGAAAAATCTTTCTCCCCTCACTTGACTTTCAATCTTGCACTGCAAAATCAGTCTACATTTTCTACTTCACGCAAAACAATGTAGTGAAAGAAAATTATTGGTATATTTTAAAGATTCAGGAGCTCAAAGCAAGAAACTATTATGGACACGGCAAAGAGACTTAAACTGCCGTGCCCCCCCCCCCCAAAAAAAAAAAAAAAAAAGAAAGAAAGAAGTTATTTGGAAGCTAGAGATTGACTAGAACTTCCATAAGGAAGGACCTGTTTTTCCTTCTTTTCGTTTGTGGCTTGTTTTTTAATTTCCAATCCATCGTGCACCAGTATTTTAGTAAAATACAATATAAATGAGTTACTAAATAAATTAAAAAAGACACAAAGCTCAGGTCCAAATATATTAACATCAGATTCAACAGACATAAAATTATTCAGTATTTTATATTACAGTTGTTATATAAGCTGATAAGTATTTCTTTTCAATTTCTGTGCTAATCCCTGCGCAGAGCCCTGAGAAGTAGCTGGGATCACGGCCCCAGGGTTCCGTGCACCAGACACCCCCGTGGCTGCCCCGCCCATCGGGGGGTGGGGGTGGGGGTGGGTCCAGCTCTGCCGCTGGAGCATGCGCAGTCCACTCCCGCGTTCTGGCCTGTGGAGGTCTTTCCCCTCACGGCCTTTGAAGCAGAGCCCTTCCTGTGACCCTGCCCGGCCTTTGGCCGAGGCTCCCTCGCACTGTGACTCTGAAGGGCTAGGGAGTCGCAGGGGAGGTAAGAGTCCGTGAGCATTGGGGTTTACGTGACGGGTGGTGTGAACCAGACTCCTTACGGCCTGGGAGGAGGGGCCTACAACACCCCCGGTACCCAGGTGGTTCTCATCCCAGGACCCGCCTTCCGCACCTGTAGAACTGCTGAGAGCCGGTGAGCTTGGGCTTCTTCTGGGAAGAGTGGTCGGGGCTGCAGCGCCTGGGCTTGACTCCGCCATGCTCTGCGCCTGCCCTGATGCTCAGCTCGCTCCAGCCCATCCTCTCCCTGTCCATCCGTCAGGACCACACACCGGAACACACCCAGTGGGGTCCAACTGCGCCCTCTTTGAAAAAAGAAGGAATGCTGCTCTATGAACCCCGCTTAGAATACAGCCGGACCAGGTAAGCCAACTTAACATCAGTCTGCACTTTCTCCAGTTGGTTGTTGCTTAATAATTGTTTTATAATATATCTTCCCTCTTCATTATGGAGATTTGAAATGTCCATAAATTCGTAAAACGTTTTTTCAGGTCAGATCCACTTACCCCTCTGACATATTTAGGTATTCTTCCAAGAATACTTTATTGCTTCAGAGATACGATTTACTGCTCCCTAAAAAAATAATAGGTGCTAATAGGTACATTGCTTGCGTTTGTGTTGTTTGAATACGTTGGACTTGGGGCAGATGAACCTTTGATAAATTCCGTTCTTTCCCCCCCCAAACAATAATGCTGTGTTTAGCTGAAGTAGCCAGCTCGGGACTAGTTTCCCGTAGCTGGTTGGGCCTTGCCTGGTTGTGTGTTCCCCTGGAAATTGAACCTCGCTCTGGGACACTTAGTGGAAAGTCTTTGCTTAGGATAACAGTGGTCACTGAATATAAGAAAACTCCCTCCCGCTGCAGAGTGGGCTAAGATGCCGTCTAATTAATCAGAGCGAGGAGCTTCACAGGCTACCTGTGGGGCTGGCAGGTGAGTCACTGTACTTTCTGGTGGTGCATCCTAATTTGTGAGACATTGGATCACAGACACATGCTCTGAAGGCCAAGGATTTAATTTACCATCTGAAAAAGGTGGGCTATTACAAGCCTCTTTTCAAAAGCATTTTTATTACTCAGAACGTTAGTATATACAGACTTCTGCTTAGCCCACATCAAAGTTAATTCTGTATACCATCATTCTGTGAGAATCAGCAATTTACAAGTTTTCAGGATATTGAGAAGCAATGAAATACATCAGTGTCTGATGCTCTGCTGAACATGACTAAATCTCCTTAATGGCTTTGATGGCAGTCAGGATTTTCGCATTCCTCTGTGTAATCATTAAACACAACACTTCTCACAATGCTGGGCAGCAAACATAAAAGAATGGATGCACAGACTGATTCTCTTTTATTCTGTGACATACTCTAGCTATTTACTGAGCAAAACTCTGATAATTTTGTCCATTGTTAACCATTAAAACTACAGTTGTAGAGTTAGGGGCAAGAGTGGTTATTCAAGCTTTTCTATTATTACTGATCCGTGTGTAAGACTTTTTGGTTAAAGCTTTTACCCGGAGGGGACATTTTTTTTAAGCCATTTTATTGTTAAAGTTTTCCAAAGGAGGCTTTTAGAAAAACCTTCCTAATTTTTTTTCCTCCTCTTCTAATTATAAGGGAGCATCCAACCTCATGGTTCTTAATACAATACCAAGAATCAATCAGAGCAGAACGGGTCTACTCACCAGGTGGTTTATATATGCAAATTAGGGACTTCTAATTTATGTGACCCAGGGAATTGCCATAAAGCAACTTAGGTTCTTGGTCATTTAAGAAATATATTTTCCTAACTGACATTACGATAAATAGAAGATGTCCTTTTAAAGCTTGGAGAGGAAACTATTACTTCGAACCATATGAAATTGCTGTTATTGTGGGTCAAGAATTGTCAAGTATTGGCAATTTCATGTGGTCCACCCTAACAGATGATGTGGCATGTGTTTTTAGACTGTTTTTAAGGTTTGAGTCTGAAATGATTCTAAAAAGAGCAACTTGGATACTTTTGGTAGATGGCCTGAGATTTGCCATAGAGTCTTGCTTAATATTTTGAAATTAAAATGGATTTGCTTATAAAAAAGAAGAAACCAAAAACAGATTTAGCTGTCACATCTTATTAGTATCGAGAAGGACATCCAGGGATAGTGAGTGAAGTGGTTTAATGAGCTCTAGGTGTGGCCATTGAAAGCAATGTGATTCCTTTTCTTGGCATTCAAAATGACATTTGAGAGAGATACATTAAAGTGGATGACCATCTGAGGAACTTTTTAGTGTTGATTTCAAGATATAAAAATATCTGTTTATAATTCTTTGTATTGATTTGAAGATATACAAAGTTTGTTTAAATCTTTGTGTTGTTTTTTTATGCACTAAAGTGGACAGTCGTGCTGAGCTTTTAAGGTTATTGTTGATTTCAAGATACACAGAACCAGTTCTTTGGGCAGTTAATATTGCTCAAGTACCCTCCCAGTTTGAAAGGAGACTGACCTTTCTGTAGCCACATAAATGGGGGTTCAATGGAAGTATCAAACTCCAAGTGATTTTATTCAATATAACTTGTCATTGAATTTGAATGTTTAGAAAGTAACTTCCACTCAGAAATCTTGCCATTGTCAACAGTAATTTGGATCTTTAAACATCTATATTCTGTATTGGAATGATATGCTGTATTTGTGAGCGCAAAGTAGCCATGTGAATTTTTGGACAATGGTAAAACAAATGTGTCTCTGATTTTACATCTCTAAAGCTATTCAAATTTGGTAATATTCATTTTCAAAGTATATGTATTTATATACTTTCTGAGTAATAAAACATTTCATTCCAAGCTAATAAGCAAACTCTTAAGAATTATACATATATTGCTTTGTGCTTATAAAGTACTGCTTACTGAAGTCCAACTTTATTGTCACATTTTAGTCTTAAATCCATTAATATCAAATCAGCATCTTTCAAATTTTTTCATATCTATCTTTCATTAAACAAAATTTATTTGTTCCATACCACCAGTGTACTGGATACTGAGCAAAATGTTTTTGTATATCTTATAACATTGTCACAACCCTATAAGTATCTGTAATCCCCATTGTCTATCCTCAGATATACACCTAGTGACTGGAACCAAGTCTTTTCTCTTTCATAGTATAAGAATTGCCCTGAAATGCGTACTGCAGGAATAACTAGATGTTTTGAAAATTTCTACACTAGTATGTCTCAGATTTTGATAAAAGTCACCTGGGAATCTTGCTAAAATGCTGATTCTAATTCAGTTTCTTGGGATGGAAGTAGAGGTTCTGCACTTCTAACAAGCTCGCAGGTGATGTGGCTGATACATGGATCCCATCTGGATTGTCAAAGGTCTACACAATTAAATGCATGGTCAGGTAGAGAGTTAATGAGTGCTCTTTGAAATGGGACAACCGCTTTGAGGAGAAGAGGTGTCAGGAATCAACCATATCCTATAGAGCTGCCAACAAACAGTATTCTAGGGGTACAGGCTCCTGGAACTCACAAAATTAAATAGGAGTTGGGAGATGTGGGAAACGTGCCCAAAGGTATTTTAGTTTGGCGAGCCTATGCAAAGCAGGAGCAAAGGAATAAGAGATGGTCAGAAATAGAACAGTCAGGGATGAAATAAGGAAGAGACAAGTGGAAGCTATGGGGAACCACCTTCACACCCTGTTATGAGTGGCCTCTGGTAAATGAGTTCTTAAAAATAAAAGATTCTGCACCTGAGAATACACCTTAGTTGGAGCACTCATCACACAGGACTATTAAGACTAGTCTGATTCTTTGTCTCCTGGAGGGCAGAGGCTATGATTTGCTCACCTGACAATGAATGAGAGCAGGAAGATGCTGAGATCAGGCACTCTCTAACTCTGGTTATCCATCAACCAGACTTTGGTTAGTAGGGATTAGTTCATTTGTCATGTAGTAACTTAATATTCAAAACGTTATACTGGGAGCAGCAGCTTCACCTGGGAACTTGTTAGAAAAGCTAATTCTTGGTCCCCATCCCAGACCTACTGTATCAGAATCTGCAGATTAGCAAGATCCTTAAGTGATTCCTATGTACTTTAAAGTCTGAGATGCACTGATATAGCAAAAAGCAGGAGTCTAGGAGAAAGGTTGGATGGCTGCTAGATTTTGATGATAACACTGAGGAATGTGGGAAAGAAAACTGACTTTTACTTGTGGGCTTACCAAAGAGAGGAAGCTTAGAGGACACAAGGGTGCTGGCTTCACTAAACCAGAGCTGCACATCTAAAGCTACTGCTCAGAGCAGAAAAGAGCTCTTTGGATAACACTATTAACTTGGACACATCAAGCAATGCACAGAGTATTGCCTCTCAGGGCCAGAATGCCTACGCAGTTACTTTCCTGGCAGCATCAATGACCACCTATTATCAGATCCAGAAACGAGGATTTGTAGCTCAGTCCAACAGCAGTCACCTCTGTCACTTCGATAACCTTGCATCCCAGCCCAGGGAAGGTACATATGGGGAGTTAACATTGTTTAAGGAAAACAAAACAAAACAAAACACAGTGATCTTTCTCCTTCTTCAGGGTGCTTTCACTCCTTTGTAGAAAGCTACCTCTTTAAGGACATAACATGCATTACTTTAAACTGTAGTGTCAAGATCAAAAGCAGCTGAGGAAGAAAGATGCCAGCTGCTTACAGCTCCTTGCCTCTTCCTCTATTATGATACTAGGCACGTTGCTGAGATTGGCTTACAGGCAGTAAAAATAGCATCTCCTTTGTTACACACCATACCAAACCACATTTATTTAGCTCAGGATTCTGGACTTATTTGGGCAATTCTTCTGGCCTTAGTTGGCATGTGTTTGTGGTCAACTGCTGGCTTGGCAGGGGGCTGGCTGTTCAAGGTGACCTCTGTAGGCCACTTCGTTTATGCCTCGTGTGGTCTCTCATCCTCCAGCCGGCTAGCCCAGGCTTGTTCATATGTCAGTAGTAGGGTTCCAAGGGCGCAAGCAAGGTATGTGAAGTGCCTGCGTCCCAGACTGGGACCAGCACATAGTCACTTATAGTGCATTCCATTGGCCAAAGTCACATGGCCAGCCCAGACCCAAGGGTTAGGGAATAGACACAAAATGCTTTGGCATACTACTGCCGCTGCTGTGAATACTGGGAAGGGGAGAACTGTGCCCATTTTTGCAGTTGGTCCACCACACAGATTAGATGAAGAACCAGGAGACTTCCACAGGTAAGGACCCTGCTTCATTCATTTGATTTCTCTAGCGCCATCTTGGTGTGCTCAGCACCTGACACTTGTGGGCATTTAACAGGTGTCTTAGAAACAGTTTAATTCGTTTTGGTTTGCTCCTTAAATAGGCTTTGAAATCTCTGATCAGAATCAAAATTCTGTTAAAATGTGATGATTACCATACAGAGATTATCTGATTACTCTGACTAGGAGAAACCTTTTAAAAATTGCGTATTTAACAATTTATAGGAAAAGTCATGGTAAGAAAATTAGAAAACATGAAATTTGAATGACCTTGTTGAAAATAGGCCTTGCCTCACTTAATAAAAATTCTGACAAAAAGTTTGCCCAAAGATATTTATTATAACATTCGTTATAAAACAAACTGTGAGACTAATAAAAGTATAATTCTAAATTTAAAGGATGGTTCTGGTATATCCACATGACAGAATATTAAACATCTATTATAAAGATGTGGAAAATATTTTATAATGAAAATACAATAAATATATAAGTATTCATATGAACTTGTTTATTATATATTTTATATGTTATAAAATGCTTAAATGTAATAAATATGCTAGGTATATTATCAATATTACTTATATTTACATAATACATATTTATAAAATTATATATAACTATTTGATGCAATATATTATATAAACATGAATAATAGTTATTCAGGGACTGATTAAATGTAAGGTGTGGCTATATATGGGCAGATGAGCTACAATTACTGTTTTTCCTTTTCTCTATTTTCCAAATATCCTGCAGTGTAAATATATGTTATGATTAAAAAAATTAACAGAAAGAAGGAAAAAAGGAAGGAAGGAGGGAAGAAAGGCTTCCATCTTATCTTTTCTATAAGGACTCTTCCTATAACATCACAGGTTGTTCTCTTGGTCATTTAATTCATTCCCCTAACTTCTAGTAGTACCACAGCAAAGTTACCCAGAAAGTTCCAGGGAACAAGTTCAATGGTTCAACAACCTTCACAGTTATGGAATTCTGCTCTCCTGGAAAGTTTCATTGGGAAGAGCATGTAGGTTTTAGTCATGGGAATAGCAGATATATGGGCCCAAAGACCTAATGTGACTTTACTGGAAAAGTTGAATATCAAGGACAGTCTTGAAGAGGAAATTGTCTTGGTGGGAGTGGAGGATGAGGGTGAGAGGGACATAGGAAGCCAGCCTTATCTCAGGAAGCCATGTGATGAAAGGGAAAGGATGCAGATGGCCTAGGGTGGGGAGACAGAATCTGCTGACTAAGGTCACACGTCAACCAGTGATGACAGAGGGGTATTTGGAGATGACCATTAGGAGGGAATCAGAAGGCAGTTTCAATTTGGAGTCATTATTGTGCTATAATTGCTCTTTGGGCTGACTTGCAATGGAGAACGACCAGTTTCATCATTTTTTATCATTATTTTTAATCTCAGTCAAGAGATCTCCTTTTCCTTCTTTTTCTTTTTCCTCCTTTCCTTTTTTCCTTCCTCTTTTTTCTTCTCATTTTCTTCTTTCTCTTCCTCTCCCATGTTTCACTTCCCAAGTCACTGCCAATCCCCAGCACAAGGAATAATCTCCAAACTGATGGACATGTAAACTCCCAGTCATGATTTGATAGTCCTTGAGTGTACTTACCCTCCTCTAATAGTCGACAGTCATCCCTATTCACTCCCACCTCAGTATTCTCTTCTAAATCATTTAAAATCTCTCCACTGCAGACTTCTTTCCTCCCTGATTTATAAACATGGGATGTCAGAGACTTTCTTCAGGATGGTTCATTTAAATATTAAAACATTTCAGCAGTGTGCAGCCACCTTTAAATTTCAGCTTTCATGGCTTGTGCTTTTACTAAATTAATAGTCAGCACTTCCATAGCATTTGTGATTTTCAAAGCAGTCCACAAACGGTAATTAATGCTAATGCTACCCTAAGAGAATGCTATAACTAGCTAACTGGCTGAACTTAATCTTTAATTATTTTTAAATGGTTTTCAACTTGTGAGGGAAGTTGCAGAGAACATGGAAGAGTATATAGTGTTTGCTATCCTTTACTGCCTCCTAAAAGTAATGATGCAGCAAATTGAAGTGAATCATCCTCAAAAAGATATTAAGGTTTGATCCACCTGGAATTAATCATCTCTAAGGTTTACCTGTTGCCTAAACTGCACTGACCAAAGCAGTGCTTGGAATAAACATCTGAAGACAAAAATACTTCATAATCTGGCCATCTGTTTTCTCTTTATTTACATTAATTGCAATCCTAAGATTTTAATCACCCTGCTTTCTTTGCTTCTTACCGCTATTTGCAAAACAAAACAAAAACAAAAGATGAACAGAATAAAAATATGGTTTGCCCTGCAGTCAATTAATTGCATTTAAGCATTTATTTAATACCTACTAAGTGCCACACGTACTTCCAGGGGGAAGAGTGAAAACAGTAAAATAAAGCAAAATAACAACCCATTGTTTTTGCCTTAAGAGTAGCCTTCAAATTAGTCATGAAATCAAGCTAATATGTAAAAATGATAAACAGTTACTAGGCTCTGGGTCCACAGTGTAGTATGGGGGGAAAAAAAGAAATCCTTATGGAGGAACCGGGTGGGGCTTCAAGGAAGAGTTAGGTGTGGAGTTGGCATTATTAGGTGGATTGGTGGGATTTGAACCACTCTGAAGTATTAAGGGAGCCACTACAAGTTCTTGAGCAGGAGGTAGGAAGGTAGAAGAACTGTTTTCGGCTGAGTCATAAGCAGGATATCCTGGAGGTTGGATAGATGGAACATCAGCTTGAGGACTCAAGGGGAGGGACAGAGAGCATTGGACTCAGATGGCCGTGGGTTTAAATTCTACTCCTTTGTAGATGGATGACCTTGAGAAAATTCTATCCCTCTTGAGCTTGTTTCCTCATCTGTAGAGGGGGGTAATGATAATTGTACCTAATGTGTGGTGATGTGAGATTTAAATGAGGTAGTACAGGAGAAGTACTATACTTGACCCCAGATAAAGGCACGATGGAAACTTGTATTAGATGATAGGGATCATTTTTTTCTCTTGATCAACAAATGAAGCATTTTTCCATCTATGTCCTAGTTGTGTGTTCTCCTTCACGATGAAATAAAAGCCTTAAGGCTTGCATTTCTGTTTCCTGGGGTATGTCAGACTGTTCTAAATGACCATATTAATAGAGCAAAAAGAAATACCCAAGGGTATTTAAAAAAAAAAACCTGTTCAAATTTATTACTTAGCTGACAAGAAAGCAAAGAGTCTTTGAGAGCTACAGACTTGGTGAAGGCAGGAATCCAGTGGGTCAGAGGAAGGGAGGGGGTGGTTTCCAGAAAGCATCTATTGAACCCATGTGATGTGGCGCCTGGGTTTTCACAGCTTCCTGGGCGTGCTTGAGTTAGGTGATAAAGCTTTCAGCTCACAGCCCACCAGTGGGCAGTGTATTAGGAGGGTGCCCTCTGCCACTCAAATTGACCACAAAGGACTGTCTCTAGCTATAAGGGTGAAGGGGGAGTAAATCTGCCCCACCTCCTGCCTCCTAACGCAAGGAAATTGCCCTCTTGAGCTTTGGCTCTGGGTGGAAGGGAAAAAAGTCATCTTAGAGAATTCATAGCCAGACCACACATGAGCTTGAATCTTGAATTAGTCTGATTTGTGTACTCCAAAAAAGCTTCCAGCTGAGAACTTCATATAAAGTGCGATGATGCTTCCAGGTACCTGGCAGAAAAAAAAAAAAAAAAAAATCCCACAAATCCAAATCCTCCCTAGACCAGACCTTCTCAAATTCTGCTGTGCATGGAGTTATGATTAAAATGCAGATTCTGATTCGGTAGGTTTGGGGCTTGAGATTCTGCAAGTCTACAGTCTCTCAGGTGAAGCAGCTACTGCTGGTCCATGGATCATACTTTAAGCCAAAAAGCCCACCTTCAACTCAGAGGTCTCCAAGAAGGTCCACAGAAAACATCCCAAGGATATAAAATCACAATCCATGACTTTAAAAGACAAAAGAAAGCAAAATCCAGCAGGAACAAGAGAGAGAATTAGACCAGCAAAGATTTCAGATATTAGAATTATCCAACTCAGAATATAAAATGGATGCTTCATGCATTTTAATAATTTATGAGATCAAAAATGAGAGCAAGGAGAAAAAAACTTATATGAATATCTGATAAGGTCTAGCAAAGTGGAAAAGAACTTATAAAAAGTTTTATAAATTAATGGATGGGTTCAACAGCAGATTAAATCCAGCTGAAGAGAAAATTATTTTTTTAACTGCAATATAGATTTAAAGAATGTATTTAGAATGACACAAAAAAACAATGGAGTAGAGGAAATATTTGAAGAAATATTACTAGAGAATTCTCTAGAATTAAAGATAAAAAGCTTCAGCTTCAGGATGTCCAGCAAATTTGAAACAGAATAATATAAAATAAGTCTATGCCAAAGAGAAGCTATTCAAAGTTACTTAGTGAATAAGACAAATTAACCCCGCCCCCAAAAGGTCAATTAACTAATTGGCAACTTAACAGCGATAACAATGGAAACTAGAAGATAGTAAAACCATATTTTCAATAATTTTGGAGAAAATAATACCTGACCTAGAGTTTCCTATCCAAACAAACAAATCAAAAACCAACTATTTTTCATAATGAAAACAAAGCTTTTTCAAAAGTATAAAAACATAATTTTGGGACTTCCCTGGTGGTGCAGTGGTTAAGAATCTACCTGCCAATGCAGGGGACACGGGTTTGAGCCCTGGCCCGGGAAGATCCCACATGCCGCGGAGCAACTACTGAGCCTGCGCGCCTAGAGCCCATGCTCTGCGACGAGAGAAGCCACCGCAAGGGGAAGCCCGTGCACCACAAGGCACAGTAGCCCTCATGCGCAGCAACAAAGACCAACAAAGGGCACAGTAGCCCTCATGCGCAGCAACAAAGACCCAATGCAGTCAAAAATAAATAGGTAAATAAAATAAAATAAAAAAACATAGTTTATCATCAGTAGTGTATCCCTAAAGGAAATTCTAGACAATGTATTTCAGACAGAAGGAAAATGATTCCAGATAGAAATTTTATGAGGCAAGGACGAATCATTAGCAAAAAAAGTATTTTTTTAAGAGACATAATACATGATAAAAAGAGGGGAGGTGATATTGGATTTATCATGTTTAATGTCCTTGTATTGTCCTCGAGATTTTTTAAATTTATTTTTTATTGCTCACCAGCCTTATTTTTTAAACATACCACTTATTTTGTCAAAGACTGCATTTAGATCTCATAATGCTTTTATTAAATGTTTACAACAGTAAATAGTTTGACTTCAATAAATATCATTGGTCTTTGTGTACTGATCAATGCATGTTATCCATTGAACGATTTCATAGATTATCAATTTATTTTATGTATAACAAAGATAAACTTTTGAGCTTGATAAGTGAGTTTTCATTTTCAGTTTTTAGGGAAACCAACGAAAGGAGAGAAGCACAATGTGTAACTTTGAAGCTAGTGGAAATGAAATGAAAAAAATCAATCTAAACAAAGTCAGAAAGGAAAGGTGAAGTAACATAGAAAAGATGGCCTACATTAAACACACACACAACAATGGAAATAAATAAACCTAAATATAATAGTAGACATTGATGTATAAGTATAATAGATTTTAGTGGATAAAAATTGATTAAACGTTTCAGACAAAGATTGTCAGATGTGAGAATAAAGGTAAACATCTGAGTGATTCCTGTAGTGTGGTCCTTGGACCAGCAATATTAACGTCACCTGGGAAATTGTTAGAAATACAGATTCTTGAACCCACCCCAGACCATCAGAGTCTGTGGTGATAGGAGCTTTAACAAGCCCTTTGAGAGCCACTGCTCCAGCTACATGTTCTCTACAGAAGACATGTTAAAACATGAAAAGAGACCCCTGAAAGGATGTTAGTCAATAAATACACAAATGGTCACATTGAGTTCTGTGCAGCAGTTGCAAATCAGCCATGTAATATATTTGTCAAAAGTGCAGATTCCAGGACCTCACCCTATATCTGGTTATCAGTCTTTGGTTGGCCCTAAGATTTGTCATTTTAAATGTGTGCTACATACCCCAAGGTGTAAGAGCCACTATTATACTCAAGGGAAGTAGAAAATCTTTGAATTCCTTGGCCAAATAGGGGTCTGAGGATCATTGAGAAAAGGAAGAGAAGCATCAGGACTAAAGTGCGAGGCAGGGGGATTTGTGAAAGGGAGTGGCCAGTGGACAATTAACTGGCAGTGCAGAATGTAAAAGAATTTTATGAACAGTGATACCTAATATTCCATGTGAATTGTTTCCATGGCTACAATATACCCCCAAACTGATCCTTCTAAATCCTAAATGAAATCAGCTACACACAGACATGCATTGTAGGTGTTTTTTGTTTTTGTGTTTGTTTCTTGAATGTCGATGAGGCTTATGTGGGTGGTGGTATGTAGGTTAACAGGTGCTAACTATATAGAATGATAAGGCCATCTTCCTCTGCAGATGTGGTGGCTCAGAGGGGGTATGTTAACACTGCAAGCATCCCTGGACTCCTCAGATGTCTTGGGGGAAGACTTTGATATTCCATCGAGGATAGACTGGGAACGTGAGCAAACTTTCCAAGCTCTGAAGAGTTAGGGACACCCCAGATGACATCTGGCTCCACGATTCTTGTGCCAATCTTGGTAACACAAAGCAAGAGTTCAGTATTGCTTGTTGACTTGCCTTAACTGAATCTTTATCTTCATTTCTGAAAAGGATATGAAATTTTAGGTCTAGGCATGTGAATTCTCTGACAGCAATGAGAACAGTGCTCACTTTCTGTGGATAGCCAAGTTTGAGAACCTGATCACATGCTTGAAATGTATGCCTTATTTCATATCACTGGGGCTGTGTTTCCTGCAACCACCTCAGAACCAACTCTATCTTTACTGTTATCCATCTTCAGGTTATTCAAGGATTCAAGCACAAAGCAAGACTTATACTGTGTCCTAAATCTGTCAGCAGCAAGTGTTAAGCAATACAAAGTACTAGGTAAACAACTTAGAATAATAACTTGGATTGAAGACACTGTTGGAAAAAGTTATGATGTAGTCAGGACGTATTCAGCCTGTTTGCTGAGTAAAGCCTTTTTTTTTCCTGTATGGAAAGAAAATGAAGTCAGTTTTTCTCCTTCCTGGGATCCATCTTGTGCACTGAAATATAAAAATAAAATAGAATTTGAATTTCAGATTTCAGATTTCCTACTTGAAGGAGCTCAAATCCTTGGCAAAGCTGTGGATTACTAGGCGGCAACATAGGGAAGAAAATACAAATTATAGAGGCACCAGCTGCTGTTTAATATTTAGGGTGAACTTACATCCCAGTGTTGGCCTTAAGGGTAGAGCATATTTTCTTGAGAATCAATCCAAATCCAGAAGTTAAACTTTACTATGACCCAAAACTTGAATAAAAGATAATCATGAAAATTGAACAGTTGTGACTTTGTGCTTATTTTACTTAAGTTAGTTATTATCTGGAGTGTGCCAGATCTTTAAAATGTAGAGAAGAAAAAAAAAAAAACGTGCAGCTCCCAATTCCACATTCTCAGCTATTGCACACCCTGTGAAATCTCAAAGTTTACCCGATGATTTCTGTGAGTCCTAAAAAGCTTATTGTGTCTTCTGTTTCTGAGCTTCTGTTTTCATCTACAGCATTTACGTCCCATGCCATGTTGACCCCAAAATAAAAATGGTCTCCTCTTGATTTCCAGTAGACACTATCATAAAAAAGAGAACTATACAAAAATCCACTCACATGGACCATGTATATGGTTTTACTCATAATTTGAGGTCCTTGGAGAAATTACAGTTCACACTGTCCATTAGGAAGCTGTGGGTCATTAAAACAACCTTTATTGGCTTTATTGACCACCCCCCTGGAGTTCTAAGCCCTGTTGTTTTTTTAAATAAATTTATTTATTTTATTTATTTTTGGCTGCATTGGTCTTCGTTGCTGCACGTGGGCTTTCTCTAGTTGCGGCGAGCAAGGACTACTCTTTGTTACGGTGCGAGGGCTTCTCATTGCTGTGGCTTCTCTTGTGGCAGAGCACGGGCTCTAGGCACAAGGGCTTCAGTAGTTGTGGCACGTGGGCTTCAGTAGTGGCTTGCAGGCTCTAGAGTGCAGGCTCAGTAGTTGTGGTGCACAGGCTTAGTTGCTCCACGGCATGTGGGATCTTCCCGGACCAGGGCTTGAACCTGTGTCCCCTGCATTGACAGGCGGATTCTTAACCACTGTGCCACCAGGGAAGCCCTAAGCCCTGTTTTATGTGTGAGGGAACGGAGGCTCAGAAAGATCCTGGGATTTGCCCAAGTCACACAGCCAACTAGGGCAGGCATTGTATCCATCTCCTTTAATTCTAGATCCTTTTACAATGTTAGTGGAGAAAAAAAAAAAAAAGAGTACTGATCATGATTTGGCACTAACTGCACATATGAGCCTGAAAGTGTACTTAATGTACCTATCCTCGAATTGCTGACATAAGTGAAATTGTTTCTTATTTGTGCCATTTTGCTTCAAATGATTTGCAGAGAAAATATGCTATTGATTTTCCAAATCTTGTGCAAGTTAATGGTGAAAGGTAAGTACTGAGATTTCTAACTGGGCTCTAAAATGTTGACAGCAACAAACACTATAGTGACACTACTGTGAGTATGGAGAACGGATGTTAAAAGGTCACTACAGTCTGTGTCAAGGCAAGTTGACTGGACTGAAATCAAGAAGGAAAAAAGAGCTGCATTTTGGGGGCAAAGAAAAATAATACAGCATTGTAATGAAATGTGTTTAAATTTCAGCCAGAGGAAGAAAAATCTGGTGTCACAGTCCACTTTATTATTATTTTTTTTTTACGGGAAACCATGGACTACTTGAGACAAAGAAATAGTCCAGATGAGCAATGGGAATCAGACCAGCAGGTCCAATTATAACACAGAGGCATAGTTTGGCAGTTATGTGCTGTGGAAAAAAAGACTTTTGGACCTCCATACATCACCCCAAATATCCCCATTCTTGACAGCACC
The DNA here is from genome assembly GCF_028023285.1 of Balaenoptera ricei. Lineage (NCBI taxonomy): Eukaryota > Metazoa > Chordata > Mammalia > Artiodactyla > Balaenopteridae > Balaenoptera > Balaenoptera ricei. The sequence continues at coordinate 39,690,193 of NC_082653.1, read as the reverse complement.
AACAGTCAAGGGCTTATCTTTGAGCTCAAAGGATAGCATTACTAATGTAAAAGATCTTTAGCCTATTGAGGGAACAGGCACTATATATAAATCTCAAATAATATAGTCCCTGAGAAATAATCCAACTTTTAGCACATAAAAACTTTCTGGATTCCAAGAACAAATGTCACCAGCTGAGGTGAAATTACATATTTCTGTTGCTTGGTTCAGTGCAGGAACGTTTTGAGAATAAACTGTGGGGCTATGACCCCATTTCACAACCTACCCACAATAAATTCACCTCATAACTTCACCCAAACAACAACAGCTACTAAAACCCCTTAGACAGGTAAAGTGACCTTCTTTGGTAATCAGACGCTATTATTTTTAGGGTATGTTTTACAGAACAATTTTCTGTGTTTTTGCAATAAAGAAAATTATTTTGACCTTTGTGCACCTACGTTTGTTTAAAAAAAAAAAAAAACACAACCGTCCTATTTCTAGCTGTAAACCAGACTTTGAGGGAACTTTTGGCTGTGGTTCTTATTTGGATTGACCTGGCAATGAATATATTGTTTTGATCCATGTTGAATCTGGGCAGTCACAATTTTTGTGCATTCAGTTAGATTTCAGAGGATTATGTATGCCTCTTTTTATGCAAAGGATAGCTAAAGGCATCCACATTCTTTTTAGAGATCAGGAAGAAAACTACAAAAACAGAATAGTAACACCTCAATTAACGCAATTACTAGAGAGATTTATATTTAGATTTGGGGCTAAACAAAAGTCAATCAGGAAATCCTTTTTTTCCCTAAACATTTTTTAAATTAAAAAAATGCTCTAAAATCTATTAATTTAATAAGTATATTGTGAAGACACACTAGACCCTCTCCTTTTAATATAGTGCAGGATTGTCAGGTAAAAGCATATGGGTTTGGGCTTAATTTATACTTAACTAAAATATGCCTCAAGATTTTGAAAAAAATTTAGTAATACATAGCTCACACTTACATGGTACTTTCTGTGCCCCATTTACTTTTCTGAGTTTTGTATGGGTATCTCTATGTATGTATATGTACACATACATATACATTCACACATTTAATCCTTATACCACCCTGGAGAGCAGGTACTGTTAGTAATATTCCCATTTTACAAATAAGGAAACTGAGGCACTGAGAAAATAAGTAACCTGACAAAACTACACTGCATGGAAGAACCATGGTGGGAATCCCAGCGCTCTGGCCCCAGAGCCTGTCCTCTTAACCACTACGCTATATTGCCCTGAAGTCAAGTCCTTATTCGGCTTCTTCTTCTAGGAGGGAAACAACAATTTCTGGAGGATTGAGGTGCTGTGGTTTGCTGGTGGGGGACAGAGTGGGCATAGATTAAATTCCTTTTCTTCTGTAATCAGCTTCATGACCTTGGGAAAGTCACTTTGGGCCTTGGGATTCTGCTTTTTGCCATGAATTAAAGGGATTAGTCTAGACCCAAGCTGTCCATTAGGTAGCCCCTAGCCAAGCACTTGAAACGTGGCCAAATTGAGATTGCCCTATGTGTAAAACCCACACCAGGCTTCAGAGCCTTAGTATGAAAAAAAGAATGTAAAATTGTCTAGTGTTTTTTGGGTTTTTTTAAATTAATTAATTAATTAATTTAAGGTTGCCTTGAGTCTTTGTTGCTACACGCGGGCTTCCTCTAGTTGCAGCGAGTGGGGGCTACTCTTTGTTGTGGTGCGGGGGACTTCTCATTGCGGTGGCTTCTCTTGTCGCAGAGCACGGGCTCTAGGTGCGTGGGCTCAGTAGTTGTGGTGCATGGGCTTAGTTGCTCCGTGGCATGTGGGATCTTCCCAGACCAGGGATCAAACCTGTGCCCCTACGTTGGCAGGCAGATTCTTAACCACTGTGCCACAAGGGAAGTCCCTCTAGTGTTTTTTATAGTGTTTATGTGTTGAAATGATAATATTTTGCATATACTGGGTGAAATAAAATATATTAAAGTTAATTTCACCTGTTTATTGTTCTTCTAATGTGACTACTAGAAATATTAAAATTCTATGTGAGACTTATGTTGTGGCTCATATGGTATTTCCACTGGATTGTAGTAACAGTTCTTCACCCACATTCGCCTTGATATTTCCAAGTGAAACACCTCGGTAGGCATAGGCAGGGAGATGCACAATTCCAGAAACATTAGCTTTATTTTCAAGATTTTCTCACTTGCTTAAGAAAAGTTTAGACTGCACGTTCATGACATTGAGATTATAAAAATAACTCAAGTCCTCTCCAAGTCATTAAAAAAGTTAGTTATTTGCAAAAGTTGCTGTTTGTTATTAGGAACAAATTATTTGGTCACACCTCAAACTGAGTTGTCATTCTGGTGTGTCAAGATATCACAAGTGTCCCAGATACTTCTAATAATCCTTCCAATCCTGAGATTCTGCAGTTCTATTTTTACAGAACCGCAGCCATGGGCTTTTTATGAGATGACAATGGAGAAATAAAGATACAAAGGTTTATAATTTGGAGAATGTCAGGAGGATAATCATTTGCCTCTTTCTTAAAGAGGAGCTAATGATCTTGGGAAGCTGCCAACAGTGGACTCGCTGGAGGAAAGCAAATTCAAAGTGATGGGACTAACTGGTCCCGCCAGGAGCACAGACCTGGTATTCCTCTCATGGTTTGCAGTTATGCCTCTGGGTTTGCTCGCTGTCACAAGGAGCTCTGTTTCTACCTGCACAAGGTGTGGCAAGAGCAGCTGTGTTCTGTTTCCACTGTCAGTGTTGCTGAAGGCAAGACACCTCATACAGCTGTCCCAGCAAGCCCTGGGGATAATCTGATCGTCTGCCTTTGCCCAGGCATCATGCAAGTTGGATGATAAAGATCAGCTTCTGGTTAAAAGTTATACTTCTGGATAATTTACCATCTTCAAGGTGTTGTGGGGTGATTCATGGAATATAGAAGGTGTAGGCAGTCAGATGTAGGATAATAATAATTCAGAAAAGAATTCTTAAATTTTCTTTAAATAATATTGTAAATCATTTCACTAAATCCATGCAGTATACTACAAATGTATCTCAGATAAAAGATTTATCAAATAAGGGATGGGTTGGAGCCAAAGAGAATAAAAACCACTTGAAAAACTCCTTCCTTCCCCTATACTTGCCCTCCCATCCTTCAGATCATAATCAGAAGCCATAATAACACAGGTGGATCATCCAAGCTTTCTGCACTCAAGGGGTTAATATTGTAATACAGTGGTGCTCAAAGTGTACCCCCTGGGTCACAGCACTGGCGTCACCTGGGGACTTAGAAATGCGAATTCTTGGGTCTCACCCCAGGCACTGAAGCAGACACTGGCGGTGAAGCCCAGGAGCTGATGTTTTAACAAGCCCTCCAGGATAATCCCCACATGTTAAAGTGGGAGAACCTGTGCTGTGTAAACACTGCTGGTTCTGGACCAGATTCCCTTTACCTGCTGATGCCTTCACCTGTGAGTATCTGTGGGCAGCTAACAGCCCACAGCTGCAACCTTTGCCAAACAATTGTCCTTGGTCGAAACCCCTTGCCCAGACATGGAGACACCTCAGGGGTTATGCCCCAACCTCCACTGTGGAGCCTGGCCAACCAGCAACTGATGTGGGCATACCAAAGCCCCTTTACTTCAAGGCAGGATGATTCTGTAGCATGGTTTGTACTGCAGAGCTCCTCTGTGGGATCAGGCTGATGTTACACTTTACTTGACACCATGTCCTTGCTCATCTCCTTGCCCTTCCCTGTCTTGCTCCTTCACTCCCTTATAAGGAGTCCTCCCTCAATACAGCACATGCACCCAATCCTTGTCTCAGGCTCTGCTTCCAGAGAATCTGCTCACCTACAATCATGGGTCAGAAAACTGTGACCTGCAGGCCAGCCACCAGTTTGTGCAAATAAAGTTTTATTGGAAAATAACTATGCCCGCTATTTACATATTGCCTATGGCTGCTTTTGCACCACCATAGCAGACCTAAATAGTTGCGACAGAAACTGTATATTTCACAAATTTTGAAATACTATCTAGCTTTTTAAGGAAAAATTTGTTGATGTCCACCTAAGACATTAGCCAAGGTCAGTTGGACAAAAGCTAGAAGGGAACAAAGATTCTACTATGTATTAAGCATGGGTTAGAAGCAGTGGTGTGCTGGAGCCAGTTGTGCATGTCTCTTTCCAGCTCTACATCACTTTGGTTGCTTGAAATCAGCCATGATGGGAATATTTCCGGATGAGAGTATTTCCAAATGGAAATTGGCAAATTCTACAAAACAGATTTTTTTTTTCCTGGAAAGCCAGGTGTTAAGTATTTACCAGCACACCACTGGTTCTAAGCCAGGTGTCTTACACCCTTTAGCATGGTACAAAGAGTTAAGACTCTTTAATGGAAGGCTAGAGGAAAACAGGTTGAGATCCCCCAAGTACATATGAAAGCACTCTTAAAACAGTGATTTTAATTTTTTTAATAGAAAATCTTTCTCTTGTGGCCACATATGATCTCTGGGATCTGTCTCCATTTTTAAAAATTTTTTATTTCTATACTGGTCTGTGCTATTTACTAAATTTGCTGTGAGATGGGGCCCTCCCTCAGCTCACTCTAGCAGCTTGTCTCCTTGTGGTCAATCTAGGAACTCACAGCTTTCCTAACAGATTCTCTTGGGCATCCATTTGGTCTCAGAATTTCTAGAATCTATACAGATCTAAAATTTTGTGACCGTTCAACAATCTCTTCTTTGGTTTTCCTACTAGGAGTGGATTATGGGCTCTATCTGGTTAGCAGTCTAAATGTGAGGGTGTTAGGGAGTTTTTATTCTAAAATAGAAGAGGGATAGGAGTTAGATTTTCCACAAAAATTTCTTTTGGGGGAATGTGGTAACCAGCCTATAAGATGACCCCCAGTGGTCTCCACTATCTGTTAGTTATTCCCTGCGTCATTCCCTCCTATGTGAACAGAGATGCCCAGGGAGATGGGGCAGAAGTGGCAGTGTGTGGCTTCCAAGGATAAGTCATAAAAGATACTGTGGCTTTGCCCTTGCTCCCTTGGATCCTTCATTCTGAGGGAAGCCAGCTACCATCTTGTGAGGACACTCAAGCAGGCCACTGCAGAAGCCCTCAAGGATGAGGAGAGGAAGTGAGGTCTCTCACCAACACCCAGCACCTGAGAGGTGGACCCTCCACCCCAGGCAAGCCTTCAAAGGACTGCAGCCCTCCCCAGCTAAGTGGCTTTTGAATCCCTGATCTCTGAAACCACGTGAGATAATAAATACATATGGTTGTGTTCAGCTGCTAAGTTTTGGGGTAATTTGTTAGGCAGCAATGGCAAACTAATACATGCAGTGTTTATGCCCTTCATTGGTTATTCATGATCAAAGTTTGAAACTATCATCTAAATTTGAAAGGTCGTACATCCCAACAGTCACTGGGAGACAAATTATTTTTACTCTGGTCTGCTGCATACCTAAAAGTATTTTTGACTCAAAAGCTAAGGAAAGTCATATTAACCTGTGAGTCCTCCGATATGTCACTGCGTCACTGCCAAACAGCACTCAATAATGTGCTGACCTACTCCTCCAGGTCAGAGAGCAATTTTGCTTAATGATCCTGGCTTGCAACTGATTTTATTTAATCACAGTACATTATTTTGCGGTTGAGTCATCTGAAATGCTTTTCCTAGCACTGGAGTCATGAAAGACATTTATGAGCTAAATGCCCCATGAGTTGGTCATGCTGCAGCGAGCTCTTTGCCCCCTCAGGCCACCTCTTCAGATCTGGTCTAGATAATAAATTGCTCTGTCTTCCTGGGGAGACCACAAGGTGTGTTCAAAACCCAGTGTGTCTGGGCTTTCACCTGAATGGTTGAGCACACAGTTCACTTTCCACCTTTGCCAAGTTGCTCATGAAGTTACAACTAGTTTTTATGTCTTTTTTATCGGGTTCTGTACATTTTTCTCATCTTAATTTGACTCTTCCTTAATTGGAACTTTAACTTTGCGTCTTTTTTAATCTTTTAAAAATTATGCTGAGAGAAAGACACTGAGGTTTTGTTAAAGCTGTGTTTAGTGCATGAAAATTATTAACAGTTTTAAATTTCCCGTCCTGTTTGGAAAGCTTATCCGTGTGCTTATTTCCACTCTATAGAGTGATACGAACTAGGATGCAATTTTCATGGATAATTGTTGCCATAAAAAAGTCTCCAATCACGTATGATCCCTGCATGAAAAAAAATTCTTACAGTGACAACCCCAAGTTGGCACTTGTTGTGAAATTTTAATGTACTAACAGTCTCTCTCCTGGGCAGAGGTTCCATGTGGCAGAAACTGGCAGGACAACTATCTTGCCATCTTCTTTATGCCCCCTCTCCAGTCCTCTCTTGGTCCCTCCTTCCTTTCAGGATTCTTTTCTTCCACATCACCCTTCAGCCCTTCCCAGGCCTCATCTGGACCCCAGCTCCATGCTTCCTGACCTCATCTTCCTATCAAATTCCTCCTGCCTCAGCGCTGTGGTTTGCAAATGCTCTTTATAGCAAGACCCTAACAGAGTCTTATACGCTCCTCCAATAGGCAGATAAAAGCAGTGGGTTTTTTAAATATATATTTATTTGCAATTTTCGATTCATTAGATTTACTTATTATAAATTCAATGTGGAGATTATTAAAGGATGTTGCCTGAACACAGATCCAAACTCAGGGCTTACTGGTGGCATTTGGAGTCTTACACCAACCTTGTCATATAATTTTTCTCATTTTGTAAAATATTTTTTGCATATAGAGTTTTAAAAAAAGCCCCGATGTAAACGAATAAGTTGTGGCAAATGCTAACAAGTTTGTAACAATTCACCTTGACCTATCAAAATACACTTCAAACACGTCCGCAAATTTGAAAATGAAATAAAATATTTTGTTTCAAAATAGAATTACTTTAAATACCTATCTAATTACTTTATGTATCAAATTTTGATAAGCATTCATTTGGGAGAAATCGAAAATTCATTTCGTATATACTTAGTAACATAAGATATTCAGCAATCTCATTTTAAAAAATTCTCAGTGCTCATCTTTTCAGCAATCTACACAAAATTTCAGAAAAGCCAATTTTTTTCCTTTTGCTGACATTGTAAGAAATGTTTCATATGCCACATGATTTTCTGTAAGCCAGATTGAGCTCATTCAGCTCAGGGAAAAGAAAAATCCAGCGAGGTGTGCAAGGTCTGGCAGCTGAGCTCCCTCTGAGCTGTGGTTATTAGCTAACGGAGTCAGGAATTTTTGACCCCATCCAGCTGATCTCTGACTGTTAATGTGAGGTCAAGCACAGTGGTCAAATTCGAAGGAATTGCTCTCATTTTGCTCCTTCTTAAGTGTCCTTCCACCTGGGGCAGCCAATGCCCAGCTCCATCAATTGAGGAAGAATCAAGAGGTGGGGGAACCCAGCTTGTGCAGACCCTGGACTTCAGTCTTTTCCTCTTTTCCAGACTTTCATGACCTCTACCCTCTCCTCAGGCACCGCTCTTCTCACCCATGTCCATTAAGTCTTGGTCATGTGAGGCTCTGCCTCAGTTGGCTTCACCCTGTTATTTTATGCAGTAGGTCATCCAAATAAACTTATTCCAAGGAACAGAGCACCTGTCTGCATGCACAAGGCAATGCCTTCTCATCCTCTAGTCATACTTTATGGATAAAGATATACAGGATGTATATTTCAACAGACAGAATCTTAGGAATCTCTTACCTTAGGGCTCCCTATAAACATCTTTAAGTAATGATAATGTTTGGAAATCATCATTCATGTTATTTCAGAGAACTCACAAAAATCTAATTGGAAGGCCACCTGTCATAAAATGACAACATTGGTGCTATATATCATTTAACACTTTCGACAGATATTGGCATCAAAGTCAATGCTCACCTGACTTTTCAGTGATGTTTAGATGAGAGCTTCCACTCCTGCCATCATTGGTGCCATTGCCTTTGCACCAGCAGCACAGGTAGTCTGACCTTAAAAGTGCCGAATTATAGGATGGCAAGTTGACAACAGGTGTCACCATTTAACAATATATCCCCCACCTGGATGTCCAATATTTTCCAACAACAATCTTCCTGATGTTCATCTGCAGAAACACACTTCTCAAAAAATAAAGCTGAGATGGTCACAGGGTCGGTCATCTTTGTGTTCAGTTAAATTACATTTAACATGGTCACAAGCTCATTGATGGGATGTGTAGGACAAGGCCTGGATGCTCCCTGTTTTCATCAGGTGAAGGTACTGACAGTGTGCTCTTGCCCTCTGACCACGTCCTCCCCTCACCCACATTGCAGTAACTCTTTTAAATGACACTACAGTGTATTTTATTTAAAAAAAATTTAAATGTACTTATAGCGTATTTTAATCTTCGTGTCTAAACGTTGCTTGCGTACATTTTTTATATAAATCTGTGCAATTTTTTTGCTGAAAGAGACTGAAATCGTTAGTTTTAGACTCTATGGGTGCTTTAAATATGGCATTGTAACTTGAGAAGGGCTATATGAAAAAAACAGAAAAATTTCAGTGCATAAAACACAGTGAACACTTGGGCAATTTTCTGCCTTATGGAGGTGAAGCCAAATACCCAGTTGCCATCTTGTGCTCTGTTGTCTCCTGGAGACTCGTGAGAATTTTCACTACAGGACTTTCGTACTGTCACCAGAGTGACCTCCTTTGGCTGAAAAACCCATTGCCGGTCACATAGGATAGTGTGTCATTTCCTCTTGTGCCTGCTCAGATCTCCATTCTAACAACACATTTTTTTTTGCTTTTTCATTATTTATGCTGTGATCCATTTCTGGTTTTAAGGGCAATTTTATTACCCTCACTTGAAATATTATGACAACATTTATAAATATAAATGATAGACACAAACACTTAAAATTTGTAAAGGCTAAAACTCTGACATCATCATGGCAAAATGTGTTCTGTGTTCACTTATCGCGTCATTTCCCGTGTAGGTGCAGAGCCTGTGCTATGCATGGGCCCCTCTGGATGGGGTGGAATGTGGTGAGCCCGAGCTGCAGCTTGGAGTTCACATGCACAATTTTATATGTGCAGACATGCTCACTCCTACAGAAAACTGTGAGGGCAGAATTTAAACCTCATCTTGCATGTATACAAGTGGAATATATGCAAGGGGATAGTAGGAAACTACTAGACGTCAGCACAAAATCTAGTTGAATTGACAACATGGCTTAAGTTGGTGGTCTCCAATGTGTTAAAAATTTGGACTCCAACACATTTGAGTATGCAAATTATTCAATTAAAGCTTTAAAATATTTTAAAAATAGAAGTTGAATCAAACATATGCTGGGTCCCTACAGCATATTCTGAATGCAGTTTGACAACCATTGCTTTCACGCAGCTGAGCTCCTGTTAGTTAAATTCAATATTGAATGTATGAATAGCCCAAAATACATTAATTTGCTTACTTAAAAAAGGATACTTGCTAACCCAAATAAAGCTCACATTGGTAGCATTGCAGAAAGTCTAAATGAGCCTAAGAAAAATTTCCCAGTGAGCTGGCTAAAAATGCAGAGTCCTGGGCCCCATGCTCCCTGATTCAGATTCAGTAAATCTGGGGTTGATCCCAAATATTATATATTTTCAAAAGCACCACTGGGGCCTCTGATACAAGTTGTATGTGCATCATACTTTGCAAAATACTGGTCTTGAAGCTCCAGTTATCTGAAAGCAAGCCAGTGATGGCCGTTTTCCCCGGAGAGCTGTTTGAATGTCGTTCCTCCTAGTGCCATATGTTCACTTCAGACTTTGCTATGAAATAGGAAGATTGAGTTACTGTTGCAGAGCTCTTTGTTTTGTTGCGCCAAGATAGCTGGCAGTGGCCTTTAAAAAAGACATATATATTGTAAAATCCAGAGAAACCCGGTAAAGTTAATTAACTTTATCACCACAGTTTTTCCCAGTTGTCAATTAACAGTGTTTCCACAAGGAGAAATTCTTCCGGCACAGTAGTAATTCTTTTAATCAGAGTAACAACAATATAATTTTAATGTGTCATTCTGTTTTATTAAGCAAATCTTATCAACACCTGTGGTGTTGTCACTGAACAGCACAAAACAAGAACACCCTTGTGAAGACTCCATCAGTGTTGGGGTATGATGCTGGTGACTAAGACAGGAGGTGTCTACTGCAGTGCCAGTTATCTTGGGAAGCTTCATCCACCTTTCTGTAGCTTAGCTGGACAATATCTGGGCGAGACCACTGCTGGGATCCCCCTCTTCTCGCCACAGCCTACCATCATTTGATTATCATTCTCTCTTCGCTTGAGTTTCCCTAGGAGAAGGCCTTAAGGGCTTGAGTGCAAATTGTCTGATTGGGAGATCCAGGAAATACCAAGGGCGTAGGGGCCTGAGATCGGACAGGGAAGAAAGTCAGTACAGGTAGAGGCCGTGTTACCAAGCAAGTTCGCACTGGGGTCAGCTGGAGCTCCATCTGAATCTCTAGGAGACCGTGAAGTAAAAGGGTTTAACCTGCATGAGGGAGAAGGCATGGGGCTGGACCACCATCAACTTCCTGTGCTGCATGGTCAACGGCTGTTTCCAGGAGCTCTTTTGGCTTCCCTTTTATGCCAGTGGAGCAGGCGCATTACTCAGAAAAAGTCCCCCAAGCCAGAAAATTAAATTCATCCTAGAATCTCCCCCTAAAGCACCTCTAAAGGTAAACTCAGGTGTGGTTGAAAGTGGCTTATTATGAATAAGAAAGACATTCCTCTCCCTTCTGTCTCTCAGGAAATTATAAGGGTTGTAGGAGCTCTGTGCCAGGAACCAGGGACAAAGGCCTAATATATATTTCTTATTATATCATAATATCACAACCCCTATTAAATTGGTTATGTAGATTAACTCCCCCAAATATCTTTGGAATCCCAGACCCCCTTTGGCTCCCACCACCATGTTGTCTTGGGTTCTCAGCAGCTTTCCTCTGGGTCACTGCTGTAGCCATGTTACTTTTACAGCAGCTACACTTGCCCCTTCTGAATTTTCCTCCATATTTCTCCCAGTGATACTTTTTTTGGGTAAAACTTTAAAATTCTTCACATGCACAACACATATAAAAATAACAAGTACAGTTGATCCTTGAACACAGGGATTAGGGGCACCGACCCTCCATGGAGTTGGAAATCTGTGTATGGTTTATGGTCCGTCTTCCATATACACGAGGCACCAACGTACCTGCAGTTCCGCATTGGCAGATTCAACCAACTGCAGACAGAGTAGCATTGTAGTATTTACTATTGAAAAAAATCCCTGTATAAGTGGACCCGTGCAGTTCAAACCCATGTTGTTTAGGGGTCAGCTATTCTCTTGAACTCGTCACCTGTTTTAAAAAATATACTCACGGAGCTGTATAGTCCAGATCCCTCTCTGTTCCCCTATTTGAAACTGTAATCCTGAATTTCAATGTTAAGCACACCCATGCATTTCTTTACAATTTTACTACATCTAATTGTATCACTAAACAGTATTTGAATTTTCATTATGTTTGAAAAATTTATATTGTTCTGAGTATCTTCTGTAGCTTGATTTTATTTTACTTAATATCTTTTGAGATTCTTTTATGTTGATGAGTATATTTCTAGTTCTTATGTTTCCACTGCTGTTTAATGCTTTATTGTATGAACGAAATTTATCCATTCTCTTCTTGGTGGACATTTATTTCTCTTATTTTGCTATTGCAACTGCAAGAACATCACTGTACCTGTCTCTTTTTGTCTGTGGATGAAATTTTCTCAGGGATGCTTAATTACACAGAAGTGAAGTTGCTGGATTGAGAGATGAGGATCTTTAACTTAACCAGTTTTGCCAAATTCCTCTCCTAAGTGGTTTCCCACGTTAATGTTCTATCAAATACAATATAGGAGTTTCCATTGTTTCACATCGTAACCAACACTAGGTATTGTCAGGTAAAATAATATATAATTTTAATGTTTATTTCCATCATTTACTAGTGATACAAAGAATCTTTTGTATTTTTTGTCAATTTGAGCTTCTTTAGATCCTTTATCATTTTTTAACTAGATAATTTGTATTTCTGTTATTGACTTGTTAGATATGCATATAGAAAGATATACCCACAGACAAAGTAATGACCCCCTAACACCCAGAACCTGTGTATACGTTACTTACATGGAAAAACGTGACTCTGATGATGTGATTAAATTAAGAACCTTGGATGGGGAGATCATCCTGGATTATCTGTATGGAAGCAATATACTCAAGCAAGTCTTTAAAAGCAGAGGAGAGAGGCAGGGGTAGGTCAGAGAGATGAGATGAAAGAAGGAGAGATTCAAAGCATGAGGGGGACTTAACCTGCCACTGTTGACTTTGAAGATGGAGGAAAGAATGTGTGTGGCATCTATTAGCTGGCTGCCCTGAGCTGACAGCCAGCAAGGAAATGATGACCCCAGTCCTATAAATACTAGGAACTGAATTCTGTCAATAACCTTAAGGAGCAAAGAAACAGATCTCCTTGGGAGCCTCCAGAAAAATATACAACCCTGCCAACACCTTGAGTTTAGCCTGGTGAGACTACAGAACTGTAAGATTGTTAATTTATGTTGTTTAAGCTGTCAAGTTTGTAGTAATTTGTGATGGCAGTAATAGAAAACTAACAGAGTCTTCCCTTGGTATCCCTGGGGGCTTGCTTCCAGGACCTTTGCAGATACCAACATCCATGGATGCTCAAGTCCCTTTTTTTAAATTTGTGTAGTACAGTTGGCCTCCCTATCGCAGGGTTCCACATCAGCAGATAGGGAGGGACAGGTGTACATGCATACAGAGGGTACTATTCCTTGTTTGTGTATACAGCTTGCATATATTTTTTCCCAATCTATGGAGCATCATCGCACTTTATAAATGGTGTCTTTTAATGCACAGAAGTTTTAAAATACAATGAAAGTTAGATTCGTCTTTTTTTCTCTGTTATTTGTGCATTGTAAAAATAAGTTCTTCCTATATACTACAGTCATGAAGACATTTTCTGCTGTCAACATTTAAAAATGTTTATTGAAGTATAGTTGATTTCCAATATTATATTACAACAGTCACAATATTTTCTTTGATGAGAGTTCTATCATGAATGGATGTCGAATTTTGTCAAATGCTTTTTCTGCACAATTGAGATTGTCATATGATTTTTGTCCTTTCTTTTGTTAATGTGCTGTATAACAATGATTCTTTTTGCAGATATTAAACCATCTTTGCATTCCGGAATAAATCCCACTTGATCATGGTGTATGATCCTTTTTGTACATTGCTGAATTCAGTTTGCTAATATTTTGTTAAGGATTTTTGCAACTATATCCATCAGATATATTGGTCTGTAATTTTCTGTTTTTGCAGTGTCTTTGTCTGGTTTTAGTACCAGGGTAATTATGCCTCACAGAATGAATTTGGGAGTGTTCCCGCCTCTTCAGTTTTTGGAATAGTTTGAGAAGAATAGGTGTTAACTCTCCTTCGTATGTTTGGTAGAATTCCCCTGTGAAGCTGCTGGACTTTGATTTGCTAGGAGGTTTTTTTTTTTTTTTTAAATTACAAATTCGGTTTCATTAATAGTGATTGGTTTGCTCAGATTGTGTTTTTCTTCCTGATTCAGTTTCGAAAGGTTGAGTGTTTCTAGAAATTTGTCCATTTCTTCTAGGTTGTTCGATTTGTTGCCATATAACTATTGTATTCCCTTACGATTTTTTTGTATCTCTGTGATATCTGCTGCTGTTTCTCCTTTTTTATTATTTTATTGTGTCCTCTCTCTTTTTTTTTCTTGCTGAGCCTGAACAATGGTTTATCAATTTTGCTTCTTTTCAAGAAAAAAAAAAAGAGCTCTTGGTTTCATTGATTTTTTTTTTTTCTCTCTCTATTATTTATTTCCTCTCTGATCTTTATTGTTTCCTCCCTTCTGCTGACTTTGGGCTTTGTTTGTTCTTTTTCTAATACATTTAGATGTTATGTTAGGTTGTTTACCTGAAACTTTACTTGTTTCTTGAGGTAGGCCTGTATCACTCTAAACTTCCTTCTTAGAACTGCTTTGCTGCAACCCATCATTTTGGAAAGTTGTGTTTTTATTTTCATTGGTCTTGAGGTATGTTCTGATTTCATTTTTGATTTCTGCATTGACCCACTGGTTTTTTAGTAGCATGTTGTTTAGTCTCCATGTTTTGTGCTTTTCCCATTTTTCTTTCTGTAATTGATTTCTGGTTTAATACTGCTGTGGTCAGAAAAAATACTTCTATCCTCTTAAATTTGTTGCGACTAGTTTTGTGGCCTGGTACGTCATCTATTCTGGAGAATGTTCCATGTGCTCTTGAAAAGAATGTGCATTCTGCTGTTTTGGGATAGAATGTCCTGTAGATATCTATTAAGTCCAACTGGACTCATATGTCATTTAAGACCACTGTTTCCTTATTGATGTTCTCCTTTGCTCAGTGGCCGCACCACTGTATTGGGTGCAGGGTCGGGTCCCAAGTTGCTGGAGCAGAAGCCCTGAGGATCTGGTCCAAGCTAGCTTTGTTCCCTTTAAGTGTGTGCTGTTCCCCCTCCCAGCACCAGCTGCCTCACCCCAGAGGGGATGAGTGCTGGAGAAAAAGGGGCTGGTACAGGCACTCAGCATGGTACCCTCAACATTGAGACATTTAATCCAACTGGAAAATTTTTTTCATATGTTTTGTGTTTCATATGTTTTCATATCCATTTCCAATGGATAATAATTGCCTCAGTGTCATTTACTATCTAGTCCATTTTTTCTTCACTAACCTGCACCTCAGTCAGAGATCAAGTTGACCGGTCTGTGGTTCTGTTTCTGAGCTCATTATTTGGTTTCTTTATCATTTTTGTTTATTCCTAAACCAGTAATACAGTATCTTAATTACAATACTTGTATTTTAATAATTGTTATTTTGTAGGCTGAGACCCCCTACCATGTTTTTCAGTTATCTTGACTATTCTTGGTCCTTTACTTTTCCTTATGAATTTTAAAATTAGTTTTCAAGTTCTAAAATTAGGTTTCTAAGAACACTGTTGGTATTTTTGTTGGATTGCATTGCATTTATAGATTAATTTTGGGAGAACTGATGTTTTTATAATATTGAGTTTTACCATCCATGAACTTGGTTTATCTCTCGATTATTGAAGTCTTCTTTTATGTTTTTGAATAATATGTTATAATTTTACCTATCTTACATAAGATTTATGAGGATTTTATATAATTCTTTGAAAAAAAGTATGTTCCAAGTTGTTAATTCCTGGTATCTAGGGATGCAACTTTTAATAAAGATTTTCTACCTACTAATATTTCTGAACTATTCTATTAACTCTGTTATCTTGTGTTGAGTTTCTTATGTTCACAGTTATAACAATTATAACATCTATGAACAATGAATATTTTGTTTATTTACAGTATTTATATTTTAAATTCCCTTTCTCACCTTCATAGGCTCCTTTTAGGACCTCTTATATAGTATTAAATGAACGTCCACAGTGAGTGTCTTTTTCTTGTTGCATATTTTAAAGGAAGTGGTATCATTGTTTATCTATATGAATATATTGCTCAATGAGGTTTTAACAAGTTCATTTCTATTCTTAGTTTGAAAGTATTTATTTTTTAATAAACAAAAATTGGTTTTATTAAATGATTTTTCTGAGTCTGTTGAAAATGATTTTTTCCTCTCATCGTCAGCTTATATCAAATTACATTATTAGGTTTTTTTTTAATGAAAACAGATATTTCCATTCCTAGAATAAACCCAACCCTTCCTAAATGGTGTTTTTATATGGGTGTATAAGTGTCTGTGTACAAAGAAACTTATAATTTATTTGGATTTTTGTGCCTATGGCCGTACGTTGATACTGGTCTGAAGTTTCTTTGTACTGTTATCTTTAAATTTACATATTAAGGTTATATCAGCCTTAAAGAGGAAAAGAGAGAGGTGATAAAAGGATGGTAGTGAGAGAGAGGAAAATGAGAAAGAAAGAATGAGAGAGAGAGAGTGAAGAGAAAAAAAAGAACAAAATGAAGCAAGAATGGTAAAACATTGATAATTATTGAATATGGATGATGGGCATATGGGACTTCATTATAGTATTATCTCCACTTTAAGGAGAAATAAAAACAAATTATTTTTTAATTGAGAGATTTCTAGAATAATTTTATCCTTAGAGCTACCATAGAGTACAATTTCTAAAGAATATCTTAAAGACATTTCATTTCTTGAGTACTTATTTTCAACTTTCATTAATGGTCACCTTTTCTATGGAAATATAGACTCAAATTCACTAGATTTTGAAGATGTTTGTTGTTGGATCACACACTTGAAGGTGTTTGTTGTTGGATCACACATTTACACAAAATAATAGTTGTACAAATAAAATACACCTTATTAATTTCTCTAACAGTCCTAATATTCCTTATTATTATATAATAAACCTTATTATTTCTCTAACAGTCCTAATATTCCCTCAGGCAGGGCAGGGGGCTCATTCTGCTAGTTGTCATCTCTCAGTTATCCTGGTTTAAACTCTCAGTTTTTCATGATTCAGTCTCTTCTCTTTTCCCACTTCCCTTTGGGTCTCCTCAAATGCTGCACCAAGGAAAGAGCTCTGTGGCATATTGGCCAGATCCTTAGAGACACTGTCCTCAAATCATCAGTGGTCTTTGCCATGGGTGACTTGTCTCTTCTGGTTCCTGTACTGGTACCTGCTGAGGTGTGACTGGTCTTGCCTTGCCTTCTGAATTGTCTTTCAGGCATCCACTGCTGACTGGGTCTAACCATTGGCCCCTGCCATAGAGCACACTGGCTTCTTTATCACATGTTCAGGCCATTGCCACACATCTTTACCCCATCTCTGAGGCACAGGGTAATTTTGGTATTCTCTAGATGCTTCCTGAAGACCAAGAGGAAACAGAAGATCTTCAGATTTACCTTGTGCAAATGCTATTTTTCCAGTGTACATTTGATAAGGCACCATGGGGTGTATGGGGCTTCTTTTAGAGAATTGCCCTCCCCCTAAGGCTGCACTGTGACATAGATCCATTCATCCTTCTCCTGATGTTATCAGATTCTCCTATAACTCTATAGGAGTTGATGTATTTAGCAGGTTCGTTTCCCTACTTCCCACCTTGAGGATTGGTGTCCTAACCTAAGAAGAGCAGCACAGACAGGTGCTTTTAACCTCTTCATGTTCCTTCTTTCTTGTCCTAGAAATCCTCTCAGTGCCCCAGAAATCTCTCAATTTATGCCCTGATATGAAGATACTTCATATCTTTACGTCACATCTCTCTTCTAGGGTTTATCATGAAATTGTCCTCTCTGACTCCCTACTGTATCTGGCTGTTATATAATGAGAACTTTAGAATTGATAAATTTCTTTTTAATCACCACCAAGTAACCCTTTAAATATGAAGCATAGGCATTCTTTTACAGGTGTTGAAAACTTGAGTAATCAAGAAGATTAAGAAATATTCTGCTTCTTTAAAATATATGGGAGGATTACACTTGCCAACATGTCCTACATTTGGTTGATAAAATGTGAGCAGAATAACCCGTGTCACCTCTTAAAGATGTTTTAAGGTAGAGTGCACAATATGCCATGTTTCCTTTTCCTGCCTTGGCAATTATGGAAGTATGTTTCAAGGAAAAGTATCATCATCTTGGGTTCCTGAATGGACTACCATGAAAAATTGCCTTGCCTAACCACATAGGGCTTGTACCATGAACAAAAAAATGTTTGTTGTATTAAGCCACTGAGAGCCGGGGGTTATTTGTTACAGCTGTGTAATCTAGACCATCCTGACTGATGCATAGCCCTATGTGTACTAACATAGAAAAATAGTCATCACATGGGTTTGTGTAACAAAAGCCAATATGATCTCAATTATGTAAAACTCAGTGGGTAACTAATTGGGATAAATAAGTGAAAGAGTGAATTCTTCCTTTGAGAAGTTTTGAGAAGCCAGAAATTTTGGAAGCAGCGATTGTATTCATGACTGCTTTCCATTTTTTGAATAGCCTTTCTGTATTTGGGAAAATTCCCTTGTGAGGAATTCTGTATTTCCAAAGTAGAAATCAGAACTGAGTTCCTAGCTTTTCTTGTAGCTAGGATGTAGGTGATTGACTTACATATACCTATGGGAGATATAGGTTTGGAAGTGGGGGACAGGAGAAAATTATTTTGAGTAGAATTCAGTTTTGCTCACAGGTAGCTTCTGAATTTGGGGGATGGTAGTGGTTTCAGAGTCAGATTCTTGTCATGGAGTGATGTAGCAGTGGGATTCTATTTCTGTATCTCTACCTATCTCTACTGCTATCTAGCTAACTGGAGAGATTTGTTACAAGGGATTGACTTATGCAGTTGTGTGAGTTGAATGAGCAAGTTTGAAATCTGTAGGACAGGCAGTCAGGAAGGACAGATCATAAGCAAGATGGAACTCCATGAAATGGGCCAAATCTGTTATCAACAGGCAGAATTTCTTCTCACTTTTTCAGGAAAGCCTCATCCCTGCTTTCTGGGTCTTCTAACTGATTCAGTAAGGCCTACTCAGGTTATCCTTGATAATCTCCCTCACATAAAGTCAACTGATTAGGGACTTTAATTACATCCCCCACATCCCTTCATAGTAACATCTAGATTAACATTTAATTAAATAACTCAGGACTGTAGCCTAACCCAGTTGACATATTTTAAAAAATCCATCACAATTGGCATTAGTACATGTGACGGAAGTTGTAGAAAAGCCAAGTTCTTTCCTTTCAGTGTGTGATGTGACAGTGGCATTGATTTTTTTTTTTTTTCTTTTTAAATCCAGCCTATTCTGCAGCATTGCTGTGTGCTTGTGTGTGTGGGTGTGTGTTTCTGGAAGCTCAATCTTGTCTGTTCTTCCAGCTAACCACTAATTCTGATAGCTACTAATATCTTTTCATACTTTTCTAGTTAATCTAGTCAAGGGGATTTTATTTGCTTTAACTGAAGCATCTGACCAGTAGTAAAGTTAATCTTCAAGTCTTTTTCTCGTAAGACTAAGGTCCTTGGTCAAAATGACAGTACAGGGATTTCTGGGTTCTGTTTACAAGCTGGCTTTTTTTAGGCCATGTTCTTTTGCTTTTAGGTTAGTAAATTCTGGAAGTCATGACCTCTCTATGGAAGGATAGTTTCCTGCTCTGCTCCTCGATTTTTCTCTGCGGGTGTCTTTGCAACAGAAACAGTTAGTGTAGTTACTGGAGATTTTCAAACCTATTAGTCCATGGAAATGTCAGTATCTCCCTTTTGCTGCTTGATGTGCTCACAGCAGAGGCTGAACTATAGATTATGTGGAAAATGGAAGAGGAAGGAGGAGAAGAAGAAAATAATTGAATAGAAAAGTAGACTACAGAATGAAGTTTCTATTTTAATTGAGAAAACATTAATGATGGATTATAACTTTTTCCCCAAAATGTATATGTACTGTATTTTCTCTTGGCTAGGTTCTTATTAAAGACTGCTTTATGAAATATCATATCACAATCATACCCAAATGCTCTCACCCTAATTTTAAGTTAATGGTACTTTATATATCTATATATCCCTGTATATTCATACATGTACACATTGGTTAAAACATTTCCTTGTTATTACTTACAACAAAATGGTGAAGAGCACAGCTTATGGAGAGAAACTGCCTCATTTTGTATTATTGTTGTTAAATTTATTTTTTTTATTGTGGTAAAATGTATATTATATAAAATTTACTATTTTAACCATTTTTAAGTGTACAGTTCTATAGCATTAAGTACATTTACATTGTTGTGCAGCCATCACTACTATCCATCTTCAGAACTTTTTCATCATCCCGTAATGAAACACTGTGCCCATTAAACAATAACTCCCCATTTCCCCTTTTCCCAGCTCCTAACAACCACCATTCTACTTTCTGTCCCTATGAATTTGAGTAGTCTAAGTACTTCATGTAAGTGGGATCTTGCAACATTTATCCTCTTGTGTCTGGCTTATTTCCCTCAGCATGATGTCTTCAAGGCCATCCATGTTGTAGCATGTATGAGAATTTTTTTCCTTTTTAAGACTGAATAGTAGTCCCTTGTGTGTATATACCATGTTTGTTTATCCATTCATCTGTCAATGGACATTTGAGTTGTTTCCACTTTTTGGCTATTGTGAATAATGCTGCTATGAAATGGGTGTACAAATATCTGAGTCCCTGCTTTCAATTATTTTTTTGTGTATGCCCAGAAGTGGAATTGCTGCATCATATTAATTCTATGTTTAATTTGTTGAGGAACTGCCATACTGCTTTCCACAGCAGCTGTACCATTTTCCATTCCCACCAGCAATGCACAAGGGTTCCAATTTTTTCACATTCTCACCAAAACTTGTTTTCTCTTTTTTGTATAATAGCCATCTTACTAGGTGTGAAGTTTTATCAAGTATATTTTCTGTATTCTTGATGCTTTGGCATTTGGCTTCTGATCCTACAGAAACTGCCTTTCCTAGGGCTAGACAGTTCCTAGAGAGAGCAGGTGACTCACCTGTGAGTGCATCTTTGATATACAAACCGACTAACCCAGAGCCCACACCCCAACCATCTCCTTTATGAAAGTCTCACACACCAAGCCAGTATTCTTCCTGCTCTATATCACCCCATGGCCAGGTACTAGACAACT
Source organism: Balaenoptera ricei (assembly GCF_028023285.1). Lineage (NCBI taxonomy): Eukaryota > Metazoa > Chordata > Mammalia > Artiodactyla > Balaenopteridae > Balaenoptera > Balaenoptera ricei. The sequence goes on along the minus strand of NC_082653.1, from coordinate 39,669,496 downwards.
AGAGACCACCCCTATAGTCTAGAGCCTGCTGAAATCATTCAAAATATCCAATCCTAAACTCAGCCACCTGCCTATTTCTCCCCAGGAAGACTCCAATAAAGACTCTGGGCTATGTTCTCCCCTCTCCTTCTCCCGCCTCCTGACTCACCTCCATGCTTCCCCATGTGGTCCTGAATGGCTTGACATACTTACTGTTTCTAGAAATCTGTGAGTATAAACTTCTTCATGACAATCATTTTCATGTCTATGTATCTTATTGTACCTGATTAAAATATTGGGTTGGCCGAAAAGTTCATTTGGGTTTTTCTGTAACATCTTATGAAAAACCCAAATGAACTTTTTGGCCAACCCGATAGATTCCATGTACATTTTTAGAGCAAGAGTGTTATCTCATTGTGGTTTTGATATGCATTTCCCTAATGATTAGTGTTGTTGAGCATCTTTTTATATGCTTATTGGTCATTTCTGTATCTTTGGAGAAATGTCTATTTAAGCCCTTTGGTTATTTTTAAATTGAGTTGTTGGTATTGTTGTTGTTGTTGCTGAGTTATAGTTGAGTTGAGTTTCTGATATAATTCCATGGGCATATAAACCATAATTCAAAAAGACACATGCACCCCAGTGTTCATTGCAGCACTATTTACAATAGCTAGGACATGGAAGCAACCTAAATGTCCATCAACAGAGGAATGGATAAAGAAGATGTGGTACATATATACAATGGAATATTACTCAGCCATAAAAAGGAATGAAATTGTGTCATTTGCAGAGATGTGGATGGACCTAGAGACTGTCATACAGAGCAAAGTCAAGAAAGAGAAAAACAAATCGTATATTAACACATATATGTGGAATCTAGAAAAATGATATAGATGATCTTATTTGCAAAGCAGAAATAGAGACACAGACATAGAGAACAAACGTGTGGATACCAAGGGGAAAAGGGGCGGGTGGTGGGATGAATTGGGAGATTGGGATTGACATATATACACTGCTATGTATAAAGTGGATAACTAACAAGAACCTACTGTATAGCACAGGGAACTCTACTTGGTGCTCTGTGGTGACCTAAATGGGAAGGAAATCCAAAAAGAGAGGGGATATATGCATACGTATGGCTCATTCACTTTGCTGTACAGCAGAAACTGACACAACAGTGTAAAGCAACTATACTCCAATAAAAAAAAAATGGTGAGTTACATTGATTAATTTTTGAATATTAAACCAATCTTGCATTTTGGTGTAAATGCCATTTGATCATGATATATATCCTTTTCACCTAGCCTTTGATTCAATTTCTTAAAATTTTATTTATAGCTTTTATATCTATGTTTATGAGAGATATTGGTCTATAGTTTTCCTTTCTTGTAATATCTCATTCTGGTTTTGGTATCAGGGTAATGCTTAACTCATAGAGTAATTTGTTTTTTCATATAGTGACTTTTGAAATATTCTTCCTGTTCAATTTTCTAGAATTTTCTGCAGAATTAGTATGATTTCTTCCTGTATGAGTAAGAAAACACCAATGTAGAGCCACAAAACACCAATGCAGAGCCCCCTGTGATTGAAATTTTCTAGTTGGGAAAGTGTTATCTTTAAATTTCATTTCAATAATAGATGTGAGGCTATTCAGGTCATCTGTTTCTTCTTTATTGAATATTGGTAGTTTGTGTCTTTCATTGATTTTTTTTTCTGTTTAATTGTAAGTTTAACATATTGGCATGACATTTTTCATAATAGTCTCTTTATGTCTTTTTGATATATATAGAAATCATATATATATATATATATATATATATATATATATATATATGTATGAACTGTGTGATATCACTTCTCTCATTCTTGACATGGTTAATTGTGCTTTCACTTTCTTTCCTCGTCAGTATGGCTGGGTTTATCATGCTTACTGGTGTATTTAAAGAACCAGCTTTTAGTTTCATTGATTTGTCTCTATTTTCTTGTTTTTATTTCATTAATGTATGTTTTAGTCATTATAATTCTTTCTCCTGCTTAATTTGTCTCTCTTTTGCTCTTCTTTTTTCTAATTTCTTTATGTAGAAGCTGTAGTCATTTATTTGAGATTTTTCATTTTTTCTAATATTAGAACTTATTTCTATAAAGTTACCCCTAATTACTATGTCAGTAGCATTGCACATATTTTGATATTTTGGTTTTCAATTTTATTTAGTTCAAAATGCTTTATAATTTCCTTTTAAAATTCTCCTGTAAACTATGGGATTACTTAGAAGTGTGTTATTTAGTTTCAAATATTTGGGGGATTTTCTAGAGTCTTTCTGTTTTTAATTTCTAATTTAATTCAATTTAAGATTATTTTAAATGCATTTAGACTTGTTCTATTACCCATAATATCATCTATTTTGTTATGTTCCATGTGCCCTTGAAAACTATATGCATTCTGTTGGTATAGTGTTTAATCAAGTTAAGGATGTTGTTTGTGCTGTTCAAATATTCAGTTTCCGTATTGTATTAACTTGTTCTTTCTTATTGATTGAGGGGTATTGAAATCTCTGACTGTAATTGTGGATTTGTCTGCTACAGAGTTTCATTTTAACATCCTATTACAAACAACAGCAGTGTTATCTCTATATGTATGTAAATGATTATGTATACATTTTCTATTGATGCCAGTACAAATTACCACAAACTTAGCAGTTAAAACAACACCCTTTTATTATCTCACAGTTTCTCTAGGTCATAAATCTGGACGTGGCACTACTGGGTTCTCTGCTCAGCATCTTACAAAGTAGAATCAAAGTGTCAGCTGGGCTCAGCTGAGGTACTATCCCAAGCTTGTTCAGGTTGTTAGCAGAGTTTAGTTCCTTGCAACTGTTGGACTGAGGTCCCTAATTTTTTTCCCTGGCTATCAGCTAGGGGTTGCTCTCAGCTACTACAGGTCACCCTCAGATTCTAGCCACGTTGTCCTGTCACAACATGGCAAATTATTTCTTCAAAGCCAGCGGGAGAATTTCCCTCCTTTCCGAAAGGCTCAGGACCTCTTTTAAGGCCTTATATCACTAGGTCAGCCCCACCCCAGATAATCTCCATTTTGATTAACTCAGAGTCAACTCGTTAGGGACCTTACTTACATCAGCAAAATCCCTTCGAATGGCTGTATCATGCAATCTAATGACAAGAGTGGCAACACATCATATTCACAAGTCCCACCCACACTCAATGATCGGGAATTACATATGGTCATGGGCCACCAGGAGTCATTTAAAAACCCTGCCTGCCACAGATTGTATGACCAGAAAAATAATCTGAAATGATACACACCAAGGTAGTTGTATTTGTTACATTTGAAATGTGATGAGTGGAGTGGAATCAATGGGAATTGGAGGGAGAGGTAAACAACAACAAAAACAACAATAAAAAACAGCTGTAGGAAAATGGGGGGAAAGTCCACAGTGTAAAATTAAGTAAACTTAATTTGTAGTAGACTACAAAATTCACTGTATGATAAAAGTATAAAAATGTAACCTTGTAAATATGTGCATGGACTAAGACTGGAAGCTGTATTAGAAAATAAAAATACTACCTTTGACCTCTGGACCAAGTTACGGTTGATTTCTGCCTGGAATCTTACTTTCGTAGAAGGTTTTCAATAAAGCAAAAAACATAAACAATTAACACAAAAACATTTTTGTACTTGGCATCCATTCTGAAATGTCTCTTTCTGTTAGAGATAATAGCATCTCATGGGCAAAACTGTTTAATTTTTTTATTTTTAATGTTTTCTTGATCCAGAGGGTTAAAGTTTATTAAGGCAGGCAAGGGACAGTTCCATGATGGCAGACAAAGAGGTAAAGGATCCTTGTGAGAAATCAATTTCTGAAAGGTAATAGCCTGGCATGCCTTTGATTTTTCATAGGATGCCACAGTTTGAGATAATCTGATTCATCTCACGCACTAATATATGAGTGAATATGGATGCTTAATCACCTTAAGTTAGAGTTTCAGGGTTATTTGAAGATGCAGTTATTCTTTATGGCTGTTGTTAGGCACATGGAAGCCCTGATTCTGAACAAGAATTTCTCCCTTTTTTCTCCTCCACACGCATTATATTGAACTGTCATTCACAGCCACAGCAGGAACACAAAACAGTCTTAGAGTAACTTGGATGACAGAAGCTCTTTCATGGTATATGTAGCTCTCAAAAAAAATCATCACATCACAACAGATCTTTCTTTTGATGTGTTCAGCATTTCCGCATCCATCTTACAATGACAAATTAAAACATCTGTACAATGAACTTTGACATTGGCATGAATGCAACTGTCCCTGGTCCTATATAGTTTTCCATTTTTTTCTGCCCCACATCTTTGATAATATTCTCAAAATGCCCTGAATCCCTTTAAAAGCAACTCACCAACACTGGTAGTTGAGAATAATCTATACATTTCACAGCTCAGCCATAGAGGAGGTAACTGTATTCAGGGAGTGAAAACGGGACCCATTTTATTGATGTATACTAAAGCTTGGGAAGAAAATCAGTTAATTTCTGGAAGAGAAAAATGTTTAGGTCAAGAAAAGACTATACATGTGAAGATTAATTACATGTCTAGAATATCCTAGGTGTAAGAAACAATCTTGGTGGCAGATGCTGTTGGTGTCCTGCTGTTTCCCCTCAGTCCTTACCATTACCAGTCCCACTTCCCACTGTCAGCCCCCTCTTTCTTTGCCTGAGTGTTTTCTCTCTTTACCAGAGCCTGCTCTGTCCATGCATGTGGCTGGAAGTACTGAGAGATAAACTCCCCTTGGGATCAGCTTACAACTGATGATAGATGGAGGTTTGTGGGATAAATACCCCAGTTCTCTTACCCTTGTGGTAGAATAAATTTAAGGTGGGTATTCGGAACTTTGTCCAGAGTTCCCGAGAAGGATAAAAATCTAGTTGTCCACAGTGGTAACTCTTGACAATACACCCTTCTCTGTGTCCCTTCCCCATTCCCTAAGGATCCTGGATCACTTCCCAAATAAGCTACTTGCACTTGAGTCTTTCCTCCAGGGTCTGTCTCTGGGAAGACCCAACTTAAGACATTGTCCATTCCTCATAAACCAAAATTTCTGTCTTTAAGGACAGTCCAGTGGGACCTCCCAGTCACCTCATCCAATGTTACTCAGACCAAATTCACTTTTTAAAACCAACACAAAAAGTGTGCGCCCACGGCAAGATTAAAAAACCCACAAACGTGTGTGTGTGTGTGTGTATGAACCATACTTTAAAGGTGATTTTTCCACGTCTTTCATTTTTCTACCATTACTTGAATCCAAAAACTTGAATCCAAAGTTCTTAATTTCCAGGCTAAGGCTCTCACCCCATAGTGAAGCTGCATCAGAAGGAGGGTTAGCAACAAATAAGCAGGTTCAGTTGAGAGTTCTGATATGGCTGTAGCCATTGTTGCATAACAAGTCACCTTGAAACTTAGTGGCTTAAAGCAATTATCATTTATTATTGCCAACATCTATGAGTCTTGTGGGTAGTTCTGCTGACCTGGGTGAGGTTCAGCTGATCTTGGCAAGTCTTACTTACGTATTTTTGATCAGTTGGTGGGTAGATTAAATGCTGGCAGTTGTCTGGCTGGGACAGTGGGAGTGACTGATCCATGTAGCCTTTCATCTCCCAGCAGATTACAAGGTCAGGCTTGTGCACATGACATCGTCAGGGACCCAAAAGGGAAAGTAGAAACATGCAAAAACTTTTGAGTCCTAAGTTCAGAACGAGAAGAGAATCACCTATACTGTTTTCTTGGTTAAATCAGGTTGTAAGACCAACCTAAATTCAACAGGTGGAGAAATAGCTCCACCCCTTGATGGGAGTTCTTGCAAAAGCACATCGTGAAAGGATGTGGATACCTGGAGAGAAATACTTGCACCCATTTTTTGTTGCAAACAACCTATCACCTTCTGGCTAGTGTGGATCTAAAAGCATTCTGTGCTTATCAAATGCCTAGGACATTTTGTAAAGTTGGTGGGGAGGGGTGCCACATTAACCGCCACATAACTTTATTCAGTCACCCTGAAACCCATTTTTCTGTTATTCCTCCGCTTGGCTACTTCCTCTGATAGTTTTCTAATGTTTCAGAAATTCTAGTGTCCAGTCCACTATCTATCTATCTATCTATCTATCTATCTATCTATCTATCTATCTATCTATCTATCTATTTATATAATTGCTTTACAATGTTGTGTTAGCTTCTGCTTTACAATGTTGTGTTAGCTTCTGCTGTGCAATGAAGTGAATCAGCTATATGTATGCATATATCCACTCCCTCTTGGACCTCCCTCCCACGCCCCCCCATCCTACCCATCTAGGTTTTCAAAGAGCACTGAGCTGAGCTTCCTGTGCTTTTTTTATAGCACGTTCCCACTAGCTATCTGTCTTACACATGGTAGTGTATGTATGTCAATCCTAATCTCCCAATTCATCCCACCCTCCCCTTCCCCCACTGTGTCCACATGTCCCACTAATTTTTTTTTTTTATTTAGTGTTCTCAAGCTGCAGATTAGGTTCCTAAGTTAACTGAACTATGGAGAATTCGTTAGAAATGTTATACCATATAAAGTTGTATTCTTCAATTTTTATAATAGCTACTGACAGGGAAACCTGCACATTGTGAAAGAGATTGGGAGAAAAAAAGGAGTAAGTGTATAAAGGCAGTCAAGAAATAGCGTCCTTGCCACCCTGTGGAAGTTTCTGAAATTGCATTATCCCAAAGCACTGAAAATATGGCCACTTGCACTTCTCTGTGTAAATTTCTGTGCTGGGCACCAGTGTGGGTAAAACGAACTGCACCAGGCAAAGAGACATTTCCATGAGGCAGAACTGAACAGAGCCGGTATGTATACCTAGTTTTGTCACGTTTCCAACCCTCCCATCAGCCCCATCTCAATAATGATGGGAGATGTCTGAGCCTCATCTCAGGATCAGGATTTTAGAGCCAAAAGAAACATTTGAATTCATCGAACTCAACTCTCAGAGCTTTTTGTTAGGTAAACTTAAAAAAAAATACAACAGACACAGAGAAGCACATAGATAATTTAATATCTCAGTGAGTGCACAAAGTGAGTTCACCATGTAGCCTGTACCCAGAACAAGAAATAGAAATTTCTATCACTCCAGAAGCCCACCTTAGGCTCCCTTCCGATCACTACCCCTCCCGCTTTACCATGATTCTAAAAGCATAGTTAAGTTTTGCCTCTTAGGGAAATTTTCGTAAGTGGTCTTTTGCATCTGGCTTGCCCACTCAATATCCTGTCTGTGAGATTCATTCACGTTGTTATGTGTTCTTGTAGCTCATTCATTTTCATCACTGTGTTATATTCCAATACATGAATAGATAACAGTGTGATCCATTTATAGTTTATGGTCACTTGGGTTGTTTGCAGTTTTTGACTGCCACAAATTATTATGCTGTGAATATTTTAGTATACATCTTTCGGTGCATATAAGCTACTGTTTCTATTGTGTGTCTATCCATGTGTAGAATTCCTGGGTCACGTGTTTGGCTTAGTAAATTCTACCAATCAGTTTTCCAAAGTGGTTGTAGCAGTTACAGTCACCCTGGGGGTTATGAACTTTGGCGGACAATTCAGTCCATGACACTATGGACTCCTGTTTTTCTTAACTCTCATTTTCAAATAATTACTTGAATGATTTATAGGAAGTTGCAAAGACATGCACAGGGAGGTCCTGAGCACCCTTCAGGACCTAGTGTTAACATCTTGCATAATCCTGTAATGTTAACATCTTGCATAATCTGCCCTTTTTTTTTTTTTTTTTTTTTTTAAATAAGAGGCAAACTGATCTGGTTGAGCCTCACAGCTAATGAATTACAAGTTTAGAACTAAAGTACAGGCTTCCTGATGACTCATGAAAAGCTGTATAAAATTCTCTTTAGCATTATCTTATAGCTTACAAAATCCCTTTATGATTTTAAAATTATGTAGTCTCTGTGATCTCTCAGTAAAATGCAGAAACATTGATCCATTTTTTTTTTTTAAACATCTTTATTGAAGTATAATTGCCTTACAATGGTGTGTTAGCTTCTGCTTTATAACAAAGTTAATCAGTTATACATATACAATATGTTTCCATATCTCTTCCCTCTTGCATCTCCCTCCCTCCCACCCTCCCCATCCCACCCCTCTAGGTGGTCACAAAGCACCGAGCTGATCTCCCTGTGCTATGCGGCTGCTTCCCACTAGCTATCTATTTTACATTTGGTAGTGTATATATGTCCATGACACTCTCTCACCCTGTCACATCTCACCCCACCCCCTCCCCATATTCTCAAGTCCATTCTCTAGTAGGTCTGTGTCTTTATTCCGTCTTGCCACTAGGTTCTTCATGGCTTTTTTTTCCCTTAGATTCCGTATATATGTGTTAGCATACTGTATTTGTTTTTCTCTTTCTGACTTACTTCACTCTGTATGACAGACTCTAACTCCATCCACCTCATTACAAATACCTCCATTTCATTTCTTTTTATGGCTGAGTAATATTCCATTGTATATATGTGCCACATCTTCTTTATCCATTCATCTGTTGATGGACATTTAGGTTGCTTCCATGTCCTGGCTATTGTAAATAGAGCTGCAATGAACATTTTGGTACATGACTCTTTTTGACCAATGGTTTTCTCAGGGTATATGCCCAGTAGTGGGATTGCTGGGTCGTATGGTAGTTCTATTTGTAGTTTTTTAAGGAACCTCCATACTGTTCTCCATAGTGGCTGTATCAATTTACATTCCCACCAACAGTGCAAGAGAGTTCCCTTTCCTCCACAGCCTCTCCAGCATTTATTGTTTCTAGATTTTTTGATGATGGTCATTCTGACCGGTGTGAGATGATATCTCATTGTAGTTTTGATTTGCATTTCTCTAATGATTAATGATGTTGAGTATTCTTTCATGTGTCTGTTGGCCATCTGTATATCTTCTTTGGAGAAATGTCTATTTAGGTCTTCTGCCCATTTTTGGATTGGGTTGTTCGTTTTTTTGTTATTGAGCTGCATGAGCTGCTTGTAAATCTTGGAGATTAATCCTTTGTCAGTTGCTTCATTTGCAAATGTTTTCTCCCATTCTGATGGTTGTCTTTTGGTCTTGTTTATGGTTTCCTTTGCTGTGCAAAAGCTTTTAAGTTTCATTAGGTCCCATTTGTTTATTTGTGTTCTTATTTCCATTTCTCTGGGAGCTGGGTCAAAAAGAATCTTGCTGTGATGTATGTCATAGAGTGTTCTGCCTATGTTTTCCTCTAAGAGTTTGATAGTGTCTGGTCTTACACTTAGGTCTTTAATCCATTTTGAGTTTATTTTTGTGCATGGTGTCAGGGAGTGTTCTAATTTCATACTTTTACATGTATCTGTCCAATTTTCCCAGCACCACTTATTGAAGAGGCTGTCTTTTCTCCACTGTATATGCTTGCCTCCTTTATCAAAGATAAGGTGACCATATGTGCGTGGGTTTATCTCTGGGCTTTCTATCCTGTTCCATTGATCTATATTTCTGTTTTTGTGCCAGTACCAAACTGTCTTGATTACTGTAGCTTTGTAATATAGTCTGAAGTCAGGGAGCCTGATTCCCCCAGCTCCATTTTTCGTTCTCAAGATTGCTTTGGCTATTCGGGGTCTTTTGTGTTTCCATACAAATTGTGAAATTTTTTGTTCTAGTTCTGTGAAAAATGCCAGTGGTAGTTTGATAGGGATTGCATTGAATCTGTAGATTGCTTTGGGTAGTAGAGTCATTTTCACAATGTTGATTCTTCCAATCCAGGAACATGGTATATCTTTCCATCTATTTGTATCATCTTTAATTTCTTTCATCAGTGTCTTATAATTTTCTGCATACAGGTCTTTTCTCTCCTTAGGTAGGTTTATTCCTAGATATTTTATTCTTTTTGTTGCAATGGTAAACGGGAGTGTTTTCTTAATTTCACTTTCAGATTTTTCGTCATTAGTGTATAGAAATGCAAGAGATTTCTGTGCATTAATTTTGTATCCTGCTACTTTACCAAATTCATTGATTAGCTCTAGGAGTTTTCTGGTAGCAGTTTTAGGATTCTCTATGTATAGTATCATGTCATCTGCAAACAGTGACAGCTTTACTTCTTCTTTTCCAATTTGGATTCCTTTTATTTCTTTGTCTTCTCTGATTGCTGTGGCTAACACTTCCAAAACTATGTTGAATAATAGTGGTGAGAGTGGGCAACCTTGTCTTGTTCCTGATCTTAGTGGAAATGGTTTCAGTTTTTCACCATTGAGGACAATGTTGGCTGTGGGTTTGTCATATATGGCCTTTATTATGTTGAGGAAAGTTCCCTCTATGCCTACTTTCTGCAGGGCTTTTATCATAAATGGGTGTTGAATTTTGTCGAAAGCTTTCTCTGCATCTATTGAGATGATCATATGGTTTTTCTCCTTCAATTTGTTAATATGGTGTATCACATTGATTGATTTACGTATATTGAAGAATCCTTGCATTCCTGGGATAAACCCCACTTGATCATGGTGTATGATCCTTTTAATGTGCTGTTGGATTCTGTTTGCGAGTATTTTGTTGAGGATTTTTGCATCTATGTTCATCAGTGATATTGGCCTGTAGTTTTCTTTCTTTGTGACATCTTTGTCTGGTTTTGGTATCAGGGTGATGGTGGCCTCGTAGAATGAGTTTGGGAGTGTTCCTCCCTCTGCAATATTTTGGAAGAGTTTGAGAAGGATAGGTGTTAGCTCTTCTCTAAATGTTTGATAGAATTCACCTGTGAAGCCATCTGGTCCTGGGCTTTTGTTTGTTGGAAGGTTTTTAATCACAGTTTCAATTTCAGTGCTTGTGATTGGTCTGTTCATATTTTCTATTTCTTCCTGGTTCAGTCTCAGCAGTTTGTGCATTTCTAAGAATCTGTCCATTTCTTCCAGGTTGTCCATTTTATTGGCGTAGAGTTGCTTGTAGTAATCTCTCATGATCTTTTGTATTTCTGCAGTGTCAGTGGTTACTTCTCCTTTTTCATTTCTAATTCTATTGATTTGAGTCTTCTCCCTTTTTCTCTTGATGAGTCTGGCTAATGGTTTATCAATTTTGTTTATCTTCTCAAAGAACCAGCTTTTAGTTTTATTGATTTTTGCTATTGTTTCCTTCATTTCTTTTTCATTTATTTCTGACCTGATCTTTATGATTTCTTTCCTTCTGCTAGCTTTGGGGTTTTTTTGTTCTTCTTTCTCTAATTGCTTTAGGTGCAAGGTTAGGTTGTTTATTCGAGATGTTTCCTGTTTCTTGAGGTAGGCTTGTATTGCTATAAACTTCCCTCTTAGCACTGCTTTTGCTGCGTCCCATAGGTTTTGGGTCGTCGTATCTCCATTGTCATTTGTTTCTAGGTATTTTTTGATTTCCCCTTTGATTTCTTCAGTGATCACTTCATTATTAAGTAGTGTATTGTGTAGCCTCCATGTGTTTGTATTTTTTACAGATCTTTTCCTGTAATTGATATCTAGTCTCATAGCGTTGTGGTCGGAAAAGATACTTGATACGATTTCAATTTTCTTAAATTTACCAAGGCTTGATTTGTGACCCAAGATATGATCTATCCTGGAGAATGTTCCATGCGCACTTGAGAAAAATGTGTATTCTGTTGTTTTTGGGTGGAATGTCCTATAAATATCAATTAAGTCCATCTTGTTTAATGTATCATTTAAAGCTTGTGTTTCCTTATTTATTTTCATTTTGGATGATCTGTCCATTGATGAAAGTGGGGTGTTAAAGTCCCCTACTATGATTGTGTTGCTGTCAATTTCCCCTTTTATGGCTGTTAGTATTTGCCTTATGTATTGAGGTCCTCCTATGTTGGGTGCATAAATATTTACAATTGTTATACCTTCCTCTTGGATCGATCCCTTGATCATTATATAGTGTCCTTCTTTGTCTCTTATAATATTCTTTATTTTAAAGTCTATTTTGTCTGATATGAGAATTGCTACTCCAGCTTTCTTTTGATTTCCATTTGCATGGAATATCTTTTTCCATCCCCTCACTTTCATTCTGTATGTGTCTCTAGGTCTGAAGTGGGTCTCTTGTAGACAGCATATATATGGGTCTTGTTTTTGTATCCATTCAGCCAGTCTGTGTCTTTTGGTGGGAGCATTTAATCCACTTACATTCAAGGTAATTATCGATATGTATGTTCCTATTCCCTTTTTCTTAAATGTTTTGGGTTTGTTATTGTAGGTGTTTTCCTTCTCTTGTGTTTCTTGCCTAGAGAAGTTCCTTTAGCATTTGTTGTAAAGCTGGTTTGGTGGTGCTGAACTCTCTCAGCTTTTGCTTGTCTGTAAAGGTTTTAATTTCTCCATCACATCTGAATGAGATCCTTGCTGGGTAGAGTAACCTTGGTTGTAGGTTTTTCTCCTTCATCACTTTAAGTATATCCTGCCACTCCCTTCTGGCTTGCAGAGTTTCTGCTGAAAGATCAGATGTTAACCTTATGGGGATTCCCTTGTGTGTTATTTGTTGTTTTTCCCTTGCTGCTTTTAATATGTTTTCTTTATATTTAATTTTTGACAGTTTGATTAATATGTGTCTTGGCGTGTTTCTCCTTGGGTTTATCCTGTATGGAACTCTCTGTGCTTCCTGGACTTGATTAACTATTTCCTTTCCCATATTAGGGAAGTTTTCAACTATAATCTCTTCAGATATTTTCTCAGTCCCTTTCTTTTTCTCTTCTTCTTCTGGGACCCCTATAATTCGAATGTTGGTGCGTTTAATGTTGTCCCAGAGGTCTCTGAGACTGTCCTCAGTTCTTTTCATTCTTTTTTCTTTATCCTGCTCTGCAGTAGTTATTTTCACCATTTTATCTTCCAGGTCACTTATCCTTTCTTCTGCCTCAGTTATTCTGCTATTGATCCCATCTAGAGTATTTTTAATTTCATTTATTGTGTTTTTCATCGTTGCTTGGTTCCTCTTTAGTTCTTCTACGTCCTTGTTAAATGTTTCTTGCATTTTGTCTATTCTATTTCCAAGATTTTGGATCATCCTTACTATCATTATTCTGAATTCTTTTTCAGGTAGACTACCTATTTCCTCTTTATTTGTTAGGTCTGGTGTGTTTTGACCCTGCTCCTTCATCTGCTGTGTGTTTTTCTGTCGTCTCATTTTGCTTATCTTACTGTGTTTGGGGTCTCCTTTTCACAAGCTGCAGGTTCGTAGTTCCCGTTGTTTTTGGTATCTGTCCCCAGTGGGTAAGGTTGGTTCAGTGGGTTGTGTAGGCTTCCTGGTGGAGGGGACTATTGCCTGTGTTCTGGTGGATGAGGTTGAATCTTGTCTTTCTGGTGGGCACGTCCACGTCTGGTGGTGTGTTTTGGGGTGTCTGTGGCCTTATGATTTTAGGCAGCCTCCCTGCTAATGGATGGGGCTGTGTTCCTGTCTTGCTAGTTGTTTGGCATAGGGTGTCCAGCCCTGTAGCTTGCTGGTCGTTGAGTGAAGCTGGGTCTTGATGTTGAGATGGAGATCTCTGAGAGATTTTTGCCGTTTGGTATTACGTGGAGCTGGTAGGTCTCTTGTGGACCAGTGTCCTGAAGTTGGCTCTCCCACCTCAGAGGCACAGCCCTGATGCCTGGCTGGAGCACCAAGAGCCTTTCATCCACACAGCTCAGAATATAAGGGAGAAAAAAATAGAAAGATAAAAAGAGGATAAAATAAAATAAAATTAAGCTATTATAATAAAAAATAAGAAAAAAAATTATTAAGAGTAAATGTATTCAGAAAAAAATTTTTTTAATTTTTAGAAATAGATTTATTAATTTTTTATAGTAAAAAATAAGAAAAAGATTTTTAAGAAAAAAATTTATTTAGAAAAAAAATTTTAATTTTTTAAAATACAAAATATGAAAAAACTTATTAAAAAATTTTTTAATTTCTAAAAGAAAATACGGAAAAAAATATTAAGAAAGCATATATTAGGGAAAAAAAAATTTTTTAAGTAAAAAAAAAAAAAAAAAAAAATGGACGGACCTAACCCTAGGGCTGATGGTGAAAGCAAAGCTATACAGACAAAATCTCACCCAGAAGCATACACATATACACTCACAAAAAAAGGAAAAGGGGAAATTAATATATCCTGCTCCTAAAGTCCACCTTTTGAATTTGGGATGATTCGTTGTCTATTCAGGTATTCAACAGATGCAGGCACATCAAGTTGTTTGTGGAGCTTTAATCCGCTGCTTCTGAGGCTGCTGGGGGAGATTTCCCTTTCTCTTCTTTGTTCGTACAGCTCCCAGCGTTCAGCTTTGGATTTGGACCTGCCTCTGCATGTACGTTGCCTGAGGGCGTCCGTTCCCTTTTGGGAGGTCTGACTTCTTCTGCCAGCGTTCAGTGGGTGTTCTGTAGGAGCAGTTCCACGTGTAGATGTATTTCTGCTGTATCTTTGGGAAGGAAGGTGATCTCCGCGTCTTACTCTTCCGCCATCTTGCCCCCTCCCCCATTGATCCATTTTGATGTGGGGGTAAGATTGGCACCGGGCCTGGTACAGGAGCAGTGTTCAATAGGTGGTAGTTACGTATTCGTAATAGAAAGTGCATCATCCCAGGCGCCGGACGCTTTTAGTCTCCATTTCCTAATAGAAGGATGTGATGTACAAAGAGATGATATGTTTTTCAAGGGACCAAGCTGATAAGCCAGAGATCCTGGACTTGAACTTGAACCTCTGACCCTATACTTCAGTTGCTGATTGTGACAGCATCCTTGATGATACACACTGTGTTGTGTTCCTTCCCTTCCCTGTCTCAATTCCATACTTTCCTACCAGTATTTTCCAGTATCATATCCCAAAAAAAGTAATTGCACTAAAATCTTGCTCAAGATCTGCCCTTGGGGGATCCAAACTAAAACACTCATCTGCACTATTTTTTCTCCTTTCATTCCATTTCCTTAATTTCTGTTCTGGTCCAAAAAAAACAACTTCCAAAGAGTGGTTTCTTTGTGATACTTTCAAGACTCCTCCATTGTTCCTGAAAAGTTGGCATATGCATGACCAGATATTTTTGCAGGATTGATATTTTCTGTGGCCACTGTCTTCACCTCATGGTTTTTATCCAGATTAATTGCTTGAAGGACTCTGGCTTGGGAAGGTTTAGTTTTTTACTTGACTTTCCTGTGAGGGATATGTGTATGTTACAGAAACATTCTCTCTCATTCCTTGACCTGAAATACTCCAAGAGCAAGCCCTTTCATGTTAGAATAAAGGTCATGCTTTCTTCAGTTAAAGCGAATCCTGAAGCATGAGAGTTTAACTAATGGTTAAATCCATATTAAGTTCAATTACAAATAGATGAGTGTATAGCATTCCAATCCATGCCCCAATGATTTATGGAATACAAATGTGCTGGAATATTGCTGTTTAAATCCAAAGCAGCAGAGAGAGGCCCAGCACTCACAAGGACAACCTTAGGACAAAAGCCACTGCTAAGCATTAGTCAGGCAGTTAAGATTACCATGGGATGGCACAACCCTCCATTAGTTACTCATCAGCAGACACAGAAAAAATGAGAGCTGGATTATAGCTCTTTGGTTTTTTTTTTTTTAAATGAGAAAACAGAAAAGCACGGAGGCTGAGCAAGGACCCAGGGTCATGCAACCAGCTAAACTGCTGAGCCATCAAACGCTAAGTCCTCTCAGTCCTAATCCATTGTACCAACAGGCATTCAAGGAGTGAGAAGACCCAAGAACTAAAGCAGACATTTCAGACTTCAGCGTGCATCAGAGTCACCCAGGGGCCTTGTTAAGACAAGATCACTGCGCTCCATCACCCAGAATTTCTGATTCAGTAGGGCTGGAATGGGGGGCACTGAGAATTTGCATTTCTAACAAGTTCCCAGGTGAGACTGACGTTGCTAGTCCAGGGACCACATTTTGAGAATGATTGCACTAGTGGAATAAATTTATTCTAAAATGGATCTCAGATGGTACTTGTGCAAGGAGCCTGGCCCATCCCACCGGTAGACCCCGGGGAATGCTACTGCTGGAAGCAAAAGGCTTAACCTTCAGGCCTGGGCCAAGAATGTTAGAGGTGCAATGCCAAGGAATTAGGTCTCAAAACTAGGCTGCCAAGAAGAACGCAGACTTGCAAAAATCAGTAAGAAGCACAGGTAGAAATAAGACTGAAGTTTAGAAACGCTGAGCCCAGAAAGTATCAAGGTTCAGAAGTACGACTCTTGTGCTTCCAATCAGTTTGCTTTCTACTTGGCTTCTGACAACAGGGGAGAAGAGAGTCTGTCATCCTAGGTAAATGCTGAACTATGAGGAATAAAGGTACAAAATTAATATAGTTCTTTTTTCCCTCTCACCCCTGTATCTGGATGTTCCTCCTGTTGGTTACTTCTGATGAATGCATGGGTATAACCCCACTCCAGAAATGCCTTTGGCCGAGCTCTTTTCCCCTGTCTTTTCCAGTCCTCTCTTGTATCCTCTTCTTGTTTTCTGCTCCAGACCTCTGTTGATTTAACTTAATTCTGAAAAGAAGCTCTTTCCCATCTATTTTATTTAAATAAAACACCTCCATTCACTAATAGTAGGTGCAGATTGAATTTAATGCAAATATGTTGAGCTGCAGACTTTTATATAATTGATTTTCAAATCTTACCCCTGCAGTTTACTGGCTTTTGAATCTTGATCAAGTTATTAAATCTCCTTAAGTTTGTTTTTCTCATGTCTCTTACTCAGCTTGGACTGCCATAACAATATTACAGACCGGGTGGCTTAAACGACAGAAATTTATTTTTTCCCAGTTCTGAAGGCTTGAAATCTATGAACAAGGTACTGGCAAATTTGGTTTCTGGGGAGGCTCTGTTCCTGGCTTGCAGTGACTACCCTCCTGCTGTGTCCTCACATGACCTTTCCTCTCTGCATGAGAGGGGAGAGAGAGAGAGAGCAAGCTCTGTGTCTCTAACTCTTCTTATAAGGACTCCAGTCCAGTCAGATTAGGGTTCTACCCCTGTGACCTCATTTAACCTTAATTACCTCCTCAAGGGCCCTGTCTCCAAATACAGTCATGTTGGGGTTTATAAACTCTGGGAAGACAGTTCAGTCCATAACATTATCTAATTCAAATGAGAATAATATAGTTTAGCTCAAAAATGTATTGTTGTGAGGATTGAGATGACATAGGTCTTTGCTAAATGTGAAATCTTTTTTTCTTTGTTTTATTGTCTTCTTCCTTCTCTTATAAAATTAAATTTGTTCACTTGTTCATAATTTAACAAACTGAATACTTAATATGGGCTAGTTCCATTTCTCAATGCCAGAAATATAGCTAACTAAGCACACGTGGCATTTGTTCTCTCTTTGGGAGACAAATTATGAAAATATACCTACTTTTATGGTTGTGATAAGTAATATAATAAAAGATGAAGCATGAAGTTATTTCATATACAGTGGACATGGAAGACCTCTCTGAAGAGGTAATATTTATCTGGCGGAAAAGACTGAACAGCCAATGTAGAGACCCTGAGTTAGGAAGTTGTATCTTTTCTTCCTGGCAACCACAACAAAGAGTCTTCCATAGTTATTCCCATTTATTGCAGAAAGAAGAGAATGTAGATGATTAGATTCTGTTACATCATAGGCAATGAAGTTTGGTGATTTTAGAATAAACTGAAGTCGAGTCCAGGTTTTCTTCACTTGCTGTGGAACTGACAAATTACATGACCTCTTGGAGCCTCAGTTTCCTTACCAGGAAAAAATGGTTAAAATAATGTCTTGCTCATACAGCTTCTGTGAGGTTTCAGAGAACTATTGCAAGAAAAGTCATAGTGAAGATTCAGTAAAACTCCATTATGCCACCATTCTTACCATTGTTACCAAGAGCTAGTAAATTTCCAAAGATGACTGCCAAACTCCTGATAATGTTTATGGTCTATGTGGGATTTCACTTTTGGAAAACTGGTGATATTTGAGCAATGATTACCTATGAGGATACAAAAACATCTTTTCCTTGAGGGATTAGAAAACTTAAAGAAGGAATGGAGCCTCTGTGTGTGTGTGTGTGTGTGTGTGTGTGTGTGTGTTAAAAGAACTGTTTGGAATTATCTGGAATAGAAAAAAAAATTAGTGGAAAATATGGTGAAGTGGAAAATATGGTGACCTCTGTGTAACATTGTGCCCGTGTTAATTTCTTAATTTTTGACAGTTTACCATGTTTATGTAAGATCTAAACATTAGGAGAAATTGGGTGCAGGGTGTACAGTAACGCTCTGTACTATCTTTGCAACTCTTCTATAAATGTAAATTTTATCAAAATAAAGAGTTTTTTGAAAGTATTGAATTAAGAAAGAGCTGGAGAGGCGGTGACATAGTTTTTTAGTAGCCTTTTATGGGACACACATTTGCTCTGTGAAAACAGGTTTGTTTTTTCTGGGAACAGCTAAAATGCATCCAGAAACAAATTGTTGCAGAGAAATGCTGTGTTCATTGAAACCAGTTTCCTCTTTGCTCTGGGCTCAACCTTAAACTATATTTCCCAGCCTCCCTTGCAGGAGTTGTGATCATCTGACCATGTCTGGTAAGAGGAATGTGATCAGCAGTAATCTGCAATCTTCCAAGCCTGGACCATGAAAACCTCCGATAATCCTCTGTTCTCTCTTCCCCATCTAACACCCTCAGGGAAGGAGAGAGAACAGGACAGAAGGAAACTAGGCCCTGAATGAGCATGCAAGCCTGCCATCCAATCAGAAATTCAGTGTGGGCTTTGAGGGAGTGCAGAACTTTTTTGGGGTGTTGAATTACTGAAATTGGTTACTTACCAAACTAATGCAAAAGTCTGCATAGCATGCTGTGGAATTTAATTGGGCAGTATTGTTTTCAGTTAAGCATAATTTGGCTGTGAAAAAAAATCCCAAAGGAGGTAAGTATCCCCAGTATAAAATTCCATGGTGGGCATTTTGAAATGAGATACCTTATTTGGATGTATACTTTCTGGTATTTGTATTTCAGTGGTTTATATTCACATATGATTTAAAGACTGCAAGCATCTTGAAGGCAAGGGACCATGCCTCTCTTGTTCTTGGCTCTATTCCCAGAATTTAACACAGTGCCTTGCATTCAATAAAATTGAATTGAATCAAGAAAATGTGGAAATAACTGAATGTCTGATTGATTGGTTCATGCAGACTAAGGAGAGGGTTTTTCATTTCATATTTTGAGACAAACATAACAGTGAGTCAGTCTTTTTTTGTAGTTAAAATACATCTTCTATCTCAACTCTTTGAATTAATAAGAGTGAAACTACATAGTGCTTTTTGGTCTATGTATTTTAGTTTTAAATTTTTTGCCTGGCACATAGTAAGTGCTAAATAAATACTTTCTGAATGAATGAATTTTACAAACACTATTCAAGTATTTTGTTAGATTGGGGGTGGATGGAAATGAAGACTAACTACTTCTCATGGCTTTAGATCACTGATGATAACTAAAGTTACAGTTGTACCTAGTGGAAACCATAGTTGAACTCCTACATGTGTCTCCTACAAGGATATATTATGGGTCCTAGATAAAATGTAATTAGTGATTGACATAGGAGGGCATTGAAGAAAAACTTAACTCTTATTTTGACTGATGAAGAAAACTTTCCAGCACTTTATATATTGGATTAAAGTAATTAAAGGAATAAGGATTAAAAGATAGCACTTCTAAGAGTGAATTAGAATAAGATTTTCCTCTACCGTAAATCCAGTTATTGCAAGAAGATTCAAATATGCTCTCATTTGTTAGTGCCCAATAGTTTATTCTAAAAGAAATTAAAAAGCTGTGAGGTATCCTCTTGTGAGATATTGACATTCTCGTTTTTGCTGTGTACAGGGTTTCCCAGAAGCTGCTAAAATTAATTTCTAAACGCTACCCTTTAGATTGCAGCTGCCAAGAGGAAAAATAAACACACAAAAATAAAGGAAATGAATGAACTAAGAATATCTCCATATTAATAGTCTTCTAATGAACAATTCCACTGAATAAAATATTAGGACATGGATGCAATGCAAGTACATGAAGTAATTTCATTCCAAATCTGACATAAAATAATAGTAAAACAAATAGCTTTGTGTCAGGATAATTTCAGATATATTAATTTGTGTTTTGGGTCCACTGCTATGCAATAAGCAGACACAATGAGGGCTGTTAGCATCTCATACTCACTATTCCCATCACTCTCCACCCCATCCCAACTGACCTCCGTTCCCAGCAAGTAGATGTTGTTTTCCCTTTATTCCCTTGCCTCAATCGAAACTTTTGTTTTAGAGCAAAAAGCAAATTCCTTGAAGAAAATATATTTTCTTGTTTTATGTTTCAAAAGCTAAAACTCAGTAAGATTAAGTGAGCCACTTCCCAAGAAGGTTGACAGGTACTTTAATCAGAAGAGAGGCGGATGAGTGCTTGTCACAGAGGAGAGTCATAAATAAGTCAAGAAAAAAGATGTTTCCCCAAGAATGGGGAGGAAACTGAAATCTGTGTGTCCAGCAAGAAGCAGTAACCCAAGATTCCCCTTCCCATCCCCACATGCTCCAAAGACCATCAGGGTCACAGAGGAGGTAGCTGTGGTGGTGCCCCTAGGAGGCTGGACAGAGTGGATAGGATTCCAAAACTCATGAAGATTCTTGTCCAAGGTGCCTGGAAAACTGCAGAGCTCTTAGGCTTCAGGGGCCAGGTGACCTGGAAGATGAAGAATTTAAAGGTTACTAGTATGTGCTGGCAATCAGCATATTCTCCCCAAGTGTTCTGTTCTGCCTGAGAACCCCGGTACCATTCAAGGCTTTGCCAGTAAGGGTGGAGAGAATGCGGCAAGCTGAAGGGAAAGTTGTGGGATAGCTTCTAATAATGAATAAGATTTAATTTCCCTTCAGAATTGAAGTTAGATTTAATGTGATTGAAAGACATAAAGAAATGTGACATTTCTTTGATTTTGAATTGTAGTGGTAGCAAATTCATACCACCTACACATTTTCAAGATTATACTCTATGGTATATTAGCCAATAATACATTTTACTTAAACTAAATAAAGACTGGTTTTGATTTCAAAGGCAATTCTTAAAGCAGAAAATGCATGCATGAACAGAAATTTTCTTTCAATAATAAATTGATATCAAAGCTGTTTCCAGTTACTGGTGCCATTTCCAAATTAAACAGCTTTTTTGGTGATTATAATTCAGCTGAACAGAAGAAAAAGGGGAAGGAATGTATTTTCTGTATGCCACCTAAAATACATACTACTGATGGATTTAATTATAATGCCACATTTCTTTTCAAGTGGCATTCCTATAGCCTGGAATATACATAGATAAAATGATGTGTTTATGTATATTCACTGATGAAGCAGCATCTTGGAATTGAAATACTTGTCTTAGTTCTAGTGAACTCCAAGTACTTCTATTTGCCATTCATTACTTTCCCAACCACAGGCGTTATATTACTGTCCCCCATTATTGACCTATTTCTGGAATCACATACACTCTGCATTTATAGCTTCTCCCCTTAGAGTAAGTAGAGTTTACTTTCCCAACATATTGATGTTGAGCTTGATTTTACGAAGTACTTTGGCCAATGGGATGTTGGTGAATCTGCTGCATGAAGAGGTTTAAATGTGCTCTGTGGTTGATTTCTTGTGTTTCTGCCCTTTATCATTAGGAGAACCTGCCTCTAGTAGCCACTGGTCTAAGAAGGGTAAGAGCCATGTAGATCAGATCTGGACCCAAACTGTGATCTGATCCCGAAAGGGTTCTAAACGTTTGTCCAACCGTCAACTTATGTCAGGCTGGACATAAACTGGTAATAGAAGGACTCTTCCTGTAGCCATATCCCCTGAAAAAAGACATGGGGAAAAGCATTCACCCCCAGAGAAGAAAATTTTCCAGGAGATCCACAACATACCTTTGCCCAAGTCACTGGGGTATTTTGGACTGGTGACCGTTGAGCCTTGCATCGGAGTGTGCAGAGAGGAAGGAGTTAAAATGGACAAAGAGGTTGTTTTGACTTTTGATGAATAACATTGAACAAAATAATCAAAGGAACTGGAAGAAAGGACTGTAAAGTTTATCTATTTCTATAATAACACTGTGTAACAAACCACCCCAAAACTTGGTAGCTTAAAATAATAACCATTTATTGTTTTTCAAAAGTCTATAGTTCAGCTTGGTGGTTCTGCTAATCCAGACCAGGCAGGTTGATCTTGGCTGGACTCACTCACACCTCTGTTCTCGGCTGAGGGTCAACAAGGTTGATTGCTGGCTTACTCTGGGCTCACTCGTGTAGCTGAGGAATTGGCCCAGATAACTGGACTGACACAGCCTTGCTCCACAAAGTCTCTGTCATCTGCCAGGCAAGGTCAGACTTATTCACATGGCAACTGGGCAGGGATTCCAAAGAGTGAGAAGAAGCTCACAGGGCTTCTCAAGGCCAAGGCTCAGAACTGGCTTCCATCATGTTTACCACATTGTATTGGTGAAATCAACTCTCAGACCACCCAGATTCAAGAGTTGCAGGAATATATTTGGCCTCCTGATGGAAGGATCTGCAAAATCACAGCACATGGGGTGCTGTGGACTGAATCGTGTCCCCCTGCCAAATTCCTATGTTGAAGGCCTAATCCCTGATATGGTGGTATTTGGAGATGGGACCTTTGGCAATAATTAGGTTTGGATGAGGTTGAACACCCTCATGATGGGATTAGTGCCCTTATAAGAAGACACACGGGAGAGTTTGCTCTCTCTCTGCCATGTGAGAACACAGCAAGAAGGCAGCCACCTGCAAAGAAGGAAGAGAGCTCTCACCAGAGCCCAGCCATGCTGGTACCCTGATCTCAGACCTGCAGCCTCCGTAACTGTGATAAAATGAATTTCTGTTGTTTAAACCATGCAGTCTATAGCATTGTATTATGACAACCCAAGTAACTAATACCCGGGGCGTGGATGTAGGGAGGGAGGGAGAACCAGGGCTTCTTTGCAGTCGTCTACCCCAGTGAGCAAGCGTTATCCATGCCCTCTTCACGGCTGCCACTGTCTTAGGGACTTTACCATGCTGATCTTGTTACTGATTACCGCAGTTCTTCTAGATGAGGAAAATGAGTCTCAGAGATGTTAAACTGGTGCATGATCACACAGTTCTGACTTCCTAAAGCATGTGCTCTTTCCACTGTCCCTCACACTGGTTCCCTGAATCACTGGTTCCCAGTTGTCCCCCAAATAGTTTACCAGTTGTAACAATCAGCTCTACCACAGCAGGAATCTGAAGAGTGAGGTGAGAAGGCTGTGTGGTCTGAGATTCCCACAGCTGGCCTGGGAATGCGTGACAGGATGAAGGGTGACCAGAGAGAAATGAACCTTTTACAAGGGGATTACCACCATCTGAGGGGCCAGAATTCCAGATCTTCAAGTCCAAGGAGGCCTGATGAATGCTGATTCCAAGAGAATGGGAGGTGAGAGTGTGACCATTAGGCAGGACCATCCTTGCCCTCTAATGAGATGTCTGTGCTGTATAGTAATGCCATCTACATGTTGTCAAGGATGCTGAAGATGGAATCTGCTGCAGGGAAAGAGGTTGCAGGCATGAAGCTAGAGGTTTGCAGATCCCCAGCTAACTGGAGTTCTGGAATGGGAGCTGGGGAGGGAATTGTAAGTTGATGCAAGCATGGGCATTTTCTGTTTTGATCTTTGCTATGCTATCAACACCTTGAACCATGCCTGGTACACGCAGACATGAAGTAAATATTTGTTGAGTTATGAGGAAGAGGCTATAACCCGATGCAAGGGACCCCCAGAGGACTGAACTATTATAAATTCATAGGACAGCAAATAGGAAAACCTCAGATATTTCTCTAGACCCTCCTTGGTAAAGGGGGAAGAAAGCTCCATCTATACATCCAAGTTTCTCACTCACTGAGTTTGAGACCAGCACTGATTCTTACAACGTGGCCTCAGTCTACGGGATGACTAAGGATTGATGATGATGGCATTCTGCAGCTTCCATCTCAAGCACGCTCTCCAGTGATGTGCACCAAAGATCTTGACCTTCCATCTTTGGCAAAACTGAACTCACAGATAGGAGGTTATTATTGCTATCAACTAAGCCAGGGCTACTCAAGGTCAAGTTGCAAACTTGCAGCATCAGCATCACCTGGGTCCATAGTAGAGATTTGAGTTCTCAGGCCCTGCCCTAGACCTGTTGAATCAGAATCTCTGCTGGTGAGACCCTTGAGATGGTTCTTCTGTGTGTGGATGTTTGAGAAGC
Source organism: Balaenoptera ricei (assembly GCF_028023285.1). Lineage (NCBI taxonomy): Eukaryota > Metazoa > Chordata > Mammalia > Artiodactyla > Balaenopteridae > Balaenoptera > Balaenoptera ricei. The sequence goes on along the minus strand of NC_082653.1, from coordinate 39,645,222 downwards.
ACTGAACTGAAAGAGGCTGGAAAGGTCTCAGTGCTATCGTTAGTGGTGTGTTAGGTTCCTTGCGTTTCCTCTGCTCTTGTTGTGTCTTATGACCTGAAATTGATATCTGTGGCACAAACATTACTGATTTTTGACTAAAGAATAAAGGGAAGTTGTCATATATCTGAACAGATTGTGAGCATGTTCTCCTTGGTCACCATTACAACAGTCCCTTTCCTTGTATAAACTTTCTTGGAATTGCTCTGAGGAAATCCAGTTAACATTCACCAGGGTTGTATAAAATAATGGTGGGTCCCCAAAAGATCTGGTGTCAACTTCCACCCCACTGTTTACAAACCAGGAGACTGTGGGCAAGTTTATCTCTCTAGTCAGTTTATTTACCTATAAACTAAGCAGCATTTATGTCATAAGATTATTGAAAGGATTGAAAAAGGGAATGCATGTAATACACATAGTATCATGCTCCTTCCATGCTAAGTGCCCAATAAATTTAAGTATACCTAACATGATAATGCCCCAAGATATTTTTCAGTTATAAAACGGGTCAGTGTGAGTTGATGGCACATTATACATATTTAAAAAAATAGGATTACAGATACTGATGACTAAAATATAAAAATCACATGTCCTTTCATTCTGAGCATCAAATTTTTCTTTTACCATGTATTTTGAATATAGGTCTCTTGATTCCCTCTTTGGATTCAGCAACATTTGTGGGCAGAAATTTCTTTCTGATGTACATCCAATATGACACAGGAGATCAAACAGAAATGACTAATTAAAAAAATATATCACTGCATGAAAAGTGACACAGGATACGTTTGTTAATGAGTCAATGAATGTTGTTCGTCCCTGAGAAGAAATAGCACATGGAGCAAAGTAATGGCTTTTGTAAAACTCAGTGAACTCCTTTAAAATATTTTCTTTCAGCTCCCAGGTTCTAAAGGAGCAATTTGTGTGCACAGTGAAAGAAAAGGCGTGAGTCAAAGAGGTAAATTCAACCCATGGCTCCTCTTTCCTTCTCTAGTCTCACTAATGGTTTAAGAAAGAAGCAGACACTGCAGCCTCCACTGGGAAATAGAATCCTTTCAGTCCCCGGGCAGTCCTTCTGTCAGGAAAGGTCGAGGTCAGGCACCAAGGACATCAAAGTAGAGAAAGGTCTTCGAATAAAGAAAGAGCTTGCATCCCCATGAAGAATAGAGAGGAGGGAAGCCAAAATCCATATTCTGTTGTTTTCTCGTGAGAAACACACTGTAGGTTTTCCCCAGAAATGAGATGGACTGTTTTTCTCTTAATTTGTATTATCTGAAATCCCTATCTTTTTATTATTGAGGTGTATATATTAATGTAGGAAATAAACCTTTGAGCATCTACTTATAAACATTTGTAGTCACTCATTGTTTTGGAACTTCTCCCCAAAATGCCAAAATGGGGTCATTCAGATTTAGAGATTTCTGTCTTTCTGAAATAAAACAAATGCACTGAAAAGCATCATTTTTAACTATTTGATATGGCAGTGGGGTTAATGAGTTGGACATGTAACTGGCTACAGTCTTTAAATTTTGTTGAGATTTTTAGTGATAGGGTGGGTATAGAATAACCCATTTGGTCCTGTATTACTGATTAGAGTTTAATATGGAAGAAAGTAATATTATAGTGTAGGTGTAATAACCTCATAACGTCTCCTGCCAATTTTCTTAATAGTGAGGCTGTGTTTGAGAATGATCAACCCCTGGGTACCGTATGTTCAGAACATTCAGCATTTTATTTCCCTCTAGAGGTTTTTTTTTTTTTTTTGACAAACTATCCTTTTGATCTTTTTCTAGTGATGAGGGCGGGAAAGTTTATTGATTTGGATTTATCTGTCTGATGCTTTGTTTCAGGAACTCCCTGGATTCTTGGGGGGAAATGGCTTCTTACATAGCTGTCATTTAGAATTCTAATGATTTCTTCTTTAGAATTATGATAAATAATAGCTAGTATTGATGTTACATTAGTATATAACGTTTTGGGTTTGGCAGAGTAAATGTATTTATTGCAATATGGCATTTAAGTAGGATTATTTATATACAGCAGCCTATATCAAAGCCAAAGTCTTTTGGAACCAACATATTTTTGCATTCTCATACATGTTGACCCTTAAAGATATCCTTGAGTCTGCCTTCCAAGACCTAAGCTCTCTAGTATTTGGAGAAAGACCATCTCAAAGTTCTTTGCCTGTGGTGGACTCAGGGAGCAAGTGAGGACAGGCCAGAGTTACATGGTAAACAAGATTTCAGTTGTTAATTTTCATTATCTTTAGGAATTGCCATTGGTGGAAGGGGGCAGAATTGGGTCCATGGAGGGGACTCTTTATCCTACTTCCCTATTATTTTAGATTATTTTTTATATTTGCCATTTTCCCCACTGGCTCTGTATCCTTGTATAAGTTACACAACCTCTCTGTGTCTTCATTTCCTCTACTTGCTTTATGTGGCAGCCATGAAAATGAACCTCTCAGATTTCTGACTGTGTGTTCAGTGAGACCTCCCATGGGCTGCTCCTAGTCAGTGAGAGAGAATAGCAGGGATATTAAGGGAAGCCCATTCCAGGAAGATGCGAGGATCCTCTTCTGTGTGATTTAGCTTGAAGGCTCTGTGGTAGACAGAATAATGGCCCCTTCCAAAGATGTCCACATCCTAATGGCAAAAGGAATTTTGCAGATGTGATTAAGTTAAGGATGTTGAGATAGGAAGATTATTCTGGATTATCCTAGTGGTCCCAGTATATCAACAAGGGTCCTTCTAAGAGTCAATGTGAGAAAAAGGAGCTGTGATGACAGAACAGAGGTCAGAGATGGTAGCAGAAAGGGGTGAATTTGAAGATGCCTTGCTGCCAGCCTTGAACATGGAGAGCCACACACCAAGGAATCTAGGTGGCCTCTAGATGCTGGAAATGGCAAGGAAACAGATTCTCTCCTAGATCTTCTGGAAGGAATGCAGCCCTACCAACAACTCGATTTTAAGACTTTGACCCACAGAACTGTAAGATAATATATTTGTGTTATATAAGCCACAAAATTTGTGATTTATTACAGCAGCAACAGAAATCCAATACAGACTCCCCCATGGCCTTGAGATAATGAATTAGAATGGGCACTGCAGACAAAGACCCTTCAGGCTAAATCTTCCTTTTCTCTCCTCTCCTTTGCCTGGGGCGGATGGTGCTCTGCTTCCTCTGACTCTTTTTTCCTTCAGGGGAAGGTCCCTTAACAATTCTCTTGCACATCTAATCCCATTTTGGTGTCTGCTTTTTAGAGGACCTGGACTAATTCACCTCATAAACTTAATTTGATGATTCAAGGCATGTGAGGGGCCTACTGTATGGTTTAAGTGTTCAGAACTGTTAGCTATTGTGATTCTCAGTTGCCATAGCACCAGTAACATAGGGCAAAATGCAGATAGCCTGTTCCTTGGACAAAATCTGGGAAAGGCTTAGAGTTTATTTGCTTACATTTAAGCAATTAAATTGTCTCCAGGCATTTTGGTCCCTCCCTCCCCAGTAGCCCAGCATGAGTGTAAACTCCAAATGTCATTCAGAGTTACTGCTGTAGTTGTTCAGAGCTGCTTTGGATGGGTTGGCAGGTCTAGTTTTGAGGCTCAGAGTTTAGAAGCCCATTGTTGCTAAACATCAAGGTCATGTCCTTTAATCCAGCTTTTACCCAGTGAGAAAGTTGGTATTTTGAGATCCATCTGCTTCAGTTCTTGATATTTCTATAGTTGGTTCCCACCTTGGGCTGGGAAGAGAAAGTGTTTGAATGAGGTTTAGAGGAAAATAATAAAGTTCTTGTCTGCTGTTGCCTCATGAGTTCCACTTAATCAATGTAATTGCTGAACATGACAGAAGTACCATCACAAATCAGTGCTGAAATGATGGAATAGTCAATGAATGCTAATTAAAAAAAGTTTTTTTAATTAATTATTTTTGGCTGTGTTGGATCTTCGTTGCTGTGCGCGGGCTTTCTCTAGTTGCGGCGAGTGGGGGCTACTCTTCGTTGCAGTGCGCGGGCTTCTCATTGCGGTGGCTCCTCTTGTTGTGGAGCATGGGCTCTAGGCACGTGGGCTTCAGTAGTTGTGGCACGTGGGCTTAGTTGCATGTGGGATCTTCCCGGACCAGGGATCAAACCTGGGCCCCCTGCATTGGCAGGTGGATTCTTAACCACTGTGCCACCAGAGAAGTCCCTAAAAATTGGTTTTATAGATATGAAAATACATGAAATTAGTCACACCATACACAAAAAGTCAATTTCAGCTGGATTAGATACCTTAAATGTAAAAAGCAAAACTCTAATAAATTTAGAAGAAAATACAGGTAAATATCTTTTCAAAATCAGAGTTGGAGGGTTTCTTATTCAAGACGTAAAAGATACAGAAATTTGAATTAAAATATTGATAAATACATTACAATGTGACTTACAGGTAGATTACAAATTCCTCCTATGCCAGCATGACTCCTCTTTGCAGTGTGGTGTCCATGCTTTGCCAATTAAGAGTCTGTAGCTTTACTGTCTTGAATCTGGACAGGCCTTGTGGGTTGTTCTGAGCAATAAAAAGCTGTAGGACTGATGCTAATGACTTTTAAGCTGAGGCCTGAAGAGACATGAAGCTTGTACCTCCACTCTCGTGGAACTAAGCTGCCATGTGAGGAAGTCTGAACTAGCCATTGTGAGAGACAAGTGGAGGTGAACCAAGGGGCCCCATCCAAAAGTCCCAGCTAGACATATGAGTGAGGCCATTTGGGATTAGCTGTTCTCCAGCAGACCTGCCAAATGGCCATGAACACATGAGTGAGACCGGCCAAAACCACAGAGAGTAGAGATGAGCCCAACTCAAATCACCAATCCACAAAATTGTAGCAAACAAATGATTGCAGTTTGATGCTATTGAATTTTGGGGTGATCTGTACATAACTGGTAAAATAAATAAAAACTTGTGTGCTTCATAAGACACTCTACACAAAGTAAAACATAAGCCACAGACTGAGACAATATTTGAAGAAATATAAATTGTCAGAGACTTATTACCAAAGATATATAAAAATGTTGACAACTCAATAAGAAAAAAATTAAGCATTAGGAAAAGATATGAACAACAAATTCATAGGCAAGGAAAAGGTAGTGTTCAATAAGTATCTAAAAAGGTGCCCAATCTTAGGTGTACTCTAGGAAATTAAACTTAAAACAGATGTGAAAGCAGTTTCATGCCAATCAGTTCAATAAAAAGTAGAGTATGACAAATTTTGCTAAGAAGATGGAGTAGTGACAGTCTCTTACACTAATTGTCATGGGATACATGGGTACCATCACTTTGGAAAATTTTGGCAGTAAAGTACAATTGACACTAAGCACAAGGAGATCGATACAAGAATTATCAATATGTTCATCAAGAGAATTAATCTTATGATAAAGCACCACCCGAAATGGAAATGAGAGAACAAGTGCTAGGTCTAGTGATGTGAAAAATCACAAAGTCGAAATGCTGACAAAAAATAGCATATACAGATGTCACTTAGATTTAAAAGCATAAAATAGAATTCTGTTTTTTATCGATACATAGGTAGAAAAATTATTTAAAAATAAGTAGGAATGATAATCATCACAAGCTAGTAGTTGCTTTGGAGGAAGGGATGCATAAAGGAAATGGGATAAGGGGTGAATATTTAATACTTTATAGTTTAAGTTGGTGGGCAAACAAGTATCCATCAACTTACTCTTTATAGTTCTGTCTCCCTGAGTTATTTAATCATTAAAAACATAGAAAAACTAAGAAACAACCCACGTCAAAAATACGGATTTTGCCTAGTTTCCTGAAAATCTACTGATACCCCAGAAGGTGTGAAGACATAGTATTGAAACTCTGGCCAGCTTTCAGGTCCACTGATCTCAAGCCCATTCAGGCATTTTCCTGATCACCTGTCTGTAAGGTCCAAACTGATATCAAGACAGGGAACCCATTTAAAATCTTTAATAGAGTTAAGAGTCAAATAGATTTTTACCAGTATCTGAAAAGCCATTGACGCCAGTTAACTCACTTGACTTTGGCCTAGAAAATAATTTTCTTGTCTTTTATTTGTTGGATGTAAATATGCAGGAAAACAGTTTAAAGATGTTTATTTCTGACTCACAGATGTAACTAAGAGCTATGAAACTGAGTGTGGAAAATGTGTCTCTCTTTTCTCTTTTCCACCCCAGTTAAAAAAAAAAAAAAGCAATCAAAAATTTTTTCACCTGAAGATGAGCAAGAGATTTCATAAAGTAAGAAGATGGAGCATTTGATGTAAATACATGAGATTACCTTTCGTGCGTTTTCAACCAGAGTCAAAGAAATAGATTTTCATAAACTAGAGCAGCTCTCGGATTTTAAGCAGGCGTTCTTATTTAAGGCAACAGAGAGTTGAGGAGAGAGGTGGGAATGCATTTGACATGCAGGTGCTGACTTGGCAACTCCTGGAACTTGGCTCTTATTAATGGATGGTGAATAGGAGGGACTCAGGGCTTTCAGGAGATGGAGGCTGAGGATTGTAAGAGGGTGAAGGAAGCAAACAGGAGAAGAGAAAGTTAAAAAAAAAAAGTGGTGTAGTTCCAGCTGAAATCTAGCCTCATTGTGATCTCACGAGTTGCTGTGGAAAGTAAATGGTATCGCAGACTTCTCTCATCTTGAGGCAAGAGGGCTGGGTTGTACCCTGCATCTGTCGATCATTGGCTATAGGCTGCTTCTTGGAGGCAAGGGTGGAAGAGTGTAATACACCTGGGGAGGCAACTCCCATCAGAGGAAGGCAGTTCTCTGAGAAGGGGGCAGTTGCGACTTAGCAAATAACTCAGCAGCTGTTGGGTGGGGTCCCCGCTCGTGAAGGGGGTCTGAGCGGGGCACCAGCGCATCCCATATAATCTGAGAAATCAATCTCACCATAGACGGGGAAAAGCTCAGGCTTCTCTCAAAGATTAATACCCAGCTCTCTTACTTCCTTTTTCAGTTCTCATTCCTCCCACAACAATTTCCATTGAATCTAGCCCAGGAAATTACTTTTACGTTCGTGTGCTTTCCTCCCTATGCTACAGCTTATGGTATAAATGTTATGCTCTGAGTTCTCCAGCCTCCTTGGATCTTAATATTCAAAACCAGGCTTTGGACTCAAAAGGCCTGTTTTCCTCTCAAAAACATGCCAAAGAGCATGGATGTAGAGAGGCCATTAATTGAGGTCATTAACTCAACTGATCTGCGTAGACACACACACACACTATAGACACATGCATACACATACACAACAGACACACTATAAACAAAGGTATGAATACTACTGAGGAAAAATGTCATTTTCTTCAAGGGAACATCCCACTACCTTTCTGTTCACATCTGCTTCTGAATTTTTCAGACATGCGCCATGGTACTTGAACCTGTGTCTTGGATGCATAATTGTGGAGGCTTTTAATTGACTTACACATTCAAATTTTGAATCAGAATGTGATAAATGAAAGTCATCTTTTAGAGATTAACTAGTCCAAACCCTCCATTTCACAGGTGGACTCTGGCCCAGAGAAGCTAGGTGATTTTCCCAAGTTCACACAGCTTATTAGACGTGGGGATGAGACTGGACTCCTTGTCCCCTAGTCCTAATTTTGTGACTGGCTGTACTTCAGAACTTCCTTCTGAGGGAGCTTCTAAACTTTTGAGGTATAACATAATTTAAATGTACACAATGTGTCATCTTTTACTACCACTCATATAGAATCTAGGCTTTGTTACATTGCTCCCTTTAAAGAAATGGTTACTTTTTATGGGTGAATTGGAAAAATGTTGAGCAGACTCAAGGAACAAAATGTGTCCAGCCCTAGCCATGAAGGAATTGCTTGCTATAGATAGCACCATTTTCAGAAGGTAGGAGCAAAGGTCCTATAATCAGGAGTTCATAAACTGCGTGATGCAGTGACAGCTGAAAAGGAATGACTTTCCAGAATTTGGACCCTGGGATAATGTAATTCTTAATTTCTTGAAGGATAGTGTCCCCTTTGAGAAATGTAACACAAGCTTTAGAACTTCTTTCCTTGAAAATTCACACACCCACAGCATTTTGCATACAGTGTCAAGTACGCGTGCTCTCCCTAAATGAGCTGATAATCTCTAGTCAGGAAAACAGAAATGTTCTAAGTATTTCAAATAGAAAAAAATGAATAAAGAGAATTGGCTACACAGATTCTGGAAGGGATAGAAGAACATAACAAAAAGGGGCTGGATGAGCCCAGAGGCGGGGGTGTGGTGGGGTGACCATCAGAACGAGAGGCTGTTTGGGCCCGGGGGCTGGAGCCCAGTAAGCTTTCATGGGCTGGTGTGAGCTCGGGGACCCTGGGCTCTCGCCTCTGCTGCTACTGGGGACACCACAGAAATCAGAAGCCAGAGGACATTCGCCTCTCCTTCCCTCTCAGCTTTGAATATCTCACCAGGGTCTCCCATCCGCAGAAACACCAGATATCACTGGTGAGGAAGCCTGAAACAACGTAGTTTGAAGACCCTCAGCTGCCTACAATGCAGAGCAGAGCAGAAATGGGTGGAAATGGGAATTGAGAGCAAATAGGCAAATAATCATCACAGTAGCTAAAGCACAAACAGCAAATTCAAGTAAGGATATGTGAGTATTTCAGAAAACTCAAGGGTATGAGTAATAACAAAACATAATTAATACTAAACCATAATGTGTGTGTATCTAACTTCCAACAGCAAGCTCACTTCCGGCTGTTGATGGAATACTAACATTTAATGAATACTGTCTGAAGTTTGATCCCTGAAATCTTCCTGCTTGTTTATTTCAAAGGTAGATTCATGTAAGCTCTTCCAGACCTATTGAATTAAATCTCTTGGGTGGCCTTGAAAACCACACTTGGTAATTTTGCGGACCACTGGCTCTTGTTTGGTAAAATTTGATCCTTTTTGTACCAAGATGATGGTTTTTGACTTGTATCTTATGAATCCGTGGGTCTCTAACTTTAGCAGGCATCAGGTTGCTGGACCCCACCTCTGGAGTTTCTGATTAAGTAGGTCTGGGGTGGGCCCCATAATTTATAGTTCTAACAAGTCCTCAGCTGATACTGATACTGCTGATTAGAGGATCACACTTTGAGAACCAGTAATATAAATACTAATTTGTAATATTTTTCAAAGGTAGATGTGTGGTTGGTCTAATCAAGTCTAACTAAAATTCCCAGAGTCATAGGACTTGGCCATAGGAGCTAAAGTAGACTTTGGTGGTAATGATACCAACTCCTTCCTTTGACACTTGAGTTAAAGGTTCGGTGACTTGGCCTCCATCGTTAGGCAGCTCAATGCAGATGCAGGAAGATGGCTGGGGTTTCCTGCCTCCTAGTCAGACGTGCTCCCCATTGATCATTCTTCTTAGGAACGTGCATCTTTATGTGCTCCTGGGGCCAAATTATCATTGACTTAAAAAGGATAATCATCCCGCTTGAATCATTAGAGGTCAGAGAGGATGATGAAGTTAGAGGTTTTCATAAAACTGAACACAGAGCAAGAGGTCATCTGCTTCACAGTGAAAGAGCATGTTCAAGGACTTCTTTTGCCTTTTTAGGTATCTTAGTTAAATCATCAGAGGAACAGTTTCTTTTCATGAAGGATATTAAGAAAAGCACTGAAATCTGAAGCTATTGTAAATAAAGGCTGTAGTTTTGGTTGCAGAGCCTGTGACCCACTGCCAAGAAAAATATTAACATAGAAACAGTCTGAGAGTATATGAATGGTGACATTTCAGATAAGTATTCAGCTCATGACCCCACGAGGCAAAAATATAGGACAACCTTCTGAAATGTGTGGCTGCAGAGACCCAAGGGTGATATAATGACTGTGTCCAGCTTGTTGTTGACTAAGTAAAAAGAAGTTTGATTCATCACAGATGAGTAATAATTGTCTTCATAACTCATTATTTATATCATAGGCCATCTGTGATGTTTTCATGATTTCCAAAAGAGAATGCACTCAACTTGAAAGGGAGGAGATCTTGCCAGTTTAGAAATGACATCTGGAAGGATTTGGAATCGAAAGGCTTAGCAAGAAAAAGTAGGGCTGCTTACAGATGCCAAGGTTGAAGAGGATCTCTGACTAACTGCCTCTGTTCTAGACCCCCGGGTTGGCTGCATTCCTCAGAAGTAACCCCCCGAGGCAGGGATGCACGCACAGCATTTTAAATAGGTGGTGCTCCCAGAGGGAAGAGGGGAGGGGAAGCAGAACAGAGGCAGAAGGAAGTCAATCAAGAGTCAAGCCTCAAGAAGGGGAGATTCGTCTGAGCCCACAGGGGAACTGAGGACTGTAAGTGCTGCCTCAAAGTTGTTCTGAATCTGAAGAAGCTAGGCTTCCCTTTCATTCATCTGTCAGCCATTGGCCAAAGGCGGCCCCAGCCACTCGTACCTCTGAATGAACGTGCGGGGTGCTCCAGTGGCCCACACGTGTGCTCACAGGTTCTGGGAGTTAGAAGTAAAGCACATTAAAGCTGGGAGAGGGACACAGCAAACACGTTACAAGTATCCCTAAGGGAACTCAGCCTGTGCACTTCAAGACCCAAACTCTCCCTTGGTGTTAGGGTTTTCCAAAGGAACAAGCTTGAGGAGAATTATTGGGAAGTCTGTTAGCTCACACATAAATAATATTTTCAAATACAGCCTTACTGGTAATAGAACTGATCTTTTGATCTGCATCTGACTGATCCCTACGTCTTTCCCATGAGGGTTTTTTGTTGTTGTTGTTTGTTTTTTTAATCTCCTTAAATGCTTCTAAATATGTATCTCTTATCCTTTGAGATTGCTATAATGGGACATGTTTTCTTACAAGGTGTCTTTAGCAGGTTACAGCACTTGGGTGTCTTTTAGACACTCCACCTGCTTATCTTACAGTCACATCTCAGTTTGACACACTCAGAAATCATAACCAGATTGCCAAGGATCAGTACAGCTGTGCACCATACCCTGCAGTATGCCTCACTCCCTGATTGTTACATGTATTGATTAGAATTCTGGCATCCAGACGTAATGTGCTGATACCGCAGGGAGTCAGTATAGGAGACAATTTCTACATTAGAGGACATGAATTCATTAGTCTGTAGAGAGACATTTAAGTCATATGTCAATGTGTTGTGTCTTTGTAAACTGACAATTAGTTTTCCAACCTAGAAGGAAATAGAAAGCAAAGAAAAGGCATGAGAGCCATCTTGTGGAGAGATCTGTTAACAACCATCCTGGAGAGTGCGTCTCTCCTACTACATTCCTCCTCCTGCACTTCTGTCAAAACTGAACCCACAATCCTTTTCGTCAAGCCTGCTCCTCCATACATGACCTACTTCAGTGAAAGGTGGACCTGTCCATGCAGCTGCCTAATCCAGAGCTCTTGGAATCATTCCAGGCTCCTAACTCTCATCTGTACATCTAATCTGTCCTTAAATTCTGTCAATTATCTCTTCCCCACCACCAATGCCTTGATACCGTTCCTCACCATTAACCATCTGAACTATTGACCAAGCCTCCAGTAAGGCAGCCTGCCTCTAGTATTAATTCTATCTAATCCATACTTATAATGCTTTTAAATGCATATTTATAAGTTATTTTCTCTAACATAAATTTGATCGTGCTGATCCTCTGATTTAAACGATTCCATGCATCCCATCGTGGAAGGCTGATGATGGCTCCAAAGCTATGTCCACATCCTTATCCCTAGAACCTGTGAATGTTACCTTATTTGGAAAAAGGATCCTTGCAGTTATAATTAAGTTAAGGATCATGAGATGAGGAGATTACTTCGGATTATCTGGGTGGGCCTCAAATGCCATCACGTATGTCTTTTTTTTTTTTTAAACATCTTTATTGAAGTATAATTGCTTTACAATGGTGTGTTAGTTTCTGCTTTATAACAAAGTGAATCAGTTATACATATACATATGTTCCCATATCTCTTCCCTCTTGCATCTCCCTCCCTCCCACCCTCCCTATCCCACCCCTCTAAGTGGTCACAAAGCACCGAGTTGATCTCCCTGTGCTATGCAGCTGCTTCCCACTAGCTATCTATTTTACATTTGGTAGTGTATATATGTCCATGACACACGTATGTCTTTATAAGAGAGACAGAGGGAGACAGACTTCGTGGAAGAGAAGACGATGTGGAGACAGAGCAGAGAGAGATGGGGCCACAGCCAAGGGTTGCCAGCAGCTACCAGAAACTGAAATAAGCAAGGAAGGGATTTTGCTCTAGAGCCTCCAGGGGGATTGTGGCCTGCAGACACCTAGACCCCCAACAACTGTGAGAGAATAAATTATTGTGTCAAGCCACCCAGTTTGTGGTAATTTGTTACAGCAGCCTCAGGAAACTAGTAGACCCCTTGTCCTTAAAAAATGGTCAAACTATTTTTATATTATCCAGGGCCTTTCAGAATCTGGGCTCTGGCTTCATTTTCTAACCTAATCTCTCATCATTTCCCCAAATGAACTCTGTGCTCTAGTGATTGGGATGACTGGAAGGTCTTGAATTGTACCATTTCCTTCCCCAGCTTCTTGCAATCATGTGTGCTCCTACATTTCTCTAGTACATTTCTAGTGTACTAGAAAATCCATGTGTGGAGCATGACCTTTCTCCTGAGCTGGAGATGGGAGGGGCATGTGGGTGTTACCATCTGAACTTCTAAAAATGAAACTCATTAGATAGGGAAGCTTGTGTAAAAATGCCTTGACACATGTGTGACTTACTATCACGCACGAATGAAAATTTATCCTAAATGTAGCTTATACTTATCAGATTTATAATTATTGTGCTAAGTCATTCTGAGGGTGATGACTGATACTTCAGAAAGGGGATTTTTCACGTTTTGAAGGTTTAATCCTTGCACATACATACATGGCCAGTCTGATAGATTATGTTGGTGTCCAACCCGGAGCCTATTCTCCTACTTACTGGCCTGTGTACAGGCCCTACTCTCCACCCCACCATGGAGAACAGTATGGAGGTTCCTCAACAAATTAAAAATAGAGTATTGACTGATTTTTTCTCCAACTTAACTGAGATATAATTGACATATAGTATTGTGTAACTGTAAGGTGTACAACATGTTGATTTAATACATTTATATATTGCAGTATATGATTAACAGAACAATCTAAGCTAACACCTCCATCATGTCACATAATTATCATTTCTCTTTTTGTGATGAGAATATTTAAGATCTATTCTCCTAGCAACTTTCAAGTATATAGTACAGTATTGTTATCTATAATCACCATGCTGTGCATTAAATCCCGAGAACAAATTCATTTTCTAACTGGAAGTTTGTACTCTTTGACCAGCATTTCTCCCATTTCTCCCACCCTCTAAGTCCTTAGTAACCACTGTTCTATTCTCTGTTTCTACAAGTTTGGCTTTTTAAGATTCCACATATAAGTGAAATCATACAGTATTTGTATTTCTCTGTCTGACTTATTTCATTTAGCATAATGTCCTCAAGGTTCAACTGTGTTGCCACAGATGGCAAAATTTAATTCCTTCTCATGGCTAAATAATATTCCATTGTGTATATATACACACACCACATCTTATTTATCCATTCTTCTGCTGATGGACACTTAGGTTGTTTCCATATCTTAGCTATTGTGAATAATACTGCAATAAATGTGTGAGTACAGATATTTCTTCAATATCCTATTGTCGTTTCCTTTCCAATTAAAAAATGTGCAAAGGACCTGAATAGACATTTTTCTAAAGAAGACATACAATTGGCCAACAGGTACATGAAAAGGTGCTCAACATCACTAATCATTAGGGAAATGCAAATCAAAACCACAAAGAGGTAACACCCCACAACTGTTATTATGGCTGTTATCAAAGTATGGAGGTTCCTTAAAAAACTAAAAATAGAACTACCATATGACACAGCAATCCCACTACTGGGCATATACCCTGAGAAAACCATAATTCAAAAAGAGTAATGTACCACAATTTCCATTGCAGCTCTATTTACGATAGCCAGGACATGGAAGCAACCTAAGTGTCCATTGACAGACGAATGGATAAAGAAGATGTGACAGGGCTTCCCTGGTGGCGCAGTGGTTGAGAGTCTGCCTGCGGATGCGGAGGACACGGGTTCGAGCCCTGGTCTGGGAGGATCCCACATGCCGCGGAGCGACTGGGCCCGTGAGCCACAATTGCTGAGCCTGCGCGTCTGGAGCCTGTGCCCCGCAGCAAGAGAGGCCACGATAGTGAGAGGCCCGCGCACCGCGATGAAGAGTGGCCCCCGCTCGCCACAACTAGAGAAAGCCCTAGCACAGAAACGAAAACCCAACATAGCAACCAATCAATCAATTAAATAAATAAATCTTTAAAAAAAAAAAAAAAAAAAAAAAAAAAAAAAAAGAAGATGTGACACATGTATACAATGGAATATTACTCAGCCATAAAAAGAAACGAAATTGAGTTATTTGTAGTGAGGTGGATGGACCTAGTCTGTCATACAGAGTGAAGTAAGTCAGAAAGAGAAAAATAAATACTGTATGCTAACACATATATATGGAATCTAAAAAAAAAAAAATGGTTCTGAAGAACCTAGGGGCAAGACGGGAATAAAGACGCAGATGTAGAGAATGGACTTGAGGACATGGGGAAGGGGAAGGGTAAGCTGGGACGAAGTGAGAGAGTGGCATGGACTTATATACACTACCAAATGTAAAATAGATAGCTAGTGGGAAGCAGCCGCATAGCACAGGGAGATCAGCTTGGTGCTTTGTGACCACCTAGTGGGGTGGGATAGGGAGGGTGGGAGGGAGACACAAGAGGGTGGAGATATGGGGACATATGTATATGTATAACTGATTGTAAAGTTATACAATTGTATAACCATTGTAAAGCAATTATACTCCAACAAAGATGTTAAAAAAAAAAGAAGACAGGAGACGACAGGCATTGGCGAGGGTGTGGAGAACAGGGAGCCCTCGTGCACTGCTGGAGGGGATGTAAATTGTCACAGCCACCCCACCGTGGGGAACAGTATGGAGGTTCCTCAACAAATTAAAAATAGAGTATTGACTGTTAATGGCATACACCTGTCCTCTCTTCCCCAACAGCCTGTAGCTGAAGAGTGACTGACAAAGAGATACAAAAATCCAGTCCCTGTGCTTAAGGTGGGAGCAACTCTCTGGTGCAGTAGGGTCCAGGGCTTCCTCTGGGATCAGCAGAAGCAGGCTCCGGCTGAGACCACATCCTACTCAGATCCTTTCCCTGCCCCATCTGCTGCCCTCACGCCGTTTCCTTGGGGCGGAGCACTGCCCCAAGGAATCACTCATCCTCAGATTCCCACCTCAGACCCTGCTTCTAGGAAATGTGACCTAAGCCAGGCAGAATTCCAACCTTTATTACTACCAGTCCTTACAGCCCAAGTCCAAGATCAGCCAAGAATTGCAACAAAACCTCAGTTATCTAACACAGTCTCATGCAGTATAATAATAAATGCAAAGCTAGCATCGAAGAGTTTGAATCTCTCAAGTGAAAAATCCTTTCTACACAGCTTTTTATGGAGTGCATCAGTGGGTGCTTAAATGAATGAATGAATGAATCCTAAAAATCTACAGGGACTGTGAACACCTGCTGTGGGGTTTCCCAGAAGTACACGCAAGTGCCGCTGCTCTTTGGTGAAAGTCCATCGTGAAGCAGAGAGTTTGAAAGTCAGCCTCTCCCTCATCTAAACGTTATTCTGCAACATCAAGGCTGAACTACAATTCCTCTTCCATGAAGTTTCTTCTAGAAGTTGGCTAAATCCCCTGGAAGGGATTTTGCTCTCCACCAAACACTGTGTTGTCTGAATAATTTATTTGACTTTTATCAAACACCCGTCTAAGAGATCAGAGTTACTGCTGCTGAAATAAGAGTGTTTTGAATGTTGCAGACAAGTCAAAATGACTGATAATAACATGAAAACAATCCCATTGTTAAAGGCAAAAGAGTCCTTAGGGAAAATAACACTTTAGAATGTGAATCGAGAAAGGGGAAGTGAGGAGCTCTGAGTAAGCACACTGGACCTAGGGAAGAAAAACTGTGTTTGCTTTCTGCCATGTATAATTTGTGTAACCTTGAGTAAGTGACTTGATGACATCACAGTGTCAGGAGAAGAAAATGGCATAATGCTTGTGGGTTGTGAAAGCCTTACAAAGTGCTATTTATTATTATTATCGCTATGTTCCATGCCTTGGAGGATTATTCATCTGTCCTTTATTCATTATACTTATATGAATCAAATTTCAAGAAAGCTAGTGAATATTGTAGATGTATTAAAAATTAATTTATATTATAGGTCTTAGATTTAATCCAAATTCATCCCACTGTTCTACACTGAATAACTAATAAGATTTCCATGTTAATAACCTTGTATTTAACTTGAAAATAAAATTATATTTATCAACCATTATAGTCCATTACATATGGAGAAATTAATTACCTCCTAGGTGCCAAGCACTGTGCTAGGCGAGCTTAAGATGCAAAACATCATGCCTCTTATTGTAGAGAAGGGAAGATAGGCATTACACTGATAAACACAAAAGGGACTGTGTACTTACAAATTGTGGCAACTTGTAGGAAAGAACAGAATGGATGCTATGAGAGAGAAAGGGCAGAAGGACAGAGAATGCTTCTCTAAGGAACGGATGCTAGCTGAAATCTGCATAATAAGGTGACGGTCTGGGTGAGGAAGGTCTGGGCAAGGAAGCTCTAAAGAGAACAGCCTCTGGGATGGCCCCGAGTTAGGAAAAGCTGTGTGCAGTGGACTAATGGAGAGACATGGCAGAATCACAGTGTGTATTTTAGGCTAGGGAAACTAAGGTACAACATTTTAGAAGAGTAATCAGCAAATCATCTTGGGCAAGATTTGAAACCTCTCTCTGTCCCAGTCTCCTCATCCATAAAATCGAGCTAATAATATCTGCTACTAGGTTGACATCAGTTAATAAAAAGAACTTAAAATTTGCCCTGCACATATAAATTATTTTACAAATGTATTATTCTTAGTATACTCATATAAACATAACTTGTTATTTTTAAGTTGTTGACTCAATCATTAGTGACAGCTCGGAACATTTAATTATGTTTAAAAGCATAATGCAAATGTTTTAAACCCTGGAGCACAGCCCAGCTGACAGAAATTGGTGGAAAAGGAAGGGGAAGAAATGTAGGGAAAGTAGCCATCTTAATTACTCATCTCGCAAAACAAGAGTTCAAGGCTAAAATGGGTAGCATTAGAAAGGGAGAGTCAAGAAGCTACTTAAGGGGCTTCCCTGGTGGCGCAGTGGTTGAGAATCTGCCTGCCAATGCAGGGGACACGGGTTCGAGCCCTGGTCTGGGAAGATCCCACATGCCGCGGAGCAACTAAGCCCGTGAGCCACAGCTACTGAGCCTGCGCGTCTGGAACCCGTGCTCCGCAACAAGAGAGGCCGCGATAGTGAGAGGCCCGCGCACCGCGATGAAGAGTGGCCCCCACTTGCCGCAACTAGAGAAAGCCCTCGCACAGAAACGAAGACCCAACACAGCCAAAAATAAATAAATAAATTAATTTTTTAAAAAAAGAAAAGCAATTCTGTAAAAAAAAAAAAAAAAAAAAGAAGCTACTTAAATGTGGAGAAAAGGGAACCCTTGTACACTTTTGGTGGGAATGTAAATTTGTGCAGCCACTGTGAAAAACAGTATGGAGGTTTCTCAAAAAACTAAGAATAGAGCTACCATATGACCCTGCAGTTCCACTCCTGGGCATATATCTGAAACAACCAAAAACACTAATTTGAAAAGATACATGCTCCCCAATGTTCATAGCAGCATTATTTACAATCGCCAAGATATGGAAGCAACCTTAGTGTCCATCAACAGATTAATGGATAAAGAAGATGTGGTATATATATATGCAATGGAATACTACTCAGCAGTTAAAAAGAATGAAATTTTGCCATTGCAGCAACATGGATGGACTTGGAGGGCATTATGCTAAGTGAAATAAGTCAGACAGAGGAAGACAAATCCTGTAAGATATCACTTATATGTGGAATCTTAAAAATACTAGAAACTAGGGCTTCCCTGGTGGCGCAGTGGTTGGGAATCTGCCTGCCAATGCAGGGGACACGGGTTCGAGCCCTGGTCTGGGAAGATCCCACATGCCGCGGAGCGACTAGGCCCGTGAGCCACAATTGCTGAGCCTGTGCGTCTGGAGCCTGTGCTCCGCAACAAGAGAGGCCGCGATAGTGAGAGGCCCGCGCACCATGATGAAGAGTGGCCCCCACTTACCGCAACTAGAGAAAGCCCTCACACGGAAACGAAGACCCAACACAGCCATAAAATAAATAAATAAATAAAATAAAATAAAATAAAATACTAGAAACTAGTGAATATGATAAAAAGGAAGCAGACCCACAGATATAGAGAACAAACTAGTGGATACCAGTGGGGAGAGGGGGAGGGGCAATAGAGGGGTGAGGGAGGTACAAACTATTGGTTGTAAGGCAGGCTCAAGGATGTATTGTACAACACGGAATATAGCCAATATTTTGTAATAACTGTAATGGAAAGTAACCTTAAAAATTGTATAAAAATTTTTTAAAGTAATAAATAAAATATAGGCAACAACAACAACAACAAAAAAGAAAGCTACTTAAAGCTACCAACATAACCACAAGGAGCATTAGAAACAGTGATGTAACTATTGAGAAGGGATAGGAAAGGAAGAAGGCAATGGGCTTAATCTTTGTGGAGCTGAGAACAGTGACCACCTGCATGAACACTGCCTGGCAGTTAGGACAAAAAGCAATGACAACCCGTGTCCACATGACCAACTTGTTTGTACCAGAAAACCTTTGCCTGGAAAAGAAAGATTACTCATCGATAAATAACTTTACCATCACCTTCAGGAAAGTCCAGCAGATCACATTTTTTTAGACAACAGCTCACTTGGGAAAACATCTCGCTTGTCGAATGTTTTCTTATCCAGTCTCATTTTTAAGGCCTTCACTTCACTGCGTAACAATTCATGTCCAATCCCAATGGCTCCAACCACCCAAGCATAGGCCTCAAGAACCTATAAAGTTATGTTCTGACCTTCTCTCTGAGACACTGCTGAAACTCTACCAAGCTGGCATTCTCCCTTATTGCACTAAGTTTTAGCTTTGCTTTATTTACGGCTTGGTAATATTCTGGAGGAATTCAACAAAGCAAAAAGTCAGAAGATAAGGTTGAGTTGCTAGTTCAACAGACCGGGCTAGAAATGTAGTATCTGGAGATTTGAATGAAGCACCAGTATAGGTACAACAGAAATGTATAGAAATAGTCACCTCAGAAGTGAAGCTTAGAAACAGTCATCTCAAGAATGGAATTAAGTAGAAGAGGATGGTTTTTCATTGAGGATTTTATGCGTTACTTCAATTTGACATATGAATTTTGCTTTGACAAAACCTAAAAATTTACACTAAATGAAAAGATAGTAATGATTAGAAGTGCAAAAATCAGCACTAAAATATTATTCTTCAGGTCTTCCGGAATGTGACACCCTATGGACCTTTCAAGATTTTTCTTGATTTAATTGGATTCTGCTGGCCCAGCAGAGTATCTGGTCCATAGTAGGTATTCAGATTCATTAAACATTTGTGGCATTGAGCTGACATTGGAATCTCACAGCATTAAAAAATACTTAGATATTTCCAGTGGTTAAGATGCTGTTTCTTTATTGGTCTGTTAATTTGAGTTTCAGTTGAATCAGCTGTCAATTTTGGGGGTGTGTTTGGAGACCATCCTTTGGAATCAGGAATGAAGTAGAAATGCAAGAGAAACAGAGGAATTAACCTGGTGACATTCCTTTTAAAGTTCATTCTGAGCTTGTTCTTGAGGATTCAGTGCTACGAGGTAAGCACATATGGTAGGCAAGGTAATGTCCTCATCAGATCTCCCTTCCAGAGAGAACCTTCCATGAGGAGGCCAGCTGCTGCCCTTTGGCCTCCTTTGGAATCCACAGCATCATTCATGCAGAGATGCACTTTCCCGGGCCCATCCCTAGCCTGTCACTGAGGACAGTGAGGAAGCAGAGCCGGGTCGTCCTTGCCCAAAGCAAGACTCCTTCTAAGGGGCTGTCTTTGCTCCGGGACTGCCCACTGGCCCAGCCAGGACTTCCTCAGATCCGTGCTGTGGTCAGAGCCTCCTCCCACCTCCTGTCTCCTCTCACAGGTAGATAGACCTGCATTGTGGTCCAAAGGCTTTGCCTCCCTCCCTCCCTCCTGCTGTTCCCATTTACTTCCTCCTTCCCAGGAATTTCCCCCAACAAATCTTCTGCACACCTATTTCTCAGTAGGCATCTGCTTCTCAGAAGCCCTGAACTGATATATGTACAGAGCCAAGGAATTCGTTTATGGTGGTGAGGGGAGAGCAGATGTCTGTCCTCTTTTTTCCAAAAAATGGAAATGTGTCTCCTGGGCGCTTCTCCTCTTACTGCTTACAAGGAACTTAAGGAATGTTAGGAAGCCTTTTTGAAATTTCCCTGGAGAAATGGAGAGGAAGGGCTCTTAATTTGCATGCCTCCTTTTTTGGTCAGCTTCTCAGAGTATCAACTTCATACATTAGATCATGCTCACTGGGCAGCTGCTCCGTATTTTAGTAAATTTTCTAAAATGAGCCTCAGCATCAGTAGATAGGTGAAGTGCTGGTTCCATGTAAAAGCACAGCTTGTATGACATGGATTGTGAGAGAGAAACAGCCCTGTGTGTGAGTGTAGACAGGGTTTGTGCCACTGTGGTTGGCAGGGACATGCGGCACCCAGACCACCCACCTGGCCCTGTTTGCCTATCGAGGCACTACTCTGATGGACGGTGCTCACTCCAGAGCTCCCTGCTGGGTTGCCTGCTGCTTCCTGGGCTCTTCCTTGCAAGTTCAACTTCCCCTCTGCCTTCTACAAGCCTTGGTCCCGGAGAAGCATCTGGAAATCCAAACTCCTTTTGCTTTGAATCCAAGCTGCATCAGGCACTGAGTGTAAATGTGAAAGAAAAGAAAAAGAGAACATATAAATGAATTCACAGAAAAGGAATTTGCAGCAGATGAGGAAATAAAAATAAATAGAGATGTGTTGGTTTCTTAGAAAACGTTTTATAACCCTGGGAAGCTACTTTGAATGACTAGTGTCTGCAGTGTTACAGAACAGAAACTGTTGGCCCGCAGGGTCCAGTAACACAGATATACACATGTGAGGTTTTCCCAAGACCTGGACGTATCCTGTGTGTGAGAGCCACTTGCTTGTGGAGCTTCATTTCTATGGAAGCATCAGAAAAAAATCACTTTTTGTCCCCGGAAAGTATATACTCTGACAGTGGAAAGTCAAATAAATGTATTTTTTAGGGAACAGTAGGGAGACACAGAGCAGGTGAGCTGCCAAATGAAATTTTATTAGGCAAGCATATTCCGAGTGGTCAGGGAGAAAGAAGACTTCAGAAGAGCTTTTTGATAAGTAACGCTGGAGACAAATTCCAAAGGAGAAGTTTTGGTGGAGATGAGTTGGGAGTGGGAAATGGTTTGATCACTCCCGGCTGCAAGCTGTGAAGGGGGAATCCTCTTAGCTGCCTGCTGAGTTGTTCCCTGGGCAGCGGTGTGGTTCTGTGGTCCAGATAAGGCTTGGGGACCTGGGTTCAAGTCCAGCTCTGTCCTGGCTGTCACTTAGCAGCTCTGCCATCAGCTTCCCTGGGTCTCAATGGCTTCATCTATAAAACAGATTTAAATAGCTACCTATTAAGTTTGTTGTGAGGCTTAAATACATGTGTTTGGGGAATACCCTCCAAATAGGTTGGATAATGTTATATTTGGGGAAGCCTTGGTTGGTTAGCTGAGGCGTGCCCCTGTGAGGAGGCGTGCATTCGTTAAAATCTCCTGTGTTAACCAGAAGCCATCAGGGAACCCTGGACACTCAGAAAAATAGAATTTAGAGGGAGATGGTTACATTCATGGGGTTAAGTCATCTGTGGTCCCATCAAGGTGGAGAAATACATTGAGGCCTCAGGTCACTCCCTATGAACCGTCACCTGTGCCCTGTCCTTTAACACAAGTTCTTAATCTTTTATTTGTCCCGGGCTCCAAATTCATTTTGTCTGTGATGATAACTCCATAAGTAAAAATCTTGTGTTAAATTAGAGGCTATGGGAGCTCAACTAACTATAAGTTCTTAAAAACATACTAAATTAGTTAGAATGCTGGGAAATTATTGCCCGTCTTTGGCATACGTGTGCACACGCGCGCGCGCACACACACACACACACACACACACACACACGGAAACATTTCCATGACAGCAAGTATGCCTGTGTGTTAGTTCTTTCTTTTGGGGAAAAAAAAAAAAATCCAACCTGTAGACAGCAGATGGCGACAGTTGATCGTATTTAAACTACAGGTAAACTGGGTTTTAAGAAGGAGTGTTTGGAAGCACTGCTCTCCTCAGTTACTTTTTGTTTGTTGTTTTCTTCTCTTTTCAATAACGTCAAGATTGCGACTCAGCAGAATTAAAAGCAATCGTGAAAGTGATTGTAAGGAAACATACCAACTCAAACAAGGGTTTAAGGCCCTCAAAAACATTGTTATATTTACTTTCAAGCACTTTTTAAGAGCAAGTTTTAGAAGGGGGAGGAGTAAAGGGCCAAATACCTTGGACAATCGCCCAATGTAGGTAGTCTGATTAAAATCACTGTTCATTTCTGGAGTGCTCAGAGGCACTGCGTCCAAGCTGTGTTCTTTGTATTCTGCTCTCACATACAATTATTGGCCAAAAATTGCAGGCTGGGCCCCTAGAGGATATGTTTTACAGGTCATGAATGTTCTTAATGTTTAATTCTTTTCAGAGCTTCACAAAGCCACGTGAATTCCAAGCCTGAGTTTTGTTCCTGGTTATCTGTCCACCATCTTGTGCCTGCAGATGGGATGCGGGGGACACTCTGTGTCTGGATGTGGGAAGAAAAACCATCGGAATGTTAAATTTCTCTCTAGACACAAACTGCTTGTGCAAAAATGTATTGTAATGCAGGGACACACGGTTGTCCATGGAGCAAAAAGAAGGGCTAAGAAGAACACAGGAAAAATGAATAATATAAGGCCAAGTATATAGTTATTTGGGAAGGTCAGTGTCAAGATCAGGGAAGTTTAGAAAATATGTCGATGACAGCAAATGAAAACTGTCCACACGCTGACTACATATTTCCTCACTTTTAAAGATGACATTAAAATGGAAGATCCTTAGCCGTTCTCCGAGTATTAATATTTTAAAGTGTTCTATTGCTTCAGCATCATGATAACACAAGAGAGAGAGGATGCTTGTATTTCCAGTCAGGCAAGGTCAAGCTGGAAGGCCAGAGACAGGGAGTGGAGGAAGAGTGTGTGTAAAGAATATTCTTATCTTCGCTTTGTGCCACAGATCCTATACGCCTGGCAGTTTTCTAGGTTTTGGCTCCACTCTAAAGCTTGCTGTTACTTCGCGATCTAAATGAAAGACGTTTGTGTCCCCTCACAAAATCCCTCCAGTTATCTAGCTAGTTATATTCATCCAGTTAATGCAGGTATCGAAAAACAAACCAACAGACAAAACCCCAAAACAAATTTTTAATGAAAAGTTTTAGGATTAACTCTTACTTTGTAATTTTATTCCAGTTGATGTCTTCATTGAATATCCTGAATAAGTTTTTAAGTAGCCAGCCATAAAACAATATACCTGTAACACCTGCTTATTTGTGGTAGTGTGAAAACTATAGATGTGGCTACATAAGGAAAAAAAAACCTGAAGAAAATCAATATAAAACATAATTTCAAAACAACTGATTTGAAACTAACTTCCAAATATCTTTTAAAAATCTGAATCTAAACAGATATTCTCTAGACCATTGGTTGACTGAATTTAAGCATTTTTTTAAGCCAAAAAAAGCAAAGATTTGAACACAGTACTTGTTATATTAATGTGGCACTAGAAACCATATACAGGTTAAAAATTAGGGAAATCATTTAACAAATGAAGGCATGTTCATTCATGAAGATGTTTTATTGTTAGAATAAGTAATTGACATGATAATGTATGTTCTTAATATTTTTGTAAATGTAAGGATACAGAGTTGTACAAACAGTATGAATGCTAAAGCACCATAGATTTTTAAATAATTTCATAGAAAATTAGAAGAAAATTTACTAATATCTCCATACTAGAAACACTTAGGAGTGATGTTTTGGTTAGTTTAAAAATTTTTTCCCTATTATTTCCCCTGCTGCAATTTTAATGGCTCTGTACTTTTTTTTTTTTTTTTTTTAAAGGCTCTGCCTCTTCTTTTATTTTATTTTATTTTTATTTTATTTTTTTTTAAATTAAATTTATTTATTTATTTATGGCTGTGTTGGGTCTTCGTTTCTGCGCGAGGGCCCTCTCCAGCGGCGGCGAGCGGGGGCCACTCTTCATCGCGGTGCACGGGCCTCCCACCATCGCGGCCTCTCCTGTTGCGGAGCACAGGCTCCAGACGCGCAGGCTCAGTAATTGTGGCTCACGGGCCCAGTTGCTCCGTGGCATGTGGGATCCCCCCAGACCAGGGCTCGAACCCGCGTCCCCTGCATCGGCAGGCAGACTCTCAACCACTGCGCCACCAGGGAAGCCCTGTACTTTTTATTAGGAAGATACATACAAGACATGTACAGATGCACAGTTTAAGCTGTGTATAGTTGTGTTTCCAGCCTCAGTTTATTCTTTCTTAAAATGAAGGCATTATCGTATCCCATGGCTCTGTAGCATAACAACCCTCGGAGTATTAAAAAAGAAAAAAAATACTTGAATACTTAAAGTGACTAATAAGAGCTATACGAATTTTAGAGGTGGCTTTTTGGTAGCTTTGTTATTAAAATAAGACTCTTATTTAGCGAGGAAACATGTATCATTGGTGATACAAAAGTAGAGGTTTCCCCTCCTGTAAAAATAGCACCCTGCCTGACTTGGGACCCTTAGAGAGTTATTCCTTTTGGTTAAAATGCTGGCCTCTAGAATTCCTCTTGAAAGTAATAGTGGAGACTGCTAGAGCGCCAGCTCTCCTGAGATTTTTGAATCATAAAGAGCAGCGCAAGAATTCTCAAACCAGATGTGCCCAGTGGGGAGGAGGGCCAGGGTTTAGGGAAGGGAGGCTCTCCCCGTAGTTAAGCCCCAGGCGGTTTCCAGGGAACACTGATCACCACTCACTCAATCCTGCTCACAAACAAAAACACAAATAAGCCCAGGTCTGCACGGTCTGTGCCTCGGGGGAAATAGGGTGGCCTAACGAGGCTCAGCACCAACACCGTGGCCCTGAGAAATGGCAGGCATCTCGGGAGAGCTTCCCGTACCCTCATCCTCTCCACCCTGCGCAGAGAAGCCACGCTTTGCTCCTGGCAGAGGCCTGGTGTGGATGGCTGGTTGGTCTGAACAAGCCTGTGAGTCAGCAGTTAGGAGCGAGGGGCTGGCTTTGCTGAGGGCAGCTGAGCTCCATACTGTGGCTACAGGGAAACCTCCTCTGGGCCTTGGACCATCCCCTCACTGTCTCCAGCACTGGTGCAGACAGTTAGGAATTGACTGTATTCCACCAAATGGAGAGTCACTCATTTCTAGCAAATTTCCCAGAGCCCCCCAACTCCTTCTAAACTCCTCAGTGTGTACTTTTCCCGCCTGTATTAACAATCCGGGAGAGGTAGGGCACAGGGAGCAGCAAGCTCATTCAGAGGACTTTCTGTGCAAACCCAAGAAAGAGACCTATTTGCAACTCTGTGGCAGGCGCCCCCCTTCCTGCGCCTGGCCTGTCACTCTTCTGTCCAGTTTCCTGGGCTTTTGTGGGGGTCTCCACAACTATTTGTCTTTTTGCATAGAGAGGAAGGGGGCAGGAGGAGGAGCGGGTGAGGGAGAGGAGAGGAGAGGAAAACACAGTTGTGCCTCCTGGAGAACACGATTAGGATCCAGACATCTTGGTTATGGGTTTGTGGGGTAGTTGCTGTACTTCCTATAAATTCCAGTCTCATTTCACAGCTTAAGCAAATATGCATTTGGTGGCTGTAAAATAGTCATAGAAGAGACAACCGTATCCTACATAAGTATCATTACAGTCATTTAGAGGAATAAAAGCGTTAACATATGGTGATGTATAATATAGCAGGTGCCTAATCTGTGACCCCCAAACCTTATGAAATTTCAGGCTTTTTTCCCCTCCTTATTCTAATGGGTATTTTATTTTATAGGATCACAGTGAGTGACACGAAGGTTTAGTAATTGCTGAAACTTACAGAGTATTTGCTAGAGGGCAGAGGCAATTCCAAGGATGTACAACAAAAAGAAATTTTTAATCTTGTTGGTTTGAATCTCTGCAATCAGGTACAGAGCCAAGAATTAAAATCTTCAGAAACATTCTAAATTGGGATCACATGTGTTTGTGTATAAAGCACTCCTATGTGTTACTGAAACCTTTTTGTCTTAAATGCATACACAAAAGACCATCTTAAAGGTATGCATTTATAATATTTAAAACCGTGTTTTGGATATTTATGCTGCAAAAAGCACTTTTAATTTCATATGGCTTTCTGGGTGTGTGTGTATTATTTTTCACTTAGTTTTGGTGACTTCTTAAGTCTGTTTTCCAATCCCCCCCCACCCCCACCCCGCCCCCTTTCTCTTTCCCAGTCTCTCTCTTTCCTTAAAACAAGGCAGCTAAGTTGCCCTTGAACCAGTTTCAGACTTGAAAGATTTAGTAAGCAAAAATGCTTTATAACATTTTCAGTGGGAGTTCTTAACAGATGTATTCTTCCTCTTGAGGCTTTCCCTGCTGTTTGATCTTTTTCTCCAAAGCAGTTCGTTATAATATGATGGGCAAAACCCCAGGCAGGATAATTATGCCAAGTGGACCGGCAGCCAGAACACTGCATCCATCCTTCAGAATGAAAGCTGTCACCCTGCAAGGCTGCCCCAACCAGTGTCGCTGTGGACTACTGAGGGGCCAGGGGAAGGGTAGGAGGGATGGCTGTTTGGATCAGGTGATGAGTCAGAAACTTGTAATTGGGCTGAGTTTCTTTAGACCCACTGGAATAAGCATTGCCTATGACGTTTAGGGAACAAAGCATGGAGTGAGGCCAAAGGAGTAGACATATTATAGAATCAGGATGTCAGGTCAAGCAGAAATTTTGTTTTGTTTTTAGTTATTTCAAGTTGCCAGTTGCTGGTCTTTCTAGAGTGAAGTAACCAAGTCAACATAGAAAACTCAGCTCTTCCGGGAATAAGCCCCAAATTTGCTCGTTTATGTTATGCGACTGTAAGGGGGCAAACCGGTATTTGTTCCTCTGGACAGTCATGTAAACGGAGTTCTTTTTTTGGCGGGGGGGGGAGGCGGGGGTGGTTCCAGGTGAACAAGGTAGATAGAAAGTATTCTCACCTCCCTGTGACAGAGGCTATCAGAGAGGGTGGCAGGACTCTGTCTCCAGTCTCCATGCCCCCCACACCAACTCCCCACCATGCATCACTGTCTAAGAGCTGAGACATTGAGAATTCAGGCCTTATTCAGTCAAGTCCATGGTTGGCCATAGAAGGGGCTTTGGTCAACCAGGATGTCTGGCAGTGCACAGAGGACAGTGGATTGGCGGGGAGTGGAATCGGGCTGGGCTCCCTTCAGGGACACTACTCTTCATTCTGCTTTACCACATCTGACTGTAGTCATTTTCTCTCTCTAACAAATAGTGGCTTAAAACAAGGTGAAAGTATTATGTCAGTTCCATGGGTTAGGAGTCCAGATGGGTTAACTGGGTCCTCTGCTCATGTTCTCACCTGGCTGAAATCAAGGTGTCAGACAGGGCTGCAGTCTCACCTAAGATCTTCTTTCAAGTTCACAGCTGAGACCAAATTCAGTCCTTACAGGTGTAGAATCGAGGCCCTCAGCTCCTGGAGGAATTGAACTTTCCCTGCCAGGTGACCTTCTTCACAACATGACCATTTGTGTCTTCAAAGCCAGCAGCAGGGTGTCTCTGATGACTTTCTCTTTTTCTGAGCTGTACACCCCTTTTAAGGCACTTACCTGATTAGGAAAGGTCCAGAATGAGCTCCCTTTTCATGAACTTAAAGTCATATAATTAGGGACCTTAGTTATATCCCCAAAATCCCTTCACTCTTGTCAGATAACATAATTAATCACAGAATGATATCCTATCCTATTCAGAGGTCCTGTGCATCTTTTTTTCTTAACATCTTTATTGGGGTATAATTGCTTTACAATGGTATGTTAGTTTCTGCTTTATAACAAAGTGAATCAGTTATACATATACATATATCCCCATATCTCTTCCCTCTTATGTCTCCCTCCCTCCCACCCTCCCTATCCCACCCCTCTAGGTGGTCACAGAGCACCAAGCTGATCTCCCTGTGCTATGCGGCTGCTTCCCACTAGCTATCTATTTTACATTTGGTAGTGTATATATGTCCATGCCACTCTCTCACTTTGTCCCAGCTTACCCTTCCCCCTCCCCGTATCCTCAAGTCCATTCTTTGTAGGTCTGCGTCTTTATTCCCATCTTGCCCCTAGGTTCTTCATGACCTGTTCACTCTTAAGGGGAGGGGATTATACAGAGCATGTACCCCAGGGGCTAGGGATCTTGGGAGAATTCTGCCTGCCACACTGATTAGAACACTCCCTTTATTTCCTAGTGAAAATTTTTATGTTCTAATCAGCAGGTTGCTACTTTGATTTGGATATCCTAACTAGGTATTATAAGCATTTCGTTGTTTGTCCAGTAATGAAAGAAATTCAAACTAGAAACTCCTCAACTGGCATGTCACATTCATTGAGAATACTTTTATAGCTCTACACTTAACTGTAAGTTTTGTTAATATCACATCACCTTTATTCAGTCTAACTTGTATATATCAGAGAATCCTAAAGGCATGGATTAGAGATAAAAGTGACTTTAGAAATATTTAGTGGTTCCAAATTTGGGGACATCAGAAAAAAATATGTATGATCATCTCACACAAACATAAAACCATTAATTGAAAAAATAAAAAGCGTAGATCTACAATGAATTCAATAACATTCTAATCTTGTATTTTATGAGTCACAAAAATATCCACAGATATTTAAGAAATAGTGTATGCGATGTGTATGTGTGTGTGTATATATATAAAACCTAATGTTTTATAAAATATAGTTTTAGATATATATATGTATAATTATACATAATCTAATTTATTCCATCTATCAGCAGTTCTTGAAACACACAGATTTTCATAACCTCAGGCAATACATCTATAGCTGCCTAGAGAAGAACTGATCTATTCTAGTTTATAGATGAGGGGTGTATCATTAAATAAACCTGTAAAGAAAATGAGATAGGTTCATATTCCCAAGGTCGATGAAAAAAATGAAACTAGAATAAAGATCTCTCAGACCTGTGAAATTTCTGAACATGTCATGCTGCTTAAACTTTGAACCACAAACATCTAAGTGTCTCTGCTCAGAGAAACTCTGCAAGTTAATAGATCCTCCCTGCTTGGTTGTGTTTGAGAAACCACACTATCTACACAGTACAGGTTTACCTCTGAGATATTTAGTTCCGGACCACTGCAATAAAGGCAGTCACACAAATTTTTGGTTTCCCAGTGCATATAAAAGTTATGTTTACACTATACTGTAGTCTATTAAGTGTGCAATAGCATTATGTCTAAAAAAGCAATGCACATACCTTAATTAAAAGATACTTTATTGCTTAAAATGCTAACCATCATCTGAGGCTTTAGTAAGTCGTCATTTTTTTTTGCTGGTGGAGGGTCTTGCCGTTATGTTGATGGCTGCTGACTGATCAGGGTGATGGTTGTTGAAGGTTGGGGTGGCTGCGGCAGTTTCTTACAATAAGACAACAATGACGTTTGCCACGTGGGTTGATTCTCATGAACGATTTCCCTGTAGCATGCGTTGCTGTTTGACAGTATTTTACCAACAGTAGAGCTTCTTTCAAAATTGGAGTCAATCCTCTCAACCCTACCACTGCTTTATCACGTAAGTTTATGTCATGTTCTAAGTCCTTTGTTGTCATTTTAACAATCATCACAGCATCTTCAGCAGTAGATTCAATCTCAGGAAACTACTTTCTTTGCTCATGCTTAAGAAACAACTCCTCATCCCATTAAAATGTATCATGAGCCTACAGCAATTCAGTCACATCTTCAGGGTCCACTTCGAATTCTATGCTTTTGCTGTTTCTGCCATATCTGCAGTGACTTCCTCCACTGAAGTCTTGAACCCCACAAAGTCATCTGTGAGGGTTAGAATCAGCTTGTTCCAAACACCTACTTATGTTGATATTTTGACTCCTCATGAATCATGAATGTTCTTAATGGCATCTAGAATGGTATAATAGATCCTTTCAAGAAGGTTTTCAGTTGACTTTGCCCAGATCCATCAGAGGAATCACTATCTATGGCAGCTATAGCCTTACGAAATATATTTCTTAAATAATAAGACTTCAAAGTTAAAATGACTCCTTGATCCATGGGCTACAGAATGGATGTTGTGTTAGCAGGCATGAAAACAAAATGAATCTCATTGTACATCTCCATCAGAGCTCTTGGGTGACCAAGTGCATTGTCAATGAGCAGTAATATTTTGAAAGGAATCTTTTTTCTGAGCAGTAGGTCTCAACAGTGGACTTAAAATATTCAGTAAACCATGTTGTAAACAGATGTGCTGTCATCCAGGCTTTGTTGTTCCATTTAGAGAGCACAGGCAGGGTAGGTTTGGTACAATTCTTAAGGGCCCTAGGATTTTGGGGATGGCAAATGACCATTGGCTTCAACTTAAAGTCACCAGCTGTATTAGCCCCTTATAAGAGAATCAGCCTGTCCTTTGAAGCTTTGAAGCCAGGCATTGACTTCTCTCTAGCTATGAAAATCCTAGATGGTATCTTCTCCCAATAGAAGGCTGTTTCATCTACATTGAAAATCTGTTGAGTGTAACCACCTTCACTAAACATCTTAGCTAGGTGTTCTGTATAACTTGCTGCAGCTTCTACAGCAGCAATTGCTGCTTCACCTTATTTGCACTATTACATTATCAAGAGAGCTTCTTTCCTGAAACCTCATGAACCAACCTCTGCTAGCTTCAGACTTTTCTTCTGCAGCTCCGTCACCTCTCTCAGCCTTCATAGAATTGAGGAGAGTTAGGGCCTTGCTCTGGATTTGGCTTTGGTTTAAGGGAATGTTGTAGCTGGTTTGATCTTCTATTCAGATCACTATATCTTTTTTCATATCAGCAATAATTTTGCTTTCTTATCATTTATGTGTTCACTGGAGTAGCACTTTCTAATTTCCTTCAAGAACTTTCCCTTTTCATTCAAAACTTAGCCAATTGTTTGGTGCAAGAGGCTTAACTTTCAGCCTATCTTGGCTTTTAACATGCCTTCCTCACTAAGATTAATCATTTCTAGGTTTTGATTAAAACTGAGAGATGTGCAACTCTTCCTGTCACTGGAACACTTAGAAGCCATTGTAGGATTATTAATTGGCCTAAATTCAATATTGTTGTATCATAGAAAATAGGGACGCCCAAGGAGAAGGAGAGAGACAGGAACGGCTGGTCAGTGGAGCAGTCAGAGTACACACAACATTTATCAATTATACTTGCTGTCTTATGTGGGCACACCAAAATAATTATAATAGTAACATCAAAGATCACTGATCACAGATCACCGTAACAAATGTAATAATAATAAGAAAGCTTGAAATATTCTGAGAATTACCAAAATGTGACACAGAGACACAAAATGAACAAATGCTGTTGGAAAAATGGCACCGATAGACTTGCTTGACAGAGGGTTGCCACAAGTTTTCAGTTTGTAAAAAACACAGTGTCTGTGAAGTGCAATAAAGCAGAATGCAATAAAACAAAGTCTGCCTGCAGTTGGGAGCAGAAAACAATTGAGTAGGAAAGACAGAGAAAGATGAAACAGGGTTAATTCCAAGTTCCTCTTGAATGAGATTTTCTTTCCATCATAAATTTGTTGGAAGTGAATTAACTAAATCTAGAGCAAATTCAAATTCAATTATAAATCAGAAAGCTTGCTTTAAAGCAAAATGCAATGACAAATCTCCTTGGATAATCTAGAGTTTGGGATTTTGCATACAGTTCTCTTAAATCAAGATGAGAAATGGAGATTTGACTATAACTCCTAAATGAATTTAAACAAATTTATTGAGATATAATTTACAACATAAATTTACCTATATTGTGATTTTTAGTAAATTTACTGAGCTTTGTAACGATCATTGTAATCCACTTTTAGAACATTTTTATCACTTCAATAAGATACCTCACATCCTTTTACAGTTAATCAGAATCCCATTCCTAAATCCCTCCCTCTGCCTTAGGCCTAGGCATTACTAATATACTTTCTGTTTCTATAGATTTGCCTGTTCTCAACATTTCATATGAACAGAATCACAGTATTTGGTCTTTTGCATCTGTTGTCTTTTACTTAGTATAATATTTTTGAAGTTTATGTTGTAGAATTTATCAGAACTTTATTCATTTTTATTGCTGAATAGTATTCTGTTGTATGGACAGAGTTGTCCCTTGGTATCTGTGAGGGATTGGTTTCAGGATCCACCATGGATACCAAAATCCGTGGATGCTCAAGTCCCATAGTTGTCCCTCTTTATCTGCAGGCTCTGTATCCACAGATTCAACCAATCTAGGACCATAAACACAGTACTGAATTTATTGAAAAATTTTTGTGTGTAAGAGCTGTGTTGTTCAAGGATCATCTGTATCCCACAGTCTGTTTAATCCATTCACCAGTTGGTGGAAAAGAGGTTGATTCCACTTTGTCCATTATGATAGTCCTATTATGAACATTGGAGTATAAGTTTTTGTGTGGATATATGCTTGTAATTCTCTTGGGTAGATACCCTGGGATGGAATTGCTGGGCCATGTAGTAAATTAAAGTTTCACTTTTAAGGCCCAGCCAAAATGTTTTCCAAAGTGGCTATTCCATTTTGTTTTACCCCATCAGTAACATTTAAGGCTTCTATTTCTCTATATCTTCAACAATATTTGTTATTATTTCTTTTTTTAAAAATCATAGCCATTCTAGTGGATGTGAAATGGTACCTCATTATGGTTGCATTTCTCTAATGACTAATGGTGTTGGCCATCTTTTCATGTACTATTAGCTATTTGTATATCTTCTCTGGTGAAATGTCCATTCAAATCTTTTGCCTATTTTATGATGGGTTGTTTGTCTTATACAGACAGTCCCCAACTTACCGTGGTTAGACTTAAAATTTTTTGACTTTAGTATGGTGCAAAAACAGTGTGCATTCAGTAGAAACTGTACTTTGAATTTTG
This sequence comes from Balaenoptera ricei, assembly GCF_028023285.1. Taxonomy (NCBI): domain Eukaryota; kingdom Metazoa; phylum Chordata; class Mammalia; order Artiodactyla; family Balaenopteridae; genus Balaenoptera; species Balaenoptera ricei. The sequence continues at coordinate 39,611,794 of NC_082653.1, read as the reverse complement.
ATCTTTTCCAAGGTTAGTGATAGGGAGTACCACACGCTCTCCTGATGCCACAGCTCCCAGTCTCCTGCACGATCACGAGGGTGAACAACCAATACACTTACAGCCATTCTGTACCCACACCACCATTCTGTTCTTCACTTTCAGTGCAGTATTCAATAAATTGCATGAGATATTCAACACTTTATTATAAAATAGAGTTTGTGTTAGATAATTTTGCCCAACTGTAGGCTAATGTAAGTGTCCTGAGCACATTTAAGGTAGGCTGGGCTAAGCTGTGATGTCCAGTAGGTTAGGTGTATTACATGCATTTTCGACTTATGATATTTTCAACTTACGATGGGCTTATTGGGATGTAAACCCATCGTAAATCAAGGAAGATCTGTATATGGATCTGTAAGAGCTCATTGGATAGTCTTAATATAAGATTTTTTAATCAGATATGATTTGCAGATATTTTCTTTCAGTTTATGGGTTGTCTTTTTATTTTCTCAGTGATATCTTGAAGTACAAAAGTTTTGAATTTTGTGAAGTCCCATTTATTGCTTTTTTTGTTTTATATATCCTGCTTTTATTGTCATATCTAAGAAAGCTGTATCTAACCCAAAGTCTTGAATATTTTATCCTATGTTTTCTTCTAAAAGTTTTACAGTTTTAGCTCATACAGTCAGGTCTCTGATCCATTTTGAGATAATTTTTGTGTGTAGTGTGAGGTAAGGGTCTAAGTTCATCTTTTGGCATGTGGATATCCATTTGTCCCAGTACCAGTTGTTGAAAAGACTATCCTGGTCTCATTGATGTGCTTTGTTACTTTTGTTGAAAGTCAATTGACCATAAATACAAGGGCCTGAATCCACTTTCCAGTGTGACTTTGATCTTGCCTTTGAGCCCAACAATAAGTGTGACAAGGAACTGGAGATTTCTGATCATCTATCTGCTTATTTCCTCCCCCTTCCCCATTTGTTGAGATGGTCACTGGCATACTCAGTGCTATCTACTCAGACTTGTGCAAAAGATCAGCACTATCTCATATATGTTATGTTTTGTTTTGTTTTTTAATTGGCTTGCAACATGTTGGCATATATCTTCCCAAGGAAAAAAATTAATGACAAAATGTTATTTCAGAGACTTTCCTTCCAACTTTGGGTTAGTTAGAAACTACATCAAATAAGATAATGCATGTGAAAATGCTTCAAAACCATGAAATGCCAAACAAATGTTAGGAATTATCATTATTGCATGCAGGGGATAAGAGTAAACAGAAGCAACAGTAATGCTTTTAGAGGGCTTAAATAGACAAAATAAATGACAATGTCAACATAAGAAGGTAAAAACCATATTTGCAGATAATCCACCTGGGGGTTATTGGAAGTCAACTTTATCTGCATTACCTAAAATGTTAAGGAGTTGGGTCAGGATCGAAGAGGTTCCTCTTGCTTGGTTGGATATGGAAGATGAAGTTGTCTTAGTAATCGGTAGTTTCTACCCCTTGAAGTGAGGTAGAAACTTGCCCTGAGATATTGATTTCCCGTTAATAGATGGCCCTCCTTCAAGGGTGTAGATAGAATTGGCAACTGCTTTCATAATGCCAACTGAAGTATGCTGAAAACCCCAAATAATCTAAAATCTCTCCTCCACACAGTGAGATACTTGGCTTGAAATTTCCAGGGTTAGTGAACACATTAAGGACAGTTTATGAAAGTCTACGCATTTGTACTGATTGAGGCATTGCTACTTAGACCCAATCAAACATTTTGCTAGGAAGATAGCCCTTATTCATCCCCTTGCTATCTACTGTCATCCAGCAGATAACTAAGTCTTTGCACATAGGCCAGATCAAATTTGGAGAGAAGGAAGTAGGAGAAAGTGGTAGAACATGTGCAGATGGTTGCCAGAGTGGGTAATACAGAGATGGAGAGGTCCAGGCAATTAACAGGAATTAAAAGGGTGTTGCTGCCCTGGAGGTCAGGAACGAGATCCCAAATGGAGGAAAAGTGGAGGCGGGTAGTGGTACTATGTTCCTCAAGCAGAATTTTGCCTCTGAGAAGCCCGACTCTATTAATGTTGGACATTAATATTTTCAGCTGGCAGACTACCCTGAGTTCTCAATTCTTAGATTGTTCACTACATCATTTTATTTAGTGTTTCTCAAGCACCCCATTCCTGCATCCAAATCCTGGCTGTTTCATGGCAGTATTTATTCATTTTTATTGACCACAGCTCTTAAAGGAAGGTTATTTTTGTGCTCCCTATTTTATAGAACAGAGAGGTTTGGAGTCTTGCTCTAATACAGGGCATTAGAGGTAGATCCATGATTATAATTATAACTTAGAGACCCTTAAGCTATATAGCTTCAGACAATCCTGTCTAAAAAGCTTAAATATCAGAAAATTGTGAGGAAACTAAAGCCATTGGAATTTTACAATGGCCCCAGATTCATTCCCTAAAATAACTTTCTGTGAATACTTAGACGGTTGATGCCTCGAGCCTGTGGGCTCAGGAAGATTGGAGGAATGCAGCAATCATTTTTTAGTTCTCTTCATTCCAAGGCTCCCTGTAGGTTTGTTAATAAATCAAAGCACATATGGGGAGTAAAAAGGCAGAGGAAATGGGGAGGGGCTCTAAACTCAGAGATAAAAATTGCCAAGAAAGAGCCTGCCATTATAAAAGTAGAAACAAGGAGCAGGAAGACAGAAGAGGGAAGTAATAAACAAGAGGAGTCATCATGGTGCCCTGGTGTGACACACCACAGGGGCTGGAAAACATTCAACATTTGAAATTGGAGAAGAGGAGAAGGCAGGGAACACATTCTGAGAATAACCTTACCACCTATTGCAAAGGCTTCTATGCTGGGCTCATGGGCAAATGCAAAACAGAGACCTCAACGGCCAGTGTCCTGCACCCCAAATGGTCTTCTTACCAACATCCGTGGGCTAGTCATTCTGGAGCAGGTTTGTATTGGTCCTCTCCACGCTGTCCAGAATCAGCTCCTGACTGTCCACTCTTGTCTCTCTGCATCCTTCTATTTATCATGCCCTTAAGATCACTGTATGCTGACAATTTGATAGGGAGCTTTTGTATGTCTCAAATATACAGGTATATAAAAATTGGAATTTAAAGGAGCTATTCTCTTTGACTTGGCCCTGGTATCCTGATTGCCTTCTCTTGGGCCCATCCTGATTTTGTCTTGGCTGTAAGCATTTGGGCAGGTACCTTTTAACGGCTGACTTGGATTCCCTTCTGTTGCACCACCTCCAGCATTTTTCTCATGATAGTTTTCCTTTTGCAGCAATTCTTAATCTCATCCAACTTGCTTTTTTACTGACACTGGATTCTTTGGCTGGTCTGGCCAGGTAACCACATTCATCAGAGTAAAGAGACAGGGAAAGATTTAGAACTGTTTGGAAGGACATTGGTGCCTTTTATTACCTATAGATCCATATACTTCTACCTTTAGGCAGCCTCCTTCCTCAGTAGTACCCCCATGTAACCACACCACCCCATCATTCCTCAAGCTTTGGTACCGGTATACTGTCTTCCTTTCTACTCCTCTGTCATCAGCCACCATCCTGGTTGTCTTCATTCTCCATGTGGAGAGATTCTTGCCTTCTTACACCCCAACAATGTCTGTCCCACCCCCTGAGTCACTATCTACAGGATCACACTCAGGACATTGGCACAAGTTGGGAAATCTTAAACTCCAATCTTCCTACTTCTGACCATAATTATCCCTACATTTTTCTCCTTCCCCTGTTCCCTATATGCAGGTTGTCTAAGACTTCTAATTATCAACTCCTTTTATTTTGTTCAGTCCACTGCTTCGTTCCTTCTGTAGCCCAACCTCTCTACAATGAAATACTTAATGTTTCATTATACTTTTTGGTCTTCTCAGCATTCTCATGACCGTGCAAATCAGTGTCAATCCAGCCATTCATTTACCCTTCCTAGAAATTAGCTGATAAATGCCACCCTCACCCCCAGTCATTCAGCTGTATAGACCTCTGTTACTACAACTCGTGGTCTCCAATCTCTAATGAGCCTCCATTTGGTTTGAAAGTTCTTTTTTTAAATTTTTAATTCTTATTGGAGTATAATTGATTTACAATGTTGTGTTAGTTTCTGCTGTACAGCAAAGTGAATCAGTTACACAGGTACATGTATCTACTCTTTTTTAGATTGTTTTCCCATGTAGGTCATTACAGAGTATTGAGTAGAGTTTCCTGTGCTATACAGTAGGTTCTGGTTTGAAAGTTCTTTTACACAATTCTGGCTTGCTTGCTTCCTCGATTACCCACAAGGATATGCCAAATCACTAGCACTCTTCTCATCCTCACCTACCCACTTGCCCTTCATTGGCATCAATGATGGTGACCTTGCTTCTCCTTTTCTGAGAAAATGAGAGCCATCAGGCATAACTCCATCAGTGTTCCACTCTTGCAGTTCACAGAAGAGAAGAGCTTGTCCCTGAAATCACTCTGTAACCTGCACTGTGGACCCTGTTACCTCCCTGCATCGCCTACCTTAATTTTCTCTGTTATCTGTGTTTTGATCCTCTCTCTCCTTCTCACTGTTCCTTCCAACCTACAAATATACTCAAATGTTTCCTACTTAAGATAATAAAATAGAAAACCTTCCATGATCCTGCACCTTTCTGACTACTGTTGTGCTATCTTTCCTTCTCTTTAGAGTAAAGAGTTTTAAAAAAGATTATTTATATTCTTTGTCCACATGTCCTATGTCAAATTTGCTTATTTTTACTGTTTACTATACTTATCAAACATGTGTGCAAAAACTTAAAAGTTGAATAGTGTCCATGGATAATGATGAAAATACTATTCTCTTGAATGCTGTTCAACCCCCCACCCTTGATTTGCCATTCTCAAACATTTTTATCTTTTTCTTCAAATATTCCTCTCTAAAACTATGCTCCCATTAAGCCGCCCTTCATGTCCCTGTTCTTATTTCTTGGGAATAATCTATATCTATGTCTAACTACATATTTTTTTATCTCTCTGAAACTATTAATTCTAGTGTTGTTTGTTTGACCTTTCCTCATGGTGTCAGTCTCTCTCTGCTGTGTTAGGGGCTTTCCTCACATGACTGGTGGTCTTTTCTTATTCATTTGCATTTAAGAAAGAGTCACCCATCAGCTCCTTGGAAATTTTGTGGCATGGACAGACTTGTGTCAACTGGTCAGTGATTGGGCTGGAGCCTGCCCATTTGGGGTGATGAGGAAGATCAGTTGTTAGTGTATCTGACATTTTATGGAACAGAATCCTTCAAGCTCTGAATTGTGTGTATGTCTAAGCCCTAGCATTCTAGGGCCCATAAATAGTCAGGGGACTCAGAGATCTCATCAGTCAGTAGAATGATCTAGCTGTTTAACATATATGGGGCTTTTTGCCCATGCCATGACCTGTTGATGCCAACTTCTGAACCCTTTCACGGTTATTTGTCCTAGTCCATTTGAGCTGCTATAACAAAATACCAGAGTGGGTAGCTAATAAACAACAGGAATTTACTTCTCACAGTTCTGGAGGCTGGAAGTCCAAGATCATGGTGCCATCATGGTTGGGTGAGGGCCCTGTTCCAGGTTGTAGACTTCTTGAATACTCACATGGTGGGAGGGACTAGGGAACTCTCTGGGGTCTCTTTTATAAGAGCACTAATCCCATTCCTGAGGTTTCTGCTCTCATGACCTAATCACCTCCCAAAGGCCCCTCCTCCTAATACCATCATATGGGGCATTAGGGTTTCAACAGGTGCATATTATGGGGCCACAAACATTCGGCCCATAGCACTGAAATAATATTTTTCTCTTTGGTACTTACAGACAGTTGCTATTTACGTTTCTCATCTCTGCTGACTTTTTCCTTCTGAAAATTTGTTGACAACTATTATCTGTTGTGTCCTCTCCTGTCCTTTACTCTTGTAGTATGCAAATTTTAACTTCTTTACGCTCATTGTACTAAATATAACATAGAGAGTAAATACTCTCAGTTATTAAAGAAGCAGAAATAAATAATGTTCAATCCACTATGTTTAAATGGAAATCTCCCAATTCACCTTTTAACCTATTATAGTCAGATTTCTGGCCCCAGTCTCCATGTAAAAGCCAATGACATCCTAGTTCCTAAATCTAATGTACTGTTTTCAGTTTTTCTTACTTGTCCTCTGCAACTAGTGTCTGTTCTTTTCATAAAACTTTCCTCTCTCTTGGTTTCTATTAAACCACTGTCTTGGTTTTCCCTCTTTCCTTTTTCTTCAGTCATTCTTAGTCCAAATTGCTGGTTCCTCTTCTTTGCCTGTCTCTTTAAATATGGTTTTATCAATGTCATATTCTTGGTTCTCCCTGTCTTCTTCCTATCGATGTCCTAAATTTCCTCAGTATCGAACCAACTTTTTCCATTTTCTTTTTCAGTTTCAGAAAATAACTTTGCCTTCCTCCTCCAAAGAGACAAAAGAAATAATCAGATGGGTTCTCCTGCAACTTCATTCTATGCATTCTATAACCTAATCTTATCTCTATCCATTTTTGTTTCCATTTTTAGTTTGTTTTGTTATAGATTCTTATTTTCTTATCTAAACCCAATTTCTTCACTACCACCCTGGTCTCTTCCCCTCTCACTGTTGCAGTATTTACCATATTATTGATTATGTCTTTTCTTTCTTATGTCTTCAATGTCTTTACTGAATTTTTGACATCAGTATGTCACCATGGTCAAGACTTTCCCATTTTATAAACAAAACAAAATGACACCAAACCATTTTTTCTCTATCTACCAAAGAATTGTTTATACATTTCATTCCCATTTCCTCATCTCCATTCACATCTCAACATCCAACCTTAATTTCCGTCTCATTGGTACAAGCAAGCAGATTTCACCAAAGTCACAATGATCTCCCTGTTACTAAACCCAGTAGACAAATTTCAGTTCCTATCTTAGGTAGATTATCAGTGACATTTTACTCTCTTGGCTGTTTCTTTCTTCCTTTCTTTCTTTTCTTTTCCCTTCCTTCCTTCCTTTCTTCTTTTTTTTTTTAAATAGTTTTCTTTATTTCAGCCTTTTTTTTTTTTTTTTTTTTTTTTGGCCATACCATGAGGCATGTGGGATCATAGTTCCCTGACCAGGGACTGAACCCATGCCCCCTACAGTGGAAGCACAGAGTCTTAACCACTGGACCACCAGGGAAGTCCCTCTTGACTGTTTCTTAATTCTTTAAACAGTTTCTGGCCTCAGCTTCTGTGGCAACAGATCGTCTTGATTATCCTCCCACCTTCATGGCCCAGCCTTCATTTTCTCCTTTGTAGTCTTCTTCTCTACATAGTCATTAAATGTTGGAGTTTGTGTAGCTTCATCCTAGCCACTTTTGACTTCTCACTTAGTGTACTTTCCCTCTCCCATGGCCACAACTACCATGGGAGACGTTTACTTTTTTAAAATCTCAGGCTCAGTTGAAGGAAGAACTCACCACTAATTAATGGCAACACGGAGTTGAATGTATTTCTCACTCGTAAGAGAGAGTTATTATGCTTTTAGACACAGTCTCTCCAAACAAAGCAGACTACTGATTTTACCTTGGAGTTTTAGTAAGTATCCAGTTCAGAGAATGGGCTGATATCAGCTGGAGAAGCATGGCTGCTTGGGTAAGGCTGCTGAAACTGGTTGACTTCTCAGTGTGTTTACTGGGCTGAAGCTCTTGCCAACTGATTGTCTTTCAAAAGAGAGGCCCTGTTGCTCATTGGCCTGCTTTCAAAAACCTGTTCTCTGAGCATGTTTTCATTGATTGATTAAGCCTATTTAAAACTGGTTGTAATGGTAACTAGTTACCATAGCTACAAAACAATAAGTCTATTCCAACGAGTATGGGAATTACTAAATTCTTCCTTGAACTATTTAAAAAAAACAAGAAACAAAAGTGAACTTCAAATCTCCAAACGTGTATATGTTGTTCCGATTTGGATATCTCAAAAACACCTAAATTCAACATGCCCAAAACCAAATGCGTGTTCTTCCTCGCAAACTTGATCCTTCTCTTGAAAGACACATCTATCCATCTAGATCAGGAGTTGGCAAACTTGCTGTAAAGAGCCAGATAATAAGCCTTTTAAGTTTTGTGGACCACACAGTCTCTGTCATGACTACTCAACTCTGCCATTCAAGTATGAAAGCAGCCATAGACAGTACATAAAGAGATGGGCATGGCTGTGCTCCAATAAAACTTTATTCACAAAAACAGGCAATAGCCCAGGACTTAGGATTTCCTGCCATAGTCTGGCTGTCACTGATCTCGATGGTCCAGCCATTAACATAGGAATTATTTTGGACCTCCCTTTCTCTATCATGTACCATGTCCTACATATGCCAACATGTTATCAACTTTGCTTTTTGCATTTATTGTTCTATTTTATCAGAACAGCATTCCCTCTTTGCTGAGAAATATGCCTAGAAAATAGCAGTGCCTCCCAACAGGACCTTACCCCTATGCATAATGTTTTTTCTAAGGATGGACAAGTGATTGAAGTTTAACTAATCAGGGAATTTTTTTTAAATGGAGTTAAACTTAAAAGAAGATTCTTTCTTCTCTGACTGTAAAGATGGGAACCTTGGACTGCTGGCAGGATGTCCCCCCGACCCCTGCCTCAGTCCTCACTCTTGGTTAGTCTGTTCCTTTGGCAGGCAAGGAGCCCACTGTACTGAGAGATAGATGGCAAGAAGGCCCTGGGCACTGTGTCCCTGGCTTCAGTCAGTGCCATCCCTGGTTTACCTGAATTTGGGGAAACTGTAAGCTAATAGTACTCTCCCTACCTCTCTCTTTTCACCCATATGACAGTTCAGGTTACATGTAACCAAGGAATCCTGACTAATAGACTTTCTAAACATCTATTAAACCCATTCACTTTTCTCTTTTCATTATCTTGCCACAATGTAAAGCTCCTACCATCTCATTCTAAGACCACAGAACTGTATCCCTAATACTCTAGCTCTCTTGGCACCTGCATTACTTTCTTCAAACTGTAGTCAAAATAATCACATAAAAAAAAAAATCTGAACATGGCATTTCCTAGCAGAAAACCTTTCAATGTTTTCCTATTGCCCTTTAGGATAAAAACAAAAACTTTTCCCAGGTTTTTTTCCATGTCCGACTTCCCCCTCCTACACCATGTCCCTCATCCCCTCTGCTCCAGACACTCCTGCCTTCTTCCAGTTCTTAATACCACATTCACCTCAAGACATTCGTATATGCCGTTCCTTCCTTCTGAAATTCTGTTCCCTTAACCCTCGTCATCTAGGTAGCTCCCATGCATCATTCAGCTCTCAACTCAATTTCATGCCCTTGGCAAAACATTTCTTCTCTCCACAGACCAGATCAACCTGCATTTTCCTTCACCATACCTTTTATACTATGGTGTTCCTTCAGAGATTTCAACATATTTTATAGTTATATAATTCTTTGGATAATCATTTGATTTAGATCTAAATGTCCCCCAACTCTATAAACACTATGAAGGCAAGGATTTTGTCTGCTTTGCTAATACCAAATTTCCAGTTACCTGTGATAGGCAGAATAGCCTTCAAAGATGCCTGCACCTTGATCTCTGGATCTTGTGAATACCTTACATAGCAAAAGAAACTTTGCAGATTTAATTAAGGTTATGGCCCAGTCTACTCACATGACTCCTTTAAAAGCAGAGACATTTCTCCGAGAGACACCTCAGAAGAGGGAGACAGCAGAGAGATGTGGCAGAAAGGAAGTCAGAGAGATCTGAAACGTGAGAGGGAGAGGGACTCCACCTACAGATGCTGAGTGTGCCCGATAGAAAGCATGACAAAGAATGCAGGCCGCCTCTGGGTGGAGACGAAAGCTTGTCTGACAGCCAACAAGGAAACTGGGGCCTTCAGAATCCGCAAGGAAGCGGATTCTGCCAGTAACCTGAATGAGCCTGGAAGCAGGTTCATCCCCAGAGGCTCCAGTAGGGAACACAGCCCTGCTGACACCTTGATTTCAGCCTGGTGAAATTTGGAGCAGAGAAACCATCCCCAACCAACCCAGACTTCTGACTAAGAGAACTGGAAGATAATAAATGTGTATTGTTTTAAGCCTCTCAATTTGTGGCAATTTGTTAGCACAGAAAACTAATATACTCCTCAAATGTGCCTGACAGGTACTAAGTGCTCAGTAAACATTGAATGGGTGGACAAATGGGCAATCTCATTTGCTTCTAAGAATTCAACTGCTCGTAGGTCAAAGTTGGGGACTTCTAGCCCACATCTGTCTCCTAGGCTCCAGGCCTTATATGTTCAACTGCCTAGCAGAAGGAGCTTCCTCTGTGCTCCACAGACACCTCGAATTTGATGTGTCCAGAAATGAACCCCTTTTGTTCCCCCATCTATTCTGATTTTCCATCATTGATGTTCTCCCTTCCTTTACTTTCCTCATTCAATGTGGTCATAATTCCTGTGAGTCTATCTTATTAGCACTCTCATTTCCTTCTTATCCTCTAGGCCATTGCTTCTTTTAGTGTTCATGTTCTAACCAAGCCTTGACTGTCTGAGACTATTCAAGTCTTATATCTTTTCTGCATCCTTCTCTCCCTCTTCCTCAGGCTGTATGTCCCTATAGATCTACATATAATATTCTCTACTACTGCTGCAGCCCACTATTCATGGTGCTGCTGTCCTGGTGATTCTGGACCCCCTTTCAAGACGCAATCCAAATTTCATCTTCTCAGACTTTTAATGCCAGCTCCTGGCTCCACCCACGCATCCAGATAGCCTTGAGCCTTGTGTCCACTCCATCCTTTTCCATGCATTATTTGTATGACCCATTACCTATTATTAAGCCTATGTGCCTGGCTTACTGCCCTGGGCTTTTTCAAGTGTGCATCCTGGAGCCTGGCAGAGGACCTGGGATATGGCTGTACATGACTAATGCTGGAGAAATGAATGCAGGAATCAATGAGTTCTCTTATTGCCTGGTTTTGTGTCTGAACAGTTCTAGACAAGTGCTACTTAAAGTGTGCTTCTCAGGACAGCAGCAAAAGCAGCACCTGGAGAAATGCAAATTCTTGTTCCTCCTCCCACCCCCCACCCTTCACCAACCAGAATCTCTGAGAGTGGGACCTGCAAATCTGTGTATAAACAAGCCCTCCAACTAGTGTGGTATCACTTATATGTGGAATCTAAAAAATACAACAAACTAGTGAATAGAACAAAAAGAAGCCGACTCCCAGATATAGAGAACAAACCAGTGGGGAGAGGGGAGGGGGGAGGGGCAAAATAGGGGTAGGGGATTAAGAGGTACAAACTATTAGGTATAAAATAAGCTACAAGGGTATATTGTAGAACAGGGAATATAGCTAATATTTTACAATAACTATAAATGGAGTATAACCTTTAAAAATTGTGAATCACTATTATGTACACCTGTAACTTATCTAGTACTATACAGCAATGATACATCAATAAAAAAAATAAAATAAAAAAATAAACAAGCCCTCCAGGTAATTCTGATGCACCCTAGTTTGAGAATTACTGCTGTAGAATGTTCCTTGGGTTTATTTTTTGAGAATCCAGTAGAATGCTTCCAACTCAGCTGAGCTTCCACTGCAACCAACCAAAAATAGTGATTAGAGAAAAGGAGGGCAACAGGAGATGCCCCGGTCCTGGACGAGAGAGCTCCAGCACCTGTCCACCACCGGGAATTACATAGGAATATTTGATACACAGACAGTGAAGGTCTGAAGGTAAACTGAGAATCAATTTTATATTCTGGAATTCAAATTGAGGAAGAGCATTTTTGTGGTTTTGCTTTTATGTTTAAATGGCACTACTGGAATGTTGCCCTTCCACAAAACATGTTAGAATAAAAGAGAAAAGGGTGGAGATCTGTTTAAAGAACTCCAGAGAGTAAGCTGAAGTATCTGCAGGTTTTTTCCTCCAATGGTAGGTTCTGGCCACAGAGAAAAGTAGGAAAATCCAGAACTAGTTTCTTTTTTTCTCAAAATTTGGCTTTTTCCAGCCAATAATTGACTTCTGGATGCTGAGCCCGACTGTGTGGTCCTGGTGTTCTTATAAGAGTAGTTTTTCATGAGTCAGTGTGATTATCACTGGGGCACATTAAAACAAGGAGGATCAGGAGGCAACCTGGCTCTGGGGAGAAAAGGGAAGCCCCTAACCACCTTCCTAAAACCCTGCTGGTGACAAAATATCTCATATCTTCTCACAAGGGATCAGATCTAGCCAGGAGAATAACCACGTGGGTCTCACTTACCTTTTTCTTACAGATGTTAGTGGTATGCATGTCTGTCTGTGTGTGTATGCGCTCACATGTAAGTATTTTTGTTTGACTTTTGCTATAGACAGTAGCGACAGAAGCATGTGATTTTTCAGCAAAGACCTACTGTATAGCACAGGGAACTATACTCAATATCTGGTAATAATCTGTAATGGAAAATAATCTAAATAGAATATATATATGTGTGTGTGTGTGTGTGTGTGTGTGTGTGTGTATGTATAACTGAATCACTTTGCTATATACCTGAAACTAACACAACATTGTTAATCAACTATATTTCAATAAAAATTTAACACAAAAGAAGCATGTACTTTTTTACCTGTAATTCCATAACCAAGTAGTCACAAATGGTGAAAATAAAATCTCTGAGTTTTCTCAGTTACTGACTTATCCTTTTAACTTCTTTCTTCCAAGCAGTATTTATATAACACTCTCTGAAAAGCAATGCTTATAATTGTACCCAAGTGAATCATTGTAGTTTTCCGCAATTCCAGGAGGCAATGGAGACGTGTCAAGCCTTTGAAAAAAGACGGGCTCCACTGAAGTAATTACACTCACTTGGCCCAAGTGAGGCTGGCGTGGAAAGAACACTAGCATTCCTCAAACCAAGGCATGCTATTTTCCATTCTTTGGGATTTAAACATATTTTTTTAGTCAAAATATTAAAATTTAAAAAATATCTGTTGAGTTCTTTTAAGTGGAGATTTTAAGCATTTATTTTCTTTAGAAATTTGCATATGAATATTTGGATAGAAAATTAAGAGAAAGCTTTATGTGATTCTACAAAAATAATGATTTCTCAATCACCTAAAATAATTCCATAAAATTACCACTTCCATTTAAAATTGCACTAATTATCTTCATGACATTTGTTAATTATGCTGGTCATTGCCTTCAGTATGGCCTACAGATTAAACGAGAACAACAGCATTTAGATATTCCTTTTCTAACATTTGGGTGACTAATGAATTAACTTCAGATTCGAGATTACTTTTTGAGGAGATAACTGCCTTTTGCTTTCTTGGTAAAAAGTCAAGTATATTAGAGAAACATGAGCAGATTGCCTTAAATGCTCTGGATATTACCAGAAATAGATGAAGAAAAACTACTCCTTTGGAAATTTTGTACAGTAATCAGGCTTAGAGGTTTTAGATTTCCATCATCCAAGAATCCAAGTTAATTGGTTCAGCATGCCATTATACTAATGAGAGCCGGTCCCTGTTCTGCACCTCAGCTAGCCGTGATACCTAGAAGACCAAGATGCAGAAGTAATTCTATCCAGCAGGAAATTCAATGGCAAAGGAAATTTCCCCAACTTTTTTTCCTCTTTCCCATGTGCTCTAGAAGTGATGGATTTTTTCTTCTTTTAGTTGCTGCTCAGCCAGGGGTGGTTTTTAATCACTTTGGAAGCTGTGACTCTCAGGCCACAAAAGAAATAACTCTTGCACGATTAATGTCTCAAGGCAGAATTCTCTTGAAACATGAAATGGCTGTTTTCCAATTTAAAAAATAAATTCAAGGCTTATTCTCAAGTCTCAAGGTGGCTTTCCATTCATATGAGCCTCTGACACCTTCGGTTTCTGTCATCATGGTATTATTTTTATTAACTTCCACACTCCTGCTCCCTCTGAACAATTCCTAGACCCTCTGCTTCTTCCTCTTTTTGCTTCTGTTACCATTTGGCTGCTGTCCCTCACCTTCTCCATCCTCCTGCACTGATCTACAGTGGAGAAAATGCCCCAGAGTGAAACTTTAGCCTCTGTCCCCTGCCGCACCTCCCTTTGGCCTCACTTCCAGACTGGACAGCACCAAGGAGAATCCATGCCCAGATGCCCCCACTGGCTAGGAGAGCTCCTGGCCAGGGAACACAGTGAATCCATCAAGTACTGTGGGGTGCAGGCTGCTGTGAATACTGGTCCAAAATACATAAGAATGACTTGCTGAGAATGCTCCAAAATAACTTCTGACTCCCCAGGGGAAGTTCTTAGAAAGATTGGAACATAAGTCAGGTATCCTACATGATTTTTTTTCTTTCCTGTAGAGAAAAAAATAATGTGCACAAGACTCTAGTTTAGAAACATGTTAGTACTTTAAAGGGGGACCTGCGTGGGACAATGTGTTGATGTAAAGGAGCAGTCTGGGGGAAGAGATCCAGGCTCTCTGGGAAGAGGTAGAGGGAGATGATATTGGCAAGGAGGGTGTTCAGATCAGCCCGTATAGAGCTTCTCATTTGTCTAGCCCCACATATAACAAAATCTCCCAAGAAGATGAAAACTATGTCGTATTCAGTTGTGTGTTAAAGACAGAAGCCTAATCCCCAAGATCACCTTGCACTTTACAGAGTGTTGGCTGGCTTCCCCTTGCTCAGCCATAGAGGGGCGGCTCTTGCCCTTCATCTCTCCAGTGTGCTCCTGCGGCCTACCTGTCTCCCATGGCGGCATTTCTCCAAGTTGTCATTGCAACAAATGGCATTAGGGTGATATTTTTGCACTTAAAACACTTGATTTTCTTACAGCACATTGAGTCATATACTCATAATAGTTTAGATTTGCCAAGACTCCCCTTTTGGATTTCTTTTTACAATAGGAACAATGAAGAAGTTTATATACGTGTGTGTGTGTGTGTGTGTATATATATACATATATATATATATATATATATACATATATATATATATATATATATATATATATATATATATATATATTATATTTTCAGTTTGCAAACAAGCTGCATATATGTGGTACACTTGCTCCATTGTAATCCAGGTGATATTTTTGAGCTTTGTAGGCTCCCTTGCTTGGTCAGTCTGGCTGAAACCGTGCACCTCAGATTGGGACTTGAACCCCCGTGCCGGGAGTCGAACCTGGCCAAAACCCTGATTGGGACTTGAACCCACGTGGCTGGGACTAGAACCCGGCCAAAACTCAGACTGGGACTCAAACCCACAAGGCTGGGACTCGAATCCGGCCAGTACCCACAGTCTTCCAACTGAGATCACATCCCTGGTTTCAGGACTTAATGAAGCTCAGGTTCTTGATGTCTCATCGCAAAAAGAATTCAGTGAGAGACAGAGTGATGGGTAAGAAGTGGATTTTTTTAGAGAGAAACACACTCCACAGACAGAGTGTGGGCCATCTCAGAAGGTGAGAAAGGCACCGAGGTATAGGGTTGTCAGCTTTTATAGGGGTGGGTAATTTCATAGGCCAATGAGTGGGAGGAGTATTCCAGCTATTTTGGAAAGGGGTGGGGATTTCCAGGAATTGGGCCACCGCCCATTTTTTGATCCTTATGGTCTGCCTTGGAACTGTCATGCCTCCTGTGGGTGTGTCATTTAGCTTGCTGATGTGTTACAGTGAGCGTATACTGAGGCTCCTCCAGGTCTAGTGGAAGTCGACTTGTCCACTATCTTGGACCCATTTGGTTCTAATCAGTTTATGTCATGTCCTTGGGCTATGTCATTCTTTCAAAGGTTGTGCCCTGCCCCTTTCCTTCCTGTTTCATGTCTAGTCCTGGACATGTGCCCATAGCAGGGTGCACTGGGCTGGTATTGGCAAATAATTTTATGGCCAGAAACTCCACATTTCTCCAGCTCTTGCAATTCCAGTCATCTTCTTGAATTAATCAATTGGATTGCTATCCAGGAATTATGGTTCTCCTCCCTTAATGTTGGAAAGTTGGAACCCTCCTTGCTGGTCCCAGGCTCCATAAAGAAAGAGATACAAAAATAAACAAAATTGAAACAGGAGGGAAGGGGGCAGGGCACAACCTTTGAAAGGATGACA
Source organism: Balaenoptera ricei (assembly GCF_028023285.1). Classification (NCBI taxonomy): domain Eukaryota; kingdom Metazoa; phylum Chordata; class Mammalia; order Artiodactyla; family Balaenopteridae; genus Balaenoptera; species Balaenoptera ricei. The sequence goes on along the minus strand of NC_082653.1, from coordinate 39,595,712 downwards.
TAGCCCAAGGACATGACATAAACTGATTAGAACCAAATGGGTCAAAGATGGGTCCAAGTTGACAAGTCAACTTCCACTAGACCTTGAGCATTAGTATACACTCACTGTAACACATCAGCAAGCTAAATGACACACCCACAGGCACCATGACAGTTCCAAGATAAGTGGGCGGTGGCCCAATTCCTGGAAATCCCCGCCCTTCCTGAAACAGCTGGAATACTCCTCGCACTCATTAGCCTATGAAATTACCCACCCCTATAAAAACTGACAACCCCATACCCTGGTGCCTTTCTCACCTTCTGAGATGGCCCACAGTCTGTCTGTGGAGTGTGTATCTCTCTAAATAAATCCACTTCTTACCTATCACTTTGTCTGTCACTGAATTCTTTCTGCAATGAGACATCAAGAACCTGAGTTTCATTAAGTCCTAAAACCAGGTGTGTGATCTCAGTTGGAAGACTGTCGGTTTTGGCTGGGTTCTAGTCCCAGCCACATGGGTCAAGTCCCAATCTGAGGTGCATGGTTTCAAAATGACTCCTAGAGACCTTCAGGTTGTTTATCTTTTTCTTTTTTTCTCCCCTAATGAATTGTTCAAGTCTGAGTTTCTTTGTAGTTAAAACAAAAGCTGAAGACCAGTGGTATCTTTTAATTGTTGGGTCACTATTATTTAAAATATTTGTAGAATATGGCTGAAAAATGGTAATATATTTTTATATGCTAAATTTATAATTGGTCAACATAAAATACTCTAATAATGTGTACTCTTAGAACCCCTGAGGAATTTGAGGAAAATCTTTACTTTAAGATTACCTTGAGTTTTCTGTGTAATAAATCAGATTACACATGAAAAATTATCTTTACATATGCTTATATCTAACAGGTCTCATAGAAATGTTGTCAAGTAAATTTGATCTGGGACCTGTGGTTTCTTTGCAGGGCTCCTGAGATATTGTGATTCATAATAAGAAATACATATTTGATCTTTGTCCCCTTTCCTGGCACAGAGCTACTAAAACCCATGGAATTTCCTTTGATAAATGCAGTAAAGGTGTCTTTTGTTTTGTTAATGAGGTGACTTTTGGAAAGCACCTAAGGATGGGAGCTGGTTGCCAGGAGCACCAACCACGTGATTAGAGGGTGGGAGCTTACAGTCCCACTCTACCCTGCAGACCTTCTGGGGGAGCAGTGAAGGGCTAGAGGTTGAGTTCAATTGCCAATGGCCAGTGACTTAATCAGTCACACCTGTGTAATGATGCTCGCATAACAACGCAAAAGGACTGGCTTCAGAGACCTTCAGGGTTGTGAACAGAGGGAGATTCAGGGAGAGTGGTGCTCTCAGAGCGTGGGTGCTCTCAGAGCGTGGGTGCTCTCAGAGCTTGGGTGCTCTGGGCCCGTTCCATCATAACTTTACCTAGGCTCCTCTTCCATCTGGCTGTTGCTGAGTTCCTTTCCTAATAACGTAGTAAGTAAAATGTTTCTCTGAGGTCTGTGAGCGAATTAATTGAACCCAAGGAGGGAGGTCACTGGAACATCGGATCTGTAGCCAGTCCCTTAGAAGCACAGGTAACAACCTGGACTTGCGATTGGCAAGTTGGGGGAGGGGGCAGTCTTGTGGGACTGAGCCCTGCACCTGTGGGAATCTGACACTGTCTCCAGGTGGATGGTGTCAGAACTGAATTGTTGGACACCTAGCTGGTATTGGAGAACTTCTTGGTGTGGGGAGAAGGGGTACACGCTGGAATTAGGAGCAGCATTGTAGCTCCTTTGGGCACTGGTGTGCCCCAGGAGGAAGTTACTTTCTACTGCTTTACCTGACTGTGTCCGTCTGCAGTCCGCTCCTCACTGGCAGTTTCTGTGCCCTCTACCTGATTGCTTGCAGTCTTAGCTCTCCACCAAACTCCACTTCTCTCACTGCTGTGTTCAGGCTGGTGCCCATCTTCCATCTTCCAGCTCCTCTTCCTTGGTCATTTATTGTGGGTGGTGGGCTGGGAGCAGGCCGAGTGGCACCTCTGTTCTCTTCACACCCTTCGGGGCTTTCCATGCTCTTCACTCAGAGCTCCACGCTCTTGGCGCAGACCCTTTTCCTAAGATGTGCCCTCAGCTGGGGAGCCCCTTCCTCTTGCCCCAAATTCCACTGTCCTGTCTCACTTCTCTTAACACCTCTTGCCTCCTCTCAGAAACCACATTCCTCAGGATGCCTTTTATGACCCCTTGAGACAGCCTTTTCTGTGAGTTACCAACACACCTGTGTGAGCCGTCTAATAACGCTTAACTCTTTATTTTAGTTCTTGGTCAACCTGTCTCTCCCCGCTGTTAGACTGTTGAAACCTGGGACCGCTGGTTTCCCAGAATAAGCCCTATGCCTTAATCAGTAAACGTTGAATGACTTAAATAAAGGAAAGAAGGGGTGAATAACGTGTTAGAAAGAAGAATGGAGGGTGATTCTAAACCTGAGCATGATGCCTCTTAAACTCTGGAAATAACCTGCACTGTAGCTCAGCGACAGGGAATTATCCACACTAGGCCTTTCCATTCAGTCAAAGACAAATCCAAGGAGAAAGTTGGGAATGCGTGGAGCATGTGGACAAGGGGGCTGTCAGAGGGGTTGGGACTAGGATGCAGCCATAGGTGAGACCTGCCTGTAGCACTGACGTGGGTGATGTGATTTCTTTTCTTTTTTTTTTTTTTTTTTTTTTAAATTAATTTATTTATTTTATTTATGGCTGTGTTGGGTCTTCGTTTCTCTGCGAGGGCTTTCTCTAGTTGTGGCAAGCGGGGGCCACTCTTCATCGCGGTGCGCGGGCCTCTCACTATCGCGGCCCCTCCCGTTGCGGGGCACAGGCTCCAGACGCGCAGGCTCAGTAATTGTGGCTCACGGGCCCAGTTGCTCCGCGGCATGTGGGATCCTCCCAGAACAGGGCTCGAACCCCTGTCCCCTGCATTGGCAGGCAGATTCTCAACCACTGCGCCACCAGGGAAGCCCCGATTTCTTTTCTTTTCTCCTCCCCCCATCCCTGCAGTCCCTTCCCCTTCTGAGAAAGTACAGACAAGTCTGTTGTCTCCTTAGACCTACATCCCTGCCTACCTGGTGCTGGGCCCTTCTCTTCCACCTATCAGACCTCTCCCAAGAGCTTCTCATTTGGTGAAATAGAAGCTGGAACTCTTGCAGGCCAAGCAGACTGGAAAATGCAGTTTTCAAGCTTCAAACTCCCATGATTCAGGGGAGAGAATTAAAGAGAGCTAACCAGGGGAATTCCCTGGCAGTCCAGTGGTTAGGACTCCGAGCTTTCACACAGCTGAAGGCCCAGGTTTGATCCCTGGTTGGGGAACTAAAATCTCATAAGCCATGCAGTGCGGCCAAAACAAACGAAAACAAACAGAAATAGAACTAGCCAGGTCCTTAGATGACAGACAGTCCCACAAGGGGGTGTCCCTGGGCATTTGCAGCAGCATCCAGGCCCAGTCAATGCTCTGTTTCCCACCAGAGTCTTAAAGATGTAGACCTTCTTCATTCTGCAAGAGGCCCTTGAGGAGTGAGAAATCTTATCTTGGCCCCTTTCCCTAACACTGACACACAGTCACAGGTTCTCTAATCTGAGGAAGGCCTCACAGAATTTCAAAGAGGAGCGTTTGAATTCTTCTTCCTGCCTAGGTGTCCATATCTCACCACAGCCAGACCAGGGGGGCGTATGGGCTGGGCCACTTCTCATTTGATCCTCCTGAATCACTCCATAATCTTCCCCGTAGCCTGAGAAAAGTTTTTACTCACTTATGTTTTTTGCTAGGTGGCAAGAAGCTGCACCTCATCATATCCTGCATCTTTCTTCTCCTAATGCTAAACAGTAAAATGCAGCTTTGGGAGTTCACACTCTCCTAGCCTGTGCATCTCTTCCTAACTTTCTGCTCGATGATGACATGTTAGGGGATTGAAATCAGGAACAATGGGGAGTATTTTCACCACAAAAATCGTTAGGGGCTACATACAGGTCTTTTTTTTTTTTTTTTTTTAAGAGCTACTTATAGCTGAACATTTACCAGCACACCAGATTCTATTCTATTCTATTTTGAAACACAAACCTGAGCTGTGGAGGCAGGGCCATTTTTGCTCTTACTGGGGGTCTCCTTTCTCACGGAGACAACAGCTGCTTCCGTTGTCATGGCCAGGATAGCAGGTGTTACTGGGGACTGAACATTATGTAAAATTTTATTTTACAGCAACCACTTTCCATTTGTTACCTCTCTGAAATCTTACATGTAACCTTCTCTCTCTCTATCTTTTTTTTTTTTTTTTATGAGTGAAGAAACAGGTGAAAGAGAGAGAAGCAAACTGCTAAAGTTCATGTGATCAATTACTGCCATTGCCTTGTGGCTGATCTGCCGTCCAAGCCTGTGATCCTGCCACCCCTTCAGCTTCCCTGCACGTGGGTCAATGAAGATGTTCCATTTCTGCAGGGCTGGGATTCCTGGGGTCTTTAGCAACTCTTTTCTGCATTTAGCACAATCCTATTTTCCCTTTCTGAAAGTCTAGCTCTGAGAGTCACTGAGTTATGGTACAAAGCAAAAGAAAACATTGGAACTGTATTTTGAGTCTGAAATAAACCCATTGGAAAAGACTTGATTTAAAGATTTTCCACATTTGGAGTTGTTGGACTTCGAGGATGGAGAGTTTTAGGGAATCCAGGAGGGAGCAACACAGGCATCATATATGCATCATATTTGCTAAAGAAAATGGAAAAGAAAAAAACCCATTGGTATTTTGAGTGATGACAAAGTAAAATTTGAGAATGCTTATTATTACTAAGTACATCCTGGTAATATAGGGCCGCCAGATTTAACAAATAAAAATGCTGGACACCAAGTTAAATCTGACCTTTAAATATGCATTGAATATATTTTTTTATATAAGTATGTCCCAGATATTGAGTGAATCTGGCAATGATAGAGTAACTATCCAGAGTAATAGGATATTTGCTTTCTGCTTTCTTCAATCAACTGGTTGATATTTTTGGATGGATAAACTTTTCCATCATCTGTGATATCTAGGTATCCTAAAGATTATTTAGTTTATGTTTTAGTTGAAATATAAAGCCAGTGTTCATACAACTATCTAAAGAACCAATTGCTTTTTGTCATATTTCTGTGACATTTGTACTTTTGTCTTCATTACAAACATGGGGTTAAGAGAAAACCAAGGTCATTTTACAGTTAAAAAGGTAAAACTATCATCCAGGAATCAGGAAGGGAAGAATGGAGAGAGCAGGGGTAAGAATAAAGAAGTAAAGAAAACTTACAAAATCGAAACTACACATTCTTAAGGCTGTTGACAATAACTGCTTCAAAGGAGAATGCCTTAGCTCAGCCTGAGATGACAAAGTACGATAGGCTGTGTGGCTTGTAACAAAAGGAATTTATTTCTCACAGTTCTGGAGGCTGGAAGCCTGAGATCAGGGTGCCAGTACAGTTGGATTCCAGTGAGGGCCACCTTCTGGGTTGCAGACTGTGGCCTTCTCACTGCTGTGTCCTCACATGGCAGAGAGAGAGTGAGCTAACTCTGGGGTCTCTTTTTTATAAGGGCACTAACCCCATTCATGGGACTCCACCCTCCACCTAATTACCTCCCAAAGGCCCCACCTCCAAATACTACCTCATTGGGGGTTAGGAGTCCCACATATGTATTTTGGGGGTGACAGACATACAGATAAGAACCAATGTTTTGTAAGCCAAAAATGAGCCAATACAGATAAAAATGAAGTCTAACAAAATATCAGTCCAGAGCTTATAACATTAAGATACAAAATTTGTTCTATTCTATTTAGTTACTCAAATATAGTAAAAGTTTGCCAAACAGACTGTACAAATATCTTAGACCCAGGGCAGCAATTCAGAAAAAAAATGACAATTCCTGTAATTGTCACAAGAGCCACACATACTGATGCTTGAGTGTGGGAGATGAGGAATGGTCACAAATGCTGATTTCCACATGGTAAAAGCACATTCTACTGCAAACAGGATGAACACAGGCCAGGCCAGGCTGATCTTTCATGGTAGTCAGGTGGCCCTACACCTGCAAGACAGGCCTGAAGCAGCTGTCACATGCCAGGTCACTGTGAGCCTGGATTGACTTTTATCAAACTCAAGACAACTGTATACATAGAATCTCCTGGAAACTTGCCTGTGGTCTTCTTGATCTGGCATGGTAAACTCAGTTTTGGAGGGGTTTTTCCATTTCAATATTAGTGTTGTATTCTTTTCAGCAAATGATGTATTCTTTTTAGCATATTGATTTCCTATAGAGCTGTGCTCTGGCAGAGAGTAGTAAATTCTGTTTCCAGATGATTGTTTCACTAATACTAGAACTACATTTATGGGTTTTATGTGATTCCTACCTCTGCTCTCTGCTTTTCTCTGCCCTAGTAAAGATCACCAAGCCTGAGATGTCAGGAACTAATGACAGGCATCTCTGATTTCTTAATCTCCTCTTGGGTTACCCTGACAACATCTCTGGTGGAACAAATCTATACAACAGGACAAACTACTTAAAGAAAAACAAAGCTAAATATAGCAGAAGCTGCTATGCTGAATTAGAATTAAGAGGGTGTGTGTGTGTACACGTGTGTGTGTGTGTGTGTGTGTGAATTTTAAATGACTACCTATCTAGCTGACTTGAAAAATCACTTAATAGCCTATTGATGTATCACAAAAATCAAAGAAACAATTTATATGAGAAAAATTTTCTTTCATTTTCTAACTCCCTTACAGTTTTAGGCCAATAGTACCTAAAAAGAAATAGAGTTTTTCTGGATATTAGTGGATTCAGCCTCCTGAATTTTATCTGAGTTGTGCTTTGGGAACAATAAAGACACCTTGTACTTTTATGGAGCCCCTCATCTATGACTTGAAATTATAACTATAAACATATATTAAATATCAAACATACCTAGGAGCACATGCCTACTCTTTTTCCAAATCAATTTCTGAGTGAATTCACAGTAAAGCGACAGGTTATGATGCTGAAAACTCAGCCTCTGTACAGTGGTGCAAAATTGAATCTCAGAGACAGAGTTTTGGATGAAGTAGAAAAGAATAGCTTTATTGCTTTGCCAGGCAAAGGGGGACAGAGCAGGCTCATGCCCTCAAAAACTATGTGTCCCAACCTAGGGGAGTTTGGTGAGGAGTTTTATGGCAACGGTTCAAGGGTGGGGTTGCTGATAGGATTAGGGTGTGTACAGGGCCTGCATTCCTTTAATCTCATCTCAGGTAATCTTGATGAGCTTCTCTGTTTCTTTTAGTCTGGCCTCAGGTGGTCTTCTTTGGTATGAAGAATGCTGACATCTTCCATTTGCTGGGTTTTAGTTCTAAAAAGAGCTTAAAGACATTGTTATGTGTACCCTTGAGGCAGAGCCAGGACCCTGCCCCAAGGCTGCACTGTTGTTTCTTAACTACCCCTCCCTTGTCTTTGCATCCCTTCCCTTCCTGATTAGCAACTGTTCGAATCTGCCCTTTGGAACTCAGGGAAGGTCATGGAGACTGGAGGGGGACAGAAAGGCTTCCATGCCCAGGAGCCCCACAGGGTCCTGCCTGGTTTCAGTTAGAGCTAAGGCCATGAGACTAAGCTGGGTCTTAAATGAGGAAATTGAATTAGGATTAAATGGAAGAGTGTTGGCTCTGAGTTTGTAAAGGCATCAAAAAGGAGCCCTTGCTTCTTAGCATTCTTAAACGATTTTCTCTCTGCCTGTGTACCCTGTTCTATTTTCTAGACAGTTTCCTAAAATGTTTTCATCCTTTCACTACACAAGGGACAATCTTATCTTGGCTTTTAGTTGCCTAGTTACAATGATTCTCCAACTTTGTTGTGCATTAGAATCACCTGGAGAGTTGTTTATGCTCTGGTGGCCAGAGCCCCACCTCCTGAAAACTCTGAATCCGTAGATGGGCTGGGCATCTGTATATCACTAATAAGCTTCCTGGGTGATTTAAAGTTTTAAAGTTTTAGAGCTCAGCAAAAGGGCTTAAGTCCAAAATTTCCATCCCATTATTACAGGTCCCCAGGATGTGATTTTATTTTATCCTAGTATTTTCTTATTTCTGATGACCCCTCACTAATTTCCTTACCCCCTTGCTTTTCAAAGTGTGTCCCATGCAAGCAGTGTGTACATCACCTGGAAGCTGGTGAAAAATACAGAATTCCAGGACATGTCCCACACCTACTGAGTCAGAATCTACATTTTAACGAGATCCCAGTTGCCTTGTACATTAGAGTCTGAGGAGCACTACCTTAGAGCAAACCTGCCTGGATTCTCTCTCTGCATCCATTGTGCTCATTCCCAACCTTGACTTATAATTGTCTGCTATTCTTGTCTGGAATAAAACCTCTTTTTTCTTCCCAAGGGTAGCTTACCACCCCCTCTGATCTGGGAACTTTTCCAGAATTATTCCAGCTCATATTACTCTTTCAGATTTCTGGCAGCCCATAGCAGGTAAGATCTACTAAGTGTCTCCCACAGTGTTTGCACATCACTTACAAGAGCCCAATCAAAGCTGAAAAATAAAATAATTCCTCATGCTTGCCATTCTCCTTCTAGCCACAGGGCACTTGTATATGTGGTTTTTGCTACCCAAAACTCTGCCTCTTTACCTTTTTTTTTTTTTTAACCTAATTATCTCCTAATTTTCCATTAGAGATCAGCTCAAAACTTAATTCCTCAGGGAACCTTCTCTGACTTCAGTGCTGTCCTCAGGAGACTAGACCTCAGACTTGAAGTAACAAAAACTAAGGGCCAGGAATTAAGCCTTGGGGACCTTGAAGGGGGGATTGGGCTGGCTACCAGTAGGAGCAAATGCTCTTTTGAAGGAAGGCCTTTAATTGAACCCCTAGTTTTTTCCCACAGATCAAGATTAATAAGATTAAACAAGGAACCAAACTGCCATGTAAGAGGGTCATCAGAAACAACAAACTAGAAATATAGATGCCTAAAGAATTGAGATATTGAAACTATCACTGGGAAAATGTAGGGGAAAAAAACTAAGAATTATGTAATACTTAAAAATATGAAAGATAGAATCACTTTAAAAAGGAGTAAGCAACAAGACATCATCAGTAGTAACCAGAGAGATTTTAAAAAGAACTATACAAAATATTTAGAAATGAAAAATGGAATTGCTGAAATAAAAACCTGAATGTATGGTTTAAACACTAGTTTAGACAGTGCTGAACGGAGGATTAGTGTGAGGAAGACAAAATATGGTGAAATTACACAGACTATAACAGAAGAGCAAGGAGACAAAATATTAAAGGAAGTTGAGTGTATGGGTGATGAAATAAAAGTATCTAATGGTTAAGTATAACTTGTGTTACAAGGATATAAATGAAAAATGGGGGAGAGGATACAGTTTGAAAAGGCAATGCTGAAAATTTTCAGAATTGATGAAAGACTTCCATACACAAATAGAAGAATCTGAATTTATACATATAGTTTTAACAAAAGTAAATTCATGCAAATATTGAAGCTGCAGAAAGAAAGGACTACTTAGAAGACCTTAAAAGGCAGTCAGAGAGAAAATATGCATCACCAAGAAGGGAATGAAAATTAGACTTATAATTACTATTCATTAGCATCCCTGGAAACCAGAAGAAATTATAATATCTTCAACATATTCAGAGAAAAAAACTTCAATTTTGCAGAAAAGATCTTTCAAGAATGTGCATCAAATACTCTCTTAGATTAAAAGAAAGGGAGTTTACCACAAATACATCTACAGTAATCAAGCCAACCAAAGTACTAACATAAATTAAAGAACTAAAAATCAATTTTAATAATAAAATAAATCTTGGAGATATACATGTGTATATAACATTAGGAAATCACATTTATTAAAAATGTAAAAATTAGGAAATACACATTTTTCTCAAGAACACATGGAACTTTTTAAAAAAATTTACCATGTACTAGTCATGGTATCAACAGATTTCAAAGGCTTGGCATCATGGAGCTCTTCATATTTGATTATGATGCAAATTAAAATAGAAACCAACAATGAAAATAAGAAAACAAAAATTCTCATGTATTTGAAAATATAAAAATGTACTGATAAGGAAAGAATCACAGCAGAAATTTAAAATAATTAGGGATCTATTGATCCCTTTTTATGGTTTCCAGTTCATTACTAAAGCTTTCAGGTATAGCATTAAATAACATTTCCTTGACCATTGTAAATGTGGATCGGTCATCAATTACTATTCTGTGCTTATATGTGATATCCTTAATGATTGGAGTCCCCGTGAATCTGTTTTTGTTATATGTTATATCTTCTTTTTTTTTTTTTTTTTTTTTAAACATCTTTATTGAAGTATAATTGCCTTACAATAGTGTGTTAGCTTCTGCTTTATAACAAAGTGAATCAGTTATACATATACAATATGTTCCCATTTCTCTTCCCTCTTGCATCTCCCTCCCTCCCACCCTCCCCATCCCACCCCTCTAGGTGGTCACAAAGCACCGAGCTGATCTCCCTGTGCTATGCGGCTGCTTCCCACTAGCTATCTATTTTACATTTGGTAGTGTATATATGTCCATGACACTCTCTTACCCTGTCACATCTCCCCCCACCCCCTCCCCATATCCTCAAGTCCATTCTCTAGTAGGTCTGTGTCTTTATTCCCGTCTTGCCACTAGGTTCTTCATGGCCTTTTTTTTTTTTTTTTTTCCTTAGATTCCGTATATATGTGTTAGCATACTGTATTTGTTTTTCTCTTTCTGACTTACTTCACTCTGTATGACAGACTCTAACTCCATCCACCTCATTACAAATACCTCCATTTCATTTCTTTTTACGGCTGAGTAATATTCCATTGTATATATGTGCCACATCTTATTTATCCATTCATCTGTCGATGGACATTTAGGTTGCTTCCATGTCCTGGCTATTGTAAATAGAGCTGCAATGAACATTGTGGTACATGACACTTTTTGACCTATGGTTTTCTCAGGGTATATGCCCAGTAGTGGGATTGCTGGGTCGTATGGTAGTTCTATTTGTAGTTTTTTAAGGAACCTCCATACTGTTCTCCATAGTGGCTGTATCAATTTACATTCCCACCAACAGTGCAAGAGTGTTCCCTTTCCTCCACAGCCTCTCCAGCATTTATTGTTTCTAGATTTTTTGATGATGGCCATTCTGACCGGTGTGAGATGATATCTCATTGTAGTTTTGATTTGCATTTCTCTAATGATTAATGATGTTGAGCATTCTTTCATGTGTCTGTAGGCCATCTGTATATCTTCTTTGGAGAAATGTCTATTTAGGTCTTCTGCCCATTTTTGGATTGGGTTGTTCGTTTTTTTGTTATTGAGCTGCATGAGCTGCTTGTAAATCTTGGAGATTAATCCTTTGTCAGTTGCTTCATTTGCAAATATTTTCTCCCATTCTAAGGGTTGTCTTTTGGTCTTGTTTACGGTTTCCTTTGCTGTGCAAAAGCTTTTAAGTTACATTAGGTCCCATTTGTTTATTTGTGTTCTTATTTCCATTTCTCTGGGAGCTGGGTCAAAAAGAATCTTGCTGTGATGTATGTCATAGAGTGTTCTGCCTATGTTTTCCTCTAAGAGTTTGATAGTGTCTGGCCTTACACTTAGGTCTTTAATCCATTTTGAGTTTATTTTTGTGCATGGTGTCAGGGAGTGTTCTAATTTCATACTTTTACATGTACCTGTCCAATTTTCCCAGCACCACTTATTGAAGAGGCTGTCTTTTCTCCACTGTATATGCTTGCCTCCTTTATCAAAGATAAGGTGACCATATGTGTGTGGGTTTATCTCTGGGCTTTCTATCCTGTTCCATTGATCTATATTTCTGTTTTTGTGCCAGTACCAAACTGTCTTGATTACTGAAGTTTGTAATATAGTCTGAAGTCAGGGAGCCTGATTCCCCCAGCTCCATTTTTCGTTCTCAAGATTGCTTTGGCTATTCGGGGTCTTTTGTGTTTCCATACAAATTGTGAAATTTTTTGTTCTAGTTCTGTGAAAAATGCCAGTGGTAGTTTGATAGGGATTGCATTGAATCTGTAGATTGCTTTGGGTAGTAGAGTCATTTTCACAATGTTGATTCTTCCAATCCAGGAACATGGTATATCTCTCCATCTATTTGTATCATCTTTAATTTCTTTCATCAGTGTCTTATAATTTTCTGCATACAGGTCTTTTGTCTCCTTAGGTAGGTTTATTCCTAGATATCTTATTCTTTTTGTTGCAATGGTAAACGGGAGTGTTTTCTTAATTTCACTTTCAGATTTTTCGTCATTAGTGTATAGAAATGCAAGAGATTTCTGTGCATTAATTTTGTATCCTGCTACTTTACCAAATTCATTGATTAGCTCTAGGAGTTTTCTGGTAGCCTCTTTAGGATTCTCTATGTATAGTATCATGTCATCTGCAAATAGTGACAGCTTTACTTCTTCTTTTCCAATTTGGATTCCTTTTATTTCTTTGTCTTCTCTGATTGCTGTGGCTAACACTTCCAAAACTATGTTGAATAATAGTGGTGAGAGTGGGCAACCTTGTCTTGTTCCTGATCTTAGTGGAAATGGTTTCAGTTTTTCACCATTGAGGACAATGTTGGCTGTGGGTTTGTCATATATGGCCTTTATTATGTTGAGGAAAGTTCCCTCTATGCCTACTTTCTGCAGGGCTTTTATCATAAATGGGTGTTGAATTTTGTCGAAAGCTTTCTCTGCATCTATTGAGATGATCATATGGTTTTTCTCCTTCAATTTGTTAATATGGTGTATCACATTGATTGATTTGCGTATATTGAAGAATCCTTGCATTCCTGGGATAAACCCCACTTGATCATGGTGTATGATCCTTTTAATGTGCTGTTGGATTCTATTTGCTAGTATTTTGTTGAGGATTTTTGCATCTATGTTCATCAGTGATATTGGCCTGTAGTTTTCTTTCTTTGTGACATCTTTGTCTGGTTTTGGTATCAGGGTGATGGTGGCCTCGTAGAATGAGTTTGGGAGTGTTCCTCCCTCTGCAATATTTTGGAAGAGTTTGAGAAGGATAGGTGTTAGCTCTTCTCTAAATGTTTGATAGAATTCACCTGTGAAGCCATCTGGTCCTGGGCTTTTGTTTGTTGAAAGGTTTTTAATCACAGTTTCAATTTCAGTGCTTGTGATTGGTCTGTTCATATTTTCTATTTCTTCCTGGTTCAGTCTCAGCAGTTTGTGCATTTCTAAGAATCTGTCCATTTCTTCCAGGTTGTCCATTTTATTGGCATAGAGTTGCTTGTAGTAATCTCTCATGATCTTTTGTATTTCTGCAGTGTCAGTGGTTATTTCTCCTTTTTCATTTCTAATTCTATTGATCTGAGTCTTCTCCCTTTTTCTCTTGATGAGTCTGGCTAATGGTTTATCAATTTTGTTTATCTTCTCAAAGAACCAGCTTTTAGTTTCATTGATTTTTGCTATTGTTTCCTTCATTTCTTTTTCATTTATTTCTGACCTGATCTTTATAATTTCTTTCCTTCTGCTGGCTTTGGGGTTTTTTTGTTCTTCTTTCTCTAATTGCTTTAGGTGCAAGGTTAGGTTGTTTATTCGAGATGTTTCCTGTTTCTTGAGGTAGGCTTGTATTGCTATAAACTTCCCTCTTAGCACTGCTTTTGCTGCGTCCCATAGGTTTTGGGTCGTCGTATCTCCATTGTCATTTATTTCTAGGTATTTTTTGATTTCCCCTTTGATTTCTTCAGTAATCACTTCATTATTAAGTAATGTATTGTGTAGCCTCCATGTGTTTGTATTTTTTACAGATCTTTTCCTGTAATTGATATCTAGTCTCATAGCGTTGTGGTCGGAAAAGATACTTGATACGATTTCAATTTTCTTAAATTTTCCAAGGTTTGATTTGTGACCCAAGATATGATCTATCCTGGAGAATGTTCCATGCGCACTTGAGAAAAATGTGTATTCTGTTGTTTTTGGGTGGAATGTCCTATAAATATCAATTAAGTCCATCTTGTTTAATGTATCATTTAAAGCTTGTGTTTCCTTATTTATTTTCATTTTGGATGATCTGTCCATTGGTGAAAGTGGGGTGTTAAAGTCCCCTACTATGATTGTGTTGCTGTCGATTTCCCCTTTTATGGCTGTTAGTACTTGCCTTATGTATTGAGGTGCTCCTATGTTGGGTGCATAAATATTTACAATTGTTATACCTTCCTCTTGGATCGATCCCTTGATCATTATATAGTGTCCTTCTTTGTCTCTTGTGATAGTCTTTATTTTAAAGTCTATTTTGTCTGATATGAGAATTGCTACTCCAGCTTTCTTTTGATTTCCATTTGCATGGAATATCTTTTTCCATCCCCTCACTTTCAGTCTGTATGTGTCTCTAGGTCTGAAGTGGGTCTCTTGTAGACAGCATATATATGGGTCTTGTTTTTGTATCCATTCAGCCAGCCTGTGTCTTTTGGTGGGAGCATTTAATCCATTTACATTCAAGGTAATTATCGATATGTATGTTCCTATTCCCATTTTCTTAAATGTTTTGGGTTTGTTATTGTAGGTGTTTTCCTTCTCTTGTGTTTCTTGCCTAGAGAAGTTCCTTTAGCATTTGTTGTAAAGCTGGTTTGGTAGTGCTGAACTCTCTCAGCTTTTGCTTGTCTGTAAAGGTTTTAATTTCTCCATCACATTTGAATGAGATCCTTGCTGGGTAGAGTAATCTTGGTTGTAGGTTCTTCTCCTTCATCACTTTAAGTATATCCTGCCACTCCCTTCTGGCTTGCAGAGTTTCTGCTGAAAGATCAGATGTTAACCTTATGGGGATTCCCTTGTGTGTTATTTGTTTTTTTCCCTTGCTGCCTTTAATATGTTTTCCTTATATTTAATTTTTGACAGTTTGTTTAATATGTGTCTTGGCGTGTTTCTCCTTGGGTTTATCCTGTATGGGACTCTCTGTGCTTCCTGGACTTGATTAACTATTTCCTTTCCCATATTAGGGAAGTTTTCAACTATAATCTCTTCAAATATTTTCTCAGTCCCTTTCTTTTTCTCTTCTTCTTCTGGGACCCCTATAATTCGAATGTTGGTGCGTTTAATGCTGTCCCAGAGGTCTCTGAGACTGTCCTCAGTTCTTTTCATTCTTTTTTCTTTATCCTGCTCTGCAGTAGTTATTTCCACCATTTTATCTTCCAGGTCACTTATCCTTTCTTCTGCCTCAGTTATTCTGCTATTGATCCCATCTAGAGTATTTTTAATTTCATTTATTGTGTTTTTCATCATTGCTTGATTCCTCTTTAGTTCTTCTACGTCCTTGTTAAATGCTTCTTGCATTTTGTCTATTCTATTTCCAAGATTTTGGATCATCCTTACTATCATTATTCTGAATTCTTTTTCAGGTAGACTACCTATTTCCTCTTCATTTGTTAAGTCTAGTGTGTTTTGACCCTGCTCCTTCATCTGCTGTGTGTTTTTCTGTCGTCTCATTTTGCTTATCTTACTGTGTTTGGGGTCTCCTTATCACAGGTTGCAGGTTTGTAGTTCCCGTTGTTTTTGGTATCTGTCCCCAGTGGCTAAGGTTGGTTCAGTGGGTTGTGTAGGCTTCCTGGTGGAGGGAACTAGTGCCTGAGCTCTGGTGGATGAGGCTGGATCTTGTCTTTCTGGTGGGCACATCCACGTCTGGTGGTGTATTTTGGGGTGTCTGTGGCCTTATTATGATTTTAGGCAGCCTCTCTGCTAATGGATGAGGCTGTGTTCCTGTCTTGCTAGTTGTTTGGCATAGGGTGTTCAGCACTGTAGCTTGCTGGTCATTGAGTGATGCTGGGTCTTGATGTTGAGATGGAGATCTCTGAGAGATTTTTGCCGTTTGGTATTACGTGAAGCTGGGAGGTCTCTTGTGGACCAGTGTCCTGAAGTTGGCTCTCCCACCTCCGAGGTACGGCCCTGATGCCTGGCTGAAGCACCAAGAGCCTTTCGTCCACACGGCTCAGAGTAAAAGGGAGAAAAAATAGAAAGAAAGAAAGAAAGGAAGGAAGGAAGGAAGGAAGGAGGAAGGAAGGAAGGAAGGAAGGAAGGAAAGAAAGAAAGAAAGAAAGAAAGAAAAGAAAGAAGCTATAATATAGTGAAGTAAAATAAAGCTATTGTAAAGCAAAGCTATACAGACAAAATCTCCCCCAGAAGCATATACATATACACTCACAAAAAAAAAAGGAAAAGGGGAAAAATTAATATATCCTGCTCCCAAAGTCCACCTCCTGAATTTGGGATGATTCGTTGTCTATTCAGGTATTCAACAGATGCAGGCACATCAAGTTGTTTGTGGAGTTTTAATCCGCTTCTTCTGAGGCTACTGGGACAGATTTCCCCTCCTCTTCTCTGTTCGCACAGCTCCTGGGGATCAGCTTTGGATTTGGACCCGCCTCTGCGTGTAGGTCACCTGAGGGCGTCTGTTCCCCGCCCAGACAGGACGGGGTTAAAGGAGCAGCTGCTTCGGGGACTCTGGCTCACCCAGGCCGCGGGGAGGGAGGGGTACAGAGGAGGCGGGGCGAGCCTGCGGCGTCAGAGGCTGGCGTGACGTTGCAGCAGCCTGAGGCGCACAGTGCGTTCTCCCGGGGGATGTTGTCCCTGGATCACGGGACCCTGGCAGTGGTGGGCTGCACGGGCTCCTGGGAGGGGCAGTGTGGAGAGTGACCTGTGCTCGCACACAGGCTTCTTGGAGGCGGCAGCAGCAGCCCCAGCGTCTCACGCCCGTCTCTGGGGTCCGCGCTGATATCCGCGGCTCGCGCCAGTTTCTGGAGTTCGTTTAGGCGGCGCTCTAAATCCCCTCTCCTTGCGCGCCGCGAAACAAAGAGGCAAGAAAAAGTCTCTTGCCTCTTCGGCAGCTGCAGACTTTTTCCCGGTCTCCCTCCCAGCCAACTGTGGTGCGCTAACCCCTTCAGGCTGTGTTCACGCCGCCAACCCCAGTCCTCTCCCTGCGACCGAAGCCCGAGCCTCAGCTCCCAGCCCCGCCCGCCCCGGCGGCTGAGCAGACAAGCCTCTCGGGCTGCTGAGTGCTGCTCGGCGCCGAGCCTCCGTGCGGGAAGTGCGGGAATCTCTCCGCTTTGCCCTCCGCACCTCTGTGGCTGCGCTCTCCTCCGTGGCTCCGAAGCTTCCCCCCTCTGCCACCCGCACTCTCTGCCCGCGAAGGGGCTCCTAGTGCGTGGAAATCTTTCCTCCTTCACAGCTCCCTCCCACTGGTGCAGGTGCCGTCCCTATTCTTTTGTCTCTGTTATTTCTTTTTTCTTTTGTCCTACCCAAGTACGGGGGGAGTTTCTTGCCTTTTGGGAGGTCTGACGTTTTCTGCCAGCGTTCAGTGGGTGTTCTGTAGGAGCAGTTCCACGTGTAGATGTATTTCTACTGTATCTGTGGGGAGGAAGGTGATCTCCGCGTCTTACTCTTCCGCCATCTTCTCTCCTCCCCCCATAGACTCTTTAAGTATAATCAATTCAGCTTATATAATGGGCATAAACAGCTACCGAAGGCAGCAGCTGAGCCGGGTCCTGTTATATCTTCTTGCTCAATGAGCCTTGTCTCATTTTTTTCTGCTAGTTTATTTATTTATTTATTTATTTATTTATTTATTTATTTATTTATTTATTTTTTATTTATTTATTTTTGGCTGTGTTGGCTCTTTGTTGCTTTGTGTGGGCTTTCTCTAGTTGTGGCGAGTGGGGGCTACTCTTCATTGTGGTGCATGGGCTTCTCATTGCGGTGGCTTCCCTTGTTGCAGAGCATGGGCTCTAGGCGCATGGGCTCAGTAGTTGTGGCTCATGGGTTCTAGAGTGCAGGTTCAGTAGTTGTGGCACATAGGCTTTGTTGCTCTATGGCACATAGGATCTTCCCAGACCAGGGCTCGAACCCGTGTCCCCTGCATTGGCAGGTGGATTCTTAACCACTGTGTCACCAGGGCAGCCCTCTGCTAGTTTATTTTTGAATGGTGGACATTTATTTAAAATATTATTTGTAGAAATCTTCTGAGGCTTAGAATAATGATAACTTCTGGAAAGAAATGAGGGAGGATAAGAGGATGAACCCTGGAGGTCCACCAGTCCCAGCCTTAATTCATTTATTGCCTGAGATCCCCTATATCAGCAGGTGAAAGGAAGTACTCCAGGGAGGACTATCATTACTGTGTTATGCCCGTTTGAGGGAATAGACCTCATGGATCTTTCCTCAAGGAGGGGTTGTTTTTTAAGTTTCTCACCCTTGGTGGAGTCTAAGCTTTGATTTCTGCCTATAAGGCTGTAAAACGTTCAGCTCAGGTTTATGGGATCAAAATAATTGTGCTCAGGAGTGAAGGAGCTTTGATTAACTGTGCTTTCTATCACTGGGTTTGTCTTCTCCAAAAATTAGAAGGCAGTTTTTTCCTATCGTCTGAGATCTTTGATGCTTTCAAGACATTTTTGTTTATTTGTTTGCTTTTGTTAATTGAACTGTCTTTCTTAGTGGCCCTCAATGGAGGGTTTATATGAATCTGATCTACATTACTGGGACTGGAAGTTCAGCATTTCTTTTCTTTAAATGAATGAATGAATGAATAAAAGTTGAAATAAAATTGCTCTATTTTTTTATTTGCTTAATTCTCCTGGGGTGAGTTAGATTAGATTTTCCCTTTGTTTGGGACACCTTTGGTGCCTTCCCTCAGGTCTCCCTAGCCCATATTTTATTCCAGTCACTGTCATGGCTATATGCTTCACACAGGTGTCAATGGCAGAACTTCACTTTACACTGTCAATCTCTTGCTTTCTTGTCTGGGATGGAAGGGAGTTAACATTCCGTGGGGTAATACTTGACCAATGGAGAGATGGAAGTGAGTGATTATATGCCCCCGTCTTCTGTTCCTGAGATGGATGTATTCTTCATGGCTCCTGAAATGGTTCCAGTGGTGCCAAACCCCAGTGGCCCACTGACTCTCCTCTTTCCCTGTTTTACTGTCCTCAGCCCTCTACTTCTGTTCTCCAGAATTGCTTATCAACATCATCTTGCATGAAACAGAAAGCAGGCTTCTTTAAAAGGGTTCCATCAACTTCTGTGTGATTTGTTTTATTAGACACAAAAAGCATGCTTTGGTAAATCATCCTCAGGGTGAAAAATCTCTAGTACATGTCCACCACTGTGTCTTAGATTTCTATCCTTAAGATGACTGTTTACTGTTGTTTTATCAGATGTTAAGTTGGAACCTGAGAAAATGAAATTGAAAAATGTTCCAGAGAAAAAGGAAGCCTGGGCTTGGTTGGGATAGTACAGTGTAGATTCCTGGGCAACTCCAGGGCACTGGGCACCAGATAAGCTACAGACAACTTCCGTTCATGTCTTGTCCACTAACATCTTGAGCTGTATTCCCTACCTTCTCTTCCCTATGTCCTAACTAAATCCCAGGCACAAGAATTCTGTCCTTTGCTCTTTCTGCCATTAGCATGTAGCAGGCTGAACAAAACTATGATCGTAAGAATTCATATTAGGGAAGAAATATCTTTTTATGAAAATTTCTTAATAAATGGCTTGATGGAGAAGGTGGCTTCATAGAGGCCATAGATTTACAGTCAAAGACACAGCGTACATCGGTGAAATATAAGGATGAAATGAGTTGTATTTGGGGTCAGGAAGCAGGGAAAACATAGGATTGTCCAACAAAAGGGCACATTTACCAAAGGATTTCTCCAGGGCAGATATCTCTAAAATTTAACCTAAGGTCATTTGTTTTATGAATTATGTCCTTAAACTTCCTTGGGTAACTATAAATTGTGTAAAACCTGAATTCTTGTGGCTCAGTTTGGGGACATCCCAGTGACTAAAGACCAAAGTAGAAGCAGGATTTCAGAGTGAGGGGCAACCATAAGAATATGTCCTCTTTCTCCTCAGGAGAAATGGTGATGGGACCTCTTCTAAGCAAGGAGTGAGAGTTAGATCAACTCTTATCTGGGTCTAAAAGTGGATGCCTCAGGCTGACACTGGAGATCTCACGCCTCCACTGGGGATCACAGCACTCAGCCTGGTGCTGGAAGTGCAGCAGGTGATTGCAGGTTATTTGACATCACATCTAATTGTCAACATCATAAAATTCATTCATTTAACAAGTGTTTATTGAGAGATAATTATGTGACACATCTTTGTTCTAGGTACTAAGTATACAGCTATAAATGAAGCAGGTAAAAATCCTCACTCTTACTGGGCTTACAAGTTAGTAAGAAACAAGATAAGTGAAATTTATAGTATGTTTGATAGCAAACATAAGGAGAAACAGTAAAGCTGGTAGAGGGGATGAGAAGGCAACATTCTATTGCTAAAACAGATGTGTACCCCAGAGGCAAGGAACAGAATGACATGTTTTACCTTATGCTTTTAATGCCATAAGGGTTTGTTATGTTGGCTAAAGGAGCACAAGTATTAGCACATCAATTTCTTTTAATTTTGTCCTTTGCCTGACAGACATAGATATAGAGGATTTTTTTTTTAAAGGAGACCCTTGGAAGAGCTGGAAGAAAAGTGAGTTGATGTTTCTTAAAGTGGCTATTCTTTCTCGGGAGTTTAACCTGAGGGGGATTTTTTCAAGCCCCAAGGATTGGAAGCAGAATGATAAGGCTTCCATCCACCTCCAGAAAAGGAGACATATGGGGAATGAAAGTTCAAGAGATACCAGAGGTATCATCAGCTCTTGCAGGTCAGGGGAGGCCAAGAGAAAATAGAACATCTTAGAATTGCTAGGCAGGCCCTTACATGTGTTCATTGCAAAATCCAATTGCGGCAGGAAGGAAAGATAGTTTGAACATTTCCCAAACCCAGCAGGCATTAGGAGGGAATAGTTGACACGCTGACCCATTCAAAAAAAGGACAAGGCAGAGTCAGGACTGAATTTTAACTGTGTACATACTGTGAGTGTAAGACCTTTCCCATTGATGGAAGGTGTTCCCCTCTAAAACTAACAAAAGGGCATGTACTTCAGACACTGCACCATCCTTTCACTGGGAGAACTCTGGGCTCTTTGACTTTCTATATTCCAGTTGAAATGGTCTAAGCTAAGGGCCTGGATGTAGATATCTCCATGGTTTGTTTCTTCACGTCCATTTGGAAGACCAACTGTAGCGCTGGTCTATTTTCCTTTGACATGAAACACAAACTGAGGCTTTTCTTGATATGCAAGATATAATTAAAGCATTCTCAGCTTGAACCCAACAACTTGGCTTACTAATGGATGATTACCAGCAATGCCTAGGAAATCGTGGCCTCATGTTGCTTCTAGAAACCTTCACATTGCCTTCTTATAGTTGCATGTTTTTCTAACATACCAAACAGCAAATTTCATCCTAGATTACTGTAATGTAGCATGGGAAGTTCAACTAGAAATTTACTTTCAGAAGCAGAACCATTGGAGAGGATGACTTAAAAAAAAAAAAGAGAAAAGCAGGCCCTCTCTCTCCTCCTCCAAATTAGGATGCCCTGAAATAAACATTAGCTCATACCATCTATCCGAAGACAAGCAGAAAAAGATCTTGATTAGCATTTTGGTCATACAAGAGGTGAGGCTGCAGCACTCCTATCTTTACCACTATTCATTTTAATTTTGAAATTCCACTGGGAAATCTGCTTACTGATGGGAGGGAATCTTTGAATTTTTTTTGGCTCTTAGAAACCGTGAGAGGTTTCCTTAGAGGTTTCCCACACTCTGATATCAAGATGAAATGGGAAAAGAACCTGAGAGAGAAGTATGGTTAAGGAATTACTTAGGCTATATGAAGCCAACTATCGAAGATTGGGTTGCTGTGGCAGGAAGAGGGTGTCATCCCCACCTCCAGGTCTCCAACGGTAGTTCTTCAAGTCCCACAGGTGTGGAGGTGCAGGGTGCTGTGTTTGTGAAGGAGAAACAATAAGCCCTCAAAGCTGGTGGTAATTTTCCCACACTTCACCACATGGGAAGCTCTAAAAATGGACGCTTGAGATATTGATCAAGACTGGTCTTCTAAGGAGACCAAGGCAGGAATCTTCTTTATGATTTGATTCATATGATTTATGATTCTGCATCTGACAGCCTGCCATGCTACTGTTAAAGATTCACCTGGTTTAAAAGCCTTCTCTTCTTAAATTCAGGTCTGTGTGGAGGTAATTAAGCCTCTAAGCCTGCTTCAGGGCCTTCCTGTAATGACTCAGCTCCTTGTTCTCCTGACCTAATCCTAGCTGAACACCAGCTGTTATATATTCTGGTCAGAGCATATAACAGAAGTAAAGGTGGAGGCCAAGGCTAGAAGGAAAATGTGTGGAAGCCAAAGAAGAACATTAGTCACTTCATGTTTTGCTCGTGGCCAGCCCCATTTTCCATACAACTTCCCAGGATCTCCTAAAGGGTGACCTGGATTACATTAGAAAACAACACTTCCTCCTATGAATCTTTGTCCTGGGATGCTGATAAAATGTGTATCCTCACTAGGCTGTGATAGGGAAAACGTAACAAGCTTTGTAGCTTCTGTGTTTCCTCTAGACAGTAGAGAATGGGCTTCTCCTTTGTTCCATTCTGCCAATTTCAATCTAAGTTATGCCTGGCCAATGAAGGGGTCTCCTTGGCCAGCATGTGTCCTCTGCCCAGTGCTCCTGAGTGGCTCCTTGCTCCCCACATGCATGTCAAGCTGTATAATGGGAATGAACAGATGGTAACATGGAAACATGACTCTCTAATCCCAGTGTTAATGTAGCACAAACCCACCCAAGAGGATGGCAGAGCTCTCTGTGGGTGGTTCTGTGGGCTAAAGTCTCCAGGACTAACAGCATCAGAGCCCAGGACTTACAAGCTGCAGGCTGAGGTGCCCAGATTCTCTGCTATATAGGCATTGGTTGAAGCAATGACTCTGGGCAAAATGAAGAGAGGAGGTCTCGCTTCCTTACTGCTGAAAGCAGGTGAGGAGAATCTAGAAGAATTTTGTTTCTCAGGAACGAATAGGAAGTAAGCTAATGTAGAATGACTGTGGTATCCAGACAAGGTACAAGTTCTGGCTGCGGCAAAGAATGTATAAGTGCTTCTCCCCTTCTTTGCCCAGTTGGCAGAATCTGCCTATCAGATTCTCAATTGGAACAGAATGGAACATACTCTCTGGGCAGTGAAGGTAAGAACACCAGTGAATTCCTATAGATTAATGATTGGCTTAAGGAATACTCTCTCTCTCCCCCCTCCCTCCCTCCTTTTTTTCTCTCCCTTTCTTTCTTTCTCCTTGCTCCCTTCCTTCCTTCCTCCCTCCCACCCATCCTTCCTTCCTTCCTTCCTTCCTTCCTTCCTTCCTTCCTTCCTTCCTTCTCTCTCTCTTTTTTTCCTCTCTCTCTCCTTTCTCTATTTTTGGTTAGAAAAAAATGTCGAAGAGATGCAGACTACTTTTCTGAAAGCCAACATGATTTAGGGGGCCTGGGCACTGTTCTTCTCCCAAATGCCCCCTAAGGAAACCTTCATGCATAAAAGTCCTCCAGGGATGTGTTCCCATCAGTAACACCCTTTGTGCATGGAAGAACCCTTGGACCAAATTCTCTATTAAGATTAAACAAAGATTTGCACTGAAAGCATGCACATGGGGAATGCGGAATGTGTTTCCTATTAAGGCATTTTGAAGAGAGCCGAGGAAGAAAGCCTATTGTTTTTGTTCATCAGAGCTGCCACTAAATGTTGAGGGATAACAATGGCAACCCAGTTCACTCCAAGGAGAACAGACTCATTAAAAGCATCTTCATTTTCTTGACCCAAAAAGCTGATCAAAAAGATGGGCAAAAATGTCGGAGTTAGTTTGGAAAAATATTTGGAAATGGTATTTTGACATCATCAGAAAGAGGGTCCTCATGGCTTTCCCCCAGACCAAGACTAAGACCAAATAAGGCAGCATTAGAGTCTTCAACCTGGTCAAACGCATAGTAGACTAGGGTGACAGTGTGCAAACACTCCTAAGTGTGCAGACACTCCTGAGTGTGTGTATGTATGTGTGTATTTAGCATATATTAACACACATGAACACTCGATGCATGAAGGATGCATCAAAACTCATCTTAATACATTTTTGTTGAACGTCTTTTTCCCTGAACTGTTTTTTAACACCTACTGTAAGCAAATTGGGGACGAGAAATCGTTATCTTCCGTTACCCCTCTTTCCTTCCTTGCATTTTTCTTTCTTCCTCCTTTGTTCTTTATCCTTCTTTCTTTCTCTGTCTTGCTCTCTTTCTCTTGCTCTTTCTCTGTGTCTCTAGGATTGAAATTAAATGTGCTGTCTGTAAAATAAGCATTGTTATGGGGATCTGCAGCCTCGGGCTGAATGACCCTCAAGTTTCTGGTTTCATTACAAATTAGTATCTGTGTTTTGTTCCTGACTCATAAAAGCAGCTCTTGCTTTAGAAATCCCTCAAGCAACTCAGCTTTTTTTTTTTTTTAAACTTTTCCATAAAATGTCCAGCTTTTATTTATTCTCTGTAAAGGTACCCAGTGGGCAGGCATTGCTCTGTCTGATTGCCAAGAAGACCGTGAAAACCCAAAGAAGAAGAAAAAAAAATCTTAATTAGAAGTTATTGGCTCAGAAAAGAAAGGGAGAAATATTCTCCCAGATATCTAAGAACCCAAGCAGTTGGCCACCTCTTACCAAGGAAGCAATCTGTCTCTGTGACAAGTAAGAGCATAGATCACTTTGATGAATAACATCTTTGGGGGCCCTGGTGAAGGGGGGATTTCTGTGAGATGAGTAGGCGACTGGGGATGGTGAAGTGGTGAGAAACTCACAGAGAAGTAGCCATCAGCTGGCAGATGCTGCCTTGCAATCATCACAGAACACCGGAATGTTGACTGCACCCACAGGCCACTTCAAGAATGTGCCTTAGTGTACAAACACGCTGAACTGTCGGTTGGGAGAAGGTGGGATCATAATTCTTGGAGCTGAAAGTGAAGTCCCAGCCAGGTACTTCCAGGAGTAAGGCCATAACACTTATGTTTATATTCATGAGGCCAGTTAGAGATTAAGGTCATGCATGTGCGAAGTGACAAGGCTTAAGGAGACCCAAAGAGCAGGAATGCTGAGTCCACACCACAGACACATGAAGGGACATTCGTACTTTTGGCCAAGGCATTATTCCAGGGTTTGCAATTAATTATATGAACACTGTTGGAAAACTACATCTAAAAGTGATTCTCATGATTATTGAACCAGTGCTGTAGCTATCTTTTCCAAGGTTTATTATAGACTATTGCAAATCATCTAATACTTTTTAAGGGAACAAAGGCTTTAGAAGGTCATGTAATAGTGTTATTAAGAAAAGGAGAAGAAAAAAAGAGCAGAATTTTGTACTGTTACAATGTCAATTCTCCAAACTCAGAGATATTTAATAATTCGCAAACCCTTGCAGCCACCCCATGAGGTTTTTATGGACTACTTCAAAGAAAATACTTTTTTTTGCCTTATTTTTTTAGGATAAGGAGTTCTGTTCTTAACTGTTGGGTGCATACAAGGTCCTGGTCCCAGGCCCAGATATCAAAAAGCTGGACTCAACTGGACTTGGATGGAAAGTGAATTCTCCATCTATGGACATTGCAGGGAAATCAATTTGGTTTAATTCCTAAATTACAAGACTAGAGTCACTGGAAGAAACCTCTGGGTTATATGCCTTAAGGCCAGTCCTTAATGGACTTAGAAGGAAAGCAGAAGCACATCATCTTGAATCATGCCCAGATTAAATGTGGCTATTTTGATTACTGAATCCAAAGATGTGGGCAGCCCTGAATGTCCCATTTTTTGAGCCAAGGGACTATATGTTTGCTCCAGATTAAACTCTTCCAAGTGGAGCAAATCTAGCATTTTGAGGTGGTGACTACACAAAAAATATAAAGAGGAGAAATTCAGTCAGGTGAGCTAATGCCATATTTCAGATAAAAACTCCCTTCCCAACACAGGCCATTAGCATTAGGGAAGGTAGTCAGACAGGTTATATGAGTCTTAATGAGGGTTAAGCTAAAAGAACATTTTCTCCCATATACCTAGAAGGATGAAATTTTGGAGCACAGAGAGACAATGCCTTTACCTACAGGACTTTAAGAGATAAATAATAACAAATACTCTCCCTCCCTTTTCTCCTCTCTCCTACCCTGTATTTGCCTCCCTGTCTATCACT
Organism: Balaenoptera ricei; assembly: GCF_028023285.1. NCBI lineage: Eukaryota > Metazoa > Chordata > Mammalia > Artiodactyla > Balaenopteridae > Balaenoptera > Balaenoptera ricei. The sequence continues at coordinate 39,569,569 of NC_082653.1, read as the reverse complement.
CAGAAACCACATATACACACGCATTTTGTCCTTCTTGATTTATATGTCACCATATTCCAAGTAGGTCCTTCAGAAGACTTTCAAAAGTACTTGCAAAAAAGCTAATACATGAATCACATATGCTGGTGAAGGAAAATGATGAGTTTCTGTCTCTCTAAATTTGCTTTTTTCTGGACATTTCATGTAAATGGAATCATACACTGTGCATTCTTTTACATCTGGCTTCTTTCACTTAGCATAGTATCTTCGAGGGTCATCCATATTGAGACATATATCAGCACTTTGTTCCTTTTTATTGTTGAATAGTGTTCCATTTTATGGATATAATGCATATCTACCAGATGATGGATATTTATTGGGATTGTTTCTGGTTTGGGGGTATTAAGAATTGTCTCGTATGTTTTGTACATCATCTGTTCGTCCTTTGTCCATCATCCTTTGTATTCATCTGTTCTTGATTCTTATCCCCCTTCATATACACTATTAATATTTTTTAAAGTTTGTGCACTTTTCTTTCTACTTTATTTCTTAGAGGATATAAATATACTTTTAAAAATCATTTGAGAATATCTTTTCCATTTTGTCGAGAATTGTTTCATCTACTTGTTTGGTGTTAACTATTTTCTTTGTGTTAGTTTTGTCGTTTGATTTGGAATTTTATTATGTAGATTTATTTTACAGGTCTTTTATGACTTTCTCCCTCTCTCTCTCTCTCTCTCCCCCCCTCTCTCTCCCCCCTCCCCCCTCTCTCTCCCTCTCTCTCCCTCTCTCTCTCTGTCTCTCCCCTCCTCCCCCGTTTTTCCCTCTCTCTCTCTTTCTCTGACTCATTTCTCTCTGGTCGTTCTGCAGGTGCCTTCATCTGGGTTCCCACAGATTCTTAGTCCAGAAACAGGATTTATATTGGGTCTTGGAGGTCCTGTGTCATCCATGGTGATGAGACAAGTAATGATTCCATCACCGAGTCAGTCTTATGTTTCCCCAGAGTCTATCCACAGCTGCTTCATGTCACCCCTTCAAGCAGTCAACTTTAACATCATCATTTCAGGCAGGGGCTTCAGCTTTCTTCTAACTCCCATTATAAGCAGTGAACCCACCCAGGCCCCTCCAGCTTCACAAACTCTAGTTAGTGAGCCTAATTTGGGTACTTTGCCACTTCTGGAGTTCTTTTGGTCTCACTTGACTTATAAAAATTCAACTTTTCAATGCCTCCAGATGCTTCTGGTTTTGGAGACTGGCTGTGTGCTGGCCTCTGCTTTACTTAACATTGTGGGTGTTAGTTTTACTTTGATTCAACTAGATTTTTAACTTATTTTAGAACGTGGATTTTTTTAAGAAAAATATACTAAGGTATAATCTACATACAGAAAAACACACATGCCGTAACTGAACAGATGGATGGATTTTCATTAACTGAGCACACTTTCTCCGAAATCAAGAAACAGAGCAATGCAAAACTCAGAACCTCCCCTCTGTGTCCCTGTCCAATCATTCCCCACCAGAAATAACTATTATCCTGATTCCTACCTGCATAGATGTGGTTTGGTTCCTGTTTAGTAGGTCCTCACAAACTTTCCTCGTGTCACTCTCCTCCCCCTCCCCCTCCCATACCCTCCCCTCCCCCGCCCTCCTCTCTCCCTCCTCTCCCCTCACTCTCCTCCCCCTCCCCTCCCCCTCCTCCCAGTTCTGCTTGCACAAAACATTCATAGTAGTTGCCTTTCACCTTGTCTTTCTTGTTTCTGGTTCAAGTTTTAGGGTGTGTTTCGGGGGGAGGGGTGCACAATTAATGGGAGCTCTTCTATGTACTGGTCAAAAGACAGAAAACATTTCTAGATATATTTGAAAGAAAAAACCCTTTTACAGAACAGTAGGTGTTAATTAATCTGTATTCTCACTTGCTAATAGTGATTAGCACAAAACAGTATCCAGCGACAGAAATGGTACATTAAAGGGCTAATGCTGGAGAAGAGCAACTACATAGTGCTTAATATCTTCGGGCTCAATTTATCAAAGATAAGGTCTGAACAATGTAGCATAAAGACATACTTTGACTTTGCTAGCAGACATGAGGAATTATATCAAATTTTATCCTAATAAATAGAGTCTTTTTAAAAATTGGAAACAGCTTTTAGAACGATATCTACAAACAGACTATACACGTATACACACGTGGATACAAAACTGTTATGCATATACCCGTAAGTATGAGCTATGAGCATCATTGTTTCTATTATAATATGTATTGTTTACTAAGAACCTTTTATATGCTAGCTCATTTATAAATTTATTTTATTATTTTTTACTGAATAGTTGACTCACAATGTTATGTTAGTTTCAGGTGTACAGCATAGTGATTCAGTATTTTTACAGATTATTCTCCATTAAAAGTTATTACTAATCATGTGGTTTTAATTGTCTTTCAGAGCCCACACCACATTCTATAATGTAGAAAATGTAATTTCCTATTTTACATGTGAGGAAACTGAGGCACAGTGCTATGATACAATATAACCGAGATTACAAAGTTAGTGGTAAATTCAAGATTCAGATGGAAATTGTCTCATGCCAGTGCTCCTCTTTTTGCAATTATGTAGCACTGTTGCTTGAAAAATCTGTATTCATAGCATCAAAATATATATAATATTAAGCCAGTGTATTTATATGTTTAGGTTCCACTCCTATCTACCACAGTTTATCTCCATACTTGATTCAGATAGGGAAAAATAAGAAATGAAAATTAAATTTGTGGCTATGATGTAAGGAGCATAGATGATAGAAAAGACACTTTAAATACATGATCACATTTAGTCCTTAAAACACCCTTAAGAAGTGAATTAGAGCTTCAGTTTACAATTGGGAGAACCGAGACTTAAAAGATTGAGTAATTTGCCCAAGATCACAAAGCTAATTAACGGCAAAGCTGAAATTTGAACACTTCTGTGACTCCAAAGTCTACACTCTTGGTACTAAATCACCTTTCCCATCAACACATTTCATTCTAAAGTTTTGGGGGTATATGTTGCACCTAAACTTCCTTGTTTCATGGAGAAGGGTCTGTTCTGACTTTGCTTTTTCTTGGAAGCTATTTTCACCTTGATTTCCCTGCTCCTTTGTAAGCTTCTTAAGTACATTCTTCTTGCTGAGTTTCAATTTGATTTGTTGGGATTTCTTTGCTCTAGCTAGAAGGTGAGTCAGTGGTTTAAAAAGAGGTTTTAAGTGCATGTTTTGCTCTTTCAAGTTTCTGAATGCCTCCAAAAATTCACTTCTGAAGTTCTGAAGCCCAGAGGGGCAGAGGTCATAAATGTTTAAAATGGGAGTATATTGTTTTAATTAAAATTTATGGAGTGATTCATGACTCCAATTCAATTTTCCTCAATTGACATCATAAGGTCTGGATGGGAAATCTGCCTTAAAATTACCATGGGGCTCTCTGGAAGATGAGCCATTTAGAAATGCCCTCGTTTCACTTGTTAGCAAGTTCATGACTTCAGGCTCAAGCAGATCCAAGAATGGAACAGTCCCATCCCTGTTTTCATAATCTTTCTGATCTCCCCTGTAAGCTGTTCTGATGGAGCTTCATGTGTCACCACCTCCCCCCATTAAGCTATGTTCTCAAGCTGGCAAGGCAAACACCATCATTTATCAGAGCAAAAATCTCACTCCAGTTTTAGAAAAGTCTCACTTAACTTTTCACAAAACGCTCAAGAAATCTAGGAGAGAATCAGAACTAATTTTAGGATGCAAGCGATTTTCTTTTGTTTGTGAATTTGAGTGCTGTCTTCTGGTGGTGGTGTCACTGAATTAATTCCTTGGTTGTCATCATCTTGACATACCTGTTTTCTGCATTTGGCCCCAAACTTGGAGGTTTGGAAATTTGATTAGACCATCACTGAAAAATTCTAGGAGTAAATAAATCGAACTAATTCAACTATAGCCTAAGTGACAGCAAACTTGGTGAAACCTGTGCAAGGCTAGGGAGTATATATTTTGGGCATTGTGGCTAGCATGGTGTCTGGGGCATAACAGGTACCAAATAACTATTTGATGAAAAGAAATTAAGTACCCCTGAAATGCTCTGCACATCCAGAAAAATAAATCTATGTTTTGTTTTGTTTTTTTTAATTAATTAATTAATTTATTTATTTTTGGCTGTGTTGGATGTTCGTTTCTGTGCAAGGGCTTTCTCTAGTTGCGGCGAGCGGGGGCCACTCTTCATCGCGGTGCGCAGGCCTCTCACTATCGCGGCCTCTCTTGTTGCGGAGCACAGGCTCCAGACGCGCAGGCTCAGTAGTTGTGGCTCACGGGCACAGTTGCTCCGCGGCATGTGGGATCTTCCCAGACCAGGGCTCGAACCCGTGTCCCCTGCATTGGCAGGCGGATTCTCAACCACTGCACCACCAGGGAAGCCCTAAATCTATGCTTTTAATTCTTATCCAGAGGCTCCTCTGTGATCCAGAACATTCCCTTAAAGCAGCGATTCTCAATCTTGGTGGGTTTTGTCTCTCAGGGGACTTTGTTAGTGTCGGGAGACATTGTTTGTCATAATTGGAGGAGGGGTGCTACTGGCATGTACTGAGTAGAAGACAGGGATGCCGCTAAGCCTCCTACAATGCACAGGCAGCGCCACCTCCCCCCAAATCCCGCCACTCTAAAAAATTATATGGCCCCAAATATCAACAGTTCCGAGTTGAGAAACCCTGCTCTAGTTTGTCTTCAACTCAAGCTGGACTTGAAATCCCAGGATCTAGAATTTCAGAGGTGAAGGTATATGGCAAAGAATCTTTCCTGTGCTCTGAAATATGACTATTTCAAGAGTTCTTGGGGAAAGGAGGCATAATTTGGCTTATCTAGGAACCCCTAGAGGAAACATCAAACATCAAGGTCATTTACTGAACTCAATAGGAAGAAATAAAACTTATTTCTCTGTCTCATTCTCTTGGCAATTTGCCTCTTAAGACTTCTTCCTGACTCCAAACCAGAGCTCCCCCCCACCCCATCCCCCATTCTCCAAGTACATAGCTTGTAGAAGCTGAAAACTACTGAGAGCTCCTGGGTGGAGATGAAGACGACATGCCAGGTAGAAGTTCATCGGTTTTATAATTCACTTAGGGAAGTGTACAGTTAGTCTGTACACCTTATAAATCATCTTGAAAACATCTAATTATGTTTTTTCCCTTTGCTTTTAATTGAAAAATTTTAAAAACTGCCTCATTTGATCTCCATTTCCTGTTTAAAGTGGGATTAAGTAATTATATCGTACAATTTTTTCATATATTTATTGTTATTACTTCTGATAAAGTTTGGAAGGAAGTATAACATACTCTTACTTGTGAATCAAATATCAAATGGAGTGATTAGACTGACTTCCAAGATACTAGTCAAACAACACAATTAAACTTATATAATAGGAAAATGTCGGTATGGATTCAACTTCTGGCTCTTGCCTTGGGATACTTGGGTTCAACTTCTGCCTCTTGCATTTGATGTGTGGCCATGGGAACCTTGCATAATCTTTATGGGCTTCAGTTCTTCATCTGTAAAACAAGGAAGTTGGATTACATGACCCAGCTCTCTTTGATTCTAATTTACTCAATGGAATAATTTTAATCTGATACTATGACTAACAGAAGAAAAATGAACAACTTATATTGGTATGTTGATATCTCTCAAAGGATTACTGCAAATACTCATCTAAGAAGATAATCTTTTGGAAATGTGACAGATTAGGAAGTTACTGTGGACACATGCCATGGATTAAGATATGTGGTTTTGGGGTTAGTCTCTCCATTTTTAAAGTTTGTAGAGTGCTGTTATTAAAGGTTCCCAGGATTTGGGGAGATCATCACAATAGAAAATTTTGTAGTCACCGTAATCAAAGTTGAATGTAAGTTGGGAATATAGAACCTAATAAAAATATATATTGTCCAAAGAGTACTGCCAAATTCTTGGGAACTTTTCTCTCAGAAGTTAAATTCTTCTACATCTTAGACTTGTTCTTAAGGATATGTGAAAACAGTCTGCACTTTTTCAACTTAATCAGGTACCTCAACTAGGTTTTTGTGGTTGCAAGAAACAGAAATTAACTCCACATGCTTGGCAGGCTCCAAGATGGCCCCCAGTCATCTTTGCATCTGGATATTCACACCCTTGTAGAGACCCCTCCCACAGTGAATCAAGGCTGACACTGTGTAACCAGTAGAATATGAAATAAATGGCAATGTACAACTTCTGAGGCTAGGTCATAAAAAGGCATTTCAGCTCCATCTTGGTTTCTTGGATACTTCCTCAGGGAGAAGCCTGCTATCATGCCATTAGGACACTCAAGAGAGCCCATGAGGAGTAGAGCTGAGGCCTCCTGCCAACAGCCAGCACCAACTTGTCAACCATTTGAGTGAGTCACTTGGGAAGTAGATGCTTCTTCTCTTGTCAGACTCTCAGTTGATTGACGGTTTGGCAGGCATGTGACTGCAACCTCATGAGAGAGACCCTGAGCCAGAATCACCCAGTTAAGCCACTCCTGAATCCCTCACCCATAGAAATTGTGTGAGATAATAAATATTTATTGATTTTTAAAGTTTTGGGGTAATTTGTTTTGCAGCAATAAATAACAAATATACAACAATAACATAAAATATAAATAAAAGTAATGTATTAAAAGTAAATTCAGAAGTTCAGAGAATTGAAGGAAACACCAGAAAAGACTCAGGGACAGAGGCTAACTCTGGGGATCTAGAAAGTAGGAAATAATGATTTTCAGAGTTCATCTGTCCAAATGAATTGGTAATGACCATTTTTAGTTCCTCTTACATTCTGCTTGACATTCTATTAGAGATCCCAGGTACAGAGGGTCTAGTCAACTCTTGACCAAGAAAGAATGGAGTATCATGATTGGCATTCCCACTGAGAATGTATGCAACAGGAGAATTGTAGTTCCCCAAAGGAAAACCAAGATGTTATTATTACAAAAGGAGTTATTGATGCTGATTAGGCAAAGGAAGACATGTCAACTACCAATAGCCTGATAGTTCTTGAGATTGCCAGGTGGCTTGGTAACATCAGAGTTGATTCAACCCTGTGTAGAACAGCCATTATCCTGCATAGAATTTTTCCAAACACTATATATTCTCAAAAGTATAATGCCATTAAAAGTGGTAAGAAAAAAAAATAAGAAAGCATTTCTGATTAATTTCAGAGATATTAGGGGTGGTCTTCATCTTGAGTGACTTCCACAATTGCCATTCTATATTAATTAGAATAGGCTCTAACAAGTAACGTAAAGTGTTACAGTAGAGTCTTCTTTCTTGCTCAAATAGGAGTACTGGACAGGTAAATAGGGCACCAGGTGGCTCTCATCATTGTGGCAATTCAAGGATCAAGGCAAATGGATGCTCTGCCATCTTCAACACATGACTTCCAAGATTTTCTTGTGAAATAGTCCCATTTCAGCCAGTCAGTGGGGGGAAAGGTCATGGAAAAGCACAAATGCAATTTTTTTTATGATTCAGTCTTACAGGAATGACCTTCATTGCTGATAACATCCCGTTGGCTAGAACACAGTCACATGACTCCACCTAACTGCAAGGGAAGCTGGGAAATGTAGTCCCCGGCTAGACAGCCGCTTCCTAGTACAACTTTATATTAAGGAAAGAATGGCATGGGTTTTTGGGTGATCTCCTAGCCATTTCTGCCACATACTAATCCCTTGGTCACTTCTTATTTTTTGTCAGCCCAGTATGTATTACATTATTAGTTTCCTTGGAGAGTAATAAGACCCCTGCTCAATACAATGTGCACACAAATGAAATCCAGGGTCTCCTCAAGATATTTATAAATGAACAGTTGGTTTTAGGACATGCCTCTCATACTGGTTAGGGCTTATGGTGTTTCTGATCCCATCATCATTTTAGGAATATCAGAGTGATTTTCAGCTCTATACCATGTGTGACATGGAAGTTTGTCCCCATGGCATCAGTGTTGGAAAAAGTGCCAGATCTGGTTGCCACAGCTTTTCCAGCTAATTACAGATTTTCTTCATTAACTCTCATTCAGCTGCAGGCTGACATGAGGCCTCTGAACCCAGGGTTATTTCAGTTCTTAGAATCTGTGGAGGCATCTTGGCTCAAGATACAGATTGGCTAAAAATACCAAAAAAAGAGAGAAAGGTATAAATAGAGTCTACTTACAGCTAAGTACTGCACATGCTGAGATGTAAAAGAAAGCATTCCAGGCAAAGCATGAGTTTGGGGGCAGGGGATGCCAAGTTATTTAAAATTCATATGACTCTTTATTCAAATAAAGTCACTGGAGGAAGTCCACTATAAAAGTGGAAATCTTGGGTTGAAGTTTGTGCTGCCTGTGTGTGTGTGGACAGTAGCGAGAGGTGGCAGAGTATTTAGGGACCAGATCCCTAGCTGCTGCTTCTCCATGACTGCTCCAATCATTTACCTCATGGAAGAAAAATGTTTAAGTCACCAAACTAGTATCTTAGGGCAAAGTAAGTAGGACCTGCCTTAAAAATAACCAACCAATGGCCATGTTGCATTTGTACCTGCATGTCATGAGATGCTTTTCAGAGTCTTATTAAATAAATATATTGATTGTGGCAAATAGTTTGTCTGATAGAACTTAGAAGAGAATGATTAAAAGTGTAATTATATCTCTGAGAGAAGCTCTTATACTAGAATTGCAAGTGACTTGTTTTCCCACATTAAACTCCTGAATCCAAGTTTCCCTATAGTTGTCATAGTTAAGTTGTGAATGTCTAACTAGCATTTCAAAAGTAATATACAGAATAGACAGACTCTGATTTCCCCACAGAACCTGCTCTACTCTTTGTATTTCTCTTATCAGTTACAACAAAATGATCTGTACATTATCTCAGGCCATCACCTCAAGGGTATCTTTTAGATTTCTCTCTCTGTTTCCCCACCTACTTCCAGTCTACATACGTCCTGTTGACTCTGCCTCAAAAATTCTGATCTGACCACATCATACCATCTTGGCTGCCACCCTCGGTCCCCGGATACCTGCAGTCGCTGTCTATTTGGCCTCCCTACTTCCACTATTACTTCCCTAGAATCCATTTTTCATGTAGCCGCTAGAGTGATGGTTTCTAAAATCCAGATCATGTCCAAATCAGATCATGTCACTTCCCTGCTTGAAAGCTGCCAATGCTACCTGTTGACATTAGAACACAATACAAATTTCTTACTCCTGCTTTTAAGACCTTATTACGTGGTCCTTGTCTAAGTTTTTGATCTCATCTTATATTTCTCTTCCCTTTTTTTGCTATGCTCAATATACATTGACCATTTCAGTTCTCAAAGTCTTCAACTGTGTTTCTGCTTCTGAGTCTTTGTGCTGACTTTTCTGCTGCCCGGGACACCCTCTCCCCAGATCTTACTATGCTTTGTTCCTTTTGATATTTCAGGTCTAGGCTTCTTTAAAAAGGCCTTTTCTGACCACCTCATACTTTATTCCATTACCCTTTTCTCTTTGCTTTATTACACTTAGCACTATCTGAAACTATTGTACTGAATTTCAGTTCTTTATAGTTCATGTCCCATGAGTAAAATGAAGCTTCCTAAGAACAAAAACACTTATCTCTGTTAATCTCAGCTATGGTGTATATCCTCAGCATCTACAAGAGTATGTGCCATATAGTAGGTGGCATATAGTAGGTGTTTACTTTGATAAACTGCTTCTCCAGGATGCAGAGCTCAGTTTGCAGCCTAGAAATGTCCTAAGGGATATAGAGGAGTCCCTAGCAATTGAGAGCAGAACAGGGAGAAACCATCAGACAGACCTCACCAGAGGAAGGACATATTCCTATCAGAAATGGCTATGCAGGTTGATGCATGCTTATATGACCCCCAAAGCCTGAAACAGTTGCCTTTTCATCCTTCACTACTCTTCCTCTTGAGGAATAATAACATCTCCAAAACAAGCTGGGAGTCATTGGGTCCATTATTCTCCTTCATTTCTTTCCATATCTACAATAAATGACATTTAAGGGAAACAATGAAAAACGGTTTACTGTTTTCTACTGATAAGAGCAGAATTATTATAGTCAGACTGTTGTACTACACTACTGTAGTCCAAAGAACTGAAGAAGCAATGCTTCGGAAGGTGATCTGCCTCATAAGATCTCTTGACAGCAGTCTGTCACACTTTGGGACAGCAATGTGTACTTAAAAATAAATGGAAATGGGGAGATACCCCTGACTCTAACATGAATGTCTTCAAGGAGACTGATGATAATTACATTCAGATGAGATATTTTTAACATGTCAGAAAACAGACCATAATATTTCAAGCATTGACCATGATGTTGCAAGCAATATCACATTCATGACATTTCAATCATTTATTCCCACCAGCATCTGTGGGTTGGCTGGGGGTCCACGGACCGATTGTGTGTTCAGTTGGCAGCTCTGCCTTGAGCTAAAGGTCTGGCTTAACTTAGCTCCTCACTCAGGGCTGGGCTCTGGCCTGCTCTAGTGTGTTTCTTCTGGAGTCCGGAGAATTGCCCTGGGGAAGTTTGTCATGGGGATGACAGAAATGCCGAAAATCAAGCAGAGCCTACTGAGACCTAGACTCAGCATTGTTCCACAGTTACTTCTACGCACATTCCATTGGCCAACACAAGCCGCATGGCCAAGTTGCCCCAAATCAAGGGTAGGGAGGGATACGTTCCACCTATGATGAGGTCACAGAAAGGATGTGGGTACAGGGAGGACTGAAGAATTAGAGTCAAAAATTCAATCCAGTACAGTGTATAATCTAATAAATAAGCCCATAGAAAGTCCTGCCTAGTAGTGGAGTATATTCACATATATGTGTAAATGCATACTTTCCATAAAATATATCAACATTTAAGACCATTCTAACAAGGTAACCTGATCTCCCTCAAAACCAGGTTTCAATGGTGAGCAATTTTGTAAGACAAAATTATGATGAATTCCTTGTAATTATTTCTAACCAGGAGTGCCAGTGGCAAGACCTCTTTTTGAAGAGTTGGCGCATGACTTGTTCTCCTGCATAAGCATTTTAATAACTCCCAGCTATTGAGACATTAAATTTTTTTTTGTATTTGGCTTAGGAGACAGGCCTTGGAAACAATATTATTTTTCAAAGTGTTTTTTTGTTTTTCTTCATTCCTGTCATTCAAAGGGAGGCCTCACATATATTGACGAGGCTCAGGATGGGGTGGCAGATAAAAGTCTTTGGAAACCTTTGGCAGGGGCACTTCGGTTTCATTCAAGTGGACTTTCCCTGGTATGTGCTGCTGGTTTGGGGTCTGGAGCTCTGGCTCCCATTCTAGATGATTTGTGGTTTGTTTCCAACTCTCTAAAAAAACTGGGCTGTTATTTCTGTTCACTGTCAAGGTCAGTAGATGAGCCAGGTCTTCTTAGAATCTCAGAGGAACCATCCTATGGATGGTAGTGACGGGGGACTCGATGGCCCTCACGTCTGCCTTTCCCTCACTCCACGTTCCATTCCAGGTGTGCAGGGCAGTCTCCTGTCGAGACTTGTTTCAGGACTGGGTATCAGTCATTCATACACAATGGTGAGTCACTTCTTTAAAGGATATTAACATTTAGGGCTCCTTAAAAAATTATGGGATGGAGAACTTTACCTGCAGCAGTGAGAAGTTACTGAACTCGATATAAACAAAGAAACCTGGGTGGACTGAAAATCTAGAACAGGGAGGGGCAGTAGAAAACCAAACTATATGTATATGTATATGTGGTATGTAATGTAATACACACATGTATTACATATAAATATGTATACAAATCATATAATATATAAAAATTAAGGGAATTTAAAATGCAGTATGTAAAAATACACTTTTTCCGAAAACACATATAAACCCAAAGCTACTTATTAAAAACAGTCATGTTGCATCTGGGATGAAGGGAATGAGGATAGAGAATAGAAATGAAAGAGGGACTTCCCTGGTGGTTCAGTGGTTAAGAATCCGCCTGCCAATGCAGGGGACACGGGTTCGAGCCCTGGTCCGGGAAGATCTCACATGCCACGGAGCAACTAAGCCCGTGTGCCACAACTTCTGAGCCTGCGCTCTAGAGCCCACGAACCACAACTACTGAAGCCCGCGTGCCTAGAGCCCATGCTCCACAACAAGAGAAGCCACCGCAATGAGAAGCCAGCGCACCGCAACAAAGAGTAGCCCCCGCTCGCCGCAACTAGAGAAAGCCCATGCATAGCAACAAAGAGCCAACGCAGCCAAAAAAATATATAAATAAATAAATAAAAATAAACTTTATTAAAAAAAGAGAGAGAATAGAGATGAAAGAGAATAAACAAATCAAATAGTAAAGGATGTGGGACAATGATGATCACATACCAGGAAATGAAGAATATGATCAACTCAGTCACCTGCCACTGAGATCAGAACCAAGCAAGAAAATAAGAAAGGCGGGAAGGAGGCTAGGAAGACAGGAAGGAAAACAGGAGGTTTGCACTCCTGTTATGGCATTTTCAGATGGTGGCCTAGCAGGAAGGAAAGTATTTACCATTTGGGGCTGGTGAACCACAGCATCCAAAGCACCTCACCCAGCACCCACCACATGGTTAAGCGCTCATTGAGTACTTTTGGGATGCATTGAACCTAATTGCCTCAAGGAGGCTGACTTCCCTGAATCCTTGAGTCCACATCCTTTAGGCTGACTTCATTCTCACTGTGAAGAACTGCCAGAACAAATGTTAGAAAGGATCGTAAAGTCCTTTAATCTAACCACATCCAGTAGAGGACACATTCTTTTTTTGTTTGTTGAGGATCCACTCTTCTTGTTTTCTGCTGATGGGTCTCACATTTACTCTGGGGGAGCACCTCACCCCACTCTCATCCTGTATAATTTGGATAAGGCTGAATTTTCCCTACTTGACCTTTTTGGAAGCGAGCCAGCCCCACCATTGGAGTGGGATTTTTTTTTTTTTTGAATCTTTGACTCTAATTCTTCATCCCTCCCTGTACCCACATCCTTTCTGTGACCTCATCATAGGTGGAGTGTATCCCTCCCCACCCTTGATGTGGGGCAGCTTGGCCATGTGACTTGTGTTGGATGTGTGATCCAATTCAGGACAATGTGAACTCAATTCTAGGACATTTGGGGAGAAAACATATTTCAGAAAAATGGTGTGTTTCTATGGGGATTTCTATAGGCTATATAAGGTTTGAGATCCTAGGGCCACCATACATGAAGAAATCTTGCCTGAAAATTAGCCAATGCAGAAAAGAGACAGAGAGATTCAGAAATAAGGAGGGAGGTAAGGAGGGAGGGAGAGAGGGAGAGAGAGAGAGAGAAAAAAGGAGGGGAAGGGAAGGGAGGAGAGGGGAGAGGAGAGGAAAGGAGAGGAGAGAAGGGAAAAGAAAAGGAGAGAGAGAGCTAGGGAGATATCTTGGTTGTTACTTAAGTAGGTTTGAGTTGGACTTTTTTTTTTTTTAATTTTTTTTTAACCACTTCAAACCTTAGGAGTGGTGATTAACACATCCCAGAGTGAGTACAGCTCCTTGGAAATTTCACCCTCCAGTTGAGCTTCCCTGAACTCATAGTGACAAGAACCCCCTCACATTTCCAAACGACCTTGCCCATCTCTGTACAGCTTGACCTATCAGGAAAATTTTATCCAATGTCTGTCTTCCTGAAACTTTCTGGCATTGGTAGCCATTTTATAACTTACAGCTGCATAGAAAAATTTAATGCTTCTTTCAGCTATCATGTACCCACTTTGTCTCTTCTGCAGTGAAATACCTACCCCATTCTCGGGTTAAATCTCCAGTATCCAAACTAAATGCCATCAAGAACTTTTCTCATACAATAAACCAGTCTTACATTCTGTGCCTCAGTTATATTACCGGTGCCAATAATTATTGCTACATGACAAAGCACCCCAAAATTCAGTGTCTTAAAAATCAGTAAGCACATATTGCTGTTTCCATGGCTCTGGGTCCCCTGGCTGATTCTTCTGGTCTTAACTGAGCTCACGGATGCATTTGTGGTCAGCTGTAGATGCAGCAGGCAGCCTGCTGATCTTGAGTGGACTGTCTAATATATATAGTGGTCACTTGTCTACCGACTGGTCTTCAGTGGTCGTGACTAAGGCAGCTGGTTTCTCCTCCACGTGGTCTCTCACTCTCCAGAAGGCTAGCCCAGGCTTGTTCATGAGGAAGGAGTTTTCTGGACGAATAAGACATGCAAGGCCTGGGGAGGCTTGGGCTCAAAGGCCATCACTTTGCCACCTTCTGTTGGTTAGAACAAGTCATGAGGCCAGTCCAGATTCCAGGGGTGGAGAAATAGATTCCACTTGTTAACCGGAGTTGCTTCAAAGTCTCATTGCAAAGGGTAGGGTGGAGCACTGGGGCCAGTTTTATAGTCAGTGTAGCACAGAAACTAAAACCACAAACAAACAAGTCCTTTGGGAGTTGTGTGGGGAAAGAAAAAAACATCCTTCTATCCTCTGTCCTTCTAGGTTCTTCTGGCTGGTTTAAGAATTAAATTTACAGGAGATAGGTTAGCAGGAGAAAATTAATTTCAGTTACACACGTGGCGGTGGGCTGGGGGATTCCATAAGAGTGTGGGGCCCAAGGACAGTTAGGCAATTGAAGCCTATACTCCATCCGAGAGAAGGACAAGGGTGTAGGGGATTTGGATGTAAAAGGGAAGGAAGTTCTTGAGTTATTTGTAGTGAGATGGATGGACCTAGAGTCTGTCATACAGGGTGAAGTAAGTCAGAAAGAGAAAAACAAATACCGTATGCTAACACATATATATGGAATCTAAGAAAAAGAAAAGAGAAAAAGGTCATGAAGAACCTAGGGGCAAGACAGGAATAGACACAGACCTACTAGAGAATGGACTTGAGGATATGGGGAGGGGGAAGGTAAGCTGTGACAAAGTGAGAGAGTGGCATGGACATATATACACTACCAAACGTAAAATAGATAGCTAGTGGGAAGCAGCCACATAGCACAGGGAGATCAGCTCGGTGCTTTGTGACCACCTAGAGGGGTGGGATAGGGAGGGTGGGAGGGAGGGAGACGCAAGAGGGAAGAGATATGGGAACATATGTATATGTATAACTGATTCACTTTGTTATAAAGCAGAAACTAATACACCATTGTAAAGCAATTATACTCCAATAAAGATGTTAAAAAAAAAAAAAAAAAGAAAATCACAAGAAAAAAAAAAAAAGGGAAGGAAGGCGAGTTACAGGAAGATGAAAGAGAAATGTTCGGTAAACAGATGTCTGCTGGGCCATGCAAAGACAATGGGACACAGAGAGGACTTTGACCAAACAGGCCTTACTAAGTTTCCCCCAGTCTACAACACCAAGTTCACATTATATTTTATTTATCTATAGGCTCTTTATCTAAATTCTTTGAGACAGTTAAAGGGAGGAGGTAAAAGCTCTTCCTGAGTCTTTTGTTTCTTAAAAACAATCAGCCCAAACTAATCTTCAAGCCAAAGAGATACATTTTGGGGTAGCAACTTTTGTTCCACTATGGTTTGATTTCATTAAATCTGCATTCCGTTTGTGTCTAATCCCAAGGTCTTAATCAGGATCAAAAATCACTTAAGTAAATTTGGCAAATCATAACTTATATCCTAGCTCTTTCAACAGTAACTAAGAAGAGACATAGAAAGCAGAAAGAACTAACCTCTATTTCAAATTCTCAATTGGTTTAAACATGTTGCATTTTATCAGGATTTGGTTGAGGGAATAGAATGACTTTGGCTCCTGTTAAGATGTATTGAGTAAAGACATTCCATTCACTTTCTGGCAGGAGCAAATTAGCAAAACCAAACCTTGGAGACAGTGTATTTGTAAATATTGAAGACCTGCTCCAGTTTTCAGAAGACTGTCCTCACTGGCTTTACCTTAAGTCTGCACTGGATGATGATTTAATACTGAACAGACAGCTCTCTTATCAGATGTGGTTGGTTCTTCTATAAACACTCATTCATTCATCCATCCATCAAACCAACATTTACAAGGTACATCTTGCACAGAATAATATCGATTAGGCACACGATACAGTAAGTTAATGATTGTGACTTATCATGAGAAGGCAGGGTGGGCTTTAGCCTTTCTTTTTTTCCTTGAAAAATAACCAAATATTAATGGGACCTTTGAGCTGGGAAGAGCCTGCCAGGTCTTTGATGACTGGTTATAAATGTCATGGAAGGGGCTTGCCCAGCATTTGTTGGGGACATGAGCTTTTGTGACGTTCAGTCTTACCTGGTTTAATGTTACTGGGGCTGGAGCATGGAGTTTACCTTCAGTTTTGAAGTCATTCAGCATTTGACTCTAAAACACTTTTGACTTATAGAATAATATTACAGAGCCTGGGTAAGAAGGTTCAAACAATCTTTTCATCGTAAGCAAAGTGGGAGATGGATCTGCAGCTAACTTTGTTGGAATCAGTTCCTGTGGGGTCTGTCAAAGTGAAAACACAGAGTCAGGCACTCTGTAAATTTAAGACTTTTCTAGTGGGCATTGGCTATATATGATTTTTGCCCTTATATCTTAAGTTATAAATAATTCTGCTTATTTAAAAAATCCAGGCTGAAGGGACCTGGTTACATTAGAGATTATGTCCAATTCCTCCTAGTAACCCTAGAGAATTCTCTTAACTGCCCTGAATTTATTTGTCAATAAGTATAATGAGGGTACTAAATAAGTCAATCTTGAATCTTCCTCTTAGATTTACAAGACTATATATTTATGCTGTTTATGGGAACCTCGGAGCCACTCTGCCTTTCTGGGAGGGTGGACATCAGTGGCTTCATTTTACACACGAGAATGCTGAGGTCACAGCCAAGGTGAAATTTGTAAGAGTAGAATCTAATATGGGAACTTGGAACGCTATTAAAAAAGTCTTCCTCAGCTTGCATCCAATTCTTACACAGATTTCAACAGGGTATTGCTCTAGAGAGCTAATGGCTCCCAAAAGATGCTTTGATCATAGCAAGATATTTAGTCAAGTTACCACCATCCCAGGGGGATCGATTCCCATCTGATGGGCCTTCCAGATGCAGGGGCTCTTTCAAATGTGTGTAAGTGAACCAAACAACACTGTTTGGTCTGGCCATTAGTATACTTACCATCACAGAGAAAGGAAGACACACAAAACCACAGTCCATAGACCTTGACCTCCATGGGTCCTGGTTTCCTTATCTGTAAAATGAGAGGGTTAGACTAGATGGTACCCAAGGTCCCTTCCTGTTCTGAAGTTCTGAGATTTCCTTTCCTAATAAGATCAACAATTGAGTTGTAAATAACAAATATATTAGATTTCCTTACCTTTTGGCCCAGTTTGAGTCAAATATTAATAAAGAGTCATTGCATACTCATTTATTTTTCTTCTCCATTCTAATATTTTAATTAAATGTCTACCTATTAAGTGTGTTTTCTGGGGAAGGTACTAAGACCATATAACTTTTTCTAAGCACTCCAATATGGAATGCGGACACACCATGAGCGATAAACCATATTACTCAGGCTTCTTCTCAGGCTTACTAAAGCTAGATTTGGGGTTTTCTAGGAATGAACCAAGGTTCCACTCTCTTAAGGACTTCTTATGGGAAAGGATGGCTATGTTCCTGTGAACTGTGTAGGGAACATTCTCAGTCACCATCAAATCCTGTTTATCAAAACAGTGCATCCATACTCCAGCTGCTGTGAGTGTCCAGTGATAGGTGCTGTCTCTGTCCACCACCCCTTTTCTGAAGGATTGCCCTTGACCAAAAGTGCCAACTTCCCCAGAAGTTTATTTCCTCAACCTGGGACATCCTGCAGCTAGTATCTAACTGATGGCAGTGACCAAAGGCCAGCTCCTTGTCTCCAGGTGAGAGAAACTCTAGTGTAAACCCAGCTCCAGAACTCTCCATGGGATCAGATGGAGGCTAGACTTTAGCTGAGACCACATCCTAGCTCCTTCTTCTGCCTCCTCTGCTTCTCTTGCTCTCTTTCTCCTGAGAGACCTCTCGCAGTGAATCACATACACTCCAGTTCCCTTCTCAAGCTCTGCCTTGAGGAAACGTGGCCTCAGGCCCTACAGCCACATAGCTTTCCCCTGGGGTTCAGGCATTACTTCCTGAGACTGTTTTTCCAAGTTTTCATAAGTCTTCGTAACTATTTACATCTCTACACATTCAGGAGCCTTCATGGAGTAAAGGAAGGCAGTCACCCACTGTCCTGAGAGCGTGAGGGCACCTTGAGAAGTTGTTCTGGACGCACACAGAAATTCCCCTCAGGCCACAGTCTGAGGAAACAGGACTTGGATGCTAAGTGGAAACTCTGAAGACCCCAGAGTGGCAAAGCAAAGGATACCAGAGCCCCTTCTTAAGCCAGCAGGTCTCTGGTTGGCCTTTCACCAGTCCACCATCCAAGAAACTCATAACTAGAGATGCTGTCCAGAGGGGAGGAGTGGCTGCTGGTAGGTCGAGGGGCCACCACGCCAGGGTATCCATAAGGGGAAGGTACCAGGGGCTGGAATCCATTCTCACATCCCCTCAAGACAGTCTATGGCAACAGGGGCTGGAGCAGGAAGGGAAGCAGAATGAGCCTTGGAGGGAGATAGGATTTTGTTCCCAAAAGCACCAGGGAGGGGAGAGGATTCCTGAGAGTGAAGCAAAGGTGAAGGCTGAAGGCTGGCCCTGTCTAGGAAGGGCCTCCTCTCAGTCTGGGGATGGGGGTGGGCAGTGATTGGTGAAGATGCCCCTCAGGAAAGGTAACAGGCAGCTGTTGTGAGGTGATGGCAAAGCTGTCGAGAGGAAAAAAGGAGACCCTGGATTTAAGGGTTATAGGTGCTTAGATGGTGGGCCCCTGAGACATTCTGTGTGACCTGATGAAGGAAGACCAGGCAATATTCTCTCTCCTATGGTGCCTGAGGAGGTCGGAAAGCAAGGACAACCTGGGTTCAAATATCAGCGCGGAGGCTTATTATCTGTGTGGTCTTGGAGAGGTCAGTTCTGACATCTCTGAGCTTGTCTCCTCATCTACAGAAGGAAGAGAATGGTGCCTACCTTCTAGGGTGATGAGGGTCAGCTGCTTTGTCTGTGTAAAGTGGATGCAGGCATCTGTGAGTTAAAAGCGTTTGCACTGCTTAACATCCCTGGATTCTGGTACTGCCCTGGACCAGGCCTTTTTCCTCAGCTCAGAGAAGTTAGGTCTTGGAAACAGATTTTCAATGGAGTAAAATTAACTTTCATTAGTGGGCCAAATAATGGCCAACACAGTCATTTTCTACCAAAGATGTATTTGCTTAAACTGCCTCTGGTTTCACTATATATTTATTTATTTTTTATTCTCTAGCTTACTGCTTTCAATATGTTATTTGTACATATGTCTTCGAACCTTGAAAATGGGTGGAGAACAGAGATGAGACAGAGAGACAGAGGGAGAAACAAGTGCTTCAGCTTCTCAGTGAAGACTCATGAGTTCATTTATGCTAAATAAAGCAATGATGCTGTTTACTGTCTGCAAGGAAACTGTTTACTGCAAGGAAGTGACAGAGACTAGAGTGGGCAGCAGGAAACAGAAGAGAGGAAATGGTTTATAAGCCCCCAGAAAAAATATACAGATAGAAGTTGATGAAAAGTGCTGGGGGAAAAGGATGGCTGATGTGATTCTTTTTCCAAAAGTGAAAGCGTATCATTTGGCTAGGACTCACTTCTCTCTGCTGTTTCACATTCTTAGTGTGATTTTGCTGATTTTGCGAGGGCAACTCTAAATGCTTTAGAATCCTCAAAACCCTACTGTTGGTGAATAACTAAATGACTCCTGTGAATTTGAATTCTGCAAAAGATGAAATCAACAGAAACTCGGAGAAACATGCAAAGGAACTCGGAGAAACATGCAAAGGAAAGAAAACCCCGAGGACTTACTAGAGATTTTACAAGCCAAAGCTAGGCTTCTTTTTTTCTTTTTTTCTTATTCCTTTTGCATGATCACAAGCCAGTCCAGAGCAGGGAGCAAAACCCAGGGTTCACACATATATTTATTTAGTTAGCAAGGCATTCCTGTCTTTATAGCTCCAAGTTCTTAACTTTCTTGTTAGCAAATGTTAACAAGGTTTAAAATGTATAAACGGAGCTGTGGCATGTAAAAAATGTTGGCCTATCCTGGCTCCTTCTTTTTTTATACCCATGTTCAATGAAAACATCCTACTGACAGGCAGAATGTCTGGGCAACTTTATAGATAGTGTTCCCACCTCGGGGCCACAAGGTCACAGATTTGTTCCTGATTCTACTTAGAAAACATTCAACAATGGTAAGTTTGTGTGTGCTTTTATGGGAGGGAGCTATTTTATATGATCCAAGATCTTAAAGATACTCCAAGGAATCTTGCGTATATGCCAGGCTGTGAATTGGGAAGTCTGCTACGGTGCTCACTATGAAATTGGGGAGCTTCGCTGAATCACAGGCAAAGACTGACTGTAATAATTCTCAGACATTGTGTCTACCCAAGGCCAGAAAGCACTTTGTTTTCATGGTGGTAATCAAAGTGCTTGAAAGGCATTTCAACCTGCTGTTCCAGCATCAGTTTGCAGTGGCCATAAAATGAAACAAGGCAGAGGCGCAGAAAAAAAAAAAGGAAAAAGGGAAAAAGAAAAAAGCAGACCCCACTGTAATCACACAGACGTTTTGTAACTACTTTAGACACTGCAGGCCTTTCCTTCTTGGGTCGTGTGTAAATATGGCTTCTGAGAAGTCGTTCTTGGAATCTCCTAAGGCCCCTAAGTAGCGAAGTGAAATAAGCCATCAACGCCATAATGAGCAATGAGCACAGGGGCACTCCTAGCAGAGGGGATTAGGAAATAGCCCCATTGGGTGGTTACCATGATTTTCAGAGGCATGTTGACCAAAGAACAAAGCACTCCAAATCTGATTCCTGGGTTCAATTACTCCTTCAATCTGAGTTGGCCATTATGACTTTCTCTGTCTGATAGCCTTTAGGAGAAGTATTGTTGTGTCAGCTATGAGCCTAGACCTCAGCAAGGTCTTGCATTTCCACTTCTTCTCTTAGACCCTGCCCAGCCATGTAAACAAGCCAGGCTACTCACCTGAAGGATGAGAGGCCCCATGGAAGCTAGGAGCCATCCCAGCCAGGGCCACCCTAGACCAGCCAGCTCCTAGTTCGCCTGGCTGACCAAAGGACCATAAGGAAGTGATCCCAGATTCAGAAGGCAAGGATATAGACTCTACCTCTTGATGCAAAGTGGCAAAGTCACATTGGAAAGGGGCAAGGATACAGGGAGAGGCAGTGACTTGCATTTATTTTGCACAGTCTTCCACATCTACTGCACGGTGCCACTATGCATATTGAAGGACTAAATATATGCAAAGCATTTAAGAGTAGTGTCTGCACAGAATAAATGCTCAATAATGTGAGCTAGTATTACTGTTGCTAAAATAGATGCCATAATGCGTGGATGGCCTACTTAATGCCACTCTGCCCCTTACTCTTAGGAACTGATACTGACAATTCTCACAAACCCATGGTTCACTCTGGCAGCACACACAGGAACTGGAGTGAGAGAAAATGCAATCAAACCACATAATGCGTGTTAATATCCCCCCAACCATCTTTCTTTCTTTAATGGAAGCACCCCATTTGACAAGTCTCCCCACCCTACCCCCCAAAAAATGTATACATTGTCTCTTCTCTTCAGACATTGACCAAAGGTTTCAATGGTAAAGATGACTCATACCTTAAAGAATGGGAAGAATTTCCTTTATTGCTTCTCAATCCATTGTCTCGCTCTCATGAAATTGCTGAATGACACCAGAGAATATAAAACCTGCCAAAGAAATAAGCACTGCATGACATGTGGCAGGGTTTCCAACTCATCAGGAAAAACCTCAGATCAACTTGTTTCTCTGGAGACAGCACACATCCGGGGCTGTCCCCGTACCCCAGGACTCATAAAGCTCCTATCTCCAGGGCACAGGTGAGGCCTTCACATTCTTTGAGAACAACAGCCTGTTCATTTCCTCCATGGCTATAAAGTGGCTTTATTGGACTTCAGTATCTAAAGGAAACAGAGCTCTGGGTCAGAGGGCGCTTTTAGCAAGTCACTGGCCCCATTTAGAGCCCAAACCTCAGGGATGTGGGGTTGGGAGGTGCTCTTGAACTCTTTGAAATGTAAGTCAATTTAAAGTTCAAAGGAAGCTTCCTGGCTTGATCATTGTTGTTAGGGGCGAGATGCATTTATATAGTTAAAAATGCTTAGAAGATTTAGCTGTTATGGCATCAGCTATTACTAAGCAATGTTTCCCTGTGATTTGGCAACACAGACTGTATTGCTCTAGAGGGAAAAGCAATTCAGATATTGAGGGAAACCCTTTGCCAACTACAGTGGGATTCACTATTTGGCAAGCCCAAGGATGGGTTGTCTTCAACATCCTTCCCCATTAAGCACTAACTTCTATACAGATTAGGTGGGGGAGTCTCAATTCGAAGAGAAAAGCATCTGTTTATATGATCGGAGAAGTATATCTTCTGCTCAAAGTATGATTCAACCTACTGATTAAATTCTACATCTGCGTTTCCTAAAGTGTAGTCTGTGGCACACATGTCTTGAGGCAGGCTCCAAAAACAAGTAGCTGTCTGTGCAAATAGGTTGGAGAAACACTGCATACTGTGTTTCACTCTTGTGCATTCACAGTACACTTTGGTCTGTTAAAGATTTAGAGAAGTCAGGCAATATAGAAACATGTTTTATACCAACCCAACATTTCCAGAAGATACATAACCTTTGTTTTCTATTGTAATTATGTGAAATTAAACATCTTGAGAGAGATCAAGTAGACTTTGAGTGATCACCATTACAGTATGAGTAAATCAGATGACCATAACATACTTTGAAGGATGCTGTTTTAGGTATTTCACACAATTCAGCATCTTTGGAAAATGCTAGGCACAACAGTTAGATGACTTTCATAGTTTCAGACAGACTCTTAGTTGTAAGTTGTTTTATAACGTGGGCCTTCTGTTTGAATCGGAAGAAGTCTAAACAATGCATTGGAAATAAGTTTAAGGAAGAAATGTCTGAAACAAATTATTAATAAGATTAAGGTACGTATACCTAGGGTACAGCATTGCTACAGTTGAAGGCAGGTAAATTCTGATACTGGGGCCACCAGTGGTTCTAGAAATATCTATGAAAGGGGATTCTTCCCTATGATCTCCCTTTTTCCTTATTCAACTTGTCTTATTATCTCTCTTGCTGGACCCTTTGCTATTCCAGCCATCTACTTTGTCATTCTGCAGCATGGGCATATGCAGTCGACCTGGACGGATACAAAGTTAGTACTCAAATGCCTTTGCCATTCTTCCTGGTATTCCTTTGCCTTGTACTCTTAAGGTCCTCAAGACAGATTCTGCTTCTTCCTAAAGTTTTCAATTAAACAAACAAACAAATAAGCAGAAAAACCTAAAGGGGATCACACATTTGTCTGGGATGTGGTTGAGGAGATTTCACTCAGGTTTCTTTGCTTTGGGCTGAAATTTGATCATGTCATCTCATTTTGATTATAAGCACTGACTGGGATTTATATGTGTCTTTTTTAAAATAAGGAGAATAGAAAAATTAATAGACAAAAGTTCTTTTTCAAAAACATGGGATCGATGTTCGTGATGGGGGTTTGGCAATAACGGAGCAGTCTTCGGAGGGTCAAAAGTTAGTAAGCAACACTCCCCCACCTTTCTCTTTCACCCGATCCCCTCTCTAGTATATGTTTTCCCTTGGCTTCCCAATACAGTATATAAAGAACAATGTAGCTCTATATGTTGCCCGCTAAAGACTCTGTTGACCTAAATTTTATTTCACCTGACTCTGGCATTTATATTCTAGAACAAAAGTCAGGCTCTGTATCTGGTTACTCTTATATGGTGCTGTCAACACTGAGACCAACTCAACAATGGAAACAATGCCGTTTTTATTTATTTATTTATTTTATACATCTTTATTGGAGTATAATTGCTTCACATTGCTGTGTTAGTTTCTGCTGTACAACAAAGTGAATCAGCCATATGCATACATATATCCCCATATCCCCTCCCTCTTGAGCCTCCCTCCCACCCGCCCTATCCCACCCCTCTAGGTTGTCACAAAGCACCAAGCTGACCTCCCTGTCCTATGCGGCTGCCTCCCACTAGCTAGCTATTTTACATTTGGTAGTGTATATATGTCCATGCCACTCTCTCATTTCGTCCCAGCTTCCCCTCAGCCCCCTGTGTCCTCAAGTACATTCTCTATGTCTGCGTCTTTATTCCTGCCCTGCCACTAGGTTCATCAGTACCATTTTTTTTTTAGATTCCATATATATGCATTAGCATACGGTATTTCTTTTTCTCTTTCTGACTTACTTCATTCTGTATGATGGACTCTAGGTCCCTCCACCTCACTACAAAAAACCCAATTTCGTTTCTTTTTATGGCTGAGTAATATTCCATTGTATATATATGCCACATCTTCTTTATCCATTCATCTGTCGATGGGCATTTAGGTTCCTTCCATGTCCTAGCTATTGTAAATAGTGCTGCAATGAACATATGGTACATGTCTCTTTTTGAATTATGGTTTTCTCAGGGTTTATGCCCGGTAATGGGATTGCTGGGTCATATGGTAGTTCTATTTTTAGTTTTTGAAGGAACCTCCATACTGTCTTCCATAGTGGCTGAATTAATTTACATTCCCACCAACAGTGCAGGAGGGTTCCCTTTTCACCACACTCTCTGCAGCATTTACTGTTTCTAGAATTTTTGATAATGGCCATTCTGACCTGTGGGACGTGATACCTCACTGTAGTGTTGATTTGTATTTCTCTAATAATTAGTGATGTTGAGCATCTTTTCATGTGCCTCTTGGCCATCTGTATGTCTTCTTTGGTGAAATGTCTATTTAGATCTTCTGCCCATTTTTGGATTGGGTTTTTTGTTTTTCTGATATTGAGCTCCATGAGCTGTTTGTATATTTTGGAGATTAATTCTTTGTCCATTGTTTCATTTGCAAATATTTTCTCCCATTCTGAGAGTTGTCTTTTCGTCTTGTTTATGGTTTCCTTTGCTGTGCAAAAGCTTTTAGGTTTAATTAGGTCCCATTTGTTTAGTTATGTTTTTATTTTCATTAATCTAGGTGGGTCAAAAAAGATCTTGCAGTGGTTTATGTCAAAGAGTGTTTTTCCTGTATTTTCCTCTAAGAGTTTTAAAGTGTCTGGTCTTACATTTAGGTCGTTAATCCATTTGGAGTTTATTTTTGTGTATGGTGTTAGGGAGTATTCTAATTTCATTGTTTTACATGTATTTGTCCAGTTTTCTCAGCACCACTTATTGAAGAGGCTGTCTTTTTTCCATTGCATGTTCTTGCCTCCTTTGTCATAAATTAGGTGACCATATGCGTGGGTTTATCTCTGGACATTCTATCCTGTTCCATTGATCTATATTTCTGTTTTTGTGCCAGTACCATACTGTCTTGATTACTGTAGCTTTGTAGTATAGTTTGAAGTTGGGGAGCGTGATTCCTCCAGCTCCATTTTTCTTTCTCAAGATTGCTTTGGCTATTCGGGGTCTTCTGTGTTTCCATACAAATTGTAAAATTTTTTCTTCTAATTCTGTGACAAATGCCATTGCTGGTTTGATAGGGATTGCATTGAATCTGTAGATTGCTTTGGGTAGTATAGTCATTTTCACCATATTGATTCTTCCAATCCAAGAACATGGTATATTTCTCCATCTGTTTATGTCATCTTTGATTTCTTTCATCAGTGTTTTATAGTTTTCTGAGTACAAGTCTTTCGCCTCCTTGGGTAGGTTTATTCCTATGTACTTTATTCTTTTTGTTGTGATGCTAAATGGGATTGTTTCCTTAATTTCTCTTTCTGATTTTTCATTTTTAGTGTATAGAAATGCCAGAGACTTCTGTGCATTAATTTTGTATCCTGCAACCTTACCAAATTCATTGATTAGTTCTAGTAGTTTTCTGGTGGCATTTTTAGGATTTTGTATGTATAGTATCATGTCATCTGCAAACAGTGACAGTTTTACGTCTTCTTTTCCAATTTGAGTTCCTTTCATTTCTTTTTCTTCTCTGATTGCTGTGGCCAAAACTTCCAAAACTATGTTGAATACAAATGGCGAGAGTGGACATGCTTGTCTTGTTCCTGATCTTAGTGGAAATGCTTTCAATGTTTCACCATTGAGTATGATGTTTGCTGTGCGTTTGTCATATATGGCCTTTATTATGTTGAGGTAGGTTCCCTCTATCCCCATTTTCTGGAGAGTTTTTATCATAAACTGCTGTTGAATTTTGTCAAAAGCTTCTTCTGCATCTATTGAGATGATCATATGGTTTTTATTCCTTAATTTAATATGGTTTATCACATTGATTGATTTGCATATATTGAAGAATCCTTGCATTCCTGGGATAAATCCCACTTGATCATGGTGTGTGATCCTTTTAATACATTGTTGGATTCTGTTTGCTAGTATTTTGTTGAGGATTTTTGCATCTATATTCATCAGTGATATTGGTCTATAATTTTCTTATTTTGTGATATCTTTTTCTGGTTTTGGTATCAGGGTGATGGTGGCTTTGTAGAAAGAATTTGGGAGTGTTCCTCCCTCTGCAAAGTTTTGGAAGAGTTTGAGAAGAATTGGTGTTACCTCTTCTCTAAATGTTTGATAGAATTCACTTGTGAAGCCATGTGGTCCTGGACTTCTGTTTGTTGGAAGATTTTTAGTTATGGTTTCAATTTCATTACTTGTGATAGGTCTGTTTATATTCTCTAATTCTTCCTGGTTCAGTCTTGGAAAATTGTAACTTTCCAAGAATTTGTCCATTTCTTCGTGGTTGTGCATTTTATTGGCATATAGTTGTTTGTAGTAGTCTCTTATAATCCTTTGTATTTCTGTGGTGTCAGTTGTGATTTCTCCTTTTTCGTTTCTAATTTTACGGATTTGCAATCTCTCCCTTTTTTTCTTGATGAGTCTGGCTAAGGGTTTATCAATTTTGTTTATCTTCTCAAAGGACTGACTTTTAGTTTTATTAATCTTTGCTATTGTTTTCTTCAATTCTATTTCATTAATTTCTGCTCTGATCTTTATGATTTCTTTCCTTCTACTGACTTTGGGTTTTCTTTGTTCTTCTTTCTCTATTTGCTTTAGGTGTAGGCTTAGATTGTTTATTTGAGATTTTTCTTGTTTCTTGAGGTGAGATTGAATTGCTATAAACTTCACTCTTAGAACTGCTCTGGCTGGGTCCCATAGGTTTTGGGTCGTCGTATTCTCGTTGTCATTTGTTTCTATGTAATTTTTTTATTTCTTCTTTGATTTCTTCAGTGATCTCTTGGTTATTTAGTAGTGCACTGTCTAGCCTCCATGTATTTTTGTTTTTTTCAGTTTTTATCCTATAATTGATTTCCAATCTCTTAGTGTTGTGGCTGGAAAATATGCTTGATATGATTTTAATTTTCTTAAATTTTCCAAGGCTTGATTTGTGACCCAAGATGTGATCTATCCTGGAGAATGTTCCATGCGCACTTGAGAAGAAGTTGTATTCTGCCACTTTTGAGTGGAATGTTCTAGAAATATCAATTAAATCTCTCGGGTCTATTGTGTCATTTAAAGCTTGTGTTTCCTTATGTATTATCTGTCTGCATGAACTGTCCATTGGTGTAAGTGCAGTCTTAAAGTCCCCTACTATTACTGTGTTACTGTTGATTTCCCCTTTCATGGTTGTTAGCATTTGTCTTATGTATTGAGGTGCTCCTATGTTGGGTGCATAAATATTTATAATTGTTATATATTTTTCTGGGATTGATCCCTTGATCATTGTGTAGTCTCCTTCCTTATCTCTTGTAACATTCTTTATTTTAAAGTCTATTTAATCTGATATAAGTATTACTACTCCAGCTTTCTTTTGATTTCCATTTGCATGGAATATCTTTTCCCATCTGCTCACTTTCAGTCGTTTGTGTCCCTAGGTCTGAAGTGGGTCTCTTGGAGACAGCATATATATGGGTGTTGTGTTTTTGTTTTTTGTTTTTGTTTTTGTTTTACAATTATTTATTAACAGGCTACAGCATCCTCTGGGGCTCTATTTAGGGCTACAATAGTGAACAAAAATACTGAGGATATTCTCATTTACAGGTTTGAGGCTTCAGGCCCAGAGAAAAAACTTGGAGTTTGATACCTTAGAGAAAAATCATTGAAGGAAATTTCAAGTCAGTTACTCAGAAACAACACTTAAGATGATATTATCTTTAGTGGAAGAAGCAAAATGATTTTAAGGCAGGATTATATATGGAGAGCATAATACTGAATGAAGGAATTTTAGAAATTTGTGTTAATCTGAATGGGAGAGAAATCATTTGCTAGGTAGAAAATTACAAAAAAATATGAGAGCACTCCCTCTTGCGAGAGCACCAGAATCACAACTGACTGCTGGACCATCATTGACAGGAAGACCCTGGACTTCACCAAGGAGGATACCCCACGTCCAAGGACAGAGGAGAAGCCACAGTGAGATGGTAGGAGGGGCGCAAGCAGAGTAAAATCAAACCCCGTAACTGCTGGGTGGGTGACTCACAGACTGGCGAACACTTATACCACAGAAGTCCACCCACTGGAGTAAAGGTTCTGAGCCCCACGTCAGGCTTCCCAACCTGGGGGTCAGGCAACGGGAGGAGGAATTCCTAGAGAATCAGACTTTGAAGCCTAGTGGGAATTGGATTGCAGGACTTTGATGGGACTGGGGGAAACAGAGACCCCACTCTTGGAGGGCACACACAAAGTAATGTGTGCATCAGGACCCAGGGGAAGGAGCAGTGAGCCTGGGGGAGACTGAACCAGACCTACCTGCTGGTGTTGGGGGGTCTCCTGCGGAGGCGAGTGGTGGCTCTGTTTCACCGTGGGGATAAGGACACTGGCAGCAGAGGTTCTGGGAAGTTCTCCTTGGCGTGAGCCCTCCCAGAGTCTGCCATTAACCCCACCAAAGAGCACGGGTAGGCTCCAGTGTTGGGTTGCCTCAGGCAAAACAGCCAACAGGGAGGGAACCCAGCCCCACCCATCAACAGTCAAGTGGATTAAGGTTTTACTGAGCTCTGACCGCCACAGCAACAGGGAGGGAACCCAGCCCCACCCATCAACAGTCAAGTGGATTAAGGTTTTACTGAGCTCTGACCGCCACAGCAACAGTCAGCTCTACCCACCACCAGAGCCTCCCATCAAGCCTCTTAGATAGCCTCAACCACCAGAGGGCAGACAACAGAAGCAAGAAAAACTATAATCCTGCAGCCTGTGGACCAAAAACCACAGTTACAGAAAGATAGAGAAGATGAAAAGGCAGAGGGCTATGTACCAGATGAAGGAACAAGATAAAACCCCAGAAAAACAACTAAATGAAGTGGAGATAGGCAACCTTCCAGAAAAAGAATTCAGAATAATGATAGTGAAGATGATCCAGGACCTTGGAATAAGAATGGAGGCAAAGATTGAGAAGATGCAAGAAATGATTAACAAAGACCTAGAAGAATTAAAGAACAAA
Source organism: Balaenoptera ricei (assembly GCF_028023285.1). Lineage (NCBI taxonomy): Eukaryota > Metazoa > Chordata > Mammalia > Artiodactyla > Balaenopteridae > Balaenoptera > Balaenoptera ricei. Next base: position 39,539,993 of record NC_082653.1, on the reverse strand, counting down.
CAAACAGAGATGACCAATACAATAACTGAAATGAAAACTACACTAGAAGGAATCAATAGCAGAATAACTGAGGCAGAAGAACGGATAAGTGACCTGGAAGACAGAATGATGGAATTCACTGCTGCGGAACAGACTAAAGAAAAAAGAATGAAAAGAAATGAAGACAGCCTAAGAGACCTCTGGGACAACATTAAACGCAACAACATTCGCATTATAGGGGTCCCAGAAGGAGAAGAGAGAGAGAAAGGACCAGAGAAAATATTTGAAGAGATTATAGTCGAAAACTTCCCTAACATGGGAAAGGAAATAGCCACCCAAGTCCAGGAAGCGCAGAGAGTCCCATACAGGATAAACCCAAGGAGAAACACGCCGAGACACATAGTAATCAAAGTGGCAAAAATTAAAGACAAAGAAAAATTATTGAAAGCAGCAAGGGAAAAACGACAAATAACATACAAGGGAACTCCCATAAGGTTAACAGCTGATTTCTCAGCAGAAACTCTGCAAGCCAGAAGGGAGTGGCATGATATACTTAAAGTGATGAAAGGGAAGAACCTACAACCAAGATTACTCTACCCGGCAAGGATCTCATTTAGATTTGATGGAGAAATCAAAAGCTTTACAGACAAGCAAAAGTTAAGAGAATTCAGCACCACCAAACCAGCTCCACAACAAATGCTAAAGGAACTTCTCTAAGTGGGAAACACAAGAGAAGAAAAGGACCTACAAAAACAAACCCAAAACAATTAAGAAAATGGTCATAGGAACATACATATCGATAATTACCTTAAACGTGAATGGATTAAATGCCCCAACCAAAAGACATAGACTGGCTGAATGGATACAGAAACAAGACCCATATATATGCTGTCTACAAGAGACCCACTTTAGACCTAGGGACACATACAGACTGAAAGTGATGGGATGGAAAAAGATATTCCATGCAAATGGAAATCAAAAGAAAGCTGGAGTAGCTATACTCATATCAGATAAAATAGACTTTAAATTAAAAAATGTTACAAGAGACAAGGAAGGACACTACATAATGATCCAGGGATCAATCCAAGAAGAAGATATAACAATTATAAATATATATGCACCCAACATAGGAGCACCTCAATACATAAGGCAACTGCTAACAGCTATAAAAGAGGAAATCGACAGTAACACAATAATAGTGGGGGACTTTAACACCTCACTTACACCAATGGACAGATCATCCAAAATGAAAATAAATAAGGAAACAGAAGCTTTAAATGACACAATAGACCAGATAGATTTAATTGATATATATCGGACATTCCATCCAAAAACAGCAGATTACACGTTCTTCTCAAGTGCGCACGGAACATTCTCCAAGATAGATCACATCTTGGGTCACAAATCAAGCCTCAGTAAATTTAAGAAAATTGAAATCATATCAAGCATCTTTTCTGACCACAACGCTATGAGATTAGAAATGAATTACAGGGAAAAAAACGTAAAAAGGACAAACACATGGAGGCTAAACAATACGTTACTAAATAACCAAGAGATCACTGAAGAAATCAAAGAGGAAATCAAAAAATACCTAGAGACAAATGACAATGAAAACACGACGACCCAAAACCTATGGGATGCAGCAAAAGCAGTTCTAAGAGGGAAGTTTATAGCTATACAAGCCTACCTAAAGAAACAAGAAAAAGCTCAAGTAAACAATCTAACCTTACACTTAAAGAAACTAGAGAACGAAGAACAAACAAAACCCAAAGTTAGCAGAAGGAAAGAAATCATAAAGATCAGAGCAGAAATAAATGAAATAGAAACAAAGAAAACAATAGCAAAGATCAATAAAACTAAAAGTTGGTTCTTTGAGAAGATAAACAAAATTGATAAGCCATTAGCCAGACTCATCAAGAAAAAGAGGGAGAGGACTCAAATCAATAAAATCAGAAATGAAAAAGGAGAAGTTACAACAGACACTGCAGAAATACAAAGCATCCTAAGAGACTACTACAAGCAACTTTATGCCAATAAAATGGACAACCTGGAAGAAATGGACAAATTCTTAGAAAGGTATAACCTTCCAAGACTGAACCAGGAAGAAATAGAAAATATGAACAGACCAATCACAAGTAATGAAATTGAAACTGTGATTAAAAATCTTCCAACAAACAAAAGTCCAGGACCAGATGGCTTCACAGGTGAATTCTATCAAACATTTAGAGAAGAGCTAACACCCATCCTTCTCAAACTCTTCCAAAAAATTGCAGAGGAAGGAACACTCCCAAACTCATTCTATGAGGCCACCATCACCCTGATACCAAAACCAGACAAAGACACTACAAAAAAAGAAAATTACAGACCAATATCACTGATGAATATAGATGCAAAAATCCTCAACAAAATACTAGCAAACAGAATCCAACAACACATTAAAAGGATCATACACCACGATCAAGTGGGATTTATACCAGGGATGCAAGGATTCTTCAATATACGCAAATCAATCAATGTGATACACCATATTAACAAATTGAAGAATAAAAACCATATGATCATCTCAATAGATGCAGAAAAAGCTTTTGACAAAATTCAACACCCATTTCTGATAAAAACTCTCCAGAAAGTGGGCATAGAGGGAACCTACCTCAACATAATAAAGGCCATATATGACAAACCCACAGCAAACATCATTCTCAATGGTGAAAAACTGAAAGCATTTCCTCTAAGATCAGGAACGAGACAAGGATGTCCACTCTCACCACTATTATTCAACATAGTTTTGGAAGTCCTAGCCACGGCAATCAGAGAAGAAAAAGAAATAAAAGGAATACAAATTGGAAAAGAAGAAGTAAAACTGTCACTGTTTGCGGATGACATGATACTATACATAGAGAATCCTAAAACTGCCACCAGAAAACTGCTAGAGCTAATTAATGAATATGGTAAAGTTGCAGGATACAAAATTAATGCACAGAAATCTCTTGCATTCCTATACACTAATGATGAAAAATCTGAAAGAGAAATTATGGAAACACTCCCATTTACCATTGCAACAAAAAGAATAAAATACCTAGGAATAAACCTACCTAGGGAGACAAAAGACCTGTATGCAGAAAACTATAAGACACTGATGAAAGAAATTAAAGATGATACCAACAGATGGAGAGATATACCATGTTCTTGGATTGGAAGAATCAACATTGTGAAAATGAGTATACTACCCAAAGCAATCTACAGATTCAATGCAATCCCTATCAAATTACCAATGGCATTTTTTACGGAGCTAGAACAAATCATCTTAAAATTTGTATGGAGACACAAAAGACCCCGAATAGGCAAAGCAGTCTTGAGGCAAAAAAATGGTGCTGGAGGAATCAGACTCCCTGACTTCAGACTATACTACAAAGCTACAGTAATCAAGACAATATGGTACTGGCACAAAAACAGAAACATAGATCAATGGAACAAGATAGAAAGCCCAGAGATTAACCCACGCACCTATGGTCAACTAATCTATGACAAAGGAGGCAAAGATATACAATGGAGAAAAGACAGTCTCTTCAATAAGTGGTGCTGGGAAAACTGGACAGCTACATGTAAAAGAATGAAATTAGAATACTCCCTAACACCATACACAAAAATAAACTCAAAATGGATTAGAGACCTAAATATAAGACTGGACACTATAAAACTCTTAGAGGAAAACATAGGAAGAACACTCTTTGACATAAATCACAGCAAGATCTTTTTTGATCCACCTCCTAGAGTAATGGAAATAAAAACAAAAATAAACAAGTGGGACCTAATGAAACTTCAAAGCTTTTGCACAGCAAAGGAAACCATAAACAAGACGAAAAGACAACCCTCAGAATGGGAGAAAATATTTGCAAATGAATCAACGGACAAAGGATTAATCTCCAAAATATATAAACAGCTCATTCAGCTCAATATCAAAGAAACAAACACCCCAATCCAAAAATGGGCAGAAGACCTAAATAGACATTTCTCCAAAGAAGACATACAGATGGCCACGAAGCACATGAAAAGATGCTCAACATCACTAATTATTAGAGAAATGCAAATCAAAACTACAATGAGGTATCACCTCACTCCTGTTAGAATGGGCATCATCAGAAAATCTACAAACAACAAATGCTGGAGAGGGTGTGGTGAAAAGGGAACCCTCTTGCACTGTTGGTGGGAATGTAAATTGATACAACCACTATGGAGAACAATATGGAGGTTCCTTAAAAAACTAAAAATAGAATTACCATATGACCCAGCAATCCCACTACTGGGCATATACCCAGAGAAAACCGTAATTCAAAAAGACACATGCACCCGAATGTTCATTGCAGCACTATTTACAATAGCCAGGTCATGGAAGCAACCTAAATGCCCATCAACAGACGAATGGATAAAGAAGATGTGGTACATATATACAATGGAATATTACTCAGCCATAAAAAGGAACGAAATTGAGTCATTTGTTGAGACGTGGATGGATCTAGAGACTGTCATACAGAGTGAAGTAAGTCAGAAAGAGAAAAACAAATATCGTATATTAATGCATGTATGCGGAACCTAGAAAAATGGTACAGATGAGCCAGTTTGCAGGGCAGAAGTTGAGACACAGATGTAGAGAATGGACATATGGACACCAAGGGGGGAAAACTGCGGTGGGGTGGGGATGGTGGTGTGCTGAATTGGGCGATTGGGATTGACATGTATACACTGATGTGTATAAAACTGATGCCTAATAAGAACCTGCAGTATAAAAAAACAAACAAAACAAAACAAAACAAAACAAAAAAAAAAAAAATATGAGATAATTATGTAAATGTAAGAGCCACATAACATAGTCTCTAGAGATGGTATACTTTGGCCAGTGCAAAGTAAACATAATTTTAAATTAAAATAACCTTTACTATATATTTTTATTGAATAAAGCATCCACAAAGTCCTTTTGTCACAAAAAAACTTTGTATGTTTTTCTGAATATTTAGAGTTTTCCAAAATATTTTGATTATTAGCTACCTCAAAGTATTTGCCAATAACAATTTTTAAAATTCTCAAATTTCAAAATGTTCATATTGGTCTTAACTCTAAAGAGGAGGACATAATTTATCTCCCACTCAAATATTTTTTAACTCTTGTTTCTTCTTAGCTTAGCTGCAAAATCTGCATAGAATTAGCATCAGCATATTTTTATTAGTTTTGATTCACCCAAGTTTTTTTTTTTTTTAATAACAGTTTAAATGGAGTTGACACTCTTCTGACTTTTGTTGATTCTTTCTCTGTCCTCATACTGGCACTAAAGCTGTCAACAAAACTCTGGAGATGGATCACATGTTAATTACTGCATATCACTGGCAGGTATGGCTTGCCAAATTAGTCACCAATCAACTTTATTTTGTGTAAACGTTTTATTGACACACAACATACAAGCAAAAGGTGTACAAACTTAAGTGAACAGCTTGACAGTTTTATACAAATTGAACTCACTATGTTACTACCAGCACTCTAAAACACCCCTCTTTCCCACTTTCATTCACAATTCCTTCATAGGTAACTATGATCCTAAATACTACCACCAAAGATCGGCTTTGCCTATTTCTTTTTTTTTTTTGAATTTTCTTTTATTTATTTTTTTATACAGCAGGTTCTTATTAGTCATCAATTTTATACACATCAGTGTATACATGTCAATCCCAATCGCCCAATTCATCACATCACCATCCCCACCGACCCCCATGGATTCCCCCCCCCTTGGTGTCCATACATTTGTTCTCTAGATCTGTGTCTCAACTTCTGCCCTGCAAACCGGTTCATCTGTACTGTTTTTCTAGGTTCCACATACATGCATTAATATATGTTATTTGTTTTTCTCTTTCTGACTTACTTCACTCTGTATGACAGTCTCTAGATCCACCCACGTCTCAACAAATGACCCAATTTCGTTCCTTTTTATGGATGAGTAATATTCCATTGTATATATGTATCACATCTTCTTTATCCATTCGTCTGTCGATGGGCATTTAGGTTGCTTCCATGACCTGGCTACTGTAAATAGTGCTGCAGTGAACATTGGGATGCATGTGTCTTTTTGAATTATGGTTTTCTCTGGGTATATGCCCAGTAGTGGTATTGCTGGATCATATGGTAATTCTATTTTTAGTTTTTTAAGGAAGCTCCATACTGTTCTCCATAGTGGCTGTATCAATTTACATTCCCACCAACAGTGCAAGAGGGTTCCCTTTTCTCCACACCCTCTCCAGCATTTGTTGTTTGTAGATTTTCTGATGATGCCTGTTCTACCTGGTGTGAGGTGATACCTCATTGTAGTTTTGATTTGCACTTCTCTAATAATTAGTGATGTTGATCAGCTTTTCATGTGCTTCTTGGCCATCTGTATGTCTTCTTTGGAGAAATGTCTATTTAGGTCTTCTGCCCATTTTTGGATTGGGTTGTTTGTTTTTTTAATATCGAGCTGCATGAGCTGTTTATATATATTGGAGATTAATCCTTTGTCCATTGATTCATTTGCAAATATTTTCTCCCATTCTGAGGGTTGTCTTTTCATCTTGTTTATGGTTTCCTTTGCTGTGCAAAAGCTTTGAAGTTTCATTAGGTCCCATTTGTTTATTTTTGTTTTTATTTCCATTACTCTAGGAGGTGGATCAGAAAAGATCTTGCTGTGATTTATATCAAAGTGTGTTCTTCCTATGTTTTCCTCTAAGAGTTTTATAGTGTCCGGTCTTACATTTAGGTCTCTAATCCATCTTGAGTTTATTTTTGTGTATGGTATTAGGGAGTGTTCTAATTTTATTCTTTTACATGTAGCTGTCCAGGTTTCCCAGAACCATTTATTGAAGAGACTGTCTTTTCTCCATTGTATATCCTTGCCTCCTTTGTCATAGATTAGTTGACCATAGGTGCATGGGTTTATCTCTGGGCCTTCTATCCTGTTCCATTGATCTATGTTTCTGTTTTTGTGCCAGTACCATATTGTCTTGATTACTGTAGCTTTGTAGTACAGTCTGAAGTCAGGGAGTCTGATTCCTCCAGCTCCGATTTTTCCCTCAAAACTGTTTTGGCTATTCAGGGTCTTTTGTGTCTCCATACAAATTTTAAGATTTTTTTGTTTTAGTTCAGTAAAAAATGCCATTGGTAATTTAATAGGGATTGCATTGAATCTGTAGATTGCTTTGGGTAGCATAGTGATTTTCACCATATTGATTCTTCCAATCCAAGAACATGGTATATCTCTCCCTCTGTTGGTATTATCTTTAATTTCTTTCATCAGTGTTTTATAGTTTTTTGCATGCAGGTCTTTTGTCTCCCTAGGTAGGTTTATTCCTAGGTATTTTATTCTTTTTGTTGCAATGGTAAATGGGAGTGTTTCCTTAATTTCTCTTTCAGACTTTTCATCATTAGTGTATAGGAATGCAACAGATTTCTGTGCATTAATTTTGTATCCTGCAACTTTATCAAATTATTGATTAGTTCTAGTAGTTTTCTGGTGGCATCTTTAGGATTCTCTATGTATAGTATTATGTCATCTGCAAACAGTGACAGTTTTACTTCTTTTCCAGTCTGGATTCCTTTTATTTCTTTCTCTTCTCTGATTGCTGTGGCTAGGACTTCCAAAACTATGTTGAATAATAGTGGTGAGAGTGGGCAACCTTGTCTTGTTCCTGATCTTAGAGGAAATGCTTTCAGTTGTTCACCATTGAGAATGATGTTTGCTGTGGGTTTGTCATATATGGCCTTTATTATGTTGAGGTAGGTTCCCTCTATGCCCACTTTCTGGAGAGTTTTTTATCATAAATGGGTGTTGAATTTTGTCAAAAGCTTTTTCTGCATCTATAGAGATGAGCATATTGTTTTTATTCTTCAATTTGTTAATATGGTGTATCACATTGATTGATTTGTGTATATTAAAGAATCCTTGCATCCCTGGGATAAATCCCACTTGATCGTGGTGTATGATCTTTTTTTTTTTTTTTTTAATAAGTTCATTTACTTATTTTTGGCTGCGTTGGGTCTTCGTTGCTGTGTGCGGGCTCCTCACTGTGGCGGCCTCTCCTGCCATGGAGCACGGGCTTCAGTAGTTGTGGCACGCAAGCTCAGCCGCCCCACGGCACGTGGGATCCCCCTGGACCAGGGCCCGAACCCATGTCCCCTGCATTGGCAGGCAAACTCCCAGCCACTGCACCACCAGGGAAGCCCTATGATCCTTTTAATGTGTTGTTGGATTCTGTTTGCTAGTATTTTGTTTAGGATGTTTGCATCTATATTCATCAGTGATATTGGTCTGTAATTTTCTTTTTTTGTAGTGTCTTTTTCTGGTTTTAGTATCTGGGTGATGGTGGCCTCATGGAGTGAGTTTGAGAGTGTTCCTTCCTCTGCAAATTTTTGGAAGAGTTTGAGAAGGATGGGTGTTAGCTCTTCTCTAAATGTTTGATAAAATTCACCTGTGAAGCCATCTGGTCCTGGACTTTTGTTTGTTGCAAGATTTTCAATCACAGTTCCAATTTCATTACTTGTGATTGGTCTGTTCATATTTTCTATTTCTTCCTGGTTCAGTCTTGGAAGGTTATACCTTTCTAAGAATTTGTCCATTTCTTCTAGGTTTTTCATTTTATTGGCATACAGTTGCTTGTAGTAGTCTCTTAGGATGCTTTGTATTTCAGCGGTGTCTGTTGTAACTTCTCCTTTTTCATTTCTAATTTTATTGATTTGAGTCCTCTCTCTCTTTTTCTTGATGAGTCTGGCTAATGGTTTATCAATGTTGTTTATCTTCTGAAAGAACCAGCTTTTAGTTTTATTGATCTTTGCTACTGTTTTCTTACTTTCTATTTCATTTATTTCTGCTCTGATCTTTATGATTTCTTTCCTTCTGCTAACTTTAGGTTTTGTTTGTTCTTCTTTCTCTAGTTTCTTTAGGTGTACGGTTAGATTGTTTATTTGAGATTTTTCTTGTTTCTTGAGGTAGGCTTGTATAGCTATAAACTTCCGTGTTAGAACTGCTTTTGCTTCTTCCCATAGATTTTGGATCGTCGTGTTTTCATTGTCATTTGACTCTAGGTATTTTTTGATTTCCTCTTTGATTTCTTCAGTGATCTCTTGGTTATTTAGTAATTTGTTTTTTAGCCTCCATGTGTTTGTGTTTTTTATGTTTTTTTCCCTGTAATTCATTTCTAATCTCGTAACATTGTGGTCAGAAAAGATACTTGATATGATTTCAATTTTCTTAAATTTACTGAGGCTTGATTTGTGACCCAAGATGTGATCTATCCTAGAGAATGTTCCATGTGCACTTGAGAAGAACGTGTAATCTGCTGTTTTTGGATGGAATATCCTATAAATATCAATTAAATCTATCTGGTCTTTGTGTCATTTAAAGCTTCTGTTTCCTTATTTATTTTCTGTTTGGATGATCTGTCTATTGGTGTAAGTGAGGTGTTAAGTTCCCCCACTATTATTGTGTTACTGTTGATTTCCTCTTTTATAGCTGTTTGCAGTTGCCTTATGTGTTGAGGTGTTCGTATGTTGGGTGCATATATAGGTATAATTTTTACATCTTCTTCTTTGTTTGATCCCTTGATCATTATGTAGTGTCCTTCCTTGTCTCTTGTAACATTCTTTATTTTAAAGTCTATTTTATCTGATATGAGTATTGCTACTCCAGCTTTCTTTTGATCTCCATTTGCATGGAATATCTTTTTCCATCCCCTCACTTTCAGTCTGTATGTGTCCCTAGGTCTGAAGTGGGTCTCTTGTAGACAGCATATATATAGGTCTTGTTTTTGTATCCATTCAGCAAGCCTGTGTCTTTTGGTTGGGGCATTTAATCCATTCACGTTTAAGGTAATTATCGGTATGTATGTTCCTATGACCATTTTCTTCATTGTTTTGGGTTTGTTTTTGTAGGTCCTTTTCTTTTCTTGTGTTTCCCACTTAGAGAAGTTCCTTTAGCATTTGTTGTAGAGTGGGTTTGGTGGTGCTGAATTCTCTTAACTTTTGCTTGTCTGTAAAGCTTTTGATTTCTCCATTGAATCTGAATGAGATCCTTGCTGGGTAGAGTAATCTTGATTGTAGGTTCTTCCCTTTCATCACTTTAAGTATATCATGCCACTCCCTTCTGGCTTGTAGAGTTTCTGCTGAGAAATCAGCTGTTAACCTTGTAGGAGTTCCCTTATATGTTATTTGTCATTTTTCCCTTGCTGCATTCAATAATTTTTCGTTGTCTTTAGTTTTTGCCAATTTGATTACTATGTGTCTCGGCATGTTTCTCCCTGGGTTTATCTTCTGTGGGACTCGCTGTGCTTCCTGGACTTGGGTGGCTATTTCCTTTCCCATGTTAGGGAAGTTTTTGACTATAACTTCTTCAAATATTTTCTTGGGTCCTTTCTCTCTCTCTTCTCCTTCTGGGACCCCTCTAATGCGAATGTTGTTGCATTTAATGTTGTCCCAGAGGTCTCTTAGGCTGTCTTCATTGCTTTTCATTCTTTTTTCTTTAGTCTGTTCCACAGCAGTGAATTCCACCGTTCTTTCTTCCAGGTCACTTATCCGTTCTTCTGCCTCAGTTATTCTGCTCTTGATTGCTTCTAGTGTAGTTTTCGTTTCGGTTATTGTATTGTTCATCTCTGTTTGTTTGTTCTTTAATTCTTCTAGGTCTTTGTTAAACATTTCTTGCATCTTCTCAATATTTGCCTCCATTCTTTTTCCAAAGTCCTGGATCATCTTCACTATCATTATTCTGAATTCTTTTTCTGGAAGGTTGCCTATCTCCACTTCATTGAGTTGTTTTACTGGGGTTTTATCTTGTTCCTTCATCTGGTACATAGCCCTCTGCCTTTTCATCTTGTGTATCTTTCTGTGAATGTGGTTTTTGTTCCAACAGGCTGCAGGATTGTAGTTCTTCTTGCTTCTGCTGTCTGCCCTCTGGTAGATGAGGCTATCTAAGAGGCTTGTGCAAGTTTGCTGATAGGAGGGACTGGTGGTAGGTACAGCTGACTGTTGCTTTGGTGGGCAGAGCTCAGTAAAACTTTAATCTGCTTGACTGCTGATTGGTGGGGCTGGGTTCCCTCCCTGTTGGTTGTTTGGCCTGAGGCAACCCAACACTGGAGCCTACCTGGGCTCTTTGCTGGGGCTAATGGCAGACTCTGGGAGGGCTCACGCCAAGGAGTACTTCCCACAACTTCTGCTGCCAGTGTCTTTGTCCACGTGATGAGCCACAGCCACACTCCGCCTCTGCAGGAGACCCTCCAACACTAGCAGGTAGGTCTGGTTCAGTCTCCCCTGGGGTCACTGCTCCTTCCCCTGGGTCCCGATGCACACACTACTGTGTGTGTGCCCTCCAAGAGTGGAGTCTCTTTTTCCTCCAGTCCTGTTGAAGTCCTACAATCAAATCCCACTAGCTTTCAATGTCTGATTCTCTACGAATTCCTCCTCCCATTGCTGGACCCCCAGGTTGGGAAGCCTGACGTGGGGCTCAGAACCTTCACTCCAGTGGCTGGAGTTCTATGGTATAAGTGTTCTCCAGTCTGTGAATCACCCACCCAGCAGTTATGGGATTTGATTTTACTGTGATTGCACCCCTCCTACCATCTCATTGTGACTTCTCCTTTGTCTTTGGATGTGGGGTATCTTTTTTGGTGAGTTCCAGTGTCTTCCTGTCGATGATTTTCCAGCAGCTAGTTGTGATTCTGGTGTTCTCACAAGAGGGAGTGAGAGCATGTCCTCCTACTCCGCCATCTTGGTTCAGGGCTGACTTTGCCTCTGGGTCTTGTTTTTGTATCCATTCAGCCAGTCTGTGGCTTTTGGTTGGGGGCATTTAATGCATTTACATTCAAGGTTATTATCGATGTGTATTTTCCTGTTACCAATTTCTTAATTGTTTTGTGTTTGTTTTTGTGAGTCTTTTTCTTCTCTTGTGTTTCCCGCCTATAGAAGTTTCTTTAGCATTTGTTGTAAAGCTGGTTTGGTGGTGCTGAATTCTCTTAGCTTTTGCTTGTCTGAAAAGCTTTTGATTTCTCCATCAAATCTGAATGAGATCCTTGCTGGGTAGAGTAATCTTGGTTGTTGGTTTTTCTCTTTCAGCACTTTAAGTATATATATCCTGACAATCCCTTCTGGCCTGCAGAGTTTCTGCTAAAAAATCAGCTGATAACCTTATGGGGATTTCTTTGTATGTTATTTTTTGCTTTTCCCTTGCTGCTTTTAATATTTTTTCTTTGAATTTAATTTTTGATAGTTTAATTAATATGTGTCTTGGTATGTTTCTCCTAGGGTTTATCCTGTATGGGAATCTCTGTGTTTCCTGGACTTGGTTGACTATTTCCTTTCCCGTGTTAGGGAGGTTTTCCACTATAATCTCTTCAAATATTTTCTCAGACCCTTTCTTTTTCTCTTCTTCTTCTGGGACCCCTATAATTCAAATGTTGGTGCTTTTAGTGTTGTCCCAGCGTTCTCTGAGATTGTCTTCTATCCTTTTCATTCTTTTTTCTTTATTCTGCTCCTCTGCAGTTATTTCTATCATTCTGTCTTCCAGCTCACTTATTCATTCTTCTGCCTCCGTTTTTCTGTTATTGATTCCTTCTAGTGTATTTTTCATTTCAGTTATTGTGTTGTTCATCTCTGTTTGTTCTTTAGTTCTTCTAGATCATTGTTAAACATTTTTTGCATTTTCTCAATCCATGTCTCCATTCTATTTCCAAGATTCTGGATCATCTTTACTGTCATTATTCTGAATTCTTTTTCAGGTTGATTGCCTATTTCCTCTTCATTTATTGGGTCTTGTAGGTTTTTACCTTGCTCCTTCATCTGTGACATATTTTTTTGCCATCTCATTTTTTTTTTTTTTTTTTGATGGGTGGGATTGTGTTCCTGTCTTACTGGCTGTTTGGTCTGAGGCTTCCAGCACTGGAGTTTGTAGGCTGTTGGGTAGAGCTGGGTCTTGGTGCCGAGATGAGGACCTTCCAGAGACCTCACTTCGATAAATATTCCTTGGAGTCTGCAGTTCTCTGTTAGTCCAGTGGTTCGGACTTGGCGCTCCCACTGCAGGAGCTTTGGTCCAACCCCTGGCTCATGAACCAAGATCCCGTAAGCCATGCAGTGTGGCAAAAAAAAAGAAGAAAAGGAGCAGACCAATAACAAAGAGTAAAAACTAAAATTAGACTAGGAAACTAACAGATATTTTAGAAAGAATATAAATATTAAAATATAGATGAGATAACAACTGGAAGATAAAACAGAACCACAATAGTAAAAAAGCAGAGAGAAAAAAAAAGGCAGAAAAGGCCTTGGCTGTGTGTTTGGGGGGGGGGCTTAGGCAGGGGTGGGGTTTAGGTGGTGGGCGTGGCCTATGCTTAGGACCCACAGGGCTGGAAAAGGCCCTGGGGGTGTGGGGGGTGGGGCTTAGGCTCAACACAACAGAAAGGGCCCAAGCATACCTCTGGTCTCTGAGGGCCGGGGACCTGGCCTGGGAGCCCAGGAAGCCTGCAAACGCCCTCCGTTCCTCTCCTGCTCCTCTGGTCCTGGAGGGCCCCTCCCGCCTACCTCTCCTATTCTCCCCTGGCCTCCCTCCTACATCCCCAGAACCAATGTGGCCTGGAGCGGGCCTCTAAGGGCATAGGACCCAGCCCGAGAGCTGGGTAGGCTTCCTCGGCCCATAGGGCAGGGGAAATGCTAGGTACGCTCCCCACCGATCTGAGCCCCCGAGGGTCCCTCCAGGTGTGGAAACCCCTCCCTCCTCCCAGCCAACCCTCATGGGCTCCTGTCCTGTCTGGCCTCCATTTCTCCTCCCTCCTCAGTACCCCCCACGTCCTATGAGGTCACTTGGGGGTTACTCCCATCTCCTTGGGCATCAAGGTCCCCCACCAGCATTTGGCAGGCACCCTAGTTGTGGGGAGACAGATACTCTGTGTCTTCCAATGCCACCATCTTGACTCTGCCCAATGCTGTATTTTTTTTTTTTTTAAACCCTAAACTCTCTTGTCTCTCTCTCTTTTTTTTTTTTTTTTAAATTTTTATTTATTTATTTATTTTATGGCTGTGTTGGGTCTTCATTTCTGTGCGAGGGCCCTCTCTAGTTGTGGCAAGCGGGGGCCACTCCTCATTGCAGTGCACGGGCTGCTCACCATCGCGGCCTCTCTTGTTGCAGAGCACAGGCTCCAGACGCGCAGGCTCAGTAGTTATGGCTCACGGGCCTAGTTGCTCCGTGGCATGTGGGATCTTCCCAGACCAGGGCACGAACCCGTGTCCCCTGCATTGGCAGGCAGATTCTCAACCACTGCGCCACCAGGGAAGCCCCCAATGCTGTTTTTGAATAGCTGGGATTTCTAACTTTTTTTTTCATTTACAAAAATGTTTAATGGAAATATCCCTCAAATTTAGGACTGGACCGTAACTGGTTTCTCCCCCACACATCAAGACGAATAAGCAAAGAGCCTATCATTAATTGCATACAAATATCTGATTTTCTGTTGGGTTAGTTAAATTGACACATTTAATTGTGCTGTGGAAATTGGCAAGACCTGTATATGAAAAGTTTTCTTTTAAGTGAAAAAGGAAGAGTAGTAGTTGGAGGAGTGGTCACATTCAGACTTCTTGAATTTTGTCTCCAGCAAGTTATGAACTCAGAATCATCTCTGCCGTGTATTGTGGGAAATCTCATAAGTTTCACCAGCAATTTCTTTTTTTTTTTTAAACTTTTTATCTTATATTGGAGTATAGCCGATTAACAATGTTTTGACAGTTTCAGGTGCACAGCAAAGAGACCCAGCCATACATATACATGTATCCATTCTCCCCCTAACTCCTCTCCCATCCAGGCTGCCACATAACATTGAGCAGAGCAATTTCTTTTTTAAAGTGTTCTGCATAAATTGGTTTTTGTTGTTGTTGTGATTTTGTGTTCCTTCACTGCTCCATAAGTCCTTCCAATACATGTAGACTCTGTAGAATGCTTTTTTCCCTTTTAAATAATCCATTCTGAATGGCTCAGTGGTAAACACTTCAATCCAGTGCCATCTCTGGCTCGATGAGAATCGCTTTCAATCCACTGCTGGATCCACTTACTGAGAAGATTAGCTTTAGAACTTGGGATAGAAGAGGGTCTGCATCTGCTCATTTAATTTGAGAGCGTTAAGATAAGGCCCAAGCTGACTCAACTCTTGGTGTGTGTGTGTGTGTGTGTGTGTGTGTGTGTGTGTGTGTGTGAGAGAGAGAGAGAGAGAGTGTTTTAATCTGCTTGATTTGCTTTTTAGCTGAAGCTGTTTAATTATGAAGGGATAAATTTAAAACTCAACTAATCAACTGGTTTAACATAGTTCTCTTGAGGCTAAACTTTAGGTCAGATTGAATTCTGCAGTATGTCCTCTGCCACAGACCTGTGGTCCTCAAAACTTGCTGATAATCACAAAGCGTGCGATTTGCCCGAGGAACTTTTCCAGGAAGTTGGTGTGGGGGTGAAGGAGAACTTTTAAAATTACAGAAAATCAGGACTTCCCTGGCAGTCCAGTTGTTAAGACCCTGCGCTTCCACTGCAGGGGGCATGGGTTCCGTGCCTGGTTGGGGAAGTAAGATCCTGCATGCCACGTGGTGCGGCCAAAAAAATAAATGAAATGAAGTGAAATAAAATCCTTGAGAATAATGTAAAGTAACTGAGTTTCCACCACCAGAATTGATAATTCATTTAGCTACTCAAATGGTTAAGCAAACATTTACTGAGAAGCTGCTATGTGACAGACTCAATTCTAGACAGCAGTAAAAGAAGCAAAATTCCAGCCATCCAGGAGCTGATATACTAGTGGAGGAGGTGGAAGAATATAGACAGCTGATATACTTTATATACATGTATACACACACACACACACACATGACAAAGCAAGTTTAGGAGAGAAGAGCGATGGAGAAAAGGACTGTCCTATGTTAGAAAAAATGTTCAAGAAAACCATATATGATAAGATCACATTTCAGGTGATGATTATTTGCATTTTGTTATAGTCTCTTTTTAAGGTATTTTTAAAACTTAAATGCATTAGTGTAGATATAGTAGAAACATTTTTACATATATACATATATATGTGAAGAATACATAATTTTTGTGTATATATTTTAAAATTTTATCTACATACACTGTATTGCTCATTGTACTGCATCATGCTTTTTTCATTCCACTTTAGGTTTTCTATATCAGTGTGGATCTACATTGCTATATACTTCATTCATATTAACTGATGTATAGTATTCTATAGAATGATTGCATCATAATTCATTTCTCTTTTTCCCCATTGGTGGACCTCTGGGTGTTTTTACTTCTCACTATCACAAGCAGTGCCTTAACAAGCTTCCTTGAGCCTGCCTCCTTGTGTACATGTGGAACATTTTCTCTGGGTATATACGTAGAGGTAGAATTACTAGGTTACAGGGAAGGGGAATTTTTAAAATGCAGACTGCCAAATCCCATCCCAGATGTCCTGAATCACAATATCTGACAGCAGGTCTTGGGCATCTGTATTTTTTAAAAAGCTCTTTGGGAAATTCAGATACAATCTTCCAAGGGACCCATGTTTTGGAACCCGTTACTCTAGCCCACATGAATCCATCTCACACACGGATTAGTAAAAGAATGAGAAATGAATAGGCTCTTCCTGGCAATGAGAATAATCTTTGCGTGTCCCTCCATTAGGCCCCAGGAGAGGCTGCTGTTGGTGTCCTCCCAGATATGCTTTCCTGGCTTGTGTACCCATCGGCCAGCTGCTGGGAGTGTTGGCTTCTGAGGGCTCCCAGCTGCCCATCTCCAAAGAACTGCCCTCAGCAGGAATCATCAGCCTGAAGGTTGTGACCTCTTTGCCCCTCCTCCCTCCAGTAAGCTCAGCTTATGACTGACTGAAACTGGAGTATAAAGAGCTGGTCCACCTGCCTCAATTCTGTGGTTCAGTTCGTGCTGCAGTGCTCCCCGGGGAATCAGGCTGAGGCTGGACTAAATCTCAGCCCAATCCCCCCGCCTTCCTGCTTCCCTCACTTCCCTTCTCCTAGGAGTCTGGCATCAAAATATCAACTGCACCTGATGCCCTGCTCTAAGCCATGCCTCTAGGGAACTTAAACCAAGTCCACTCTTTGCTCATTTTCTCACTATTTTATCTTTTTCTCTACTTTCTGTTCTGTTACTTCTGTTTGCCCTTTTTCTTTTCTGCTGCTCATTACCTTGTACTTACCTGTTGCACTTCATCTTTGAAGAAAACGTAGAAAATAAAGCAGCAATTTCTGTTTTCACTTTTAATAAATGCACCAAGTTAGCTCATTCTGGGGATCAGACCTGCAGACATATCACCCTCGAGTTCCACCCTGCTATCTGACCACCTGGTGGACCGATGAAAGCCTGAGCCCTTGGTTCCATTAAGGGTAATATTGACCCCTTTCCCCAGCTCCTTGCGGCTTCCCCTGAACCCTCTGAATTGCAAGTTTGTCCTACATTCTCAGAATGTGTCGACATGGTAAACAGTC
Source organism: Balaenoptera ricei (assembly GCF_028023285.1). Classification (NCBI taxonomy): domain Eukaryota; kingdom Metazoa; phylum Chordata; class Mammalia; order Artiodactyla; family Balaenopteridae; genus Balaenoptera; species Balaenoptera ricei. The sequence continues at coordinate 39,522,491 of NC_082653.1, read as the reverse complement.
ATGCTGCCAGCAACCCTTTCCTACTAAACAAATGCACTGCCCACCAGAAACGAGGAAATGTTGCTGCCCCTCAGGTTCCCCGGAAGCACTTCCTCAGTGGGATTGAATCCGCCCCAATTGGGCTTGGGGCCCTGTGGCAAAGCCCACCCCACACCCTCACCTCCTGTGCAAGCGTAACCTCCTGTTACATCCTCAGGCCGGTGAGTTTGCTGTCACAGGATGTTTAGAAACACATGGCTGACTTGCCCTTATTTTATAACAATAAAATAAGACATGTAGGCTTTGGAGCTCTACATCAAGCATTCATCTATGCTTTGAAGTCACAGCCAGGAAAATCCTCAGGCCCTTTCAAACCAGCCGTGTTTCAAAGGGAGTGGCAGAAGGACTTGAAAGATGAGCCTCTTCCTCTCCAGCAGGCTATGCTGTGGGGCACACTCACAACCGAGATCTTCCCCACACAGTAAAAGCTGGTAATGTTCAAGGACATGGACCGTGGAGAGAGAAGCCGAGACCTCCTGTGAGACCAAAGGTTTGGTTCCACCCTGGAGAGCTTTGCGTCCAATAGGAAATGTGACTTCTGGGCCTCAAGCTGTTAAAGAGAGAATTATCTGGTCTGCCTGGCAACTCAGAACTAATCCTCCCGTGGCTGCATCCCCACAGTTGCAGCCTGGGCAACCATCCCAAATTGACAGGCACAGATGTGCTTTCACAGGTAGAAAGGGATTATCTCAGTTCCACTGCCTTTGTTCATATCTTTACTCAAAATTTTCCATCATGCAGGGTTTGACAGAGAGGAAGTTTGTTACAATCCTGCCTCTAAATTCTTGCCTCTAGTTGGGGGAGGATTCATCTCAAACCCCCATTGTCTTTCCCACTACCATTAACTCCTGGGGCTCCGTGCAGGACAAAAATTTTGCAAAAATGGTTCATCTTCCACTAGAATCCAATTTGTGGTTACAAGTGCAGATCTTCTGAACCTCTGATCTTCTGGAATCTGGATTCTTAACTACTGAGCCAATTGAAAAAAAGTTTATTTTTACTGGCCTAATTTTACCTCCCTTAATTTACTATTTACTTTCATGGTCCTTCAGGATTTGCTGAAAAATTCTGCATAATCAGATTCTTAGTTATAAGCCTTCTGGTCAAATTTGCTTTATAGCCACAAAACTGAATATAACATATTTGGAATGTGTCTTCTTTGCTCTGTTAAACCTTGAAATGGAAACATATTAGTACCTCTAAGAGAAGGTTTGGTGTCAAATTCTGGTTTTACTAAAGCATGACATTCTTGGGTAAATTAGCCACAAGTTTCCCATCAGCCTAAGTCCTCACCTTCCCACACAGGTGACCCTCCAGGCCCCTGGTGTCCTGTTCTTTCCCCACCCACCACCAATGCTCCCTCTCAAGAAGCAGTAGCCATCAGTCCTTCCCAACTTCTAGTGGACTTAAGTCATTGCATGATCTCACCCAGAGGCAATAGCTTTTGAAACCCACTGCTTACTGGGGAATGAAGGACATTGCTGGGGATTTCTGTTAGGCATCAAGAAAAAAAACAGAATACTTGTGAGAGTGGAGTGTTGCAAGAGCCTTTCTGAGCCCCTGATTTATATCCAGGATTTGCCTGGATGTAAATCAGACTGACTCTGAAAATAGAACTAAATGAGAAATCGCCAAAACAGGTAAGAATTAGAAGCACCAACACACCCTTGTCCTGTCGTTACTCATGTAGTTCACTTCCGAACGTTAATAATGAGATGTATCATTATCTCACATCATGGAAAATGATCATTTTTTCAAACAACAATAAAAACAAAACAATAATAATAATGTGATCATACAATTGAATATCTTCTTGGCTTTCCAAGCACTTTTGATATTAATCTTCATGCCAACACTTTGTGCTACAGACATACATTATTTAAGGTTTTCACCTTTTATATCTTAACATTGATGTTCAGAAACTCAGGGTAGCATGTTTCGAGGAGCACAGCTGACAGACCCCTCCGTTCCCCAGAATCATAGTTCAGGGCCCTCTCTGCTTTATCAGGCTGATTCTATTTAAACTAATCATTTACATCAAATTTTATTTGGAAGAGGATTATAAAATGTTCCCCTTCCTAAGAAACCTGTAATATACCAGAAAAAGGATTGATAGTAAGAAAAGCAGAATCTATAACTCTCTTATGACTTGACTTATTTCTTTTCCTACTAAATTTGCTCAGGGCCACCTGCCTAGCATGGCCGTGGGGGCCAGTCTTCAGCCATATACTCCTTCCCACGGCCACTCCTCAAACTGACAAATGAGGGCAGAATGGACAAGAACAAATTATCTGATTTCTTGTAGTCCATTATCAGGATTCTGGAGAGAGACTGGAAGGTTTATATAAATTTATACTAATTTTAGAGATGGTAGGTTCATCCAATATAATTTCATTTGTCTGAGTTCCTGATTCTCTCCCACGACTATCTCTGTCTTAAGATGCAGACAAGTCCAGATATGGGGAAAGCTGCATTAACCAGTCAGTGCCTGTGGGGGTGAACCTGAATTTTTCCCATCAGGTCTAGTTCTGCTTCTTAGGAACATAACTACTGTCAAGGTCAGATCGCCACACCAGTAACGATGCCATGTGTGCTGCTCTCATAGCTTGAATCCTGCCATGGCTCTAATGTGTTCTGAAGTATAGACCAGAGTCAGTTGAAGAAGATGGAAAACATGTTTTTTTATTCAAACAACATGGAATATGGAATGTAAACAGCTTTGAGTCAACATTAGCCCAGGTTAGGTAAAATCAGGTGAATGAGCAAGGCAATTCTCCAACCCCCTCCCCCTGTAATTTTTCATCATTAAAGTCACATCTTCAGTGCTGAGAGATTGTTTTCCCCTGCTCTTCTGAGTCCAAACCCTCAGTCTTCTTGTCACACTTGAACTCTGCTCTTAAAAACTTTTGATGCTTGTACCTGTCCACACACAGGAATAGATAAGTGTAAGTCATTTATAAATATATAAGTGAATACAGTGGCTTATTGGACACTGTAATACAAGCTCTTCTTTCTAGCAGACTATTTCAGTAGTTTAGATAGTTGAGCTCCAACTCATCATCCTGATAAAATCCTCAAATATTTCTTTAGATTCTTCCAGAGCCCTAATTCTCTCTGTCTCTTTGTTTTTTTTTTTTGTTTGTTTTTTTTTTTGACCATGCCCTGAACAAGTAGAGTTTGCCTCTCCTGGGTCTGTGTGCCTTTGCATTCCCCAAAAATCATTTTATAATTTTCCTTTTCTTCTGTGAAATTTTTACAAGGAAAGTGGTATTTCTTTGTTCTTGAAATGCTGACCAGTGGCGAAATAAGCTGTATTTTTTTTTTTTAAATGTGGATACCGTGTGAGAAGCCAGGGACAAACTAAAGGAACAAGGCAAATATTTTAGCTATTAAGTGGGCACTGGCTCCAGAGAAGCAAGCTGGGCAGCTGGCACAGCATGGCATATACCAGGGCAAAGGGTTTGAAAATGAGATTATTTGACTAAAGAAGCAGTAGGGGAAACACTTGCCAAAAAGGAATTTCAGAAGCTCTGCTTGAACATGAGTTTGAGGAAGTGAAAATACTTGAGATGAGATTTCTGTTACCATAGCTGACACTGAGCTGGCTAGCTCCCTGCTGGCAGATGGTGCCAGGGTGTTTCTATGGAAGAGGTACACTGGGAAAGCTGTGAACCGTTCACAAAGCTCCATTGTTGCCAAAAAGAAGATGGCAAGTATGAAAGCAGGAAGTAGGAGTTCCTCTTAGATCAAGAGGATGCTTAGACCAAGCCACTCCTAGTAAAATTGTGTGGTCACACTGATGACTTCGGGGGAGATTTAGTTATCTGTTGCTGCATAACAAATTACCCCCAAATTAGCATCCTAAAAATATGTATTATCTCACAGTTTCTATGGGTCAGAAATCCAGATGCAACTTAGCTGGGTGCCTCTGGCTCGGAGTCCATCACAGGCTGCAGTGAAGGTGCTCTCTGAGGCTGCCTTCAACACCAGACTCAACTTGGGGAGAATCTGCCTCTGGGATCACTCACATAGCTTTTGGCAGGGCAGAGGTCCTTGCTAGCTGTTGCTGGAGCTATCAGCTCCTTGACACATCGCCTTTTCCATCGCATCACTCACAAAATGACAGCCTGCTTCTCGAAGAACAAGGGCTTCAAGACGGAAAGAGGGAGAGAGAGAGAAGGAGGGAGAGAGAGAGAGAAGGAGAGAGAGAGAGAGAGAAAGGGACATGAGGGGGCAGAAGCCACAGCCCTTTTGTAACCTCATTTTGGAACTGACATACCATCACTCTACTGTATTCTGTTCATTAGAAGTCAAGGAGTCCAGCCCACACACAAGGGGAGTGGACTACACGAGAGTATGCATACCGGGAGGCAAGAATCATTGGCGGCTATCTTAAAGGTTGCCTGCCACAGTTAGTGACCATATTTTTCACTTATGGATGCCAAGATTTTTTACCTCTCTTCAATACTATGAAGATTATTGACATGATGTGAAATACTTGTTTTGAAAAGAAACTCTGGATGACCATGTGGATCATAGTCTTCACTCAATACATCGTCTTGTGTTAGTGATAATGAGCTGGCTAGTGTGGAGGTGATGGAAGGTTATGGTACTATTTAGAGAGCTGTGTCAACTAGAATCCTTAGCTCTCATGGGAGACTGGGTACAAGTTTCTCATTGTATTCATCTGCAGAATGGGCTTGGCTATGAGACATTCCTTTGGTAAACTTTGCCTAAATGAGAAGAGTCAGGATAAAGTGGAGTCACCTCTAGAAAGAGCTATATTACTTATGTCACACCGATGCTACAGGCTCTTCACACTGTAGTGAAAGATTTACTATCTATGTGGGTGTTCTGTATTGACTCTCAATACAAACAAATAGTTTAATGAGTCATTTTATAATCATGGTTAATAGGGACTTATTTTGGAAAAATGTCAAGAGCTTAGATCAAAAGGCATATTGTTTTCCTAACATATTGGCTTCCTGACAACATTTTACCAGATGATTAATTCCAAAAAGGGCTTTGACCTTGTTGAATTTGGATTAAAGAGCGTCATAGAACGTTAGGGTTCATAAGGACCTTTGTGATCAGTTGCCTTAACTCCTTTGTTTTATGGATAAGGAGACAGACCAGAGCTGAAAATAAACCAAAACTGCTAATTCACTGCTTGACCTATGCTAGACTGCCGCCTCCACCAGTGGTACAGGAACTCGGAAGGCAGAGAGGGAAAAAACGGCCTTACTTTCTTTGTCATAATATGAAAAAGAAATCAGTAGAGGTTGGAAAACCTTTTTCAAATAATACTTTTAAGCTAACTCCTGTATTTCCAGGAACTAGCCCAACACAAGAGGTGTTTAGTAAACAGGTGCTGATCTTAATGGCCCCTAACTACAGGTGAATCAGACACAGCAGGTGCTAAGTAAATAGAGGATGATCATGTAATGTCATCCAGACATGGGTGAATTTCATATTCAGTTATTTTGTCATCCCTATTTGTAAACGCATTGCAGGGACTAGTTGACTTCGTAGTCCCTATTTGGTGGTCTCATTAGTGGGATGGCAGTTTTGGGGGTGATTAGGATGTAAAAGTTGGAGGCAATATTCAAGGGATGTATGGAGAAATTGAATTAGAAGCAAAGAGGCCTGAATTCTGGATTCAGTTCTGTTTCAGAAGTCCAGTGTGGGAATTAAAAAGAAAACCAGGTTCTAGCTCTGTACCTTTCATAAGTAATGATTTAATCTTGGGCAAATTACTAACTTTAGGTCATTTTTTAAAAAATCTGTAAAATTAGAGAATTGTATTATATGGGGTTGGCCAAAAAGTTCGTCCATAATATGTTATGGAAAAACCCGGACAAACATTTTGGCCAACCCCATATTAATGATTCTCAATCAGCATTGGTAGCATACCATTTTGGAGGGAGGGTGTATATCAGAATTTCTGAGATAGGTTAGAAAAAACATGTAGGTATAAAGAAAAAAATTCCTGAATTCCACTAGTAGTCAGAAGAATCAACCTTCCTAAAGGGAGGTGGTGCATCCTGGCAGAATTTCCAGGTCAAAAAATGGAACACCATGCGTATTTATTAAAGGGGGCTCAAGTGGGACTACACTGGGGAACTTTGGCTAGATGATCTCCATTCCTTACAGTCCTGAAGTTCAGAGAGTCGGGGAATAGAGAGGGACAAAGTGATTCAAGGAAGCAATGTTAGAACAGAGAAAGTACTGAGAAAGGAAAGAGCTGGCCCCCAGCTAAGAGAGTGGCTGAAATGGTGTCAAGATTGGGCACTGGCAGGCAGAAACAAAGTCTTCAAACAAAGAACACTGAGACTGGAGGCTTCCATCTACCCGAGTTGAAAGAAAAACAAGATCCCAGCTCTGACTACCTTCTGTGGCAGATCTCCTCTCGTCTGCCGATGTATTCCCAAGACTAAATGTCACTCATTAAGTTCCAAAGTTCATAGCCCAAAGGAGCTTAGTCTTAAGTAAATGATCCAAGAATGTATTGGTCTCCAATGTAAAGCCAAACTGAATTGTTATTGGCCTAAATGTTGAATGGCAAAAAAAATCACTGTAGTTATTAAATCTGTTATTTCAATTAATGATATTAGTACACCATGCCTTTTGAAGTGGGGCAAATTGAACATTTTTAAATGCCTTCCATTTTATTTGGATTGATGCCACTCTTATAAACCCACTAACATTTTACAAAAGCCTAAAATAATTTTATTTATATATTGATTTATTTATAGTTCATCTATTCTGTTCTAACATCTAAATTCTAGGTAAATCTCTGCAGCACTTTGGAACTTTGGCTTAAGAATAACAGGAGACTTGAACTAATTGTCCTGCCATTAAAATGCATGGAGATACTCATCTATGAGGAGAAGGTGAGTTTAAAGCAATTACTTTTTCTACATAGAGCTTAACTAAGAGGACAAAGAGGAAGACAAAGTTTGATAAAGGAATAAGCTGTTTATGATAGAAAAGGAAGGAGCAGAGTATGGAAGGGAAAACTGGCCTTGAAGTGAGAGATCTTGGATTCCAAGATGTTTTTTGTGAAACCTATGGCCAAGTCATTCACTTGATGTAGGCCACATCCCTAAGGTTATCAGGCTGTTAATTAGATTATTCCTTAGAGTTTTCTGCAGGTTTACAATATTTTTAGAAATTAAAGCAAATAAATGTAATGTATATTCATCTTAAAAAGTTGTAAAATATAAGAAAAGTACAAAGAGAAAAGAAAATAAAAATATCATTAATACAGCTATTCAGACAACCCATGTAAAAATCGGAGATACAGTCTTCTACCTTCTAGTCTTTGGCTCTCTGTGTACTTGAGTGTGTGTGTGCGAAACTTCCTAGAAGCAAAATTAGGAGGAAGCAGTTTTGTAGTATAACTTGTTCGACTAAATACACATCATGGATAATTTTCATGTTTATACATTATTAGAAAACTTTATTTAACTTTTTATTAAATATGAGTTTATGAGCCTATATTTATGAGTTTATAAATGTGAGTTTATTGTTATTGTATATATATATATATATATATATATATATATATATATATATATATATATTCATTCTCCTCAGGTTGTTTCTCATTCTCCACAAAATTAATAACACTCCAGTGACTGTCTTTGCAACTAAATTTCTGTGCAATATCCAACAGTAAGCAGGAGAAATGGGGAGAAGATGTGTGGGGATGTGGGTACGTATGTCATGTACATATGCATTTTTTCACAATTGAATCTTTAAGAGTTGGGAATCACATCTTACTGGATTCAGAGTACAGTTGGGCCAATTACTGCAGGAACAGTTAGTAATAGGAACAATTTGATTAGGTTTAGGTAGTAGAATTAGGAGGGCTTTCCCTGAATAGAGCCATGCTCCCGGGCTGGGGTGGAAAGACCACATTCCTCTGGAGAAAAAAAGGACATTATGGAACAGGAGGAAAGATCCAGAAACCTCCTGTTGTAAGAGCCCTATAGCTCTAAAGACCTTACAACTCACTCTGGTAAAGGAATTAGGAAAGAATGTATGAGTTAGGAGCTCTTCAGGCAGGTTAGAGAGTCGGAGAAAACTCCAAAAATAATGACTGCATTTCCAGTTGTACCAAGAAACAAGATGTCATCATCTCTCTGGCTTTATCTGCTGTCACTCCTTGCCCTGAATTTTATGGTCTGGTTTAAATTACCTACTTATAATTATCTCCCTCCCCAGTCCCATGCCATGCCTTTCTCATTTTGCCTGGCCTGCTCCTTTTCCTTTATTCTTCTGGAGTCAATTCTATATAACCTTTAACAATTAACTCAAGCTCCAGTTTTTAAGGAAGCCATGTGTAACTTCCCTTACTAAAGTATGTTACACCCTTCTGGACTCCCATAACACCCTGTGCCTGCTTCTGTTAATCTACTTACCATATGATAATGACATTTAGTCTTCGCACATCTTTCTCTTTGAATTGAACTTCTTGAAGGAGGGATTTAGCCTAAGTAATCTTTGTAATTCTAATATCTAGGATAATATTTAGAATACTCATTTGTTTAATGGAAAGACTGCTTCCACAATAAAGCTGGACAATTGAGGAGTAGATAAGAACAAAATTGTGTGATAACTGAGGCAATTTCAGTTATTCAGATAAATCAACTACCATAACAGTAGATGAGGGAGGATTGCCAGGTTAGGTGTATTTGATGGTTGTTTGCTTCTGTTTTTTTACATTCCATAGAGTAAGTTTCCTTGATTAGTTAAATTGACACTGCATTAATTGAATACCAAGAATAATGTGTAGCTGATCTAGCTGGCCCAGGACCCTGGAGAATGCAATTCAGTGCTAAAATGAGGCTTCATGTCATGGCTGAAGTACAAGTCCAGTATGGAAAGATCACATTTCCAAAAAGGAGCAATTTTTGAATCCCCTGAAGCAGAACTCAAGATGTTCTATTTCATTTCTCCCTGTACTGTTGATGATTTTTAATGGTCAGTGAGTCCTTCAGTTATTTTCTCATTTGAAAAATGAGTTGATATCTACCAAAATGAATGAAGGAAATAAAGAGAGCCAAGTAGGTGTCCAGAGAGATAAGATTAATGGACAGGTTGCCATTGGTAGTTTTCCTGAATGACATTTCAAATAGAATTTGAGTGTCAGTAGTCAGAGTCTTATGAAAATTGCTATGAGAATTACTATGCAGTAGTTATGAGCTCAATAATATAATAAAATTGGTAATTCCTATAGATTATACTCTCTTACTGCATGTGAATTAATTATTTTACAGAAATGAGGAAAATATCTATGGCCATGGTGACAGTTGCACTGCATTGGCTGGGAAATGTCCAAGGAAATCTAACTCTTGAAAATTTGAACCATTAGATACTTCAATTTAGACAGCTGCGGCCCCATGTGACTTATGGACCTGCCTTCTACACATTGTGTTTTAATTACTATTATTAAGCTCTTGGCTATCATCAATTTTTGAATATTTTAAATTATATAAACAGTAAGAAGAGATACATCAAATAAAAGATATAAAAATCTCTAGAAAAGTCCAAATATGCAACAATTTTTACTATTTTACCAACACACTTTACTAATAAAAATAAAGCACTTAAGTGCATGAACATGATCTAAATACCATATCATTATAAATTACTTCCTGTGTTCGCAGGCTTAAAGATTATTCAAGATCCTGCTAAGAAATTAAAGCCACATGGCATTCTGAACATGCAGATGTTTGGAGTATGTTCACCAAAGCATGCAAAAATATTGCCAAACCAAACCAATTTTTACTTAAACTATTTCTCTACATACATCTGAGATATCCCTTCTATTAATTTTTGCCTAAGGAGAGAAAAGTCACCTTTTATGTGTTGTACTGTGCTGTTTTTTTAATGTTCCCAGACAAAACCTCACCTGTTTAACAAATCCTGGAGAAGAGGTACTCCCCTTTTGTTTCGTGGAACTTTTTGGTAGTTATCATGCCAGAACTCCAAAGGCAGAGATGTTGGATCCTACTGACATTTTTCTTTTCAGCCCATCCCCTCCAGGGCATGGCTGTCCAAAGATGTCCCTGCCAGGCCACACTGCCAGGTTTGCTCTGTGGCCTCACAGCTGAGCTTTTACCTTCGGCCCTGAGATTGGAATGTTCTCTCCTCCTCATTGTCCATTTTGCACAGTCTCTATGGAGTCACTGCTCTTATGTGGCAATATGGAACTCCAGAAAAGTGCTTCTTGGTTTTTCTTGCAGCACTGATTTCCGCCTAACCCTCTGTTCTTGAAGTCTGGTGTCTGCAATGCTCTCAAGTCTGCCATAGTGTTTTGCAAAGTCTGAGAAGATCATTGCTGTATCTCTTTGCCTGGATTCAACAAAGCTCTTATGTATAATATGACAAGGCATATAACCCTTGATTACCTCAAGGAGTGGACCCAGCTCTTTCTCAAAAGGTTGCTTCTATAAAATAGACAGAAAATACTATACTCAAAATTACAGATAATCCATATGATTGGAGGATACTGCAGTTAAGTTGGTGGTAAGAATAGTTGAAGGCTAATGAAGAACTCAAGATGAAATAACGTGTTCACGTCTTTTGGCTCTTAAGAAGAGTTAGTCTATCCTAGAAGAAGACATAGGGAATTCCTTGACATTGGCCTTCGCAATAATTTTTTAGATTTGACAGCAAAAGCAAAGGCAACAAAAACAAACAAACATGTGGGACTACATCAAACTAAAAACTTCTGCTCAAAAAAAGAAACCATAAACAAAATGAAAAGGCAATCTATGGAATGCGAGAAAATATTTGCAAACCATATATCTATTAAGGGGTTAATCTGATGAAATATACAAGGAACTCATACAACTCAATAACAAAAAACCCAAAAAACCCTTGGAGCTTCTAGTGAGGATTAATATAGAAATTTAATTTTAAATTTTATAGCAGTCTTCAGAAACTAAAGTTAATAATCATAGTCAACATATATCAATCTTTGCAATTATTCTTTCGTTTCTTTTCATATTCCCTGAGGATGTTTCAAACATTAAGCTCCATTTAACTATGGAGATTTACCACCTTTGTTCTATGTGACTGAGTCACTAAACACTAACTTGGAATAAAGTTTATTTTTTTCTTTTGTTACCTAACAGAGCTCAGGTAACAAAAGAAACTTTAAATCTCAGCATTTTCAATATTAATACCAAGCCCCACGTGACTACAGTGGGGCCCATTGTGATCCCAAACTGGAAAGGTTTTGGAGCTCATCTAACCCCCTTCTTTCATTTTAAAAAGAATAAAGTCCAAACAGTTTGAAGGTGGTGCTAGGCTATCCCTCAGAGACTGTTCTTGTTTCAAAAATGGGTACAGTTGGAGGGCTTTACTAAGTTCAATGTTGATTTCACCTTGGTTTATTCCTAAAGCATGAATAACTAAAGGAGGTATGCTGCAAGGATGCAGGCAGGTGGGCTGAGTGCCCCAGGTCTCCCTTGTAGCTCACAGAAGCACTCCAAAACTTGGCTACCATGGCAATATTTGCAGTCTCTTAAATGCTACAGTGAATATGGTGCTTTACTTTGAAAGTGATCTAAAGTTTGCTTGTGGGTGGGGATGTCGGAATGGTTGCAGCTTATTAGTTATTGTGAAGAGTGGAAGGAGAGTTCTTTGAAACCAGAAAGTTGTAACCCTCGATGTGGATGGGTGTGGCTTACAGCACATGTGGTGAACTGAGGGAGTGGGTAGATATTTGAGGTATATGCTTGTGTGCATTTTGTGTATTCCTACACAATTTGGTTTAGTTGGGTGCAATTTTCTGTGTTCACATAGTGTTTCTCAAGGATGAAATCCTGCATTTGAAATATATTATGCTCAAATGCTTACATAATATGTTCATTGCATTGACACAAATTCATGTTTTCAAAACAAGCCTTAAAGCAAAACTGACGGTATACCTACTAGTGGCTATTTATGGAAAGGCCAAGTCATGAACCCCTCATTGTACTTATTCCAAGTCACCCAGCTGGCTATTGGCAAAACGAAGGCTGTAACCTAGCTCTCTAGACCAGTAGTTGAATTATCTTACCAGGTCACCAAAATATCATAACTCTTTGTGAATTCAAGTTCACAAAGTGAATAAAGTGCAGAACCTGAGCATACTTTGAAAGGTATAAAGTACTCAATGTAATATGTAACTAGAAATGCTGTGAGTCCTTTATTTTGTTTTCAAAGTCAAGAGAGCAATGTCTCTGCCCTATTCCTCTTTGAAAATAACTGTGCTTAATCTTCTAGGAATCAAGTGGGCAGAAACAAATCAACTAAACTTTAGTGCAAGAGAGAAATGGGGAGGACTAGCAAAAGAAGATAATAATTCCTAGGCTTGGAAGCACCTAGCCAACTGAAAGGGTATAGAAAAGAGAAAATGGGAAAGACTGACAAAATGTGTCCAATCTCTTGCAAATTAACCATGTCTTTGCCAAGAAAGCATACCTCGGTTAAGAGTTCTTGCCTTCAGGGTACATCAAAATCCCTTAAGGAAGTTTTGTAAAAACAGGTGTCTGGGGTCTACTCTAGTTCTACTGACTTAGAATTTCTGGTAGTGGGACCCAAGTATGTATATTTTTTATGGCCAGGTTATTTTGAGGAGCCATTTTAATAAGAATCGTGAGAAATAGAGGTTGTGTCACCTGAGGCACCACTTAGCAGCTCACAGACTTGGTTTATGAGTCCTTAATGTACCTTGCTATTCACACAGCATTTGTTATGAGGATTAGATGAGTTAAAAAATATGAAAATAATTTACAATCTGTGAAGCACTGTATAATGGTTAAAAGACAGAAAAAATCTGGACCCAATTTATAAATATTTTATAGGCAACATGATCTTACAGTCTGACATCCCTAAATAAACTAATTTGTTATTGATTTCCATGAATAAAATGAAAAATCAACTGAAAAATAGTCTCTTTTTGAACAGGGACTATGTCTTTTATTGGTCTAAAATCAGAATTGATAAACGAGCTGTGAATCATGATTGCAACCATGTCTTTAGTGGTCAGAGTGTATATATAGCAATGATTTTTAAAATGTAGTTCCTTCTATCTGTGCCATACCTCCTTCCATCACACTTTGGGGACAAAGACAGCTCTTTTAGTATGCTTAGTGAGTTTATTTTTCAATTTGAATGTGTTACTGCTTGAGTGTATGCATTTAAAATTTTTATATGTGGGGTTATTATATTTCTCACTCTTCTTCCAATCTTTTTCACTAAATATTATGTTGTTAAGATTCAGTTAATCCATTGCTTCTACTAATGATTTCAATAGCATGTAGATATGGTAAATTGCATTAGTTGGTCCAAATCTTTATCCTTCCTTGTATTTTTTTTTAATAAATTTATTTATTTATTTTTGGCTACATTGTGTCTTCGTCGCTGCGCACAGGCTTTCTCTAGTTGTGGCGAGCGGGGGCTACTCTTTGTTCTGGTGCGTGGGCTTCTCATTGCAGTGGCTTCTCTTGTTGCAGAGCATGGGCTCTGGGTGCGCTGGCTTCAGTAGTTGTGGCACATGGGCTCAGTAGTTGTAGCTCGCGGGGTCTAGAGTGCAGGCTCAGTAGTTGTGGTGCACGGGCTTAGTTGCTCCGTGGCATGTGGGATCCTCCTGGAGCAGGCCTCGAACCGGTGTCCCCTGCATTGGCAGGCGGACTCCCAACCACTGCGCCACCAGGGAAGTCCCTATCCTTCCTTGTATTTATGCTCTTTGCTATGCAAATTTGCAGGGCCCTCTCACATGAACAGGGTGACCTGCCCTACCCCTTGACATTAGTCTCAGCCATGTGATTTGCTTTGGGATACTTGCTGACTTGATAGAAACAGAAGTTTGAAAAAGCATGCATGTGTTTCCACTTGCTCTTGAGCCCCTGCCATTACAATAAAAAGACATGCTCAGGTTATCATGCTGGTCCCAAGAAGATGAGAGACCATGAAACAGAGCCAACCTGGAAATATCTGAGTAAGCCAGTTGGCCTGTGGATGGATGAGCAAGCCCAGCTTTTATCAAATGAGCCCCACAGAAGTAGAAATAAATGTATGCGGCTGACATTTTGTGGTTGTTATGTAGCGCTACTGTGGCAATAGCTAACTGATACAGTGTACTATGAAAATCTATACTCTCTTGCTGATTTTGAGTTCAGGCTCTCAAGTATGGGGAGGCTAACCAATTGATTCAAAGGTAAAGCAACATATAATATTCATATTTGTTTTTCAAATGTGATTTAATGTGTAATGGATATATATAACCTGTCATAGTTTACAAAGTGTTTACATTCTTATTATCTTATTTAATCCCCTCAACTCAAAGTAGCAGCCAGGGTAGTTTTGAAGCCCTCTCCTCCCTCCCCAAAGATTAGTAACTTATGTCTTTGGTTTTTCAACTATTTTATCCTGACTCCTTAAGATACATTCATTCCCTCTATATTATGACCTAATTCCACCAGGCTTAGCAAGAATATTCAAAGCAGCTTTATATCAACACACTGGTAAAAGACATCAAGTATTCACGTAACACAGAGAGAAATCTTACAAATGTGCATATTTTAAGTGGTCCATCTTCTGTTCACACTTCTGTACCAGTCAACCCAAAATCTGGATGAACACACACACACACACACACACACACACACACACAGGAATGCTGACATGGATTAATAACTCCTATTGCTTCATAATTTGTATCATTTCAGCATAGTACATTCACAGTCCCTTGTACCAACATAAAAATGGCCACTATGTACAAATAAATAGCAAAAATTCTTGGTAGTTTGATGAGATAAATATGGACATAAGAAAATTACATTGATTATAGAGCCACAATATAAAACTTGGGGGAATTATCAAGCTGGAGAAATTAAAGGGAGCAAAACCTCAACTTTGGCTTTGAGCCTGCATAAGGGACAAATATGACACCCGAGAGAATGTACCTATTTCAAATGCAATAGAGGCAGGACCATCAGCTACTGACCAGCAGGAAGGCTGGCCCTGCCACAACTAGCCCAACTAAGAGGTTGTGGCGGCCACAGAACTCATGGAGAAAATATGATTCAAAGGGGATTTTCCAAGAGGCAATATGAAACAGAAGAGAGAGAACTGGATAGAAAGTTTCAGAGACCAAGTTTCTAGCTCTGGCTCTGTCCCAAGTGCTGTGTGATGCTGGGCAAGTTATTCAACTTCCCTGTACATCTTTTTTCTTGACTTCAAAATGAGGACATTGAGTAGGAACTGGAATGATAAATAATAGGCTTTTCCTTGGGTGCTGACTTCTGCTTCAGCGAAGCCAGAACGTGATGGTGTGGGTGACTTGCCTTTGCCGTGCCTATAGAGCTGATTTTTGAGTCATATTCCTAGTTTTGTGATGAACTAGCCTCTTTGTAATGTAGCCTCTTTGTAGTTTTTAATATTACAATTACACTGGCACACTTTAAAGGCCATAATTTCTCCCAGCATTCCACTGAGAAGATCAAAGCCAGGGAGGATAGCTCAAAGAAAGTATTTTCCTCTGCTGATGGATTAGACAATGAAAAGAAAGTCAAAGTAATCCATCTCCATCAGCTTCTGTCTTTCCTCTGCTCTCACACCATTTATTTAGAAACTATGCTGACCTACCACGAAGAACTGCTGTAAGAATCAGGAACTACCGACCACCTGAGCTCCCTGGAGACAAGGCCAGAAACTCAGATTTGCTCCTATGCATTTCCAGCTCAAGCAGATTGTGTGTGTTTTAAAAATGACGAGTTGTGATGGGGCCGCTGCTTTGATATGGTCCTCTGTGGCCCTTGTGTCAATCGGTAGCCTTGAACCCCACTCTGGGGAGGAGAAGGAGCAGAGAGGTCAGTGCTTGGTGGCATCCAGGGTAATGTGTCAGCTCATAAGTCTTCAGAACCTCCTGCCACGGAAACCAGCTGCAGCTTGCAAATGTCTGAACCCTGAGCTTTTTCTGCCTCCTTGTTTTGTCCTTGTGTGAAAAATTGTAACTGGATCTATTCCTGTTTGGCCTCAAAGGTGACCCATTTGACAAGTCGGCCCTGAGCCTGCCAGGTATTTGAGAAGAAAGGCAGAGCATCACCACCCCGTGGTATTTCATCTTCCAGGAGCTCAGGCTGGCCTGTTTTCAGCCTCCCTTGCCCTGCCTGTGGCATCGGGTGTGCCACCACCCTGTCTCCATTAACCTGTCATTAGTGCCATTAATGAAAATCCAGTTTTACACACTGAAAAGTGATCTGAAGCAGTCTCGAGGAAACCCTATAAAGGCCACCCCTGCTGTTAGCAGGAGCCTTCACACACCTGCAGTTTTGTCAGGACTCTTAAAAAGTCCTCTCCCCCTGGATGGAAGGAGGGGCAGCAAGTATAATAAACAGTATAAACAGCTTCATTCTGGGGCTGGGAAATCCCTCCTCTGCCTCACGTGCTCCATGATGAAGTGAAACGTTAAGTTTTTGTCAGTTGAGGAAACTGGTCATTAACCCCTCAGGAACAGGGATTGTTCGCCAAACCCAGCAGGCTTAAACAATCCTCTGTGGCATTTGCCTCATGCAGAAGTAAAGAAGTACCAGTCATTCATTTAAAATAATCATCTGTTCAGTAATAAACTCAAGTATAAACTCAAGTATTAGAGAATCTGTTTTATACCATGCGATACTATGGGAAAAAGGCGGAGCCAGTTGTCTTAATTCAAAGACTCAATATAGAATTGCTCAGTGGAATTAGAAAGTCGAAAAGAAAAAAAGGTGATTTCATTGAGAGAGATACATATTCCTACATTGAAATACAGAAAGAAGGGGGCAATGGTCCCTGAACATTCATATACATGTAAGAACAATGCAAAGCTGGGCAACTTCTCAAACAGTGACTCAGCAAAGGCACTTAAAACTGTGGCCCTGAGGATGGAGAGGAAATAAGTCATATGAGTGAGACACAGAAAAGACAACCAAGCTGCTATGTGATTGTTCTCCTTTCGTACTGCTGCTGCCTGTAGGGTTAAGAGTTAGTTCCAAGTCTGAGACCAGAAGACAAGGAAGGAAAATGACAAGTCTCTGAATCGTGAATTCACAAACTAAGTGCAGCAAGGATGCAAGGAAGACACAAAGATTGCTGATCCTGCCGAACTTTCAGCATCTCCATCTGGATTTGAAGCCTTAATATTTTCCTTCCTGTGATTCTATGTATCCATTCCTGTTCCTGCATCTCTGCAGAGTTGCCTACCAGTCTTGGCTTCTTAGGCAAATTGTTTAACCTCCCTGAGACACTGTTGTTTCATCCCTGGTGGGAATAATAAACTTTACGCATCTGACAGGATTGCTATGATGATTAAATGAGGTGTCCTACCTCAACAACTAGATGAATGTGACATTTTATTTGTCACAGTAAATACCAAGAACTTTCTAATGACAGCTTTGCCAGATTGGTGGGGAAAATGGCAATTTGTTAAAAAACTTGAATGTGTATAAATCTAGGGCAAAAATATTAGGACTTGTTATATACTATATTGTGGTGGTTAAGAAACCTAGTTCAAAAATCACATGGGCCTGGTTTTGAATCAAATTCTGAATCTTACCATCTGCGTAACTTTGAACAAGGTGATAAACTTATCTAAGCCTCAGTTTCCTTCTTGGTAAGATGGGATAATGATAGTATCTAATAGAACTAAATAAGATGTTACATACACAGTTGAAATTTCAGCCCAGTGACTTGCTGGATTTCTCAATAACTTTTTATTTTATATCTATATAGATGTATATAGCTACATCTATGTGTGTATATATATGTGTGTGTGTGTATATATATATGCTTATTTACTTTTGAAAGACGTTTGAGTATGGATGTAAACCACAGCTTTCAAGCTGTACTGAGTGTCGAAAGGCTGTTTAAAATTAAGCAAAACTATAGAAAATACCTCACAGTAATAGAGCCATAAGGTATCCCTTGAAGAAGGAAAACCAAATAAATCACAAAGAAAAGTTGGTTTTTCGATTCTTCATGAAGTGGTATTTTCAACTCCCTATTTAAAGACCTCTTCCTAGTAGACATTGATCCAGTCATTGCCTGGCTGTATATTTCCACTGACATGGAACTCATTACATCTCAAATCATCAGATTCTATTTTTCAGTAACTCTTATTTTAAAATAGGTTAATCTTATATTCTCTCCAAATAAGCCTACCTCTCACTTCTACCCTTCTAACCCAGCTTCATACCTGTTAGCAATACTGAATGAATCTAAGCTTTTTTCCACTGACAACCCTTCCCATATTTGAAGAGATAGGAGAAACATTTTCCTCCCTCTGTAGGAAGTCATAACAGCTCATAAAGCAGTGGGGTGAGCAGTGATACTCTCTCCCAGCTCCCTGTCCATGTGTAAACACTTCTAGAGGTTAATGGGGAGGCCCGCCTCTCTCTGTTCCTGGTATTGGGGCCTGATGGGTATGAGGGAGGGATCCCATCTGAGCTGATGAGCAAAGGTCAGCTCTGCATATTCCGTTTCGAGGGGGTCATTCCAAGGTCTAGATTTAAAGAGAAATGCTAGGAACTTGGGCTATGACTACTGGAAGGACCAGCTCTATAATCTACAGGGCTCCCTTTTAAAAAATGATTAATAATTTGAAAGTGTTGACGGCACAGCAGCAAGGCCTTGTACAGTTCCCATGTCCAAGAAGCTGGCTCTGGCTGCTCGTTAAAGTAATTCTTTTTAACTTAATTTTATAAGTTATAAAGTTAATATTTCTTTTTTCATCTGTCTTATGTCCATGTATGTTTCTTAATTGGCTATAGACTCAAATCAGGTTTAGTAGGGAGAGATGTGGTTTGTAAAATCACTTATAATAGAAGGCAGGGATTATCTCTCCAGAATCTACTTTTATGCAGGTTAAGAATGTTTTGACAACTAAATGGAATATAATAAGCCTTTAAATGGTTATTAATGCTCTGTGACATGTAAAAAATTTATAACATGTAATGAGCTGAAAACAAAATACAACATTAAAGCCATTTAAATTGGTTAGAAATTTCACAGACACTGCCTATAAGAGATGCTCAAACAGTAGTGCTAACAGCTGATATATCTAGGTGACAGAATTATGGAGGATTCCATTTATATATGTCTTTGAATGTTATAAAATTAATAATTAAGCCTGAAGCCACAAGAACGTTCAACATATAATCTGAAATTCTCAAAGCAATGAAAGAAAATGTCTCACGATTAAATAAGCCATTACTCATCAGGATGAAAGGGTCTACTGAGTAGGATGAATTGTAAAAGATGTATCCATTAATGTATTGTGGTGAAATCTCAGAACAATGAAGAGAGAAAAAAAGATGATGGCTTCTAGTGTTTGGAAATTTGGAACAGACTTGTGCAGGGAGGAAGTGGAGAAGAAAATAGATTGCTATATCTCACAGTGCTATTATTCAAATGGGAAAGTAAAGAAATACACTTTCAGACATGTGTCGATTCAGAAATCTTATAACACCTAGGCTTTCTCTGTAATATACGATACTGGTAGAGTCGTTGAAGACATCGGTGCTAGAATGAGATTTCCAGGAACAAAACTCAGTCTGGGTTGAAGTTGGGCACATTACTTAACCTCTCCATACTTCAATTTTCTCATCTGTAAAATAGGGATATGATTTTTTCCCATATTTTTCCATGAGAATTAAACATATTAATTAGGTAGCTAGAAGAATACCTAACAGAGTGTGAGCAATAAAAAATTAGTTATTATCATACAGGTGTTAGTATGGATAGAAGGATGGAGAGTTGAAAGAAGGTTTTTAACTTATTCACGGGGAGAGCATGGAAATGGATTAACTCTAGGCATTTAAAAAAAATTATCAGTTATATTTGACTAAGATATTATATCATGATGACATTGGATTTATTCCAGAAATGCAAATTTGGCCTAACATTTAAAATTCAACCAAGGCTATTCACCACAGTAACAGAAAAAAAGAATAATTATCTCATTGTGTAAAAAGCATTAAATAAAAATTTAATATCTATTCATGATGATAAAGAAACCATTAACAAACTAGGAATAGAAAGGTACTTTTCCCTCCAGTGTTTTTGAGATATAATTGACATATAACATGGTGTAAGTTTAAAGTGTACAATCTGATGGTTTGGTACACACATATATTATGAAATGATTACCACAATAAGATTAGCTAACACATTATCTCACATAGTTACAATTGTGTGTGTGTGTGTGTGTGTGTGTGTGTGTGTGTGGTGAGAACATTTAAGGGCTACTCTCTTAGCAACATTCAAGTATACAATACAGTATTGTTAACTATAGTTACCATGTTGTACATTACATTCCCATAGCTTATTCATTTTATAACTTAAAAGAGTGAAAAGGCAATGTGAAGATTGAGAAAAATTATTTTTAAGACATATTTCTAACAAGGAACTCATGTCCAAGGAATAACATCTCTAAATTAATAAGAAACTGGTGGATAAACAATACACAAATGGGAAAAAGATTCAAACAGTCCCTTCTCTACAAAGACAGTCAAATGATCAGTAAACACATGGAGAAGTGCTAAACTTCATTAGTCATTGGGAACATTCAATTAAAACCAGAATTAGAGAAAAATGCCAAATGTTGGTGAGAATGTTGATCAATCAGAACTCTCATGTACAGCTTGTGAATGTAAATTGATAAAACCACTTTGGAAAACTGACAATTTCTAGCAATGATAAATATGTGTAATGGTGCAGCAATTCACCTATTATGTATATAACTGAAAGAATTGTGTATGTACACTCAAAAATATATGTACATGATGTTTACAGCTGCATTCTTTGTAATAGTAAAAATCTGGAAACTACCCAACTTCCCATAAAATAGTAGGAAGAATATATAAATGGTGGCAAATTCACAGAATTTAATATTATATAGAAATGCAACCCCATGAATTCAACTATATACAACAATGTGGTAGAATCTCAAAAACATAATGTTTAGAGAAAGAAAGCCAGAAATAAACAATATATGTACAGTATGGTTCCGTTAATTTAAAAAGTATATAAACGGTAAAAAGTACTTTGGTGTTAAAAGTCAAGAAACATAGGTCCTCAAAAAAGCCTGAGATTTAATTGGAAGATTATAGAATGCCCCCCAGCCCTCACACCTCAGTACCACAACAGCAGGGCTCCAAGTGTAACAGTGGATTACAACTGAAAAAGCTTCAAGACACAGATTCTCTGAGAGGATTAATTAGAAGAGAAGAGAAAAAAAAGTCAATAGAAGAGAAAAAACCAAGGAAACCAGAGGAATTTGAAGACTATGACACCTATAGCTACAAGAAGCAATACCCAAAGGCATACTCCTAGCCAGATTAACATACATCCTCTCACTAATGGCCTCTTTACTTCAGCCCCTATTACCCAACACAAAATGTCCAGCTTTCATCAAAAAACTAGAAGGCATGAGAGAAAGCAAGAGAAAACACACTCTGAAGAGACAAAGCAGTCATGACAAGCAGATTCTGATATAATAGAGATCTTAAGTTTATCAGACTTGGAATTTAAAATAACTATACTAATAGCTAAGCATTCTAAGGGAAAAGGGGGACAATATGTGAGAAGAGATGACCAATGTAAACAGAGAGATGAAAACTCTAAAAAGGTGATCTAAAGGAAATGCTGGAAATCAGGAATGCTGTAACAGAAATGAAGAATGCCTTTGATGTACTCATCAATGGACTCAACATGTCTGAGGATAGAATCAGTGAGCTTGAAGATAGTTCAACAGAAACTACCCAAACTAAAATACAAAGAAAGAAGAATGAAAAACAACAACAACAAATAAAACAGAACAAACATGCAAGAATTTGGGAACAATTTCAAATGGTGTAACACTCACATAATTAGAATACCAAAAGGAAAAGAAAGAGAGAATGGAGCAGAAAAAAATATTTGAATTAATAGTGGTCAAGAACTTTCCAAAATTAATAACAGACACCAAACCATGTAGCAAGGAAACTCAGAGAACACCAAGTAGAAAAATACCCCCCCACACACACACCCCAAACCTAAGGATATCATATTTAAACTGCAGAAAATCAAAGACAAAGAGAAAATCTTGAAGTCAGAAGGAGTAAAAAAAATCACCTTAACTATAGAAGAAAAAGGATAAGGATAACATCAGACTTGTCATCAGAGATCACACAAGCAAGAAGAGAAGGGAGTGAATTAGTTGAAGAAAAAAAAAACAACTCTGATTTATAATTCTATACCAGTGAAATTATGCTTAAAAAAAGAAATTAAGGACAAATAAAACTTTCTCAAACAAACCAAAACTGAGAGAATTAATCATCAGCAGACCTTCCCTGAAAGGAATATTAAAAGAAGTTCTTTAGTCAGAAGGAAAACTATAATGCAGGCCAGAAATTGTGGTCTACATTAAAAAAGGAAGAACTTTAGAAAATAAATAAATAACACCAAAATGAAATATTTCATTTTTCTTATTCTTAATTGATGTAAAAGATAACTGTTCAAAGCAATAATAATGATAGTATATGGGTGATTCTAGCATAGCTATAAAGAACATAAGTGACAGCAATGTCACAAAGGATGAGAGGGAAGAACTGGAAATACTCTGGTGTAAGATACTTGCACTACTTATCAGGTGATGTGAAATTATTTGAAGCTGGACTTATATTAGATAAAAATATGTATTGCAACACTAGGTCAACAACAAAAAAAGTTTTAAAAAAAGTATAATTGCTATGCTAAGAGAGAAAATAAAATGAAATTATATAAAATGCTCAGTGAAAACCAGAGAGGACAGAAAAATAGGAGATTTTTTAAAAGAGAATAACTGCAATAGTGCACCTGCCAGGTTCTGGTGGGGGACTCTAACCCCCAAGGAGACGGGAGGAACCCCACAGTGAACTGGTATGATGTAGGGGGACCAAGGGGAGAGGAGAAGTGGAGGCCAGACAACATCTGCACCCCTGAGGCCTGGGAGATCAGGAGAGGCAGGTGGGAGGGACTCTCTGGGAAGAGCTGGAGAGGAGCAGAGGGCGATCACCTGGCCCACTGGGGCCGGGAAGCCTGCTGAGCTCCCAAGCTAGTCCCCCACCCTCCAAAACCCCATCCAGGCATATGGGTCCTGGGGGCATAGGAGAGAGGCTGGGGGGATCAGGAGAGGCAGGTGGAGGGGCCCTCCAGGAGGAGAGGGTGAGGACCGGAGGGCGATTGCCCTGCCCACTCTGGCACAGGGAGCCTGCTGAGCTCCCAGGCCAATCTGCTGCCCTCCAAGCCCCTTCCAGGCTGCGTGGGTCCTTGGGGACATAGGAAGGAGGCCAACCAGAGAACAGGAGAGGCTGGTGGGAGGGGCTCTCTGGGAGGAGCCAGAGAGGCACAGAGGGTGATTGCCCTGCCCACTCAGACATGGGGAGCCTGCTGAGTCCCAGGCTGGTCCCCTGCCCTCCAAGGGCCCCCCTTTGCCCCTGCACTGGTCCTGGGGGCATAGGAGGGAGGCTGGGGAGAATAGGAAGGGCAGGTGGGAGGGGCCTCCCAGACTGCAGACCGGAGGAGCAGGAGAGGAGATGAAAGCCTTTGCCCCACCCACTCGAGCCCAGGAAGCCTGCTGGGCTCCCAGGTGAGGTACCCTGCCCTCTGAGACGAGGGGTGGGGGGCACACCTGGGCCCCTTCTGTTCCTTGAGCTTAAGCCCCGACCCCCACAGCCCCCAGGGCCTTTTCCAGCCCTGTGGGTCCTGAGCATTGGCCCCACCTACCACCCAAACCTTGCCCTTGCTTAGGTCCTGCTCTCCAGAGCCAAGGCCTTTCCCCACCACCTTTTTTTTTCTTTTTCCTTTTCCCTCCTACTCTCTTTTACTATTGTGGTACTGATGTACCTTCCGGTTATTGATTCATCTATATTTTTATTTTTACATTCTTTCTAACATATCTGGTAGTTTCCTAGTCTAATTTTATTTTTTACTTTGTTATTGTTCTCTCTCTTTTTTTTTTTTTTTTTTTTTTGCCACCCCACTCAGCTTGCAGGATCTTGATTTGCGAGCATGGGGTCAGGCGGAAGCTCCTGCTGTGGGAACTCTGAGTCCAAACCACTGGGCTAACAGAGAACCTCAGACCCCAGGGAATATTCATCAGAGTGAGGTCTCACAGAGTTCCACATCTCAGCACCAAGACCCAGCTCTACCCAATAGCCTACAAACTCCAGTGTTGGAAGCCTCAGGCCAAACGACCAGTAAAACAGGAACACAGTCCTACTGATACAAAAAAAAAAAAAAAAAAAATGAGACAGCAAAAAAGATGTCACAGATGAAGGAGCAAGGTAAAAACCTACAAGACCAAATAAATGAAGAGGAAATAGACAATATACCTGAAAAATAATTCAGAATAATGACAGTAAAGATGATCCAGAACCTCAGAAATAGAATGGAAGCATGGATTGAGAAGATACCAGAAAGGTTTAACAAAGATCTAGAAGAACTGAAGAACAAACAAACGGAGATGAACAACACAATAACTGAAATGAAAAACACACTAGAAGGAATTAGTAACAGAAAAACGGAGGCAGAAGAATGAATAAGTGAGCTGGAAGACAAAATGGTAGAAATAACTGCTGAGGAGCAGAATAAAGAAAAAAGAATGAAAAGAATTGAAGACAATCTCAGAGACCTCTGGGACAATACTAAATGCACCAACATTCGAATTATAGGGGTCCCAGAAGAAGAAGAGAAAAAGAAAGGGTCTGAGAAAATATTTGAAGAGATTATAGTGGAAAACTTCCCTAACATGGGAAAGGAAATAGTCACCCAAGTCCAGGAAGCACAGAGAGTCCCATACAGGATAAACCCTAGGAAAAACACACCAAGACACATATTAATCAAACTAACAAAAACTAAATACGAAGAAAAAATATTAAAAGCAGCAAGGGAAAAACAAAAAATAACATAGAAAGGAATCCCCATAAGGTTATCAGCCGATATTTTGGTGGAAACTCTGCAGACCAGAAGGGAGAGGCAGGATATACTTAAAGTGATGAAAGAGAAAAACCTACAGCCAAGATTACACTACCCAGCAAGGATCTCATTCATATTCGATGGCGAAGTCAAAAGGTTTTCAGACAACAAAAGCTAAGAGAATTCAGCACCAGCAAACCAGCTTTATAACAAATGGTAAAGAAACTTCTCGAAGCGGGAATCACAGGAGAAGAAAAAGACCCACATAAACAAACCCAAATCAATTAAGAAAATGGTAATAGGAACATACATATCGATAATAACCTTGAATGTAAATGGATTAAATACCCCAACCAAAAGACACAGACTGGCTGAATAGATACAAAAACAAGACCCATATATATGCTGTATGCAATAGACCCACTTCAGACCTAGGGACACATACAGACTGAAAGTGAGGGGATGGAAAAAGATATTCCATGCAAATGGAAATCAAAATACAGCTGAAGTAGCAATACTCGTATCAGTTAAAATAGACTTTAAAATAAAGACTGTTACAGGAGATAAGGAGGGACACTACATAATGAACAAAGGATCAATCCAAGAAAAAGATATAACAATTATAAATGTTTATGCACCCAACATAGGAGCACCTCAATACATAAGGCAAATGCTAACAACCATGAAAGGGGAAATCAACAGTAACACAGTAATAGTAGGGGACGTTAACACCGCACTTACACCAATGGACAGATCATCCAAACGGAAAATACATAAGGAAACACAAGCTTTATATGACACCATAGACCAGATAGATCTAATTGATATTTATAGAACATTCCACCTGAAAGTGGCAGAATACACTTTCTTCTCAAGTGTGCATGGAACATTCTCCAGGATAGATCACATCTTGGGTCACAAATCAAGCCTTGGAAAATTTAAGAAAATTGAAATCATATCAACCATATTTTCTGACCACAACGCTATGAGACTGGAAATCAATTACAGGAAGAAAACTGTAAAAACCAAAAATACATGGAGGCTAAACAGTGCACTACTAAATAACCAAGAGATCACTGAAGAAATCAAAGAAGAAATTAAAAAATACATAGAAACAAATGAAAATGAAAACATGACAACCCAAAACCTACAGGACTCAGCAAAAGCAGTTCTAAGAGGGAAGTTTGTAGCAATTCAATCTCACCTCAAGAAACAAGAAAAATCTCTAATAAACAATCTAACCCTACACTTAAAACAACTAGAGAAAGAAGAACAAAGAATAACCAAAGTCAGTAGAAGGAAAGCATAAAGATCAGAGCAGAAATAAATGAAATAGAAATGAAGAAAACAGTAGCAAAGATCAATGAAACTAAAATCTGGTTCTTTGAGAAGATAAACAAAATTGTAAACCCTTAGCCAGACTTACCAAGAAAAAAAGGGAGAGGATGCAAATCAATAAAATTATAAATGAAAAAGGAGAAATCACACCTGACACTGCAGAAATACAAAGGATTATAAGAGACTACTACAAACAACTATATGCCAATAAAATGGACAACCACGAAGAAATGGACAAATTCTTGGAAAGGTACAATTTTCCAAGACTGAATCAGGAAGAATTACAAAATATAAGCAGATCTATCACAAGTAATGAAATTGAAACACTAATTAAAAATCTTCCAACAAACAAAAGTCCAGGACCAATGGCTTCACAGGTGCATTCTATCAAACATTTAGAGAAGAGCTAACACCGATCCTTCTCAAACTCTTCCAAAAAAATTGCAGAGGGAGAAACACTCCAAAATTCATTCTACAAAGCCGCCATCACCCTGATACCAAAACCAGAAAAAGATACCATAAAAGAAAATTATAGACCAGTATCACTGATGAACATATATGCAAAAATCCTGAACAAAGTACTAGCAAACAGAATCCAACAACACATTAAAAGAATCATGATCAAGTGGGATTTATCCCAGGGATGCAAGGATTCTTCAATATATGCAAATCAATCATTGTGATACACCACATTAACAAATTAAGGAATAAAAACCATATGATCATCTCAATAGATGCAGAAGAAGCTTTTCACAAAATTCAACCCATTCACCCATTTATGATAAAAACTCTCTGGAAAATTGGGATAGAGGGAACCTACCTCAACATAATAAAGGTCATATATGACAAACCCACAGCAAACATCATTCTCAATGGTGAAAAACTGAAAGCATTTCCACTAGGATCAGGAAGAAGACAAGGATGTCCACTCTCGCCACTCTTATTCAACATAGTTTTGCAAGTCCTATCCACAGCAGTCAGAGAAGAAAAAGAAATAAAAGGAATCCAATTCGGAAAAGAACAAGTAAAACAGGCACTGTTTGCCAATGGCATGATACATGATACTATACGTAGAAAATCCTAAAAATGCCACCAGAAAACTACTAGAACTAATCAATGAATTTGGTAAGGTTGCAGGATGCAAAATTAATGCACAGAAATCTTTGGTATTCCTATACACCAACAATGAAAACTCAGAAAGAGAAATTAAGGAAACACTCCCATTTACCATTGCAACAAAAAGAATAAAATACCTAGGAATAAACCTACCTAAGGAGGTGAAAGACTTGTACTCAGAAAACTATAAAACACTGATGAAAGAAATCAAAGATGACATAAACAGATGGAGAAATATACCATGTTCTTGGATTGGAAGAATCAATATTGTGAAAATGGCTATACTACCCAAAGCAGTCCATGGATTCAGTGCAATTCCTATCAAACTACCAGTGGCATTCTTCGCAGAATTAGAACAAAAAATCTTACAATTCGTATGGAAACACAAAAGACCCCGAATGCCAAAGCAATCTTGAGAACGAAAAACGGAGTTGGAGGAATCAGGCTCCCCAACTTCAAACTATACCACAAAGCTACAGTAATTAAGACAGTGTGGTACTGGCAAAAAAACAGAAATATAGATCAGCGGTACAGGATAGAATGCCCAGAGATAAACCCATGCACATATGGTCACCTAATTTACGACAAAGGAGGCAAGAACATACAATGGAGAAAAGACAGCCTCTTCAATAAGTGGTGCTGGGAAAACTGGACAACTACATGTAAAAGAATGAAATTGGAACACTCCCTAACACCATACACAAAAATAAACTCCAAATGGATTATAGACTTAAATGTAAGGACAGACACTAAAAAACTTTTAGGGGAAAGCATAGGAAAAACACTCTTTGACATAAACCACAGCAAGATCTTTTTTGATCCATCTCCTAGAGTAACAGAAATAAAAACAAAAGTAAACAAATGGGGCTTAATTAAACTTAAAAGCTTTTGCACAGTAAAGGAAACCGTAAACAAGACAAAAGACAACCCTAAGAATGGGAGAAAATATTTGCAAATGAAACAACAGACAAAGGATTCATCTCCAAAATATACAAGTAGCTCATCTAGCTCAATATCAAATAATCCAGTTAAAAAATGGGCAGAAGACCTAAATAGACATTTCACCAACGAATACATGCAGATGGCCAAGAGGCACATGAAAAGATGCTCAACATTACTAATTATTAGAGAAATGCAAATCAAAACTACAGTGAGGTTTCACCTCACGCCGGTCAGAATGGCCATTATCAAAAAAGCTAGAAACAATAAATTCTGGGAAGGGTGTGGTGAAAAGGGAACCCTCCTACACTGTTGGAATATAAATTGATAAAACCACTATGGAAAACAGTATGGAGGTTCCCTCAAAAACTAAAAATAGAACTACCATATTACCCAGCAATCCCACTACTGGGTATATACCTTGAGAAAACCATAATTCAAAAAAGAGACATGCACCACATTGTTCATTGTAGCACTATTTACAATAGCCAGCACATGGAACCAACCTAAGTGTCCATCGACAGATGAATGGATAAAGAAGATGTGGCACACATATACAATGAAATATTACTCAGCCATAAAAAGAAACGAAATTGAGTTATTTGTCATGAGGTGAATGGACCTAGAGTCTGTCATACAGAGTGAAGTAAGTCAGAAAGAGAAAAACAAATACCATGTGCTAATGCATATATATGGAATCTAAAAAAAAAGATATGGTACTGTTGAACCTAGCTGCAGGGCAGGAATAAAGAGGCAGACATAGAGAATGGACTTGATGACATGGGGTGGGAGGGTGAAGCTGGGGCAAAGTGAGAGTAGAGTCGACATATATACACTACAGAATGTAAAATAGTTGGCTGGTGGGAAGCAGCAGCATAGCACAGGAAGATCGGCTCAGTGCTTTGTGAAGACCTATAGAAGTGGGATAAAGAGGATGGGAGGGAGGCTCAAGAGGGAAGAAATATGGGGACATGTGTATGCATATGGCTGATTCGCTTTGTTGGGCAACAGAAACTAACATGGTATTGTGAAGCAATTATACTCCAATAAAGATCTATTAAAAAAAATACAAAGAATTCTACAAAGTATGATTCCAGACCACAATGGAATTAAACTAGAAATCAATAATGGAAAGATAGCTGGAAAATCTAAATTATTTGGAAATTGACCTAAATAATATATGGCCAAAAGAGTAGTCTCAAGAGAAATAAAAATATTTTGAACTAAATGAAAATAAAAATACAGCTTATTCAGAATCTTTGGGATGCAACAAAAATAGTGCTAAAAGGGAAACATTAAAAGAATTGTATATAAGTACTGTACCCTAGTTCATAAATGTGTATTCAGTGGAGGTATGGTTTAATAGTTTAGATATAACCATTTATATATATATACTGGAATTGGAAAAGTAAGTAAATGGATGGCAGGTAGTGAGAGCCAGGTTTTTCACTGTTGAGTTGGGAGGTTACTCATAAGCAAGGGGAGAAGCCTAGAAGGATCCATGTGAAACTGGGCTAGAGTTGGAGACATTGGTATAAACTCATGTTGTGCTGAATATAAATATGGATGGTTACACATGGAAATATTTATAGTTATTTATATGAACACAGGTTAGTATACACACATAGTTTCAGGTTCTGTCAGCTGAGTAGACCCTAGTACCCAAAACATACAGTACATTTTGTATTTTGTAGTGCCATAAAGTAAGGAAATGCTAAAAAATAAAAAAAACAAAACAAAACAAAATTAAAAAACCATGATGAGGCTATGTCAGTGGGACACAGGAGCTAGCTGAAAGACCTCCCAATGACCGAAGTTTTAACAAATTGACCAATATAATACATAACCTATAGTTGTATTATAATCCAAAATATAAAATAAATATCCATGAGTCTATTCTGATATAAATTAATGGTTTAAGAAATAAATAAATTGAGAAGAATTGATAGATTTGTGCAAACAATTGCAATTTATTTATATAGAAACTTTAGGGAGGAGGAATATTAACTCCCTAGTCCTTAAATGTGGATGGTGCATAGAGACTTCCTTCCAGAGAGTATAGTTTGGTGATGGGGAATAAAGAGTAAGTTTTCAGGGGAGATAGCTGACAAATACTACCTCAGGCAGGTCGTCAGGATTAACATCAGCAGTGATGTCATATTGATAATATATACTTTGGATATGAGGACAGTCTGAGAAACTGTCACAGTCAAAAGGACCTTAAAGAGGCATGATGACATGTAATTTGGTGTATTAGATGTGATTCTGGTACAGAAAAAGGACATTAGGTAGAAATTAAAACGATCTGAATGAAGTATGGACTTTTAAAATATTGTAAAATATTGGTTCATTACTTGGGACAAATGTCCCATTCTAATATAAGATGTTCACAGTAGGGAAAATCAGACGTGAAGTATATGAGAAGTCTCTGTACTAGCTTTGCAACATTTTTGTAAATCCAACACTGTTCTAAAATAAAAACTTTATTTAAACAATGATAAAGTGGTAAAGATGGATTTAGGTGAGAAAAGAATACTGGGGTGAAAAACCAACAAGTATTTGTTATAGATCATATCTCTCTGTTTCAGGTAGGAGACTGTTCTGGTTTTGCCTGGTCTCACTCATACTAATATAAGATGTCAATAAGGGGAGATTGGATATATGGGAACTCTATAAATGTTTCCAGCTTCACAATTTTTCTGCAAATGTAAAACTTTTTTTTTTTTTTTTTTTGCCACGCATCGTGCAGGGATCTTAGTTCCCCAACCAGGGATCAAACCCGTGGCCCCTGCAGTGGAAGTGTGGAGTCCTAACCACTGGACTGCCAGGGAATTCCCTGTAAAATTATTTTAAAATAGTGCATTAAAAATAAATAAATTTGGGAATAAACATATTTTTTAAAAGGAACACACATGTACACTGGCAGGTCTGGGGTGATTCTGCATTGGGCTTGGGTTTATGGCTCAGCTGGGGCAGTTTTGATTCACCTGCTTTAGTCTGTTTGAAACCCTGGCTGGGAGGCACCATTTACCCAGGTTATGCTCTTCTCGTTATATCAGGACTGCAAGAAGCCAACTAAACAAGCATGTCTGAAGCCTTTGTTCATCTCGTATCTGCCAATGTCTTATCAATAAAATCAAGCCGTATAGCCAAGCCCAAAGTCAGTGAAAATATACCTTGCCAACCATGAGGCCATGGCAAGGGTGTGGATGTATAATCCTACCACAAGGGAGAGAAAGAGAACCACGAGCAATGCAGTCGACTGCAAAATACATTAGAACAGAAATACCAATGGCAATCTTCAACGAGAAGAACCAAGCTGAAGGATTTACATCATTAGATATCAAGACATATTATAAAACATACATATTAAAACAGTGTCATGTTGGCATGAGGACAAATATCCCACTTGAATAGAAGAAAGAGTCCAGAAACAGACTTATTTGTTACAGCAAAGAAGATATCAGAGGGCCTTGGTGGGAAGAAGTACCCCATAATATTCACAATTACAGGTGGGTTATAGATCTAAATATAAACAGTACATTAATAAAGCTTCCAGAAGATACCATATTCAAACATTTGTATAGTTTTTGCTAAGTGAAAGATTTATTAAATAGGACACCAGAAGCAGAAAACATGAAGGTTGAGTGTGGTGAGAATGTGGTATCGTGGAGTCACATTTTGCACTTACTACTTGTGTAGTTAAAATTAAATATGATGACAAGTTTTTAAAGTCATAATTTAAATTGTATTGACTTTATTCACTCCAATTTTCCATTTAGTCTATAATATTTAAAATTGTGAATCTTATTATCTGAGGTTCAGAATATAAATATATGCTATACGGCCATAAGTGTGGCATGTTAACTTGGCATAATTTTTAGTCAATTTCAAGAAAGATTTAGTTCAGTCTTCAGAAATAAACTAATAAATGAAAAATTAGGGGAAATTTTAGGTACATGATGTATGTTTAGTGAATGGTGGATAACTTTTAGTTGTTCAAGAAATAGCCTTTGGTGCTACCATGTAACAGAATTCTCAGTTAGAAAGCCTATTGCTTTGAACCTATTTTGACATTTCCCATGTTCTCAGAAAAGCTGATGTTAACAAATTTCTGTAATTTCTTCATTTCTTTAGATAATGCCAATTTCTTATTTTTTAAGAAACAACTCCCTATCTCACTTGAGAAACCACAATGGAATGTTTTATGAGCATCATGAGGTCTCCATAGCAAAAAACTCACATTGCTAATACATCTTTGTTCAGAAGGAATCAGACTGCCAAATTTCTGGGACTAAAGAATTACAGTATTTGATTTCTAGATTAGCTAGGAATGAAATTGTTCTTTTATTTTCCTCCCTATTTGAGCAACTCCAGCTTAGGAAGTTAAGTTTTGCTGTTATTATAGTTGACTTTGTATTCATTCCCCATGTCGCAAGAAGAACATGAATGTTAAAAAGCAATGGAAGTTTAATCATATTCCCCATCACCATTGGCAGCACTGTCTTCAAACCCACTAAACATCTGACCCATCTCCTAACATACTTTCCTAAATTGGAAAGATCTGATGGATTGTAGACTGATACCCACCACCACAGCCATGAAGGAGTGAAGACAGCATGACTAGCTAATGAGTCACAGTCCTTCTCTCATCCGATTTTCATTTGAAAACAGATTTTTATTTTTACAGCAGTCCAGACAAAACGCTTCTAGTGTGCCCCATGATTGAGAGGCTTTGTCATAGTACAAGTTCTCAGTGAAGGTTACAGTCATTCGCATAATAAAATCGTAATATTTACTATGTGTTCACGTGAGGTGCTAAGGCAGGGTATTAGTTATTTATTACTGCATAACAAATGACCACAAACTTAGTGGCTTCAGCCAACACACATTTATTATCTCACAGTTTCTAAGGGTCAGGAGTCTGGATACTACCTGAGACCTCTGCTTCAGAGTTTCATAGGGTTGTAATTAAGGTGTCAGCTCAACTGAGAAAAGATTGGCTTCCAAGTTCATGTCGTCGTTGGCAGCATTCAGTTCCTTGCAGGCTGCCAGACTGAGCCTTAGTTTCTTGTTGGCTGTTGGCCAGGAGCTACCCTCAGCTCCTTGCTGCGTACATAGTACTCTCCATAGGAAAGGTTATGACATGGCAGATTGCTTCCTCAAAGCCAACAAGGAAGAGAAAGTCTCCTACTAAGATGAGTTAAACAAACATCTACATCCCTTCACCTTTGCCATACGCTTAGTTGGAAGCAAGTCACAGTCGTCCTACACTCCAAGGGAGAGGCTCACACAAGGGTGTGAAACAGGAGGCAGGGATCATGGAACCACCCTAGACACTGTCCACCACACTGAGTGATGCTGCAGCCCTCTATTCTCTTTCCCTGGCAACCCAACCCTGCAAGATGGCTGACAAGATGGCAGAAACAAAGGTGGACACACATGGGATCCTGAATTACCACTTGGAATAAAATTGTCCTGAAG
Organism: Balaenoptera ricei; assembly: GCF_028023285.1. Classification (NCBI taxonomy): domain Eukaryota; kingdom Metazoa; phylum Chordata; class Mammalia; order Artiodactyla; family Balaenopteridae; genus Balaenoptera; species Balaenoptera ricei. The sequence continues at coordinate 39,488,600 of NC_082653.1, read as the reverse complement.
AGTCACCTCATCCACAGTGGATTTTGACTAAACAAGAAATTTGAGAACTTTTACAGTCTGACTTTAAAAAGATAGAGAAGAAAATCTTGACCTGATCCATGAAGGAAAAGGAAAAGAAGAAAGACATGGGCAATTAAGTTATTTAAAGAGAAGAAAAAAAGGTGAAAAGTGTGAAGTTGGACAAACACTGGGTCAAAAGCATTGGATGTTCATGGAGAATTCTGATGGAGGGAAAAATGAGTCTGATTGAATGTAGTGAGAAAGAATGAATATCAATGCCAAAAAGAAAAAAAATAAAATTCCATATTATTAATAGTAAACAATATAAATAATTAGAAAAAGAATCTATGAAATAGTTTAAAAGGAGTAACATTAATAATATGAAAAAAAGTAGTATCCACAATGAATTTTATACTTTAATGGTATGTCAAAGTCAAGGTCAAATCTTTGTTTCTTCCACTCAAAAGCCATTGTATAACATCCAGACAAAATATATTCTGGAGGGAAAACAAACAAATAAACCAAAAATCTAATATTCAGAATACAATAGAATGAGAATAAATTTTGATTGAAAAATATGACTTTGATATGTCAGAGTCACTACTTTATTCCAACTATGTTATAGAAACATCAAACTCCTTTTATTCTTAATGGTGAAAAGCCTTGAAAAACTGACCCCTAAATCAGTGGTTCACAAACTTTCACTTATCATCACCTTGATATCACCTGAAAAACTAGGAAATAGGCAGATTCCTGGGCTCCACCACTAGGGATTCTGATTCAGCAGGTCTGAATCAGGGTTTGATATTCTGCATTTCTCACAAGCTCCCTGGTAAAACTTACTAATGGTCCATGGCCCACCCATTGTAGGTGGTGGGCCTACAAATACTCAAATGGTGCATATGTCAGATGGTTAGTAACTAAATTTTTTCTATAGCTATTTCTGAAGCTATACTAGTTGGAATTTATACCAAAACATCTAGTATGATTTAAGGGGCATAGAAAAAAATTAATGAATTGTGGCTGGCTCCCTAGCCATATGCCTTCAAAAATACAGATTTTCAAACTAAAGGAATCCAGCAATTTTACTTGTGATTATGGGATAAAATTGTAAGCTCCAGAAAGGTAGATCAAGTGCCTAGAATAGTTAAGACATTTAAATATTTGTTAATATATGAATGAGTGAAAACAGAAAATCGTGGTTTGAAATGGAAACATATCAAGAATTGTCATAAAGGTGAGATAATCTGATCTATTGTGAGATAATCTTATCTTAAGACATAGTGTGGTAGTACAGTAGAAAAAATGTCCTCAGTGCTTCATGCCCTTTGCAACGTGACTTTGCAACCCTTTCATCAGGAAACAATTTATTGTTTGAAACCTTGCCTCCCTGCCTACACCATGACCCAAGTCGTGTCTTGGCTGTTCTTGTGACTTGCCTTGGCCAGTAGAATGTGGAAGAAATGAGTTTTATTTTGAGTCTAGACCTCGGAAAGCTTGTGTACTTCCACTCTCTCTCATAACCTTTCCACCACCGCATGAACAAGCCCAGACCAGCACGACAGGACAATGAAGAGTCCACCCAAAATCACCCTACCCAACTCACAGACAACCACAGACACATGAATGGGACCAGACAAGACCAGAAGAATCTCCTACCTGAAACAAAGACATATGATCTATAATTAATGCATGTTGGTTTTTCATCCCAGTTTTCTTTTTGCACCTAAATCCATCTTTACCACTTTAGCATTGTTTATGGGGACAGAGGAAGGGGTTGGCCTTCATCGTGAAGTTTAATTTGAGTTTTGAGCTTAACTGACCTCTAACTCCTAGAGTCAGGAGAATCCCAATCAACATGCTTCAAGTGTAAAATGTAGAGAAGAAGGCTACCTGGTCAGCAGTGGAATAGGTAAATTAACTGTGGTATATTCACACGATGGAGTACTATGTACACTGAGAACAGACAAACTACAACTGCACACAGTAGTATGAATAGCTTCCACAATACAGTGTTGAGTGAAAGAAACCAGACACAAAAGAGCACAAACTGTATGATTCCATGTATTACAAGTCCTAAATCAGACAGTACTAATCATTGGTGATAACATTCAAGATAGGATTTACTTCTGGAGGCAGCCGAAGGGTACTTCTGGGAACAGGTAATGTCTGACAGCTGAGTTCACAGGGGTGTTCAGAATGTGAACATTCATTAAGTTTTATGCATATAGTGTACACTCTTTTCATTATTTAATCTTCAGTTTAAAGCTTAAAAAGAAAATACAGAGGAAAAATGACTTCCTCAGTGATGAGGTTAATACCTCAAACTCCTGCCTCTTTTTTTCTGCCTCAATTCCATTACTTTTCAATGTTCAGGAGGTAAGGGAAGTTAAGGCAACTTGGAGGAATAAAATAAATGCAGGGAGAAGTGTTCCTTTGAAAGAAATAGCAGAATTATCACCTTCAAGGCAAATAGTCAACGCACACATTTAAATTCAATTAAATATACTTATTGAGCATTTACTAAGTGCCAGGCATTGTTCTAGGTACTTAGGATAGATCAGGGAACAAAAATGACAAAGATCCTGCTCACATAGAGTTTATATGATAATGGGGGAGGGGTGGAGGGTGGGAAAACTATAAACAACATAATAAATGTGTAAATTATGTTGTAGTTAGAAGATACTTTGGCAAAAAAAATGGCATAGGTAATGGTGATCAAGAATGCTGATGGAGAACTGGTTGTAAGTTTTAAAAGGTGGTGAAAATATGTTTAAACAGTTTTGAGGACAATACTAAATGATCTATATTCCTTCTGTCATTTGATTATCATGAAAACAAAATTATTTTCTGACTCTTTGGAATGCTTATTGTCCCTCATCCAGACCCTGCATGGTCAATGCACACAGTTGAGTTGGTCTTAAAATATCGCCCAAGTATATGTGAGCCAAATATCTGGAGTCCTGAGCAATGCTAATAAAATCAGTTGAGATATAGATCCTTGTCATTGTACCTACTTTGTTATAGTTTGTTTCCCATTGCTTGCTTTTATCGTTAACTGCATCCTCTAAAGTATTTGTTGAGATATGGCCAAACAGAGAACTTGATTGTGAGTGTTTCTTGGTATAGCTTTTGTTATTTATTGACAAGTTGCTTGATATTGTTGGGTTTTAAAAAATTATTTTAAATAGACTATTTTTTAGAATGGTTTTAGGTTCACAGCAAAATTGAGTGCAAAGTATTGAGAGTTTCTGTATACACCTTTTCCCTCCACCCTCACTATCCACAACCATATCAGAGTGGTACATTTGTTATAGTCAGTGAATCTACATCATTATCACCCCAAGTCCATAAATTACATTAGGGGTCACTCTTGGTGTTGCACATTCTGTGGGTTCTGACAAATATGTCATGACATGTATTCACCATATAGTATCATTGAGAATAGTTTCATTGCCCTAAAATCCTTTGTGCTTCGCCTATTCATCTCTCCCTCCCTCCCTCCTAACACTTATAAATTACTAATATTTTTACTGTTTCCATGGTTTTACCTTTTCCAGAATGTATATACAAGTTGACTCTTGAACAACAAGAGTTTGAACTGCACAGGTCCATTTATACATAAGATATTTTTCAATAACAAATACTACAGTACTACCCTGTCTGCAGTTGGTTGAATCTGCACATGCAGAAGAACCTGGATATGGAGGGCTGACTCTAAGTTATATGTGGATTAACCTCTGAGTTGTTCAAGGGTCAACTTGAATCATTCAGTATGTAGCCTTTTCAGATTGGCTTCTTTTACTTAATAGTATATATTTAAGGCTCCTCTGTGTCTTTTCATGGCTTGATAGCTCATTTCTTTTTGGGCTGAATAATATCCCATTGTCTGGATATACCATAGTTTATTCATTCACCTACTGAAGGACATCTTGGTTGCTTCTAAGTTTTTGCAATTATGAATAAAGCTGCTATAAACATCTGTGTGCACATTTTTGTGTGGACATAAGTTTTCAACTCATTTGAGTAAATACCAAGGAGTGTGATTGCTGGTAAGAGTAGGTATAGTTTTGTAAGAAATTTCCAAACTGTCTACCAAAGTGGCTTTACTATCTTGCATCCCCACCAGCAATGAATGAGAGCTCCTCTTGTTCTACATCCTTGTCAGCAATGGTGGTGGTCAATCATTCTAATAGGTGCAGAGTGGTATCTCCTTGTTTCAATTTGCATTTCTCTGATGACATATGGTGTGGAGCATCTTTTCATATGCTTATTTACCATCTGTATATCTTCTTTGGTAATGTATCTGTTTAGGTCTTTTGCCCATTTTTAAAATAAGGTTAGTTTTCTTATTGCTGAGTTTTAAAGAGTTTTTTTGTATATTTTGGATACTAGTCCTTTATTAGATGTGTTTTTTTTGCAAATATTTTCTACCTATGGCTTGTCTTCTCATTCTCTTGACAGTGTCTTTTGCTGAGCAGAAGTTTTTAACTTTAAAGAAGGCAAGATTATCAATTATTTCTTTCATGGATCATGCCTTTGGTGTTTTATCTAAAAAGTCATCACCATACCCAAGGTCATGTAGGTTTTCTCTTATGTTAGCTTCTAGGAATTTTATAGATTTGCCTTTCACATTTAGGTCTATGATCCATTTTGAGTTAATTTTTGTGAAAGGTGTAAGGTCTGTGTCTAGATTCTTATTTATTTATTTTTGCATGTGCACCTTCAATTGTTCCAGCACCATTTGCTAAAGAGATTATCTTTTCTCCATTGTATTCCCTTTACTCCTTTGTCAAAGATCAATTGGCTATATTTATGTAGATCCATATCCAAGCTCTCTGTACAGTTCCATTCATTTATCTGTCTATTCTTTTGCCAATACCACACTTGCTTGATTACTGTAGCTGTATAGAAAGTCTTCAAGTCAAATAGTTTCAGCCCTCTAACTTTGTTCTTTTCCTTCAATATTGTGTTAGCTATTCTGAGTCTTTTGCCTCTCCAAATAAACTTTAGAATCAGTTTGTCAATATCCTCAAAATAACTTGCTGAGATGTTGATTGGGATTGCATTGAATTTATAGATCATGTTGGGATGAACTGACATCTTGACAATATTTAATCTTCCTATTCATGAACATGGGATATCTTTTATTTAATTCTTTTAAAAATTTCTTTTATCAGAGTTTTGTAGTTTTCCTATATAGATCTTGTACATATTTTGTTAGACTATTTTTTAAGGGGGGGGTGCTAATGTAAATAATATTGTTTTTAATTTCAAATTTACTTGTTTATTGCTGGTACATAAGAAAGTGATTGACTTTTGTTATGTTAACCTTGTATCCTGCAACTTTGCAATATCACTAATTCGTTCCAAGAGGTTTTCTTTTTTTGTCGATTCTTTCAAATTTTCTGTAAAGACAATCATGTCATCTGTGAACAAAGACAGTTTTGTTTCTTCCTTCCCAAACTGTACACTTGCTTGTTTTTATGTAGTCATTCGTATAGTAAATAACAGAAAAGGATAATCAATTTTTTATACTTTCTAAGTTTTCAGAGATTATCTCAATGTATTAATCAGCTTCCTATAAAAATTTGCTGATAGACTGAATTTACCACAAATGTTACAACTCATTCCTTTAAAATTCATCCAACTTTTCTTTGCTTAGAAAAGGAAAATGTGTATTCTTCATACTGTAACAAGATGTTAAATTGGAAGTTTCATCTAATGTAGCAAGATATGGCAAATATCAGATTCTAATGGAGGTGCCATACTATGGGCAAAAATTTTAAAAGAAATGATTGAGAACAATTTCAATGACTTTGAATGTGTCGCAAAAATAAAGGATAAAGAGTCAGGTGTTTGGAATTAGTGATAGAGTTTCTTTAGTGAGAGTTGTGCTGTAAGGACCAGGCCCTATTGAGGAAGGAAGAGGATGCATTTTCCTGCTCCTCAAGTCAAATGGGAGTGACTTCATCATGACCACTTGAAGAACATGGTAAGTGTTGGTCCTCATGGTAAGAAAAGTACAGTGACTGGAGTCTGACCTTCATCTGAGTATTCCAAGGTCAAGAGTCTGTGGCTTTCAGATCAAGAAGGCAGAGTAAGAAGGAGTGAGAGTTGAGGACCAAGTTTAGGAAATTACCATACTTCCAATGGAAGAAGGACAAAGTGGGACAAAGGATGTCCATGTCTTTGATGACCTATATTTGCATCAAACTGAAGGATATGAGCCTAAAACTACTTTGATTTTCGTCTAAGGTGACTACTTTGTCAGCTGTTGGGAATCCAAGAGTGTCTTTGTTGAATGAGTGTCCAGAAAACTAGTGGCTGAGGGAAGAGTGGCAGCTTGATGAATAGAATGTGTCATCCGCATCATGGGAGGTGAGTTAGTGAAGTCCAGTAGGATAACCAACAAAAATCTATGAAAGTGTCCATACTTTAAATCTCCACCAGAACTGAAGGAAGTGAATTTGTGATAGTTATCAGTCAAGTAATAATTGTCTGCTCCCACTGTTCTTCTTCCTGCCTCCCCTTGCTTATTCCAGAGGATGTCAGTGGCATAGCTAGTGAGTAAGAGAAGGAAAAGGGAAAATGAGGAAGACCATATCTTCTCTCCAAAAGCAGGTGGCCAGCCTATAGCCAGCCCCAGCCAAGGAGGAAACATGTTAATATTCAATCTAGTTCAACATATGTTAATATTCAATCTAGCTCAGAGTTTGTATTACTGTACCTATAAAATCATGATGGTCACCTGGATTTTCACCTGAAGGCAGAAGTATTCACCACTCCCCATCCCCAAGCAGGTTTCAAGGGGCAGTGGAAAAGAAAAATAAAACTCCTTTTATGATCACATCCTCTGAGTCATGCATGTTTAACATGTTGATCCATGAGTAAGGCTTTCTGGGCCCACACATGACCAATATGTGGTAGGTATGGTAGCAAAAATAAAAGTCTACAGTGAGTTGTTTCTAGCTCTAGTCCACGTTTGAGTATTGGAGCCAATAACCCAACTCACAGCATTTTACCCTGTGATGTTGGACCAGCTCCTTGGAGTGGCCTGAGCAAATGTTCACTAAACCAGTTCTAGATCTAAGATTCTCAAACTGTAGTTGTTGTCATAAGAGTCAGTAGTTGATCTTGTTAAACATGAAGATTTCCAGCCCCCCACCCCCACCCCGCTGCAACCAGGAGATTCTGACTGGTAAGGTTTGAAGTAGACCATTGTTAATTAGCACTCCAAGTTGTTATGTTGTAGGTGGTCTGGAAGATATCTTTGGGAAACACTGTTTTAGGGCAGTGCTTCTCAAACTTTAATAGGCATATGAATCACCTTGGGATTGTCTTAAAATGTATTCTGATTCATAGACCTGGAATGCGTGAGATTGTGTTTCCCTCCTCAGTGATGCTTCTGCTGCTGGTCCAAGTACCACACTTGCAGTAACGATGGCTAGGACATTGTTTCCCAAACCTGCCTTGTCTTAAGAATCTGCCCATTCTGTTCAAAACACAGATTTCAGATTCCCACCTTTATCCTCTTGACTCATAATCTTCAGGTGAGGAATATAGGAAAAGAGGAGGAGTGTCCTCAAATATTAGCTGGAGTCTGGAGCAATGCCAACATCCAAAGGCTATGTCTAGCAGAATTCTTCAGGGACAGCCGAAAACAGCATGAACAAAGAAACTGTTCCTCCGTTCTTCCTGATGACTAGATCCCAAGAGAGAGAAAGAAGAAAAATTCAAAGCTACTAGTTCTGTTCCATAGTCCATAGTCCTGAACCATGGAAGAAAATTTTAAATGTCTCCTTGGATGACTTGGCCATCAAGCTTGGCCTCACACAAAGGCTGTCACCTCTGCCAGTGGTTTTCAATTTTGACTGCATACCAGATTCATCTGGGGGCTTAAAAAAATAACAATATCTAGTTGCCACCCTCTAGAAATCCTGATTTAATAGGACTGAATATTGGGATTATAATCTAACTGGCCCATGTACTGGGATTCTTAGAAGCTCCCCAGATAATTCTAGTGGGCAGGGAAAATTGAGAACTGGAGGCTTTGAAGATATGGTCTGAAAGAGTCCTGTGTAAAGAAATCTTACTCATTATTTTGTAACTATGGCTAAAATCCTGTACTTGCAGTGGTTTGAGTCAATTTATTGCTTCCAAAAGTTTCCTGTCAAAACTATATGGCCTGGAATATATCACATGGACAATTTAGCACCCATTAAAATGCTGGCAAACGTTTAGTCAATCAAACAAGCCAACAGCCAGTGGCAGAAAGCTTGACGCTATTTTTGTGCATTATAACAACTACTACTATGAATTCTATTGCATCTTGCATTCCTTTACTACATATTTTCTATTCTTACAATGGTCTGTAAGTAATATTTTATTATTCCTACAAGAAGATGAAGACGCTGTAGCCCGGATTGCTTAACTGATCTCTTTTTCAAGTTCAAGTCCTACAGAGCTAACTGACTAGTTAAAACCAAGGATGTTAAAGGCACTTAAAACTCAACATGACCATAAGTCAATCAAGATCTTCCTCACCTGGACGGCCTCTTCCAATGACATGTCTCCATTAATAGCAGGGCTCTTCCTCCAGTTTTGTAACCCAGAACCTTAGACTTACTCTTGAAACTACCATGTCCTCTCCATCAGCTCCCACATCCAATCCTTCACTAAATCCACTTGATTTTACTTCCTGACATCTCCAGAACATACTAATTTTCTTTGTATTCTCCACCGTCACCACCACTTGAGTCTAATGTATGATCATCTTTCCTTTTTCCATTTCAGTGTCTATAAGTAAATTTTAAAAAATATGCCAACACACCTATGTGTTTATGTATCGTCAATGACTGCTTTCTGCTACAAAGGCAGAGTTGAGTCATTGTGACAGAGACTATATAGCCCACAAAGCTGAAAATATTTACTATTGGGCCCTTTACAGAAAAAAAAAAAAAAATTGCTGGAGTCTGTGCTAGATTATCTTAAAGCAGTGCTCTCAAATGTTGAGAAGAAGATGAATCACCTAGGAATCTTGTTAACTTGCAGATCCTGATTCAGTCATTCTGGGATGGAATTTGAGATACTGTGATTCTAACAAACTCCCAGATGATGTGGGTGCAAACTCCCAGATGATGTGGGTGCTGCTGATCTGTGGTCCACACTTTGAGTAGTAAAGGAGGTAAAGGACCCTTCTACTTTTTAAAGAAAGAAAAGAACACAGCTGATAAACACTACCTCAGCCAGATGACGAAGATCAATGTCAACAGTGAATAAATCATGTGGCTAGCATGTACCCTTGCTATGACATTATTAGAATAGCATTGTACCTCTGTGCTGTACCTTGTGGTCTTCCTCCCCAAAACCCATAACCCTGGTCTAATCATGAAAAAAACATCACACAACTTCCCCTGAGAAACATTCTACAAAATGCCTGAGCAGTACTCCTCAAACTGTCAAGGTCGCAAGGAAAGTCTGAGAAATTGTCACAGCCAAAGGAGACATGATGACTAAATATGGTATCCTGGATGGAACAGAAAAAGGGCATTGAGGGGGGCTTCCCTGGTGGCGCAGTGGTTGAGAGTCTGCCTGCCAATGCAGGGGACACGGGTGCGGGCCCTGGTCTGGGGGGATCCCACATGCCGCGGAGCAACTAAGCCCGTGAGCCACAACTACTGAGCCTGCGCGTCTGGAGCTTGTGCTCCGCCACAAGAGAGGCCGCGATAGTGAGAGGCCCGTGCACCGCGATGAAGAGTGGACCCCGCTCACCACAACTAGAGAAAGCCCTCACACAGAAACGAAGACCCAACACAGCCAAAAATAAATAAATAAAAATTAAAAAAAAAAGGCATTAGGTAAAAGCTAAGATAATCTGAATAAACTATGGACCTTAATTAACAATAAAGTATTAATATCAGTTCATTAGTTGCAACAAAGTGCCTTACTATTGTAAGATATTAATAATAATAGGGGAAGCTGGGTATGAAGCTTATGGCAACTCTATACTATATTTTCAACTTAAAAAAACCCTGTTTTTAAAAGATAAAGTTTATTTATAAAACAAAAGTAAACAACAAAAATGTAACAAGTTTTACTAAATACTAAAGGACAAATTCTACTACAAATTTCATCAACTGATAACTTCAGCCCTACAAAAACTACTTCAGAATATAGACAAAGAGGAAACATCCTCCAACTCATTTTTTGGGCATAACATACTCTTGATACCAAAACCAATTAAGGATGTTATAAAAAAGAAAACTTACAGTCCAATACCATTCATGAACATTAATATAAAAATATTAAATATTTTATCAAACCAAATTCCACAATTAAAAAGTAAACTATTTTGATCAAATTGGATTTACCCCAAGAATACAAATTTGATTTAACATTAGAAAATAAGATTACATTGCTCACATTATTAACATATAAAAGGAGAAAAACTATATAGGATTATCTAAATAGATACAGAAAAGAGTAGTGGATAAAATTCAATATCCATTTGTGGTTAAAAAAAGGATCTTTAACAACTAATAATAGAAAAAAGAGTTTCCTTAGCCAGATAAATGATATCTTTAAAAAAAACGTAGTAAATATTATAACTAATGTGAAAAGTTATTGATCCACTAACTAGATAAATTTCTGGAAAAATATGGACTTTTTTCATCTTTGGTGAACTACATCTGTTCACTATTGGTGTAGTTATACCAGAAAAAGAAAGAAAAGGAATTAGGACTTGGAATGAAACAAAACAGTGTCATTGAAGATGATATAAATGCCTACTGAGAAAATTCAGCAGCTTAAGGATGCATTTTTAGAATAAATAGGAAGTTTTGCCATGTTGTTGGTTACCAAAACAATGTCAGGAGCCAACTGCATTTTTATAGCCAGCAGCAATCAGTTAAAATGTAATTGTAAAAGTTATACCATATAAAACAGTCCTAAATCTATAGGGGTGTGGTTTATATGAATATTTCCATTTGTCAAAAATCAATAAATTCTACACTTCCGTAACCAAACAGGCCCTATAGGGCCTTCCTAGGACCAACACCTTCCCCCATGTCTTCCACCTACCTCTTGTCTATAGAAAAATTTCGATCTCCTAGGCCTTCCCCGAGTTCCAAAGAATAAATTTAATCAAGAAGTGAGAAAATGCAGAAAGGAAAACAGTCAAGCAAAACAAATAATAATAGTTAAGCCATTAAACAAAGTTAAGGGCCTTTAGTTCCTCCTCAAGGGCTATAGGTAATATTCTGAGCCATGTCCTGTGAGCTGTTTTGCAGATACTGAACGCCCACCAGGTGGAAAAAGTTAACTGTATGATGACCACAGGCACGTAGACCCCAGACCAGTTGGAACCAGAACTGATGACTTTGACTCCCGATTACCTCACCACCCACCAATCAGAACAATGTCTCGAGCTGATCACACACCTCACAACCCCCTCCCTCACCCTGTCTTTAAAAACCTTTCCCTGAAAGCCTTTGAGGATTTGGGGTCTTTTAAGCACTAGCTGCCTAGACTCCTTGCTTGGTGCCCTATAATAAACTCTGTGATTTTCTTCACCACAACCCAGTGTCAGTAAATTGGCTTTACTGCACATGGGCGAGCAGACCCAAGTTTGGTTCTGTAACACTTCTATTTTTGCATTTTGCTGTACATATATTTTACCTCAAAATGAACTTTAAAAAATATTTAAAATGTAAAAGTTAAAAAGAGAGCATGACTTGTCTTTAAACATTTGGGACACTTGTATTTATAAACAAGTGTTAGTTTGGGGATGCTGAACATCACATTTGTGTGTGAGTGTATGTAGTATTTTATTTGATATTGTTGTTTTTTGAGACTGTGAGCCCTCTTGCTTTATAAGGTCAGGAGTTCCAATCCCACTGGAATTGTCTGACACCTTACCCCTACTCAACCTGATCCACTGAACAACTGACATGGAGAAACTGCTCACCTGGGCAAGGAGGGGGAATGGGCATTGCTTGAATCGGGTTAAACCTCAGACAGAACTGATTGCTATGGGAGATAACATGTTCATCCACAACAATCACCTCTGAAAACCCAGGCATTATTTGCTCACGTCAGTCTTAACTCCCAAATAGAATAGAATGGCTGCCAGCAAGCCTATTAGACACCCTGGTATCTCCAGAGTAACGGATAGGCTTTAAAATAAAGGTATTTTAAAGGAGATACTTTTAATCTGAGGATGAAGGCTTAGTTTCATTTCATGCAATATGTCGAAGATGATTCTTTTCCAACTGTGCTTCTAGCTGTTAAGAAAACATTATTTAAGCATATCCTTATTATAGTATTCTACAGAACATTTTTATCAAGTTTAAGATACAATTAAATACAACAAACTATACTCATTCAAATGATACTCTTTGTTATGTTTTGACAAATGTGTAAACCCTGTAACCACCACCACAATCAAGATTCAGAACACTCCCATTATACCCAAAAGTTTCCCTTGTCCTTTGCAGTCCCTCCCTGCCTTTACTCTTGGCCCCATGAGACCACTGATCTCTCTGTCACCATATATTAGTTTGTGTTTTCTAGAATGTCACATAGGTAGAATCAAACAGCATTACTACTGTGTGTCTAGCTTCTTTCTACAGTACATATGAAAATCACAGCTGCCACTGATACTAATTAAACATGTACTGATCAAAACAAGCTAATGAAGATTAATAAAAAGAAAACTGGAAGCCAATTTTAATCAGCAAATTGCAGACCTTTTTTTTTTTTTTTTCTTAATTTATTTGGCTGTGCCTGGTCTTAGTTGCAGCACGAGGGATCTTCGTTGCGGCACACGGCATCTTTGTTGCAGTGTGTGGGATCTTTAGTTGCAGGCATGCGGGATCTAGTTCCCTGACCATGGATCAAACCTGGACCCCCTACATTGGGAACATGGAGTCTAAACTGCTGGACCACCAGGGAAGTCCAGACGTTTAAAAATACATGGACATTTTATCCATAAAATGAGGCTGGTATTAAGCAAACTTACAGATTATGTCTAACCAAAATTTCATGATAGTCAATGTTAGTAACCATATGAACAGTTAGACTTTTCCTTCAGAGGACATAGGTTCTCTCAGAGAATTTTGAAGTATTGATTGATTTTTGCAGAGGTGTTACAGTAAAATCTGTTAGAAAAAGTAACAGACTAAAGAAAATGAAACCAGCCACAAGTAAAAATGCAAAATTTGCAAGGGAGAGGAAGAACATAAGCATAGAAAAGATGAAAACTGCACTATTTTATGTAATTCAAGAAAAGATCAGTCAGAATTGAAAAGTTACAGAATATTTTTAAGGAAATTACGCTGTATTTTTTTTCAGATGCCCACCATTATTTCTGCTGGCAGACACAGAAAGGAGAGGACCCCTCTTATTATTTGGGGTTCATTTTTAAATGATAGAAATAAACAGTTTATTTCTAAATAAACAATGGACATTTTCACTGTTTAATATTCACTGTTTAGCACCTGCGATAAGCACAAGAAGAGATTTCCTGTTTCAGAGAGAAACGCACTTTCTCTATACTCAGTTTGCTTTGTGTTTTGCGTATTCTTTTTGTATTTTGATGAGGAAATAACACCCCCTATAATAGGATGTATTGTGGTCTTTGGTTAGAGAAAGTTAAATTCTCAATAAAATATAGACTCTTAATATGTTACCGTGCAAACACTGACTCTTTTCTGAGAAATGTTACCAATGCCTCTTTCACATAATGTTTTTATAAAATCTGCTACTTTCAAAAGCTCCCCCCACCTCCATTATTATGAGGTCTGTGCTCCGTCTTACCCCGCTGACCACACACCAGGGCTTGGAGAGGGCTTTGGTTGCACTTGGGTACAAAAGAATGTAATTTTGGTGTTTGAAAGGATGGGGTTTGTGTGCGATCATCAGCCCCTGAGTGCTGCTGACCGCCTGCCCCGCTTCATTCATCCTGTGGTGCACGTCTCATAATGACAAAGCCTTACTTTTAAAGTCTGTGGTCTATTTTTTCTCCCACAACATTTAGATTCCAGGGTAGCCTGGCTGAATTCTTGAAAACTGGAATTGGTGGTTTCCTAAATGTCATTTTTCATTTAGATTAATGCACACATTTTTTTCATACTTTACTATAACTGAAATCGGACTGCATCAGTTTTAATTGATGGTTTCTATTTACCTATCTATTTATTTATTTGCCAGCCAACGGGTACATATGGTACCTGCCTGCAAATATTTAAAGTAGGTCCTGTCATCTTTACATTGCTCGAGTTCTTTGCATTGTCGGATTACAAATGTTGACTTTAACTGCTCTTTAAAATATCTTCAAAAAAGATTAAGCTAGGATTCATCATTTTAAAAGAAGTTATTAAATACCCCCAAAGGCATGGAGATAGAAGAGCAGGATGTAAATTTGATAATAAGTATTCATTATTGGAGGAATTACCACAGTTTCTTATGTATTTACAAAGCAATAGCTAAGTTTATCATTGAACACGAGAGAAAGTTTTATTACTGCCAATTACCTGTTACATACCAAGATCAAAGATAAGAAATCATTGTGTTATAGCTTAATTAGAAGTAGTTTTTCCTTAGTGGTGCATAAAATAACAGTGACTTAAAAAATTTTTTTTAATTGAAGTATAGTTGAGGTACAGTATTATATGTTACAGGTGTACAATATAGTGATTCACACTTTTTAAAGGACGTATTCCATTTATAGTTATTATAAATTATTGGCTACCTTCTCTGTGTATATATGATATATCTTTGTAGCTTATTTTATACATAATAGTTTGCACTTCTTAATCCCCTACCCCTATATTGCCTTTCCCCCTTGGTGACCACTAATTTGTTCTCTGTACCTGTGAGCCTGCTTCTTTTTTTGTTATATTCACTAGTTTGTTGTACTTTTTAGATTCCACATATAAGTGATATCATATAGTATTTGTCTTTCTCTGACTTATTTCACTTAGCATAATACCTGCCAAGTCCATCCATGTTGTTGAAAATGGCAAAATTTTATTCTTTTTTATGGCTGAGTAGTACTCCATCATAACCACATCTTCTTTACCCATTCATCTGTTGATGGATGCTTAGGTTGTTTCCATATCCTGGCAGTTGTAAATAATGCTGCTATGAACATTGGGATGCATATGACTTTTATTATTAAAGGCATCTTAGCTATTATAAAATATGGTAATGAAATTACAGCAACTGCACCAGAAGGAAAATGCAACTTTGACGGAGCACTGAGAGGCATAGCTAACAGGTGGCATCTTTACTTTCTTCCAAAAGATAGTGCTGTTACAGCTCTTAGCTCGAGTGATCATATAAGTTATTGTCTAAATTGGGACCCTTTTGAGAGTGGAAGGTGATGCTAGAACAACAGGCATAAACTAGGATTGTCCCAGGGAAATAAGGGCATATGATCTCGTTAATATGGGCGAGAGATCCTCTCAAAGAAAACTAAATCTAAGTTTACCTCTAAGTCTTTGCAGAAACAAGGGCAAGTCTTAAAATATTATATAACAAATGGAACTGAAAACTATAGACATAGCGTCTTTAGGCTACTGTACTAAATAAAGTTATAGACTCTGGTATTGGGGAAAAACATTTCTGGGAATTTAAACAGAGTAGGTCATAGAATATTTCAATCATGAGCAAAGTTAAAATAAGTGTCATATGAGCTTTTGTTGTATAGATCACCCATATCAAGAGCTGAAATCTTTGTACGTGAAAGTCTCACATTTATGTCTAGGAAAACAACCCCAACAATTTACTTTCTTCTTACAGTATTTGTGTGTGCGTTCCTGTGTGTAATTGCTCCAAGTTATCAATGGTTAATGTCAGATTTTACTGCCTTACAACTCTCAACTGGTGCCTCTCAACATTTAGCTTGTATAAGCATTACACGGGGGAGACCTTCAAGATGGAAGAGGAGTAAGACACGGAGATCACCTTCCTCCCCACAAATACATCAAAAGGACATCTACATGTGGAACAACTCCTACAGAACACTTACTGAATGCTGGCAGAAGACTTCAGACTTCCCAAAAGGCAAGAAAATCCCCACATACCTGGGTAGGACAAAAGAAAAAAGAAAAAACAGGGCTTCCCTGGTGGCACAGTGGTTGAGAATCTGCCTGCCAATGCAGGGGACACAGGTTCGAGCTCTGGTCTGGGAAGATCCCACATGCCGCGGAGCAACGAGGCCCATGAGCCACAATTGCTGAGCCTGCGTGTCTGGAGCCTGTGCTCCACAACAAGAGAGGCCTCAATAGTGAGAGGCCCATGCACCGCGATGAAGAGTGGCCCCCGCTCGCCGCAACTAGAGAAAGCCCTCGCACAGAAACAAAGACCCAACAGAGCCAAAAATAAATAAATAAATAAATAAGTTTATAAACAAAAAAAAGAAAAAACAGAGACAAAAGAATAGGGACGGGACCTGCACCTCTGGGAGGGAGCTGTGAAGGAGGAAAGGTTTCCACACACTAGGAAGCCCCTTCGCAGGCGGAGATGAGGGGTGGGCGGGGGGGAAGCTTCAGAGCCACGGAGGAGAGTGCAGCAACAGGGGTGCAGAGGACCAAGCAAAGAGATTCCCACACAGAGGATCAGTGCTGACCAACACTCAGCAGCCTGAGAGGCTTGTCTGCTCACCCGCTGGGGCGTATAGGGGCTGGGAGCTGAGGCTCAGGCTTCGGAGGTCAGATCCCAGGGAGAGGACAGGGGTTGGCTGCGTGAACACAGCCTGAGGGGGGCTAGTGCGCCACAGCTAGCTGGGAGGGAGTCTGGGGAAAACTCTGGACCTGTTGGAGAGGCAAGACACCACTGTTTCGGGGTGCATGAGGAGAGGGGATTCCTTCCCTGTGTGCCCACAGAAGGCAGAACACCACCTAAATGAGCTCCAGAGACTGGCGCAAGCCTCGGCTATCAGCTCGGACACCAGAGACAGGCATGAAACGCTAAGGCTGCTGCTGCCACCACCAAGAATCCTGTGTGCAAGCACAGGTTACTATCCACACACCCCAACCCCGGGAGCCTGTGCAGCTCGCCACTGTGTGGGTCCTGTGATCCAGGGACAACTTCCCCAGGAGGACACACAGCACTCTTCAGGCTATTGCAACATCACACCAGCCTCTGCCACCACAGGCTGGCCCTGCATTCCAATTATAACTACCATACCCCTCCGTCCCCCCAGCATGTGTGAGCCAGAGCCCCCAATCAGCTGCTGCTTTAACCCTGTCCTCTCTGGGCGGGAACAGAGGCCTGAGGGTGACCTACATGCAGAGGCGGGGCCAAAACCAAAGCTGAACCCCAGGAGCAGTGGGAACAAAGAGGAGAAAACAAAATTTCTCCATGCAGCCTCAGGAGCAGCAGATTAAATCCCCACAATCAACTTGATGTACCCTGCATCTGTGGAATACCTGAACAGACAACGAATCATCCCAAAATTGAGGCAGTGGACTTTGGGAGCAACTGTAGACGTGGGGTTTGCTGTCTGCGACTGACTTGTTTCTGATTTTTATGTTTATCTTAGTATAGTTTTTAGTGCTTATTATCATTGCTGGATTTGTTTATTGGTTTGGTTGCTCTCTTCTTTTATTTTTATTATTATTACTTAAAAAAATTTTTTTATTTTAATAATTTTGTTAAATTTTTTTTATTTTAATAATTTAAAAAAATTTTCTTTATTTATCATTATTTTTTCTTTCTTTTTTTCTCCCTTTTCTTCTGAGCCATGTGGCTGACAGGGTCTTGGTGCTCCGGCCTAGTGTCAGGCCTGAGCCTCTGAGGTGAGAGAGCCGAGTTCAGGACATTGGGCCACCAGAGACCTCCTGACCCCACATGATATCAACTGGTGAGAACAATCCCAGAAATATCTGTCTCAGCACTAAGACCCGGCTCCACCCAACTGCTAGTAAGCTCCAGTTCTGGACGCACCATGCCAAACAACTAGCAAGACAGGAACACAACCCCACCCATTAGCAGAGAGGCTACCTAAAATCTTAGTAAGTTCGCAGACACCCCAAAACACACCACCGGATGTGGCCCTGTCCACCAGAAAATAAGATCCAGCCCCACCCACCAGAACACAGGCATCAGTCCCCTCTACCAGGAAGCCTACACAACCCAGTGAACCAACCTTACCCACTGGGGGCAGACACCAAAAACAGTGGGAAGTACGAACATGCAGCCTGTGTAAAGGAGACCCCAAACACAGTAAGTTAAACAAAATGAGAAGACAGAGAAATATGCAGCAGATGATGGACAAAGGTAAAAACCCACCAGACCAAACAAATGAAGAGGAAACAGGCAGTCTACCTGAAAAAGAATTCAGAGTAATGATAGTAAAGATGATCCAAAATCTTGGAAATAGAATGGAGAAAATACAAGAAACATTTAACAAGGACCTAGAAGAACTAAAGAGCAAACGAACAATGATGAACAACACAATAAATGAAATTAAAAATTTTCTAGAAGGAATCAATAGCAGAATAACTGAGGCAGAAGAACGGATAAGTGACCTGGAAGATAAAATAGTGGAGATAAATACCACAGAGCAGAATAAACAAAAAAGAAGGAAAAGAATTGAGGACAGTCTCAGAGACTTCTGGGACAACATTAAACACACCAACATTCGAAGTAATGGGGTCTCAGAAGAAAAAGAGAAAAAAGAAAGGGTCTGAGAAAATATTTGAAGAGACTATTGTTCAAAACTTCCCTAACATGGGAAAGGAAATAGTCAATCAAGTCAAGACTCCCATGCAGGATAAGTCCAAGGAAAATCATTCCAAAACACATATTAATCAAACTATCAAAAATTAAATACAAAGAAAAAATATTAAAAGCAGCAAGGGAAAAGCAACAAATAACATACAAGAGATCCCTCATAGGGTTAACAGCTGATCTTTCAGCAGAAACTCTGCAAGACAGAAGGGAGTGGCAGGACATATTTAAAGTGATGAAAGGGAAAAACCTACAACCAAGATTACTCAACCCAGCAAGGATCTCATTCAGATTTGATGGAGAAAACAAAAGCTTTACAGACAAGCAAAAGTTAAGAAAATTCACCACCACCAAACCAGCTTTACAACAAATGCTAAAGGAACTTCTCTAGGCAGGAAACACAAGAGAAGGAAAAGACCTACAAAAACAAACCCAAAACAATTGAGAAAATGGTAATAGGAATATACATATAGATAATTACCTTAAATGTAAATGGATTAAATGCTCCAACCAAAAGACATAGACTGGCTGAATAGATACAAAAACAAGACCCGTAGATATGCTGTCTACAGGAGACCGACTTCAGACCTAGGGACACATACAGACTGAAAATGAAGGGATAGAAAAAGATATACCATGCAAATGGAAATCAAAAGAAGGCTGGAGTAGCAATTTTCATATCAGACAAAATAGACTTTAAAATAAAGACTATTACAAGAGACAAAGAAGGACACTACATAATGATCAAGGGGTCAATCCAAGAAGAAGATATAACAATTGTAAATATTTATGCATCCAACATAGGAGCACCTCAATACATAAGGCAAATGCTAACAGCCATAAAAGGGGATATCGACAGTAACACAATAATAGTAGGGGATTTTAACACCCCACTTTCACCTATGGGCAGATCATGCAAAATAGAAATAAATAAGGAAACACAAGCTTTAAATGATGCATTAAACAAGATGGACTTAATTGATATTTATAGGACATTCCATCCGAAAACAACAAAATACACTTTCTTCTCAAGTGCTCATGGAACATTCTCCAGGATAGATCATATCTTGGATCGCAAATCAAGCCTTGGAAAATTTAAGAAAATTGAAATTCTATCAAGTATCTTTTCCAACCACAACGCTATGAGGCTAGATAGCGTTAATTACAGGAAAAAAACTGTAAAAAATAAAACACATGGAGGCTAAACAATACATTATTAAATAACCAAAATATCACTGAAGAAATCAAAGAGGAAATAAAAAAAATACCTAGAAATAAATGACAATGATAACACAATGACCCAAAACCTATGGGATGCAGCAAAAGCAGTTCTAAGAGGGAAGTTTATAGCAATATAATCCTACCTCAAGAAACAAGAAAAATCTCAAACAAACAACCTAAACTTATACCTAAAGCAATTAGAGAAAGAAGAACAAAGAAACCCCAAAGTTAGCAGAAGGAAAGACATCATAAAGATCAGATCAGAAATAAATGAAAAAAAAAATGAAGGAAATAATAGCAAAGATTAGTAAAACTAAAAGCTAGTTCTTTGAGAAGATAAAATTGATAAAATATTAGCCAGTCTCATCAAGAAAAGAACGGAGAAGACTCAAATCAACAGAATTAGAAAATGAAAGTGAAAAAGGAGAAGTAACAACTGACACTGCAGAAATACAAAGGATCATGAGAGATTACTGTAGGCAACTATATGCCAATAAAATGGACAACCTGGAAGAAATGGACAAATTCTTAGAAAAGCACAACATTCTGAGACTGAACCAGGAAGAAATAGAAAACATAAACAGACCAATCACAAGCACTGAAATTGAGACTGTGATTAAATATCTTCCAACAAACAAAAGCCCAGGACCGGATGGCTTCACAGGAGAATTCTATCAAACATTTAGAGAAGAGCTAACACCTATCCTTCTCAAACTCTTCCACAATATAGCAGAGGGAGGAACACTCCCAAACTCATTCTATGAGGCCACAATCACCCTGATACCAAAACCAGACAAAGATGTCACATAAAAAGAAAACTACAGGCCAATATCACTGATGAACATAGATGCAAAAATCCTCAACAAAATACTAGCAAACAGAATCCAACAGCCCAGGAAAAGGATCATACACCATGATCAAGTGGGGTTTATCCCAGGAATGCAAGGATCCTTCAATATATGCAAATCAATCAGTGTGATACACCATATTAACAAATTGAAGGAGAAAAACCATATGATCATCTCAATAGATGCAGAAAAACCTTTCAACAAAATTCAACACCCATTTATGATTAAAAAAACTCTCCAGAAAGTAGGCATAGAGGGAACCTACCTCAACATAATAAAGGCCATAAATGACAAACCCACAGCCAACATCATTCTCAATGGTGAAAAACTGAAACCATTTCCTCTAAGATCAGGAACAAGACAAGGTTGCCCACTCTCACCACTATTATTCAACATAGTTTTGGAAGTTTTAGCCATAGCAATCAGAGAAGAAAAAGAAATAAAAGGAATCCAGACTGGAAAAGAAGAAGTAAAACTGTCACTGTTTGCAGATGACATAATACTATACATATAGAATCCTATAGATGCTACCAAAAGACTACTAGAGCTAATCAATGAATTTGGTAGAGTAGCAGGATACAAAATTAATGCACAGAAATCTCTTGCATTCCTATACACTAATGATGAAAAATCTGAAAGAGAAATTAAGGAAGCACTCACATTTACCATTGCCACAAAAAGAATAAAATACCTAGGAATAAACCTACCTAAGAAGACAAAACACCTGTATGCAGAAAACTATAAGACAGTGATGAAAGAAATTAAAGATGGTACAAACAGATGGAGAGATATACCATGTTCTTGGATTGGAAGAATCAACATTGTGAAAATGCCTATACTACCCAAAGCAATCTACAGATTCAATGCAATCCCTATCAAAGTACCAATGGCATTTTCCACGGAACTAGAACAAAAAATTTCACAATTTGTATGGAAATGCAAAAGACCCCGAATAGCCAAAGCAATCTTGAGAAAGAAAAACAGAGCTGGAGGAATCAGACTCCCTGACTTCAGACTATACTACACACCTACAGTAATCAAGACAGTATGGTACTGGCACAAAAACAGAAATATAGATCAATGGTACAAGATAGAAAGCCCAGAGATAAACCCACGCACATGTGGTCACCTTATATTTGTTAAAAGAGGCAAGAATATACAATGGAGAAAAGATAGCCTCTTCAATAAGTGGTGCTGGGAAAACTTGACAGCTACATGTAAAAGAATGAAATTGGAACACTCCCTAACACCATACACAAAAATAAACTCAAAATGAATTAAAGGCCTAAATGTAAGGCTAGACACTATAAAACTCTTAGAGGAAAACATAGGAAGAACACTCTTTGACATAAATCACAGCAAGATCCTTTTTGACCCACCTCCTAGAGAAATGGAAATAAAAACAAAAATAAAGAAATGGGAACTAATGAAACTTAAAAGCTTTTGCACAGCAAAGAAACCATAAACAAGACGAAAAGACAACCCTCAGAATGGCAGAAAATATTTGCAAATGAAGCAACTGATAAAGGATTAATCTCCAAATATACAAGCAGCTCATGCAGCTCAATATCAAAAAAACAAGCAACCCAATCTAAAAATGGGCAGAAGACCTAAATAGACATTTCTCCAAAGAAGACATACAGATGACCAACAAACACATGAAAGGATGCTCAACATCACTAATCATTAGAGAAATGCAAATCAAAACTACAGTGAGGTATCACTTCACACCGGTCATAATGGGCATCATGAAATAATCTACAAACAATAAATGCTGGAGAGGGTGTGGAGAAAAGGGAACCTCTTACAATGTTGGTGGGAATGTAAATTGATACAGACACTATGGAGAACAGTATGGAGGTTCCTTAACAAACTAAAAATAGAACTACCCTGTGACCCAGCAATCGCACTACTGGGCATATACCCTGAGAAAACCATAATTCAAAAAGAGACATGTACCATAATGTTCATTGCAGCACTATTTACAATAGCCAGGACATGGAAGCAACCTAAGAGTCCATCAGCAGATGAATGGATAAAGAAGATGTGACACATATATACAATGGAATATTACTCAGCCATAAAAAAAATGAAATTCAGTTATTTGTAGTGAGGTGGATGGACCTAGAGTCTGTCATACAGAGTGAAGTCAGAAAGAGAAAAACGAATACTGTATGCTAACACATATATATGGAATCTATAAAAAAAAAGTTTCTGATGAACCTAGGGCAGGACAGGAATAAAGACGCAGACATAGAGAATGGACTTGAGGACATGGGGAGGGGGAAGGGTAAACTGGGAAGAAGTGAAAGAGTAGCGTTGACATATATACACTACCAAGTATAAAATAGATAGCTAGTGGGAAGCAGCTGCATCACACAGGGAGATCAGCTCAGTGCTTTTTGACCACTTAGAGGGGTTGGATAGGGAGGGTGGGAGGGAGACGCAAGAGAGAGGGGATATATGGCGATATATGTATACATATAGCTGATTCACTTTGTGGTACAGCAGAAACTAACACAACATTGTAAACCAATTATACTCCAATAAAGATGTTAAAAAAAAAAAAAAAGAATCACACAGAGGATTTGTTAGAAGACAGGTTCCTTCTCCCATGTCTCATCCTCAGATTCTGATTCAGCAGATCAGGGGTGGGATCTGAGATTCCCATTTTCTAACAAGCTCCTGGGTGGTGCTGATGCTGCTGGTCTACAGACCACTCTTTGAAAAGCACTGCAGACCAGTAATTCTCAATCCTCATGTCTAAGCACTATGCACAGAGATTCTGATTTAATTAGTTTGTGATCAGACCCACTGTTGATGATACTCTTACATCTCTCCAGATGATTCTAATGTGCTACAAGGATTGAGAAGCGCAGTTCTTTTCTTTCTCACTGCCATTTCAATTTCAATAATTTGAAATGTCTGCTATCTCTATTGGATTCTAAGATCTCCAAGGACCAGTACCATGTCTATTGGGTTTCCTTCTTTGTCCCCAGATCCTAGAATAACTGTCTCTAATTTCATAGGTTTCCATTACACATTTGGCCATTACTGACCAGTGTTCCACTTGGTATCTTCATCTACATAGTAAGGATGCCGATGTCTTCACTTCTTTACCTCCATGGATGTAACAGTGATGCTGAAAATGATATCTTTTTAAAATATTTGTATTAGTTAAGTATTAATGTATAACAAGCCACCTCAAAACTCAAGGGCTCAGCACAATAAGCGTCTTTTATTACTCATGAGTTTATACATAAAAGTTCTTGTCACCAATTTCAGTGTGTTTTTTTTCCCCCACACTACCAAGCAATTTTCATACAACAACTGGGTGTCCGACAATTCAACTCAATTCTGGCACCATCTATGTGGAGATACCATCAGATTCCACAGGTTAAGGGCTCAGTCCTACAAGATTGCTCTCCCTTTCAGATGCCAATCAAAAGTCCAGGTTGCTACCTGTGCTTCTAGCTGACTGGCTATAAATCAGAGGTTCCTACAATCAATCACATGGTTGATTCTCTTGGCAACCAGTCCCCATCCTTAGGTGAGGTCCAAAAGTAACTTCATTCACATAACAAAAGACACCTTCTTTTGCTTTCAACACTTAGGAATTCCAAGGGTTTTAGGAGCTCCCAGAAAAGAAGACAAAGACAAAATACATATTTCTTAATTATAAATCACAATATAACAACATGCCAGCAGGTGGTTCTGCTGGCCTTAGATGAGTTCATTCATGCATCTGTGGTCAGCTGGAGGTTGGGAGGCAGGTCTGTTCATCTTGGCTGGGCTCTCTCAGATGTTTGGGGGTCGGCTGGCTCTAGGCTGACTCTAGGCCTTGGCGGAGACTGCTGCCTCTCATCCTCCAAAAGGCCAGCCTGGGCTGGTTCACATGTAGGCTGCCGAAGATTCTAAGAGAGAGAGGGGAAGCATGCAAGACCTTGCTGTGCCACATTCTATTCACAGAAACAAGTCACCAGGCAGTCCAGAGTCAAGGGGAGAGGAAATAGACTCTGCCTCTTGGTGGGAAGAACTTCAGGGTCTTAGTACAAAGGGCTTGGATGCAGGAAAGTCGTGGGTAGGACCAGGAATGCCATCAATCCACCACAGCATCTAAGGCAAAGGCCCCCATGTGGTCTCCTTACATTCCAGCCTTAGAAGAATTGCCAGTAAGTCTAATGACAAAGTGAGCTGATTTGGGCTCATTCCATTTGTTGGCTTAGCTATTTAGTAAATGAAAGGCTCATAGGATTTAATTACAAATGTTTGAAAGCTGAAGAGATGCAAATATCTAAGAAAAATAAATTTTCAGTTGATATTTGTTTTAATTAAGAATAGATTTATGAATTCTCAGTGGGAAACTTGGATCAATGAACATGACAAATGATTCACCACCAAACTTAACAAAGACTATAATATACAAAAGGCTAAAACCTAGGAAATGAAAAGAAAATGTACTCTGAAAGTCACCTTTAGTTAAGGATGCTGACACGTAGTCTAGTTGGTTCCCGCCTTCCTTGTAAATGTCTATAAGCAAGAGGGGATTGCTTAAAAAGGGATCTAAAAAAGGACCTCCAGCCTCCCAAAATAATGAGTCTATGTAAATCCGAGACCAAACCTTGAGTTTCTTTCTCAACTGTCCTGACTGGTATACTTTCTCTGGGAGGCAGAACATTATCTTCCCCTGCTCAGGACCTACTTTGACTGCCAAGAGTGCTTTTCACCACTGCAAGAGACGTCTGCGTAAGAAATTTAACATCAGTGCTTCTGAAGGATATCGTTTCTGGGATACCCAAGAGCAAACCACGTGGGTTCAAAGGCTCTTCCTTATACAGCAATAAACATTTGATCAACTGGTTTTACAAGACAGATCCCACTCTGCCCCGGGGGTTTCTCATCACTAGGCTCTCTGGCTTCAAGGTAGCCAGGCTTTTCTAAGTTTACCCTGCTTGTCCTAATTACTTACATTTCAACTTGTTTTGTAATTGTTTCCAAGCAATAAAGTGTCATTTATTATTTGTTTTTTTTAATCTTCCCTCTACCTACTCCCCTAACCCTGTAAACTACACTCATCAACACACACAGAAAGGCAGAGATAAACACAAGGTCAACTTCTAAAAGGCAGAGGGAGGGCTGGTGGTTGTAGTTTTCTCCAAAGGAAGGGCCTGAGCATGCCAGCTGGAGTGACCAAAATCCCTTTCCCAAGGAAGCCAGTTCACTTGTTTCCAAAGCCTTTTTTATGTAACTCTTTAAATAGAGCATAACCAAATCACAAGTATTTTGCCATGGGAAAATGTAAAGTCATTAAGCAACTTAAATACCATCCCGCCCTTTTCAAGCAGACAACACAACCATTAAGCAATTAATGCATGTTGAGACATTTCCAATTTCTTGGCACTAATGCCAGTTCAATCATTTGGGGCTGGAGAGCATAGGTGAAACCTATGAGTTACACTTCTTGATGGGAAGCAAAGTATCTTATATGTTTGTTCTTTTTTTAATGGAATTCCAATCTCCCCCCAGGACGCACAGAACGCTAACCTGGTTGCAAAACAAGATTGGATACTGTTTGACATTGTCTGGCATTTCCAATAGGTGTATGAGTTACATTTGGACTTACACTCTGTTAATTGGGTGTCTTCGCGAGCTTGTGGATTTTAAGCCTTCTAAGTCCTTGGGTTATGCTGACATATTGGGCTGTGGTTTGTTGTGGGTCCTATGGAATGGAAAACTTCCTCTGCTTCTAGTTCCCAAATAAAAACAGTGACCTGCCTTATTTACTTGTGAGAACATGGGCAGCATTAGTGACAGTGAGACATGTTCTCTTAGTATAATAGTGATAGGATGGACATATGTAGAGATGAAGAATAATGAGGGATTTTTGTATAATTTGTTCCTTGAAAATGTTAGGCCACTGAAAAATCTCACACTTCTGATTTTTCAATTTGCTCAAAAATCAAGGGTTCCACTTCAGTCACTGACAGGGGAATACTTACTTTGTAGATAAAAATTATTTTATCCCTATGAGAGGCAAGAATAGACTATTCATTGAAGAACTACTAATCAAGATTTGTCATGGGCTAGGCACTATTCTAAGTGTGGGGATACAGCAATGAATAAGAAGCATGAAGTTCCTGGTCTCTCATGAAGCATGTTCCTGTGCAGAGGAACAGGCTACAAAGAAGTAAACACATAAATAAATAAGAATATGATATAGCAAAAATACCAGGAAGAAAAAAAAAAACACGATAATATGATAGATCTTAGGGGGCTATTGTAAATTGGCTTCTCAGGGAGTGCTTTGATGAAGAGTTGACACTTGATTGAGACCCAGATATTCCACAAAATGTCTGGGTGTTGAGCCTTTTAGGCAGAGGGGACATTTAGAGCAAACGTGCAGATTACTTTACTGGTTTGGCACTACCCAGGCAAATATTAGAGAATTATATATAATACTATATAACTTTATAACTATTATATAATTTTTTTAAAGAAGCTATCAGAATGTATTTATATATGGGCCCCTTCAGACTTGTTATTCCTATTTGAAATACAAGTTGTTATTTTTTTTTAATATATATATATTTTTTATAAATTTATCCATTCTATCCACTTTATTTTTGGCTGCGTTGGGTCCTCATTGCTGCACCCGGGCTTTCTCTAGTTGCGGCGAGCGGGGGCCACTCCTCATTGCGGTGCGCGGGCCTCTCACTGCGGTGGCTTCTCCTGTTGCAGAGCACGGGCTCTAGGCCTGCCGGCTTCAGTAGTTGTGGCTCGCGGGCTCTAGAGTGCAGGCCCAGCAGCTGTGGCACACGGGCCCAGTCGCTCCGCGGCATGTGGAATCCTCCCGTACCAGGGCTAGAACCCGTGTCCCCTGCATTGGCAGGCGGACTCTCAACCACTGCGCCACCAGGGAAGCCCCCCCTCCCAAGTTGTTATTTTTATGGTTTTTTTTTAACATTTGGTGAAAGAATTATAATGTTTTCTTTCTTTAGAGAGTTCCCTTCACCTGTTTTCCAACTGGGGTCTGTGGGCAAGACTGAGATATTCTGACTTTGAAAACAGAGTGGAAAGAGAAGGAACTCCTACCACAGGAACTGTAAGTCCCATTGCTAATGATAGGTGTATGTCTTAGCTTTTGCTGTGTAACAATCCACTCTAAAACGTAGTGGGTTAAAACATCAAATATTTATTTAGCCCATGAATCTACAGATTCGCTATTTGTACTGTGCTTGGCTCAGTACTTCTTCCGGTCGTGATCAGACACATACACCTGTGGTCAGCCACAGTCAGCAGGACAACTCTGATTCTGGAGGTTGGCCGGCTGTTAGCTGAGGCAATGGGGTAACTGGACTATGTGTGTCTTTCGCCATCCAGCAGGCTTATTCTCAGAGGAAGGATTGCGAGAAAGTTTGCAAGGGCTCCTGAAACCTAGGCCCATGATGGGTCCAGTGTCACTTCCTCAGCATTCAAAACATTCAAAACAACTCATAAGACCAGCCTAAATTCAATGGCTGGTGAAATGGATTCCATTTTTGGTCACATTGGAAAGGATATAGGGAGGGGTTAAGAAATGGCCATATTTTTTTAAACAATCTACCATAGCAGGTAAATGCTAACACTGCAGCCTAGAAATGTTTAAATTTACAGGGGTTGGTAAACATTATTTGTAAAGGACAAGTAGACATTTTTGGCTTTTCAGGTCAGACGGTCTCTGTCATGACTACTCAACTTTGTTGTAGTGCCAAAGCAGCCCCAGACAATAAGTGAATAAATGGGCATGGCTATGTTACAATAAAACTTTATTAACAAAACAAGCAGGAGGCTGGATATGGCCCATGGAGCTATAGTTTGCTGATCCCTTATCGGTTATTGAGGTGAGATAATTTTGCTACAAAAGCCTTAGCCTTCAAACAAATAGCCTGGAATATAACATGGCTTCCATCAGACACTAACGAACTCAGAGAGGAACAAAGGTGACTCACACATCAGACCACAGGCCGTCATATGGATGAGCTTTTGTTCTAGTGGTCGGGGGAAGGGCGTTTCTTCGGCTTTTAATACAGCATTTGTTTACGGAGCTACTTACATAAAGTAAGTAAGTAAGTTTATGTAAGTAAGCTACTTACATAAACTTACATAAACTATCTGTCATTGGTAGTGGTTGTTTGCTGCCTGGATGTAATAATTGCTTATTTCCTTTTGTTTGTTGTGGTTAGTTCACTTTCAAGGAAGAAAGACAAAAATTTCTAAGTAGAACAAAGGCTAAGAGGAAAGAGAAGGGAAACAGTAAAGCAATTAGAGCTCCTCAAGGGCAGGAATGGGGCTCTGTCCGGGAAGCCTGTTCTCCAGCTGGAAGTGGCCCCAGGGATCCACACGCTTGTTCTCACCCTTGGGTGCACATTAGAGTCACCTGGGGAGCTTTGCACAATTTTCATATCCAGGCCACACTCCAGGGCAATTAAATCAGACTCACTGTGGGCAGGAGCCAAGCATTAGTACTTTTTAAACCTCCCTATGTAATCCAACATGCAGCCAAGTTTGAGAATCAGGGTTCAACAGTCTTGGCACCTCTTAGTGACTCTGTCTGAGGTCTGGACCATCCCACAAATGCATGTCCCCCACTCACCTGAATGCCCCTTCTGAGAACTCATCAGCTCTGGGCGTATTCTTCTTGGGAGCTCAATAATACGTAATGACATGATAATCTCTCTGAATTCTGACGCAGCCCCAGGGCCCTGAGCTTCAGTATTTGTCAACTTGAAAGTTCATTTCTCTTTTCAAAATCTCATTTTTCTTTTCAGCATTCAGCTATAAGTTTATCATCTCTACCCAGAGTACTCTCTTTTGGAAAATCAATACTATTTCACCTGAAGTATTCCTTCAGTTGAAGGGGAAAAAATGAATAGCCAGAATTATCTTCAGGCAGACTTCACAAAGAATATATTCAACTTTCTAATAGTTGAAGTCATCCTATACTTAAGTGTCCTCTGGACATGCCACTAACTGAAGTCAATATTTTATTAATCTTCCTGTAAATTGCTCAAAGCAGCATGGCAACCAGACTAATGGACCAGTTATGGTCCCCCGTTACTTCACTCAAGCGATGGGTAGAAATTTAAGCTAAAAAGAAGTGTGGAGGTCATCTGGTTCCCTGCCTTCTTCCCTTTTCATTAATAAACTAACAATTCAAAAGTTAAATAGCTTTCCCAACCTAGTAGGAAAACACTTTTCTGATACCTTGCAGGTTAGAGTAGCAAGAGGTTTGTTTTCAGATGGAAGGCTCTACAACTCTTTCAGGAAACAGTCTGCAAGGAGCACAAATAATGTTCTCTCTCCTGTCCTCTCAGCCCCCCTTCCTTTTGCCGCACCCACTGTAGGGACTGTGGTCCTGAATGGCAGTAGCTACTCTTCAGAAGTACCTCACTCCAGTCATCCCCTCAAATCCATCCTCAGGGGATTCTAGTGTTCCAACTTAGTCCCCTAGCTGTCCTTTTTTGCCGAGCTCGTTCTTGCCCCTCATCTGCTTGTTTTGGGATCTGGCATCTCCAGACCCTCACCTTCTCCAGGGCTTCCTCACAGGGGTCACCTGGGACTAACCCATAGGAGAGTATATAACTGGGAGATTTCTCATGGAACAGGGAGCCCCACTGCTGGCAAAGGACAGCTCTTTCTTACTAATGTTTCTATAGTTGAGTCTTTTCTCTCTCCCATGATGTTTCTCTAAAGCCCTTCAAGTAAAGACATCAGTATCTGGGGGACCAGCAGAGAGACTATCAGGTCAAACATCTGTCCCACAGCTGATCCTGCACCTGGGAAGGAATCCACACCCGGCTTTGACAGCCACCTGAAATGCAGAGCCAGCAAGCCTGAGCTGGAACCTCCCCATTCTTGCTGCTGCCAAATTGTGATGGCCGAAGAACGTCTTACACAAAGGAACTTTGAGAGTTTGTTGTTGCTTTTCCCATTGTCATGCTGCAGATGGATTCTGCCCATCCTAGACTTGTAGAAAAATCGGCTGTAAGGCAAGCCCATCCAGATTCCAGTCAAAGGTATACACCACCTCCAAGAGATGGGAACAGCCCAACTCTTAAGTTTGGACCAAAATCACATTAGTCAATAATCTTATAACCAATGATAAATAACTACTTAAATACATAGTTATTTTAATGAGTATTCCAGAAGATAGGATCAGATCACCAAATCCATGATTTCAGTAGACGATGGCTTTTCTTTTCTTGTTTACTATTTAATCTTCAAAGTTTTTAACTATACAGAAAAGTAGAGAGGATAATGTAGTGAAAACTCATATACTTATCACCTTGAATTAATACTTTTAAACATTTTATCATATTTGCTTCATCTCTTTTTTTGCTCTAGTAAGTTAGAGAAATTTACAGACATGTGACATTTCCCATGCAACCCTCAAATTCAATATAAATTTCTAAAAAGTACATTTTTCTATATGACCACAAAATCATTAAATTACTCAACAAAATTAATAATTTCTTAGCATCATCTCACAATCCAGTCCAATTTCTCCATTTGTTACCATAGTATTTGGGGGGTCCATATTTAGTCAAGGAGAGCACATCTTGGATTGGAATGCTATGAAGGGACAAGTATCTGGTCCTTTGTTGGTCTGTGAGGGGAAGAGATTGTGGGGCACCACATTAGTCAAGGAAGACTATGTAGAAGACAGTGAGATTTGGGAGGGAAATAAAGGACAGGTAGTTTTCAGGAGAGGTAGTGAGACAGGCTGGGACCTGGGACCTGGAACCCTTTGCTGCAGTGCGTGCATCTAGATAAACATCGCCTTAAGAAATAAACTACAAAGAAACTATATGAGAAAGTGGCATGGACATATACACACTACCAAACGTAAAATAGATAGCTAGTGGGAAGCAGCCGCATAGCACAGGGAGATCAGCTCAGTGGTTTGTGACCACCTAGAGGGGTGGGATAGGGAGGGTGGGAGGGAGGGAGATGCAAGAGGGAAGAGGTATGGGAACATATGTATATGTATAACTGATTCACTTTGTTATAAAGCAGAAACTAACACACCATTGTAAAGCAGTTATACTCCAATAAAGATGTTAAAAAAAAAAAAAGAAACTATAAGGGACTAAAAATCACTGTGCATGTGCAGTTGGGGCAAAGTATGAACAACAAGATACAAAAAGACGAAAAACCCAACTGCCACTTCTGTGGTGTCAGGAGAAAAGCAGGGTACTGCGCATGATCCCTGCACACAGCACCATCAAGCGGGTGGGCCAAACACCCAAGCCACCCCTCCGGCCCAACTCCTGGACCCACCCGCACCCTCACCCCATTTAAGGGACCAGCTCTCAGGGAGCGAACAAGGGCATCAGTTGCTTCTTTTCGTTCCCTCGTGTTGCAGCTGGAGCCCCAGGAAAGCCTTGCCTGAATTTCTCATCTGGCGTCTTAAGCAATTTCTATTGATAAAAGCGTTCGAGAACCCCACCAGCTGGGGAGAGAATTCCAGGTAGAGATACCAAGAAGGATGATACATGGGCAAGGAGAAGCTGGTGCATCAGTGTCTGGAAACATTGATATAAATGATTTACTCATGCCTGCTATTTAGAGAAAGTTTTTGGTCAGAAAGCCAACTCCTGGATGCTTCCTAGTTTGAGAGGAAAAGGGCACAGGAAGAAAGGAATGGTGTTGGAAATGAGGCTGAAAAATTACAACATAATAATTCTAGAAAGCCAAAGGAAAACAGAGTCCCCGAGTGTCTCTGAGCTGAATGTGACAGAGAAGACTAAACATGCTGCCACAGAGCTGCTTGGGGGGCCACCTGAATCAGCATCATTTATTAGAAATGCAGATGCTTGAGCCAGCCGTAGACAGACTCCTTCAGAATCTCAGGAATGGAGGCCTAGGAATCTGTGTTTTAATTCGTTCTCCCAGAAATTCTTCTGCACACTCAAATTTAAGAAGCCCTGGTCTACGATACATCTTCTCAAGTTCTCTCCTCAGTGTGTATCCTGCTTCAACAAGTAGCACCTTCAATCTTTCCCCTTGCATTCTGTCTGTAGCAGATTTTCCCCTATTCTTAAAAACAAAAGAAAGCAAGCAAGCAAGGAAGAAAAACACGCCTATCAACCAAATCGGAAAATAAAATCCTCCTGTTTTCTATCTTACAGTTATTCCTTTTATCTTTAATGTCTCAAATTTTATATATGACCTACAACTATACTCTCCATAGTCTCACAAAATATCACTATTTAAGAACCTGAACTCCGTCTTCTACAGAACCCTGCCCCACAGACTCACCAATATGCTAGATTCACCACTATGCTCTAAAATCACCAAATGACCTGCTAATCGGTGATTCCCCATCTTTGTTCTTGAACATCAGCAGCAGCCTTGAAATTTAACTCTTTGGGCTTCTTAATATAACAACGTAATACCATTTAACAATGTCATACCATTTAACTTCTCATTTCCTATTTCTCAGACCTTCCACTCCCCCCTCACCCGCCGCTAAACAAGTGCATTTCCCCAAATTCAACCTTTAACATTTGCTCTTAATTTTTCCATTCTCCCTCTAATAGAGATAACATCCAATGTTTCCAGATACCGGCTAGTGAACGGTCATGATATCTAGGTGCTATTGGGCTCAAGTAGTGCATATCAACTCACCAATTGGACGGTTTCAAGTTAGAGGTTCTCTTGTCGCCTGACGTCCAAGTATTTTCTCCAAATCCTCAATCCCTCCCAACCAGGTCCCTTCTATCAATAACTTCCTTTTATCTGTGAACAGGCTTTCACATCTGAAGCCTTAAACTTCAGGTCACTTCAGCCACCTCTGTAATATGTCACGATCTACCAAACCCTAGGTCTATTATATATACACATTTTTTTTCCTAGCTTGTTTCTATGGTTCTTGCCAGACTCCCATTACACCCATCAAAATATTTTTTTTCCCTTTTGGCCTCGCCACAAGGCTTGTGGGATCTTAGTTCCCCAACCAGGGATCGAACCCGAGGCTTCGGCAGTGAAAGTGCAAAGTCCTAACCACTGGACGGCCAGAGAATTCCCCAAAATATTAAATATATAGAAGTGATAAAACTTTTTTAAGTGGACTTGAACAAAATGTATAAACAAAGTCTCAGGTTAGCATCTGGAGGCTTGAGTTCTAATTAGTCTACCTCTCAGAGGCTCAGTTTCTTTGCCTATAAAATGATGGTTTGAGAACTGATTATTTTATAGTGCTGTTGGGGAGAATACAGACTTCATACAGCACTTTAAGGTTATGGTTATTAAGAATAATTATATGTTATTATTATTGTTAAATGACTCTTGATCCTCCTTTAGATCAGGAGATGACAGATCAGGGTTGAGGTCTAAGTAAAATTATGAAAGAGATGAAGTCAGCTTCCCCATTTCATCGAGCCTTTTGAGTATTTTTCTTCTTGTCAAAGCTGTGGTTTCATGAAGGGCTTAATGTTGGCTGGCTGACAACAACCTGTATTATCAACATAGGATTTTAAGCATGGATTCCATGCATGTGTGTGTGTGTGTGTGTGTGTGTGTGTGCACGTGTGCACGTGCATGTGTGCATGTGCATCTCTGCATGCGCGCAAGTGTGAGTATCACCGTGGAGAACAGCTCTGGGGAGCAGCCAACTTTGAAATCTCCTCCAAGCTTCTCTCTCTCCTCCACTTTCTAATGAAGTAGCCCCAGAGGGTTTGCGAACAAGAACAGAGAAAGCTGGAGTCAGGATTTCCTACTGCCTCATGCCATCCGCAGGCACTGTTCCCCCTCTTCTGGAACAAACAGTGAGAAGCCAGGACAGGCTGTTTTTGCCTGATTCACCCATTTATGCCTCAGGATCATTTTTAAGCTTGAGGATGAAAGCCAAATGGCTCTAAGTCCTTCCACAGAATAGAGTAAGGTTTTGTACTATTTATTCATTAAAATAATAACTTTACTGCTATAAAATCCCTTGAGGAACCCAACATTCTAAATGCTGTTAATAATTTAGATATGCTATAACAGCAAAACAATCTGCAAAACCAAAAGGGAAGAATAAGCACCATAAATGATGGTAGAATGACATATAAAGTTCTAGCCTATGTAAGATATAACACTCAGAATATTCATACTCATAATTAATGAAATGGGAAAAGTTCTTAAGTTCTCTCTCTCTCTCTCTCTTTCTCTTTTGGAAGCAAAATTGAGAACGTGATTTTGTGCAATAGTATAATGAAAACATTGTACTTTGCATGTCTGGGACAGTAAATGCAACTTTAGCCATTTTCAACAGTAAGCAAGAGGAGGAACTAACATTTATTGGGCACAGAGATCTTTACACACATCTTAAAATTTAATCATCATTAAGGCCATTATAATATTAAATTATCACCATTTTGCAGTTGAAGAACTTGGGGCTTAGAGAGGTCAAGAATGTTGTTCAAATCCACATGGTAGAACTGGGTTTGAACTCAGATTTCTCTCATTTCAGAGCTCTTCTCTAAAACCTTCTTATTGAAATATAATGTTCATACAAAAACGTGTGCTAGTCCTAAGTGGAAAGTGGTGAAATCTTTTCTTAATAGACACTTCATGTAAGTAGTCCCTGGATTAAGAAAGCATTACCAGCACTCCCAAAGCCTCCATAGAAAACTACTATACTCGATTCCAATACCATAGATTTGTTTTGCCTATTTTTGAATGTAAATAAGTGGACTTGTGTAACAAGTCTTCTTTTGACTTCTTCTGCCCAACCTTAGGTTTTGTGAAATTCATCATATCCTTGTAAGCACTTATAAACCATTGATTCTTAGTGTTGTATAATATTCCATTGTAAGACTACACAATAATAGATTTACCCATTCTATGGTGAATAAAAATGAGGTCTTTCCCCTTTGGTGGTATTACAAATAATCCTGCTATGAACATTCTTGGTTGACCTTATTTAACGTTTCTGCTGGATCTATCTCGAGGAGTAGAATCATTGGGTCGTGGAACAGGCATAGCATCAGCTTTATTGAATAATGCCAAACAGTTACCCAAAGTGTCTACCTTTCTATCCATGGAATATGAGAGGTCTAAGTATTCTACATCCTTGCCAATATGTGCAGTTGTCTGGTGTTTTTTTTTTTTTTTTCATTCAGCATATTTTAGGAGTGTATTGGTATCTCACTGAGATTTTAATTTATATTAAAATTCTGTGCTCTCTTGACTTTCCACCTGTTTCCATTGTATTTGATGGCCTGCATTTTTGAGGTGGCCAACCAGCACTTCTAAATGCACACAGTGGTCTTCAAATGCATCTAGCCAGTAGGAGCAATAAGCCCATAAACAATAAGTGGAATCTTTAGGCAAGAGCCAGTATACTAATAACGATTTCAAAAAAGGACAGATGAGAGGCAGTGAGTAGGAATATAACAGATTACAAAATAAGCCCCAGTTCTCCACCCTGCATCCATGCCCTTTTAGCAATGTGACCTTGCTGCTCTTCCCATCAAGAGATAGAGCGTGTTTCCCCAGTATTTAAATACAGACTGGCCTTTCACTTTGCTTTAGTCAGTAGAATGCAGCAGAAGTAACAGAATGCCAGGTTGGCTTAGGCCTCAAGATGTCTTGAATGTTCCCACTCAGTTTTTTGGAAACCCACTGAGCCACCAGGCTAGGCTGTAGGAGGGTGAGAGACACACGGACCAGAGCCGAGTTGTCCCAGCTGGAACCATGAGAGAGTTTCACTATCGCCTAAACCTGGATCAGGTCAGCAGAACACTAGTCAACTACAGATTTGTGAATTTATAAGTGGCTACTGTTTCAATGACCAAATACAAGGAGGTTGGCCAAGTGTCCTGTTTTACACATTTCCCCAAAAGTGAGCCCCTGCTTTAGTCTGGTACTGAATTTCTCTCCCCGATATTATCCCCTCTTCCTAGGAAACATATTGGCTTGGCCAAAATTTCGTTCAGGTTTTTTCGTAACATTTTGTGGAAAAACCCAAATGAACATATTGGCCAACCCAGTATCACTCTTGAATCTGTGATGTTCCCAAAAAGCCAAATGGAATGTGATTCTTATTTTCCTTAATCTAGCTCTGTGCTCTTGAAGACCCTTGTACAGTTGGAGAGCACTCCCTTAGTACAAGCAGGTTCCACAAGGGAAAGCCCTGCTTTTAATATACTCCAATTTACTTCTGGATGATGACTGCACATCAGTTCCCAAGTCCAGCCCAAAAGAGCTATAGGAGCTGCTGTGTCAGCACATGCAGCTCCCCTGAGTTCTGACGTTATGCCAAACAGCTCTCCTCCCAAAGCAATCCAACCATCCCTTTGCCAGTGATGAAAACGACTGCCTTTGTTGTCTCACCAGCTCTGCGCTAAAGCATTTCCAATCAAGAAAATGACCCTGCAAAAATCCTTCCTTGGAAGAGAGGCAGTGTGGCAGAGCGGGCCCAAGCGTTTGCCCTAAAATGCACAGGAATCACCTGGCATTTTGTTCAAATGGAGACGCTCGTCAAGTAGGTCAGGGGTGGGGCCTGAGATTCAGCATTTAAAAAAAAAATTTCTAAGTGGTGTTGATGCCACTGGTCCATGGGCCACACTTTCAGTGGCAAACGTCTAAGGTCCAGGTTTTGGACAAATAGGCCTGTGACCCAGTGGCTCACAGCTTCAGCTTCCTCATCTGCTAGTTGGATTGGTATAAGATTTACGTGAGACTGTGCATGTAAGAAACTAATCACAACCCCTAGCACACAGGACAGGTGGAGGATATAGAGTTATTGTGTTATGCAGATATGGAGAGTTGCCCAATAGTTACTGTACAGTCTCTCTCCCCAGAAATGGGTCTTTATTCTTATCAGGATTTCCTTGGGCCCAGTGCCAGACAGCTTTCGATGTTTTCTGAGTCCCATGTTCTTGTCCTGGCAACCTTGGAAGCAGTCCTAAAGCAGAGGTAAAATAAAAGTTGTGGAATTTAGGTATTGCTGAGGGAGTCTTATTTAGGATGAGAAAGGTTAATAGTAGGGGGTCATAGAGAGGTTATGGTGAATCAGGGTCCCCTGATTTGAAATCTATGCTGTTGAACCTTTTCCATGATTCCCATTCATGTCCCAAACCTATGCAGCTTTTAGTCCTATGCATTTACCCATAGTTTATAAGGTTAAGTTGAAAGAAGAATGAATCAGCCCCATGCAAAAATACTCAGCTGTTTTCCAAACCCACTTTCCCAGACAAATCAAATAAGACAGCAGAAAGAATCAGGTTTTATGAGACTTTTCCATTAGATATGTTCATTAAACCCTTGCTACTCATAGTATGGTCCAGGGACCCAAAGCAATGACATCATCTGGGGGTTTATTATAAATGCAGAATCTCAGGTGCCCCACCAGACCTACTCAATCAACTCTCTGGTTGGGGCCCAGGATTCTGTGTTTTAACAACCTCTCCAGGTGATTCTGAGGCATGTTACAGTTTGAGAAGCATGACTTTAGGGCCTCAGACCAACAGTATCAATTTGGTCCCTTCTCTTTAAAGAAATGTAGGATCCCAGGCCGTAACCAACAATCTACCAAACTAGAATCTGTATTTTAACAAGATCCTCAGGACATTAGTATGCTCATTATAGTTTTAAAAATAATGCTCAAGGGTAGAACATACTTTGGGCCCAGTCTACCATCCAGGGTACTGACTAGATGGATTATAGACCCAGGAAAAACACACAAATTATTGGAATAAGAAAAATTCAGATAGAGCTGCCCTTACATTGCACTGATGCAAATAAGAAGGGATGAAAGCTTTAGGCATTGCTATTCTGCCATTTACATGGGTGCTTAACCAAAGTTTGGGGTGAGCTGGGCTAAAGTAGAATGAGTTACAGGTAGTGTTTTTGCTGGAAGACTATTAGAAACAATTCCTATCTTGACAGGACAGTGGGGGAAAAAGAGTTATGGTTTCTTTGTTCCCTCCCTGTTCAATTTGGGTCAGAGACCAGCAGAAAGGGGGAGGAGGCTTTGTTCTCTGGGTGTGGGTGAGGCATTCTTTCCCAAATTTTTACTCAGGGCCCTGGATTTAAAACTGACTGCTTCTGCCAGTTCTGATTTCCTTGAGGCTCTAGGTATAGAAAGAGACTTCTGTGATTGGAAAAAACTCTTCTGGACAAGATGCTTCAGTGGACACATCAACCACTGCCTTATCTTGCCCACTACTTGTACTGCACGGGGCTGACCTGTCCATCCAGGTCAGCAGCTGTGCTTTAGCTCATCTTGGATTTTTTTATGATCTGGGGATAAAAATGGGGAAAGTAGACCCTTGTTAGTATCTGACCAAAATCTGGTATTGGAACCATTATCAGAGAATGTAATCATTTTAAAATTTATTTTTAGTTTCAAAGTTATACACATACATGTACGTATAGCAGCTGCTGACTTAAGCGTTTAAGACTCATCTGACTCCTTGTCCAGGTGCTCCAAGGAGCAGATATCAAGACGTGATTAACCATGCAAGGGTATTATTAGGGGAAATGCCTTGTGAGAAAAAAGGGGGGGAGCCAAGGAAGGCTGGGAGAGCTGTGAGACCATGGTGAGGTCTGACACCCGTGAAGGAGAGAATGCAGGAAGGAAGGCTTGGGGGTGAAGGCGGGGAGCATCTGAGATCACTGTGCAGCCTGAGGGAGGTTCAGCAGGGTTGTCAGAAAGTTCCTGAGCCAAAGTGGGCTGCCAGAGTGTCCCCCAGAAATGGGCCTGCTTTAGTATTCCTACATGCTAAGTCACTGACTAGGAGTACCAAGTCAGTGGCGATGGATGTCTGTAGTAGTCAGGATCCTCTGTCAACACCTCTTCCTATAGTTGGAGGAGTGCAAGACACATTCTCAAAACCATAACTTTCCTCCTCCCCCTCCCCATCAAAAACATTCAGTGGCAGCTAGTATTTAAAGACCCATGTATCAGTCTATTTGGCATCTCATGGAGGGTGTCATAAATATGAAAGGCATCCAATCTGCATACTCACCTTAGACCTTCCACTGCTATCTGAGCAATTTGTCAACTGTGTATTTGCAGGAAGGCTCTACAAGTTCTCTTTGGAGAAATGACAATAAGAACTTGGGTGTTGTCATGTAAAACTTGGAGAATGGAGTCTTGATTCTTAACTAAAGCATTGACTTTTGTTGATCACCTTTGAGAAAGCAGGAGACCAGTGTGATGTAGAGAGTATGAAGTGATATGTATCCTGCCTTGAAATACCAACAGACAGTTGGCAGTGAGGATTTTTTGAGCAGTTTTCTGAGGTTCTCTTTAAACTCTCCTGCAACATATTCCCTGAGGAAATTGTTGTACATTTTTCAATAAGAAGGATTGTAACAGACATATTGTTTGTCGCATACTAAAGACATTCAATATTAATTAAGAAACCCAAAAGATCCTAGGACTGGGAAGCAGGAGAACTGGGTTTAAATTTTGTGACCTTGCTGTATGACCTTGAGTAAGTCACTAACCTCCCTTCAAAGCTGTAGTTTTTTTCCCTTGTGAAATGGAGATAATAGTACTTGATTGCAATTCACTCGATAGATTAGTTTCCCTTGTTGAATGACATCACATTGGAAATTTTGAAATGTCATACGAAAGAAAGGTGACTGTGTGAGTTGGGCTCGTGTCCAGTTAAGCAAAATAAGGTTTATTTTAAGGACACAAATGGATTAGAACTGGAAAAAGAAGGCCCCAAGGAAACAAGAGTAGAACCAGGGTTGGCTATTTTCTCTCCTTTAGGTTTACCTCTCAGTTTCTTCAGACTGGAAGATTCCTTTCTTCCCCATATTTTGGAGTTTAAACCTTGGCCCATTGTGCAGCTAAAGAGAAGGGCCCTGAATCTGAGATCACCCCACATGGAAGACCCCTCTGCCAAGAGGAGCCCAGGGCCATTTCCTCAGGAAGCAGCTTTGGACCAGGGTATTTCAGTAAGAAAGGGGAAATTGGGCATGACTGGCACCTAGACATATCCAACAGGTGCAGATTATAAATTGGCAAGGTGACATCATCCATAGAAATCAGGCTGTTGAATAAAAATCTAGAAGTATGACCTAGCCATTCTCCCTCCAGTCCACATGACTTGGGGACAAATCACATAACTACTTTAAGCCTCAGTTTTCTTGCTGGGGATAAAAATGGGTTATTGGGAAATTCAAATCAGATAATTTGCATGAAAATATGTTGTAAACTCTGAGATGCAAAGAATGGCCACCAGAGCTTAAGAAAGAATAGAAGCAAGCAGGCTGAGTTACTAACTTGCCAGGGAAGTGAATACACACCAGTGAAGAAATTCACTCACTGGTGAGTAGAAAACATACTACTACTTTTTTTTTTATTATAACATGCACAATTTTTGACAAATTACAAACAGACATAATGGTTGATTAAGTAAGCAGTGCCATGGTGATGGTAAAGGCTATCCGTTCATCTTTTCATAAAAAGTAAATGTCAAAGTTGGGATTTCTTTTAACAAAGAATTGAGAGGGCCTTTAGAAATCAAAGAATCAGATTGTAGAGTCGGAAGCACCATTCTCTCTAAATGTAATCTCCTTTTTAAAAGCTGTGTTTCCGAAGGCTTGCTGGTTGGCAGACAAGCAAAACTGAGAGCATATTCATGAAAGAACAGACTGAGGACTTGCAAAGGCCTTGGAGACAGGAGACCTGTGTCCTGTGCTTCTCCTAACTGGCTGTCTGATCCAAGGTTATTTATTTTCCTTCTCTAGGCCTCCATTTCCTCAGCTGTAAAACTTTGTCTATAGGCGAGGACTAACGCTAATGTCCCTTCCAGCTCTGATAGATTCTGATTCCAAGGAACTTCATCTGATCATGACCTCAAAAACTATTTTTTCCGTCAGAAATGTTAAATGCCATTTAAAATGTCAAATATGATAATGTTGGTATAGCCACAATATTATAACAAATTACCCCCCAAATTTTGTTGCTTAAAACAACCACCATTTATTTGTTTTACAAGTATAAGTGGACGGGGCCACTTGGCTGATACACCCTGGGCTTGGTTGATCCGGACTGGGCTCACTCACGTGTCTGTAGTCAACTAGTGTGTAGTTGCGGGTGGCTGGTCTGTGTTGGCCTCGGCTGGAACAGATAAAATGGCCCAGGGCCTCTCTCCAGTGGATGGGGTCTCTTATCTTCCAGCAGGCTAGTCCAGGCTTATTCACATGCCAGTGGAAGTTTCCATGAAAGAGAATGGAAGGATGCAAGAACTGACACGTTGTCACTTCCATTGTATTTTACTGACCAGAGTAAATAGTAAGGTCAGCCCAGATTTATAAGTGATGAAGTAGACTTCACCTCATGGTAGGAGGAGCTACCACATCATATTGCAGAAGTACATGGAAATAGGCAGCAATGAAGAACTGGGGACATTCTGGCCACTAATCAACCAAATGGTAGCTAGATAGATCTATATGATTCTTTCTGAAACACTTTACAATATTTTTTTAAGTCAGACAGTTTAAATCTCCACTCCCTCATGGCAAGGAGAATCACAAGTAGTAGCGGGCTGTTTATCTCTTTCTAGAAAAATCCTCAACAGGGACATGGCATTTGCCTAAGGAATAGCAGGTTAATGGCTCGCTTATACCCTTTCAAAAGAATGGTTAGCTTCCCAGATGACCCTAAAGGCTCTTAGCTCTTTTTCCCAGTTCATAAATACAGTCTAGAGATTTTTTTTTCCAGGGCAGTCTTCCCGAAAACTGCAACAGATACAACTTACTTTATCAGAACATGAGCTGAGAAACTGCAACTGTGCTAGCTATCCAAACAAAAGCCCTGAGGCTCCTCTTTCCTGTTGAAGTTGAGTGGCAAGTATGCCCTACAGGGGAGACCTCACTTTCCCCCAGTTGCCTTCTTCCGCTCCCCAGTAGCAGCAAGCCCATTTCAAGTGCTCGGTAGGCACACGTGGCCACTGGACAGTGTAGGTACAGAGCACATTTGCCATTGCAGAAAGTTCTGATGGAAGAGGTGATTTGGGAAATATCTAAGCTATCCGGAGAGGGCAGGCCCAGGTGGGGCCTTGGCCAACCCTGGGATATTCATGAAGGAATCAGATACCTGGAAGAAATGCAGGTGATTATCCATATTGGACATCATGATTCATGTAGTTTGGTCCTAGGTCTTTTAACTACAGATTCACTCAGTGACCTTGGGCAATGCATCTTATTTCTTTGAGTGTTAGTTTATTCTTCAGGAAAATAAGAGATTAGGGTAAATCAGGGCTTCTCAAATTTGTGTGTACACATGAATTATCTGGAGATGTTGTAAAAAATGTGAATTCAAATTCAGAGGCAGTAGGTGGTTGAGGCCTGACATGCTTTATTTGAAATCAGCTCTCAGGTGGTGCCAGTTTTGCTGAGGCCCTTGGTCCATGGACCACTCTTTGAGTAGCAAAGCATTAGGTCATAGAGCCATTGAATATTGCCTCAGAAAGGATCCTTATAGATTCCCTATTCCAATCCTGTCTCTAAGGTCCTGTCCAGCCCTAGAGTCCCTGAGGTCTGAGAATAGGCCCTTTCATATCCTGAAGGGGCCCTGGTGTCATTTGACTTGTTTAATAAAGCAACAAAAATGACTTTGGAGTAACTCCATAGTTTCCTTGTAACTATGTAAGTAAGGAAAGACTTGATTTGTGTCTAATGGCTTCTATGAAGTGAAGAGCTCTTATAGCTCATATATTCCACTTACTAGAGACTGGGTAATCTTTACATTTGCTTTAAATGACCTCCTCAAGGCCACTCTCCTCAAGTGTTAGTTGTATACAGTAAAATACGGCCATTCCTAATAGCATACCTGTTCTTACTTAAAATTGGCAAGTGAAACAGCAGAGAAGAAGCACAGATTCATGCAGCAAGTGAGATTGCCCCAGAGGCAGTGGTTGAAAAACCTCCAGATTTCTCCATGTGGATAAGTATGGCGACTGGTAGAAAAATAAACTATACACTACATATGCTATATACATATACTATACTCTAATATACTACTATACAGTTCACTTCCATCAAACCCCACAGTGTGCTCTTGAGCTCCTAAGTCATTAGGCTTGAATTCAAGACCTGCTGTTTTCTTGTGAACTGAGCAATGGGTGCTTTTAGCAAGCAGCACCACCAGATGATGTGCTGTGGCCTCTTTAATGTAAGCCATTCAGTTTGTCCTAAATGGAT
This sequence comes from Balaenoptera ricei, assembly GCF_028023285.1. Classification (NCBI taxonomy): domain Eukaryota; kingdom Metazoa; phylum Chordata; class Mammalia; order Artiodactyla; family Balaenopteridae; genus Balaenoptera; species Balaenoptera ricei. The sequence goes on along the minus strand of NC_082653.1, from coordinate 39,444,600 downwards.
GGGCACGTTTTCTGCATTTGCAGCTTGGATTCCAAGGCTGGGAGTAGTAATGCTGAGGAAGCCAGAGTACAAAAGGAAAGAATAAAAGGGCAAAGGACTAAAACCAACAGGGAAATGCAATTACAAGGTGTATTAATGTACACTGTGCAGAGGGAAGGATTTATTACACTTTCAGGGTTTTTTGGTTTTGTTTTCGGGATTTTTTTTTTTTTTTTGCATGAACGGTAGGGGGAAAGAACTGATATTTGTCAGTCTGAATTGGATAAGTGCAGTTGCAAAGAATAAAGGGAGCTTTTAGAAAGTGGGCAGCTGCGGCAAAGCCTGAAGCCATGGTACTTGATACTGCAGTGTACTCTCTTAGTGATCCTGGGCAGCTTTTGAGAACAGCAAGCAAGGCATTCAGGATGGAAAACAATGGCAAATGTCAAGAAGGAAAGAAAGAATCTCAAGTTTAAAAGACTGTTGATTGACAGGTAGGACAGATCAAAGAGAAAAATTCGTATCAAGTATTTATAATTATAATGCTAATAGGGATCAATAATCATAAAAAGAAACTATAGCCAAAAAAGTTTAAAAAAAAATAGCTTTCAATCTTAAAACAAACAAATTAAAAACAAAAGAAGAAACTAGCCGAAGACTCAAATATTCACCATTTCATGCATTCGGATTTTTTCACTATGTATTTTGTTACTCAGCTAATCAATGAAAAGAAAGTTTCATTAAGTGTGTTTAAATTTCTCTGCCTTAAAACTTATCCAGTGGAAATATGTTTGGAGAAGCACAAGATGGGGTTCATGTATAACCCACTGCAAAGCAAGCCTCAGAGACCATATCTAAGCGTGAGTTTTTGTGATTCACAGGAAATGTTTTGGGAGAAGCAGGATTCTACAAATACATCACCTGGGCCCAGTGGGCTTGTTTTCACTTCTTTCTCCCTGCCACTCTGTGCCCCACACAGGTGTGGATGTGCAAAGCTTCCTCGTGGCAGATTGGGAGGTCAGGCTTGAAGGAAAAACCCTGTTTTGGAAACTTGCTCAGGCTTGCTTGGGACTAGGGTGGTTTAGAAGCCCAGGGAGAAATGTTGAAATCAGTCATTGCAAAATCACTTTTGCAATAAGTAATGAATAAAAACCGAAGGAAGATATCTTTCCTCCCCAAAGTAAAAATCTACCACAGGACTTGTCTAAACAGCCCTTTGATAATAGAACTTTAAAGGCAACATAAATTAAAAATGCTTCTCATAGCCAAGGCCAGAACTTCTGGCCGTCATTGATTGATTTATTCATTCAGTAAATATCTGCCAGGACATGACAGGTAGCAAGCAGAGCCCAGGACAGCACTGAAGAAGAGGAGCCTGGTCACTCATCTCATGGCTCTGAGACACCAACTCACATGTCACCTCCTGAGACAGTCACTGTCTGACACTTTATCTCACCTAGCTCTACCTCGGTTGTTCTTTATCTAAACTTTGGCCCTTCCATCATAGCTCTTGGTGCACCTGAATTCTGTTATTTTTAAAAACGGGGCTCTATGTCCACCCACTACAATATCACTGTGAAGATCCATCTGAATTTTTCAGTGTTGTGTGCCCAACATGTACAACAGTGCCCATATATGGTAGGATCTCAAAAAATGTTTATTAAGGAAATGAATGAAGATGGTGCAAGCCATCAAACAACCTTCCTGTTCAGATGAAATATTATACACAAAGAGAAAACTATAAAGCAGTAACTGAAAGATCCCTAAGAGAAATCAATTTCTATAGAAGTTAAACTTTAAAGAGTTCATTGCTGAAGAAGACTATCAGAGAAGACTCTCCCCAGACCTTAATGAACTTTCATCTTTTGTGGATTCAAATAAGTGCAGAAAAAAATTCAAATCATTGTGAAAGGAATAACTAACTCTTTTTTCAAAATGACATTCTGGCAATAATATGTTTCAATCAATGTTTTTCATAATTCTAGAAATTGTGCAAAATGCAGATGGATATTGAAAATGTATCAGAGGAGACATTTGAAATCAGTAAAAAAGTGTCAGATTACTTAATAAGAAGTTCTGGGAAAACTGGTTTGTCTTTCTCAAAATAAAGTTGAATCTGTCTTTCTCTTTATCCCAACACAAATTGCACCTTAAATTACTATTTAATGAAATTAAAACTAAATTCCAGAAGAGAACATTGGTAACAAGTAATATAATTTGTAGTAGGAAATTTATATAATTTTCAAATCAAGATTTCAGTATCTAAAGAACAAAGGCAAAAGAGAGATAATAAGCAGGGAAAATATTTGCAATGCATATTACAGGATCTAATGCTCTCTATATGTAAGGAGGTTTTATTAATCAACAAGAAAACTATCAAATGAATAGAAAAGGTGAAGCAAGGATGTAAGCAGGAAAAAAAACCAAGGATTTAAAATAAATGAAATGATGTTCAATTTTACACATAATTGGAAAATGCAAAATAAATTAATGAGATATGATTTCCTACCTTAAAAATGGCAAAACAACTTTTAAGGTTTTCATTATACAATGTTGGTGAGGCTATGGGAAAAATACACATTCAAACATTAAGTGTAAGATTGAATTGCTATGATCTCTTTGGAAAGTAACTTAGTGATATCCATGAGAATTAAAACAGATGTCCTTAGTCCCACCAAACTGCTCTAAATTTTTTCGTAGGTATACTTCCATATATACAAGAGCATGATAATGATGAGAGAGAGAGAGGGAGAGAAGAAAAAAGAGGAGGAGATGGGGGAGAGGGAGGGGGAGGGGAGGAGGGGGAGCTGGGACTATGAAGCATGCTGGTCCTTTGCCATTTGACTCCCTGTTTAGTTCTGTTGATATATCACTGATCATGGGTATCTTTGGGAAATAATACTGGAGCCTGGGGTGGAAGGGAAATGCTTCCTTCAAAACATAAGTCATATCAGTGGAAGTTCAGAAAGCTGGAAACCCAGTAATCCTCCAGTGGAAACTCCAAACGGGTGTGTGTGCAACATCAGTATTTCTGCCTCCTGGACCTGGTAAATATCCATGACATGCTCTTTTTAGGACTATTCTTCAACTTTCCCCAGATTTAATATCAGCACAGGCATACCAGCTAGACAAAGTGATAAATAGGCTGGACTAGTAGAAGAACAAACTTCCAATTTAATAAATGAATTAATTTGAGAAGACCAATAAAACATTTTCTAGCCATTAGAAGACAAATAATAGGTAGTATGGCAGTGTTTTTCAAATATTTCTGACCCACAAGGGAAAATGTGTACTTTGCATTATGCACTACTAACACACAGACGCACAGACACATGCACAAAGTGAAACAGAAGTTTCATCCAATGATACCTTAACCTAACTACATATAATTCATGTTGATATTTTCTATCCTTTTCTATTCCATTCCATTCTATGTCATTAGAAAGAAAATGCTAGTCTTGACCAATCAACTTTATTTCACAATCTAATAGCTGTATGAAACTACAATGTGAACAGACACTGGCATAAAAGAATCCATAAAGGCTTTCTAATTAATCTGACCTGGGTACTAAATCCAGGCTGATGACTTATAATTGTTATAGTAGTTACTTAATTTCTCTAAACTTTGCCTCACCTGTAAAATGGGCCTTTTAATACCTAACATAGAGATGGTTGGAGAATGAATTTGTGTATTGTGTGTAGAGTGTGTGATGTGGTTGTCCCCTGTTGGCACCAGTGATCCACTTTTCCATTCACTGAACAAAGAGTCCTTGAAGAAAACAGATGCGGTTCCTGTCCCCATGTAGCTTGGCTTCTCACTGTGCAGTCAGTAAGCTGAAAGCTGCTGACATCAGCCCATAGTGAAAGGTAAGTTCACTATAGATTTTTTATAATTTTTTAAAGAAATTGAAGACTCAGCACGAAGCCAGTAGAGAGGAAGCTGTATAAACAGGAGAACCCGTTTGTCATGAATCCTGATTCTCGTATGGCCATGGTTCTCAAGCAGGGGCGATTTTGCCCTTCAGGGGATATTTTTGGTTGCCACAACTGAGGGACCACTACTGGCATCTAGGCCTAGAGGCTGAGGATGCTGCTAAACATCCTACTATACTCAGTACAGGCCCCCACAATCAAGAATTATCTGGCCCCAAGTGTCAATAGTACCCAGGTTGAGAAAACCTGTGTTATGGGAACTGAACCACTATGATTATTGTGATTGGAAATGCCTTTAGAATCTTGGTGTGGGAGTCATTCTCACCGGCTTGGGCAAGTTTCCAAAGCTCTCAGTTTCAATTTCCTCATCTGCAAAATGGGTATAATAATATCTGTCCACCTCCGTAATAGGTTGAGATGTGCAAATCAATCCAAAGATGAAAAGCTTTAAGAATGAGACTGGGTGGCCAATTTCAGATGGGTACCATTTTATTATTATTATTGGCCTTTTCATAAAATAAGAAATTACCAGAAAACTTCAAAGATTTTGTTAATTAAAAGAGATGTATCAAAAACACAACATTAGGTTAATTATGGCACCAGCACCCAATTTTCATCAATAGGAATACGGCTCGTTTGGGGGGTTTGCATTATAACATCATGGGTTCAAAAGGGAATCAAAATTAAATTAGTTTTTTAATAATGCCAACATTCCAAACATCTGATGTAAAAATAAACAGAGAATATATTATGGTTACACATTATTCATTCTGTTTATAGATACTTCCCTTCCCAATACCATCCCAGACCCAGGGAGCCAATAACACAAAATGTGCCAAGAATTACAAATCGTGTCTTGCTTGGTACCTGACTATCTTTCCAAAGTTATCAAGGTTCACTTAAAAACCAACTTGCCACTAGCTGTTATGGAACATGAGAAGATGAGTCAGTAATTTCTTTTTCCCTTGCACGCTCACACCTTGGTATTGGTGCCTCTCTTAGAGAACCATTTATTTTGCTGGTCTGTCCCTCTCCTTTGTAATCCCGGCACACAATCTGATTGTGAGTCCAGAGATGGGAAGATCTTACCTTATCCATGTTATAGTTTGTAACGAGTAGGTGTGCAATGTAATCAAGTGAATTGAGTTCTGCAAATATTTCTCAAAAGAGTTCTTCTTATTACTTTGAGTCTTTCTTTGCTCTCCTGCATCTCTGCAGAGATTCTTGGTGTAAACTTACAGAAGGAAACAAATATGGACCCTGTTTTCATGTAAGTTATATTCTCACTTTGCCGGCAGTAAATTAAAAACTGCTGCTGGATTATGCCATTGGGCTATAATCATAGTCAAACTCACCCGAACTCCGTACAATTTTTTTTGATGAGGACCCCGTTAGTGTTTTCGGTGGAATATCACAGGATCAGCACAAATCCCACAGTGCAGAATAAGTTGGAGTGATTTCCTAAATCCTTCTGCTGTGGGAGGAACAGAACTATGTGCTAGGGGTGCCTGGAGCTTGAACAATCACATGGGCTGGGATGGTGGTAGGGAAGAATTAAGATAAGAGCTGAAAGGTTGGTGACTTTTAAGTTACTTAAGTTAAAGGACAGTATACTTAATAGAGTTAAGCCATTCTTTGAGACTCTTTCCAAAAATCTGATTAAAATAAACAATGACTGTCTTGATCAATAGAACCAAGCTTTCCTTCAGTGCTTATTCAGTACTAAATCCTGCAATCTAGTGGATTCTAGTATTACAGAGATGAAGAACACTTGGATAGCTCTGCGGTATCTTCCAGCTCTCTCCACAGTGACCCTGGAGGGTAACATGTTTCAAGTGGCATTGCTACAAGGTGTAAACAAATGGTCTGAAACCCTGCATCACTGCTTGGAAAAGTGATTCCTGGGAATGCTGCTAGATTAGCAGTGAACTTTGTATGAGTAAGAGATCAACTTTCACGTTAAGCCTCTGAGAGAAGGGGGTTTGTTTGTTACTGTACCTTAGCAAGACTCTCTGACTAATACACAATCATTTCATTAAAAATATACTGCAAACTTTAAAACTGGAAAGAAAATAATCCCAGAATATGTATAGTTCTGAGAATTCAGTAAGTTTAATATAATAAAGACGTCCCTACAGCTCATATTTTCCTCATTTGACTATGGATTCAAAAAACTAATTTAAGACAACATTATTCACTAAAATTAAAATAGCATATAGATAATTTTGCTAAAAGGGGGGCACCGAAGGGCTTGAGGTGGGAGGTGGTTGTACCATGATTAGATTTATATTGAGAAAGACCAATCTACTGCCTGTTGGAGGTGAGCAGCAGATACCAATGAGAAAAGATGATGCCAAAGATGAGATGTCTCAGAAAAGCCATGGAGGGGATGAATGTTGTGTGTAGAAAGAGAAAATGCGGCTTACTGCCAGGAAGGATCAGCTCTAAGTCTGTCAGTGCTGGCATCTTGGGAATAATTTTAAAAAGTATTATTTCCAGAAGGTGCTGGATTTTTAAAATTTGCTAGTTGGTGTGCTACCTACCACATGCGCCTGCTGGTCACCTTCCTGAGTCACTGCATTCATCAGGCCCTCTGTCATCATAAGCTCCAACCCTCTCAAAGAGCTACCTAATTTGCTATATACATTATGGATCATTCTGAACCAAAAGCTTAATATGAAAGCTCTGTAAGAGTAATATACCCAGAGTCTATGTTTTATCAGTTGTTTATAAATTCTGGCTCTTATATGTAGGCAATCCAGTTTTTAAAAATATTTTGAAAGTACACACATAAATATATAGAGTTCTAATTGCAAAATTTTATTTTAGTAAATTAAAATTAGTATTCTCCAAGTAGAAAAGGACTTATTTTAATGTCTTAGGAGAGTAGCACTTTCTAATTGTTATCAAATAACAAAGGGCTTATTGGATCTAGACTCTAGATTTTTAAACTCTAGATTTTAGAGCATACTGGGGCTTAAGTGAAAAAAAGGGTGAGTACCAGAGGGCATTGGGGATCCATATTTAAGTGGACATAACCAGATTGCCTTCCTTACTGATAGTATTTTACCTTTCCAGATGAGTTCAGAGAAAAGCAAAATGCCTTCCAGTGAACTGGACATTTTCCCTTGCCATCTCAACAGCCAGAATTTCATACAGGAACGGAGGAATGGATGGGAAATCCTGACTGCCTTATCAGTTCTAGCTTCATTATTTCATTTTAAGCAGGAACAACCAGCATTTTGCCAGTACTGAGATGAGGAAATCTGTAATTCTTAATCTCATTGTGAAAATTGTTAGAGCAATTTCACCAGTTGGAAATGTGGTTTTAATGCATTCTTGTCTCCTAATTTCTCTTACATACTTTTATGTACACTTTGCTCCTGCTAAACTGTTATGCTTTCAGCATGGACGGTCTTCTCCATCTGTACCTCTTTATTTGTGTGTGGGCATGCCCCCCCACACAATCACACACACAAACACACACACTGTGTATGGCATTCCCACTCATCACCTTTGCCATTTCATGCTCACTGGCTCATCTTCCAGCTGTTAGTACTTGCCTCTCTTTGCCCGAGGGCTTTTCTCTGGCCATGAAGCCTGTTCCGACTTTGCACAGGCAGGCAGAAAGTGCCAGAGAATTAATACCTCCTCTTTCAAGAGCAACCTCAACCTATGGGTGTCAGGAATGGTGTACAAAACCACAGCTTCCTCATCCTTTGGAGAGAATTAGTCTTAGGTGCTTGTTCAACACTGCTTCCCAGGGCTTCCCATTGGAGTGTAGGTTGCCCACTGTGCCAACTGTTTTATTATCTACCCTTTGTTGACTACCCTCCCTTCCTGCCTCACTTCTCTACCTCTCTACTGGTCTCCTCCACCTTCCAAATAAACTACTTGCACTTGACTCATATATATCAGGGGCTACTTTTGGGGAACCTCAAACTAACGCACACATATAACACACACGCAGTCTAATTACAACCTCTGCAAGGAAGCTTCCTCTGATGGCTCAGGCAGAAAAAACTCTCTTCACAATCTTAATTCCCAAAGCCTAGGATTTGTACCGTTCTCTCTGATATTTCATGCACTTTTGCCCATACCAACTTCTCTGCAAGACTGCAAATTCCTAAAGGGCATTATCTACACTACTTCCAATGTGTATGCTCTGTAACACCAGCCTCCATTGGCAAAGAAAAATTAGATAATAACTTGATTTTGAAATATATACTCTACCCATGCTGCCATTGAAATGCAGTCGACAAAGAATGAGTCATTTCAAACGAATTTATTATTTTTAGAGTATTCTTCCTAAGACAGTGCATCTTGATTTCTTAAAAGGCATTTGACAAGATTGCATAGGACACACTTATGGGAGATTTAGTTAAATCTGGGAAGGTGAGCTTTCAGTTGTTTGAACATAGAGTGAGTTGAAGAGTATACTGGTATACGGCTCAATGCCAACCCTGAATAAAATTCCTAAGATGTTTCTTATCTCTAACATTGACTTATCAGATTTATGGGGAAAAATATTTATTTTTCTCACTAGCTAATCTATAGGTTGATTGGGATTTCCTGATATTGGCTGGGCTTGACTAAATGTGGCTCTAAGCTGAGGCCTCTTACAGTTTATATCAATAAATAATATAAAGATTTAGTAAGTGCATTTATCAGATTTGTAAATTATAAAGACTGGGAGAGAGAGTTAAGCTGTTAGTAGAATTATGAGTCAAAATGTCCTCTATAGATTAGAATAAATAACTGAAACCAGCTAGATGTGTTTAAGAGAGGCCAATGTAAAGGTCTGTCTGGGATCAAATAATCAAATAATCATTTGTATTGGGGTAGAATAGCCATGCATGACTGACTGTTATTATTACAATAATTACCATTATGCATCTCAGGATTATGCTGCATATACACAGAAGACTCTGTGTTGACCTAAAAAAAATATACTCATCTAAGGATACTTACCTGTAAGATGGTGCCTGTACCAACCGTCCAGGAGTCTTTGCTGGCAGATGTTTAGACCATGTATGATACTTTACAGTAGTCAAAGCCAATACCACAGAAACAATGTGCAATTCTACTTAAGCCACTGGAACCTAAAGTTTATTGTGCTTCCCAGAGCAATCTTTATTTACTGTGTGAGGACAACAAGATGGAAAAGAACTCTAGCTATCTTCACTAAGTAGAATTTAATTTATTCCTAAAGTTTAGTGACCAAAGTAACTGAAAAACTAGAATAGTAAATTTGTGAAACAATATTAAGTATAAAAGTATTTTTGAATAAAGAATTTTAAAAACCTATAGTAATTTTATTAAAACTGTATTTCTTAGAGAAAATTACTCATATTATTATTATTATGGAGATGACCATCACTCTATTTTCTCTTTTGGTCCTTACAGACTCTACCATATTGTCTCTGGAGCCATTTAAGAAGCCATGACAAGGTAGTGAGGGTCTATAAGAGGGAAACCTTGCAATATGTGTCCAAGCTGAGGGATCTGGGCATTTTCTCAAATAGTCCTAATTAGATGGACTATTTTTATATAAGTAAGTGAACTTGGATGGACTCTTTGTAGCTGCAGATGGTAGATTCTGGATGGATGTGTAGAAATCACACAAAAAATTACTAAAAATTTAATTTGTCTCAAAACACAGCAAACTACTTTACAAATTAAAGCCCTTTAGACTTCAAAGGGACCTTCCAGTTGATGCATTTCTTTTTTTTTTTTTTTTTTTTTTTGCAGATCAGGATATAAATCCAGGCAGGTTAGGAGATATCCAGTTCCTCTTAGGAAATATCAGAGGTAGAGCTAAGAACACAGTTCCTGATTCATTGTCTAATGCTTTTCTCCCCACATTCTAAGCTGACTCCTTTGGCCAGCAGTGGTCCATCTGGCAAGGGTATGAAGTCACCTGTAGCAAGGCTTCTTAAGTTCTGTGGTGAAGGACCATTTTCTCCCTCATACCCCTCATGGACTTTGAAAATATTTTTGGTCTAATTATTTTTATTTTAAATATATTTTTTCCAATATTTTTGTTCTATATCCAGTTGAGTACAGTGATCATGCATTTGGATGTCAAGCAGTATCAAATTTCTTAAGGCTTGCTTTCAATTCCTGTACTTCTCTCATGCAGACCAGTAGCACTGGTGTGTGTGTGTATGTGTGTGTGTGTTTAAGTCTTTGAATGTCTGTAAGTTGGATATCATTCTGATACAAGCACAGTGTGTTCTACAGTGGTTTTCTTCTTTAAATTTCTATAGGTATATCTGATGGATTGAGTTTGGGGATAGTCCAAAGGATTTCCCTTTGAAAATGTTTTTAATCCCCTATATGATAGGCGGCACCTAATATAGTCCCTGATGCCCCTCACATCCTGGCATTCAAGCCCTGTTCAGATCCCCAATCCTAGAGTGTGAGCTGGACTTATTAACTCACTTCTAAGGAATAGAATACAGCAGAAGTGATGGGATGTCATTTACAAGACTAGATTATAAAAAGGCTCTGACTTTGGTCATGGGTTCTCTCTCTCTCTCTCTCTTTTTCTCTCCCTCCTCCTCCCTCTCTCCCTCAGATCTTTGCTCTTGGGACAGAAAGATGCCAAGTTGCCAGTAGTCCTAGATATAGACCCACATGAGAAGCAGCTGATGCATCCAGCCAACAGTCAGTGAGGACCTTTTACCAGCACCTGTGTGAGTGAGCTTGGAAGCAGACCTGCATCCATCAAGCCTTGAGATGACAGCACGCCCTGCCAACACCTTAACTCTAGCCTCACGAGAGACCCTGAGCCAGAGGCACCCAGATTAAGTCATGCTTGGATTTCTGACTCAGAGAAACTGTGTGATGATACATATTTGTAGTTTTATGCCACTAGGTTTTCGGGTAATTCATTGTACAGTGATAGATAACTAATAGACCTTGCTATGAGCATAACCAGGTAAAGCTGTAATCAACATCAACAATTAGCATAAATAAGTGTACTTTCTCTTTAGCTCCACAGGTGAAATGTAGTAGAAAAAATGTAACGCCCCATCCACTCTGAATGGGCACAGTGGCTACTCTTCAGGAGCGATGTACCCATCCCCTAGGTGCTGGGAGCAATAGATACTGATAGTCATAGCTTTCCTCCTCATTGGAACTTCCTTCAGCTGTAGGGAATTGTGTCTCCCAAGATCATGCCTAATTAATGCAGGGACACAAGGGTCTGGCCTACTTGCCTCACCTGGGACAACTTAGAAGACAATCCCAGCCCCAGAGCTACCCACAGGGTCAGCTGAGGCCTCTGTTATAACTGCACCATGGGTCAGATTTTCTCTCTGCCCAATCCCCCTTCCTCACAGATCTACCTCCCATCATGTTTCTGGTTGAATTCATTGTCCAGGGCATTGCGTGATGAAATCTTCCTAAGTAAGTCGATATATTTCTCTCAGAAAGCTCTATGGGTTTATTATCTTTCTAGGATAAAACCCAGTTCCACCTTCCTTATCACTATCCACATAACCCTCACCCCCCCCCCCCACGTACTTGTCACTCAAGCTTGTCACGTGTACTGGTTAACTTCACAGAGTTGGGGAAATAAGGGGGACTGGTGGATTTGGTGGCTTCCTGGTTTATAAGAATCCCTGAGCCACTGGCTGGCTGCAGTTTCATTCTCCAGAGCTGTTCTTATAGCTCTAGTCCTATCTGGGCTAGGAGGTCAAGTCGTAACTGAGTCCATGTTTGTATTGGCTGGGCCAAAGAATCCCCCACCAAATTGAACATCACAGGCAGGACTGTGTTGGGCTGAGAAAAAGAAAAGTTGTGGACAAGTTGTTCTTTACTCCCTGAGCCTCCTGCTGTTTCAGCCAGTTGGTCTCTGCCTGCAACTTAAGCAAAGAGCTTTGTTTTGTTTTCTCAAATAGACTTTGTGAGAGACAATGTGAGATCATCTCTCACTTTTTCGACTGAGAATGAGAATAAAATGGAGGTTGGAAGGAATAAATATCTGTTGAACAATACCCACTGAATGCTTACAATAGCCTGAGGACTCCTGAAAATTATCTCCATTCAACAAATGCGGAAATGAAAGTTGAGAAAATGAGTAACTTGGCTAAGGTCCAATGAACTAGGCACCACTAAGAAAAATTACCCAAACCTAATACAAAAGATCACTGCATATTCTTTCAAAATCCTGCAGGAACATTGTCTGATAGGCCCACTCAGGATGATTTAATTCTCTAAGACAGGGGTTGGCAAACTCTGCTCTACCAGCCAAATCTGACCCATAGCATGTTTGTGTAAATAAAGTTTTATTGGAACACAACCCTTTTCATTTGTTTATGTATTGTTTATGACTGTTTTCATGCTACAGTGGTGGAGTTGAGTAGTTGCCACAGATAGCCATTTGGCCCACAAGTCTCAAATATTTACTATCTGGCACTTTACAGAAAAAGTTTTTGACCTCTATTTGCATTACTATTCACTACTAATTAGGGACCAGACTTGAAGTTACTTGTTAAACTCAGAGAGCTTTGTCTGATAGAGATGTAAATGCTTTGTGTGTTAAAAAACAAAACAAAACAAACAAACAAAAAACTCCAAAGTTTTTAGTCTTTTTACCTGTGGGACACTAGCCAGTTTTGCATCTAACCTAACAATTTTATTTCAGCATTCTTTCAGTGTCTGTATATATACTCAATCTCTCAAATTCTCTCTGAACCAGCTTTACCACCTTGCTGGTTCCCTCATTAGTAAGTTAAATAAATTTTTGACTCATGCTCTCTATATATTTTATCAAATTAGTGTTCTTAAGTTTGTGAAAGTTATACTTCGACATAGGCAGACCTGTGATTTGAAAAAAAAAAGTGTCTAATTTTAAAATCCATTTTCATTCTGCTGCCTCCTCATCTACGGAAATTAAAAATTAGATGTGCTGATGAAAGCTTTCACTGTGATGGTTAAGATGGTAGAGCCACAGATCATAAAGATTGTTTCCCATTCACTCAAGTTTGATTCTTTGGCCAAGAGCTCTTATGTAAGTCTAATAAACACATCTTAACAAATAGCTTCATTCAATGGTGATGAAAAAAAAAAAGCAAGTTGCCTTTCAAGCCTCAGCAAGCAAAAATCGATTTGGAAGACAAATCGAATGGCTCAGCTCTTTTTGTTGTTGTTTAATTTTCCGTTCTCAGAACATTACCAGTATCTGCAGTCCTTCCAGTCTCCAGGGTTCACCTGGATGAGATTACATAAAGCCTTTGGGGAAAAACTTCTTTCCAGAAGGTGGCTCTTGTAGGATTTGCTTGTCATTGAACGATGTAAAGAGTTTGGGGAGCAGCAGGTCAGGTGAGCTTTCTCATAGCCTAGTCTCTACCTTTGACTGGCATCAAGTGAGATTTAATTGTCCTCTTCTGTAAAATCAGGCTTACAACCCTTATGTTGCAGACTTGTGAGAAATTGAACAATCTATTCAAATTGCCCACTGTTTAGTAGATGCTCAGTAAGTGTAACTATCATAGATTCTTCCCTCCCATTTAATTGGGCCTCATCATATGTATAAGCTTGCACCATCTTGGTTTAGTCCAGAAGACTGTGAGAACAGATAGAAGTTTAGTAGAAGGTCTAAAATATACTTGAACAGAGGACTTGGGTGCAGTCAGTAGTTTCTCCTATTCTGCCAGGAAGATCTCTTAGGCTGTAGTATTCTCATTCTGTTGATTCTAAGATATTATCCTTGCCTTTGTGTATTGATGCCTAAAATGATCATTTCTATATCTGTGTTCCTGGTGGAGTGAAGTATTATGACAGATCATGAAAACTCTCCCATTCTTGCCTTCCATCCATGGAGTGAATTCTTATGTTCTCTATTGGCAAACACACATCTGTGAGATTTGTCATTCCTGACACAATAAAAATGCTTCCAGATCACCTGCAAATCTCAGCACATGCTCACTTGTGTTTTTTCTGACATGGGAAAGTCTCTTAGAAAACCTCTTCTCTTCTTCCTGTGCCATTTTCTTGTATAGTTTATTGACTTTTCAGTTACTGCCAGGACTTCTTATGTCTACTTTCTGCGGTTCAGAAACCTGACAGCTGGCATCATAGGCAGCTATTTATATATGTTTGCTGTCATCCACTTCAACTTTTCTGTCAAATGTATCATCTAGTGTGTAGCCCACTCTGGGGCATGGTCTCTGCACCACTCAGCAGGAGACCAACAGTCTCAGAGATTTCTTCCTAGGGTGTGCCTCGAATGCCCTATGAGAGGTGAAACTACCTAGAACGCCCAAAATGCATATTTCTATTGGGTAATTGGTTTTACCCTCCAAAGGCTCTCGACGTTTGTTTCCCTAAGGTTTGTAAAATCCATTTTCCAAGAAGAATACTTGTGAATTCCTTCTTGAAATTTCTTCTCAATCAGGAAGGGAGTTTTACATTTTTTTTGATTATGTGCCAGTTGTTTAACATGTTATCTCATTTTATCCCTATACAACCTTGTAAGTTATTATTATCGCCACTTTGTAGGTGAAGAAACAGAAACTCAGAGGGGTTAAGGAACTTACCCTGGATTCTGGCTCATAGGAGGCAAAGCTGGTGTTCAAATCTAGGCGAAAGTCCATAGCCCATGTTTTTACTTCATTGTAGAGCATTGCTTTGCAAATTTAAGTGAGCATAAAAAATCACTTGGAGAACTTGTTAGAATATATATTCCTGCATCCCAATCCGAGAATTTCTGATTCAGTATGGCTAGAGTGAACCCTGAGGATTTGTTCCCTAGTATGTTGATGCTATTGGTCTGTGGACCACACTTTGAGAAGCACTGAGCTAAACCATGTTGTTTTAGCAATACTTTCAACAATCTGACAGCTGACCTCCAAGTCTCCTCAGAACTGAATCCTTAAACTTCCATAATGTGAGTTACATTTGATTATAAATTCAGTAGGGTAAATACCTATTATATAACTGTTGTCCAGTCACTTGACATAATGTTGTTAATAGTATTTTAGAGCTTTAAAGGACCTTGGAGATTGTCTTATTCAACCTCTTCATGTTACAGAAGAGCAAGCATAGATTGCTTAAATTTATTGGAGAAATAAAATTTCTGGTTCACTGAAGTTGTCAGGAACCCAGTTGATGGTTATTCAGCTCATCCATTTCTGGCCGACTGAATTATCTCAAAACCAAAGCAGTTTGGGCCAGTTTGTGATTAGAGCCCACCTTCCTATAGTTTCAGCAAGTGGATGTTTGTGAATCCAGCCTTTTCATTCATATACCAAGCAGAGAAGGTATGTGGCCTGGGATGGCAGTTCTTTCAGAAACTGGTCATGGAATCTCTTTGATTGGTGTATGTGGGAAGAGGTAGGTGCATCCATACAAGCTATGGGGAGTTTTATTGTGTTTTTCCTGAACCTGATCCAGAGATCCTGACTCAGCCAGAATTTCCCATCACTGGTTGCTTTAAAGTAACCCTGCCCTAGTGTTTCACTTGCCCATAGTTCCTCTGTACTTTCTCTTATCTAGAACTTCTAAATTATATACAAGCAGGTCAAGAAAGCCTTTTTCATATTCCTTCATTTCTAAATACAGAATAAGAAACTTTTTTTCATGGATGAGCTCATTTTAATGGGGTTTGCTCTTGTTAGTTATGCATCCTAGTGTCAAAAGTTTTCTTCTAGGTGTTTGGGGAGTGGAGGCTATAGTAGGGCTGATCTGACATTAAACTGGGAGTAGAAGGAGATTGAGTCTAGTTAAAGGGTTAATGAGGCTCATTAACAAATGTCAAAACTGGGGAGATGCCTCACTGGGGAGTATGGATGAGATTTTGTTTTTTGATTGCAGTGATCCTCATGGATGAGAAGGAGGTTGTACAGAGAAATGAAACATAATTTTACAGTGGAATGGAAGCTTTTCATCCACAGTCAAATTATGATTGTGAGATGACCACTAAGAAATTTTAACAGTGGAAGCCTTCAAACAGAACTAAGGGACAAGGGCTTTGGGGTGAGAAGGACATATTTTTATTGTATAACTTTTGGAAACTATTTGTATTTTTTATTATATAAACGCATTACTTTTCCCAATGAAAGAAAACCAAATGTTTATTTTCACAGTGGTGTAACCATAGTGGCAATAGAGTGTGACAAGGGACTGAATAGTTAGCCCCAAAGAGAGATTGTTGGTGACAAATAGAAAGTAAAGTGCCCAGTAGTGATATTCATAGCCCTAAAATCCTTCATAGCATCTTAAATTTTGCCTTATGGGAGCACATTGCTTCCAGGGATATCAGCTACTATGACTGAAATCCAAACATGCATGAGGCTCCAGTTTTAGAAAATATAACACATTCTCATACAAAAAGGTGATTGAGATAATATCCAGAAATACATGCTACTTCCACAGGTCAGAGAAAAGGGGCCTCAAATCTAAGAGGCAGCCTCATAATGATTGTGGAAGCAACATGAAGGAGGCAGAGTTTAACAATTTCCCGAAGACTCCGTGGGGTGTCAGAATATGTGGGTGGAGGGAAGCAAGCCCTTGAGGGCGTCGACCCCCACTCAGGATGTGCAAGAATAAGATGGCGGCGTGGATTCCCCTTTGGCTACATTGGCAAACACCAATTGATAGATTTCTTGGGGCTAAATTTACATTTTGTAGGAGGGACTTGAATGTTAGTGAGGAAATTTGCAAGGAACTATGCATATAGTTTCGGTCAGGGGAATGCCATGACCAGGGCAATATTTTTACATTGATTATATTTTCTCCTGTTCGCAGAAGAGCTTGGAGGAAAAGCAAGTGGCAACTGGGAGGGGAATTCCTGTCTCCATAGCAGTGATTAGCACATTTATTTGGGGGGACATCTGGAGAAGATGAAAGGGAAAGGGGGGGCATTCCAGGTTTCTAGATCCTGACTCAGTAGCAGCAGCAATGGTTCGACTTGCCTACTGTACTGGACTTCCATTTGACACGTCATTTGAGGAAAGCATTGTTCCCCTAAAAGAGGTTTTAAATTCATTGTCTGAGTGTGAGCCCACCAGGGTCTGACCTGGGCTGGAAATAGGGCGCTGGACAGAGAGATGGGTATGGAGGGCATGGAGGAAACATGAGCACTTGGAAGGAATTTGTGAGTGACTGAACATGCCTACAGGAGAAGGAGCTATAAAATATGACTCCAAGGATTTGTGCCATGGTCATTTGGTGACAGTTTTATCTGTATAGAATTTCTTCGACATTAGAACATCCAGCATAAATGACTTCCAGGAATTTTAGAACCTGAAATGAAGCCTGGAAGAAGCAAGTGGGTGAAAGATGTAATTTGGAAATCTTGAGTAGGGAAGATTGTGAAGACATGGGAAATGGTTTTCAGATGTGTTTTTCAGAGACTGTGAATGAGAAGCTAACAATAATTACAGTAGTTGCAATACATTGAGCACATATGCTCTGCATTATAAATGGTTTATTTTATTTGATCATCAGCACTTTAGGATGTGCATATTACTATCTTGATTTTATAGCTCAGAAACTGTGACACAGAAACATACAAAATAATGTCCAGAACTACAGAGCCATTGAGTCAGAGTCCTAGGATTTGGACCCACTAGTCTGTCTCCAGTGCATGTATTCTCTCAGAGGATGGGTGTGAGATTTTAATATGACATGATAAAGTGGCCTAAAAAGATCAAGAACTTGGGCAATGAAGCAGAAGGCAATCAAGGCATTTGGAAACTTTCATAGCAGGACCATTTGCAATAGCGAGAAATTGGACACAACCTAAGTGTTTATCAGTTAAAGACTGGCAAAATGAAATATGGCTCATACATTCAATGGAGTACTATGCAGTAATAATAAAAAGATGAGGTATGTCTGTATTATTGAACTAGATAGATGTGGTTGGCATATTGATGAGTGAAATAGCAAGTGACAAAACATGTCCTTTTGTATAATACCACTTATGTAAATTATATAGACATTGTCTGTTTAAGCCTAGAAACGTATCTAGGAAGATGATCTTTAAAATATTGAAAATGGTTAACTCGTTAATAGAGTGATGATGAGAGGAATTTGGATGCTTTTTACTTTCTTTTTATTTCTTCCTGTATTGCACGAATTTTCTAAAATCACTACAAATTAGCTGAGTAATAAAAGATAAACAATAGTCTATTTTCGCTTTAAAGCAGAAATAAGAATGGTCACATGCATAAATGTTTTAAGGAACATAAAGACTGAAGGGAAAAATGAAATTTGGTTTCACTTCAAATATTGTTTATTCTTCTCCAGTGAGATGGGACCAGTCAGCCACTCATTTCCTCTATTCTCCACTTCTTTTTTCTATGAAAAATAGCAATAAAATTTAAAACACAATCCTTTGCATAGGAAGACCAGAATACAAATGATCTTGGTACTTGTTAAAGGACACTTGTGATGGAATTCATGAGTCAGAGACTACAACCTCCCCCATTCAGAAAATTGTGTTCCCATTCAGATCATTCAACTTTCCACGCTGAAACTTCTGTCTGTTTTATCTGTGTGTGTGTGTGTGTGTGAATTTGTTCTGCTTTTGGTCACAGCTCATATAAAGACAGGATCGCCCATCACCTTGTTATCATCAAATATGTCTTCCTGGGGCTTCCCTGGTGGCGCAGTGGTTTGGAGTCTGCCTGCTAATGCAGGGGACACGGGTTCGAGCCCTGGTCTGGGAGGATCCCACATGCCGCGGAGCAGCTGGGCCCGTGAGCCACAACTACTGAACCTGCGCGTCTGGAGCCTGTGCTCCGCAACAAGAGAGGCCGTGATAGTGAGAGACCCGCGCACCGCGATGAAGAGTGGCCCCCACTTGCTGCAACTAGAGAAGGTCCTCGCACAGAAACGAAGACCCAACACAGCCAAAAATAAATAAATAAAAATAAATTTAAAAAAATACCTTGGCTAGTTTAACAAACCACAGTACCAATTATCTGGCAATTCAGATCTTACACAATCAGCATTCATCAGTGGAAAGGCTCGTCTGGAGACAGAATCTGGAAGAACAAGGGGAAGCAGCAGAGAAACACATGAAAAAAAAAAAAAAAGTCTTCCTGCCTCAAAAGCGACTTTGCCAGCTCTGTTTATGAAAATAAACCCGTGTACACAGAACTTTCACACATTTCACTTCTGAGCCAAATGCTATTTTGTGCTTGCATTCCTAATTAAGTTAGAGTTTAGATGTCTATAGAGCTCATGGATTAATACCATCAGAGAAAATCTTAAAAATCTCCTTCAACTGTGGTGTAAGTCAGAGGATTTATACAAAAATCATATGATATCATTTATATGTGGAATCTAAAAAAAAGGGTACAAATCTGCCTATTTATAAAGCAGAAATAGAGTCACAGATGTAGAAAACAAACTTATGGTTACCGGGGGATAAGGGGGAGGGGGAGGGATAAACTGGGAATTTGGGATTGGTATATATACAATAATATATATAAAATAGATAACTAATAAGGACCTACTGTATAGCACAGGTAACTCTATTCAATACTCTGTAATGGCCTTTATGGGAAAAGAACCTAAAAAAGAAAGGATATAACGTACATATATAACTGATTCACTTTGCTGTACACATGAAACTAACACAACCTTGTAAATCAACTATATTCCAATAAAAATTTTTAAAAATTCCAATGTCAACCAAATTGAAAAAAAAATAAAGTGTAAGCACCTTTTGCTACACATGCCTTCAAACCCATATACTACCACTGCAAAAAAATTTTTTATAGCAATTGCAGAACATTAGATGAAAGCCTTTAACGTCTCAAGGAAGTGTCATCATTGCAAGCTAAGACCAAACAGCATATTAACAGCACAGATAAAAATCATTTTTAGACTAATGAATCCCCCTTGATTTCACTTTTCTTATTACTGTGTTTTAATCTTGAAAGCTATTATTATCAGCTTGACTGGATTAAATTATTTCATAAGTAGCTTTCATGTAAACAGGTTCAAAGGAAGCTAACTTAGTAACCAGCTTTCCAGTTTTAAGAGAAGGGGAGGTCACACCATAGCTGAGGGAGGTAATTTGTCTCAGGAGGGAAAACATTTGAGTATTTGAGCCTGATGTTTTTTTAGGCCAAAAAAGTAGAAGGATTTTCAGCAGACCCCAGAGCCATCACTTGTTTTGAACTATGGGAAAGAAGTTCATCTATCAGGTCTGTTATCCTACTTGTCAACTTTCTATATATTTACTGCGTATTTCACATGGTATAACTTTACCACTGTTCATAAATAGACTGTGTTGTAGCTCCCTGGAGAGCACACTGTCTTTTTCTTTTACGTAACCTCATTCCTGGTGTCTTTTCTCTTCTATTAGGCTTGATGAGCTTTTAGGACATATGAATAGAACTTGTAGGAATGGCAGGTAGGCTGACAAGCTTGACTAAGTCATTCAATAATTTCGCTAGCATCACTGACACTGTGAAGTAAGGTCCCTGTTTATACTCACACGTTGACCTTTGCTTTCATATTTTTGGTACTCACTTTTATTTAAAGTTGGCTATTCTTGAGCATATTTGGAAAAAGAGCATGGTATACCTTATGTCTAACTCTTGGTTAATAAAGGACTTTCATGGAATTTGGCATTGGGATTGAATTTACAGAACCAAATGGCCATATTGAACATAATGTCTCCATGAGGTTACCTGACTAATCTGTGGTCTGTGTTGCTGGATGTGATGTTTCAGGGAAATGGCCTCATGTTCCAGGGCTCCTTAGTCTAACACTGGACTTTCTTGGCTTTGGTAATCACAGCTCTTTCTTGGGTGTGGTGATGGTGGTCAGAGACTACTCACCTTCTCAGCCGTAGGCTGTGCCACTGTGTCCTCCATATTCTGCTCAACTGCTGGAGAGTGTTGAGCATTTCCGTGACTTTCCTGACGCCCAGAATGAGTCAATGAGCACTTTCCCATTTCTCTCATGTTATCTACCCTTTTTGTTCCATTCTACTCTGAATGGACAAACACACACTCGCATACATACATTTACAGGCACATGTCCCTTTAATAGATGATGAATTTTTTTATCACAGTCTGATGTTTGACATTTGCTAATTTTAGGGCCAACATTTTAAGCCACTTCAAATACTTTCTGAGCTATTGTCTAGCAGCAACATTAAGGAGAACATTATCGTTTTTGGAGAGATACTGTGAGCCAGGCCTGGAGATATATACTTCATATACACTATCTTAATTCTTTTTTTTTTTTTGATCTGTGACTTTATTTTTTTAAATTTATTATTTATTTTTGGCTGTGCTGGGTCTTAGTTGTGGCACATGGGATATTTAGTTGCAGCATGCGGACTCTTAGTTGCAGCATGATAACTCTTAGTTGTGGCATGCGGGCTTCTTAGTTACGACATGCATGCGGGATCTAGTTCCCCAATCAGAGATGGAACCCAGGCCCCCTGAATTGGGAGCACAGAGTCTTACCCACTGGACCACCAGGGAAGTCCCGTATCTTAATTAATTCTTACATAGGCATTGAACATTAGATGCCACCAGCTCTATTTTATACAGGTAGTTCAGAAAGGACTTTGTCCCAGAGTACATAGCTAAAGGGTGATAGAACCAGGACTGTCCACCTCCAAAGCCTTGATCATTTGCACTTGACAACAATATAGCTTATCTCCGCATTGTTTTTTAAACTTTGAAAATTGAATTCTTGAAGGGATTAGAAGTTGTCAAGAAGGAATGGAGAACTGGTAACCTCTACCATACTCTCTATCATTTGATCCATCACTCCCTCAGACCTTCCTCCATCAGCCCGTACTTTCCCATCTCCAAATCTTCCTCCTTTCTTTCCTCCCTCCCCCCAAAACATCTTTCCCTTCCTCCATCAACCACCTTCCTTCCATCACTCCCTTCTTTTCTCTTTCCCTCCCTTCCATCTCCTCTCCTTCCTAGCCTCCTCCACTGCTCCCTCCTCCCTCCAGGGCTCCGTCTCCCTAATTCTTCATCTAACACACACTTAATTTACAGAGGACTTAAAATGTGCCAGGAAGTGTGCTTTATTTATTACATGGATAAACTTATTTAACTATCACAACAACTTTTGCTCTAATACGTGTTTGGAAATTGACCCTCAAAGAGATTAGGTAACAAGCCCAAAGCCATACAGTGAGTGAGTGTTAAAGCCAGAATTTGAATCTCAGCAATTTGACTCTTGATCCCTCAATCTGAACACTATGCTCTACTTTAAAAAAGGTTTCATTTTACTAGGTAGAAGTAAAATAAATGCAAATTAAAACAATCAGGTATTGTTTAAACTATGATATTTGACACTGGCAATTGTGCAATGATTCAGAAATCCTTACATTATGGGGAATGCAGCTTGCACAGTATTTCTGGAAAAAATTTTATATCAAGAACATGTTAAAACTCCATATGGCTTGGCCCAGTCTTTCTTCTAGGAATTTATTCTGACAAACCAGTAAAAAACATATCCATAAAGATTTGTCTGTAGAAACACTGTTTTGAGCAGGAGAAACAAGAGAAGGCAATGTAAATGTTTAGCAATGAAGTAAATCATTAAATAAAATATTGTAAGTCCAAATCTTGAAATGCAGTGTAATCATTAAAATAATACAGTTTTTAACCTTTTGGCTGTGATATATAGCATACTTACCAAAAAGTCCACCAAAACATACAATTTAATAAATTATTGTAAAGAAAATACCTATGTATATTTCATTATGCAGATTATGAAATGGCCAACATTGTGGAAGTCTCCCACTTTCCTGATCACCGCTTCTTCTGACCTTATTATCATCACCCCCTTGCTATCTAAGGATGCAACCCTAAGCAAGGTAGCTTAATTGTTCTTGTTGTTGAGCCCTAATAAATGGGATCCAGTCTGTAGGTATTCTATTGTGTCTGGCTTTTTTCAGTCACTCTGTTTATCCGTTCTACCGATGATGCAATTTGGATTATTTCCAAGTTTCAGGCTATTAAAAACAAAACAAAGCTACTATAAATATTCATGAACTTCTGTCCCTGTGTACATAAGTACACAATTTTATATCCTTATTGCTCCCTATACCAATGGCATTACTTGGTCATAAGGCCTATATATCTTCAACTAGAACTCATGCCAACAATCTATTTTCCAAAGTGACTGCAACAATTTATTCTCTTACCAGCAGCGTTTGAAAGTTTCTATTGCTCCCTTCTCTCACAAGTCTGCATACTGTTATTGAGGATCGATTTAAATCTTTTGGCTCTTAGGTTGTCTTTCTTTTCCTTATTAGTTTATACATGCTCTTTATCTATCCTCAAGACAAGTCATTTTGGCTGTATGTGTTGAAACATCTCCCACGTGTGATTTGTCTTTCTACTCTCTTAATGGTGACTTTGGATTAACCACAGTTGTTCATGTACAACTTATCAATCTTTTTTTTTCTTATCTTAAAATTTTTTCCCTTCCTCATTGTCAGGAAAATAATATCTTGTTTTCTAAAATCTCTATTTTGTTTTTGTTTTGTTTTTTCATTTAGGACTACACACCAATTTAATATGATTTTTAAGAATAATGTGAAGTAGGGGTTCCAAATCATTTTTCCCCTGTAGTATCCATTTGTCCCATGACTGCCATTAAAAAGATACTTCCTTACTACTCTACAGTGCCACCTTTTATAAATCAAGTGTGTTTTCAGTTTTGCATCATTGGCCTATTTATCTATCCCAGTCTTAAACCAAACACTACCCTTAACTCTACTACAAACCCAACCCTAAGACAAACATTAAACCTAGTCCTAACTTTGACTCTAACCCAAATCCCAACACTAATAATCCTCACCATAAACCTAATATTAGTTCTGGTGCCAACTCTAACCCTAAAACTAATGTTAACCCTAATCTTAAATCTAACACTAATCCAAATTAAACCTAATCCAAATAGTAACCCTACATCTAAAAGCTAACCCTTAACTTAAAAATAAGCATAGAGCTATTCCTAACTTCTGGCCTATACCTAACACTTACCTTAACCCTAAATCTAACCACAAACTTAACTCCAATATTCTGAAATTTTCTTTGTAGTCCCATATAAGGTCAATTTTTATAAATGCCCCATGTAGATTGAAAGGAATATGTACTTGGCAGTTGTTGGGTGCTGTGTTCCACACATGGCTATTAGGTCAAGTTCATTAAACAAATTGTTCAAATCTTCCCTTTTAATTTTATTAATGTTTGCCTGCTTTTTCTATTGGAGAAAGATGTGTTAAAATTGCCTATGTATGATGACTTTTATCCCTGCAGTGTTCATTTATCCTATTTCTGGTAAAAATTTGCTTACTCAACTTTCTATAATTTTCAGCCAGTGTGTGTGGGTGTCTGTATGTGTGTGTATGTATGTATGTTTGGAGGTAGGGAAGTGAAGCAGAGGAAGGAAGAGTTTCTCACTCTCTTGAAATCATCACCCAGCATGTGAATAAGCTTGGGCTAGCCAAATGAATGATGAGATCACATGGAACAGAGCTGAGGTTATCCATCCTAAATGTCCATCAACAGACAAATGGATAAAGAAGGTGTGGTATATATATATATATATATATATATATATATATATATATATATATATATATATACACAATGGAATATTACTCAGCCACATAAAAGAATGAGGTAATGCCATTTGCAGCAACATGGATGGACCCAGAGATTATCATACTAAGCGAAGTAAGTCAGAAAGAGAAGGACAAATACTATATGATATCACTTATATGTGGAATCTAAAATACGACACAAATGAACATATCTACGAAACAGAAACAGACTCACAGACATAGAGAACAGACTTGTGGTTGCCAAGGGGGAGGGGGTGGGGGAATGAAAAATTGGGAGTTTGGGATTAACAGATGCAAATTAATATATATAGATTGGATAAACAACAAGGTCCTACTGTATAGCACAAGGAACTATACTCAATATCCTGTGATAAAGTGTAATGGAAAAGAATACTTAAAAGAATATATATATATGTATAATTGAGTCACTTTGCTGTACAGCAGAACTTAACACAACACTGTAAATCAACTATACTTCAATAAAAAATAAAAGAGCTGAGGTTATCCATGACTGCCCAGCCACAAAGCAGTCACCAAACAGTAAGAGAGCCCCACCAATATCAGCCAAATTGTTTTCCTGGCCCATAGCTGAGTGCACATGCATGAGGAAGCCCAGGTGAGGTCAGCCCAAACTGACAATCAACCCAATCATGAGCAATGATAAATGCTTATTGTTTTTAGTCACAGAATTTTGGGATGGTTTGTGATGCAGCATTGCTAACTCCTGTATCGTTCATAACCCAACATAAAATACCACATTCCTGGTATTTTAAATAGAATTCACACATTTCAGGGATGGGTGGGTTCCTCACAAATGTATTTACATTTTCAAATCTTCCTGCCTAACAGTGTCCATCAAAGGGTGGGCTTTCTCCAATTTCACCCTGAAAACTTAAAGTTATTTGGTCACCCACTTCAGAAAACAACCACCCAATCTAAGTCACTGTTACCATACTCGAACTTCTATTCAAAGTCCTAGCTTAGAAAAATTCTATCTCATGGTACAGGGGTTGAAGGCTATTTCGTACAGATCTCAAAATTCTTGAAGAACACAATTTCACATCTCAGCTTTCACTCTTGTCATATTCTGATATTACATATGTTTTCTGGAGATAAATCTCTCCCTTTTAAACTCACGCAATACCCCCACAAATCAGGAGCCATGTGCTTTATTGTGTGGTAGTAATATTTTAAAATATGTATTCATAAAAAATACTAAGAAAAAGAAGAAAAAGAAACTCAGTTAAATATTTAATGTCACTTCTAACAGTTGTTTCCATTTCTTGGAAAAACTCCTAGTATAATAAATGAAGCAAACATTTCCATCATAAGTACATTTATTATTTCCACATGGTGTATGTGTAAGTAGTATGTGCAATTAGGTTTGCTTTCAAATTAGAATTGCTTTAAATCTCACACAGAGTCATTTCTCTTTCATCAGGGGGCCCTGCCAGCCAGGATTTTCTCACGGAAACTGGGGAGACCCAAAGCAACTCTACAATTGTGCTCCATGGAGAATAAAGGTCATATCTTTGGTACTTTAATAGCTTCTTTTATTTTTTTAAAACCATAAAGGAATGTGTGTGTGTCAGATTCAGTGGGTTTCTATGTCCTTGCCCGTCCATCTTTCTAAGTTGCCTTAGTCCTTGATGGGTACGTCTCTTGTCCCTGTAGTGTTTACCCACCTAGAACCTATTTGTGCAAGGTGCCATGGGTAGATTGTCACACGATAAATGTCATTGTCTCATGTCCCTGCCTCCCAGTGAGTGAGCAGATCTAACGATCTTCACTCTGTAGCCACACTCTGGTGGTCAAGAACGCTAGCTTCAAATTACACAAGCAGTCGTTTGAACACTTGCTTTGTGACCATGGAGTTACTCAACTTAATTTTTTTTAATCTGCAAAGGAGGTAATAATGCCTGCGTGGCAAGATCATTCTGAAAATAAAAAATAATACTTTTAAACTAGTGGTAAACCTAGTTAAAAGTCATTGCTTTTATTAGCAATAGTAGTGTTAGTATAGGGAAACCATTTTTTTACAGTAAAATATCAAAAAGATATAAATTGCCTAGGCCACCCTTTGAAATCTGTTACTTTACTAAGTTGGTTAACTCTGCAGCCAGGGAAAGAAAGTGCACTGTAGAGGTAACAATACACCCGAGGTTCTGGAATAAATTTACCATGGTGGAAACTCTCTCTTTTAACAACTTTGCCAAACTTCTCACTAGAGATGCCCATCCTCCTCATCATTTCTTTTCAACTTCTATTTATTCTGCAGACACATGCTTCCATTGCTCTACTTAACCTGCAGACATTATAAATGTTACCCAAATTGCCAAGCACAATAGATGTGTTCTATTTTTGTACCTAAACTCTCCATATTTGACAGCTGACCACTACTAATTTTTCACCATTTTAACCGTCTTTAAGTGTACAGTTTAGTGACATTAAGCACATTTACATTGTTGTGCAATCATCACCACTATTTGTCTCTGGAACTTTTTTCATCTCAGAAAACTGAAACTGTACCTATTAAACAATAACCCCTCTTTTGCCCCTCCATCAAGTCACTGGCAACTACCATTCTAATTTCTGTCTCTGTGAATTTGACTACTCTTGGTACCTCACGTAAGTAGAATCATGTAGTATCTGTCCTTTTGTGATTAGCTAATTTAGCTTAGCCTAATGTCTTCAAGTTTCATCCATGTTGTAGCATGTGTCAGAATCTCATTCCTCTTTAAGACTAAATAGTGTTCCACTGTATGTATATACCACATTTGATTTATCCATTTATCTGTTGAGGATGCTTGAGTTCTTTCTACCTTTTTGGCTATTATGAATAAGGCTACTATGAACATGGGTCTACTAATGTCTATTTAATTTCCTGCTTATAATTCTTTCGAGTACATACTTAGTAGTGGAACTGCAGGATCATATGATAATTCTATTTTCAATTTTTTGAGAAACTGCTATACAGTTTTCAGTAGCAGCTGCAGCATCTTACACTCCCACTGGAAGTATACAAGTATTCAAATTTATCTACATCTTTGCCAACACTTACTATGTTTTTTAATGATAGTCATTCTAATGGGTGTGAAGTACTATCTCATTGTGGTTTTTATTTTCATTTCCTTAGCGATTAGTGATGTTAAGCATATTTTCATGCAACTGTTTGCCATTAGTATGTCTTCTTTGGAGAAATGTCTATTCAACTTCTTCCCTTTTAAAATTATTTGTTTTTTGTTGTTGGTGTTGTTGAGCTGTAGGAATTTTTTATGTATTCTGAGTGTTAAACCCCTATAAGGTATATGATCTGTAAATATTTTCTCCCATTCTGTGGATTGCCCTTTTACTCTGTTGATAGTTTCTTTTGATGCACAAAACTTTAATTTTGATACAGTCTAATTTATTTATTTATTTATTTATTTATTTTTGCTGCCTGTGCTTTTGGTGTCATATCCAAGAAATCATTGTCAAATCCAATGTCATCAAACTTTCCCCCTATGTTTCCTTCAAAGAGTCTTACAGTTTTAGTTCTTACATTTAGATCTTTGATCCTTTTCGAGTTGTTTTCTGTATATGGTGTAAGATAAGGATCCAACTTCATTCTTTTGAATGTTTTGTTGAAAAGACTGTCCTAACTCATTGAATGGTCTTGACATTTTTGTTGAAGATCTTTTGACCATATATGTAAGGGTCTATTTCTGTCTTGCTATATCCATTTTTGAAGGTGGGATATTGAAGTCTTCTGTTATTATTTTACAGCTGTCTATTTCTCCCTTCAAGTCTATCAATGTTAGCTTCATGTATTTTGGAACAATGATGTTTGCTGCATATATATTTTCAATCTTCTTAAATTTGTTAAGACTTCTTTTGTACCCTAACATATTATCTACCCTGGAGAATGCTCCATATGTATTTGAGAAGAATTTGTATTCTGCTACTGTTGAATGGAATGCTCTGTATATGTCTGTTAGGTCAATTTGTTCTAAAGTATAATTCAATTTCAATGTTTCTTTAATGATTTTCTGTCTGGATGACCTATCCATTGTTGAAACTGGGATATTAAAGTCCCCTACTGTTATTGTATTATTGTCTATTTCGTCCTTCAGATATGTTAATATTTGCTTAATATATTTAGGTGCTCTCACCCTGGGTACAGTTGTTACATACTCTTGATGAATTAATTAGCATTATATAATGACCTACTTTGTCCCTTGTTACAGTTTTTGACTTAATGTCTATTTTGTCTGATATAACTATAACCCACCCTGCTCCCTTTGGCTTGCATGAAATATCTTTTTCAATCCCTTCACTTTTTTCTCTTTTTTTAATTAATTTATTTATTTATTTATTTTTGGGTGCGTTGGGTCTTCGTTTCTGTGCGAGGGTTTTCTCCAGTTGCCGCAAGCGGGGGCCACTCCTCATCGCGGTGCACCGGCCTCCCACCATCGCGGCCTCTCTTGTTGCGGAGCACAGGCTCCAGAAGTGCAGGCTCAGCAATTGTGGCTCACGGGTCCAGTCGCTCCACGGCATGTGGGATCCTCCCAGACCAGGGCTTGAACCTGCGTCCCCTGCACTGGCAGGTGGACTCTCAACCACTGCACCACCAGGGAAGCCCAATCCCTTCACTTTTAACCTATGTGAATTCTTAAAGCTGAGTGAATCTCTTGTAGGTAACACATAATTGGATCTTGTTGTTTTACCTATTTAGCCGTTTTATGCCTCTTGTTTGGAGAATTTAATCCCTTCACATTTAAAGTAATTATGGGAGGTAAGGACTTGCTAATGCCATCTTGTTTTCTGGCTATTTTGTAATTCTTTTGTTACTTTCTTCTTCTCTCACTGTCTTCCTTTGTGAACTGCTGATTTTCTGTAGTGGTATGCTTTGATTCACTTCTCTTTATCTTCTGTGTATATTTTGTAGGTTTTTGCTTTGTGGTTCCCATGAGGCTTACATAAAACATATTTATAACAGTGTATTTTTAGCTGATAACAACTTAACTTCAATCAAATACCAAAACTCTAACCTTATACTGCCCCTCCCCACATTTTATGTTTTTGATGCCAAAATTTATACCTTTTTATATTATATATTCATTAATAAATTACTGTTACTATAGTTAGGCTTTATACTTCTGTCTTTTAGCCTTTATACTACAGTTAAGTAACTAACATACCACCATATCACAATATTAGAGTATTGTGAATTTGACTATCTACTCATCTTTACCAGTGTATTTTATATGTTCATATGGTTTTATGTTATCAATTAGTATCCTTTTATTTCAGCTTGAATAACTCCTTTCAGCATTTCTTGTAAGGCAAGACAAGTGGTAATGAACTTTTGTTCACCTGGGAAAGTCTTTATCTCACCTTCATTTCTGAAGGACAAATTTGCTGAATAAAGTATTCTTGGTTGGCTTTTTTATTCTATGAGTACTTTGAACATGTAATCCCACTCTCTCCTGGACTGGACTGCAAGATTTCTGCTGATAAATTCAGTGATAGCCTATGGGAGTTTCCTTTTATGTGAGAAACTTTTTTTCTCTTGCTGTTTTTAAGATTTTCTCTTTGTCTCTGATTTTAGACAGTTTCATTATAATGTATGCTGGAGAAGATCCTTTTGGGTTGACTCTTCTGGGGGACTTATGAGCTTTATGAACTTGGATTTTCAAATCTTTCCCCAGATTTGGGAAGTTCTCAGCCATCATTTCTTGAAAGAAACTTTCTGCCCCTTTCTCCTTCTCTTCTGTTCTGAGACTCCAATAATTGTAGATTGTTTCTCTTTATGATAGCTCATAATTCACAGAGGCTTTCTTCACTCTGTTTCATTATTTTTTTTCCTGGACTAGGAAATGACAGGTCAAATAAAAATAGCTTAATATGACAAATATCCATCTATTCAATGATTAGCTTCATTATATTGATGGATATTGCTCAAGTCTGAAATCCTGGAGTCACTCTTGACCCCTGTCTTTCCCATACTTGACATCTAATCCAGCAAGGACCCTTATTGGCTTTACATCAAAAATAGATTCAAAACGTAGTAAATTTTTTCCATTACCATTTCTACCACTCTGATCCAAGCCACAGTCATCTCTCATCTAGATTATTCAAACAGTGTCTTAGGTGATTGATTTGCTTTCATTCTTGTTTATTCTCAACACAGTGGCCAGAGCGGACTTTTTAAAACGTTAGTCAGTTGATGTCACTCTCTGTTCAAAACCCTCCAATGGATTCATGTTTTACTTGGAGCAAAAGTGAAAGGCCTTAACTTGCTCTGACCACTCTCCTCCTATAATTATCCCTCTGAACATGCCTCTTGCCACCTTCCCTCTTACTCTTCCTACCCCTATCACATTGGCCTCCTTTTTGTTCTTGGAAAAAAGCAGACACGTCCCCTGCCTTAGGGCCTTGGTACTGACTGTTCATTCAGCTAAAAATGCTTTTCCGCAGATATCTTTACAACTAACCCTCTCCCTTTCTTCATGCTTCTGCCCAAAATTTGCTGCTCAATGAGACCTACTATTTAAAATTGCAATCTGCGCCTTCCCAGACCTCCTTCCCATCACACCCTTAGTCATGGTTTTTCTTTTATTCATAGCACCCCATTCTAACATCCTATGTCAAAACTACCCAATGTGTGGTCCTCTGACTAACAATGTCAGCATCACCTGGGAACTTGTTAGAAATGCAAATTCTCAGGGTCCACTCTAGACCTGCTGAATCAGAATTACCAGGGTGGAGCACAGGGATCTATGTTTTCATAAACCATCTAGATTCTTATGTATGGTTAAGTCTGAGAAGTATTGTTTTATGTTCCTAGCTTATTTATCACATTTATTATTCACTGCCTCCCCTGATAGAATGTAGGCTCCATAAAGGCAGTGTTCCCTGGGTATTTCATTCACTACGTTTTTGTGCCTTTAGAACAGATCTGACACATAAGAGGTACTCAATAAATAGTTGTCAAATGAACAAATTCTGTAGTACTTAATTTGAGAGAAAATACTGTTAATATTTTTAAAGTCAGGTTTTGAGTATAATTTACATAGAGTAAAATTTATTCTTCTTAGGGAGCAATTCTGTGAGTTTGACAAATGCTTATATTTGTATAACCACCACCACAATTAAGACATGGAACTGTCCATCACCCCCAAATATTCCCTTGTGCCCCTTTGAAATCAAATACCACTCACCCCACACACACAGCTCCTGGGAATTACTGATTTTTTTGGTTTCTACAATTTTCCCTTTTTCGAAATGTCATATAGATAAAATCACATAGTGCGTAGCTTTGTGGCTCTAGCTTTTCTCACTTATCACCCGGCATCTGTGACTCTCCATGTTGTTGTGTGTATTAATAATTTCTTCCTTTTTATTGTTGTGTAGTCTTCCATTACAGGGATATAATACAATTTGTTTAAATATTCACAAATTGAATAACATTTGAGTTGTTCCAGTTTTTAGTGATTATGAATAAAGGCATTATAAACATTTATATACAGGTGTTTGTGTGAACATAAAGTTATATTTCTCTTCAGTAAAGGCCTAGGGACCGGATTGTTTGTCATGGTAAATATAGGTTTAACTTTGTAAAAAACCACCCAACTGCTTTCCACTTTGCATTCCCACCAGCAATGTGTGAGAATCTCAATCGCTGTGGATTCTTTCCAGCATCTGGCATTGTCAGTTTGATGACAATGATGATGATAACATTAGCTATTCTAACAAGTATTTAGTAGTATCTTTTTGTGGCTTTAATTTGCATTTCTCTAGTGGCTAATGATGCTGAGCACTTTTTTGTGGTTTAAGAGACATCTGTTTACTAAGATGTGTGCTGAGATCTTTTGCCCATTTTTAAAAATTGGGTGGTTTTTGTTTTTTAATTTTTAACTTTGGAGATTTTGCTGTTATTGTTTCTGGCTATAAGTATCTTATCAGATATGTGCTATGCAAATATTTTATCCTAGTCTGTGGCCTACTTTTCCATTTCTTTAAGAGTATCTTTTTGTTGCTGTTGTTGGTTGCCCTGGGTCTTAGTTGCGGCAGGCGTGCTCCTTAGTTGTGGCACGTGTGCTCCTTTGTTGTGGCTCGTGGGCTCCTTAGTTGCAGCACATGAGCTCCTTAGTTGAGGCTCACCAGCTCTTTAGTTGTGGCATGCAAACTCTTAGTTGTGGCATGCATGTGGGATCTAGTTCCATGACCAGGGATTGAACCTGGGCCCCCTGCATTGGGAGTGCAGAGTCTTATCCACTGTGCCACCAGGGAAGTCCCCTTAAGAGTGTCTTTTGAAGAGCAGAAGTTTTTACTTTGAATTAAATCCAATTTTTATTATTTACTCTTTTCCGGATTGTGCTTTTGTGTAACATCTAAGAAATCTTCGCCTAACTCAAAGTCAGAGAAAGTTTTTTCCTATGCTTTCTTCTAGAGTTTCATAGTTTTAGGTTCTAAACTTAGATCAAGATCTATTTTAGGTTAATTTCAGAATATGATGTTTGTTTTTGCACATAGATGGACATTCAATTATTCCATCATAATTTCCTGAAAATACTGTTAATATTTTGAAACTCAGATGCTATGTGTGATTTCTAAAGGTTTAAATAGACTTTTTTAACAGTCCCATAAAACAAAATTGTTTCTTTGATTGGCATATCAATAAAATATAGCATGACTCTATGTCCCAGTGTTAAATGGAGGACCTGATAAAATTTCGAGAGATGAGTAGGAGACTTTTAAGAAAAGATCAAATTCAGGGGAACAATTCATGAAGAATTACAAAATTAAAATTCTCAGAAGTTAAACCTGAGAAATTTAGAAATAAAGCATTTTATTAGTAAAGGCATTTGGTGACAAGTAAAAGAATATGACTCTTTTTAACTCAAGTAGGAAAAATATATACTGTAATGTCTTCTCAGGAAAGACAGGAACCCCGGAAAGTAGACTTATTAAGGGGAGCAAGTCTAGCCAAGGCCCACCTCCAGGAAAGGCCACTTATACCATCACTGCTTTGTACCATCACCTCTGGATAGCAGCCCTGCACTACTGCCCCACTGCCCCAGTCACTACTGCCCTATATACTTGCCCCTCTGCTGCTAAGCCCCCTAACCTCAGATGCTTCCTGCAACATCACTAGATTTGTCACATCACACACTCTCTGCCATGCTGCCATAATGGCTTTCTGAGCCTGTACCTTTCCACCACATCCTCAAGATCCACAGTCCCCACTAGGAGTCAGTCTCCACTGACCACACTTCAGTCCCCAAACACAGTCTCCAGCAGACATAGGTGATGGAAAGGAACATCCATATACCATTGGCATTCATAGACGTGGAATTCCTCCTGAACATAAAAGATGTGTGGATGATGCAAAACCAAAGCCAGAAATGTCCACCATGATAATTTTGGCAAATGGCTTAATTTTACAAGTAGGGAAATTGTGTTAAAAAATCCCTTTGTGATACTACAAAAAGAGAAATCTTACCTGAAATAACGTTAAAGAGCTAAAGTGTAGCCATTGGGCCCAATTCCCATCAAGTATAAATTTGGGGAGAGCCTGGTCTGGTGCTTTAACCGAAGTATTTCCAGTTGATCAAACTGGTATCCAGACAGATCTGTTTTGCCTGGCAACCGGTGAGGTACTGGGAGGGACTAGAGACCAACTTTTCGAGATGAGCTCTATGAAAACACCCCCTGAGATGTAATACTCTTGCTGTGTCTATAAAAATTGTTCTGGGTTTGGTTAGCTAGAAGCATGCACACATGTCGACTGGTGAGCAAAACCACCCTACTTCCTGGGTAATTATGGTCTTTGGCCAAAGTCTGAGGAAAAAATAAAATCCCCCAATAGAGCACTTTCTTGCCAATTGCATATAGCTATGAAAGGGGAATACAAAACTGTGTCTGGGGTTATAGCAGCTATTGTATGATTTAGTTTTTCCATAGGACTTTAGCTCTGGGCTATGTGTCTCATTAATTCTGATTTTTCCCATTTTTGGATGTGACAGTTGATGCTGAAAGCTTCTCTGTTTCTGCAGACAAGATTAGGCATTGCAATGTCTTAGATATTGGCCTTGCTATGCTAAAGACTGGGTATCTTTGCCTCGAGGTGATTTTTTTCTTGGGAGGGATCTTAAACTATAGAAGCATTCAGCTTCAAATATCAAGGAAGAAATGCATTTCAAGAGAGCCAGAATTCTACCTTCAGGAAAGCAGATTTTATTCACATTTTGCATATGAGGTAGCTGGGGTCCAGAAAAATTAAATATCTTGGCCAATATCCCCAGTAAGGTAAGTGACGGAAGATGGTTCTTTAAACCTGGTACAATACATGTATACAATACAACATGGCTTATATCAATCAGAATATGCTAGGTTATACTGCAGTAACAAATAGCCTCAAATCTCAGTGGTTTACATCAATGAAGATTTTCTATTTCTTGCCCATGCTATCTTAGTCAGTAGACTATAGATTTGTTCTTTGTATCTTTATTCCCAGACCCAGGCTGATTGAGACACATCTGTCTAGATCATTGCTAGTTATATTGAAGAAGGAAAAGAAATCACAGAAGGACAAATATTGCCTCTTCGTGCCTCTACTAGGAAAAAACACACATCACTTCTGCCCATTTCATGGCTAAACTGGCATACATAGTCAAGCTTGACATCAATGAGGTGGGAAGCATATAATCCATCCCGGAGATGAGCAACACATTTTGGGAAATAGTATAATCTGCCAACTTGGTTTTTGAAGTGCGGTCTATAGACAACCAATCAACATCACCCAGGACCTTATGTGAAATGCATTTTGTCATACCTTGACCCAAACCTGCCTATCAGAATCTGCATTTTAACAAGATCCTCAAGTGATTCATATGCATTAGAGAAGCACTGGTCTAAACCAATGCTCAGATGCTACTGTTACACATCCGAAAACATTTGTACTTCTTGTTTTGCTAATTTCTTACCCTACTTCCTTCTCTAATATTTTTCATGAATTGATAGGAAGACTGGGATGCAGAAGAGGATTCCCAGCTTCATCTATAAACTTACTTTAAGTACTTTATTTAAAGTTTAGGACAGACTATGCATGCTCCTTTTCTTAGGATAACCAAAAGATAAAAGATCCAAGGTATCTGGGTGGCTACACCCATCTATCACCTGAGTGGTAAACCCCAAGCTCTACAAACTCTATGGAGTATCCCCAGCGTGGGTTTTGCTAGAGAAATTTTTCTAGGTCTCTGTTTATTTCAGCAAAAATGTACCAACTTCAAAGTGACTGCTGCTCTAACACCAATGATCTGCAAAGAAAAAAATAAGAGGACATTCACAGATCTCCAAGCTTTGTGTTCTATTCTTTTGCTACACCTAAATCACTGGTAAAAGCAAAGGCCAGATTTACAGCTTTGGGGAATTCTCTGAAAATATACATATGGCCACTGGCAAGGACTGTTGAATGAACAACAGTTCTTGTTGGGCAAAAGGTCCTGGAGAGCGGCAGGAATTATTGTAAACACTCGGTTCTAAAATTTAGTCTCTCACTAAGGAGCCCGCAGAAGACCAGTAGTAAACTGATCACTTAGGAGGCCCATCACCCCTTCATTTTATTCTGTTGATGATGCAGGGGCCCCAAGAAAAGACGAAAGAGTATGGTTTTGGTATCCAGAAAAGAGGAATTCTGACCTTGACTCTACCTTTGGCTAGCCACATGACCTTGAACAAACGACTCACTTTTTTGGGCCCAGGACTGCAAAAACCTACATGTTCCAAAAGGCTCTGTTACTGGCACATACCTACTGAATTTCAAGAATTCTTCATTTTCTCTCAATTTTATCAATTTGGCTTCTGTTTAAGATCTCTTTCGAACAAAATATTCTCCAGCTCATGAAAAACAAGTTATCTGTGGTACCTTCTCATTTTAGCCGTGTAAAAATCCATGATTTCCCATCAGCATGAAGGATGTTGTGGTGATGGTTAAGATGAGGAAGTTTTCATCTGCTATACTTAATGGGAGACAATGTAAGTCAGCTTAACAATCAATGGTATTGTTTAATTCCAAAGTGTGAAGACTTACTTTTACAGATATTTAGCTTCTATAGAAGGTGAGACCAGCATAGAATCAAGCAATTATGTAAATAACATAAATGATATTTAAAGTGTGGGCTTTAGGCTGAGTCTTAGCTTTGATGTTCACTAAATAGTGACCCTGGCTAATCCCATTATATCTTTATTCCCAATTTCATATATGAAATATATCATATTTTGTATATGATGTAAATATAATAGTGCCTAAATTGTAAGGCATACTAACTGAACTGTATGTATTAATTATCAGCTTTCTATGTAAAAGGACCTTGATATTTTCAGTCAAAAGATCTCAGTTTTGTACTTGATTGCTCAAACTCACTGGTTGTGAGAACTTGGCCAAGTATGTTAGCTCTAGTAAGTTCTATTGTTATACACACACACACATGCACTCACACACATACACATATATATAATGTACATATATATATATATATATGAAGGATGATAATGACATTTTCCAACAAAAGAAGGTATATGAAAGTGCTTTGAAAAACACAAAATTCTATAAAGACGAAAGTATTTGTATAATTATCAATATCTAGTTTGCATTAGTCACCCATGGATAACTTGTATAGAAGAATAAGGAAGAAGAAGTAGATAAAATTAGATTCTGAAACAATCTAACTAAGCCTTGAAATGATTATGGATTTCATGCCTCTGGTAGATTGTTACAGTAATAACCCCGATGAATCATGCCTGCCTGGGTCCATGCCCTTCTGTAGTCCCTTCTCATTTTGACTCTGGGATTGACTGTGTGACTTGTTTTGACCAATGGGACTGCAGTGAACATGATGCCAGGGTAACTTTGCATTTGAGGCTTGCAGTCTTAGGATTCTACCGCCATGTAAAGAAGCCCAGATTGGCTACTAGAGACATAAAGCCCAGCCAGCGGCCAGCATCAACCACCCACCAGACCTGTGAGTCGGGCCAACTTCGACTGCAGCCCAGTTGACCTGCCAGGCAACTGCAGCTGCAAGACTGACTCAGTTGAGACCAGCAGAAGAACTGCTCAGCAGAGCTCAGCCCTAATTGCCAACCTACAAAATCCTGAATAAAATGGTGGTTGTTTTAAGTCACTAAGTTTTGGTATGATCTATTATGCAGCAATTGATAAATGATACACAGGCAGAAAAAAATAAAAGAAATTCAAAAAATTTCGCCTACATAGTCTTCAACCTTCTGAGCATGGTTAAGTTTACAACTGAGTGCCTAGGGGTTTTCACCTGTTTTCAATGGATAAGAACCTAAGCCAAGTTGAAGCAGCTCTACATCTAGAGTAGCACAAAGTGGGCATCAATACAAAATTCAGTGATTCTCATTCCTCTTTCCTTATTCTTGTAATGGGTTTCATGTTTGTAAAATATTTACATGCACTGTTTTATTTGATACCCACAATATCTCTATAAAGTCAACTCTCTAATTTCCTCCCTTACAGTGAAAACAAAATGAAGCCATGGAGAACTCTTGTGGCTTGCACAAGAGAGCAGGGTTGATAAAGCTGAGAAAAATTTAAAATTATGTTCCCCAATACATTATTCATTTCATGCCTACTCAGTTAACCTATTTGGTGAGTCTTTACTGAGGTTGAAAAAGGAAGAAAATAGAAATAAATTTATCTACTGATGGGTCACAGGTATGAAGGCCAACCCCAAACCATAACAAGAAGACCATGAGTCATATTATATACTTTATTCAACTTTTAATCATATGAATCCATATTTCCTGAGGGATATCTACAAATAGCTTCCTTTATTTTCTCCATATTTTAAAGCCACAGCATGTGGATAATTTGTTGAAAATGGGAATTCATATTATTTACATTACTACATCGTCTGTTACATGAAGATCTCAACTTTGAAATCCACTTTTCTAGACAAGAGAGAACGGTTGGAAAATAAGTTGAGGTCTTTGCTTTCAGAGAGTCTGGAAGTCCTTTTCAGGGGCTCTAAAATATGAGCAGCTTTAACACTGAGTGAACAAACTGGTGTTTAAGTATCTCTGAAACATGTGTATACCAAATGCTTTCACCATTTGCAGCATAAAAAATATTAAAGTGGGTGTCAGAAGACTTGGAGTAACCCTGATTGTGACCCTTACTCATCACTTACCCTCTTTGAGCCTCAGTTACTCCATGTATAAAGTGAATATTAACTACCATGTGTCATGGAGTAATGTATGTGTAATGTATCCAGCAGAGGACCTGTCTCACAAAAGGCTCCCAATAGACAGCAACTACTTGTATTGTTACTACACACCTTGTAAGGTAGGTGCAACAGATATTAAATTTCTCACCTGTCCAGAATGGGCAATAATGTTGAACAGAGTTAAGGGTTCTATTTATTTTTGCACAGGAAATTAGTGTCCTAAGTCAAGGCTGGAGTCCTATTCTCTCGTCATCTATCTCCAACCATACTCTTGCCAAATCACTTGGTAGCAGTCATGTCATGGTAAAAGACAGAAATAAGACACAATTAATATGATATTTACATATTTAATATTTATGGAGCACTTACTCTGTGCAAAGCATTGTGCTGGGAGGTGTGGAGGCTATACAGATAACTTAGACAGTATTGCACAGTGGGCAAGCACATGGCCTTTAGACTGGGCTTCCAATCTTCTCCTTCTCACCAGATATCTGAATTTGAAAAAATGAATTAATTCTCAAGCCTTGATTTCCTCATATTTAAAAAGGGGTAATTGTATATGTTCTCATCACAACTCTCTGAGGTAGAATATGACAAAGTGTGTAAAATCATAGCAAGACTCACAAATCACACTGGTTAATATTATCTTTTATGCTTGCTATTTATTCTGATCTCAAAGAGCTTATAGTCTGGTAGGGGATATAAGACATTAACATTAAATATATAAAGAAAAAAGAAATGAATGCCTATGGACAAAACAAATGAAATATTATGGAGCTTGAGTGGGAGGACTTCTAGCTATGGGTATCTAACAAGATTGTCTGGAGGAAATATCATTTGAGCTGGGCCCTATAATACAGATGGATTTAATGGATTAAGCACATATGGAGACTTTAATAGACTTTTTTTAGTAAAGAATTATGTTCCATATTGGGCATCAGTTAGGTCTTCAAGAGTTCTATACGGTAATATTTGCAAATAAAGAGATGCTTTGTAATTGAGTGAATGGATATATTAGGAAGACAATAAATTGTTCACGGTTTTGTAAAAAAAAAAAAAAAAGTAAGTATAAAAATTGGAAAACAAATCTCAGTTGTCCTCTTGTGTTCTGTTTTCCGACCTAACTTTTTCACTGAGTGTTGACTCCAAAGAAGTATCTGTTGGCACAAAGAGTAATAGGTTCTATTTTTGCCTATTAGAATATTGCAGGATCTTAAGAGATCATAAAATCTTCGTGGAGACACATGCTTGGAATTAGGCTCTGCCCTCTATCACTGTGGAACCAAACATGCTATAAGTAAAGGGTGAGATTTTCCTGACTTTGCCCAATATAATTCCTTTGGTTCCAGGAACCAACAGGGTAGGGCTTGGATTGCCGTTCACTCTCCAGCAAAGCCCCTGCTAACAAGTGAAACGAAATTGCTTTTCTCCTCTCCATGCATCTGGGTCCATCTGTGCAGGCCAAATAGATTAGCTTCTAATATCGCAAAACAGATGTTTGCTGTTGGAATTGTTGTGCATGTGCAACATGTTCCACAAGTTGGTGGGAATATTCTGGGCTCCAGGGTGTGTAGAGACATCATTCTGGGTGGGGTGTTCCAAACAGTCAGTGTGGGTGAGAGAGGGAAGCTGGCAAGGATTTGCTCTCCATAGCGCTTCCCTCAGTAGGAGAGCTCCGTGGAGGAAAGTGTGCCAGGTGGCTCCGTGAGTCGAGATCTGGTCAGGAAAAACCAAAGCCACGCCAGCTATTTTAACACAAAGTATTTAATGTAGGAAATTGAGTGGGTGGGAAAAGCCAAAACAGGAAAACACGCGTGACAGAGTAACTGCAGGGAGAGCTTTCACCCTAGGGCTGGGGGAAGGAAGACAAGAAACTGACCCTATTAAAATGTAGAAAGCTTGCAAAAAAAATGTCCATCAAAGCTGCAACCCAGACCCCTGAGATGAGAATGCTTCCTGACTGAAGCTGACACGTCAGAAACACAAACAAGTGACCCAGTAGAGCTGGTTCAGAACAGCAGCTGGCTGATGTGAGCTGGTACTCTGAGTGCATGGAAAATGGAAACTGGAACCAACTGACTGTCTTGAATTTGCATGCCTGGCCCTACTCCAGACCCACTGACTCAAAATCTTAGAGTGGGCAGCCCACGCATGTATATATATATATATTTTTTTTTAACATCTTTATTGGAGTATAATTGCTTTACAATAATATGTTAGTTGATGCTTTATAACAAAGTGAATCAGCTATACATATACATATATCCCCATATCCCCTCCCTCTTGCGTCTCCCTCCCACCTTCCCTATCCCACCCCTCTAGGTGGTCACAAAGCACCGAGCTGATCTCCCTGTGCTATGCGGCTGCTTCCCCCTAGCTATCTATTTTACATTTGGTAGTGTATATATAAGTCCATGCCACTCTCTCACTTCGTCCCAGCTTACCCTTCCCCGTCCCCGTGTCCTCAAGTCCATTCTCTACGTCTGCGTCTTTATTCCTGTCCTGCCCCCAGGTTCTTCAGAACCATTTTTTTTTTAGATTCCATATATATGTGTTAGCATACAGTATTTATTTTTCTCTTTCTAACTCACTTCACTCTGTATGACAGTCTTTAGCTGACCTGACCTTTCCAGTAATGGGTGGTGTAGATATTTGAGCTGTCACTAGCCATAAATTTTCTCAGTGGATATCAG
Source organism: Balaenoptera ricei (assembly GCF_028023285.1). Classification (NCBI taxonomy): domain Eukaryota; kingdom Metazoa; phylum Chordata; class Mammalia; order Artiodactyla; family Balaenopteridae; genus Balaenoptera; species Balaenoptera ricei. The sequence continues at coordinate 39,403,183 of NC_082653.1, read as the reverse complement.
TCAATTGCTAGTTCTGTCTGGATGACCTTGCCAACACGTTATTTCCAGTGCTTGCATCAACCTGGTGAATTAGCCAGGGGGTAACTAATTATTCATCCATGCAATGCCTATTATATGCCAAAAAATATACTAGGAGCAAACATCCAACTTAGATAAAAACCAACGTAGTCCTGGCCCCTATGTAGTTTTCATCTATTAGGAATTAGCTGTTTACAAATAAACACATTCATCAATAGGTAAATCTAGGTAAATCTTATGAAGAAGAATAGTATGTTATAAAAGAGTATTATGTGGATTGGCTGCAAAAATGGCTCTAATTATTCTACTCATTGTAAGCACACAACTTGCAACGTGACTCTGGAGCTCCTGTCAATAAAAATGAAGTCAGCTCAGTCCTCCAGGTGTTGGTGCTCTGTGGGATTGGAACCTTGTTGCTTATTGGCCTGTGTGTGGATATGGCCTCAAACAACTATACCCAACAAGCAAGCCAAAGCTATGGGGCCTACCCCACCTGGCCTGGGCAGGGCTATTCCCAGCAGAGCCACCAGCCCTGTGGTCAGCAGAGTTACAGTGGTTACGGCCAGGCAACAGACACTGCAGGCTATGGCCAGAGCAGCTATGGTGGGTCTTATGGACAGATTCAGCACACAGGCAGTTCCCCAGGGATATGGCTCCACTGGTGGCTGTGGCAGTAGCCAAAGTTCTCAATCATCTTATGGGCAAGAGTTCTCATACCCTGGCTATCTCCAGCAGCTGGCTCCTAGCAGCACCTTAGGAAGTTATGGTAGCAGTTCTTGGAGTAGTGGTTATGGGTGGTCCCAGAGCAGGGACTGTGGCCAGCCATCTGGCTATGGTGGACAGCAGCAAAGCTGTAATCCCCCTCAGGGCTCTGGACAGCAGAACCAGTGCAACAGTGGCAGTGCAGGGGGTGGTGGAGGCAACTATAGCCAAGACCGGTCCTCTGTGAGTGGTAGTACTGGTGGCGGTGGTTATGGCAATCAAGACCAGAGTGGTGGCGGCAGCTACAAAATTAAAATAAAAAAATAGATGAAGCCAGTTTCCTGACCCGTTTGAATCTGAGCTAACCTCTGTGACTTGCTTTAGCCCACAGAATGCTGTAGAAGTGGCACTGAATACATTCTAAGTATAGGTCTCACTCCTGGAAATACCTGCTATTACCACGTGAACAGCTCAGGCTATTGTGCTGGAGGAGAAGTGAGCATGTGAGCTGGGATGGTTTGTCTCTTGTGGGTGAGAGATTTCATGGGGCAGAGATGGACTGTCTTGGCTGAAGCCATTCCAAGTCAGACCCCGGAGCAGCAGATCGCAAAATGTACCCAACCATCCATAGAACTGCCAATGGAATCCAAATGCCAATCTGATGCATCGTGAGCTAGAAAAGTGTATTGTTTTTAAGTCATTGGGTTTTAGAGTGGTTTGTTACATGATAAAAGGAATTGATAAAAGTAATCTATGTAAGGAAAGATCTGTGCTTCAAAATTAAGTATCCTTCTGAATTATCTGATTCTGATTCTATGTGGAAGGGGTGCCTCTGGGCCTTTCATTGCATTGAACTATTTCATAACTCTATATACTGTACAGAACTGATGGCAATGCAAATGATTTTTATCTATAAACTTGCAGATAAATTGTATATGTGTAGAATTCATATATAGGGAATCACACAGTATATGCTTCCTTCATTTATCATAACATTTTTGAGATTCATCCATGTTGTAGCATGTATCAATACTTCAGTACTTTTTTATGGCTAAATAATATTCTATTGTATTGATAGTACCACATTTTGTTTATCCATTTATCAATTAATAGACATTTGGGGTTTTTTTCCACTTTTTGGCTATTATGAATAATGCTGTTATCAACACAAGTGTATAAAATTTTGCGTGGACATATGTTTAATTTATCTTGGGCATATACTTAGGAGTGGAAATGTTAGATCAGAGGGTAAATGTATGTCTGGCATTTAAAGGAACTGCCAAACTATCTTCCTATATACCTGCACCATTTGACATCCCCACAGCAATATATAGGTGTTCCAATTTTCCACATCCATGCCAACACTTGCGATTATCTATTTTTTTATTATAGCCAATTTGATGGGTATGAGGAAGTATCTTGCTGTGGTTTTGATTTGCTTCTTACTAATGACTACAGTCAGCTCTCTGTATCTGTGGGTACTGTCTGCTCCCATGGATTCACTCAACTTTGGATTGAAAAAAAATTTTTTTAATGCAAAACTTGAATTTGTCTCATGCCAGCAACTATTTATATAGTGTTTACATTGATATTTACAGCTATTTACACAGCATTTGTCAGTACATTGTATTGAGTTTTATAAGTAATCTGGAGATGATTTAAAGTTTATGGAAGGATGTGCATAGATTATATGTAAATAATATAAGGGGCTTGAGCATCCTCGGATTTTGGTATCTGCAAGAGGTCCTGGAACCAATTACCTCTGGATACCTAGGGACAACTGTAATGATACTGAGCATCCTTTGATGTACTTATTTGTATATCTTTATAGATGAACTGTCTATTCAAATCATTTGCCCATTTTATAATTGGATTGTTTGTCTTTTTATTATTTAGTTGTAAGGTATTTATATATTCTGGATACAAGTCCCAAATCAGTTACATGATTTCAAATATGTTCTTTCAGACTATAGATCATCTTTTCATTTTCTTGATTGTGTAGTTGGAAGGACGAAGGCTTTTAATTTTGATGAAATCAAATTTATCTTATTTTTGTCAGTTGTGCTTTTGGTGTCATATATAAGAAGCCATTGCCTAACCTGAGCTTACCAAGCTGTGTTATTCTAACAGTTTTATAGTTTTAGCTCAGTTAACTGTATGACCCACTTGAGATATTTTTGTGTATGATGTGAGCTAAGGGTTCAAATGCCTTCTTTTATATGTAGATATCCAGTTACCCACCACCATTTGTTGAGAAGACTATTATTAATTGACTACAAATGTTAGAGTTTATCTCAGGATTCTCAATTCTACTTCATTGATCTGTATGTCTACCCTTATGCTAGTACCACAATGTTTTGATTACTGTAAGTCTGTAGTAAGATTTGAAGTTGGAATGTGTGTGTCTTCCAACTTTCTTTTTTCTTTTTCAAGATTGTTTTGACTATTCTGGGTCCCTTGCATTTTCATGTGAATTTTAGGATTGGTTTGTCAATTTTAGCAAAAAAAGCCAACTGAACTATTGATAGTGATAGTGTTAAATCTGTCAATCAATATGAGGATTGAACCAAGTTCTGAGTTCTACCTGTTTTTATCATCAAAAATGAGTTAAGTAAGGTCTTTAACATCTACTCATTTTAAATGTTTATACAAGTTATAATCTTGTGTCTTCTTGAAAATAATTTTTAACAACAGACATGAAATTTGGACCATCACAGGACTCAGCCCTAGCCTCTCAGCATTCCTTACTCTGCACTTTTTCCTAAGCAATGTCATTCATACCTACAGCTTCAATTAGCCTCAATCTATACATCAGTACCTTCCAGATTTTTTTTTCTCTGTCTAAAACCTCATTGTCTAAGCTCCAGACGAAGTCTTAATTTTACCTGCCTACTCAACTTCTCTACTTACATGTCTCAAAGGCACTTCTAGCTCAACAGGATTGAGCTTGAATCCATTCCTTCAGCTCCCTGGCCTAGGTCCTGTTCTACCATTGATCTCTGTGTCATTAAAAGAGAACATCTTTTATCAGGCTGCACAAGCCAGATACCTAGAAATCACAGTTTAGCTCCCCTTCTCTCTGCTTCCTCTCCTACCAAATTCACCTTAGAAATCAGTCTAGCTACTGATATGCCTTCCCAATAGAAGCTACCATTATGTCTTCCCTAGAGCACACAATAGTCTTCTAACTGGTTTTCTTATGTCCACTGTGGCCACTTTTGTTCTGTTCTCCTCATTATAGGCAGATTTCAAAAATCAAATCTGATCATGTCAGATGTGTCAAAGTGCAGTAGCATAGCTTATGGAGTACCATGTGCTTATTAGTTAGTTTCAGCTTTAACTCTAGTGATAGTCAATCAGTTTCATTAAAAATGCACAATCCAAGGATAATCATTTGGCATTAATCAGAGAGTGCTACACTGCAGGGGCAGCTGCCATAAGCCCATTTCTCACCACTACCTTGATCATAGCTTTTCTAATTAGTATCCTGAATGTATACTGAATTAGTATACTGAATGTGAGAAATATTGGTGAAAATGAGCAGTTTGTTGACAAGCATCAGGAATTCTGGAAATGGGCAGAATTAAAGGCTACACGTATTTTAGAGACATTCTCAATCCTGCATAAATAGGGAATTAGAATCCAGTAAGTGAAAATTCCTTGTAGCCATACAAGGTTCAGTTCCTGGGTGATGCTATGACCAGCTATTGGTTTTGGAGGATAATTGGTTACCTGAGCCCAAGAACAAAAGGACAGAATCTCTGGAATATAGTGCTGACCTTAAGTGAACTGCCAAGCAAAGATTGGCCACGGCACCCAGAAAGACGGAGCTGTAACATCATCAAATTTACAGAAAGGTTATATGAAGTGTTTTTGCTAAATTAATGTCCATATGTGTGGTGGACTTTGGTTTGAGATTTGATTTTATTATAACTTGGCAGTGAAGTTGTGGGTAAGTAACTAACTCTCACTTACCTCAAACTCTTTTTAGTGGCTGCCATGATCAACCCAAAGAACCTAAAGTAGGGCATATTCAATTTAGTTTGGTTAATAACCTTTGGTTTCTTTAAAAGAAATTCAGTTTTCTTTACCAGACTGCATTAGACATTCCTGTCTTAGAATATTAATTCAATATTAGGGGACCCAGACATGATAATTATTAGTATGATAATTTTAATTTGTTAAGCAGTTGACATTTGTACAAAGCTATGTACATCACAAAACACTTAGTTCCCATACATGTTATCCCACACAAGAAAGAGAGCTGAAACCATTAATGATGGACATGTTTATTCTCCCCACAGTACACAGGGTTCTAGTGTTGAAAAGGCAGGACATGGATGTCAGGTAGCAGAGGTGCAAGGATGAGCAAGGCCAAGTGTACAGTGCTTTTCAAACCTCTGCTGGTGTCATATCTGCTAACATCTCATTGGCCAAAGCAAGTCTCATGGTTGAGTCAAGAGTCAGAGTGAGAGGGAACTAGAAAGTCCTATCTGCTGGCTGGGGGATGCCAAGGTAACTTCACAGCCGTAGGAAGGTATGGTCCCAAGATGGAAACCAGGGGGAGGAGAAATACCGGGAGTGGCACCCAAACCAGATCATGAAGTAGGCAAGAAGTAACCTCTTACTATACTAAGTCTCTGAGATCTCATTTTTTATTATTGTGGTTGTTTGTGGTTTATTTGTTTGTAAACCCAGCCTAGCCAGGCCTATTCTGACATGTACAGAAATCATAACATTCCTCTCTTGTATTTTTCTTCTAGGTTGCTTCATGGTATATTTTCTGGCCTCTAATTGTGTGTGTTTGTTTAGAGTTATACTTTTGTGCAGTAAATCCATATCTTTTTTTTTTTTTTTTAAACATCTTTATTGAAGTATAATTGCCTTACAATGGTGTGTTAGCTTCTGCTTTATAACAAAGTTAATCAGTTATACATATACAATATGTTCCCATATCTCTTCCCTCTTGCATCTCCCTCCCTCCCACCCTCCCCAACCCACCCCTCTAGGTGGTCACAAAGCACCGAGCTGATCTCCCTGTGCTATGCGGCTGCTTCCCACTAGCTATCTATTTTACATTTGGTAGTGTATATATGTCCATGACATTCTCTCACCCTGTCACATCTCACCCCACCCCCTCCCCATATCCTCAAGTCCATTCTCTAGTAGGTCTGTGTCTTTATTCCCGTCTTGCCACTAGGTTCTTCATGGCTTTTTTTTTTCCTTAGATTCCGTATATATGTGTTAGCATACTGTATTTGTTTTTCTCTTTCTGACTTACTTCACTCTGTATGACAGACTCTAACTCCATCCACCTCATTACAAATACCTCCATTTCATTTCTTTTTATGGCTGAGTAATATTCCATTGTATATATGTGCCACATCTTCTTTATCCATTCATCTGTCGATGGACATTTAGGTTGCTTCCATGTCCTGGCTATTGTAAATAGAGCTGCAATGAACATTTTGGTACATGACTCTTTTTGACCAATGGTTTTCTCAGGGTATATGCCCAGTAGTGGGATTGCTGGATCGTATGGTAGTTCTATTTGTAGTTTTTTAAGGAACCTCCATACTGTTCTCCATAGTGGCTGTATCAATTTACATTCCCACCAACAGTGCAAGAGAGTTCCCTTTCCTCCACACCCTCTCCAGCATTTATTGTTTCTAGATTTTTTGATGATGGCCATTCTGACCGGTGTGAGATGATATCTCATTGTAGTTTTGATTTGCATTTCTCTAATGATTAATGATGTTGAGCATTCTTTCATGTGTCTGTAGGCCATCTGTATATCTTCTTTGGAGAAATGTCTATTTAGGTCTTCTGCCCATTTTTGGATTGGGTTGTTCGTTTTTTTGTTATTGAGCTGCATGAGCTGCTTGTAAATCTTGGAGATTAATCCTTTGTCAGTTGCTTCATTTGCAAATGTTTTCTCCCATTCTGATGGTTGTCTTTTGGTCTTGTTTATGGTTTCCTTTGCTGTGCAAAAGCTTTTAAGTTTCATTAGGTCCCATTTGTTTATTTGTGTTCTTATTTCCATTTCTCTGGGAGCTGGGTCAAAAAGAATCTTGCTGTGATGTATGTCATAGAGTGTTCTGCCTATGTTTTCCTCTAAGAGTTTGATAGTGTCTGGTCTTACACTTAGGTCTTTAATCCATTTTGAGTTTATTTTTGTGTATGGTGTCAGGGAGTGTTCTAATTTCATACTTTTACATGTATCTGTCCAATTTTCCCAGCACCACTTATTGAAGAGGCTGTCTTTTCTCCACTGCATATGCTTGCCTCCTTTATCAAAGATAAGGTGACCATATGTGCGTGGGTTTATCTCTGGGCTTTCTATCCTGTTCCATTGATCAATATTTCTGTTTTTGTGCCAGTACCAAACTGTCTTGATTACTGTAGCTTTGTAATATAGTCTGAAGTCAGGGAGCCTGATTCCTCCAGCTCCATTTTTCGTTCTCAAGATTGCTTTGGCTATTCGGAGTCTTTTGTGTTTCCATACAAATTGTGAAATTTTTTGTTCTAGTTCTGTGAAAAATGCCAGTGGTAGTTTGATAGGGATTGCATTGAATCTGTAGATTGCTTTGGGTAGTAGAGTCATTTTCACAATGTTGATTCTTCCAATCCAGGAACATGGTATATCTTTCCATCTATTTGTATCATCTTTAATTTCTTTCATCAGTGTCTTATAATTTTCTGCATACAGGTCTTTTGTCTCCTTAGGTAGGTTTATTCCTAGATATTTTATTCTTTTTGTTGCAATGGTAAACGGGAGTGTTTTCTTAATTTCACTTTCAGATTTTTCGTCATTAGTGTATAGAAATGCAAGAGATTTCTGTGCATTAATTTTGTATCCTGCTACTTTACCAAATTCATTGATTAGCTCTAGGAGTTTTCTGGTAGCAGTTTTAGGATTCTCTATGTATAGTATCATGTCATCTGCAAACAGTGACAGCTTTACTTCTTCTTTTCCAATTTGGATTCCTTTTATTTCTTTGTCTTCTCTGATTGCTGTGGCTAACACTTCCAAAACTATGTTGAATAATAGTGGTGAGAGTGGGCAACCTTGTCTTGTTCCTGATCTTAGTGGAAATGGTTTCAGTTTTTCACCATTGAGGACAATGTTGGCTGTGGGTTTGTCATATATGGCCTTTATTATGTTGAGGAAAGTTCCCTCTATGCCTACTTTCTGCAGGGCTTTTATCATAAATGGGTGTTGAATTTTGTCGAAAGCTTTCTCTGCATCTATTGAGATGATCATATGGTTTTTCTCCTTCAATTTGTTAATATGGTGTATCACATTGATTGATTTACGTATATTGAAGAATCCTTGCATTCCTGGGATAAACCCCACTTGATCATGGTGTATGATCCTTTTAATGTGCTGTTGGATTCTGTTTGCGAGTATTTTGTTGAGGATTTTTGCATCTATGTTCATCAGTGATATTGGCCTGTAGTTTTCTTTCTTTGTGACATCTTTGTCTGGTTTTGGTATCAGGGTGATGGTGGCCTCGTAGAATGAGTTTGGGAGTGTTCCTCCCTCTGCAATATTTTGGAAGAGTTTGAGAAGGATAGGTGTTAGCTCTTCTCTAAATGTTTGATAGAATTCACCTGTGAAGCCATCTGGTCCTGGGCTTTTGTTTGTTGGAAGGTTTTTAATCACAGTTTCAATTTCAGTGCTTGTGATTGGTCTGTTCATATTTTCTATTTCTTCCTGGTTCAGTCTCGGCAGTTTGTGCATTTCTAAGAATCTGTCCATTTCTTCCAGGTTGTCCATTTTATTGGCGTAGAGTTGCTTGTAGTAATCTCTCATGATCTTTTGTATTTCTGCAGTGTCAGTGGTTACTTCTCCTTTTTCATTTCTAATTCTATTGATTTGAGTCTTCTCCCTTTTTCTCTTGATGAGTCTGGCTAATGGTTTATCAATTTTGTTTATCTTCTCAAAGAACCAGCTTTTAGTTTTATTGATTTTTGCTATTGTTTCCTTCATTTCTTTTTCATTTATTTCTGACCTGATCTTTATGATTTCTTTCCTTCTGCTAGCTTTGGGGGTTTTTTGTTCTTCTTTCTCTAATTGCTTTAGGTGCAAGGTTAGGTTGTTTATTCGAGATGTTTCCTGTTTCTTGAGGTAGGCTTGTATTGCTATAAACTTCCCTCTTAGCACTGCTTTTGCTGCGTCCCATAGGTTTTGGGTCGTCGTATCTCCATTGTCATTTGTTTCTAGGTATTTTTTGATTTCCCCTTTGATTTCTTCAGTGATCACTTCGTTATTAAGTAGTGTATCGTGTAGCCTCCATGTGTTTGTATTTTTTAACAGATCTTTTCCTGTAATTGATATCTAGTCTCATAGCGTTGTGGTCGGAAAAGCTACTTGATACGATTTCAATTTTCTTAAATTTACCAAGGCTTGATTTGTGACCCAAGATATGATCTATCCTGGAGAATGTTCCATGCGCACTTGAGAAAAATGTGTATTCTGTTGTTTTTGGGTGGAATGTCCTGTAAATATCAATTAAGTCCATCTTGTTTAATGTATCATTTAAAGCTTGTGTTACCTTATTTATTTTCATTTTGGATGATCTGTCCATTGGTGAAAGTGGGGTGTTAAAGTCCCCTACTATGATTGTGTTGCTGTCAATTTCCCCTTTTATGGCTGTTAGTATTTGCCTTATGTATTGAGGTGCTCCTATGTTGGGTGCATAAATATTTACAATTGTTATACCTTCCTCTTGGATCGATCCCTTGAGCATTATATAGTGTCCTTCTTTGTCTCTTATAATATTCTTTATTTTAAAGTCTATTTTGTCTGATATGAGAATTGCTACTCCAGCTTTCTTTTGATTTCCATTTGCATGGAATATCTTTTTTCATCCCCTCACTTTCATTCTGTATGTGTCTCTAGGTCTGAAGTGGGTCTCTTGTAGACAGCATATATATGGGTCTTGTTTTTGTATCCATTCAGCCAGTCTGTGTCTTTTGGTGGGAGCATTTAATCCATTTACATTCAAGGTAATTATCGATATGTATGTTTGCATTCCCATTTTCTTAAATGTTTTGGGTTTGTTATTGTAGGTGTTTTCCTTCTCTTGTGTTTCTTGCCTAGAGAAGTTCCTTTAGCATTTGTTGTAAAGCTGGTTTGGTGGTGCTGAACTCTCTCAGCTTTTGCTTGTCTGTAAAGGTTTTAATTTCTCCATCATATCTGAATGAGATCCTTGCTGGGTAGAGTAACCTTGGTTGTAGGTTTTTCTCCTTCATCACTTTAAGTATATCCTGCCACTCCCTTCTGGCTTGCAGAGTTTCTGCTGAAAGATCAGATGTTAACCTTATGGGGATTCCCTTGTGTGTTATTTGTTGTTTTTCCCTTGCTGCTTTTAATATGTTTTCTTTATATTTAATTTTTGACAGTTTGATTAATATGTGTCTTGGCGTGTTTCTCCTTGGGTTTATCCTGTATGGAACTCTCTGTGCTTCCTGGACTTGATTAACTATTTCCTTTCCCATATTAGGGAAGTTTTCAACTATAATCTCTTCAAATATTTTCTCAGTCCCTTTCTTTTTCTCTTCTTCTTCTGGGACCCCTATAATTCGAATGTTGGTGCGTTTAATGTTGTCCCAGAGGTCTCTGAGACTGTCCTCAGTTCTTTTCATTCTTTTTTCTTTATCCTGCTCTGCAGTAGTTATTTTCACCATTTTATCTTCCAGGTCACTTATCCTTTCTTCTGCCTCAGTTATTCTGCTATTGATCCCATCTAGAGTATTTTTAATTTCATTTATTGTGTTTTTCATCGTTGCTTGGTTCCTCTTTAGTTCTTCTACGTCCTTGTTAAATGTTTCTTGCATTTTGTCTATTCTATTTCCAAGATTTTGGATCATCCTTACTATCATTATTCTGAATTCTTTTTCAGGTAGACTACCTATTTCCTCTTCATTTGTTAGGTCTGGTGTGTTTTGACCCTGCTCCTTCATCTGCTGTGTGTTTTTCTGTCGTCTCATTTTGCTTATCTTACTGTGTTTGGGGTCTCCTTTTCACAGGCTGCAGGTTCGTAGTTCCCGTTGTTTTTGGTATCTGTCCACAGTGGGTAAGGTTGGTTCAGTGGGTTGTGTAGGCTTCCTGGTGGAGGGGACTATTGCCTGTGTTCTGGTGGATGAGGTTGAATCTTGTCTTTCTGGTGGGCACGTCTACGTCTGGTGGTGTGTTTTGGGGTGTCTGTGGCCTTATGATTTTAGGCAGCCTCCCTGCTAATGGATGGGGCTGTGTTCCTGTCTTGCTAGTTGTTTGGCATAGGGTGTCCAGCCCTGTAGCTTGCTGGTCGTTGAGTGAAGCTGGGTCTTGATGTTGAGATGGAGATCTCTGAGAGATTTTTGCCGTTTGGTATTACGTGGAGCTGGTAGGTCTCTTGTGGACCAGTGTCCTGAAGTTGGCTCTCCCACCTCAGAGGCACAGCCCTGATGCCTGGCTGGAGCACCAAGAGCCTTTCATCCACACAGCTCAGAATATAAGGGAGAAAAAAATAGAAAGATAAAAAGAGGATAAAATAAAATAAAATAAAGCTATTATAATAAAAAATAAGAAAAAAAATTATTAAGAGTAAATGTATTTAGAAAAAATTTTTTTTTTAATTTTTAAAAATAGATTTATTAATTTTTTATAGTAAAAAATAAGAAAAAGATTTTTAAGAAAAAAATTTATTAAGAAAAAAAAATTTAATTTTTTAAAATAAAAAATATGAAAAAACTTATTAAAAATTTTTTTTAATTTCTAAAAATAGAAAATACGGAAAAAAATTATTAAAAAAGCATATATTAGGAAAAAAAATTTTTTTAAGTAAAAAAAAAAAAAAAATGGACGGACCTAACCCTAGGACTGATGGTGAAAGCAAAGCTATACAGACAAAATCTCACCCAGAAGCATACACATATACACTCACAAAAAAAGGAAAAGGAAAAGGGGAAATTAATATATCCTGTTCCTAAAGTCCACCTTTTGAATTTGGGATGATTCGTTGTCTATTCAGGTATTCAACAGATGCAGGCACATCAAGTTGTTTGTGGAGCTTTAATCCGCTGCTTCTGAGGCTGCTGGGGGAGATTTCCCTTTCTCTTCTTTGTTAGTACAGCTCCCAGCGTTCAGCTTTGGATTTGGACCCGCCTCTGCATGTACGTTGCCTGAGGGCGTCCGTTCCCCGCCCAGACAGAACGGGGTTAAAGGAGCAGCTGCTTCGGGGGCTCTGGCTCAGTCAGGCCGGGGGAGGGAGCGGTACGGAGGAGGCGGGGCGAGCCTGCGGCGTCAGAGGCGTCGTGACGTTGCAGCAGCCTGAGGCGCGCCGTGTGTTCTCCCGGGGACGTTGTCCCCAGATCACGGGATCCTGGCAGTGGTGAGCTGCACCGGCTCCCGGGAGGGGCGGTGTGGAGAGTGACCTGGGCTCTCACACAGGCTTCTTGGTGGTGGCAGCAGCAGCCTTAGCGTTTCCTACCAGTCTCTGGGGTCCGCGCTGATGGCCGCGGCTCGCGCCCGTCTCTGGGGTCCGCGCTGTTAGCCACGGCTCACGCCCGCCTCTGGAGTTCGTCTAGGCGGCGCTCTGAATCCCCTCTCCTTGCGCGCCGCGAAACAAAGAGGCAAGAAAAAGTCTCTTGCCTCTTCGGTGGCTGCAGACCTCCTCTCCGGCTCCCTCCCGGCTCGCCGCGGCACGCCAACCCCTTCAGGCTGTGTTCACGCCGCCAACCCCAGTCCTCTCCCTGCGATCCGACCGAAGCCCGCACCTCAGCTCCCAGCCCCGCCTGCCCCAGCGGGTGAGCAGACAAGCCTCTCGGGCTGGTGAGCGCTGCTCGGCGCTGAGCCTCTGTGCGGGAATCTCTCCGTTTTTCCCTCTGCGCCCCTGTTGCTGTGGGATCCGCGCTGATAGCCGCGCAGCTCGCACCCGTCTCTGGATTTCGTTTAGGCAGCGCTCTGAATCCCCTCTCCTTGCGCGCCGCGAAACAAAGAGGCAAGAAAAAGTCTCTTGCCTCTTCGGCAGCTGCAGACTTTTTCCCGGACTCCCTCCCGGCTAGCACCAAAGCCCGAGCCTCAGCTCCCAGCCCCCGCCCGCCCCAGCGAGTGAGCAGACAAGCCTCTCGGGCTGGTGAGTGCTGGTTGGCGCTGAGCCTCTGTGCGGGAGTCTCTCCGCTTTGCCCTCCGCACCCCTGTGGCTGCGCTCTCCTCCGCGGCTCCGAAGCTTCCCCCCTCTGCCACCCACAGTCTCTGCCCGCAAAGGGGCTTCCTAGTGCCTGGAAACCTTTCCTCCTTCACGGCTCCCTCCCACTGGCGCAGGTCCCGTCCCTATTCTTTTGTCTCTGTTATTTCTTTTTTCTTTTACCCTACCCAAGTACGTGGGGATTTTCTTGCCTTTTGGGAGGTCTGACGTCTTCTGCCAGCGTTCAGTGGGTGTTCTGTAGGAGCAGTTCCACGTGTAGATGTATTTCTACTGTATCTGTGGGAAGGAAGGTGATCTCCGCGTCTTACTCTTCTGCCATCTTGCCCCTACTCCCAATCCATATCTTGTAGTAAAAAAATGTTAAGATTCACAACCAGAAAACATGTGCTTGAATCTTAAGCCTACTACTTAATAAGCTATGTGATGTAAGTTATTGAGTTTTTCTAAGAAATTTCTTCTAGAAAGTTGAGGCAATAACACAGACTTCGTGTGGTTATTATGAGGCCTTGAAAAGCAAATGCGGTAACAGCTATGAATTTTTCTCTTAGATTATAAGGTATGCAGATACTAATTGTTATTAATATTCATTTGGAGCTTGTAAAATCAAATGAGAGATAAACACAGAGTTGTTATAATTCTGGAGACACATCCCTTGTATTTTCCCAGTTCAAGCTTACTGGACTTGAACAGCAATTTTGTATCCAGGATTGTGGGTTCTTTGGGTTTGCAGACAGAGGGGAAATTCCTGCATTAAGTGCTCACCCCCTACAAGCAAAGTCCAAAGGTCTCCTTCATGAAGTTTACAGGTTCTTTCATACTGAGGCTCCTTTTCTACATTAACCCAGCCACCCCATCACCAGCTTGTCTGTATCTCCACCATATGGAAGCTCCAGGCCTGTGTCTCTGCACAGCTTCCCCAAGGACTGGAATCTTCCCACTTCTTTGCCAGGCCACCTGCACCTCCTTATGCCAGGAAGGCCAACTTCTCCTCAACACCAAAGTCTGGCTTCAAACCTTGCTTTGTTGAGGAAGCCTCTGCTGTCTCTTCTCCCACAGGGTTAGTCATTCTCTTCCTGGGCTGGAATAGGGCCTTATACATTCTTCTTACAATACTTCATTTATTTTGTTTACATGTCTGTTTCCCCAGCAAGATGCTGAGCTCTTGGGAACATGTCTGTGTTATTCATCTCCACCCTTAGCACCTAGCCTGGTGCCTGGAATGTTAACAAAGGTATTTGGGTCCACAGAGAAATTTTTCTGAGTTTTCTATCCTGTATTCGGAGAACTCGTAGATTAGATTTACTGAAAATAACCTCTCTCTTCTTTGAGGGTTTTTGATGAACATTTGAAATTATAGGTTAACTATAATATTAAAAATTACATTTCCCCCAGTATATCTTCCCCCTCTGGATTGGTGGAGAGTCTGAGCAGTAAGCCAGTGGTTCTATTCGGGCATCTAAACCACCTGGGAGAACTTGATAAAAACACAGAGCTGAAATCCCTACCTTAGACCTTAAGAATTACAATCTTTGCGGGAGAAGCCTAGGTATCCGTATTTCCAGAAACTTCCCCCAGTGATTCTGATGCATGTCAATTTTGAGAACAATTGCGTTAGGCCTATCTGACTTATAAATTGCTGGTTCCAGTTGCTTCAAATGTTTCTTGTTGTCAGAAGGAGCAGAAACAAAAGTGCCCATTCAGAGCCGGGCGTCCTCTCCCCACCTGGCCACAGGTGCCCCGGCTCTCCCTGGAGAGTTACTGTCGCCTTTCTTATCGTTCGGCGGCCTTTGATCTGGAGCTTCTTCATTGTGGCTCATTCTCCACTTCAAAGCTGGGAAACCCGATCAGTTCCTCTCTCCTCCCTGTACCCAGAGCCCTGCCGTCCCCACAGGTGGGCTGGTCACTCAGAAAGTCTGGGCAGACAGCCTCAGCATTCGGCTGCAGGCCAGAGGCCAGGCTTTTGTGTGGCACTCCTGTTTGATTCTCCCCCTACACAACTGGTGCCAAAGAGAAACCAGCAGAGGAAATGCAAACTCGTTCTAAGCCCCCCGTGGGTGTGAAATAACCACATTTAGGGTGCAGTTTTAGGAACAGTTTTGCAGCATTCCATCTTCTAATCCCTGAGGCAAGTCTACCTGAGTTAAACAGCAAAGGTTCTTGGAGCTTCCAGAATAAATTGCATTTTACCTGAGCCACTGAAATTAGCTCCCAAGTGAAACTTTACATAAGGGAAGATGATAGATGATCTGGCCCTGGGAATACAGGAACAGTGTTCAGTATCCTTAGTAAATTACTTAATATCAGAAGAGTGGCAGGTGCTAGTGTAAGATGCTGCTTTAAACGCAGATTATCAAGTCACTACCCCCAACCCACCTCCCAAAATAGTCAAGGGATGAACCAAACCTTACTTTTAAATGAACACAAATAAATCATAAGGCTATTAGAGAAACAGCTTTATTAAGATATAACTCACATTTCATAAAATTTACCCATTTAAAGCATACACACCAATGGTTTTTAGTATAATCACAGAGTTATGCAATGATTACCACAATCTAAGTTTAGAATATTCTCATCACCCAAAAGGAAATCCTATACACATCAGTAGTCATTCTTCATCTTCCTCCCCCTGCACAGCTGTGGGCAACTCTAATATACTTACTGTCTCTAGAGATTTGCCTATTTTGGACAATATAAGTGGAATTTTTTATATAAGTGGAATTATACAATACGTGATCTTTTGTGAATGACATTTTTCACTTAGTATGTTTTCAAGGTTCATCTTTGTTGTAACATTT
This sequence comes from Balaenoptera ricei, assembly GCF_028023285.1. Classification (NCBI taxonomy): domain Eukaryota; kingdom Metazoa; phylum Chordata; class Mammalia; order Artiodactyla; family Balaenopteridae; genus Balaenoptera; species Balaenoptera ricei. Next base: position 39,387,471 of record NC_082653.1, on the reverse strand, counting down.
ATCAATACTTACATTTCTTTGAGTAATATTCCATTGTATGGATATGCCACATTTGTTTACCCATTCATTCATTGATGGACATTTACACTGTTTCTATTTTTTGGCTATCATGAATAATGGTACTCTGAATATTCATATACAAATTTTTGTGTGTATATATGTTTTAATTTCATTTCTAGGAATGGAATTTCTGGGTCATATAGTAACTCTATAATTAATGTTTTAAGGAACTGGCCAACTGTTTTCCAAAGTGGCTGCACCATTTTATATTTTCATCAGCAATATGTGATTTCCCTCTGTCTACACTCGACCTTGTAATTGATCTTTTTTAATTGTAGACATTCTGGTGGGTGTATGTTTGTATCTTGCGGTAGTTTTGATTTGTATTTCTCTAATAACTAATGATGTTGATCATCTTTTCATTTTCTTATTGTCCATTTATATATGGCCATTTTTAAATTGGATTCTTTGTCTTATTATCAAGTTGTAAGAGTTCTTTATACATTTTGTATACAAGTCTCTTATCAAATGTATCATTTGCAAGTATTTTCTCCAAGACTAAAGATTTTTGTTTCACTTTCCTGATGAAAGCATTTGAAGCACAAAATTTTTCATTTTGATAGAGTTCATAAAATAGAGTTATCTATTTTTTTTGTTGTACTTTTGGTATTGCATTTAAGAAAACATTGCCTAATCCAAGGTCACAAAGGTTTGCTTCTATGTTTTCTCCTAAAAGTTTACAAATTTTAAACTCTTACACTTAAATCTGTGACCTACTTTATTTTTTTTTTTTAGTATTATATAAGGTAGAGGTCCAAATTCATTATCTTTCATGTTGTCCCAACTGGATTTATTTGAAAATCTGTTCTTTCCTTACTGAATTTCCTAGACACTCTTTTCAAAAATAAATTGACCGTGCATTTTAGAGTTCATTTTTGGACTCTTAATTCTATTTATTTATCTATATATCTATACTTATGTTAGTACTATTTGATCTTTATTACTGCAGCTGTGTAATAAGATTTGAAATTGGGATGTGTGAGTCTTCCAACCTTGTTCTTTTACTTTCACAATTGTTTTTCCTATTCCAGATACTTTGCATTTTCATACGAATTTTAGGTTCAGCTTGTTAAAACCTTTTTCTTTAAAACAACCAGCTGGGATTCTGATAGATTTGCATAGGATCTATAGATCAATTTGGGGAGCATTGCCATCTTAACAATATTAAATCTTCCAATTCTTGACTGTGGAATATCTTTCATTTTATTTAGAAATTATTTAATGTTTTTTAACAATGTTTTGTAATTTTCAGTGTTGGATCTTTCACTTCTTTTGTTAGATTAATTCCTAAGTAATTTTATGCCATTTTAAATGGAGTTGCTTATTTTTATAATTTAATTTTTGAATTGTTCATTGATTACATGGAGTTATAATTAATTTTTTGTACTAATCTTATATTATGCAGCCTTGCTGAACTTATTATTAGTTATAATAATTTGTTGGTGGACTCCTTAGGATTTTCCACATATAAGATCATGTTGTATGAAAATGAGATACTTTTACTTGCTTTCCTATCTGGTTGTCTTTTATTTCTTTTTCTTGCCTAATTACCCTAGCTAGATATTCAGCAAATTTCCTCCCTTGACTCACCACCTTCAGATTTAAATTTTTTCCCATTGTCTGGGACTTCTGTTGGCCTCAACTGACTCGTAATAATGTATCTTCTTAGATTTTGTCACTTACCAAAACGAATTGCATTACACCGTGGCTCTCTGTTCACAGCCCTTCACACTCTCTATTTAGGTCTCTACTTAGCAGCTGCTCTCCACATCTGCATCCGTATCCTCCAGCAGTGTCCCTGTCTGATCTTGGGGCTCTCTCTCCTCACTGTGACTCAACAAGTGAAGTCAGGTTTCACTCTAATATATTCAAACTGGATCTAGATTATTGGGTTCAGTTCTGAGTGCCACCTTTTGCAAGAGACATTCAGTGGAATAAAGGTGATTGGGTTGTCCTAGAACTAGAAACTATGTAATTTGAGAAGTTGGTTTCATGAGAAAACATCATCTCTTTCAAGGAATTCATGCAGTAGATGCTGTAGGTTCCCCGCACCAATCTCTTTACCGGAAATCTTTATTTGTCTTCATTCATCTCTGTACTGCTGTGTTGGTTGTTAATGATTGTCCACTGCTCCCTATACAGGGAATTGCCATCGGCTGAGAGGAGCCAGCCACTTCTCCCAGAAAGTTTTATTGCCCCTGAGGACAGCCTATAGCAAATGACTACCAGCTCCTTTGCCTCAAGGTGAGAAAGTTCTGGTTGCTATTCATGGTGCAGAACTCCCAACAGGATCAGGCTTAAGCTCAACCACAGAGGAGGCCACATTCTTGCACAGTTCCTTCCTCTATTCCATCCTGCTTCCTTCACTCTCTTTCTCCTGAGAGCCTTCCCTCAATAAACCACCTGCACCAGAATCTCTGTCTCAGGCTCTGCTTCTAGAGAACCCAACATAGGACAACCTAAGACTTCCTACTCAAAGAAATCAGAATGGAGTTATCTGTGATCACTGTTTTCTAGAAAGCAATGCTAGAGTCTTTGGGCCCCTTCATGTTAATAATCCACATATGTAAAACATCTGTTAATTAGCTGCTAAAATTTCCTCTTTGTTTAGAAATCAATTTTGTTGGCTTGTAAAATTTCCATGAAAGAAGAAAGGAAAACCTATCCCTCAGTGCCCCAAATTAAATAATGAAGTTTTGACTGGATATCTCCATGAGCCCACAAAGTTACAGAGTTTAATCAGATGTCACCATGAGCCTATAATTTATTCATGAGAAAAGTAATAAAGGGGATTAGAAGAGCTCATCCACTTTTCATTTGGTGCGCAGTTGTTCTCAAAGGCTCAGGGATACCTGTCATGGACGAGGATTTTGTTGGGGAGCCCCACTGCTCTGTGAGCATCACCAAACTGAATCCAGATCTGCTCAGATAATTGTGAAATGCCACTTTTAGGCAGAAGGCAGGGTCAGTGAGGGTCATACCTGAACATTGCCCAGCATTGCATTTTCTACGGATAGCTCTGTCTTTGAAGTCTTGTAATTTTCATCTTACTGAGATGAGAAAGAATTGAAGTATGGTCTTGATCAAGAAGGGGAGCATTCCTAATTCTGGGAGTCCTTAGATAGCTGGGATCCTGGAGAAGAAATGAGCAAGGGCAGTCAGGGAACTACTTACAAATATCTGAAGGTTAACTGTATCAAAGATGTAAATAATTTCAGTGGTGTTTTCGGGATGATAGAATTAAAAATAATGGTTGGAAGAAGTAGAGTTATGCCTTGGTTACCCTGGGAGAACTACACAAAATGGGAGTATTTAAATCAACAGGAGAATCAGAAGTAGAAGAGGAAGTGACACAGGTTGAGTGTTGAAGGATGAGTAGGACTTCACAAAGGGAAGAAGAGGATGATGGCATGCCAGGCAGAGACCTGTGTGACGGCACCAAGGCTGGACAGCAATGTCACACGATGGAAACTTCTATCCAGTGAGAAGTTCAGTCAGTGTGGCTGCACACAGGTTACATGGTGGGATGGAGTAGGAGATGAAGCCTGGAAAGGAGGCAGAGGCAGAGCGTTCAGGGCCATTTATGTTGAACTAGAATTTGAATTTCACCCAGAAAGTATGTGAGAATCCACTGAAGGATGTTAATAAAAGGGAATAAAATAATTTGGTGTTTGGTGTTTGGTATTTTCACTCACTCAAGTACCAGTAAAGAGGGTAGATAGATGAAGTGACAAGTGGGTAAGGGGATCAGGTATGAGAAGGCAGCCCAGTGAGGAAACTGGTAAAAAAAATCCAGGTGAGAGATGAGGAGGACCTGAATGCAGGTACTGGAGGTGAGTGTGGGGCAAGAGACATGAGATGAAATCTCTGAGATATGAGCACTGATTGGGTGAAAGAATGAATGAGAAAAGGGAGCCTGGGGTGATACACAGTTATTGAGAAATAAATATAACTGAATATAATATGTATATGTATGTGTGTGTGTGTGTGTGTGTGTGTGTGTGTGTATGTATATATATGGGGGGAGAGAGAGAAAGGGAGGCAAGAGAATAGAGGCAAAGATGGACAGAAAGAAGGAAAGAGGTATGGGGAGAAAAGGAAAAGAGTAAAGAGCAAGAAAAGAGATACATTTTTTGAGGACTGTTTCTTCAGTATTTAGAGACCTGACTCTATGGATAATCCAGCTGTGGTGGAATTAAGGGCTGCAAGGCCACACCTTAGACCTGTATTGTCCAGTAGATATATAATATGAGACATACATATGTATATATAAATTTTAAAGTTTTCAGTAGCTGCATTTTTAAAGTGTAAAAAGAAAGATAAAATGAATTTTAGTAATATTTTATACTTAACTCTATATCCGAAATATTACTTTAATAAATAATCAAGATAAAATATTAACCACATAGCTCATTCTGTTTTTGTACTGCCTTCCAAATCTGGTATATTTTTTACAATAACACCGTGTCTCAATTTGGACATTAAATTTTTATCAGAACTACTTGATCTGTGTTTAGATTTCATAAAATGTATGGCTGAAAAGATAGATTCACATATCCAAATTGTTTTATATGTCAACGTTTTTCAATAACTGAATTCAGTATTATTTTTTAATTTGAATTAAAATGGAACAGAATTAAAAATGTAATTCCTCCATCTCACTAGCTACATTTCAAGTCATATGTGGAGTAGTGGCTGCCATATGGAACAGCGTAGTTCTAAAATCTAGTTACTTTAAATGTGACCTGAGCACCACAGTATTAGCATCTCCTGGTAGCATGTTAATAAATTCAGACTCTCAGACCCAGCCCCATACTTACTGAATCAGAATCTGCATTTTAACAAGACCCCTGGGTGATCCATGTGCATGTGAAATTTCAAGAAAAACTGTCCTAGAAGGCAGTAAGGTTCATATGGATTATGGATTATTTCATTCTTTTTCTATGGATGAGTAATATTCCATTGTGTGTGTGTGTGTGGGGGGGGTGTGTCTGTGTATCACATCTTCTTTATCCATTCATCTGTCGATGGACATTTAGGTAGTTTCCATGTCTTGGCTATTGTAAATAGTGCTGCTATGAAATAATGCCATTTACAGCAACATGGATGGACCTAGAGATTATCATACTGAATGAAGTAAATCAGGAAGAGAATGACAAATACCATATGATATCACTTATATGTGGAATCCAAAAAATGGTACAAATAAACTTATTTATGAAACAGAAATAGACTCACAGACATAGAAAACAAAGTTATGGTTACCAAAGGAGAAGGTGGGGAAGGATAAATTAGGGGTTTGGGATTAACAGATATGCACTACTATATATAAAACAGATAATCAACAAGGACCTACTGTAAAGCACAGGGAACTATATTCGATATCTTGTAATAACCTATAATGGAAAATAATCTGGAAAAGAACATATATATATATGCACACACATATATACATACACATATATATGTATACATATGTGTGTGTGTGTGTGTATGTATAACTGAATCACTTTGCTGTACACATGAAACATTGTAAATCAACTATACTTCAAAATGAAAAAAATAAATAAAAATTTTAAAAAGATCATGTGGACACTCTGGGACACCAAGGCATGATGCAATCAGGCAACTTAACCAATACCTCAGAGTGAGGGAACTGGAGGAATATATGTAGAATCTAGAAATTTAGAGTTTGTTTCTTATCTGACCAGTTATATGGTACTGGTTCATGTAGTCCAACTTATTTTTTCATCTTGGCCTTCCCATTCATAAATCCACCATCACACAGGAGAACTCATTAGCATATGGATATACAACACTCATACAGGCATTCTAGGGAAAATATAGTAAAGGATTCCTCATTAGATTATTTCAGAACCCCATTTAATGAAAACCACAATTGGTTCTGTGGGACAAGACCAGAGTTTACGATGGAGCCTCTAACACACAGAGGATTTCATTACTCCTATGATGACCCTGGTTTAATTTACCTTGTTCTCTAAATCCTCTGTCTTCTAATTGCTGGTCAGGACAAAGAGGCATCTTTTCTACCATAAGGAGAGATAAAATGAGCTGGACAATAATGCAAAGTGGCTTTTGTGTTGAGCTTGCTTGTGCCTGTGAAACACGATGAGTGACAGATGCAATTTCATGCTGAAAACTGGGTTGAACATGCCAAGCTCAGTTACCTGTCTGAATACCTATAATTATAAAACTTTAGGTACTTAAGGTTATCAAGGGAGGTGATAGGTTTACAAAAATTAATATGAGCACATTTTAAAGATAGTTTAATAGTTTCAAGAAATGGTTTCAAAATTACTCAAAAGAATTTACAATTTCATAATGGATTCCTAATTTTTCAATTTAAATAACAAAATATCTTGAAATTTGGAATTCCCAGAGATCCAAAAAGGCTGGGAGGCAGTGCTCTTCGCATCAGGCTAAGTTTTTGCCGCCCCCAATATCCAAGTTATAGCTGCTCAGTAAATTCAAACATTACAAAATTTTCTAACACATCATTTTTATTTTAACATAACCAGAAACTTCCAAAGTTTAATTAAATTTGATTCCAAGACTATTTTCTGGCAGTATGGCTGTTAAACAAATTTATTTGTATAACCATTATAGTCACAAAATTGCAGAAATATCATGAGATTGAAAGATGCGATTTAGATAGTTTTGAAGCTCTAGGGAGTAGTCAAGGTAGAATTATAGAGTGAATCACTGGAAGGTTAAATTGGGTATTACTCCATATAACCTCTGACATTCTGTAACCTAATTCCAAGTTCTGAGCCCAGAGACTCCCAGCACCATCTGATAAAATTTAACTAAGCTACATTTCAGCTAAAGATGCTTTGGTGAAGGCCTCTCTGCCACTCTCTCCTTTCTGAAATCAAAATAATAATAATAGCAATAATAATAATAATAGTGATGATAATGATAGAACACTGTATTTACAAAGAATTTAGAAGACAGCAAAATCCCAGATCACAGTCTATGACAGAGGGTTGAAAATGCAATGAAAAGGAAACCTAGTCGAGGGAGAAAGCCAAGAATTGACAAATAGCTCTGGCAAACATGGTTCCCCAAAAGTAGTACCTACAAACCAAAAGTTCACACCAGCGACCCCACTATTGTAAGGAACAGCAAGGTTTGGGGGCATCCAAGCTACATCTATGAGTGTGAAGTGGCAGAGGAGGTACGTAGGAGTGAAGAGACACACCATACCAAACAGCCAACCACCACCAACAATAAAAGCCATTTGCATGGCAAGATGGAAGAGGAAAAGTCGGTGGCCAAGAGCTCTGAAAATGACACTGAAAGAATATTTTCTAAGGCACATGACACCACACACACACACACACACATGAAGAATTGTAATTTAAAGTGTTTATGAGTACTCAATGCCCCCCACACCGGGCACTGAAGGAGTAAATACAAACATTTCCTCAGAGAAATTCCCAATACTTATTAGCTCACTTGCGCTCTCTCTCTTTCTCTCTGTCTCTCACTCACACACACAACACACATCATAAAGCACCCACAGAAACAAGACCTGTGAGAAAGAGATATCAAACACAAATGCCGAATTAGACCCACAAAGAAGGCAGATATCAGATTTACCAAAGGTAAAATACAGAACACAAAATCTTTGTATTTAAAGAAATAAAAAAGCAAATTTAAAACATGCCTAAAGAATAAGAGCCTGTTTAAAATAATCTGATAAATTTGGAAATAAAGCAAATAGAACATCAAGAACTATCTAGAGTCTTCAAAGTACACCTGTAGAATAAAAATAAAAAAGATATTTTAGAATTCTGCTTAAATCCCAGGCCACAAACAGAGGGCATCTTTCTCTGCTTATAGCCTGGCTTTTATGACTCTGTTTCTCTCATGGACTTTTCATAGTCATATAATTACTAAGATAACCACTTGGAGAATGAAAAATAAATTAACAAACCAAAATGAGGAGGTCAAGAGGAGAAAAATAAATTGGGAGGAAGTATAAGTATATAAAATTTCCATCTTTCACAGTGGGAATCTGTAAAAGAATGTAGGAACAAATACAACAATCCTAAAAATACATATTCATAAATTTAATGCAGCAGGATATAACAATAGCTTGCAGAAACAAATAGGAATGCAAAGAGGTTTTAATGTTAGGAATCTACTGATGTAATTTAACATGTTATTAATGATTGCAGGAAAGAAATCTCAGTAACTGCTAAAAAAGAGATTTAATAAGTTTTAGTATCCATTTTTTAATAAAAACAGTAAACTAGGAACTAGAATGGATCTTCTACAGCTTAATTAAAAACATAAATCTAAATTATAGAGCCAGCTCAATGTATAATGGTGAAATACCAGAGGCCTTCTCGTTAAAATTGGCAACATCAGCAGGGGGTGTCGGGGTGTGAGGGGTGGCTGCTCTTGGCATGATTTTTATCTATTTTTCTAGCTATTACTGTTCTTGGTCAAAGTCTCCTCCATAGGCCCTGAAACTCCTTGAAGCTCAACATATATTTATTTCCCCTTTCATCCTCTATTTTGGATACTTAGCAGAGTAGAACATTTCTTCTGTTAAATGTTATTTACACATAAGTTACACCAAGAAGCTTGTGCACCTTTGTCAGAAAGATACACTTCGCATTAGGAATGAAATGTACAATGTTTAGAAGCTCTTATGAGAAATGTTGGTCCAAGAATTGTGCTATCCTGCAGTTATTGTTGTTGCAAAGAGAGAGGAAAGGAGGTAAGGGGGGGGGCGAGAGACAGAGGGAGACAGAGGGAACTTGTCCAGCAAGCCTAAGATAAAAATCAGATTTTGCCCTGCGTGTAGGCAAACCCGTTAGCCTGCCACAGTTTCACAGATCTGACAGAGGATTGTAGGTAACTGGGTCAGAGATGAAGGACGATTTTTTTGCTCATAGCAATAGCAGTAGCCCTAGTATTACTGTTTTTGCACTGTTTTCCTGAACCCCGAGTCCCACAGAGAGATGCAAAGAGAGCCAGATGATGTCTGCGCCCACAATGCATTGCATTATGGAAGAGGAATCCTGTGTTTAGAGAGCCTGAATCTTTTATAATGGACAACGACCTGCTTGCCTTTATATTCAGTTACTGTACTGAACAGTAGGTATGACTGCACTATGCTCTGGAGGGAGACACTATCTCTATCCTCCAAAGCTGTTCTCTATACAAGTGACCTTGGAGAAATAGTTCAGAAAAAAGGGCATCAGTGCCCTTGCTCACAAGACACGTAGAAACATCAGAAACTCATGGAGAAGTGCCTCCCCACAATAACTATCTCCCCATTGTAATTATATATTTATAAGCATGGCATTTTATTTATTGTCAAGCTCCTACATTAGACACTTATTTCCACGAGAGTATGGACCCTGTTTATTTTCCCATTACTGCATGCATGATGCATGACTCAGCAGCGAGCAGATAAAATGTAACTGCGAGTCAAAGTTTTCACAAAATGAAAGTATCAGTCATTTAAATTATATCCATACTTCCCGTATATGCCTTTATGTGTATGTGTAGGCATGTGGGTGTGGGTATTTTGTATAAGCCCAACTAAAATACTCTGTACATTTGATTCAAACCCAGGAAGTGAGAAGTGCAACATGAATTTTTGTATCATATACATAAACTCGATTCAGTTTCATCTAAAGGCATGAGTATAGTAAATGCAAAGACAGTCTTCACAGTCTAATATCAAACATAGTTGTGGAACCAATCTTCTGTGTCTAATTCTGTTCGGCCTTTATAATATAAAGCTAGAGCGACTCTTCCTTACACAGTCCATACATCTAGAAATGCTGCCAAGTTGTCCTTGACTCTTGACCATGGCAATGGTAATTATATAACATTCATTCTGCCCCCTATTTGCCAGGGACACAATGAATCAGTAGCATTAGTCTTTCCTGTCATTTCCATATCTAGCTTCAGAATCCTTCTGAACATTGGGTTCCAGATAGCCACTGCCAATTGATTGGAAGTAAAGTGGAAATTGAACATACTTGCTATCTTGGTCAAAGTGTCACTTGGAACTCATACTAATTGAGTTCCTAGAGATGTCTTCGGTTCTAATGTCACTCCCAAAGTAGATGAGTCTGCAATATTAGTTCACTGGTTACTAGCAATACTAGGTAAAATGTGTTGACCTTTTATTGTCTACCAAGGTGTTCAAAATGTCCATACCCCCATAACATTATGAATAGGTACTTTACCATTCCCGTTTCACCAATGAAGAAACCAAGACACCATGATGTTAATTTCTCTGCCAAAGACCACACTGCTACAAAATGAATGAAGAAAAATTCTGACACTGAAGCCTGGCTCCAAAGTTATACTCTTAACTCTTATGAAATGTAGAAATTACTGAAATGCTCCTAAAGTTGTGTGCAGATGAACTAATGTAGCTTCCACATTTTCCATAGAAATCTTTCATCTGGCAGCCACGCTCCATAATGACATTTTACAAAGGTAATATCATAGTATCAGAGAAGCAGCAGGAGACTCCAGGAGCCCTGATCCCATTAATTCATTCATTGGGTTGCTGGCCAGATGGTGGTTAGGGTGACCCACTGTCTTACTTTGCCTGGAAATGAGGGGTTTCCAGGACAAAGGCTTTTCAGTGCTAAAATGTTGACAGTGCGGAGGAAAATAGAACAGTTGGTCACCCTAGAGGAACTCTATTCATCAACATGCGATGCATGAAGCGAGAGGTTCCAGAGGGATTACTGTGGTCACCAGTTCATCGGGATTCATCTAATTTGCCAAGAATCATCTTGTTTGCCTTTCCTAAATTGCCACTAATCACTTTCAGAAGGCAGATCCCTGGTTTTTCTGTGTTTTTCAAAGTGTGCTCCTCAAACTTTAGTGTGTGTCAGAATCATCTGGAAGACTTGTTAAAACAGACTCTGGGGACCCCCTCCCAGAGATTCTGAATCAGTAGATTGGAGGTGGGGCTCAAGACTTTGCATATCTGACAAGCTCTGGTCATGCTGATGCTGGTGACTCAAGGAGCTATTATTTTTGGAATATTTATTGATGATCATACATGCCAATAAACTAACAAGAAGGGAAAAAAGACAGGGTCACTTATCAGTGTGGTTCTGTTTCAGGCACTGACTTGTACCCTCTGATTCATCCCTAGTAAAATTATTTATATAACATTCATTCTGCTAATTTGGAAACTGGTAATTTCTGCCAGATGATTCATTACAATGATCATACTCACTAGGGCTTCTAAAATCTTGGTTTCTTAGCTCTGAAAGAAAAACAACTCCATCAGTAACAAATTCTGCCATTACATTCTAACACAGTGAGTAGGACTATTTCATTGGTGATAAACATTCATTCAGTCGGCTCCATCCTAGTGCTAATCCCACAGCAATGTCTTTTCTGATGAATGTAAGAAACACACTTGCCTTTTCTTGTCTAAGTGAAATGAGATTGAAACTCCTGGCTCAGGGTTAATTCAATGCAGTCTTGCTATTTTACAGAATTCCAATTATGCTGAGCAGAATCGCTCACAGACAGCAGCTGCTGTCATGGTTCTGAGAGTATACAGAATGTTATCTGCACTCCCTCATCGTTTTGGGCTAACTTTAACAGTGCAGCTGATCCTCAACCATCCTCTGTAAACATCATGCACTTACTAAAAAGTGCTGTTAAGGGCTAGCTTGCACCTATAAGATGGTCCTTTCTTTCCAGGTGCCTTGAGTCTACTCTCAAGAGTGTGCTACCTCATTCTCTTGAAAACCAAGTGACTTATACGTGGAAGTGACACACTGTCCTAGGAGTGAATCTAACAACTGCTGTGGCCATAGTGTAAATACGAACATTTCATAATATTGACCATTATATTCTGATTTTTACATTTAGCTTTGAGGAAGATCTTCTCTATGTTCAGTATTGGCAAATTCTCTTTTCCCTGTGATGCCCTTGCTCTCCATAAGATCATTCTATATGTCCACCAACCAGTGGGGTCCACCTGCATTCCTTTGACTATAGTAAGTCAGCCCCAGTCAGCTGCATAATGTTTCCCTCCTCTCAACTTCCATAGCACTTTCCACTTTCTGCCTTATAATAATAAATTAATAAACAACAAATAAATAATAATGGCTAAACAATTATCAAATGCTTAATGTATGCTGAGAACTATTTGAAGGCACCATGCATCTTTGCTTTTTACATAGAACTTGGATAGAATAGAGATGTATGACTGTATTTTGAATGAAGGCATTAATGAAACCCAAGAGAAACAATGGACAAATGTCAGGATATAAATTAACATACAAAATTCAATACCTTTCATATGCACAAATAAGAACTAGTTACAGGATAACAGCATAGAAAACCTCATTTTCAATAGCAACAAAAATCTTGACATACTTAATCATAAATGAATAAAAAGTATGGAAAATGTATGTGAGCAAAGTGAAAGACTTTCTTTGATAGGAACATTCAACATCATATAGAAGTCACTTAAGTAAATTTATAAAATTAACATAAAAAACATAGCAATGACTTTTTTGAGGGGTAGAGAAAATGAAGATAAAGTTTATATTGAAATATAAACAAACAAAAAGTTTATATTGAAATATAAACAAACAAAAATGAACAGAAAAATGCTAAACAAAGGTACAATGTAGTGGGCTTAGACATGGACAGTGTCTAATTAACAGTGTGGTAAAAAGACTAAAGGAACGTTCAGAAATAGACCCAAGTACAAATGAGATAAAAATATGAAAAAGATTGTGATGCAAATCTGCAGGGAAAAGATTAACATTTTAAAAAAATGGTATTGAGAAAACTGTCAAGCCACTAAAAAAAGACAAAATTCAATTCATGTGTCAAACCACAACCCACAGTAAATTCCATGCGATTCAGAGATCTAAGCATAAAAATGAAATCCATTATAATCTGACAGTGGGAAAATCTTTCTAGATATAATAAAATCCAGAAACAATGTAGAGAAGATGAGACATTTAACTATAGTTCAAAAAACACATTTAAAATATTGACTATGATGCAAGAAAAAAACACCTTATGAAAAGTAAAATGAAAATGATGCTTTGGGGAAAAATGCAGTTTATATCATGACAAAGAACTAATGTATCTTCAGCCTACAAAAGCACTGTCTATTGGAAAGGTCTATTAGAGAAGACACACAAATAGCAATGTGCATACCTTGTGCCCAGATCATTCAATACTGAAAAAATGGGGCTCCTTAGAGAAATGGCTGATTCCAGGATTAAGGCAAGAAATACACAAAATAATGCTGGGTTGGGTTGTGTCAGAAAACAAAGAAGAGATTAGAAACTCATTGTGGCATGTCAAAAACATAGATGCCAATAAGAAGACGCCCAACAATGGGACGATTAGAACAACAAAATGAATAATAATTTCAACTTATTAAAACACATTAGATATATATGTATGTATTTATTTTTTGTTTTCTTAATAATTAACCTTTTAAAAAATTTATTTATTTTTATTTATTTATTTATTTGGCTGCACCAGGTCTTGGTTATGGCACGCGGGATCTTCCTTCCCACATGTGAGATCTTTAGTTGTGGCATGTGAACTCTTATGTGGGATCTAGTTCCCTGATCAGGGATTGAACCTTGGCCCCCTGCATTGGGAGTGCAGAGTCTTAGCCACTGGATCACCAGGGAAGTCCCTATATATTTATTTTTTAAATACTCAAAAAAGAGAAAAAGAAAGCCATCTTTTTCATGTCCACACTCCTCCCCTCTCCCCTCTCTCTCTGCAAAAGCAGGCAACTTATTATACACTATGTAATATACAATATATATACATATATATAAAATAGGTAAAGCAGGTCATTCAGTCACTAAATCTTTACTCAGAAAATAGCAATTAGAAAAGCATTTACCCTGATTTTTCTGTTTAAGCTGTATTCACGGTATCCAAATATTCCTAGTTGATAAGGAAATATTAGAATTCCAGGTATTAAAATATGGAAAGAAGATGAAATTAGAAAAATCGCCATTTTCCATTCCTATTGAAACAATTGACCAGGAATGACCATCTCTGTTAGAGGAAAGGTTAATGGAAATGTTTCGAAGGAGGAATCAGGTCATGAATCCCCTGAACCTAATATTAATGTTCTCATTTAGCATCACTAAATGTGGGACAACTAATACGTGTGCCTTCTGATGTGCTTCGTATTGATAAAGTACACTGCACACCAAAGAAGGATATTTTGAAAACAAACAAACTAAATCTAATCAAACCTCTAGAGCTATATATTCATAGGAAATACAAGTTAGAGAACCCATAAGTAAGCAGACAATTCCAGAATGTGGTGAAATCTACAGGGCAGTGGCCTAATGTCTGTAGCCAATGGTATGAAAATACTGAAAACAAAATAGAAGGTACTGCTCTACATTAAGAGAGAATAACAACCAAACGTAATGTATGGACACTGTTTGTATCCTGATTTAATCACACAGACTGAAAAATGACATTTTTGAGACTATGAGAGAGAAGTGATTATGGCTTTGGTATTAGATAATACCCCCCAAAAAACACTGTTAATTTTGTTAGATTTGGTTGTTGCAAGTGGTGATATTTAAAGAAAAAAATTATGATTTTTAGAGAAATATGGTGAAATTTGTGAGAGAGGAATGCAAAATGGATAAAAATTGATTTAAAATATGTTTCATTGTAAATGGAAGAAATGAACCAAATTCTTAATGATTTTTGAATACAGATAATGGATATGTAAGACTTCATTGTACTATCGTCTCTAATTTTATAGGTGTTTGCAATATTTTTAAAACTTCAAAGGGAATCAAGACCATTGATAAAATTAAAGGCTGTGCTGATGGCTGATGGGACACCACCTTCAGAACGGCTTGTGACATACCTTCCAGGAGGAATATTTTGAAAGCTGTTCCCAGCCAGCTGTCCTGCTCCTCACTGTTTCCACACTTGGGGGAAAGCGTGTGATCTCTCACCTCAGCAGAGCCCCCTCATTTGACTCTTTGCGTTTGGAGTTGGGAACAAACACTTATCACCTACGAAGTATGTGACAGTTGAGGGAAGGTGACATTCTGTCACACTAGAGGAGTGTTTATCTGAGTCAAAGGCTGGTGTGTTTGAGGGGCGGCCCAGAAAGAAAGCACAGCATGAGACTGATCCAGGTCCTGAATAAGAGGTAGAACCTGGGTAATCAAAAAACAAAAGCAAATTTTTTTTTAAATGAAGCTTGTCATTGTGTGATAGATCAAAGCCACAAGTGGAAAGCAATCAATTACAATCTGATAGAAATGTGTCCTCAGAATAGCACCAATATCTTCATGCATAACAGAACATGTGCTATTTAGGATCAGGATAGGGAGATTCAGAAGATACTCAGGAGCAGTCCCTGGCCCAGAAATAGAAGTTGTACTGACATGGTGGTAAATGCAATCGATATATCAAAAGTGGAAAGAGCCCATGGGATGTAACTGTAAAGTGATATGACTGTAGTTTTTATAATCAAACATAGCAGAGTTGATACAGGCACATGTAGTCTGTCCTTCAAAACAGGTTTTCCTGGAGCCTCTGCTCCCATTACAAAAAAGTAATTGCTGTGTAAGACATTTTTGGAATTCATGACTCCTCTGTACTGCTACGAAGGAAATCTGGGAATACTTTAAGGTTACTTTTATTATTATTATCATTATAATTTTTGTTTGAAATAAAGTTTATTGAGGGTAATCAACATACAATAAAATGTACAGATTTGAAGTTTGATGATAAAGGTAGACACCTCCTCAATAAAGATACAAAACTCTTTCATGACTCCAAAACGTTTCCTTCTGCCCTTTTCCAGTCAGTTCTCCTTACCCCAGTAACCACTGACCTGTTTTTGGTCATCACAGATCATAGGTGAATAACCAGTTGCCTATTCTAGAACTTCATTTAAATGGACTCATTTGGCACATATTCTTATGTGTGGCTTCTTTCACTCACCATATTTTGTATCAATTTTTTATTAAAGTATAGTTGATTTACAATGTTCTGTTAATTTCCACTGTACAGCAAAGTGATTCAGTTTTACATATATATATTGATACATTCTTTTTAAATTTCTTTTCCTTTATGGTTTATCATAGGATATTAAATATAGTTCCCTGTGCTATACAGTAGGACCTTGTTGTTTATCTGTTCTATATATAAAAGCTTACATCTGCTAAGCCCAACCTCTCACTCCATCCCTCCCCCAATCCTCTGCCCCTTGGCAACCACAGTTTTTTCTCTATGTCTGTGAGTTTGTTTCTGTTTCATAGATATGTTCATTTGTGTCATATTTTAGATCCTACATGTAAGTGATATCATATGGTATTTGTCTTTCTCTTTCTGACTTACTTCACTTAATATGATAATCTCTAGGTTCATCCATGTTGTTGCAAATGGCATTATTTCACTCTTTTTTTATGGCTGAGTAATATTCAATTGTATATGTATATATGTACCAGATCTTCTTTATCCATTCCTCTGTTGATTGTCATTTAGGTTGTTTCCACGTCTTGGCTATTGTAAATAGTGCTGCAATGAACATAGGGGTACATGTATCTTTTCAAATTATATTTTTGTCTGGGTATATGCCCAGGAGTGGCATTGCTGGATCATTCTCATTACCTTATTTTATACCAGAAATGTAGATACAAATATTCCATCTCTCTTCCACCTGTGTAATACTTCCACCCCATCTTCATATATGGCAACATTAACATAGTGAAAGGTCTTTACTCACCATTTCCTAGTGTTCAATTTAATTCTACATCAGTAAGATATACAAATATGAACAACTCTGCAGGTGTAGTAATAAGGGACATGGCAGCATGGGTGTTTCTCTGTGTACATATATGCATTCTGCTAAGCATAGACATTCTCCGAGGTTTTGTCCAGTTACTTCTCAAGTGCATGACTAAATTCACAAAGGCAGTCAGAGAAACCCCATTGAGGGACTGTTAAGAGTTGACATTTCTTTCTTTCTTTTTTTTTTTTTAACATCTTTATTGGAGTATAATTGCTTTACAATGGTGTTTTAGTTTCTGCTTTATAACAAAGTGAATCAGTTATACATATACATATGTTCCCATATCTCTTCCCTCTTGCATCTCCCTCCCTCCCACCCTCCCTATCCCACCCCTCTAGGTGATCACAAAGCACCGAGCTGATCTCCCTGTGCTATGCGGCTGCTTCCCACTAGCTATCTATTTTACATTTGATAGTGTATATATGTCCATGCCACTCTCTCACTTTGTCACATCTTACCCTTCCCCCTCCCCATATCCTCAAGTCCATTCTCTAGTAGGTCTGTGTCTTTATTCCCATCTTACCCCTAGGTTCTTCATGACCTTTTTTTTTTTTTTTTCCCCTTAGATTCCATATATATGTGTTAGCGTACTGTATTTGTTTTTCTCTTTCTGACTTACTTCACTCTGTATGACAGACTCTAACTCCATCCACCTCACTACAAATAACTCAATTTTGTTTCTTTTTATGGCTGAGTAATATTCCATTGTAAAAAACTAAAAATAGAACTACCATACGACCCAGCAATGCCACTACTGGGCATATACCCTGAGAAAACCATAATTCAAAAAGAGTCATGTACCAAAATGTTCATTGCAACTCTATTTACAATAGCCAGGACATGGAAGCAACCTAAGTGTCCATCATTGGATGAATGGATAAAGAAGATGTGGCACATATATACAAGAGTTGACATTTCTGAACCAGCCTGAGCACCAGCCAGGTATCTGCTGAGACTGTAGAGGTGAGTACCTGCTGCCCCACCCCTACTCCCCATACCACACCCTTTCACAGAGGCTTCCATCTTCCTCTACCCTTCAAGACTGCTCTTCCTGTTCACATTACTTGCTTTTACTTGAATAATGGGACAAAGGGCAACGATCAGTGTTATCTGTCTTCTGCCTTAATTTATTTCCAAGAAAATCCAGAAGTAAGAATTTGGCCTGGATTCCTATTCGGTTGAGCATCATACAGGATTCTTTAAAAAACCAGTCATTTCATTTTGGGCTTTAAAATCTTAAAAGGCAGTCACCTAAGCATCCTTAGCCATTTGATTGTGGCTTCTAGGTAATATTTACTCTCCAAAGCTCAGGTCAGTAGGTATCTACCATACAAACATGAAAATGCTTTTCTCAGCAATTCATTATTGGTATCATTTTTTGAAATTACCTTTCATAGTCCCTAATTAGCGTTTTCTCTTTACACATGCACTTTTTTTTTTATTATGAGAGGAGTAATTTTATTACCCTCATTTCATCTGATGGTTGATGGAGAACCACACCAGTTTTATTCAGGCTAAACACAGTCAAATAAAAGTAAAATCACATTTGTTATTCTGCAGAAAGTGAAAAATATCTTTCTTTTTCTCTTTTTTTAAATTTAGATATAACTGAGAAATAAAATTGTAAGATATTGAAAGTGTACTTCATGGTGATTTTATATACATATACATTGTGAAAAGATTTCCACCATCTAGTTAATTAACTCATCCATCACCTCATATATTAATCTTTTTTTGGTGAGAACTTTTTAAAATTGAATTATAGTTGATTTACAATGTTATAATAGTTTCAAGGGTACAATATATTGATTCACTATTTTTGTAGATTATACTCCATTTAAAGATATTATAAAATATTGGTTGTATTCCCTGTGCTGTACATTACATACTTGTATCTTATTTATTTTGTACCAAGTAGTTTGTACCTCTTAATTCCCTTCCCCTGTCTTGCCCTTCCCCCAATCCCTCTCCTCACTGATTTGTTCTCTGTATCTGTGAGTCTGTTTCTGTTTCTATCCCAGTCTGTTTTGTTATATTCATTTGTCTGTTTTGTTTTTTAGATTCCATGTATAAAATGAAAGCATAGAGTATTTGTCTTTCTCTTTCTGACTTACTTCACTAAGTATAATACCCTCCAGGTCCATCCATGTCGTTGAAAATGGCAAAATTTCATTCTTTTTTATGGCTGAGTAAATTCCATTGTGTATATATTCCATGTCTTCTTTATCCATTCATCTGTTGACAGACAGGTTGCTTCCGTATCTTGGCTATTGTAAATAATGTTGCTATGGACATTAAGGTGCATATAACTTTTCGAATCAGTGTTTTCATTTTCTTCTGATATATACCCTGGAGTGGAATTGCTGGATCATGAAAAATATTTTTCTTCTAAGGCATTAAGTTGAAGAATGTTCAGTGGAAGCAAATATTCTAGCAATTCTATTAAATAAGCTAATTCTGAGCTCCAGAATGCTTCCTATTCAACAGGATGGTTTAGAAAGATGTAATAGTTGTGTGAGCGGTGCATAGGAAATGTATTAGTAATCCATGTTCCCTCAGAGCAAGAATGTATTTTTTTTTAAAAAGATAAAGTCATTCAGAGTAACACCAATAAACATCATATTGCCATGTGCATGGTATAAAGGTAAAGACTCTAAACCCTCAGAATAATTTGATGTTTGAGATGATCATTCAGTCTGTGAATAACTCACTTATGTATTGTGGTATCTTAGCAATTTTCTATTTTCAGAGTTAATCCACAGATTTCTTCGCCCTTCAAAATAATGGTCATATCAGGTGATAAGAAACCAAAGAGAAATTATTAACAAAACATTCATTGTATGACTAAATAATTTTAAATCTATTTTACTTTAATTATTAAAACCTATTCAGAATTTTTTCCAAATACATATCTTTGTTGATAGAGGCAGGTACATTTTTATTCCTACATAACTCTGTTTAGGAACATTTTTAGCAATGTACAGACAAATTATATATATATGTATGTACTTTATATATATGTACTTTATATTATTTATATTTATATATTATATACAAACATTATACATACATATACAAAATATATATTACAACATATAAATATGTTTATATATAAACAAATATGTTTATATATATAAACAAAGATATGTATTTGGAAAAAATTCTAAAATGTTTTTATAATTAAAATAATAAAATATATGTAAAAATTAACTATATGATGAATGGTTTAGTAGTGATTTCTCTGTTTTTTTATTATATATCAAAACATTAGATTTAAATAATTTTAGTTCCCCCAAATCCCAATGAACTAGAAATTATACCATAACCTAGCTTTAGTTTTTCCCTTTGTAAGGAGTTCTTAGTATTGCAGACTCCTTTCCCCCATAAATACAACTCCAATGGAAAGAAACCCCTGGTGAGCAGGAAAGGACCTCTCCCTGCTTCCTTATGTTCTTGTAACAGAGATCTACTTCTGAAATTCTACCTAATTTATTCACCTATTTCATGCGTTAGCAGACTTATATATCATCTCATACTTTTTTATTTTGCACCATTTTCTTTCTTGGTTCTGCCCAGTACAGTTGAGCCCCAAGATTCAGATGGGTTCAAGGGAAACACCTAAAGCTTAAAACACCTTGGCTCTTCTAAAAGCCACTGAAAGATAAAACAATCAACAGAAAGCAAAATATCAGGTTGCTCTGTTCTTTTCAAATGGAATATCATGACATGCACAACCTGGTCTGTATATACCTCAGACACAAATGGAAGCGTGCATTTCAAGGAGGGATGTACTTGTGTCACAACAAAGGCCTGATTGCAATCTTTCCTTCCTCTGGCCTCCTAACAGGGAAGGGTATCATCAAGTATTTAAATAAAGGCTTCAGATTCTCTCCCCACAGATCATGGCATCCATCCATGGCTTAAGTGAGACCCTAAGTCCCATTCTGAAGAGTAGATGCTTGCCATTTTAGGAGTGGAAACTTACGAAGTTTAGGAGTGACACAATTTGGTCAGCAGCTTTTTAAAACTGGAAAGAGTATTAAAAATGTATGGGTAATTTGAGGTTTATCATTTTTATTGAATTAAAGACACAAGAAATATTATAATGCTCTTAAAAATGTTTTGTATGAAAGAGCTTCTGTTGTCATATCCAAGATACAAATGATACTAAGAAAAATATTCACATTTTGAAAAAAAATCAATCAGAATGTCAAAGAAGCCAATTCAAGATGGCACCCCTGTCTGCCCTTAGGTTTGTCGCTTGTCATTGGCTTGGTGTGGCTCTCCACCAAGTTCAGGATCAATCTTGCTTGTGAGCAATTTAACAGAGGCTGGTACCTCAACTTGCATGATTTGGGTAGAGCTCTTTTAAGCTTCTAAATGTACCCTCTGTGGTACTAGTTACATTAGTTTAAACTACGGTTGTTGTCATAGAGGTATCCTTACTTCATAGCCAAGCAGCAGAAAATTCTCATGCCCAGATTCAATGATGGCCTGGGACCCAAGTCAGCAAACCTTTCTCCCATCTTCCTGCTAGTTTATCACTCTGTAGTATTTTTATTTAATGATCTATCTCTTGAGTAGACAATTATTGAGAGCAATAATTCAATCTTATTCCATCTGTTGTATTGAAAGTGTTCAATTAATATGCTTGTACAAACAAATGGAAGAAATAGAGTGATGTGTTAAACCAAGAGTTATATATTGTTTTGAAGTTTGCAAATATATATCCTCATTTAAAACTTGAAGCAACCCTTAGAAAAAGATATCTTTATCCTGCTTTGCTGATGAAGAAACTAAGCCTTAAGGAATTCAAGTTATACATTAAAAGTAAAGAGGCATAATAGCAAAATGGTTAAGAGCATGGACCATAAAATCACACTGTCTAGGTTTGAACCCTAACACTTCTAACTACTAGTTATGCACCATAGGCAAGTTACTTAACTTCTCTGTACTTTAGTTTCCTCATCTATAAAATGGGTATGGTAACAGTAACTTCCTCATTGTGTTGCACTTAATGGATTAAATTATAATCTATTGTATCATTAAATTAATCGATTTAATATAGATTAAATAATATCTGCAAACCTTAAACCAGCATCTGGCAAAATTAGTGCACATTCAGAACTTCAAAGGAAAAGACAGTTGTAAACCAAAACAAGCGAGGAAAGAAAATCTTCAAAAAAAATCTAAATCTGAACAACAGCAGTAAGCACTAGAATCTACATTGCAAGAGTGTAAATGAATGTTTATAACCAACAGAAACATTTGCTTCTATCATAAATGTCCACATGATATGCCAACTTTAAATAACCTAATATAAATATTAATATCCCACTTCATCACAAAATAATTAGTTGATTATTATCTCTGTAAAAGTTGACTACAGGATTTACTATGGGGAGACATTAAATAACAGGGTTCTTTGCTATATCAATGATTATTCACTTTACAAGCATTTAATTCATAATCAGCAATTCAGAGGAACTGAGAATACCTTTTTCAGGCCCCAGCCATGCTGTATCACTAGTATTTTAAATAATATAACTGTAAGCCTGATTTACTTAAAAAGTATATTTGCTTAATAGAGCTTATATTCCCACAGGAGCAAGAAAAGAGAGTCCCACACAGAGAAATGAGAATAATAAGAAAGAGAGAGAGAGAGAGAGAGAGAGGGAGAGAGGGAGGGAGGGAGGGAGGAAGGGAAGAAGGAAGGAAGGGGAAAGAAAGAAGAAAGAAGGAAAGAAAGAAAGAAAGAAAGAAAGAAAGAAAGAAAGAAAGAAAGAAAGAAAGAGGAAAGGGAGAAGGAAAGGGAGAGAGAAAGAAAAAGAAAAACAAGGAAAGAGAGAGAAAGAAAGAAGAAAGAGGAAGGAAGGAAGGGAGTGAGGGAAGGAGGAAGGAAGGAAGGAAGGAAAGAAAAGAAACTAGTTCTTTCCTTCAGCCATTTGGTAATTCACTTGAGAATAATTCTGGCAAGTACACAATTTTTTTTTTAAAGTGTTGTAGTAAAAAGTGGACAGTCTAGTTCATGATATTGACTTTCATGGACCCAGTTCCAGGCAACTTGTATGACTTTAAATTATCTTTACAAAGTTTGAACCCATTCCATGTCTCCAGTGGAATTTTATCTTTTTCACTGGCATGTGTAGACTGGAGTATAATTGCATAAAAATCATCTGGGTGTTTGTTGAAAATTCAGACCCCAGGGCCCCAGTGGAGGTCCCGGGTAGCTGTAACAGGACAAGGCCTCCAGGGGAGTGGGATGGTGGCATGCACCATCATTGCCTCCTGTAAGGTCAGGTGCCTGGGGCTTATAGACCCTGGTCCTGATCGAGACAGAATTTACCAGCAATGGTGTGGCTGAGGGAAGGCAGTAGACAGCTCTGATTTCACTTTCTTATAGTTCTACCAAGACAAGACCTCAAGTCCTTGTTTCCTTCTTATACAGAGAAAGTTGTGGATACATATAATATTGTCTATACATATATTGTATATATAATTTTGCTTAAACTCCTAAAATCAGGCAAAATAAAATAGGAAATATTTTATTATGGATTACCCCAGTTAATCTAGAATGAGTTTCACCTAGATTAAGATTAATTTGAAATTTAGTTAAATCTTCATCTTACCTGTGTCACTTGTTTATATATACTAAACGTTTGAATATGAATATCGGACAACATGTTCTATTCACCATAATGTATTCTTTCCTTGGAAGATGCCAATAGTCTTTCAGAACATTCCACACTAACTCTGCATCTGCAGCATGAACACCAGTTTTCACTGAGTGGTCCGACAGGAAGGAATGTGTTTTAAATGCCTGTTTGGATTCTGATGCCTTCTTTTTATTACCTCTCTGAATGTATTTGGTGCAGAAACTGGTGTATCTGTTTTGTAACACACACCACTGTGCACAAATCTGTGGTGACCAAGTGCACAAATCTGTGGTGACCAGGACAGGGTTATTTTTGTGGAGACACTCAGGTGAGGAAAGTGTCCCTGGGGCTGGTTTTGCTTTCTTTGTCACTAGATGTCACTGCATACACAAGTGTGCTGCTGTGACCGAGGGTAACGGGGCAGCCTGAGAGCCGGGAAAGAGGCATAATAGATTCTGGAAGCCTTTCCTGTGATCCTACTTGGAAGATATCTGCACTTTGCCTCTCTCAGAAGCATTCTCACAATCTCGTTTAATTAGGCTAATCCCCCTTAATACTCTTGTCATTTGACAGATTGTGTGAAATCTAATTTAAATGTGTGCAAATCTTTTGCCATTCATGGGAACATTTTGGAGGGTCATATGTGGTAAATGTATCTTATTCAAAGTTTCTTTTTGACTTGGAATTATGGACAGGATGCAGATTAGCTACTTATATGCTACTTTTTTTTTTTTTTTTAACCAAGGTATAGTTGATTTGCAGTGTTGTGTTAGTTTCCGGTGTATGGCAAAGTGATTCAGTATACATATATATTCTTTTTTATATTCTTTTCCATTATGGTTTATTACAAGATATTGAATATAGTTCCCCATGCTATACAGTAGGACCTTGTTGTTTATCTATTTTATTATATGCTGCTTCTAATTCAGGCTTATATCCTGCTAGAACACCAATTTGTTCTCAATCAGAATTAAACATTTCAATGTTGGCTCCAAATGTAGCCTGACTGTTTGCTAGTTAGTAACATTATATATTTGCTTCAAGCTAAGAAACTTTAATTAGAATTTACAATCCCTCTATCCATCCTTCCGAATTCCAGGCTTATATTTGCATCCTTTGGTGCCAAAAGTATGATCAGTGGGGCCTGCGTTCATATCTCCTCACCAGGTTTGCTGTATTTGCAATATGTGCTTGACAGAGTAATTCAAGTTGATACTACAGTCTTCTAGGGGAACAGTAATTTACATTTTCCCCTTCTTATTCCGAGCCGCCAAAGAGATTTGTGACAATCCTATTGGAAAGATCCTGTAGGGTCACAAGTGAAATTACATCTTCATATTTTTATTCACC
This sequence comes from Balaenoptera ricei, assembly GCF_028023285.1. NCBI lineage: Eukaryota > Metazoa > Chordata > Mammalia > Artiodactyla > Balaenopteridae > Balaenoptera > Balaenoptera ricei. The sequence continues at coordinate 39,362,553 of NC_082653.1, read as the reverse complement.
AAGATCTCACGGCAAGCAGGAATTTTACCCAAAGCTGCTAGACTTTAGACTTCTTTCTGTCTTCTCCTTAGCTGCTGAACCAGATGTGAACAGATATCTTACTGAAATTTGGATAAGCAAGTCCCTAAGTTGAGGTCCTCTTCCCCTGCCTGTGATCTGCTCTAATGAAATAAGCACAAATAAGATACAAAAGATCAAGGTTAGGATCCTGAATCTTTTGTGTGGCAATGGAAAAGCTGGGCCTCGGTTTCCTCAGCTGTTAAGAGGGAACTAATAAAATCTACCATTATCTACCTCACAATGTTGTTAGGGGAATCAAAAAGATAATAGAGTTGGAAAAAAAGTCATAAGTGTTATAAAGATTCACGACCTTATCTTCATCTCCCTCATAACTTCATTGCAACATGTGTACTTTTAAATAAGTTTAAAAGAGATGGATTCATATCACTTTCAAAAGTAATCTATGACCTGTTTCTTAAAGTTTATGCGATAGTGTAGCCAATAACCAAAGTTGATTAGCACCTTTGTGACCAGACGTGCATTTTCCTGCACTCAGCCAGCAGGCAGTGTGTGACAAATTAAAATAGAAGGTGACATCACAGAACATGGTGGTGGTGGCTCTTCCTGGACACCCTCACAGGTTAAATTCCGGAGACAGGACACAGATCATCTTTATTGCAGTGCAGACCTGGAGATGCCTGGGATGGGGTCGGGGAGTGTGGAAAGCAGAGAAAAGTACAACTGCACAGCTGAAGCCATGTCAGGTCCCAGAAGAGGCAAACCTGTTAATTTAGGACCCAAACATCAATTTTTATTTCTTAGAAATATAGCCCAAGAGAAAGTTATGTAAATCTTGTTGGATATGAAATCGTTCTTACAAAACAGCGTTTTGATGAGTCTAAGGTAAACAAATCAGACCCGCACAGATTAAATTTCCATTAAAGTGCACAGGATTTTAAGAATGGGTTAGGGGGGAAAAGCTGAGAAAACTAAAACGAGTTTAATTAAACCTTAAATGCGGTCTGGTTTTGCCCCAAAGCTTCTCTTCAGATAGCCTTCTGACTTTCTTTTTAAAACATCGAGTCCCCAAGAAATGGCAAATTATGCTGATGACGGCACATTTGGTCAGCGGGCTACAGACCTCAGAGGGCTCCTCTCTGCCTTAGTTCAGATTTCGACGGGCACCACAGGGCTGAAAGGGATCCTCTAATTATGGGCGGGATTAGCGCTCAGCAGCCGATGTGTTGTTCTTCGTGGCTTTCAGCCCTCGTGGTTTCTCGGTTCCTTATGGTCACTGTGGCCACCTAGAAGTTCTTTTCAGGAGCATAATAACCAGATCAGCTGCTGCAGGCTGGAGCCGGGCGGAACAAAGGCGGGCGGAGGGCCCTCCCGCAGCCCCGGGCCTGTTCACAGATCCCAGCGGGCACCCCGGGGTCACACCAGACAAAACCGTGCTCCATCCCCATTTGCTAAGGCTCCGTCCCTCACCACCCACTGCACCCACTTAAGGCCTGGGGGGTATGCTCCAACAGCGTGTACTCTTTGCCAACAGAAATACTAGCAGTGGAAAAAGCTCCCCACCCAGGCCCTGCAACAGCAGGGAGACTCCTCTGGTTAACTTCCCTTTCAGATATTTCTCCTTGGAAAGCCTGAACGTCGATATGGGGACTTGATTTCTCAGAGTCTGTTTTTAATACTTATCTTTTGATGGGGTCATTTGAACCTACGAATAACCACAGATGGGGAGAAGGAGGCGGTAGGCATTTATTTTATCCTAAGACAAGTCAGGGCAGCTCCTTCTTCCTTGCTTTGTTCGTCCGTCGTCTGATGCTGCAGCGCGAACAGGTTTCCTAAGGAGCATCTGGTCCCTCTCGGAGGAGGAGTCCACAGGCGTTTTGTCTCTTTCAGGTTTTCAATAGTGGCCTCTGGGGCGGGAGACCATCTGGCGGGGCGTCACCTGGCCAGTTGGGCCTGCCTGACCACACGCTGCTCTGCATTCCCCTGCATTGCATCCCTCACTCCCACCCCCCCCCCCACCCCCGGTTCAGGGGGACCTGGCCAAGGGCTGGACAATGGGCTTAGCATTCAGCCAGAAACCCAGAATCAATAACGCTTGTTATTAACAACAAGGCTGGATTACATAGTTTTTAGAACATGGGCTTGTCATCAGCAAAACTGACCTTCCGTCTTGCTTCGTTTACATCCTAGCCCTCAGAGCACTGGACAACTTACCTGTCAGGTTCTTACACCTGCAAAAGAAGAAACGTGAGAACGATTGAGTTGCTGTGAAGTATTAATGAGAGAGGACTCCGGATATAAAAGTATATTTTATATCAGGTAACAAAAGGTACATTTTACTGGGCTAGTAGAGAACTGTTTAATAAGGGGGCTTTTATACAGTTGCAAGCATGATTTTGGAAAAGCAAGAAGGGGTCTGTGACATCGCGAAGCGGTTACCTTGGTAGGATTGAGGGGCAAAGTGAGGGAGTACGTTCTGGAAACCAGAGGAAGTGTAGGGAGAGGAACATCCTGACACAAGCTGCGGACTTTGTCAGGGGGCGCAGCCGAAGCAAGGGGAGGAAGGGGTGCGGCGGTGGGGAAGGGTGAACACTCAGAGCACGATCCTTGGACCTCAGTCCCCTCCCACTGTCTGAATCTCCTGCTGGTGCCACCCATTACCCAAGCTAAGTAGCAGCCCTGACCATATCCCTTTGGCACCCAAGTATATGTGGAAGGCTTTCTGCTCCTAAGACATTTGGCCTGAGGGCATTTTGGCAGAGGAGCACGCATGGCCCACGTGCATGGCAAACGTACTGGAAAGTGGATGTTCCCCAAAGCAGCCCTAAACTGCAGGAGGGCTGGCAGGCATCAGTGAATAAATACCCCATTTCTTCACCTTGCACCATCTCCCAGAGCTCCCCCAGGACCCAGTGCCAGTTGCCTGCAATGAAAACTTGCTTGATAACATACGCATCATTAGGTTCATTCCCTTCCTTGTCTCTCTTCCCTACATCCTGGGATCACCACCCAAATCAATTATTTGCACTACGATCAATCCCTATCTCAGTGTCTGCTTCTGGGGAAGCCCAAATGAAGACAAAACCCACTAGCATAGTCCATGTGGGTCAGCCTCCCGTGGTACAGAGCAGGTGAAGAAAGGTGGAGAGTGGATTTGGGGAGGGAAGGGGAGCCACCTGCAGGGTGGCTGGTTTACCTTGCAGCACTTTCACTGTCTGTATTAGCTTGCCAGCTGCAGCAACAATGGTACAATGTTTCCTCATCCTGTTCCTCTATCACGGCACCCCTGTCAGTTACCCAATTCCCTAGGTTCCCCGCCTATACTTGACATTTGACTCAGTAGGAGTGTTTGCTGAGTTCTAGCTCAGCATTTTATATATTATATTGTGTAAGAGGTGGACATGAGCCATTCGGGGTGGGACCAGGGGTAGGTGGAGGGTGGGAGATAGTGGTAGGGTTATAAAAAGATTAAGTATAAATAAAAACTAGATGATATGCCTAATAAAGATCAAAGCCTTAAAACTCGAATGAACATATTCGTATTTCATGCCATCAATTAGCAATTAAAAGAGGGGTGGGTGCATGGGGACAGCAGAAATAGGAAGCCTACCAAGTATTCTTTAAATTGAAGTATGCAGACACTAAATCCTACTTTTGGCACTAGAGTCCAGGTCTGCTGTAGAAGGAGAACCAAGTATCCACTATGAAGTGCAATAAAACCAGTTTATTATAGCACATCTGAATATTTCAGTTTCCAATCAAATCTCAACATATTGCATTAGAGTTAAAATGATTAGGTAAAAAAATGAGAAAGACTTCAACCAAATCATTTACTGGAGCATAATTAACCCTAGGGCCTATAACAGAGACTGGCATGTAGTTGGTACTTAGTAAATAATTGATGGGTGAATGGAAAGATGGATGATTGGATGGGTTAGCCTAGTAGTATCAAACTAAAGGAATCCAACAGGAATCAAAGTACTAATATTCATCCACAGTCTTCCTTGTCCAAAATGATTTTAATACTTTTCTCATGAATTGTGTGCATGTGTGTATATATGGTGTGCCTCCTCTCTCTGTGCTCTGAATGCTTCTGGGTTCCAACTTACCCCCTCAGGGGTCTTCATTTCTTGAGAGGCAGGATGGATTTCATCTTGATGGAGATTTGAGTCCCTGCCAGAATCCCTTGGAGTGTTTGAATGATGTGAGTTTCTAGGAACCACTCCAGATCCCTTAAAGCATAATTTCTGTGAGAAGAGCCTCAACATCTATATTTGAATTAAACATATGCAAGTGAGGGACTAGTTATGTGTGTTTCATGGGTTTCCATTTCAACACGACAATAAGGCCCAAGGCTGAGGTAGACACCAAGTGTTCTCATCTATCTGATCACTTAATTTTGTTAACTGATGTAAGTGGCAATTAATGGAGAGTGTATTTGCCAAACCACTGTAATCCCCATAGCTCTTCCCTATGGAGGAAACCATGGTTTTGCACATTTTGAGGGGGGGTTGAGGGAAGTTGCTGTTTTGTATGAACAAATTCACATTTCAATCGTATTTATGATCTCTGTGGAATATTGCATAAGACTTGGGGGAAAATGTTTGTTGTTTTGAATTAAATTGAATTTTTTTACTGAATTAAAAATATTTGAGTCCCTCAAATCACATGGAATGCAGGACACCTCATTTAAACTTCCAATATGTTATTTAGTTAAAGACTCTGAGCAAGGGAGTCCGAGGAAATGGACTGATGTCACTCTCCAGTATGACCCTGGAGTCCCCAGAATTTCCCTTGGCAATTTCAAGGGCTGCCCCAGCTGTGAATAGAAGTGAGTTGGAAGTTTTGTTCCACATTTGACCTGGAATGAATTCCTCCAGACATACTAATTGGATAGGGTGTTAAGGTATACAAACACAAGCAAAAACAATAACAGAGAAAACATTACAGCCTCTACTGAGGATGACTTTATTTACAGTGGTTCTTTTTTTTTGTTTTTTTCAGGTGTGTTGGGTGTGTTTTATCTATTTATCTATTTATTTATTTATTTATTTATTATTTTTAACATCTTTATTGGAGCATAATTGCTTTACAATGGTGTGTTAGTGTCTGCTTTATAACAAAGTGAATCAGCTATACATATACATATATCCCTATATCTCCTCCCTCTTGCGTCTCCCTCCCATCCTCCCTATCCCACCCCTCTAGGTGGTCACAAAGCACTGAGCTGATCTCCCTGTACAGTGGTTCTTGGAAGTTAAAAACTATAAAGAACTTCTCTTCTGATACGAAGCTTTCATTTCTTCCTTTTGAGATATAATTAATCTTTATACAAAAATTAAGGATAGCATATTTTGTGAGAAAGAACCTACATGTACATAATCTCCAATTCAGAAAAGCAAATATTACGTATTTATTTTTAATGCAGTTGTATGAGTTTCAACTAGAAAATTATTTTAAACTACTAATCAGATGGATTCTACTTTATTATTGAAACACATAGGATAAAATGTATTAAAGGTTCAGCCTCAAACATAAAGTGAATCATATTACATAAATGCCACTGAGTGAAAAATCACAGTAGATAAGAATTGTATTTATTTTTAAATACTCTTTACCCAATGTCATTTAAATATGGGAGCTTTATTCTAGGAGCACTTTGTGGTGATAGAGCTCAAGACCCAAACAATTCACGTATACATAGGGGACCACAGTTTATCATCCAAACTCGGGCCACTTTTGACAGAAATGGGATGCTATTTATAATTAAGATAGAATGATAGGTATGATCTGGGACCATCTTTGGAAAATTGGATGTATGGTCACCCTACCTGCATACTTTATTCCTAAAAGTGTAAATTCCTTATATATTTTGTGTAGCTTTTTACTGTGCAAGCTGTTTTGTAACTTAAGAGAAATTAGGCCTCTTTCAAAAGAAAAAATCAACTTTCAGGAGATAAAATAAGTAAAAATAAATTTCAAGAGGGAAGTAACTGCACTGCCAAACAAATGTTTATTGGATGAATGGATGGAAGAATAATGATAAACATTTATTTGAGTGCTTCCTATAGGCCAAGTACTACTGCATTGAGTGTTTTCCTCATTTCCTCTTTTTTTGTGCAGGTGAAAAACTGTGTTCTAGAGAAAGAAAGATATCCATGTAACATAATAAATAAGTGCTGAAGTCAAGAATTGAACTCAAGTAATTGGACTTAATAGTGGAGTTCTTAACTCCTCAACTGCCAAAGTGGAGAAGGAGAGTAATTGATTCATATCTGACTTCTAGCATTTTGAGCCTTAATGACATAATACTGACAGATATAAGGAAGTTGGGAGTAAAAGTCATTGAAGAGTGGGAAATGGAGATGATTAATTAAGTTTTGATGCAAAACCAAAGCAATAGAGTTAGAAGGAGTATTAGTTAGAAACCAGCTGTCCCCAAAGCCCTCTCTTAAAGGAGCATCTAAGTCCCCCCAAAATTAGTTATTAAATGCATCAGTGGTGGGTTGGAGACTAGACCTCTCCTTTCCCCACCTGACACTTCTTCCATGAATAGCACTGGGTGGCCAACAAGGAGGGCCCAGGAGGCAATTGGAGAAACGGGATGGAAACTCGAGAGGGAGATGACAGATATGGATGCACATGGGAGTGTCCTCCTTGAAGAAAGTTTAGCATGGAAACCAGGAAGGTGAGGGTACTCTCTCAAAATGGAGTGGAAAAAAGAGATGTAGTGAAGTAAATCATGGGAGGTCTCTACAGAGTAAGGGCTGAAGGGAGGACACAGAAGCAGCAAGACAGACCTACAAGTGGCCTGAAGGTAGGAAAGAAAACATGACCAGGCAGAGTTTTAGAGACTGAGGAGGAGAGGACTCAAGAAGGATACATGTCTAGGTGATGTGGGGGAGACTCAGGATTTGGTTTCCATCAGGCGCTAGTTCCATAGTTATGAATTCTGCGTATATTAGCTTATTTGCTTTCATAATAGTTCTAGGAGGCAGGCATTATGGTTCCTGTTTTACAGATGCCACACAAGGGACAGAAAGGCCACCAAACAGAGGAACATCAGGAAACTATCACCTGAGAGCTGGGATATTTCCCAGAGTCCAGGACCTAGAATATCCAACAGAAGCAAGATCCATGCTAGACTCGTGTCCAGTGGACCTGGAGCCATGGAGGAGATGTGGCTGATAACAGAGACACCATAGGAAGCAAAGAGAGAGAGACGTATCCCGGCTTCCCTTTCCCTCCCTCCCAAACTTCAATTTTCAGCTGGTTTCTTCCATTGGCTGAACCTATCAAGAGTCCAAAAGGCAAGGCAGCTTGGGAAAATGAGTCCTGTAATATACAGTGGAAGATGAGAAGGGCAGGAGATACCTCTGAGAGTAAACAAGAAGTTCACTGGCATATCCACACATAGGGACTTGTACATTACTTCTGCATACATCCAACCGGCAAAAATTCAGTCACATGTCCCCACTTTAGCTGCAAGGGAGGCTGTGTGCCCAAGAAGGAGAGGGTAACATGGAAAATGGTGACCATGGTAGTTTCTATCCCAAGTACCTACAATATGAAATGCACCATAGTGGCCACTGTAAGAAATGCAAGAGTGACTAAGCTATAACTGCAGCTCACACCACAACCAACATAGTCATAACCTAGAAAGATTGTAAAAGGTACAATAGTAGAGGTGTCATGTGACGCCAGATTTCTTGGAAGAGATCCAATCTGATTGGAGTATGAAACTGGAAGAATTTCTGGAGGTTATAGGATTTGAAAGAATTTTGACAAGCAAGGCTGTGGGCAAAACCATCCCAGACATAGGGGAGAGCTGAATAAGATTTACAGAGATAGAACTCTGTGTGTGTGTGTGTGTGTGTGTGTGTGTGTTTAGGGAACTGAAAGTAGACTAAAGGGGCAAATATGTGTCAGTCATGGTGATTTGAATAATTAGAAATAAAGATAGCAAATAATCATGTATGGATATTGGATTAAGATAATGGAAGAATTGGGAATTCCCTGGAGGTCCAGTGGTTAGGACTCGGCACTCTCACTGCCGAGGGCCTGGGTTTGATCCCTGGTCGAGGAACTAAGATCCTGCAGGCCATGTGGAGCAGCCAAAAAAATAGATAATGGAGGAATTGGAGAGGTCAGTGTGGGGAACAATGAATCTTTATTCCATCCTTATATACAATTTAGAACCATAGAAAGATTTTGAGCAAGGTAGTCATATAATCAGAGCTGTGTTTTAGGAATTGAACAACAGGCAGCACATACATGAGTCTTCTAAATGAATTGTGTCCCTCCAACTTCATCTGTAGAAGTCCTTATCCCCAGGATCTCAGAATGGGACTGCATTTGGAGATATGGTCTTTAAAGAGGTAATGAAGTTAAAATGAGGTCACTCAGGTAGGCCCTGATCCATTATGACTGGTCTTTATAAGAAGAGGATCGGGACACAGATACACAGGGAAGACTACGTGAGGACTAAGGGGAGGGGTCTCGGAAGAAATCAACCCTGCTGACACCTTGGTCTTGCATTTTCAGCCTCCAGAATTGTGAGAATATGACTTTCTGCTGTTTAAGCCACCCAGGCTGTGATACTTTGTATTTTGCAGCTTTAGCAAAGTAATACAATGGGTCTGGCACTTACTGCATCTTGGTTTGATAACCTATGCACAGAAGAATAGAGGTAAATTTTCTTCTTAATAAATTCATATGACATGCTTTAAGAGCTTAACTTTCTCCAACTTTGGAGGGCCTTTAGCAACAATATTTTGATCACTGAGAGGACTCAAGATTCAGAAGTATGGTCTCCTGAAATACATAGGGCATGAGTTCTTTTAATCTAAAAATGTCAGTTCATAGAGTTAAAACACACAAGGGTAGCATTTCAGTTATCTACTGCCAAAGTAACAAACTACCACAAATCTTAGTGGCTTAATACAGCAATTTTGTTTTTTGTTTTTGTTTTTCTCATGAAGCTACAGGTAAGGTGAGCAGTTCTGTTAACCTGGGCCATAGTTGTCTCATTTCAGCTGGGCTCACTCGTTTGTCTGTAGCCAACTGGCAGGTGGCCTAGGATCTGTCTGGTCTAGGATAGCCTTGGCCTAAATGACTTGGCTCTGCTGCATATGATGATCATCTTCCAGCAGGTTACCCTGGGCTTGTTAGCACAGAAAAGCAGTGGAGTAAAAGAAACGACTCTTTGGGCTCTTGAGGCCTAGATCCTAAACTGGCACATTATCACTTCTGCAGCTTTCTATTGGACCAAGTAAGTCACATGTCCAAACCCAAATTCAAGAAGTGGGTAAAAGAGACTCCACCCTTTAATGGAAGTAGCTTTAAATTCCCATTACCAAGGGCAAGGATGCTGGGAGCAGTAAAAAAAAAAAAAAAAAAATTAGGGCCATTTGCACAATCAGTCGAAGGTAGATGATTACCAATGGTCAAAGCTTGAAACACAGTATCACTGAGTTACCTTAAAAGGGAACACCTAGCCAGATCCCCCATCCAATGAAGGAATTTCCCTAAATTAAACACACAAAGACAAAACAAATCTCTCAAAGAAGATTCCTACCACCTGACCATTTGACCTAACTTTTCTCATTAGGCAAGAAAAGGAAAAGCACGGCAGCTCTCCCACCCTGCTGTTCCACGCTCAGTTTATCTGGCTTCTGCTATGAGTCACAGCTGACTGAGGGGTGGGGATGGGTCATGAGTCATGGCCTAAAACAAAGATAATTTGATGGGGGTGGACCAGAAGGCGGGACAGAAGACACTGCAAGTTCATGCATTAACTCAGTATTTAGGGTGATTTCTTCTTTCCTGCAGCTGGGAAAATTGGGCAGCGTGCCCTCTTCTGAAATCCAAAGGAGGATATCCCTCATGGGCCCTGTGCAGCTGGGTTGAGGGGACTCAGACATTTGTGTCTCCTAGGGAGTCCACTTGTTGATTTCAGAAGTGTTTATATCACCGCCTTCAAGGTGCTACAACTACCCTTCATCCCCATGTGCCTGGTCAACAGACCGTTTCACCCTACCATCCCCAGGAGCAAGTTACCTGGTTGGTTTGAGAAGTTAATATTTAGAAAGACTAATGGTTGCCTATGGTTTTCTGCAAGAAAGAAAAAATAAGCTAACATTATCTTTTGACCCACTCCCACATATATTTGCAGATGACAACTTAAAAAAAAAAAGTCCTTGGCTCAATGACAGTGTAGCTTCACTATGGTAGGAATTTTTTTTAAGCTATTACTCTCTATTTTCATGTGGCTGCACAGTAGCCTGCCTAGAGTACATAAATATTTGTGCATCTGGCCTCAAGCAATTAACATGTCTCCTACCCTGGGGTAAAAATTAAATGAAAATTCTGTCACCCCCAAATAAATCTGGAAACAGAATTCCTGAGTGTTTGCCAAATAAGGTGACTCCCAGCCTTAAGATGCTGAACTTTGGAACAACGGTCATAGAAACAAAGGCAAGGCACGGCTGGCTCCCATTCAACCTGGTCAACAACATCCTTCATTACAGGACGTGGCATCATTTTGATTCACAGCAGAATAAAAGGAATCTATTTGTATATTTGGAAGTTTGAGTGAGGATTTCCTGAGTTCCTGATGAAGTCATTCCTGCCTTACAACAGCCTTGCTTGTCCCACTAGAGTTAGAACCGGGTCACCATTTCCATGCAAGTGTGTGAGCCCACTTTGGGCTCCTGCGCATGTGCACACACACACGCACACATACACACACACACTCATTTCATTTCAGCATCTAACTAAAACTCAGTCATACATAATCTTCTCCCAGATAATGCTGGCCTCAAATCAAAATTTCAGCTCAAAAGGAAAATGCTTTAAGCTAATCTTATATTTGCATTGCCTGCCAATGAGAGAGCGCCTTTTGTTAAATCACTTAGAACACATGTGCCCTAGACATAGTATTTAATGGGAACAGAAATAGAGAAAAATGTTGGCTCCTGGTATCCAGGAAAGATGCCACTGGCTTCATAAGCTTCTTCTCACAGATATAGTCACAAACAAAATATAACCTAACTTTGAACTATAAAAGTCTTGCTTTCCTATGATCCAGTTCTTCAAAGACAGTCTTAGGGTGTTATCACTGATCTGTGATGGGCTTGCCTTAAGTTCTCATGGCCATTAATACTATGTGCTCTGCAGAGACTGTGAATTCCACCAAAGGAATTGTCTGCAGGATTAGACTCTGAGGAGCACATCCTCCTCCTGTGCTGTCCGTGTCACAGAATCTGGGATTGGAGAGGCCAGAAGGGATGAGAGGCTGATTGCAAAACCCCAGGGAGCACATATGCAGCCTACATGAATAACAATAACCCTGAGGGGTGGTTGCAGCAGATTCTGAGGGAACCGTATCCATACCCCTTACCCCTACTCCTTCAGGGCACAGCAGCCCAACTTTCTCTTTGCCTAAGAGCTTTCTCTGGCCCCCATATCCAGCAGCTTAGCCACTCACATGATGGGCAAGAAGTGAAAGGGAATTAACATCCACTGGAAGTAACTTTCAATGAATGTCAGATAGTAATCGGTGTATACATACCCCAGTTCCCTTGCTTCACACCATTTCCCAGCAGTTCCCAGCAGAACTAAGTTCCAGTTGCTCACAGCAGTATCTGATTCAGTAAAAAACTGTTTATGGGCTACCTTCCTTTCCCTGTCTCACTTTTCCTCTCCCACATCTGTATTTCTTTTGCTTTCCTCCTAAACTATTTACCATTGAATTGATGTCACAGGGATTGCTTTGGGGAAACCCAATCTAGGAGAGGAGCAAACTTAGTTAAGACCTCCTCTTTTATGTAACTTTGGGGAACGAGTAAAGCATCCTTACTTTCCATCCTGAACAGGAGTCTATCCCATGACATTTTTGGATCCTGCCTTTGAGGAGATGGAACTCACCACAACACAGTTCCTGACTGTCCTGTTTGCTCCTCTGGACACGTGCCAGCTTACCCATCATACAGGAAGCTCCCAGGATGAGGGCAAAGTTCTATGAGGTCTGATCTTTCCGAGGCAGAGGAGACTCAACTTAGCTCTTTTTCCTTGTGGTCCACTGATGATTTCCAAATCGAGTCTAGTCCCAGATTTCTCTCTGGTTTTCATATAGCCTGCATCCTTTTGCTTTTACTTACATTCTCAGATCAGATCATGTCACTCAATGGAGAAGTGATCATGTCAGTTCAACCTGGCAGAGGCTCTCTTGCCCTAAAATGACAGCTGTTGAGTCCTCACCATGGTCTGCAAGGCTTCCTGATGACTTGATTGCTGGAGACCAGTCTAACATCATTTCCTAGACCTTTCTTCTTCACTCCTTGCTTTTCTTCAAACATGCCCACATTTTCCAGTTGTGGGATTTTGCATCAGCTGGTCCCTCTATCTGGGGCACTCTGATGTGCATGAGTCTCCTCTTTACTTTACTCAAGTCTTTGTGCAAATGTCAGCACCTCAAACAGGTCTTTTTTGACCAACCCAGCACCCCTTTAATTCTTTATCCCTTACCCTACTGGTTTCTCTTTAGAGTTGTCAGTACCCATTGGCATTATATGTACTTGTTTAGCTGCTTTGCGCTGGTCTTCCACTGCAACGTAAGAGCCACCATTATATTCCTGCCACCATGTGCCCAGCACACAGAAGATGGTCAATTAATATTTGTTTGGCTGACTGAATTAATATATGATATTAACTTAGTAAAGTGATCTATCAAATATTTTTACCAGAATAATAGTTAACATGTAGTCCAGATTTTTTTTATATTGTATATTTCTCCTTATAGATTAATTTCATTTTAAATGACTGATTCTTTACTTTCCAAAGACACATTTTGACAGTTTTCCGATTTGTTTGGTTGGGTTTGGCATGGTTATTTAATCCCAAGTTAGAAGGATGTATAAAGATAGAGATGTACTGATTGATAAATTAAGTAACAAAGCACAGACAGCATACCTCAAACTGGACTACTGGCATCTATGCCCATCCCTCCATTCAACAGGTATTAATTGAACATCTACTATATTCCAGGCACTGTGATAAATGCCAGGGGTGTATCAGAGAATACAACAGTCAAATATCCCTGACCTCATAGAACTTATATTCTGAAAGAGGAGATCCACAAGGAAATGTAAACATAATGAATAAGTAAGCTATTTAGTATGTTTGACGGATACACCAGGGTGGTCAGGGGAGGCCTCAGTGGGAAGTTGACTTCTGGGTGAAACTTGAATTAGTGAGAGTGAAGCCACACTCATGTATGTGGGGGGAGAGTTCCAGGCAGAGAGAACAGCCAGAGCAGAGGCTGAGGTGGGAGCAGCGTGCCAGGCGTGTACAGAGAGAGCAAGCCAGAGGCCACTGAGTGAGGAGGAAGAGTTGGGGGAGATGATGCATAGAAGAAACAGAAAGCAGGTCACACAGGTCCCTGGAGGCATTAAAAGTACTTTGATTTTCACATATGCCGATAATTTTTAAAAGGCAATCAATAGTAGCTGTTGCCAACCTACTCAACTAAATAATGCTTCCTCGTTGATCCATATAAAAAGCTATTCCATTCAAACAAAGCATGTTATCATTGTTGTTAATGATGTTATTATATTATTGTTTCTTAGTAAGATGATTGCTACTATATTTTTTCTTAATTACTCAAGAGCAAGATATTTTATTGATGATAAATACATAATGGAAAAGATAATTTGTGAAATAAAAATAAGAGGTTTGGTAGACTGGCTCTTCTTTAATTTTTATTGTAATAGATTTATTGAGATATAGTTCATAGACCATTCATTTTGTCCCGTTAAAGTGTACAATTCAGTAGTCTTTATTATATTCACAGAGTTGGGCAACCATCATCATGGTCAATTTTAGAACCTTTCCATCACCCCCAAAAGAAACTCCATACCCCTTAATAGTAAGTCCTCATTCTCTTCAACCCCTCTCTCCAACCCCTAGGCAACCACTAATCTACTTTCTGTCTCTATGACTTTGTTTAATCTGGGCACTTCATATAAATGGAATAGGTGTCCTTTGAGTCTGGCTTCTTTGCCTGTATAGTATTTCCAAGGTTCACCCATGCTGTAGCATGGATCAGTAACTCATTCCTTTTTATGGCTGAATAATGTTCCATTGTATGGATAGACCCCATTTTAGTTATCTGTGTGTCAGTTGATAGATACCTGGGGGTTTTCCACCCTTTGGCTATCATGAATAATGCTGCCATGAACATTTATATGCAAGTTTTTGTGTTTTCATTTCTCTTCATTCCACTTCTACGAATGCAATGCATTGGCTCTTAAAATCCATGGTAAGGGGCTGTTAATACTGCTAAGATTAACTGATAACAATTTTTAAATCTGAGTTGATGAATCAGTTTAAAAAGAACTATTAAAACAAATTCAAGAATGATTTAGGGGAAAAAAACAGTCTTAGATTAGGAGAGACCCTCAAAATTGATCCACATGTCAAAGCCAATAGGTTAGCTAATGAAGCCTTTGAGAACTAGATGGGTTTTGTGCAAAACTGTGCAAAAGGTTGAAAAAAAATCATATGTTAAAAGAAAAGAAAGATAGAAATATAGAATGAAAGTAAAGATAGAGAAAGAGTTATCTTGGCCACTGAAGCATTTCATTGTGTCAAGTGAGTTCACAGAAGCGCAGATCTCATCTGCGGTGTGGGACTGAGCCGTCATATTGTCAGGCAGGTGATGTCCATCCCTGTGGCGTCACAAGTTGGAACAGCAGAGCCCCATAGGGAAACATTTATCAAATCATAAATACCCACCAGTGCTCCTTTGTGACTGGTACTGGAAGAAGTATGAACCAAAGAGGCCTCAGGGACTTACAGTCTAGTTGGAGACAAAATTACAAGCGGTCAAAGCCCAGAGATGTCAGGAATTGTTCGCAAAGTATGAAACAATTTTCATCTGAGGGTGTGGTGCCAGCTTGTTCTTAAAAGCATAATTCATTTGCCCTAAACTGCTTCTTTCTCCAGAAATCCTCTCAGGGCTCTGGGGTTTCTCACCACCAGGAGCACTCATAGGATGGGTGGATGGACACCCAGAGGGTTCGGGGACCAAGGAGGTGAGAGGATCTTGGCCACAAAATCTGATGGTCCTGCTTTTGCGGGCTTGAGTCAGACTCCAGTGAGAATGTGGTAAGGATTCTGTGGTCTAATAGGTCATCCCCTCCTGCTTGTCTGACTCAGGGCGATGAGTGTCCCCTGCTATGCTCAGCGGTGGTGGGAGCCCAGCCCAGCCAAGTAGAGGCAGAGGTGGCTGCTGGCCTCAGAGCAGGGAGGTGGGGCAGTGGAAGAGGCCAGTGACTAGCTGGGGACAGCGGCATTGACCAGTTCCGAAAGAGCTGCTTACCCAACAGGATCCAGGGCCCCAACTCTGTATCTCCACCCCTCCTTCCTCCTGCTGGCATGTATTTCCAGAGACCCACAACCTCTAAAAGTGGAGAAAGCCATTTTTCTGGTCATCTCCCTCCACGCAGCTTTTGCACTCTTTTAAAATCATCCTGGGATGTGAAGGGCTGAAGTTTGCTCTTCACATAACCTGTAACAAAATCAGAAGCCGTGAGGCACGGGTCACAATCTTCCTATGAAAAATCTTTCTCATTACATTAAATTCCCTCCTTTGAAAGATGTGACTCAGCTGGTCACATGGCTCTAGAATGGACCTTGTCACCAAAGATTCATAAGGAGATTGGAGGAGAGGAAACGGAGAGTCTTTCAGAGATGCTCCTTTTTATTTCCCCTGTATGACCTGAATATCAGGAAATCTGAGAGCTAAATAAGATCTCATACATAATCTACCACAATGCCCTCATTTTCTGGAGGAGTACACCTGAGGCCCCAGAAGAGTGAAAGTGACAGGAATAAGGCCACAGAGAGAGCAGCAACTGAGCAGGGCTTGGAGCACTTATCTCCTGCCTTTCAAGCCCCTACTCCTTCCACACACCACAGTCAGCCAAGAAATCAGATTAATGAAAGAATCCTCAGAAAATATTTGCCCCAGGTTTCCAAGGTTGCCTCATGTTTGCTATACTTTTCTCACTCTTCCCCTTGCCAGACCATGAGGTAGCTAAGAATGGCAATGACCACATTCTGAAGTTAATTCTGATGGCTTTTTCTAAAGTTTGTTTGACTCATCAGTATATTAGTGAAGAAGAAAACGTTTCCTTGCAGGAATAATGACAGCTATAGGCAACTTCCTAATATCATATCATGGCAAAGGTAGGCAGGGGAAAATGTCCTTCTAAACAAGTGCAAAACCAACAATGTCTGCTTAGGTCAGCCGACCACCCAGTGGTGTGCTGTTATATGGTGGTCAACTGACTTGCCAAGACAAAACCCTGGTCTGTAGAATTTGCTGATTCTCAGCTGTATATACTGCCACCATGGGCAGTTTCAATGGATCAATGTGGTGTCACTAACTCAGAGTTGGGAAAAGATGTATCATACCACACCATTGTATAATATTTCTACCACCCAGATGGAATTGATATATTGATAAATAACCTCAAGAGCATAGATAGTAGTAAAATGTGGTAAAATAACTAGGAAGTGATGAGTTTTGAGTATTCACTACCTTTGTTTTTAATGTAACTTATTTCACTGTGAATTTATTAATTTAATTTTTAATAGCAAGTATATAGAACATCCAGCTAAAGAAAAATCCTGAAAATTCAACAATTGACTCACCAACAGGTACAGACTGGCTTCAGCAGAACACTAGAATCACCTGCTCCAAACTTTGTTGACTTAGTAAAGTAACCTGCAATGCTGCCCTCCTGGGAATATGTAAACATTAGCCATAAACTAAGGAGTCTTGGCCCCTTTGCTTTTATTCATAAAATTAGTGGTCCTCATAAAACTATTCTTCCCTGGGAAAGATGCAACAAACAATAGGCAGAAATAAAAATTGTGGTTGTAAACGTGGTTCATCTCATCCCTTCCATCCAGTTTGGTGACTTACATGCCGTACTTCATCTCCAAGTGTGATAACAACAAGAACTAAATATAACCTTTTCTCTTGTGGCTAAGACTTATCAATGAGGGAAAGCAAAGGCATTATGCTAAAAGCTTCACATGTCTCATTTAGTTCTCACAACAGTTTATTCCCATTTTACAAAAGAGGAGTTTGAAGCTTGGCAAGTATAATTAATCTTCCTAAGATTATAGTTGTTAAAAAACAAAGCCAGAACTTAAATGTAATACTGTTTGATTCTAGAGTCTGGCTTTAATTAAGGCTAAAGCATGATTAAAGGAACTGAGTGTGAATGAGGGCCTAAAACAATTCTTATAGGGACTAAAGAAAAAGGCATTGTGAAAATGACTATTCATGAGAGTTAGACCTAAAGCTGTTATGCAGTCAAAGCTGTCAATAAAGTAGAATAATAGCCTTATGAAGTGATCATTTAATGTACCTGGAGAAGAATGAGAGACTGTATCAGTTACCTATTGTCACAGTAGCACTGTAATAAACAACCACAAAACCTCAATAGTGTACAAAAATAACTATTCATGTTCACACATCTTGAATCAACTGCAGGCAGGTTAATCTGTAGTGATCTTGCCAGGGATTGCTCTCATGTGTGGGGTTCAGCCAGTATTGCCTAACGTATGATGACTTTGGCTGGAGTGACTCGGCTCTGCTTTAGATATTTCTTATCTTCCAGTAGGTTAACCAGGGCATGTTCTCATGGCAATAGAGGCACAAGAGCATAAGCAGACACATAAGGCCTCTTGAGCCTCAGCTTGGAACAGGTATAGTATCACTTGTGCCTCTTTCTATTGGTTAAATCAAATCACAAGAATAACCTATCTTTAAGCAGTGGTAAAACAGGCTCCATCTCTTTAGTGAAAGGAACTGCAAAGTCACATAGTGAAAAGCATGGGTATAGAGAGGAGTAAAGATTTGGCACCATTAATGCAATGAATCTACCAAGAGGTGAGCAGGGTGGTCAGTGGAGAATGTGGAGTGATCACCTGGTGCTCATACACTGTCATACTTCATGAACTCTACTCCCTGCTACTTACTTTTAACCAGGCAATGACTAGTCCTGGGCCAGCAGTCTGATACCTTGGAAGGAATCATGAACTTGGGTCCTGGCCCACATCAACCCCTTACTGAGTGCATAGATCACTGATCCAGTGTTGAAACTTGGAATTCTTCCCATCTACAACATGCATCATCATGTGTTTATTCCTCACTGAAAGCTATGTTGTGAATGTGTGGAAGGGGGTGTGAGTAGGATTACATGCCTAAATTCTCCATTCTGGTCAGTTAATAACCCTCTTTTTCCTTCTTTCCCATTCCTTATGTCATGTGTCAGCCCTTCCATATCTGCTCTTCCCCTTCATAACTTAGCTCTCTGCTCACAGAAGCTAATATATATGGACCACATCAGAAGGCTTCAATGCCCAGTGCCTTCCAACTGAGATTACTAAAGAGGAAGGCCCAGGAGAACTAGGAGGAGGAGGAGAATGAGGTCAGGGTATTTATGCCCCTGATTCTCTTCCTGTGAGGTCACCTTTGCTTTCTGACCTAAATGACTCACTTTTGCTCTTTTTCCAGGTCCTGGAAGCCATTTACTCTCATTCTTCTGGGCCCATGGATGACAACAGCCCCAGGTTTCTATACCATCCCTCAATGTCCCCTCTACACTCTACCTACATCTTTATAACTGAACTCTTCATCAATAAATCTCCCTCAACTTATTCTAATTTGAGAGTGCCTTCTGTTTCCTATAGGAATTCCACCTGGTACACTCTCATATATAGAGAACACTCAATGGTTCCCCAAGAGAAATGATCTAAGATTTCATCTTATCATTTAATCCTGCTCAAAATTCAGAATATCCACATGATACTCAACAATTATACAATTGTGTCTAACTATGGCTCTTCTCAGTCAAGAAATGTATGAACTAAACATGTTTTCTGCTCACTCCTCATTATATAATGGTGGAAGGGAAATAAGATTAACAGCAATAAACAGGAACAATGGAAGACACAGAGCATTCATTTGTCTACTCTGCCTGGGAAGACTTCTAAGGACCTGGGGATGCAAAATGTTACTTGATTAGACATGGATTCTGTCCTCTGGGGGGAGACTCCTTACCCATTGTTCTCCAAGGTCCTTGGATCCCTTTCCAGGATATTCTTATTTGTCCATTATATCCCTTGATGACATTTAATGGGCCTTGGGGAATATGCTGCCCTTTAAGACTGTACTTCTTTTCAGCTTGCTTCTTGGTTGAGGAGTCATTTTAAACCTCAATAGTTACAGATGTTTTTAGACAGGATTTATAGCTTCTTTGGGAGTAAAAAGTTCTCGAAAGCTCAGTAAGCCTCTAGTTCACTTGATTCTAGTAAGTTCTATGTATCAGTAATCACACAGTTCTTTTCAGTATACTCTAAAATGCTTATTTTCTCACCTTCTCAGCATTTGCATCTAGCTTTTAATTTATTGAGACTGTAGGCTCTAGTGAGATCATATTAAAAAAAAAAAAAAAAAACTCTTTGCTCTGAAAGATATTACTGGTAAAATCAGCCTTTAAAGCCCTTTTAAGTCCCAGTACCTATGGTTTGGGGGTCTCAAAGCCAGCTTTCCCCATATTTCTGTACTCTTTTGACTCCCTTTTAGTTCTGCATATGCACCAGTCAATTCTCTCTGAAATCACCCTTCTCAAACCTTTGACCCCCTGTCAAATCTAGCTACAAAAAAAGCAACAGCCAAACTAAGGTTCTGTTTTTCAGTGTCTTTCCCGAGAGTTTCTGGCTTAGAATTCATGTCATCTGGTACCAAGTAAACTTCCCCAGGTGACAGTTTTAGCAAATATTTTGTCCCTGCAAAACACGATCATCATGTTTTTAGCCTCCAACGTGTTTCATCACTGCATACCACCAGTCACTAATCCAAAGCTACATATTTTAGGATTTTGATGTGTGTCTTAGTCCAAGCTGCTGTTACAAAATTTTATAGACTGGGTGTCTTGAAAACAACAGAATTTTTTTTCTTACAGTGTTGGAGGATGGAAGTCCAAGATTAGAGTGCCAGCGCCATCACTTCTGCTTGGTGAAGCCCCTCGAAGCTGCAGACTTCTGACTCACTGTGTCCTCACATGGCAGAGAAGGAAACAAACACTCTCATAACGTTTATAAGGGCAGTAATCCCATTCATAAGGGCTCTACCCTCATGGCCTCATCTAATCCTAATTACATCCCAAAGGTCTCACCTCCTAAAACTGTCACATTGGAAGGTAGAGTTTTAAAATGTGAATTTTGGAGGGGAACACAAACATTTAGTCCATAACAATGTATGACACTCCACTTCTGGTAACAATTCTGACACTAGTCAGGGTAATGCTAGCCTATGCTGTGGTAACAGATTAACCCTGCAAACACAGTTTATTAGCATAACAAAGCTTTCTACATTCTATCATTTTTCTCTATCATTCATTTGACACATCCAACAAAGGTGTCTGACACACACCTCTCCATGGCGGCATAGCCAAGGGAGAAAATCCGTGGAGAACACATACGAGCTCTTATTGTAATATGTGACCAGAAGTGAGCACATCACTTCCACTCACATCATCAATCAGAACAAATCATCATGGGCTGCGAAAGGCGGGGACTATATGGAGATTCCATTAGTACCTACCCTTGCATCACATGTGTATAAGACACATCCACAACTTTCAAATAACATGTGGCGTAGCTTAGACACTTCTAGAGCCATCAGCTGTATTTTTTTGTCAGTAAAAATTGCTTATCCACTATCAATTAAATGATATTGAAAATTTTACACAAGAAGATCACTGATAATAAGGAGAACAAAAAAGTGTAGCAGCTGTCTCCGTGAAGTGGATGTCTGCTTCTCAGGAAGTAGTGAACTTAACCATCAGGGCTTATGCCTGATTCTTTACCCAAGTTTACAAAGCCTGTGTTAACGTTTCCCACATCTCCCACACCATTTTTTCGGGATGATATTCAAAACAACAACCAGTTCAGCATAGGTACCAGCCAATCAGAACAGATGTGACCCTATCTGAATGGACATTAGTTGTAAACAATTGCTGTGTTTATACAGTATGTACCAGTAGATCTGATTGATCCTGGCTGTCCCTCCAAGCATGATCAGCATTTTCCCACATGCCACACTTTAGTCTCCCCACCTTGCCCTTATACAAGCTGTGCCTCTGCCTGGAATTTTGTTCTTTTTTTTTTTTTTTTCCTTAATTAATTAATTAATTTATTTATTTTTGGCTGTGTTGGGTCTTCGTTTCTGTGCGAGGGCTTTCTCTAGTTGCAGCAAGTGGGGGCCACTCTTCATCACGGTGCGCGGGCCCCTCACTATCGTGGCCTCTCTTGTTGTGGAGCACAGGCTCCAGACACGTAGGCTCAGTAGTTGTGGCTCATGGGCCCAGCTGCTCCGTGGCATGTGGGATCTTCCCAGACCAGGGCTCGAACCCATGTCCCCTGCATTGGCAGGTAGATTCTCAACCACTGCACCACCAGGGAAGCCCCTGGAATTTTGTTCTTTATGTGGAGAAACAACCACTTTGGTCACCTTTCAAGTCCAAGTTCTAATATGATTTCTTTGGGGAGGATTCACAAATGCTTCCTCCCAACTCTTAGTTTTCTCCTCCTGTGTTTTCCAGAGTGCTACATCCACATTCTATTATATTAATCATTACACCATGTTACCATTCGTAATAATTACATGTTGTCACCCTCACTGGGCTTTGAGCTCCTCAAAAAATAACAATAATGATAGCCTATATTTATCAAGTATGTGTTATGTACCAAGTACTCTTCTAAATGCTTTATATGCATTAATAAATTTAGTCCTGAATAGAATTCTATTGCTATCTCCATCTTGCAGATGAGGAAACTAAACTACAGGGCAGTAAATTTACTTGTTCAAGGTTTATTTTGTCATCCCAAGCACCCAGCACAGCCTTGCACACATGAGGCTGTTGAATAAATGGGCGGATTCCTCCTGCCTTCCCACTTGTGCTGTCTTTTTCCCCATTTATTGTGTGAACCCTCTACATTCCATTATCATGTCTCCTTCTCTAAGACCACTCCTAACAACTGTGACCCACCCAGATCTTCCCACCTAAGGAAACTCTTGTTACAAGTTACATCCCTATTATTCAATTTAAGTTTCAATTATTCTTGGTTTCAACCTTGTTATCTGGCTTTCCCAGTGAAACTCTTTATACCATGTTTTCTGTATATTTGGAAGATTGCTTAGCACAGACCTCACTAGAAACCAGGGGTCCCACACAGTGCTTGTTAATTGAGCAACTAGTAAGGAGACATTGGAACTTTTGCCATCTTTGTTTGGGGTAGCACCAGTATTGAATACAGTATCTGATTCTTGCTCAGAACTCATGGTCACTGTGGAATTTTGTATAAACTGGAAAACATAAGGTAATGGGCTTTGTGCCTCGTTGTACCTCCCCCCATCTCAGTGAAAGTAATATTGGGGGTGGGTCCCTGAACCTCCCACAGAGGGGCAGCAGATATACTCCCATAATAACTGTTTGATATGCTTTCAGGAAAACTCTGGAAAACCTATAATAATTTGAATTTCAAGGTGGAATGCTGAGGGAATTCCCCGGCAGTCCAGTGGTTAGGACTCCATGCTTTTACTGCTGAGGGCCCGGATTCAATCCCTGGTCAGGGAACTAATATCCCACAAGACTCGCAGGGTGGCCAAAAAAACAAGCAAACAAACCAAACAAACAAAAAATGGAATGCTGAGTGTGCATATATAAATTAAGATTGGGTGTAATCTGAAAGAAAAACCTAATAACAGTGGCCTAAAAAATAGAAGTATAGGGACTTCTCTGGTGGTCCAGTGGTAAAGAATCTGCCTTACAATGCAGGGGACATGGGTTCGATCTCTGGCCAGGGAACTAAGATCCCACATGCCATGGGGCAACTGAGCTCGCGCGACACACTACTGAGCTGGCACGCCTCAACTAGAGAGCCCACGTGCCGCAAACTACAGAGCCCACGCGCCCTGGAGCCCACATGCCACAACTAGAGAAGAGAAAACCAGCACGCCAACTAGAGAGAAGCCCACACGCTGCAACGAAAATATCCCACGTGCCTCAACGAAGATCCCGCGTGCCACAACTAAGACCCGATACAGCCAAAAATAATAAATAAAATAAATAAATAAAAAATAAATCTTTAAAAAAATGGAAGTACATATTTATTTTCCTTGACATTTACACATTTTGAACATAAATCAGTCCTAAATTTATAGTATGATGCTCCATGGTGTCATGGACACAAGAATCTTCACAGCCACTGTGACCATTTTTCCTATCACATTCCAGCTAGCAGGAAAGAAGGCAAGTCAGAAGACACTCTGGGCATGGACACACTTCTTCCAATTACAAGGGCAGAATTTAGTTACATGATCACCTAGTCACCAGGGATGTTGGGAACTGCAGTCTTTATCCAGGAAGTCATTTCTAGCTAAATCAGAGATTCTATTACTGAAGAAGAAGGTGAAAACAGATAGTAGGGGGAAACTGGTAGGGTTTTGATACAGCAGGAAAAGCAACTCTTTTTGCTCAAGGCTAATTATTTCATTTGCCATCTGAAGAAGTTGACGTCTCATCCAAATGTGATTAAAATGGAACAGAGCTGTAGCTCAGGCTTCCTTCTTGTAAGCTTTGACACTCAAGCTATTTTAAATATTTTGTTGATCTTTGCTTCACTTCATAACGAGACACATCGGAAAATATGCTATTTAAGTGAACAGCTAAAAAAAAAAACCAAATTTCTAACTAGATTAGTGATTTATTGCATAATTGATAAAGAAATAAACTTGAATTAACACCCTAGTTTTTTGACCATTGGAATGTATTCTGCTATGCCATACTCTCCAATGACTTGAGTCATCACTTATTTTATTTATTTTAGTGGAACCAGTAAATGTATATGTTCTCTTGGGTTCCACAGTGAGACTGATTTTATTATGCTGAACTGTGAGGATTATTATTTATTTACCATATGTTACAGCCTCAATCTGCGTTTGTTTTTAATAATGTCTCCGATGCAAATCTTCCTTTCTTCCAAAGCAAAAATTAGCACTTAAATGTCACTACATATGTCCTCTGAAATACCTATAGGGACAGCGCATTCAGACTCAGGCAGACCCCAATCACTGACTTGCAAGGAACACGTGCATAAAATTTTATCAATCACTTCTCCATCCCAGCCGGACAGATGGCTTTTACCACCATTCTCGCTATGGCCCTTGAAGCAGTGCTGGGGGCGGGTCCCTGGGTTTCATACAGAGGAGAGGCAAATATGTTCTCACAATGGAAACTAATCAGCTGGTCTCCTCCTAAGCTACCAGGAAGATTTAGACTACACTCACACACTGTCGGAGGCATGAGAATCCATCACAAAGACAAATTCCAGAAGATTTCACAAGCATCTTTATTAAGCTCATACTCTTGCAGAAACCCTCCCTTGTTTGTCAGGCACCATGCTAAATGGCTAAAATACATTATCCTAAGTCATTACAAAATCTTAAAAGAGAGGCATTGTTACCTATCTTTTATAGGGGAAGAAATGATGACTCAGAAAGGCTAAGCACATTTCCTAACTTACAGATAAGAACGGAGTCAAGATTTGGAAGCCTTGCTTTTCATTCTGTTTGTTATCCTACACATATCCTATGGATTTTTTGCATCCAGAAAATACAAACAAGAAAAGCATTCGACTTTTCCAACTTAACTGATTATATCACTGAGTATTTTTCTGTTGTAATAATTCTCAACTTCTTTTGCACACAAACCTGTCACTACATGTGAAATTATTATTGCTCTTCTTTCATGGGACTTGTTAGCTATTTATTACTAGTTATGTAAATAGTACTTCTTAGTCATTATATGTACTATTTAGTATTTGTTCTTTAAAAACTAGATATGTCAGTGGAAAGAAATATGTGGCCCTGAAACTTATAGTAAAAACATAGCATTAATGTATTTGAAAGAGAAAAGAGACATACCTAAAAATACATTAATAATGATCAAGTGATGAACTAGAGATGGTGAGAAGTAAAATACAGTTTTCTAATTTCCATATGTTCTATGATGAGCACATATGAATTAATAATTGGAGAAAATAAAATGCATCATTTAAAAAAGACGAGGACCTAGAATTAAATTTATTACAGACATCCAAGCATTTACAAAAGCTTTTGGCATTTCATGGTGTCACAAAATAAGAAAGTTGGAGGGACTCTCAGCCATTATCTAGCAGGCTCTTTGCCCATCAGCTTCATAGTTTTTCTGACCATTTTGTTGACTTCTAGTAGATCCAAGGTCTTTCCCATCCCACTGGATAGAGCATAGAGAGAGAGAATAGGGAAGTCGAAGAAGTTAGGATTTGGGGCTATGTCTAAATAGCCACCTAACCAGGAAACCTGGCAGAGAGCAGATGAAATAAGAATCACCAGCTTCATTATGAGAGAATTAGGGAGAATGAATCCTGTATTCAAGAATCAGGGTGGAAGGAGTCAGGGGTCTAGGAATTAAAGATGATCCTTGTAAGGGGTCCCAGCAAAAAAAAAAAAAAAAAAGAAAAAAAAATGAAAAAAGTGAGCTAGGCCATCTCAAAATGAAATGGATTGGGAGCCTTTGCCTAGAGAAACAGAAATAGAGTAGAATGTACCAGAAGTATGTTTTGCTGAGAACTCATGTAGCTAGTCTGTGTTCCTTTCTAGACCTCTGTGTGAGGTTAGTGGGGTTAGTTCACAGACTTGTGTGACTTTGGATGAATCACTTTACCTTCTGGGCCTCTTCCTTTTATTTTGAAAATTATCACCCAGATCCACCTGTAAGATCCTTTCCAAACATATTAATTCGACCACTGTTTCATCTCCAAAAGCTTCTCTCCCACCTACCTCATTGAGGAATGTTTTCTACAGTGGCAAAGCACTCTTCCCTGGAGAAACCTTCTCATTCTGACCAAGCTAAATCCCCTCTGGGTTCAGTTTAAAAATGAAAGCCCCATCAACTGAAATCATAGATGTTTGAGTCCACACCTTCAAAATACCGAATTTCTGAAGAATGTTGAATTCCTGAATTTCTGTAACTTCCCTAAGAATCATCCACACCTCGATGGTGGACTCAGTGGAACCTCTGTCTGGTGACAGTGGCAGAGTGTTTCTGACAGAAGGTGGCTGGGTTCTACAATGCCAAAGAGAGTATCTGAGCAGCCACTGGGGGGGGTGGAGGGGCCCACTGCTCCTGGGACAATGCTTCAGGGCTTTTCTCAGTGGCTTGAACAGTGAAAGGAAACCTCTAGCATTTCATAGGATAAGACTGGGAAGATAATTGCAGTGACTGAAATAGCACAAGGCTGAGCTGACGATTTGGAAGATGGTGCCCATTCAAAGTGAAAGGGAAGTAAAAGACACTAGCGAGAAAGGGGAGGGAGGCAGTTTCCTTGAAAGACCTGAAAATGAGCAGGAGGGAAGATAAAAGGCTAGGGGCGTGCACAATAGCATCCGAGCCACCTAATTCTCTGCTCTGTATTCATCGCAGTCAACTCTGCAGAGCCCTCAATGAGGCTTTATGTTGAGCCTCATTATCTGCTCAGAGATGGAGGGCAGGCCATGCAAATGAAGCTGGGCCCGCAGATAGGCTGTGAAAAAACTGCAATTTGTCAGCATTGAGATAAACAAATGAAGGGCAGACTGCGTGTGGGAGGCGGACCCCCGGGAGCTTTCAGGGTATTTTGACACTTGTTGTGAGAAATATCTTCAGGGTCTGCACACTGGCTCCCTCCTTATCATTTGACGGAGGAAAAAGGGTCGCTAATTTACTTATGACTGAGACAGCTGGGGTGCTGTGGAGGATCTCTGCTTTCATCCATTGGTACTTAGGTCCTAGATTAATGTCCTTCTCATTAGGCTCAGCTTTCTTTTCTGTCTGCTGCTTTCACAACCTCTAGGAGGAGGGAATTTTTAAGCCTCTGAGAGTGGTTTGGGGGAGAAAACACACACAAACACACACACAGCAAACAACCTTTCAGTAAAGTGATGCTTCTGGCCAACCATAGGAATGTGGAATCATTCTCACACCAAGAAGATGGTGAAGGAAAGAACTCCTGTTTTCCAGAGAGCATTGCTTTGATTCTCCTGGTAACATTGTCTTGTTGATTAAGGAAAAATAAAATGGTCCCATGTTAGTTGTTGGGAGATTACAGGCTATGCCTCTTCCATCAGCTGGAAGGGACAGCCTGTCAAAGCCCAGCAGAGAGTGGGAACAAAGCTGCCTTTGGTGATCTAGTCTATTCTCCAGTTTCTTAAAGGACTTTTAATGATGCTCTGGTGACAGCACCTTAGAAATCAGATTGAATCAATTGTAGCACATTTTCAAAAGCAAGATTATGCAACAATGGGGTTGCCATCCCCTCTCTGAGCACGCCCGGCCACGAGGCCGCCTGCCGAAGCTTATCCACAGCTGTCGCCCAGCCTAAAGCTGTCAGGGTGCATCCCCACCGGCCCCACGGGGAGCCGAACCTTGGTGACATGAGTGCCCCATCCATCTCAATCCCTCCCACAAAACAAGAGTCACTAAAAGCTCATTTGTGCCTCTTTGCCACTGGGGCCTCTACACAGATCTTTCTGTTCTTTGGAGGAGAATGATGTGGACTTAATTAAGTGTCGTAACTTATGTGTAGGGCTGTATTGATGGCGGAAATGTGGTACAGATGTGGTGTGAAATGATGGTTAATTACTCTGGTGAAGAATACAAATCAGGGTGAGCGCCCATTATCTGAGGCCACAAGGAGTTCCTAGGCACTCAATTACCGCCTTCTTTGTGACCACAGCACACCAGATGGTTCCAACACCGAAGAGTTTTCTATTATCATAACATTTTTCTAGAGTGCCTTTTCTTCTTCTCCAATTCACCATAAGATGATTACCTTTTTATGGGGAGTTGATTGTTGGGAAGGGTGCCGGGGGGTCAGGCCCCAATTCCGTGGGGAGGAGCAGAAAAGGGGGCAGTGGACGGTGTCTGCAGCACAAGAGCCTGTAGCTGGACGGCTGTGATTCGGGCCACCCCATAATAGCTCATGTGAAATGACTGCTTGGTCCCCTCCTCCCGCTGAACCCACCACTTCCCTTCTGCCCCCAAATCCAGAAGACACAGTGTTCTGTGTGACCGGCTGCTCTGCCTTCTGTCAAAGCATTTCCAGCCAAGTGAGCAGTTTTTCTTTTAAGGGACTGAGTGGCCCTCAATACAATTCATTCCCACTCATTGGCACCACTGAGGCGTCAGGTGAGGACAAAAGTAAATGAGCTTGTGAATATAGGGCTAGTCATTAACTCAGGGCACCCAACTCTATCATCTGCCCATCCCTCCCCAGCTCCAGAGAAGGGGGTGAAAACAACAACTCCGTGGTAAATAAATAAATAAAACTCCACACCGTGAAAATCTCTGAAGCAGCAAGCCTGGACTTGAGACTCACAGAACCTGAGATGATTGGAATAATCCCGGGCCCGGAAGAATTTTCCTAATGAAAGAAAGACAAAATGGGGACAGGTTGAAACCACAGGCTGCTGTTCTGTTCGTGGTGGAATCACCCCTGGGAAACAAGGAATTTCCAGGGAATTCCAGGTGATGTTTCTAGACACAGATTCCAGATGTGATGACTCCAGAACTCACAGGGGGACAGGAGACCAGCTGAGCACTTCTTCCCCCACCAGCCTACGTCCTGGGTTCCCACTGTCTCTCTTCCACTCCTTGAAAAATGCCCCTTCTCTCTGCAGAGTTATAATCTGGAGAGGTCTCATATTTTATGCTGAAAGGGCAAAGCCCTCCAGACCTCTCTCTGAAGTGAACTGTTGTTATGGTTGCATCTGTTTGCTAAACATAATGATGGTGTTATGAGGAGTAATGCCTTTATGACTTTCCTTCCTTAAGACAAAAGCACAGCCCAAGTGGTGTCTGCTTGAAACCCGATCATGTGGTTTTCAAGGCTGGCACCCACATCCTACTTTGGGGTTAGCCAAAGAAAACTGTATTTTGGTTTGGTGTTGCTAGCACTGAGGAAATGATCTCTGGTTCAGAGTTTATGTTTATTTAAACTGCGGCCACCGTGAGACACACGTCCATTTTCCATGACTGAAAAAAGCCTCCCCTTCCTCCCCCCACTGACTACTTCCAAAGGGAACATTTGCCCCTCTCATCCTCATAAGTGTCCTCCTATATAAAGCTAATGATGGCTCCATGATGGCGTGCATTGGCTCATCAAAAGAGAAATCAAAATGATGTCGAGTTATAGCCTAGAAAGTCAACACTGAACACCGAAGGCTAGTTATTATTCACAAACACATAAAGCCACTGACATGCATTGTATAGATCCAGTTTCAACCTTGTCTTTCCTTTAATAAATGAAACAAGCTGTACAGCAAACGAATAATCAAGTGGTGATAATGTCTGGTTTTCTAAGCAAGCAGCAGAAAGATTCATTTTTCTGTAACAACCACCACCATCAAAAAGAACTCATCAGAAATCCCTAAACCTGATTTTGGCTGCAACTAGAAAAGAATGCATATGTATGATCTTAGGCCCAATTACCACACTTTCATAATCAAGTGCTTCTTTCACTTAATTCCAAAGAGGAATCTAAACAGCTTTGACTATCTTTTGTGTGACATATAGCCAATCATTGAGCGTAATCTACAAAAGAATGGGAGAAGTTAGCCCAAAAGAGAGAAAAATGAAAGAGAATTAGAGATTGCACTGACCACTATTGTGAGATGAATTCTTGAGATTGCGGTCTGAGATACATGCACTTCCATTCTCTATTGTCGCTATAATCTTTACTGTATATAAAAGTAAGAGATTTTCAAAACTCACAGTGAGAGAAGAATGCTCTGAACCCCAGGACAAACCTATGATTTCTACTTTTCAATAGGTGGTTCTTGGATCATCCCTCTTCATTTTCTAAATTCAGTAACAGGTGGAACAAGAGGACTATTTGCTGCTAACACATGCTTAGAGCAGAGACCCTGGAACCTAGCGATGTGACAAAGACGTGATGCAGCAACAGGTCAGTGAAAACTTCAGCAGGGGCTGTATGCTGAAAAGACCACAAAAACTGTTGTGAAGTTAACTGAGAATTCTCAAACATACTGCCTACATCTTAAATTTTTGAACTGTTTATCATTCAAGGAAAAAGGTATCTCCTTACCTTCTGTGATAGATTAGATTATGTTTCTGGAATATTCACTCCCTTTCTCTCACTTCCATGGGAACAATATAGTTCCTTGCTCCATTGATGTTGGTTTTGCCATGTGCTAAATTTATTTTGTGATTTACTTTTGGCCATGATGTTAACACACATGACACAGCAAAGGCTTGAAATGTACATACCTGTTTCCCCTAGTTTACTGATGCCTCTGCCAACATCAGGAGAAGCATATGCCCAGGCTTCCTTGCTAGACCCTAGAAGAGAAGAGATGCATGAAACAGAGCTGAGTTGCACCAGCCAAGTCCAGCCTCCATCAGCCAGCTCCCAGACCATCCCAGTGTGTGCAAAAGCCAAACCAATATCTGTAGAGCCGCCCTGCTGAGCTCAGCCAACCTGCAGGTATATGAGCAATAAATGCTGATTTTTGTAGGTCACTAAGATTTTGTGGTTATTTGTTACACAGATTATGCTAGCAGTAGGTAACAGATACATCTTCTTGGAAGTGATCTTATTATTAGACTGAATAATTTAGTGCTGTCGTTCTCAATCTTAGCTTAACAGAGATTCTGATTTCATTAAGTTAATCAATCTAATTCGGGCCCAGACATCAGTATTTTAAAATGTCCTCAAGTGATTCTAATGCACAGCCAGAGTTTAGAGTCATTGACACATATAAAGAAGTGATCATATATATATATATATATATATATATACACAAGGGGGCATCACTGGCAGTGGTATGGTCCTGAGAACAAAGGCAGAACCTGCGACTCTGACAGATTTATGGGAAGAAGAAGGTCATCCACATTACTTGTCCAGAGTGGATTTCAACCTTGGCTGTACCTTGGAATTATGTGCAGAACTTAAAAAACACAGAATTCTGAGGCCTTCCTGCAGAGATTCTTATTTAACTAGTCTACATTGTAACTTCATCTTGACATCACATTTTTAAAAAATTCCTCAAGTGATTGTAATGTGTACCCAGGGATGAGAACTATTGGTGGAACAAATTGTTTTCAGGGTCATTAAGTAGTGGAGACCCACTCACAAGGGCTGTGATTTCAAGGCAAGTCTCTAGTCTTAGAGCAGGAAAAACCCAAAGAAATGTCCACAGTCCAAAAGAAGTGGCATTCCTGGTGGTGAATAGGGTTAGACAACTCATTTTTTGGACTTGAGGCATGAATCGAGATGCAGTAGCAAGAAAACATAGCACTTAACAAGAATGGAAGCAGAAAGTCAGAATCAGAAAAGAAACAAAATGTACTTGAGGCCCTGAGTTACTGACCTGGGACATTTTAAGGTAACTTCGCTGAAAATAGTACTGCTCTAAGAGTTTGAGTCTGGGTTGAAATGATTTAGGCAAGGGTTTAGGCAAGAATGGGTAACTCACCTGCCTACAGTGGCCAATTTGGTGGTACACATGAGTCAATGGAGGGAAGGTGACTTGGCGGGGACTGCAGCTCCCTGGGGACACATACCTAGTAAAATCTACAACCCAAGTCTAGACAATTCTGTCATTAGGACAGTCTTTTTTTAAAGACTGAGACTAGAATTTTGTGTACCATCTCTTGGTTTTTAAATACTGGCAACAAGAAAAAAGATCTTTATAAATATTGCACAAGTTAAATAAAGATGATCTTGAAATAAATTTGGACTACCAACTCCCTGTTTATGATCTCAAGGTTACGTGTTTCCAACTGTTCAGTGTAATTTTTATTTCAACCATGCCCTCTCATCCCAGTGGCCCAAGCAGGTCAGAAGCAAAAACACTAAGTGAAGGGGCATTGACAGAGGCCAGTGTTAAGGCTTGAATAAGTCTTGTGTCCTGCCAGAATCCATGCAATATCAGGGAGGACTTCTGGGAAAAGCTTTCAAGATGTGTGGCTCTAAAGGAGAGAAAGGTTGTATTATGAGTTTAGTCCTGACACAGAGCTTCACTGCCTCCCTACCTTTGAAAAATGTCTTCGGTGTACTGACACACTCCTACTTAACACATTGGGCTGCTTTTTTTTTTTTTTCCCCAAAATGAACAACTTTTCATTGAAGTATATTGATTTACAATGTTGTGTTAGTTTCAGGTGTAAAGGAAGGTGATTCAGTTTTATATATATATATATATATATATAAATATATAAATATATATACATATATATGTTCTTTTTCAGATTCTTCTCCATTATAGGTTATTACAAAATATTGAATATAGTTCCCTGTGCTATGCAGTAAGTCCTTGTTGTTTATCTATTTTATATATAGTAGTGTGTATCTGTTAGTCCCAAACTCCTAACTTATCCCTGCCCCTCTTTCCCCTTTGGTAACCATAAGTTTGTTTTTTATGTCTATGAGTCTATTTCTGTTTTGTAAATGAGTTCATTTGTATTATTTTTTTAGATTCCACATATAAGTGATATCATATGATATTTGTCTTTCTCTGTCTAACTTACTTCACTTAGTATGATAATCTCTAGGTCCATCCATGTTGCTGCAAATGGCATTATCTCATTCTTTTTTATGGCTGAGTAATATTCCATTGTATATATGTACCACATCTTCTTGATCCATTCATCTGTCGATGGACACTTAGGTTGCTTCCATGCAATGAACATTGGGGTGCATGTATCTTTTCAAGTTAGAGTTTTTGTTTTTTCCAGATATATGCACAGGAGTGGGATTGCTGAATCATATGGTAGTTCTATTTTTAGTTTTCTGAGGAACCTCCATACTGTCTTCCACAGTGGCTACACCAATTTACATTCCTACCAACAGTGTAGGAGGGTTCCTTTTTCTCCACACCCTCTCCAACATTCATTATTTGTAGACTTTTTGATGATGGTCATTCTGACTGGAGTGAGGTGATACCTCATTGTAGTTTTGATTTGCATTTCTCTAATATTTAGTGATATTGAGCATCCTTTCATGTACACATTGGGTTGCTTTTAATTTGTTATGATTAAAAATACCAGGGCTTGGCACTTCCCTGGTGGTCCAGTAGTTAAGACTCCATGCTTCCAATGCAGGGGATGTGGGTTCGGTCCCTTTATGAGGAACTAAGATCCCACATGCTGTATGGCGTGGCCAAATGAAAAAAAA
Source organism: Balaenoptera ricei (assembly GCF_028023285.1). Lineage (NCBI taxonomy): Eukaryota > Metazoa > Chordata > Mammalia > Artiodactyla > Balaenopteridae > Balaenoptera > Balaenoptera ricei. The sequence goes on along the minus strand of NC_082653.1, from coordinate 39,329,175 downwards.
AAAAAAAAAAAAAAGAATACCAGGGCTGTTTTTATCTAAAACTTGAAAATATAGTGTGCATACAGCGACTTTATATTTCTTGCCCCAAATCAGAACACATGGTCCACCAGTTTCTTATACCATTTCTGAATGTGAGAAATACTCCGGGAGAGCTCATCTGAAGGTCAAAAATTTGGGAATTCCATGCTGGTTTTATAGGAATGGCAGAGATTATTTAAAACCCAGGATTATCACAGCCATTTGTACGTATATGTACTCATAGGGAATTTATATATTAGGTACTAAGATTTCTTAGAAATTATTTTCTACATTTTCCTTTGTGAAATGCTTTTTCCCTTCCAGTTTTCAGGTATAGGGGTCGATTTTCCTTACTAAGTTCAGGCTCCTTCCTCTTTCTGTATCCTTTCTTTTTTCCATCCATATCACCAATCTGTATGTTTTCTGCTTTTTGACTATAATTATTGCTCTTAGAGGAATCTTTTGTAAGAGGACATGTCTTACCAAGCAGATAAAGTGTTAGTTGTTCCTGATAAAGTAAAGCATGGAAAGAGTTGGGTAAATCTTTCTTCAGTTCCCATACCTGCTGATACTTTATTCCTTTTGTATTCAGACTCTACTGACTTGAGCTCCAGAGCATCTTCAAATTTGGAGATTAGAGCCACTAACTTTAGGCTGCACCCATTGCCTAGGATTTTATTTTCTTTTAAGGACTCGAAGGTAGGCACACATCCCAAATCTGACCTTTGACAAGAAGTTCAAAGGTAAATACCACTTTGCAATTCCTTTTATTCCTTCACTCAACAAATATTAGCAATATGTATGCCTGTTACATGGCAGGCACTGTGCCAGGTAGTAAACATATAATGGTGGGCAAACTAGATATAGTTCCTGTCTTCATGGAACGTGCAGCCTATGAAGACAGCAGACATTAAGAAATAATAAATGAGAAACAATACTGAAAAATTAATAAATAACTTGAATAAATTAAAAAAGTCCATTTGAATTAAGTGCTGAAAGGAGAGGTGCTAAGAGATTCAATCTGGTTGGGCAAGTGAGGGAAAGTTTTATTGAGGATATAGCCATTGAACTGAGATCTGAGGGGTAAGTAAGAGTTAACTAAGTGAGGAGGAGAAAGCACTTCCAGGAGGATAGAATACCACGTGGAGGACCCTGCGATGAGAAGGAGCATTAGGGAACAGGCCCAAAGATCTGTTTTGGTGGCTGGCCCATATGAAGAGAGAATTCGTGATGATTATGAGGCCTAAGTGATGGGTGGAGACCAGGCAGAGAAGGTCTCTGTGGACTGTTGATGTGTGCTATTTGCCCAAAAACAGAGTATGAGGCCAGTGGTGATGGGTCTATTCTGTACTACCCTGAGGCGAGTAAAGAGGGGTGAGTTAGAATGGACGTGGGTAGACTCATTTGGAGGAGTTCTCAGTTTTCCAGAGAAAATAAAATGATAGCTTAGAGTAATGGTCATAGTTTTGAAAAGAAATGAACAAGTTGAAATTTGTTAGCAAATAAAATTGGGGTTGATTTGGAGAGGGGATAAAGGAGAGAGAAGGCTCAAGGGTGATTTGCATAATGGGATGAATGTTGGTGTCTTGATCTGAGATGTAAAACCCAGAGGAAGATTAGATTATGGGATCATGAGCTTAGCTTTGGACTGGGGATTTAGAATGTTTTTGAGACATTTAATAGAAGTTAACAAGTGGGTGGTTGTCTTAAAGTTTAAAGGTGCAGACTGGAGATTAGACTCTAGCTCAAATAATGGGTAATTGAAGGGAAGCATGTAGCTGAGACCCTCTAAAACTGTTATGGAATAAGAGGACTGAATTTTGGAACAACCAACATTTAGTGAATGGGTAAAATAAGAGATTCCCACACCAAAAGTACAGAAAGGATTCCATGAAGGTGGAAGGAAAACTACAATATTGCATCATGAGACACTTAGGGAGGTCGTGTGCCAAGAAGGAAGGGAGTCACTAGTGTCAAATGTTGCTGAAAAGACATGAAAGATGATTTGGGAATAGCATTGAGTTCAGTGAGAAGGTCTTTGGGTCACACTAATAAGAACTATTTCAGAGGCATACTGGGGCCAAACACATACTGGAATGAATTGGCAGTTATCTCTGTATGTTTCCCAGTCCCTCTTCTTCTCACGCAAACACAGGAAACTAGATATATTAAAGCAAATATATCTAGTTTGGTTTTTTAGTAAATGGAGATTGGAACCAAAGATCAATATTATTTGACATAGAGTGGCCATGAGCCAGCCTTTAAATGTTTGCTGAAATTCCAACTAGACTCTGATTCCCCTCTCCTATCACTATCTCTCTGCACTGTGTTAGAATGCAATATTCACTTAAAAAATTATTTCTGTGTGGGAAATAAAGTGAAGGTTAATATACTCGATTTTCTTTTCTCATAGCCTAATTGTCTTGAAGTAACATTGAAACCTGGAATGCCAGCTTTAGCAAGTGCCTACAGACAAGTATTTCTTCTTGGTTTGTTCATGTGCTTTTAAAAATATCTCAGTTATCAACTAGAAAGAGAAATAACTTGAATTTGTGTTGAAGGCAGTCCAGGGAGTGGGTAGAATAAATGATACAAAAATGTGAAATGTCAGTTATTAGAAACTGGTGAGTTGTACAGATAGGAAGCTGATTCAATGCCCACAGCTATTATTTTCCAAATAATAACCAAAGCCTACAAATTTCTCCCTTTTCTTTTAGATCTATTTATCTATGAAAGGAAATGTTATTCAATCCACGTACACTTAAACCATCAAAGTAATTTAAGGAAGGTCTTTTGATGGCCCAAGTATATTTTGAGCAATTTAAGAGAAAAATATTTTGTCTTTCTTTTTATGTATGGGAAGCATCATTTTGCAAAAAGCAGTTGAATCAGAATGACAAAATTAGATTTTTTTCAAAGATATATTTACAAGATTTTCAGTGGAATACAGATTTGAGGAAGAGCATGTGCTCATTGTTGACATCTAATGTGATGCCAGAACAAAGGATGCTTGCAGAGACCCAGCCAGGGTCTATTCAGCTCAAAGAACATCTCGCCTTAGTGTATAAGTCATAAGTCATTTATTAAATTCAGTCAGTACATATTTTGATCATCCACATAGTTCCACACACTGTTCTAGGCATTAGACAACAGTATTCAAACTATGGACAAACCCGTGTCCTCAATAAGTTTATATTCTAGTGGAGAAGACTAATAGTAAATAAATGTATAGCATTAATGAAAGATAGAGAGACGTTTTACAAAGAAAACTAGAGTCAATGGTAGAAAGAAGAGAATGGTGATGATTGCTCTTGCAGATAAGTTGGTAAAGGGAGCTCTCTGTGTGGAAGTTATACAGAGATCTGAAAAATTCGAAGGAACAAATTTTTATAATTATGAGAGAAAAGAGCATTTTATATATAAAGTACAAAGGCCCTGGAGCAACCGTGGTGTGTGCCCCACAAAGCAGAGCCCTGCCAGCTCCACATTCTCCCAGACCTTGAAGACACAGAGAATGGGTTTATTCCAGTGCCTTCCTGAAGATGCTCTCATTAGCCATAACATCCAAAGAAGAAAAATCTGCTTTCTGTTAATGTCTCCCCTTGGTGAGTTTAGTTTGCAAATTTTCTGTGGTTTCATTAAACTGAACCAGAAGGAGTCTCTGAATAGATCTATTGCTTTGGGAAACTACATTAAAAGCCAGCTCGCAAGTCTGGCTCCTTGGGGTACAGCCAACCTCCCCAGCTCACCTCTAGTGAGACTGACTCTATTTGCTTCCCTTACTGAAGGTGAACCCATGAACCTACCACTTCCCGAGGCACACTTGGGTGGCTCAACCCCGGGTGCACCCGGTCGTCCAGTCGGGCAGACTAAGGTGTATGTATTATCTAATCAAACCCAAAGGCTTCGATTAAAGTCATTATGTGCAGGGCAAGGGCAAGACAAGATTTCTGACTTTTGGACATCTGCACCTCAGGGATTGTTTGCCTGTTCCTCCACAGATTCATTGAGACTGGTGATAAAACTATGGGAGGAGGGGGTAGTCTTCTTTGGATTTTAATCTTTGGAGGAGGTACCTTATGGGTCACATTTGAGTAAACTGCCTGCATCCTCATTGAAATGGAAGATGAAGAGGCATCCTCTCAATACAACTTTATATCCCTTGTTCTAGACACCCAGCTGACTGCCCCAAAGCCACACCCTGCCCAATGTCATGTTGTGTGTGGTCCACACATTACTTAAAAGGGAAAAAAAATTAAATTACTCCTCATGATTGCAAAATTGAGGGAATTCACATCAACTCTGGATTTCTGCACGCTCTTGAAAAAGCTCTGAGAGTAATAGATCCACAATCCCTTATGGCAACAATTGGCTGGAACTTAAGGGCTGATTTCCTTACGTGGGGCATGTGCCCTCTACTGCCCCTAATTCTCACCCAGTCCCTATTAATTTCACCTGCTCACATCATTTAGTTTCATTTCCTGCTTGGGCTCTGTAGGCATTGATTCTTATAAGTCCTCCTTTAATCCATTATCTTATTCTTGTCATCCAGTTCCTTTTCCCCCAACATTGAGAACAGCAAAGGTGATGACAACATCATGGTGGATACATCCAGTGGCCACTACAATCTGCTACCTTAAATTGAAAGCGAGGCAAACACTTCCCTCTTTCTTCATCCTAACTTTGCAGTAATTTGATGGAATGATGATATCATAAAAATAAAATGATGATTGCATAAAAGCAATTAGTCTGTCATGAGAGAAAATGTAAGACTGTGTGTGTCTTAGATGAGGAAACAAACTGTTCTAGAGAAGAGCACAGATGGGGCTTTCTCAATATTTGAGAGTCTAAAAGACAGAGCTGGGTTTCCTATCTGCTCTGGATAGTGGATTTTCAATCTATTTTGCTAAAGAAAGTTTCAGACAAAGGGTTCAGACACCTGTGACCTCCATAGACTGTAAGCTCTTGAGGGCAACAGCCAGATGTCTTTTGTTTGCCAGTGTTTGCCCAGCTGTAAGTCCATGGCCCATGGGAGACCCTCAGTAGACATGTTTGTGGAGGAATGAAAGTCCCAGTGCCATCATGTGTGAGCTCTCCCAGCAGTGTATGTCCCCACTCAGGGCAGCCGCGAGAACACCCAAACAACTGAGTCACAGCCACCCCTTACAATTCCTGAGTGGTTATAGACATTCCGTTGGGTTGAAGTTGTTCAAAATGGTTACAGCACACAGGGGAAGAAAGATTTTACAAAGGAGGCCAAAAATTCATGCATCAAAACACCATTCCCGCCTTGTTTGGCCTTGAAACATCTTCCTTTAATTAGTTATTCCTGCATTTGTTTCCTAAGACTGATGAACAGCTGGCTTGTACTTGAAGTTACACAAAGAGCTGGGCTTAGGAGTACATTTTAGTATCCGCTACTTCATCTAATAGCTCTGGGGCATATTTCAAACATCTTGTTAGGGGCCTGCCTATATTATTACCGGCTGTGACCTTCCCTTTGGGAGCTGCCAGCACTGATTGGAACTCATCTGCTTCTTTCTGAGCAGGATTACAGCAGGGAGGAAGCCGGGGAGATGTGAAAAAGGTCTAGATCCGGGGCACACTTTGAAGAATACCCAAAGCTTCTTTGAAAATGGAAGCCATGGCAGGGAAATTTGGGATAGAAATTTTTCTTTCTATATTCCTTCCTTCCCACAGTTTAAGCAGGTAACTACACTATATAGTTAGTTGCCTTGAAAGTTTTTGGCAGGCTGAAAGCAGAAGCTACAGGAAGGTCATGGTTCTTCCTGTCCTTGAGCTTGGTGTCCTGGGTGGAGGGGGCAGCAGGAGATTCAGGCCTGTGAAGATGACAAGGTTCAGAACTGGCAGGACATCACTTCCACTGCATTCTGTTTGCTAAAATGAATCACAAAGCCAGTCCAGATTCAACAGGTATTGAAATAGACCCTGCTTCTTGATGGGGGCAGCTACAAAGCCACATTGCAAATGGCGTGCTTACCAGTGGTGGTTTGGAAGATTGAGCCATTTTTGTAATCAGTCTATTACATTGAGTCTTTGCAATTTTGTTGAGGCCACAACTCCTGTATCAGATTGACCACAGGTGCTCCTTGCTTTGAACTACTTCCGAAAGCATCATTACTAATAAGAGTACTGTACCTCCAAGTTAAATGCCAACACCTGGAGGACAAGATTTTTTTTTTTTTAATTCCTGCACCATTTGCAGAACTTAACATCATACTAATCATTTTCTTATAATTCTTTTTGTTTGGTTAGAGGTGGAAAAGTGACACCCACAAACCTAGAACATTATGTATCCAGAGACACTATCTAGAATTACCTTCATTATTTTTAAATTTTTTTATTTTTTTTTAACTGCCTGGTACTTGGGCTTAAGAAATATGCTGCCTGGGTCCTTGGACTTAAGAAACCATGAAATTAGGGAGACATTTTGGAGGGTAAAACTCAGCAATATGCTTCTTTATAATCTTTTTAAAAAAATCTCAATTCCTGTATCCCTACCCTGATGAGTTGTTGAAATTCATTCCCAGTTGTTATTGGGGTTCTGGTACCCTCCTGTGGGAATTCAAATATCAGTGGAAATTAGAGGAAAGGTCTCTGGGCTCTATTTTGTCACCATTCAAGTCCATGTGGTCCCGTGGAGTTGGACAGAGCTCAGCTTCTGATATGGGGAGGGGATATCTTCAGGAGGTCCTGTCCACCCGTGCTCCTGCTCCTGGAACTATACCAGCACCATGAGAACAAGCCCGGGCTAGCCTGGTGGAGGATGAGAGCACATGGAGCAGAGCTGAGCCTTCTCTGCTGGGCCATCCCAGACCAGCCGGCACCCAGCCCACTGCCTGCTGCCCGGATTCTCTTGTGGGATCCCCACTGTATCATCAAAGCCGTGGCCCAAATCAACAGAACTTCCCAGGCCACCAACCTCTTCCCAGGCTTGGGGAAATTATAAATGGTGTCTTTTTTTAAAGCACTACGTTCTGTGGCAATTTGTTACACAGGATCACTGTATCAATACATAACTGATTTGCTGGAATAGATGATATATCAGGTTCCTGAGGTAGGTGGGGCTTCAAAGATTTAGTCAAGAAGGGAAGAGGGGGTGGTCATGCCAGTCAGGGGAAAGAGCTTTTCCTGACTTGGTTTCAGCCTTTCCAATGTATCAATACTAATCGGAATCTCAGTTCTCTTAGACATGTCTCTCCTTCCTCTTAGGCTCCCTTTCTCGCTTTGCCCAGCCTCCTGTGAACCAAGGAGGTCAGAGCAGCTGTAAGGCCGCGTGGGGTCCCAGCCTCCACGAAAACCTAGTCCTCCCATTTGATCTCTGCTCCAGCCCCGCTGGGCCAACCTGGGGAGCTTTCTTTCCCTTCATCTAAACTCTGGAGATCAGAACACTTGGACACTTTTGGCAGATTTATACAGAGCACATCAGGCCCAGGAATCTCCTTGAGTGCCCAATAAAACAAGGTATTTTTGCTGTTATTTTATTCCCAGGCCCCAGACTTTCATTACAGAATAAAATTTAGAAATAAAAATAAAGCTCTCCCTCACTCCTGGGGCTTCCATTCTCTTTGTCGACGAGCTGCCCTGCCCTCCTGGTTCTCAGGCTCTTGCGCTGTAACTCCCAGGATTTCTAACTTCCTGCCTCTTTCCAAAACCCGTGCCACTTTCCCAGGCACTGGGAGTCAAGTTTGAAAGGGTCAGTCCCTGGAATGCCTTGTGGTAACAGTGGGGAGACACCGCTCCTGTCTGTTAATTGGCACAGGAAATGAGCAAAGTTGAATGTGGTTCTCCTGTGATTAGAAACCTTTTAAAACAACAAGCATGGCTGAATCTTTCCTTAAAAGAGGGATGGGAGTGGGTCCAGAAACCAGAGAGCTCTCTAGGTGATTTAATGAAAAAAAAAAAAAATTAGATTGGCGTCTATTCATTTTGTAGAATAAAAATTTAAACAAAACAGGGGCAAAACGTTCCTAAATGTTGGAACCTCGTGGGTCTCCCTCAATTTTTTCTCTGGTGCTGCTAAAATAAATGCTACGGAATAGCTCCCATTCCATTTCCTTTCCCATTCTTCTTCCCCACCACCCCCCCATGTCTTCAGAGCAGTCCTTTTAAGGATCTGAGAGTCTTTTAAAGTCCCGCCTCCACCCGTTTTCACTCTGACAAATGTTGATTTTTAATAATTCCTCCTTCTTAGGTTTCAAAACCATCAGGGTGTTTGTTTCTAAAACTAAAAATTGAAACAATGAATCGGGAATAAAACCTTTTTTGTTTTTTTTGTTTGTTTGTTCGTTTTGTTTTCTTTAAGAGGGAGCTAGACAGGAGTCAAGAAGACCTGCCTGCAGTGTTTTTAAGATCTGAAGAAATAATATATGCAGAGAGGCAGGCACCCCACTTTTGCCCTCCTTCCATAGAATCCACTTGCACTTTCGCTTAGACATGTACTTGTATTTTCTTTTTGTTTCCCCAAGTGCTTAACTCAGTCCTGAGCACAGAGTAAGCACTTAATACATATTTGCTGATGTGAATTGAAGGCCTGGGGTATTTCCTACAGATTAAGCAATTTTGACACCATAATCCCTAAATAATTCCCAGGAAGTGCCTTGCACAATGGTTTCTAGTGCAGGCACATTAGAGCCCTTGATTCCTGTCTTTTGCTGTTTGTTTCTGGTTCATGTGTCAAGCCATTCACTCACTGCTCTTGGTTGGTTCTTTAGACAGCCAGGGGAGACGAGTGATAACGCCAGGGCTGGGCGTTTGTATTCTCCATGTCTTAGAAACTAGACTCCAAAGCAGAGAAATGATTTTTCTACGTTGCTGAGTAATATAATGATTATGACCTGCAAATATTTGGAGAGGGGTGGTCAAAGGTAGCCAAGAGAGGTGAAGATGCTCTCAAAAGAAATGAAACAGCTCCAGTTCTGAGGCCTGCTCTGAGCATGGGGAAATGCGGGTGAAATATTATAGCAGCAACAGGAATGGTTATTGAACTGTGAAAAGCATTTGCTACATAAAGAGGGCCTTAATTCCTCTGATGTTATCAGGGAGGGATGTATTAGGTTCTGCAAAGCAAGTGGCAGTGATCAGCAAATGCATTTTTAAAATGTTCTTCCCCTTTAATATCAGATGACTATAACTTAATCTCCAGTTTGTGGGGTATTCTTCTTATCCCTCCCCCCCAAAAAAGAGGGTGTGGTCAGGGGAATTAAGGAGACCGATTAAGAGGGCCATTTTAATTTCTGGAATGAGTCACCCCCTCACTCCCATTTTTCTGTTGCTTTTATATTTATCAAAAACATAAATTAAGACCTTGGGATGTCTGAGCTAACAAAAATTAGGTATAAATTACTACTCTATTAATTGAAATAGAAGACTATGATAAGCCCTGAAATATTTGATAATCATATACAAAAATGTCCATGTTAATTTGTATTAACTTTCTAAACAGCTCTATAGAACCAAGTTAGAAATGTTTTAAGAAATTGTTTTATTTAATAAAGACATGGACAATCACCCCATTTGATTTTTGAAACAGCAAAAACATTTTTTAAGTAAAACTTATTCCACTTTTTGCACTTTAATTTGGGATAAAGAGTCAATGAAAAAGAATCGAACATCTTATTTCTTCAGTTGGTTTCAGCTGGTGGAATTCAAAATGGTGCTTAGTGTGGAAGCTAAAATGGAAATAGATTGAATAGGTTAAGATTTTAAATTGGACTGAGAGCTTGCAACATGAGCAATCTAGAAGGATCATGGCACTATCAAGGTAGCTGGTTTCAGACCATAGGTTTGTTCTCAAAAAGAGCATCTGACTCCTACTTACACCTTGGTAGGTGGGCACTGGAGAGATGCCAGGAACGTGCTATGCTGGAATGCTAAGATACACACCTAAGGAGGGGATTTAGAGAAGAAAGTGATTTCTATTTCTGTTCCTTTCTTTTGCAACTGTTTACAAATAGCATGGAGCTGTGACGTTTGTGTGTCTTACTAATGTGGCTAATAGCACAGTCTATTCATAAATCCAGCCCCACCCCCAGAAGCCTTGTCGTTTAGGTCAGAGCCTTATTCTTGGCCAGTCTATCACTGCTGCTCATTGGAAATTGACACGGAAAATACTCCAGACGTAGGCATTTTTCTGGAATTGCCTTGACACATGAACTGTATCTGCTTACACTCTTTCTTAGCATCATCCCCTGTCAGTTTCCGCTGGAAGTTTCAACACTCCCCTGATTCTGATCCACCCACGCTAATGCATGATCCCCCTTCCCCAAAGCCTGGGAGAATGAGGAAAGACGTGCATTTGATAAAAAGCCCATTACCATTTGGGAGAGGGGGAAGGAGGGAGAGAACAGAGCTGGAGCCCCCCATACCACGACCAGCAGTTGTTGGGTTTAAAATTTCACGTTGGCCTCTTTTTTAGTAGACAGCCTAAGCTGGCATCAAGAGGCTATCGACTGTCAAAACAGCAGCCAGAGAAACAATCGACAAAGCCATCCCTTGAGAACGTTGAGTAAACTGGTGAAAATACCGTCAAAGGAGTTAATGTGCGAGCTGGCACCCAATGCCAGACCCAGCGTGAGAACCACTTACGTGGTAATTGTCCCTCCCAGGGTCCGGACTCTGTCAAACACTGCCCCAGGCTTGCCTTTCAGCACAGGAACTGATCTCTTTTTGACAAACTGAAATACACACCCACCCCAAAGCCCTACCAGCTGAGGGTGGGGAATTCAGGTGGGAAAGCAGGCAGTTCTCTAGTAGCCGCAGGCCGGTTCAGTTTCACCAGACTCCCCCAGGGTCAGGCTGGCTGGGCAGACTGATTCTTGGGAACCTGGGTGATATTTATGCACAGCCCTGACCTCTAGGGGAGATAAAGCCAGACACCAGGTTGCGTCTCACAAACCCCTTCCAGCCAATCCAACCGCAGAGGGGCTCCTCGGTCCCAAAGTCCCACACTCTCCTTTGTGGCCTTGAGATTAAGCATCCATAAAAGGAGAGATGGTGGTTAGACCAAGCACAAGCGCAAGGTCAGTGCGGTAACACGAGGTGCACGCGCATCACGGCATCGCAGGGCTTTCTGACACAGTGTGAAAAACTTTCCCAAAGTAATAGCTAAAAAAGACACTGTCTTTATAATTGCACAGGTTGGAAACATGCAATTTGAAATAATAGGATTGAATAGGAAAATAGTAACTCCAAAGGAGGTTTTTGTTTTGACATCAAGAAACACCTGTTGCACGTTGGCGCTGAGGGCTAGCCTGCAGGATCTCTTAATTTTCTGGAAGTCACACCAGTTTGCTATTCTGCCAAATTCTCCAGTCACTCAAAAGAATGAGCATTCAGGGTGTATACCTATAAATAAATAATACGATTGTAAACAAAAGCCTGGGAATAATTTTTAATAGATAGCATATTAATAAAAATAAAAAGCGTAGGGCTTCCCTGGTGGCGCAGTGGTTAAGAATCCGCCTGCCAATGCAGGGGACACGGGTTCAAGCCCTGGTCCCAGAAGATCCCACATGCCACGGAGCAACTAAGCCCATGTGCCACAACTACTGAGCCTGCTCTCTAGAGCCCACGAGCCACAACTATTGAGCCCACGTGCCACAACTACTGAAGCCCGCATGCCTAGAGCCCGTGCTCCACAACAAGAGAAGCCATCGCAATGAGAAGCCCGTGCACCGCAATGAAGGGTAGCCCTCGCTCGCCGCAACTAGAGAAAGCCTGCACACAGCAACGAAGACCCAATGCAGACAAAAATAAATAAATAAATAAAATAATTTTTAAAAAATAAAAATAAAAAAATAAGTAAATAAATAAAATAAAAAGCGTAACTAAGACACCTAAAACAAAAATAAGTACAGGTTATAAATAGGTCAATCAAAAAGGCAAAAAATTATATAAATGTCTAATAAATGTGGATAATTAATTAAATTCATTACTAATTAAAAAAACAGTAAATAAAATGAACAATGTCATATTTGTTTGCCCTAATCGGCAAATTTAAAGAATGATAATACTAACAGCAATTCATAAAATATGACGAATGGAAATAATATTGCTGCAGACCACCTGGGAAACAACTCGACAGTAGGAATCAAAAGCGTTAAAAAAATATTTGTATACTTTCACCCAGTAATTCTGCTGTGAAGAAGGCTTCCATCTTCAGCCACTGCGCCCACTGCCGTTGGGCAAGTTGGAGCCAAGTGTCCAGGGAGGCCCTCTGCAGATGGACCACAGAGAACCTTGGCCTTCCATCTTCTAGTCCAGAGGCACCCATATGTAATTTAGGAGACTCTCACTTGCTTCTATAGAAATCTAGACTTGTGGGGCTGTACAGGGAGGGGCACTTACTGGTGCCTTTTATCCTCCCTAGATTTTGCCCAGGTATCATTCTACTGGCTGATTTTTTTTTTTAAGTATAGTTGACTTACAATATTATACTAGTTTCAGGTGTACAACATAGTTATTCTGTATTTTTATAATTATGAACCATACAAAGTTATTATAACACTATTGACTATATTTCCTGTGCTGTACATTACATCCCTGTGACTTACTATTTTATAATTGCTAGTTTGTACCTCTTAGTTCCTTTTATCTATTTCAACCTCCACCCACCCCTTGTCCTTCAGGCAACCACTAGATTATTCTCTTGCATCTGTGAGTCTGTTTCTGTTTTGTTATATTTGTTTGTTTGTTTCACTTTTTAGGTTCCACATATAAGTGAAAACAAAGTTTTTTGTTTTTGTTTTTTTTCATTTTTCCTCATTTCGGGCTCTTAAGAACTGATATCATTGGCAATGCAGATACCTTTTTTCATATGTTCCTTTTCTTTTTTGTTTTTTGGTTATAACCAATGAGCGATTAGAGAAGAAATGCCTTTATTCTATCAAAAATGCTTTCACATTGTTGTTCATGTCTATATTTTCTAAATTTTCAACACAGATTATTATTTTTGCCATTAGGAAAAAAATGCAATTTTATTTCATAATATGGATATGTTTACAATTTATATTTAGGGAAAAAAATTAAGGTAGTATTTATATACATTTTTAAAGTCTTTCCCAAATAACAATCACAAAAGATACTAATTTTAACAAGACATGGGCTATATCTATCAACTGCTCTAATAATTAAAGTTATTTTAAATGTTCAGTAAACAATGTTTTTTGTTGGAGCTTAAGATTGGTGGGCTCACATTGCTGTTTTCCTATTCATGTATGAGGGTTCTAAAGAAAGCCTATCTTAAGAAAACAAAAAATGCCTCATAGATAAGAAAAATCAACTTGAACTGATTTTCAGTAGATTGTCTCCTATAAAACACAGCCTCATGCAGTGTTTCCATCCAGAAATGTTTTTCACCTCCTGTGAGGGTATGAAATTCCTTGGTGGCCTTAGGGTAGTTTTGCTAGAAATGAAATCACCACGACATTGTTAATTTTTGCTTTAATACAACATAACAATGATAATCTCCAGTATGCATTAAGAGAGACATTCCTGGTTTAAAGACTGAAAGTCTCGCACTCCAGGGAACCCCTCAGTCCCATCACCCTGTGTCCTGAGTGCCTGCCATGTGCAAATTGTTCTTAACTACTCCAAAGCTGAGTGGTTCAAAGCAATAACCATCTTATTATATCTGATGACTCCGTAGTCAGGCATTCAAGCAGGGTTCCCTGGGCTAATTTTCCTGCTCCATGTGATGTTGCCTGGGGTCACTCTTGGTATTTAGCAGGTGGTTGGGCTGCTCCAGAGGGTCCAGGGTGGCTTCACCCCCACGCATGGCAGGGAATGTCTCCAAGGCTGATCTGGACTGGCCCCTCTGCCTCTCTGTGTTGTCTCTCGACCTCTACAGGTGTTATTTGCAGTAGGGCAGTCAGACTCCTTACTTAGTAGCTCAGGGCTCTGAGAGTGAGAGTTCCAACAGACAGGAAGTGAAAGCCAATGGACAGGAAGTGGAAATTGCTAGTCTCTTGACATCTGGGCCTGAAAACTGGTACAGCTTCACTCCCAACGTATTCTGTTGGTCAAAGCAGTCACAGACCTTGGCCAGAATCGAGGGAAAGGGATATAGACTACACTTCACAAAGGGAGGAGTGTAAAAAAACTCGAGATTAACTTTATACCACCCCACAAATACTACTGTTTCACGTAGTAACCCCAAGTTGCAGTTGAATTGGAAATATGTATATGTATAAAATTCCTATTTTGCAGTTGAAAAAAGTGAGGCTTGGAGAAGTTGAATAGTTTTCTCAGATCACACAACTAATAATATCAGAGCCCAGGTAAAGCCTAAAGTGGTCTGATTCTGAAAATTATGCCATTTTCTTTCTGCCACATTGGCCACAGAGACACGTTTCATGGTACTTTCACAGATGGGAAGCATCTGTGTATTGAACACATGAATATGTTATATGTGGGAAAGGAGGACAATGGGTAGAAACTCACTCTCTCATGCTTGTGACAGAAAGATGGCAGACTTTTCTAGCAAAGATTTTAATTCCCATCTATCAAGCCACATGGGGTGCAACAAACAGAGTTAGACTGTTTGGGTTAGACTATCTGGATCTCACGAGGTGTCAGGTTACATTTGAAGCCTGCCTAAGAGGATGCAGAGGGTTGCAGCCATCAGTTCTATGTCATTTAGGTTCTGTTGTATAAGAAATGACCCCAAAACTTAGTTGCCTGGGCAATTCTTCCAGTCTCAGCAGTCTAGGCTGATGTTGGTTGTGTTCCCTCACATGTCTGTATTGAACTGTTGGTTTGACTGGTGTGGGATGGCCTCACTCATGTGTCTTGTGGCTGGTAGGCCACTTGCCAGAGCCTGGCTGACTACTGGCTGGTAAGCCTTGTTTCTCCTCCACATGACTTCTTATCCTCCAGCAAGTGAAACAGGGTTTGTTCACATGGAAGCTGCAGCATCCCAAGAGCAATAGTGGGCAACCCTTCTTGGGGTCTGGGCTCAGAACTCACACATCATGTGTTCCATTGCATTCTATTGGCCATAGCAAGTCACAAGGCCAGCTCAGACTCAAGGAGTGGGGAAATGGACTCTGCCTCTCTTGATAAGCTGGATTGTAAAATCACATTGAAAGAGTGAATACAGAGAGAAGAATAATTACAGACAAATTTGCATTCTAAAACAAGACCAATTGGTTGATATCTTCTACACCATTCAGAACACAACCAGATGTGGCCACCCACAACTCTGATAAATTGGCTTAAATGAAAATCTGAGCTTTGTGAGTTCAACCAGAAACCCTATTCAGATAATTAATCTATAACAAAATTAATAAATCCAAAGGACATTCTGAAGTACTTTTCATCACTATAATCCAGAGATAGTGTTTTTTTCTTTTTTAACTTACTGTGGTCCATTTTAATGTCTACATATGTAAAGACTGCTTTCTGCTCCCAGCTCTTTAAAGCTGCCTCCCCCCCACCCCGGAAATCAAGTATCATCAATATTCTGCAATAAACCCAGTAGATTAAAGAAAGAAGCCACATGAATTAAAACTGTACAGCAAGAATTCAGTGACAACTCAGATTCCCTGAAAGGTCAAAGAATGTTGTCTACATTTTAATAGCTACTACAGAATTCATATTTGAACTTAAACAGTGAAGAATATCTATTGAGTGCGTTCTAGGTGCAAATACTGTACTGGGCACTTGATATATCTCATATTGTTTAATCCTCCCTACAAATTTATGATTCAGAAATGAACACTAACATCTCCATTATTCATATAACGGGACTGAAACTTAAAATGTATGGTACATTGCTCAAGATTCCTCCCTGTCCATTAAGAGGTAGGGTCTATTTCATCATCCCTTAAATCTTGGCTCCGCCATGTGACTTGCTTTGGTCCAGAGACATTAGTAAATGTGATTCAGGCAGAGAATTGAAACACACTTAACATTACGGCTTGCTTTCCAGCTACACTTGAGATCCTAGGACCGCCATATGAATGAGTCCAAGCTGCCTTGCTGGAAGATGGGAGGCTACATGGCAGAGATCCAAGGAGGACCAGCTGAGAGTCAGCCAGCCCTTGGCCAATCACCTGTCAACTTCCAGACATCTAAGTGAGGTCATCCTAGATCATGCATCCTCCAGCCAACCCTCCAGCTGTCCCAAGCTAGTGGAAGCAGAGCTGGGAGCCAAGCCCATGTTATCACATTCCAAAGCTTATGTCCTTAATAGTAACAGTGTACTGACTTCTCTAAAATGTGTACTGTTCCTCAGAACGTTGATGAGGCTAACAGCTGTTAAAGAATCTATGAAGACTGTTTGGCATACAGAGAAGTAGAGGCAGAAATTTGCCTTGTTAATGAACTCCAAGTGCCTTTACACACACCAAGGACAATGGAGTAACCCTCAGGACAATAGAAGCCCATGAAGATTATGATCAAAGGCTTGGAATTTTAAACAAAGCCTTGGAAAGATAAAATTGCAAGTAGCAAGGACATAGATTGAGGAAAGGGGAAGTATAGAGGCAGAGAAACCAGAGGCAGCAATCTAAGGGTGAATTAATCTAGGGGTGAAGTTATGAGTCAAGATAGCAACAGGGAGATTGAGAGGAGGTGAGGAGATGCATGGGAGGCATTAGGAGGGGCACCTATAGCACACAGTTATTTAATCCTATGCCCATCTCTGTGGGCTGTCACTTCACTCAAGTACTCTTGAACTCCTATGACGATCCTGACTTACATAGATGCTAAGATACAAGTTGGGGAGAGAGAAAAACAGAGACCAAAAGAGATTGAAATATGGGGTCCATGTGGTCTCATTGGAACATCCTTGGTCTGAACTCAGGAAATAGGAGTTTTGATCCTGCTCTGACATCATTTACTCTGGAGTTTGTATAAGTAACGTTACTGCACTCAGTCACTCAGTCTTCATCTCTGTCCAAAGGGAACCCTTTGAAGGATGGTTCTTAAAAAGGTTAAAAGCATTAATAAATATACTGTATTACTGATTTGTAAGATAGTTTTCTCTATGAACGCTTCCCATGCCAAGATAGTTACAAGTTCGGAAAAAGTTAAATGGAATTTACCAGAATCCTTTTCATTAATTTCCCACTAATGTCAACTCTTAGATTAATTAGAAAGCCAGATTGTCTCTAATGTCTTTGGGGAACAGTCTGAAGGCTCAATAGGCTGACCTTAAGGAAATTGACATCCAGGAGAAATTTCTCTGGCCTCATTCTATATTTACCGAGAGATTTAGAAGTGAATGATCCCCTTGTTGTCTCATGCCCATTGAATCAAGACACAAGTTCTTGGTTTCAAATCCTAGGCTCTTCTCTTAATAGCTGCATAATCGTGGGCAAGCTACTTAAATAGTCTGTGTCCCAGTTTCCTTATCTATAAAATCTGTAATTATAATACCTATTTTATAGGGTTGCTGTGAAAGTTAAATGAGTTCCTTCTAGATCTGGTGCTTAGAAAGGTGTCTGACACATTAAAGTGCTATAGAAAAAGGCTACCAGTTAGGATTATTGCTTGTTAGCGTGACCTGAAGCCTCTTCCTTCCCCTACAAGCTTATAAAATCAAGAAAAATCCTTTCTCACCATTGGCCTCAGTTTCTGGCTAGTGCCGCTGGCCCTCGATCATCCCTGGGCTTGCTCCCCCTGCTGCTATCATACCAACAATATACCAAGGGATATAGGTCAGCCTGATTATTACAGTAAAGGGATCTCCAATGACCCAGAAATCATGTGACCAAGGTTAATTTCAGTCAAAACAGTGGAACAACTTGGACCACGTAAGGGTTTGTCATGGATACTCAAGATCTGTGGTTTTCAGGTATTTTTCTTTTCCGAACAGCAGAATCTGTTTGTCAAACATAACATATATCCTAGATTGAAGGAATCCTGGGTTCCTTCATTACATTAGTCCAATACCCTCATCTATAGATGAAGTCCAAATAGATCAAATGACTTAGGTGGTCATACAGCTGTTCAGTGGCAAAACCATGAAGGTGTTCAGATACCGGGCAGTTAGAAGCCAAACCAGCATGTGTAGAGTTTCAAAGGAAATGGCTCTGAGAGCCCATTCCCCACCCCAGGGACCACTCAGCTAGATGAGGGACTTGAGGAACATCCAACAGTGGAAAGGAGGTGATGGGAGATGAGAATTCTGTGTGGAGAGCTGTTGATCTCTGAGTCCCCAGCCCCACCTCTGATGGCTGCATGTGACTTTCCTTCTGCTGCATGTGAACTTCTCCTTCTCAGACCTTATCCTCAGTGAAAGTGCATCATTCACTCTGGTCTCAGACAGTCCACTGTGTTTGCTCAGATTCATACTACGTTCTGGGTTCCCTTTTGAATTGTGGGTAAACAAATGCAATGTCTTCCATTATCCTGTTTCTCTTCCCTTCTGTAGTGAGTGCACTTTCTCTCCACAAAGTCTGACTGACAGTTTCTTCTGAATTTACTAACTTCAGGTTTTTTTTAACCCCTACCAATGAAATATGATACATTTTCTTTGATCCAACACAATGAGTGCCTACTCTAAATTTCCTTTCTGATCAAGACTTAGCAGTCAGTCCTTTCCACATACAAAATCTCTTCCATAACAGCCTCTCCTGTAGGTCTTAAATGTCACATACTTTTGAGTATTGTTTCTTTTAAAATGCAAATCCCTGTCAGACTGTGGCTGCAGACACTCTTCACAGAATGAGAGACTCAGATCCTTTCTAAGAAACTGCTGAATGGTGGGTCTTATTGGGGACATTGTGGAAATGTCTGGGTGTGTGTCAGAATGGTAAGGATGATGGATGAGAAAAAAAAATGGTCCCACTATTTGGTGAGTGACCTGGGAATTCTACCCGAGGTAGAAAGCTAGAATCCAGGAGGAAGGTGAGTATCTTAGATTTCCGGAGCAGGGCAGAGAGAGAGGAGGGACCTTAAACAAGGATCCCTGAGAGGTGAAATAAATTCTTGAATAAAGACCAACACTTACATCCTGACCATGCCCGGAATTTCAAAGTCTCTCCATGCACTGCCCGCTGAGCTATCACTGACTCTTCCTCCCATTGCTGACTATGGGTGCAGCCAAGGACACCTTTCTTCCAATATGGGGCGTAAAAAGTAAGTCATTACTCCTAACCAGTACTGTGGAAGAGAATAGAAAAAATAAATAAATAAACAGGGAAGAAAGCCAACGTGGGTTTCCTTGAAAGTTAAATCAAATCTGTCTCCCAGGAGTAAAGAGGCTGGGATTGATGAAGGGCTGGGATTTGATTGTATTTTAGATTAACTGGATCCCAATAAAGATGGAAGCCTTGGAGCCAGCTATCTCCAAATGCAGGTGCACCTAGAAGGTTCGTTCTCTTTGGATGTTACCATGGTGTTGCGCGTTCTGACTGGAAATCACCATCTCTATCAATATTTAATCTGACTGGCTCAGGCAGATAGCAATCTAGGGAATGAAATAAATTAGTCGCTGGGTTTTAAAGATCATCTTTCTCAAATCTGAGGTTTAATGCGATGCATGTGAGAAGTTACGTGAGGCAGCTAGCTAAGGAGGTGAGTTTTAAAAGAGCAGATTTCTAGGAAACATGGCCTCCCTAAGCCCCTCTCTTCTCTCTATCTTTAAGGAAGTCCCCCGTGTGCTCATCATCCTGGGACATGATCTTCTTCTCTTTTCATTTTGAAATTAATCTTTTAACATCTTTCCATTGAAGGAAGGAAACAAAGTCTAAACTGTAATACAGAGAACATGGCTTAGAAACAGCCTTTATGGCTACCATGGCATATTCATAGCTACTGTTTAAAGGCTAATTCTCCTTTTTGTTCCTTGTTTACACACATCTCTTGAGCTCTGTTGCTGCCTTGCTGGCTGTCGTGCCTCTCTGTTGCTAAGAGTGCTCTGGTTGGGTTCAGGGTCATGCAATTTTTATTATGTACAACATTGCCTGTGAAATTATCAAGCAGGAACATCAAAAAGGTCTGTGTTGCCATAGCACCAAAGACATGTCAGCCAGCTATCCACTCACAATTCTCAGAGTGATAGTGGACCTAATAACTGCAGCACAAACTCGGGGTCAGAAACCATCCATCCTAACAGTGGACTCCTTCATGTGTTCTGTTACCCAGAGGCTATCATCTTTTTCAATCATGCTTAGGGATGTTGAGGGTTGAATGATAATAGGGTGCATGCAGAACAATAAGCACAGAGCCACCCAATAATAACAGTAGTGATCGCTTTCTCTGTGCCAGATTCTTTACTTATCACTTGTCATGGATCATAGTAATATTCACAACTACACAGAGGTAAGGTGCCATCATTATCCCTATTATATAGATGAAGAATTGAGGCTTAGTGTGGCCACATGATTTGCCCTTGTCTACAAAGCTAGAAAGTGGTAGATATCAATGCCGGCATCAAAATGCCAGGGCCCCGCTTGCATAATATTTTGCCCTTCAAGATCCACTCACCTAGGCCCACGCACTGGTTTCTGCTTTGCCCTCTCACCTTGGACTTCAGTGATTTCAGACCATGTGGTCTTTTCTTTTTATGATGTTCCTTTCTTCCTCAAGCTTTCCCTCCTCCTCCTCCTCCACACTTCCAAATCCTCCTGGGAAGGGTGATTGTCAAATATTCAATAAGAGATCATGGTCAGGAAAAGACCAGTTAGACTTGATGCATCAGCTTGGTCCTGAAGGAGCCCTGCAGCTCCAGTGAGGAAGCCTTTACCAGCTGGTTTTTGGGGCAGCTCCACAGGGTGGGTAGGTACGGAACGCTGGGGTGAGGAGTGGAGCGATGCCTGTTACTAACTGGTATGGACAGGTAGATATGGTAGAAATTGGCTCTGAATTTCAGCCCTGACTCCTGTAAGTCCCTGATCTGAGTTTCTATTCAAGCACCACTTGATGGATTCAAACACTCTGGGGTTAGTCTTCACTCTGCTTTGCTCTCTTCTTGTTCTCATCTCACTGCCTTGTAATTATGTGTCCGTGTCCATCTTTTATACCAGACCCTTCACTATGTTAAGTAAAGGTATTAGGTTCCAAGTAGAATCCACCTTTGCATCCTCCTCACCTAACACACTGTTGAGTGAATAAATGAATCTGTGCATCTGGTAGTATTACCTTTTTCTGCATGTTTTCATCTGGATTTATAGACCCCCGAATCTCAGAGCAAGAATTCACTTCTCCACTTCCGGGCACCCACAGTTCTCTAACACAGACTACACACTCAGTATCGAGAAGCCATAATAATAAACCAATGCTAACTTTTCATGTTATTGGGCACCTTTTATGTGCCACACCACACAGGAGTTGGAATTCAGATATCATATATATGAACATATACCACACACATTTATACATATTATCATATCCTATGTATGCTGGTCGTATGTACACACACACACTCACACACTTAATCTTTAAAAAACAAAACTCTGAGGGCAGGCATTTTTATCTCCACTATGTAGAAAAACTTGGAACCAAAGAGCAGGGATTTACATTTTTAAAATTCATTTCAACAACTATATGCAAACCGCTCATTGTCATCGACACTGGGTGGTGGGTATCCAGCGGCAAACAATTCAGAATGTTTCATGTCCTTTTGGAGCTTTCAGTATGTGGCAGAGAGATGATTACAAGTTGTGATAATGCTGTGAAGGGGAAAGGGATGCTATGAGGGAATATACCAAGGGGACTATAATTTAAATTTAGAGGGGTTGAGGAAACACTTGTATGAGAAGACACCTTATCTAGTAAGGAGCTGGGCTAGAACTGGGGTCTAAATCTGTTAGGCTGTTGGTGGATAAAATGACATCTGTGTGCTTCATTTTGTAAAAGAGATGTGCTCTTAACATTTTTAAAAAATAAAAAAAATATTCTATTTTAATTCTGTTTTAATTTTTCTACTATTCACAAAATATATTAGAGTAGGGAAAAAACTCAAGGGTTCCCCATGTAGGGATCACTTGGTTAGCAGTCATTATATCTATTATCCAAAAATTACTTGAATGCCTTCAGTGGTCAGGAGCTCACTACCTCCAAATACAGCCTATTCTGCTCTCAGTAACACACATGACTTATTACAATCTCATCATGTGCTCAAAGCTGCTTCCTCATTATTTCCATCTGGTCAACCTAGAAAAATCCTAGAAAAAGAACTGACTTCTTCCTCATGCTGTTTCCCATGGTACTCTGCTGATTTGCCCACCTGATGATTTCAGGGATCCCTTCCTCATCTTTTCCCTGGCAAAGTATCACCAGGGACCATCATCTTATATTCCCTGAGTGTCCCTCTTAAAACAGTACAACCAGAACTGAACAAAGTGGCATCTGACCAGCCCACAAAGTGTCAGCATTTTTCTTACTGTGATCTGGTCACTTCCCTTTCTCCACAGCCATAGTCTGGTAACAAATGGACCACAGCACCCTTTCTTGGCTCTGTCACAGTGCTTCAGATTTCTATTATTTGTTCATGTGTTCTGCTTTTCACTCATTCCATCAGAAACTCCTTGAGGGAAGCTTCTACCATAGGGTTTTGCACATAACAATCAGACCCTAAATGTTCTTCGAAAGAAATTTTGGAAATGGAGAAAGCCCCTCTGTTTCTATCAGAAGATCTGTCTGAATTCACTCCTTAAAAATCAGACATGAAAATCAGAAGATTCCATCATGACTGTCCAAATTATCTAATGCTGCTATGAGGATTGGGACCATTCAGAACATTTGCCCAATTGGTGTTTCCTACTAAGGGTGTCTTGGTGTTTCCTAGTAAGGGTGTCTAACAGTCACGCATTAGTGATCCCCAAAGTTTTTTTTTTTTTTAATTCAAGGACAACTTTTAAATTCCCTTTATTTTTTGGATTCAGTTAAAATCTCTCTGTCCATCTTTACATCTCTTTAACTATCCTGCCCTGCTTTCAGCCAGTTTCTCCATGTTTGCTATGCTCCCAAATTCTTGCTCATTTGCCATCATTTCGTCCTGCAGGAACAAACACTGGTTGGGGTTTTTCACTTCACTACTGATCTTTCCCGTTATAAAAACACAGTCCATTTGGATTTTGTTCTGCAAGCAAGCTGGAGATTTTCCATCTGCCAGGCTCCTCGGCCAACGTATGGAGAAGAATACGATCTTGTGTACTGTAGAAATGCTATTTTCTAAAACCGAGAGGAATAGCTGTGGGGTGAGGATGGAAGGAGAAATGGAATCCTGTGAGAGGTGGGCAGGCCAGTTTCAACAGCACCTTGCATTTATGCATCGCTGACCATGGGCCAGGCACTCTGCTGAATGCCTTCCGTTTACTCATTTAATCTACACAACAACTCAATGAGAGAAGCCTGAATACTATCCCCATTTTACAGATAAAGAGACTGAAGTTCAAAGTGGTTAAAAAATGTACCCAAGATTACGCAGATACTAAGGAGTAGAGGTGGAGAGCAAAATCCTAGCAGCTCTGGCACCAGAGCCCATGTTTCCTCTTACCGTGGCTATTTCAATGCTGCCTACCGGGATTCCTCCCCGAATTCTCAGAAGTCATCCAGTCCTATTACCATATACAGTCTTGCTCTGACTAGACCCATCAACTTAGAAATAGAACTCAACGTGTGCCACAGTTAGATTGGCAGGAACACTGGACTGTAGTTAGGAGTCACGAATCCTGTGTCGTGTATCTGAACCTCTTCTCCGAAATCTTGGATTAGAAGTTCACTAAAGTCTTTCATTTCTTGATGCTATTCCTAAATAAGAAAAACAAGAATGTTAGAGCATGAGAGGGTGTTAGCCATCATCTCTAGCCCTGTGTTTCCCAATATGTGGAGGAGATGTGCTGTTAAAAAAAATTAGAGTCATTTACTGAGATGGTTACCCACATTTCATTCCTGGTAGGTCACCCTGCCAATGTCATGACAAAAGTCTCAGTGTGGTGCTAGGGTGTCTTCAACACCTCTCTAATGCTTGCTAATCTCCCTTTTTAACCAAGAGAGAGCAGGCTCCAGATTGAGAGCCTTTGGCAGACAACAGTATTCATTGTAATGGTTTTATGTGGTCTGCCAGAAGAGACCTCTTCAAGCAAACCTAAAACCTAGGCTTAATAAGAGTGTAGTGGTCCAACTGGGAAAAGGACCTTGGCTTAACCAGTGTCCCAGAAAGAAAACATTTTCAAAGACATGAACCTGAAGGTCAGGAAGTGCGCCCCTCCACGAGGGAGGTTTTCTGTGCCTTCTCTGCAAAGCTGGGCCTAGTAAAATGAAGGCTTTACCAACATTGAAGAAAACACTGTCCTATTGTGCCAACTTTGGGGTGTTACCTTGGATTTATGGAAAGTAATCCTGGTTCCCATGTATAGATAAGGTGAAAAGTTTCTTTGTAAAATTAATTAATTTGAGTAAAATAAAAGACGTGATCTTTCCTCTCATTTGAGTCACCATCTAGTGGAGAAGATGTTGATTTTCATCCAGTAGAAGATGTAAGAGTGTTCTGTTTGGTAGAAAAAAATAACTCCTAAGGTGACCGTTTGAACAGAAATATAAGCAGTCTTGTGGTTCCACTGGGAATGGAACCCAGGACCTTCTGCGTGTAAAGCAGATGTGATAACCACTACACTACTTGGAACCACCACACTACATGGAACCTTAAGGTGACTGTCTGGTTGCCCTGTGAGATGTTGACCAGCTTTTTATCTAACCTGGACATTTTAGTCCATCTTTTTCAAATGCCTGTAATAACCTCTGATTTTCTATTCCTCTTTGGAACTGGTTTTCCATAGTCCTGGTTCCCTCATAATGGAGTTGAAATCTTTGATTCATGTTCATTCTATACTTGCAGATGAACCATGTTTTAAATTTTTGAAAAACAAAACAAAATAATTAGTCTTTGATAACACTGAACAAGTAAAATTTAGCAATTATTCCTTGATCATGTCCAGTAGGCCAGGCACACAAATAAACAGAATTAAAAACTGTGGTAAGTGCTTTGAAGGAAGAAGTGAGTGTGGGGTGAGCTTAGTTTTTATTTGAGTCAAAGAATTGAAAGAAAGGAAGTTGAAAATATGTAAGTGATTAGACATGTGGTTCAGAGACAGTACAATTGTGATGGTCATATGTGATTGGCTGAAATTCTGAGGTGTCTGGCTATCTCCCCCTACAGATAGATTCCTATACACTCAAGGCAGACGAGCTCCTTCCATAAGCCCATAGCTCCTCACAACCTGATGGATGATCCTCCACACAACCGCAGCATTGCCCTTCTCTGCCTTCTTGGCCATATGGTAGTGCGTATGTGGTGGGAGAAGGGGATAGCTGTACTGGAGAGAGGGGGGCGTTGCCCATGGGAGACAGGCTGGGACCTGGGACCCAGGTCCCTTGGCTGCAGTGCTTGCACCTGGACAAACGTCTCCTCGAGCAACAGAACACAAAGAAACTATGTGACTAAAAAGAACTGCGTGCATGTGCAGTTGGGGCAAATTATGGGCAACAAGATACAAAAAGACCAAAAAGCCCAACTGCCACTTCTGAGGTGTCAGGAGCAAAAGCAGGGTACCACGCATGCCCCCTGCACACAGCACCACATAAGGGGTGCGCAAACCACCTAAGCCACCCCTCTGGCCCACCCCTGGACCCGCCTCTACTCTCACCCCATATAGGGAACCAGCTCACCCCCCTTTGGGGAGCGAGCAAGGGAATGTTTTATTCTCACTCCCCTCTGCTGCAGCAGGGACCTCAATAAAGCCTTGCCTGAATTTCTTGTCTGGCCTCTGATCAATTTCTATTGCTTCAGGAGGCCAAGAGCCCTAGTCAGCAACACATGGAAGAGACAGAGGCCAGCCCTAAAAATGACTCCTATATACCCCTTTCTTTCCTCTTAGAGGTGCAGAGCTGGGGGGCACTTTGCCAACTCCCGGGGAGCAATGTTCTATTGGGGCTCACATGACTTTAATGACAGACAAACGAATACGCTGGTGCAGTGATTCTCAAACTTTCTTCTGCCTCTGTCTTGCTCATATGCCCAGAACAATTCCATCGGAAATTCTGGGGTGAAGAGGAAGCTCAGGTAGCTGGGAAAAGCTGCCATACCCCACGATGTTTTATGTCCAGCTTCTATTCTGAGACTCTCAGGCAGATGTTTAACTGCACAGACCCGTGGACTAAAACAGACAGCCCTCAGCATGGTAAGAGGATGTTGACTCTTGTCTTTAACACCTTCCTACCCTCACTGTCAGAACTTCCCACCACTATCTTGACACCCTTCCCTCTTGGAAATCAGTGGCCTCAGGAGAAAAACACATCCCAGTTAGTTATCACATTTGATTAAACACCTCACCCCGAAGTGTAAATATTTCAGGGGCCCCTCCTTTCGCAGAGATATTTGTACCCCGTGGCTTTATTGCAGCCTCTCAAAGAGTGGAATTTCTGCTATCAGGAAAAGCCAGATAAAGGGGATATTTTGGGAAGGAGGATTTCCCAAAGTCTAGTCCTCAAAACAAATTGCTTTAGGACAATTATGACAGTGATTTATTGAAGTAAAAAGGCTATTACTTTGTTCTTGCCACATAAAATGTCTATGTTTGCTTAGCTTAGCTGATTTCCTGGTATATCTGAAATACACTGACAGAACCCCATAGAAGAATGTTTGTCTTTTTTTTTTTTCTTCTTCTTTTTCTGTATTGCTTAGACTCAGTTTCTTCCCCTTGGGAAGAAATTTTAAAAATATTTCACAGCTGCTTTGAAAACAGCTGTATAAATGCAAGACATTAATAGGGAAAACCAAAACATGCACCAGGGCAAAATAAGACCAAAGTTATTAAACCATAATCTAAAGATACTCAAAGTAAAATACACATACATGTTGAGTTCAAAACATATGTGATTTAATTAAGATCGAACTTGGGTTTAAAAAGATTGGCTAAGCAAAACAGTACGTCTGACACTTGAAAAATCTTAAATCATTCACACACACGTACACACATAATGTGGGAACACAAAATCATTTCCTGAACCCTAAAGCCGAGGAGGCCTGAGTGTTAAAACAAAATGAGGTCTTCAGCGCACAAATCTAGTGAATTGCCTAGAACATTTTACGACAGTCCCTGCCCGCCCGCCTTGCAAGTATCACACACTGTTTATTCATAGCAATATCAATTAGTCATCCTGTTCCAATCCCTGCAAGGAGATTATCTACTTTATCACCCTGAGCAGTGTGCAGATAACACAGCTTCCCGATGGCCGACTGTATCCATTTGTTTTCGTTTCATTCCCGGGACAGGGGAGTTATAAAGCTGTGTGTAGGAAATGCAGCATTTGTCCTGCACAAACGTCTTTATCTTTATTTGCCCCATTGTTGGCTATATTTTTTAGTCTACTGGCAGCCAAAGGTCACATTTCCATGAAGATAAATTTCATATTGGACCCGCTGGGAGCTGATGTCAGTGCAAATCTGTGCCAGGACAGATTCAAAATGATGGCAAAGAGGAAGTTTCTGTATTTTATTTCTGTCTTATATTGTCCTGTTTTCCTGATAATGGAGCCAGGGAAGACTTGGAACCAGGGTCTATTTTTCTGCTCTGCTCATCTCCCAACAATGGATAAATACATGGGGCCCTCCCTGTTGGCCGGACTTCAGTCTGATTATCTGTAGGGTGTCCTGAGATCCTCGAGCACGACGGTCCTGCATCCTTGCCTGCAGGCCCGGCTTTGCTCACTCCCTGGGTGACTGTTTTAGAGCAGATGCCTTGCATCCAGGGTTTTGCTGCCAGCGAAGGTCAAGCTCACTGTGTTGACAGAGGTACTTCCTGTCCGTTATCAGCCTGCCTGACATTTGATGTGTGTCCATTTTGTGTGTCTACTGGAAGCCAAATGTCATAGCTCCAAGATAACATTTTGCCCTGCTTTCCTCCCATTTCAGAATGAATTCAGGTTTTCTGTATGGGTAAGCTCAGTTCAGAGTCTGGGGGGAATTCCAAAGTCAAGAATGTTCTGTTTATGAAGTAATCCTAGTAACGTGTGGAATTTTCATCGTGCATTTTTTTTTCTTGCAAAGGCTAAATGTTTAAGAAAAATGCAGGAAACTGGCAATTAGAATCAATTCCCTTCATAACAACAGCAGGATATCAGCTGAAAAATATGTCCTTTAGCTGGTGTAATGATTGCAGTAAGAGAAATCTGGGGACTGTCTGTGGAATACACAGCTCAACCTGGGGGTGACTCGAGGTACAATTAAGGCACACTGTCATATTTCAAAGGCTGGTTCACATGGTAGTGTTTGGAATGCAGAACATGAGTCCTAATGAAATCCATGGTACAAATAAAGATTCCGGGTCAGGCTCCATAATCCATAACATTCAAAATGTATTCTACCTGTAGCTTTACAAAATAAGCAGTAAAAAGTATTATGGAATAAGGTAAAATAGATTCTTTAACCACAAGGCATTTGTAAACAATGAATTCATTATGCCGAAGACTGCCTTTGTAACATCAATTTCTACTCCCACATCTCCCCTTTCAGTGATTCAATTATTTCAGCAAATATTTAATGAGCACCTATTATGTGCCAGGCACTATTTTAGGTGCAGTGAACAAAACCGCCACAAATCCTTGTGCTTGTGCGGCTGACATTCCAATGGGGAAGAGAGAGAGAGATTCAAATACAATCTAATTTATAAGTGCTAAGAAGACGATCAAATCAGAGAAAAGAGTTAGGAAATGTCAAGAGAGGTATGGTAGCAATTTTAGATTTTAGTGCTGAGAAAATGTGATTTGAATCAGATCCTGAAGCCAGTGAGGAAGTAAGCTCTCCAACTTTCAGCAGCAGCCAAGCCTCAGGCCAAGTCCACAGCAAGTGCAAAGGCCCTGAGGCATGTCGGCCTTGCTTAAACTCATGTGAGAAAATGCTTGTTGGCTCCTGTTTCCAAGGAAGGAGATGCAAACTGTGTGATTAGAAGGGCCCAGACTATGAAACATCCCAAGATGCTCTCCCCTCCCTCTGGGTGACATCTTTTTTTCTCTTAGCAACAATCAACAGCACTGAAGGCTAGGGGGTAGGGTGGGGGGTGATTTATGTTCATCTCTTTCTTGTGTGCTCTAATTTATGTGCAAAATGGCACCTAGGAAAGCTTGTGACATATAATCCTTTAGTTAATTTATATGCATGTATTATTATGTGTGTATTTTATGGTGTCTTTCGTGGTACAGAAGTTTAAAAACCTTTATTGCAAAACATAACATACACAGAGAAAATGATACACAGCTCAGTGAGTTATCACAGAGCAAACACCCATGGAACCACCCTCTAGGTCAAGAAACAGATGCTGTCAGCTCCCCTGTCCCACCTCTGAGCCTGTCCCCTCCTGACCCTGTAAAGGTAAACCAGTCTTCTGACTAAGCTAACCACTTCCTTGCCTTTTTGTTTTAAAGAAAGACTGGTAGGGGCTTCCCTGGTGGTGCAGTGGTTGAGAATCTGCCTGCCAATGCAGGGGACACAGGTTCGAGCCCTGGTCTAGGAAGATCCCACATGCCGCAGAGCAACTAGGCCCGTGTGCCACAATTACTGAGCCTGCGCGTCTGGAGCCTGTGCTCCGCAACAAGAGAGGCCACGATAGTGAGAGGCCCGCGCACCCCGATGAAGAGTGGCCCCCGCTCGCCGCAACTAGAGAAAGCCCTCGCACAGAAACCCAACACAGCCATAAATAAATAAATAAATAACTAATTAAAAAAAAAAAAAGACTGGTAAAGGGACCCCCATGGACTCACCATCACTCAGTTATAACAGTTATCAATGGCAGGCGAAGCGTGTCTCCTGAAACCCTCATTCCCCCCTCCCTTACCCAGCTAAGCTACTTAATTAATTAATTTATTTGTACTGAGATAGAATCTATATGAGGTGAAATACACAGGTCTAAGGTATACAGCTCCAGGAGCTTTGACAATTGCTTATATGTGTACAAACCGATATAAAGGTTGAGCATTACAAGTTTGTTTTGCATATGTGCAAGCTTTCTTTACTAACTAGGAGCTCAGAAACATGACATGTGATTTCGGTCCCCCTCTGTGCACACATGAAAGTCCCCACACAGCAGGCTGGCAGCCAGAGGAAGCCCCCAAAGGATGCTTATATTGATCTTTGTAAACCTTTCCTAAATGCAGACTGTTATCAGCTACCCACTCCTCTACCCTGCCCCCCACCTTTTCCTTCTGTCGGCAGAATAGTTTGTTATGGATTGGTGATAAAAATCAGTGTCCACTGAAAGACACGTCAAGACCACCGCCATGCGAGGCCTTCAAAGCATACCAGGCCACATTATGCCACAGTGTGAAGGATGTGCCTGTCAGGGGGCTCGCAGCCAAGGTCCCCCAGCTCACTTCTCCTGTTTCCCATGAGTGCAAGGGTGATCCACCCTAATCCACCAGAAGGCTCTGCTCTTCGCCCTTTCCTGGGTGATGGATCGTGGAGGGTTTGTAGTGAGTAGGCTCAGGAAGATAGGGAATTGGAGGACAGTAGGCAGAGTTTTTGGTTAGCGGCTCCCTTCGGTGATACCTTCAGGGACGAAGTTTTCTCCGCTGATCTTGACCCATCTCTTCTGCTTCTGCGTCCCTCCCTTTTCCCTGCGTCACTTGTAGGGCTGTCTCTCTTGGGTCCTGGGTAATGACGAGCTATAAACATCTTCATCCTCACCAGTCACAGGACACTTTTTTTTTTATTAATTAATTAATTTATTTATTTATTTATTTTTGACTGTGTTGGGTCTTCGTTGCTGTGTGAGGGCTTTCTCTAGTTGCGGCGAGCAGGGGCCACTCTTCATCGGGGTGCGCGGGCCTCTCACTGTCGCGGCCTCTCTTGTTGCGGAGCACAGGCTCCAGACATGCAGGCTCAGTAGTTGTGGCTCATGGGCCTAGTTGCTCCGTGGCATGTGGGCTCGAACCTGTGTCCCCTGCAACAGCAGGCAGATTCTCAACCACTGCGCCACCAGGGAAGCCCCACAGGACACTTTTAATGGCAAAATGTCTTCATTTCATATTCCTCCAGAGCCTTTGTAACATAATTTATGTATGTCTAATATTCAACATC
Organism: Balaenoptera ricei; assembly: GCF_028023285.1. Lineage (NCBI taxonomy): Eukaryota > Metazoa > Chordata > Mammalia > Artiodactyla > Balaenopteridae > Balaenoptera > Balaenoptera ricei. Next base: position 39,298,112 of record NC_082653.1, on the reverse strand, counting down.
TATTTGCTAATAAATTATGTTTACAAATTAGTCAGAATACCATGACTTCATGATATAGTTACATGTCATGATGTGATTATACTTAGACATTAACTGTATATTTTGCATGCTCGACACTATTTTATTAATTCCCATCCTTGTCTTAGTGTAAAAAAACAGCAACAACAAAAAAAATGAAAAAACAAACAAAAAAAACCCCAAAACTTTGGCATTTTCCAAAGTATCTCTAACACCTGTGTTTAAATTTTATTTGGTTTTTTTTTCACCCTTTGGTTTTCTTGGTAAAGTTTAGGTCAGCCCAACAGTATCTGCTTTACCCAGAGGCCTATATAAAACCACTGCTGCAAGAAAACAAAAGTATGGTTTTCAAAACTGTCCTGTGTTACTCACAAGTAAGAATGATAGATCCTCACTAGACAATGACATTAATTAATAGCCAAAAATACTGTTACATGTACAGGCAGGTTTCCAGTGGGCCTGAATATGACAGAAGACCTACGATAAATAATGCACAGTTCTAAAACTCTCTGAGTCTAAATTTTCCACATGGAGGTTTTGGTGTTATTGCCTTCCTTTGTGCTAAAGATTTTTTACAACAGGAAAATAGAGATAAAAGACGTACAACAAGTAGGGCTTTGATCAGCATTTCCACAATTCAGAAACATAGCTTTATGTGGCCCGACCACATGGATGCCAGCTAAAGTCCTGTTTCCCAAACTCCACGGAGCAGGGGAATCCTTGAGGATCTTATGAAAATGCAGACTCTGATTCAGAATGTCTGGGGTAGGGGGCAAGACGCTGCATTTTTAACCAGCTCCCAAGTGAGGCTAAAGCTATGGTCCATGGTCTACACTTTGAGTAATAAAGAGTTAAAGTTCCCTCCCAGTGCTAGAATTTTTCAGGTAGTGAACTGGAGTGGGAAAGAGGAGATTGGAGAAAGGGAAGGGGGGGAGGATTGTTTAGGGTAAAGGTAAATTGCTGTTTTGTTTCCTGCAGTAACTTCTGCAGCCTTTCATGGGAAAGTGAATTCAAGGTATGGGATTCCTGCCTTTTAAGCACTGTCTCTGGGACATAAAATGTCCCATGTGAATATTCAAAGACTGGCCCAGAGTTTTGCTCTCTTGACTCTCATGGAAATTAACTATGGTCTTGCCAGTTTACGCTTTGAAAAAAAAGCATCTCTCTTTATTTTTGTGGGAACCTGCATCCCATAATAACAGTGATTCTCAGTGGGAGCAACATGAAAGCAAATTAACCCTTCAAATTACAGGGAGCAGAAAGCAGTAAATCCATCCTGGTCTGAAGCAGCATCCCTTTCTCCTTTTCACGCAGCACAGAGCTCCTTTTAAGGCAGGGAGATAAATGTCCGTTGGCAGGTGAAGACCGGTGGGTCCCACTTCTAAGAGACTTGAATCTCTCCACATGGCTGTTATTGACCAAAATAAGGTCAGATGGAGGGATATTGACTGGGGAATAAAAGACTCACCATGTAAAGAAAAAAGGAATTAACTTTTGCTTGAGCACATAGTTTGTTCCAGACCCTCTATGTATAGTATGTCATTTAAGTTTCACTCACTCCTTGTGAGGTAGGAACTATTTTCCTTAGTTTCTCAGTGAGGAAGTTGAGATCTATTGAAGTTCAGTCCATTGCTCATGGCTCCACATTAATTACGTGGCAGAGCCTGGGAATATGAACTCAGTGCTCTGTGATTCCAGAAATATTGGAATTGTTTCCCAGATTCCTAGACTGATCTGCTAATTTGTAGGCAGAGCCACTCCTTGTATGCTATGCCTGGCACCCAGGCCCTCAAGCATTAATCGTTGCAAAAATGTACAAGCACATTCATATCACTTAAATTCATAGAGCCCAGCAAGAAGCCAAATTATTTTTAATGTCTGTTTCCCATGTCAGACAGGGACATATAGTACAGATAAATGTGCGTGGGGATTTATGATCAAAGCAGATAGTGATGCATGTGGATTAGACCTTCCTGTCCTCTTTAAAGGCTCACTCAGTGGTTTTCCTTTAACTCCTTGAAAGTTCAGAGGGGCTGACTTCCCCCCACCCCCAAAATCAGGGCCAGAGTACAAGGAGCTGGACAGGACTTCCCTGGCGGTCCAGTGGTTAAGACTCTGTGCTCCCACTGCAGGGGGCACGGGTTCCATCCATCCCTGGATCCATGGTCGGGGAACTAAGATCCCACATGCCATGCTGTGCAGCCAGAAAAAAAAAAAAAAAGGAGCTGGGCAAAAGTTACCAGTTCTCAGGTGCCATAATCTTTTATAAGAGCAGCTTCCATAGGTTTCCTTGCAGCAAAAGAGAAAAAGAAAAGCTGCACATGAGTCCAGGGCAGGGATATGGGCTTCAGTTATCATTACGCAGACACCAGGAGGGTCCCTGCCTGACCTGGACCCGACAGGAAGAACAATAAATAAAAAAACAAGTCACCTTTCTATGACCCAGAAGTATTAGAAAACAGCATGGAATTTGCCTTCTGCAATAAGAAATGAGGTCAATGTCCCTAGTTTGTTGATCCTGGTATGGATTTGTCTCATTGGAATCTCTAATGATGTCCTTGCCCTGGATGATGAAAGGAAATAAAACTTCTAGATGAACAAGCTAGGAAAACACACACACACACACACACACACACACACACACACACATGCATGGACACACAAACACACAGGAACAACAGAAAACCAGTGCCACCAGTCCCATAAGGAGTGACGAATCAGAATTTTCAAGCAGTATTTTGGCAATAATGCTAAAACAGGTAGTCCAATGTCCTCATGTGTTCAGTTGCATTTTTCACATCCACCAAAGAAAATGACTTAAAATGTTTGAAGAAAGCAACTATCTTAAAAACATTGAACTTATTTTCTAAAACAAGGGGGATGGATGTCCTTAGAAACAAAGATCTGAGGTGTTTGAAAGAAAAGTCTCATGAAAAGAAAGGTATGTCTCATGAGTTTATCTTCACCCAGTAGCACTTAGTAGCCCCCTGATTTCTGGTTGTGGGATTTAAGAAAGAAGAGTCAAAAAATGCTTGCTCTGAAAACAACAAGATTGGGTCAATAGGGAAAGAGCCAGTGCCATCATAAAAAAGAAAATTCCCAAACATTAAAGATATATTCTATTGTCCTAGTGCCCAATCAAAATAAACAGACCATCATGTGTTGGTAGAAAGACCACTTTTGTTTATCTCTGTCTTCTTAGTGTGGGGTATCTCAGTCTCTCTTCTTCCTTTCCGTCCTTTTCCACTCTCACTCACAAGAATATATTCATTTTTTAATACTATATTTATTTTTGTTAACATGGTGCTCCAGAAGTAGAAGCATTTGAGAATATATGGTTTCTAAGATTAACATCTATCTGCCATAGGATGAAGATACCCAGTGGACACATGGATGCCCTGGGATGTCAGGCTCCCCACATGTAAAAACTGAAGATAGATAGACCTGTATTTTGTTTAGCATGGAAGTTTTATCAATATAAATGCTGGCTCAAGTCTCAGAAAAGCAAATACCGCCATCACTGTTTATTTTGATAGGTTGTCACTACCACAATAGAAGAGATCTTCCATGCTTTGCAGTTTTCTTTTTACAAACGCTCCAACTCTTTCCTATTGACTCTGTCCCTTGGTTTTCCTAGCAAGCATTTCTTGGCTCTTCTCTCCTAAATCCCACAAAATGATTTCCTATAGAAAGCGAGATTTTTGAATATCAGCATAAGAATGAAGCGCTGTAATATTTTATTTTGCTTTACATTCTAAACTTCGATAGGAGAGAATACACGGAGGGGCAGCCGGGAGTGGGGAGTCACTTAGCTCCTCCCATAATCTCTTAAAGTCACCCCGGTTAAACACGATCTAGGTAAGAATAGTGTGTTCACCAGGCAACGGCAACTTCAAGCCACTGGGAGCAAGAATGCATTTGACCATGTTGAGACAGTTCATTGGTTTTGGATGGGCAACTCGGGGGTCAGGGGCTCCTGCTGCACTGTTTCCCCACCCCCGGGAGGACAGAGGATCTCAGAGCAGGAGAGGATGAGCCTCCAGTAAATGAGATAGAGCCAAAAGCATGGAGGCAAATTGTAGAAAGAAATGAGCCAGGGGAGTGAGGACCAGAGAGCTCATCTGGACCTGAAGAAAGTGAGCAAGTTCTGAAAGGCACCAAAACTGCAATCCAGAAACAACCACCTTAAAAATGCATCTGGAATTTTTTTCCAATGGAAACATTTAATGGTGTATCATAATCTTCCATTTTAGCTTATCATACCCGACTGAGGCTGGTAGGGGAAGATTTGATAAAGAAAACCCAACAGAATATTATATATGGTATTTCAGTGGAATAGGGTAATAAACTTTTTATGCAAAAGCATCAAGAGGGAGCTTAATTATGACATATGCTGCATCTTCTTTGATTCATTACATTTGCAAAATAACTTTACATTTAAAAATATAGTATATACACAATTTCTTCTAAAAATGGTTTTTAGGTTTTAGTTTTCAAGCAAGCACAGGTAAGTTACTTCATATAAAGTGTGAATGAACCCGAACTACGGCTGCTGTCTTTGAAGAGCATCTACAGTAAAGCTTTCTGAAAGGCAGAGCAGGTGGGCTGCTAAGTTAGGACCCTAAGCAGATAGACTCCAATCAAAATGTCATCTTAGAGATGCAATATTAGAAATGTCAGAAGAAGAAGCAATCAATTTTAGGACTACTTTCAAAACAAGTGCTTTAGAAAATTTACTGATTCTCAAATTTCTGAATAATTCTTCCAAATAAATAGTTGGATAAAACAACATTCACAGCTAATTGAAATTTGAGGATTGCTTAATATAAAAGTGTGTTATATACTATAACTCCTTAGGTTTCCTAGAGCACTTTTACCTATATTGGTTCATTTATTCTTCAGAACTACTCTATGGGTGTGTGTGTATGTGTGTGTGTGTGTATGTGTGTATGAGGCAGGGCCTCCTTTTGAGAAATGTTATTGCATTTCTTCTCATGTCCCCAGATTTTTTTTTTCCCACAATGGATAATGAGTCTTCCCACATGAGGTATAACATAAGACATCACCTGGCCCGGTGGTTCCCAAAACTTTCTGCCCATTGAAATCACCTGGGAAACTTCAAAAAATATGGTGTCTCTGCCTTGCCCCAGAAATTGTGATTTATTGGTCTGGATGTGGCATAGGCTTTGGGATTTTTAAAAGATTCCTAGGTCATTCTAATATGCAGACAAACCCAGGAGTGAACAGCCTAGACTCTTTGGATCTCATTTTCTTCACCTGTAAAGTGGACATGTGGGTGTTGAAAGGGCTTGAGGGTGTAGAGTAATAATCATAGCACTTCCTGAAGTAGGTTCTTAGGAATGCCCATCTTCTCTGATCCTTGTGAAAAACCAAAAAAGATTCTCTGATAAAATCACTTTGAGAATCCATGTGTAAAGTACATTGGTTGAATGAATAGTAATTGTATTAATGAGTGAACCAATCAATCTATCAACCCAGAATTGAGAATGCCAGTTCAAGTTCTCCCTTCATCACCCACTAGCTATGAATCACTGGACACCACTTACCTCACCAGGACTCAGTTTCCTCATCTGTCAATAAAAGGGTGGACCAGATCTCCAGTGAGATGTCCTATTCTTCAAACATTCCATGACCCTATGACCAGAAGATCTCTGGGATCCCTTTTGTTTTAGGATTCCATGAGTCAAAGGGAACCAATGATCTTATCTAACTCTCTCAAGACTACAGAACTGGGGGAGGATGCTTAATTGGTCTAATTTTACAATGAATCATCATTAGGCCCCGAGGCAATATAGCTGCAGACTGTGATTCTTCTCTCTAGTGGTTAAGGCTCATTTTATTCCTAAAAGCTTTTTAAAATATTATCTTCCTTACTCCTTCAAATAAAGACAGCAGAGCCTCAGACAGGCTGATTCATAGCTACTATTTCTCAGACTCATAACTACAGATGACAATCAACACAGGCTTTCCTTTGCTTTCAGCTTTCTTTCTGCCAGCAGACTGTCTGGACCTTGCCCGGGCTGTCTCTGGGCATTCATGAATGCAGCATTCACCCCGCTGGAAATCCAAAGTGACTAACGGGTGGACAATTTGGGCTGCCTGCAGTCGCATGTAATGTCCTCTTATGCCATCTATCCCCTTTCCCTCATTTAGCCCGGAAATGGGAAAAGCACATAAAATGCAGCAAGGCCAGTAGGAATTTAGTGACAGTGAGGAGATGAAGTACGAAAGTCTGGCTGGTCCTATACACCATCTGTGTATTGATGGCTCACCAGTTTGAGTGAGAAGTATTTCCTCTGAGCTGACATTTTCATGCAGTCTTGCAAATCATTAAAATACCTATAAGTTAATCAGTTATTCTGAGAATAAAGGATTGCCCTGGATGCTTTAGATCAGCAATTGGCAAACTATAGCTCACTGGCTGAATTAAGACCACAGACTGTTTTTGTAAATAAAGTTTTATAAGAACACAGCCCCACTCATTTGTTTACACATTGTTTATAGCTGTTTTTGCTCTAAAATGGCAGGTGAGTAGTTGCAACAGAGACTATGGACTGCAGAGCCTAAAATATTTACTATCTGACTACTTCTTATTGTAGATTTCATACACGTTATTTGATATGAACGTGTTTTTTCATTTACTCATTCGTTTCTTTCTTCCTTTATTTAATCAGTCATTTCCTAGATATTTAATAGTCAAAGCAATGAAATAAACACTTTAAGGAATATAAAAAAACATAAAATAATTTCCTGTCCTTTCAAAACGCACCTGGACATCAATGGTCATCTTGTTGCAATCACTTATGTACAAAATCTTTAGAAGCTTTCTCTTGCATACAGTCTTACACACCTGGCCTTCAGGAGGAAAAGAAAAGTATGCACATGACCTGCCCATATTCTCCACCTTATTAAGTCAGTCATAATATATACAAATTATAGAAAAATATAAATATATACAAATTATAAAATCATGCAATCTAAAGTTAAAGGGGACCATTATTTCTAGTCCATCCTCTCTAGTCAATGGCATGAAACTAGAGTTGATAATAAATCTAAGTTGTATAATATGTAGGAAGCTTGGCTCTTACGTTATCATTATAAGATAAACATATATATGTATATGCACATATAAACACCCCATAATACATAAGTATTCGTGGTATATTTCTTTCTTTAATTAATTAATTTATTTATTTATTTTTGTCTGCGTTGGGTCTTTGTTGATGCGTGTGGGCTTTCTCTAGTTGCGGTGAGCAGGGCTACTCTTCGTTGCGATGTGCAGGCTTCTCATTGTGGTGGCTTCTCTTTGTTGCAGAGCACGGGTTCTAGGTGCACGGGCTTCAGTAGTTGTGGCACGTGGCCTCAGTAGTTGTGGCTTGCAGGCTCAGTAGTTGTGGCACACGGGCTTAGTTGCTCCGTGGCATGTGGGATCTTCTGGGACCAGGGCTCGAACCCGTGTCCCCTGCATTGGCAGGCGGATTCTTAACCACTGTGTCACCAGGGAAGTCCCTCGTGGTATATTTCTAAATGTTTCAACATGTTAGCTTATTTCTCCCTCTCAGGACAACCACTGCCAGAATATGATTTCTCCTTTTGTAGTTCTGGCATGGACAAAGCAAGTAAATACAAGAGAAGTTTTGTCTGGGATTTCCTCACTCGGGATGGGGAGGAGAAGATTCCAATAGGATCTTAGTTTTAAAGAAGTAATAAAACATACCCTTGTACAGCTAACACAATCCTGTGTACTTCTATACTAAAGCTGTAAGGTACATTGGAATCAGTGATGGGGTGGGTTTTAGTTTCGAAGAAAACATTTTTTTCCCCAGACTATAGCAGATCTGACACCTGAATGTGTGAAAACTAGAAGCCAAAACAAATTCAGAATTAAATATGAGTTGCTGACAGTTACAGACCTATTTAAGCAATACTGTTTCTGTAGAAAACAGTATTCCAAATCATTCCCAAGGAATATTTAAATGTGCTCAAGGAGCATGTAATTCCACTAACAACTAACACAATGGATGGATTCTTAGTCTCAATGCAACAAATCCAGTAGTAATAATAATAATAATAATAATAATAATAATAATAATAATAATAATAATTCTATCCCTTGGATACTGCTCCTCTACTGTTGGGATCTAATACTCCCAAGCTGATGTCTTGTTACTCATTTGCTGAGGACCAATTTCTTTCATTTTTCTAAGTCATTCCATATTAGGATTTTATGAACTAGTAGATCAGATTACTGCTGATTATAGGAGGCTGTGGAAAGTGCAAAGTAAAGTGCTGGAATTTTAATGCTATATTTTAGTGGAGTGAGTACATGGCAGAGGAAGATGAATTAGATTTAAGATAGAAGGAGAGTCCAATTTAATTTTGCCCCATTACTTGGCATGCCTAGAAATTATCCTCAGTGTGTGGGATTCTTCCCCCTGTGAGGATAGCACCAGAAACACCTCCCCACACTTCAAGAATCAGGGGATGTATACAGTTCTCCCTCTGTTATCCCGCTCTGTGCCCTCAGGGGTCTGTCTGCACCAGAACTGCTCTGCAAGTGGGTGGGAGTTCTTTTCTGGCACAAGTTTTGCAAGATGAGAAATGGGTCTCTATGGCTAAGAAACGCTGGCATAAAGCTCCAGTTGTGATCGAAAACTCTCAGAGGGGCTTAAGCTCCACTTCTGCATCAGGAGGGAATATCAGAGAGAAAGCATATGGTCACATTTCAACTGTTTGCAAGTAGATTCTTGCCTTTGCAAATGAAGCCTGGATTAACCAAGTAAGGACTTCCAGGTCTGAATCAGGAGATGTTCCAGACAAGGCATGGTGCCAGGAATGCACCTTACTCTTTTCCCCTCAAGAGTTTCACATTCATTAGCCCTTGAAAAGCCCTCTCTTTACCTATTGAAATTCTTTAAGCCCCAACTGCAACTCATTAATCCTTCCCTAGTCCTTTTCAATCTTGATCCTTTAGATTTTTAAACCATATAGTGTTTTCCACAGAACTTGGCAGTGAAACCCCACAACTTTCCACCTTCCAACTTACAGACTTTGAAAGATAGAAGCAAACTGCTAGGACACTTATCCACTCTGCCTACCACCAACAGAGGGCGTGAGCAGTTGGAAAAGTGGTCTCATGAACAAACCAGTTTGTATTTGCTGGACAATATTCTCAGGGTACATCACTATTCTTGGCCTATTTCTCATACTAGAGTACAAGATTTTAAGAACTAGAAGCAGTCCTTGTTGAATATCTTGACTGTGTTATGCTCTGTCATTTCAGTTCTGATCTCTTTCTCCTCTCAGTGACCCTAAATCCTCACAGCTAACTCTAATGCCAGGTCTTACCCACAAGCCCAGTTCTGGAGAACTCGAAACACCAAACACCATGTTTCCCTGAATCTAAGATGTCATAAATTTTAAGACAGACCATCAGTTTAGTAATAATGGAAAAGAATACTACATTAAGTGTACTCATTGATGACAAAATGCCTTGCAATTTCAAAAACATTACAGTTTAAAAATTAATGGTCACTGTATAACTGATAAATAAGGTTTACTGGCAGTATTAGCCCCAAATCCAGTGGAACTTGTAACTGAGTTGCATTGATCACAAATGGACTTGGGGTCCTGAGTCCACGGAGTAGTGATAATTCTGTTCCCTGAAATAAGAAACTCTGTCTTAAGCATTACAACAGATAATTCTTGGTTTTGCTGTTACTAAGCCTGCTTCCCTATAAAGCTCGGTTGCTCTCTGAAGCCTGACCTAACTTTCTAGGACACTGTGCCTTGTCAGCCTATCCTGATCTGGTCCTTTTTTCCTCTCATACAATCAAGAAAACTTATGCCCAAGGGGTAAAGCTCCCCAAAATAATTGCCTGCTTCCTAAGGGTATTCAAGGATAGCCTCATCAATGAGAGGTCGGTCTCCTCTCTAGGACATTCGGGTTTTCAAAATTGCCTAAATCAGTAATTCTCAACCCTGGGTTGCATATGAGAGTCACTGAAAGAGCTTTCAGAAAATATCACTGTCTGAGCCCCACTCCCCCAACTCGGATTTTTTGTTCTAACTTGGAGACCAAAACTCATGGCAATTTCTTTAAGTACTGAAGACAATACTACATATAACCATGATTCCCTTTTTGGATAATATTTGTGTATAAGTCACCATGCATATAAACTTCTGTCCTTGTAGTTGACCGCAGAAAACTGATGCGAGAACATAAGAAACCCTGCAATTGATAAATATATTTAATAAAAGAACATTTCTCTCTTCTGCAAAATATTTAAATTCTATAAGACAACAAATCCCATATCTGTAATTTCAAAATTTTATGTCCAGTTCTTTTACTGCCGATTCAGGGATTCAAATCTTTTCTTCTCTCTTCTATATATTTAAAAAGAAATTTTAAATAAATTTTAGAACTTTGTGTAAAGTTATTTATCAGTATTATCTCATATTCATTAACTGCCACATGTCAAGAACTTTTCATACATCTGGATTTAAGTTTGCATTATTGACAACTCATTTTATTTAGAATTTCCTTTTAAAAACCAGTAATAAAGGGCTATGTATCAAGAGGTTGTAAAATGCTACATAATGGTATGCTATCAATTATATTTATTTGAAGGAGTGGAATTTAAAGTGTGATCATGGTAGAGCACCAAAGAGCTGACAGACCCTGAGTAGTGAAGGACTTGAAATGACGACTAACTTTCTATTTAAAATTATCTTGTTGAGGGACTCACACAATTTTAATAATTTTAAAAAATTAGTTTTCAATATGTTGATCATCTTCAAATTTCATTAGAAGCCAGATCCCAGGGTTTAAGGCATTGCACCTCTCAATGATAAGACAGCTCCATGGTGGGAGCCGTTTCCTGTATCAGTGTTTCAATTCCCTTGACTAGTTTTCAAGAGCAACTCCACACTCTGCTAAAGTATGTTCTCAAGCGTAGAAAAGAGGCCTCAATCCTCCATTGCCTTCTTGATCCACACTCTTTTCTTCCATCAAAAGATGAAATCAAGTCCCCTACCCTTTTAACCTAGGTTGGGCTTGTAATTTGCTTTGGCCCAAAAGAGAGAAAGAAGTAAAAGTTGACCTACTTATAATTTTACCACCCAGAAATATCCTTTTTTTTTTTTTGTCTATCTACTTATATTTCATTCTATATTTATAGAAATGTGTCTCTCTCCATATAGACATAGATCATATATATTTTTTCCAAATGGCAGTACACCATGTATACTGTTTTATAAGTTCTTTTTTTTTTTTTTTAACATATAACAAGGTGTTTAAAAACACTTTCCATATCAGTACATTTACCACAAAATGATCATTTCTAAAAACTTCATTGTATTTCATACTATCGTACCATGATTTACTGAATGAATGTCTCTGTTGCTGGACATTTACAGTATATGCCCAAATAAAATACAAATGAAACAGAAAGAGATCTTCCATATTTCCAATGAGAAGACTGGCGAAAACAAATGTTTTTGGCTCATTTGACTCTATCTCCTTAGATGTTCAGCAATAGTTTTACATAAGATTTGGTTCAATTTTCTTTTTTGTATAAATAACTCTGTGAAATATGTTTGTGCCACAAGATTGTGCAGTTAGATGCAATTTCTTATGAAAGTTTCTAAGAATTGAGACTGTTGGGTAAAAGTGCATGAAGATTTTGAAGACCTTGCACAATTGCTTCTAAAATTTAAGTCATTCTAGTTTTCCATTAAGGGGATATAAAAGTTGTGAGATTAAGCAGGTTTTATGTTTCTTCTTGAGAGATTTATAAATTATATTTTTCTAAGATTTTGTGAATTTTATATAAAATTTCCATTTCCTTTCATTGATGGAAGTGCTCATAACATCTTCTTAACAATGTTCCAATGTTATGGGTATGATGACTCATTCTTTCATGATGTTGATTATTTGGGCCTTCTTTCCTTTTTTCTCTTTTAATTTTTTCATTAATTTGCCAGATGTTTTTAAATTTTGTCTTTTCAAGGAACCAAATTTCAGTTATGTTGATCTCCTCTATCCTGCTCTTACCGTTTTTACTGCTTTCTTCTACTTTATGAAAGTTTATTAACTCCTTGTAATGGATGTCTAGTTTATTAATTTTCAACCTCTGTTCTTTTCTTTATTGATTTTTTTCCTGTAGTTCTATCAGTTATTGAGAGAGAGATGATAAAATCCTGAGTGGTTATTTTTGGGTGGCTTGGTCTTCCAATCCCTGAGAGAGGTATGTTAAAGTCTGTTATATGAGTGCTTGTATCCTTTTTGGTTCTCTTATTGACTATGTCTTCTTGTGGCTCCATCAATTTCTCATTTACATATTTTGAATCTCTATCATTAGGTGTATGGATATTTAAAATCGTTACATCTTCCTATGAATTGAACTTGTTATCATTCTAAAGTGATTCTCTGTGTCTTTTGACTTAAATCTATTGTGTTTAATATTAGTATAGCTACACCAGCTATCCTTTGTTTCATGCTCACTTAATAGCTATCTTTTAATTTTCATCTTTTCTACAGTTGGATCCAGGACTACATAGGGTGTGCACTGCACAACTTCAGAGGATAACTTCTTCATAAACTATGGTGTGAATGCCCCTCCTCCAGGAATTATGCTACATACCAGATTTCACTGGAATGTTCTTTAATCCAAGCTAATATTCTTTTCTTTTAACTGTCAATCTATCTGCTTAGATTTAAACAATTACTAATGTACTTGTGTTTAAAATATACCATCTTATTTTTTATTTTCTTTCTCTCCTACCTGTTCTGCTTCATTTCCCTCTCTGTGCAATCTTTTGATTTATTTTTTTATTCTAATTTTTCATTTTACTAATTTGGAAATTATGCTCTAGAAATTAAAACATGAATACTCATCAAAGTATAAATTTGATTAATACTTCTATTACCTCCTAGAAAATATAAGGTCATGAAAACACTTTAACTCCTTTTTATCTCATTCCAAGTTAATCTGTTAATGTTATTTTGTATTTTAATTCTATTTTGATCTTTGATACCTTATTATTAAGTTTAATTATTGTTATTTTGTTAGATTTATCCCCATATCCACTATGTTTTCTGCTCTTCATTCCCTTGAGCACTTTGGCTCTTCTCTCTGGGTTCTTGCTTCTGCCTTAAGATCATTCTTTTGCATTTCCTTTAGTGTAGGTTTGCTGGTGGCAAACGTCTCAGTTTCTATTTGCCTGAAAATAATTTAATTTTGTCTTCACTTGGAAGGTTTTTTTTTCACTGGGTATAGATTTTCAGGTTAACAGTTCCCTTTTCTAGCACATTAAAGACATCTTTCCATTGCTATTGGCTTTCAATGTTATGGTGAAATCAGCTGTTAGTCCCTTCCTTAAATGTAATGGAGTTCTGCAATTTCACTATGGCATGATTAAGTGTAAATGCCTTTTTATTTATCTTGCTAAAGACTTTTTAAGCTTTTCAAATCTCTACATTTTAACTTCCATCAGTTCTGAAAAATTCTGTTATTATCTATTCAAATATTATCTCTCTGCCATAGTCCCTTTCAACCATAAGACTCCAATTAAAGCTATATTAGACCTTTTCAATATCCTTTTTATGTTCTGATTTCCCTTCTGTATTTCATCTACTGTCTTTCCATGCTACAGCCTGGATCATTTCTTCTAAGGGTTCTTCTAGTTCTAATTCTCTTTTAGACCACATCTAATTTACATTTAAACTCACATGTTAAACTTTTAATTATTATATTTTTAATTCTAGAAATGTTAGTTTTTAAAATACTCTAGATCACTTCTTAAACTACTATTCTATTCCTTGAAGATATTTTCAAACTTGGTTTTAATTTTTTTAATTCTAGCAAACACAACTTTTATAACCTGTGTCTAATAGTTCCAGTATCTGGCATTTTTGACATTTACTTCTTTTCTTCCTCTCTCTCTTTCTTTCTTTCTTTTTTTAATTTTTAATTTTTGTTGTTTTCTTGCTCATGATTCCTTGTTTCCTTGGGTGATTGGAAATCCGTGAATTTGTGTTTCTCATTTTACTTGAAAATTATTCTCACAGAAGTATTTTAAGGTCTGTGAGAACAGCATCTTTCTCTAGTGAGAATTTACATTACTTCTTCCATCTGCTTATTATTATTACCAAGGCTAGTACTACTTTAATTAACTTGACTCTGTGTGTGTGTGTGTGTGTGTGTGTGTGTGTTCTTAAGGGGCACCAGCAATTGCAAATTTGTTGGCAAATCCATGCAAGTGCCATCTCATTTTTGCTTACCCTTTTCTGAGTCTGCACTCCTTGGATTTCTAATTAAGTTGATGATTCCACAGCCTAAGAAGGCTCTGGGTTTGGTTCTTTCCTCGATTTTCTTGCAAGGCTAAAGATCTCAAAACCAAAGCTCACATGTGTTGGTTTTGGCAAAATCAAACTCTTTTTTGCTTATCTCTTGGGTTGCATTTTTCCCTACAATTTTGACCCAGCAAATCTTTACTATTTTATCACTTCTTTGACAGTTTATAAGAAGAATTCTTTTAAACTATTTTGTTCAGAATTTTCTCATTGCTTTCAACAGAAAAATTTTAATACAAATAACTCAATCTGCTATTACTAGAAATAGAAGTACTACAATTATGCTATTCATAAGTTAACAGTATTAATCCTTTGTCTTTTTTGCCACAAATACTTCTCCAGGTAGCTTTTGCTCATCTTTCCTATTAGAGCTGTTCAGAAATGGAACAGATTGCTTCATGAGTGAGTGAATGATGAGCCACATGAAAGAATCACTCACTGTCTGAAAAGCTGTCAGAGAGGTTATAAAAATGATTCCTGTAATAAGCAAAAGCTTGAACCAAATGACATATGAAGTGTTGTCTAAATCAAAGAATATGGGGATACTCTTTTCTCCCTTAAAATTTATTTTCAGTAAACTGTATTTCCTTTTTTACATTCTGAAAAAGAACCTACCTACTATCCCTCTATTTAGTGAAAATCTCTATTTGGTTGTATTCATTTTCTGTTTTGCCTTGAATATGTGTCTTATTCAATTTTTTCACATCTGATGGCTCCCTCCTTATTTTGTAAATAAAGAATGGCTTTGTGTATACCTTTTTAAACCTCTCACAATCTCCATCCATTTTTCTTGCATGTTATTGGATATCCAGAAACTGCTGCATTTTTATTTGAGTTGAAAATTTTATAATAAATAAGACTGAATTTCTATGTGCTTCACATGCATTATCTTATATAATCCTCATAATAATTTTACGAGGTGTAAGCTGTTATTATTTCTATTTTATAGATGACAAAACTAAGAAATATGGAGGTAAAGTATCCAGACCACAGTTTGGAAGTGATGGGGACTGGGGTTTTGTCTCAAGATGTCTGGCTCCAGAACTTCCATTTGTAACTAATGCCTATCAAAAGTAGTTAACAACTTACAAAAGTTTTCAGGGTAATCAAAAAAGAAATAGTGAAAAGATAGCAGTCAACAGTTGGAGAGAACCAGCCCTTTTTGGCAACAGGATGAAAACAGAATTATTTATTCTTTGCAGTCAATATTCCGTTCTGTGCGCATTTGTGTGCGTGTGTCTGTGTTAGTGTGCGTACGTGATGGTGATGCTTTGTCTCTTTTCTTTTAACAATTTTTCTTTGCAAAATTATATTTCCTCATTCCCTTGTCCTCACCATGCTGTGAAAATAGCCCTGCAGGAAGACCTGCCCCTCCCTGGCCGCGCCAGCTCTACTTCCTCCCCCTCCCTGTCTCACACATGACGTTTTCCGTGCAGTTCCAGCCCTTCTGCACGCTCTAACCTTGACAGCACTGACGTCAAGAATTGAGGGAGTATGCTGAGCCAGACCCAAGCAGGCGGGCTTTGGCTACCAGCACTTCCTCTAGAAGCCGGCCTCTTTCTGGCTTAAACATTTTTCCCCATCCTGGCCTTGTTCCTCCTGGCCAGCCAGCCCTCCCCTCAGCTCATGAATCATGTGAATCTTTATTAAGCTTGCGATGTTCTTGTCACCCGTGTGGTCATCATCCACATCAAGAGTTCTGCCACTCTGGGAAGGTTAAGAGGTGGCAGCCTCACCCCTCTCTACAGACGTCAGAGGACCATTTTGTTGCACACATACAAGCCAAGGTTTGCCGTATTTTTTCTTGACCATAAGCACATTCCAGTGAGGCACCCTGGTTGGGCAGAGAATGAATAGAAGGTCACTGTGTGTACCCTGTCATCCAAAATTACCACCAGCAATGACCCTATCACCCAGGGATGCTCCTGAGCCCAAACTGGAGACAGTGTAGAAACTTTGATGTCCAAGTCTACACCATCCTTTGAAGTTGGAATCTGGTATACCAAAGGATCAAAGCTCTATAGATTTAGGATAACTCATGAAAAAGTAGACTAGGTACTTCTGGATTTGAGGCAGAAGGTAGGAGGACTTGAAAGGGTTTTGTTCAGATTCCTACAGCATGCATGGTTTTCTACCACCTTGCATTATTATTTCTCTCTCTTTCATCTTTATGAAGAATTCAAGATGATTACTGTATAAGTGACTGTGGGGAGGGCAATATTATTATCATATTTCTTCTCTTTTTTTCTCCTGCAAAGCCCAATGCAGCACCAGCTGCACAATCTCATGAAAGCACAGAATGTCAGATCTGAGAATTTCTTTACAGTGCATCTAATTCAACCTCCTACTTGACAAATGAGAAAAATCCAGCCCAGAGAAAATAAATGACTTTGCCAAGGCCACATGATTTCCTCAAGGCAGTACAGATGTGAGAAGCTGGCTCTCTAGACTCCTGGCCCAACAGGTGCTTGTTACAGGCTTGATACTAGAAGGATTAAGCATGTGAAGGGATGCAGGCCCTGCAGTGCTGTTACCTTCCCACGGTGACCACGGATGAATAGCACTTTCTTGGGTGAGCGATGGTGACTCTTACATCTCCATTTCAGTCCTCAAAGTGGGTGATTGGGAAGGTGATGCCTTTGTGTCTCTCTTCCCACTTCAGTGTGGTCTAGAAAACTAAATTCACCCAGTATGAGTTCAGATGTCTCCTTCTCAGAGAAGCCTTGTCTGATGCTCCTTTATGAAGCAGTATGTTCCTCCCCTGCCGCCCTCTCCCCCTCGACACTCAATAATTGTCTTCTTCTGCTGACTTTTTCTCCACAGCACTAAGTATCATCTGATGTGTCACAGATTTGTTTATTTTTTGTTTTTGTTTCTTTCTCTCGAATGTCAGAAAGAATCCAAAATAAAGAAGATGCTTGTAAAGAACTGAGAAAACTTCCCTACTAATACTAAGGTTGTCTGGTGTTGATTTAAAATGCTGTAGAAAAAGAGTCCTGGTGGGAAGTGGTAGATGTGGGGAAAGGAAGAAAGAATTAAGGTAAAGTGAAAGAGGGGAATAAAATATCATGTAAAAGAAGCCACAGATTGGCTCACTAGCAACAATGTGACTGGGTGAGAACTGAGACCTGGAAACACAACATTAGACAGAAAACAACTGTATCAGCTATTTATTGCTGTAATAATGCTGCATAACAATCCACTCCCAAACTCGGGTTCAAAAACAATGTTTCATTGAGGCAGGGCTAAGATGGGCCCGTTCACATTTCTGGAGATTTGTTAGCTATTGATCAATTTAAGGTGGTCTCAGTTAGGACAACTGGAATGGCGTGGCTCTGTCCCTTTTGTCTCATCCTCCAGTAGGGTATTCGGACAGGTTGTCATGGTGGTGACAGAGGAGCACTGAATGAGTAGGAGGAGGCACACAGGGCATCTCAGGGCTTAGAACAAGCGCCACATGACCTCCGCTGTTGGCCCAGGCAAGTCACAGAGACAGATTCAAAGGGTAGGGAAATAGACCCCACCTCCTGATGCGAGGGACTTCAAAGAGGTCAGGCTAGAGCGCAGGGTAAAGAATTGAGGTCATAACTGCAATTTGCCACAGCAGCTCTGGAGGTCTTGTGGCCCAAGCGGGAGAAGCTCTATCTCTTGGCAGTGCCTCTTCTTGAAGGTGGGAATGCTCCCGAGGGGACCTGGATTTTTGGAAACTTTTCACGTACACAGATGCAATGATGTATGGCATTTTATATATATATATAATCAGTTTCTTCTTTTACCATTGTCTTGTCCACAGCTCATTTGAGTGTACTCTTCAAAGATGATGAGTGAAAAAAAAAAAAAAAGATGATGAGTGAGGTGGGCTTCAAGCCCAGTGAAAAGGCATCATTAGGAAAATGTAACTTGGGTCTGCTTTGGCACCATCATAGGATGACACGAGGGAGCAATGTACACATGGGTGAAGAGCACTTCAACAACTTGCTACATACAAGCATGTGCTTTCCTCTCTTTCAACCTCCTTAACTTTGAACAATGAAAACAAGCCTATTTATTCATGAAAGAGATTATGACTACACTGACCCAGAATCCCAGACATCCTCTCAAAACTTCGGGAAGCAGCCCCCATCATTCTCCCCCACTCATTCCAATCAAGTGGCCGGCACCAGGGCACACCCCGGGGCACCTGGATGTCCCTTGACTTCCTTGTAATCAGGCCCAAACCCAATTAGTGCCCATCATCCAGCCACCGGCATCGCTTAGAAGCCCTCAGCATAGTGTAGACCTCATCATTATTTAAAGATGAAAAAATCCTCCTGTGGGCACCTCTGTTTCCTCTCTGCAAGTGTATTATTTTAGGTGAAAAATAAAATATAAAAATAAAAGCCAAAGGCTTGCTCATCCCCTCCGACTCTGGAGGGGAATTCCAGTCGCACAGAGAACGGCTTGTCCCTTCCTCTCACCTTCTCCACCCAACAGCGGAGGTGGAACCAGCCTTGGGGAGGAAATCACTTTCCTGTTCCACTGTCTGTAAGCACATTTTCCAGATCAGTCCTGACTTTCCAATTTCAGAGAGCCTCCACATCCAAATGAGGCCCCGTGTTGGACCAGCCTCACGACGTACTTCCTACTGCTCATTGGTGAAATGTTTATCAGCCTGAAGGGAAATGGCAAAGGTACAGGGCCGCGCAGAGAGCAGGCACATGGTTGACTGATGCATAGCACTTGGCTCAGAGCAGCTTGGGGGGCAAGCGGTTATTTTCCATGGGCTGTTATCAACAGGAAATCTAAGTGCATTTCATGCAGTGGGAGATTTTGGCTAGTCCCTTGAAATGAACTTTTGAGAGCCCTTAGGATAACTGTCACTCACTTTCCAGACTCATTAATCATTGACAAGCTGATGCTATCCAGTTAGAAGGAAGTGAAGAGGCCCATCGAAGAAGACATGTCGAGTAAATCACACTCTGGAGCCAGCACCAAACTCCAGAAACTCCAGTGACAGACAAAATGTAAGCTAGTGTGTCAAATTAAATCCCAGCACTGTGCCTGCATGTGTCTTCATATGAGAGAGGGGGAAAGAGAGAGAGGTGTAAGGAAATAACACGGGTCTGAGATCAAAAACTTGAAACATTAACTCTCAAATCTCTCCCCTCTACTCCCATCTCCAGTAAGAATATATTACCCTGTCTGGGGGAAATAGAGTGAGAAGGTGGGAGAGACACACAGAGAGATAAAGCTATAGAGTCCTGTGTCCCAGACTTCCTCAGAGACCAAGGTGGACCTTGAAACACTTGATTTTTCCCCATTAACTTTTATGAAGCCTGACTTGGCTGTAATGTTTCTCAAATGCCAGCCGTTTCCAGCCAGGATTTTCCAAGTGCATCTAATTGCCCACTTTATCACAGGCACTATCAGGTAAATGGCGTCCCACCTCCGCTGGGCCTGCCTGAGGTTGACACCGGGACTTGTCAGGCAATGGATCACAGAACCAGAGTGGGGGCCCCTTGCACCGAATTCCTGCGTGAGGGTGACAGTAAATCCTGACATCCGCCAGGAAGATCGGAGCACGGCTATGCGCCCTGATGCACCTAAGCGACACAACCAGGAAGGCTTTTAGGATGTGATCAGAGATGTGTCTGAAAGCTCTTAAAGAGACAAGGAGCCTCTTTCCCCAGCAACAGTGGAACCGAGATGAACCCTGAATATTTGCTTTTCTCTTTGATGATGGGTAATGACCTATTTTTATGTTTGGGTGAATAATGCAATTAGAAAGTGTTTCAGAGTTTAAACTGTGCTTATATCCACCCTCTCAAGAGCCTCAAAGCTACTCAAAGAAATGGCCATCACCAGGCCCATAGTTTAGAAAGAAACCAAGATGGAGCCTGGCTAGGTGATTTGGCTTGGGTCTCAAACCCAAGGCTTCAAAGCCCTCAAAACATGTGTTCTTCACTTTACCAAGATGTTCTCCACCTTCTTCTCCAAAAGAGTTTTTGTTAATTGTAGCTTACAGAACCATCCATGAAACTTGATACTCAAAACACCAAAACCAAAAGGGAAGAATAATCCTCTTACTAATCCAACTTGCTTGGTTTTTAAAGGAATTAATGGGGAAAATAAATAAATAAAAGAAGGGTAAGTGCCTGGCATCATGAATTTATCACCTTAAACGATCATTTAGTAAAGCTAAATATTCTGAAATGGAATAATTTGGAATTTCAGACAAACTCCGCACAAGATGGGAAGGGTAAAGGTTTGATTTGAAATACTTGGGGGCTTGGGAAGTTCTTTGAGTTCGATGGCCTAATATTTAAGCAGGCAGCAAAGCCAAGGATCTAAACTTAAGATCGTATGGACACAATATATGGGATGCTTATCAGTTAGTGAATTTTCACAAGGAAAATAGCCTTTAAGGTTATAGAGAGAAAAGGAGGCTGTTTTGTAGGTGTAGATGTCATCATTGCTGATCTAAAATGGTGACAGTACAAATTGTCCATTAAGTGCCTGAAATTCAACATTCAGGAGTGTCTCCCTGGCACCCCTCACTTATAAATGAGACACAGGCTTTTGACTCATCCATGCTGCACAGAAAATTGATGATGCAAAGAGATCAAGATTTGATCTGATGCCCAGCGGGTTGACTTATTTCTTGATGACCCTCAGCAAGTCATTTAACTGTGCTTAATTTTCTCATCTTAAACTGTGAATAAGAATATTTAGTTTGTGGGGCTGTATTAAGGGTTAAATGAGAAACTGGATGTGAGAGCACTTTGTAAACTATAAAATGTTATTATTTTCATCTGAAAACAACCTAGTATTTATTGGAAGTTGTGCCAGGCCCTTAGGGATTGAAAAAGAAAATGGCAGTATTGATTTTATTCTGCATTCAGCCTCTATTTATTGGGTACTTAGTATATGCAAGGGGATCTGCTAACAACACTGATGTCCTCAAAATGGAATGACATGGTCATGATCACTGGAAGGTTATGTTGCTCAAGGTCAAAGCTACCAAATATGTATGAATGTGTCTGTATTCCTTTCTTCCGACATTTATTGAAGAGCCACTGCCTTAAGAAATTTACAGAATTAAATATAATTTACTAGATTATATTACATTGTGATACATATTATGGTAAAATAATTTTACAAGCCTATTTAATGATAAATTCTGGAAGGGAGATTCCAGAAATTTTAATATACGCCCTTAGTTCTACACCTGGAACTATTTATACATAAATGCCAAATATTTTATAATAATAGTTCAACAGATAATGGCTTGGATAATGTTTTTCCTCGCTGCAGTATTTGGTAATATTGGAGGTAAGTAAATAGATGGATACACTTAAGTGACCAGGAAATGGAAAAGCTTACAAGTCATCCCAAGCAACCATGACTGGTGGAATGAGGTTGGTTCACCACAATTAGAAGCAGTAAGGATTCTAGAAAAATATATGAATGGATGTGGCATCATCTAGCCTTCCTTGCATCAGAGTCAATATTTCAAAGCACTAATAAAATACCACCTATGCTCAAATGCCTGGTGGATAGATTGAAATAAAGATGTTTTAATTGTTTTTTTAAGATTCAGTGCTTTCCTCGCCATTCCCTCTTAAGTTGCAATCTTGAAGTAAATAATTGAAACCTCTTTTCTCTCTTCTATTAGCTAAACCTTTCCACAAAGAGTTATTATCATTGCTTCTGAGATACACAGAAACTACATGATCAGTACTGACACTTTGTGTAGATCCAGTAAAAAATAAGTGTATTTAAGAAGGAGTACGGGGCTTCCCTGGTGGCGCAGTGGTTGAGAATCTGCCTGCTAATGCAGGGGACACGGGTTCGAGCCCTGGTCTGGGAAGATCCCACATGCCGCGGAGCAACTAGGCCCATGAGCCACAACTACTGAGCCTGCGCGTCTGGAGCCTGTGCTCCGCAACAAGAGAGGCCGCGATAGTGAGAGGCCCGCGCACCGCGATGAAGAGTGGCCCCCGCTTGCCACAACTAGAGAAAGCCCTCGCACAGAAACGAAGACCCAACACAGCCAAAAATAAATAAATAAATAAATAAATAAATTTATAAAAAAAAGAAACAAATGACCTGAAGAAGTTTAAAAAAAAAAAAAGAGTACGTTTTATTTTCTATTACAGACATTCATTTGTCTGAAATTCGACTAATGAATTTCTTGCCTGGGGCAGGGGGTGGGTGGAGGGATAAATTAGGAGTTTTGGATTAACAGATACACACTACTATATATAAAATAGATAAAGAACAAGGACCTACTGTATAGTACAGGGAACTATATTCAATATCTTGTAATAACCTATAGTAGAAAAGAATCTGAAAAAGTATATGTATGTATATATACTGAATCACTTTGCTGTACACTTGAAACTAACACAACATTGTCAATTAACTATATTTCAATTAGAAAAAAAGGAATTACTTGCCTGGGTTCTTAGTTCAGATACATCATGGGCATTATTTTCATGCTAAAGCACAGACTTCCCTGAAAGATCCCATGAATCCTATCCTTTCGGAGCCTGGAATTTCACAGAAACATTCCACCCCAGTCCACAACTGTTGGGGTCCTTCATTACAGTTGTTAACACATCACGAAAAACACAATAACGTGACCAGAATGGACTTCTCAGTTTTTCAAGTGGTTTAAAAAACATTGTCCTTTGATTCTTTTATGAGGGTTCCATAATTTCTTGGGGTTTTCCAGCTGCTTTTTGATCCCCGGCCCTGCCAGTATCTCTTCCCAGACAGAAAGTGGGACCCTTGATGGTGGTTGTGGTAAATTAATAAGGAGAAAAAATAAACAGAAGGCCCTTTTCCCATGTGGTTTTCTTTAAACTTTGCAAATCTGTTCACTGTACACTTAATGTGGAGCTTGCCATGCAGGAACGCTGTCTGGCTTTTCCAATTCATCATCTCTTGTGATGTTATTCCTTCCTTAGCGAGTCCACAAGTGGAGCTCACAGCAGGCGAGTGAATGGATGGTCCTCTCTCCAGGTTCCCACATCCTTCCAGGACATCTGAGCAGCTGTGCAACAGCAAAGTAAAATTTTCTAGGGTTTCTACCGTCCAACCCCATAGCTTTAATATCATCTAAAGTAGTGGTAGGCAAACATTTTCTGTAAATAGCCAGATAGTAAATGTTTTTGCAGGCCATATGGTCTCTGTCACAATTACTCAACTCTGACTTTGTAGCATGAAAGTAGCCGTAGATAATATGGAAGCGAATGAATGTGGCTGGGTTCCAATAAAGCTTTATTTATGGATACATTTGAGTTTCCTGTAATTTTCATGTGTCATAAAATATTCCTCTTGTTTTGAATTTTTTCCAACAATTTAGACATGAAAAAGCATTCGTAGCTTGTGGGGCCATATTCAAACAGACAGTGACTGGATTTGGACCACATGCAATAGTGTGCTAACCCCTGATCTCAATGATCAGGGCTTCAAAGGTACATCTCCAGCCAATATTTACCTTTTGGATCCCACAATTGATGCCTAATATCTCCAGTTGTTTGTCCCTCAAACACCTTCAGTGTCTAAAATGGAAGTTGTGATTCTCTACTCCTATTGCTTTTTTGTCAGGGCTTCTCCATCTGAGGAAAATACTTTTACATTTTCTACATGTGTAGTTACTACAGCTAGAGAATTGTTGACCACTATTGAGTGCTCTTTTATTATAGTCCATATCCAATCCATCACTGTATTCTAGAGATTGTACTTCCAAAACATATCTCAAATCTGCTTAATTCTCTCCATCTTGTCCAAGCTACCTTTATCCATTAACTAACTGGATTCCTATAATAACTTCCTCATTGATCTCCCCTTTTCTGTCTTTTTTACTTGCTAAATCTTTGCAAACCGAGATATTGTCATTGCTTCTGAGATATGTAGGAATTGTGGGATTATATTGACAATATGCATAGGTAAAGTAGAAGTTTCCCTTCCTACCCTCTCAGTGCGTTTTGCATATAGCATCAGAAGTGAACTTGCTAAAGCATTAGTCATAAAATCACTCTGATGGCTTTCTTTTGCCCTGAAAAATAATCCAAGATCCTTACTAAATACTTCAAGGTTCTACTGGAGACAAATTTCATGTTCACCTCCATCTCTTCACCACCTCTGCCCACTCTCATCCTTGTTCATTACACTTCAGCACAACTGGCTTCCTTTCTGTTCCTGCTGCATACTTGATCCTTTCTCAGCTCCATGCCTTTTCCTCATTTTCCTCTCTGACTTATGTGGTATTTTCCTAATTCCTTGCATGGCTGACTCATTCTCATCTTTCAAGCTTCAACTTAATTATTACTTCTCCAAGTGACCACTTTATCCAAAGTCAGCACCTCCATCTCCTTTGCCTTGATGATTTCCTTTATAGGCAATATCCCAATATTTAACAGTTTTTATTGCCCTTTTTTAACCAGTTCATTATCTGTCCTTCATAGAAAATGTAAATGATGTAGGAGTAGGAGTCACCTTACAGTCTTACAGTCACCTTATCTGTAAGAGTCACCATATCCTAAGGCCCAGTCTAACATACAACAGCTACATAAGTATTGAATAAATGACCTAATAAATAAATCTATCAGTTTAAAATGTAGACCAATCCTTCGGTATAATTTTTTAAGTGTATGAAAAATTTTAATGGAAATATAAATTACACTTGGAAAAATGTGTCATGGTACAGTTCCCATTTTATTCTTAAAGACTTTGTGCATTTTTCAAATAATCTACCACATACGCACACAAAAAAGAAACAACCCACAAATCACTTTTGTTATTAGCAGTAAGAGAAATGCAAATGGGAGGGGCATTACATGGGTAGGGGAGTAAGAAGTACAAACTATTAGGTATAAAAAAACTACAAGGATATATTGTACAGCATGGGAATATAGCCAATATTTTATAATAACTATAGAGTATAGCCTTTAAAAATTGTGAATCACTATAATGAACACCTGTAACTTATATAATACTGTACAGCAACTATACTTCAATAAAAACATATATTAAATAAATAAATAAAATTTCTTTCATGTAAGAGAAACAGAAAAGAAAAAAGAAAAGGAAATCCCATCCTGCTAAAAACGTTTGTCTACAGTTTTCTAAATTGTATCCTTGAAATCTTCATGGTTACATTGGAACATGGAAATGCTTTAATGTCTAAGGTAAAGAGAGGAAAGGTAATATACTACCTGGATGCTGGGGTTGAGAAAACCTGTTAAAGATCAATTTATCCCTCAAGAGAAGCTCTGGGGAAGGCATGTAGGAGTTTTGGTTGAATAACCATGTCTTCTCTGTTGAGTTGCCTATCTTTCTATCCTATTCTTTCTGCTTTTTCAAAATGACTATTTAATTTGAAGGATGATGAAGCAACAGAGGTGATAAAAAAATGGCATGAATGAGGGCTGCAGCATGAGTTAAAGTCCTGATTGTGTTGTTGTGACCTATGTAATGTTGACCTCTGACCTCTGATTTCCTTCTCTGTAACATAGAGCCCCAAAGTAATTTCTCATTAGACCATTCTGAAGACTTGGAGGATATTTATAAGGACTTGGTATAGTATATGACACAAACTGGGTATTTATAAAAATAAAACATCAGTTTATGTATCATAAATATTAGTTTTTAAAGGAGTAAGTTCCACAAGGTGGAAATATCTTGTATGTTTCTAATAAAAAAGAAAAAGAAATCTGGCTAGAGAAAGATTTTGGCTATCATAAGTTCCTAAGATAATTTTTCTCACAGTGTTCAGAATCCTTGCTAAACGTGTAAGCCAGTATTTACTACATTTTACTGCAATGACCAACAGCTTCTGAAACCCAGAGACTTATGGTTACAAAGGTTTATAAAGGTTTGTTTCTCATTTGCCTTATAGTTAGGCTGTGGCAGCTGCATATTGACTATGAATCTGCTTACATACATTCTTCTTACCAGCATCCAAAGAGAAGCAGCAGCTTTTCTTTGGGACACACCCTTCTCATAGCAGAAGAAAAACGGAGATGGTTGAATCAAATAAGTCTCTTTAAACTTCAGACAAGGCATGTGTTACTTTGCTCACATTCGATTGGTAAAGGCAAGTCACTCAAGCAGAGTGGTGTCATTGATCAAGAGAAGTCAGATTCCAAGGGAAGTCACTGCAATTCACATGGCATCAGGTAGAGATTTATAATTCTTATAAAAGAAAGGCCAGAATATTGTGTATAATAAACAATAGACAACATAAACCTCAATCTATTTTTCTAAATTCAGATGGAAAAGATGAGTGTCCTCCAAACTTATGTGAACTAATTCCTCCACCTGAAATAAACCAATGTTTAACAACAAACCATTGCTTTGTGGAACCAATGGGTTGAGACATTTAGCATAATGGAAAATGCTGACTTTTAAAGTAGCAAATTAAATAGCACAGTCTGGGCATACAGTTTCCAGTGATTTATATGGTTTTCGTAGGGCTGGTCAAATAGATGGATTTAGTGCTAGACTGATGTGTCTGGGAAACACTGATCATCGTTCTCCTCAGACAGCAGGCCTGCTCTCAGAACTGTGGTGAGCGTGATTACATTGAGCCCTAGGCTAAAGGATTTACAGTCTCCTTTAGTCAAACCACAATATATTGATTAAAACTTTGCCCAGAGTTTATCCGATTCAGGCTACCTGGAGTTGTCTGTGTTAATAGCCATCAGATTGAATATGCTGCCCGTGCACTCAATCATCAGTAAGCCAAGGAAATGTCCTTTTCTCCTCCTATTACTTGTTTTGCCACAATAAAAATTAAACAACATATTTCAACTCTCCGAGTGATACCTGTTTCGTTCATTGATTAATATCCGAGTCCAATTTTATCTCATTTAGAAAGAAATGAAACAGGTCCTTTGGTTTTCATTTTTAAATTGAGAAACTGACATTCAGGGAGTGAGTCTTGTCCTCTGAGCCTGAGCTGGTAAGGGAAAGACAAGAAAGGCACCTTGGATTCTTCAAGAAAACCAGTGCACCAGCATAGCTTGGGGTTTCCATTTCCATGGAATTCCATAGTGGTGGAAACTTAAACAATTTCATTATGAAAAATTAACAGATTTTAATTTTCCCTTAGAGAGTCTATCTCAAAATAATTTTCCCTTGGAGAGTCTATCTTCACAAACTCTTTTGTTATTGTTATTGATAGTTTATTGCTTGTTTGTTTGTCTGTTTAAAATACCTCTACTTGTGTGGACGATGCAGTTAAATTAGACCAAGCTGGTTCAAACTCTTATTTTACAATGGGCAATTATTGAAATAGATGATTGAAAATGCCTGATTTCTTAATCAAGTTTAAGAGCGGCTTCTGGGGCAAGTGAATGATTCACTTCAATAAAAGCATTCAAGTCAGCTGTGCATGTGGCTACAATGGTGAAATGAACTTAACACAGAAGTATGTATTTCCAGGTTTGAACAATGAGAAGCATGAAAAACATGTGGGATATTTGTTTTTTAAGCATGCAGAAAAAAAATAACCAAACGATACCAAAGATATACCTGAAGACTAAAGATCTGTTTCTAGTCATCCAGTTCCCTTCCCCAGAGTCTCTAATTTCTCATGTAGACGTCCAGAAATCAATCTATACACTAATATAAGTTATTACTGTTATATCAGCTAAGGGGAGATAAGAGGGGTTAGGGATTAAGTAAACATTTTATTGTACTTTTCCATTTTTCCAAATGTTGCCATCAAGGACTGGGAAAAGTGGGAGCAGAAATAAGAGGGGAAAAGCCCTAAGAAACAGAGCAGTGTTCCCAAGCATTTCTATGCCATCTTGGGTCTCTTGGCACATTAATTGGTATTTTGATTTTTAAATATATTTTTTGCAACATATGAGAACAGGAAAAATTTAGACTAGGAAGATTCATAAGCCACAAGTTCCAATTAGATTTGGGTGCACCCCCTACCTCTCTTAATATATGTCAAAATAAAGACATATAAATGTAAGGACATATTTGAGTGTTCTGAAACTTCTAAGAATGATGTCTTTAATATTGTTCTTGGAAACTGCAAATATTAAATTCTTCCAACAAACCATTTTGGGGTCATCTGTGCTTTGCTGGTACAGTAAACATGGCACTCGTCCACCTATGTAATCATCTAGCAGTGAGACAGGCTCAGTAATCTTGGCCACTTATAACATCTGCTGTACCACTGAGCTTATATTTCCTAAACTTTAGAATGAAGTTAATCTTCCCAACGATTTCAGAAGTTTTTAGAGAGAGACTGTAAGGAGGAACCCATGTTCAAGTTCATCTCTGTAACATCTGAATGAATTTCTAAACCAGAGAGGAATAGCAAGGTGATGGGCTACCTGAGAGAAAAAGCAGTCAAGACTGAATCACAATGGCTTAGAGATGGGAATAAGCTCAGGCCAATCACATAATACTCGCTATTGTGCTCTCAGGCTTAGTCAGAGCCAAATTCAGGAAGCACATTCCATTAGACTAAATAAAGCTTCGATCATGTGTAAAATTTCCAGCTTGAATAGGCAGCCATCCTATCACTCATCAGCCTGGATGCATTTAATGGGTGTAATTTCTTCCTCATATTTCTATGCGTTTATTGTTTCATTTTTATTATAGGAATTTGGGCATCTTATACAGCTTATTATTTTCTGTTAAGCCCAGGCTCAAGTAAATACTGTTCTACAGGGTGTACATGAAAATATGTTTCCTTTAGATTGTCAAAAGAATGGGCAATCTGATTCAACTTAACTATGAGATTAGAAGAAAGGAAAAGTGGGAAAAATACCTATCCAGCACTGAGCCAGTGTAACTTGAGAGTGTACAGAAATTATACAGGGGGGGGGAGAGGGATTGTGAAGTATGAACTCCTCAATTCCAGAAGTTCTGATTCTGTAGACACAAGATGGAATTCAGAAAAAAAAAAAATGTAATTTAAGAAAGCTTTACAAGTCATTTTGAAGTATGTGAATATTGCCTTGGGCCCCTGTAAACTGCATTAAACTTGCTCTTAAATCGCTTAAAGGAAAAGGAAAGAAGATGGAAGCTGAGTGTTCTTTTTTATTCTATTCAGGCCAATTATTTGAAAAGCTGAATGTCAGAAATAGTCTCTGCAACATTTCTATTTCAAGATTGAATTTCATTGACCAGAGCTGCTGAGCCTCTCAGCTCTTGAGGACTGACTGCTGACCAGAGCTCCTGTCTGGAACAAGTGCTCATTAAGCGGAATGGAAATGAACGGTGTGTAAATTTTATATATATATATTCAGCAGAGTTTTTCAAGGTAATGATATGCTCCAAATAAAAAACCTAGAAAAAGTGAAGGCTTAGCCTCTGAATATTTGGGGGACAGACGTGGTTTATTTTATTTAGTTATTTGATTGGGTGGGAGAACAGTCAGGCTGCAGGTATTTCTATTGAGTTCCGTAACTCCCCCAGATGTAGAACCAGAAGTAGACCCTAAGACAAAGACTTAAAAGTAAATTGTTGGGGAGGTGATTTAAGTAACGCTGGTGGAGGAGTGGGGGAGCAGTGAGACTGGTGGTGGAAGGCAGTCAATAAGGATATTTATCAAGTAAGTTATCATTGTAGACAGCGGGGCCTTGTTCCCAGTCTGGGAGAACGTGCAGAGAGGTTCGCTTCCTGTCAGATCCGCAGCAGCATTAGATCCTCATAGGAGCGTGAACCCTACTGTGAACTGCGCATGCGAGGGATCTAGGTTGCGCACTTCTTATGAGAATCTAATGCCTGATGATCTGAGGTGGAGCTGAGACGGTGATGTTAGCACTGGGGAGCGGCTGCAAATACAGACTATCATTAGCAGAGAGGTTTGACTGCACAGAGACCATAATCAATCAATTGCTTGCAGACTCATATCAAAACCCTATCAGGGAGTGGCAAGTGATAACAAGCTCAGGGTTCCCACTGATTCTGCATTATGGTGAGTTGTATAATTATTTCATTATGTATTACAATGTAATAATAATAGAAATAAAGTGCGCCATACATGTAATTCACTTGAATCATCCATGGTCCATGGAAAAATTGTCTTGCATGAAACTGGTACCTCTTGCCAAAAAGGTTGGGGACCGCTGGTGTAGAACACATGCTCAGGGCAGTGGGAGCTTGAGTAGTTGAACATTGACTCCCATCAGTCATTGGTTGAAGGCTGCTCAGGTGAACATTCATTCCCTGGTACTTCCGGCCTGCCTCCTGCATGGACCAATCAGGCTTCAGGGGCCAGAGCAAGTTGTCAGGTGGACGTACAGGCTCTGTCAGTTAGGATTCAGGCAAATGTGTACTGAAAGCATCAGAGAGAGGGATTTGGAAAAATTACGTCTTTGAAACCAGCTCCTCATTCTAGTATAAAGGATGGAAGAAAGGACTTGCCAGGCAAGCACCAAGCCTCGTTATATTTAATATGCCTCCTCTGTGAAAACACCGAGCCAGGTTAAAGGGCAGAGCATGGGTCAGTTGCCCTGATTACCAACCCATGAGTGATCTTAACTTGTCACAGTGATGAATTGGATCCCTGGTACCAGTTTACTTGGATTTCAACTTGAGAGTCCTTCTGTAACTGGTAAAATGTAAAATTTTCCTTATCCTGCAAAAGTAGAGAATGTCCTCAGCGGACATTTTAAAAGCACCACTTGCTTACATGTCCTAGCTTGCATGTTGCAGGTTTTTGCCTCATCTAAGTGCAGGTTTCATGGTACAACCTCAGGAAGCTGAGTGTCATCAGGGACAGATTAAAAGTAAGCAGAGATTCTAAAACTGAATGACACATGGAAAAATGCTGTTCATCTAGAATTAGTAATTTGTCTCTATATGTAAATGGATTTTTATGCTTCCTATTAAGTTATTCAGTTCAAAAAATGAATGTAAAATTATGAATTTCTCATTTTAAATGTAAAGAAGGAAGATTATTTTCTATTAATTGAAAAAGTTTCCCTCTGACTCCACAAAGTACATAATGATCACATATGTAAAGAATGTCATACTGAAAGAACACCAAGTTTTTAGCTCATCAGGAGAAATCTCACATGGCTTCCTTATAGCCCTTTAGGAAACCATCAAATTTGGTTGACAGAGAAAGTGAATATGAATTTGGTGATATTTTAAATATGCTCAGTACCTTTTCCCCAAGATACTCTAGTACTCTAGTGTCCACAGCTGCACAAACTACAGCTTTGCAAAGAATTAAAAATACCCCCTTGTTCACGAATGTCGAACAATTATAGTGCTTATGGACATGAAGCCCTAAAGCTATATGAATGAATCATGGAGGGATTTTTTTCCCCCACTGGAGATTTGCAAACTCATCAGATGGAGACACTGTAGAAAGAAGCATGCCAGATTCAGATTTCATTCTGCCTCTGGTCAGTTCTGTAATTCAGAAGGCTTCCTCTTGTGTGCTCTATGGATCCAAGCAAGCTACTTTTAAGTTTGACACACACCGACATACACACAGGTATGATTGTTTAATTGTCTTTAAATTCAATTTATTCCCACTTCCACTTTTTGCCCTCCAGCAACATTTACAAATTATAGGAGGATTTCCTGGCTACAACTGTGCCTGGGACTGCTTTCCAAAGTAACTTAGCTTAAAGCTACCAGCTTGGCACTGGGACAATTAATGTCAAAAGATATCCTAAATGGAGTGTCAATTTCTCAGTTTTCTTATGTTGTGGTCTCTGTTACACACAAGGAACCCTTTGCTGCCATTGCAAACTCTTGTCAAAAACATCTTTTCTAAGAGAGAAAGGATTCAACTACCAATATTGTAACTTGAATATGGGTATAATTTTGCAACTTGGATTTATTCTGCTGATTTGTGTGTTTTCAGTATTGTTTTACTGTTGAGACAGAAAAGCCAAAAAATTAAGCTGTGAAATCCCCCAAATCACCACTGCCTATTGAAATCTATATGCCTCTTAAACAATAAAGCCACATTAAAAGTGTCCAAATTAACAGAATGAGATGAAAAGCTAAGTGTGGATAGAATGAGTTGAGAGAGGTGTTGATTAAGAGACATGATAGAAGAAAATATACAATTACAGTTCACCCTCTGCGCTGAAGTTACCTCTTTCAAACGTGTGTCCCTTTGGCCACAGAAGTGGAGAATGACGAGGGAAATACAGAGAGGAGCAAGAAAGGGGTGAAGAAGGATAGGAAGATAAAACACGAAAGACAGGCATCACTGGAGGGTTCATAGTCACAGAGGTGCAACCTCCCTGGTCTTAGTTCCCTCATCTATGAAATGCTGGTGTTGATGAGGATGGTCTCTAAGGATTCAAATAATTCTAAAGTGCTTCATTTCTTTGTTTTAAAGTGAGAATCTGATTTTAGCCACCAGCCAACAAAACATCTCAGAATGACTATCCCTCATATCGTTGGAGAAGGTAGTTCCTTACAAAATAGTTTGTGAGATCAAATTGTCTTACAGCTTTTTTGCATTCTTTACACACAAAGATCAAATTATCAGTCATTCAAGGTTCTGAAAGGACTTGAACAAAATTACCAAGTGGCAGATATAGGCTCCAGGTCAACCTGTTTACTTGAGAGCTCTTTGTACGAGGAGCTGCATGGGCCTTGATGCCAGCCAATCCCGTCACTGAGCCCAGAAGAGCAGGCATCACCTACATGTGGGCAATCAATCTCCAGGTCGAGTTTGCTGGAGCACCATACATAGTTTAACGGATGAGTGTGATCTTGCGGAGCAGAGGTTCCCCCGTGGAAATAACAAACGCTAGCCACCAGTCAGGTATTTCAGGTCCAGAACTGATGTCACTGCAGTTGCAAGGTCATCTCTGCCTTTTGCTTCCCACCCCCGAGGCAGACTGAGGCACTGGTGCATATCACTCTGCTTTGGACCATGAAGCAGCATGATGCTTCCAGCCATTTTCCTTTGGAAGTGGCAGAATCTGTTTTGGAGCAATACGGATGTGTCAGGGAATTTTCATCATGCATGTTCCTGGAAGATTTGGCCCAGAGGCTGCCTACCTCTCAGCCCCTCATCCCCAAATAAGTACCTGAGCAAGAATCTTCACCCTGGCTTCTTTATCCAGAGCACTTGCCTGTCACAGGAACACGAGAGGCCCTGCA
Organism: Balaenoptera ricei; assembly: GCF_028023285.1. Classification (NCBI taxonomy): domain Eukaryota; kingdom Metazoa; phylum Chordata; class Mammalia; order Artiodactyla; family Balaenopteridae; genus Balaenoptera; species Balaenoptera ricei. The sequence continues at coordinate 39,264,619 of NC_082653.1, read as the reverse complement.
TAGCCAGAGAACTGGTCTTGAATCAGCTCACGGAGTTATGTCAGCTACTTGGCCTAACCGAGATTACCTCTGAAGTTTGGATGTAGAATCACCACTTGTCTAGAGGCTTCTAACTCCAGTTGGTCCTGAAGAATAGAGTAGTCCTTTTGGCAGTGAGTCACTTGAACTCCAGGCTAATGTTGAAAGGAAAGCAAGTAAAACTTCTTTATGTTCAAAACAGTCCATCAAACTGGTTAACTAGTCAGAGCCATTCTTTGAGTATGGAAATCAGGGGTCCAGGGCAAGCCATGTATCGTAAGTGTACAGCTTGGCCAACTCTCACACACTGAGTTCACCCTCGTAATTGACACCTAAATCAAGACATGGAGCATCGCCAGCCAACACCTTAAAAACTGCGTGTGATGGTTCCTGGTAATTACCACAGCCCATGTCCCCTAGAGGAAACACTGTCTTAACTTCTAACACCATGGATTTGTTTTGCTTGCTTTTGAACTTTATGCAAATGGGATTTATCATACGTTATATATGTTTGCGAGTGGGTGTTTCTGGTCAACATAATGTTTGTGTAATTCATTGATGTTGTTGTGTATAGAGTTCATTTTCTCATCACTATGTGGTTTTCCATTGTGTGAAGACACCACAATTTATTTATCCATGAAACTATTAAAGGGCATCAGGGTAATATCAGGTTTTTGGATATTGTGAATAAAGTTTTTATGAACATTCTTTTATGGTGTACATATACATGCGTTTCGGAGGGGATATTTATTCCTAGTGATAGAATGTCTAGTTCTTAGGGAATGCATATGTTTACCTATAGTAGACATTCTCCAAACAATCTTCAAAATATTTGTATCAATTTACATTCCATGAGCAGTGTCTACGAGTTCTGATTGTTTGACATCTTCATCAATACTTGATATTGTTTGTCTTTTTAATTTTATCTCTTGGGTATGTCATCTAGCTATGTATTTTGTATAGATAAGATGTATATAGGTTCAATGAACATAGGCAAAACATTGATCAAAATAATGGAGTAAAGGCACTTAAGCAGCATGTAGAATTCACTTATTCACTTATTCACTCATTTAATAAGTACAGATATTCAAGGGAGGTGTTACAAAAGACGAACAACTAGGAAGTGAAAATTTCGAGAAAAAGATTTAAAGAGAAATGTTCATGCAGATGTATTATGTTTTTCCTGAACACTCTGTTTCTCTGTCATCCTCAGATGGATACTAAGTGTCTCCCAAACCTCCAGGGCCAGGATGATTTCACTATTTTATTTCTCAGCAATGATAATATGACAACAACAACAACAGTGGCAACAGTGGTTTAAGTCACTGAGCTCACTGACCTTCACAACATGCTTTCATTCGTGTTTTTTGACCTGATTCTAACAACTGTGAGATAAAAGTAGAGTTTAGTCCCTTCATTGCATAATCGAGGCAATGGAAGTCCTGAGAAAATAAGGGACTTGCCCAGGTGATCAGAACCAATTATAAGCGATTCAATGGATCTGGGATTTGAACCAAGGATGTTAGATTTCTCAGCCTCATGAAGCTTCTCTTTACCCTCAATATAGCTCTGTTAATGAAGACACTTTACACTGTAGAGATTCTTTGTACAATAACCCTTTTAGTTTTCATTTTGTTGGATCATTGTTTTAGAGACCAGATTAAGTTATATTGTTCCTGTTTCACAGATGAAGATAAGCCAGGGAGGAATTTAAGAGTATTCCATTTTTTTTTTATGATGAGTTGGACAGTGGGAGAAACTCAGGGGAACACTAACAAACTGATTAATTTCTTAAATTCTGTCTACTAAAATAGAAGTGCTCAGGACACAGGGAGCAGAGGCAGCCATATAGATCAGGATGGAATAATAATCATTGCCATAATCTTATAAATTCACATTTCTCTACTTTTGTTTGGGCTCATAATTTCTTCAACACAGCGAAAGAAAAGAAGCTCCTATAATACTAGCGTTATAAACCTTAGACATTCAGATAAGGAATAATTCCCTATGCAGAATTCTAGGAGCTTCTCTGATTTAAATTAAGCAAATAAATCTCTATTATTGTCCCAGGTCCTTTTCTAGTCCACATCCCTTAGTAGACAAAAATGTAACTGAATAACGTGAATTAATGGCCACTTGATGAGTCCTGGCTTCTAGAACCCAGAGACAAAAAACAGATCACCAATTTTGATATAAGAAAAATGTCAATGATTTAAAATGGGATTGAGGTCTTTCTTGTTCCCTCAGAATTCTGTTGCTTTGGGGAAAGGTGGGTAACAGAAAGAGAGGTTATGGAATGTACCTGGTAAGTCTTTCTATAAAAAGAAAAAGGAGACAGAACCTCCCAGTGTGTTCTGCTTTCAAGGCCAAATATCAACAACAAAAAAGCTTTATTGGTTTTTTGTTGTTGTTGTTAATCCTTCCAGCTGTGCTGGAATTCCCAAGGTGAGAGGCAGCCCAAGCAAATTAAGCTGGTTTATCTAATATTTCACAGAGTTCAAGATGGAGTCAGTATCCTGCCGAGTGAACATGTCTAGTTGGAGGAGTTTGCATTAATGTACATTCTTCATGTGGTTTGGGTCACCTCAGTGGCACCCACCTCACCTCACTGACACCCACCAGACCAGATCATAATATTCGCTGGACAATTAAAGGATAAAGATCATATGAAGAAACTATGTCAGTGCTATACATGTTGGTTAATTCTTTGTATAAATTAAATTCATTAATTCACTGTGTATTGCTCATAACTATGTCAAAAATGGAAATATTTTTATTGGTGGTCTCATCTGAGTCCCAGGCTACCTGATTGGAAGTCAGATTAAATGAAGAAAACAGTTTTTAAAACTTTCCCAAATCAAAATTGAATATTAATTTGTAAAAGAATTATTTATAGACAGGATAAATTTCCTATACATTGAACCACTCTTGTACATTTTGTATAGGCCCCACCTAATGATGGATAAGAGTGGGTGGACAAATGCCCCATTTCCTCACCCCTTGGGTGGAACAATTCCGAGAGGTGCTCTGCAGGTTTTCCTAGAGGTCCTCAGTGGAATTACGCTTCAGCTGCTGATGGTGGTCACCTTGGTAATGTGCCTTCAATGCCCACCTCCCATTCCCTGTCTCACTTCCCAGTTCCTCTGGAATTCCCAGTGCTCCCTGGAATCCCATCCTTACACTCAAATCCTCATCTCAGGGTCTGTCTCTGGGGAATTCCAACCTAAGACAAACTTATCATTACTTTGTGAAGATAAGACAATAGGTCTCCAAAGCACCACCAGTCATTATATGTTAGACTATGTGACAGGAGTTTAAGTATAAAGGAGAAGGGGATGCATTAGGCTGAAGATGACAGATACGCTTTGTATTTTGAAAAGGAAGTTGGATATTTTGCTGGACTCTGAGGAATACAGTGGCTTTTCAGCTGGATGTGAGAGGTGAGCGATGTTAGTGTTACTGACCCAGATTCTTGGACTCTTCATTCAATAGAAATTGACAAGAGGCCAGATGAGAAATTCAGGCAACACTTTACTGGGACTCGTGCTGCAGCATGAGGGAGTGAGAACAAATAACCGTGCCCTTGCTCGCCCCAAGCCGGTCCCTTATATGCGGTGAGGATGGGGGCGGATCTGTGGATGGGGCTGGAGGGGTGGTTTAGGTGGTCTGCCCACCCCCTTGGTGGTGTTCTGTGCAGGGATCATGCATGGTACCCTGCTTTTGCTCCTGGCACCTCAGAAGTGGCAGTTGGGTTTTGGTCTTTTTGTATCTTATTGTTCATACTTTTTCCCCAACTGGGCATGCACACAGTTATTTTTAGTCCCTTATGGTTTCTTTGTATCTGTTGCTTGAGGAGATGTATGTTCAGGTGCAAGTACTCCAGTAGAGATCCCGGGTCCCAGGTTCCAGGTCCCAGCCTGTCTCATTAGGATTCAGGAAAAGAGCATGGAGTGTTTGTGGAATTGAAGGGGGAGCAGTTGTTTCAAGAACAAGTCTGTCGAAAGTTGGCTAGATACCTACCGGCAAGCAGAAGATACCACCATAAAGCGTCTTCTGTTATTTCCTGTGTGGTCAACAAAAGGTTTAGAGTGTAGAAAAGAATGATCCCTCTGTTCCCATCCCTTCTGGTAAATATCCAGGAATCACTGTGTGTAGTGGATGCTATTGGTGTCCTCTCCTGGGTCCCTGTTACTGGGTGGTGGATCCATTCCCCATCTCCTGTTGGCTACTGATGGCTCCCAGCTGCCACCTTCCCTGAAGACAAACCCTTGGTTGAATGGGAGGCTCCTGCCTGGGAGATTGCTCACTGCTCGTCTCAGTCAGCCTGCAACAAGTGACTGACTGACATGAATGGCAAGGATGTATGAAATGTTGGGCCACCAAGCTTCTAGGTGATGCTCCCATAGGATCAGGCAAGATGATACACCTGCTTTACATGGTCCACTGCCTGACCTGTTTCTCTCACCCCCCCATCTCATGAAAGCACACCCTACATAAATCACATTCACCCAAATCCCTGTCCCAGGTTCTACTTCCAGAGAACTTGACCCAAGATCCCACATGTATGGCAGGAGTAGGTCTTCTTCATTAACTCACAGGGAAAGGCATTATGGCTCACTTGGTGCTTCTCAGACCTCTACTGATTCTCTGGGGAAAATGAATAAGGACTCTTCACCTTCCTGAAAGCCACACACTTAGTCATCCACAGACTTTCTCACAATGTGCTACTGACCTAAGCATAACATGCTGCCTAAACTGACCCCATCCATTTGAGGGCCAGCAGGCCACTGACCGCTAAGGTGGACGTGACCTCTGGCAGAAACATATCTCCAATAATAGTAGCATAAAGACATCAGAACTGTCCTTTGAGCCAAAATGTCCCACCCATACACAGTGGAAATAATGAACAGGTGAAGCTCTGAGGGGCCTAAAAATGGATCTGCAGGAAGGCTTGGGAAGAAAAGTACCATAAAACTTCTTATATACCAAATCTCAGGATCAATTGAAGGGACTGATGTGTGGGAGGCCCTTGTTCCAGGTCTGAAGTGCCTTGCCTGAACCCTCTGTTAAACTAAAAACAAAGTAAAACAAGGCATGGTTTTTCCATGCCTAATACTCTCCAGATGACTTTAAATGAATACACAGAGACTCTTTTTCTTTTTTTCGTGTTTTTATGTTTTCTTTTAAAGGGGCATTCTTCAAACTCATTGTGACACTGTAGTGCCTGTTGCTACTATGTGGGGTCTCTCTTTCCCTGCTACTATGTGGTTTTTGCTCAATGAACAAAAACATGCTTCAACATTAGTCTAAGTAAGCTTAAATAGAAAGTTTATCTGTAACTCAGGTATACATGCAGGGCTTCTGACTGCATTTCTAATTCAAGAGCAATGGTTTGACCCCATGAGGGCCAGGATATATTTGGGACCCTAGCACCAAGCAATTGGCCGGTTATGTATGAAGAACCCAGAGAGCAGTGTGCTATACAATATGACCCAACAATTCTGCTCTTAGCAATACACCCGACAGAAAGGTAAATAGATGTTATTAAAAGACATATGTCAGAGTGTTCCTAGCAGCATTTTTGGTAAAAGCCCCAAACTGGAAACTATCCAGATGCTAGTCAACATTAAATTATGATATTTACATATAATGGTTTACTAGACAGAGTCAAGAATGAACAATCTTGATATATTACCATATATATTACCATTTGAATGAATTTTAAAAATACGTCAATTGAAAGAAGACATACAAATAAGCATACAAATAGGCAAAAACTAATGTGTAGTGTTACATGCCAGGATAGTGGTCTACCCTTGAGGGGATGGGACCTAGTGACGGGCAGGGCGGGGTGGCACCTGGACACCAGTGATGTTCTGTTGATTAATTTGAGTGCTGGTTACATAGTTGTGTTCACTTTGGAAAAACTCATCAAACTGTACAGGTACAATTTTTGCACCTCTTTGCATGTTATTTGTCCAAAAAAATTTTTTTACGGAATAAATTTCCCCAACTGAATTAAATGCTCCATTATTTGGGGTCATTCAGATTTATCTGTCTTCTATAAATGTCAATAGTCTTCTATAAATGCCAACTGGTTAACCTAAATGTGGGATGGTTACATGACTCTTGTAGTCTTTAGTCTACATTAGGAAGCACTGGTGAAACAATACAAATTATCTTGTTTCAAAAGATTCAGGGGAAATATAAGAGCTTTTCTGTTTCTGTTTCAGAGAGAACATTAACTTGTTAGGTATTTTAGAATTATAAAGCAATTCTAAAAATAAATGACAGAATTTTAATTTGTGAAGGACTTGGAGAATAAAGAATACAGCCTACACATTTTACAGATAAGAAAACTGACCAAGAGGTTAAATAAGGAGTCCAAGGTCACATGTGCGGTTAGCAGCAGCCCTGGGAGGAGGTCCAAGGTCTGAGGTCCTTTTTCTCTAGACCACACAGCCTCCTTGTTTTCCAGACCTTCTGAGAAAGTTCATGAATACATTTAAAATGTCTGTTCACAATTTTTAAAACTCAACTCATTTACCCCCTAATGGTACAACATGTAGGATGTGAACTGGCTTAACTTCCTCCACTCCAATCTGTCAACAATCAACAAGTCAGTAGACTGCTGGCATTTCTGCTTCAACCTAATGGTTGATTTTAATTAACTCATGGTTCCTGTGCTCACTAAAACCCTTTAATTTTGCTCATGAACAGGCTTAAAATCAAGAAATATTCTCAACAGCTAAGACAAGGCCCTTAGGGTCATTTTTCCAAAAGCAATAACATTTGCACATCTCTTAAGGGAATCACAAAGTCCTCGGGATAAATATCTCCTAATTCTCTGAAGTTTACTGTAGAGATCCCCAGCCCTGACTTCTTTCCAGTGCAATCTTTAGAGGGTTTTAAGCACTGTGATGCTGTGGCTCCACCCCAGACCTCCCAAGTCTCATTCTCTAGGAACAGGGTCTGAGCATCTGGAGGCTTTAAAATCCCTGGTGATTCTGGCACAGTCGTGGTTGGAAGAGGCTGGTCCTTTGCTCCTCTATGGCACAGCTCTCACCATCCTCTCCATCAGCGGTCCCCAACCTTTTTGGCAACAGGGACCAGTTTCGTGGAAGACAATTTTTCCACGGACTGGGGTTGGGGGGGGATGGTTTGGGGATGATTCAAGCACATTACATTTATTGTGTGCTTTACTTCTATTATTATTACATTGTAACATACAATAAAATAATTATACAACTCACCATAACACAGAATCAGTGGGAGCCCTGAGCTTGTTTTCCTGCAACTAGGTGGTGCCATCTGGGGGTGATGGCAGACAGTGAGACACGAAGTGTGTTGCTTACGTCCAGTCTACTCCGTAAGATGCAGCTTAATTGTCACTTGCCACTCACTGATAGGGTTTTGATTTGGGTCTGCAAGCAACTGATTACGGTCTCTGTTCAGTCAAACCTCTCTGCTAATGATAATCTGTATTTGCAGCCACTCCCCAGCGCTAGCGTCACTGCCTCAGCTCCATCTCAGATCATCAGGCATTAGATTCTCATAAGGAGCACGCAACCTAGATCCCTCACATGTGCAGTTCACCATAGGGTTTGTGCTCCTATGAGAATCTAATGCCACCACCGATCTGACAGGAGGCGGAGCTCAGGCGGTAATGCCAGCGATGGGGAATGACTGTAAATACAGATGAAGCTTCGCTCACTCGCCCACCGCTCACCCCCTGCTGTGCGGCCCGGTTCCTAACAGGCCACAGACCGCTACCGGTCTGTGGCCCAGGGCTTGGGGACCCCTGCTCTCCATGATCATTCAGATACATAAATATTTAACAAATAACGCAGTAACTGGCCAGTGGTTATCTCAGCTACACCAAGCTTGAGTGTCCACTCTTTCCCAAAGGTTCATTGATTACACACCACAGGTTGGTATATTGCCTCCCTGATTTGCTACATCCAGCCAATAGACCAACTAGTTTTTCATGGATGGGTGCTGTAAATTTCTTAAAAATCCGTTAAACTATACTCCTTGGGGTGGTGGCAGGGGGAGGTCACAATAGCATTTGTAAAGATCATACACAAATTAAAAGGAAAGAAAAATCAAAGTAGGAAGTGGAAGGGTCAAATAAGAGATTCACCCAGGACTCGGAGTCCAAAGTCAGAGGAGCCGGTGGGGCATTAGGGAAGCCTGCGTGGATGAAATAAAATTGGATTGTCAAACTGAAATGCAACATATTTGAGTTTTTGTTACAAAGTAGAGATACTTCTATGGCAAAAATTTACCTTATATAACTAAATGAGTGTTACTGACCACATTGCTATAGGATAGTTTGAACTCTGTTAACAAGGCCCTAAGAGATATACAGTACTAACATTACCAATAATTAACTAATTATTGACCCTCATTAGTTCGTTCATTAACTAATTAATCCGTACGTATTGTATGCGCTATGCAGTAGTTTTAAGTATAGCAGATTTTAAAAATGACCCTATCCTAACATTTTATACCTACTGGAGTGGCAGATAAGTAAATGGACACCGTAACATGAGACTAAGATAAAATTCAAGGACAAAGGCCATGGACTTGCAGGGGACAGCTTCTGCCCCAGACAGATCTGGTTATGGGAAATAATTCTTGAGGTAAGTAACAAAAGATAAGCAAGAAAAGGAGAAACAAGGAGAAGTGTCCCACTTGTGCATAGGCTGAGACCCTAAAGCAGAGGATGAGAAAAATGGTGCTGCGTTTACACAATGTCAGAAAGTTCAATGTGATAAAGAACGCAGAGCTCGTGAATCTAGGCAACTTCCATCTCCTTAGCTTACAAGTTCCCGTCTCATGCTGTCTCTCATCTGCCTTGGACACATATGTGTCTTATGAGTTCCTTGAGACAGGGGCCACGTCCACCTGGTTTGCAAATATATCCCATGGCCTACCACCATGTGGTAGGTTCTCAATGCATACTCCTGAATGAAAGAATTTTTTCCCAGCTCTATCCTATTGTAATTGAGGAAACTGAGGTCCAGGGAGATACAGTGGCCAGTCTAAAATGACAGACTGTTTAGTGGCTGAACCAGATATTAAAACAAAATCTTGGGACTTTGTGTCTAACTCTGCCACAAGAGCCCCCATTCAAGTGCTGAATCACAGGACTCTCTCCAATTTTCTGTGAATACATCCAAAGAACGTTGGGAATGGAAAACTAATTTCCATCTTGAGTTCTTAAAGGAGGTGTTGGCTGCTGGCATTATGAATTTATGACAGAGAATGGGTCTGAACCAATGCCTCTGTGATTCAGGAATATTATAGTAACTAAACCCATCTTTAAAGGTTGGCCACTGACACTATTATGCAAATAAGTGATGCTTTAATAAAATTTTAACGTTAAGCTTCTATAAGCATAATTAAATAAGCAATTCAATCAGATTGTAATGGGGAAAAAATGGACCGAGTTACACCTGTAAAGTGGTGAATCATTGTGCACTGAGTTCTAACGACTGTATCAAAGAGAGAAAATGAAAGGAATTCAAAATCATGGGTAAGCATCATCACAGAACCATGAAGAAAAAATCAGTAAGCTGCTATCAACATTTAAACATGAACACCCAGACATTCATGGTCTACTTCTCTCAGACTCATGGAGTCATAGAAACAACACTTTTTAAAAGCAGTAGCTGTCTGCAAAAGAGGAAAGCCGATAGCAATCTTCAATTGGTGTTTTAAAATTCTCAGTGTTGAAGCTTAGTTCTTTCTTCCTCTCAGTTTGGAATTTACAACTGCCCCCCACCCAAAATTTTTTTTTTTATTTTAAGTCATTTACAACAAAAGCATCCATCACAGTCATTCTGCTGTCCAGCACTGTGACCACGCCCTGGTAACTCAGAGTCTAACCCAATTCACTTGACTGGGAGCTTAGCACTAGCCATCTCTCCAGCTCTGAGCTTGGATCGGGAATGCAAAGCTGGACTCTCAAAGAGTTCTTTAGAGTGGAGGCAAGAACAAATTCCTACTATCCATGAATGAAAAGTAACGAAAGGGCTTATCAGAGGTGCAAACAGGCGATTAAGGCTGATCATAGGTGAAGATTTGGGGAGGAGGAGTTATTACTTAACTGGTCTTTGACTAGTTAATAGCATTTCAAGTTGAGTAACTTGAATGCTCTGCAAACGTGTTTGGATTTTTTTTTCTATAAACTGAGGGGAGCCATTAAAGATAAATAAGCAGGACTGTTTGAGGGAACAGCTCTGGCAGTAGGGACAATTGGAGAAGCCAGGATGAAAAGCAGAGGGAAAAGTTAAGAGGTTCGTTAGGAAATCTACAGCCTTGCTACTCACAGCAGCGCCTCTATCACCAGGGAGTTTGTTAGAAATACAGAGGTTCAGGCTCCATCCCAGACCCACTAACCTAGAATCTCTTGTTTTAATGAGATCCCCAGTGTGAAAATCACTGAAAATATTGCATATACCCAGCTTGACAAGGCTGGATCCCAAAGAGTTGGGACTGGCCCTGAGCTTTGAGTGAGGAGCAAAGGAAATCTGAAGTTAGTATCCTGGTCAGGGGTAAGAGGAGGATAATTTAAAGATTCAAGGCTCCCAAGTGTAGGTAGAATATAAATACTTGCTCAGAAATGAAAGGGCCACGAAAGTGGGCAGGCAAGACCAGGTTATGGCAGGAGTTAGGATATCTGGAGCGACTCCAAAAGGCAACTGGTGGGGAAAGGATCCTGCTATGGAAGAGCTGCCCAGGGGGCTGTGAGTGAGGGGTGGGCCCCGGGGAAGTGGGGGGAACTTGTATGCACAGGGTGCCAAGTAGTTCTAATTTGGGGAACAGAAAGTGGGCAATTTCAGAGTCATAATGAAGGGATGATCTATAAGTTTGAGTGACAAATTTTATGTATGGAGTGAGAGAGAGTTGCTGAAGATGACACTTACATTTCCAACCTGCTGTATTTCAGGAAGGTGATATAAAATACCTGACATTTAGACAATCTTATATCACTGATGAAAGAAACCTCTAGAATGTTTTGTTTGGAATGTGCACACAATTTGCACCAGGTAACTTTATGTGGGAGCCTTTAAGAATGAGTAAAAATATCTAATGTTTATTAAGCACTTTCTCATACAAAATGTGCTTTTCAATGCTTAAAATGCTCATTATGAACATCATAACAACCCCATGAAGTAGGCTCTGTTATTATTCCCATTTTACAGATGAGGAAGCAGAGGCATGTAAAAGTTATTTAACTTGCCCAGGCAAAAATCAGTGTCAAGGCCAAGATTTGGACCTGGTTCATGATGTCACAGCTTAAAATCATCATCATGGTGCTAGGCTACAATTCCTCCCTCCCACATACCCTTATCTTGTGGTCTAACCTGGAAGGTACTTCCAAGTTCAAACAGGTATTCAATTTTTACTTACTATGGCCCCAAAAAAGTGTTAGACAAGATTTTTCAGTTCTAAATTCTGGGAATTATTTTTATGAATTGAAAAGCATTAAAGGGAAATATTTCTTAGAAATAATAAGACAGCTGTACAAATTGAGAGAAAACCAATTCCTGATGACTTGGGTTAATTATGACAATATTTGCAGGGGCAACGAAATCCTCCAGTATCCCACAAATTTTACTCTCATCAGTCAGGTCCATGATTGATCTTTTACGACCCTCTAATCAAGATCCTGGATATTTTCAAAGGTAGTCTGTATGAAAAAGGGAAAATGAAGAAGGATAAGGAAACAAAGGCCAGGGTAATAAAAATACTGGGTAACTATAAGGCATGGGACCAGCCTTCCTGAGTTCAGTTCCATCTTCCTTCTCCCTACTTTCTAGCCATATATCCACAAGCAAATCACTGTCTGTGCATCAGTTTCCCTATCTGTAAATTGGGGGGCAGTGATCATACTTACTTTGAAGTATTGTTGGAGGGAACAAAATGACGATTCATGAGGAGCACATAGTAAATGTAATAGCAGGTAATATGACAATCATCAGATCAGTAGTCAAACCAATACACAGAAATTAATGGCAACTCCTTTTTTACGAACTGTCCGCCAGACTCCAGTGTATGTCTCTGTCTCCAGCTCTCTCAGTTGTGGGTTGAAAGATGAAGCCCAGGTTGGCAGGAAAAATCTCCTTTTAATTTTCTTTAAATGAGCTCCAAAGGGCTTTATTTCCCTGGCCACTATTATTTACTCTGGCACTCAAAGTTAGCAGCAAGAACTATTAGCAAAAACCCCCAAATCACATGGATATCAATAGAAGAAAAATCTTCCATGATTCCATATCCTGCCTATGCCTCAAATCCAGAAACATCCACTGACCTCCTTTTAGCACCGAATGATGACAATGCAGATATCTCAGGCTGCAGTTCCCTGTTCACTGCAGTCTGTCTGGGGTTGTTTTGCCCCTGGACTATTTTTGCTCACATGGTTGCTCTCAGCCGCAGACATTCAAATGGAAACCAGAGAGATCCAAATACTTGGGAGGAACCCATAAACAAATGTAGGAAGAAGCATCCAGTCTGACCATGGCGCCCACAGAAGTTTCTGTAGACAGAATATAAGGGGCCAGATTCCCAACACCTACTACTTGAAAATTTGCCTAAATCTTTCTTAGAGACTTAGCTACTTCACAGGGATGGAAGGATGGAAATTCAGAAGAGCAGGTTGGGGAGAGCTTATTCAATATGTGTGTGTGTATATGTATATTCAAAGATTTCCCTTGGGGGGCCTGGATGCCTGCCATTTTGTGCTTACAGAGAAAATACAAATTGGGCTATATTTATTTGTTTATTTTAATAAAAGTCGGTCAAACAAAAACAGGTCCCTAGGTACAGAAACTTACAGAAAAACATCAGGCCAAGTTAAGGGTGTGTTTTCATTAAGAAATGAAAATGATTAAAATAGATTCTAAATAGTGTATGAATAATACTTTTTTGAGGATCAGTAGGTAACCCCAACCCAGTTTGTAAGTATCTAACCCCAAACCCCGCCTGTAAATATCTAAATACGATTCACAACAACAAAACTCTCTGATTCTATAGAATTCAGAAATGCAGTACTAGATGTGGTACAGGGCCTTCCAAATTTCTATTCTTTTCCCCCAAGTCTTCAGGCTTTTTTCCCTTTCCTCCCCAACCCATCCTAACTGGACCACCATTAGCTAAGAAATTAATGCAAAATAAGGAACAGAGGGAACCCAAACCATGAGGCTACCCTGGCAAAGTCCTCTAACTGGAGCATAAACTGAACTCACCAGCAGCTTCGTTCATCACAGTCCGGGGTCTTATTAACTCACTGATGTGTTGTCACTTTTGAAGGATTCCCAGCCACAAACCTCCAATGCTTGTATGCTAGAGGGAAACAGAACAGACAGTGTTATCTTGGACCCTACTGCCCTTACTTAAGGAGTGTGTTGGGAGATTGGATCTAAATACATCAAAACAAAAAGAAACCCCCCACCCCCAAAAGCAGTAAGAAAACTACAAGAAATCCTTGCTTTCAGGAGTGGGCAGGCAAATCTTCAAACATTTGTCAGTTACATGCATCTTCTAAGACTACCTGGAAAATGACGTGCAGCCTTCCCAAACAGAACCAGCTTATAGAACATTTTCACCTTTTCACCTTCCAATGAATTGCTTGTTTTCCCATCCAAACAATAACCTTATTGTTTGCCCTGAAGTACAGTACATGACTAGTCTAGTTAAGGAAGTGAATGAATTGTTGTTCTGTCAACAAGATTTTCCCCCCACATACCTATTATATCTAGGAATTCCCTTCCAAGTTAGAAACTGAAGAAAATGCCCACTGCTTTCATCTACTTTCATTATTCTGGGTTCTACTGGTGTTAGACTAGGGTTGCTTAGCAATGTGAAATTACTGGGAAGAGGAGGACTAATTGTGGTATTTGTACAAGTTTCTAAGTACACCCTGTGATACCCCTGTCACAGTCTGGTGAGAATTTTGATCCGTGGTACTTTCCATGTTTTATTTAAGCCCAGGTTAAACACAGGTAACCCTCCTTAAGGATGCAGTTTACTTACTAGGAAAGGAGTATATGGAGACATGATAAAGGCTTAGTTCTGGAATAAGTCACCCTAAATCCTTCCTCTCTTTCCCCTCCCTCACAGCCCTTTGAAACAGAAACCTACTGACTGATAAAGGAAATTTGTATGTATTGGGACCTTCAAAAGAGAGGTTGTCCCAGTGGCCTGGCCCACACCACAAATCTCAACCTAAGTCAGCCCAAACTTATGGGAAATGCCTCACTGTCTAGGAAAGCTAACATATACCCTCCAGCTCAGCTTTAGCTGGCTCACCTTACCCTAGAAAACAGGACCTGCCCTCCTTACCAGGAAGTCCCCGGCTTCCTAGACAACCGTGCCTTGTTTTTGAGTTGCTGCTTCTAATGCTCTTGCCCAAAATCCCTTGGGAAACGTTCCCCACTGTTTGTGAAGCTCTGTACTCCCCCAATCCATGTATTGTTTTCTCTTAAGTAAAGGACATCAAGCTCATTACTAAATTGTAACATTTTTGTTATTTGACACAGCGGGAAAAAAAAAGGAGCCATCAGACCTCTGGCCTTGTCTGATCTGGATGATCCTTCCTTCTTAATCCATTAAAAATGGAAAACAAATGTAAAAAGTTTGAAAAAAAGTTCAGTTTAATAACGCATGGAGGGGGTCTGGGCAAGGTGGTGGAAGAGTAAGACATGGAGATCACCTTCCTTCCCACAGATATATTAGAAATACATCTACACTTGGAACTGCTCCTACAGAACACCCACTGAACGCTGGCAGAAGACGTCAGACCTCCCAAAAGGCAAGAAACTCCCTACGTACTTGGGTAGGGCAAAAGAAAAAAGAAATAACAGAGACAAAAGAATAAGGACGGGACCTGCACCAGTGGGAGGGAGCTGTGAGGGAGGAAAGGTTTCCACACACTAGGAAGTCCCTTCGCGGGTGGAGACTGTGGGTGGCAGAGGGGGGAAACTTCGGAGCCACGTAGGAGAGCGCAGCAACAGGGGTGCGGAGGGCAAAGCGGAGAGATTCCCGCACAGAGGATCAGTGCCGAGCAGCACTCACCAGCCCGAGAGGCTTGTCTGCTCAGCCGCTGGGGCGGGCGGGGGCTGGGAGCTGAGGCTCGGGCTTCGGTCAGATCGCAGGGAGAGGACTGGGGTTGGCGGCGTGAACACAGCCTGAAGGGGTTAGCGCACCACAGCTAGCCGGGGCGGGGGGAGTCCGGGAAAAAGTCTGCAGCTGCCGAAGAGGCAAGAGACTTTTTCTTGCCTCTTTGTTTCACAGCACGCAAGGAGAGGGGATTCAGAGCGCCGCCTAAACGAGTTCCAGAGAAGGGCGCGAGCCGCGGATATCATCGCGGACCCCAGAGACGGGCATGAGACGCTAAGGCTGCTGCTGCCGCCACCAAGAAGCATGTGTGCGAGCACAGGTCACTCTCCACACCGCCCCTCCCGGGAGCCTGTGCAGCCTGCCATGCCCAGGCTCCCGTGATCCGGGGACAACTTCCCTGGGAGAACGCACGGCGCGCCTCAGGCTGCTGCAAAGTCACGCCAGCCTCTGCCGCCACAGGCTCGCCCCGCATCCATATCCTTCCCTCCCCTCCGCCCGAGTGAGCCAGAGCCCCCGAAGCACCTGCTCCTTTAACCCCATCCTGTGTGAGCGAAGAACAGATGCCCTCAAGCGACCTACACGCAGAGGCGGGTCCAAATCCAAAGCCGAACCCTGGGAGCTGTACAAACAAAGAAGAGAAAGAGAAATTTCTCCCAGCAGCCTCAGAAGCAGTGGATTAAAGCTCCACAAACAACTTGATGTATCTGCATCTGTTGAATAACTGAATAGACAACGAATCATCCCAAATTCAGGAGGTGGACTTTGGGAGCAGGATATATTTTTTCCCCTTTTCCTTTTTTTGTGAGTGTATATGTGTATGCTTCTGGGTGAGATTTTGTCTGTATAGCTTTGCTTTCACCATTTGTCCTAGGGTTTGGTCTGTCTTTTTTTTTTTTTTTTTTTTTACTTAAAAAAATTTTTTTCTTAATAAATGTTTTCTTAATAATTTTTTCCTTATTTCATATTTTTTATTTTAAAAAATTAAAAATTTTTTTCTCAATAAATTTTTTCTTAATAATTTTTTTCTTATTTTTTATTATAAAAAATGAATAAGTTTATTTTTAAAAAATTTTTAAAAAATTTTTCTTAATAAATTTTTTCTTAAAAATTTTTTTCCTTATTTTTTATTATAATAGCTTTATTTTATTTTATTTTATCCTCTTTCTTTCTTTCTTTCTATTTTTTCTCCCTTTTATTCTGAGCCATGTGGATGAAAGGCTCTTGGTGCTCCAGCCAGGCATCAGGGCTGTGCCTCTGAGGTGGGAGAGCCAACTTCAGGACACTGGTCCACAAGAGACCTCCCAGCTCCACATAATACCAAACAGCGAAAATCTCTGAGAGATCTCCATCTCAACATCAAGACCCAGCTTCACTCAACGACCAGCAAGCTACAGTGCTGGACACCCTATGCCAAACAACTAGCAAGAGAGGAACACAGCCCCATCCATTAGCAAGGCTGCCTAAAATCATAATAAGGCCACAGACACCCCAAAACACACCACCAGACGTTGACGTGCCCACCAGAAAGACAAGATCCAGCCTCATCCACCAGAACACAGGCACTAGTCCCCTCCACCAGGAAGCCTACACAACCCACTGAACCAACCGAAGCCACTGGGGACAGATACCAAAAACAACGGGAACTACGAAGCTGCAGCCTGTGAAAAGGAGACCCCAAACACAGTAAGATAAGCAAAATGAGAAGACAGAAAAACACACAGCAGATGAAGGAGCAGGGTCAAAACACACCAGACCTAACAAATGAAGAGGAAATAGGCAGTCTACCTGAAAAAGAATTCAGAATAATGATAGTAAGGATGATCCAAAATCTTGGAAATAGAATAGAAAAAATGCAAGAAACATTTAACAAGGACGTAGAAGAACTAAAGAGGAACCAAGCAACGATGAAAAACAAAATAAAGGAAATTAAAAATTCTCTACAAGGAATCAATAGCAGAATAACTGAGGCAGAAGAATGGATAAGTGACCTGGAAGATAAAATAGTGGAAATAACTACTGCAGAGCAGAATAAAGAAAAAAGAATGAAGAGAACTGAGGACAGTCTCAGAGATCTATGGGACAACATTAAACGCACCAACATTTGAATTATAGGGGTCCCAGAAGAAGAAGAGAAAAAGAAAGGGACTGAGAAAATATTTGAAGAGATTATAGTTGAAAACTTCCCTAATATGGGAAAGGAAATAGTTAATCAAGTCCTAGAAGCACAGAGAGTCCCATACAGGATAAATCCAAGGAGAAACACGCCAAGACACATATTAATCAAACTATCAAAAATTAAATATAAAGAAAACATATTAAAAGCAGCAAGGGAAAAACAACAAATAACACACAAGGGAATCCGCATAAGGTTAACAGCTGATCTTTCAGCAGAAACTCTGCAAGCCAGAAGGGAGTGGCAGGATATACTTAAAGTGATGAAGGAGAAAAACCTACAACCAAGATTACTCTACCCAGCAAGGATCTCATTCAGATTCGATGGAGAAATTAAAACCTTTACAGACAAGCAAAAGCTGAGAGAGTTCAGCACCACCAAACCAGCTTTACAACAAATGCTAAAGGAAAGTCTCTAGGCAAGAAACACAAGAGAAGGAAAACACCTACAATAACAAACCCAAAACAACTAAGAAAATGGGAATAGGAACATACATATCGATAATTACCTTAAATGTAAATGGATTAAATGCTCCCACCAAAAGACACAGACTGGCTGAATGGATACAAAAACAAGACCCATATATATGCTGTCTGCAGAGACCCACTTCAGACCTAGGGACACATACAGACTGAAAGTGAGGGGATGGAAAAACATATTCCATGCAAATGGAAATCAAAAGAAAGCTGGAGTAGCAATTCTCATATCAGACAAAATAGACTTTAAAATAAAGACTATTACAAGAGGCAAAGAAGGACACTACATAATGATCAAGGGATCGATCCAAGAAGAAGATATAAAAATTGTAAATATTTACGCACCCAACATAGGAGCACCTCAATACATGAGGCAAATGCTAACAGCCATAAAAAGGGGAAATCGACAGTAACACAATCACAGTAGGTGACTTTAACACCCCACTTTCACCAATGGACAGATCATCCAAAATGAAAATAAACAAGGAAACACAAGCTTTAAATGATACATTAAACAAGATGGACTTAATTGATATTTATAGGACATTCCACCCAAAAACAACAGAATACACATTTTTCTCAAGTGCTCATGGAACATTCTCCAGGATAGATCATATCTTGGGTCACAAATCAAGCCTTGGTAAATTTAAGAAAATTGAAATCATATCAAGCATCATTTCCAACCACAACACTATGAGACTAGATATCAATTACAGGAAAAGATCTGTAAAAAATACAAACACATGGAGGCTACACGATACAGTACTTAATAACGAAGTGATCACTGAAGAAATCAAAGGGGAAATCAAAAAATACCTAGAAACAAATGACAATGGAGACACGACGACCCAAAACCTATGGGATGCAGCAAAATCAGTGCTAAGAGGGAAGTTTATAACAATACAAGCCTACATCAAGAAACAGGAAACATCTCGAATAAACAACCTAACCTTGCACCTAAAGCAATTAGAGAAAGAAGAACAAAAAAACCCCAAAGCTAGCAGAAGGAAAGAAATCATAAAGATCAGATCAGAAATAAATGAAAAAGAAATGAAGGAAACAATAGCAAAAATCAATGAAACTAAAAGCTGGTTCTTTGAGAAGATAAACAAAATTGATAAACCATTAGCCAGACTCATCAAGAGAAAAAGGGAGAAGACTCAAATCAATAGAATTAGAAATGAAAAAGGAGAAGTAACCACTGACACTGCAGAAATACAAACGATCATGAGAGATTACTACAAGCAAATCTATGCCAATAAAATGGACAACCTGGAAGAAATGGACAGATTCTTAGAACTGCACAACCTACCGAGACTGAACCAGGAAGAAATAGAAAATATGAACAGACCAATCACAAGCACTGAAATTGAAACTGTGATTAAAAATCTTCCAACAAACAAAAGCCCAGGACCAGATGGCTTCACAGGTGAATTCTATCAAACATTTAGAGAAGAGCTAACACCTATCCTTCTCAAACTCTTTCAAAATATTGTAGAGGGAGGAACACTCCCCAACTCATTCTACAAGGCCACCATCACCCTGATACCAAAACTAGACAAAGATGTCACAAAGAAAGAAAACTACAGGCCAATATCACTGATGAACATAGATGCAAAAATCCTCAACAAAATACTAGCAAACAGAATCCAACAGCACATTAAAAGGATCATACACCATGATCAAGTGGGGTTTATCCCAGGAATGCAAGGATTCTTCAATATACGCAAATCAATCAACGTGATACATCATATTAACAAACTGAAGGAGAAAAACCATATGATCATCTCAATAGATGCAGAGAAAGCTTTCGACAAAATTCAACACCCATTTATGATAAAAGCCCTGCAGAAAGTAGGCATAGAGGGAACTTTCCTCAACATAATAAAGGCCATATATGACAAACCCACAGCCAACATTGTCCTCAATGGTGAAAAACTGAAACCATTTCCACTAAGATCAGGAACAAGACAAGGTTGCCCACTCTCACCACTATTATTCAACATAGTTTTGGAAGTGTTAGCCACAGCAATCAGAGAAGACAAAGAAATAAAAGGATTCCAAATCGGAAAAGAAGAAGTAAAGCTGTCACTGTTTGCAGATGACATGATACTATACATAGAGAATCCTAAAACTGCTACCAGAAAACTACTAGAGCTAATCAATGAATTTGGTAAAGTAGCAGGATACAAAATTAATGCACAGAAATCTCTAGCATTCCTATATACTAATGATGAAAAATCTGAAAGTGAAATTAAGAAAACACTCCCATTTACCATTGCAACAAAAAGAATAAAATATCTAGGAATAAACCTACCTAAGGAGACAAAAGACCTGTATGCAGAAAATTATAGGACACTGATGAAAGAAATTAAAGATGATACAAATAGATGGAGAGATATACCATGTTCTTGGATTGGAAGAATCAACATTGTGAAAATGACTCTACTACCCAAAGCAATCTACAGATTCAATGCTATCCCTATCAAACTACCACTGGCATTTTTCACAGAACTAGAACAAAAAATTTCACAATTTGTATGGAGACACAAAAGACCCCGAATAGCCAAAGCAATCTTGAGAACGAAAAATGGAGCTGGAGGAATCAGGCTCCCTGACTTCAGACTATATTACAAAGCTACAGTAATCAAGACAGTTTGGTACTGGCACAAAAACAGAAATATAGATCAATGGAACAGGATAGAAAGCCCAGAGATAAACCCATGCACATATGGTCACCTTATCTTTGATAATGGAGGCAAGCATATACAGTGGAGAAAAGACAGCCTCTTCAATAAGTGGTGCTGGGAAAATTGGACAGGTACATGTAAAAGTATGAAATTAGAACACTCCCTGACACCATACACAAAAATAAACTCAAAATGGATTAAAGACCTAAGTGTAAAGCCAGATACTATCAAACTCTTAGAGGAAAACATAGGCAGAACACTCTATGACATACATCACAGCAAGATCCTTTTTGACCCAGCTTCTAGAGAAATGGAAATAAAAACACAAATAAACAAATGGGACCTAATGAAACTTAAAAGCTTTTGCACAGCAAAGGAAACCATAAACAAGACCAAAAGACAACCCTCAGAATGGGAGAAAATATTTGCAAATGAAGCAACTGACAAAGGATTAATCTCCAAGATTTACAAGCAGCTCATGCAGCTCAATAACAAAAAAACAAACAACCCAATCCAAAAATGGGCAGAAGACCTAAAAAGACATTTCTCCAAAGAAGATATACCGATTGCCAACAGACACATGAAAGAATGCTCAACATCATTAATCATTAGAGAAATGCAAATCAAAACTACAATGAGGTATCATCTCACACCGGTCAGAATGGCCATCATCAAAAAATCTAGAAACAATAAATGCTGGAGAGGGTGTGGAGAAAAGGGAACACTCTTGCACTGTTGGTGGGAATGTAAATTGATACAGCCACTATGGAGAACCGTATGGAGGTTCCTTAAAAAACTACAAATAGAACTACCATATGACCCAGCAATCCCACTACTGGGCATATATCCTGAGAAAACCATAATTCAAAAAGAGTCATGTACCAAAATGTTCATTGCAGCTCTATTTACAATAGCTAGGACATGGAAGCAACCTAAGTGTCCATCATCGGATGAATGGATAAAGAAGATGTGGCACATATATACAATGGAATATTACTCAGCCATAAAAAGAAATGAAATGGAGGTATTTGTAGTGAGGTGGATGGAGTTAGAGTCTGTCATACAGAGTGAAGTAAGTCAGAAAGAGAAAAACAAATACAGTATGCTAACACATATATATGGAATCTAAGGAAAAAAAAAGGTCATGAAGAACCTAATGGCAAGACGGGAATAAAGACACAGACCTACTAGAGAATGGACTTGAAGATATGGGGAGGGGGAGGGGTAAGATGTGCCAGGGTGACAGAGTGGCAGGGACATATATACACTACCAAATGTAAAATAGATAGCTAGTGGGAAGCAGCCGCATAGCACAGGGAGATCAGCTCGGTGCTTTGTGACCGCCTGGAGGGGTGGGATGGGGAGCGTGGCGGGGGGAGACGCAGGAGGGAGGAGATGTGGGAAGGTATGTATATGTATAACTGATTCACTTTGTTACAAAGCAGAAACTAACACACCATTGTAAAGCAATTATACTCCAATAAAGATGTTAAAAAATAAAAAAAATAACGCATGGAGATGAGACAATTCAACATTCTGCTGAGTAGGGCACTAACAGAAAAGCGCTCATATCTCCCTACTCTGTTCAGCAACAGCCGTAAAGAACAAGTCAGATGGTCAGAGAAACTCATGCAAGCAGCTGGATGAAGTCAGTTCCATGCAGTATCCATTTCCAGCCTTTGCCACAGCTACGCCCACACAAATGAGCACCCAAACTTTACCTTCACACATTCAGCTTAAGTTGCCCAGCAAACTTACCACGTGGACCAACCAGCCTTTGGTACTCACACTTCATTTTTATTTGCTTTTTATCCTATAATCCTTTCTTGTTTTATTTTCTTTAAACTTAGAAAGGGTGATGCAGTATAAAAAATAAAGTTTGTCCATAGGTCCTTTATAAGCTCAGGGCCAGATCAGATTTTGCTAAGACTCCAATATGCATGTATGAATATGTTTTCCTGAAACCTTGCTGATATCTACATACAAATGATGAGTAATGATTCTTGAAGAAAAGTGAAATCTTTCAGTCTGATTATTTCCTGTCCTGGGTGAGAGTCAGGAATGCATAGAGGCTAAATGTTCTTCTCTACCTCACTCTCCCGTCCCTCCAACAGGCTAGCCAGGGCATGTTCTCATGGCAAAGGCAGCTGTGCACTAGTGGAAGCAGAAACACACATATACAGTTGGTTTTCAAGCTTCTGCATGTATCCCATCTGCTAACATTTAATTGGCCCCAATTAGTCATGTGGCCACAGTCAGAATCAAGAGGCACAGAAATAGTCTCCACCACCTCCTATGTCAAAAGGTGTGGTTATGAAGAGGAGAAAGGAATTGAGTCACGAATGCAGTGAATCTATGACACCATAGATGTGCTCACAGTCACAGATGATAATATAGAGACCCAAGAATGTGTCGGAGATGAAACTAGAACTCAGGTTTCTAGACTTATGGTTTACTCCTCTTTTTATGGTACCCGTTGCCTTTATTTTACTAAAGAGCAATTACATGACTGATAAAGATAAGTCATAATCAATTTTAGTATTATCAGTTATAACCCGTACTCCCTAAAATAGTGCCTAAGAAATACCTTATCTATAAAATATGTGTGAACAGCTTTGAACCAAACATGGAAAACTATTCTCTGTCTGATATTTTAGCAGTTAAGATTTTATGCTATTAGAGAGCACAATGCAGGCCAAGCAAGTATTAGAAAAAGGGAAGCATAAACTATGATGACTGGAGACACTTACAATGTACTTAGAGTTGGCAGATTTAGCAACTAAAAATACAAGATGCCAGGTTAAATTAGAATTTCATAAAAAATGACTAATATTTTAGTGTCTTGTGCATGTTTTGGAATATACTTACACTAAAAAATATTCATGATTTATCAGAAATTCACATTTAACTGAGTACATTCCATTATATCTGGCAACCTTATATTTACTAGGAGATTTAAGATACATACAAATCATAACTAACAATGTGTGATATACATGCCTATATATAATATTAGTAATAATTCATTCCTAAAAATTTTTTTCAGAGGAGAATTACTGTAAGTATTCAAAATAAAATTTTATAATGAAAAGTATTGTCATATTGGCAAATTAATTAGCATCTTCAAAAAACAAACTTTTCCATAAAATGAAATAAGAAAGTACAATAGGATTTCATATGCATAGATGGCAGTTAATTCCATGATAGGGTTTGAGTGAGTAGGAATTGAACTTCATAAATGCATAATGAATTCGCTAGGGTTCTAGGGCTTTTAATGTACCTTTAGTGGACTAGAAAAGTGAAAACAAAGAGAAAGAACTCTGGATTCCACAAACAAGAGTGGAAAATGCTGCCCCACAGAGTGGATGTGGTAAGAGGATATGGAATAATTTCTTCTCAGTACTTTTTGGTGCTCCCCTGGCAAGGGGACCATCCCCAGTGGACTCTATTCCGGGCACCCTCTCTCTAGGGACTCCAGCCACAATGCCTGTGACCTCATATCAGAGCCCAGTGTTTGAAGGGAAGAAGTAACTAAATAGCTGGGAGAATCCAAAATTGTTTTTTAAAAAAGTAAAGTAAGAAATTAAAATTAAAACATAAAATAAATGTAAAAAATTTGTGTCAATATAAATTGGTAGACAAGATGAAGAGTTAGTAACAGTCTGGTTCTATCAACAGCTGTCAGTGGGAAGGAACTGAAAAAAAACAAAAACAAAAAACTTTCTCCTAAATCTGGCCAAGCCATCTGTTAAAACTGGTTTCCATTAAATGTTTGTTAATTTAATTTATAAAAGCCAAAGCCCAATGGTCGTTGTCTGCTGCACACAATAGGGGCAGTATGTGTACAGGCTGGCTCTCTGCCAGTATATAGTATCATACAGACTGGTGTCTTGTATGTAAACATTGTTTGAATCTCTAATAATCAAAACAAATTTTTTAAAAAACCCTCCATGGCTCCAATATCCTTATAATGCAAAACAAATACTGAACTTCCTGTGTCCAGTTTCTGTATTTAGACTGTGGGTCTTCTTGTTGGCAAATCAATGTGAGCAGAGTTTGTTTCACCACTTTCATTAGGTCAAAGTTTTCACTTCCTCTAGGGAGAGAGAGGAAGTTGCCACTGAAGGAGAATCAACTCTGTGTTGTATGCTTTACGGTCATTGCACTGGATGTCACATTTAATAAAATTTCTCATATTACAAGTTAAATATTGAATATGTACAGCTTATGGACATATAGTGTCTTATGGATATGTTGGATATTACTTGCAATGTGTGCTATGATTATATACAAAATAAATATAAAAATAGTAAATCAGGGCTTCCCTGGTGGCGCAGTGGTTGAGAATCTGCCTGCCAATGCAGGGGACACGGGTTCGAGCCCTGGTCTGGGAAGATCCCACATGCCGCGGAGCAACTGGTCCCATGAGCCACAACTACTGAGCCTGCGCGTCTGGAGCCTGTGCTCTGCAACAAGAGAGGCCGCGATAATGAGAGGCCCGCGCACTGCGATGAAGAGTGGCCCCCACTTGCCGCAACTAGAGAAAGCCCTCGCATAGAAACGAAGACCCAACACAGCCATAAATAAATAAATAAAAATTAAAAAAAAAAAATAGTAAATCAAAACAGTAGTATAAATTATGTAATATTCTATTACAAATATTGATTGTCATAATTAATAATATATGCTAAATAAAAAAGTTGAAGGGAAAGGTAAGAGGGAGAATATTCATTCTCTTCCCCTGGCTTCTATTCAGTCCATAAATATTTCCCACACAACTTCTCTCCCAATGAGAGAAGCAGATGTTGTTTTTTTCATTCCACCAACCAGGAAATCTTTATTGGGTATCTTCTAGGTGCTCTGCACTGTGCTAGATAGAGTGGAGGATAAGGAACAAATGTAAGAAATGTTCCTGGTCTCCAGAAGCTTGTGGTCCATCTCTAATGTCCCCACGATAGCTCTGCCCTGGGGTTTTTGTTATTTGTATAACAACCTTCTCCTACTGGCCATCCAGTGACCAATGGTCAATGTGGAGCCCATTGGGTGGCTATGGTGAGAACCACTGAGGTACAGGGCAACTCCATCCACCTATTTTCAAGAATTATTTATTAAGTACTCACCATGTTCCTTCAGTATTTGTTTGAACTTGAGTGTGTGTGTGTAAGAAAGAGAGAGAGAGAAACTTCACTTAAATAGCTTCGACATGAAACTTAATAACTGTAACCTGAAAGGGTCAATTCAGCACCCATATGATCCACCGCTGGGTGTCTACTAAAGGAAGGGGGCAATTAAGGGATTAAAAATCAGAGTGGAGGTTTGATATAACATGGAAGAATCAACAGGTTAATTTACTGTTTGTTGTTGTTATTTGTTTTGCTCCATTTTGTTTTCCAATGTTAACTGGTTGCCATGATATTCTGTGGGTGTCATTTAATTCCCAGGCCAGGACGTCACTTAGGCACGGGGACAATGTGGTTTGCTGATGAAAAATTTATCTGTGTGCAATACTCATGTGGACTTCATTTCTATTAAAATAATATGCTTTATTTAGCCAATGAGTTGGAATTTTTAAAAAATTCCTTTGTGCTAAAGTCATCTCTGTATCTCATTTTAAAACCAACCCAAATATCTTAGGTCCAAAGAGAAGCATTCAATCGACACTTTATCAAACTGTAGAACATTGATTTGTTAAAACTAATATGTTTTTCCTTTATTTTCTTGCACATACCTTTTACTTAGTTATTATCCAGCCCAGTACTTTTCCATCTGGACAGATGGCAGAGCCAAGAGGCTGTGACAAATGAGACTATTCACACCTACTATATGGCATCAAGTGAGCAAATGTTGGCAGCTGAGGTCCATGAGGAACAATTGTGGGTTTGGTATCTGAAGATCAAATTCCAATGTCAGTTCTGCTTCTTGTTTGATTGTCATTGGGTAGGTCCTTCAGTGGCTTCTGGGCATCAGTCTGAATTCAGTCTTTAAGATAAAGATGATGCAAGGCTGGTACTGTTATGGGGAGGTTTGAGTGAGAGAAGAGATGCAAAAATGCTTTATAGTAATACCACTAAATGAGGTTGGAAGAATGCTGTAATATGGCTTCTGAAGCTCCATAAAAAGGTGCAGAACCACCCAGAAGTCTTCAAACAGAATGATCTTTGTTCTCTCATGACCTCCTGATCTCTGTCTTCCATTTGCCTTTTAGTCACTCTGATAACAGAACCATTCTGAGTTTTTGTTTCCAAGCCCTCAGGAAGAACCTGAATCAACCACAATAAAATTGAAGAGTATTTCTTTTTTTGTGGTTATCCTTACTCTTGATTTTATTTTTTAATTAACACAATAAAATTGACTTTTGGGAGTGGGTAAAATTCTGAGTTTTAACATACATGTAGATTTGTGTGACCACCACCACAATCAGGATATATAACAACTCCATCATTCCAAAAACATTCCCTGGTGTCACTCCTGTGTAATTGCACCTCCTCCACTCCCTCCCTTGAAGAGTATTTCTGATTGAAAAATCAATGGTAAGAAGACTTCGATGGTTGAGAGAATTTAAGTCAACAGTAAAAATTCCTTAATAATTTATTCTTTATCAGCTTAAAAATCTAAAGTGCCTTAGATTTAAAATCACTCACAAAATAAGAGAATTAACAGAATTCAGAACTACTGAAATTAAATGTATACAGAAAAGTTGGAAATTTTCAACAAATATACTCAGCAACAAAACTAATAAAAATCACCGTTGTTAAGTAATTCTACCCTGAACATCCTACCGACCAAGCTTAAATTTTGAAAAGGAAATAATGAATTCTCATCATAGAATATGAATGTAAGACAACCTTTACTTCTGGGAACAAATTATAAAGGAGATGCACTATTCCTTTTTTATTGAGATATAATTGACATATAACATTGTATTAGTTTTAGTTGTACAACACAATGATTTGATATATGTGTATATTACAGGATGATTGCCACAATTAGTTTAGTTAAATCTGTCACTACACAGTTACACATTTCTTTCTTGATGAGACTTCTAAGAGTTACTTTCTTAGCAACCTTGGAATATACAATACAGCATTGTTAACTATAGTCACCATGCAGTATACTACATTCCCAGGACTGATTGATCTCATAACTGGCAATTGCACCTTTTGACAATCTTCACCCATTTATTCATTTATTCTTTGTTTCTGGGACCCTAATCAAGATATACTGCTACAATTCTCAAGCTGTGGAATGTCCCAGGAGTATGGTGACATGTCAAGGGTAAACATAAAGGCACAGATGACTTAGAACACCAACTTAACAATTTGGGGTAAAATTAACATGTTTATATGTTTATGTTAATGCAAATACATGTCATGTCATAGGAGCAAACTTTTCCTTTGCTTTTACAATAAAACACATCCAGGAGTGTGTTCTGCTGAGCTTACACCCCAAACTGCAGGAGCAACACTGTAATTCTCTGTCAGTAGAGTCTTTTTGCAGAATTTTCTGATTTTCTGATATAATGACAATATCTTTAATAACAGTTTTAGAGAAAATGCTAATGTTTTCCCATGCAGTTATATATATCCTCCACAAAAATCCAGGGCAGAGCATGAAAACATGACTCACAAAGGTGCATGTTCAGAGAGCAAAAACAAGGAAGCTTGTTTTGGGATAGTTCCTTGTACTCTGCCTCTAAGGAAACAGGACTTAATCTACAAATGTGGTCCTCAAAGAACCTGCATCAGAAAATTCTGGGAATGCTTACTAAAATGAAGATTTTTAGAATATACCTAAGACCCAAAAGATGATCATTTCTGGAACAAAGGCTCAGGAATCTTCCTGGGAACTTATTAGAGGATTGATACATAAACACGTGGAAGTTTGCAAACAGTTTAAGATGCTTGAAGGGATTTAAATTCCCCTCATCTAGCTTTCTTGCGTATCACTTTCTCAGCTCATCTTTTGACAAGAACACGGTGGCAGCTAAACCTCTAACAACTTTTTGAGCTGGTTGAAGGGAGTACCATACACTTCAAATACCAGAACTCTAGGTGGAAAATTTACCGTTCTACCATGGATATCGTGAGCCTGACTTATAGCCTTGCTCATTTGGAGAACCAGTGACACTCACCTGAGAAGGGTTACCGGGGTCACTACAAAGAAGGTCAAACATTTTCTAAACCCCCCTTCAATCTGCTTAAGTGCCTAGACAAATATTTGAATGGTGACCACACAACAGACGTTTATTTCCTTTCACAAAAATCAAGTTCCCTAGGTTCTTATGAGATAGCATGGCATACCAAAATATGGTTCTATGGTCTGTTAGTTTTGTATCAGACTTCCTCAGGAAGATCTTCTCAGAGTCTTTAATTTATTCATTTGCAGGGTTTTGAAGAGGAAGGTAAAAATGCAACCTATTTTTTTCTTGAACTTATCAGGCCAGAGACCCTTTGTGCTGGACAGCATCTTGCAACACCCACTTTCTGTATCCCCCTTGCTACTCGGAGTAGGATTCAGAAATCAACATGGATCTGCATCAGCCTCCTCTGGGAGCTTGCCAGAAATGCACAAACTCGAGCGCCCCACCCCAGAACTACTGAAACAGAGTCTGAGGTTTAACAAAGTCTCCAGGAGATCTGTATACAGGTCAAGCCTGAGAAGCAAGGCTATAGAACCCTTTTTTAGAACCAGTGCCAAGGACAATGACAGAAATGGTTTTAATGTGGAAAACTTCAAGAATCAATCTTACAGTTCATTCACCTTGGCTCCTGAAAGACTCCGGTGTTGCTTCCAAGGAACATCTGCTCTGGCGCAGGGATTTTTCACTGGGAAGATGACATCTGAAGGCTGCATGTGAAGTGACTCTTTCTGCAGATGAGAAAAGTACAAGGCTGTGCTGTGGTTCATAGCTTTCTTGACCCAGGGACAATTTTGATCTGCACCAAAGCTGCCCCATGGAGACAGAGATGTGAAAAGAATTAGAACTTTGTCTGCCATTTGAATCTGCTCCCCTGCAGAAAAATAGCCCATTTCCCAGCCACAGCTGGGAACACATCATCCTGTTTTAGCTGATGAATAATCAGAGCTTTTCCAAATGACTATTCCCCAGCCACTCTGAGTCCCAAGCATAGATTCTGAATCAGGTGTATGTGAAATAAAAACAGGGCTCGAGTTGGGAGGGAAAAGATGAAGCTCGAGCCTTAACAAGCAAAATGCACGTTAATAAAAGCCACGCACGGCCTCAAGTCCATGTAAGGTATGGCTCAACCAGCAAGAGCAAGGTTCCCATCGGAATCTTCCCAGCGTACAGCCATGACTCATGCCCAGAGCCATCTTGTCCCTGCAAGAAAAGCATAAATCATCATCCATTCTTAAAAATGGTGCCAAAAGTGCATTTTATTCAAATGCATTCCTTAAAATAATGGCTGAGGAAATAGTACAAGAGTATTCAACTGACAACTGAGTCTTTAGTGCTCACATCTGGAGTGAAAAATGTGTCACGGGTGGTTACAGTGGATTCTAGAGATGTTGGGAATTCCTAAACACACAAAAATCCATGAACATCAGAGCTGGTTTTATTCTTTTGAAGAGGAAATTTTGTGCCTCGGTCACACCTACAAAAAGGACTCCTAAGTTTTATGATGCAAACCATACCGTGTTTTTCTTTCCTTTCGTTTTCTTCTTTTCTTTTCTTCTTTCGTATTTTAACCAACAGCATGAGGGGAAAAAAGTATTTGTCATACATTCCTCTAAACCTTCTCTCTCCTATATCCTTTCCACTAACATTCAGACAAGCTCAGGATTCTTTCACAATTATAATAAAGCATCCGTGACTCTGTTTCTCCTCCTGCTACCTCCTCTTGAGCTAGCTTGTTAAGTTTCATTTACAGGTCCATCTTCTCTGCCACTATGTGTTCTCTGTGCCCCAGCCTCTGAGAGGGAGATTCTAGGATGTGATCCCAGAAACAGCAGTAGAGAGTAGAAGACTATGCCAGGAAAGGGCAGAAAGTTCACGAAGAGGATATTATCAAACCAGTTACCATTGTGGGCAACCAGTGCTCAGAGAGACAGTGTAGAATATTCTTTAGAGTTATTACAACTGAAGGGCAAGGGACTGGGATATTCAGTTATCAAATCCCTGTCTGTCATGTTGGAGGGCTGTTCCCGGGGACATTAACGCTATCATTTTGGTTTGCTCTGTGCTTAGGTTAAGGGTGCTCTCCAGCCTAAATTCATAGATACGTATATATATACACACATACCTCAAGAAAAGCAGCCTTTGGGATACAGAAGTGACTGCCAAAGGGATCTGGACAAGACACGCACAACATCTCCTCCACCCTCTCTATTCGACCCCTGCAAGAGCTCTTGCTAAGCACTAATGTGGCTAAAACGCTTAGACTTTTTCCAGCAATTGCACTGCTTGATGTATTGGTTCATAGTTTAAAGACTCACAGCCACTGCTTCCTTTTTGAAGTTACGTGACATCCCAACCTTCTGGACATTCTCCTTTCTCTCCTGCCATTCTTAACATCCTTGATGACTCATCTTCCTCTACCCAAACTGGAAGTGCCAGGTTGCTCAATTGTGCTAAGGACTTTCCTCTTTTCCTCCTACCCTGGCTTGCTGGGTGAGCGCATCTGCTCCTATGGTTTCAGTTACTGCCTAAAAAATTGACTTACAAATTTATATCTCTGGTGGCTCAGACCTCCTGACCAATGAGGCTGATGGCCCATGCAACATCGGACATCCCACAATTGCTTCAAATGCAAAGATTAGGCACAAAAGCCATCTTCTGTCTCTTGCTTCCCCTGGAAGAAAAAAAATGGCCCTCATCTAATATTTCTTGTATGTATTGTATGGAAATATGTTAATATAAATGTTCCAGACATTACATGAAATTTCTAATATTTCTTAAGTCAGTGAATAATACCACCTTCCACTCAGTTAGACAAACTGGAAAACCAGCATCCATGACACATGTTTCCCTGTTTCCTGCCTCCACAGCATGCATTTCATTATTAGACCTCATCCACTGGATTCCATCAATGGATTATTTCTCTTTTAAAATTTATTTTATTAAAGTATAGTTGATTTACAATGTTGTGTTAATTTCTGCTATACAGCAAAATGATTCAGTTATACATATATACATTCTTTTTCATATTCTTTTCCATTATGGTTTACCACAGAATATTGAATATAGTTCCCTGTGCTATACAGTAGGACCTTGTTGTTTATCCATCCTATGTATACTAGTTTGCATCTGTCAATCCCAAACTCCCAATCCCATCCCTCTATCCCCCTCACCTTTGGCAACCACAAGTCTGTTCTCTATGTCTGTGAATGTCTCTGTTTGGTAGATAAATTCATTTGTGTCATATTTTAGATTCCACATATAAGTGATATCATATGATATTTGTCTTTCTCTTTCTGACTTAGTTCACTTAGTAGGATAATCTCTAGTTGCATCCATGTTGCTGCAAATGACATTATCTCATTCTTTTTTATGGTTGAGTAATATTCCATTGTATATATGTACCGTATCTTCTTTACATCAATGGATTATTTCTTAAATCCTTCCACTCCTGTCCATTTCCTGATCCATCCTTACCTCTTACCATAGCCTAGCACATGCCTTCCTCGGACCTTTTCTTCACACTGCAGCCTGAGGGAGTGTTTAACAATACAGCTCTGTTTTACTGCCCTTGGATCTGACTCTTGTCTGCTGCTCCTGTGCCATCCAGCACTACTTTCTACCTAGGCTTTCCTGTTCCACCAGTGCTTACCTCTTTTTGATTTGGAAAGTGCCATACTGCCTCTGGCCTGGGGATCTTCATAACTGCTACCCGCCTTGACCTTGAAGCCATTTCTCCCAGCATCTCTTTCCATTAACTAATGTCTACACATCCTTCAGATATAAGCTTAACCATGACTACCTCAAAGAAGCCTTTCCTGTTTTTCCTGATTCCTCTAGGAAAAGGGTCGGTTCCCCCATTATTCCATTCTTTAGGACATTCCACTGAAACCCTTGACTCATATTATAATTATAATTAATTATTTGTGGAATTAATTGCCTGCATCAGTGTAAGCTCCCTAAGAATAGGTACTGTGACAGTTTAATTTACAGCCAAATATCCAGCACCTTGAACAATGCTAATTACTCAATGAATTTTTACTAAGCCTACTGACAATTCAAAAAGTTTAACTGTGCCAAGCTTGAGTTACATTTGCTCTTTGGTTTTATATGCTACTCCTCTCCTTCCATTTATAGGATATTGAACATCATCCTAAGAATAATAGAAACATATATGTATTAGTTTGCTGGGGCTGCTAAAACAAAGTACACAAACGGGGTGGCTTAAACAACAGAAATTTATTGTCTCACAGTTCTGGAGGCTAGAAGTCTGAAATCAAGGTGTCAGCAAGTTCTGTTCCTTCTAAGGGCCGTAAGAGAAGGATCTGTTCTAGGCCTCTCTCCTTGGCTTATAGAGGCTATCTTCGTATTCACATGGTGTTCTTACTATATATGTATATCTGTGTCCAAATTTCCCTTTTTTATAAAAATACCAGTCATATTAGAGTAGGATCCACCTTCATGACCTCATCTTAACAAATTACATCTGCAATGATCTTATTTCCAAACAAGATCACATTTTCAGGTACTGGGGGTTAGGACTTTAACATCTGTAGCATACAGTTATGACAATATCTAAGGATTTTCAGCAGCAGGGTTGATAAACAACTAGATCCACATTGTTGATAGATCATGATCGCTTTAGGGTGAAGAAAAGATTGGAGGGGGCAAGATAGGCCTGGTGGAAGCTAGAGGCCTATTATAATGCTTGCAGCAATGTCCATGAGTATAGTTTCTCTATTAGCATTGCCCAGGATCAAAGATCTACCCCACTGAGTGCCAGTAGTATGAACTTCACTGCTCTGGGGTCAGTTTTCATAGCTATATAATGGCTACAATTTTAGCATGACATAGTTTATAATGCTGGAGGAAAGAACCAAAACTAGACTGACCTGTGATCTGACATAGGAACTTATATTTTCCTTCAATATCTCAGCATAACACTCAAAAAAGAAAAAAAAAAAAAAAGTTCGTTTTTAAGGCCAAATCAGACATTGAGATGGCTTGTGACAGTTTTGTTTATACGAATATATTTTGTGCCAAAGAAGAAAAGTGTAGGCATTATTCAAACATTTCAGTTTTCTATTATTATGCAGGCATTTTGTAGGACTATCCAATAGAAAAGTGGATCTTGGATCTTTATAAAGATAAGAAATATGAACTGGAGTGGAAGCCAAAGAGTCATCACATTTAAAACACCCTCTTCTCTACTTCTGTTCCACACCAATCCATTCTTTTTTCTTCCTTTTCCTTTCAATTACATAGCCTAATCCCCACCCATATTTTTATCACTACAAATAATGGAACTCTGGGTCTTGTCCCAAGAGAAGAGTTGTCCAACTTATTTTTCCCTCCTAGTCCTTGGCAAGTCCGTTGGGTGACCCACACAGACACCTCAGAGGGTGGTGCCTCCCGCCCCCTCAAGCCACAGAAACAAAGCCTTAGCCATTGCATACTCTTGGCTCTAGCCTTTGTCATCATTTTAATTTTTTAAACATTACTTTGTCATTAACTCATTCCACTTATGTAGGGAGAATAAGCCAGAGATAGTTAAGGAGTGCCTCTGATTGTTCTGGAACCAAAGGGGAAAAAAAAAAAATTACAGCATTGCTATTGCCCAATGTACAGAAGACAATGGCTATTTTGCCACGGTAGAATTCTGAATCACAGGACAATGTAATTTATTTATTCTATAAATTGTACTATGCCGCAAGCCAAATCAGAACAGTCTTTTGGACAACATTTTAATAAGACAAAGGAAATGAATTATTTTATATAGGAAGGAGGTACATCTGAAATTATTGGGATGATACACTTATGCTAACATTAGGTATTAATTAACCATAGGATCAATTTCATTTTTTATAAGACTAATCTCCTACCTCTCCCTTAGAGATGTACAGATTGTAAAATATGAAAAATAAACAATATGTGATATTATTTTTTTGTGTATAAGAAGGTTAATTTATATTTTTCCTGTTTAATAGAATTTGAAGGGAAGAGTGATAAATAGAAAAGCTACATTATAGGTACCTGTTTTGTTAAGAGGAGAATACATACAATCTTATACATTCTATTAGAAAGTGGAAAAAGGTTGATTCACCATTTTGAGGAACAGAAGAAACTAACATTTAATGGGAAAGAGAATGAGGGTGCTCACATAAATGCTTCTCAAACTTTAATGTGCTTCCAGTTAAAGAAAACTAGGATTTTATGTGAGCAAAGGTAAAAATATACAGATAGAAATGTTGTCAAGACAACCCAAGGGAAGAGCGCTGATGAGAAGAATTAACTCCTGGGTCTGCAAAAACCAGTAGAGCTGATGAAATAGCCATGGGCGTAGTTTGAATTAAGGCTTTGATTGCTGTTGTCATTGTTCTTTGGCTTCTCCTTTTACACATTGACATGGCCAAGACTTACACATTAAAAACTAAACCAGAACAATGTCTTCTGTGAATCCTCATCCTGCCCATGTATGATCCCACTAAGGTGGGATGTTTAAAAATGTCAGTTAAGTGCCCCCAAAAGTTTTAGCCAAAATATTTAAATAATAAACTTTTGTGTAGACCCATTGTTTGGAGAAACTGAAATGGATTTCATTCTAATTATTCTTCTATCATAACTAATGTCTCAATTGCCCCCTTTTCCAGAGAATTTCCCTTGGCAAAATGGCAGCCATTTGCCCAGGAGGTCACCTCCCATACCCATTGCCAATGACTGGTTGACATGAAGAATGCAAAATGCCAGCCCGTCACCTCAAGGGAGGAACAGATGCACGGTGTCATTCACACTCCAGAGCCTCTATTAGATCAGGCTAAAGCCAGAGTCCAGCAGAGACCACATGCCAGCATGGCTCCCTCCCTGACCGTACCTGCTTCCTTCACCCCAACCCCTTCTCCTGAGAGCCCCACTCCAACAAATCACATGCATCTGAATCTCTTTCTTAGTCTCTGCTTCTAAAGAAGAGGACCTAAATTAAGCTATAGTTCTTGATCTATTACAGATACATGGTTTTCACATATTTATTTCATTGACTTCTCAGGACTACCTTATTTGGAAAGCCAAATAGGGTAGTCATCATTGAGATCACTAGAGACCAGGGCTGAGCCCAGGTTTTTTTTCTGTTTTCTAAACATAGTCTATATTTCGTATGCTAAATGGCTGCCTTAGACATTTGTGGTAACAACTTCATCACAGATCACCAATAAAATTAATAAAGTAGTTACAGGGTTCACAATTTGAATGAATGTGCCCTCCCCACATTAACATGTCAAACAGTGAACAGATGTTGCCCAGCGTTTCCCTGACATAGAGTGATATTTTTCCATTAGGAAAAAAGGAGGTGAAGAAGGGAGAAGGAAAAGAAATGAAATAAAAAGAAAGGAATGAAAGAAGGGAGGAAAAGCATAGGGGAGAGGAAGGGAGGAGGGAAGGGAGAGAAGAAGAGAAGGAAGAGGGAAAGACAGGCAGACAGACAAACAGAAAGTAGAGGCCACGGTACATACTTGTTTTAATCGGCTTTTAGCCTCTTAGGTGATCCCTGGTCTCGCTTCTTGGCTGGAAAGGCACTGCAGGCCATTTCTGCTCTCTGATTGTTTGCAATGTGGAACAGTTGGAAATGCTTTCATCACAGGCTGAGCTTCAGTGCAGAGCTTGGCTGAGAATCACTTTTCTGCTAAGAACTGTGAGGAGTTTCCAGGGAGGGCTTGTAAACTAGTTATCTCTGTTGATGACCACATCTGTGTGTACATCTGCGGTACAGAAACATGCCACGTAATAAAGAGGATCTTGTGGTCTCTGCCTTTCTGCTGTGTGGGCTTACCTTTCCCACCACATTCAAGATGCCCTTTTCCTATGACAAAGAATCAGAATACAGAGGAGTGATAGCCCACCCATAGGGTGAGAAGGAGGCTGGTCTGTTTTTCATTTGGTGTCCCAAGCAAGGCCAAATATCATAGGATTCATTTAAGAAGTCTTAATTTCTTAACTTCTTAAATTAAGAAGTTTTAATTTCTTAAGACTTCTAAAATGAGCCCACTCCCAAGGCATTGAGGATGCGGAATGCCTCCTATGTGCCAGACTCAGCAACAGCCCGGAATATTTTATATCACCTCAGGGGAATCTCACAAAAACCATTGAACCTGGCACCCTGGTCCCCATTTCCCAGAGGGGAAAACAGAGTCAAAAGGGTAAAACCATCTGTCTAAGATCAGGCATCTAGGAAATGAAGAAACTCGGTTTCAAAGCCAGGTTGGAAGGATTTTTGAGTCCAAGGTCTGCTTTAACAGAAGCAAGGGCAGTGACTTCTCAGGTACCCACCACCATCTGATTAAAGGGACACCTTTGCACCTGGAAGAAGTGATATTTACAATGGCTATTTGCCTTTGAAATATCTGCTCTGCCCAATTCCCCAAATTCTGTAGAGATCTACCAGCCCTCCAAAGAATATGACAAGAATCACTATGTCATGTAGAATATTTCTAAACCACAAGACAGGGTAAGTAAGGTTGGAAGAAAAGAAAACATGGAAATGGCCTGCTATAACAAGGATTACTCAAGATGACTACACGCAAAAGAGAAAGGCCTTCAGTACAAGATTTTTGTTTGAGCTCAAGGACCTGAAGAAATCGGAAATAAATGTGGTTGCTCTCAAGGAATCTGAGCCCCAAAGCTGTAGCTTGGTGTTCCTAGGAATCTGATATCCACAGGCATCTGCCCAGAACAGTGACCTTTGACTTCATGCCTGCTTTTAGTAAATATGGGAAGAAGAAGATTTAAAGGAGCTTGAAAAAAAACTGTTTATTTTTAAAGAAGAGCAGAAAGCATGTCAGTCAGTCAACTAAAAAAGTATCTGGTTTGAAATTTAATCATCAAAGGGAGGTAAGACTAAATGATTTCCAAGTTTGCTTCCAATGATATTTTAGGATTTTAGGATATGCTATCTAGAAAACGTACCTGATAGATGGCAATAGATTATTATGAGGTTATAAACACTTGCAAAGAAGCTCGATAGCTTTCTGAACGCAGTGTATTGGAAAATGCTATTTATGTTATTTTTTGAACAGTAATTATTTTACATTGTTTGATATAAATTATATTTTAAATAGCATGACTTTCTTCTAGTTCCAAATATAAGTGATATGATTCATGAGCTAAAGGGCCCTAGTTAATAAGTTAATGGAAAGAAAGACAGTGAATAAATTTTTCAAAGCCATTTAAAGTTAGCAGAGGCATTGTTGCAACAATAATAGTCATTTTGGTAGATACTTGCTCAAAAGCTCCCACTGTTTATAATTACTGGTGCAGGTAGATTATACTTACAAGACGTGCCCTGGCATATTCTAGAAACAGATGAATGCTTTGTTATTAGGACATCTATATTCCATGCTTTTTAAATAAAAATAATTATGTGCAATTGAAGCATCTGTTGCTCCTTTGCTTCTTCATTCTGGATCTAATTTTAAATAAGTGTTAGAAAAGGATTAGGATATTTGAAACTGCTGGAACCTTCTGTCCATCAATAAGGATAATACCTATGACAACAGTGAGCCTTCACCAGCACTTGTGAGCTCTGTAGTTCAATTGGATGACTAATATCCATGAACAGTCAGCAGAACCACTTGGCTCTATCTAGGAGGCCAGTATGGAACAGGCTACAGGAATGACCAGGACAATAGAAGATGTATTTCAGAGAAATGGCTAAGGAGTGTTTCCCTGCCTTTGTTCTTGGAATATCCTAGACACACTCCATGCATACTGGGCTTCCACAACTAGAGTTCATAGACATAGTTGGGCTACACCATGAAGCCTCCCAGAAACTTTGTTTATATAAATACATGAATTAATGAATGAATGATTGAATGTCAAATTTCCAAGGGAAAGGTACACTACATTCATTCCAGCTTTCTATGACAATACTCAAATTTCCCAGAGGAAAATTAGAAACTTTCATTGCCAAGAAGGTAAAATAAAGCTATTTTCTTTATTTTACAGATAGAAAGTTAAGGCACAGGAAGATTAACAGATATATCCATGGTGGCACAGCAGGGAAGTGGTGGGACTGGGATTTGAACTAGCCAGTCCAAATTCATGGTCCCTACTCTTTATCACTTCCCAAGATACTGGGCACAACTTAAATGGGAAGCCAGGGGATGGAGTATCTCCTCACTGAAATGCAACCTTTGCGCACTAGAGGAGAGCCATGCGTTATCACCTATAACAAGAAGATGCCTTTAGGATTACAGGGATACATCCAGGTCAAATTGAGCAGACAATGCAATCAGTAGGCAAGGAGGAATATGAGGTTGTTTTTAAGAGCATTAGTGAGGACCCCATTTCAGGAAGAAGAGAAATACCTTGAAGGTGTTTTATATCTCTTTAAAATGATGTGTTTGGAAGCACCTTGGTATCCCCCAGCAATCCAAGAAACATGTCTACCTGTACATTTGAACTAAATTATAATTACTAAAATGTCTTAAGAATGTTTTTCTAACCCTTAGTTCAGATCTCACTTGCATCAGTTGAGGAGAGAGGTAATTTTTCCACCCTAGACCCTCACTGGCACTGCTGCTTACTGGGCGAGGACTGCTAAAGTCAACTCCAATGTGGTTTTCATGGCAACAGAAGGACAAAGATAAGGTTGCCAGCTCTAGGCTGACACATTGTTGCTAAGGGAATAAACTTAACTCTGACAATATGGGAGCTGGAGCCCGGATGTAGGATTTCTGTAATGAGAATCTCTAATTTTCCTCTGGGAAAACTGAGTATTGTCAGAGAAAGCAGGAATGAATGTAGTGTACCTTTCCCTTGGAAATTTGACATTTATTCATTCACTCATTTATTTACTTACATAAACAAAGTAACATAATTTTCAGAGAAGCCTGAAGGGATATTTTTCTAATATTCTTGTTCCCCATACCTGTTACTGTTTATAGAGCTGCAGTCCTGATGAGAAGGAACAAATCAAATCAAAATCAAAATAAGAGTTCTGAAGATGAAAGCACGAGCATTAAAAGTTAAAATAATAATAACCAGTTGCTCTTTTTTTCTTTCCCTTCCTTTCTCTCTTTCTTTCTTTCATTTCTTTCTCCTTCTTCCTCTTCCTCTTCCCCTTCCCCTCTCCCTTCTTCTCCTTCTCCTACTCCTCTTCCTTCTTCTTCTTTCCTCTTCTTCTTCTTCTCCTTCTCCCTCTTCTTCCTCTCCTTCCTGTTCTCCCCCTCCCCCTCCCCTCCCCCTCCCCTCCCCCTTCTTCTTCTTCTCCTTCCTCTCCTTCTTCTTCTTCTTCTTCTTCTTCTTCTTCTTCTTCTTCTTCTTCTTCTTCTTCTTCTTCTTCTTCTTCTTCTTCTTCTTCTTCTCCTTCTCCTTCTCCTTCTCCTTCTCTTTCTCTTTCTCCTTCTCCTTCTCCTTCTTCTTCTTTGAATCAAAATGCTTTTCTGACACACAAATTAATGCCTGCCTTCTTTCCTCCCAGATCCAACTGCCTTATGTGAAGATAAAGAGAATTTTTTCCCCAACTTCACTGAGGTATAATTGACAAATAAAATTGTAAGGTAGTTAAAGCTGCACCATTAAGCCTCCCAGCAACTTTGCCAGGAAGGTAAAATAAAGATAGAAAATTAAGGCACAGAAAGATTAACAGATATATCCACGGTGGCACAACATGATGATTTAATATATGTATTCATTGTAAAAGGGTTCCCCCATCTAGTTAATTAACTTCATTTCACATAGTTACCCTTTTTTTCCCCCTTTGGTGAGAACATTCCAATTCTATTCTCTTAGCAGATTTCAATTATATAATACAGTGTTATCAACTATAGTCACAATGTTTTCCATTAGATCCTCAGACCTTATTCATCTTAGAGATGAAAATTTATACCCTTTACCAACCTCGCCCTGTTTCCCCCACTCTCCCAGCCCCTGGTAACCACCACTCTACTCTGTTTCTCTGAGTTCTGCTTTATAGATTCCACATATAAGTGAGATCATACAGTATTTGCCTTTCTGTGTCTGACTTATGTAACTTAGCATAATGCCCTTCAGGTTCATCCATGTTGTCACAAATAACAGGATTTCCTTCTTTTTTAAGGCTGAATAGTAGTCCATTGTGTGTTTATGTGTGTGTATGTGTGTGTGTGTGCATACCTCACATCTTCTATAGCTAAACATCATGTCGTGTCCATACCTTGACTATTGTGAGTAATGCTGCAATGAACATGGGAGCATAGATATCTCTTTGAGATAACAGTTTCATTTTCTTTGGATATACCTCTAGAAATGGGATAGCTGAAAGGACAACCTTATTTAGGGGAGCAGGGACAACTCCCATGATGCTCAAGTCATTCTTGGCATTGTTCCACTTCCACACAAGGGCTGATGGGTGTATCTGTTTCCATTACATCAACCTCCCAAGAGTTAATCCATTCTCCAAGTGTTTGAATTAGTGAACCTTTTTTTTTTTTTTTTTTGCCTTGTTTCCCAAACACTTAATTATGGACAACATAAAACCACATAGCTCTTTACTCATCACCACAGAAATAGTGTTCCTTATGTTATTCCTCATCCTTCTTTGTCCAGACAAGCTTTAAATGAGTCAAACCATAGTGTTTCTACTATATATTTCATTATGAATAATCTCTGCCCCATGGAATATTTATTTACTGCTTGCTATGTAGCTTAGGTTTTCATTTGCTCCATTTCACAAATAACTCTTAAATTTTGTCCACCATCAGTGAAGCAAGGAATGAACTATTCCTGATAACTGCCATTTCATGTTGAGGTGTAGGTACCCTTTCTTTTACATCCAGTCAATCCATATTACATAATTTGTCTCTATCTTTAAAACACATCTACCCCCAGGTCTCCTCAAATCACCATCTTGATCTGTTAATAATTTTGTCAGTTTTTATTCTTGGAAAAGCCTAGAAAAAGCTGTGAAATAACACAAGCAAAGGATTTAATTATTTCAGTTCTGGTGGGATTGCCCCATGGATTCCATGTAGGTGCATAAATATTGCTAAGAGCATGAGATTCACTTCCATGTGTTTACCTGTAAAACTAAGCTTTCAATCTGGCTTTATAATCATTTGCTTGTTTCCAAGTGTTAGATAAACCATGAAGTTCCATATACTTTCAAATCTGAAACCTCAGGAAGCACATAATTGTGTTTTGACCTAGGGGAAAACACAGTGAATTCTGCAAAGTTTCAGCGATTTTTTCCACCAGCCTGTGAATTTTAAATAGCACGTGTAAAGTGTTTCTTTCACATGTCATGACTCACATCTCTCCCTATATCTCTAGATAGAGCAAGTTAGAGGGTTATACAAAATAATATGTTTACTTAAAGCTGAGCACAAATTACTCATCCACTACATAAGAAAAAAGAAACAAATTTCTAAATGAAAGTTTTAAAAGCCCTCACAGTGTTATTGAATACCCATGAGGACCAAGTAGAATGAAAATAAGAATAAAATCCTTAATTGCCAGTCCAGGAAATGAATGACAAAATGAGCAAACACTGAAAGGCAATACTGATGCCCCTATAGAAAGCATATATGTAAGCAATTTTCGCTATTTGCTGGATCAGTTAGGAATCAGTTTGTTCACCTCAAATAAGCAAGGACAGGTTGGGTGGTTGGCCCATGAATAAAAGGATCCTAAGTAGAACCAGGAGCCAGTGAAAGCAGGATGGACAAGTAACAGGCGTATTCTGTTCCGGGGAGCATATGAGAGTTGTCGTTTATACTCCAGATAGGGAATATAGAATGTGAAATGGCAGGCCAGGAGTTTGGGGACTCAGACTCTGGTGTCTTTTTAAAACATAAAAAAAAGATGATGTTATGTAACCTTTCTAGATTCCAATCTACAACAACAATTTTGTTATTAGTTTAAAGAAACAACTCACTTAAATAACAGAGTAAAATAGTATGGAAGTGAGTGGCTCCAAAGCTTA
This sequence comes from Balaenoptera ricei, assembly GCF_028023285.1. Lineage (NCBI taxonomy): Eukaryota > Metazoa > Chordata > Mammalia > Artiodactyla > Balaenopteridae > Balaenoptera > Balaenoptera ricei. The sequence continues at coordinate 39,222,045 of NC_082653.1, read as the reverse complement.
AGACAATTATTTGCATTGTCTCCTAATTTGAAGCTTGCTCTGAACTTCCTTTTTTCCCCTCATCCCTGACCTTAGTGGAGTGATGCAGCTCAGTGTCTTCAAAGATAAAACATTGAGAGCAGTTCTGCAAAGGAGCCTGCTGGATTGGCAGACTGCAAGGGAGAGCTTGTTCCAGACACAGAGGCCCGAGGGAAGATGAGAGAGAAGAAATGGAACAAAGGAAGCAGTTAGGGACAAGCCTGGGCTCAGCCAAAGGAAGGAACAGAGGAAAGGCGAAGGTATGTTGGCAGAGACCCAGTGGTTCCTCATTCCATCCAAGGACACAGTGAACCACCTCGTCACGCAGCCTCTGGGGTGAAGTGCTGTCTATGTGCAGGGCTCCTCTCTACAACGAAAGTCTCCCATGATAATGACAGATGCCATTTTAACACATGTGGGCTCATGCTTCCCTCCTTCCCTTCACAGCCTCGAGAGCATTTGGGGACGTTTCTTCCATTACAGATTTGAAAAAATTTAGTCATGTCCAACACAGTTACTACTCAAGGAAAAAAATGTCTTCTAGCTGCCTGGGAGTGAGTTTGCCCTTCAGTCCAGAGACGGCAAAAAAAAGGCCCAAAGTTCCAGGAGCAGGGAGTCTGGGAGGGAAGAAGGGAGTGGAGAAAAGGCTGCATTTCCAGCTGTGGCTAAAGTTCCCAAGATTCACAGACATGGTGTTAGTTCCTCACATGAGCCCAGAGTTGGGCAGCAGCCACTGTAGACCCAACCAGCATGACCTCCAAAGACACTCCCACACTTATGCTGGATAGTGCCTTCCCAGGGCCCCTCACTGTTTTACTTTCAATCCATTTTATCCACATTGCCCTCTTACACAAAGACTAGAGGGTGGAGAAGCGGTGAAACACACTCTGAAGGTATCCCACTACTAGACCCTGCCCCTCCCCCAACCCTGTCCTCCCTAATGGGGGGAAAGAGGATGCGATTTCCTGATGACCTAGGCAGAGGCAGGCACATAGTCTCAGGAAACACATTAATAGTCACTTGGCTCTCACCATATCCCCTTGGAAATCCCCAGGTGTGCCTTTTGCACAACTAAAAATAAATAGAGGAAATAAAGGTGTTTTTCCTTTGAAATAGGCCAGTCATTATTCTGCTTTGTTCTCACAGGTGATGCCAGACTATATCTCTGTCCACAGACATGACTCCACTCCCCTAAAAGCCACCTGTGAATACAGTCATCTCACTGCCAAGCAGTGATCAACTTCTGGTGTCTCCTCCAAGGGTCTCTGGGTTTGCAATTGTATCATCATTAAGTGATCAGATTTGTCTTCAACGAAAACAGTTATATGAAAGGATTTTAAGTCTTTCTCTCAGGATATTTTTATTCATTTTTTTTCCTCTAGGGCTTGCTCATTTTTTCAAACAACTTGGGCATATGTCTCAGTAGAGCCTTGTATGATACCTTAGTGGAAATGAGTTATCTTATTCTGCCAAGTACATATTTCCCCCTTTATTATGGTAACAAGAATCTGATAATCCTGTGTGAAACCATCTCAACCTTATTCTTATTCCATGTGACTTGGAGAAGGCATATGACCTAGGTCCAGCCAATCAGCATCTTCCACACGCAGCCACTATTATTGGTTCAGGAAAACCATGTGACTCAAATCAGTGCAGTCAAAGTTCCTTTCACCACTTTTGCTGAAAAAAAATCCTGTAAGAAGAACTTTCTTTTCCACTGAGGTAACTGAAGTGACGAAATGTACACATGGAGGTGCTGGAAGCCAACTTGCCACCCTGGAGGGAGAGTGTGTTGGAGAATGGAGCCAGTGCAGAAGAAAACAGAAGTCATCGTGGGAGACATAATACTGATGGTCTTGTCGGTCCTTATACCAGTCATGCCTGAAGCCAACCTGCCTCTAATCTTTTCAGTTCTAAACCAGTGCATCTTCTTTTTGGCTTCATTCTGAGTTAGGTTTTCAGCCAATCTATGTTAGGTTTTCTGTCACTTGCTACCAAATATGTTCTGTATTAAACGCTTCCCTTCTGCTCGGTGCTTCACCTCCATCTAAGACTTTGTGAGCAATGTTCTCATTTTGCTGCTTACAGTTATGCTTGGAAACCAGGTGGTAGTAATGAAAATGGCCCACAAACTATGACATCCACTATGAACTTCAGCTTCCAATAAAGAGAAGAAGTTAGATCAAAAATGAAAGCACACAAAATCATTTCCAATGTGAATAATTTGGGGGACAACTCCATTCTTCTTCCCTCTGGAGACAGACAAGAATCTCTTCTCATTTGCTCTGATAGGTTAGCCAAAAACATAATAGAATGAGACTAGGAAGTTGACACTACTATAGAATATACTACCAAGAAATAAGAGCAGAACAAGAAAATGAATATGCTATTAGTTGGAGCTTTGTAAATCACCACTTTGAGTGTTTATTAAGTGTTTGAGTTAAGTTTGATTAGAATGGGTAGAGAATTTCCATGTGGTAAAAGTGAGACCAGGGTAGCCAAAAAGGAGTTGGAAGTGACACAGATCTGTTCTTGGCTTTCCAATGGGTGTAGAAAGAGTAGACAGAACTAAAAACACAACTGGAACTCTGGCGCAGTTCCTGGATATTAGCATAGAGGACTGTGCTTTCCATGCAGACGGTGTCATCAAGTAACCAAAAGAAGAAATACTTGGGGAGAAGAAAGAGGGTGGGGGGAGGAGGAGTCCCTTTCACTGTAGTTCTTCTCCAATGTCAAGGAGACTGGCTGGGGATCAACAAAGCTCCTCTAAGAATGCCTGTATTTCTTGGTTTTTGGCCAGTTACCCAGAGCAGATGTGAAACGTTTGCTGTGATTAGGAAATATTTTGCATGTGAGAATGTGAATGCTACAATCCTCAACTAAGCCAAGAAGACTTAATAAATGGTGAAATTTTACATCTTTAGGGAGGAGCAACATATTTTTTAAAAAGTGTTGGTTAAAATAAACACCAAATTCCCAAGGAGAGACTCCAGATTCTGATGATGTGTAGCACTGATCATTTTATTACTGTGGAAAAATTTACTCAGAGAGTGAAGCCCACTTGATTCTTTTGTTAATGTTTTCATTCTCCCATTGTCAATGGTATACAAGTACTCATCCCTTCTGATCTGAGTTTTCTTTTGTTATTGGATGAACCAGAAGTGGACTAACAAAATGTGTCCTTGTTGGCAATTAGCAAATGAAGAAGTGATTTGACGTCATTAAGAAAAATGACAGGACTCTTATTTTACAAATGAAAATGAGTTATCATTGGTTAGAAAAATATGGCATGTTAGGGAATACACTTGCATCCTGGTCCCTCTTTACAGACAGCTGTCTGACCTTCACTAAGTCACTTTACTTCTCTAGGTTTCAGTGTCCTTTTTGTCAAAGGAGAGAGATGTACTACATCAGCATTTCCCAGAGTGTGTATTGTAGAAACTAGTTCTGTGGGATATTAATAAATTGTCAAAGCAAAGGTAGGAACTGACTGATCAAACAAGACAAAGAAAGGCATTCAAGACAGAAGAAATCATGTGTGTGCAAGTACAGAGATATGAAAACCTTTTCACTCATCTGTTCAACAAATATTTATTGAAAACATGTTATGTGCCAGGTGTTGACTGTGCTAGAAGTTGGAGGTTCCGTGGTAAGTAAAAATGACAAGAAACTTGCTTTCAAAGAGCTTATATTCTTGTGGGGCTTATGATTAAACAAGCAATTAAAATGAAATCAAGTATTCTGAATATTATGACACAAAAAGAGAGGCTCCTACAGAATATGGGCATAAGGGAAGTAAGAGAGTGCTTTTTGGAAGAAGTTATATTTAAACCTAGACCTAAAGGACAAATAGGAGTGATACATGCAAAGAGTGTAGAATGAATATTTCAAGCAAAAGCGTCCTTATGGGGTAAGAGCATGCAGCTAAATAAGAAAATGGTGAGTTTAAAGAACTTGAACTTGAAATCCAGTATGGCTGAATTTGATTTGAGGGGGTGAAAGTGAAAGCAAATGAGCTTTAAGGGGTAAATGCGGGAAGATCATGTGGTATCTTAGAGACAATGATTGATGGTCTGGATTTCATCATGTAGAAAATAGAGAATATTAAAAACTTGAAGCACTTGAGCAAAAAGATCATATTTTTAATTTTGAAGTGGCAGCAGTGACAGCAGTAAGATTTTATAGGGGAGGAGCAAGATGAGAAAAAATTGTAGTAACTGGGAGACACTTGCCTCCTAGCAGTGGCAGCAGAGATGGAGAAAAGAGAAAAATGTAAAAGTCATTTAAAAGGTAGAATTGGAAGGTTTGTGCCTGATTAGGTGCTGGTAGTGAACAGGAGGGAAGACTCTTGGTTGACACCTATGTTCTCAGTGTGGGTCATAAGGTAGATGCTGGTTGCATAAACCAGAATAGAGATTATAGAACAAGGAGGGGATGAAGAAAGAGGAAATTGAGAAATAAAATTGAGTTCTCTTTGGGATGTGTCTATCCTTTTACTCCATTGGACTTTAAATGAAAGTATTTGGATACATCAGCCTAGAACATGAGGGAGTGAGCTGAAGTCTCAATGTAAATTTGGATGTCTTTAGTTCATGGATGACCGTCAAACCTTGGAGTGGCTGTGATGACCCAAAAGGTGTGTGAGGAATAAAATAAGAAGAAAGATAAAGCTAAAACCAACACTGAGGGAGGAAGCAGATGAAATTACATTTGCAAAGAGGACGGAGAAGGAAATGTAAAGAAGCAAAGTTAATCTTAAATTTTTAGTGATGGTACACAGATGTTCAAATAAAGTAGATAAGATTGTATTTTGTTGAAGTTTATTTATGATTTCCATGCAAATGTTCTGGTATCAGAAAAATTATGTAAACTCTAACTCTGGAATGCACTCAGTTTTTTTTTTTTTTTAGGATTTTGCTGAGATACAAGTAATCTCAAACAATGAATTAATTTTAAAACCATTTCTTTCTAAACCTTAAATACAATGACAGAGACATACACATAATTCCACCTATATTACCCAAGTAGACAAAATATATAGATTTTTCTATTAAACTTCTATGGCCTGTACTGCAAAGATGTCTTTCAACTGACAAAAACACAATCACATTTGCCCGCCATGAAAATAGACATCATTTTATAACATCTCCCCAGCTTCCACCCCACTTGGCTGTATGAATAGCAACTGGTAGCTGGCTGAACAACTAAGTAAAGAAATCATAGTTAATCCAAAGAACAAATCAATACATCCAGAAATCAAAAACAAGCACATGTAAGAAAACAAGAAACTAGGATTTTTTTCCCCCAAGTGTTGAACATGCTCGGTTTCACTGGGGTCATAACAATGAGTTTCCAAATTTTGGAACCCTTTGGACCCCTAGCCTGTCTGATTTTCTGACTAAGCTACAGTCTTCTGGAGTTGATTTCATCAGTGGCTGGTGAAGCATGACTTTGTTTTTTTATAAGCTTTTCTTCTTAAAACAACAATTTGATGAGCTCAGCATAAATTAATCAGAAACATATGGATTAAATTGACTCCAAAATACATATGGGTTTAAAAAACAAGAAAAGGACTTGGGGCAAAAACACACATAGGGCTTTATAAGTCTAATATGTTACAAAACCGTGGCAAGAGGATTCCAGATATGACATCCCCTTATCTCTGTCATGGTCAGCAAAGTCTTTGCTATCTTCTCACAGAAAAAGGAAGTTAAGAAACAGATGAGCACTGTGAGATTTTTTGGCCTTACAGCCCGCTCTCTAAGGCCAGACACTGTGGTTTCACTCTGTCTGGCTGCTGATTCTCTGAGTGGAAGAGGGGCCCTTGAGAGGCATTTATTTGCTTCTGTGACACTGGTGTCTATGACCACACCTCTAGGTTTATCCTCTCCTTTGAAGACACAACTTCATTGTTCACTTCTTCTAGGGCAATTCTTCTCTTAAATAATTTGTTTTCATCTTTAAATCAACATATAAATATAATGAATTTACTATCTCTCCCTCTCACTTCCCCACTTCCCAGTCTTCCAGGCACTAAATCTTGGGGACATCTTTGACAACTTTGTCGTCTTAATTCCTCATATCCAACATCTGTCAACAAGTCCTGCCGAATTGTCTTTGAAATCCATACCCTCTCCATCTTGATTGCTATCACCCTCATCCAGCCCCTCATCACCTCACACCTGGATTACAAGAGCAGCCTCTATGTTGACCTTACTGATTTCTCCTAACCTCTAGGCCACCTACACACTACTGGCAGCCTAATCTTCTTTAACCTATGCTTTCATCCTATCACCCTTCCCCTTCTCCTCTTTTGCTTGTCCTATATGTCAAATTTAAATTCTTCTGCATTCCTCCCAAGTTTCTTCATAACATGATATATCCTACCTCTCCAAGCATGTTTACTATTATTGCTCGTACTGGCTCCCTCTCAAAGCTTGGCATCAGTGCTATGCTTATGTTCATTTTATGTTCCAGTTTACATTCCCCCAAATCTTTCCCTGACTACTTATTTCCTCACTTTTATTTACCTTTCCTTTACATTTTTATGGCATGATATCTATATCACATAATGTGGGCAACCTCACTAATGTGATCTTTAAGTGACTACCCAAAGGATGAAAAGAACTCAGCTCACAGAGAGTGAAGGGGAAACAGCTTGTACCAAGACTCTGTGATGGTTTGTGCATGGGGAAAGGGGGAGGAACAGCTTTGTGTGCTTGAGAAACTGTAAAGAAAGAAATTACGTGTTAAGAAATTTTGTTTAAGAAAATGTAAAAGGCCATTGTAGCTGACATGTAGCTTAAAGGAGGAAATGAGTGTGAGAAGAGAATGGACAATAGTCAGAGGCCAGATTGTGGAAGATCTTGGCAGCTGTGCTACAGAGTGGATTTTGTTCTAAATTCAAGATGCTCTAAGGTCATTTACATTAAAGAGGAGGAGGTCATTTACTGGAAGATAACTTGTGCTTCTTTGTGAAGAAAGACTAGTAGTAAGGAGACCGGTATAAAGGTTATTTCAATAAAGTAGACAAGAGAGAGAAAGGTGAGTTGGACTTGATGGTAGCCATGGAGGCAGAGAACACACTGGAAGGAGAATTGGCCGGGTACACTCATGAATTGGACGTGAGACTTATGAGAAAGTGACAAATTAAGGATGATTCCTACATTTCATGCTTGAGGAATTGAGTATACTTCCTAAAATAGAGAAGACTGTGAGAGAGAGAATAGGTACATTGAATTAAGATATCAGATTCGGATTTAGCTTCAGGCAAAAATGGATTAAGTACTTTTGACCCATTTCTACATCCTTGAAAACAACAGGAAGAGCTGAACAAGCTAGTTTCAAATCTATTTAAAGGCATTGGAGAGTTATTTGGAGGGTGCATAATCCATGAAACAGAGGACAGTCCAGAGACATGATCCAGGCATGTGGTTTCCACTTTTCCCCTCAAGGCTTTTGCTCATTTTGAAAGTGGAAGAAGACAAGCTGAAAAGCTACAGCTTTCAGAGATTTTGCTAGATTTATATTGTTAGGAGGACAAAAACGGGAGTACTTTGCACACCAAGGAAGAAGATCCTTGGTAAACACCTTGTCTTCTGGTTGGTACCTCAAAGACCACACCTAAGGAAGAAGATGAAGTGGAAGTAGCCCAAACCTCACAGAGACTGAATCCAGATTCAAACCTTCTCAATTCCCAATTGGATTAAAGTGATATAGGATTGTCCCTATCAAACTACCACTGACATTTTTCACAGAACAAGAACAAAAAAATTCACAAGTTGTATGGAAAAACAAAAGACCCCGAATAGCCAAAGCAATCTTGAGAAAGAAAAACGGAGCTGGAGGAATCAGGCTCCCTGACTTCAGACTATACTACAAAGCTATAGTCATCAAGACAGTATGGTACTGGCACAAAAACAGAAATATAGATGAATGGAACAGGACAGAAAGCCCAGAGATAAACCCATGCACATATGGTCACCTTATCTTTGATAAAGGAGGCAAGAATATACAGTGGAGAAAAGACAGCCTCTTCAATAAGTGGTGATGGGAAAACTGGACAGCTACATGTAAAAGAATGAAATTAGAACACTCTCTAACACCATACACAAAAATAAACTCAAAATGGATTAAAGACCTAAATGTAAGGCCAGACAGTATAAAACTCTTAGAGGAAAAAAATAGGCAGAACACTCTATGACATAAATCACAGTAAGATCCTTTTTGACTCACCTCCTAGAGAAATGGAAATAAAAACAAGAATAAACAAATGGGACCTAATGAAATTTAAAAGTTTTTGCACAGCAAAGGAAACCATAAACAAGACGAAAAGACAACCCTCAGAATGGGAGAAAATATTTGCAAATGAAGCAACTGACAAAGGATTAATCTCCAAAATTTACAAGCACCTACTGCAGCTCAATATCAAAAAAAAAAAAACAACCCAATCCAAAAATGGGCAGAAGACCTAAATAGACATTTCTCCAAAGAAGATATACAGATTGCCAACAAAGATATGAAAGAAGGCTCAACATCATTAATCATTAGAGAAATGCAAATCAAAACTACAATGAGATATTATTTCACACTGGTCAGAATGTCCATCATCAAGAAATCTACAAACAATAAATGCTGGAGAGGGTGTGGAGAAAAGGGAACCCTCTTGCACTGTTGGTGGGAATGTAAATTGATACAGCCACTATGGAGAACAGTATGGAGGTTCCTTAAAAAACTAAAAATAGAACTACCATATGACCCAGCAATCCCACTACTGGGCATGTAGCCTGAGAAAACCAAAATTCAAAAAGAGACTTGTACCACAACGTTCATTGCAGCACTATTTACAATAGCCAGGACATGGAAGCAACCTAACTGTCCATCAACAGGTGAATGGATAAAGAAGATGTGGCACATATACACAATGGAATATTACTCAGCCATAAAAAGAAATGAAACTGAGTTATTTGTAGTGAGGTGGATGGACCTAGAGTCTGTCATACAAAGCAAAGTAAATCAGAAAGGGGAAAACAAATACCATATGCTGACACATATATATGGAATCTAAAAATAAAAAAAAATGGTCATGAAGAACCTAGGGGCAAGATGGGAATAAAGACACAGACCTACTAGAGAATGGACTTGAGGACACGGGGAGGGGGAAGGGTAAGCTGGGATGAAGTGAGAGAGTGGCAGGGACATATATATACTACCAAACGTAAAATAGATAGCTAGTGGGAAGCAGCCACATAGAACAGGGAGATCAGCTTGGTGCTTTGTGACCACCTAGAGGGGTGGGATAGGGAGGGTGGGAGGGAGGGAGATGCAAGAGGGAAGAGATATGGGGACATATGTATATGTATAACTGATTCACTTTGTTATAAAGCAGAAACTAACACACCATTGTAAAACAGTTATACTCCAGTAAAGATGTTAAAAAAGAAAAAAGTGATATAGGATTGTTAGTGACTAATTTAGCTGTGTACCAGAAACAAAGAGAAATCCTCTCTGGAGAAAGACAAAAATCAGCCAGGACTCCAAAACACCTGTAAAAATTATCAAACACAATATCTTGCATTCAGAAAAAAAACCAAAACCAAAAACTAAACAAGGATACCAAAGATAAGATGGCCAAAACAAAAAAAGATGACCAAAAAATGAGAGGAAATAGATAACAGAAACAGACCCACAGGATATCTTGAATCTGAAATGTTGGACATGAAATTAATTATTAGTGAAATACTCAAGAAATTTTTTTAAAAGACAGGAAGAAAAATTTTGGAATAGAACAGAATATTTTAATTAATTAATTTAGTTTTTAACATCTTTATTGGAGTATAACTGCTTTACAATTGTGTGTTAGTTTCTGCTTTATAACAAAGTGAATCAGCTATACATGTATGTATATCCCCATATCTCCACCCTCTTGCATCTGCCTCCCACCATCCCTATCCCACTCCTCTACGTAGTCACAAAGCACCGAGCTGATCTCCCTGTTCTATGTGGCTGCTTCCCACTAGCTATCTATTTTACATTTGGTAGTGTATATATGCCCACGCCACTTTCTCACTTCATCCCAGCTTACCCTTCCCCCCCCACCCGCGTGTCCTGAAGTCCATTCTTTACATCTGCGTCTTTATACCTGTCCTGCCCCTAGGTTCTTCAGAACCATTTTTTTTTTTTTTTTAGATTCCATATATATGTGTTAGCATATAGTATTTGTTTTTCTCTTTCTGACTTACTTCACTCTGTATGACAGTCTCTAGGTCCATCTACCTCACTACAAATAAACTATAGAACTTAAAATATACAATAACAGATATTAAGAACATAATGCTTTTAGTAACATTGTTAAAAGCTGAAGAGAGAATTAATGAAATTGAACATAGATCAGGAAGAAACACACATACTGACACTTGAAAGGAAAACTTAATGAAATGTAGAGTAAAGAAAGTAAAAATCATATGAGTTATTAAAAGGTTCTAACATACAAGTATTTGGAATCCCAAAAGAAAAGGAGAGAATGTGACAGAACAATATTTGAGAGATAATAGCTAGGAGTTTTCCAAAGTGACAAAAGACCTCAAGCCACAAATTCAAGAGGCACAAAATACGAGTAAACAAATTCAGAGACACATTTTTTAAAGAAAGACAATTCATCAATACTAAAATGTAAAGTTCATTTGACATTTAAAAATCAATATATATAATGTACCACATTAATGGAATAGATGAGAAAGTAATATAACATTTCAATAGATGTACAAATAACATTTGATGTAAATGGCAGAAGTTTATAATAAAAAGTCTTAGTTGACAAGCAGACCAAAAAATTAGAAAGTAGAGAGCACACATATACAACATGATTAGCAAGACTGACCTCACTTTTAGAACACTGCACTCCCAAACTGCACAAATCACATCTTTCTCAAATGTTTACAGGCATTTCCAAAATGATAGATGTTGGGCTATATAGAAAATCTCACCAAATTTCAAAGAATTGAAATAATATAGAGAATATACTCTAATCACAGTGGAATTAAGCTAGAGATCATAAAAATATAAGTAGAAAGTCTCTATTTTGAAATTAAGCAGTACATCTCTAAGTAACCCATAGGTCAAAAAGAAACAACGAAAATTAGAAAGTATTTTGAAGGGAGGCTCAAGAGGGAAGGGATATGGGAACATGTGTATGCATATGGCTGATTTGCTTTGTTGTGCAACAGAAACTAGCACAGTATTGTGAAGCAATTATACTCCAATAAATATCTATTAAAAAAATAAAAAGAAAAAGAAAATATTTTGAACTGAATCAAAATGAAAATATTGTATATCAAAACTTATAAGCTGTAACTAAAATTGTGCTTAAAGGGAAATTCATAGCCTTAAATATATATATTAGAAAAGAAGAATGGCTAGAAGTCAATAATCTAAGTGTCCATGTCAAGAAGTTGGAAAAAAAACAACATAGTGAACACAAAGAAAATAGAAAAAGGAAATAATAAGCATAAAAATATAAATTAATTAAAACAATGGAAATACAAAGCTAAGTGGTGACTCTTTAAAAAGAGTAATAAAGTATCCTCCTGAAGAGACTGATGGAGAGAGAGAGAGCGAGAGAGAGAGAACCAGAAAGGGACAGAGGAAAGGAAGGAGAGAAAAGGCAAATAATTTAATTAAAATTAAATTTTAATAACAAATAATTAATGTCAGTAATGAAAAGGGAACTTCACTAAAGATCCTAAGACATTAATAAAATAATAAGGATATAATAAACAATTTCATGCTAGTAAATTTTTTTTTTTAATTCTTAATATAGCCATTTTTTTTTTTTTTTTTTTGGCTGTGTTGGGTCTTTGTTGCTGCGCGGCTTTCTCTAGTCACGGCGAGCGAGGGCTACTCTTTGTTGCAGTGCGCGGGCTTCTCATTGAAGTGGCTTCTCTTATTGTGGAGTAAGGGCTCTAGGCGCGCGGGCTTCAGTAGTTGTGGCACGGGGGCTCAGCAGTTGTGGCTCGCGGCCTTTAGAGTGCAGGCTCAGTAGCTGTGGCACACGGGCTTAGTTGCTCCATGGCATGTGGGATCTTTCCAGACCAGGGATTGAAACTGTGTCCCCTACACTGGCAGACAGATTATTAACCACTGCGCCACCAGGGAGGTCCCTCATGCTAGTAAATTTTAAAATTGATGGGAAGTGAATATATATCCAGAGGTACACAACTTATTAAAATGAACAAAAGGAAAAATAGAAAATATGTTAGTAAATGAATTATTTAGGTTTATAAGAATTTGACCTAGCTTTCCTTAAAGCGTGGTGTTCCTGGTCTCCTGATCACCTACAAACAGGATCCAAGAACCTTCCATGAACTGCAAACTCTGAGTGATTCCACCTAGATCTAATTTGCTGTTGTTGTTTTCCTCAAAATTGCCTCTTCTTTAATCATAGGTGAAAAGCCTTTGAAACCATGACTCTTAAAACTCATGAAAAGATTTGAATGCTAGATTCATTAGCAAATATCAATACTGGGTTCCTAGAACATTCCAGGGGACCTCACTTAATTTTCAAAATGTGGGATGGACCTATGTATGCCAAGAATTGAGTTCTCTCTCTGAATATAATAGTGAATTCATCAGAATGGCCTTCACAGACAACCTCAGAGGTTAATTGTTATCTGGAAACCACCAGAAATTTAGTAACATCTAAACTCTATATAACTCCCAGAATTCCAGTCAATTTTGAGCTATATTTATTTCCCTAACATCTGCAAAGTGCCTGGCACATAGTAGGCCCTCATTAATTTCCTGTTGATTGAATATCACATACCAGTGAGTGGGGAATGTAAACTAAGTAGTCTTATGCTTCAACTTATAATATCATAACATTTTTACCAAGTTGTGAACAAAATACAACTAGTCATATTTTCACTGCCAGAGGTAATAAGTCTGTTGCCCCATAAAGAACTAACTTGTCTTCAATTCATGTCCTGTCAATTCATGAGATTCAGGTTAGCATAGTTTCACTTAAACCACTGAATACTTAATTGAGCTCAGAATTCTTTCAAACCCCACTTTCCCAGACCCCAGAACACATTTCAGACTCAAGGCTGACTGTCATCGTTTCTTCCTCCACCCAAACTAATGAGCCAATCTTTTCCATAGTAACCAAAAAACAAAAAAAAAAAGGGAATGGAAAATGGAAAGGAGTAAAAAAAGTCCATAAAAGTTAACACAATTAAATAGATATGTAGACATGAATAAAATTGGCAGTAGTGTGATTAGTATAAATTTTAATACCACAACTTTTGGAGGAATTGCACAACTTTGTCACAGCCTCACCACTTGTGAACGATGTAGTCATTGCTGGTCTGTGGCAGGGAATAAGCTTCATAGCACCCAAACACCATCAGAGGTTCTATATTTACCTTACATCTGCCAAAAACCCATGTTCTCGCATTTTCTGTATAAAAGAGCTCCATGTGGGCCAGATTTAATTTGATGCAGAAATACTATATGTCACTTCCAATAAAAGCAAAAAGGAAAGAGAGATTCACACACTAACTTATCAAGGATGGCAGCTCATGCTGGTGTTTGGAATAGTTTGGAGGTATTGTTTTGTTTACTGAGCTGTCAAGTTCAAAGGAAGGTGCACAAGCCTGATTAGAATGGCCTCCCCAGATCTGTTTTCCAAATAGAAAACATATGCGCCTGTGGAGTGAGCTCTTCATTCCCAGCTCCAAGTGAATTTGAAAACAGTTTGATTCTGGGGAAGGAGAATATAGTGTAGCATCTTTCCTTGCATAGTACTGTTCTGAGGTAAGACCAGGGCAAACTTCTGAGGGCCAAGGTAAAATGCATACCAAGTCCGACCAAAGGCCTTTACTTAATGCAGAAACCAAGAGGAGCCTTAGGCACTGTTATATTCAATCCCCCGTAGATTCTTCCAGGTGCAGGTACTGACACCTAAAGAGATTACCTGATTAGACTTAAAACTACACAGCAAATCTGTGGCCAAGTTAGAGCACCAGTGCTGGTCTCTTGATTTGTTTTTTAACTGAAGTATAGTTGATTTACAATGTTGCATTAGTTTCAGGTGTACAACAAAGTGATGCAGTTATACACGTATATATATATATATATATATATACTCATTTTCAGATTCTTTTCCATTATAGGTTATTAAAAGATATTGAATATAGTTCCCTGTGCCATACAGTAGGTCCTTGTTTATCTATTTTACATTTAGTAGTGTTATCTATTAATCCTATTAATTTCTCCCTCCCTACCCTTCCCCTTTGGTAACCATAAAATTGTTTTCCATGTCTGTGAGTATATTTCAGTTTTGTAAATAAGTTCATTTGTATCATTTTTTTAGATTTCACATACAAGCGATATCATATGATATTTGTCTTTCTCTCTCTGACTTACTTCACTTAATATGATAATCTCTAGGTCCATCCATGTTGATGCAAACGGCATGCTTTCATTCATTTTTATGGATGAGTAATATTCCATTGTATGTATATACTACATCTTCTTTATCCATTCATCTGTTAAGGGATGCTAAGGTTGCTTCTATGTCTTGGCTATTATAAATAGTCCTGCTATGAACATTGGGGTGTATGTATCTTTCTAATTAGAATTTTTGTCTTTTATGGATATATGCCCAGGAGTGGGATTGCAGGATCATAAGGTAATTCTATTTGTAGTTTTTTAAGGAACCTCCATACTGTTTTCCATAGTGGCTGCTGGTCTTTTGGTTTATAATTCAGCACTCAGTGTTACATCATGCTGGGCATCAGAATAAATTTTTAAAACTTCACTTAGATTAAAAAAATATGGGAAAAGTAACTATAATACTTGATATGGTGATAGGACTGAAAAGATATAGAGATAAGTCATTTAATACAGAGGAAATGCTTACATATAAGTCAAATTAACATTTTTTTCTTTTATTCATATCAGATTCCACGTGCAAGAAGAATTATCTCTTATTTTGCAGTAGAGCATTTTCATTCTTTTCCATTTAAACATATGGTAAGTTATATTCAAAATTTACTCAATTAATTTGTTCTGGCTAAATGAAAGGTTGTCATCTTATATAAATATGTATTATAAAAAGAAAAACAAATAAAAATAAAATAATAATGATAAAATAGCGAGTCATGAGCTCTTTTATGAATGTAATCAACTTACACATATGTAACAAATGTACTCTTGTTTATAAAATGTGATTTCTTTGACTGAAAAACAAGGATTTGAAGTTGTTTAAATGCTCCAATTCTGAAAGGAATGCACTTTCCATGGCTGTTTCACACATCAGAAAAGCAAGTCCATTGTTTACAACCCATCTTTTTGTAAGGCACCTTCAAGCTCTGAGAAATCTGAATTTCTCTCTAGATCTGTAAGTCCATATAGTCTGCTGATAAATATCCTAAGACTTTTTTATTGTATTGTTACATGCACACACACATACACACAAACAAAACAACAACAACAAGGTTTGGAGCAAAGTAGACGTAAAATAAAGATTTGTTACTGGAAAACAGTCTCTCTCCTAATTCTGAGTAATGTCTGTCCCTATTCCATTCAAAAGCCCACCAAGAAAGTAATAGACAAAGACATGCCAGATGAAAAACATCATACTTCAAAACCATACCTGAAGAAACCCAGAAATCACTTCACCCAAACATTGACTTATGAAAATATGTTGGGCAATGCAATATATTTTATTTCATTAAACTTGTTTTTCTCCATTTAAAATTTACATAGAAGTCCATTTATTTAATAAAGATTTTACTTTCATAAAAATTCTATTTGTTTGGCTTTGGCCATGGAGACATTCTGGGCTTTCCCAGTTTAGCTCCTGTAGACATGAATGTTGACTCAAAGGTCAACTTTCTTTGTCTCTTGCTCTACTACTAGATTCACTCTTTCTCTTTGCCAGTACCCCCCTGGCCTACACTGATGATATCACTCTGAGTCACTAAGAGGCATGCACACACATGGTCAGACACAATAATGATGTTGCTGATGATAGCACCACTGTTAATAATCTGACCACACAGTGATAGGAAGCATTACCAGGCTCTGCATTTTAACAATTAAAACATTCTTCCTAAGCACAGACCATCTAGGTTTAGACCACACCTGTTTTTGCTTTCTTAACCTTATCTCTATCTTTGTTGTACATTCTTGGCCAAGATATAAGAAGGAAACCTGTTGGACATTTCATAGCCTTTGACCTCTTCTGACTAAATGAACATGTCTAGGACAAACACGGCTTACATTTGACACCATTTCCCTTTGAGGTATGAAGTTGTACCCGAATGACAAAAGATAAAAACTAACCTTCACAAGTCTTCTCTTGGAAATGTACCGAATTGTTCTGAAAGTTATGTTTAATTTTGTTTAATATTGATATGGCTACAATGTTTTCTTGAGAAGTTTCAAAGGAAAAACTATGCCTTACAGATGTTATTTCTGCATAATTTGTATTCCCATGTATTCCCAAACGGGAAATAGCACTGGCATTTTCCAAAAGTTCATAGGAGTGAATGCATATGAGGTACGTGGATGATCACTACATATAGTGTTTACCAAGATTTTAATGCAAGATTATTGCATCTAATAAATGCAAATATAAGAAATTAATCGTAAACTAATATTTAAACACAGGCATCAACTGAAAACTTGGTAGAGAAGCAAGCCTTACAGTGGACTCTACAGACAGCTCCAAGACTTAAGCCAATGGTCATATCAGTTAAGCTAAGAAATCAGTTTGTTGAGTGATAGAGAGTCAGGGGCTAACACAGGGAAAGTCACAGGCTTGACCCCTTTGAGAATCAGCTGGCTCTGTGTAGGCAAAACTTTGTTGCTTGGCCTCAGATTATGGTCTTCTCTACTGGACAGAGCTAACTATTAATCTACCAAGTATAATTGCAAGTCAATAGATAATGTCTACAATCAATAAACTAACACATTTCAGTATATGCATATTATTTAAGAATGTATACCTAAAAAGCAGAAGGAAAAGTCAAAAGAGTTGAAAATAGGAAAATGACTAAGGAGTGGGGAACTGCTATTTTCTTCATTAAACGTTAAAAAAATGTTTTTATCTGTGTCCATATATTGCTCTGATACAAATATAAATTAAAAAATTAAATTATGAATTGAAAACAAACACGTGCTTACTATTGCCAGCTGAAGGAAGTAGATGGGACACTGCGAAGCATTCAGTATAAGCAATTCCTCAGCACAATTAGATGAGAGAAACCATTCGTTCTTTCATACATTCATCAAACAATCAAGGAGCCATTACTATGTATCACTCATGGACCAGAAGCTGTGGGAACGTGCAGATGAGTTTGTCACAGTCTCTCTTCTCAAAGACCTCACAATCAAGTATGAAGAGAAAGATATGCAAATAGCTAATTATAATTAAAAAATGAAAGTTGTATGGAGACTTATTCATGAGTATAGAGTACAGAGGAAAGACCCATAGATATTCATTGGTAACATCAAGACAAATGTCACAGAGAAAATAATCATTTGAATTCAGCCTTTAACAATAATGAAACTATCTAATATGTTATAATAATATTTCCTATTTAACAGGGGTTACAGACAGAGTTTAGGTTAGTAGAGAAGAGGGGAAGGCATTTTTTTTTTTTTTTTTGGCCGTGCCACACCGCTTGTGGGATCTTAGTTCTCTGACCAGGGATTGAAACCAGGCCCCGCAGTAAAAACGCCAAGTCCTAACCATTGGACCACCAGGGAATTCCCGAGGAAAGCATTTCAGATTGGGGGAGAAGCAGGAAGAAAGGTGGGAAGATGTGCAAACTCATAATACTGTGCGTGTGGATGGGATAGGGAAGGGAAGACAGAGAGTTAGGAGGGGAACCAATGGAAGAGGATTTAAATGCCATACACTGACGTTTATTCTTTATTCTTAATGGGTTTTTGAAAAGTGAAACGGCACTTGCGAAGATGAACTCCAGTGACCCTCTGAAGGGCGGTTTGGAGAGTGAGAACCGGAGGTATCAGGAAGCTGGTACAATAGGAAATGGGAGCCCAGGGATGTGAACCATAGCATTGCCAGCGTCAGTGGAAAGTAGGGAATACATGAAGAGGCAGTGTGGCAGGGGAGAGATCAATTAAACTTAGCAACCAATTAAATGTGAGAGGTACAAATGATAGGGGATCAAATATGGGAGGTTTTTGGTTTGGACAGTTGAATTAATGATGGTATCAGTAACTGGGACAGAAAACATAGAAAGAGATATAGGCTCATGGAGGGACTCTAATTAATTCCATTCAGGACATCTGGGCTTCAGACACTTTCAAAACAAGCCAAGTGAAGGCTGACATTGACAAGTGGCAAATATTCCTGTTTACTTAGAACAAAAACTTGAATCATGGACAGACATGATTAAATGCGTACTAAAGGCAAAGTATTGAAAAAAGTCCTATGAGTGAGCAAAGCAGCTTATACTATAGTCTCTGACCATAGGGGCTTGATAATGTGGGTAAAAAGACATCGTAAGGGCGTGGAAATATAAGAGTTATTCCTAGGAAATTTAATGGGAGAGATAGAAAAGAAACCAGGCTTGGAAGATGGATAGAAGTGGAGGAAAGGGGAAGAGAGGGATGAGTTTCCAGTGAAAGCACGGAGGGGATGCTGAGAAAGAGGAACAGCTGGACTGGAGAAAACTTGAGAGAAAGGAGGGGGAAGGGCACGGCTGGGAAGTTGGAGTTAGCTTCTGCGCATTTTTAATATCAAGCGAAGCTGCTTGAATTTGATAGAGATAACAAAATGGAACTTTGGGAAGATTTTCTAACAAGTGAGTAAAATGAACACAATATTGCTGCCTCCCGTTTTGAGATAGGCTTGCTTTGTTTACTCCTTTCTCCACTCTTTAAACAAAAAAAATTTTTTAACATCTTTATTGGAGTATAATTGCTTTACAATGGTGTGTTAGTTTCTGCTTTATAACAAAGTGAATCAGCTATGAGCAGCTATCATGTATGAGATGCTATGGATGAGGTCAAAACTGGATCAGAACTGAACAACTCTCCCAGGACTTAATCTTTGAATGAGACATAAGGTGTATACTCATGGAAATAGACATGAGTTTGGAGTCAGAACTAGTCTTTTCTGTTCAGGCTTTGTCCCTGAATAACTGCATAACTTCGGGCAAGTCGCCAATTGGTCCTAAATGTTTTTCCCGTTGTTATTTTGTTTGTTTTTATTTGGATGTTAGGCAGTCTTTTTGAGACTCTTCTTTTTTCTGGTCTCTTTGCCTTTTCCCTTCGCTCTCTCTCTTTCTCTCGCTTACTTATCACCAATTCATAATTTTTATTATTGCTTAACAAAATCGGATCATATTGACAGATTTCTACAACTTGCTTTCCTCCATGGAAAAATTTGTTGAAAGCTCTTCTAATGTACAACTGATTCATATTTTAAGACTTTTCCCCTAATATTGGACATATTTATTCAATATTCTGTTATGCCTTCATCTTTTTTTGAGATTTGGCCTTTGTGACAAAGCTGCAATAAATATCCTTGCCCATATATTTATATTTCCTAGTACTTCTTTCTGTGGGAAAGATCTTCAGACTTAGAAGTGCTGGGTATATGTATTTGTAATTTCATTAGGTTTTGTCAACTTGCTTTCCAAAATGCCTGCAACAATTTGTAGGTCTACACAAGAGCCCTGGTTCTCAAAGATTCACGTGCATTATAATCACCTGGAAAGTTTGTTGAAACGTGGTTTCTTAGGCCTCCCCTGTAGAGATATGACTACCTGTATTCAGTGATAATGTTATTTTTAATTGTTGGCAGTAGAACAGATATAAAGTACATAATACCTTATTTTACTTGTTTGCATTGTATTGGCTACTAATAAGTGTGAGCATCTTTTCAGACATTTGTAGGCCACTTGGATTCACTCTTCCATGTATTGTTTCTAATGTCCTTTGTCTGCTTTTTTCTATCAAGTTGCTTGTTTTTTCCTGAAATAATCTCTCTCAGAGCATCAGCTGTTTCTTCAGTCTCTGCATGCTCTCCCCAGGCTCAATCATTTTGAGGGGCTTAACTGCCTTTCTCCCTTCCTGCTAACCCAACTATTGAGGAAGATGCAGATTCAAAGCTCCTTTCCATGAGGGGAATGAGCAAGCTTCACTTGAAACCAGAAATTAGGCATTCTTAATTAAATATTATGGCTGAGGTATCTTTCCCCATCTGTCTTGTCACCTCCCCAAAGGAAAACAGTAAGCTAAGATCTATCTGTATATCTTCCTTCTTAGATTAAAAATTAAGTGATGAAATAAGTCATTTCTCTATTTACTAGATTCAGTTAAAATATTTGTGACAGGAGAAAACTTATTATAATTTTCCTGAGTCATGTCAATAGAAATTCTTTCATAAGTACTCAGAGTTTGAATAGCTCTTATCACAGACTGACTTTTGTCCCTTTGAGAGAAGGAACATTTTCTTATATGTATTTCCGGTCATTACAGTATCCAGGACAATATTTTGAACTTAGTACATGGCCAATTAATGAATGTATATCATATTGTCTATTTATCTTGATAAATTTACCTACATACATAGAGCTTACAACTGAGCCTGAGGCAGGGCAAGTCTGTGCTTTATAAAGTGGGGTTTACTATCCGTGTATTTCAGAACTGGACAGTCTTTCCTTCATTTCACACTGTGCATGAAAGACAGTTAGTCATCTCTCCACTCTAAAGGAAATTTCCCTATATCATCATTTCAAACTAAGAGTATTCTGGGAAACAGTCAAAGCAGGGTGTATGGAAACTGAGTTCCAACCCCCTTAAGTGATTCAGATTGTGTTCTGTCTGCAGGGACATGCAGGGACACAGTGGAGGCTTTCCTTGTTCCAGTCAGAATTCCCACCCCTGAGGCTGACCACCATTGAACTGCGGCTCCCTATTATGACGAGGGCATAACCCAAGTTCAGAAGCTGCCAGAAGCTTGTGGCACAAATGTCTGGTCACCAAGGGCAGAGATCCCCAACCATCTGGGGACTTGTGGTTCAACAGGCAACGTACTTTCCAATACTGCTCTAAAGTGATTTATATTTGAACATCTTGTTGGGCAATGAGTATGCTCCTGCTATAGAAGTAGGAGTGTCCAGTTCGTTTGTTTTGGTTGTTATTTGCTTTGTTTTTAGTCTGGGTATGAATTCAAGGCCATGCAGTCCACAGCTTGCAAGATTACATGCTTACGGGAAGGCTGTACTTGATTGCAAAAATGACCAAAATTACTTTGCAGCCCCTTCCTTGGGGAGATGGAGCCTATTTCCCCACTCTTTGGATCCGAGTTGGTCTGTGACCTGCTTTAGTTAACAGAACACAACAGAAGTGATGTTGGGAGAGTTCCAAACCTAGGCCACAATAGACCCTGTAGCTTCCGTTTTTGTGGCCTTGAAACCCAGAGGCTGCCATGGGAAAAATCTCAAGTGAGCCTGCTGGATGAGGAGTTGTCTCCGAAATACGTACTGCCCCAGGTGACAGTCAGCCAGAAAGAGAGCCACCTTGCTAAATGGCAGTTGACCATAGATGAGTAAGTGAGCCCAGGCGAAACCAACAGAACTAACTGCCCAAATAAGCCCACTAAATGACCGACCCTAGAATATTGAACTAAGTAAACAGTTGTGCTTTTAAGCCGTTACGTTTGGGGGTTTTTGTTACATGACAAAAGCTAACTGATACATAGGTACACATATACAGACAAACAGGGTAATAAAGAATGGTGAGGGCTGTGGTGCTGTGGTAATGCATGTCTATCCAAAGGAATTCAAATATAGATTTAAAAAAAAAAAAAACTTTGCTTGCCATGGGAAACACATCTGGAAGCTGCCTGCCGGCCAAGCGTGTTTGCCTTTTGATCTAGCCAGATCCCTCATTCTTGCAAATGAGAAAATTAGTCCAGAAAGTGACTCAGTCAGATTGCTATGGCTAGTTGGTGCCAGAACAAAAATAGAGTCTAGGTCTTCTAGTATCTTATGTCGGACTTTTTCTTTAACAAATGGCTGGCTTTTTCTATCTGAAACAGGTATGAGTTGAAGATAAGAAACGACAGCATAGAACTAAGATTGCTCGACTCTTTGCGAGGGGATCTTTTAATTTTCTTTTATGGAAATCGTTTCAATGGAAAAGAACAGATCCTGTGATTTAATTTTAAGAAAAAATATTCTTAGAAATGTTTATTGAGCTTAACATTTTCTGTCCAATGAACACATCACTCTCACTCATTAATTATATTTTTTGTACGTTCTGGAAACCAGGGAGAATAACAAAGTTCTCAAATCTTAAAATGGAGGGAAAAATAGTCCGGTTACATAACTCTTTGAGAAACTAACTCCTGTTAGGTTATGTAAGGAATGATAAAACCCATATTTCAGGTCCTCTGAACACATAATGCCACCTTTTTGTAGATGTGCAAATCACTACCCTTAAAGTGAATTTCATCATTGATGATATAAATCATATCGTAAAGGATAAACAGACGTTTTGACAGGAATCTAGCATTTGGCTGCAAAAAAAGCGAGTTCCAGAGTCCATTTTCATCCTTTTCCCTTTCTGTGAAGTTAACATAAACCAAATGACTTCTCACACAGTATGTTTATTTCTGCATGGAGGTTTACTCTTTACCCGTGATAAAAGCCTCTCTTGCACAAAGTCTCCAAATCAGGGTTAGGATATGGAGAGGTTTAATCTAAATTGGCTCTTTCCCCATCTGGGTTTTGCCCATCCTGACATGGTCATGCTGTTATTCCCAATGCAGCCTAAGAGTCAAAAAATTGAAATTAAATTTTTAAAAATTCAGTGTGGTGTTGGCATCCTTCTATATGTTTAACATCTGTGCATTGCAAAGACCTCTTAAAATGCCATTTGGAACGTATATGGAAACAGGTACACCTAAGTTCATGATGGAGACATGGGAAGCACTGTGAAGAAAAATGGGGTGGGAGGCGTGAAACAGAGAAAAAGGGCACAACCCAATTCCCATTACTTAATAGAACACATTGTGAGGCCAGAGCCTTGTGGGAGCCAATCACCAGCTGACAAAATTAGATTCTGAATCATGCTTTGTAATTCTTTCGAATGCCAGCCAGGGATGAGAGCCTTCCCTGGGAACGGGTTCCTCCCCGGACCTACCCCCTCCCAGCATTCCTTATCAGCGTCCAGCCAGCTGCCAGTTCTTAAGGTTGTTGGACAGGGAATTTAATTCTCAAGGTTGTGCATTAATATTCAAATTCCTTCTTATCCATAGACTGTGACTTAAGTATGAACTTTTTTTTTCCATCTCCACCCTCTTTCCTGCATGAATTTCCTTCCATAGATTTACCCAGAAATCTTTGAATTGAATGGATATAGAAAGGAGAGCCATTTACAAACCTTGTACTGAGTCAGTTCTTCTGCAGTACAGGCATTACCCCCCAGAGCATTGCTTCTTATTTCCCAATTACAAAAACTAATCTTATTTAATATCCTTTGAAATACGTCTCCACCCCCTGAAGCTGCTTTTCCCCTCCAGCAAGGGTTCAGCTGATGTCTGAAGTTGTTGGCAAGTAAATTGGAATTAGTTACAGTGGAAAATAGAGTTATCAGAATGTAGCCAGATATCTTATATTGCTTAGGGTGGTCCTCGTGTTCACATGGATGCCTTAGAGAATCTGAAGATTAGGCAACACTTCTCAAATGATCTCAACAACAAAAATATACCTGCAGGTTTATTAGGAATCACACAACAAAAAAAATACGTACTGTGAAAGACATAAAGGCATGTGCTGTTTTGTGTCAGAAAGCATTTTGACCTCAACTACCAGACTAACTAAAAGAAAACATGATGGGATTTTAGTTTGGTCTTAATTAATGCAGTGTCGATTACCTGTGCAAAGCATCTTAATGTTCCACTTTACTTTGCATTTGTGGGATAAGTCACAGCATAATGTAGGGGAGTCCCCTTCACTGAATGAATAAACATTTGTCAGTGGCAAACTGTACACAAGGCACTTAACAGATACCAGGAGGATGTCTGCTCTCATGAATTGTTTTATTATAAGGAGTCAGATAGATCTTTTCCAAAATCTTGTCTAGACCCTCTACTAATCTTATGACTTTGGGCAAGTTATTTAAACTAAGCTTCGGTTTTCTCATCTCTAAAACAATAACCTCAGTGGTTATTGTTAGGCTTAAAAAAAACCAACACATGTACACTAGCTTTAAATGTTTTTTATTTACTGTCCAAAACACAGTAAGCAGTAATTAAATGTTATCCTTTTAGCTGTTCTAAGAGAGAAGATAAACTTACCTTTAAAAACTTACAATTTTAGATCAGAGCATTTTTGGGGTCAATCTTCAGTTTATCCTCAAGTGTCCTTTAGGTATCCCCTTCCCCTTGTTTGGCAGACACATCTGAGGTAACCATTCCCTCAAGGTTATGGGAAATTGACCAAAACATGGTCTCCTGAAGAGACAAACTCATTCTCAACTCCCTACTTTGATCAAAACTCATCTTATATGTGTGTCATAGACTCCAGGCTCCACTTTCTTTCATGTTAATATGATAAAATAAACCAAGCAAGAATGATGATTGGGACAAATGGGTTTTGTATTATCCCTCATGAATAACAGATGAAATTTTAAATATCCTCCAGGAGGTTATGCTTCAATTCTAAGTACAGAATAATGGCAGGAAATTTAGGTACTGATATGATCTCTAAGGTAAGGATTTTAGAATAAGGGAAGGATTGGGTACCCCTAAAACCACACTGAAGGGCAGACCTCCATTCATTCATTCCACTGTATAATGTAGAACTGACATCTCATTTTAAAAAATAGAAACTAATACAAACCTAAAAGTCAAAAACCAGAATGAATAGAACCATCTCACTTCTCTTAAGCATAATCTTTCCCTAATTTGGGGGGAAATGACAAATAAAGATCACCCTATAGCTAATACAAAATCAAAGCAACATTTGAGAAAATTAACTAACTTTACGTTTATATCATGACATGATAAAATGTGCCTAGATTCAGTCTTCTGATTTCTTAACAATAGTAGCATATAAAAATTTTAATCTTCGATTATAGAAGCTATCAGATTAGACCTCCCTAAGTTCTCATCACTGCAACTCCTCTCCTACCTTCCCATGAGCCCATATAGTCTATTTTCTCTCCTGCTGTAACAGTAAACTGTCATGTATCTAGCTAAGACCAACTCTTTTATTCTCACCTACTACAGGACATTTCTCCAGCAATTCACCCCTCTTTCTGCTAAATTGAGCATTGATTGTTCCTCTTTTATGGATCATTTCTTTCATCCCAGAATGAGGCACTTGATATCTCCCATCATTACAACAACAATAGCAACAACAACAAAAACTAATAACCCCACCTTCCCCTCCAGAAAACACCCCATTTGTTTTCTGCCCTTTACAGCAAATTTTCTTTAAAATAAGTTATCTGTATGCCCACTGTCCAGTTTTTTTTGTTGTTCCATTCTCTCCTGAACCCACTTTACTCAAGATTTTGTCCCAGCTAGTCTACTAAACATGAAGGTTATCAATGACTTAAAGTTTTCTAAATACAATAGTTAATTCTCATCAAATTCAGTCAGTATCATTTGATAACTTATCTTTTTGAAATACCTTCTACATTTCACTTCCAGGATATCAAACTTACTTGCTTTTCTCCTACCACATTGTCCACAGTCAGCTTTACTGGTTCTTCTTAATCGTCCTAAACTCTAATCACTGCAGTGTTTGGCCTAAGCCCTTAAGACTTCTTTCTATTATATGCACTTTTTTTGGTGATCTCATCAAGACTCATAGCTTATTTCTAAGCTGGACCTCTCCCAAGAACTCTAGGGTCATATATCAAACATCCTACTAAAATTCTCCACTGGATGTCTAATAGGCATCAGAATTGAACATATCCCCAAATTAAGCATCTACATTTTAATCCACCTAAACCTTCCCTTTTCTTATTCTTCTCCATCTCAGTAAACGTCAGTTTTGCCTTTCAGATGAAAGGTGTTATTCACCTTAGTTATTCAGATAATTTTTTTAACTGCAGTCATCCTTGTTCTCTCTCTCATACCCCATATTTAATCTGTCAGCAAATTCTATCTGCTCTACCTTCAAATTAAGAGAATCCAAACTCTTCTCATCACTGCCACACATCCAGATGTCTTCCATTTTCCCCTCCACCCAACTCTCTAAATCTGCTCTCTTACCTCCTGTCTGCCAGTTAGGTTCAATCCTGGGGAAGCATTGACAACGGTTTGAGAGAATGGAGAGAGGCTGTGTTCCAGGGATTATGTTCCTGACTTCCATCATGCAATCCCCTCAGGCTGGTATGTCTCTATTGAAGGTACCTATTCCTCTCAAGGCAGCCTCCTTCACACATTTTTTTCCTTCTGGGTTCAGTTTCTTCTGGCCTAGCAGTAACAAATCCTCCGATCATAACTGTAGGTCATCACACTATCCATTGTAGTTTCCCTGTATTCCACCTATACTTCTGTAAATAGTCACTTTGTAAATAAGCCTTCCTTAAAGTATCCTAATTTGAATAGGGCACTTGTTTCCTGATTGAGAACCCGAATGACAGTAATTGCTACCAAAAGTAACTCAAGAAGTAGATCTTTGAAGTGAGGCTCTGTAATTGGGTTGCACATATACCAAAGGAAGAAATGGAACAAGAGATATCCAGAGCAAGTGGTGGCATCATACCTACTTCACTTAGCATGTGCAAGTGTAAGGCAATAGCCTGGTAAATTGGGTGCAATGTTATAGATGGAATATATGCCTTAAATATAAGGCCAATACATATTCCTTCATTTTTGTAACTTATCCTAAATGTATACATCCAGGAACAAAGTGGTAGCATGACCCCTCTCATTATTTTACCAATAAACTACTTGACAAAATATTTTCTTCCCGTCTCCACAACCTAAGGTTCACTGTGTTTTGAGGCCCTGGTGTCCACCTCAAATGCTTCCACCAAGAAATAATACCATTGATTCAATGATTTGGAAACCAAGACTTCACCCTTGTCATTTTTGTTCCTTGTGCCACTGAGCCAACAGTGAGAGAAGGGAGCCCTTGTTCTAATGAACGTAATTGATCTTGATTGACCCTGATCACTAGGGGGAAAATGAGTCACTGCTACATAATGGGGGCGAGAGGATTATTTTAGGAACCCATGCATTTGGTGGGGTACCTATTAGTACTCCTTTGGCCAAAAGTCCTTGACCAGTGGAAAAGTGTGGGAAGACCAAAGAAGATAAGACATCAAGGGCTCATATCTCATATGAATGAAGTTTTTTGTCATTCTACCAGGTAAAGAGCCTGACTATATGGTGCTGGCCAAGGGGAGAAAAATATGCAATTGATTTGTAGAAGATAATCATGATTACCAATTTTGGCTCATGATCAGTACAGTAGCAAAGAATGTGTAAGCTCTGTTTCATGTTATTTCTTTCTTTCTTCTGTTTTTCTACCACTTTATATGAATAACACAAGTGGTGCTTATCATGATATATGGTAGTTAGGAGGATTACTGCACAGACAACAACCACAGTGTTATGGTATCTGATGGGATTTCATGCTTTCCCTAGGTTGAAGACATAAACAGTTTCAGCCAGAAGAAAGGAGAAAAAGCTGAGGGCAAGGGGAGTAGATGGTGGTGGGTAACTTATACTTGTCTCTCCAGATCTGCTTTTCATTATGCTCCAGTTTGCTTTCTGCCCCAGGAGTCTGACCTTGTAAGGACATGGATGGTTTCCTTGCCCTCTGGCCCCTGATTGGGTTTAGTCAATGGGGAGCCTTTGAGGAAGATTGGATGGATGGAGGAGAGTGAGGTCATGGTATCTATTGCACTGGCTCACTCTGTGAGGTCATTTGGGATGGCCGTGTCCCTGCCCCTCTCAAGAGGACCTCCTCTACACAACTTTCCCCTTTTGTCAGGTTCTGGAACTCTTTTCTTCCCTTATTCTTTTTGGCCCAGGCACAGTAAGAATTACTCATCCTGGGTTACCACACCATCCCATTTGTTTCCCCTGTACGCCACCCACACTTTATAATTAATGCCTTTGGAAAACAAACTAACAAAATTCACTCTTTGAATTTCAAAATTTAAGTGTGCCACCTGTTTCCTGTTGGGGCCCTGACCAATAACTCTCACTAATCTGATTCACCGTCATATCTATTATTGTAATAGCTTCATAACTGGTCTTGCTTCTTTAGCCCTTGTCTGCCTCTAGTCTATTCTCAACAGAGCAGCCACAGTGATCTTTTTAAAACGTAAGTGAGATCAAGACACTTGGCTATTAAAAATCTTCTAATGGCTTCCCAACTCACTCAGAGTCAAAGTCTTGTTGTCGACCCACAGACCCTACACAATCTGCTCCCTACTTACCTCCTGTTTACACTCTGCCCCGCCAGCAGGAGCTCTGCCCACAGCTCCTACCATGGACCAGTTGCTTCCACCTGGAATGCTCATGCCCCCAGATATCTGCACGGTCCCATCCCTCACTTCCTTTATGCCCTCGCTCAAAGAGCGTCTTTTCAGAGTGACTTTCCTGAACCACAATATCTAAAATTGCAATCCTCCTCCAAGAAGACCTCTTCTCCCTCCCTACTTTATCTTTCTCCTAACCTACTCTTAAGCTTATTTATTTTTTCCTCTTTCTCTCCCTCTGGGCTGTAAATACCTGGAGTGCAAATATTTTTGTCCAGAACTGTTACCAAACATCTAGAAGTGTACCTGTCACATATTAGGTACTTAATCAATATTCAGTGAATTCATTTATTCATTCATTCTTAGTTCACTCAGAGTAAAAGCCAATGTTTTTTGCCTCAAATGCTGATTGAGTTCCTAACCAATCTGAATTAAGTTGTCTTAATTCAGTTTGTATCTCAATTTGTGATGCATCTCAGTTTGTGAGCTATGGAAAAACAGAGAGACATTCACCTCTTTACAGAAAAATATAGCATTTCCCCCAATTGATCATCAGACTTTTCATAATCACCTATTTTCCAAAGGTCAAATCTCCCTTTCAGAAGATGATTTGCTTTACTGTCTAGGCTGATAAAGTGATCATGTCCAAGACAAAATATAATTTTATAAAAGGAAGTCACAATTGTTGTAAATGATGGCCACATTCTTTAAATCTGTATAAAGAGCCTAAACTGACAACTTGAAATGACAATACGAATTTAGAAATGAAATGGAAAAATAAGCCTCATTACTTTACTATCACAGAGTTATAAAGATCCAGATCTTATAATTAAATTTGAAGTGGACATCCTTAATTTATGCTTGAACAGAATTTGAAGATTTTGAAGGGAGAGAGCAAATCTTCTATAATCATGAAGCCTTCTCCTGTCCTACAAAAAAAAGTTCAAGAAATGCCCACAAAATTAAACGATTGTCAGAAGGTGTGTAGACTACAAATATCCCAAACCGGGATATTTTAATTTAAAAACACCCTTCTTAGTCTACTTAGTTTTTTCTCATTACCAAAAGTCCTATCATTACTGAGAAATAACTCTATATCACCTCTGTTTACTAATGGCAACATAGGGTTATGGCACAGGGTTATGGTTATGGCGCTGCTTAAGTATTTCAAGTTTGGAATTGACTAGGTGCAGAAGGGTGAAGATGCTTCTGTAGAGGGAATTAGATAGTTGGGTAATTGACCCTGATTTCAAGCAAAGGTCACAACTTCTATAAAGTGAACGCTGTAACCCTACCCATAACTTTCTCCCTCTTTGAGTTCACATCATTGGTAACTTTTTTTAATTAAAAAAAAGAGTAACTTTTATTTATACTTACCAAAAAAAAAAAAAAAAAAAGAAGTGAAATATATTAGTTCACCAAACGCTTCCTGGAAATGTAATACATCAAGAATAATGAGTATTTTAAATACTGACCTCATGACATTTACTCTATTATGTAGGCCATATCCTTTTGCTATTTAGTGTTTTCCCTACCTTATCAGAGAGTTATGTGTATTTTCAATGGCCTTTTCAACTAAATAGTTTTATTTACAAGGTGACCTTTAGAATAGGGAAATGACCACACTGTATATTGAACTATTCACATGTCACAGACAGTGAGCCTGGGAGACGCCAGAGCTCTCTTTGGGCTCCAGGGATGGATTTCAATCCAACAAGTGAAATGTATTTTCCAAAATCCATCACAGCACGTACCAGGAATTTCATCAGTATAATATGGGAAGTACAAATGTCTGAGATATATATATATGTGTGTGTGTGTGTGTGTGTGTATATATATATATATATATATATATATATATATATAATTTAATTATAAATAATAGCAAATTGCTAGTTTAAAAAGGTACCAGTAACCCATGAAGTATTTGTTAATAGGGGAAAATTTTGATTTTGTGATTCAGAACTAATAAGATGATTTTATGTAGAGTGAATTGTGTAAGACCCTGATGCATTAGTTCAATACTTTCAACACAACATCACTATAACCAAGGCATACATTTCTGATATACCTACAAAGAGGAAGTAGACATATGACAGTGCTCCACTGATGAAGGAACATTGGATTTTCAAGTTGATATAATAGTGTGATTATCGTAGACTTTAGAGTTCGTTATACTATTTGCCAAGTGTAACACTATGGGATGATGGGCCAGGTACTAGAAGTCTTTCAATTTCCGTTGAAGCACCCTACTAGTTGAACCATACATTACTAGTCATTATTGGAGCCACTCTAATGACAAAGTTTATGGGTAAACACTTTGGAAATCTGTACTACCTTAGAAACATAAAACATTTCTCTGCTTTTTGCATCTTCTTCCTCAATGATAATGTAAATGCACAGATTTTGGATTTCCCTGTTCGGGTAATTTTTTCTGATACCTGACCCACCCCTTTATGTCTATCTCCTGGTGGTGGGTTAGGCTTTAGGTAGGAGGGCTAGGAGGTCTGGGGAGAGGTATGACTTCTCAGAAGATCCTATTGTGGAATTCAGCCAAAAAAAGGTGGAGAAAAGGAAGAAATGCTTTCTTTGAAAAACTAAAGATAAGGAAAGAAACTTAATGTTGTGACTGGGCAGAGCTCTGTTTTAAAGTATCTACTGTTGATACTTTATACAAAGATGAAACAATACTTAGGCATTCTCAGGAAGCTGGATGAAGGGGTTTTCCCTGCTCCTCCCCCATGTCCCCATCCCGTGTTTATATGTTAGCAATACCTTGGTCTCCAAGATCCAAACTACAGCCTTTAATGCTTTATTTACTATCAATCTTTGGTTCAAAGGTCTTTTTAACTTTCTCATAAAAAAATTAAAATTCTCAAAGGATTTCACGGCCATTAAATAATTCTTTAAAATGGCGATTTTACTAGTTTATTGTAAAGAAATTAGAAAGAGATTAATTAATTTTGTTTCAAAATATATTTGGTTTAAAAGTACCTAAAGAAAAAATAATACATTTGGTCAAATGTGTTAAAGTTTTGCTAAAAGGCTTATACTTGAGACACAGTTGAAGGTGTTGGCCAATCTGAAAATCCAGTGTCTTTCTATAGCAGATAATTTCCCCCCATGAAATATAATTTTTAATGGAAAATAAAGAGAATGTTGATCTATAGCAAAGAATAAAAATATGATTTTAAATCAAATATATCCCCCACATGTTGTACAGTAAATATTGGCACCTATCCATGGTGAACACAGGTTTAAGGAACATCCTAATACAGCATTGTAAATCAACTATACTTCAATTAAAATATGTATATATACATATGTGTGTGTGTGTATATGTGTGAGATAAGCACAGTACTACTCATTAGAATATCAGTATGGCCAGAACTCAATCTTATCTTTAAGGCAATTTTTTTTTTTTTTTGACTGTGTTGGGTCTTCGTTGCTGCACACGAGCTTTCTCTAGTTGTGGCGAGCGGGGGCTACCCTTCGTTGAGGTTTCTGGGCTTCTCATTCCGGTGGCTTCTGTTGTTGCAGAGCACAGGCTCCAGGTGCGCGGGCTTCAGTAGTTGCAGCACGTGGGCTCAGTATTTGCGGTGTGCGGGCTCTAGAGCACAGGCTCAGTAGTTGTGGCACACGGGCTTAGTTGCTCCACGGCATGTGGGGTCTTCCTGGACCCGTGTCCCCTGCATTGGCAGGCGATTCTTAACCACTGTGCCACCAGGGAAGCCCAAGGCAATTTTAATTTAAAGGATTTTTAAAATACAGAACCATGTCCAAATGGTATACATCTTTCAACAGCTATTCATCAGAACAATGGTAAGCCAGTTGCTCCAAAATGTTGATCTGATCATGAATGTTAATTATTTCTAATTGGAAAAAACATTAGAATTATACTCTGGGCAGCTACTGCTGTGGGGAGGTAAAGAATGGATGCCCTCTCCGGATAACTTAGTCCAAGAATTACCTCTCTGTGCAAATATGGTTGTCTCTGCTTGAGTGTGTCTGGGTCGTAAGTGATTTGAATACTAGCTTCACTATTCCAACTCCATTCAGGTGTGTATAAGAATAAAAGATAAATTAAAATCGGGAAGCATCTGGAGCAGTGGTTCTCAAACTTCGGTGTGGAACAGACACACTGGAAGAACTAATACAGGACACCGAGGCCCAGGCTCCTTGAAGTCAGATGGGAACTGGGACTTTTAGTCTGAGAATCACTGATCTAGAGTTGATCTCTATTCCTAGCTTGAAATTGGGTTAGGATATTGTATATTTATTATCCACATCTCCACTGATGTCCATATAAGAATTGAATAAGGGAGACCTGACTTGAGAGAACTCATTTGAAGACAATCTGAGGATTTAACTGATCCTAAAATTACCAGGAGGTAATACCGGGGTGCTTCTGCTCAGAAGAAGTCATAATGCAGGGGGGCTGCTTCATTAAATGTGTGTGTCAGAACTTAATATCTGATAAAGGAAGAGATTCGTAACTCGGAGTTAAGGATAGAACAGTCAATCAACTACCTTGAGGAAACTGGCTTATGGGGGAAGAACATATCACCTGAGAGCCATTCAACCCAGTGTTCACTGAAATAAACTCCGACATATTTTTTAAAATGTAAAAAGGAAGAAAGAAAATCATGTTAAGGTAATAGAAAATATGGAAATATATGTGAATAAGTTCGCAATGGAAAGTAATCACAAAAATTCAAAAGATTTGACTACTTAAAAACTTAAAACTTTGGTGAATTTATTTTAAAAAGTCGTTGGGAAAAGTAAAAGCTATTAATAAGTGAAATACATGATGGATTATTATGCTTCCTTAATCTTACCTACCTCCTCTCCAAAAACACCATCTTTTTTCTTTTCCCTCTTTTTTTTACAACAAACTTCTCAAAAAGGCAGTTTATTTTTCTGCCCTTACTTCTTTCTACCTCCAAGCCACAAAAAGCCTTCTTTTCTAGGCACGCTCCAGCCACGATTCTCAAACTTCAGCTTGCAACAGAATTCCCGGACTGATGGGTCCTATCCCTTGAGTTTCTGATTCAGTAAGTCTGGATCAGGCTCTAGATTCTGCATTTCTAACAAATTTCTAAATGATGTTGATGCTACTGATCTGTGGACCACACTTCGAAAATCACTGTCCTACAGAATATTCTCTTACTGTTGTAGCAGAGCTTTAGTAACTGAAATCCAGTGGTCTAATTTCAGTCCTCATGTTACTTAATCGTTCATACTTTCCCACTACTATGTTTTTGAAAGTCTCTTCTCCCTGGGTTTCCATGACATGGATTTTGAATTCTGTTGTTTGCAACTCAGAACTTTCATTTATATACCTGGTATAACATAAATGTCTTCTTTAATCTAAGCCTTATTTATCATATAGCCTTAGTTGTATTACTTTACCTCCCCCATCCATTCTGCACCCACACTGACTCTTCCCTTCAAGCCTCGACAATGAATGTTGTATTAGACTTCTGTGCATTTGCATAGGTTTTTTCCTCCCCCTTTTTTGCCTGACAAATTCCCTATTTACATTTCAAGATTCAGCCCAAATGACGTATGCTTTGAGAAGGATTCTGCCAGATGGAGTTATGTTTCATGGACTTTTCTCAGCATTTTACAGATAACTTATTACAGTTCCTAAGGTATTTAAGCCTAACTCTTTGTTTATAAATTAATCCCATTAAAATATGAACTCATCACAGGACTGTTTGTTATGCAAGAGCCTCACACAGTGTTGATTCAAGGAGACTGCCAGTGTTTCATGAATGAATCAATGGGTCCAAATCACCAGGCAGTAGTGGTAAGCACTGCTTTGATCCAATGTTTAGGTCAGAACTGTTTTCCAACCCATCCTGTTTCCAGGCTGCAGAACACATTTCTATCAGCTGATTATAGGATCTGATCAGGCCATGAATAATTAACTTATTTTGCCAAGTACCTGGCACAGCAATACCCACAAGAAGGTATTTAATAAATTCATACGAGATGAGAATGATAAAACAGATAACCTTTTCCTCTTAACTTGTTAGAGTATACACACTATTAATTTCGCATCAACGTTGACTTCTAGTAGACCAAAATGAGAAAGTAGGAGGGTAAAATTGAGATACTTGTAATTCAGATATATTGCACATTTTGAAAATATATATTAATCTGAGGAATTTTCCACAGGAGCAATTCAAGTTAATTTCATAAAAGGTTCAAACAATTTTTCCACAGCCTTGGGAGCACTTAAACACACTTCATGGT
Organism: Balaenoptera ricei; assembly: GCF_028023285.1. Lineage (NCBI taxonomy): Eukaryota > Metazoa > Chordata > Mammalia > Artiodactyla > Balaenopteridae > Balaenoptera > Balaenoptera ricei. Next base: position 39,187,272 of record NC_082653.1, on the reverse strand, counting down.
TCTGCAGAAGTATATATTAACAAAATAAATCTCAAAAATTTCCATCATTGTTCTGTCTTAAAACAAACAAACAAACAAATGTTTCTGGAAGTATCAGATTAAAATACATGACACTTATTAATAAGAGATTAGTTAATATCCAAACTATACAAAGAACTCATACAACTCAGCATCAAAAAAACAAACAACCTGATTAAAAAATGGGCAGAGGACCTGAATAGACATTTTTCCAAAGAAGACGTACAGACAGCCAACAGACACATAAAAAGATGCTCAATATCATTAATCATCAGGGAAAAGCACCCAAAACCACAGTGAGATATCACTTCACACCTGTCAGAATGGCTATTATCAAAAAGACAACAAATAACAAGTGTTGGCAAGGATGTGGAGAAAAGGGAACACTTGCGCACTTTGGGTGGGAAAATAAATTGGTGTAACCACTAAGGAAAACAGTATGAAGATTCCTCATAAAATTAAAAATAGAACTACGATATAATCCAGCAATTCCACTTATGGGTATTTTCCAAAGAAAACAAAAACACTAATTTGAAAAGATATATGCACCCCTACATTCACTGCAGCATTATTCACAATAGCCAAGATATGGAAGCAACCTAAGTGCCCATTGATGGATGAATGGATAAAGATGTGTAATGCTAGTCATAAAAGAGAATGAAATCTTGCCATTTGGACAACATGGATGGATCTAGAAGGTATTATGCTAAGTGAAATAAATCAGACAGGGAAAGACAAATACCATATGGTTTCACTTATATGTGGCATCTAAAAAACAAAACAAATGAACAAACATACCAAAACAGAAACAGTCTTAGATACAGAGAACAAACAGGTGGTTGCCAGAGTGGAGGAGGGTGGTGAGATGAGTGAAATAGATGAGGGAAATTAAGAGGTACAAACTTCCAGTTACAAAATAAATGAGTCATGGGAATGAAATGTACAGCATGGGGGATACAGTCAGTAATAATGTAACATCTTAGTATGGTGACAGGTGGTAACTAGACTTATCATGGGGATCATTTTGAAATGTATAAAAATATCAAACCACTATGTTGTGCATCAAGAACTGACATAGTGTTGTAGGTCAATCATACTTCAAACAAGCAAACAAACAAACGCCTAGAAAAAGAGATCAGATTTGTGGTTACCAGAGGCAGGGGTAGGAGGAGGGGGAATTTGATGAAGGAAGTTAAAAGGTACCAACTTCCAGTTATAAGATAAATACGCATGAGGAATGTCATGTACAACATGATTAATATAATGAACACTGCTGTATGTTATATATGAAGGTTGTTAAGAGAATAAATCTTGAATCCTCATCACAAGAAAAAAAAATGGGTGTTTTTCTTTTTCTTTTATTTTGTATCTATGTGAGGTGATGGATGATCACAAAACTTAGTGTGGTCATCATTTCATGAAATATGTAAGTCAAATTATTTTGCTGTGTACCTTAAACCATACAGTGCTCTATGTTAATTATATCTCAATAAAACTGGAAGAAAAAAAGAAAAATACATGACACTTATTAAGAGAAATTAATGATAACTGCCACAATAAAAAGAAATCACAGTTTACCAAAAAACAATAAGACAGAATTTTGTTATTCTGCACACATAAAAATGAATGATTATTTGTTTTTTGAAATGTAGAGAAAAAATATTTTCAAATTTTGGTTAGAAAGACATTATCAGAAATTATCATTATTTAAAATATTTTTATGTTTACTGTGTTTTTTTAATGACTTCCTATACATATTAAGTTAAAATGTTGATTTAAAAGTTCTTGTCTACACTGACAGAATGCCACTATATATAAAATAGACAATAAGGATTTATTGTATAGCACAGGGAACTATATTCAATATCTTGTAGTAACCTATAATGAAAAAGAATCTGAAAAATACATATATATATGTATAATTGAATCACTTTGCCATACACCTGAAACTAACACAATATTAGAAATCAACTATATATCAATTTAAAAATACATTAAAAATTTAAAAAACAAAAATAAAAGTTCTTGTCCAAAGCTTTGTTAGTTATGATCGAATACATAGTATTTTTTTCTTTTGACATCCATTATTTATGAGATTTCAGAAAGTTTTCAGCATAGATGAGTAAGAAAATACTTTCAGACAAATATGCATGTATGTAAGGGCACAATTTGCTTGGGGGACTTCTCCTATTCATATTTTCACAGGAGCATATTCCTGCATGTGGAACAAGGATTTGAAAGAAATCCATCAGATAACATGCAAAGGATTCTTACACATGACAAAGGATGTAACGGCCATAACTGTTTATTTTTCTAAGTAGCTAGGCATCTTCAACGTTTAATTCAAATATTTTGAGTAGCAAGCCCCACTTTGACTTTTCATACTATGCATGAAATATTTTGCTGTGGTTACTTGGGTATAAGTTGGGAATTCTTCAATCTCTGTTCTAAATTCTTCATTTCAACTTTGACAATCTTAATGAACTTCTTGATCAAAACTTACTTTTCCCCATTTCCCATTTGTGTTCCAGCATGCAGTGAACTGAAGTGTGCTTCCTAGTGTTTAGTCATGTTTGTGGATCTGTGAGTCACTTAGACACCATAACCCCAATTTTCTCTTTGCTTCTTTAATTCTCTTTTTACAGATTTATTGAGGTACAATTGATATGTAAAAAGGCTGCACTCATTCAATGTACACGATTTGATGAGTTTGGACATATGCAGACACCAATGATACTGCCAAAACAGTCAAGGTACTTCAATTCTTTATTAAGTGTTGACTTTATTTCCTTCCATTATCTTCTACTTTTTTCTTCAGTTCTGATTATTGATTGTCTTTCTTGATGGCTTCATTATTCTTACTAACTCACCTTCCTCCCCTCTACATCACCTCTACATTCCCCCTACATCACTTCTGGGTATTTATTTGGTTAGCATCTCACAAAGGAACAACCAATAAAGAAAGAAAACTGAACTCTCTTGGTTTCATTTCTTTGCTGCTATCTCGTAAATATGCTCTCTTAGAGAAAATCAACTTTTTCCATTGGCTCCTGCTTTCCTAAGCAGGAAATTAAATAAGGGTTCAAAGGATTATGCCCCCCCCCACCTCCCCTTGCTCAGCCATGGCTATACACATGTTGCCCTGTCTACACTCCAGAATAAACTGCACTGACTTTGATCACTGAGTCACTCTTTAGCCCTGTCTCTTGCCATTCTCAGCAACTATTCCATGGTAAATTAATAAACACATTTTCCTTATCTATTGAAGGTTATGAGTGCAAATTTCAGGTAGTGTTACTTCATTTTCTCCATATCAATTTTAAATGGCCAGACTTCTAGAGCCTTCTTTCATCCCATCCTCTAACTCTCTGCTATGCATCATGTGGTCCAAAGGACAGCAGCATCAGTATCACCTGGGAGCTTGAAAGAAATTCAGACTCTCCTGCCTCACCACAGACTCTCTAAGTCAAAATCTGCATTGTAGCAGGATCACCGGGTGGCTTATGTGCACATTATATTTGAAAGACACTGCTCTGAACGTCTGTAAATGCCTTTTTTTAATCCATTAATGCTGCCTAGATACTTTTCTAGAAATGCTTTTAAACTTATACTTCTCAAAGTGTTTTTTCACTGATTCTACTATATCTTACTGACTTTCAAATAATCTACAATATCTACTCTTTCTCCTGGGGTCTTAGCAGGCTTCTTAAACTGTGGTTCCAAATTAATACATATTTAAGGTGTTAGTGCTCATGAAACATTCTCCAGGATAGATCATATCTTGGGTCACAAATCAAGCCTTTGTAAATTTAAGAAAATTGAAATCATATCAAGTATCTTTTCCTACCAAACTCTATGAGACTAGATATCAATTACAGGAAAAAAACTATAAAAAATACAAACAGATGGAGGCTAAACAATATGTTACTAAATAACCAAGAGATCACTGAAGAAATCAAAGAGGAAATCAAAAAATACCTGAAAACACAATGACCCAAAACCTATGCGATGCAGCAAAAGCAGTTCTAAGAGGGAAGTTCATAGCAATACAATTCTACCACAAGAAACAAGAAAAATCACAAATAAACAACCTAAACTTACACCTAAAGCAATTAGAGAAAGAAGAAGAAAAAAAACCCAAAGTTAGCAGAAAGAAAGAAAACATAAAGATCAGATCAGAAATAAATGAAAAAGAAATGAAGGAAACAATAGCAAAGGTCAATAGAACTAAAAGCTAGCTCTTGAAAAGATAAACAAGATTGATAAACCATTAGCTAGACTCATCAAGAAAAAAAGGGAGAAGACTCAAATCAACAGAATTAAAAATGAAAAAGGAGAAGTAACAACTGACACTACAGAAATACAAAGGATCATGAGAGATTACTACAAGCAACTATATGCCAAAAAAATGGACAACCTAGAAGAAATGGACAAATTCTTAGGAAAGTATAACCTTCCAAGACTGAACAGGAAGAAACAGAAAATCTGAACAGACCAATCACAAGCACTGAAATTGAAACTGAGATTAAAAATCTTCCAACAAACAAAAGCCCAGGACCAGATGGCTTCACAGGTGAATTCTATCAAACATTTAGAGAAGAGCTAACACCTATCCTTCTCAAACTCTTCCAAAATATAACAGAGGGAGGAACACTCCCAAATACATTCTATGAGGCTACCATCACCCTGATACCAAAACCAGAAAAACATGCCACAAAAAAAGAAAACTACAGGACAAAATCACTGATGAACATAGATGCAAAAATCCTCAACAAAATACTAGCAAACAGAATCCAACAACACATTAAAAGAATCATACACCATGATCAAGTGTGGTTTATCCCAGGAGTTCAAGGATTCTTCAATGTACGCAAATCAATCAATGTGATACACCATATTAACAAATTGAAGGATAAAAACTATATGTTAATCTCAGTAGATGCAGAAAAAGCTTTTGACAAAATTCAACATGCATTTATGATAAAAACTCTCTAGAAAGTGGGCATAGAGGGAAACTACCTCAACATAATAAAGACCATAGATGACAAACCCACAGCCAACATTGTTCTCAATGGTGAAAAACTGAAACCATTTCCTCTAAGATCAGGAACTAGACAAGGTTGCCCACTCTCACCACTATTATTCAACACAGTTTTGGAAGTTTTAGCCACAGCAATCAGAGAAGAAAAAGAAATAAAAGGAATCCAAATTGGAAAAGAAGAAGTAAAACTGTCACTGTTTGTAGATGACATGATACTATACATAGAGAATCCTAAAGATGCTACCAGAAACCCACTAGAGCTAATCAATGAATTTGGTAAAGTAGCAGGATACAAAATTAATGCACAGAAATCTCTTGCATTCCTATACACTAACAACAGAAAATCTAAAGAGAAATAAAGGAAACACTCCCATTTACCATTGCAACAAAAAGAATAAAATACCTAGGAATAACCCTAACTAAGGAGACAAAAAACCTGTTTGCAGAAAACTATAAGACACTGATGACAGAAATTAAAGATGATACAAACAGATGCAGAGATATACCATGTTCTTGGATTGGAAGAATCAACATTGTGAAAATGACTATACTACCCAAAGCAGTCTACAGATTCAATGCAATACCTTTCAAACTACCAATGGCTTTTTTCACAGAACTAGAACAAAAAATTTCACAATTTGTATGGAAACACAAAAGACCCTGAATAGCCAAAGCAATCTTGAGAAAGAAAAATGGAGCTGGGGGAACCAGGCTCCCTGACTTCAGACTATACTACAAAACTACTGTAATCAAGATAGTATGGTATCGGCAAAAAAAAAAATATATAGATCAATGGAACAGGATAGAAAGCCCAGAGATAAACCCATGCATATATGGTCACCTTATCTTTGATAAAGGAGGCAAGAATATACAATGGAGAAAAGACAGCCTCTTCAATAAGTGGTGATGGGAAAACTGGACAGCTACATGTAAAAGAATGAAATTAGAACACTCCCTAACACCATACACAAAAATAAACTCAAAATGGATTAAAGACCTAAATGTAAGGCCAAACACTATAAGACTCTTAGAGGAAAATAGAGGCAGAACACTCTATGAGATAAATCACAGCAAGATCCTTTTTGACCCACCTCCTAGAGAAATGGAAATAAAAACAAAAATTAAAAAATTGGACCTAATGAAACTTCAAAGCTTTTGCACAGCAAAGGAAACCATAAACCAGATGAAAAGACAAGCCTCAGAATGGGAGAAACTATTTGCAAATGAAGCAACTGACAAAGGACTAATCTCCAAAATATACAAGCAGCACATGCAACTCAATATCAAAAAAACAAACAACCCAATCCAAAAATGGGCAGAAGACCTAAATAGACATTTCTCCAAAGAAGACATACAGATTGCCAACAAACACATGAAAGGATGCTGAACATCACTAATCATTAGAGAAATTCAAATCAAAACCACAATGAGGTATCACCTCTCACCAGTCAGAATGGCCACCATCAAAAAATCTACAAACAATAAATGCTGGAGAGGGTGTGGAGAAAAGGGGACCCTTTTGCACTGTTGGTGGGAATGTAAATTGATACAGCTGCTATGGAGAACAGTATGGAGGTTCCTCAAAAAATCTGAAAATAGAACTAGCATGTGACCCAGAAATCCCACTATTGGGCATATACCCTGAGAAAACCATAATTCAAAAAGAGACATGTACCACAATGTTCATTGCAGCACTATTTACAATAGCTAGGACATGGAAGCAACCTAACTGTCCATCAACAGATGAATGGATAAAGAAGATGTGGCACGTATATACAATGGAATATTACTCAGCCATAAAAGGAAATGAAATTAAGTTATTTGTAGTGAGGTGGATGGACCTAAAGTCTGTCATACAGAGTGAAGTAAGTCAGAAAGAGAAAAACAAATACTGTATGCTAACACATATATATGGAATCTAAAATAAATATGGCTCTGATGAACCTAGGGGCAGGACAGGAATAAAGAACCAGATGTAGAGAATGGACTTGAGGACACGGGGGAGGGAAGGGTAAGCTGGGACGAAGTGAGAGAATAGCATTGACATATATACACTACCAAAGGTAAATTGATAGCCAGTGGGAAGCAGCTGCATAGCACAGGGAGATCAGCTCAGTGTTTGTGACCACCTAGAGGGGTGGGATAGGGAGGGTGGGAGGGAGATGCAAGAGGGAGGGGATATGGGGATATATGTATACATATAGCTGATTTACTTTGTTATACAGCAGAAATTAACACAACATTGTAAAGCCATTATACTGCAATAAAGATGTTAAAAAAAATTAACACAACATTGTAAATCAACTATACTTCAATATTTTTCAAAATATTCTACTTTCTAGAAGATTTGCTCAACTTGCTTTTTAATGCCTTACATTGAATATTTTTTATTAATAAAAAAATTTTTTAAAAAAATAAAATGCATAGACCCCGGCCCACCCCAGTGAGCTGGATTTAGAATCTCTTGGGATAAGGCTGAGGAATCTGCATTTTAACAAACAGAGCAGGTGAATCTTATACACATTAATATTTGCTGAAAACTACCTTCAGTAGTTGACCGACTCCAGACCCACCAAATCAGAAAATCAAGAGACAGCCTGTCAGGAACTGGCTTTCTTGGGCAGTTAGCATTCTCTTCCTCTCCGATTCTTCCATCCTTTCTCTTTTCCCCTTCAATTCACAGGGGAAACAAACAAACTCAGAAGTATCTTTCAAATTTAAATAAATAAAAGGTTCCATGCTTGGCTCATTTTCTTCAATGCATCACTCATCTGTTCCTACTTCTTCTTGCTTCTATTTCTCAACTTTTATTACTCTGTCCCATACATTCATGTATCCACTCTCTCCTCATCATTTCCTGTGAATTTCTCTCTGATCTTCCAGGTGCACTGGGCTCAGTGTTTGACCCACAAAAGTCCAAGGCAGCTGGTGATGATCGCCTCATTCCACAGCAAGAGAAAGTGGATTCAGCAAAATGAATTGCCCAAAGCCAAGCAATTGGGCTTTTATCCAAACAAAATCCGACTGCATGAATGTCTCATTTTGCCTCTTTTATATCCCATAAACCCATGAACTAGGAGCAACAGTATCCCCTGGGAGCTCGTTAGAAATGCAGAATGTCGGGACCGACCCCAGACCCACCAAATCAGAACCTGAATTTTAGTAAGATCCCCACATAATTTTTGCACATATTAAACTTCAAGAAGGGCTTATACTGTCCATAGCACTGTCAAAGTTAACAGAAGAATTAAATCATCTATTTGTGAACCCATCAACAAAATTTAAACAGTGGTAAAATATTTTTCATTTGTATCAGGCTCCAATATTTGGAGGAAGATGCATTTATCTTTATAGGCTCTAGCTGAAGCTGCTGTTTTTTCAATTTAGCAGGTTGAAACATTCTCTAAGTATGTTGAAATATGTAGGGAAAATATTTTCATTTGAGAAATGATAGTAGCCATCTTGATGGGTGTTCTTTCCGGACCTAACTTCTAGACCGGCTGAATCTATAGTGAAAAGCAATGGTCATTTAGAGTTAGGATTTTAGATTATTTGACTTGAAAAGGATCTTAAGTCACAGAAACCCAGATCCACCATTTTAAAAATGTGGAAACTCTCCCTTGGATTCCAGACCCCTCTATCTACCTCTCTAGTAGCCATCTACCCCTAGACATCCCTCTGACATGTCACACTGAAGCTGTTCAGACTGAACCCATTATACCATCACCCTCCCTCTTCCTTCTGTTCTTCCTGGCCTTTATCAACCAAGTAACTTGAGGCAAAATCAGGGGATCAGGCGATGCTTTCTTCTTTCACTCTCCAATGTCAAATCAGCCACCGAGATCTTTACACTTCAACCAACACACCTCTAGACTTTGCCCTTCGGATCCACCGTTCACTTGGATTATCACATCTTCCCAATGGGTCTTCCCCTCTCCTATCTTCCTATTTCTCCAAAACACCCACCATCACACTGCTGTCCAAGGGACCTCTCTAAACCCCAATTCTGAATACCTCAATCTATCATACATCTCCTCCATGGGATGCCCTTCACCTAGAACACTGATCTTCAAATATTTATGGTGGAGATTATAACGGATGTTACTGATGCCTTGCCTTACAGCCACTTGGCCCAACTCTGTTTCTACCCGTGACTTGGGACACAGTACCCAGCATGCTGACACGACTGCCCGCGCAGGCACTGTGTCCTCTGCTCGCTGCATGGGGGCTTTCCCCTAGTCCCTCCATCCTTGGATAGAGGGATCTCACAGCCTCATGGAGGGGCAGCTTGGAAAATCCAGCGATTAAATGCCTCCATGTGTAAAACTCAACAAATGAGGGCTGTGAATCAGGGGAAATTACCCCAACAATCCTAGTTCTCAGTGAGCAATTCTGGGGTGCCTTCGCGTGGTCCTTTAGATGGTCCCCAACAAGACTGAGCACAAGCTGTCCACCATACTCACACCCTTTATTGGCAATTCTCTCTTCCCTGTGTCACTTCCTCACCCTCTTATGTGTCCTTCCTGAAATCACCTCCCAAGCAAACTACCTACCCTGGTCCTTGTTTCAGAGTCTGATAATGAGGGGAGAGAATTTTAGCATTTATCAATAACACATACATATTTTTATATGTGTATATGTATGTATGCAAACACATATGTATATGTATTTGTTTATAAATTATATACGTATACTGTACTAATATATCATTTGTATGGTAAAACAAAGTCAAGAAACAGAAATATGAAAAGGAATATGAAATAGTATGCTATTTCCAAAAAGCTCACTAAAATTATTTTACACTATGAACAGCTATCATCTCAAGAAACAGTATCCTCTTGAGGTATGGCCTGAGCTACATTTTTAGTAATAGTGGCTTTAATCCATACTTCAAATAGTCTTCTTAATCATTTCTATTTTTCTGGTTTTTTTTGGGGGGGACCTACTTATTAGTTCATTATTTGTAATCTCATGACAGGATGGATGAAGCAATAGCTCTAAGAGTAGGATAAAAGTCAATGCTGCTGGCATTGCTGTTTTCTTATCATTGCTTAACTGGTATTATCTTCAAGGTGACGGTTCTTTTCAGGAATCTTTTTTAATGCCCTTGTCCATTTTGTAAGAAGAAGTTCAATGAAAACTCCTTAATTAAGTCCATGATTCCATCCAACCAGCTGCACTTAACCAACGACACATTGCAACAGGCTATGAGAACAAACAAGAGAGGGTGTCACTACCACCACACTGCTCTGGGGGTGCTCCTACCCTTTCTACAAGCGTCCTCCCACATCGTGCTTGGCGTTTTCTGTGTTACTGGGACTGAATTCCAGGGCTGAAGCCCAGCCATGCATTAAGTGGTTGTCAAGTTCAATTTTTTTCCCCTTTTCAGGATAAAATATACATAATTAAGAAATTCCACTTTGGACTCTATTGACCTAGACACTGGGCTCTAAAAATATAAAACTCAAACTCCATAGAATGACTCTTGTCTTCATAATTTGTCTTCTGCTTAGAATACCCAACTTGACTTGACTTGACTCACCATTTTGTATCCAACATCAGAGACTTCCTTACATTTCTAAAAGCAGCCTTGCTCTTTTATACCATCGAACCTTTGTAAATGCTCTTCTCCATGTCTGTTTGGCTTTTTATTCTTTTATCAACCTAAAGAGTCCTAGTTTCCATCACGTTCTGTAGCAAATGCCTCTGTGACTCTATCCCTCAGCTCAGTACCAATGGCAGCTGAATCTGCCCTGGAGACTTCCAAGTGCATCCGGATCTACCTCACCCCACGTGGCTCCACCTCAAGCATCCCAGCAGGCATCTTTTAGTTCTCTGCCCCACGAACTTCCCTATGCTGACTCCCATGAGCACACACAGTCCCTGGAGGAAACTCTCCACCAGTGGGGACAGGAGCCAATGGATAAGTGTTCCAGTTTCCTGTCTTTCAAGTGGACAGTTTTGGAAGGCATTGTGTTTGCTTCTCAGGAAGTCCTGGTGGAACCGAGCCCCACTGCCTACAGGGGATCCTTGATAAGACACCCTTACAGTAGCTTTCCCTCTTCCCTGCCTCTCTAATGCTTCCTGGGACGTGCTCCCAAATAAACCAGCGTGGACCCAGATCCTTACCTCAGGTTCTGCTCTCAGGAGAGGACAAACTGAAACACCTTTTTCTGTAAAACCGTCCCTGGAAGCCTGGAGCATCCTCCCACCCCTCAAGTAGACTGAGGTACTTCTGTTCTCTTTGCTGCTTTCCAACCTTGTATATATCTTGGCTGTTTCATTCATCGCAAACAGACACAATGGTTGGTTATCACACATATTCTCTGGTCTTTCCTCTAGCGCCCTGCAAGGGGGTCACCCAACCAGGTAGAATGTCACATGTGCTCAAACATCCCTGTTCACCCTGGCTCCTCTGCTCATCTGATGTAGGATTCTGGGGTCCTTAGTGTCACTGTGCCTCATGGGCACGTGGTTTCCCCCTTGACCCAAGTCTACCCCTCCAAGCACAGCTGCCCTTACCAGGCTCAGCTCTCCTTCCCGTTGCCCCACCAGGCAGAGAAGCCAGGCTGGTACCCATGGTTGGCCCTTCATCCCCCCTGCTGAAACCTTGGACCTCCAGGCTGCTGCAGCTCTAAGGTGCCTATGGGGGATTGCTTAAGCCCTTGAGTTTTCCCACTCACTGAAACAGCTGTTCAGTTTAAATTCTCTAAGACACCATCATTCCTTCAAAAGGTTAGGCAAGGGATGACTTCAATCAATAGCTATCATTCTCCACTTAAAATGACTACTCTCCTTAAATGACTAATACTTTCTCACTAAGGTAAATTCAGTATTCTCTCCCCCACTCCTACCGCCAATAACCTGTGTTCCTTAATCACGTTACTTAATTCTCCAAGCCTCAGAGTTTTTGTTTGTAAAATGGGAATAACAATTACTTGCCTACTGAAAGCGGACACAACGAGATTGTCTCCTGAGTTTTCTTAGAGCCCTAGGCTAAGGTTTATGATTTTCAACACCTAACTATACGATCTCAAGTTATTATTCTAGTTTCAATCAAACACACATACACCCCCCCCGATGTCCCCCTCCAGCCTGATGCCTTTATCCTTTGAAGGACATTTTGGGTATACACCTGAAATGGATGCATAAATATAATTGCTGACATCGATTTATCCACCCCCCAAAAGCCTATCACAATGGGGCAAGTGTGTGGCTCTCAATAAAGGATGTGACAATTACGGATATAAAGTCAAGTTTTGGCATGCAAGAGTTCCAGCATCCTCATATTTAGACATCAAACAGGACTTCCGTGTTGTACAAAGAAAAGGAACAGGAAAACGTAGACCACTCAGCATGACTGCAATGGCTCCAGGGGGTCAGGAGGCTGCTTCTTCAGAGGATGAAAATACTCCATGCTTCCTGTGTTTCAGGAAGAAACTTGGTCCATCTTGGCGACATAAAACTCTGTGGTGCTTAAAAACAAGCGTGCTTCATATCCACACTGTCAGTTCTGAGATTGGGGGTGGGGAAAAAAGGCTTTGGATTCCACTGTGGGGGAAAAAGACATCAAGAGAATTAAATCATTAACTGTTAAAACAGTAAAAAGTTAGGGAGCAGGAATAAGGATGAGTTTTTCATTTACTCATCCTGGTTCATTTACTCATGCCTGTGTTGGGATCCTTTTGCTCTGAAATCATGAGGAAAAGAAAGGCTTCATCTAACCACGAGCTCAGGGCAAAAATATTCATTTGGCAGAATGGTTGTGTATGTAAAATTTATTGTGAAGGAGACCATCAGCATACAACTATGTCATATAAAACACAAGGGAAAGTTTTTAAAATTTCAAGGGATGAGATATGGCAGAATGGTCATTAGTTATTTATTTAAAACATTTTTACCGTGAACATTTCAAATACACATACACACACACATACATACACATACACACAAACATATAATAAACGTCCATGCCCCATGTCGCCACAGCTTCAGCAATTATCAGCCCAGTATGGACATTTTTAGAGTTACAGATATTTAGGCCATACAAAGCTTAGCCAAGGCTGACAGTAGTGCATTTGGCATTTTTTAGCACATGATTCTTTTTTTCTTCCCCTGCCGTTTGTAGCCACTATAAATCCACCAAAGGGAAAATGGGCCAAAGCTATGTGAGTGTGTGGGTGTTTTCCCATGCACTCTATTTGTTTATAGTCCAGTCCTCAGGGAATTTAAAAAGAAAAAAAAAAGCTAGTTTCACTCTACAAGATCCAAAGAACTCAGCATTTTACAAGCTCTGGGTCATTAAACATTATAGTTACTGCCCTATGACATCAGTAAGTGGGAAGTGTTATTATCCCCATTTCACAGATGAAGAAACTGAGGGCTTTTATAATTATATGTATCAACCAAAGCCAAACTGTGCTGGCAAGAGAATCAAGGACTTCCAATAAAGCCCATTTATTTAACTTCTAGACAGCACTGTCCAATAGAAATATAATGTGAGTGATGTGTGTGGTTTAACATCTTCCAGTAGCCACATTAAAAAAAAGTAACAAAAACCAGATGAAATTATGTTTGATATTATAGTTGATTTAGCCAATATGTCCAAAATATTATCATTCCAACAAGTCATATTTTAAAAATTATTAATGCGATAGTTTACATTCTTGTTTTCATACTAAATCTTCAAAATAGATGTGCATTTAACAATGAAAGCACATCTCAGTTTGGACCCACTGCATTTCAAATGCTCATTTGCCATGGGGTGGCTGGTGGCTCCTGTACAGGACAGCAGAGCCCTTGACCATAGTTCTTCTCTCACAAGGCCATACTTCCTCTCACTACACAGCTTATCCAAGACATGCCCTGCCTTTTGTTGACTGTTTGGGACACCTTCAGTTTTGCTTTACTATCACTTTGGTTTGTGTTAATGTAACCAAATTATAGTCATGAACTAAAACCCTTGGAAAGTAACATGAAGTCCAACTCTATGAGGAAAGGTGAGAAACCACCCACAAATTTAGAAAGTGGATTTATTGTATACTGAATTCAAGTTCTTATAGTTGAAGGGTTTAATAAGATTAGGAATAAGCCTGTGATGGGCAAGCAAATAAATTGCTCATTGTAGTATAAGAGCTGTGAAGCTATGATTTTTGAAGTTAATATACAGACATTTTAAACATCTTTTTCTGTTGACAACTCAATAAATTCCACAAATTACAATAGTGATATAGTTACTGAATAGTATGATTTTAGAGGAAAAAAATAAACCCCATTTAGCTCAGTCCTTAATGGTATTCACACAGACAGAGAGCGCTTTACCTCTTCTTCTAATTAGAGTGTACTTGCATTTCCCATGGTAGGGGGTTGCCCTTTGAACACTGACCTTTATATACTACACAAAACCACAAGCAGATTCATCTGAATCTCTCATTTATTTCACTGGAGGTCCCTGAATTCAGTGGTAACATCAAACAAAAAGTCTGAAATCTCAAAGTATTTCACAAAGTCAAAAATCCATGACAACCTAAGGGGAACTTAGCATTTAGGTCAAAGGGAGACAATGCAATGTTTCCATAGGCAAAAAAATGTAACTATAACCTCTATGCCACAAGTGTGTGTCACTGTGATGAATGAGAGCCTAAAGTGAAACAAATCGTTTGCAATCATCTAAAACACCTGACTTATTAGTGAGTGACTCTAGGGTTAAGGAAACCATTATACAAGAAATTAAAGGCTTGTAAGGTAATGCCAATCACAGGTTTAGAACTATTGGCTGCGGCTAATCATCAAAGTATCTAAATATGAGGATATACATTGAATCTTCAGTTATTTCAGAGAATTATTTGAGGTAGACAGTTTATGAGTTGCCCCTATAAATGTTCAGTAATGAAAACCAATAATTTCAGTGTATTTATATGTCTATCTATATGTCTATCCATTCATCATCCATCTATCTATGGATTTACCTATGTATGTTCATTCCCAAACATATAATCATAAAACTATACTAGAGGGCATATGAATAGATTAGAAAAATATTAATACACATATACATGAGTAAAATAGAAAGAATATGCTCCGTTTGCTGGATAAAGATCTATTTGTTGGATAAAGAAAATGTGGTAGATGATAGATAGATTGATAGATAATTATTCCTCATTAAAAAAGAAAGAAATCCTACCATTAGCAATAACATGGATGAATCTTGAGGGCATTATGCTAAATGAAATGTCAGACAGAGAAAGACAAATACTTCATCATCTCATTTATATGTGGAATCTTTAAAAGCCCAACTCATAGAAAGTGGTTACAAACTTCCACTTTGAAGATAAATAAGCTCTGTAATGACTATAGTTAACAATACTGTATTGTATGCTTGAAAGTTGCTAGGAGAGTAGATTTTAAATGTTATCCCCAGAACAACAAAAACAAATGGTAATTATGTGTTAACTAACTTTATTGTGATAATCATTTAGCAATATATATATGTGTGTATCAAATCATCACATTGTACACCTTAAACTTACTCAATGTTATATGTCAATTTATCTCAATAAAGCTGGGAGATGGGGGGGAAGATCCATTTGAGAGACACATTTTCTAAATAGCCTTCTTTGGAGAAAGGTTGTTTTTTAAATTCTTCAAATAATTCTTTTATTCAAATCACTTCAAGAAAAACAGCTCCAGAATTCACATCCATTTGGAAAGTCTAGTGATTAATTATGTAACTACACACTTATTTGAAAGTTCACATTAAAGGCTAATCAAGCAAGGATTTTGCCTTTTTGCTCACAGGATTCAATCCAACACTGTTGCTTTAGCTCTGATTCCCCAGACTTCTGCCAGAACACTACTATCTAGTTGAAGACTTTCTTGTTCCAAACAGCTTCATTTTATAAGAATCCCAGCATGAAGTGAAATACATGCACCCACAAGAAACATGCAACGCATCTGCACATGTCACACACCAACCTGGATAATCACCAATCCCAGTGGTGAAGCTGATGTAAACCTTACCTTTCCTGGGAGGCCAGTGAGACAAGGAAGAGCCGATCTTGCCCATATGATTCCTGCTTTCTTCCCAGAGAATCAGATCATCAAAGCTCTAGAATTGCCTCTTTGGGGATTTTCCTGATTCCCACTTGGACAAACTCTGGCCTCTCAGAGACTGTCTGAGAAGTCACCCTGATAAATCAATAGCTAAACAATTAGAAATTGCTCCTTCCTAGATAAACATGCTAGAAATAGTGGCAAATTACCACATCATCAGATTATTGACTTAATGTGTTGCTTTTACGTTTGTGCCTTGTAAGAAAGAAAGAGAGAGAGAGGGAGGGAGGGAGGAAGGAAGGAAGGAAGGGAGGAAGGGAGGAAGGAAGGAAAGGAAGGAAGGGAGAAAAAGAAAGCCTTTATTTCCTCTTGGATGATAATGTAATATTTATTTTGTATTTTGTCAAGCAATTCATCATTTTCTTTGAGCACACATATTACCATAAAACTGCATATTTTAAAGCATTGTGCATTTAGTAAGTATATGGAGTCTGACAATGGCAAATAAAAGATCCCTAAATCCTAAGGAAATTTTCCACCAATAAAAATTTTGTTTTCACGGGAGCTGCCTTTTCTCCCACAGACATTTCATAATCTGAGGATAGGAAATCAAGGGGCCATTTGATGAGGCTGGATATCAAACAGACAGGCTGTCCCCCCCTCAGGCAGTTTACTTGGTGGCCCCACCTCACATCTGGATTGCAAATCTCCCCCCAGCCTAGCCCTTATATTCAGGCCACCAGGTTTACACAAAGAGACCGCCCAGCTGTTAGCTGGTAAAAGGCTCCCGGGGTCTCACGTGGTCCTTGACAGCTGCGTAATTCAGTGCAGAAGCCGTCCATGCAATTACATGTCCCTGTAGATTACAGTGTAATTACATGGAGGAGACGGAAAAATAATTGCTCGTAACTTACACTGTGGTTGAGAAGGCATAAATAATCACGTGTGCACTATGTAATGATGTGTGATCACTTTGCCACGACTGTGTCACCGCTGCCACATATTTAGATGATCAGCAGTGACTTCAGAAGAAAAAAAAAAAAAACACACAAAGTTTTTTGTAAACTGAAATGTAAAGAACCGAAGCCCTGACAGCTACACCTTGCCTTTTCAGAACATTGCCTCCGGAAAATTTTTATAAGCCCTCCCCAGCCCCAAACTGCAGGCACAACGGGAGTAAAAGCCAGTAGTGTAATAAAGTGTTGCTTGATATGCACATTTCAATTTGGCTGGTGCCCTCTGGCCCCAATTTCCCAGACCCTGACTTTTGATCTCTAGAAAGGTATAGATAAAACTATCCAAGTTGTTAAAAATTCAACCTAATGCAGAAATGATATTTGAGAGATTATTCTTAACTTTTAAATTGTTTTACATGTTTAATTCATAACATCCTGGATATGATTTGCTAAGATTAAACCCTAATTCCCTTCAGCAACAATTCCTCAGTCTCATTCATTGTTTTAAATAAAAAATAGAAACATTCTATGTCCAAACAACAACATGTAGTTTAAAGGAACTCTGCTGTATATGGGTAATTTATGCATAATTCACAATCAGCCACAAATTACTTAATCTACTTAGGGATAAAGTGGGGAAAATGTGTATATCTTTGCATGTTTTCTTCCAGATTTAAGAGTAGTGTTGTTTGACCTCTTTGTTTTAACAGCTCTTGTCTCAATAATTGGTAAAGCATGAGAATAACTCCAGTATTAAATTAGAAGCTTTGGAATCCCATTTTAAGATCCATTTTGATAAGATATTAAATTTATTCTTAAAAAATAATGATCTTTCCATTGGCGAATACAGCATTCTAATCATTTTAGAAGAGCAATAAAAATTCCTACAAGAAACTCAAGCTTAATCTCTCTTTCTAAAGGAGGCTGACATAGAAAATCAATGTTAGTGAGCATGGTAGCTGGAATTACAATGAAAACATTGTTAAAACTAGTTTCAAAGCTACGTAGTTGAAAAGAAATAAAGATTAACTTCTAAACAAAACCAAAACATTTGAAGCTGTTATTTAGTACAGGGGTTCAGAATCCTTTTTGTGCCCCAAGTCTTGGCAATCTGAGGAAGCCTATGGACTCTTTTCAAATGTTTTTTTTTTTTTTTTAATACATCTTTACTGGAGTATAATTGCTTCACAATACCGTGTTAGTATATACCCTGAGAAAACCATAATTCAAAAGGAGACATGCACCAAAATGTTCACTGCAGCACTGTTTACAATAGTCAGGACATGGAACCAACCTAAATGTCCATGGACATGAATGGATAAAGAAGATGTGGCACATATGTTCAATGGAATATTACTCAACCACAAAAAGAAACAAAATTCAAAATGTTTTTTAAAACATAAGATAAAATACATACAAATACAAAGGAAACCAATTCTATGAATGCAATTAAATAAAGAGATTTGTGATATAGTAAAACACATAGTTTTTAAAAATTAATGAATTAATATGTGACTATTAAGTTAAATGAGTCTATTAGCTACTGCATTTCCAAAGTGGTGAGAAACATATATGAGAATTTAAGATATTGTAACCATTGTCACAAAACATGAAAATATCTATATCCTGGTACTGCGAGGTGTTGCTCACATTTATTACTGAAAGAAATGCTCTATTCTAGATAGAACTCAGTGACAATAAAAATGTAACTTCCCCCATCCTAATTCACAGATCCCCTGAATTCTACATGTAGACCCTCTCTGGTTCTGCACTTACTAGGTTGAAGGCACCTGATTTTGTACTAGTTCCTAAAACAGATGAAACACATAATTGTTTTAGTGACAACATTTCGTTCTCACAATCCCTGAGATTAAAAGAAAGAGCAGAACTATTTGTTTGTTTTACAAAGTTATTGGGAATAGAAAAACATTTAATGAAGGATCCACCACCTGTTATCCAAGGCAAGAGGGTATCTGGTACATAAAGCCTACTTTTCACAAGTATAAATTGTAAGCAGGATGATAAACAGTACAGGGAGTGATTTTATTTCCTCACACCTTTATTCCTTTACCTACAAAATAAAGCAATTGGAATGGATGACCCTCATCTGATATGCTAATTTTAATCTGTACTAATCTGAAATTGAGACGAGGAGGAAGCTATTTACCCATTCCTTTCTTTCCTCCACCACCAGCCTGCTTATTTAACCACTTCAGTGTTCCCCTTACATTTTAGTACAACTTGACATTTTATATACTGCCGGTATATAACTATAATGCCAACATTTGAACTTTCCAAACTCACTGAAAGATGTGAAATGCTATCTGCTTATATAGTCAGTCATGTTGGCAGGTGAGGGAAAATCCCTTTTCCCATATATAAATACCCCCTTCCACAGGATATTTTCTCCTGAAACTTCTAAGTGCCCATCTCTTGATCATTATGCCATTATTATTTATTGAGCTGTGAGAAGTGGTTTTCAGTACTCACAGCAGAGAACAGGTTTGCTTTTAACAAGGCCCACAGATAATAAAGACATAAAGTTTCTTCTTCTAAAGCCAGGACAGAATGACTTTTTAGCCTGCAATATGAACGACTAAATGCTTTCATGTCTGAATTTATACATGGCTATAAAATATATTTTGACTTTTTTTTTAGTCAGCCCTTTCATTTGTCTTAATTTCCCCAGGCAAAAATTAAACATCCCACATCATGTTCCACTAAAACTGGGAAGTTCAATCAGGCTGCAGCTCCATCTATTTCTTTTTTGACATCTGTCCTGAACACCATGTGCATAGTCACTTATCTGCTCATGAAAAAATAAAACCAAACTACATCTTAGAATAGCTCCATGTATTTCTGCAATCCTTCCTCCAAATAAGGCAGGCCCATGTCCCTGTGAGGTAAGCAAGGGTGAGAATGACTAATTTCATGTTATAGATTCAGTCTTGTAGTCAACATATTTCTGGAGTTCTTACAATGATGGGTTCGTTTAGGAACATAAAATATGCACAGCACATGCCTTTTCTCAAAGAAGACACATCTAGTTTGGAGCATAACACAAAGAGATGAGTGCAATGCAAGGGACTCTTAAAAGTTAAGAACTGATATTAAGGAAGTTCTAGAAGAAGGCATGGGAAAAGAGAAACAATTTCAGCTTTGAGGCATCAGAGAAACTCATTGGCAGTAATTAAATTTGAAAAAGGCTTTGAAAATTAGGAGAAATTCATCAGACAGAGACTAGAAATGAGCATTGCAAAAAGAGAGAACAGCATAAGTGAGGTTGGTGAGGGGAAGAGACAGTATGTATCAAAAGAACTTAAAACTATTATTATTGAGGGATAAGTTTAGGCTTATTATTCTTTAGGGGCATTTGGGAACATGTGGTTAGATCATGGAGCAATTTAAGTGCTAGAGTTGGGAGTTTGAAATTTAGTTGCTAAGTCTTAAAGAATCATGGATATCTTAGGATCCAGGGAATGTCATGCCAGAGTGGGTTTGGGTGAGACTTCTGAAAGCAGGAGGTCAGTTAGGAGCTGACCTAACCCTAACCCTAAGCCTAAGGAGGAGATAAGGGCTTGAACCAAGATGGTATTGGGAATAGAAAGGAATAAGTACCAGAAAGATATGTAAAGTACAAGAAAAAGGAGTGCAAGAGATGTTAAAGGACATGGTCAAGATAATATAGAGTTAGGAGGGGTGGGCGTATCTGTGATTGACCCAGGAAATACAGGTGGAATCCGTGAGCCAGTGATTTCCATTAACATACTCTTAGTGGGCCATTTCCCTATACAAAGAATCAAGATGACTACAGAATATCCAAGATGTAGATTTCATTTAGAGGCTGTATTTTCAACTAATGTAAATTACAATCCACAGGAAGATTTGAACTATTGTAAGCATTAGAGTGGAAAAAAGAATAAGTAGCACAAGAGGTGAAAAAACAAAGTTATTCAAGAGCATTATGATACAGTGACTACCTGAGGAAATGCAAAATATAATTTTAAAAACTAGTGCTATGTCCAAGTAAAAGCATCTAGTGTTAATCATAATCAATACACAGATTTATCATACTAACCGTGAAGACACTTATCTTTTCCCAAGATAGATGGCCTCAGTGGTGTCACAGTGGACTTGCTCCATGGAGAAGACAGGTTTTAACTTCAGCCTTCAAAGAGGTTGAGTGACAGGGAGTATAGTTTTCTCAATGAGAAGACAAAGGCAGGCAATAACTATAAGACAAAAAGCAAGGAAATATTGGTCTAAATATAAAAGCTAACTAAAATTTGTTCATGAAAAAGCATAGATTGGAGCACCCAATTGAGCATAAAAAGCAGGGACTGTTTTATCTCTTGGCACTAGAAACACTCTCCAAATAGCAATTCCAAATGATTTTAAGACCTTGTACTAATAGAGGAGCAATTGTAATTATAACTCACCCTTTGGTTCTATCATGAACAAGAATTACTTTATAATTGTGTGTTTTCACCTGTGAGACTCAACATATTGAATACATAAAAATTAAAGAAAACTTAACTATAGTTTCATAATATAATATAAATGTTATCAACCTTGACAACTATCTCTCAGGAAATAGGAAGTAGAAGTGGTGGAAGAAGGTGGTAGAAAGAGTAAGGACAAAAAGCGTATCTTACATAGAATCAAAGAAATATTCATAATTAGGGAAAAAGAAAAAATGTTTAAGTATATAAATTAAAGATGTATGTAGTTAGTCAATGGAATTAGATAAGAATTAAATAGCTACCAAAATCAAAAAGGAGTGGAGTGGGGAGAGTAGGGTGATATGTAAGAGCTATACCCTTATATTTCATTTAAGAAAAGAAATAAGAGAGTTTAAAGTTAATAATTCAAGAATAGCGGTATGACCTCATTATTTAAAGTTATGAAACTAAACACTGGATACAATTGAACAGAAATTTTAAAAGAGATTGCCTCTGGGAAATGAAACTAGGAGAGGGGTTAATTGTGAGGGAAGGGGCAGTTTCTTTTCATGATAACCCTTCTATTTGAGTGTTACTATGTAATATGACAAAATTAATTATAAATTAGTAAAAATGACATCTTAAAATTATAGAATGCAGAGGGATGTTTTTCTCTCTCCAAAGAGAGAAAAACATCTATTTAGCTTTTAAATCACAGGGGATCTTTTGGGAAAGGAGTAGAGGAAAGAAATACAAAAAAGACCAAACAATTTTCTGCCAACGCAATTGCCTTTTCTACTGAGGGAAAAGAAATAAAGTGAAGTAGGTAATGAGTTGGTGGAAGGGAGAAGTATAATGGAAATATTCTGAGTATGAACCTGACAGAAAGTACTTGAAATTGCAAGGTTTGTAGGTCTAAAATTATTTGGTCTAAGACAGAAATCTATTTCTGATGACAGCACATGAATAAAAACTCAAAACATGATGCTTGAAGAGGGTCTCAGAAGATTGGTAGATTGTTACATAGATCTCTTAATAAGCACCTATCCTATTCTTTAAAGTCTCTAAAACACATTAACCTGTAAATAGAGTGCAATACCTTTTAAATCAGGAATCTCTTCCCTATTTTTAAGCTAAGCCCTATGGAAACCTAAACAGAAAAGAGAATCTCTTCCCAGAAGTGGATTGTTGGGTTAAGGAGAGCAAGCATTTGTAATTTAGATAGCTGTTGCCAAATGCCTTCCATAGGGATTGCATCAATTTACAATCCCTCTTGTAAGGCATAAAAAAAAAAAAAAAAAGCTTGTTTATCAGCTTTATCAATATAGATTTTGATTTTTGGAAGTTATTCATTGCAACATTGTTTGCCATTGAGAAATACTGGAGGCATTCTAAATGTCCACTAATAGAGAAATGATAAAAATTATAATATAATGCACTATAAATATATATATATAATGCACTATAAAGAATGAAAAATATTTTAATCTATTGAGATGGAATGATCTTTAAGATATATTACTGATGAAAATATAAAGTGCAGAAAATGTGTGTCTTATTCTATCTATTGTATAAACAGGGGAGGGGAGAATAAGAGCCCTTATTCATAGTTATCTGTACATGCATGTACACTCTGCAAGGACATACAAAAACTAAAAGACTGCTTTGGTGGTTACCTGTGGAAAGGTGACAGGTAAGGGCTGAGTCGATGGGTACAGAAGAGGAAATGAGATTTTCCCTATATACCTTTAATGTTTTTTCTTTATGAACCTCATAAATGTTCATAAATTACTGAGTCAGGAAATAACACAATACCACTAGGTAGGTCTCTGGACTTGCTGTGGACACTGTGGGCCAGCTCAGAAACTAAAAGCTAATTGGTAATGAATTAATTGAAGATACAAACACTATTCTAGAAATTGGTTATGAATCACTCAAATTAGGGACATTAAGAGGCAAGTACATTATGGTATTCTGGGTATTTTGCTTCCTTTTTCACTTGTTTTTATTATTTGGGTTGGTATATTTATTTCCGATATTATTGGATTTTTTCTCAATTCTTTGTAACTTTTTAATGAAACTAATCCATCAGGTTATAATTCAATTTGGGAAATAAATAGACAATAAAATATTTTTGACACACAGAATAACACAAAAAAAATACAAGAGGGCAATAATACATTTTATTAAGCTGCATATATTTCATACAGTAAATAATCTATTTAGCGTTTCTGTTCATAAAATAATCGATTAAAAAAAAGACTGTTACAACTTAATAAAAATGTCATCCAAAATAACTTGGTACAGATTTTTCAAACACAGAAAAACTTTCAAAAATCAAATACTATGAGTGAATATATATGTTTATATACTAAGTGTGGATTTTTTTTAAGTGACTAATTTTAATAAATTTATAATTGTCTTCATAGTAATAGTTCTAAAAATGAGAAAAACTACTAAAAATTTACCAAAATTCAAAAACCCTTCTGATAAAAACAATCAACAAAATAGTAATAGATAGACAATTTCCTAACCTAAAAAAATATATTATTTCAGTCCAGAAGCCAGCACCATACTTAACAGGGAATCACTAGAGACATTCCCAGAAATGTCAGGAAAAATACAATGATGTCCATTATCACCACTAATGTTTTATATTCTACTGAATGTACTCATTATAATTTTATACATGGTTAGACAAGAAAAAAAATTAGCAGCATAAAAATTGAAAAAAAAAAGAGGAGGGAAAATCATCACAATTTTCAGATGAATTGACTAAGTAGCAGATGAAACTCAAGATTTTTCAGGATTCAACTGAAAAAGTTATTGAATAAAGTAGTATTATTTCATGGAAATTAATACTTTCATATTCACAAATAGCAAACATTTAGAAATTCTATTGGAAAGAGCCTATGAACAATGGCAATAGAAAAGGTATATTAGCTAAGAAAAAAGAAATGTGCAAGATCTTTTATGAGGACTTAGTTTTTGCATCCATTTTTATAATTCATTAGGCTTTATCATTTATTTACAAATCAGAAGCAATCATATTCATATGAAGATGAAAAATAAAATCAATACACAGATGAGAATTATTACATGGGTGTAGCAGATACTCTGATATTAAAAGAATGAAAAAATAGATCCTGATTGAATGGCCTTATTTAAAAAAGCAAAAATCATTTAAAATCAATAGGGAGCAGCAAGAAAGAATCCTGAAATTTGAATGGCAGGACTGCAAAGTAGAAAGAACACAATCTTCCTTAACCATGAAGCTTCAAACTGTTTTAGTGAACTTTGTCATCTCTGTCTGGTCGACATCTTAAGAGTTTGTTAACTGTGACTAGATTGAACTGATGGACATAAATATTAAAAGCTACTGTCATTTATTAATACATTGCTATGTATCAAGGCCTTGGGTTCCTAAAGATTTTACATATGTTTCTTCATAAAATACTTACAATACCCAACATAAATACCAAGAAACAATTATTCTCATTTTGCAGATAAGACACATGTGGCTCACACAGATAAATCTCTTGGCCAAGGTCATACACAGGATACAAGCAGAGCCTGATCTCCAATTTGGGTCTCTGCCTGACACAGCACACCTGTGTTCTTTCCATGTAGTACACTGCTTTCTATTTTAGTCAACTTCCAATCACTCCTTCACACATCTACTTTTTTTTTTTAACCCAGAAGTTCAAAACTAAGAAAAGCAGATTTAAGATTCCTCCCCTAGCCCTCCAGGCAACAAGAAAGTTAGGAGACATCAAAGGTATAAAAGACCTAGAAACTCTACAACCTTGAGAGTGGGTTGCAGATTTACCTAGAAATAACATTTCCTGCATCTTCCCACAATAACAATAAAAACAGAGGAAATGATACACTGACAGCTTTAATCTTAAAAAAAAAAAATTAGAACCCTTTAGCCCCTTCTAGCCTATACTAAATCTATCTCTGTTGACAGTCTCCTTTTTTTGCATAATTATTTGTTCTTAGGGCAATGCTATTTATATTGGAAGTATTATTGTTTATTCTAAATATAAGAAGTGATCACTCTATTTTTCCCATTGTGAAAGACAGAATTCCCATTATATCAATAGCATGACAAGCATATCTTAAGTCAGAGGGAGCATTTTTGGATTGGAGCCAAAAGCACCTTCCCAAGAAAAATGCTTTGATGAATTAGGAAATGATCATTTGTGCCTTTATATTTTTCTTGTACCGAATTGTCTTCGATGGAGCTGAACTCTGTAAAGCATTTACAGACAATGTTTATAGGTAGTGGGTTTAATATACAATAATATTTGATTTGATTTTTATTCTCCTCAGCCCCTTTAACCTCTAGACTGTAATGACTTCCATATGGCTAGCCAAGTCTATTTTTAGACTGTTAATTATCCATCTCTATTTTTAGACCTCTTCTTCCTTTTGGTTGCTGATTATTATAAGACTTAAAAGTGCCTTCTCAAATTTTAACGGTGTTGTTTTTCTGCCATATTAGAAGCCAATTCTGTCATTGAATACTCCTCTTTCCCTTCCCAATACCAATCTCCTCCACTTTAATTTTGCTCCCAGCAAATCAGCCAGGACAATATGATTCAATATATTTGTCAAGGAGCTGTAAGTTATGTAATATGTTAGGTAAATATCAAATAAGATACACATTTTCAAAGAGATTCTGCCCATGTGGCTATCATTAAGTTGGAGAATAGTAAAACTGCCCGTTACAAAACTTTGTAAAATTTGGGTTGAAAAATCAAGTTTTGCACATGTGAAACAACCTATTTAGAATTCTTATTCCTTGCCTTAGACAGATTTTTCTTATTTTAGAATACAAATATGCAACAAAAATTGCCTTAGAGATCAATAAGATGGTCCAATTTCAGTCTTTAGAGACTCTGGCTCTTGCCTTTGAAAATTCCCAAGTATAATAACATCCCAGATTAGTCAGTCTTAATCTGTTCTTCGTCATGTGAAATTGTCAGGTTGTTTTTTTTCCTTCTCTTGCTGCTTGTGTGAGTGTGTATATATATATGTATGTGTGTTTAAAGAATGACGTAGACTAAGAGCACTTGGGATTTTTGCAAATAGCTAAGGTTGAAATCCAGAATCTCTTCTTTCATGTGCTTATTACCTACAGTAAATTAAAAGACATCAATATGTTGTTCTAAGAGTCATGCTGTACTCTAATCAAGTGGTTTTTAGATATTAGTCTATATCCAAATAGGAAAACAGCAAGGAATGGGCTCTACTCTAAACCCACCCTATGTTACTCTGCAACTTTAAAGCTCTTGTTAAAGCTGAATCCAACTGTCCATGTAATGTCTATCTGCCCTGTTTGTGGGGGACGGAGGGTCGGGTGTTTTCATTGGGAACAACGGTGAAAGTGGGGAATTAGGCACCACTGTGGTTTATAAAACACATTTACTGACTGTCTTTGTCATTGCATTTGATGGGTTTTTTTTTTAATTTTAATTTTATTGGAGCACAGTTGATTTACAATGTTGTGTTAGTTGCAGGTGTACAGCAAAGTGATTCAGTTATACATATACATATATTCATTCTTTTTTACATCCTTTTCTCATATAGGTTATCACAGAATATTGAGTAGAGTTCCCTGTCCTGTACAGTAGGTCCTTGTTGGTTATCTATCTTGGACCTAAAGATTATCATACTAAGTAAGTAAGTCAGATAGAGAAAGACAAATATCATATCACTCATATGTGGAATCTAATTTTAAAAAGATACAAATGAACTTATTTACAAAACAGAATCAGACTTACAAATATCGAAAACAAACTTATGGTTACCAAAGGGGAAACGTGGGGGGGAGGAATAAATCAGGAGCTTGGGAAAACGCATGCATTTGATGTTTTTCGTTAAATGCCATATCCCCTGAAACGTGAAGGAACTCTTCAACAAGGATGAAGTTTATGAAAATGCATCATAAACTCTAAAAGAACTCACAAATAAGAGGAATTACTTTTATTCCCTTTAGGGCTATAAGAATTCAAAATTTCAATACATTGACAAAGGGCATTTCAACATGAGGACACAGTTACGGCAAAATTTTGAAACAAGGATATGTTTGCTTCTGCAGTTGGCTAATTCATCCTTGGTCTTTTAGAGAAATGTGCTTCAGTGGAACAAAATAACCACATGTCTCTGTGTCCTTTTTATAAAATATTCATCCCATGGGAGGATACCCCTTTAAGAAAGGTATTGAGTGGTCACATGACCTATATGCCTTACATGGCCCACTTCAGGTGGCCTGGACTATAATATAAATCTTAAGTGTTTCTTTTAAAAAATTCCCCACCTAAGTCTTCATATGAAAGAGTACATAACACACAACACTATCAAAAGTTACATGTCATCTGGCTAAACAATCTTTCCAGGACTGATCTGAATTAAAACCTGATAAGGCATTAATCCAAAAAAAGAAGGAAAATAAAAGGGGAGTTGGGAATTCTATCTTTGTTTGACTTCACTATGGGAAAAACAGTCCTCATTTTGTAAATTTAAGATTTCTAGTAAGGAATGTTTTAGAATAAAATATCTTATCACAATATCTTACTTTAAATGAAAATTTAAATCTGCCCCTTGACAAAAACCCAAGGAGATGATACAGATACCAAAGAGAAAATTTTAATATTTTATTCCCAACCTATCTGTCCATTAAAAAACATAATAAACATAAAAAAGAGTGAGTTTAGGTCTAAATTTAATCTGTAAGAACAAAATGCATGACTAATAACTTTCTTAGATTTTAACTTCTCTGTTTATACAGCAAGGATAAAATAGACCCATTTTCATTTTGACTGCACAGTGCATGATTTATTGCACAATTCAGCTTTACTGTCAGATATTTTCTGTCAGTGGCCCACTGGGTGAAATCCCCAATTACAGGAATATTAATTTATGCATCCATTTATTTAGCAAATATTTAGTAATGCTCTATAATCCAAAAATCAGCACAAGGAATCATTGGAGAAATTCAGGCAATTTCAGAAAAAGATTGAGGAAGCTTCTGGAGCAGTATACTGCCCCTAAGAAGAAATAGAGGCATACTGTAGAATCACAATGATAATTATACCAGTAGCGATTACTTGAGCAGCTTCTATGTCCTTTATAATTTATCTATATTTCTAATGCTCACAATAACCCGGTGAGATATGTATTATTATTCCCTTCTTTACAGTAATAACTAATAACTAATGCATAGGAGTTGGTAAACCCAATAAAGGACAGTGACAGGTTTCAAACTTAGGTCTGTCCTCAAGTCTGTGCCTTTTCCACTACACAATACTATTACTGTAAAAATAAATGTGTTATGTCTTACTGGTCACGTGCTCTATAGTAGACACTCTACTAAGTGCTTTAATTATTTTATATCATCTAATCCTGCCAACAACCCTGTGAATTAGGCACCATTATCATCATGTCCATATATTATAGGGGATGAAACAGAAACATGGAGACATGGGCCAAGGTCACACAGGACGAAGGGAAGTTGGGATGTGAACATACGTATCTGGCTACAAAATCCTCTGTTATACTGCCTTCCCAACAATGGACATGATAAATGTAACTGCATGATGATAACGCCAATATGAAGTTGGAAGTGTGATTTTGGTGTGCTAAATTATCTTGCAATGAACCATATTTCTTTTCTCCAGGACAGAGACAGTAGCGCCTGATTGCTTGACATATCAAATCCAAACACATCTATGACATATGCAAGGTTCACTGCCATGCCCACCCCATCCCAGATCCCATCAACTTTATTTCTCAGCACTGCTCCCTTCCAGAATTTCCCAATATCCACTCTATGGAAAGCAATGTGCCTCAAGATGACTGAACAGTGTCCTAGTGGCAAAAGATTTCGTAGTCACAGAAGTTTGGGAAATGCTCAGCTCCACAACCTTGTTTTTGGGGGATTGTTTTATTTAATTTTTATAAATAGCAGTACTTCTCAGGGATCTTTAATCTAATGTAGGCTATGAACTTCTGAATTCTGAAAATAATATGCAAATTTCTCAAAGTTATTTAATCCCCAAACTTTATCTACTTATCTACTGTTCACAGGATGTTAATTTCTGCAGGACCACAGTCAAGTATATGTTAGTCTATGTGTCCACACTTACCTATTTATGCTCTTGAACCCTGAGCTCTCTCTCTCTCTCTCCCCCCATTCTCTGTCCATGAAATGCCTTTGTGTTTTTCCTCTGTCAACCCAAGTCTTTAACCTCTTGTTAAATCTCACTCAAAATCTCTCCTGGAGAAAACCATCCCCGATGCATTTTACCTCTTGGCTTCCTGTTTGATTCTTACAACACCCAGACTTTTTCTGTAAAAGGTTATTTACAGTGTCCTGTGACTAAGGCAGGTATAAGCATCTTTAACCAAAGGAGTGTTCTATATGAATTTAAGAAATATCATTCAGTTTTTTAAAAAAATAATTTGCTGTGCCTCTATTGTGAAATATCCAAAGAGGGTAAACACTGGACTGTAGATTCCTTTCCAGGAGAGGTGTCTTCTCTTTCGGTGTTGTACCCCCAGGCTCTGGCAGAGAGCTTGCCATAAAACAGGGGCTCACCATATTTGCCCCAACTTTAAAAAGCAAACTTTTTTCTTAGGAAAGATAGCACTATATCTAAATAACCATGATATGAGGCAGCAAGTCATGTTAGAAGGACGATCTCTGGGGTTTTTGTTTTGTTTTGCATTGTGTTGTGCTGTTTTATGGGAGGCTGGGTTCCCCTAGAAAGCAGAGGCTGAGGCAAGAACCTGTGTGCAAATAGTTTATTTGGGGAAATGATACCAAGAATGGGAGCAGAAAACTGGGAAATTTTGGTCCACAGTGCATTGATCACTGCTCTGACCACCTGGGGCTCAACCCCACTGGCAAAATTTGAAGAGCCTGAGAATGGGCTTCAGAATGGTCTGCTCAAGGGATGCACTAGCTTTTGTCCCCCATTGGCTAAGGGCTGCCCCACAGGGTGTAATCATCTGGCCCTTCCAGGCAATGCACATTTTGAGTACTTTGAGGTTCTTGTCCCAGGGCAGAAAGCAAGAAATATGTGATGTAGCTGAGGTGGACACCATCAAATTAAGCCTGCCCAAAGCCAGATGCATCAGAAATGATTAGAGATGAAGGTGGACTGAGGGTATGAGAGAGTGCCCAAGAGATGGCTGGCTTTATGTCGCATCTGCTTTCACTCAACAAAGCACTGCCCCTTTGCAAGCCCTGCCTGGTGAATGGGATGGGCAGCTGAAAGAGTCTTACCTAGGCCAACAGCAGTAGAAGAGCATTGGATGAAAGCCTCTGAGAAAGAGAAACAGTATTTCAGAATGACATTTAGCAAACAATTGCAGCAAACAACTTGGCGGATGCAAGTACTTCTGTATCACTGATTCCGTTTTGTGTTAACAGCCAAATACTTTTATGAAAAAGTGCATGATCTTATAAGGACCTGCTATTTGATAGTCAAGAAAAGTCCTAAAAGCAAAGGCAGCCCTCATGCATTTCCATAAAATTATAGACATCATTTAATTTTTTCAAAAGGCAGAAAAAAATAAGTTTATGTACCAAAGTACCCAAGCAGATGGAGAAATTACCATGAACTCGATTACATAACAGAGATTCTACTGACTTTAGCAAAGAGGGAAATAGCAGAGACAACTGTCTTAAGTTTTAATTTTCTCTAGATATCACAGAACATCTGGTAGATAAGAGTTTTGATTGGAATACCAATTTTTGAAATTTAAATGGAATAAAATGATAAATCGTCACCCAGTCCATGTCTCCAAGGTGGAAAGACAGAGGTAACATGAACATTTTTTCATGTAAAAGGCAGGAGAGAATAAGAGAGAGAAATCCTCCAGAAGGGATGAAACATCAGAGAAACACATGAGAACCTGCAAGGACCCAAAAGTGAGAGAGAGAATAAAAAAAACAACAACAAAAAAAACCTTGCTGCTTATCCTTAATCACAAGTGACTTATTTAAATAGACAAAATGACAGGCTGACCTCTATCTATTTTAACTGCCAAATCCTATCAGCAGGGTGTGATTATCTCCCAAGACCACCTTCTGTGGGGGGTAGGGGGGTCTCAAGCCTGCCCTGAGAATCCCTGGCATTTCTTCCTCCATCCAGAAATCCGGAATCCATCTAAGGAAACATTTGTGGCCATTAAACCAATTGGAGTTGAACCCATGTCCTAAAGGTTGACAGGACAATTTATTAATGTGCTATATAATCAAGTCTGGATTAAAAAAGAAGGTCTGGCACAGATTTTTTTTCTTCTTCCTTTTTTTTTTTAACTTTTACAAGATGTTAGTACCTTTGAGATCTCTATCTAAAGGAAGACAAATAGCAGTTTCTGGCCTAGAAATTCCTGTTCTTAATTTAAAGAAATTCATCTTTTATTTCAAAAACAAAATTAGAAGTAATTAAGCCCCTGGAAAAGTTAACTAAAATTGTCTCATGAGTTAAAAAGAAAGAGAGCCAGGAACATTATAAAATAGCAGACATACGTTTTGCAACCACATAACCAAAAAGAGCTAAAGTTGTTCCTTCAAATTAAAAAAAAAAGCCACAGTCTTATGAGCCAGCCTTTTACAGACAGATAAGTAAATAATTAAACTTTTCAGTGTGTGTTTGCTTGCTTAATGGAACAATTTTCCAGGTAAAAAGAACTAGGTGTGTGCGTGTGTTTCTTATCTGGGAGAATAGAATATGTTGCAATGGCTTTTTATTTTCCAAAAAATTAAATTGGGAGGGCAGATATAAATATCTATGAAGAATTAAGAAGTAAATAAACCTGCTATTTACTGAATATGTAAAAATTTTGTTCTATGCATTCAGCCTCAGCAATTTCCAGGATAAAATCCAAACCAAGGCAAATGACTTTATGTATTAATTCAAACCTTTAAAGATGTATACCTTTTCACATCAATCAAAGAGGTGTCTTGAGTTAAATTCCCAAGAAGCTTGCTCTGCAAATCAGAAATTCATTTTCTGAATCATCCAAACATAAATGTTTAAACTCTTTTGTGAATAAGATTCTAGGATTCCCAGGCATTAACTGGATAGTTGAAATCTCTTAAATCAGTGATTCAGGCTACGCTTTTTGTTTCAAATGGTTCTCCAGAGCAAGGAAAATCTCTTAGACTATCATATAATGCCATCCTATTGCTTTGGCCTTGCCTAAAATATATTATCCATGGACCATCATAATTTTTCCCTTAAGTATACAATTTAGCATTGCAGGCATTAATCTCTGTTGGATTAACAAAGAAAATACTTCATATTAAAGCAATGAAAAGTTGTTTATGTTGAAAATGATGAAAAGGAAATTTTCCAATATTTTAACTTATCAAGTCCCTGGTCTATAAAGAAAACATCCCAAGATAAAATGACATTTCACTTATCCTAAGTAAAAAGAGGGAAAACACACACACACACACACACACACACACAGACACACAGACACACACAAGGGAAAGCACAGTATATCCTATGTGGACTTGAGGGTGTTTTCTTTGTTCTTTTTAGTTCAAGATGAAACAGCTGTTCGGTGTTTAAAATAGCATCTCACATTTAGATCTTTTTTCGCGTCAAAAGGAAGCTATCTTATCCTTCCAGTTTGCCAATGAGGAGTAAACACTCATTTCCTACATATATTATTCATAATGCAGACTTGTGAACTTTTGCATCCAGAGTTGGACTCACCTCTGTCCTACTCGGTTTTGAACCTTCCTTCCCCTGACCTCATCAACGACCAGAGTAACCTGAAGGTCATCTTTTCCTTTAATTCATTTTTTAAACACTCATTTCCTTATTACAATCCAGCAGCTCTGACTAATCCAAGGGTTGCTCCTATAAAAGGTGGAGATGACAGTTATTTTATGACATTTTATCAGTGGGCTGATATGAGTGTCTCAAAAGAAACTTCCTAATGGCAGTGAAATCTTTACAAGGGTCTCATGTTTCCACTCCTTCATTCAGAGCGATGGTTCTGTAAGTACCTGCCAATTTGATTTGAAAATCACATCTTCTTTCTTGGAAAAAAAAATAAAAAAACACTTTTATAACTAGCAGATCTCAAGCTGTTAAATCTAAGTAGCTTGAAACAAGTTCAAAGACCCTTAAGTCAAAAAGGCAGAAAGATATATCTCTTTCAAAGGTGTCCTTTAAAATAAATTCTCTGCCCTTAATTTTGGGAAGATTTTGAAACCTGTCACACTAAAACTGAATGGCCCACTTAGGTTCAATGCAAGCTCCACCCTGCCCAATTCTCAGCTCCATTACTGATTAAAAAAAATAAAAAGTAAGTGCCTATTAAATTAAAATGTTCCCCCAAAAGAAAACAACTCCTAGAATATAGGAATACAAGAAGAAACCAGGAATTTTTCTTCTCTCACATATTTAGGTGGCACTGCAGAGAGATCATAATGGGGTTGTTATATTTTGTTTTTCTAGAAATACAAATAGTTTCAAGACCTGTATTCAAATTATAAACCTCTTTATTGAAAGGTTAAAGCTGGGAAACAGTCATACAGTCCAAAGAACAAAATTTGGAAATTAACTAGTTGTAATCCATCAAGTTATAGATAAAGCCACTGAGGCCCGGAGAGATTAAAGGTCTGATCCATTGCAAATTAGTAAGATTTTGCTATTTGTTGAATGAATTATGTGATTGCTCTGTCACTTTCTTGAATAAGAGAGAGCCTGAGACATTGGAAATAAGCCAGAATAATCAGAATTGTCAATTCAATTTTTTAAAAAATTTAACATTGAAATAATTGTTTATTCGTCCTAGACTAGTTAAAACTGAAACAGCTAAAGGATGAGGGTTTTTTCATTTTTGTTTTCCAATGAGTTATTTTGCTTCATGTATGATGCCCTCAAACTTTATACAGTTCTACTAAGGAAAAGATCTTGTCCATTATTCCATATTTCCTGCCTACTTTTGAATATTTGTTCATTCAAATATAGCTTTCATATCCTCTAAGCTCCTCTATGAAGCCATTTCTTTTCACAACAAATGATCTGAATTTTATCTCCAGACATTTTAGGAGTTTGTAAAACATGAATATGACAATAGTCAAAAGAGAATGGGAATTCATTTCAAAATGATGTGTAACCTTTCCCTTTCCCCATCTTTAAATACCACCGTTTTCTTCTGGCTACCAGTGCTGGGCTTTTATTCCCTATTTCTCATTTTGCCCACTAAGAAAATGGGGCAGAATCTAAAAGAATGGGCCATGTCTGAGATCTGACTGGTTCCCACCCTATGGAGACCCTGTCTCGCCCACGCAAGTGGCACTCCATAACCTCATTTCCACTGACATTTTTTTTTTGCATCTTAGAAAAACTGGGCACTAGGAAGTATGTATACCCCCAGGATCTTGAATTTATCCAATCAGGCCTTACTCAGCAGCTCAATGTCTTAACGACCCTGGCAAAATGACATGGGTCATATTTTCACATGGATGAACTGTTCTCAGACAATTTCTCCAGTGTATGAGGCACAAACAGGCTTTTCTTCAACATCAGGCATGCATGTCTTCCCCGCCTCTTGCTTTATAACAAACATATGTATTGTGGCCAGTGCAAGAGAAATTCTATTCCCCATTAACGTTTGAGTTTCTCTCCTACTCACCCCCTTTCTTTACCCCCTTCAGATGTCTCTCTCTCTTGACATTTCAAGATAACAAAAAAGTGAAGGACCTCTGTCCTGACTTTTTTT
The DNA here is from genome assembly GCF_028023285.1 of Balaenoptera ricei. Taxonomy (NCBI): domain Eukaryota; kingdom Metazoa; phylum Chordata; class Mammalia; order Artiodactyla; family Balaenopteridae; genus Balaenoptera; species Balaenoptera ricei. The sequence continues at coordinate 39,151,999 of NC_082653.1, read as the reverse complement.
TCTTTTTTTTTTGCCTGTGGAGATAGATAACAATGTGTAGCCAATTCATTTTCCCCTGCACTCTTTCTACAGAGGAATCTGAGGCAAGAAGGAGTATCAGTTACCATAGTCATCTAGGCACTTAAAAATCTACACCTTCTTCCTCCCTGGAAGAGATCATTGCTGTTTGGAGTCACTCCATTTCATGAGATGCCGTTTGGGGCATTGTTACAAATTAAAATTCTAGATATAACTATACCATAATTGCTGCTAGTTCTGCTTTCAAAAAAGAATGACATCCCCCAATAATCCCCAAATGTATCACCATTTGACATCTAAATAATACAACATCCTATATTGCACTATTGCACATAATAGATAATCCATAAATATTGTTGAATAAATGAATAAGTGAAGAGGAATCAGACCAGCAGGAATTTCTTGTTTTTCAGTTATACCCCATGATCATTTCTTATAAATTTAAGTAACTCTAACACATTCCTTCTTGGAAAAAGAAAAGTTTAGTTCTCTAGAGGAAAAGATAGTGTAAAATATGTCCCAGGGAATCAGACTGTTTACTCCCAAAAGTAACGAAAAAGAAGATTTTCCCATGACGTCATGCAGACAATGTGTTTCAAAAGATCATCCATCAGGAGCTGACTGAGTGCATGTACTTGATGGTTCGACTTGGCTGTCATTCAGTACCCTTGTTCACAAACTCTTTCTTTCATTTCAGTTTCCTTCTAATGTCAGCATGATTAATAATAGGAAACTGGTCCACAGAATCATTGATCTGAATGGAAAAGGAAAGACAGTTGTCAGCTTTATAAGAAGTTATCGATTTCTTCTCCAAAAGGTAATTTGTTATGAAAAGATTGAAGGATCATGCAAGACCATCTCTCAGAAAGAAATTACAAAGTATGAAATCCAAGTGATGATACTGGAAAAAGAGTCTCAAGATTCTTTGCGGCTATACTACACTTATCAGTGTGTTCTGTTTGAATTGTGTCTGGAGTTTATTTTCTGGATATAGGCATTTGCATCTGTTTTGAAACAATCCCCTGATAGGTTTCCCATCATCAGTTTAATGACCCAAATTTTATGACCCTCTGGGGGCCTGGAACACTGGGAGGTGCTTTAATATCAGTTGTGAAAAAGAAAAAGAAAAAGATCACATTTCTGTCTGCTCAAAACAGAGAAATGCCTTAATGGCATATCCTGTTTTCTCAATACCCACCCTACCCATGAGCAACTTTTGACCTTTCTAGGAAAAAGTGTGAGTACAATCTAATTCTTTCCCAATGATAAAAAGAAAATGATTGTTGGAAGCCAAGATAATTACTGGAGAATTCAAGAAGCCAATGAATTCTTCACCACATTTTTTAGAACAAAGGTATACAGTCTATCTGGGGAACCATGTGAAACAATCTGAACACCTTTAAGATAGCTTTCCTGAAATATGCAAATCAAGGAAGAAGTCCATTTTCAATGTTCATTTCAGTTCTAGTAGTTCATTAATGTTTCTTTTTTAATAATACCATGAATGTGGGGCTCAAGCGCACTCATCCAGGTAGTTATAAATTATCACAGGAGTTCAAGAGTGGTGTGATGGCAACAATTGTTTGTCCATATCTCTGAACTAGACATGTCTCAGCTGAGATGGTCAGAAGGTTGAAATTGAATCCATGAAGGATTGCTGCAGTAGTTTTATAAGTGCAACAAAAGATACAAACAATAAATGCTGGAGAGGGTGTGGAGAAAAGGGAACCCCCTTGCACTGTTGGTGGGAATGTAAATTGATACAGCCACTATGGAGAACAGTATGGAGTTTCCTTAAAAAACTAAAAAAAACTACCATATGACCCAGCAATCCCACTACTGGGCATATACCCTGAGAAAACCATAATTCAAAGAGTCATGTACCACAATGTTCACTGCAGCTCTATTTACAATAGCCAGGACATGGAAACAACCTAAGTATCCATCGACAGGTGAATGGATAAAGAAGATGTGTCACATATATACAATGGAATATTACACAGCCATAAAAAGAAACGACACTGAGTTCTTTGTAGTGAAGTGAATGGACCTAGAGTCTGTCATACAAAGTGAAGTAAATCAGAAAGGGAAAAACAAATACCGTATGCTAACACATATATATGGAACCTAAAAAAAAAAAATTGGTTCTGAAGAACCTAGGGGCAGGACAGGAATAAAGATGCAGACTGCAGATGTAGAGAATGGACTTGAGGACACAGGGAGGGGGAAGGGTAAGCTGGGATGAAGTGAGAGAGTGGCATGGACATATATACACTACCAAATGTAAAATAGATAGCTAGTGGGAAGCATCGGCATAGCACAGGGAGATCAGCTTGCTGCTCTGTGACGACCTAGAGGTGTGCGATAGGGAGGGTGGGAGGGAGGCTCAAAAGGGCGGGAATATGGGGATGTATGTATACCTATAGCTGATTCAGTTTGTTATAAAACAGAAACTAACACACCATTGTAAAGCAATTATACTGCAATAAAGATGTTAAAAAAAAAAGATACTAAAGAATGGTAACACAGACACCTGTGTTACCCTGAAACTCCCCCATATTAACTTCAAAATGTCCCCAGAGTACTCTTTGTCAAGTGAGAGGGAAACTGCTCACTGCCTGAGATCCCCACCTTCCAGGTCTCCAACACAGCCAGACAGCGCATCATGCAATTACTATCCAGAGTTGTAAGTTGTGACTGGCAAAATGGCCAGATCCTACAGAAATGATTTCTTCAGAGAACTCACAGTAAGGAGAACAGGACAAACAAGTGCTTGGAACCTTCTTCCATAATACCTGCAGCTAAGCACACACTGGGAAGTCAGAATAACTCAGAGCCCTTCTTCAGAAAGTCACTCTGTTGTCCTGTTTCCTCCCCTAGAAAGCAATGATCAGACCACTAGGTTATAAGTGCAGAATAGTGTACGTGTGGAGTCATCAGCAACAGGGATTTGTGTCCCACACAGTTTGATTCCCTCTCAATAGTCATGAATAAGTGTATATCAAGCAAATCTGGAAAGTTATCTGGCTGAATTCTTAAAAACATTGACTACGTTAAATATTTTTCAAGTCCCATTTATTTAAAGTCATCACCCTCGGAGATTCCAGCACAGTATGTCTGTTGATACAAAAACTTGGGAATTCCTTTTCAGGGGTCGGATAGTTTTTTCAATATTCTGCACATTGGTCAGTCTTCAAATGTGAACTTGGTTTTTGTAAGTGAATAGGCATCATTAAGTATCATTTGTGTAAATAAAGCGGGTGATGAAAGTGGGCAAAACTACAATTTGGATCAAAAATGAAGTATGACTATAAATATAACACAACTGATTTTCCTCTGCTGATCACCAGCCAAGCCTGAGGGCAATTCGAAGGTTGAAGCTATGGATGAGAGGGTGATCTGACAGGGACAGCTGTCATCCATCAGCCCGTTGACCTTCAGGGTTAATTCACCTGATCTGGCTGGATGACTAAGGGTCATCTCCACTCGCCCTCACTACCCCATGGGCATCTCTTTTGAAACTCCTTGAATGATAATAAAAAAAAAAAAAGAAGAGAGTCCTTCTTTCATCAGGAATGGTTATTCATTCTTTCAACAAATGTTTATTGGGTTTCTTCTATATATCCAACGTTGTCTAGTATGTGCTGGGGAACAAGACAGATTAGACTCCTACGCTCAGAGTAAGGACTCAGAGAATAAAAAGGAAACAAAATTAGCAAAAGTTGTAAATGGCAATACATGTAATGAAGAAAAATATGGGGACATCAGATAAAGAAAGCCATTACATTAGGAGGTTAGATAGAGCAGGTCTCTCTGAGAAGGTACCATTTCTGCTAAGATCTCAATGATAAAAAGGTACCATAGAAAATCACAAGGAGGATTTTCAGGCTGAGGGAGTGGCAAGTCTAGAAGTTCTAAGATAGGATGAGCTAGGTGGGTTTTTTTGAACTTAGTAGTCAAGTACCACATGTCAGAGTATAATGAACAAGTCCTATTATACACATAAGTAGCTGTATTCTCCTGCCACAAGCATTCTGGAAAGTCACTGACATTCTCAAAATGTTTTGACCAAAATCAACATCTGAGCAATTAAGTATGAACCTTCACAAAGTAACCACTTGGAAAGGGACAATACTCCCATGAATAGAAATATTCTCTAGTGTTAGAATGAAAACGAGAGATTCCATCAGAGTCATATCAGTGGAAGTTTAAAACATTTTAAAGAAGATGATAGTGGCCAGTATTTAATTTGGGACTTTTTTTTCTAGGCCTACACATTACTTCCTGCTCAGGCAAGCTTGAGAAGATGGGATCAAGGGAGTTTTGTGGTCCAGTGAGCAAAGGATGGGAAAATCAGAAAGATTCTGAGTTATAATCCCAGTTGAGCTACCAGGTGACCTTTAGGCAAGTCATTCAACCTCCCTATGCCTCATGCTCCCAGCTGGAAAATTGGATAAGACCAGCAGGATATCACTGAAAACCAGATGCTACACCAAACCCAAGCTTTCCCAGCTAAATAAATTACCACCAAAGAGACAGGGGGGCCGGGAGGGAGGGGCAGTGTCCAATCTATCAGCCTATGTGAAATGTACAGTTAATGACATTTGGCCATTCTTTACATTTAAAAGTTATTAATCTCTCCCATATTCATCAAATCAAATTAATAAAATGAGTAGTTCAAACAAGAGTACTATTTCCTGAAATACTTAGAGATGTCATTCTAGCTGGAATCTACTTTGCCACAGCAGATTTGCAGGTTAATAATTGTTACAATTCCAGTCTTGCCTCGTTACACCTTCCCATGACAAGTCATGCCAGTGTCAATGACACACAGCTAGAACAACAAAGAGAAGTCCGAAACAGGAGTTTATTTCCCCATTTTTCAAACAAAGTAAACTTGCAGTTTCTATGTGAAACCAAACAATGATGTTTTGTGTCTGGGTATTAATACGATATTTAAATGGAGAGCAAAAATCCCATCACTCATTAGAATGTTTCATCTATATCAATAATGAGAAACTTTTTGTTTACAAAGACCAATTTAGGAAATGCAAACATTTTTTAAAGTGGGAATTTTTTTTTCAGTTTTGGTTAAAACACCTTTATTAAGTCTTATGGGAAAAAATATATATTCATTCAGTTAAATTATCTACTTTACTGAGTAAAAGAATGTTGCTCAGGAAACTGACACTGCTTTACCTTGCTGATAAAGTTAATATTTGAGTATATTTTAAAAACTAACAATGTTTTAATTCTACAACATGAAATTGGACCATCATCTGCATGTAGACCTGCTCAACACAGGTGTATATCATTGCAACCATCTGCATGTTTAGGAATATCTAGGTGCCTGGCTTAATTTTTAAATTTCCACTTGGATATTTTTGATGTCATGTGAACATTCATAGAAAGGAGATTAATTAAGCAAGCTGAAGGTATTGAAAATACTGCTCTGGGTGCCAGCATATACCTAACATTACTCCAAAGGATTATACACATAGAGTCTATGTGGAATGAAAAATCATTTATTAAAACTTCATTAAGTGGGGACTTGGGGGAAAAGCAATGACATCATCTGGGATTGGGCTGTCTCTAATATGACAGCTTTTGTGTGGTTGCTTTCCTTTGAGCTCAGCCAAGTGATACTCCAGGCAGATGCTAAGGTTGCTTTGTTTTGTTTTTAAATTAAATGTTGCTGCTGCTTCTTTGATCTTAATCCTGATAAAAGTATTTTTTCACCTTAGAGCAAGTTTTTGTTTCTTTAAAAAATCCATGGACAATATTGATGATGGGATGAGTGGCTGAAGTTTCTGCAACTAAGTGACCTTGGTAAGGTCACCTAATAGCTCAGAGACACATTCTCACTCATTTATAAAATGAAGGTAATAAAATGTTCTCAACAGACTATAATAAGGCTCACCAAAATAAAAATGGTTTTCCAATTATACCATGTTATAGGGATGTTGCTTCTTATTGTTGTAGACTGTGGTTTCACTTCATAAGTTTGCCTTGAGGGGGTTATGCAACTGGGTAGCTCTTCTTCCCCCTCTACGTACAACCAAGTAGGTGCCTGACTGGACCTGAATCAGTAGCTCTAGACGAAACAGACAGGCATCTTCTGAGATGCCCGAATCTCGGAGAGCCAGCTCAGGGACCACGGGGACCACACAGAGTCACAGCAGTCTGTGCATACACATCCTATCACTTCAACCTGTAATTATTAGCTATAGCCCTGCACTCAGGTAACAACAACAGTAAATAACCAGCATTATTTAATATGTACACAATCAAGTCCTGTATACTTTTCCCCTGATCATTTTTAGTGGGTCATTATCCGTTTTGTTCTTAAACACAGATAAAGATTTGGAACAAATCTTGCCAAAGAAAAAATGATGATAATAATAACTAAGTGAGAGGGAGACAGAGAGGAAGAGAGAGAGAGGGGGAGAGTTTGAAAGGAAGAGCGAGGTAATTTTTGGAAGAGGGAAGGGTAGGGAAAGGGAAGAGCCAATCCCTACAAAACCATGAGTGGGTACACCAAGTGTACCTTTGGAGCTTGTATAGAAATTTATGAATCAATAGCAGTCATCTTCAGAAATCAAAGTACTCATCACTAATTATCATATAATACTATTGAGGTGCTTTAGGATAGAGAAGTGTTTTGTTGTAACCAACACCCCTACAGAAAGAAAAATTTTAAAGATCTTTTGAATGGAGGTTTGAAACACTTAATATGTCCAAGTTTTTAATAGCCAAAACAATTAGGTAAGGCTTGGAGGGAAAAAATGAGTATGTTCTATTTTAGCACATAGCTGGATGATCTTTTCTGGCCATTTTTCTTCTCCCATACTAAGACATTATCTTTTTAAGAATTGTTCATATCTCTCTCTATTTTCTTGGCTCTAAACCTATTACCACCACAGCAGTTATATATGGCAGCCTGGCTCAGAGCTATGGTAAATAATGCTAACGCATAATTCATTTTCAATGAAGAGTTGTTAAAATAAGTGGAATATGGGTATGTCATCATAATGGAAATTTCTGTGCAACACATGGATTTTAAAATCTCAGCCTGGCAACATTTGATAGGACATAGAGTCACTCAAAAGAGTGAAAAGACATGGAAATTTCTTTGAAAAAAGTGAGTGTTGGATGTGAATGTGCAAAATGTATTTTTTCAGGTATTACGTTCAGATGCTACCAAAACAACTCATTTAAAATCTCATGAAACCAACTACTTAACATCACTTGGAGAATGAATTCAGTATTTTATTTCCCTTTTATAACTTATAATTCTTGGAACTAGTTTGCAGATATGGACAACCTTAGTCATAGGGTTACCCATCAAAAGATATGATACATGACTCTTTTTGAATTATGGTTTTCTCAGGGTATATGTCCAGTAGGCATGTACCAAAATGTTCATTGTGGATCTATTTACAATAGCCAGGACATGGAAGCAACCTAAGTGCCCGTCAACAGATGAATGGATAAGGAAGATGTGGCACATATATACAATGGAATATTACTCAGCCATAAAAAGGAACGAAACTGAGTTATTTGTAGTGAGGTGGATGGACCTAGAGACTGTCATACAGAGTGAAGTAAGTCAGAAAGAGAAAAACAAATACTATATGCTAACACATATGTATGGAATCTAAAAAAAAAAATGGTCATGAAGAACTTAGGGTCAAGACGGGAATAAAGATGCAGACCTGCTAGAGAATGGACTTGAGGATATGGGGAGGGGGAAGGGTAAGCTGGGACAAAGTGAGAGAGTGTCATGGACATATATACACTACCAAATGTAAAATAGATAGCTAGTGGGAAGCAGCCACATAGCACAGGGAGATCAGCTCGGTGCTTTGTGACCACCTAGAGGGGTGGGATAGGAAGGGTGGGAGGGAGGGAGATGCAAGAGGGAAGAGATATGGGGACATATGTATATGTATAACTGATACACTTTGTTATAAAGCAGAAACTAACACACCATTGTAAAGCAATTATACTCCAATAAAGATGTTTAAAAGAAAAAAGGGATATCATGGAGATAAGTAATTAAAAAAAAAAAAGAATAATGTTTTCCAGTTGGCATGACTACAAACTTCTGGCATTTTGCTGAGAGCAAATTACATTTTTACTATATAAAGATTTTGATGAGACAGTATAAAGTAGTTCAGGTGTGCCCAGTATAGCCTCTTAGGTTAATAATGTTAATTTTAAAGCCTTCCAAAATAATAATAGACATTTTATGCAATAGATTATGATGACTCTCATAGCCTGCCTGGTCTAGTGGTTTAATATGAAGGATATCTGCAAATTAAAAAGCAACTAGTTTTCTTTAGTAAGAATTTGTATTTAGATGATTTATATCCAGTACATCCTTAATTATTAATGTAAGCCTATGATGCCAAGTTGATCAACCATTATCTCAAAAAAAAGTATTAAAATAAGTCAAATAAATTTCATAAATTCAAGGTACCTTGAATTAAAATGCATGGTGGAAGTACACGGGAAGAGACACAGCTATAGCCTGTAAAACTTGATCTGCTTCAATGACAAACTCCTAAAACTAGTTTATTTCATAGGCAGCCTACTAAGTAGGTAACTAGAATTAGCAGCAGGTGTTTGCTGATATAATACGAAACCCAAAACTCAACCTCCAATGGCATCCTGTATTTTCTAAAGCAGTTCGTTTCACGTTTGGATGCTCTCCAAGTTCTCTGAAGTTTACCCAGTACTTAAACATGACTTTTAACCATGACTTCCATTCCTTAATACATATTCCAAAATTTACTTTCTGCCCCTGCTCTCTCTGGTAACAACTGCTCATTTGTACTGACTCATATTCAGTATTTGGTCCATGATGGCTAATATTATTCTCTTACCTACTTAAAAGAAACCCAATTATTCATCTTATTGCATTTGCTCACTAGAAAGAACACTTCCCTAATTTCTAAAATTTTAAGGTAATATAATATTCTAGGTCTTCATTTTTATTTCTGGTCCAGTTTGCCAAGAAGGTACCATCTGCATTTTTCTCCACCACATCCCCTGGCCTCTCATCCACATTTCTTGCAAAGGCAATTGGAAATCTTTCTATTTTTGGTAAAAGAGAATTACAAAAGGAAACAATGCACTTGGCTTGGAATCTGTCACCACCAAAAGATATATTATTTACTTCAGGTTTATAGTACTGTTAACTTTTAGCCACTCAGGCATAGCAATGAAAACCGAAGTCCACGGTACAATGTATATGCCCAACTTCATCTCCAGATGCATTTATCTAACAACTTGGACATCTCCACCTGGATGTCCCAATGGCATCTCAAACCTAACTGTCTGAAGCTCATGCCCTATCTCCTCGGCACACTTGTCCCCCTTTCTGGTTCCTGCACCTCAGTGAATGGCACCACCAGCTACCAGCTGCACTGGATGAAAATAGAGCAGAAATGTCCATGTCGTCTGACATTCAATCAACAATGATTCCCAATTGCTTGTAACTGTATAAAATCCCTTGACTCTCTCCCTTCATCTCTATCCCTCTGCTACAGCCTCTCTGTTCAGTCCCTTCCCATCTCTGCCTCCAGATTTCCCTGACTTGAGTCTCTGCCTCCGATCTTGCTGAATTCCAGTCAATCTCTCCACAGCTGCCAGATATGGAAATCTGTGTCCATCACTTCCTCTATGGATCCTCTAGTAACTTTCCATTGCCATTGTCATAAAAACCAAGCTCTTTAGCATGACACAGAAGACTCAGTATTGGTTTTACCTACCTCCCCAGTCTATTAAGTTGTCTTTAAAGAACCCATGAGCCAAACTGAAAAGACTTCCTTTGGGCAAGGAGGAGATGATTTGAGCAGCAATAAGGATAATACTTCAACAGATTGAAACATCAAATTCCTTTAAATCTATGACTTCATAAAGATACAACAAAACTTTGATCACCTTTGGATGATATTAGAAAGCCAACTCATTATTTTCAAACCTCATAAGTTAATGGGAAAAAAAAGGCTCAAACACTTAGCTTACATTCCTTATCTTCCTTACCAAATAGAGAAGAGGGAAATTTTTCTTTATATAAGGTTTCCACTAATAAAGGAAGAAGGAGTGATCTATCAATGGTCCCATGCCCCCATCCAACCCTTTATAGCCTCCATTCTAGCCCTCCCATTAAATTCATAGTCTAGTCTCACACCTCTTCCCTGACACATATGGTATTTTATCTTCTTTAAATGTCCTTATGCTCCTTCACCTGATTAATTCTCTCTGCTCTTAGAAATTCATCTCAGGCGTCCCTTCCTTTGAGAAACCTCCCTTGACTTGACCCCTCGGTGGAGGAGGGGTACCTCCAGAGCCCTTTCTGCTACCCTCTAGCATTTCCATTTACTCTTTGCAATTAAAACTGTATGAAATTTTTCCACTTCTTTGAATTATATCCCCACTTGCCTGTCCTCATACACCTCCACGTGACTGAACTGTAAACTCTTTGAGGTCACGGAGGATGACCATTCTTTACATGTAACCTGACACCTCACACAGTTTCTTGCACATGGAAGGTGCTCATAAATGCTTGTTCCAGGGACAAATGAAGTTAACTGATGCATTTTTGACCATGTACAAACTTCTGGGGGTTTTGCTTGTTTGTTTTTGCATCTTTTTCAACTGGGATTTTTCAAAGAAGTTTTTAATGATCGGCTACATGAGCGAAACTAATTGGGGTCACTTTGTACTTTATTTGGCCAGTTCTTCAAAAGAGCAGCAGGGAATGGGGAGAAACTAAAAGAGAGAGAAAGAGGGGAAAAGGAGGCTCAGGTAAGCTACAAATTGTCTAATAGCACTTTGTGCATTAAGAATGAACACACTTTTAAAGATGGTATAAAATTTTACAGTCATAACTTTACTTTCCATGATCTGTGACATTGGGGTCAGCTTCCAAGATGGACAAAATAGACAGGAGCCTACACCACATCATTTGAAGGGTTCTGTCAGAATTCCTACCTGTGGACTTCCCTGGTGGCGCAGTGGTTGAGCGTCTGCCTGCCAATGCAGGGGACACAGGTTCGAGCCCTGGTCTGGGAAGATCCCACATGCCACGGAGCAACTGGGCCCGTGAGCCACAACTACTGAGCCTGCGCGTCTGGAGCCTGTGCTCTGCAACAAGAGAGGCCGCGATAGTGAGAGGCCTGCGCACCGCGATGAAGAGTGGCCCCCGCTCGCCGCAACTAGAGAAAGCCCTCGCACAGAAATGAAGACCCAACACAGCCAAAAATAAAAATAAATAAATAAATAAATTTAAAATTCCTACCTGTTAGCAACTGTCTTCTGTTTGCCCCTCCAGAGCCAGGTTCTGCTCTATGTATGGTCCCTCATCCACCAGTTGAGTTCACCCAGTGAGGAGCCCCCAAAGGAAAAGGGGGGAAGGAGGAGGTGAGGGAGGGTTTGAGCCTCTTGGCTCCCTCTCTGCAAGGTCACCTCAGGCGGCTGTTCCTGGGCTGAAGGTCATTGCCCCCGTCAGGGCAGCCTCCTCTGTGTGGCTACTCCACGTGGGCTCTTTTTGTTCTTTTTCTTTTTATTGGGATATAGTTGTTTTACAGTGTTGTGTTAGTCTCTACTATTCAATGGAGTTCCCTGTGCTATACAGCATGTTCTCATTAGTTATCTATTTTATACATATTAGTGTATATATGTCAATTCCAATCTCCCAATTCATCCCACTCTCCCCCCTTTTCATGCCTTGGTGTCCATACGTTTGTTCTCTACATCTGTGTCTCTACTTCTGCCTTGTAAACCGGTTCATCTGTACCACTTTTCTAGATTCCACATATACGCGTTAACATACGCTATTTATTTTTCTCTTTCTGACTTACTTCACTCCTAGAGACTGTCATACAGAGTGAAGTAAGTCCTACTGGGCTCTTGTAGCTGTTCTCTGTCCTCATTCCTTCAAGACTAAGGGCAGTTATGATGCAGTAACAGATTACTAACCACAGGCGACTCCACTCTACCCTGTGATTATCCTGCACCCCACCTCTGCCTTTGTAAAGAAACCTTCCTCAGAGGATCGATCATTCACACGTGCTTCCTCTCTCCCACTGGGATAAGGACTGACATACACCCTCCTCATTTTGTTAATGTCATCGTTTGAGTCTTACCTCTGTATTAAGGCAATTATCGGGGGGGGGGGGGAGAAGACAAACTGTGAAAGAGGTGTGATTTCATCCCTTAGGAGCCATTAATTACATGAATAGATGTGTTACATTTCCTGGAAACAATGGGATTCTTTACAGAAAAGAAGGAAGCACACAGATTGCTCTGGTCTTAGGTATAAGGTACCAAGGAGTTAAGTGGCTGCAGAGAGATGCTAGGAGTTTAGAATGGAAGAGGGATGAGGTAACAGGCAAACAAACCAAAAGTAGTTACCCTATGTGTGTGTGTGTGTGTGTGTGTGTGTGTGTGTGAGAGAGAGAGAGAGAGAGAGAGAGAGAGAGAGAGAGCGAGAGAGGGATGCTCTTATCTGAGAGAAAGAAAAGGTTTTTTTTAAAGATGTAAAGGCTTTAGGGGGAGCAGTTACCACTCTGCGCCCCAGTCGGCACTACTGTGTCTACTGTATGCAAATCATCCCCATTCCCTGCTCCCAGCAGGCACTGCCATCTCTGTCCCTGGTGTCCTGCACACACACCTCAGGTGGTTCATCTACCTCCCAAGGGACAGGCCCTGGGGGGAAAGACAGAGTTTTTCAGACTGTAGAACCTCAGTTTGCTTTGGCCTGAAACAGCAATTTAAGTGTAAACTTCTTCCTTGATCCGTCTTCCAGGCATCAGAGGTGGTCTGATCTCAGGACCTGACTGGAAGCTCCTGGTGGCAAGTGTCAGGCCAGGTACAGGCTCCCGTTTCTGGAAGAAAACCTTTGGGCTGATGCTCTAGAAATGTTGGCCAAATGAATTATTACCTAAATGGTTTCATTGTTTAAAGTTTGGGGTTTTTTTGTTTTTGTTTTTTGCTGTTGTTGTTGTTGTTTTAACCTGTGAAAATTGTCTTAATTTTTGAATGGGGAAGGTAGGTAAGAAGGGGACGAAAGTAGTTGTGAGGAGGAAGCACATTTTTAGTAACTGAATTCTAGACGTGGTTCTGTTTCTTATGTGATGGTAGTCACATGTACTTACACTCTTCCTCTGTAAAATAAAATAATAACTCCCTTACAGGTTCATTGTATTAACTATTGATTTCTTCCTTTTCATTTCAAGCAGCCATCCAATTCTAAAATTCATAATGATCTTTTAAAAGACAGATTAATTCTTTCTCATTGTTGCATCAACACTAGATTTCTGCTGATCTAGAAACCTGTAGTTTTATTTGCTCCACTCCCACCCCCAATATCTGATCACCTATCAAAACCATAGAATTAATGTAACTGTGTAAATCTGGGCTCTGTTTAAAGTCTGCTGGCACAAGTCTCTATATGCCAAGGAGCTGCTTTATAAAAAGCACCTTCGGTTTAATTAAGCTCTTCTGACAATCGACTTCTTGGAAGTGAACATTTTCATTTCTTCTGAAGCAGGAACCTCAGAAGCAGCCAAAAAGCAAGTTTTCTTGTGTGAGCCCCACAGGCAATATCAGAGGAGAAGTTGACCACTCAGTCGCTTGGCATTGATTCACTCTCTTGAATATACTGCCAACAAGGGTATAAATTCTATTGGTGGTTTTTGGGAATTGGACTCTGGTCAACTGAGGTCTTGACTCAAACCACCAACTCATTTCACATAATTGACTGCTCAGCCCTCAATCTGCAATAACATTTTTCTGGGACTTACCTCGTAGGTATAGGCAGGATTTGAATCAGTGCCCTGAGGGCAAGAGGCTTCAAAGTACATCATTAATAATCTCTGCATTCCATTCACTCAGATAAGGCCTTGTGGGCTGGGGAAAAATTCACAGGTTTTATTTATTTGGGTTAACACCACTGTGCAGCCAAGCTTAGCCCAGCCAGTTCGGTTCACCCCAAGCCGCGAATCTACCTTTGGGGAAAAAAATTGTGGGGAAGTAAACATAAAGGGAGATGTCACATATGAGGAAGCCACAAGTATCCCTGAAAAGGTGAAAGTCAGTAATGTATAGCAAGAACTTGTCATTAAAAAGCCTTTCCTTGTTTTCATATTTGGGGCATATTTGCTCTGTTGAACCATCTCTAAAACGAATATATTAGAATATCACTACTCAAAAGTGGTGCAAGAATTGATCAAACAATTTTTTATCTTTTAATGTCTGGAAGTTATTAGGGGAACAAAATCCCTGTGCACATCTGAGTGGGTTAAATGCTTTTTATTTATATTATATAAGAATCAGGCAAAAATTATAAAAAGAAAGTATAATTGTTAAAAGGAAGGGTCTTAATCATTTCTGACAGCATCAAGCCCTTGAGTAATCTACCAATGTTAAGAAACACAGCATAGCAATCTTAATGATAGGATCTGTCTTTTATTTATATGATTTTCTTATGTGCATGTGATTTAAAGTAATGAAGCACTTAAAATTTTTCAATCTTGAGTACATCTGACAGTAGTCAACACTTAAGAACATTTTGTCAGCAGTGATTCAGGTGTTCTCTTGATGAATCTTTGGATTGTCCCCAACTCGGGTTTAATTTTACATTCAGCTCTACTGTAAACAACCATAGATACGCCAAAGGGCTTTTATAGGTCTTTTAAATTTTTTTTCATTAACAATTTATAAGACTATAACTGAAATAGGTCTTGATCTTTTTTGATGATTGAGGAGTCTTCTTGGCAACTGTATATGTATTAAGGTAAAGCATGACTCATAATTTCTTAGTCACCCAGAATTGTCTGGAAAAAACATGTAAGGAGAAAAAAATAAAACTTACTTTTAAAGTAAAACTTACTCCCGTATTAACTAAAAATAAGAATATAAAAAAAAATTTTAAGTTAAAAAAATCTTATTTTCAGAATATTTTCCAACGATCAATTCTGTTAACCCCATTTTCTCTTTGGCTTTGGAGGCATTATCCATTTTCTATTGTCCACAGCCCTTCTGATTTGCAATCTGGTATGTTTGCCTTGTAAATTTGAATCATACATAAACTGGCCATGTTTTCTATACTTGGAATACTCAATTGGCAATATTCCTACAAAATGTTCCATTGCTAAGACAAAAAAAACCAAAAGATTTGATTCAATCCCCTTGCCTACTATGTGCATTTCAACCAATAACTTTTAATGGATTTGAATCATTAACTGAACCTATGATCTTAGACTATAGTGTTATTAGTTACACAATGTAGTGCTCAGTTTGGGACTCCTCATTAGATTAATCAAACTGTGATGCCTAAAGTTTAGGTTAGGGAAACATCAGCACATATTAATCTATTTAATTTTAGAAGTACATATCAGAGAACAAAGCAATTTGCGAGGTTAAATTGTCTTTCCACATATCAGATTCATGATCTTCTGGGTTCACAGATCAAGTTCCCTTCTTCCCATGTGCCATGTGAAAACCACAAAACACTGTTTAGCTTACACAATGTGTTATACACAGCAAGGCTCTCTCCTTCAGTGGGTACAAAGAAGGTAATTCAATCTTAAAGTTCTACTGCTGTCATAAGTGTTTATGACATCACCAAGACCTAGCAGCTGAATCGTAGCTTTGTCTTCCTTCTGCCAACATGCATTATTAGAGATGGACCCTCAAAGTCTGAGAAGTCATTTTAACCCCTCCTATACAAAAATCGCTGCTTATGAAAATTCCCTGAATTGTCAGGATAGTAGAACAAATGACTGCTAAGCTTTCTAATAACCCTACCAAGGGAGAGAGGCACAGCCCTTGCTGTTAATTCTGAGTTCACACACAATTGTGCTTTTCATTCCCAGACCTCAAAAGCTCTTACAAGTTAGTGAACATTTTAAGATCACCTCCCTAGGTCCAACCCTGAAGGCCCAGTTATTTCAAGTCTTACTTCCTGGATAAAGACAGGGTAGGCATTCGGGAAAGAACATGGGGTTGGACTTGGAGAAAAAATGGTTCAAATGCTTTCTCTACCACTTACTAGTCAAGGTGGATAATGCCAGTCTCTGTTCCTTCTGCCATTTGTGTGGGAGCTAAGGGCTTTGGAGGTGAATGGCCCTGACCATGGTTCAAGGGATGATTCATGATCACTTAAACCAGTCAATATAAGCCTGTTGTCATCATATCTTTTAGGGGTGGAGATAACCCAGCCTAAGCCAATTAGCATATGGCTTTCTTATAGCCATGGTGATTGATCAAAAGTGGCCATGTGACCTAAGTTTGTTCTAGCCTAGTAGAGCTTAAACCTTTCATACATTGGTTGCTTCCTTTTCCTAAGGGTGGTGTGGTGTGCAGTTCAGAGGCTTGAAGCTCCTGCAACTACCATAAGATGAGACACCTGAAAGACAAACCCAACACAAGAAGAAAGGCTGAACGTAAAGAATCTCAAAGTGCAGGAGCCAAAGGCCTGATCAAACCATACCTGAAGCTTGCATTACCTCACCACTTTTCAATTACATGAGCTAATTATTTATATTGTTTAAGACGCTGGAATTGGGCTTTGTTTCTTGAAATCAAAGTACCCTAACTGATTCACTGGCTTCCTAATCTTCAGCTTTAGTGTCCTCATCTAGAAAATGAAGATACCAGCAACTACCTTCTAGGGCATTTTTTGAGAAATAAATAAAGTGACATACATAAAATATTTGGCACTTAGTAGCCCTTTTCTATCAGTGGCCCAAATCAGTTTTCTAAATTCTTAAAGGACTTGCCTGCACTCTGCATATTTATCATTCTGCATAGGCACTTTAAATTGTGTTGTTAATTTTAGGATTATGGATTTTTAAATTGGGGTGGGGGTTGGCCATCAACAATCCCTTTGAGAACCAAAAGAGAGCTACAGATTCTATCAGAAAAATCAATCGATCAATCAGTGTGCATTGATGAAGAAAACAACTGCTGTAATACACAAGGAGGGATATCCTATAGTTAAAGAGAAGATTAACAGACTAGACAGACTAATGGAACTCTTTCATTTAATATCCATCTCCAACAAATATCATGACCTCTTTGAATAAGTTTACAAGCCCACTTTACATAACTCTGAAGTTTGCTAACCTAATGCTATAGTTCATCTCTCCTACTCAGTGTTGCAAGTTTTCTGCTACCTAAGTGACCCTGGTCCCCCGTTTCCTCTGAATCACAAAACTTCCCCTCCCTTGCTGACAAAAATAATTTTTACGAATAATCTTAGTTGAATATGTGTTTTGTTTTGTTTTGTTTTTTATAAATTTATTTATTTTATTTATTTTTGGCTCTGTTGGGTCTTCGTTGCTGCGCGCGGGCTTTCTCTAGTTGTGGTGAGCGGGGGCTACTCTTCGTTGCAGTGTGCGGGCTTCTCATTGCGGAGGCTTCTCTTGTTGCGGAGCACGGGCTCTAGGTGCTTGGGCTTCAGTAGTTGCAGCACGTGGGCTCAGTAGTTGTGGCTCACGGGCTTAGTTGCTCCGCGGCATGTGGGATCTTCCTGGACCAGGGCTGGATCCCATGTCCCCTGCGGTGGCAGGTGGATTCTCAACCACTGCACCACCAGGGAAGCCCTATGTGTGTGTGTGTGTGTTTTTAAAGGCTTTGATTTTGATATGCTAAGCTGTCAAAGGAGTTAATGCTGTCTAATTCCAGACACTGTACACTCTCTCTTCCTCCTACAGGCAGTTGTTAGTAAGCCACTAAGCCTTATGCTAAAGCTCATAGGTCCAAGTTAAGAACACTTGGATTAATTTTATACTATCTGTATCATTTATGCTTTGCTGCTTCACAACCTACCCAAAATTTAATGACTTGAAACAATACTCATTTATTTAGCTCATGGTTCTGCTGGTCAGCAATCTGGGCAAAGTTCAGCTGGTTGGTTCTCTTGTTTTCACTGGGCTCTCTCGTGTACCCACGTCAGCTGTTGGAGTGATGAAGGGTTGCTGATCTAGGATGGCCTCAGCTGGGATCAGCTCTATCCCCTGTGGTCTTTCATTGTCCAGTAGCCTACGTTGAGCTTGTTCTCATAATGGCAGTGGGGTCTGTTGGCCTGCAAGCCTTGTAGTTGCCAAACTCAAGACCAAAGAAAGAGTCCAGAAACAGTGACAGAGACATCAGTGGTTTATTGAACAGGGGATCTTACACAAAGGGTTCTGGAGCAATCCCCACTGTGTGTGGCAGAGTGGGCAGGACGTGGCAGCAGTCTTTGCTAATTGGGGCAGGGGGCTACCATTTATAGAGGAACTGACATCAGGTGGGCTCATCAGTTATCAGGGACTAATTAAACCCTATAATTAAGAGGATTGGATAGTCATGTGAGTGAAGCAGGGACTGGTCGAGAAGGGGATGTACAGAGAGCAAGAGAACAGCCACCTTGAATGGCCTGAACATACAGGGTCCAAGAGAGAACATAGATGCACACAAGGCTTCTGGAGGCCTGGTTAGAGGACGGGTATCATGTCACTTCTGCCACATTCTGTTGATCCATTCAAGGCACACACCAGTCCAGGTTCAAGGATCAGGAAATAACCCAACCTCTTGATGTACAGAGCAGCAGAGACACATTGCAAAGGTGTATGACCATTTTTGCAATTAACCTGCCACACTCCCTTTCCCTTTCTACACTGTAATTCCTCAAAAACTCTGTCACATTACTTGTACCCTCAGTGTTTATCAATGCACTTCCCACACAGGGTATATCTCATATACGTTCAATGCAAGTCCCCCACAGGACACGATGATGGTGACTGTCTTAGTGCATTCAGGCTGCTATAACAGAACACCATAGACTGGGTGTCTAATAAGCAACCTAAATTTATTTCTCACAGTTTTGGATGCTGGGAAGTCCAAGATCAAGGTGCGGGCAGATTCGGTGTCTGGTGAGAGTCTGGTTCATAGAGGCCATCATCTCTCTCTGATTTCACATGGTAGAAGGAGCCAAGGAACTCTCCAGGATCTCTTTCATAAGGGCACTAACTCCATTCATGTGGGTTCTGCCCTCCTGACTTAATCAACTACCAAAGGCCCTGCTTCCTAATACCATCATGTCAGGGACTGAGATTTCAATTTCAGTTTTGAGGGGACACAAACATTCAGTCTATAGCAGTAACTTCTTTGACCATTGTATCCATTTATGACAAATCTGGTCCGCCAAAAGATTTGTTCGTGTGGGAATAGAGCTACAGCCGCTGTAAACAGTTAGGTTAATTGGTTACAAAGCAATATTTATCTCAGTCATTGCACAACCCTGGCTGCACAACAAAATCAATTGTGGTGTTTTGAAACTTATGGATGCCCACCAGGGACAATTCAATCAGAATATCTGAGGCTGGGGCCTGTACATATGTGTAAGAGCTCCACAGGTGATTCTACTGCACAGCTATGGTTGAGAATGATTGAACTATCCACCCACCTACCCATCTATTAGATCCATGGTTCTCAAAATTGAGGGTACATCAGCATCACCTAGAGAGCCTATTAAATACACACTGCTGGGCTCCACAACCCAAGTTTCTGACTTAGCAGATAGATCTGTCTGACATGGGGCCTAGGTGATGCTGAAGAAGCCGGTCCAGAGACCACACTTTGAGAACCACTGTTGTAAAGGAATATGGCCCATTGGCATTTTAAAAGTACATCATCTCAGAGATGTATTTGTCCCCAATAGTGCCAAGAAGGCAGAAGTTTCTCTCTTATAGACCTGTAGTAATTCCAGGAGAGGAAAGGATGGTTTCTCCTACACCTATCGATGTGTGGGTCCCGCATGCAGTGGTTCTGATTAAATGGGGACCTAAGCATTGTAGATTAGAATTTGCCCCAGGTGATTCCAATGTACTGCCAGGATTAAGAGCTACCAGCCTCCTCATTTTCTATATCTTGTCCCAAAATCAGCATCATCAACATCACCTGAGAACTTGTTCAAAATGCAAATTTCAGGCTCCACCCCAGATCTATTGAATCAGAAATTTTGGGGGTGGGGCCCAGCAATCTGTTTTAACAAGCCCTACAGGTGATTCTGGTAAATGCTAAGCTTTGAGAGCCTCTGTATTAGTGTATAGTAACAATGCAAGGAAGCAATTAATGCCAAGCGAGTGACGATTCCAAGCCCCATCCGACTTCCGAGAAAGTCATACTAGGGAGTTCACCAGAGTTGGGCCACAGAGGAGAGGTAAAATCTGAGTGAGCAGAGAGAAGATGGACCTGTAATTCTCCTGGCCAAAAGAAGTATGTAATCACGTGGGCATGAGGGGGCGGGGTCAGAATCCATATGCAGATGGTCCCGGGGTAATTAGCTGACCACACTGGAGGTGCAGGTGGTTTATACAGTGAAGTGGAGGGACATAATTCCACGTTGGATCACAGCCTGTTCCAGAATTTCAAGAAGAGATGGAAAGCTGCATGATGTGGCTGCTCCAACACCCAAGCCAAAGCAACAAATGACCTTCAGAACCCCAGGTACCTTCAGAGAGTTGGAAATAAAATCAGTGGCAGAGAGGTGAATTCTCGTGCTATGGGAAAGAGGGGGAAGGAATGGCTCATTGTGAGAACATGATACTGCCCCCTTTCAGAGAATAGATAATGCCAGGGGCACTGTTTCCTTTCCTCATTCAACAAGCCTTAGGGAGTGCTTCCCATATGCCAGGGATCATGTTAGTCACTAGGAATATATTTGGGAACAAAACACAATCCCTGCCTAGTCAGAGAGGACTAGTCAAAGGCACCCACAAAATGCACATTACTTCAAGGTGTTTCATCATATCCAAGAAACCACACTTTGCTAGCAGTGTCTTTAAAAAAGCACTTGTTCAGATTTAGATACCTAAACGCTATCCCTCATCCGTCTTCCCCTCTGAGGTTCCCCCAGGGAGAAACACACAACGAACAATTGCTAAAACAGGAAAAAAGTACCATGAGCATGCAGCCAAGCCTGCCCAACACAGGGTTTTCTGGTGAAAATGTAATCAAGGACCTAGATTCTTGGCCTAGATGAGTGTTTCTATTCTATTTCCTTAAATCCAGAAATACCTATTTTGCAAAGGAAGCAGCAAAGGAAGCACTATGCCAGTTAGCCAATCAAGTGTGGGAAGGCCTCCACTACCCAGGATGGAACACGAGAAAAGAAAACATCACTAGACTGACCTAGACCACCTTGCTGAAGGTTAAGTCAATCCCTTTGCAAAGGCCAGGCTGCCACATGGGATAACATACAGGAAGTGGAAATATGGTTAGTTGGCCTCAAGGAGTAAGACCATCTTTCAAAATCAACCATTTGTAAAAGAGCAGTGAAAGAGAAGATTGAATTATGGGCACATGCTTTATAAAGCACAGTAACCCTGCCCCACAGTAAAAAGCATTCTGATCAATATCTGGGGGTACGAAAAATCACCTTTTCTATTCTTTCCTCCTTAGAAAGGACATAGTAAAGGGACAAGGGGAGCTGGATCTTACACAAGGAATTAGGGTGGTGATCCTCCTGACATCTAAACTATTTAGCTCATGATATAAATCTGTATCAACCCATACAGAGGTTCTTAACCGGAGCTCTTATCAAGAACTGGCAAATATTTGTCTCCTTTATTTAATTATGTAATTATTTATTTGATTGCATCCAATCTCTTGGTTTTAGTTGGCATTTTCATGTTAGTGACTAACAAACATCCATTTCCAGCCCATACTTCTTCTGCAAACTCCAAACTTACATAATACATAGCCTCTTCAATACTTCAGCTGGAAGGGTAGCAGACACTTCAAGCTTACCTAGTCTAGAGCTTGGGATCCCTCCCCCCTGGAGTCTGCTCCTTGGAATGGCAGCTCTAATCATCCATTTATTCTCATGGCTTCCCAGGACACTTACCATAGAATCCTACAAGGCCCTACATGAGCTTGACCCCACACCTCACTGATCTTAACCTCTACCCGTCTTCTCCTTGCTTAGTCCAGCCCAGCCAGAGTAGCATCTTCGCTGTTCCTGGACTATGTCAACATTCCCACCTTATATGTTTGGTTCTTCTCTTTCCCTCTTCTCTCACAGACCCATGTGGATTCCTCCTTCACTACATTAGGTCTCAGCTCAAATGTCACCTCAGTAGAAAAAGCCTTTCCTAATCATCCTGTCTAAAGGAGCTCTTCCCTTAATCTCAGTCCTTTATTCTGACTGAGCTTTTTTTTAAAAATTATACTCATCACCATATGATATATTACATTAATTTGTTTATTGACTTAATGGAGTGTTTCACTCAACCCGAATATAGGCTCCACAACAAGGGGGGCTTTGTTCTTATATCTCCACATACCTTGCACAGTGGCTGTCATATAGTAGATGCTCAGTAAATGCTTGCTAAATTAGATTATCTTTACAAAGAATAAATTATCTTTACAAATCAGATCTGGGACATCTGAGAATGAGTCTTGAATGAGTCTTGGAGGAGTTCTGCTGTGTATACATAACATCCAGCTTTATGCAGTAAGGAACACATGACAACTTAAGAGCCCTTCAGCTCCATGGCTCTTAGAAATTTCTAGCTCAGCTCACCCTTTGCTTGATTCGTCACTACACACTCACCTCCTCCTTACCTCCCCAGTCAAGTGGTCTAAGAATGGTACCCATATCTTTGAACACGCCCCCATCCCAATGAGATGTGTGGTCTGGGAAATGACTGCCCTGCTGCTTCCAGATGTGGGATTCAGACTCTTCCACATGTGTGAGACTGCGTGAGTGAAAAAATATTAGATTATCTGGGACATTTTTATGGTCACTGGGAAAACCATAACACAATAGTTAAATTTGGTACTGCCAAGGGAATACAGGTTGAATAATCATCATAATTCTAATGCTTAGATCTACTTAAAGCAAAGTGAATAAACTATTTGAAAATAACACTGCTAAAGACAGCTAATAAAACTTGAGAGATCATGGATTTAACGAAAATTTGTTAACAATGGGTTTGCTGAAGGATAACATTTTGGTCCTTATGTTTGGGAGCTCATTTTAGCTTCTTGTTGGAATAGTTGGCAGTACTGATGATTAGCCTACCCAAAATTCTTTTTCAGAATTTCAGAGAATCTAGAATGTGTTCAACTCTAATTTGACAATCCAATTTTCTATTTAAACTGGAAAATTATTTGCAAATCAGTGGAAATAAGTATCTCAATTCATGGGTGATTCATCCAAATGAACCTCTCTGGTAATAAACAAAAAAAAAGTAAACTCAAAAGTACTTTCTTTTTGCCAAACCCTCTCCATATGTATCTCATCAGCCTCCAAGGGGTGACTCCAATCTCACTTTTAAGACTGTATCCTCCATGCACTTCTGTCATTTGCTCAGTCTCCCATGCATAAGGAATAAGTACCAGTGACACTAATCTCTGGAGGGAAGGAAAAAATAATCCTAAAGGCCTTCATTAGGTTCTCTTTCCCTTTCAACCATCAAATCTAATCACTTCCCCCCTTCATTACTCCCTGTCAGAACCGTAAGTGATAACAAGTTTGATTTTCACCAAATATATTTCAATTTCACTCTCTGACATTGTAGTAGCAAGGGTCTGGGCAGAGGCCACAGTTTTATCTACTAACACTTACAATCAAAATACGAAGTCTCACCCAGAGTAAGAATTGAAGACATACATGCTCTGATGTTTTTTTCCCTAATTATAGAGACACTCCATTTTCTCACCTGAATTTTTTTAGCAAGGTCACATACACAAGAAATTCAGATTTTTACTTGAGTCCTACATCTAAGTTTCATAAAGCCTTTTACCCATTGTTCTCTTCTTCCAACTCCAAAAGCTAAAAAGAACTTTTTCAGGGATATTTCTTTCTCTACAGTAATCTGTACTTTTCCAGTGCATTATCTCACAATCTACTGGACCTTTTGAATTTATAGGAGGCAAGAACATCACAAAACTTCCCAAAAGTATGACCAGAAATCTATGAGACCAAGTATAATGTGTCATCTAATTCACATCAAACCAAGTAATATCTGCTGATCACATACTATGGGCAATGTCCTGGGAAAGGCAGTGGTGAATATTAGACACCACAGAGAATCATAAAGCAGAAAGCTAGTGTTTTCTTATTTTCTTATAGCATCAGCCTCAGGCTGGTAGTAAGCAAAGGTGTCATTTAAGAGGTGTGATTGGAGGGTTAGGGAAAAAACACTTCATGCAAAATTGCCTTCTTTACCCAGGTGGCACAGATTTGGGAATGCCAGGAGATTAGGCCTTCAATTTGAATTCTTCTATAATTCTCATTCAAAGCACCAGTGTCCCTGTTCAGTGGAGAAGATGGAGCTAAACCACTGTGATGTTCTTGTCAATCAGAGACATACATTTCCTTAATGAGAGAGCTAACCAGGAAAGTCCTAAGACCTTGGAACAGCATGGGGTCCACCCCCTTCCTCTCCTTGGCTCTCAAGGGGGAGAAAGTAAAGAAAGCCAGCATTCTGAGGACTGAAGCTATGGAAAGACAACCACATTTATATCAAATTATTACCTCCCCATGATGACTTCCTGTCAGAGCCAAATCCCACAAACGTACATCTGTTTCAGGTGGCCCCAAGTCTGCTACTGTTTGAGATTTCTTCCTTCTTTTTTTCTTTTCTTTCTTTCTTCCTTTTTTTTTTTTTTTAAATCTCTCTCTTTTTTTTGTTTTACCTCTTTTGGAAAAAAACAGCATAGAGACTGTTTCAAACCACACACTCTCTAGCCACCATGTGGAGAGACACACACTATATTTTTCCAAGATTATAAAACCTCGTTCTCAGTTGGCTTCTTTGTGTCTTAGTTTTTCGCAAACTTTTGATATTTTGTCTTATCTTGAGACTAGCTCCACCTTTTCCTGGTTCATGCAACATTATTGAGGTCACCCAACTTCAAAGTTCCACTCTGTGACTCAAATAGTGAAGTTCTCCTGTGTGTGAGTGTCTAGGGGATGCCTAGGACGAAGGAATAATACCCTTCTGTAAGGTGATCTGGGCTAATGACAATGCCGCACTCTCTTTGCCGTGAATACCAATGGTGATTCAGCATCACAGGCAGCCCGATAATGTCTCTAAAAGGCATCAGTGTTCTCTGAGATGCTTCCCAGGTATCCTGTTGCAAGATCTAAAATGTCTCCGAACTGAATACAGTTGCCCAGTTTGTCCTTGGTGGTGCCAGAAATGCTAATCAATTTCACATACATTCCCTGGATAGCAGTGGAAATTTTCTGTTTCAAATCCATCCAACAAGAAGTTAGTTGTGGGAAAGCCTGTCTGTTCCACACCAACTCTCCCTTCCCTTCCCTTCACCTGGTTGAAACCACAAGAGGCAACTTCCTGCCCTTGACCTCCGAATGTAAAGACACCTGTTTGGGCTTGCGAATAAATCAATTCACGTGCAGCTGCCCCAACCTAAGGATTTTAGAAATAATCTTTTTTTCCTTGGAACTCACCAAGAGGCACCTTTAAGGTGATTCAAGAAGTGGATTTCTCTGATGCTCACCCCCTGCCCCAAACTGGACAACTCCAAACATACAAGGCATGAAAGGGAGAAAGGAGGAAAGCTTCATGGAAACAGACTGTAAATCTTTCAGGGGAGAACAAACAGCAGAATCAGGCAACCAAGGAGGCGTTGCCTCCAGACAGGAAGAGGGTCATCTGGGCTGCCTGCAGGCCTGGAGCTGTGGCCACGGCAGGCATTGTGGCCAAAAGTGGGGCTCTCACAGGTCTTCTTAAGGTTGGGAGCAGAGAAAATCTCCCTTTTCATTTCCCAAAATATGTATTTGCTTGGCTGAAAGGCCAAGAGATATCCTTCCATTCATTAACCAAATCTTCACTTCTAGTTAACTAGTATCGTCTTTGCCTGTTTTCTCGTGTTTAGTCACCAACCCCAGGAGACAGTCTGATGGAGTGGTTAAGGAGATTCAAATCCCAAACCCATCACTTACCAGCTGTGTGACTTGGGGAAATCATTTAACTTCTCTGTGCCTTGGTTCCTCATCTATAAAAGAAGAATGATAAGACCAGTACCTGCCTCCTGTCATAGTTGGAGGGCTAAATGTGATAACCTGCATAAAGCATTCAGCCCAGTGCCTGGCACATAGTAAATGCTCAATAAACATTAGCTGCTATGATTATTCCCAAGGGAAGGAGAGAAGTAGTCAAAGCATGGACCAGACAAATCATCTTAGACAGTATTACTCTACGGAGCTGCTCGTCTTGGTTCAAAGCATTTCTGTCTGTCTCCTCTGGAGGCCAAACATGATAATGGAGGAGGCTCCGTCCGAGGTGAAGGACACCCACCAAAGGGCTGGAGGACAGCATGTGTTTTCACTGGCAGGCTGCTAACTAGCCAAACCTCTGGAAAGTCGCAACACCCACTTGGCAAAGTAGACGCTGTCTGCCTTATTGGAAACATCTTAGGAGTATAATAAATAAAAAGCATTTTGTTTCCATAGTTTGAACTTGTAATTCTGTTGGCCAGGAACTGTCAAGGAGAGAAGATTAGTGAGTGCAATAATGCTTAACAAAGTGGGGCTGATGAAAGAAGAGATTCAGCCAGTAGCCCAGCTCTGAACAATAAAACACTTTTAATTGGCACAGAGCAGGCACTTCCCAAAAGGTCCTGGGTCCCGGCAGGGCACACGTCCCACAGTTTGGGACCAGAAATGTTTTCCAGAGACATCCCCACCCTGAGGAGACACACAGGTCCCGGTGTGTTTTGAGACTGTGTGAGGTGGATCAACAGCGGTGGAAATTCTCAGACCTGCCAACATGAAAGGCAAGCACAAACACTGCTCGTATGAGACTCTGGGAAGCCTGGCAGGTCCCCAGTGTTCATGCAAGATCGTGGTGCTGGGGCCGTGCGGCCGTGGCCTTCTGAACTGGCAAAGGAAGTAGGCTGCCAGAAAGGAGTGGGCTCTGCTGATGCCAGCCACAGAGCCCACGGCTGGCTGGCGCAGTCCAAGAAACGCTGTTTGGAAAGTGGTGGAGGAAATGATATATGTGGCTTAACTGGGTGGAATTTTATCACTGACCTAGAAATCAGTGCCTCGGGCAGCTCAAGAAACAACAGTTTTAAGAGCAAAAGAGAACATAAGGACCGAGGAGCCATGACTCAGAGCTGCAAGGCTGGGTTTTCTGTGGGTTTACATACAGGCAGGACAATGAGCAAACACACTGTATGGTTCACATCCGCACAGGGTCAAGCCGGCACGCCTTAGCAATGGCGGAAGGTCCAAAGAAGGACCACATGAGCTCAGTTAATCAATCATCTTACCGCAGGGATTCATGTGTTAAGAGCCAGGTAAGCCGACAAGTGGCTACAAGAGGGATTTGTGTTTCCTGTGACCTATACACGAGTTCACTATCCAACCAACAGTGGATTTAAAGGAAGGGAAATTAAATGGAGAGGGTGGCAGCAGGTCATGAAAGTAAAAGGAATTTAGTCTTGAATCTCAGATGATACCAGTTTGCAAGATTAACTGGGAAGAGGTACCATTTGTTCACCCAGTGTCAATTGAATCCCTCCTGGTTAAAGCAAAGCTGTCCTGAGGATGGACAGTCTCCATCCTTCATTCTGTTTCTTAGGATAGAAGATTAGCCACGTGTTCCAGTTACCCTGCTCCTTGTAGACATCATCATGCTGCTTTGCCACCTCTGCCCTCTCTATCCCACCAATACCTCCTCCAGGACCACCTACGTGATCACTGTCATCTCTCTCCCACTGTCACTTCCACTTCCGCCACCACCTCCATCTTCCCTGTCCTCACCTCCACCTCCAACTTCATTTCTACCTCTACTATTATCATCAGCAGCTCCAACAGCCCCTCTACTACTACCACTCCCATTTCCATTTCCACCATCACCTCCACCACTATTACCGCCACCTCCACCATCACCAGTTCCATCACCACCCTACCACCACCACCGACACCATTGTCTCCATCACCACCTCCCCTCCATCTCCACCAATATCCCTTATCACCACCACCACCACTATCACTTCTATTACCTCAACCACCCTCCACTACCACCACCTCCTCTCACCTCCACCATTAATGTTTCCCTCCACTTTTACCACTACCACCTCTACTTCCACAAACTCCACTATTGTCACCTCCTCCACCTACACCATTTTCTCCCAAACCACCTCTACTTCCTCTACCAGCACCATCTCTATCCCTGCCTCCACCACCACCATCACCACCCCCCATTATCTCCATTACAACCTCCACCAACTCCAGCAACACCTCCACTTCCACTACCAAAGCTACCACCTCCACCATGACTTCCTCCATCAGCTTCTCCATCACCACCTCTACCTCCACTTCCATGGCCACCTCCACTGCTGTCACCACTTCTGTCATCATCAATACCCCCACTAACTCTACCACCCACCAGCATCCCAAGCCATCACCTCCACCAACGTTGTCACCACCTCTACAATCACCACCTCCATCACCTCATCACCTTTGTTACCACACTAGTGTATCTGTAAGCCAGGAGCTAAAGGAAGTATTTTCTAACCATTACCTTTATTTAATTCCCACAGAAACTCTATGAGGGGGAGGTGGGTATTCCTCTTCCCATTTTACAGATGAAAGTCAGAGAAGTTATGTCACTTGCTCCAAATCACACAGATGCAAAAAAGTGAGCAAATTTCTGTTCCAAGTGTGTCTAAGGCCACGTTCTTGTGTTCTATTGAATCATGACCATTCCCTAAGAAAAAGAGGAAAGTAACTATAAGCAGAGTAAATATACTTTCTCCCCATATCTGTAAGGGCACAACAGAATGAGGTAAGTATTAAGGGCAGAGACATAAGGATGTGGCTCATGGGTGGCCATCCCTGTCCAGTGCCCAGTACAGACTCAGCCTGTGCCTAAGACAGGCTTCTCATTATGAGTTTCTCTTGGAGAAGAGTCCAATGTGTCGCCCAGAGAGTTAAAACTGTCAAAAATCCCTGATTTTATAATAATGTAATTCACCTCATTTCTTTAAACTAAGATTTGTTTATTTCAATGAAATTAATGGACATTTTGAAATGGAAAGCATATTTCAGAAATAAAAGAAAATAAAACGTAAAAATACATATGGTGGCCATTAAGATACATCTACAAGCCCATACACTGTGTAGTGAAAATAAACAGCTCATTTCCTTAATATGGTGTGATCTTAGTAATTACCACTTTAGAATATCTATATAAACTGGAAGAAAGAGAAATATCATTATTGTTTGCTTATCCCATAATATTTAACTGACTTTAGGGATTAAAAAACAAAGGACATCATTATCCTTGCCTATAGTCTCAAGTTATCTTTCAAATGATAAACCATTCCTATAGTCTATCAATCCTAAAACCCAGGCAGAGTCATTGCATGAAGTAGTGGAAAGAATCTGAACTTCAGAGTCAAGCAAAACTGAATTCTTATCATAGTTTTGCTCCTTATTAGCTCTGCTACTCTGGGCAGTTTATTTAACCCAGAATTTCCCCGCTGGTGGGCTGAGGCCCACTGTGGTGCTACATGCCTGTAACATGTGTGCCAAGATATTGATGTCCTCAGCCACTGGGGCAGATTGATTGGTCTTGGGACCCATACCTCAAGCCTCCTTCATTTCCCCCAGTGGTCAGGATAACTAGTATCATGTTCCATGTGTGCCATGACCTAGAAAATGTTCAGAAGTGCTAAGAACCTGTAAACCTCAGGCCCTTCATCTGTGAGGTGGACAGGAGTACCCCACTCAGAAGGTGACTGTCAAGATTCATGAGGGAAAGAGCAGGGCTCAGGAACCCACAGAGCTGATGCTCAAAAAAAATTCAATACATCAGGTTCTGCATCTACTTGACTTTTATTATAATTTCTTACATTACAATCAGCTCATCAAGAAATGGAAAGGCCTGACCCTCGGTGTTGAAGAAGGTGAGGAGACTGTACTTCTTTTGGCTGATGGCTAGACAATTATTAATTTGGCATCCACTGTGCACAAAGTACAGCATGGCTGGGGGTACAAGAAACATGCTCTTTCTGCACCATATCCACTCCTATGCATGCAAGTTCTTACCAAAATGTTAGTGACTCCTAAATTTAACATCTTTATTCTTGATTTCAGTCCTGCACTCCAGATCCAAATTTCAGACTTCTTTCTGGACACAGCTACATAGATAACACATGAGCATCTCAACTCTTCCACCTACCATAGACCCTAACCAAGCCTCCTTTGCTCCCATCTATTATCTGGACTAATGGCATCATCCTCCAATGGTTGTTCAGGAGCACAACTTCTATCCTCACCCTCCACCACACCATATTCCCCTTAATCACACCACCCTGACAAATTCTGGGATTCTCCTTTTACAATACCTCAAACATCCTTTACACCCCCACTGCCCCAACTCAGTCTTACA
The DNA here is from genome assembly GCF_028023285.1 of Balaenoptera ricei. Classification (NCBI taxonomy): domain Eukaryota; kingdom Metazoa; phylum Chordata; class Mammalia; order Artiodactyla; family Balaenopteridae; genus Balaenoptera; species Balaenoptera ricei. The sequence continues at coordinate 39,121,547 of NC_082653.1, read as the reverse complement.
TTATTTTTCCCTGACCTATCATTATATTAATCTTCTCATTGGTGAGAATGCCTTGGATCCCTCTTGATGGCCATTAATTCTATAGTATTTTTGCATTTAATGGTTTGTAATGAATGAATCATCCTAAAATATGCATGTTCTGTTTGAACACAACTTTTCACTCTTCCTTATATCCACACCCTCTAAAATGTGACTTTGCAGCTCCTCCATCAAGAAGGAAAATTTAGCAAAAATAAGCAGGTGAGACTACATTAAACTAAAAAGCTCTGCACAGCAAGGAAACAGTCAACAAAATGAAAACCCAACCTACAGAATGGGAGAAAATATTTGTAAATCATATACTTGATAAGGGGTTAATACACAAAATATATAAGGAACTCACATAACTCAATAGCCAAAAAAATTGTTTTTTTGATTAATAGAATAGACATTTTTCCAAAGAAGACATACAAATATCCAACAGGTACATGAAAATGTGCTCAACATCGCTAATCCTTAAGGAAATGCGAGTCAAAACCACAAGTCACACCTATTAGGATGGCTTTTATCAAAAAAAACAAAAAATAACAAGTGATGGTGAGGATGGTGATGGTGAGGATGTAGAGAAAAGATAACCCTTCTACACTGCTGTTGGGACTGTAAACTGGCACAGACACTATGGAAAACAATATGGAGGTTCTTTAAAAATTAAAAATACAACTACCATGGGATTCAGCAATCTCACTTCTGGATATATAACTGAAGGAAATGAACTGCATTCCCATGTTCATTGCCGCATTATTCACAATAGCCAAGATATGGAAACAACCTAAGCATATATTAGGATGAGTAGATAAAGACGATAATACGCGTGTGTGTGTGTGTGTGTATCACTGCTCTGCAGGAAGATGAGACCAGGAGAATAGAGATAAGCTTCCCCAGTGGATGCCCTCCTAGACCACCCTTCCCTCAGCCAGCCCAGCCACTGGTCACAGGTAGATGAACAAGCTCAGCCAAGGCCAGAAGAACCACCCAGCAGAGACCAAGCCCAAACTACTGACCCTAAGAATCAGGAGCTAAATAATAATTGATTGTTGTTTTAAGACACTAACTTTTTTGGACTGTATTAATCAGTAAAACCTGGTACACTTACCCGTTTTGAGCTCCTCCACTGTGGGGGAAACAGACTAAAATCAGTCTGATATAAAAGTACAATACCCCTAGTGTGTCCCAATTTGTCTTTCAAGGTTTATCTTCTATTTTTCCCATCTGTCTCCCACACCATCACTACTAGACCAGTTGCAAAACTTGTCACTTTCCCAATTTTTCCATATTTGTTTACCCTTATTATTATTAATTATTTTTCTGTAAGTTGATTTATACCTAACATTGTTCTTACTTAAGCTTCTTTCTGACTAACACTACCTAAGCAACCATAACTTTAATAGACTAGTCACATTTTTAGAACATATTAAAAATAATTTATAACTATTAAAATGAATATATACACATTAAAACAAAAAGTTGTTCATCCATCCAAGTCCATGCAGTATATTCACCAGAACATGATAAGCATTCTACTTCTCTCAGACTTGTTTTTTTTTCATATGGCTGAATTCTCATTTAGATTGTGACCCAGTGTATGACAGAGACCACTTTTAATTTGGTGTCCAATTGGTCATTAAATGGTTCTGAACTTCAAGTGGAACCAGAGTTTTAAGAACCTTGAAATTAAAACCAAGGAATTTGATTCCTGTGGGAACTCTTGTATCATGAGTATAATAGACTGAACATTAGGGAAGACTGGAAACAAAGGGACCAGTTAGGAAACAATTTCATTAGTCTAGGAAAGAGACCAAAATGAGAGGTAAATGAGAAAAGAGGTAAAAATGACCTGAACTGTGCTGAACTGGGCAGTGGAGGAAAACTGAGTGTTGATATTTTTTAAAAAGGGTCAGGAGAAGGAATCAACCATGTGTGAAAGATGGTGAAGGTAATTCTATATATTGTTGAGTTAGAGGAATGAAAAACATGAAGGACCTGAAGATAACTTTGAAATTTGGGTTGTGATGTAAATATATTAATATGGTTAACATGAACAGCATATTTGGTAGATATGCAGGTGTTAGAGAGGTAAACAATGGTGAAGATGCTGAGTTTTATTTTAGATGTGATTTCTGTTCCAGGATATAAGCCTAGTATTTGACAAACAAGAGGATAAAGAAAATAGTTTTTGAGAAGAATTGACAGAGCAACTCCAGAGAGATGGTTAAGATGGTGCACCACGTGGGTTTGGTCTGATTTTATCTGGTGGCATGATTTTGCATTTCTTCTTCAGAATCATCAACTTTAGAATGAAAGGCCAATTTTGGTTTTTTATTTAATTTTTGTTCATATATCAAATCCACCCCAGTTCTATGAGCAAGAAATATATGTTTGTCAGTGTAAGCCCATGAGAATCTGGGGCTGTTTGTTATGTGGTATTACTGCAGCAAAATCTGACTAATACACTGCTTCTCTGAAGGAATTAATAATTGTTGAGCGTAAGAAAAAAGGAGAATCAATTTACCCTGAAATTTAGAAACCAGGTGACTGAGAATGTGTCACTTCTATAATGTACTCAAGTACTAAGTAAATATTTCTTTCTTTCTTTTCCTTTATTCCTGATGTATAGTATTTAAAAAAAATTAATGCATTTGTAATAGTAAATAACATTATGCTCTTGGAAGAGTTCCAAACTTTTTGTGGATTACATACCTTGGTAAGAAGTTAATGAAAACTATGGATGCTTTCTTGGAAAAAAACCCCAGCAAACAACATTCCACAAACCATCTTCTCACAAACCCTAAACCGAGAAGAGCATTAAAAAGGAGATAATGGTAACTAATAGGAACCTGCTGTATAAAAAAATAAATTAAATAAAATTCAAAAACAAATTAAATAAATAAAATAAAATAAAAAGGAGATAAAAGGCTTTTGTTGATATTCTCCCTACTGGATGTTGGAACTTTCTTTACCTCTATGTTATCTGACTATAGACATTTAGATTGTGATCAGGGAAGAGTGGGTCTCCTGATTCAGAACAGAGCTATAAAACGTGTCTTCATTGCAATTTGAAAAGGACTGGCCAAGAGCATTGTTTGGGAGAGGGAGTTGATATATAAAAAAGATTGCATCTAAACTTAGTAATTTGTAGATAATTGCACTCATTAATTTTCAATCTATTCACTGAAAAGTACTTTGGAGGATAAAGGAAACTTGAGAGTAAAAAATTGAGTTGCTTTCCTCAAAAATTGGAATACAGAGAAATATTTAATGGAAAATTTTTATTTGATATAAACTTACAGAAGTATACCTATTCCAAATTAGCAATTTTCTCTCCAAGACTATCTCTAAAAGGGGACAGCTGTAGTCAGTATAAAAGATATAAAGGCTTGTCTTTTTAAACTAAAAAGAAGACGATAGAGCTTCTGGTGGAATTCCTTGCAGTCTTCTCACTCACATCCTTCCAGAATAAGATGTTTAATATGAGACACACCTGAAAGGGTCAGAAAGATGGAGCCTAACCAAGAGAGGATGGTCATCTATTCAAAAGTCTCCTCAACTCAATCCGGGTTAACCCCATCTAACAAGTTTTCACTTGTTCTTTTGACCCTGAGAATCTACGTGTCATAATTTTTGCTTGAAAGGTGGGAGTTACATTTTCAACAATACGAGAAATTTCTCAAAGCAGCAAAAATAAAATTGGTCTTTGCCTTGGCCTGCCACCATTACTTCATTGCTATGACATATGACATAATAGTTAGTCCTCAGACTCGGGGGTGTTTCTAATGAGCTGGAGTTGGAAGGGTCCCAGTGGAATGCAGTGAACCAAAAGAACCACTGTTCTTTCAAATTCCAACATGATATTAGGAGGGAAAACAAAGGGCTCTTCAAGAGCCAGAGGTCAACCTGTTAAGTAAGTGGTGTATCAAAAAGTGGCAATAATGAAGAGGAATGGCCAGTTTCAGAGCTTGGCAACAGGTAGTTGTCTCCTACCTCTGCTATATTATAGCTTCTACTTCATCAGTAATGGTAATGAGTATGATATTTTCAAAATATTCTGATAACTTGGCATGTTATCACCTGACCTGAGATCCTTGTCACAGGACTGCATCAAAGGAAAAATTATTACAGTTTTCAGTGCATATATATTATTATAAATAAATGAAAAATGTCAATAATTTTTTAATTGTATATAGAAAATAAGTAAAAAGAAAGAGACAAATATCTACCTAGGACATGAGTTAGATCCCTTTTTGCTCCTGGGCGCAAAGGACTCACGGAGAGGCAGCCACTTTTCCTATGACCCATGTGAGTCACAAATGTCCTACTCCCTCTGGGAATGTATGTAACTGTTTAGCCAATTATCACCAAGACAGCCCAGTGGCTACCCCAATATCAAGATACCTAAGGGCACAGGAACTAACAATCCTCTTCCAAATGCTGAAAGTCATAGAAATGGACATGGGGATCTCATTTCTAATCCCACCATGAACCCTTAATCATCATTCAGGGAACTTGGACAAGCTTCTTGTCTTAGAAATCTCCAAACAAAAATGACTAATAATATGCAGTTCCCAGATACATCCACAAATTTCAGGACAAACCTGTTCAACATATACCCTTCTAGGAGAGGGGTTTGGGACAAGGGGCATGGAGGGAGCTGTAGGTTACTTACCTCTAGGCTTCTCGAACATGCTCCAGAAATATTTCTGCCAATGATGAGCCCACAGTTACAGTAATAGAACAAACTGGGAAACAGCTAGGAATATATAAAATTTGAATAAAACAACAGCTTTGACCTAGTGGACCTAGACAAAGATCTTTATACCTAGAAATATAGAATAGACATATTTTAATTTTTTATTATGGAAAATTTCCAAATATACATAAAAATATAGAGAGCAGTGCAGTAAACTGCAATGTGTCCATCAAGCAGCTTTGACAGGTTAATATTGTGCCAGCTGCATTTCTATTTCTCACTCTGACTTCTCCTATCCCATTCACTCTCTCTTCCTCTTTTATTTCATGGAGTCATAGAATACACACTTTTTAAACTCCTGTGGTAGATTTATTGCAAAATATGGCCCCAGTTCTTCGTGTAGCCATCCATATCCTTGCCCTTTTCCATGTTACTGTTCAGTGCCCTCCCAACATGGGCAGCACAGACACAGACATGCAACTTAGTTTAGCCAAAGTTATTTTAGCAGAAACAGCAGTGGATTGAAATAGTGTTTCTGCCTTCTCTCTTTGTTTCCGCCATCCCCAAGAGAAAATGCCTGAGCTAGCTGACTGGAGGTTGAAAGTCCCAGTTATCCTAGCTGAGGCTAGCCTAAATTAGCCAACAGCCAGCCAACTTCTAGATCATCAAATAAGCCTAGCCAAAATCAGCAGAACTTTCTAGCCAACCATCCCTGGACTCTGAGTGGTACATGCTACTATTATACACAGCTGAGGACTTGTAGATGTTTCATGGCATTATTTTGACAAGAAATACCTGACACAGAACCTATGGAATATTTATAAATATTATGTGTTTCTGGTCAAAATGCAAAAAGAAGCACGCAAAGGACAACACCCCTCATACACTCATAAAATTAGATAGATAGATAGCTAGATAGATAGATAGACAATGTTTTTAATCAAGGGAAACAAATACCAGCTAATGAATTATGCATTAAGATCAAAAGAAAAAGTAAGTGTAAACAGAGAGGACAGAGTAAAGACTGACAGTGCCAGCTTTTGAGCTCTGGTCTGGACAAAGGTGCTGGTGGCCTGAATTCAGCCCCTGCAGGGAAATATGGCCTGTGAACACCCAGAGACCAGAGCCAAGGTCACTGTGTGAGGGGGCTGCTGTAGGGCTCCTGGAGAGTGAACATTGGCTGAGAAAAGCAGCCATCACCACCCATATATTTATGGTCAATTGATTCCAAAGAGAGTGCCAAGGCATTCAATGGGCGAAAAGAATAGACTTTCTAACAAATGATGCTGGATCAAATGAATATCCAATGAGCAAAAATAAAATTAGATTCCTACCTCATGCTGTAAGTAAAAATTTACTCAAAATGAATCAAAGATCTAAATGTAAGATCTAAAACTATAAAACTCTTAGAAGGAAACATTGGTGTAAATCTTCATGACCTTGTATTAGACAGTGATTTCTTAGACATGACCCAAAAAGCATATGCAACCAAAAATATTAGACAAGTTGAACTTCATGAAAATTTAAAACTTTTGTACTTCAAAGACCATCATCAAGAAAGTGAAAAGACAACTCACAGAATGGCAGAAAATATTTGCAAGTCACATATCTGATAAGGGTCGAGTGTCCAGAGTGAAGAACAAAGAACTCTTATAATTCAACAATAAAAGAAGAACCCAAGTTAAAAATGAGTGGAAGACTTGAATAGACATTTCTCCAAAGGTACACAAATGATCATAGGTACATAAAAAGGTATTCAACATCATAATCATTAGGGAAATGCAAATCAAAACCACAATGTGATACGTCTTCATATCCACTAGGATGGCTATAATCAACAAGACAAACAATAACAACTGTTATCTAGGATGTGGAGAAATTGGAACCCTCATGCATTGCTGGTAGGAATGTAATCTAGTGCAGCCACTGTGGAAAACAGTTTGGCAGTTTCTCAAAAAGTTAAACATTAAGTTACCATATGACCCAGCAATTCTATCCCTAGGTGTATACCCAAGAGAATTGAAAATATTTATTCACACAAAGATTTGTACACAAATGTTCATAGTGGTATTATTCATAATAGCCCAAACAACTCAAATGTCCATAAATTGATGAATGGATAAGCAAAATATGGTATTATCCATGTAATAAAATATTATTCACCCATGAAAAGTAATGAAGTACTGATTTATGCTACAATATGGATGAACCTTGAACATATTACACTAAGTAAAAGAAGCCACACCAAAATAAGGCCACATACTGTGTGATTCTATCTATATGAATTGTTTGGAATAAGAAAATCTATAGAAATAGAAAGTAAATTAGTAGTTTTCAGGGGTTGAGGGAGTGAGGAATGGGGAGAGACTGCTAAGGAGTTCATGGTTTCTTTCAGGGGTGATGGAAATGTCCTGGAATTAGACAGTGGTGATGGCTACAGAACCATGGAAATAGAGTGAAAAACACTGAATTGTAGACTTTAATAGGGTTTGTTTTATGATATGTGAATTATATAATAGTAAAGATACATATAGGATAGATTGAGTAGATTTACCAGTTTCTAATAGGAGTTTCAGAAGGAGGATGTAGAGAAAAAAAACCCAGAGCATCAATAATCAAACAGTTGAGATCTTTCGAGATTGAAGGATTATGTGAGACTCTGACTTAAAGCAGTATGCTGAGTGTGGAACAGGATTAAAGAATAAATCTATATATGAAAATAGCTTGGCAAGATTGCACAACAATAATAGTAATAATGTTTAAAGCTGCTGGAGAAACTATAAATTACCTTAAAAAGACTGACAAAGACACTAATAGCAGCTTCTCAAGAGCTCCAAGAGCTGCTTAGAAAATAGTGGAGCTTTATCATTATATTACTCAGGGAAAATTATTTTCTTTTTTAAAAAATTACTTTCAATCAGAACTTTATATTCAGCTAAGTTATGATGCAAAAGTAAAGTTCCAAAAAATAACATTTTTATATTCCAAAAAAAAAAATCAGTGAGTCTCCAAAGTTAAAATTTATATAGGACACATTATTTGGTCACATTGCAGTAAATTATATATTCATAATAAACATAAGTTTTTCAAGGAAATCACTTTAAAATTAATTTTAAAATCAACCTAATTAAAGAGGAAATCAGAACTGAAATTCAATATGATTTAAATTGAATGACAGAAGAATATGTGACCAAAATGGAACTTTTAATTGTTATTCTATCATTTCTAATTATTCCTCACATAACGCAAGATAATTATGTATACCTTTGATTACATCTATTTCATTTCTATATTATTTTCTTCTATTTATTTCTATTTTTGTTCTCTATTTCTTCTCCTACTCTGTGTTTTTTTCATTTTGTCATGTCTTTATGTATCAACATTCCATTCTACATTTCTGTTTCTATTTTACTGCCTATTTCTCTTCTCTATTCCTATTTCTATTCTGTATTTCTATTTGCATTCTATATCATTTCTATTTATTTATGTATTAGCTGTCCATACCAGACACTGATGCTCAAATCTAAATAAGGAGATTTTGGTTTATTTACAATAACTCGTGTCTCCTCCTGTTCTCCTGCCAGTATTTGGGATTCCTGTTGTTGTGATTCAGTTCCCTTTTGATTTCCCTAAATGCCCCCCATCCCTTATCCTACTGAGGTTCTCATTGCCTCTAGTACCTCAGTCCTTCCCCAGGCTTGTCACATTTCCACTCTCACCTCAGCCGAGGTTCCTGCCAGTTTATCCTGCTCTTGTCACCAGCTTCTCCCATCCTCTATAGCCAGGGCTCTGAGTACATCCGGATACTGGAAGCTCAGGCCACTGCTTCTGCCCAAAGCCCTGCCAGGGCTGTCCCTTGCCCTGGACTGTCATCACCACTGCCTTGTGGAGCTACCAGTGCTCACCTCCTACTGCTGTTTGCTCTCTGAGTCCTCATCTCCCGTAGGGGTCTTAAATGATTATGATTATTTTATTTGCCTCAACACTATCCTTCACAGCCATGTGTTCCTACATCAGGGCTGGTTACCATTCTGGCTCTGTGACTAAGACCCCCCCTTCTTTTCATCTTCAGACCCCGTTAATGAGCCTAGCTAATTTTGTCACAATTAGGGGGAAATTATCCCTACTGCAAGACTAAGGGAAAAGTCCTATAGCAGGTAGCATCTGATTCTTTTTAAAAAGTAAAATTGTTGATGTCATGACTGGGCATGAATTTATGGAAATTCATCAAGCTGTATACTTGTGATGTATGCACTTTTCTGTATATATATTATACTGTAGTGAAATAATTGTTTTAATAAAGCCTTAAAGTGTATTATAATTTTTAAAGTGTAAAAATAAGAAATAAAATAGAGGGAATTCCCTGGCTGTCCAGTGGTTAGGACTCTGGGCTTCCACTGCAGGGGTCCCAGGTTCAATCCCTGGTCAGGGAACTAAGATCCCGAAAGCTGTGTGGCATGGCCAAAAAAAATTAAAAAGTAAGAAATAAAATAGAAGTATAGAATTAAAAGATTTAAAAGAACTAAATCAAAAAGTTAACATATCCACAGATAGAAAATATTAACGGAATTTCTGCTTGGAGTGGAGAGTACTAGGGCTCTATGTTTCTTTCCTTCTTTCTCAATTTTCTAGATTTTCTGTAATGAGAAGGCATTGCTTTATGTTTATGAGTATGTGTATACGTGTGTGTGTGTGTGTGTGTGTTTGTGACCTAAATGAGTTCTAGTAACTTCTATGTCTGAATAGCATTTTTGAGCAGAATACTTACATGTAATTATATGGAAATAGAGATGAGAAGGATCCTGGACACAAAATCCACTGGTATATCTTTACTTATGCCCCATATCTTATTTTTTTCCCACTATGATTTTTCCTTCTTTATCTGTATCTTCATCACTGTCTTCACCTTCCTCTATTTCACTGTTTTATTGAAATCAACTCCTTAATGCTATCTCCTGTACTGTTTCAAAAATTCCTGACTTTAATGGACAGAAGACCTAAATAGACATTTCTCTGAAGAAGACATACAGATGGCCAACAGGCACATAAAAAGATGCTCAAACATCACTAATTATTAGAGAAATGCAAATCTAAAGTACAATGAGGTATCACCCCACACTGGTCAAAATGGCCATCATCAAAAAGTCTACAAATAATAAATGCTGGAGAGGGTGTGGAGGAAAGGGAACTCTCCTACACTATTTGGTGGGAATGTAAATTGGTGCAGTCAATATGGAGAACAGTATGGAGGTTCCTTAAATAACTAAAAATAGAGCTACCATATGATCCAGCAATCCCACTCTGGGGCATATTTCCAGAAAAGATGAAAACTCTTAATTCAAAAAGATATGTGCACCACAATGTTCATAGCAGCACAATTTACAACAACCAAGACATGGAAGCAACTTAAGTGTCCATTAACAGAGGAATGGATAAAGAAGATGTGGTATATATACAATGGAATATTACTCAGCCATTAAAAAGAATGAAATCATGACATTCACAGCAACATGGATGGACTCAGAAATTATCACACTAAGTGAAGTAAGTCAGAAAGAGAAAGACAAATATCACATGACATTACTTATTTGTGGAATCTTAAAAAAAAAATAACATAAATGACGTTATTACAAAACAGAAATAGACTCACAGACATAGAAAACAAACTTACGGTTACCAAAGAGGAAAGGGAGGAAACTTCTAAGCAAATTAGAAGTTTAGGATTAACAGATACACAGATACACACTACTATATATAAAATATACAACAAGGACCTACTCTATAGCACAGGGAACTATATTCAGTATCTCATAATGGAAAAGAATCTGAAAAAGAATATATATATTATGTATGTATATTATATACATGTATAACAATCACTTTGCTCTACACCTGAAACTAACACAACATTGTAAATCAACTCCACTTCAATAAAAAATTCTTGATTTTAGTCACTCAGTAAATTTTCAAAATAAAAGGAATCTGGGAAAAAATTTTTAAAGCTTTCTTAATAGCTAAATGAAGCAATTAAATAAAAGATGCCTTCAGGTTCATCATGATAATGAACTGGGACCGTTTGAACAGGGAGGAGTCTCAAAACATCCTTCATTTTGATTCAGCCTTAATATTTGCCTTTTATCAGATATCAACTTTGAGATAAACCTTTTAGAAGTTGGTCCATTGCTTATAACAAATCCAGAACAGTTTTAAACAATTTCCCCTTTATCTGATGGAGTGAAGATTGTCAGAGATGAGCCCCAGCTGGGGCCCAAATTAGAGTAATTAAGAAGCAAAAAGCCAAAGTCCTTTTCTATAATTGGTTTATTTTATTAGAAGATTAAACAGCATTGCTGGTGCAGAATTTGTCATACTTACAGAAACAGAAAGAGAAGGCATTGTTTAAGTGCTATGTGTAACAGATATGAAAGTGATAGCCTCAGAAAACAAGACTGGGTCATCAAACATTAAGACATATGCTTAAAAAGACATGTAATTTTACTTGTATGATAAGAATATAGCCATTACCAAATAAGGAAGTGGTTCATTAAAACTATCATCAAACATTCCTCTGTGGTCAGGAGAGAGACCTGCTGTACCTACTTATCTGATGTTTTTGAAAAACTCTTAGAAACCCTAACTATACTTAGGGAAAAAAGAGAAACTTATATACAACAACACTAGCTAAAATGTTTTGAGGCCTTAATATAGTTACTTCTCTTTTCTGGAGACACTATTCATGCTTATAAAAGTCAATCAAAAATTAAAATAAAAAATCCTACAACACTTAATACTGTTTATATCAGTATCTCCTGACTCAACATGCAGTCCATGTTATGTAAAGAAACACTGAGGTACTAAAATTTAGCAGTTGCATCTTTGGATTCATTTCAAATGCTTTTCCCAAATGCAATGAATTGTCAATATATTGTGAGCTCCTCAATAGTAGAAACCTTCTCTATCCTTTAGGCATTTCTCATAACTTCTACAGTCCCTTATAAAAAGTAGAAACCTTGTAAAAAAAATCTGCTAATAACTTCTAAACTCTCTTTTCTGCACTAATGGTGAATGTAATTGATGACATTACTTTTAGTAGATTCTTCTTTGTTAATACCGTGTTGTATGGATTTAGTAAAATGAATTTGTCATGGCAGTGTAGATATTGACAATCATTAGAAAGAGAAATCGATTCCAAAGTAGACAGTAGCTGGGAAAACAGCTCACGTTATGGTTGAACAACTGTCTAAAAATTACAAAGCTCCTTGATATTTATTAACTCTTTCAATATAACATCCCTGAGAGATATGTTTTATTAATCTTTTTGTTAAGTTGCCTATCTTAGATCACACACTCTTGACAGCTAAGTAATGCTTATAATGGAAATAAATATATCATTAGAGAAATCATCCATTCCCCACTTTTTCACACCTGCTACTACTCCCCAGAGGCAACATCATCCTTTCTAATTCTGACCATTCTAAAGATTCCCCACATAACTGTCTAAAAAATATGTTTATGCCACTACTTCTCTATGTCATCAGTTAAATATCACTGACATAAATAATGAGAACTTGGATCATTTACAATGTCTCCTCTCCCTCTCTCTCCTCCTAATGTTTGATATGTATATGGTTGATACTATTGTTGTCTTATTTAGTTCCATTTTCAGAGGAGACTCTACAGTAACAGGAGAGAAGAAGGATTTGGTGTAGGTAGACAAAGGAAGAATTGACTATTTGAAGCCAGGAAGATGAAGGAATTCTTGTCTTACAGTTATTACCTTTAAATTAGGAGATAAAATCAAAAGGTATGAGTGTGGTCAGAAGTCTGAAGAGAGTTCACCACATATTTATTAAGCTCCTACTCAGGGTATTGTGATAGATACTTCTAGGCTTGACTGGGGATTTGGGAAAGATTTCATGGAGGAAATCCCAAGCTGGTGCTTGAAAGATAGGGCAGACTTAGGCAAGTGGAGGGAGGGAAAGGGAAAGAGAGCATTCCAAGCAAAAGAGAGCTTAAACAAGGGCTTGAAGTATGGGCAAGGTAGGGGTGAAAAGGCTTCAGATGAAAGATGATTGATGCAACTGGAGAGGTGGTCAGGGGTCAGGCTAGGAGAGCTCTTTTATGGTGTGCTATGCATCAATTATTTTACATGTTTATGAAATGATGCCACTGAAGAATGATAAGCAGGAGAGACATGCCTACTTTTATTTAATCTTTTACATAGTTCACTCTGGCAAGAATGAATGTTTTAGAAAGGGGAAATGGAGTCAGAGAGATCATTTTGATGGCTTCTATTAAAACACTGGTGAGAAATGGTGTGGGAATGATAGAAGGAATGAACAGAGGGACAGGTTCAAGTAGTATTTGAAGATAAAATGATCATGACTTGGGGATTGTTTGATTTTATGGGATGAACTGGAATTGATTTGATGGGAAAGAGAAAGATTTATGAGTAACTTCTAGCTTTCTGGTTCAATGTAACCAGACAAATAGTAATACCATTAACTGACAGAAGGATTACAGAAGGAAAGGCAGGTTTAGTAGAGGTTGCGGGTGGGGAGGAAGTTGAAGGATCTGTTGAACGTTCAGAATGGACTATCAAGCAATTATTAGCATATATAAATCTAAAGCTCAAAAGAGGAGTTCGCTATAATTTTGAGGTGGTGGTGAGCCATGAGAATGAGTTCCATTAGGAAAAGAGGGCTAAGACCAGAATTTTGAGAGGCAGCAAATGTTAAGGCCTGGGAAACAGATGATAAGCCCATTAAAAAAATAACTGAGAGAAGAACCAGTTGGTACAAATGCCAGAGAATTGGAAGAGTTACAAAGATGAAATGTTCATGGTCAGTAATGTAAAATGTCACAGAGGGATGAACGGGACCATACAGAAATGACAACCTTTATCATGGCAGGTCAGTAGCACTGGACAGACAAAGCCAATTCAGACCTTCCTTAGTGTGGAGAGGAGGTATGAGAAGTGCCCACAAGGTGGTGAAGAAGTAATTGAGGCACTTTGGCAAGTAGCTTGGCTAGAAAGGAAAAGAGAATGATGGTCAGTGTGGCCAGATCAATGGGGTGGGGGCTTTATCTGCCCAGGAAAGAGTAAATATAGGCATGTACTTTGGCTAAGAGTCAGGTAGATGCCTAATATTTCTCTATTTTGACAGGAATATGATGCAAGATCACCTCCTGGGAGAAGGGTTGGGTTGGGTAGAGGTTTTGAAAGGAGTACCAAAATTGTGGAATTTACTCAGAGGACATTGAGAGAGAATCTAACACAATCCAGAGTAGTCTTGAGGGCTCTGCTGAGGTTGGAGGAAAAATTAGAGATTCAGCCTTTGTTTCTCTTTTCTATTTGTCCTTCCCATATCAGCCTTTTCAATTATAACTTCTCACTTACCCCCTTCCTGACTAAATGAATGAAAACAACAATGGTACTGTCATTACCAAAATGACCAAGAAGACATTGCACACCTTCTAGATCACTAGACACACATGTGGGAGCAACCCAAGGTGTGGGTGATCCAACTACACTGTGTAAATATGTGCAAATTACTTGACAACACTGTACATCTGTTTTCCCATCTGAAAAACAGAAATCATATTACCTACCTTATAAGACTATATGGATTAATGGAGATGATATATGGATAAACCTAGAACACTGCTTGGCCCAAAGGAGACTATCCATAAATTTAACTTCTTTCCATAAAGAGGAAAGAATAATAATCAATGTGTTAAAATGGATGGAAAAGGGAATCATAGTAGATGATAAAATAACAGGAAATGGGGCAAAGGATTGGGAAAGGAGCTTGCTAAGTAGATTCTCATCACAAAGAAAAACACATGAGAAACCAAGACAGAGATGGAGATGGATGCTTCTAAAAAAAGATTCTCCTAGTATAAAAGTGTGGAGGAGGGCAAGGGAAACACTCAAGCACCATTAATCACAATCCTTGATGTCACTCCCTCTGGGTTTCAGGAGGAAAGAAACAGGCAGAAAAAGCATGTGTAGTCCTGTATATCATTCAAAAAAGCAGCTGCTACTCAAATCTGGAAAGTCAAGGCTCTTTAAAAAAAAATGCTGGAGCCAAACAAGATCCCAGAAATAGCATACTTGTAGAAAACCACTCACTGCTTCTGGGAAAATAGATTTAGGGTTGAATTAAGGATAACATTGCACAATGCAGACTGGAAGAGAAAGGAAACAGAATTTGACTGGGTTTGTCTGAAGGTTCCTGTCATTGGTTCATTCAGCAAATAATTACTGAATACCTATTGCATGCCAAACTCTGTATCCACTTTAGGAAAATGATTTCTCCTTTAAGCATATTAAGGTTCATCAAAATACTTGTTGGCTTTATGGATCTGGAAAACCACACACTTTTTAGAGCAAGGGAACTCAGTCTAATGTGAAAGAATATTAAACTGGAAATCCTGGAGATATATGAAAATTATTTCATCTCTGTCACCAATTAGCTGTACCACTTTAATTAAGCCTCTATGACTCTATACCTTTCAACCACAGTCTTCTCCCTGTGTCATAAATCCAGATGAGTGTCCATAAACAGGGGTCTCCAACCCCTGGGCCATGGACTGGTAATGGTCCTTGACCTGTTAGGAACTGGGCCGCACAATAGGAGGTGAGCGGCGGGCAAGCGAGTGAAGCTTCATCTGTATTTACAGCCGCTCCCCATCACTCGAATTACCACCTGAGCTCCGCCTCCTGTCAGATCAGAGGGAGCATTATATCCTCATAGGAGCGTGAACCCTACTGTGAACTGCGCATGCGAGGGATCTAGGTTGCGTGCTCCTTATGATAATCTAATGCCTGATGATCTGAGGTGGAGCTGAGGCAGTGATGCTAGCACTGGGGAGTGGCTGCAAATACAGATTATTATTAGCAAAGAGGTTTGACTGCACAGAGACCATAATAAATCAATTGCTTGCAGACTCATATCAAAACCCTATCAAGTGAGTGGCAAGTGACAAGTAAGCCACATCTGGTGGTAGCTTTATAGTGGCAAGTGAGTTGATGTACTTCAATTGTACAGCTGCATCTGGCGGCAGGCTTTAAGTCAGAATCTGACACTTATTTTAGTCCGTGTGTGGCCCACCCATTATTTTATTTACCACTTCCATCCGTGTCGCTTTCCTTTACTGCACACTTGTCTCAATCACGGTTTTGGTAAGCCCACAAGCTAACCCTAGACAAAATGAGTAAAAAACAAATGTCGCTGGAGAGCTTTTTTGAAAAGGGGGAAAGACCCAATGATGAGGCAGCAGAAGACTCTAAGACTGTCAACAAAAAGAAAACTGCATTTAAAAGAAAATACCAAGAGTCCTATTTGAATTATGGGTTCATTGCAACAGGTGATTCACATTCTCCAAGCCCGCTTTGTATAATATGTGGCGACCGGCTATCCAACGAAGCCATGAAACCTTCAAAACTGCTTTGCCACATGGAGACCAAGCACCCTGCATTAAAAGACAAGCCTTTGGAGTTTTTCAACAGAAAAAACATGAACACGAAGAACAGAAGCAAGTATTGAAGGCCACCACCTCATCAAATATGTCTACACTGAGAGCATCATTCTTAGTGGCTAACCACGTTGCTAAAGCTAAGAAGCCCTTTACTATTGGTGAAGAGTTGATCCTGCCTGCTGCTAAGGACATTTGTCATGAACTTTTAGGAAAGGCTGCAGTTCAAAAGGTGGCACGTGTTCCTCTTTCGGCTTACACCATAACTAGATGAATTGATGAAATAGCAGAGGATATTGAGGCACAATTGTTAGGGAGGATTAATGAGTCACTGTGGTATGCAATCCATCTACCAATGTTGACAACAAGGCAACAATGCTGGTTTTTGTGTGATGTATTTTTCAGGAGGATGTGCATGAGGATATGTTATGTGCACTTTTGTGCCAACCAACACCACAACTGCAGAACTATTCAAGTCTTTGAATGATTACATATCAGGAAGACTGAATTGGTCATTTTGTGTTGGTATATGCGTGGACGAAGTGGCTGCCATGACCGGACGGCTTTCTGGTTTCACTACTCGGGTCAAAGAGGTTGCCTCTGAATGTGAGTCTACGCACTGTGCCATCCATAGAGAAGTGCTGGCTAGCCGAAAAATGTCACCTGAAGTTAACAACGTTTTGCAGGATGTGATTAAAATTATCAACCACATTAAAGTATATGCCCTTAACTTAGTCTGTTTACACAGCTCTGTGAGGAGATGGACACAGAGCACACATGTCTTCTCTTATACACAGAAGTGAGATGGCTTTCTAAAGGTGGATCACTGGCCAGAGTTTTTGAGTTATGAGATCCACTCCAGAGATTTCTTTTAGAAAAAGAGTCACCACTGGCAGCACATTTCAGTGACACAGAATGGGTCGCAAAATTTGCTTACTTGTCTGACCTGTAACCTGCTCAACGAACTCAATCTGTCACTTCAGGGGAGAACGACAACTATGTTCAAGTCGGCAGATAAAGTGGCTGCATTCAAAGCCAAACTGGAATTATGGGGGCAACGAGTGAACATTGGGATTTTTGACATGTTTCACACATTAGCAGAGATTTTGAAAGAGACTGAGCCAGGACCTTCTTTCTCCCAGCCATTGCATGATCACCTATCTCAGCTTTCAAAAGAGTTTGAGCATTACTTCCCAGCCACAAAAGACCCCCCCCCCCAAAAAACTGGGAAGGAATGGATCTGCGACGCATTTGTGAATAAGCCAGGTGAATCGACTTTGTCCGTGCTAGAAGAGGATCAACTGCTTGAGATTGCGAATAACGGTGGCCTTAAAAGTATGTTTGAGACAACTTCAAATCTCCATACGTTCTGGATTAAAGTCAAGGCAATCCTGAGATTACCACAAAAGCACTGAAAAGCCTGCTTCCATTTCCAACATCCTATCTTTGTGAGGCAGGGTTTTCTCCAGTGACAGCAACCAAAACAAGATTACGGAGTAGACTGAACATAAGCAACACACTTCGTGTCTCACTGTCTCCCATCACTCCCAGATGGGACCATCTAGTTGCAGGAAAACAAGCTCAGGGCTCCCACTGATTCTGCATTATGGTGCGTTGTATAACTATTTCATTATATATTAAAATGCAATAATAATAGAAATAAAATGCACAATAAATGTAATGCGCTTGAATCATCTCGAAACCATGTCTGTGGAAAAATTGTCTTCCAAGAAATCAGTCCCTGGTGCCAAAAAAGTTGGGGACCGCTGTCCGTAAACATTTTGACATCTATGGCAGATATACAAACAGGGTTCTCTTTGGCCAACATTATTAATAATCTATAAGGTATTTTCTAAATGAGATTCATTATGAGGAGAGAAAAGTAACCCTTAAAGTAAGGGAGAAATTTGGCCCTTGATCAAACATTTTTCTCTCTTAAGGACACTAATTATGACTGCTCATCTCCTCCTGGCATCATCTAACATAACACTGTTGGCATAATAAATGCCCATTAATTATCTGGTGAGTAAAAAATTCATGATTCTCATTTAAAGAGAAAGTAGGTTCCTATGAGGCCAAAATTTGACCAACCTCGCACATGATTTAACATCATCTTCCCCATTATCAGGTTACCCAGAATGAAAAACATATTCTCAATCTTGGTTAAAAGCTTGCTTCTTCCTTTGTGTATTTCCTGCTAATCAAACATCTCAACTCTCCCAGTATCTTTGTTTATTAAAGGCCAATTCATCCTCTGATGCTTGGATTTGGCCAATGGCCCATGTGGAGCCCCTCAGCCAGAGACTTAAAAGAGAAAGAATGAGGCTGAGGTGTTATTCCTCCCAGTTATCTTCCCGAGACATTGTGCTGGCAGGCTGTATCCCTGGACCAAAGGCCCCTGCTTCTCTCCAGGGGGACCTCTCTCCACAGCTCTGTGCTTCCAAGGCCTGGGAGTAGTAACAACTTGGTTGTTAGAAGCTCCAGGACACGGTACTGCCTTTGTCATTATCCTCAGCCTGCCCTTAGATTCTTTAATAGCTCCTTTAGTAAACCCTCTGTTTGGTTCTCTATCACAGCAGGTAGTAGCTTAAAATAACAATCTGTGTTTGCTTTCACAGTTCTATTGGTCAAGAATTTGGAAAGGGCTTCTTTAAGGTCTCTCATATGGTTGCAGTTATCTGTTGTGGGGAGTTCGGGGTTGGGGGGACTTCAGTCAATTGAGTCTAGATGATGCAGCTCCACCATGGCTTACTCATATGGTGGGCAAGTTTGAGTGTGGCACGTGACTTCCCATAGCAAGTGTGTGTGTGTGTGTGAGAGAGAGAGAGAGCATACCACATTGCCTTTCATGGCCTCACCTCTGAATTCAGGGAGCCTCAAGTCTGCATTCTGTTGATCAAGGCAGTTAAAAAGATCCATCCAGTTTCAAGGGGAGGGAACAGAAACTGTACCCCTTGATGGAGGCATGCCAACTTCACATTGGAAGGGGAGTGTGTAGGATGGAAACAGGAGAGAAACCCACTTTCTAGAAATAGGTAATATGGTTGCATGAATACTTCATCTTCCAGGATACTGAACCCCTAAGAACAAGATCGGTTCTGGCTCTTCGGTGGAACCTAACCTGAAGATGGAGTGCAGGAGATTCTATCCAAAGAGGAAAAAAAAAATCAAGCCAGAGAATCAAGTAGATGATTACGTTCACCACATCAGTGGGAAATAACTGAACAAATTTGACCCTGACTCTGTTGTAACCAAATAATATAAACTCTGAGAGGTTAATGAAAACAGATGGAACCAGAATTAGAAGGTGGGCTTCCCACCACAGAGCTCTGTTCTCCAGATCAGGTCACCTTGCTAAGCCTCATCTGCCTCTTTTAACAGTATACACACGGATATTTTAAGAATGTTTTAAACAAGGCTTGCCTTCGGCATATGTGTTAAACAAGCAAGAAGAATCTGAGACCCAACAAATAGTCATTACCAAATCTATTTCTCTGTTGACTAGATGTCATACATCCAACAAAGTGGATGTTTTAAAATAACTCAATTTTTTTTTGTGTTACTTTCTGTTAGAATGCCAGTGACAACTATTACCTCTCAAACAAGCACAAACATGCTGAAAGACCTTAAATGCAGCATAAAGTAATATCCAACTACTTAAATACTACAAAGGTGATGACACCTCAGAAGAGAATAAAACTGTACAATGGCATAAGAACCTGAATGCCATTCTGAGACAGGACTGCATCAGTAGGTAAAGAGGATTTCAAGATTGTATTTATTAGAAAGGAAAAAAAAGGTCAGCACTACACAGAATGAAAAGTGGCCTTTTCCATGGAGATTCCTGAACCTAATTTATCTTGCTTCACTGAGACAGGAAATGCACTACAATGCTCAGGATGGGGGAAAATGACAATTTAATGATTATGGAACATCTTTCACTTTCCATGGTAACTGAACAATCTCAACATCAAAGGCAGAACTGGTAGCCTCTTGGAAAATGGAACGTCATTTTGCTTTCTTTTCACTTTTTACTACATCGGTGAACTTTAGCATCTTCTCTGGCTTTATTTTTCCATTTTAATTTAGCACTGATACAAAACAGACCTGACTTTAAGTGTATCATGCAAGGTAATAATTTATGTTGGAAACCTCAAATGGAGGGGACAGAACCACTTTTGTATCTGTTACATTTTAATGACTTTAAGTATATCCAGCTGAACAAAGTTCAGACCTCACTATTACAGGTGAGGGTAGCTTGACATGATAAACTTCCTATTCCTCCAGCCACCTCATAAAGGGTAACATACAAACTGCCATCTCTAAGACACACTATTCTCCCTACTCTCATACTCTTCTATCTATAATGCTATCAGCACTATTGAATTTTAGAGCTGCTTTTATATCAGCAATTCTTTATATTTTTCCCCAAGCATCATTTGCTAATTTTAGGTGGGGGAAGCCCTAGCACTGAACTCAGGGAAGGAATTCATTTAAGACAACTATAAATTTCCATTATCTTTGCTTTCTAATATTGAACAACAACAAAAAAATTCATTTAAATGAAAATTCTTAGACGATGGAGTTTTAGGGTTAATAAGCATTTCTCTCGATTAAAAGCTTGGCTATAAAAAAAAAAAAAAAGCTTGGCTATAACTTGCTACCAATGTCCCTATAAGAAGAGTGTATACAGAACACTGGTATGAATGAAGTGAAGACAATTAGGTGAAATTTGGGGGAGGGGATACTATTGTTTGTTGTTTGTTTTACCAAAAGTAACCTCAAACCTGCACAGGTTTTACAAATACTAGCATTGTACACAATGAAATTTTGCCTAAGAATGAAACCAAAGCGCATTCAATGTTGTGGGATTCATGAGGGAAGCATGGTAATTGCCTGTTTTACAGATGTCCAAGTCCAGGGTTGGAGCCCTCAACTCCTCCCGCCCCCAGCTCCATCTCCTTTTGTTAGGTCCCTGAAATCAGCAAGTATCAAAAAACTTAGGAAAGACAAATATTTTCCCAGACTCTAGGAAAAAGATGGCAGCTTCCTCCCCCCTCCTTTGACTCTAGATATTGTGAAATTGGGGTTCATTTTTAAGTGAGAGAAGAGAACTGTTTATTTTTTTAATTTAATTTATTTTTGTATATAGCAGGTTCTTATTAGTTATCTATTTTATACATATTAGTGTATATATGTCAATCCCAATCTCCCAATTCATCACACCAACACCCACCCCCGCCACTTTCCCCCCTTGTTGTCCATACGTTTCTTCTCTACATCTGTGTCTCTATTTCTGCCTTGCAAACCAGTTCATCTGTACCATTTTTCTAGATTCCACATATATGTGTTAATATACGATATTTGTTTTTCTCTTTCTCACTTACTTCACTCTGTATGACAGTCTCTAGGTCCATCCACATCTCTACAAATGACCCAATTATGTTCCTTTTTATGGCTGAGTAATATTCCATTGTATATATGTATCACATCTTCTTTATCCATTCGTCTGTTGGGCATTTAGGTTGCTTCCATGACCTGGCTATTGTAAATAGTGCTGCAATGGACATTGGGGTGCATGTGTCTTTTTGAATTATGGTTTTCTCTGGGTATATGCCCAGTAGTGGGATGGCTGGGTCATATGGTAATTCTATTTTTAGTTTTTTAAGGAACCTCCATACTGTTCTCCATAGTAGCTGTATCAATTTACATTCCCACCAGCAGTGTAAGAGGGTTCCCTTTTCTCCACACCCTCTCCAGCATTTGTTGTTTGTAGATTTTCTAATGATGCCCATTCTACATTGTAGTTTTGATTTACATTTCTTTAATAATTAATGATGTTGTGCCTCTTGGCCATCTGCATATCTTCTTCAGAGATATGTCTATTTAGGTCTTCTGCCCATTTTTTGATTAGGTTGTTTTTTCTTTTAATATTGGGCTGCATGAGCTGTTTATATATTTTGGAGATTAATCCTTTGTCCATTGATTCGTTTGCAAATATTTTCTCCCATTCTAAGGGAAGAGAACTGTTTATTCTGCTCATTTTCCTTTTTGGAGTTATGAGCCATTTGACGTTGAGAACCATTTAATGTATCATGATTTGGCATTTTCTTTGGGGACTAGAGTGCCTTTGGTTTAGGAAGCTCTTTTGACTCATTTCCTAAGGGCAGCAGGAAAGGGGAAATGAAGAGTTGGCTGTTTAACTGGTGCTCTAGGATTTTAGAGAGAGGAAGGCAATGAATACTCCAAAGTTTTGTTTCTCAAGCTGTCCAAGACCGCTTGCCAGAGTAGAAAAGTAGATGGAGATTTAAGTATGGTGCATCAATCAGCTTTTGTGTGTCAATGCTACCTAACAGCTCAAAAATCTCAGTGACTTACAACAAACATTTAATTCATGCTTACAGAACTTCAGGCAAGCTGTGGTCCAGCAAGAGTTCACTGGGCTTCTCTGGACCAGGCTGGATGCCACTTTGGGTCAGGTACAGGTTTACTCCACAAGTCTTTTTGCCAGGACCCAGAAGGAAGAAGCAATGACCACCTGAGGCAAGATATTTTCATGGTGGAGATCAGAGTTCCAGAAGAGGTGATGGAAGGTTGCCAAACCTCCTAAAGGCCCAATTTGGAACTACAGAGTATCACTTCTGCTTACATCTCACTGGCCAAGTCATGTAGTGAAACTCACACTCAGTAGTGGGGAGGGAAAGAAGAGTCTGCCTACAAGGAATACATGAGAAGGGCTGGAAGGAAGGAAGAATTATGAACAATAATACAGTCTAGTGCACCTGGGTTTGGGCTCCATTTATCCTCATAATGGTGTTTTATTCCTGATATTCATGGATGAGTTCCAGAGGGTCATAGGAACCTACAGGAATTTCATAGAGTCTGTATATTCATGTATTTTTCTTATTCTACCAGGCATCCTTTACCCTTCTTCCTCAAAAGAGGTAAGGAACCTCACCTTTAGACACAACTACATTTAAGGCTGAATGTCTGTGCTAAGCTGAAAAATCTACCCCTTAAATCCCTACCAAAATATCTGTAAATATTAATATCTCTAAATATTACCTTATTTGGAACAAGGACCTCTGCAGATGTGGTTAAGTTAAGGATTTTGAGATGGGGGTAGTATACTGGATTATCCAGTTGGGCTCTAACACAATCACAAGTGTTCTTATAAGAGAGAGGAAGACATACACAGAGGAGGTATCAATGTGAAAACAGCAGAAGAGATTGGAGTAACGTGACCACAAGCCAAGAAATGCCAGCAGCCACCAGAAGCTGGAAGAGGCAGGGAACGGATTCTCCCCTGGAGTCTGTAGAGGGAGCATGGCCCTGTGGACACCTTGATTTGGGCCCAGGGGAGCTGATTTTAGACCTCTGGTCTCCAGAACTGTGAGAGAATAAATTTTTGTTGTTTTAGGCCACCAAGTTTGTGGTAATTTTTTATGGCAGCCTTAGGAAACTAATAACATCAGTTCCTTCAGTTTTTGCCTTCTTTAAAAAAATTTTAATGTTGAAAGATAAAGTATTCAGATAGATTAAGTTTCCAAGAAAGGGGGAAAATAGATACAATGCCCTAAAGTTTGCAGTTCAATCACAAGCCAGTAGTTAATGAGCTGTGAAATGAGCTAGTGATATCTGTCCATTTCATTCTGGGCAGGTTTTTACTTTTCTACAGTATCTTCTAAATTGATTGGTCCCTTGTTAGAATTACCAGCAAGGAAACCGAAAAGGGGATCAGAGATTTTAAAAAAAAACAAACCTGACCATCCCACAATGAGATGCCATTTAAACCTACTAGAATGGCTAAAATTAAAAAGACTGACAATATCAAGTGTTGACAAGTATGCGGCACAACAGAAACCCTCATAGATTGTCTATGACCAGCCACTCAAAAATAATTTGGCCTTTGCTTACAAAGTTAAACATGACCAGACAATTCCACTTCCCAGGTATTTACTCAAGAGAAATCAAAACATATGTCCACTAAAAGACTTGTACACAAATGTCTATTGAATCTTAATATATAACAACCCAAATATCCATTAATAGGGGATTGGATATATTCATAGAATAGGATACTATGCAGTGATATAAAGGAGCAAAATGTTCTGTGCAACAAAACAGGTGAATTGGCTTCTTTTCCTGAACGTTTCTCAAAGTCTTCCATGGTTTCCTCTTTCAAAGAAAATGTTAGGCTGGAGTGTAAATTTGGATGTTTACATTATGTTGAGTGAAAGAATCCAGACATAAAAGTGTATATACTGTATGACTCCATTTGTGTGAAGTTCTAGGACAGGCAAGGTTAATCTATGGTGATAGAAATCAGATCAGCGGTTGCCTGGGGTAGGGCTGGAGGTGACTGCTAAGAGACAACAGGGATCTTTCTGGACTGATTAAAATGCTAAATTTCTTAATTGGCAGAGTAGTTGTATACATTAGCCTAACTCATCAAACTCCACATTTCCTATCTGACATTTTATTTTACATAAATTATACCTCAACAATGATTTTTTAAAGTACCTTTCTGAAAGCACTAACACTAATATTAGTTAAATGAGTTTGAAAGCAGAGCGCTCAGATTTTATCAGTTGGATTTGATTCAAGAATCCTAGCCTTCATCCTAATGAACAGCTAGATGTGACTGGCAGGGAGAGAGTAAACAAACAAATGGGATGGAGGCATCTCAGGGTTCTAGGGCATTCTGGGGCTAACCTGGCTCCCAGATGGGCCCCTGAAAGACAGCTGGATGTGGTGGGTGAAGCAAGGATCGGGGGAGCAGAGTGACTGAGGCCGGGCAGGGACTTGAGGTTCCAGCTCCAGACCTCGCCGCCCAGCCTTAGCCAGCAGAGCTGTCATTAAGCCACTTTCCCTAGTGTGGAATGCCTTTGAAGACAGCAGAGGGGAGCGGAGCTTTCAAGTTCCAAAGAGAAAAACAGTTTTCATACAGAGCCTATGCTCTGCAGTATATAATTGCATCGCCTTGTTTTCCTGAAGCATTTGCAAGGTCTCCCATGGTTTCCTCTTTCAAAGAAAATGTTAGTCTGAGGCATACGTTTAGATGTTTACATTTGTTATTGCAGTGGAGTTAACCTACTTCAGATCAATTTACCACCTTCATCTTTGTCCCGAAATACTTGACAAATTGTTTTATAACCAATTAGAGGTCTCTATATTAGTTCGTTATCCCTTTAAAATAGCTCACTGGATTCCTAAAGTTTCAATCCATTTGATTATATTTTGGGTACTTTCCTAATGTCTAGTTCTCCAATGGAATCAACTATTCTTTTCATCTAACGTTTTTTTTGTGTGTGGGGGATAGGGGATGTTAAATTTCTACTCTCTGCTTGCTTTAAGGAGAAAAGAAGTTCTAAATGTTACCAGCCAATGATATAACCTACTTGAGAAGTAGACTGTGCATTTCAAAAGCACTTGCACATACTTCAGGTAGAGGCAGACCATTGTACCTTAACTAGACACATGGAGTTGATCATCCAATAACTAAACAGTCAGTTGTCAAAGCTTTCCATCAATTTGACATGGAAATTAACACACGATGATTTGTTGCTCCATGATTTCTCCTCCCCAATCACACAAAGTCACACATCAATTTGAAGTTTTGGGAAGTGAATCCACCAATTCTTTATTTATCCCACAATAGACACACTGTGGAACAACTATTATGACACACTGTGGAACAACTATTATGACACACTGTGGAACAACTATTATGACTTGACAACTATAGCAGTAGTAAGACAGCCTTCTTCTGAATTCTATTCTTTCCAGTTGTAACTCAGAGTTTTCTGTTGTCATATATACTCAAGAGAAGCCCATAATTAAGGATGCCCTAAGAGAAATTTCCAGAAAGAAATAGAAGAAAAAACCCAGAAAGCCAAAACACTGTTTCAAAGCAACCATGCAAAAGAAAACATAAAAAAAAAAAAGACTGTTAGAAACCTATTCAAAAAATCAAGAGGGAGAGTCTGGTCTAGAAGGCATTCAGGTTACAAGCCTAAGATGAGAGCTGTAATTCCATTTTTTTCATATATACAAGGTGAAGAGATGGATATTCAATATACTTCCCAGCAGTTCTCCTATCATCCTTCCCTTGGAGAAGAGAGCCCAGGCTTAAGGAAATTGTACCTAATATTTTATGTGTGTTTACATTATATCTCTCATCTTACTCACAGTATGAATTACCACCACTGAAAACCAAAAGCAAATGGCAAAAAACAAACAAACAAAACCAAAAGAAACCTAAACAGTGACACTGTTCCCAAAGCTTACAATGTCTTAATATTTAAGACTGGCAAAGGTAATCTTTTATGAGAGAAATTGATCCCAAACTTTAGCAGTTTCCGAATTATCTGTTAAAACACAGACTGCTGGGCTCAGCCCCAGAATTTCTGATTCAGTAGGTTTGCTTTTATAATACGTTTTCAAGTGATGCTGATGCTGCAGGTCCAGAGACCATACTTTGAAAAGCACTGGGGTGGAGGCTAATGATACCTCTTTCCCTAATGCTAACTCCTCCATCCATATCTCTACCTTTACTCTTTTCACATCAGAGATGGCAACAGGCCCTACTTTGTAACAATGACCAGGCAATAACAATGGGAAGTTTGAGACAGAGAGTGAATCACTGAATATAAGGATGGGCCTGCCATTGTTAGACACCTCCAGTTCTACAGGAAACAGCCTTGACCTCTGGAGACAGGTTGTAGATTTGTGAAGAGGAAACCTGCCAACATCCACCCATTTATACACCCTCAAATGATGTAAAACAAACTCAAAAAAAAAAAAAAAGGAAGAAAGAAAGTAAAGAAAAAACCTGGAATGTCCCACTGCAGTGGAATTCTGAACATCACTGAGAAAATTGTGCAAGAAGATGGAGATTATCTGGGGAACTTGCAGATAAAATTCTGGGTGGCTCTATGCCAGAAAAAATAACCCCTTACAATTAAGAACACGTTAAATTAAACTGTCTGGGCTTAATTGAGCCCACTCTGAAAGTTCCTTTTCAATAAACATGGTGCTTTCAGCAGGTGAGAATGAAATTGTCCAGTCTCTTGAAATTAAGTTAAACCCCACCTCTTCTGTCCTTCGAGCAAGTTCTCTTGAAGGATGACAGAAGGATGTTGCAAAGCGAGGAGGCCAATTCCAGGGGATTCAAAATGTCACCCAACTCATATGCAAGGAAATACCTACTTGTAGCCAACAATATCGCACACTCTTTTGCAATGGGCTGGTTCCATGAAGGTACTGCAGAACCGGCAGCACACAGGTGATTGCAAAACCCGGTGGTGACATCTTCCCAACACACATGAACACACAACTTTTAAGTAACGTCTGAGAAAGCCAACTTGAAAGCCAAATGGTTTCCAAGAAAATCTAAGGAGACCTGAAACATCTATGCAGATAATCAGTATCTCCCACCCAAAGATCCCCATTGTACTTCCTCATATCTCATTTCTCCTCAAAACTTTCAAGTCCTTCATTATTTTAATCTATATGTGCAGAGAGAGAGTCAGAGAGAGTAAAAGATGGGCAGGAGGAAGGTAGTGCTCAACGCCCACTGGCATCAGCATTGAGACCACATCTCCCTTGAGGCATTTATTATTCATGCCACACTCCCTGGATTCTGAGCACATGCATAAACAGGCAGACACACATCAGGGGCCACAAATAAGCTAATACAACTTTTTGGAGGAAATGAGGAGGGTTGAGAGAAAGCTAAGTGTCTTCAAAATCAGAGAAGCAAATAAACACAACTGTTCTGCCGATGTTTGCTTTCCCCGCTGGCTGTCAGAAGTTGCACCTCAGGCATCAACTTGCCTGGACAAGGGTGGCTCTCGGTGGCTCGGCCTGTGTCCAGAGGATTTGTCTATTAGTCACAAACTCGGTCTCTCTGTGTGTCTGAGGAAGAGCCATGATTCATCTTGACAGCTGTCAGCGTGTTACCTCAAATGGGCACAGGGAACGATGAGCAACCTGGGGCCGGAACTGAGCACAAAGGAGCCAAGGCCACTTCCCGTAACACTGACAAGGTCTGGGCTAGAAGAGTTGATGTGGCAAGAATGCTGGGCCAGGAGCAGCCCCACAGAAGGGGCTGTGTCAGCACACTTTCCAAATCCTGCCGTTGTCTAGAAGGACAACCTTAGCTCGGAAGCCCTGGAATGTACTCCCGTGAAAAAAAATGTTATGTTCCTTCACATTCTTCTCTTTTCCCCAACAGCACTTACTTCAGGCTTCAAACAAATGAATGTTTGATTTCATAACTTAGTCAATTCTGCATATTCAACTCTAATATTATACTTCGGAAAAAATGTATACCTCTGACCCATAAATTCCACATGTAGGCATATTCCTAAGAGAAATGTGTACATATGTTCCCTGGAAGATATGCATTAGAGTGTTCAGAGCAGCATTATTGCTAACGGCCCCAAAGTGGAAATTGCCCAAATGCACCTCAACAGTGGATTGAATAAATGAGTTGTGTGTATTCATACAAGGGACTACAAAACAGCAATGACAAGGGTATGCAAGAATCCCACAAACAAAATGTTGAGCAAAAGAAGTCAGACCCTAAAGACTAATACTGTATAGTTCATTGTATATAAAGACTAAAATAAGCAAAACTAAATCATGCTATTAGAAATCAGGAGGGAGGTTACACTGGGTCGGGGAGAGGTTGGGAGGGAGAGCCCCGGGGAGCTGGAAAAGGGCTTTTTCTTGATCTGGGTGTTGGTTACACATCTATTCAGTTTTTAAATGCATCAAACTGTCTGCTTGTGATATGTTCACTTTTCTGCATGTGGATCACACTTCAGTAAAAAGCTAACACACTACATACACACACACACACACACACACACAAATCAAAACAAAATAAAAAACAAAACAAAACAACCAACCAACCAAAACACCTACTAGGTTGTCACCGTCAAGATTTATAAACCATAGAATGCAAATGTAGTGAGCAGTGCAAATAAGAAATTCTGTAAGAATTTGCCATATCAACTAGCCTGCCCCAACTGTCATATCAGTATAATAGAGAAAAATATCATGTCGCATAAAGGGTTAGTCCCCTGCATTATTGTCCTTATAAGTGTCTTACACCAGCAAAGGTGCATCTGATCATACAAACTTCAGGATGTGATGCATCAGAGTTTACCACACATGAAATGGGGGAGGAACTGTGTGGTAAAGGATGCCTTTCTCCAAAGCTTTCCCAGGGAAAAGAAGATACATTTCTCATCATCTCTCTTTCTTCCATCCTTAGATCCCATTCCAAAGATAACGTGTAATCACAGGAGACATCTTATCAATAGAAAACTCATTTTGCCTAGACCCATGACAAATGGGTCAACTGAAACCTATAAATCATTGCTTAAGACTTAGCCAAAGTTGATCAAATATTTTTCCCAAAAAGGAAAGCTTTCTTCTCTTAAAAGGGCAGCATCCTCTGGTTAACAGTATAACTCTTAACTAAACCTTTGCATTGGAATATGTTTCTGTAGAGATAGCTTAATGGAATTGCTAAAAGATCTATGACTCCTCTGATAAGGAGTTCCAGAACCAGGGAATCACATGCATTATTTCAAGTTTATATGAGTAAAAACTCCAAAAAAATTGTAACATACCCTTTTAAGCAACCAAATTTTCACTTTAGACATATTAAATGGAAATACCTCTAAATTACTTCATAATCAATATTCAATTACAAATATTACCTGGATAAGGGCACGAAAGCATTAAGGACTTTTTTGAGTTCAAAACATGGCTGTTAGAGTCAGATGGGGAAGGGCGGTGGGGGGAAGACCTTAAAGTTCTTTGGTCTAATATTTTAGCTCAAGCAGAACAAATGAAAATCAAATATACTATCCAGTGGCCGTATCAGTGAGCACTGTCTTCCAGCATTGCCCAGTTATTGTAACAAGAAATAGCCATAAAGGAACTCCAGAGATTGTCAACTCCAATTTCTTGTTTTTTAAATGAAATGAGAACTAGTTGGTGGCTGAATGACTCACCCAAGATCACTCAGTAAAGAGTGGCAGGCGAGAATTATAGCCAAATCTGCCAGCTTCCAAATCGGTCTCAAATCAACTGTAGGACACTGTCTTGCCCATGAGCCTCTGAACTATTTCCATGGGTCCATGGCAGGTGGTCCCCTCAGACTCCATTCCAGGGAAATGGAGAATGATGCTGGCAGAAGTAGACAAGGGGAGAACCACTACACCCCAGCCAGGAAACCCATGCACTTCTCAGAAGCACAGACCTCTTTATGTACTGAAAATGGATATTTCAGGAACTGAGCAAATAACTGGTGTTTTAAAATCCAAACAGACTTTAATATATTTTTTAAAATTCCTATTTCCCAACTTTGGGATTCTGATGTTGTATATATATACAAGTATATTCAAAGATAGAAAACTTATACAGAGATCATTAAAAGGGCATAACCCAGAATATATAACCATGCAACAGGACCCCCTATGTTTCTCACACTCTCTTATCTCCCCCTGACACACGTCCAACAAGTGATCCAACTTCCTCACTCAGGGGGAAAGGCCCATTAGCAAATGGCACTCAGACATGGAGGTCTGAAAGAAGATCCCACACTCTGGAAGATGTGTTGGAGACATTTCATGACAAAATCAAGTGGCTTTCTCCCTCGGAGTTTATCAAGACTGATAATAAAGCAAATGCAGTGTGAGACACAAACACACATACGCACACACACACACACACACATTGTAGAGTGAGGAAAATAGAGTGACTTGTTCATGTGTCCTGTTTTATAGACTTCAATTAAATTATTTGTGCCCTTGAATTGGGAAGCAGGGTTCTGGAATTATTTTTTTTAATAGAACAAAAAGCCATCTTGGAACCTCTTGCTCCAAAATCACTCCTGCTAATAAGTAACATGTAACACAATTACAAACTCAACGTGTTCCTTTAATGTTCTCATTTCTACCAAAATAGACAAATCATTGCTACTTAGGAACCTCCCTGTCTTTGGTTGGAACCAAATTAATTTGATAGTTATATTACAGTAAAACAGCAAAGGCTGACAGCTGCAATAGAGAAAGTATAGTTAACATTCCTAACTTTTATTTTTAGTTAATATTGCTCTCACAAGGATCATTGTTCAGGAGACTCCTGACTCACTGCACAAAATGTATTATGGGAAATTATTGTAAAGTTTCCTAAAGCTTATATTATCAGTTAGCTATTGCTGTCTAACAAACCACGCCAAAATTTAATGACTTAAAAGTATAACCATTTATTTAGCTTATGATTCTGCAGCTCAGCAATTGAGGCTGGGTTCAGCTGGATGCTTCTTCTTGTCTTTGCTGGGCCCCATCATGTGTCTGTGATCCCCACGGGTCACTTATATAACTCTGAGTCTGGGAATGTTGACTGGCTGTTGGCTGAGCCAGCGGGGACCTTTGAGCCATGGGTGTCTCTCATTCTCCATTGGGCTAGCTGAGCAAGAGAACAAAATCACACGAGACTTCTTGAGACCAAGACTTGTGGCTTGTCATCAACTCCTCTGCTTTCTAATGGTCAAAGCAATTCAAAAATCCAGCCAAGAGGTTGAAAAGAGACCATCTTTTTTTTTATTTAATTTTTTAAATTGAAGTACAGTTGATATAGAATATTGTGTTAGTTTCTGGTATACAGCAAAGTGATTCAGTTATATATATATATATATATATATATATATATATATATATATTCTTTTTCATATTCTTCCACATTGTGGATTATTACAGGATATTGAATACAGTTCCCTGTGCTATACAGTAGGTCCTCATTATTTATTTTATATATAGTAGTATCTGTGTATCTGTTAATCTCAAACTCCTAATCTGTCCCTCCTCCCCATCCCCTTTTCCCTTTGGTAACCATAAGTTTGTTTTCTATGTCTGTGAGTCTATTTCCGTTTTGTAAATATGGTCATTTGTATCATTATTTTTAGATTCCACAAATAAGTGGTACCATATATTTGTCTTTGATTTATTTCACTTAGTATGATAATCTCTAGGTTCATTCATGCAAATTGCATTATTTCATCCTTTTAATGGCTGAGTAGTATGCCATTCTATACATGTACCACATCTTCTTTATCCATTCATCTATCAATGGACATTTAGGTTGTTTCCATGTCTTAGCTATTGTAAACGGTGCTGCTATGAACATAGGGCTGGGTGCATGTGTCTTTTCGAATTATAGTTTTGAAACCATCTCTTGATGGCAGAAGCTGAGAAGTCTCATTGCTCAGAGTGTGGACACAGGGGAGTTATTAATTGGCGCCAAAATATAATCAATATTTCACATTTGAAAGTACAGTCTCAGACAGTATGCTTTTTTCAACTAATTATATCCAGTTAGTTAAATAGCCTTGGAAGTAAGATGCCACGCAGAACTACAGTTAGTGTATTTTCTGATTATTTTCCACCTGAGCTGGTACATAAACATAAGCAGGTTACAATTGTGTATTAAAATAAAAACTGCTTTTCCTAGAAGGATTACATCAGAAGACCGTGAGATTGTTGGGGGTGAAAAAGCTTTGCAAATTCAGGTTTATCTTTAGAGCTTCTAGTAGAGAGCACTTAGTAGACACTCCAGAAATGCTTATTGAAAATTTTTATCTGAAATAAGTTCAGACTCCTCTACCTGAATTCATCTATCTCTTCATATTCTGTTTTCCACTTGTGTCTTCCTAACCTGTCTTCTCTTCTAAATATATGTATTAATAAGTAGCCTGTAGTTAGAAGCTAATCTGTTCTGTCAATGTATTCGATGCATTATTTGAGTGCATTATTCATGGACAAATCTTATGCCTTCCTATTTTTTTCTCTATCAAAG
The DNA here is from genome assembly GCF_028023285.1 of Balaenoptera ricei. Taxonomy (NCBI): domain Eukaryota; kingdom Metazoa; phylum Chordata; class Mammalia; order Artiodactyla; family Balaenopteridae; genus Balaenoptera; species Balaenoptera ricei. The sequence goes on along the minus strand of NC_082653.1, from coordinate 39,088,465 downwards.
CCTCTTTGTTTTGGCACTGCCTTCACTCTCCCCACTCTTCCATAATGCCTAAATACTTTCTATGGAGCCTATAATGTAGTGGCTCCAAACCTAGGCTGCAAGTTGGGATCGCCCAGGGAGCTGAAAAGTAACCAGTACCTTCTCCCCTCCCCGACTTTCTGATTTGATTGGTCTGGGATGCAGCCTGAGAAGTGGCATTTTTCAGGCTCTCCAGGTGATTGCAACGTGCAGCAAGTTGAGAATCATCATTTTCGCAGGCCCCCCCTACACATCACTTACTGAGGAAAGACTTTATGATACCCCCACTATCTCCCATCCCTTGTCATAGCTCGTATCACACTTCTTTACTTCCCAGACATGATCAGAGATGACAGTTGGGATCTTGTATTTATTTATGTCTTTATTTGACTGTTTGTTTGCCAGGGAACACTTCCGTTATTGCTTTGTTTGGTGAAACCTACAGGTACAATGACAGCACATAGTAGGCATTCAAAAGTCACTGGTTGAACACATTACTTTAATGAACTATGAGTAGCCAGTCTGTGATTTATGGCTTAAATGTAATTATCTAGGACAGGAGCTCTCAAACTTTAGCCCAAATCAGAATCACCTACAGGGCTTGTCAACACACTGTTGGCTGTGCTTCAGCCCCGGGAGTTTCTGATTCAGTAGTTCTGGGATGGACCTGAGAATCTGCATTTCTAACAAGTTCCCAATCGATGCTAATGCTGTTGGTCAAGGGACCACGGTCCATAGGCTTCTGTCGAGAGGTAGCAAAAGGCAGTGACAAAAAGTATGGCCCATAGCATAAGACTGCCTGGTTCAAGTCCCAGCTCTGTTACTCATTAACTATGTGGCATTGGAAAAGATGTTCAGTCTTCCAGATGCTACTAATTATGTGACAATGGGAAAAATGTTTACCCCCCTAAGTGCCTCAGTTTCTCCATCTGTAGAACAGAGATAGTCCCAGAACCTACCTTCTCAATTTGTTCTAAGGATTAAATGAGCTAATGTTTGTAAAATTCTTGGAAGAGGGCTTGGCAGGTAGGAGGCCCTACATAACTTAAATATGTTCATACATTATGTTTTTAATGGCGGCATACTGATAACACTCCTGCAAATTGAACTTAAATTTTTAGTTCTACATTTGAAAATTTAAAATAAACCACACACACATGCATACACACACACACACACACACACACACACACACACCAAGAATCACTATGGTCCAAATCTCAAAGTGTGATACATCAGATCAATAACCATCATAATAAATACCATTAATTGATCATCTAATCTGTGCTGATGCTTTGAGTGTATATTATTTTATTTTTCCAGATATGAAGTAGGTGTTACTGTTCCCAGCTAATATATGAGAAAACTGAGGCTCAGAAATGTAGTAACATTTGAGTAACTGAGCCAGAAAATCCTGAGGTATTAAAAATCTCTCTAGAAATGATCAGTAAGGAAGAGTTAGATGATGTACAATTCAAGACTCTTTCAATCACAAGTAACAGAAGTCTTAATCAAATTGGCTTAAGCAAAGAAGAGAATTACTGGCTTATGAGTCTAAAAATTCCAAGGTATCCTCCTTCAACTACAGCTGCATCCAGGGGTTCAAATGATGTATTTATTCTGGATTCCACGGTCTCCCTCATTCTCTCTCATTCACTCTCTTCCTCCCGCTCGTCTTCCACTTCCCTCCCTCTTGGGCGCTCCTCTCTTTGCGTTCACCTCATTCTCAATTAAGCCCTCCACCACGTGACCCCTCACAACAGATCAAGGCTGATGCCATCTTCATGGCGAAAAATCCCACAGAACAGAGACTTCTCCTCCACAATTCAAGCAAAAGTTCTGGACCGGATCCTCACTAAGCTTAACTGAATCCCATGCCCATCACACACGAATCATGCAGCCGAGGGCACAGAACATGCTAATTTATCCTGCCAGGGTCACCTGTCCACCTTAGGGCTGGGGAAGTATCCTTCCCAGCTGGACCAGAAGGATGGATAGTTGAGTAAATACAGCTCCTCAAAGGAAAATCAAAGGTCTGTTAGCCAAAGGAAGGAAATGGATGCTGATTTCGGAATCAACTATTCCTCACCCAGTCTACTGCGCTCATGGAAAGCCACTGAGCTGGAAGTCAGACCATCTGGGTCTCTCTTTCTCTGTGTTAGCAAGCTGTTGACTTTGACAAGCCTGTCATTCTCTCTTGGTTTTATTTTCCTCATCTGTTAAATGAAGGAATGGACTTGAAATTCTAGGCTTCCTCTTATCAGCAAAGTTCAAAGATTTCTATGTGCACACATCTTGTCAGTACAACTTGAAAGTGAGTACCCAAGTGGATTCATTTTTTAAAATTTTGACTGGAAAAAAGAACCTAAAATGGACCTGGGAATCATGCAGCCAGGGAAGTAGGAAGATACAGGGGTGAATTAGTAGGAGATGAACAATGGTAGCAATGGTGGCCATCAAGCTCAGATTCAGCAGGCGAGCCAAAACTAGGGACACTATGCTAGCAGTTTAAAGAAAGGATAGAAGAGACCAGAGGAGAGATGGGTCAGTTGAGAAAAAGCATCTGGGAGATAATGATGTTTGAGCTGAGTCTTAAAGGAAGGGTGGGGGATTGCTGTGTGAATGGAGAGGCAGGGGCATTTCCACCAAAGGGAATGCATGAGCCACGAGGCATGGAGGGTAGAGCATGGCCAGAGTTAGATGCCTGTGAGGTTGAGGGGTTGGAGAGAGATTCAGCTGGAAAGATAGGCTAATGGAAGACTGTGGAAGGTCTAGCAGGCCATGTTGGGAAGTTTGGACTATAGTCTGTTAATGGAGCATGAGAAGCAGGTAGCAAACAAGGAGGTCATGTCAACTACTGGGCATAGAATGTCCAATATAATCCTCATCACAGTCCTGCTGAAATACTTCTTACCCCCATTTTACAGATGATAAAACTGAGGCTTGGATAGGGTTGAATAGGATGCTTGATTGGGACTTCCCTGGTGGCGCAGTGGTTAAGAATCTGCCTGCCAGTGCAGGGGACACCCGTTCGAGCCCTGGTCCGGGAAGATCACATATGCCATGGAGCAACTAAGCCTGTGCGCCACAACTACTGAGCCTGCACCCTAGAGGCCTCGCACTATAACTACTGAGACACGAATGCCTAGAGCCTGTGCTCCGCAACAAGAGAAGCAGCCACCTCAATGAGAAGCCCCCACACCACAGCGAAGAGTAGCCCCCGCACACCGCAACTAGAGAAAGCCCGCGTGCAACAACGAAGACCCAACGCAGCCAAAATTAAATAAATAAATAAATAAATACTTTTTTTTTAAAATGCTTAATCAGGGGCTTCCTTGGTGGCGCAATGGTTGGGAGTCTGCCTGCTAATTCAGGGGACACGGGTTCGCGTCCTGGTCTGGGGAGATCCCACATGCCGCGGAGCGACTAGGCCCGTGAGCCACAACTACTGAGCCTGCGCGTCTGGAGCCTGTGCTCCGCAACAAGAGAGGCCACAATGGTGAGAGGCCCGTGCACCGCGATGAAGAGTGGCCCCCGCTTGCCGCAACCACAGAGGGCCCTAGCACAGAAACGAAGACCCAACATAGCAATCAATCAATCAATCAATCAATCAATCTTAAAAAAAAAAAAAAGCAATGTCACACCGTTAAGAAATTAAAAAAAAAAAAATGCTTAATCATTGGTGCACTGGAAGTGAGTTGATGGAGTTGGAGCTCTTACCCAGATCATCTGATGGGTTCGAAGCTAGGATTTCTTCCACTCTGCCCTTGACATCCCACCTTCCACCCCAGAGCAATCCTGCAAGGGTGGAATTCATCTCTCCACAAGTAGGAACTTGGATGTGACTGGCTGAAACATTAGCACCCTTTTAGTGTCACCCATAACACTCCCAACGTTTTTAGCAGTTAACTATGGCATTCCTCTCCCATCAGCCCAATAGGAATTATTTTTAACTCATGATAATGTGATGTTTGTGAAACTTGGTTAGTAACTAAGAGAGAAACCCTTGGCAATTTCACAAAGTGTCTAACTGGTTACTTCTGCAAACAAGTCACTGAGTGAGGTTTCTGGAAAGAGGACAGGCTGTCTCAGAGAACAAGTATAACTCCAAATATAGAAATATACTTAAATCAAGTAAATTTTGTAATTGGACCAATGGACATAGGCCACCATGTAAGCTTGCCACCAAACATTATTAGGGGAAAAAAAGTTCCAACTCTTTGTCAGGCTCACAAGTGTTTAGATTGCCTAAGAATCAAGAGATTTAAATTCAGAGTTAGGAATTAGGGATGAAAATCTTGTCTTAGGCATGATACTCATGGACTATCAGTTTTGAAAATTCGCCTAACAGTCTCCTCTCTTCTTTTCCTTTGATTAGAAATTAAAATCAGGAGGAAAAAGAAGGTAATTCAGTTTTCCTTGCACTGACAGACTGTGGAAATACAGGGGTCCATGTAATACTGTGAGTTTCTATCTTTTCCATTTCAAAAGACACAGTGAACAGAAGCCTGTCCAAAGCCATTCTTTAAAAAGAGAGCCCTCTACTTAAGGTGTTGATTCTGTATTTCTCAAAAGAATTGCAATTATCACCACAGTAAAACTTGATGTCCTAGCTCCAAAGATGTCATTTAGAAATTGCTCTTCAATTTGAGACATTTTTCTGAAACCACGGCAAAGTTTGCAGTATAGTGAAAGTATAAGAACCTATAAAGGATTATGTCATCACCATGTCTTGTATACGAAGTGTCGGTTTTGGATTGCTAACAAATGTTCAAACTTTCTTAGGAAAAAAGAAAAAGAAAAAGAAAAACAAGTTGTGAGGCCAAGAGGATGAGTGGATTGAGTATCAGCGTTTATGTTCAAGCAGCATGGATGGGCTCCAGCCTGAGGTCACCTTAGAATTAAAATGGAACTGGTGGTCTTGCCTTGGCAGATAAGAGGCTGTAACAAATCTATGACCACATACATACAGACACCACGGTCGCCAGCTAAACCACACACATGTGGCACAGAGAGCTCCAGTGAGGCAGTTACCAACAAAACTGAGATCCTTTTTCTTCCCTTTCTAGAAAACAGAGTAAACATTATCCCTTCACACAGCAGTTAATGGAAACTCATCATAGTTAACAGATTAGATTGTCTTCTACCCACAATTTAAATTAACATTATTAAATAGGTGGAGAAAGCTTATCCTCAATAGAAAGCAAACTAGCTCCCATCAACCAATCATTTATCTGCCTACCAAAGTGATAGTTTCAAAATAAAATAGACTATCTTCCTGGTTATTTATCATAAAGACCTCTCTGCTTTTCTTAAATCTAATGAGTGAGCATGTTTCCCACCCTCTGGGTATCCATTTTGGGACGTCAGACTCAGTGGCCACCCCTGAAGCAATCAAGATCCAAGACGCCACTAATTAAAGCTTCAAAGAGGCAAACCACATATAGATCTTGGTAGATTGCTGAGCATTCCCTGGAAGGCAGGAGGAGAAGGAGCCCCACTGTGAATGAGAGGCCAAGGTGAGGGGTAGAGACAAGATCAATCATGGTGAGCTGCCCATATGTTCATGTGGTGGATCCCAGATTAGGGAGGATCTGGAGAATTAGTCCTTGCATCCACAGAACAAAGAGCTGTAACTTGGAGAGGAAAGTGGGCTCCAAGTTCCTGACAAAGGTGAATGGGAGAGCATATCCTACCAAGACAAGGATGAGGGACTTATGAAATGTTTGGAGGATGGTTTCACCTGTGTCATTCTGTCAAAATTCTATAGGATTTAAATGGCTTCCCTTGGATCATGCAACGTATCAGTTATCTATTGCTGCCTAGCAAACAACCCCACACTCAGTGCCCTAAAACAGCAACCTAAATTATTACTTATAAGGCTATGGGTCATCTAGGTAGTCTTGCTCAGTTGATTTTGGCTGGGTTCATTCAGCAAGTCATGGAGGCTGGATGGCCTGAACAGCATCAGTCTATGTCTGATGGTTGGATGGTTATCGGTTGGGGCAACAGAGGTGATTAGGTCACATGTCTCCCATCCTCCAGCAAGTTGGTCTTGACTAGGTCTCATGGTGTTAGCAGTGCTCCAAGAGAGTGAGCAGAGGCATGCAAAGATTCTTGAGGCTCAGGCTTTACTTTTGTCACCTTTGATTGGCTAAAGCAAGTCTAAGGCCAGGGCAGAAAAATAGAAGCCACCTCTTGAAAGGGGTTGCTGCAAAGTTTCATTGAGAAGAAGGAGTTACAGAAAAGGGAAGACATGGGGCCATTTTTGCAGTCAATCTACCACATCCATGTAATCAGCAGTAATATTAGGAGCAAACATTCCTATTTCAAATTTCCAGACTCTTTCTGCTACCTCACACTAAGTTACATAAGCTCTAACCCGTGACCTAATATGTTTCAAGAAACATTGAGCATGGTGGCTTTTGAGTTATACTCTCCGACTTATTACAAGCTTTCAGCATTTCATTGCTGTATGACTTTTTGCAAATTTCTTAACCAATCTATGACCTCTGTTTCCTCATTTATAAAATGGAGTTACTAATAGAGCCCTTCCCACAAGGCTATTGTAAGCACCAAATAATAGACATGAAGCTTTGAAAAAGAGATTGACACTTAAAGTGCTTAAAATATATCATCATCACCACAACCATCATCATCATCATCATCATCATCATCATCATCAATATTGACAAAATGAACTTCTAATCCATCCTTTTTTCCCTATTCACATCCTTCCCTGTATTACAAGGTCCTGGAACACAGATCTTTCTCACCCAACAACCAGTTTACCCTTTTTTCTTGCCCTGAACCCCTCCCACATCAGCAGAAGACAGGTCAATCTTCTATCCTGACAAATTTCCGGACAGAGACATTTCTGCACTTAAATTCCCAAGTCAATCTTCAGGACTGGGGGCTGCCTGCCAGGAGCTTCCTGCCACTTCCCGTAGCCTGAACTCTAAGAGTCTGGGGTTTGCCTTGTTAAAATGTGGTAAAGGCTGGGATTCCTCAGGCCTGGAATCTATGCTGGGGCCAAGACAGTTGTGGCCTACACTGGCTCAGGAATCTGTCCTGTTTTGCTGCCACCAAGAAACTGTGTGTGTCTGTATACAAATACTTAAGGGTGGGTGGGTCTTGCACAAGTACAAACTCACAAAGGGTCATGATTTGGGGAAAGGCTATTACACACATTCTGCTATGAGGGTAATGATAATCAGGAAGTCATTCCCTAAGCAGATTTTCCCAGAAAAGCCTTATCTTAAAATCATAAACACAACCTCTAATAGAGTGGATACAGAATGGAAGTTTTACCTGTCTGTCGCCCCTCTCGGGTCAATACAACAACTGCTATGAAAAGCGACCTCATAAATACTGTGATCCACATGAATGTGTATAGGGTACAGACTTATTTTTACCTTTCATCTCTTATTTTTCTCTTTAATTAATATATTTTCTCTCTTTTTTTTAATTCAAAGGGCGCTTAGAGATTATTCCAGACCCTTGCTACTCAAAGTGTGGTCTTCTGACCAGTAATATCAGCTTCACCTAAGAATGTGTTAGATCTACCCCAGACCTATGGAACCAAATCTGGATTTTAACAAACGCTCTGACTCTGATGAATATTGAAGTTTGAAAAACACTGGAGTAGACCTGTACTTCTCAAACACTAGAATGTTACACAATCACCTAGAGCACTGGTTAAAAAACAGATTTATGGACCCTATGCCTAGAGATTCTGATTCAGCAGATCTGGGGGGAGGCCCAGATTCTGCATTTCTGACAAGCTCCCAGATGCTGGAGATGCTGATGGTCCAGGAAGCAACTTTGAGAAGCAAGGACAAATGCCTTTGTTTCACAGTGGGGAAAAATGAGGCCTGGGGAAAATGGGTGGGCATGGTGCAAAGTAAATTGCCCAACATCTTAACAATTATGTAGAAATCAAGACCAGACCCCAGTCTCTGGGTTTCCTTCCCAGAGCACTCTGATGCGGATGCTGCTTTCAGTCGGATTCTCAGTCTTTTTTTCTCCTTTTGCATGACTTCCATATTCTCTTCTGCACCGTATGACCTGCAGCACCCTTTTCAATTTCTAACTGACAATTCCATTTTCTTAACCTATTTCAAAGCTAACTTTCATTTTACCCTCTGACTTTTTTTGAATCTTGGCAGAGGGCTGAAACATGTTGCTCAAATAACATTTGTTGAATTGAACCCTCTTCTCTTAGTTCCTTTTTCTTTTATAAGTTCTTCTGTTTTAGCCTCCTTAGTCCTTCTTACTCTAGGCCGTCATTGTCTTCTCAGAATTAACTCTGCTGTCTCTGTGTCTAGCATCTAACCTCCAAATTCTTCCTACCTTTTCCTCCTAATACATCTTCTCTTTTTTGCACCGGCCGCAGGAGCTGCTGTTTTGCCTGTACTTTCCCTCCAAGCCCCCTCAATAAACATGAAGTGGTGAGTGGAAGGGAGGGAAAAAAATAACTTGACTTGGAGAAGAGTAGTTAAGATGTCTGAGGAAAGTAAACAGAAGCAAGAGCGCAGGCATTAAATCACTTTCCATTTGGACCTACACTAACACTGGCCACTGGATACTGACATGCATGGTTCAGAATCAGAGAGGAAAAGTGAAAACTGAACAGACCCCCACCTATAAGAATAGGTTACATGTCCAAAAACTATTCGGGAATACTTTAGTTGGAAGATACAAAGAACTCAAGTTGAAAAAGAAAAGGCAGGATTTAAAAATCCTTTGATGTATGTTGGATGGGGCTCCAAGACCAACCAAGAGGCTCTAATTGGTTAAAAGTGCCCCCTTCCTTCCTCAGCGCTGTATGTTGCCACCTCTAAAAACACTTGAGCCCTCAAAAGGGGGAAAAAAAACCCTTCTGAGTTGCCAGATTTGACAAATAAAAGTATAGGACAACCAGTAAAATTTGAATTTCAGTTAAACAATGAATAAATTTTACTATAAAGATGTCTCTAAAAGTACTGGAGGCATACTTGTATCAGACAATTATTTGTTGTTTATTGCAAATGCAAATGTAACTAGCAGGCCTGTATTTTTTAATTTCAAAAAATTAAAAGTCCTTGGGACTTCCCTGGTGGCGCAGTGTATGGGACTTCATGCTCCCAATGCAGGAGGCCCGGATTTGATCCCTGGTCAGGGAACTAGATGTCACATGCATGTCGCAACCGAGAGTTCACGTGCACCAGCTAAGGAGCCCAAGCCGCAACCAAGACCCACGCAACCATATAAATAAATAAATAATTTTTAAAAAATTAAAAGTCATTAAATTACAATTTTACCAGGGATGAAAATAGGCAAGTTATAGAGTAAGAGAAGGAATTTGAAGTCAATGTATCTGGCAAAGGACAGACAGACAGAACATATAAAGATATAAAGAATGTCTCCAAATCAATAAGAAAAAGACAACATAATTTTTTTAATGGGAAAAAGATTGGAATGTACATTTCTCAAAAGAGGATATCTAGGTGGCCAGGTCAAAAGGTGCTCCATTTTGCCATTCATCAGGGAAATGAAAATTAAAACCCCAGTGAGATTCCATAAACACTACCAGAATGAACAGACTATATCAAGTGTTGGTGGCAAATTAGAGCAACTAGAATGCTCATCCTCTGATAATGAGAGTATAAATCTGTGCAAACATGTTAGAAAACCATCTGGCAGTATGATTACAACCAAACACATGTATATCCTATGACCCACTATTCTACTCCCAGGTATATACCCAGTGGGTATATATACATTTGTTCACCAGGAACAAAGTCACAAGTATTCATAGAGCACTAGTCATAATAGCCAAAAGTGACAAGTATATCTACCAAATATCTACCAGGAATAGAATCCACAAATTATGATGTATTTAAACAATGAGATCCTCTTTAGCAATGAGAATGAACAATCTACAATAACATGCTGTGACATGGATCAATCTCACAAGAAAAAAAATTTGAGCACAGGAAGCCAGACACTGAAAAACATATACTCAAATGATTAATTTATGTAAAGTTTCATACACAGGAAAAACTAGTCTTTGGTGCTAAAATCAGAATAGCAGTGGTTGGGGGCATGGAGACTTCAAGGGGTGGCCATGTCCTGTTTCTTGATTTAAGTGCTGGTTTGTAATCACTTTGCAAAAGTCATGGAGGTGCCCACTTATGATCTGTATCCTTTGCCAAATGGTGTACTTCAATAAGATTTACATGAAAACCTCTGAAAGAAATTACCGAGGAAAGACTGCTACCCTTTGACCCCAATCACATTTGTATAACAGGAATCAATATCATTATCATCATAGCCATCATCACCATAATTATATGCCCTTATGTGAGACTTTGCCATGGGCTAATCTCGCTTCTACCCATTTTGCTTACACCATCTCATTTGGTCTTTTTAATCCTCATAAGAACTCTATGAAGGAGGCATTCTTCTTCCACTTTTACAGATGAAGAAGCAGAGGCTGAAAGGAGATTGGTAGCTTGTCCAGGGAAACACAATTTTTAAGTTGCAGAGGCAAATTTTGAAACCAGGATCTGATTCTAAAGCAGGTGCCCTTTTCTCTACAGGAGACCATGTTAAATCTATAGGTAGAGACTGGAAATTCCAAAGGAGAATAAGTTTAAATTTCTTCTCTCCACTGACTTTCTGGGTCCAAAGATAGTACAAAACCCCAAATTTCAGTCCCCTTTTATGCTAAGAAACAGCCATCTGACTTCGGGGCTTAATTCAATTACCTAGAGTTAATTGATAATTCCTACAATTAATTCCAAGTTGAACGAAGAAGGAAAAGTAAAGTCCCTTTTAGTATCCCAGTTATCTCCATCCATAACCAAGTAGCTAAGGAAAAAAAACACACTTGAACACTCAAGCAGCAAATCCTCCGATATAGTCCCAACAAACACACCATCAACTTCATTAAGTTGCATTTATATGTTCATAATACAAGTTTTCGCCAGTGCTTTTCAAATTTTAGGGTGAGCAAGAATCAACTGGAGAGCTTGTTAGAACAGATTTCTGGACCCCACCACAAGTGATTATGATTCAATAGGTTTGAAGTGAGCCTGAGAATTTGCATTCCTAACAAGCCCTGCAGGTGATACTGATGCCGTTGGTCCTTGGACCACACATGGAGTAGTTTTGCTTTATGCCCAGATAGACAATATGGAAGAGACGCCCACAACTGCTTTGTTTGAGAATTGATTCCTCTGTCTTTGTCACTAATATTTACAGCTACTACCTGGGGCTGAGTCCACGTGGCCATTTGAGAGACCAGCTGGCCTCCCCACCCTTACCTCCACACTCTGTCGTGATCATCAGGGCTCTCTGTCTTTATCATCGTTAGTGTCACTGTCACCCATTCCATCTGTCACCATGAGATTATTGGCCATGAGGATTCCTGAGCACCTGAGCTCTGCCTGTCCTTGCTCTTCTGTGAATTGCAAGACCTCCAAGGGTCCAAATTTCTCCACATGGTGATGTGCATGCTTGTTGCATATTGGTTTACTTTGCGTAAATGCCAAAGGTTATAAAAACATCCAGATCTGTAGGAACTAAAGTCATCCCTTAGAATTGCTTTGTAGTTTATTAATTTTGTTTTGCTTTTTTTCCTAATCTGGGTATTTAAAGAAGAGAACAAACTCACTACACTGTGTTGCAGATGAAGGACCCCATGGAGTCCTGAAGCAACTCTCAACACCTCTCCTGTTTTCCACTCCCCTTCAGAAAGTCCAAAGCAGTTTTCCTCCATAGATGCTCAGAGTCAACAAAGTATAGGTCTCTCCCCAAGAGTTTTGAATTGTTCTTGGTAGGACACCTGCTCTGTTCAGGGAAGTTTGTGTGTGACAAGCTTCCATATGACAAGCAGTCGATCACATCATAACCTGTAAAGCACTGGGCTACAGGAAACAAGACCTTGCCTCTCCTTTCATACCCCACAACCAGTTAAAAACTCAAGGTATTATATGGGGGGTGGAAGAGACGAGTCACTAGACCTTTGATCTTGCTCCTAGCTAGCTGTAACTTTTGGGAAAGACACTCAACTTCCCTTCCCCTTCAGTTGTAAATTAGGGACTATTTTAAGTGCTCCCCAAGGTCCTTCCTTCTCCAAGCGTCTGTGAACCCATGAGCCTACAGACAAGAACCAAAGAAAACACCCTCCTTTCCAACTTACTCTTGGCACAAGTGGTGGTTTTATTCTAGGGAAATAGACCCTCATGATGTGTGGGCTACAGAGAGATGTCAGGCAAATAATAGGACAGAGGAAAAGAAATCAAAGACAGAAAAGGCAGATACAATGCACCAGCAGAGGAGAAAGCATTGTATTTCTCTTTTTCCTTTGAAATCAATAGAGAATAAAAGCAACAAAATCCAAATTCCAACAATATCAACCAGGAATCCCTTTGTCTGTTTACAGATTCTGTTGCTACAGTAGCAAACAAAAGTAGCCAGCTTCTTCCCAGGGACTCCTGGGTACGAAGCATCCATCAAATCACAGAGACACACCCGCTATTCAAACCCAATTTGGCTAAAATGACTTTTTTATGAGAACTCATGAGAAAATGGTTGACTTCCAGCCCTTATGTTATCAGAGTTGTTTGACATTGAATTACATGGGCCTGGACTATAAATCTTAACTTCAGACTCACATGCAAGGCATTTGATGTGTCTGGGAACCTGCTGTAAGAAAGAAATTAGCTGTAAAACAAAGTAAAATGCCTGTTCCCATGGGAAGACTCTGCAGGACTGCTAATAGATCATGGGTTCATTTGGAAGACACTTGTTCCTTTGGTCAAACAACAACTAATATTTTAGCTTTCCACTGCCCTGAACAGGAAATATGGTGCTAAGGGCCGATAGACAGGGTAAAGCATCATATTAATTACACGGTCGGTAAACATTTGCTCGCCCGTGTTTCCTGACGGTCTGAACACTTCCTGCTTGGAGATCTCAGCGATTCCGCTGGCCTCTGTTAACTGTTACTCTTGTATAAACGTCTGGGGAGGTGGAGTGTATTTTCAGGGAACCCCACAATGAGAGGAGGATGGGGATACAGGGACTGTTGAGAGAAGCCCCTGCCTGCAAACCTGGGCCATGGCTGCCACAGTCCACTGCCCCCAAGGACACCTGGGAACCTGTGGGGAGCGACTCGATAAGGTGATTCGATGGCACTTGGAAATTCTCTTTCCATTTTGGGGAGGGGTCAGGTGGATATTAAACAGGTTCATGTTGATTCTAAAGAAGAGAAGAAGCAAAGTGTTCTGGGAAAGAGGGTGTTAATCAGGTCACAACAGCTGCCATCTCTGCTTGGAGATCTCTTCTCTGGGGTAACTGCAGAAGATGGACAAAGATGATGCCCACCTGGAACTGCTCTTTGAAGCAGTGTTTCTCCAGGTGTGACGCTGGACCAGCAGCCTGGGCATCCCCTGGGAACTTGTTAGAAATGCAGAACTTCAGGCCCCATCAGAAACCCTTGGGGTAGGGCCAGCAATCTGAGTTGGAACAAATGCTTCAGGGGCTTCTAATTCCACTAAAGTCTGAGAATCGCTGCCATCAAAGGATTCTCACATACCTGCTGTATAGAGGCCAGGCCGGCCCCGGACCCACAGTCTGCCATGATCTCCAAGGCCCTCACGATCTGCCGCAAACCACACACTCCAGTCATGAATCCACTTTATTCCTACCTCTTTGAGGCCTGGTTTAATCTCTCTTTGAGGACTTTGCCTAGAAAATTCTGATGCCTGGCTCCTTCAACTCACTCGTGTCCTGTTCAAACGTCACACTTTCTGTGAAGTAGTTCCCACCAGAGACACTCCTTTAAGTATCTGCCAACAGACACTGCCCAGCATTGTCCATGTAGCCACTTACCAAGATTGGAGGTGACCTTGTCTATGAGTTTGTTTCTAAGTTGATGACCCTTTCTCCCCACCTAGAGTGTAAAGCCCCATTAGAACAGGCACCCGGATTTGCGATGCCCACTATTCCACGCATGCCCCCTACACTTCTAAAAAGTCTAGTGTGACCTCTCCTCCATGCATTCTCAAAACCTATTCTCATTTGTCAATTATACTTCCATAAAGCTGACGGAATAAACGCTCTATTCACATTAAGTTATAAATCAACGCAAATGGAAAGGAGACAAAACATTTACACTATGAAAAATTAAAAACAATTTAAATTTCAGGTCTCATTTAATAAGTACTGTGTAGTCTTTTAGATACCGGGGAGAGTCAAGTGGGTCCCTAAAATAGCACCCCTTGAGGATCTAAAGAAGAGCCTGTCATGTTTTAGATTAGATGTAGCGTCTTCTGGAAGAAATATTTCCTTTACCATAAGCAGAAGACTGCCTTTTCTCTAAGAAATTGTATCTGTTATGTGCTTATAGGACAATCATAATCAAAATTCAGTGCCTAAACTTACTTACTCTATATCTAATTGTGCTATGTCTTCATGTTTTTTTTTCCTCTCTCTCCCTATTTTATCTTCATGTATCTTTCTCAAAGCTCAACATAGAGGCAGAAACCTGGATGTGAAAAGGTGTGCATCTAAACAAACCCTCTGTGACCCTGAAGATCCAGAAGCTCATTCACAATGGAGCAGGTTATTTTTTGGTCTTTCAACAGAAGATGCCTGAATGTCATTACCTTTACCTCCACAGCCATGTAAATGCTTCCCAGAGGCATTAGAGTCCTTCACTGCCTGCAGAGATGGAGGAATAAAACAGATGACAGTGCATTTAGAAAGAGGCAGACAATGCCCGTGGCTGCTCCATTACTCTGTCATCAGAGATATGAGCGCGAGACTGGGTGCCGAGCATTAGCCCGTGGAGCCTGATATGAGTTCATGAGGCTGGAATTCAAAACACTAACCAGCTGTGGGAACCCAGAGAGAAGCCTGTCACACTGAATGGTATCCAGATTAGAGCTGTGAGAATTTGGGAAAACCCTTCTCGCTAAGTAAGTTTACTTCTTCATCTTTCTTTCTTGTTTTAAGTGTGTAATGTTTGCTAGAATCCTGAACCTATAGCCACACGTATAAATAATGGCAAAAGGCAACTCTAAAAATATTTTTGAGGCAATCAAGGAAATGTTAACACTGACTGGATACTGGATGACTTTGTAATTCTAATTTTTAAGTGTGATAATAGCATCAGATTTATGAAGCAAAATCACCATAACTCTTTAGAGATGTTTATTGGGGAATGTAGAGGTGGGATGAAATGACGTCTGGAATTTGCTTTAAAATAATTCAGGAAAAAAAGAGAGAGGAAAAGGAAAAGATTACACAAGTATCACAAACTCTCAGTAATTGTTGAATCTGGGTTGGGTTATTGGATCAATAGAATATACTCTTTCCTTATGAAAGTATGTTTGAAAATAAACATAATAAAATTGTATTCTAAAAAAGGAAAAAGAAATAATGCCAGACCAAAGACAAAGTTATTTCTTAAATAACATGAAAATGTTTTTACAGCTAAGGATTTTCTCAAGGCCAGCCACTGTCAAATACATAATCTGCAAAGTCAAAAAAATAAGAAATACATGTTCTCAGGTGCTCAGGTCTTAAGAACATCCTTCTGTGGTTTATGCATTGATAGGAGCAGGAAAGAAGCTTAAATAAATGGACCAGAAATTTAAAATGACACATTGCTTTATTTGGTACTTGATTGTTAATTACTGTTCATAGCTGTGGCCATAATGGAAATAGACCAAGATGGAGATTTGTAGGGGGCGGGATGGGGGGGACAGGGGGAGAGGAGGCTCCCAGATTCTACTGGAATTTTTCTCATGAGTCCCAGTGTAACTTTAACTCTCTATGCTTTAGTTTCCTCATCTATAAAATCATAGCGTTGCATGACATGAGAGCTAAGTTTTCTTTCAGGGCTGAAAGTGCAAATTCCAGATTACATTAGCAAATCTGCTTCAGTAATATGAGAGATAAAAAAAAGGGTATATTCTAGATACGAACTGGCAAATCAGGAGAGAGCAAATTTATTAAACTCCTATTGAATTCTCGACATAGGAAACCCAAGTGTAGCAACCTTTTCTCTTAAGAAAATCTAGTTGGCAAATGAAGAAATATGGAAAATAAACAGGTTCCAAAAGCCGTCTTAGCCACAGTGTAATTCTAGCAAGAAAAAAAAAAAAAATCTGCCAACTCAAATATTTCATGCATTTGTTTTCCTAACACAGAAAAGAATGGATATAAATCACCCTTACTTATGCATCAAAGAAGTTCTAAAATAAATTTTGTCCTTCACAAAGACTGAAAACTGTATGAAAACATATATTTCTACTGAAATTAAATTATTTTAAATGAGAGAACTGAGAGGGCAGAACTGAATTTACAAGACCACCCAACCCATTCATTCTCTTATATTCTTCCCTAGAAAGCTTAGCAAGTGTCAGAGTTGCAAATATGTGACTGATTTCAGAAAGATGCCCTACTTGGAGGCCGCATTGGATGTACAAGCTAGAATCCATTTTATTCTAGGGTCTTGGTGTCTACAACTCGGTGGCTTCCATATTTCTTCCACTTCTGGCTACTTTATTTGAAATGTGAAGTTGGTGAACCACACATCATCAAGTTTGCAGGACTGCTGTTGCTTCCACTGGAACAGTTACTGATAGATCTCTTTATGCACATAATTTTTTTTTAAGTAGTTGATTGTGTTGCCCTAAGATTTATATCATAAAAATGCTTAGGCATCCTAAGTCTTCTGTTTCAGTAGATGTGTTTCACTTAGATTTACCTCTGCATTTAGAATCTTGCCCTTCTTTCTTCATTCAAATCATCCTATTGTTTTCCAAGAGCCATCCATGAAATACTGGGGAACGGTGGCTGAGCAAGGGGGAAAAAAATCATATTATTCCTCTGAGAAATCTTGAAAAGAGTAAAGAGAATTTTACTCATTCCAGTGTGCTCTATTAACTTAGCTATCATTTATTAACAAACATAAAAAACACAAAGTGATGGCATCTATATTTGATGTATGTCAAGAGTTTTTCATTTTGCAAGGTTGTTGCCAGAAAAAAAACTTTTTTTTTCTTAGAGTGATTTTTAAAGAATTTTTCTGAATTCTGTACTGCTACTTTCTGATCTTCTGAGACCAATTGTTTTCCCCAGTCAGAAACTATTTCTCCAATTTCAAAATGAGCATTAGTGAAAAGAAAAAGATTCAACATATATTCAACATACATATTTTAAGGTAATTCTTTGAGAATGGATCAATTTGATGAAGTTGGTCATAATTATATTTGATTCCATCTAATTTCTGTTTTAGAGACATCCTATGAAAATTGTGAGCTTCATAAAAATTATTTGTGCCATCAGATAGAAGGTATATCTTCATTCTTAGCAGTTTTACTACCAAATGTAAAATAAGGAAATAAATAGTGCTGGCTTTATGAGTTATCTAAATCAGAGATTCTCAATCTTGAGGCTACTTCAGAATCTCCTGGAGGATTAGTAAAACCACAGATCCCACCTCCAGAACATCTAATTCCATAGTCCTGGATTGGAACCTTAGAAATTGCATTCCTAGCAAGTTCTTGGATGATGTTGATACCTACGCTGTTGGTCTGGGGACCACAGTGATCTAAGTATATGTAGCATAGATGCTTGAATAACAGGAAACTATAATAACTCCGTTCTGGTCTATGGAGCCTCAATCCATCTAAACATTTGACAGGTAGGTAGGTTAGAAAGGAGCCTCCACCTACACATTTTGGAAACCAAAAATTGAATGTAGATAATCCTTGGTATAAACAGAATCACCCTAAGTTTGAGCTCAGCTATAGCAGAGTGCAGTTGATTCAAAAATAGGTAAGATATTGCTTAAAATTCAGTCTAAGGAAGTTCATCTGGTCACCACATACGTAATCCTGGCTATGCAGGTACACAAAGCATCAAGAATTTATTTTTTGGTTGGGGGGAGTATTTTGGTGTTTTGGTTTGTCCCCCTCACCCAGAGTGTCATTAGCAGGACAACAAAACTTCTTAAAAAAAAATCTGAAGTTTCAGGGTGTGATCTAAAGTTCCACTGCTGTGACCCAAGGAAGTGAGGTTCACCACCTCACTGTGGCCCTTGACCTCTGTGGATGATCAGTTCTGTCTTTATCACCTCTGGGTCCTCGAGCATCCTTGTCGGCCCAGGCCTCTGCTTTCGTCACTGGACCCTCTGGATGTCCCCTCATACTAAGGTGATGATGACAACAGGCATAAAGAAGTCTTTCAATAGTGATTTCCTGTATCTCGCTTATCCCAGCTCAGAAAAATCTTGCCATTCAAATGAACTGGCGTCACAGATGCGATGGTAGAAGGGAGGGGTGGGGGAGGGGGAACAGGATGGGGGAGGGGAACCCCTTTGAAAAGCTCTCCCTGTGAGAAGAGGAGACAGGAGCAGGAAGAGGAGGAGCCCAAGGCTGGCTATTTTTACAGTGAAATGCAGAGCCCTTTGGTCCTCTCTCCTCTTTCTCTCAAGCCCTCAGAACAATTTGCCAAAGGCATAAATCGCCCAGGCACTTCATTCTGTCTGCATTTTCTCTGCATTCAAACTAGCAAGCAAGTACAGCCAAAGCCATGTGGGCAGAAACATGGGCTTTTCCCTCAAAATTTGCAACCTCCTTTCACAAAGCTCTCTTCCGGATCAAAGCGTCGCCTCCCAAATGATGTTGCCCAGGGAGGGATGCAGGAGGGAAGAGGAAGGTTTGGGGTAGACCTTGAATCTTGACACACAAGGGGTCAACATGGTTCCTTTCCCAGCAGGGGCAACAACTCGTGCCTGTGGGGGAAGGCGTGGCGTCACCGCTGTAGGTCCCATGTTGAAGTGGCCAGTTGACTGAGGATGCAGATGGCATTTTAGCAGCTCTCCGGGGGCATGAAGGGGAAGAATCATGATAATGACTGTGCCAAGCTAATTGAAGGAAAGAGAAAATTAGCCCTGGTGTTGATACAGGCACGTCTAGGACAGGACAAAGGCAACTCTCAATTTACCCTCTGTCCTACTTACTCTTGCACTAAAAGGGGTGTTATCTGTACCAGGGAAGAGAAATGATGCCTGTGTTAACACTTGTTGCCTCTGTTTTATTTTTAGGCTCTTCCATCAGAGAAAGGAGAGCGGGGCCAGTTGGACTTCAGACCTCAGACCACGCTTGGTTTTCTCAGGTTTCCCTGTACACAAAGGGAAATTTTCCACAGAGGCCCAGCCAGGAGGTACAGCTAGATCTTGGAGTGGCTGCTGAACCTGGGCATGTGAGTTTGGTTATCTATCCCCAGTGGGCTCTGTATCATCAACTCATTTAAGTTTCCCATCCTGTTGGTGTTTTTTCCCTGCTGAGGCAATGCTTAGGTATAAGAAAAAATAAATAAATAAATAAAATCAAGATGGTGTGGCCCAGCAAAGAAAAAGCACATGGTTCCAAGACCCAAGATATTGTCTCTGGTGAAAATGTTAGTACAATGATAGGATACTAGCAGTGGGAAGTCAGCACACAGGACTTCCTGGGACATACCTGCCTGTGTTTTCCTTATTTTGTGGAGGAAATGCAGCTATTACCTCCACCCCCTGGAAAGTCTGGGAACTCCAATGGCAATCAGTCTAATCTGCTTCAATCATCAAGAGGGTGCCAGTCATGCTGGCCACAGGGGAGCCAGACAGCTCTGAATTCTAGAGAGGGTGACATAGCCAAAGGCACCAAGGGTGCTGGTTTCTAATCACCCTGGCTAGTCCCAGACCCCCTACAGCATTGTTTGCCATAGTGTACTACTTAATATTTTCTTCACAACTATTTTTTGCTTAAATCAAGTCACTGAAAATAAACAAACAGTAAATCCTTGTGGAACAACATGGAAGTAGAAATGGAAACCATGGTTCCATGGGATACGAGAAGTATGTAAGAAGCTCCAATGGAACTTAACAGAAAATCAGTGGCACTTATACCCTAAAGAGAAGTCCTTCCTATCCCAGACTCTGAGTCTGAGGCCTGCTTTTCCTCCTTTCAAAGGGAGACCCACAAAAGTTAGAGAGCTGATGAGGATGTGTTAGCGGCAAATGGAGATTGTCTACCTAATCAGAAGAAATGAAAGAGGCTGAAAAGAAATCTTACCATGGGATCTAAAGTTATTTAGTTTTGTCAGTATCCCAAATAAACCATTTCAAGAAATAATGAAGGCAGTGTTTTTCAAACTTATTTTTCAGCCGTGATCCAATGAAGAAGTGGGCTGTATGTTGCAAACTACACACACACACACACACACACACACACACACACACCCCTATGCATACTTACCCTTACCAAGGGTGGTGTACTGTGATACTTTTGTTCTATTTAATTTTAAATGCTGGTTATGACCTTCAGGTGTGTTATTAGCCACATTAAAAAACACCACTGCTTTAAATTTTGGGAAACATCGGTTACACTCATGCCATGAACCCATTCAATGTAGAAATCTCCACATCATCCAGTTACCCAAAAACTGCTTGTTCAGCACACTTGATCAACTTTGTTAAAATATTCTTCAGCATCCTTTTTTCCTACTAAAATAGGTAATATTTGTCCTGAGCCAAATTGTCAGTGATTATAGCTCACAGAGAATATCAGATGTGCCTTGTGCTTTATTGCAAAAGACACACCATAAAAGCATAAGGACTAAATTGAATCTTGACTCAGCTGGATATCTGGGAATTAAATTTTTTTTCTACGAATTTGGTCCTCACAATGAAAAGGATACTATAATCAGAGTGTATCTGTCATGTATGTTGGTGATGAACATAGAAGAAGAAATAGTGATTTCCGCCTTTCTACTGAAGCACCTCAAAGCGCTTACTTGTGAAAGCTCATCCATGACGGGAAGTGGCTGACTCAGAAGTGATGCGTACAGCAGACGCATTGGGTTGGAAGGCGCCATTCTTGCACAGCCACTGCTCTGACCACGTGGCCACATATGGAGAAATGACACCGTGCACCGTTGTACCACTGGGCTTGCCAAAGAAGGACTAAAACTGAAGCATATCCTGCACAACACAACTTTCTTCTGGCATAAAATCCTGGGAGAAGATTGCAACACTTGTAGTTTTATCACTTACAGAACAATCTCAGGGAGTTTCATCTGGGGATTCTGGTTTTCCGCTTTGTGGAACAACAAATGTAGTGGAATCTTATTTTTAGATTCCTTTGATCATACACCATTGTTCTTAACTCAAAATGCCAGGCATAAAATTATATAAAGGGCAAGACAATGCAATTGATTACCATCCTGTGTTTTATCCCCAAAATAACTTCAATAACAATAACTTGTATTATGAAATTCAACTATATGCCATAGGCTGGACTAAGCACTTTCTTGGCATTTAACTCTTTTAATGCTAATATTACCCCTATGAGGTAGGTATTATTGTCACCAAGTTACAGCAGAAGGACCTGGGGCTCAGGGACATGAAGTGAATTTTCCAAGGTCCTGCAACTCGACATCAGACCCACAGCTGGACTTAAAACCAATGCTCTTCACCCCCTTTCTGTATTCTCATGCTCCCACAGGTAACTCAGCAAAGATCACAGCATTGGGATAGAGGGTTACTAACGCGGCTCTCATATGAGGACTCAGCTAAAGGGTCAAATGCTTTACTGAGTGCAGGAGTGTGACGGTTAAGTGGGTAAAAGAGCTTTTACAAAAACCTTCACTCTCTCTCTGTTACCACAGGACCCCTCCATCAGCTGCTGCCCCTGACTTTCCCTTCCCCACCAACAGACATAACATGGCAGCTTTCAAATATTTCAGGAAAGTGGGTCTCAACATGTGTCCCCAAGACAAGCAGCAGGAGTGTCACCTGAAAACATGTTAGAAATGCAAATTCTTATATCGCACTTGTTTTAATACAGATTTGATTATTATTGAGGTAGGGTAAGGTCAATAGATCAGGAGATCATTGGCATTAAAAAGGTACTTTGTTATACTCACAGATACTAAGAGGAAGGGGCAGGCCATGCCATGGGGAATACCAGGGTCATTCAGGAGATAGGGAGGGGGAACAGATCCTTTCTTGTGGTTTCTGCTGGAAGGAACAGAAGAGGCAGGTATACGGATTTAGGATTAGCTAGTTTGAATAAGTTCAGCAGGCTCTGGGACATAGGAACTGTGCCCAGTTGTCTGGTATCTGACCCTGGGATGATTAGGGCAGGTGGGTGGTGGCCCAGAGTGTGAAAGCTTGATAAATAAGGTGATTGGGGCATGGGTGCTGGCTTTAGTGGTCTGCATTTGAAAAGCATGCTCAAGGGCACGTTGTTTACTGTCTCTAGGAATTGGCCAGCACAGAGAGGTCCCTCCGGGGTCAGCAAAACTCCAGAGGTCAAAGCATCAGAACACAGAAAATACAAGTGCTGGTTATTACACAACGGTAGGCCTACTGATCCAAAACTTTGAGCACTGGGCCAGGAGTCTCTCTTTTCCCACTTCCTCATGAGTGACACTGGTGCACATTACACTTTAAGATCCACAGCTGCAGGATTTACTCTCCTGTGTTCCCCCCAGCACAGGAAGCAGTAAGTATGTAGTACAGACCTGAATTTTTCCTTTTCTCAAAACTTAGCAACTTTAAGTATAGATATTAAATGTATATCCATAGGCTATTTGGAGAAACTATCTTTAAAGGCATTAGATAAACAGGAAGATTTCATATCATACCCTCTTTCTTCCTTTGTGTCCCCAAAGCAGCTGTGTGTCTAAATTAGAATAAAGATAACCAAAGTTTTCAATAATAAATAGCACACTGAGACACTCCAGTGTACCCTTTAAAACTGGATGTTTAATCTTCGGAATGATCTGAAAGACAGCTTTGGGGACAAGGGCATTAGATGGACTTTAGAGTTTCACTCTAGAAAGGTCCATATAATTTGTTTTTCTAGCATTTTCCATAAACTTTTGAAGCACCTGCTTCTATGTTTGGTCAATGACAGAAATCATGGGTAGTTTTATGTATATTGAGAAGCTTATAGAATCCAACTTGTCACTCCCAAAACTTTTAAGTCCATGTTTTAGAAATAGATTGATGTTGAAGAGAGGAAAAGACTGAAAATTCATGACCCAGTCCTAGCTGTGCTTTAATTAGTCATATGATCTTGGGTAAGTGAATACATCTCTCTGGGCTTTTGTTTTTCTCATCTATGGTGCCAGGGCGCTAGATGAGAGGATATTTCAAAGCAAATGTGATTCCATCTATATATAGAGGCAGAGAGAAACTTCTCATGAAAAAAATTCTTTGAAAGAGATAATGTATTTTACTACAGTCAAATAGGAATAAACTTTTCTACCTACTCTAAGCTCTAGAATCTTAAGTGCAATTATTACTTGAGACACCCTGGCCTACATATCTGTCTATAATAGGAGTTCTCAATCTTGGCTACATTCCAGAATCATCTGGGGGCACTTTAAAAATGTCAATGTCTGGAACCAACTCCCAGAGATTGTTCTTGGGTGTGTCTCAAGCACTGGAATTTTTAAAAGCTCCTTGGGTGACTCTAATATGCAACCAGTGTTGAGAAGCACCTGCCTATAACAAGCCCTGGAGCATCCTTTAAATCAGAGACGAGCACAGAGATGGTTAGTTCTACAGCTATCTGAACATGTGGGGGGTGCATGCGGAGGATACCATGAGTTTGGCTTCATCCCTGTAAAGACAGGGACAGTGGATAGAAACTGATTTCATGAATGATCCTCTGAGACAAGGAACAGAATTACAGAGTGGGTAATAACCATAGTCTCCTTTCCTCTGGTAGGAAACAGAAAGGTTATTTAGTTTAAGAAGTTTAGGAGAAAGCACATCTGCTGAGATGTTAAGTGTTCTCACGAAGGGTGATAGTAGGGGGGTCTTGTAAGTTCCAGTCTATGTGGGAGTCTGCAGGCAGCAGAGAGTCTAGAGGGTTTGCCAGAGCAGGAGAAACTACCAGGATTGTGAGTGTTTTGTGAGACACCGAACAGACACTAGGATTTTCCTGAAATGCAGGCCTGTGGAAGAGAGGGATGAGATTTCCATAGGGCTGAATTCTTGGATTATGCAGATGAAGGTGAGAGCAGTGTCTATGACTCCAGTTCTCTACCCTTCCTGTATCCACATCCTTTACCAGATAACCGTGTACTGTCTTCTCACTCTCCCTCTGAGCCTTGTAACTTGGGCAAATGAGACACAAGTTAGTTGCAATTTGTTGTTAGCAGACAGTATGCAAGCAAAGGGCTGAAAAAATTACTTATGCATTTCCACTCTCACTCTTGCATCTCTACCTTTGCCAGGTGAATGTGCCACCCTAGATCTGCTGACAGTCAACTGATCCCAAGACACATGAGCAAAGCCAGCTGAGGTAGATGGACTCTAGGGTGACAACCGGTGATTCCCAATTCCTGGAGTTCATAGCTTTATGAATCCCCTTCCCTTAAGTGTGAGTGGACTTGTGACTCGTTTCTAACCAACAGAGTATGGTAGAGATGATGGAATGTCACTCACATGACTGTATTAGTCATACAAGACTCCATCTCAGTAGAGTCACTCTTGCCCTCCTGCTGGCCTTTAAGAAGGAAGCAGAAATGTGTGCAATGTGGAGAGGTTCATGTGGCAGGCAAAAAAAAGGGGGAGGAACTGAGGGCATCACTGCTACAGCTGTAAGGAACTGAATTCTGCCAATGAACTGAGTGAGTTTGAAGTATACTCTTCCCCAATCAAACCTCCAGATGAAAGCACAGCCTAGCCAGCACTGTGACTGCAGCTGGTGAGACCCTAAAGCAAAGAACCTGGCTAAGCCATACTCAGATTCATAACCCACAGAAGCTGTGAGATAATAAGTGTGTATTGTTTTAAGCCACTAAGTTTGTGGCGGAAGAACCACCCTGGTGACCCACAGCTTTGTGAACTAAATAAATGCTTTTTGTTGTATTCCACTGAGTTTTGGGTGGAGCCAAGTTGCTCTCAGTCATCTCAGCTAGAAGCGCCAACCCTCGTACATGTGCCCAAGTCCAGCCAAGATCGCCAGAGTCACTAAGCTAAGCCAAATAGGACCACAGACACACAAACAAGTCCAGCCATAATCTGCCAAGTCTAGTGCAGATCATCTGAACCCCACAAACTTGTAAGCTAACTAAATGTTTATTGCTGCATGTGACTGGGCTTTGTGATTGTTACACAGCATTACTGTGGCAATAGATAACTGATACAGTGACAGTGAGATTGAGTTGTTATTTCCTTAGTTCCCACAGGCAAATGAGGCTTCAGGAAATTGAAAATTAATTGTAATATAATGTGATAAAAATAAAATTTACTACAACCTGGATATTACTATCCAATACCTCAATGGGGAATTCCTGAAATCTTTAGTCAGCCCTATCTAAGACAAAACTCTCTGTCTTGGGACAGTTTGAATACTGTTTTCTTTATCATCTTTTTTGTTTATTCTGTTTCTCCCACATCTGTTTCACTAGAATGATCAGTTCTTTGTATTTGTGTTTAATACTGATTGCAGAGAAATAGCTGTCTGCAATTCTCAAAGTTCATGCTTTATGTACACACACACATACATACACATACACACAACCATTAATTGAATACCCAGAGTTCTTGCTACTGCTCTTTGTATATGCAGTCAATGCTATAATTTAAGGTTTTAATTCTTCCAATATTCATTATAAATTTCCATCCACTAACACTACATATCAGAGAATGTCACCTCTGACACTGCAATGTTATAGACTCTGTTCTATGGTCTCTGTGGGTCTCGGGCTCTTTCTCTCTCTAAAATTCATGCACACATTCTCTATTCTGGGAATTGAAGAGATTTATACTCTCTGATCTGAGTAGGTAAAGAAGAATTTCCAGGTTGATCTGCCCTGAAAAAGAATTTTATGATGTGTAGCAATGACAAAGCTAGAACATTTCCTGTACTGAAATATTCAATCTTCACCCAGATGCAGCTGCCCTTGGAGTTAATATAAATTGACTCAAATCCTTTGAGAGGTTAAACTAGCCATCATGTAGAGATTACCCCCATAAAAGAATATTTTCCTTAATAAACACTGAAATACCAGTATTGGAGCAGGAGGAGTTCTGTACTGATTTTCATGTTGCTGTTTTTCTGTTTTGTTTGGTTGGTTTGGTTTTTTTGGCATGCACATCAATGGCTGAAATAAAACCACAGTCTAAATTAAGTTTTGGCAAGGATGTGGAGGAAATGGAACTCTCATGTACTGCTGGTTAGCATGTCAATGGTACAACCACTTTGGAAAACTGTTTGTCAGTGTTTGCTAAAGGCGAATCCATGTTCACCTGAAAACACAACAGTCATACTCCAACAACACTCTTGCATATATTCACCACATGCTTGTGTGGCGATGTTCATAGCATCACTATTCATAATAACCAAAACTAAGAATAAACAAAATCTCCATGACATTTGAATCAATAAACTGTGGCTAGTTTACACAATAGAATACTATAGAGCACTTAGAATGGATGAATTTCAAACCACACACACAACATCACAAACATGTTAAGTGAGTGAAACCAGACACAAAAGACTATATCCTCTATGATTCCATTTATGTCAAATAAAAAACACAGGCACAATTAGTCTGCGTGCTAGAAGGCAGGATAGTGCTTAGCTTTGAGGGGAGGGATAGTAGTGACTGGAGGGGAACATAAAGAAGGTCTGGGGTCCTGGTGAGGTTGCTTCCTGAAGTGAGTGTTGGTTGCATGAGTGTGTTTCATTTAAAAAATTCATCAAACTGTATATTCATGCTGTGTATATTTTTCTGTATGTGTGTTATGCTTTAATAAAAAGATTATACTTTTAAAAATTGCTTTCCGATACCAGGACGCATCTAATTCAGCATAATCTACTATAATTCCCCTTTGGTAACTCTGAGTCCATCTAATCTAACACTGATGAGCAAACGACTGCTGAAGACCCTACAGAGCAGTAGAGAAAACCTGATTCTATTTCTTTCTTTTCCTCAAATCTGCTTCTCCATCAAAATCAAGAAATTTCTGCCCTTGAGGTTGGGGATTTTGACAGCTTACCCAACATGCTTGTCAGCCAAACTCATGAAAATAGCAGCTTTGACACTATATCAAGGGTTGTGGGGAAATTTTCCTTATAATGTGATGATTCCTTATCTTGCAAAGATCCCCTGGGCAGGACATTTTCCATTCAGTGTGGCACAGCAATCTGTCACCACCTCCAAAGCTTAGACCAGAAAGCAACATCCTCAGCCAGAGTTGCACAGCGGGAAAAGAAAGCAAACCGGGTCCTAATGAGAAGCAGCCGATGGATCCATGAGCACTTTCCACACTTGGCAGCCCTTGAGCCTCCCAGCAACTCTATGAGTCTAGAAATGGTTGGTTTTCCCATTTTACCACTGGGGAAGCAGGGCCATGGACTTGGCCAGTGGCACAGCTCAAGAGTGACTTAACTTGGTCCAAAGCCCACAACCAATGACCTAACCATTGAATTATCCTTCTCTTGCCAGACCTTCTCATATGAACCAAAGTGGGAATAATATCAACACTGTTGGGGTCACTCTTGAACACCGGAGATGATTCTTCACAATATTTCTGGGACTGGATTGAGTCCACCTGTCTTTGCCATGCTGTCACGTTCCATTTTAGAACTGAGAAGTTGGATACGTGGAAGCGTATCTTCTCTTGTTACCAAAGCAAAGCCTTGCCCACATGCATACAGAATCATTCATTCAGAGGGATCTCCAAATATTTGCGATATAAACTTTCAGCACAGGAATGGCACAAAAGCCCATAGATTTAACATCTCAGGTTCTATTACAATATTCTACAATGAACACATTCTATAGGAAGAAGAGAGACCACCAAACTCAGGAGAAGAGAGGCAATATTCAATAACGTTATTGAAATGTTAAAGGGGTGCCTCCCACCCCAACCAGCAGCATCACCATCACCTGGGAATATGTTAAACTGCAGTTCTTGGGCTCCACCCCACAGACCAGAAACAAAATCAGAAACTCTAGATGTGCAGTTCAGACGGACGTCTATTATATGTTTTAAGAAGCCCTCCAGGTGATTCTGATACAGCTAAAGTTTGTAAATAACTGCGTTAAAATAAAGAAAGCATGAGGTAAATATTCAAAGCAAAGAACAGTGCACATCAACCCCAATTGAAAGGATAAAAGAAAGGTTCCCATTACCCTCAGAAGTAGAATACAACGAAACAAAGCAAACAAAATGTGTGCGATAATTTATAAGGAAGAAGAAATGAATCTTAAAACATGAAAGGCAAGTTGCTGTTTTCTCTTGAAAACAGATTTTTTGCTCACATTTACATTATCCCTGGTTGTAAATGCTTTATAAAGAGAAAACCAGGACAGAATCGTTTGGCAGGGTGGTACCTTAAGGAGTAGCTGCAGGCAGACATTAGCAGCTATACATTGTTCCTCTTGCCGTCTCATTCCAGTCTTTTTGATTTTCCTGTCTTTTAATCATCCTTCTCTTACTTACTCTTTCTTTTTCTTCGCCTTAGTGAGGACTTAGACCTTCCAATAGCACCCCAGGCATTGATGATTCTTCTCTGGAGGTCCTGAGGTTTAAGAAGGTGACTTTCCAAATCTGTCCTTCAGATCCCATAAGTATAAAACTAATACTTACCTATCTTAACTACAGCTGTAGCAAGTGATTTTTTTGTAGCACTTTAAATAATAGTTTCCAACTCAATAGAGCATCAGAAAGTAGACTGCTTTCACACACAGATTCTCTTTTTAGAGGCTGTGATGGCCTCAAAGGCAAGAATCCTGTCTTTATACTTCTAACATGAGACCTAGTACATGGAGGCACCCAATAAATAAATCCTTCTTCAATTATTATAGGTGATCTCCCAACTACACTTTAAAGGAAGCACAGTAACTATCCTCATTTTGAAGGTGGAAAGCAGGGTCAAAAAGGATGAAAGTCTTAGCTTGTGTACCAAAAAATACTTAACACGAGCATCTATGTTCAAGCCTATGTTCATTAACATGCACCAACACAACACCAGTTACAGCAATGGAAACCAACCATTTAGAGCAACGCTGCAGGAAATGCAAAGCGATTGGCTTCCAATGCCCGAAATGGTTTCCCGGGGCCAGTGAGCAGCTCGCTCTGCAGTCCTTCTGGGCAGTCTATCTCCCTGACCTCTTGTACCAAGGAATTCCTCTGGTTTCTATTTCTAACTTCTTCAATTATGCAATGCTGTGCCTGGGATGGGAGATTTGTTAACATGCTTGAGAATTTTTTGCCCTTCTCTCAAGTTAAACCATCAATCTTTGGACAAGAGACATTTCTCATCTGAGATCTAAGTCCTGGGCAGAACTTTCGGGTGGATATTGAACAGGCCTGTAGACTAGAACTTCCTAAGGACAGCATCGCCCATCACCCAGGAGGAAAAAGAAGCAAAGCAACGCTCATCCAGGGAGTGGCTGTCCTAATTTTAAATTCAAAAGCTTTAACAAACACAAACCTCAGAAACAACATAGAGAGAAGTGGGTAAAACAGTGGGCCTCACAATAAGGGAAATGCATTTTAAAAAGCTGGTGTGAGGCCTAGGAATTAGCATGTTGAATTAAAAGTACAGCTGTTTCTAATGCAAACTCCACAGACTCCCCTTTGAGAAAAATTAAAGTGTAGAATATTCTACATCTAAGCCCAGACCTAAAAACCAAGCCAAAATCACTGGCACGCATGGCAAACATAAAGAAGACATTTGACAGCTCAAATTCCTCAGTCATCTTCTTGTCTGACCATAGGAAAGTAGTTTTCCTTCTTCCTCTCGGTACCATGCCCATTATTTGATTGTTTTTAGATGATCCTTAGCCCCATCACCCGGGCTGCCCTATATACCATGGGAAAGAGTCCTGCAGGCTTTGTTTTTCAGGCTCTTGTAACCAGCTCGCTTCCAGCCAGGTTCACCCACAGGGAGACCCTGCAGGAGGTCAGAGGGCAGAAGGAAGGGAGAGGCCAGGGTATTTCCCCTCCTTCTCTTCTGTAGGCAGTGTCTCTGGGCCTTCTCCGTGGCTTTGGATCCTGCCAGAGAGGTTCCAGCTTTTGCTCGTGGCCTCAGCCCCCAGTTTTAGGGCCATTACCCCCCTCCCCTGTACTTCTAGCCCCAGGGGTTTTAATGACTTACTGGTTTTCCTAATCTCCCCATTTCTTCAGCAGCCTCTATTTGGCATCTCAGATCTTCCATCAACTGTGTGTCCAGTTCCCTGTTTTAAATCCCTCTGATTTCAAAGTGGACCAGTTTCTGTTGTGACCGACCTCTGACTGCTGCCTGGAGTAGCTTTATGCCATCCAGCTTAGGTGTCAGCCGTGAGATTCTCACCACAGCATCCCACGAAGAGGTGGTGGAGCCCTCACCTTGACATCCTGTACCCGCTGTTCACCACTTGACTCTGGCAGTCTGGTTGGCCAGGCAGGATCCTCTCCTTCTTTTATCACCCTGTTCTTATCTCTCCCAAAGCTCTGAAATCAGAGGCAAAACACAGCACTGTCTTGGCCTTTCTTCCACCAATTCATCCTGCTTCTCATGCCCCCAGAATCTGATCTCTGCTAGGAATCAGTAGATAAATTAAACGTGTGTAAGGACTGGAGCTGTTATATATATATTTTTAATTGGAGTAAATTGCTTTACAATGTTGTGTTAGTTTCTGCTGTATAACAAAGTGAATCAGCTATATGTATACATATATCCCCTCCCTCTTGGATCTCCCTCCCTCTCACCACCCCCATCCCACCCATCTAGGTCATCACAGAGCACTGAGCTGAGCTCCCTGTGCTATACACTAGATTCCCACTAGCTATCTATTTTACACATGGTAGTGTATATATGTCAAACCTAATCTCCCAATTCGTCTCACCCTCCCCTTCCCCCTCTGTGTCCACATGTCCATCCTCTACATCTGCATCTCTATTCCTGCCCTGGAAATAGATTCATCTGTACCATTTTTGTAGATTCCACATATATGCATTAACATAGGATATTTGTTCTTCTCTTTCTGACTTACTTCACTCTGTATGACAGACTCTAGGTCCATCCACATCTCTACAAATGACCCAATTTCGTTCCTTTTTGTTTGTTTGTTTGTTTTTAACATATTTATTGGAGTATAATTGCTTTACAATGGTGTGTTAGTTTCTGCTTTATAACAAAGTGAATCAGTTATACATATACATATGTCCCCATATCTCTTCCCTCTTGCATCTCCCTCCCTCCCACCCTCCCTATCCCACCCCTCTAGGTGGTCACAAAGCACCGAGCTGATCTCCCCATGCTATGTGGCTGCTTCCCACTAGCTATCTATTTTACGTTTGGTAGTGTATATATGTCCATTCCACTCTCTCACTTTGTCCCAGCTTACCCTTTCCCCTCCCCGTATCCTCAAGTCCATTCTCTAGTAGGTCTGCCTCTGTATTCCCATCTTGCCCCTAAGTTCTTCATGACCTTTTTTTTTAGATTCCGTATATATGTGTTAGCATACGGTATTTGTTTTTCTCTTTCTGACTTACTTCACTTTGTATGACAGTCTCTAGGTCCATCCACCTCACTACTAATACCTCAGTTTCGTTCCTTTTTGTGGCTGAGTAATGTTCCATTGTATATATGTACCACATCTTCTTTATCCATTTTATTTTAATAGGGGCTTTCAACATTCAACACAGAATGAGCTTATAAGGGGAATTTCAACAGAGGCAAAAAGATAAATATTTTAATGCAAGGAAAACCTTTCTGAGGTACCTCAAATCATACTCTATAAGGAGTTGCCTATTCTAGTGAGCAAAGAAAGTGACAAGTCTAGCCTGAGACAGTGAGCAAGTTCTGGGGGCAGGAGGATAGAGAGAAACTATCCAGCCACTAAAAGAAGCTCACCTTAATTTTAGTGCCTACTGCATACAAGGCACTGTCCTAAATATTATGTGTGTATTATCTCATTTAATTCTGACAACATTATCACAAAGAACATATTGTTAATCCTCTTTTTTTTTCTTCTAACAAATAGGAGAACAGGCAGCATAAAGTTTAAGTTATTTGCCCAAGATTATATACTTGATGAACAGAGGAGCCGGGGTTCAGGATAAGACTACAGGACCCCCATGCCCCATCACCTCGGAAAGTGAGTCAAACCAAGGAGAAACAAAGCAAGAAGTAATAAAAGCTTTCATGTTATAAATAATAGAACATAAATCAGTACCTCTCTTTTTTTTCCTGAAGTTTGCCTGGTTTTGCCCTTAGAGCACATACTGTGTGTGTTTGTTCTAGGAAAAGCCAATTACTCAGTGGTGGGGACACTGCAGAGGTGAGTGGTTTTAAGGGGTGGGGGGGCAACGTAATTAGCAACATGGGAGGGATCTGTGTGTTATCACAGCCTGGTGGTGGTTTTTTCAGGCGTGATGACTTTGCAAGGCTGGAGACATGCTTCCTCAGGAAGAGGGAGAGTGACAGAAACATTTCCTCTCTCTGGAGATGGGATTCAGCCAAAGCACGGTCATGAGGGAAAGACTTCGCCGACACACACAGTTTAACCCGTAGCCCTAACAATGGTGAGTTAATAATCTAAAGTATAGCTGACAAGCTCTTCTATGCTCAGAATGTGGACAGTAATGCATTGAGACATTCATGCAGCATTTACTTTGCATGAAAATACCAAGAAAGATACCTAAAAACTTAGTAATGATAGGAGAAATAAAGTTATATAGGAAGCACTACTGTGATTCTGGTTTATGATCTTCTCTCAAATGAAGATGCTGGAGTGTTTCTGAGGGTGATGAGTTCTTCCAAACCCTTCTGGAAAGCTGACAGCAAACCCAACTCAACTGGCATTTAAAAGAAATAAAAATTTCAATAGCAATGACTGGTTTCAGAAGCTAGAACATCTAGGAACTCAAGTGATGGCCACAGAACATTCTGAAATCATAGCCCTTCTTGGTGGACTCCCTTCCAAACCGACTCTGCCACCACAACCCAAGATGGCAAAATGGTGCTTGATGGTTCCAGAACATTTTCTCACCCTCTCAGTAATGCCAGCAGATAAGACCTTTCTCTACCACCTCGCTCCTATTCCTCTCTCCACACCCCCAAAAGTGCTGGGATGTACTAGGATTGGATAGATATGGGTCACATCATCACCCTCCCCCCTTGAGCCTGGGTCATGTGAACACCCTGGGATACTGGGATGGAGTCAGCTCTGCTTAAGCCACAGGATCTGGTTGTGGAGAAGAAAGGTCTTCAAGAAACATACCAATACTGTTACCAGAAGGGAGAAGAGATACTGGACAGAAAAACAATAGCAAATGCCCACCAAATGGGCAAAGGGATGGACATAAAATATTTTAAAAGTAGATCGGAGTGGAGGCTAGCGTAGCAAGTAATTTTTTTAAAAAAAGGAAGGCAGGAAAAGAGATTATACTTACGAGTAGATTTAACAATAGTAGACAGTAATATTCTCGTTTCAAGAACTATCCCCCTAATTATGTTGAATTATTTTCCTGCCAAGGACTAAAATTTCTAAATCTGTGGATTTTTTCAAATGCTTTTTCACAAGACTTATTGAACTATCTAAATCTTCTCACTGTTTTTCAAACAATTATTCAGAAACAGAGATATAAATTTCCAGTATGCTTTCCTTCATTGAGTCCAAGAAAGTGGAGATAATGGCATAAGAAATGGGACAAAGGGGAAACATATACTTTCCATTCTCCATTTGTTCTGCATTTTTCATTTGCACAGTATTATTTGTGTCACCAAACCCTAAGCAGCTCGGGGAAGGAGTGCGTCTATTTGCTTTGGCACTGCCAGAGTTATTGTATGAGCCACTTTTGCTTGCTGAGTTCAAGGAACAATAAATAATAATAATGAGAAAGGGCAGTTTGATGGCATGAGAAGCTGGGAGGTCATGTGGCAGTTGACCCCAGTGTAAACCTCATGCTTCACATCAATTACAGAACTGGATGTAGATTAGACAAAAAGGGAGGCCCCGCTTTCTTCTTCTTAATAATACGATGACGCTGTGTGCCTCACAAGAGAAAAGCATGGTGTTTCAGTGTGTTTCTGCCTGTCCAGACAGCGGGGATGGCAGTACCAACTTTGCCATAACTTTCTGCTGTCAGAAAACTTTGCAGCCAGGATCAATCATAAGGAATTATGTTCAGCTGAAAACACTTTCTCTGTCACATCACCTTAACATCCTTCTGACTCACAAACAGCTAATTCTACCAAGGATACGGGATTTGGAATGACTTTTTTCTGATAAAGAACACTCCTTACAAAGCTAGATTTATTCATTTTCTTAAGCTGTTCTCAAAGTGAAGTCTTTTGCAATTCCCAGGGAGAACCCCACTCCTTTATGATGAACCATCAAGAGTTATACAAAATGTGTCACGCCTCCCTTCAATCGGTTTCTCTAATGAGTAGTGAGAAGTTTTGGCCACTTTCAATGTGTGATAGAGGTGATCAGTATTTCTGGACTATGTGGGTGGTGGTGGGGATATTTAACTTGAAGAAAATGCAAATTCAAAGAGATTGCCATTCTGTTCTGGCTAACAAGGGATAAATTTTTCATGCTGTTGCTAATGAGCTTTTAAAAATAATCATTTAAAAATTCACTTTGTCTCTATCAGATAGTGGGATTCAGAGTGTTTTGACTTTGGCATTTTTTCCTGGTGGAAATTGGGCAAAGAGAGGCTTCTCCCCCAAAGACCCTCACCCTACTCCTTCTGTTGGCTCTACAGTTCTACCTTAGGGATGTGTCTGATTCCTTCAGCTCTTCTGGATTATTCTCTGCTGGCTTGGTTCTCCATAGTAATCAATGACTCTTTGCTGAATGTGTGGGTATACACTGCTTACGTGGAGGGACAGTTGATTCCGTAGCTTATTGGAGTGAAAAGTTAGTAGAGACAGGGTATCCAAGGGGAGCAGAGCTATTAGGGAAAATAAAAATGTTGCTGCAAAGACAACTGGAATTAAAAAGTCAGGAAGCCTTCTTTCTATCATTTAGACAGAGGCCCCCATACAACTAATGCATTCAACACAACACATTTTGATGAATCACCTCTGAGCTGAGCTGTGGGCTTCATAATGCCATGTGATAACCTCCAAGAATCAACACTGTGACAGAAACTGCTAGTTTCAACAAAATCATTTCCTGTACCTCCACGGGCATACAGACAATCTACACTTCCCCACCTCCCCTGCTGTATAAATGACCATATGACCAAGTTCTAGCCAGTGGAAAGCAAGCAGAGGTGTGATATGTCATTCCCAGCCTGGCCGCGAGAACCACCCAAGGAATTCTCCAAATTTCCTCTTCTCACTTCTGCCATCCAAATGCAGAGAATCTTAAACAAAAGAAATGGGGACTTCCCTGGTGGTCCAGTGGTTAAGACTCTGTGCTTCCATTGCAGGGGACATGGGTTTGATCCCTGGTCAGGGAAATAAGATCCCATGTGCTATGTGCACGCAGCCAAAAAAAAAAAAAAAAAAAAAAAAATGCAGAGACTCTAGGAGGCCCTAGGAGAGAGGAAGCCTGTGTCCCTGAATGAGCCTTATACTGGCCAGGAAAATCTACATTGTACTTTCTGTAAACAAAAACTAAATTTTTATTGTGTTAAGCTGCTGAGATTAGGGTGTTGGCAATGTTTGTTATAGCGAGCTAGTGTTCCTTACTCAGACCACCCCTCCCCCAAAGAGAAGAAGATCTAGAAAATAGAAAAAAATGCCTATTAAAAGATATTTGCCAGTGCCAGTAGGTGAAATCTGGCCTGTGGACATACCAAATAATTTATTTCAAAGTGTTTTAAGTACTGCTTTCAAAATTATAAGGTGCTAGACAAATGTCACTGATTACTGCTATTATGCCAAGTACCCAATTAAGGTGAAAACCACTTCCTAAATTACAAAGATGTGGTATAGCCCCATAGAATTCTCTTAATAATTCCTCCGAGGTTACAGTTCTTCCAAAAGCTGCCCTGGTTTCAATGACCATCTAGAAATTAGAGTCTAGTGTTAGGACAGCACAAAGTAGAATCAGTAGGTTCACAGCTGGCAATAGGAATTTCCCAGTTTTAGTTTATGTTCCTGAGAAAGTCATGTTCATCATTAAGAAACAAGATTGGGGATTTTGTATATCACCATTTGACTATCACCACAGTAATCATTGTTCCAGTCAAGAATCACCAACGGATGTTAAAACTAGTTTATTGAGAAACAATATGTGAGACAAAATCACCTCTAGGCAAAGACCACAGTAATAACTGTTGCAGGCAAAATCCACCAATGCTTGCTAAAATCAATGGGGAATTTCAAGAAGGAACAGTATATTTGCATTGTCTTCAAGTATCTCCCTTAAGATATTGATCAGTTACAATGGGAAAAGATAGTAATTTTACAGAGAGAGATCCATAAGACACCACCTTGACTGAGTGATCAAGGTTAAATCACCTTCAATAGGACATATCAACACCATGTTCCCCTGATATCATGTACTGAGAAGGACACAACATCAGTTCTGCAGCATTCTTGCCACAAATGAATAACCCAATCTAGTCAGGAGAATATAACAGACAAACTCTACCTGAGAATGAGTCTAAAAAACAGATAATCAACACTTATTAAAAGTGTCAAGGTCATGAAAGACAAGGAAATACTGAGGACCAATCATAGATCGGAGGAGATTAAAAAAACAGAACAAATAAAAACAATGTGAGGTCCTGGATTGGATCCTGAACAGAAAAGAGTAGTAGTGGGGGGAAATGGTGAATTTCTAAGTTCAGTTAAGAGTGTCGTATTAATGTTAATTTCTTGATTTTGATAATTGCACTATATTTCTGTTAAGTTGTCAACATAAGGTGAAGCTGGGTACAGGGCATACTGAAATCTGTGTGACTTTTGCAACTTTTCTATAAGTCTGAAATTATTTCAAAGGGAAAAAAAAGATACTTACATAGTCTCTAAGTATCTCCCTATAAGATATTTAACTACAAAGGGAAAAGTAGCATCTTTACTACATCTGGCAGATACCACCTTAGGCAAGTGACCACCACTAACAGACAAATGGAAATCAAATGTCTTCTGATATGAAGGATTTATCATCACTTCTGCGATATTCTTGCAAAAAAAAAAAAAGGTATAACTTGAATTTGAACACGATGAAACCTCAGAAAAATTCAAGTTGATTCGCATTCTACAAAATGACTGGCTTATACTCTCTAAAAATGTCAAGGTGTAAAAGACAAGAAGGAGTGAAGCACTGTTTCAGGTTAAAGGAGACCAGAGAGGTATTGCAGCTAGACACATCCAGTGACCCTGGATTGGATCCTGGGCCAGATTTCTCTTTCTTTTGCTGTGAAGAAAAATAAGTGGGCTAATTGGTGAAATTGGAATAAAGTTTGCAGATTAGATAATAGATCTTTATCACTCTCAATATTCTGATTTGATCATTGTTCTGTGGTTATGTAAGAGAAAGTCCTTGTAAAAACAAGGAGCTACCCAGTGAACTGTTTAGGAGAAAAAGAGACATCGTGTGTGCAACTTACTCTCAAACAGTTCAGAAAACATTATCCACATACAGTCACACATGCACATGCAAAGAAGGAGACACACACACCTATGTACATATGCATACATTTGGCTGAAGGGCTTATGGGAATTTTTTTGTAATGTTTTTGCAAATTTTCTACAAATGTCAAATTATTTAAAAATAAAAGTTTTAACAGTAAGAAAGAAACAAATTTTGCAAGGCATATTGCTTTCCCTCAAGAGCCTAATGTGTAGTTGAGAGGTTAAAAAAATAAGGATAGGGCTTCCCTGGTGGTGCAGTGGTTGAGAATCTGCCTGCCAATGCAGGGGACACGGGTTCGAGCCCTGGTCTGGGAAGATCCCAAATGCTGCGGAGTAACTAGGCCCGTGAGCCACAACTACTGAGCCTGCCTGTCTGGAGCTTGTGCTCCGCAACAAGAGAGGCCGCAACAGTGAGAGGCCCGCGCACCGCGATGAAGAGTGGCCCCTGCTCACCGCAACTAGAGAAAGCCCTCGCACAGAAACGAAGACCCAACACGGCCAAAAATAAATAAATAAATAAATAAATAAGCTTTCATTAAAATATATATATATATTAAGGATTCAATGTTAACAGAGGCTGGTTTTATAACTTCTTGAGGGTACGCTGATAAATACTGCTATAGTCAAGTAATCGGGAGGATATGGAGTGGTAGCAAATTGTCAAAGGAAGCTCCATGGAGAAAGAAGGGCCACGCCTGCACATTGGAGAAGGAAGAACTGTGACCAAGAACAGAAGTAGGACATGGAGTTCTAGGCAGGAACAGCACCTTGGGAGAAGGGAAGTGGTGAGAATGCCCATGGGAGTTCTCCAGACAAAGAAGGGAGCAGGTTTACTGGGTCCATGATAAGTCTGGAGATGTCGGAAATAACACTGAACTTACCTCCTGGAAAACAACATTGCCAAAGTCATTTAGGTGAACTTACCAAGAGTCCTGGCTTTTAGGTTTCTTTATCCACAGAAAAATAAGGAATCAATGAAAGAGTTTTTTTTTTTAATTGGTGATAAATCTGTCAAAGTTTAGATTAGAGTGGGTAAGTGTTTGAAAGTAGAAAAACTACAGGCACAACCTGGAAATAAGACAAATAAGATGGTCAATGAAATTAGCATATATGAGGTGGCATAATAACCTATGGAAATGTGTGAACAACAGGGTTATTTACTTTCTATCATCAGTATATAAAATTAGGAGTGTTTGATTAACTTTATCTTCTCAGTATGCTTGACTATTTTTTATAGTGAGAAAGACAGAACCAGAGCATAAACACATATTCTTTTGAGGCTATAATATCCACATGTATTTAACCATTAAAATAAATGCAGATATTTGTCCTTGGGAAATCATTAAATTACCTTCTGGGGACTCAATGGCCATAACAGAAGGAGGAATAAGTAAACGAAAGTCATATGACATGTTAACTGACATTAGCTGATAGCTGAAGGTAGGCTTGATAACCAGAATGAACTAGAAAGAATTAGCAGCACTTAATGAGGCCAGCCTGGTGTGGATAACCTTCAAGGTCAAGGTGATGGGGGTCCTTGGCTATGGATATGGCAGTGGGAATGGAAAGGAAGGCAAGGCATGGGTGTAAGATTCAGTATAAAGTATAAAGCACAAATTGTGAAAGTTGGCCTCATATGGTTTAAACCATCCAAGGGGAATTATGAAGCAGGCAGTTGTATATGTACACAGAGTTCAGAGGAATGGTCTAGAAATCATTGCCATGTGAATGGTAGTTAATGCCATGAGAATCAGATGAGATTGCCTAGAATGGTGGTTCTCAGCCTTAGTTGCATCTTGGATTGATTCATGTGGTGAGCTTTGAAAAAACTTTGACACCCAAGCCATGCCTTAGACCAATCCAATCAGAATCTCTATGGTGGTACTAAGCATCAGTATTTTTTAAAGCTCCCCAGGTGATGCCAATGTGCTGCCAAATTTGAGGACCATTTCATAAATACTCACCTAGAAAAGTGGTGTTTACAGGGGGTGATTTTCCCCCAGGGGATTTGGCAACATCTGGAGATATTTTAGATTGTCACTACTAGGGGAAGGGTGATACTGGCATCCAGAAGGTAGAGGCCTGGGACTCGAGGCACAGGACATCCCTGACAATAAAAAATCATCCAGCCCAAAGTGTCAAGAGTGACAAAATTGAGAAACCCCAGGTTATATTAGGTACAGAATAGTGGTTCTTAAACTTGAGTGAACACCATAATCACCTGGAGGCCTTGTTAAACTACAGATCGTTGGATCCCACCCCAGAGTTCCTGATTCAGTAAGTCTGGAGAAGGACATGAAAATTTACATTTCTAACAAGTTTCCAAATGATGCTGTTGCTGCTGATCCAAAGGCCACACTTTGAGAACCATTGATCTAGGACGTTGTTTCTCAAACTTGGCTGCATATTGAAATCACCGGGTGCATTTTTTAAACTATTGATGCCTGGGTCCCATCCCTAGATGGGGTGATGCAAATCATCTGAGGCATGGGCCAAATGCTAGGGGTTTTTTTTTTAAGAGTCTTCTCACGTGATTCTGGTGTGCAGCCAAGGTTGAAGTCACTTATCTAGGAAAATAGTACAGACAGAAAAAGACAAAAAAGGGATCCAAACTGGATCCCTTATACTCACGGGTTAGATGGAGGAGGAAGGAGTTGGAGACATGGCCAGTGAGATAGGTGGAAAACTAGGAGAGTGGCTATTGGGAAGCAAGACGGAACTCTTGGAGATGGCGACAACGGTCTGCTTAGTTCAATATCCTATATTCCTATGAACAGCAGCCCACAGGGTTGGTACCAGCTGTTACCTTATGTCTAGAGTTTAAAACTTTTAGGAAAATATCTTCCTTTCCAACTGCCTCAGATCTCAGATCTCTTGCTTAACTCTATTCAAAGACCCACCTGAAAGACTACCCTCACCAATACTCAGTTAAAAGTCCGAGACCACTGAAATGTATACTATCAGCTCTCAGTGGGTCCAAGTGATGATAGAGTTAAGCTTCCTCATTTTACCAGTGACAAATAGAGTTCCTCAAAAGGACATTGCCTTGGCCAGTCACACCGCCAGCGCTGGTAGAGCTCAGGCCAGAACTCAGTCTTCCTGATTCTCCTCTTCATGTACCTTGTACTCTGCAAATCCTTTTCATCTGAAAAGAAAATCTTAGGAGTAAGTGTCTGGAACCAGTGGCTTAAGGTCAAAATAGCTCCTCTGTTTGCAAGCTTCGCTCCATTGTTCGGCCATGGGTGTGTGTCAGGAATTCTAGTGGGCAGAGCCAGGCCAGGGTTGGGGCTTCCCTGATGACTCTTTCAGGTGGAATGTGTTAGCTAACAAGCCAATACTCGTGTCAGGCAGGTAAAGCCCACATCCGATGGATCAAGGACCTGGAATCTTTCATTAAGTAATTTGTTTCCTTTGTACCAGACCCAACTCTCAAGCTGGAGTTCTGGGCTCTACCTATTAGGCCCTTGCTTTGCAGTGACCCTGCTGTTGGTAAGGTCACATCACTGACTGACCGGGCCCAGCCCGGTATGAGTTCTGTGACAGTCACGGGTGAGCAGAGTGAGTCTCACGTGACTCCCTCTCGTGGCCTTTATTCTACAGGAGGGGTATGGAGAGTGCTGGCAAGGACGTTTCTTTCTTCTCTAAGATCCCCCGTGGGGTGAGGCAATGGGGGGTAGGAGCCTGGCTGAGCACAGAAAGGGGCCTATCAGGTACCTCAGCCTTTTTTGGCAGGTTTCTCCTCTGGTGGGGTGTCAGGTATGCTAAGTCCTCAGGACTACCTGCAAATGGAAAACTGTAGAGCCTCTTATTCAGTGTACCATAAAACAAAAACTCATCCCCCTTTCTAGTAACTGGAGGATGAATTAAAATGCGTAGATACAGGGACTTCCCTGGTGGCGCAGTGGTTGAGAATCTGCCTGCCAGTGCAGGGGACACGGGTTCGAGCCCTGGTCTGGGAAGATCCCACATGCCGCGGAGCAACTAGGCCCGTGAGCCACAACTACTGAGCCTGCGCATCTGGAGCCTGTGCTCCGCAACAAGAGAGGCCGCGATAGTGAAAGGCCCGTGCACCACGATGAAGAGTGGCCCCCGCTTGCCGCAACTAGAGAGAGCCCTCGCACGAAACGAAGACCCAACACAGCCAAAAATAAATTAATTAATTAATTATTTTAAAAAAATGTGTAGATACAAAATGACCTTAGAAATAATATGGGCTAGTGTCTTTTCAAGACTATATCAGGTTTCTTTAAACCAGACCCAAACTTAACTTACAGGCTTAGAACAACAGCCATTTAGTTAGCTCATTATTTTGCAGGTCAACTGACAGCCGTGGCCTGGACCATTTCGATGAGTGTTTCTGGGCTCCTAGGTACCTGTTCCTTGGGTCAGTGGGCACGTAGCTGCTTGATCTGGGAAAGCCTCACTCACATGTCCAGTGGTTGCCTGGCTGTTGGCTGGGGCAACAGGGATGACTGAGCCAAGCCTCTCTCTTCCTCCAGCAGACAAGCCCAAACTTCATCACCTGGTGGTCTCAAGGTTCCAAAGAGCAGCAAGAAAGAGTCAATGCTCTTGCACTCTTCGAGTCTCTGCTTGCATCATACTTGCTACTGTCCTGTTGGCCAAAGCAAGTCCCACAGCTCACTAGAGTCAGAGGCAGTTCCATAAGCCTGACCCAGTAGCCTCCCCTACTTCCTCATCTTCTTGGACACTTGAGTGGTATGGGTTGTTCCGTACTGGTGGCAAAGCAGTTACAACTTCTAGTCGCATGATGATGGAGAGGGCGTTTGGGGATGGGGGCAGAGATGTATAAATCACGCCTTACTTATGTCTTTGATTTGTTAACGAATGAACATGTCCAAAACACCCCACAAACCCATGTCCCAAACAGGATTAGAAATAATAGAACACACAACAAAATCAAAAGCTTAAGCTCATTAAATAATGCAATGAAAAGACTTAAATAACTTAAGTAAATTATGAAATCCACAATGGAAGAATTAAAGCTCGGAGGATCATGTAACTGCAAGGTAAAGGTTATATTGCTTTATCAAGTTCTGTGGCTTTTATATGTTCTGTCGATCTACTTTAAGGCAGGTTTGTGATAAAGACCCTCTTAATATACTAAAATATTTTTTAAAATATTTTTCTACACTACTGCTCAAATGTTTTATTATTGTTGTTGTTGTTTTTCCCAAGATGACCAAAAGAACATTTCTCTGGGAGTACAAAATAGTTCCAAGGAATAAAAAATTTGAGTGACTATTTTCTTAAATTTACTTCTGGAAGGAAAGTAAGATGCAACCTGTTAGATAAATTTTCCTTTTTCCTCTTTAAAAATCTCCACAATTAGTTCATTGTGTTAGATACACATTTAAAATAGGGAGAGGAGAATATACTGGCTTCTACTGAAAGATGCAATACGTATATTTTACCAGCTTTGGTTATCCATGAGGAAGCTCATCATGTTCTTTGGAAATGCTATAGCTAACTTGCCTCCATCTGATGTATTGACACAAGTGCAGGAGTAGCTCACAAATAAGAAGCTGCAAGCATGTAGACA
The DNA here is from genome assembly GCF_028023285.1 of Balaenoptera ricei. Classification (NCBI taxonomy): domain Eukaryota; kingdom Metazoa; phylum Chordata; class Mammalia; order Artiodactyla; family Balaenopteridae; genus Balaenoptera; species Balaenoptera ricei. Next base: position 39,045,283 of record NC_082653.1, on the reverse strand, counting down.
GTTTGTCAGTATCAGGGGAACACCTCATTCCTTGGACAGTAGAATTTGAAATTATGACAAACTGAACACATGGGATCCCATTCACATTGGCCTTGTCTGCCATCACATACCCAAGTATAGGCTCCTAGGAGTCCTGGGAGTGAAACTCCAGTAACTCATTTCAAGGGAAGAGGTGGAATGGATCCAAGCCACTTGCATTCTCAGGCCCCCTTACGAAGTGTAAGAAAAGTCAGGGAAAGGATCCTCCTTCTCTTTTCAACTAATTGTAACCAAGTCAGGGGAGGAATCTCTTCTACAGACTGCCTCCAAAGGTTCAATGCAAACCATCTCCCCCTCTCGACTCTGAAGATAGTCATTGCTCTCAAGGCATGCCCCAGAAGGAAGATGGAGCAAAATGTTATGGATTAAGTACCAAGGTTTACAGAAAGAGGGCCAAATGCTGACTCAGGGTACATAATTTTGTACAGACTAGGAACTTGACACTCTTGAAAAACCCCAGTTCTTCCATAAATCTTTTTCATATTCACAATTGGACTCAAGGTATCTGAATGTAAAAAAGATGTGGTCATGTTTGCAACATATATTTGTGATTCCTGGAAACATGCTTATGTAAGCATAATCTTAAGTCTCCAAGCCAAATATATGTATATTCACATACATTAGTACATATATAATCACTTATCACAATGCTTGTGGTAAACACTCTTGGTTCTCCACCTCCAATTCCCTTTAACAGGCTGGTGTACCCATTCACCAAGTGCTGTGGGTATTTTACAATTGTCCCCTTATTTGGAAGGCAGCCATGCTCACCACTATATCACCAATGCCATACAATTGTCCCCTTGTTCGGATAATTGCCCTTGGCCAAACCAGATCTACCTTGCCTGGAAGTTTATACTCCCTGATCCAGGAGGATATGGAGAGACAGCCAATGATTGACTGACAATGAGTTTTTTAAAAATCAAGAAAAAGACCAGTTTCCTTGCCCCAAGGGAGGACCAACTACTTCAGAGCTCTCCATGTGATGAGGCTGAAGCTCAGCTCCAGATAAGACCACCCACTTGCTCCATGCCTTCCCTGACCCACCTGCTTCCCTCACTCCCTTTCTCCTGAGAGCCCTTCTTCATTAAGTCCTGGGCACCATATCCCCATCTCAGGCTCTGCTTCTAGGGAACCCAACATGACATAACTCCTCGTCACTGATCTTAAAAACTTTCAGCAACTAGGACCCTAATATGGATGCTGTCCTTAGTCTCACTCCACCTCTAATTTTCAAAGTTACTCACCACTGCATGTTTTCGCTTTGAAAGCACTTGCTATTGACCATGTGCTTGAGGAGATTTCCTCTACTCTCTCCACCTCAGCCTCTGTCACTCACATAGGCAACAAAGTTGGTTCCTTTTGTTGGAGCTCCCTGACACACTCCTATAGAAACTAAAAGCCCATTTGCCCTCTTTACAACAATGTATAGATTGGACTACCTATTCCTTGCCGGGGGGGAATAAAAAACAAAAAAAATGATGCTTTGGAAACAATAATCTCTCTTGAACTTGAAACCCACAGACAACAGACACAGGATTAGCTGGTCCTGGAAAATTCCCATAACAAGACCATTTTGTGAAACCAATGAAGCTGACCCAGTCTCTGATAAGCTATCTCCAAAGGGCATAATATGTCAAATATTTTCTTATCATCGTCCCTGTGTGCTTTCAGAGCACATTCAATACTCCTTTCTTCTCTCTCATGCAACTTACTTTCTGCCTTTGTATAGAGGTGTGGTTTCTTAAACACACTGGGGATGGAAAAACAAAATAAAAGGAAGGGAAAAATCTAAGTAACCATGCCCGTACTGCATAACCACAGCTAAACTTCCATGCAGAAGGAGGTCTGTCACTTGAAATTCAATAAATGTGTCCAATCACCATGGCTCAATGTCATGCTAACCTTTTTCTCTCCTTTCATCAGAGGTAGACATGAACAAATTAGAAATGGATGATAGTTCATCTTTTACTGTAACGATCATAGTTCTCATAGCTAAAGGTCACTGAACACTTCAGGACTGTTATAACTGCTTTGCATGATGATCTTATGCAAACAGAACAACTACCTTATGAGGCAGGTACTGTTTTTCTACACACTTTTACAGATGAGAAAATTTTTATCCTAGGACTCCCTGTAGAAATTCTATGCCATCCTGATCTTTCTTCTCTCATACAATCTAATTTTTGAAGGCAATTCTCCCTTTAAAAATTCTCTCTGATGAATAGTATACCATGCTGTCTCTGTAGTCAGTGTGTGCTTTAAAAACGATAGTGCTAAAAAAGCAACTTTTAATAAAAGCTAATTGTGCACCTTTTATATGCATAACATTTCATCATAAAAGCAATGGCATCGATATTGTTATTCCCCTTAGAGAGTTAGGGAAACAGGCTTGGAGAGGTTACATAACTTGTCCACTGTTAGATCCAGGCCAGCTCCTAGTAGCTGTGGGTCCAGGGCAAGAACACAAATGAAGCCAGCCAGCTCCTCTTTACAGCATTCCAGGCCATCCATGCTCACAAAGGGTTGAGGGTGCAACATGTAGACAACCTCAGCCACCTTCCCAAGCTTCGTCCACACCCTGCAGCGCTACCCACAGCTGCCACTCCTCCAGCCTAAAAGCACGCACACCAGCAGTGCCATTTACTCTCAGGAGGATACACTGAGGAGGAGGCCCCTGCAGGTCCTAGAAAGGACTTAGGGCAGTTTGGCAGGGAATTACGATCCAGGTTACTTGGAGCGTGATCTAAGAGGGAGAGTGTGGGATCCAGGTGGGTATGTCTCCCAGCCCTGTGGACTTCTGGCCCCATGGAGAGAAATGCAATCGAGGAGACCCAGATCCCTAACAGCCCTAACCCTTCAATTCCACCATTCTGCCAGCGTTTAACTTCCTCTGGTTTACGCTTACTTCAGTACAAAAATGGATCACAGAGCCATTCCACTGTTTTCCATGCTTTAAATGAGAATACCTGTGTTCCTCGGGGTATTACATGAGCACATAAAGCTGGCCTTTTAAAAGTTCTAAGGGGTAGGTGATCAATAGGCAATTCTTAGCAGAATTCTTTCCATACTTAGAATGTTTCTCTTGAGAGTTCAAGGCCCAGGCAAATAATTAACAAGAGTATACATGTCTGTCCACCTGTAGCAAAGGAAAGAGAAGGCAGGAAGCAGAAGTTCAAGGACTTTAAGGTAAAATAAGAGAGTAGGAAGAGCTATTAAGCACTAATACCTAGCATGGGACTTGGAGCATACTAGATGCTCAGTGAATACTTCATAAAGAAATAAAATGATGCAGCATGAGTTTGTGAGTAGAATTGAAGTAGATGAATTTTCTCTCTCTTCTTGGTAAGATAGATTTGATATATCTTATCAATGCAAGCAATGTCAACCTGGTTACTCTGTGTCCAACAGAACAAGCATATCACATCTCTATGTCTTAAAAGGGGCTTGGGTTTGGGGTAAAGCCCCAGTATTCCCTGGGTATTGCAGATGCCAAATCTTCTACCTTGAAACTTCTTCAGCTGTTTAAAGACTAGCTGTCTCCCATCAGTATTGTGTGAGATACCATCACACGTCTTCTTCACCCTGTTTTCTTCACGACCTTCCAATCAGCAGCTTAGACACACATCTAGAGATCCGAGGACCCACTTTCCCACTTCCTCTCTAAAATGCCAAATTTGTAAGATGATGAGTAAAACGCTGACTATGTGTTCTTAATTTCTATGAAAATCATGTTCAATCATGGTGTGTGTGTGTACATGTGGAGAGAGAGAGAGAAACAGAAAGACAGAGAGATTAAATGTATCAGTGAATGGAAATTAAATAAGTATCATTGATCTACCTCCAAGACTAGATAGAAAAATAAAGTTATGTATGTGTAGAGTATATATATATATATATATATAGATAGATAGATAGATAGATAGATATAGCCATTGAGGGCTATATGGTTATAGATATGTAAATACATAAAATGATAAAAGAAACCAATTTACTTCCAAATATTCATATCTGAAAACCCCACTAGTGTAAAAAGAGACAGACAAATAACAACAAAAAAAAACCCAAATTTCAAAAATCTGTGCTATGTTTTTATACCTTGGGTCCAGAATAAACTATGTTCAGTAGAAATAGCTATATAGAAATTGGAAGAAAATGGAAAACACAAATAAAGGAATCCATGAAAATGACCCCAAAAATGACTAAATTGAGTAATATCAAATTTCCAAAATGTAAAAATATCACAAACACACTGAAATTTGATCTGTGAATTCTAAAATTATAGTTCTTAATTCTTTTCACCATCATAGGCCCCTTTGTATATTCAATGAATGAAAAGGACTATAAAACGTAAACATGGGCCTAGACACACCAACACTGGCATTCAGAGATTTCACTGACTACTATGAAACTCAACTTCGGGTTTTATGTCACTTTATACAATTGTTCCTAATTGATATTGAGCAACTCTGGTCTAGAGACTGAGGGACACAACTCCATGGGAGTAGCCTTGGGGGAATCATATAGCCTTGGATACAGGTATGCCTGAGTTCTTAAAGGACTCACCCTGGTTTATCTAACCCTGCGTCTCCTATCTTCACTTACCCTCGTCCCCAGTGTTAAGGGCTTCACAGCACGTGTGCCCCATCTAGATCCCATTTACACTTGTCATTTCCATGATTGCTGACTGGCTTCCATTTGCCAGGTCCTTGGATTCTTTGTCTTAGGACTCTCTCTGGATGCTCTCTCCCTGTGTGCAGGGCAAGCTAGAAACACCAGGGAATTAATGTCCAACACCAAAAGGAGCACCCCTCAGTGACTGTCAGGAGTTAGTGAAGAAATACCCCAGCACCCTTGCCTCTTGGGCAGGGCAACTCTGAGATATATGTTCTGCACTGTTTTTATACCTTGGCTCCCCATGGGGGTGAAGCCCCAATTTCCCACAGTTATTTGCTAGACAACTCACCATTTATTGATTTTCTGCCCTCTCTTGTCTCATTTCTCCATGTCCTTACTAGTGTTTCCTAAAATCACCCCATTCCCAAATAAAAAACTACCTTTATTTACATTCTTGTCTCAGGATCAACTTCCAGGAGACTCCAACCAATGCCTGATCCCGAGGCTGAAATGTGTCCAGGCAGAGAGGCTTTAGCCTTTAATTCCTACAGGACCGCTCAAGTGGAGGCTTTTAGCTAAATGTGATGTAGGTAGAAAGGAAGTGAGGAGGAAAAAAGAAGAGGTATTAGAGAAAAAGAAGGAAGAAAGAGGAGGGGGAGACGGTGGTGATTGAAGAGGAAGAGGAGAAAGGAGAAAAAAAAGGAGAAGGAGGAGATGGAAGAGGAAGAAGAGGAGGAGGAGGAGGAGGAGGGGATAGGGGAGAAAGAGAAGAAGAACAACAACAGCAATGACATTTGCAGGATTGTTCACATTCTATTCTCCAGGCTACAGCCCTCCAAAGCCAAAACCTGTAACAGAAACTCTGGGGTACCTGGCATGTATGTTCCTGGATAGAAGAGGGTGGTCTGTCTAAGGTACAAGCTCACACCGGCTCCCTGATTTCCAACAGCCCTGGATGTGTGAGCAGGGCTTCGCATGGTGGTAGACATGCTACAGGTTGGAAGACTTGGCATCTGGTTTCAACGCTCCCAATAACATCCTGGATAAGTCTGTCCATGCCAGTTAATCTTTCTAGGTCTCACTTTCTCTTTCTAAAGTATATTAAGAAAAATAACGCATGCCTTGCTTACCTCAGTGGGAGAGAATCTGTGAAATAAAAGCATAGAGAAGTTACTTGAAAAGTGTAAAGGCCTGCCCAAGGGGCAGCAAACTCCGTGGCCTCGAGGCAAGTGAAGCAGGCCTGTTGGGAGGGACCTTACAGGGAACTAGAGAGACCACTTCCTATCCATGCGGATCTATTGATTATGACAATTAGACAATTGTCATTAGAACTTACAGTATTTCCAAGAAGTCCAAAATCCAAACATTTATACAAAATCTTCCTACTACTACTTATTAACTGGTTCAAATTTTTGAAAAACATAACTAAGATGAACACTGTACAGGTCAAAGAATACATAACCAGAGGCTGCATTCCTCCCTTGGCAATCAGGTGTGACCTCTGGTCTTTACAAATGAAAGCAGCAAGAGATTTGGGCTACCTTAAGGACAGTCTTGGTCACAACCTACTAATTAAAATAGTCTCCAAATTAGACCATGTACCAACAAGGAGTCATCCAGAAGCCTCCTCATTTGGTTTGCTCAGAGACCAGAACAGCCAAGCTCTGAGGCAGGTTTCCCCTGCCAAAGGTCCAGCCAGTGGTACCTTGTACAAACAAACAGGCCCTTCAAGGCTTGAAGTCCAAATAATTTTCTCTTTAGCAGCACTGCCCAACCAAACAAAAGTCTGCAGAGACTATCAATATGCCAGTCCCAGATAATCCATTTTAGGGTCATCACTGTTTATTCCAAGAAAGTGTGAATGGCACCACCTAGCCCAAACAGAGCAGACCATTGTATCCTGAGGCAAAAGCAAACAGCCTTTCCATGAATATTTAACTAAAAGCCATTGCTTTTTGGTATTTGGCACAACTGGGCTGGTCCTATCTTCTGTGTTCTGAAACATGTCCTATGAAGAAGGTGATCAGAATGTTTTCTATTCTAACTTTCTTTGCCTTCATAGCCTGAAACTTACTATTAAGCAATTTTGAATTCAGATGATTCTCCCCAGGTCTTCTTCCCTGAGAACTAAATTCAAAGTAGTCTTGCCTGTGAGGACATCAGAGGTTTATCTGATTTATCTTATTGACAGGATCATTGTTGACAAAGGTGCTTAAAGGTATTCAGGAGGAAGTGAAGCTGCTTGTCTTGCTTAAATGTTGAAGCACAATGTTGATTTGGGAAAGAATCCTTGGGAGTTGAAATGAAGGTCTAAAGGTGGTGAACCCAGGGCATATTAAATAAAAGAAAAATAAAGGAAGAAAGAGCATCCAATCAGACCTACAAACCATATATCTTAAGCATGCATTTGAGGAATGTTCAAAGGTTTCCCTACCGCAAAATTGTTCATTTTCTAACCTAGCAAAAGGTGCCTGGAAGACTCATCTTTAATCACTTGACTAGGTTGATTTATTAAAAATACATAAATAACTACATTAAATACACACACAGGGAGTTAATATAGTTGGCCGTTGAGAGCTTGTGTCTCAGTTTGCATGAATGGTCCTGAACTATGACTATTGCCCTGGTGTACCACAGTGCCCCTTGTCACTCTTAAGAATGTCCCACTTGGACAATAGACTCTATGGTCACTGCAGGTATAAGTCACCCTAGGTCTCAGTATGACTGTGCTCTTCTCCAGCTGTGAGACTTACATGAAACTCCCTCCCTAATTCCTCATCTGTAAAATGAGAACGATGGTAACGCCTACTCCTCAAGGCTGCTGTGAAGGCAAAGTGTGATAATGAATCTTAAATGTTTAACCTGCAGTATAGTAAGTGCTCAATCCATTTTAGCTGTTACTGTTTAAAGATATGTCATCTGGGAAGAAATCTGTCATATGAGATTGAAACATCATCACCACAAAATGCTCCATCCATCTCAGGATATTTTAGGTAAAATACCTAAAATATGACCCCCAGAAATAACTCCATCACAGCCCCTACAGTACAACACAGGAACACTCAGGGATGGATCTGATACGTGCGATAGTGTCCCTCAGAGATGGGCAGCCGGGAACTCAGGAGGTGGGGCAAGCCTGCCTCAGGTCCCGTGGAATAGATGGCAGGGAGATGCTGCCCTCTCAGACGTGCTCAGGTTTTCAAAAGAATCAAAGCTGGGGGTCTACTATGCTCCCCTGCTTCTCTACCACCCCATCTCTCTCAGCTGTGAGCAATCAGCCTGAGCCTGACCGGGGTCAGCTGTGGCCACATACATGACTGTGGAGTCCTGGTCCTGCCCGCCTCCCTCGCCCTGCACTTCACCTTCTGGAGGATTTTCCCAGCTCCACATTTTCGAAGTGAAACCCCCCATTTCTCTTCCAGCTGTGGAGGACAAGGCCCAACTGTAATTTCAATGACAACAATAACAAATTCATGAGGGCCCAGCCCTTGCCATCTGTCTCAGGGGCGTGTCAGCCCTTTTATCAGTCATGAGGAATACTGTTTCACCAACCACCTAAACAAATGAGAGCAAGCCCATGGGTTTTCTGCAAAAGACAGACAATCAAATGAAGACTGGAACTGTCTGAATCCCCAGCACACGGCAGAGGTAAAATTTATCACTTGGCAATTGCATAATTCAGTGAGACTCCCCATTTAAAAGCTGACAAGTGCAACTGAAACAGAGTGTTGATTAGAAACTAGAAGGTAGATTTTTAAATGTTAAATTATCTATCAATCAGTCTCTGAAAGGTGACAAACTCTCTATATTGTAGGGACTTTGGTATTGGTGTGTGTTTTGTGTGGATGGATATGTATAACAGAATAGCTAGTATTTATTAAAGACTTCCCATGTGCCAGGAATTATGCCAAGTGCTTTGTTGCATTTAATTCTCATAATCACTCTAGGAATTGTACCCATTTTAGAGATGAGGATTTGAGGCTCAGAGCGAGGAAGTAATTTACCTGAGGTCATACAGGTATGAAGCCCCAGATATGAATGACAAAACTGATCTATCTGACTCCAGAAGCTATGGTCTAACCACTACCTCACCACAGGCCCTTGCACATGTACAAACACACATAGTTACTTTCCATTTCCTGTCCTGATGAGGACTGGCCCATGGCAAATCACCCGCCCCTCAAAAAAGGTAAGGGGAATCCTAGCTGGGCACAGGGAGAGAAGCTGGCAGTGTATGGAGCTGAGGGAAAGCTGGAACAAAGCAGAGTCAAACAAACAGATAATCCACCAAAGGATCAATCCCCTGGACCAGTCCAGGAATTAAACTGTGGGGCAGAAATTGACATGGTCAATTTAAAACCTTTATGCTAAAAACTGTTAACACTTATTGAATGCTTGATGTGTACCAGAAACTATTCTAAGCATTTTTGCACAAAATTGTTCATTTAATTCTCAAGGTTGTCTCTTAAACCCATTTTGCAGATGAGGAAACTGAGGCACAGGGATGTTACATACCCAGTCCAAGACCACAATTATAGGTCACAGAGTTAGTAATAGAACCCTGGAAATCTAGTTTAGGAACACAAATTCATAACACCTATGGTACATCTATGCTCCAAGCTCTTATGTTCTTGGGGAGTATATATTTTTGGTTGCAATTTTGCATGGGATCCAAAAGAAAACACAGCTCAGAATCCAATTTATAAGCTCTCTTGGTAAATAAGCACTATTTTTCTCTTTAGGACATGAAGAACTATCTACAGCACTGGGGAAGAACAAGCTTTATTGTTCACAGTAGCCGAATCACTATTTCCAAGATTATAAGAGCCATGTTGACTGCTGCCAACATTCATGGCAATGAATCATATTCCCAATCCATTACTTTCCAGTTGACATCTGGAGCTCACGTGAAGTCAAGATGGGTGGTATCTCATTGTTACATATCAATATAGCTCTTCTGACAAACTGGGAACATTACCCAGGCATAATAACCCTCATAAATAATCTACCAGCTTGAGGACATTAAATGTAAAGAAAAGATGACCTCTGACCTTCCATTCCCTTTAATGGTGCTTCATTAGTCTCACAAATGGAGGCAAATTCATAACAGGGGGAATCAATTCTGCCACTTGGAAATAATTAAGACATCTACATCAAACAACAGCTTTTTTTTATTCTTTCTAATTAAGTGATCCATCCCAGAGGAGTACTAAATTGGTCAGTGCAAATATAAATTACACTAAGCCTGAGTGTTTTAAGATCAATGTAGAAGGCTCCATGTTTCCCCTGTACTCTTCCGACACTTTACAGGCATTACACTACTGTCCTGACTGTGGCATCAAGAAACCAAAAGCCTGGATTCAGTTGGCAAGAAGACATTCAGAATACCCCACAAGCGGCCAAACTGTCCTCCTGTGTTACTGAAGATGCAATCCCAGTGACAAGGGTGACATCATGGGAAAACTCCTTAGAGTTCCGTCTGCAGCTCAATCCTACCCTTGGACTTCAAAATATCTACAGATAAAACATCTGGCTTGGAGATTAGTGGCTCAAATTTTGAAGGCTATGTCTTATACCTTTTGCTAGGCTGCCTTACCCTTCCTGAGATATTATCCTTGATGTGAAGGATTTATCCAAAAGCCCATGGATGGGTTTTTGCCATCATCAATCCTCATCCATCAGTAGAATGGAACTTCCATTCAGCCATCAGTAGAATGCCTGCTATGAGGCCAAGCCTGGTTTGTCTAAAAGCTTTGACTTCTAAATCAACTCAGAAATTACATGCACTGTTAACTAATCAAACTCACCATGTTTCTCCCAGGAAACTGAAGCAGGGATGAAAAGCAAACTAAATGTATTCAACTTTTTCTTTGCTTATGGGTAGAAAATTAATATTAGTTTAATATAACTTTGGAAGAGTCTTACTATCAACAAATGACCTATACCTTCAAAACTCACCAGGCAAGTATACAAGAGCATCTCACATCCACAGAGAGAAAACAGAGAAAAGAACACTGGATTTAGAGGCAAAGTACTCTATTCAAAACCTGGTTTTGTCACCTTTTAGTTGTGTGCCTATATGTCCACAAAAGGAGACTTCCAGCATTCAGCTCAATGCCTAAGACAGTGTCTGCCATGTATAAATATGTGCTCAGGAAGTGTGTGAATATAAATAGGTTCCCAAGTGAATGGGTCAATGAATGTCTTGTTCTTTGGAAAGCATATCTCCAAACAAGCTTTGAAGACTGGAGTCTGAGCTGAGTTCCCCTGAGCAGATCTTAAGAGAGGGTATATATAAGTGATTTATTAAGGAAGTTCTCCAAAGAGAAACTGCTAAGGTGCTAAGGGAGTGGAAGAAGCAGACAGAGAAGAGGACACACCAAGCAAGAGTGTGATGTCAGGTGACATCCCGGCCTGGGGAGCTCTGGAGCATAGCTCATGCCTCAGAGTCTGTCCTTCCTCAGGGAAAGGAGCTGAGCTTTCAACCTCCCATACCCATCAGGTATGGGGTATGGGGTGCATTGAGAGATGATGGGGCAAGACTCTGAGGATCAAGGTGCAAAACACAAAGCCCACAGAAGCTGAGGACAAGCACATAAAACCACCACAAGTGAGCCAAAGGAATCTGCTCAAGGCCCTGGTGAAGTCTTCTCCAACTGGTTTGCAAGCTTTTGTGCTTCTACAGACTAACACTGAGCAATAAGACATCTGGTCCTTTAACCTTGCAAAGGATGTTCTATCACATTTTTAGCATTTGATTCTTAAAACACAACTGTGTAATAGATGGGACATGCAGTATTATATCCATTAACGACAAACAGGGGATCTTGGACCCAGGGAAGAAAAATGGTTCGTTTCTGGTGAAACTAAATTGGCAAAAATAGTTATCCTTTATAAGACAGTAACTAGGGGAGAGCTGAATTGTTTGCTCAAGGTTATAGGCACTGGGAGACACTAGAGATGTTAATGCTCACTGTAGGCCTTGGAGAATGAGTATGATGTGAGTTTATAGCAGGCAGAGGAGAAAACATTTTAGGTGAGAGAAGACCAGAGGAAGGAAATGCACAGGATAACCACTAGATAGATGGTCATCCTGAAGATGTCACTGAAGATAAGACATGTTGTTGTGTGATGTTATACAAAGAAAAAAAAAAACCGCTACCAATTAAATTATGACACAATGCTCTCTTTTCACTTAGAGTCTATGTTTTATATTTATTAAAGACTATTTTATACCTATTTACACATAGAAGTGACAACAATATGGACAGTTACCAAATTGAACTTCAAACATGCAATGACAATGCAATTACTTCTTACTGCCGTAAGACTGACAACAATCTGAGATGCATCAAATTACAAGACTCCTCCCAAATTTGTGTGTGTCTTAAAATTGATGAAATATGGTATCAACAAACTAAGATGAACTCCTTAATAAAATCTGAAGGCCTGAGAGATTGTTGAAGGGGAAAGCTGTTACCAAATGTGTTATTTATTGGGTTGTCTATGAATCACCTGCAACCATTTCCCACAGCACCAGTGGTTCATAGCCACATTTACTCAACTCTTACACTCAATAAATGCAGAATAGTCATCGTTCTTACAAGGAAGACAAATCCTTCAAAGAGAAGCTGTTGATACAAGCCTAGACTGTTTTGTATTTATGTTCAAAGGAGCTTATGATCATCTGTTCACACTTTTCCACCTAGTTACAGACACTGAGAACAACTGTCATTGAATTTTCTGGTTGAAATGTCCCTGCTGACAAACTCTAAGCCTACTCTGGCTGAGGAAAGTTTGAGTCACCAAAAACAGGGTGAGTTTTTCCTTCACAGTAAAGAAGTACAAGAATAATACATGGTCAGCTTAGTGTTACTCCTTTAAAAAAATACCCATGTCTCTTTCTCTTCAAATTCAGGTTCATCCTACCTAATCTTTTGTTGGAATCGAAAAATAATTGTTCGATTTTTTAAAATGTTCAACTTCTATTCTGTTTGAAATTGAAACCATTGAATTCTAAGATAATTGGCATCCAGCCTCGTTTCTCTATCCTTTATGAGACACACAGTGTCCTGTCTCAGGCTTATACCCACAACTTTGATCCTTTTCATAGACTAAATTGAAGGTTCAATGGGCCTAAGTGTCTCATTTCAAGTCAAGTCTTTATAATAATAAAGGGAAGGAGTCATCGTACTGTAGTCCCAAATTCAAAAGCATTTCTAACATTTTGAGATTAAATTAAAACCAGATTAGATTTAACTGTGTTTTTTTTTTAGCAGAGTAAATCTATTACTTATACCTTCAGAAGATAGATTTTCTTAAAATGAAAAAACATAGTAAACTATTATTTTCAAGTGCTTTTCCACGTACAGTTCAGGTCTGTGGTATGGAGAGAGGACTCAGATGGGGCTGCTGGATGTGGGCGATCTTTAAGAAGAGTATTGTCTATATCCAACTTCACAATCCAAGGTGGAGAAAGTGCATCTTAGCAGGAAACCACGTCCTTTACTTGGAATATTCCAAAACATATATTGGTTGAATTGACTGATGGTGTGTGTATCAGTGAACCCTGGAAGGGAAAAGATGGCATGCACAAACTGAAGAGAGTCTAAGAAAGGAACTATTTACCGTGGGCAGGAGGAGCTTAGGAGACCAACGAGAAATGGCAAGAGAGAGAACCTGTTTTGAGCTCCTAAACCAGAAAGGGCAAGAGTTAGAGGCAGTTGCTGGAATGCTGAAGGATTCAGTCAGAGTCAGGACCTTCCATAACAGGATCGACTGATCCATGGTTAGGGGCAGGGAGGGAGCCAGGCGGGAAAAGACCCATCGTCATTCTCTAGTATTCCCATCTCCTCCTCATGCCTTTCATTAACAAACCCAGTTGGAAGTCAGAGATCAACAGGGGTCAGAGTAAGGCAGATAATCTGGTGATGGATTGAAAGGGGCAGATGGAAGATACCCAGCGTGTTGTGGGATGTCAGGTTCTGCTTTAGGCAAAGGTGAGGTAAATGGTTTGTCTCTGACACCTCCTCAACCTTGTGACGGTCATCTCTTCCTGGTCCATCTCTTCCTAGGCTGGCCCACAGCTACCACCGGAAGTTCACCATCATCCTGCACTGCCTCCAGGACTGCCTCTGACCCCCATGTGACCCCCACAAGGGCTTGTCTTCCTTGAGTTACAGTCTGTATCTCAGAAGGGCACAGTCCTTATATTTCCACTTTACATTTTTCTACATCCCAATCCTTCAAGGAAGGTACTCCTTCCTAGGTGGCAAGCTGGCCAATCTAATAAATAATTCTATGCAAATATCTAATATCACTAATTGGAGATAATAATAAATTCTGAAGCTAGAAGAGTTCTGAGAAATTACTGGGTTGGCCAAAATGTTCGTTCGGTTTTTTTCCATAAGATGGCTCTAGTAGCACTTAGTTGTCTTTAACTTCATTTGAAACAATTTTGTTAGATTGTATGTGACAGCTGTCATATCAGCGTGCATTTTTAAAAAGGTTTATCAAAATTGGTGAATTTTTGTGTAGCCGTTTTAATATTGACAGTGGAAGAAAAAAGCAACATTTTTGGCATATTTTTCTTTATTATTTCAAGAAAGGTAAAAACGCAACTGAAACACTATGTGAAGTGTTTGTGAAGTTTGTGAAGTTTCGTGCTAGAGATTTCTCGCTGGACAATGCTCCACGGTTGGGTAGACCAGTTGAAGTTGATAGAGATCAAATTGAGACATTAATTGAGAACAATCAACATTATACCACGTGGGAGATAGCCAACATACTCAAAATATCCAAATCAAGCGTGGAAAATCATTTGCACCAGCTTGGTTATGTTATTCGCTTTGATGTTTGGGTTCCACATAAGTTAAGCGAAAAAACCTCTTTGACTGTATTTCCACATGCAATTCTCTACTTAAAAGTAATGAAAACGTTCTGTTTTTAAAACAAATTGTGACAGGCGATGAAAAGTGGATACTGTACAATAACGTGGAATGGAAGAGATTGTGGGGCAAGTGAAATGAACCACCACCAATCACACCAAAGGCTAGTTTTCATCCAAAGAAGATGATGTTGTGTATATGGTGGGATTGGAAGGAAGTCCTCTATTATGAGCTCCTTCCAGAAAACCAAACAATTAATTCCAACAAGTACTGCTCCCAATTAGACCAACTGAAAGCGGCACTTGACGAAAAGCGTCCAGAAAACGCATAATCTTCCATCAGGATAACTCAATACCGCATGTTTCTTTGATGACCATGCAAAAAACTGTTACAGCTTAGCTGGGAAGTTCTGATTCATCCGCCATATACACCAGACATTGCATCCTCAGATTTCCATTGATTTCAGTCTTTACAAAATTCTCTTAATGGAAAAATTTCATTTCCCTGGAAGACTGTAAAAGGCATGTGGAACAGTTCTTTGCTCAAAATGATAAAAAATTTGGGGAAGAAAGAATTATGAAGTTGCCTGAAAAATGGCAGAAGGTAGTGGAACAAAAGGGTGAATACGTTGTTCAACAAAGTCCTGGTGAAAATGAAAAATGTATCTTTTATTTTTACTTAAAACCCAAAAGCACTTTTTTGACCAACCCAATATTTCTGGTGCTGTCAGAATATTTGATATAATAACATGAACATTTTATATAGGAGGCAACAAAGGTTAATGATGTAAGGTAACACACATAGCTTATGTACAATCCTACTTGGGGCAAAAGACATTTTGTTTTTAATAAAGACCATCAGGGAACCCAGTGTATCCCAAAGTGTGGGACTCCCCTTAATTAGGTGTCATTCACACAGCATCAAGAACACTGAATCACACCACACAGTGAGAAAGTGACTCTTTTTACACTCATCTCAACAATTTATTATGTTAAGGAGAAAAACTTGGTTTGGAGCTACGACATCTTACTCCCTCTTTTAACAAAAAGAAGTAAGCATCAGGCACAGACTTCAAGATCAGGCAATGGTTGATAGATCTAATTTAATAATATTTTATTTCCCTTGAACTTATACTTTGTGTCACATTCTATTTCATGATGAATAATAATGACCTTCGATATATGTTAATGACATTAAAATTTCCTTTTTCCTTCGATATATGTTAATGACATTAAAATTTCCTTTTTGTTAATGACATTAAAATTTTAAGTGTTAAAAGTAATCAATTCAAAGAAAAATATATGTAAAGAGTAGTAATATAGTTTTTTCATGGTTATATAAAAATAAAAGTATTAAGTGAAGCAATGTAGTTTGGGATTTGCAAAGAATTTTTATCTGTAATCCTGGAAGTTACATAAATTTGAATTATATATAATTTATTTGTGTGTGTGTATATATATATATATATATATATATATAAATGTATTTTTAATAACAGGCAGAATTCTAACATGGCCCCCAATATTCCTTGGTATGCATACTCTGTACAATTCCTCCCCCTTGAGTGCAGACAGAACCTGGGAATATCATGGGATATCATTTTCATGATTATGTTACATTATAAGCAAAAGGGATTTTGCAAATATAATTAAGATCCTTATCAGTTGACTTTGACTTAATCAAAAGGGAGATTATCTCGGGTGGGCCTGACCTAATCTGTTGAGCCCATAGATGAGATAAGAAACAGCAGCAGAGGTTTTTCTGTTGTCCTAGAA
This sequence comes from Balaenoptera ricei, assembly GCF_028023285.1. Lineage (NCBI taxonomy): Eukaryota > Metazoa > Chordata > Mammalia > Artiodactyla > Balaenopteridae > Balaenoptera > Balaenoptera ricei. The sequence goes on along the minus strand of NC_082653.1, from coordinate 39,028,965 downwards.
GCAAACAGCCATGCTGTGAAAGGAATGGGCCCTGTGGCACAGACGGCACTGAGAGGGGTCTAAGGCCAAGAGCTGGCGAGAAAACAGACCTAAGCCCTAGAGCCTCAAGAAAGAGACCCTGCCCACAGTCAGTGAGCTTGGAGGAGGAACCTGAGTTTCAGACAAGATCCCAGTGCTGGCTGACACCCTCATTTCAGCCTGATAAGATCCTGAGCAGAGGGCCCAGCTAACTCACATCCAGACTTCTGACCCACAGAAACTGTGAGATAATAAATGTGTGCTGTGTTAAGCTGCTAAATTTATTATAATTTGTTACATAGTATTGGGGGAAATATATATACACACACACACACACATACAGACTCTCAGACATTTACACTGTAAAAGAATTTGGGAGAATTGAAGGAAAGCTTTACGGGAGCCTTCAGATTATACAGAAACTATAACACTACCTATACAATATAGGCAGTTTTGTATAACTATGGAGCTACCTATTGAAACTATTCATCATTCACCTGCCAAGGAGAAATCACTGAATTTTCAGAGAACTATCTGGAGTCTTCCAAACCAGTGCTTGTCACCCTTCAGTGTGCTCACAAATCCCTCAAATATCTTAAAAAATCACAGACTCTGATTCAGGAGATGTGTTTTGGGGCCTGAGATTCTGCATTTCTACCAAGCTCCCAGGTGATGCCAATACTATCACTGTGAGTAATAACTGTCCAGATTTTTCCCCTTTTTCCAAATAGGGCTTTATCTAAGTTACAGCAAATGGTTTTCTAAATGGCCTTAGAGAGCTATCAGATACTATCTCCTTCCCATTATCCAACAGAGCAAGAGCCCTTCTATTGACTGTCCATTCAAAAAGTGAAAGGGCACTGGGACTTGTCCATCTCAGAAGTGAGATTTCCAAGACTGAGTTTAGCAGTCACTTCTCTGACACAGGGCAGGTCACAAGAGACTGGAAGTTTTGTTGAAATGTACGCCCAAGATTTGCAGCCTGGTCTAACCTCTATTCAAACTTCTGAGGCTGTGAAACTAGGCTGGAAGTCTTCGCATTTATTATAAGATTCTTGGTATTTCCTGTTTCCAGTCAGGCTGGCAATATCGCAAACACCGCCTCTCTAGTGGTTTTTGGTACTTCCACTAACCATCCCAGCTAGAATCCAGAGTAGTAAAGCAGCACACAAAAGACACCATGTTGGAAACAAGTGTGGTGGGAATTTTCATTTGTGTAACCTCCAAAGAGGTTTCATTTGGTTTTTACTATAGGTGGAACAAAGGTAATTTCCTCAACTACATAAAATCATGCACCTGGTTTTTCTTCCCCTCCCTTCTCACTGTCTAATATATTTCATTTCACCGTATTGGGTTGAGCTCTAAATCTGGAGACTAGAAAGGGATCTCTGGAGATTACCTGTCTGGTCTATTAGTAGTAAATCAACCACAAGTGCAGGCAAATGCACTCACAGATTTGTCTGAAGTTTAGGATAAACTGATAGCATCTCCAAAAGAGACTGGATAGTTGTATTGATTATTGAGGAAAAACTTCTCGCTCACGCTGACTGAGGAGAAGCAGAAAAGAGCTGGAGCAGGAACAACTGGCCAAAGTTGGGGAAAAGAGAAATTGTGGTCAATGCAGAGGTTGAAGATAGAGGCGACAAAGATAATAGACTTCTCAGGCAGCCAGGCAAACCCTTGAATCTAGGAACTGATTCAAGTACTAGGGATTTATCCAAAGTCAAAGAGGAAAAATAACAAAAGTGATCTTCAGAGAAGAAAAAACCCACACCCTCTTCTGAAAATTACCAAGTATTTCATCGTCAAGGCCTACATGACACACATTGCCTGTCAAAGTCAGTGATGTATTTAGCGTTACAATTACAGAGACTGGCCTTATTGAATGTGTAGATTTTGTGGCAAGGTGGAGCTAAGAGATGAAAAGAAACTGCTTTCGTGGGATTTGGTAGCAGACGCTGGGTAGCGGTCCCTTGCCACTCACCAACCTTGCCTGGCAGCAGCCGGGGAGTTGGATACCAGGATCCTCTAGCCGATGCACCTCTCCCAAGCACATCTTCCAGATTGAGGATTAAAGTTTTGGTAGCCTAATGCCGAGATAGGACTATTCCTTGATGCCACTTTTTGAAAGGTCTCTTCTTTTGTTCTGAAGCAACCTTGGCACTAGGCATCAAATGCCCCATCAATGCCCAGTGTCCAGGCATGACTTAGGAGACCCCAGGGTGCACTGATGCTGAGGGGTGTGTGGCAGAGAAAGTGTGGGATGAATTCTCCCCTTAAGGATCACACTGCAGTTTGCAGTAATCCCACTTATAATGTAGGAGTAACACAAACACACACACCCACACATACACAGTATACAAAAAAATTCAGAGGTTTATATAATACTTCAAATATATATATTTATATCTTTTTATATATATGTTTATATATGTATGTAAGAATGTATGTTTACTTCTGTGAGCTACTTAAGAAAAACTGTCTGAAGGAGGGACCAGGCATCAAGGCAGGAGACTCAGAATACAGGGAAGAAGGGTAGGTGTCTCTGCAGGGCATTTGGGGTGATAGAATCCCCACGCTAGATGGAGAGCGTGATGCATGAGACCAAGAGTCCAAACTCTAGGCTGTAACTTCCCATGTGACAATCACACACATTTGTGAAAATAAAAGCTCCACTGACCATGTCCACCTCAGAGTTCTCTGGAAGAGGGTGATCCTCTCCATGCTTTGGCCAACATACCCGCTCCCCAGAGGGGACTTTCCCTCTGCCAGCATCACACTGGCCAGCACTAAACCATACTCCCCAAACCTCCCTGCCTGCCTCTGCCTCCACAACATGAATGAAGAAGAAAAATACACCCACTTAGAGAAGCCACAAGTCCCTGCCTCTACTCACTTTTCATTCTACCTCTCTGATCAACTTCAGTGTGAACCCAACAAGCTGCTACAGCAAAAAGTTAGCAACCTTGATTAGCAATTTGAAATCCTCTTGAAACTCCATACAGGATGGTCATACAGGATCAATGGAAGTTTAAAAAATAATCAGGGCTTCCCTGGTGGTGCAGTGGTGGAGAGTCTGCCTGCCAATGCAGGGGACGCGGGTTCGAGCCCTGGTCTGGGAGGATCCCACATGCCGTGGAGCAACTGGGCCCGTGAGCCACAATTACTGAGCCTGCGTGTCTGGAACCTGTGCTCCGCAACAAGAGAGGCCGCGATAGTGAGAGGCCCACGCACCGCGATGAAGAGTGGCCCTCGCTTGCCACGACTAGAGAAAGCCCTCGCACAGAAACGAAGATCCAACACAGCCATAAATAAATAAATAAATAAATTTAATTTTAAAGAAAACTCACTACCTATCTATTAAAAAAATAATAATAATAATCATACAAATTTTAAAAGTACCGCTGCCAAATAATTGCAGCTGACTCCGGGTCAGACAATGATACGTAGACCTCAGGACTGCAGGGCTTTTCTGAGCCTTCTCTACGTGTGCTGTGCACTTGCCTCTTGACCCTTGGATCTATCCCCCACCCTGACCCTGCTGTTCTGTAACACAGGGCTGGCCCCTGCGAGGTAAATTTCCCAGATCCCCTTGCCCATGTGGTTTCTAAGTATGTAGGGGCAATGAGGAACACTGGCCTTGGGGGCTAGGGCAGGAGAAAGGAAGAAGCCTGAGTATTTCTCCTCCTCACTCTGCCTTGAGTGGCTTCTCAGGAGAGGTGGAACCTCCTCCATGTCTCCAGGCAGGCTTTCCTCCTAGGATCCAGATCTCACCAAGCAACCTCTGAGCTCTGTAGACACCGCCTCCCTGCTCTGTCCTCCAGCCCTACATATCCGCACTCTGCATTGTTCCTCTTTAGATTGCCTCACCTTCCCTTATTTTCAGCCCTTCCGATACCTCTCTGGTTCAGTTCCTACATTAAATTCTTTTTTTTTTAACATCTTTATTGGAGCATAATTGCTTTACAATGGTGCGTTAGTTTCTGCTATATAACAAAGTGAATCAGCTATACATTTACATATATCCCCTCCCTCTTGCGTCTCCCTCCCACCTTCCCTATCCCACCCCTCTAGGCGGTCACAAAGCACCGAGCTGATCTCCCTGTGCTTCCCACCTGCACAGGGTTGCTTCCCACTAACTACCTATTTTACATAGTCCATGTCACTCTCTCACTTCACCCCAGCTTATCTGTCCTCCTCGCTGTGTCCTCAAGTCCATTTTCTACATCTGTGTCTTTATTCCCATCCTGCCCCTAGGTTCTTCAGAACATTTTCTTTTTCTTTTTTTTAGATTCCATATATATGTGTTAGCATACGGTATTTGTTTTTCTCTTTTTGACTTACTTCACTCTGTATGACAGACTCTATTTCCATCCCCCTCACTACAAAAAACTCAATTTTGTTTCTTTTTATGGCTGAGTAATATTCCATTGTATATATGTGCCACATCTTCTTTATCCATTCATCTGTTGATGGACACTTAGGTTGCTTCCATGTCCTGGCTATTGTAAATAGAGCTGCAATGAACATTGTGGTACATGACCCTTTTTGAATTATGGTTTTCTCAGGATATATGCCCAGTAGTGGAATTGTTGGGTCATAGGGTAGTTCTATTTTTAGTTTTTTAAGGAACCTCCATACTGTTTTCCATAGTGGCTGTATCAATTTACATTCCCACCAACAGTACAAGAGGGTTCCCTTTTCTCCACACCTTCTCCAGCATTTAGTGTTTGTAGATTTTTTGATGATGGCCATTCTGACTGGTGTAAGGTGATCCCTCAATGTAGTTTAGATGTGCATTTCTCTAATGATTAGTGATGTTGAGCATACTTTCATGTGTATGGGGCAATCTTTATATCTTCTTTGGAGAAATGTCTATTTAGGTCTTCTTCCCATTTTTGGATTGGGTTGTTTGTTTTTTTGATATTGAGCTACATGTGCTGCTTATATATTTTGGAGATTAATCCTTTGTCCATTGCTTCTTTGGCAAATATTTTCTCCCATTCTGAGGGCTGTCTTTTTGTCTTGTTTATGGTTTCCTTTGCTGTGCAAAAGCTTTTAAGTTTCATTAGGTCCAATTTGCTTATTCTTGTTTTTATTTCCATTTCTCTAGGAGGTGGGTCAAAAAGGATCTTGCTGTGATTTATGTCATAAAGTGTTCTGCCTATGTTTTCCTCTAAGAGTCTGATAGTGTCTGGCCTTACATTTAGGTCTTTAATCCATTTTGAGTTAATTTTTGTGTATAGTGTTAGGAAGTGTTCTAAATTCATTCTTTTACATGTAGCTTCCAGTTTTCCCAGCACCGTTTATTGAAGAGACAGTCTTTTCTCCATTGTATAATTCTTGTCTCCTTTCTCAAAAATAAGGTGACCATATGTGCATGGGTTTATCTCTGGGCTTTCTATCCTGTACCATCGATCTATATTTCTGTTTTTGTGCCAATACCATACCATCTTGATTACTGTAGCTTTGTAGTATAGTCTGAAATCCAGGAGCCTGATTCCTCCAGCTCCGTTTTTCTTTCTCAAGATTGCTTTGGCTCTTCAGGGTCTTTTGTGTTTCCAAACAAATTGTGAAATTTTTTGTTCTAGTTCTGTGAAAAATGCCATTAGTATTTTGACAGGGATCCCATTGAATCTGTAGATTGCTTTGGGTTATATAGTCATTTTCACAATGTTGATTCTTCCAATCCAAGAACGTGGTATAGCTCTCCATCTGTTTGTATCATCTTTAATTTCTTTCATCGGTGTCTTATAGTTTTCTGCATACAAGTCTTTTGTTTCCTTAAGTAGGTTTATTCCTAGGTATTGCATTCTTTTTGTTGCAATGATAAATGGAAGTGTTTCCTTAATTTCTCTTTCAGATTTTTCATCATTAGTGTATAGGAATGCAGGAGAATCTGTGCATTAATTTTGTATCCTGCTACTTTACCAAATTCATTGATTAGCTCTAGTAGTTTTCTGGCAGCATCTTTAGGATTCTCTATGTATAGTATCATGTCATCTGTAAACAGTGATGGCTTTACTTCTTCTTTTCCAATTTGGATTCCTTTTATTTCTTGTTCTTCTCTGATTGCTGTGGCTAAAACTTCCAAAACTATGTTGAATAATAGTGGTGAGAGTGGACAACCTTGTCTTCTTCCTGATCTTAGAGGAAATGGTTTCAGTTTTTCACCACTGAGAATGATGTTTGCTGTGTGTTTGTCATATATGGCCTTTATTATGTTGAGGTAAGTTCCTTCTATGCCTACTTTCTGGAGGGTTTTTATCATAAATGGGTGTTCAATTTTGTCAAAAGCTTTCTCTGCATCTATTGAGATGATCATATGGTTTTTCTCCTTCAATTTGTTAATATGATGTATCACATTGATTGATTTGCATATATTGAAGAACCTTTGCATTCCTGGAATAAACCCCACTTGATCATGGTGTATGATCCTTTTAATGTGCTGTTGGATTCTGTTTGGTAGTATTTTGTCAAGGATTTTTGCATCTATGTTCATCAGTGATATTGGCCTGTAGTTTTCTTTCTTTGTGACATCTTTGTCTGGTTTTGGTATCAGGGTGATGGTGGCCTTGTAGAATGAGTTTGGGAGTGTTCCTCCTTCTGCTATATTTTGGAAGAGTTTGAGAAGGGTAGGTATCAACTCTCTAAATATTTGATAGAATTCACCTGTGAAGCCATCTGGTCCTGGACTTTTGTTTGTTGGAAGGTTTTTAATCACAGTCTCAATTTCAGTGCTTGTGATTGGTCTGTTTATATTTTCTATTTCTTCCTGGTTCAGTCTTGGAAGGTTGTGCTTTTCTAAGAGTTTATCCATTTCTTCCAGGTTGTCTATTTTATTAGCATATAGTTGCTTGTAGTAATCTCTCATGATCCTTTGTACTTCTGCAGTGTCAGTTGTTACTTCTCCTTTTTCATTCCTAATTCTATTGATTTGAGTCTTCTCCCTTTTTTTCTTGATGAGTCTGGCTAATGGTTTATTAATTTTGTTTATCTTCTCAAAGAATCAGCTTTTAGTTTTATTGATCTTTGCTATTGTATTCTTCACTTCTTTTTCATTTATTTCTGATCTGATGTTTATGATGTCTTTCCTTCTGGTAACTTTGGGGTTTTTTTGTTCTTCTTTCTCTAATTGCTTTAGGTGTAAGGTTAGGTTGTTTATTTAAGATGTTTCTTGTTTCTTGAGGTAGGATTGTATTGCTATAAACTTCCCTCTTAGAACTGCTTTTGCTGCATCCCATAGGTTCTGGGTCGTCGTGTTTTCATTGTCATTTGTTTCTAGGTATTTTTTGATTTCTTCTTTGATTTCTTCAGTGACCTCTTGGTTATTTAGTAGTGTATTGTTCAGCCTCCATGTGTTTGTATTTTTTACAGATTTTTTCCTGTAATTGATATCTAGTCTCATAGCATTGTGGTCAGAAAAGATACTTGATACCATTTCAATTTTCTTAAATTAACCAAGGCTTGTGTTGTGACCCAAGATATGATCTATCCTGGAGAATGTTCCATGAGTACTTGAGAAGAAAGTGTATTCTGTTGTCTGTGGATGGAATGTCCTATAAATATCAATTAAGTCCATCTTGTTTAATGTATCATTTGAAGCTTGTGTTTCCTTATTTATTTCCATTTTGGATGATCTGTCCATTGGTGAAACTGGGGTGTTAAAGTCCCCCTACTATGATTGTGTTACTGTTGATTTCCCCTTTTATGGCTGTTAGCATTTGCCTTATGTATTGAGGTGCTCCTATGTTGGGTGCATAAATATTTACAATTGTTATATCTTCTTGGATTGATCCCTTGATCATTATGTAGTGTCCTTCTTTGGCTTTTGTAATAGTCTTTATATTAAAGTCTATTTTGTCTGATATGAGAATTGCTATTCCAGCTTTCTTTTGATTTCCATTTGCATGGAATATCTTTTTCCATCCCTTCACTTTCAGTCTGTATGTGTCCCTAGGTCTGAAGTGGGTCTCTTGTAGACAGCATATATACGGGTCTTGTTTTTGTATCCATTCAGCCAGTTTAAGTCTTTTGGTGGGAGCATTTGATTCATTTACATTTAAGGTAATTATCAATATGTATGTTCCTATTACCAGTTTCTTAATTGTTTTGGGTTTGTTATTGGAGGTCTTTTCCTTCTGTTGTGTTTCCTGCCTAGAGAAGTTCCTTTAGCATTTGTTGTAGAGCTGGTTTGGTGGTGCTGAATTCTCTCAGCTTTTGCTTGTCTGTAAAGGTTTTAATTTCTCCGTTGAATCTGAATGAGATCCTTGCTGGGTAGAGTAATCTTAGTTGTAGGTTTTTCCCTTTCATCACTTTAAATATGTCCTGCCACTCCCTTCTGGCTTGCAGAGTTTCTGCTGAAAGATCAGCTGTTAACCTTATGGGGATTCCCTTCTATGTTATTTGTTGTTTTTCCCTTGCTGCTTTTAATATTTTTTCTTTGTATTTAATTTTTGATAGTTTGATTAATATGTGTCTTGTCGTGTTTCTCCTTGGATTTATCCTGTATGGGACTCTCTGCACTTCCTGGACTTGATTGTCTATTTCCTTTCCTATATTAGGGAAGATTTCAACTATAATCTCTTCAAATATTTTCTCAGTCCCTTTCTTTTTCTCTTCTTCTTCTGGGACCCCTATAATTCAAATGTTGGTGCATTTAGTGTTGTCCCAGAGGTCTCTAAGACTGTAGTCAATTCTTTTCATTCTTTTTTTCTTTATTCTGCTCTGCAGTAGTTATTTCCACTACTTTATCTTCCAGGTCACTTATCCATTCTTCTGCCTCAGTTATTCTGCTATTGATTCCTTGTAGAGAATTTTTAATTTCCTTTATTGTGTTGTTCATCATTGTTTGTTTCCTCTTTAGTTCTTCTAGGTCCTTGTTAAACGTTTCTTGTATTTTTCTCCATTCTATTTCCAAGATTTTGGATCATCTTTACTATCATTACTCTGAATTCTTTTTCAGGTAGACTGCCTAGTTCCTCTTCATTTGTTTGTTCTGGTGGGTTTTTACCTTGCTCCTTCATCTTCTGTGTGTTTCTCTGTCTTCTCCCTTTGCTTAACTTACTGTGTTTGGGGGTCTTCTTTTCACAGGCTGCAGGTTCGTGGTTCCCATTGTTTTTGGTGTCTGCCCCCAGTGGCTAAGGTTGGTTCAGTGGCTTGTGTAGGCTTCCTGGTGGAGGGGACTACTGCCTGTGTTCTGGTGGATGAGTCTGGACCTTGTCTTTCTGGTGGGCAGGACCACGTCCGGTGGTGTGTTTTGGGGTGTCTGTGACCTTATTATGATTTTAGGCAGCCTCTCTGCTAATGGGTGGGGTTGTGTTCCCGTCTTGCTAGTTGTTTGGTATAGGGTGTCCAGCACAGTAGCTTGCTGGTTGTTGAGTGGAGCTGGGTCTTAGCGTTGAGATGGAGATCTCTGGGAGAGCTTTTGCCATTTGATATTATGTGGAGCCAGGAGTTCTCTGGTGGACCAATGTCCTGAACTCAGCTCTCCCACCTCAGAGGCAAACACCTGACACCTGGCCGGAGCACCAGGACCCTTTCAGCCACACAGCTCAGAAGAAAAAGGAGAAAAAAATAAATAAATAAAATAAAATAAAATAAAATAATATAAAATAAAATTTAAAAGTTATTAAAATTAAAAAAATAAAAATTATTAAAAATTTTAAAAAATTTAAAAGTAAGGAAAAAAAGAATGAAAGAAGAGAGCAACCAAACCAAAAACAAATCCACCAGTGATAACAAGTGCTAAAAACTATACTTAAAAAAAAAAATGACAGACAGAACCCTAGACAAATGGTAAAAGCAAAGCTATACAGACAAAATCACACATGGAAGCATACACATTCACACTCACAAAAAGAGAAAAAGGAAAAATATATATATATATTAAAAAATAAAAGAAGGAAGAGAGCAACCAAATCAATAAACAAATCTACCAATGATAATAAACTCTAAATACTAAACTAAGATAAACATAAAACCAGAAACAAATTCGATACAGAAAGCAAACCCTAAGTCTACAGTTGCTCCCAAAGTCCACTGCCTCAATTTTGGGATGATTCGTTGTCTATTCAGGTATTCCACAGATGCAGGGTACATCAAGTTGATTGTGGAGATTTAATCCACTGCTCCTGAGGCTGCTGGGAGAGATTTCCCTTTCTCTTCTTTGTTCACACAGCTCCCGGGGTTCAGCTTTAGATTTGGCCCCGCCTCTGCATGTAGGTTGCCTGAAGGCATGTCTTCTTCACTCAGACAGGACGGGGTTAAAGTAGCAGCTGATTCGGGGGCTCTGGCTCACTCAGGCCGGGGTGAGGGAGGGGTACGGACTGTGGGGTTAGCCTGCGGCGGCAGAGGCCAGCGTGACGTTGCACCAGCCTGGGGCACGCCGTGTGCTCTCCTGGGGATGTTGTCCCTGGATCATGGGACCCTGGCAGTGGCGGGCTGCACAGGCTTCCGGGAGGGGCAGTGTGGATAGTGACCTGTGCTTGCACACAGGCTTCTTGGTGGCTGCAGCAGTGGCCTTAGCATTTCATGCCTGTCCCTGGTGTCTGTGCTGATAGCTGAAGCTCGTGCCCATCTCTGGAGTTCGTTTAGCAGTGCTCTGAATCCCTTCTTCTCGTGCACCCTGAAACAATTGTCTCTTGCCTCTTCGGCAGCTCCAGATTTTTTTCCCGGACTCCCTCCTGGCTAGCTGTGGCACACTAGCCCCCTTCAGGCTGCGTTCACACAGCCAACCCCAGTCCTCTCCTTGGGATCTGACCTCCCAAGCCAGAGCCTCAGCTCCCAGCCCCCACCTGTCCCGGCCAGCGGGTGAGCAGACAAGCCTCTCAGGCTGATGAATGCTGGTCGGCACTGATCCTCTGTGCAGGAATCTCTCCGCTTTGCCCTCTGCACCCCTGTTGCTGTGCCCTCCTCCGTGGCTCTGAAGCGCCCCCATCCTCGGTCTCCACCAGTGAAGGGGTTTCCTGGTGTGTGGAAACTTTTCCTCCCTCACAGCTCCCTCCCAGAGGTGCAGGTCCTGTCCCTATACTTTTGTCTCTGTTTTTTCTTTTTTCTTTTGCCCTACCCAGGTACATGGGGAATTTCTTGCCTTTTTGGAAGTCTGAGGTCTTCTGCCAGCGTTCAGTAGGTGTTCTGTAGGAGTTGTTCCACATGTAGATGTATTTATGATGTATTTGTGGGGAGGAAGGTGATCTCCATGTCTTACTCCTCCGCCATCTTACTTTTTAACACTAACACCCTATGTGAAGTATTGCCAAAAATCTAATAAACTCTGTACATATAACTACCAGTTTACAGGAAGTAAAAGAATAGAGAAACATGCTAAAAAATACAGTGGCAATCCAATGAATATCCAGGGGAAACCCCAGGACAAGGGATCTGATTTCTTCAAAAAATAAGGAATTACTGGAGGCAGCCTTCCGCGGGTCTGAGCACCGGCTAATTGCGGACTCAGTCTACCTCCACAGGATCACTTTGCCTAAGAGAAAAAGCCAGGTGTGTGGGAGAAGCTCTGGCGCGCTGAGACCCGCCCCCCCATTAAATTCTATTAAACCACTTTGTGTGGGTTCAGTTTTCTTGAAAAACCATAATGGTTACAAAACACATAATTGTTTTATGCCTCTTCAAGAGGAAGAATGAACATGCCCAAGACTTATTTCGCCATATTCCCTTCACTTTTGTGACCACCTATAACCTTCCTGCAGAGGAGCTGGTAAATTCTGTTAAGATACATTTGCCTGTTTTTGCAAAGTTCTACCTCCTAAACCCAGAATACTTTCACATGAAATGAAGGACACCCTCTAGGACATTGCACGGCCTCTGAAGGCCAAAGATGACACAGATAAGCCCATAATTAAACCTCCAAGAAGGGATGAGAGGAGAGGAGGCATCCCAGAGCTGAAGGCCAATTTCTAGAACCCAAATGGCTCCCACCAAAAATGCAGGTCATCCACACGAACCAGTGTCTTTGTTCCTTGAAAGTCAAGGAGAAGAGCATACTCTACTGACCCCCTAGAATCATGCCCTCCAGCTCTGGCTCAACTCTCAGTACCACTTAGAACTTACACAGTACTTTCTATCTTCAAAGAACTATGTGGACATTAACCAATTATTCTGTTCTTGGCCCTATGCCGGGTTACACTATCAAGGTTTGACAAACGCTTTGTACTCTCTGTAGTTCTGTAGGAATGTAGGTTTGTCTATTTCAATGAAAACTGAAGCCAAGCTGGGACCTTCGGCTGAAGGAAGCCTTGACGATTTAATATTTAATACAAACATCCTGTTCTCATAAATTGATCCTCTTTAACAGAAAAAAGAATTGTCATTAGAACACAGCTGAGCAAAAAAGGAAAAGGTTATAAACTTTGAAAAGAACAAAATAGTTAATGTTTGGAGCTTTGTAAGTGTTTTCAACAGACAGTTATGCAGCTGTGGTAACTTGGGAGGTGGGCTTTTGCTTCACCTCCTTTCATCTGCCGATGGGTGCCTGTTATTGAAGGTTTACATTTTGTTTATGCTCTCCATGATGTGCAGATATTTTCTTTGCCTTTTGAATTTCCTCCCTCTTGCTTCCCCTTTGAGGCTCTTTTGCTTCTCATTCACTGAGCTGATGAAGAGCGAGAGAGAAATGAGTCCTTAAAAAGAAAGCTACTTGCTTAAAGCAAGATCAGGGACCACGGACGGAGCTGCCGTCCAAGCCTCTCCACCCTGTTCCTTCTCCAGCCTGATCTCTGCCCTAAGAGGACCACCCTCTCCATCCAGGCCTTCCTCACTGCCTCTTCTGAGAGTCATGCTGCAGAACTGGCTCTCTGCAATGGAAATCAAGGCAACTGGCTCCAATGCCAGAACTTCACTGTGGCAAAAATATCTCCACTTTTCATCAGACTTCTGAGCATCAGACAACTGGAGCATAACCAAGACCCACGAAATACCATTTGCAATCTGGTCTTGATTTAAAAGCCGACCACATGGCATTTGCACTTCTCCTTGACTGACAAGTTCCTTCGCAAAGCAGCCTTGGCTTTCCTGTCCTGCTTGTCCCTGGGACTTCAGATAAGTAATTTTGGCATTGGCTACGCTCAAAAATATTCTACCAGGGAATGGAGCTATATGATCATCCCTAAAGGATAAGGGGTCAACCCTAATAACATTATGCCCCAATCAAAAATAGAAAAAAATAGAGACAACTTGGGTTTCAAAGAGCGTTAGCAGTCAACAAGCTGCTATTTCATGGTGGGGCACTTGGTGATTAAAGTTTCCACTGGAGACTCAAGCACTGTTAATGGCTGGCATTTAGTAAAGCAAAGAAAAACAGAGGTTTATAAGAATCCTAGAAAAATTCCCTCCCACGGATTCCCGTGCCCTGGATTCCATTTAACAATGTATTGAAATCATAATCTCACTTAAAGGTTTGACTCCAGTGACCCCAGTTTTCAGCGATTTATTCTTGTTTCTTACAACTCCTGTATTATCTATTCTCTTTCTCTCCCATATAGATATTATGTCATACTGCCTTATAGTATTATATTCTATATTATTTATAATTTTGTGAGTATATGTTTTGTCTTTTTGTCTTAGCTTGGGAAAAGCAGCAGAACCTGAGACAAGGATGCAGCTACCTCCTGGAAGTGTCCAGCTGCAAAGTGAGAGACTGGAGCATTTACCCACCAGGTCCCATCCCCCACTGTACAAGCATCAGCCCTGGGTGTATTGATTCCCCAGCTCTCCTGAGTAGCTCTGAACCAGCCAGACAAGCTCCAGCTTCCATGGCTTGGCAGGAGCCTCAGGGGCAGAGCAGAGAAAGCTACGTAGCACACCCTCTAAGTGAGATGCTGACAGCTGGAGTTGAGTCTTGAGGTCATGGAATTGTCTCCCACACGTGGGCTGAAACCAGAAGTGGGCCATGAGTCTGTGATGCCAATACCAGTGGCATTGCTGTGTCTATCATGCCAACTTGGGCTGCAAGTTTCTCAGGGCAGAGGCTGTCTTCTCTGATTTGGTACCATCCATGCACCTTGCACAGCACGAGGTATTTGGAGGGAGGAGCAATAAATATTTCTGATGAGAACAAGTTCAGGATAAATCAATCATGTATCACCCAATGCTTCTTTTCTCTCCTTCTATCTTCTTACTCTTAATTTCATTTGCCATTCTGCTAATATTTTATAACAAAACAGATAGTTGAGCCATGGTAGAAAGAGCATTGAAAGTTACAGTGGCAGTGCCTGCGTTTGAGTCTTAGCTCAGCCTTAGACTAACTGAGTGGCATTGGGCAGGTCAAAAGTCTCTCCAAGCTTTGATTTCCAAATCTGTAAGATGCTTTCCTGTTGAGATTAATATCAAAATGAGCATATGGCCTGTGTGAAAAGTAGTTGGAAACCATTGAAATGTGTAAGGGACATTCCTCCTCCTCATCCCCATGGACAGCTGCTTCCTAAATATCCACTCTTCCAGTGTAAAAGTCTGAGCATTGCTAATTGCCCATGAGACACAGAACATAGGAAAGTGATATAGTCTGACCAGGGTCCCCTGCTACCTGATGAATTCTGAGCCATTTCACAACTTCTGGTCAATACACATCTTCCTAGAAGAGTAGATCTCACCAGCCCCCTTTGGTAAGAAAACGTTGTCATGCAAAGTCCCCAAATCAGCCACTTTTCTCAAAACCCCGGCTTATTTCCCTAAAGCCTTCCACTGTATCATTTACTTTCTACCACAAATAATGTTTATATAATAATCCATCTCAAAATGCCACTGCTTAAAACAAAAGTCACTATGAAAAAAGGATATAGATTGGTGAGTGAATAGAAGGCTGGGTAGATAGATAGATATATGATAAAACAAATATAGTAAAATACTACGTGGTGAGTAAATGGCTGTTCACTGAAAACTCCATTCAATTTTTCTGTATGTTTGAATTTTTCATTAAAAAATGTCAAAAGAAAAATTAAACATTATTTAGTTCACAAACGCAGGCATACCTCTTTTTATTGCACTTGGCTTGCACTTCACAGATATTATGTTTTTTACAAATTGAAGGTTTGTGACAACCCTGCATCGAGCAAGTCTATCTGTGCCATTTTTGAACAGCATTTGCTCGCTTTGTGTCTCTGTGTCACATTTTGGTAACTATCAAAATATTTCAAACCCTCCCACCAGCAAAAAGATCACAACTAGCTAAAGGCTCAGATGATGGTTAGCATTTTTAGCAATAGTTTTTTTTAATTAACGTATGCACATTAGACATAACGCTATTGCACATTTAGTAGACTACAGTATAGTGTAAATGTAACTTTTACATGCACTGGTAAACCAAAAAAATCCTGTGACCCACTTTATTGCAATATTTGCTTTATTGCAGTGGTCTGGAACTGAACCAGCAATGTCTCTGAGGTCTGTCTGTATGCGGGTTCCTCTGATGGGGGCTGGGCTGGGTTGATCTTGGCTGAGCGTGCTCATGCTCCTGTCCTGTAAACTGCTGGATCCACTTGGGACATGTGGTCTAGGATGGCCTTACCTGGGATAACTCTCTTCCATATTTTGTCCTCCAGCAGGCTAGCAGGGGTTTGGTCGCATCATGGTCACAGGAATTCAGAGAAGTAGAATTGTGCAAGGCTTCTTGAGTTCTTGGCTTGGAAATGTCACACTATCACTTTTGCTGCAGACTATTGGCCAAAGCAACTCATAAAGCCAGCTCAGATTCAAGGGGTAGGGAAATAATAAATAAGAAAAGTGAAGACCTGGGGTCATTTTTGCAATTGACTGCATCTAGCTTGCTGGTTGCTAACCACTGTTACCACAAAGCCATGGACCTTCCACATTCAGACTTACATACTCAATTTCTATCACTCACCAGCAGTCACATGCATAGAACTTTTGGGGTCTAGACATCCTCAGACCCCAGAAGAGAGGGATTGTACTTTAAGATCTATATTGGTCAGGTGAGACTGCAGGCCAAGTAAAGTTAGTAATTGCCCTCCGGAAGCACTAATCAGGAAGTGAAGGTGCTACCATTCACACTCAGGGGTCCTACTGCCCACAGCCGTCTCCATCAACCAATCCTATGGCTTGCCCTAAACCCATAGGTCTCCCTATGCAATCTCCTTCTTGGTGCATTGTTTTCCTTCACTTACTGCTTGTGGGCTGTCCCTTGTAAACTAAGATGAGGTCACTGACCCACCTTTCCTAGAGCTCGAACCTTCCCTCTGTTCGGCAGAGATTTTAGGGTTCATCAAGCCTGCCATCATCAGATGTCTCCTGGTCCTCCTCATAATCAGAGGAATTAGGTGGACATAAGCAATGCAGCCTTGGTCAGAGAATAAACTGTCTCTTTGTGCTGAGTGCTACAAACATGCCTGGGGTGAAAACTCCAACATCATTACCATCATACTAACAGACCACTGGCTCAGACAGCAGCTAACAACAGGGGTGATGGCAAACACAACACTCTAAAAACTGGGAAACCTAGTAAGCATTGCCCTCTTGAAAGCCAATTCATGTGGAGGGTCTTTCAGCAAACTTATGTTACCAGTCTCAGTAAAGAGAAGCAGACAGTGATAATTACTTCCTAATAAGGACCATTGAGGTATTAGTAAGCGAGCTATGGAATCAAGCTTTTCTTGTTAGCCACTTACCAAACTCAAAGACTATGAGATTTATGAGTTTTTAATTAGCCTTTTCATTACATCATTAGTACTTCCCTACTCCTGCCACACAGAGAGAGCAGAAAGCTCTAATTTATGGTGTTTATTGATTATGTTATTTGATTAAAGATGACAGCTAGGCTTGTCTAGCATTCTCAAGAGCTGAGGAGAGGATGAGTTAGAGTGAGGAGTTAGGGTGGGTGAGAAGTTGGACATCAGGGAAAAACGAACACTTTTTTAGCTCGACATGAATGAAATCACAGATTCCTTGCCCCATTCCCTTTGACATAGAAGATATTAGCATAGCCTGTAAAAGGACCTCCTTAATTTCTTAAAAAATAACAGTAAATAGGAGAGAGAGGACAGAGAACTGAAATATTTGCAACAATACTCGTTTTAATAGGTCAGATGACGCCAGAGATGTAAGCCACACCCACCCTAAGTACAAATCAGATACTTCTGTCCACTAGACCTCCATTTAGACTCAAAGAGTAGACACTGGTGTAGTGACCTTCGGAGCCCAAGATGAGTGACTACTTTCCACGTACCTGCATCCTCCATCTGTAAAAGGAGGGATTAAAACTAGGTCCTTTTTCAGATGTCTTCCACCACTAATATTCCAGGACCCCGAAGTCAACATCTAATACCTGCCTTCCCCAGGCCAGTCACCCTTACCAGTGCTGAGTCCCCAAAACAATCCTGGAAGGTTGGCATCATACTAAACCCTGTTTTCCTAAGACTTACAAGGGTTCCAAGACTTGCTGGTTCCCTGCTACTCACAGGTGGTGTGAGGAAGAGCAGCACAGGCATCCCAGGGAGCCTGCGGGAGAGGCAGAGTTTCAGGCCCCACCCACACCTACTGGGTCTGAATCTACAGTTTAACAAAACCCCCAGGGAATGCATACCCATGGCACATTTTAAGAGGCATTGCCCTAGGTCACAAAGCCACAATATGTCAAAGTCAGAAGGCAAATTCAACACCACCCCCCACCCCAATATTGCATCCTGTATTTTCCCACCCATACCACACCCATGAGTCTTCCTTCCAGAAGAAACAGGCACTTGTTTAGCTCTTCTTATCAGCCATGGTCAGGATGCCAAGTAAATGTCCCGATACCCTCTGCAATGTTTCTCCAAGGTGCTTTTTTAAACCTATTACAGTAAGTCCCCTACATACGAACCTTCAAGTTGAGAACTTTCAAATTATTACGTGCATGCATCCTCTACAAGTGGCTGTGCTTTTGTGTACTTAACAGTCCTGTATAGATTACAGTAGTACAGTATCTTTTATTTCAAGCCCAGGATGTCACCTATGACAAGAATAAAAGAGCTACTACTCAGACATCACTGGATCGTTTTTTCAGGAGGGTAGATAGAATTGAATCCAGCAAGGAACCAGAACCTGTGCCATCAATGTCAGGCATGAGTGAAATTGCAGCTTGCCCTCCATCTCCTATTGCTGATGATTCTTCAGCTCTACCATCTCCACCTCCTCTCCCTCCTCCAGTCAGTAACTCTTCTTGCCTGTTCACTCGAAGCCAGCCCCTGTACGCCAGCTGTTGTACTGTACTACTGTACTTTTCAAGGTACTGTACTTTTCAAGGTACTGTACTGTAAGATTTAAAATGTTTTCTTTATATTTTGTGTTTGTTGGTTTTTTATGTATTATTTGTGTGAAAAGTATTATAAACCTATTACAGTACAGTACTATAGAGCCAATTGTGTACCTAAGCTAACTTTGTTGGACTTACAAACAAATTGGACTTATGAACACACTCTCGGAATGGAATTTGTTCGTATGTAAGGGACTTACATACTTACTTACTGTACACACCACCAGAATCATAGAATCTTTCACTTGATGGTTTGCATACCATGTAATTAAATTAATTACACCCCCATGTAATTAAATTAATTTAGAATCCAAAATGACAGCTTTGCCAATAGTCTTGGAAATGATAGATAAACCAACTTTTCAAATGACTTTAAAGATAAGACCCAGGAATAAAACTAAAAGAAAAGCAAAGAGGTTTTTTTTTCCTTCTGTCTATGAAAAGATTCTTTTTAAAAAAAAAACTTAAAATAATTAATTTTTTTAAAAAGTTTGTTGATGATGGGGTGGCAAAGGGCCACGAAAAGCAGCAGGAAGGACTTGCTTTAAGGAGAATTGGCCTTGGTTTCTCTCTTGATGCTTCAGCTTAGAAAACATCAGAGGGGACCTCCGCTTAGCTGTGCGCAGTGCCGGTCTGGAGACCCCTGGGCAGACTAGGCCCCCATTGGTTGGGTTACTCTGGAGCTGTAAACACGGTGCTCTCCCAATCTGCTTTCCAAGATGAACTGTATATAGAGCATGTGTGTGGCGGGAGATGATAGCTCGCTTGAGGCTTTCAGCGATCGATGTTTACAGACTATAATGGAAACCACAAGTTTCTTCTTTAACTCAAGTCAGTATACATTCCTTCAACCCGCAGGCAAATTGGAGCAGGGAGGGGGGTTGGGAGAGGTTCACAATGAGTCATCATTTCACATTTTTTAACAGCTTAATGAGCATCTAGAAATGCCGTATTAGCCAGCAAAAATACAGAGTCTTCTTTCCCCACCAATTTCAGCAATGACCCTATTTGGATGTGGAATTTCTTGAGCATCTATTTTCAGTGACTCTCCTCATGGAAGGTGAATGAATACTGTCTCTGCCACAGAGTTACAAACAAAAACATATGAAAGGCCCCACAGCTAACTTTAAGTTAATAACTTTCCCTCATTTTGCCCCAAGTCTGGGAAGAGAAAAAAGTGATTTCTCCTAGGTTCCATTAATCCTCTGGAAACCCCAGCCCAGGGTGCTTGGAAGGAAAGACAGAATTCTCAGATCTGCAGAGCAGTTCCCTCAGCCAAGTTCCACGGTGCTAACAGACAGATGTAAATATAGCTGAGGTTCTACAGCCACAGCTGTGTGCCTCTGGATCTCTCAGATCTATGTGTGTGATCATCAGAATTTTTCAGATCATCTAAAATAGCAGTCTCTGTGTGTCTTGGCAACTTTGGTATCCTGACCCACTTTTATATTTTATTTTCAGGGGCCACGTGCATAATCTGGGTAAAATAATGGGCAAAAGTACAGGATTTCCCAAAGCGACTTAATGTCTTGAATGTATCTGTGTTTGTACATAGATATTTTAATGCAATATTAAACATCATTAACATTTCAATATCTCTGATAATTGAGAGAGAGAAACTGAGTTTGTTCCAAGTTTTTTCCTGAGCTCCTAATAAATTATCCTTTGTCTTTTCACTTTTCTTTCTCCAATCCTTTTTAATATTATAGGCTGACCATATACTGGCTCCCAAGCCAGCTACAAGGTCTGAAGTATCCCCTTTGTCCTTTAGACCAATATTTGAATCTCTTGGATCAGTGTCAATTCTGCATCAGCCTAAAGGAAGGAGATGTCAAGAGTCACCCAGTTTCATGAGAATAATTCTGTGAGATTTTCTTCTTGAATTTACAAAACATAAAATGCAAGGGTACCCTTTCTGTAATAAAGGCAGGGTACATGACTTTGAGATCTTGTGGACATTTCTTCATGTCCCTACAGATTAGCTTTAAAACTACCTGCTATTTTAGAGCAAACATTTGTTTAAAGATTGAATTAACTCCTATAGAATTTGTGGCAATCGAGAAAAATATTCCTATTATATAATTCTGTGTGAATTCAATTGAGTTTCAGCTCAAAAGAATCTGGAATTCTTATCATAGATGATAGGAAAATAAAGGGTTAAAGAAGTAAATACGTTTTTAATTGGTTTCTAAACTATGCTGATTTCACTGGGTAAATTCCTCAGAATAAAGTTAATTGACCTTTTTAATAAAAAGGTCATCTCTCTACATTTATCATTCAATCTTATCATAGCACACTACTATTCAGTATAGTCTTCTGAGGACTCAGGATAATTTCATGACTTTTACCTCAGTTTTCACTCTTTTTCTTCTCCTTTTCTGGAGGAAATCCATGTGTCCTGTGGACTGTGGGCCCCCAAAAGGAGGTTGTAACTATATACGAAGGGATGTGTGGACAGAGCAATTTCCATATTTGTCCTCTCATTCATTCTTTAATTCATTCAGCAGCTATTTATTGAGAATCTAGTATGTATGCCATGCTAGTGGCTGGGAGACTGGCAATTGACAGAACTCATGCATTCATGTAGCTTCCATTTTAATGGGGTTATAAAGTGTGGCTAGTGGTGATTAAATAACTAATTAACAAGATAAATTAATAAGAAAAATATCAAATGGTGTTGCATGCCATGTAACAAATTAAAGGTAAGTGGACTTCATTTGGATCCTGATTGAAAAACCAATTGTAAAAGACATTTTTGAATCAATCAAGGAAAACTGAACACTATGTATTTTATGATATTAAAAAACAATGCTAATTTTGTTCGATAGTGGTTTTATGCTGATGTTTAAAAAGAAAGATAAGTCCTTATCTATTAGAGACACCTACTGAAGTGCTTACAAGTGAATTTGCTAGGATTTGCTTAAGAACTTTCTCAAAAGAAGGAGTGATGATAGAAAAACAAGAAAGGCGGAAAGAATGGTTGTTATTGCTAGGTGATGACCACAAAGGATTCACTGTACTGTTTTCTCTACATTCGTGTGTGTTTGAAAATATCCTTAAAAGTTAATAATCATAATCATAATGCCTTATTGCATTGGTGTGCAGAATTAACATTGCCTGAACACCAGGATATGGCAGCTGCCCTGCCGACACAATTATTGTGGCCACTCCATAGGAACAGGATGGATCCCCACCCAAAATTTGGTTCAGATGTCAAGAATAATGATGCCATCCATACACCAAGAGGTAATACAAAGATTTATTATTTATATCATGAGGCTTTGCAGGGGGAACAGGGCAGCCCCCTGCCCCGACCTCTGCTGATCTGAAACTGACCTGGTGTTTTCATTGTGTTGGGGGTGGGTCCGGGTAAGGGTTCCCATGTGCAGACAGGGCCTCGCGTGGCTTGAATCTCCCACCAGCTCCAAATGGAGCACCAGGCTTTTTTTTTTTTTTTTTTTTTTTAACCAGGGGTCCCAGAGGTGGGGCACAAGGGAGAAGGGCTGGAGGTTGAATCAATTGCCAATGGCCAGTAGTTATCAATCATGATGAGGTAATGAAGCCTCCATAAAAACCCCAAAGGCAGGGCTTCTGGTTGGTGAACATGGAGATCGGGGAAAGGGTGCACACCTGGAGAGAGCATGGAATCTCCTCCTCTTTTCCCCACACCTTGCCCTGTGCATCTCTCCCATCTGGCTGTTCCTGAGTCATACCCTTTCATCATCAACAGGTGATCCAGTAAGTAAAATGTTTCTCTCGTTTCTGTCAGCTGCTCTAGCAAATTAATCAGACCTGAGGAGGGGGTCATTGAAGCCTCAATCTATAGCAGGTTCAGGTTGATGGGAAACATAAGCAACGACCTGGGCTTGTGATTGGCCTCTGAAGTGAAGGGGGAGGGGCAGTCTTGTAGGACTGAGCCCTTCACCTGTGGGATCTGGTGCTGTCTCCAGGTGGACAGTGTCAGAATGGAGTTAAATTGTGGGACACTCAGTTGGTGTCAGAGAATTTCTTGTTGGTGAGCACCCCCATCCACAGCACATATACACCCCAAAGTTGGATTTCATGACCAGAACCTCTAGCCATGCAAGAGTGTGAGCCCAGCGATGCCAGACTTTTGGTTTTGTCATGACAAGTCGGAAGTCTAGATTTCTCTTTTACGTCCAGATGTGTAAATGTTGGCACTAAATTTAATTTTCAAATATACATTGCAGACCAACACTCTGTAGCTTGAACAAAACAGGTCTGTTGGTTAAAAGTGGTCTTTGGATAGCCAGTGTGCAACCTCTGAGCAAAAGAATCACAGAGATTCTAACACAAAAGGTCTGATGAGATAGCTTTGATTGGTTTCTCTAAAAGCTTCGCCCGTGGACCACACCTGGAGTAGCACTGTTCTATACTTCTACTCCATTATGCTTTTCTCCACCTTATTGGACTGCATAAGGTCCAGTATTTCATAGTCTTGGTTGGAGCAGCCTATGCTTCTTCTCTTCCCTTTCACTGAGCATCCTACCTGCCTACTGACACCTCTCCTTCCCTTTTCTGGCCTTCAGCACTTTTTAGGAGACAAACTGGATTCTCAGGTTGGCCATTGATGCCCTTTTTCTATCCCTTTCTCAAAATGAAATGAAATAACATGAAACACATCATGATATAGAAAGGCAGAAAGAACTTCAAATAAGTTGGCTCATTATTTCCCTCCACAAACTAGGGAAGGGCACAAACAAAACACGGTATTGCTGAGGGGAAGCCAGTGCAGGCTGCGCTTGGTTTTCACCAAGCAGTGACCTCCTCCAGTGAACTAAATGCCCAGAGCCCCAGTCTCATCTGGTCCTCATTTTCAATCGGCAGTAAACTGATATGTTTTTTTTTTTCACTTCCATTATAGCTTGTTTTCATCAAGTTTATATTTCCAAATGTACTGGTTTTCAAGCCTGAACTGTCATATCAAAAAAATAAAAAATACAACTTCAAAAAATGTAGGTTAGCCGACCCAATGGCACCAGAGAGGGGGCCCAGCCTTTGGCTTATGGGAACTCCTTGGAGATTTCCTTTACTCTGAGCTAACACCAATGGGAGTCACCAAGTTGGTGGGGTGGAGGGGTGCAAAGTGAGTATTAAAGGGGGTGGGGCAAACTGCCTTACTTACCCCTGTGTGGGGTGGTATGCTGAGCAGAGAGAAAAGAGAATGAAAAAATCCCTAGAGTTTTCCACGTACTATACTCTCTGACACCTTCTAGCAAGGACACAGAGGGAGTGGAGGGCTGGGCAAAGGGGTCACCAATCTTACAGCAGAGATCTGTAAACTTGCCAGATGATGGAGAAAAGGTCTGACTCTTCCAACTAGTGAGAGTGGAGGCCCATGTTTTGTGCACAGAAAGAAACAGCCAAAACCCTTCCCTCTGACTCAGTCTCAAAAGAATTAGCAAATGGAACGAACACAATGGGGAGTGAGCTATGAACATTCTCAGCACCCACCCCGAGGTACATAGACAACACACACCCTTCTGTAGGACGAAAGCCATCCACGGTGACCCTCACGGGTGCCTGCCAGACCTCCAGCTGCACCATTATTGGAGGATCTGAGCTCATTCTCTTGGGCAAAGGCCTCCCTCTGCTGAGCTCCCCACAGCTGGGTCAAGACAGTGTTTCCACCCCAAGGCAGGAGGTATGACTTTGGCGATGGGGGCAGTATGGTAAACAGACTTGCAAGCTCTCCAGGGTAGAGCTCAAGACCTCATGGTCAGTACTTCAAGAGACTCAGGCCACCCTCAAATCTAGATGTGGTGGTGAATTGGGAGTCATCACAAGGCAGGCTCCATTTTCTATAGCTCAGCTCAGAGATAAGCTTTCTCCTTTACAGAAATGATTTAGAATATACACCCAAACATGCTTTTCCTCCAAGTTTAACTTTTCATGTAGCAGCATAAAAAAATAAATATTTTAAGTGTTGGCCTTCAGGGTCTTTCTCTGAAGTTTCTTTCCTCCTGGCTGATTCCAAGGCTCGTTCTTTTTTATGCTCTCCATCTCTACTGCCAAGGTTCTTGTTGTCCCTGATTGGCAGCCCTCTCCCTTCGGAGGATGCTTGAACTCTCTGCTCTCTAGTCTCTTCATGAAGCTTCTGTTTCCATCTGGTGTTAAGTTCAGGAAGTCAAAAAATTGTCCCCAGTTCCCATCTTTTATTGGTAGCTGGACCATTCTCTCTTGCTCTATTTTCTCCATTTTCATACACACACACACACACACACACACCACACCTCTTCTCACCATTATCTCTTCCTCTCTCCCTCCCACTCTTTTTTTTTTTTTTTAATTTATTTATTTTATTTTTTTATTTTTTTTTGGCTGTGTTGGGTCCCCGCCGCTGTGCGCGGGCCTTCTCTAGTTGTGGCCAGCGGGGGCCACTCTTGGTTGCGGTGCCCAGGCTTCACTGCGGTGGCTTCTTTTGTTGTGGAGCACGGGCTCTAGGCACTCAGGCCTCAGTAGTTGTGGCTCGTGGGCTCTAGAGCGCAAGCTCAGTAACTGTGGCGCACGGGCTCAGCCGCTCCGCAGCATGCGGGATCCTCCCGGACCAGGGCTCAAACCAATGTCCCCTGCATTGGCAGGCAGATTCTCAACCACTGCGCCACCAGGGAAGCCCTCCCTCCCACTCTTGACCTTCAGAAACCCAGGGCAATATACATCAGACAGTAGTAAAACTAATTACATTTTCAGGCTTTGCTGGGTATTGTGTTTTAGAGGAATTATCTCACCCATTCCTCAAATAATTCTGTGAGTGAGGAACCATGCCATGCTCATTTGGGGATTCAGAGAGGTTAAGTATTTAGGCTGAAGTTGAACAGCTAGCAGATGATGCAACCAGGATTTCAATTCCAGCATTGACTCCAGGGCCCCTGCTTTAAACATACATTATGTTAACTCCTCCTCCATCTCACAAGTTCAGGAAGGAATCTGATGAACTTCCCTCCAGAGCTGAGGATAAGCTTCCCAAGCCTACATTTTGGCTCAAGTACTTGGCATCTGAGAAACGTTCAGAATTCTGCCGCACAGGGGAACCCTGTTCTATCAAGAATCAAGGCATCACGTCTGGTAACAGCAGTCATTCTCAACCTTAGCTGCACGGGAACCTGGAGCTTTTAGAATCCTGATGCCCAGGCCACACCCTCGTCTGATAACATCAGAATACCTGGGGGGCAGAGGCCAGGCATCAATGTTTTTTAAATCTCCCCTGGTGATTCCAGTGTGCTACCTGAGACTGAGACTGAGAGTTACTGAAGTAGTGAAATGTCAGGCAACATCAAGCAAATTAGGAGAGCTCCTTTTGATGAGTAGCAGCGCTATCCCAACATCGCTGAAGTCATGGTATTAAGTGATCAAATTCATGCTTTTCCTCTGTATCACATCAGCCAGGGAGAAACCTACCTAACAGTATCCAAAATGGCAGATGGCTATAAAGAAAACCATTTTGAACTTGGAATCAATGAAACCTGGATTTAGGGTCTATCAGTCTGCCATGTGCTAG
This sequence comes from Balaenoptera ricei, assembly GCF_028023285.1. Lineage (NCBI taxonomy): Eukaryota > Metazoa > Chordata > Mammalia > Artiodactyla > Balaenopteridae > Balaenoptera > Balaenoptera ricei. The sequence continues at coordinate 39,003,169 of NC_082653.1, read as the reverse complement.
CTGTGTGACTTTTTTTAATCTGTGGTAAGATACATACAACAAAATTTACCATCTTAACCATTTTAAGTGTACAATTCAGTAGTACCTTTTTTTTATTGTTGAAGTATAGTTGATTTACAATATTGTGTTAGTTTCAGGTGTACGGCAGAGTGATTCAGTTATACGTATATACGTATATATCTATATTCTTTTTTTAAATTCTTTTCCATTATGGTTTTTTACAAGATATTAAATATAGTTCCCTGTGCTATACAGTAGGTCCTTGTTGGTTATCCATTTTATATATAGTAGTGTGCATCTGTTAATCCCAAACTCCTCATTTACCCCTCCCACCTGCTTCCTCTCTGGTAACCATAAGTTTGTCTTCTATGTCTGTAAGTCTGTAATTCAGTAGTTTTAATTATGTTCACAATGTTGTGCAAACATCACCACCATCCATACCCAGAACTCTTTTCATCTTACAAAACTAAAACTCTACACCCATTAAACTACAACTCCCCATTCCTCCCTTCCTCCAGCCCCTGGCAACCACCATTCTACTTTCCCTCTGTCTGAGTCTGACTACTCTAGGTATCTTATATAAGTGGAATCATGTAACGTCTAACCTTTTAAGATTGCCTTATTTTACTTAGCATGATATCCTCAAGTTCCATTGATGTTGTAGCATGTGTCAGAATTTCCTTCCTTTTTAAGGCTGAATAATATTGCTTTGTGTATATATACCACATTTTGTTTATACATTCTTCCACTGATGGACACTCGGGTTGCTATTATGATAAACACCTTTGGCTTTTGTGAATAATGCTGCTATTATCATGAGTGTACATATATCTCTTTGAGACTCTTTCTAATTCTCTCGGTATATACCCAGAAGTGGAATTGCTGGATCATTAACTGGGTGAATTTAAGCAATTCACTTAAATCTTCCTGAGCACCTATTTCCTTATTGCTAAAATTCGTGTGTATTAAACATGGTTCTAGATGCTAGGGATACTGCAGTGAACAGGATAGGTAAGGTTCTTATCCAGAAGGTGAAACAATTCCTACTATCAGCTACCCTAAAATGAATGAGATGACTAAGGTTTTCTAACTTTCATTACAAATTTGATTAAAGTTTGAACTTCTCACTGGGGGTTGAGAACTTTGTACCAAGAAACAAAATGAGTTTATCTGGAAGTCTGAGATTGATGAATGCAAGAGAAAGAGGCTCCCGTGTTCTATCTTTGATGGAAGAAAACCTGAGTCCTGTAATTTTAGCTGGATGAGGAGATGGTCAATCCCAGCCATGTTTCCCCTTGGGTGTGGCATTAGCAAGAATTCATACCAGGACATAATTAAACATTTCAAATATCCTTTTTCAAGGAAAGGGGGAAAGAAACTATCCCAAAGTGCGCACACACACACACACACACACACAAATATCCTGCATTTTTAGATGCATCTTAGGAAAACTTCTGAGACAACCTACAACTACATCAATCCATGAACCCTGCAAGTCAAAAATCACCATGTAACCAAACAATAAAGAAGTCTCTGATACATCCAAATTCAAGGGCAATGGATGATTTAAAGAGTTGTCCAGAATTCTTTGTGAAGAATGAATTGTGTATTAGCTTCGCTTAAACACGATAATTTCCTAAAGCAACAGGAAGGGAGGTGGAATATAAGTAATAAGGAATGTACATGACTGTAGACTAGGAATTCTCCATTCAGGCACCTTTTGAGAGAAAACTTATTCTTTTAAAAAATATAGAAAAATACAAAGAACAATATAACAAATACCCATGGTTCAGACTTCTGTTGTTTTTGTTGTTGTTTAATCAAACTTATTGAAGTGTAATTTATATACGGTAAATAAAATGCACACATTTTTAAGTCTAAAGTAAATTTGAATTTTGATAAATGTATACATCTGTGTAACAACCCACCCAAGCAAGCTATAAAACGTTTCCATCACCTGGAAAATTCCCTCGTGTCCCTGTGCAGTCTACTCCTGGCTCAGGCAAACACTGCTCTGATTTCTTTCACTGTAGATTAATTGTGCCTATTCTAGAAATTCAATTAAATGAAATCTACAGGATATACTATTTTTTGTCTGGCTTATTTTGCTCAGTATTCATCCATGTTTTTGCATGTGTCAGAAGTTTATTTTATTTTTTTACTGAGTTGTATTCCTTTGTACAAAGGTACCACAATTTCTTTATCCATCCTCCTGGCTTGTTTCCAGTGTTTGACTATTACCAATAAAGCCACCATGAGCATGTACAAACCTTTTTGTGGACATAAATTTTTATTTTTCTTGTGGAAATATCCAGTGGACAAATTTCAGGTTCATAGAATAGATGTTTAACTTTATAAGAAATGGTTAAACTGTTTTCCTAAGTGGTTGTCAAATTTTACACTCACACCAACAGTGTATGAGATGTGAGATATCCAGTTGCTCCATATTCTTGACAACAGCTGGTATTGTCAATATTTTAAAATTTATCATTCTGGTGGGTATGTAGTAAGAACTCATTATGTTTTTAATTTATATTTCCTTCGTGACTAATAATGCTGAACATCTTTTCGTGGGCTTAGTGGCTTATTAGTCAGCTCGGGCTGTCATAACAAAACCATGGATTGGATGACTTAAACAACAAAAACTTAATTTCTCACCATTCTGGAGGCTGAAGGTCTGAGATAAAGGTGCCAGCCTAGTTGGGTTCTGGTGAGGACTCTCTTCTCGGCTTGCAGACAGCCATCTTCTCACTGTGTTCTTACAGTGTGGTGGGTGGGGGTTGGGGGAAGGCAGGGTGGTGGGAGAGTGAGAGAGAGAGAGACACAGAGAGAGACAGAGAGAGAGAAGACATTCTCTGATATGTCTTCTGATAAAGGCACTAATCTCATCAGACCAGGGTCCTACCCTCATGACCTCACTAACCTTATTACCTCCCCAAATCTGCATTTCCAAATACCATCACATTGGGCATTAGGACTTCAACATATGAATTTTTGAGACCACAAGCATTCAGTCCATATCACTGCCCATTCTTATAAGCTCTATATTGAAGTGCCTATTCAAGTCTTGCTTATTTTTGTATTGATTTGTCTGTCTTGTAATTGAATTGTACTAGTTATTTATGTATTTTAGACCAAAGTCCTTCATCAGACATATTTATTGCAAATACTTCCCTTTGCCTGAGGAGACGGACTCCAAAAAATATTGCTATGACTCACGTCAAAGAGTGTACTGCCTGCGTTTTCTTCTAGGAATTATGGTTTCTGGTCTTACATTTAATCCATTTTGAGTTTATTTTTGTATACAGTGTAAGAAAATGTTCTGATTTCATTCATTTACATGTAGCTGTCCAGTTTTCCCAGCACCATTTATTGAAGAGACTCTCTTTTCCTCATTGTATATTTTTTGCCTCCTTTTCATAGGTTAATTGACCATATATGTGTGGGTTTATTTCTGGGCTGTCTACTCTGTTCCATTGATCTCTGTGTCTGTTTTTGTGTCAGTACCATACTGCTTAGATTACTGTAGCTCTGTAGTATAGGTTGAAGTCAGGGAGCATAATGCCTCCAGTCCTGTTCTTTTTCCATCAAAATTGCTTTGGCTGTTCAGGGTCTTTTGTGGTTCCATATAAATTTTAGAATTATTTGTTCTAGTTCTGTGAAAGTTGTCATAGGTATTTTGATAGGGATTGCATTAAATCTGTAGATTGCTTTGTGTAGTGTGGACATTTTAACAATATTAATTCTTTAAATTCATGAACATGGGATATCTTTCCATTTCTTTGTATTATCTTCAATTTCCTTCATCAATGTTTTAGAGTTTTCAGAGTATAGCTCTTTCACCTCCTTGCTTTAACATAGTATTAGAAGTCCTAGCCATAGCATTCAGACAAGAAAAAGAAATAAAAGGCATCCAAATTGGAAAGGAAGAATTAAAACTGTCACTATTTGCAGATGACATGATAGTATATATAGAAAACTCTAAAATCTCCACTAAAAAACAATTAGAACTAATAAATGAATTCAGTAAAGTTGCAGGATACAAGTTTAATACACATAAATCTGTTGCCTTTCTATATACTAATAATGAACTATCAGAAAGAGAAAGCAAGATAACAATCCCATTTAAAATAGCATCAAAAAGGTACTTCCCTGGTGGTCCAGTGGTTAAGACTCCATGCTCCCAATGCAGGGGGCCCAGGTTTGATTCCTGATCAGGGAACTAGATCCCACATGTTGTAACTAAGAGCCCACATGCCACAACTAAAAGATCCTCCATGCCACAACGAAGATCGCGTATGCTGCAACTAAGACCCAGTGCAGCCAAATAAATAAAATAATTAATTAATTTTTAAAAAATAACATCAAAAAGAATAAAATACCTAGGAATAAACTTAGCCTATGCATTTTCTTAATAATATCTTTTGAAGAGCAGAGGTTTTAAATTTGATCACAAATATTTAATCTTTTTTTTCCTTTTAAAAGTAGTGCTTTTGAGTCATAGCTAAGAAATACTTGCATACCCCAAGGTCATGAAGATTTCCCCCCATATCTTCTTCTAGAAGTTTTAGCTTTTTAGCTTTTATGTTTAGGTCTAGACTCTAATTTGAGTTAATTTTTATATATGTCATGAAATAAGGGCTGAATTAAATAAATTAATGCATTTGACAGAGGGGAGACAATAAATGATAAATTCCATTATTATTACATTTATTAATTATTACTTTTATTAGCATTTAAAGATATTAAAAGCCATAGATATCCATTTACTGTAAAAGACTAGGAAGATTTACATTAAGGGGGGAAAAAACACGGTGGGACACTTATCAAAACAAAGAATTTTTTCCTTGCAAGAAGCCTGACTTAACTGTCAGAGTTGATGGCTAGAGTGATGCTTTAAGTTTTTCACCAAAATTCAGTTGGCTCATCCCCAAGGGAGCCTGCAAAGAGTTCCCATGTAGAAGGACCCAGTTCTCCTCGTCTCTCTCTGCCCAAGGTCATTCTCTGGCTGGGGATCTATCAACCTAAGGCAAGCTAGAAAGTCTCAGATGGAGGGTAACAACTCAGGAGCAACCCTCAACACAAGAGGGTCAGAGTTGGTGGAGACAGGCCCGAGCTGCTATATCCTCCAATGGACAATTTTCAGTTGTGTTTTACACAGTGACCCAGAGGGTCCCTGGCAGGAGTGGGCCCTATGGAGGTGTTCTGTTCCTCACAATCCTTTATTGGCTTTCTTCCCTTTCCTCTCTCACTTTCCCCACTCCCTCAATGTGCTTTCTGGGATCCGCTCCCAAATAATCTACTTAGACTAAAATTCTTTTCTGAGGGTCTGCATCTGAGCAATCTAAACTAAAACAGAGGATGATCTCAGAAATGCAATGCTCTGGACACATATGAGCACTTCCAGTGAAAGGTGACCCTCTCTGGAGAAAGAAGTAGAGGAAGGAGAGAGTGATTAATTCTAAATCAAGGCCCCAGGTTAGAAATAAAATAGAGAGATAGTCACTCAAGGTAGTTTTTGTTCCCAAACCATCCATGGTATCACACCAATAGGGCTCAAGAGTCTTTGTTCTAGAAACTTCTTAGCCAAGTATTTCAAGGCCCTTGGCAAAACACCTTGCTCAAGGTAGCAGTCTCACAAAACAGTGGAGTAATGTCTGAGTCGTGCTTGCTTCTTTTCCACAAGCCACAAGCCATAAACCAAAGGAGGGCGGACATAATCTCAAGCACAACAATTTTGCAATACAGACAGTTTTCTTTGAAAAGGCTCTATGAATACATTTCTCTCACTTGGGAACTTCAATAGAAGATAATTATTCTTTTCTGCCTCATAATATATATTAAAAATGTTCAAATGTGGCTTTCCAGGGATTTCTGCCAAATAGTTTTAGGCACCAGATCCAGCTTTACTTAATTTTATATGGCCTGCTTAGCCTATTACAAAATATCCTTTCATGCAATATGAATTTGCTAAAGAGGCTAAAATCTATTCCTTTCTATTAAAACCTCAATTTGAAAAGCCTTCAAGGTTAGGGACTTTTACCCTCAGATCTATCTCATGAGGAGACAGCCACTGAAAAGAGATAGAAAACCTCCTGAGATGTTGTACACTTTTCTAGGCTGTCACAACCACCATGAAACAAAATCAAACATGACCATCACCTTCCAGGAAAGGCCGTGTACATGACAAGAAGGCTGTTTTCAGATAAACAGTGTACTTTGTTACCACCCGGGCACACAATATCTCAACCACTACGTCTCATGGACTTTTCTGTTTTTATGAGCTTATGCCAACAACTAGTAAGGAGCACAAAAGCCTGTGCGAAACCCTGCATTCGTTGGAGTGTTTGTGTTGGCTTCCTTAAAATCGGCTGATTTCCAAATCTCATTCTCCACCCCACCTTAGTTATATTTATACTGTTGTGCAGAACAAACTTGGATCTGTATTTAAATGTGAAATGCTTTGTGGCCATTCGTGCAAATCTCTTTATCGGGGTCTCGCACATTAACGCCCTTCACAATTGACCCACAGGCCAATTGTTTAACACGTTTCCACGGGGCTGCTTTCACGCACTCACAGCCCTGTTTTTACTTTTCTTAGCTTTCCTGGACAATCAAAAGGAAGTGGAACAGAGCCGGCTCGCTGAAAGCTGGAGCTGCCCTGTGTCTCCTCCTGCCTTCTGTCTCGGGTTTTGTTTTTCTGCTTCTTTTTTTTCTTTTTTTCTTTTCCGTCATTTCTGGTGGCAGAGCCAGACTATGTAGCTACAATCTCTTGATCCCCGTGTCTGCTGCTTTTTCCCTTCTGGCTCAGAGTCAATGTGAAGACTCACTGTGACCAGTCCCATGAGCCAAACCCTGCCACCTCGATTTCAGTGGAATTGTGTTCTCTGTTGATTTACAAAAGCAATGCAAAAGGGTAAAAGGGGTATGTGTGTGGTGGTTGGGGGGGGAGGGGGAGGGCTGAGGGTGGGGTGAGGATAAAACCCCTCTTAGGAAATGTAAATGTCTTCATCCTTCTTTAATTTGGGGCTTGCTTTAACTTATAGGGTTCCACATGATTTTCTCCTCTCTCCCCATTTTCTCCTTTGAAGAGGAGGGTTGCAATCTGTACAAACTGAAGCAGATAGACTTCAGGTGCCCAAGGTACTTTATTTGAAAGAATGCTTCATGAGGTGCTATAGCTGCTTAGTCTCTCTAAGCTGCAGTTTTCCCTTCTGTAAGAAGACAGATTGATTTCTATTTATTGAGTGTTACCGTGGCTACGAGATACAGTGTGTATACACATAACAGACAGTAATGATGTCTGTCTCATATGATGGCTGTGAATGCTTAATAAACTATCGTACATAAAGCACAGACCAGAGGGTCTGACAAGCAGTGAGTGTGCAGAAATGTCAATCAATCACCATCATCATCATGAATCTTAAATCATAGTGAGAGTTAAGAGGTTGAGGAACTAACAGTGAATGTCTCCACTATGGTTAATTTCATGATCAAGAGCCCAGGCTTTGGAGTCCAGCACACCTGCCTGCAAATCCCCACTCCACCATTTCCACATCTGTGACCTCTGGCAAGTTGTCTAAGTTCTTTAAGTCTCAGTGTCCCCATCTGTAAAATGGGGATAGTAAATTATCTACCTTAAAGGATTGCTATAAAGATCGTGCTTATATATGTGGTTAGCACAGTGTTTTGCCTATCAACATATGCTTTACATATCAGTATATGATAGGTATTATGAATATTACTTACCTATTTAATGTATTTTTATTATAAGGACATAATATAAGATTAGCCCAAAGGACTAATAGCTACTCCTACATATACCTTAAAGATATAAATTATTTTCAAAGTCAATTGATTTGATGGTGAGCACATTCTTCAGTCCTAGGAAATCTTTCAAACCAAGGTGCTACCACATCACTTAGGAACTAAGCAGGAGGAAAGCCAATCAGCCAGAGAAACTGATCCTGAGGTCAGTTTTCCTGGGAGGAAGTTGGATGGAACATTAATGAAGGTAAGCAACCCTGAAGCCCCACATTACAATAGCTTAACACAAAATATGGTTATTTACTGCTCATGTCATAGTTCAATGCAAGTCTGCAGGGGTGGTCTGCCTCCAGTCATTCAGGGGCCTGGGTCCACCCGTCAGTTGGCTCCACCATCTTTTAGTGCCTTCAAGTCCTCCATTGGATTATTCCCATTCATCTGGTAGAATAGGAAAGAAAGAATATTGGAGTATGATGCAAGACATTTTAGGGGCCAATCCTGGATATGGAATATATCACTTCTGCCTGTAACCATTGGCTAGAATTCAGCTATATGTTGCCACCTACTTCAAGGGATACTAAGAATTGTCTTCCCGGACATCCAGAGATTTGCATATCACATGACACTGTCTTTGCCTCAGGTGGATATGAGGAGCTCACTTTACATTTATCAACCCAATTTAAACTAATTAAGGGACAACAGCTACAAACTTCCATGAAAATGCCTTTTCCAGACTGAATATTTTATCCTTGCAAAGGATGATCATATAATTTTTGGTCCAACCTGGGACAATTATGAGAGTGAGAAAAGGTGGTAAAGAAAAATAAAATAAAATAATATTTCAAAATATTTTAAAATTAACCAACATATTGATTTTAACTTATTGGTAGAACTATAAAGTAGTTCTGGTCAAAACTATTTTTAAAAAATAACATTTAAAAAAAATTAACATAGAATAAATCCGTATATATTAAAGTTTATTATCTGCATGTTAAAAAATAACAAGCAAACAATTTTCCTTGGTACTTATTTATATATCTTAGTCTCTTTATAACATAATATTTTTCAACATTATCTCATAATTTGTTTTGTTTTCATAAAATGCCTGAGATCTTTTTTCAAAATTACATGATTAAAATATGTGAAACTGTACTCTTCTAAGGAGAAAATCTCTTTATATTCACTGTGTTACCTGCCAAGCTCACAGTAAATTCTGCTAAATGAAGGCTGTCTTAGTCTGCTCAGGCTACAATACCAAAATACCACAGACAAGGTGGCTTACACAACAGAAATTTTTTTATCTCTGGGAAGTCCCAGGTCAAAGTGCCGGCTGATTCAACTTCTGATGAGAGTTCTTTTGCTGGCTTGTAGAGAAGTGGGGTCAGGGGGACGCAGAGAGAGAGAGAGAGAGAGAGCTCCCTGGTGTCTCTTCCTCTAAGGACATTAATACTATTGGATCAGGGTCCCACCCTTATGACCTCATTTAACCTTAACTACTTCCCTATAGGCCCCATCTCCAAATACACTGGAGAATAGGGCTTCAAACACAAATTGGGGGCAGAGGGGAGGGGGGAGGGTTACAAAATTCAGTCCATACCAAAGGCTCTGATCAATGCTACGTTTTTATTGAAATATATCAATATTTCAGCCCCAATAATTTCACAGGTACTGATTTTTTGCCTCTCTTCAGAGTACTGTTCTTAGGCAAATATTTTTACAAATATTTCAAAACTTTTCAAAAACACTTAATTTTATTTATGATCCTTTTGAATACTTTGCTAAGCCTAGATGCTATGGAATCATGGACCCTCTCAATTTCATTTTAGTCCAGTATATAGAATACAACTTGATTTACAAGTTAAAAATAGGAGCTCTACCAATAGATTCTTCCCACAAGAGTTTTTCCATAGCATAAATTATAGCTTCAAATGGAAATCTAGCACACCATTTGAGTTTGCATTGTTTAATGTATAATGTATAGAAATACACTTGAATGTCTTCTTGTCTGCACATATTGTTGTCAATAATTTCAGGTCTTGAAAAGCTTCAACCACTGAAATTTTCTTGACACTCCATTCATTGAATACTTTGATTTAAAGATTTCCAATTGGTTTGGAACAAGATGCAACCGAACTGAGAAAATTCATTTATAAAAAGTAGTTCGACTTCATGAAAATGAACTTGCAAAATCTTGACTTCAATTCCATGAACTGGGTGAGAAAAAACAATCAAACCATTAACAGAACCACCTTCACTAATCTGCTATTTGAAGCAGGCCTCAGAAGCATCATGCAGGCTGCCCCCTGAGCCAGGGCAAAACCGGCTGGTACACCAAGTGTCTGGCAGAAACAGAGCCTTGAGTTCTTCTCCCACTACCAAATCCAGAGGAAGTTAGTCAGCTGTAGCCACTCCTGACTGAAAGCATGGTGCCTGCTGTCCTAGAAAGAGAGGTATTGATTTTGATGCATCTGGGAAAAGTTAGGAAAAGAAAAATGAGTCCTCTGTGCCTTTTCAGGTTTGACTTCCTATTGAAATGAGAACCTGTTTACTACACATGCATCTCACACATAGCTAAGAAAGAGCATGGGAGAAGTGAAAGTAACAGTGAGAAGACAGCAGTCTATGAACCAGGAAGTTGGTCCTCATCAGACACTGAGTCTGCAAGTGCCTTGATCTTGGACTTCCCATCCTCCAAAATTGTGAGAAATAAATGTTCGCAGTTCAAGCTACCCAGTCTATGATATTTTTGTTACAGCAGCCAGAACAGCCTAAGACACAACCCCACACTCAACCAGTAAGAAAGGGGGAAGCTGAAGAATACAATGTGGCCACCCTAATTTTTACCAGCTGAAAACAGCCCTGGAGCAACCTTAATTTCTGAGAATGGCAAAGACAGATAATTTCAATGACTAATGCTTCTAAATGCCATGGTAAAAGCAACAGTATATTAAGCTTTTGTGTAAAAAATTCTCCTGTGTTACTTTCTGAAGAACTTGGGGAAAAAATTTCTAAAATATGTGTATCTACTTTTCATTCCACTGTGTCAATTTAAGGTGAAAACTAGAGAAGTTACTGTGTGTCTACTACATGTAAACATGGTACCCAGCCTTTACTTTTATCTTCTCTAACACTCACTTGTAAGAACTTGTAAGTAAGAATTATTAAACCCACTTGGCTGATGAGAAAGTAGTTTCCGAGTGGTTCTCTGTTTTGCTGAGGCCATATATTTAGCTCATGGTAGTGAGTTCAAAACCAGGTCTGTCAAGCTCAGGTCATCTCCCCTTCATCCTAATTTCCTTTTGGGAAACTAACTTCTCCCACACTCTTCACTCTTAGGAGGAGTATGAAATTGACCAGCTCTTTTCTACCCAAGGAATAGACACATGATCTAAGCAAGGTTTGGTGAATTGCAGAAATGTTCACAATTTTTCTCCATAACTGTCCTTCTATCCATACTATTGATACTTTGCAATGTGAATCTTGTAGCTCCTCTCATCAAGAGCTGGAGTCTACTTCCCCACCCCTTGAATCTGGACTGGCCTTGAGACTGGCTTTGGGCAACAGAATGTGGCAGAAGTGACACTGTGAAAGTTCTGAACATGGGCCTCGAGAGACCTTGAATACTTCTACCCCACTCTTGGATTCCCACTCAATTGCCATGTGAACTAACTCTTGCTAGCCTGCTGGAGGATGAGAGACCGTATGAAGTAGAAATAAGCCATCCCTGTTGGGCCATCTTAGATGGAACAGCCCTTAACCAACATGGCAGCTAATGGAAGATCTGACTGCTTAAGTGAACCAGGTTAAGATCAGCTGGGGCTGGTCCAGATCTGCAGAAAAGTTCAGCAGAGCCCATCCCAAACTGTCAAACTGTCAACCTTTAAAATCATGCGCTGCACAAATGTTGTTTTAAGCCACAAAATTTTGGAGTCATTTGTTACACAGTAAAACCTAACTAATACATGAGAATGGAAAAGACCTGTGATTTTTAACTACCAGAGGGGGCCCATGATGAGATTTTTAACTACCTCTTGCTGCCTAGGTCACTATATCTTCTCTGATTCTTGCTCTTTCTGAGCCTGATTCTCTAACTTCATCATTGATACCATGAGCCACCTGTATCCTTATGACAAGTTCTTTTGCTTACATTTGTCAGAGTTTCTGTCAATCCGCAAATCTCCAACTTATCTTAAAGGTTTTGGTCCAAACTCTTCATTTTGCTGCTGAAAAACTGAGGCCAGAGAAGAAAGCTAGTTATCTGCCCAGAATCATGCATCCACTCTTGGGCAGATGCCAGGATCAGAATCTAGACAACATAACATTGACAACAGGACCATTATGATCATACAAGGCCACCACCCTAGTCATGACATGAACCAATCCTGTATCAGCAACGTAGTAAGGCTAGCTGCTGCAAAGGCATTTCTAAATCTCAGTACCTCACACAATAATGTTTTCATTCTCATGCCTCTCACTTGCCAGTCATGGATTTTATTGGTGGGAGAGTCTTCCATGCCCTTACTGAGGGACTCAGGCTCCTTCTACATTGGGGTTCTACACTTCTCTAAGTCCTAGGGTCCTCACCATTCAGCCAGCACATGGGAAAAAGGAAAAAAAAAAAAGTGGTTCTTGAGAGGGTTTTATGAGCCAGGCCTGGAAGCAGCACCTACCATTTTCCTCACATGCCATTGGACAGAGTTCAGGCACGTGACCACAAGAAGCTGTAAAGGAAATATGGTTCAGCTGTGTCCCAAAGACGATGTGAGAGCACAGATAGGGAAAAATCTTTGCCACAGATTCTTAGCTTATTTTATACAGAATCACATCACTAGGATTAAGCCCTTTCTGCTCCTTAGAAAATCACTCCATTCCAAAAAGTGACTAATAAAAGAATACACCCACTTTATATTTATTCTTCAATAAAAGATAATTTAAAATGTTGCTCATGCAATTGAGTACCCAGAATCTGAAATTCCTACATTCGCTGAATCTTGCTGAAGCATAAGTTCTGCTAGAGACAGGAAACCTGGTTCAGAATACACTATTATCTTGCCCCAATATTCTCTACTATTTCCATTCCTTCCAAGCCTGGGATTAGGGGCACGAATTTTATAAGTAATCATTTGCTTTCCTTTGTCTGGTCAACAGCAAGGTTAGCAGTTTACCAACCACTGGATTACTCTTAAAATTGTGGCATCACATTAGATTACTCAGATACATTTGGGGGAAGAAACATTTCTCTGCTCCTCACCTCCACAGTGGATTTCTTTCTCCCTTCCAATTTCATAAGAAAGTCCTCAGGAAAAATAGACCTATAAAGGTATCAAATTAATGGATGAGTTGAGCCTACATTATTCTTTTCCCATGATGCATTCTAAATATCAAAAAAAGATTAGACAGAAGGCAAGACCCATCCATCCACTTTCCAAGACACGCTTTAGTTACCCAATCACTGCAGAGTGTTGCCAGGATGCACAGCCTATGATTTGGACTAGAATCCAGCTATTTCCAACATACTCCATTTACTTAGTAGGTACTGAAGACTCTGACCAGCCATTAAGCAGCCAATGGACTTTGCTGAAGAACCTGTACAGAGGACACCGTGACATCTTATTTGCTGTTAAGTGGCAGTGCTTTGAACCACAGAGCATGCCTCTGAACAGCTGAGATTACAAAACAAAGCCCTGGAATGCATACACTCTCATTCACTGTTTTCACATTTCTCTGTTTCCAAAATGTTTGGCTACTTTTTTTCCTTCCCTCCACCCACCCAGCTCTTTCTTAAGGACAGAGAAGAAATCTAATCTCATAAAATGATTGGTTTTCAAAATATGCTAAGCATTTAGAGATTTATTAGAAACAGTTTTAGTTCCTCATTAATCTAAAGCAAATTATTATTGATTTACAACAGACGGTTCACCTGATATCCTTCAGGCAGCCATAAAAAAATAGTCTGAGCATTAAAAATGGTTGATATCTTTCTGGCAATAGCAGTTAAACCCAGTCAATGACAGCCCTCTCCAACTGTATGAAAAATAGCCATTCTTACTGTGTGTTCTGCTCACTTGCATTAAGTCTTCCAAATAACCTGTGTTTATATGCATTTATTTTCATATTGGGTTCATTTATCAGAGAGCTCTAGATACCTCATTCACACCAGAGTGATTTTCAAAGTGGGAAAGAAATACTTGCTCACACTACCATGCACTTACACCGGACATGTTTTGTTATAGCAAATTTTTTACTAAAACTTGTGAGGGTTTTTCCTACATTTGAGCAATCTCAATGGTAACAAGTTGAAGCCTGCCTTGGACTTACTGGCTAGGAGTATCAACTCTTTAGTCAGACTGCAAAGTTTAGGTCCTGGCTCTGCCACTTAAGCAACTTATCCACTCTTGGTAAAAAACCTCAGTTTTCTCCTCTGCAAAATGGCAATGTCAAGAGCAACGACATCAGGGGTGAGATGTAGATGAGGTTTATAATTGTTTCATAGCACCGGGCATATAGAGATTTCCCTATTAATGTAAGCTATTGGCACAGAATCAAGACTATTAATAGGCAATTATTAACAGCTTTGCCCACTCCTTGCCTGCTAAAGAGGACTACTCTTTGCCAACTTAGTTGTTTCCTGTCCCTTGGTCCTCCCAGAAGGGTCCAGCCTTGTCAGACAAGAGCAAAGGAAAAAAAAAAAAAAAAGATGAAGGCCAAGATGGGAGTTTAAATAAGAGGTCCTGAGGAGAAAGGCGTGGCTGTGGTACACAAGGAAATTCGTTGAAAAGGAAAGGGAGATTTGAAGTTACGGTCTTATGGTATGTTCTTATGTTCTTCACAGTATTAAGAAATGCAAGTAGAGGGCTTCCCTGGTGGCACAGTGGTTGAGAATCTGCCTGCTAATGCACGGGACATGGGTTCGAGCCCTGGTCTGGGAAGATCCCACATGCCGTGGAGCAACTGGGCCCGTGAACCACAACTACTGAGCCTGTGCATCTGGAGCCTGTGCTCTGCAACAAGAGAAGCCGCGATAGTGAGAGGCCCGCACAACGCCATGAAGAGTGGCGCCCACTCCCCACAACTAGAGAAAGCCCTCACACAGAAACAAAGACCCAACACAGCTAAAAATAAATAAATAAATATATAAATTTATTAAAAAAAAAAAAAGAAATGCAAGTAAAGGACTTGATTATTTCTAAATTTTCAAGGAGTGATGCTGGATTCTGTGTGTGTCTGTGTGTGGGGGGGTGGGCGGTGTTTGTGTGTGTGTGTTTGTGTGTGTGTGTGTTTAAATATTATCCTGATTGGACAGGACCACTTGAATTATGGAATTATGCATTATCCCTACTACTTCTATCATTATTATTCTCTCTGAGGGTTATTATATCTTCTGGTTTAAAATGGCTATCCTGCTCTTAATCAAGTACCTGCTTTCACTTTCAAAAATATCCCAATTTATACAATAAAATTTATGGTCAGCCTCTTCTATTGCTGCTGTTGTCACTGCTATTATTTTTTTAATTCACAATTGAAATAATCAATGCAAATTTTAAAAGTTTATATTATTCTATGTACTCTTAGAAAAATATTTTTCATAGATTTTAATAGCAAACAAATTCCTCAGACAATTAAAGCACCTCAAAACTCATTTGGCCCATAAATGCCAACTTCTTGGTGAAACGGAGACTTTAGATACTATCTTACCCTAATGTATCCAATGAGCCCATGCATACACACAAATGACATCTCCAAATATTCCTTTCACTTAAATGTTCTTTCCTCTTTAGATCCTAAGAGGATAAAGGACAAGTTCCAAAGTTAGGCTACATCAGGTTTCTTATGTGGACACTGTCCATAAGAACATGGAAATCTAATTTAATATAACAAAGCCATTTACAGCTCGAGATCTTTAGACACAACAAGCATGTCAGCAGTAGAAGCAGACATCTTCCCTAAACTTAATTACCCATCAACCTTATCTTACTCATTTTACTGCCTTGTTCTTTAACTATTCATCAAGAATTATAGCAGGCATAAACTGGTCAGCTAGTCCACTAGTGAAAAAGGCAAAAAAGAATATTCTAAGTCACAAATAGCAGTACTTGTAAAGTTGATGCCTACATGACATTTCTTCCTTTTTAAAAAGACACGCTTTGGAAGAATTCAAGTGGTGGTATTTACATTTTGTATTGGGCAACTTAGGATGCCAGTTAAAGATTGTTTATTGTCAGGCCCTTGAATTTAATGATCTTCCTAAAACATATATGAAGCACATAAAGAGGACATTATAAGATTTAATTTTAAAAGAGAGAGACAGAGAGAGAGTCAGCCCACTACGAATCTCTGTAGGCAATTATAGTGAAATATTCATTGTTCTCTACTTGGAAATTGTTACAAAAACTTTTTTCAAAAATATTCCTTACAAAGGAAATGGCTTAGGATGGGACATGTTTTTCAAGCCAAATGGAAACATTTCTATCTTGGGGGAGGAGGGGAGTGGGGATTAATATAAAAACAGAAAAAAGGCAAAAAGAGTAAGCTTTTACTAAATGAGTTACCCCAAGGTTCAGTTCCCTGGCGATGAATTTTTGCAGCTCTTTCTACTTTTCAAGGTCTCCTCCATCTTCCTTGGATATCTGAACCACATTTCTCTCTCTCTCTCTCTCTCTCTCAGCCTGTCTGTCTAGGTTTCCAAAATGTTTGCTTGGCTTTGGTCCGCTAACACCACTCAATAAAATGCGTTCACTACCTTGGGAGTATCTGTGGTCATGTAATCCCATAATCATATTCCTAGATGATATGTCAAAATTCATTTAAGTTGGACTTAGTGCTCAGCATGAGCTCACAAAGATGTCCATGAGAGGGGTCAATGATGACTTCATCGTCTAAGGATGAACTCACCAGCTTTTCAACGTCTGCAGAGCAGAGGCCCATTTCAATGACAAACAGAGCCTTAAGGTCAAAAGAAAAATCTAAGAAATCAAGTACCTCTAAAATCTGAAAATAACTCATTTCATGGATGAATACAGAACAAGAGACTGAAAATACTTCTTTGGCTGGCATTGTCATGGAAAAACAAGAATTGGAGCATCACTTTCCTGAAGTTATAATGAAATCCCTAGGGCAACACACCAAAGTTAAAGCACTGTGTACAGAGCTGTGTGCAGGTGACTGAAAAAAGTTCCAAGTTCTGATCTGTATATGCTCTATTAAATATGATCAGATCTACACAAATATCTCTGTGTATATGTTTCCAGTTGTGTGGTCACTGTTATCTCTACTTCAACTATGCCCAGCTGCTCTCCTTCTATGTCATTTCTAGGAAAGTTTCGTTAATTGACTTCGTTCTTGGATACTACCATTTTATTGTCTACTAGTACACTACTTTATTTTTAGACTTATGACAACATTTGGAGGATAATTCCATTTTGCTAAGCTGCAGTTTTCATCGCAAAGTTTTTCTCTCTGTAATTTGTCTGGCAAAAAGTTTCAAAATCATTCTTGGGCCGTTGTCATAAAATCACATCAGTTACCCAACATCCCCGATATTGTTGCATTTTCTCCAGTTCAATTAAGAAGGGCAACTGGATCATTCATGTTAAATCTAGGAAAACACTGCAGAATCAAACTTTTAAGAAATTTTTTTTCTGTAAAAGTATCTAGTAACCTTCAGGCTACTTGTCAAAAAGGAAATAATTACACATTTGGTTCAGTTCTCTTTTCTGCTTCCTGAAAGCTTACCCGGAAAGATAAATATTGAAGTAAAAGAAAAAATATAGATAATAAAAAGGCAGCATCCAAGAGAAAAAGTGCTAAAGTGATGGAGGAATATAGCTGCCTCAGATGGGAATCAGCACAAAATTCTAGGTATGTAGAAAACTCATCCTCAGGCTGGGTGGAGAAAAATAAAGTTTCAATAACAAAAAATTTGTGTCAAAAGAAAAAAAAATGTGGTACCGCAGGGAGTGGGGCACTAGGAAAATTGCTTGAGGGTGGAACCACAAATGGCAGATGGATAAAGTTAGGTGGAGCCTTGAAATAAACTGAAACCTTTTTACCGGACTTGAGGATATGTAGATCTCATTGTTTTGTAAAACCCTAGGAATTTCTCCATGACCCACGCCCTTCTTAACAATCAACGTGGTACCAGGTTAAGATGCAGGTCTTTTCAGGTTCTTTGGACTTACAAGCCTGTCTATGGTAGAAATAGCAGTGTTGAAAGCTTAGCCAATAACTTTCAGCCCTTGACACCTGACCTGCCGTGGAAATTAAAACAGAATAAATATTCTTTTCAGTAATTATTTTGATAGGGAAACTGGGCACCGGACCATGAAACTTTGCTAAAGCTCCCAAACAAAGGTCAGATATAAAACCAACACCCTGTCCTCAGTGGAATTTCTCCAAGTGATGCCTCTTCCAGAGGTAGAAGAATTTTCAGACCAAATCAGAAGACTCCAAATAGGTGGGATGACTGAAAAGAAATTTATATTTCTAACTCATGAACTTTTGGAAAACCAACAGGTCTTGCTGTTCATCATTTAGTACTTTCTACAATAAGCTGTGCAGCTGCTCTGTGATTTAAAACGTGTCATTCTTACAGAATCCAAGGGCAACCGTTACCAAAATCCCAATCCCTTGCAGAACCAGACAAATGATTCCATTCAATTAATCTCTGTAGTAGAAACAGTTAGAAGCGAAAGGAAGTAGAATCTAAAAATCTCTGGGATTTACATGGCTGGCCTCAGGTTGAGCTACAATATAACCACGTGTATCATATTAAGATTGTCAGAATTCATTTTTTTACATTTAAGGAGAATACAATGAGGTTTAAGCAGAGCTGTGGGTTCTGTTGATACTTGGCATCCCAAGGCTCCAGGAGCGTGGGGTTACATGGATTATGAAAAATGCAAATCAAAGACCTTGAATTTCCCAAGAAAATTCCAAAATTCACACAGCAATAGATATTTGCTCAGCAAAGAATAAGCAACAGAATTTGAGACAGGCCCACAGAACTTCAGAGAAAACAGGCCTGCCAACAGAGCAATGAAGTAGCATAGAGCTTATCTTCTTTTTCTGCTTGTCCTTTCCTTCAGCTTCCATTCCTAGAAAGCAATTGGCACTCATGGACTCCCTTCAGAGATCTTAGATGAGAATGGCTCATTGCCCTTGAGCTACACAGAAATGTGCCTGTGGGTGTCTTAGGTCATCAGTTCCCTGGAAGCAGAGCCTCAGATGGGGGTTCTTATGCAAGTGATAAATGGAGGGAGAACTCACAGAAGAAACCTGTGAGGAAGCATTGAGAGCAAGAGGAGTCGGGGGAACAGTCAGGCAAAGATGTGTTTGCAGAAGTCCAGCCTCAGCCTGGTCCCTCAGGGAGCTCCAGAGAGTGAATGGCACCACGTAGTTGGTCTAACTTGTTGGACAGGGAACCAACACTTGCAGTAGCCCACCAGTCCAGGGAAGGGGATCTGGATGAGCCACCTATAGCACCTGCTATGTATAATATGTGTGGCCATCATATAAACATGGAACATCTTCCAAGACAATTAATGTTGCTCAATATTTGCAGGGCCATGGTTTGAGTGTTATTTTTTTTTCTTGTTGGCAAAAAATATAAAACTTTTTCTTTATGTTAGGGCAAAAATGATATGTATTTTTAAGCTAAAACAAGGTTTTCAGTACCAAATTAATCATGTCACATCGTTCATCAAAATCTTCCAAAGTCTCTTCTATTGGAAATATTTGTGGTCTGTCCAACATCTATTTAAGGAAATGCCCAGGGGATTTGGGTAGATGCTACTCCCTGGTTCCAGAGTTGACCATATGACCTGTCAATCAACAGCCTCTTGTCTCCAATGACTGGTTCAGACAAAGGAACATGACCCAAACAGAGGCATTGAGAATTCTCCCTGGGACTCTTAATGGAAATATAATGAAAATATTACCCTCTTTTTGCAGGAATTGCTAGATGTAAGCCTAGACCTTTAGGTGCCATATTTGCCTAAGAAAGAAGCTGACCCACAAGAAGCAGAGTTGAGAAACAACTGGAAGTAGCTGTGCCTGAGGTCAGATACAACCCTGGGCTTCCCGGGTGCTTGTCAATTACCTTGCAGTTACTTTTAGCTGAAAGAATACTGATCACTAGAGTTACTCATCCGCTGCCAGATAAAATCTAAACTCCTTTGTAGAAAAAATATGGCCCTCGACTGACCCACACACATCCTTCACCTATCAATCCTGCTCCAATTCCAATTCATGCCCTAAAAATAGTGAACAGCTCGCCATTTTCCAACCTCACAACGGTTTCATTTCATGCCACACCTTTGAAGAGGCTGTCCCCATTGCCTGGAATGCCAGTCCCCTATCTTATGTATCCTTCAGATTTCTGCTACATTACTTATTCCTCCACCCAATTTTTTCTGATGGTCTCAGTCTCCTTTAAGGCACTTTTTCTCCATACGGTTGGCCCTTGATGGGTTGTGTGGCAATGACTGGCTGCCCTGATTGTCTCCTCACCAGGAAGGACATGTCTTTTTGTTATCCTCAGTTAGGACCAAAATACCACATACTAAGCAGGAGCTCACATTGAGTGCTTGAGAAAGAAAGAAAAAGACAGAGGGAGTGAAGAAAGAAAAGAACAAAGATTCCAGAAAATTCCAAAATATTCTTGGGCTCCAAGAAAAGCATCTTCACTTGTGGAACTTCACATATTTATATGGAGCAATAAGAGAGAGATTTTTGAAGTAGGCTTCTTCCCTCGTATATCACATTCTTTAAAATATTATCTTATCTTATGAATTAGATGGGACCTTTCTATCAAAGTACTCTTATATTAATTTGAGTTCTGCCCAAAAATGCCTATAAGGCAGGCACTTAAATCTTGATATCACTCTCCCAAAAGCTCAGAATATATTGCATTCCACTAAAGTTAACAAAATCGTCAATTGTAGAGGACACAGTCACGAAATGCTTAGCTTGGCACTCAAGTTTCTTTGCAGTTGCCTGATACTTAAACTATCTAATCTTCAATTATTTTTCATCTATGAAATGAGAATAACATAAATTCCCTGATAATGTTAAGAATTAAATGGGACAGTGAGACAGAAGTAAGGACTGATTAAATGTTAACATTATCCTCATCCTCATTACTGGCACCTCTACCTGTTATACAAGAAAGATGGTACATCTCTTCCTAGCTCCTTCCCCCATTCCTCCCACCTGGCATGTCTGTCCCAGTTTTTGCTCTCCTCACCTCTCCATCTCTCTAAACCAACCTTAAGACCTACTTCCTTGAAGTACTTTCATGACAATCAACATGGCTTCAAATCTCTTTCTTTATCCTTGGAGACCTAAAAAAGTAAAAGGATGTTTAGCTTTAGGTGCTCTGTCAACTACAAATAAGTAGAATCTGTTTACTGGTGAATTAGAGATTAAATGATTGCTTCACATCTGAAGGTGGTTACCTTCTTTTCTCAGTTCCTATCTGCCAGAGTTCTATAAGATTTTCACCATCAATGTCTAATTGAATACAATAGATCCTCTTTCATTCAAAAGCCAAGCCACCAAAGAATTTGAAAAGCTAAATTTCCTCCCATCAGCTCTACTCAATTATATTGCCTTCCCAATAGCTCATAAAGGCCTTGGGAAAGGTCAGAGAACTTTGCTAAAATCACCTCAGTATATTCTAAGTCTTCAAACTGGGAAATCCATATGTGGTAATATGATGAGTCCTGGTTAATCAAATGGTTAACAATTTACTCAACGCTCCCATTCCTCAGCCATCATTCAGTGGGATTGTCCTGGAAATGCGTACCTACTTTCCCCCTGGTTTAGTGAGAAAGTCATTGTGTGGTAAATCCCTTCCGTTCACACCAGGAAACGTTAATTATCTGCCAGGTTTCTGTAATCCTTCTCCACACTCCTGGGAGAGGGGAATTTTAAAGTGACAAGTGACTGTGAGGTGTATCCCACACTAACCCCAGGAGAATGGGGCCCCTTTTCACTTGGCGCTTCCTCTCACCCTTGGGGTAACAGGAGTGTCAGGGAGCTGTGGAGGAGATATTCCAGGCCCGGAAAGTTCAAGTCAAGGCCCACTGGGAGGAATTTGCTGAAACCTTCCAACTCCTTGCTGTTGCTGATTTTTTTTCCCGCCACTGGAAATCATTGAAAACCAAATAGGACATCCATATGGAAATCCTTTGTGCAGTCCAAAGACTCTAACTGTATTGCTTTGGGGAGAGTATAGAATCTGGCTTATAAGAGTAAACTGGTTGGTCCTTCCAACTCTGACCTTTGCTACTTCTCCCACTGATTCTAAGACAATACTCGTTCAGTTGACTCTCTAATTCCAAATAGCTGCGCTGTCCCCAAATACTACCAAATGGAAATTGGTAGGAACTGTTTAAGAACTATGTTATTTCTGGACTCTTATAGTCTTTGTAAAAGACGATTATGATGATCACTTACTTTGCCTGTTTATTAAACATATTATATATCATTTTAGAAAAGCTCTATATGTATATTCTCTTTTAATCCCTCTTCCAAATATTATTCCACATAAAAGTCTAAATACAACTCTGACCATGTCACCTCCTTCTAACACCTTTCATGGGCTCCCATGATTATCTATACATTAAAAATATCAATAATAAGAATAATATAGCTAAAACTTAGTGGTTACCTACCTACTATGTGTACCAGATGCTATGCTACAAGATTGGCATGCATTAACTCATTTAATCCTTATTAAAACCCTGAGTTGAATACTACAATTACTAAGTTCCCATTTTACTGATGAGGAAGCCAAGGCCCAGAGAAGTTTAGCAATTTGCTTAAGGGGGCACAGTGCAAATGACAGCAAACCACTTACTCAAATCCAGAATATCTCGGTCCAGGTTCTTATTCTTAACTACTAGGCTTTGTGGAGGACCTCTGAAGATAAAAGCCTATGACACGGCCTATGAGAGTGACTAAAAAACTTATGAATAATTAGACCAGGTTGCAGATATAAGCAGGAACTCTCCCAGGCTAACCAGAACTTATATTTACTGTATCTATAGGGCCCTACTGGTCTGGCCGTTGCCTGCCCTGCCAGCTCCACCACATACAGTCCCCCATTCATTTTCTGGACCCCCGTCCTACTGGCCCCCTTTCTGCTCCTTCATCATTCCCTGCTGCCTTTGGATACGTTATTCGTTCTACACAAAATACTCCCCCTTTCCTACTCTCCTCATTCTCCTCTCCTGGTGAGTATATTCTTTCTTCAGCCCTCAGCTCCCAGTGGTCCCCCTGAACTGAGTTAGGAAATTTTTTATACTCTCCATGGGATGATATCATTCTGATTTTGGTTAATATCCATCTCCCCTCCACTCCCCTCTATGCTCCATATGGGCAGAGACTGGGTCTGTTCCCTGTTTCTCTTAGTTATTAGCCTTACACCTGGCACAGGTTAACTGCTTAATAAATATTTGTCAAAGGAAAGGAGGGAGGGAAAGTGGAAGAAACATAAATGACAAGACACTGACTTTTGTCCAGATTGTATAGATATAAATTTATTCCATAATTCATTCGACAATGAATGAATTCAACAGTGTTCCAGGTACCATTCTAGGTGTTGAGGATACAACTGGAATAAGATGGGGAAAGTGTCCATTCTGGTTTACAATCAATAAACCCATAAACAAATAAACAAGATCATTTCAGATGGTTCAGAAAGCAATAACAAATAAAACAGGACAATGTGGTAGAAAGTGACTGGGAGGTAGATTTAAATTTGGTAGCCAAATAGAGACACAGACGTAGAGAACAAACGTATGGATACCAAGGGGGGAGAAGTCGGGGGTGGGATGAATTGGGAGATTGGGATTGACATATATACACTACAATGTATAAAATAGATAACTAATGAGAACCTACTGTATAGCACAGAGAACTCTACTCAGTGCTCTCTGATGACCTAAATGGGAAGGAAATCCAAAAAAGAGAGGGTATATGTATACGTATAGCTGATTCACTTTGCTGTACAGCAGAAACTAACACAACATTGTAAAGCAACGATACTCCAATAAAAATTAATATAAATAAATAGATAGATAGATAGATAGATAAATTTGGTAGCCAAGAGTTCATCGCAAGGTGACATCTGTGATGAGTCCTGAATGATGAGCAGCTCTGCCAATGAAACTTCGGGCGGAGGTTTGGTGCTGGTTTGGTGCTGGTGGGACTCTTAAGGGACTCTTAAGCGATGGCAAGGAGTTGATATTTTATTTCACGTGCATTGGGAAGTGCTGGGTTTTAAAGAGAAGAATGAATTGGTGTGAATAACTTTTTGTTTTTTGAAGACCACTCTGGTGGCTGAATTGAGAATATGCTGGAGGATGGGGCAGAAGCTGGGAAACAGTTACAGTAATTCAGGCACGAGGGGGACAGTGAATGAAGAGGTGTTTATGGAGGTGTGGTCTAGCAGTGTTTCTCAAACTTTACCATGCCCATGAATCACCAGGGAACTTGCTGAAGAGCCGATTCTCATTCTACAGTTCTGGGGGTGGAGTGGAAGAGCTGAGATTCTAAATTTCTAACAACTTTCAGGTAATACTAACGTTGCTGATCTGAAGACCACAGTTGAGAAGCAAGAGTCTGTAGAACTTGATAGATTGCATTCGGAAGGCATGAAAAGAGTCAAGAATTATTTCTGCTTTTCTTTCTCTCTCATCTTTACAAAGATGATAGTGGCATTTATTGAGAAGGAAAGCTTTATCACCATCCCTGCTTTCTAAAGTACCTATCTGGGGGGGATTGGAAAACGTTTTAGGAGGATTGAATAGCAACTCACTTTGGCAAAATAGCCAAACTTGGGATTATGCTAGTGTAGAGGCACATTTCTAGCCCAGTATAAAACTGACACAAGCTCTTAGCAGTAAAATGACCATTTTCTGATGAGTATGCACTCATTGCCAAGTACTTGGTTAAAAAGGGTAATTTATGGATTATTATTTTTCCCAGAGACATCAGGTGCCCTTAAAGGGTGGTAAAAAATTGGGTCATAGAACAACTGAAATAAATGGGACAAAGGAAATGATTCTTAGACTCCGGCAACAGATTCTTAGACTGTTATTTAACAGTTGTTCACTTGTTCCTAACAGGCCCACAATCTTTATATTCCTGGCAGAGCTAATTTAATTCCATAGGCAAAAATTCTCCATCTTTAGACTTTATTGTGTTTTCCAGAAAATGAAGCCTGGCTGTTGAATTGCTGAGCAACTGCTAAGTGTGCTCACAAGTGAAGTCTTTTTATATTTATGAATCTGAAAGCTGTTCTAGAATTCTCTGCCCTTGCTCAAAGATGTTACACAAAGCCAACTGGAAATTTTCTGGCTCCAGATGTGCACCATAAATTGAGTCTGACTTTATAGGTTGTGCAACTTCACTGGTTGCTCCTAGAAATGGAAAAACATGGCAGGTCCAAGACTCCCTATGCTATTCAGGTTCCCCTTTCTGTCCCCTCTCCCTTGCTTCTCCGTCTCAGGGGCTGCTCAAGTGGATCTGGTTGCACAGCTCACAACCGCAGTTGTGTTTTGCCTGAGTTTAAGTCCTCCTCAAAATAGTGTTTCCAATAGGCCCAGAGTATTTCTGACTTGGAGGGGCACTTTGAGCTGGAAAATATAATTTTTTGGCTTGAAGAAAAAATTTTAAAGACTTATAAAAATTCCCAGAAGACTCTTTGGACATCAACTAGCTGTTACCAAAGAACATTGTGCAAATGAATCAGAAACATATGGATTAAGTTCCCCCTGAATTAAACATGGGTTTCACACATGAAGGGGGTGGGAGCAGGGGTTGGTGTGGGGAAGAGCATGACAAAAAGATTTCACATCTTTGTTAAATCAAAACCATTTGAAAAATCCATTTTTAGAAAGAATAAAAACACTACTTATACTTCAATTCATCTTGATTTGAAATGTTGTTTATTCTAGTTTAGAGAGCTCTTCTTTGACCTTGGTCTTCAAAAATGACCTAATAGGTCAGACAGAAAACATTGTTTTCCTGGGCTTCTTTTATACAATTTCATTGGGTTCCATTCATCAGCTTTGGTGGTGAGTGTTCTGTAACTATTATCTCTCTTCAGGAATAAAGTTCAGGAAGCATTTTCCATAATCACGATCTAGTGGCATTTTCTAACCATGGTACCTTCTCCAGTGGACTTTGAAGAAATTAAGGAAAATGCATCATTATTTGGCAATTGGGAAACAGACCTGCACTTAAGACTCGTGGTCTCAGCATGAAGCAGAATGTTGAGCAAAAAAGAGATGGTCTCTACTCACTTCTTGATTCATTTTAATAGCAATTACAGTAAAAACAAACAAACAAGAAAGTGACCTTGATAACTTTTCCTGCATTTAGCCAAGGTCAAGTCCAACTTACATTCTTTTCTAAAAATGCTGCTTTGTCAACGAGCCAAGGACAAAGGAAGGTTGAGTCCAACTATATATCTTTTAAAATCTTGGGAATGTTTTAACAAGGAGAGAAAATTTTCTCATAATTACTATATAAGATGTCTGAATTCAATGCCTGCTATGCTCCTGGAGTTTGAAAACAGTGAACTGTCCTTTAATCATAAGTTTTTCCTTATTTATTCCAAGAATCTACTTAGCAAACACTTCTTCTAACAAAAACTGTTAATGCAAATCAATGTCAAAGTCTGACAGATTGGCATTTTTACCATCTTAATGCAGGTGAAGGAACTCATTTCTACAATTGGAATGTAAAGTTACCAAACTCCTTACAACACTGGCTTCTCCCGCCATCTACCCTGTCCATTTTTCCCACTTCTCCAGCCTTTTCTTACAACTTTCTCAAGTCCACCACAGGCCCACTGGCCTTCATTCTGTTCTTAAAACACATGAGCTACTCAGTCATAAAAAAGAATGAAATCATGCCGTTTGCAACAACATGGATGGACCTAGAGATTATCATACTAAGTGGAGTAAGCCAGACAAAGACAAATATCATACGTTTTCACTTATATGTGGAATCAAAAAAAAAATGATACAAATGAACTTATATACAAAACAGAAATAGACCCATCAACATAGAAAACAAACTTATGGTTACCAAAGGGGAAAGGGATAAATTAGGAGTTTGGGATTGACATATACACACTACTATATATAAAATAGATAACCAGCAAGGTCCTACTGTATAGCACAGGGAACTATACTCAATATTTTGTAATAACCTATAAAGGAAAAGAATCTGAAAAAGCATAGATATAAAATATATGTATAACTGAATCACTTTGCTGTACACCTGAAACTAACACAACACCATAAATCAACTATAATTCAATGTTAAAATTTTTTTTAAAAACCACATGAGCTTCTGCCCATCATGGGCCTTGACGAGGTCCACTCCCTCTGCCTAAACATCGGGCCCTCACATCTTGGCACACCTTGCTCTTCTCACCATTCTAGTCTCTGTTCAAGTGCCCATTTTTTGCCCCAGTTATTCCACAATCTAGTTAACTGTTTATTTTATCTCTTAGCAAATTATCACTCTCAGAAGTTTTCTCATTGCTACATTTATCTACCAGTTTATTTCTGTCTCTCCCACAAGCTGTGGGCTTCATGAAAGTAAGGGCCTTATCTGGATTGTTCACTACTCTATCCTTAGCTCCTAGGACACGAACTTGCCCAGAGTAGGCACTCAATAAATATTTGTTAAATGGATGGATGAATAAATAATGAATGAGCCAGGCTATTCATAACAATTGCTATTAGTGTCCTATCTGGATCACTTTACCAGTTCTGTTCATCCCCACTTGCTGTGTGGTTCAGGCTGCTAAGGGCTCATGCCTGCATCTTCTCTGGAGGACTGCCCTTGGGCATCTGGAACCCCTTACCTGTAGGGAATTTACAGTCCCCCTGAGGTATCCCATAGACAATGACTGACTGTGTGTGAGGGCAAAAGCCCAGCTTTCATGTAAAACAAACTCTCCATGGTGCCATTCACACACCAGAGCTCCTTGCTGGATCAGACTGAAGCTAGACTCTACCTGAATACTTGCCTTTGCTGAGTTTTTTCCCATTTCCTGTCCTGCTTCTTCCTTTCCCTTTCTTCCTCAATAAATAACTTTTCCCCGAATCCCTGTCTCAGGCTCTGCTTCTAGGAAACCCAACCTAAGACAAGTAAATAAATAAATAAATAAAATAAATAAAAGTTCATGAAGTCAGCATTTCCTCCCTGATAATAGTAGGTAGTGGCCAGTTAATATTCAATATGTGTTTATAAACAATTGCACTGTGTGTTCTGAATGCCACTGGGGAGAGGGAAGGTGTGGCTTTTACAACAGTGGTCCAGGAGTCCTTGTAGTTATTGAAAAGGACTCACTTATTCATTTCCACACCATCCTTTGTCTGTAGACTACGTTAATGATATGCCTTATACAAATATATACCAAGAATGACAAATGCACATGGATGTTGTGTAACTAAAATTCACTTTATTACATAACATTCAATTTAGGAAAATTGTTGGTCACTTTAGATTCATCAATTTTAATACTCTTAGGTATGTAAGTTTTGTTAATGTTAAAGAGAGACTCTGATACTTTTAAGAGGTGGATATCATTGATTTAGAAAATACAGTACCAAAGCAAAAGAAAGGGAGAACACTGTGTCTAAAGAATCAACCTAAGGACCCAGGGTCAAATTCCAAGAAAAAGTTGCCTTCTCTGCCTCAGAATCTCTCCTCCCACCTATTTTCTTTAACATTTTCATTTATTTTTATTATCACCTGAAGTTACATAATTTGGAAATTTGTTTGAACTAATGAGCATCTCATTTTGAAATGCTAATGTCTTTGGGAGGGTTAGGGGTCAGCAACTCTCCCCAATTTAGTAAGAAATTGCCAAACCACTGATTCAACAAATATTTATTGAGAATTCACTATGTATAAGGCACTAAGCTTATCTAGCCAGGGATACAAAGTTTCATAAAGAACAGATCTTCCCCCTTAGAAATGGAGAGACAGAGGGAGAGAGAGAGAGAGAAAAGCTTTTTTCTTAACATCTGGCTAAAATGAAAATAATTGAGAACAGTGAAAGAACAAAGCTGGAATTGAAGAAATGCAATGAGGCTGGAAACAAGCTAGTGGGGGGCATGAAATGGGGATTGGGGAGGTTAGAACCATATAAAAGCATGAGCAGGTGAAAAAGAGAGGTTCCAGGAAATGAAGATGACAAAAGAAAATTGGTGTAGTCAGAAATGTTGACTGAGTCATCATACAAGGGCAAACAACTCTCTCCTCCCTCTCACCACTGTACCATGTAGCCCTTTGACTTTAAATGCAGGCTGATACCATTGTTGAGCTCCCTTAGGTGTGAAATAAATGTTATTGACCTACAACAGGACTCCAATCACTCACTTCAGTTACCTTTGCAGAAGGCAATGCTGGTTTTCAGACCTACTTATTAGTATGTATCTTAACATGCAATTCAATCTATAGAACACTAGGTCTGTGTCCGCAGGCTTGTGGTGATACTATTCATTAAAGATGACACTATTCATTAAAGATGAGCTATGATTTGAGAAATAGGCCAGCATTTTTCCCTATGAAGTAACTTTTGTATTGGCTAATAAACATTCCCATGTTCAACACAGGAAGGTTTTGTTAGCACCTATACCTCATTGGCTTTTAGATTCTATCTGGACGTTTGAGGGGAAAGTTAGACAATCTCAAAAGAGATTGTCATCTGTTATACACCAAGTGCAATGCTATGTGCAGGGGGAGTGAAGACATATTAGTTAAACACCTCACTTCTAGGAAATCAAACATTGGGATTCCAAAGAAGTAATGATTAATTCTACCTAATCGAATCAGGAAAGGTCTCAGGAAGGAGAGGATGTTGTCTTTAAAGGAAAAGTAGGTAAAGATATCCCAGGTAGCTGGAAAAGCCTGTGCAAAGATACTGAAATAGGAAAGTGTATGACCTAGTTGGGGAAGTGAAGAGATTAGTAAAGCTGAAAAGGAATGCCTGCACACCCCTTCATGCGTTTAGGGCCACTGGTCATTTGGGTATACTGTTTTGTGAAGTGCCTACTCAAATCTCAAGCCTTCTGCCTAGTCTACTATTGAGTCATTTGCCTTTTCTTTATTGATGTATAGGAGCTCTTTATATATTAAAGACATGAGTCCTTTACCCAGGTATATATTATATATATATATATATATATGTGTATATATATATATATATAGTATATATCTTCCAGTCTATGGGTTTCCCTTTCTCTCTCAAAAGTGTCCTTTGAAAGGCTTAACAGCCAATTTACCAACTTTTCCCTTTATGCTTAGCACTTTTGGGGTATTGTTTACAAAAACTTTTCACAACCACACTATTCATAATTGCCAAAAGTTATAAGCAACCCAAATGTTCATCAAGTATAGACTGGCTAAATAAATATCCTTCAGTGGAATATTATACAGTGATAAATATGAATCAACTTCAACCACATGTACATATGGATGAAACAAACATAATATTAACTGACATAGTAAAATACATACTCTATAATTACATCTATGTAAAGTTCACAAAAAAGGCAAAACTAATGTATGAGATTATATGTCAGGACAATGGTTACCCCTGCAGGGGTAGTAACTGGGAAGGACCTTGAGGGGCTTTTGGGTGCTGGTCGTATTCTGTTTCATGATCTGGTTGCTAATTTCATGGGCATAAAATTTTTATAAGAATTCATTAAGTAGCACACATTTTTTTCAACACTTATGTTATACTTCTGTAGAATTATTTACATTTAAATATACAAGAAAAAAAAAAAACTTGAGGGAGAGTAGTGGCAAAACAAAATTAGACTGGAAGAAACAAAATGATCTAGAATTTGAAGATCCTACTAAGAAGTTTGGAGAGTTTTAATGAGTTTTTAAGATCTTTAAGTTAGGCTTTGGAAAGACAGACATGCTGCGTAGAGGACCGAGATGAGTGTGGATGTGACGGGAGGCAAAGAGACCCATTTGGAAGCCCTATGACAGCCCAAGAGAGACATGAGGAATCCTGATGGGAAGAAAAGGCAGTGGCAATGGATAGAGATGACCTTGGATCTTCTCACCAAATGTTTCTTTAAAATCCACTCACCAGTGTCATAAGACCAGAAGCACCTGCCCAAAGTGTGGGGGGCAAAGCCCTACAAATCTTTGACAGATGTTGAGTTTTCAAACAGTGAGAGACCTTGATAAACAAACCTCTCTCCTGGATTTATTAAGTCCAAGCCTTTTTGTCTGGCTCTTGTCTTGGATTGTAAGACATGAGTGCTAATACAAATCCACATATGGATCCGTGGAAAGTTATAGAACTGACGCAATATTGTTTGACACATTTTTCCTTACCCCCACTCTCCCCTGCATACTCTTCAAGTCCTCTTGCTGGGTGGTTTCTCCTTGTCTCCTTAATTCCCTCCTCTGTCTGCATGCTCGTTAGGAGAAAGAGTGATTCCTTTTCTTGGAAATGAGGAGCTCTGGAAGGAGCAGCTGCACAGGAAGCTCAGGTAGGGAGCATGGCTCAGACAGTGCCATGAAATCTTCCACAGGTGCTGGGGCAGGACCACATTGATGCCACATGCGGGCAACATGGCGGGGTGCACACACCTTGCTACCATTTGTGTCCCCTCCATTATGCTCACCAGCAAGTATTTATTGGGCCTCTCTGGCTGAGCCACATGTTCAATTGTATGCTTCATGGCAAAGAGCAGGAAGGAAGCATGAAATCTATCCCCACAGCTGCAAGTGAAATCAAAATCAAAAGACCTAGTGTGCACCCCACTCCATCCTGCCTCAGGCCCTGGAAGAGTAGACTCTGCCCACCAAGGATTCCCTGAAGAAAAAGAAAAACTTAAACACAGCCTCTCCAAGAGCAGAACCAAAAACTAAGCAGAGACAAAGATTTTCTGGTCAAACAATTGGCTTTGGTTTCCTAACCTTTCTTTTATGGTATGTTCTCTTCTCAAGGTCTCTCTTTGGAGCTGATATCCTCATACTCTTTTCTAGATTTTATATGAGAAGGTTTCTTTTTATATATTCCTTGAACTCTCTCTGTTTTGTGCTTGCCACCTTATGAAAAGGCAACTGACATGGTCCAAAACCAATTTCAAATTTCATGTCCCTGAGTTTGCTGTATGGCTCTTTCCTGAAAAGTCAAGATGTCAGAATCAACCCTACCCAGAAAAAAACCAGCGACCTTGGCCCAAAGTAAGTCTTCTCCACCTGTCTTTTCTGAAGGAGTACAATCCATGCAGAGCATTGCTCAGCCTCAAAGGCTGGACAAAAGCACCATCACTTTCTTACGTGAGAAAATATGGCCTTTCCCACTGACCTGGGAAAATTCCCGAGTCTAACTCAAGTCACGTGCTGACAGTTCCAGAGCAGTAGCAACATAATAGTGATTTAGAATCCATGAGAAGGAAGGCTTCTCTCAGGCCAGGTTAAGCCTTCAAAGTTCCCAGGACTTAACAGTTGCCAATTCACTCCTGAAATAACACACCTCTCTTTTTTTCTAGCCAAAGAGTCATAAGGACCGCTATTCATTTGCTGGGCATCCACTTAATTAATTGCTTCTGAGAAGTAAGCTTTGAGTGGCCATGTATCTCATCTACCACAGTGGTGTCAATGATTGTTCCCTCAAGAAATATACCTATGTCTCACTGAGGTAAACTCTTAATTTCCAGAGAATATAGAGAGTTGTATTTGCAAGCCAGGCCTTGAGCTAGTCATCTTAACTTGGAATATTATTGGCATTCCTGTCTTGGGATGAAAATGGTACTAGAAGTTTTCCCATCTTTTCCTCCTTCCTGTTGCACAGTTACATGAAGTCTTGCCTACATCATCTTTTGAACTGGCTGAAGTCATATGTAGAAGTGTTTCTTAGACACTTCCACCAAAGTTGTCCTTTTAGCATAAGAGAACATTGTACGCTGGGAAAACTGGACAGCTACATGTAAAAGAATGAAATTAGAACACTCCCTAACACCATACACAAGAATAAACTCAAAATGGATTAAAGACCTAAATGTAAGGCCAGTTTGACACCATCAAACTCTTAGAGGAAAACATAGGCAGAACACTCTATGACATAAAATCATATCAAGATCCTTTTTGACCCACCTCCTAGAGAAATGGAAATAAAAACAAAAATAAACAAATGGGACCTAATGAAACTTAAAAGCTTTTGCACAGCAAAGGAAACCATAAACAAGACGAAAAGACAACCCTCAGAATGGGAGAAAATATTTGCAAATGAAGCAACTGACAAAGGATTAATCTCCAAAATTTACAAGCAGCTCATGCAGCTCAATATGAAAAAAACAAACAACCCAGTCCAAAAATGGGCAGAAGACCTAAATAGACATTTCTCCAAAGAAGATATACAGATTGCCAACAAACACAGGAAAGAATGTTCAACATCATTAATCATTAGAGAAATGTAAATCAAAACTACAATGAGATATCATCTCACACCGGTCAGAATGGCTATCATCAAAAAATCTACAAACAATAAATGCTGGAGAGGGTGTGGAGAAAAGGGAACCCTCTTGCACTGTTGGTGGGAAAGTAAATTGATACAGTCACTATGGAGAACAGCATGGAGGTTCCTTAAAAAACTAAAAATAGAACTACCATATGACCCAGCAATCCCACTACTGGGCATATACTCTGAGAAAACCATAATTCAAAAAGAGTCATGTACCAAAATGTTCATTGCAGCTCTATTTACAATAGCCAGGACATGGAAGCAACCTAACTGTCCATCAACAGATGAATGGATAAGGAAGATGTGGCACATATATACAATGGAATATTACTCAGCCATAAAAAGGAAAGAAACCGAATTATTTGTAGTTGGGTGGATGGATCTAGAGACTGTCATTCAGAGTGAAGTAAGTCAGAAAGAGAAAAACAAATACTGTATGCTAACACATATATATGGAATCTAAAAAAAAAAAAATGGTCATGAAGAACCTAGGGGCAAGACGGGAATAAAGATGCAGACCTACTAGAGAATGGACTTGAGGATACAGAGAGGGGGAAGGGTAAGCTGGGACAAAGTGAGAGAGTGGCATGGACATATATACACTACCAAACGTAAAATAGATAGCTAGTGGGAAGCAGCCGCATAGCACAGGGAGATCAGCTCGGTGCTTTGTGACCACCTAGAGGGGTCGGATAGGGAGGGTGGGAGGGAGGGAGATGCAAGAGGGAAGAGATATGGGGACATATGTATATGTATAACTGATTCACTTTGTTATAAAGCAGAAACTAACACACCATTGTAAAGCAATTATACTCCAATAAAGATGTTAAAAAAAAAAAAAAAGAGAACATTGTACTACACCAGATATCTGAAGGGTGAACTCATTATAGTCCACCATCATTGCAACTTTTTTCTTTGAAATCTCATATTTATCTTGAAAGTTCATGTAGTATTTATATACTGCTCTAAATTATCTGTGCCCTCTTTCAATATAAAACTAGTTACAAATTGTGTAACACCACCTTCAGGTGATGCTCTAGGAATCTGCATCAGGTTCTATTCTGTAGATAGTCTTCCATGGCTTTGAGAAGCAATGGACAAATTTTATAAGATCCTTTGAAAAAAGGACATAATAAAACATGTTAACCAATGTTAGTTTGTTGAATTGAGTTTACAGAGACATGCTTATAAGATGTCACATGCAGATTGGAGTAAAAGAAAAGATACAGAGGGGCAGAGACCGAGAATAAATGAATGAATGAAAGGAAAATGAGAGATGATCCCTTGCCCCCTTCTTTGGGAGAATAAAAAGAAGATTCTGTATTTCACTCCCCTGTTGAAACATCAGGATGGAATAGAACTTTGAATTCAAGTAGGTGGCTGGTTCTTCAGTGTCTGTAAACCCAAGACTAAATCTGCAGGTCATTTTATCTCTTATCTCTTTCTGGGACAAACTACCATAATCTCATCAGGGAAAACCTGCAGCCAGGTTTTCCAGCACTTCAGCCAGCACTTCAGTAGTGGGCAACTTCATACTTACCATCCTAATTCATCCCCAAAGTCCTTTGGAAAATCTTGTCTGGTAAGTATGGAAGAAAGGCAACTGTCATAACACAAAAGTGGGTTTCCACATAGTCAAAAGAAGTCAGCATGGAATTTAGGATGGAGTTTATCTTGGGTCCTGGAAGACTCTAGGTCTACTTGGTATTAATCATTGTAGTAGTAACATGGTCTAGCAAAATCTGTGTCTAGGTTCATATGGGTCATTCAAATCTGTGCACAGACCTCAGTAGCACAGAGCCCGGTTCATATACCCATTACCTGAGGTCCTATTGTTTTCCCAACTTCTATTAAGTCCCTCCAGCCTCTTCTCCTAAACAAAGACTTGGAGAGAATCAAAACCACACCTACTTGAGGTGTTTGCCCTCCCAGAAAGTCCAACTGTAATGTCTCAAAATCTCTGCAAAGCTCATGCTGCACTTCTTTCTTTCTTCCTTCTTTCCAGGCCCAAGATGAAGATTCACATGGAAGTAATTTATTGAGGAAGAAAAACGAGAGTAAGGGAAGCCGGACAGGGAAAGGGAAGCAGAATTAGGGTGTGGCCTCAGCTGAAGTCTGGCCTCAGTCTTATCCCACTGGGAGCTCTGGAGCATGGATTGCTCCACAGAGTTGCCCCCTGCCCTTTTCGAGGCAAAAGGTCCTTTTGTGCCCCTGCGTCAGTCAAGCATTGGCTGTGGGCCACACCCAGGGGCAGAAGAGTTGCTTAACTTCCCAGGCAATTCTAGGCTAGGCAACTCCCATTTGGCCAATGGCAATTCTCCAGAGAAAGAGGCAGCTGTAAGCCATTAATAGCTAATGCTCATAGCACGTGGGATATGGGAACACCAGCCTGGCAAAGGAGAATTGGGTGGGTCAGCAATAGCATCCCTATACTTACCTATCCTGATTCATTTCAAAAGATATTCTTCTGGA
Organism: Balaenoptera ricei; assembly: GCF_028023285.1. Taxonomy (NCBI): domain Eukaryota; kingdom Metazoa; phylum Chordata; class Mammalia; order Artiodactyla; family Balaenopteridae; genus Balaenoptera; species Balaenoptera ricei. The sequence goes on along the minus strand of NC_082653.1, from coordinate 38,967,405 downwards.
CAAAATTTGGACCCCTAATGCTTGCTTTAAAACAATTCAAATGGAGCAGAATATAATAATATACTAATCCACAGTATTTATTAAGAGCCTACTGAGTATCAGGTACTTTTCTAAATGTATCATGTTTACAATAAACCTAAGAGGCAGGCACTATTATTACTCACATCTTCCATACAAGAAAATGGAGGGACAGAGTAATTAAAGAACAAAGCAAGCTAGTAAGTGGCAGAGCCAGAATTAGCACCCTACCCTCTTAATTCTGCATTAAACTGCCCCTTGCTTGTTGCCACAGGGTAGCAGCAACAGAGAGAAAACAATAAGCTCAGAGCTAAAGCAGAAAATTTCACTTATATAAGATGCCACGCCCAACTAGGTGAGAGAAAAACCTTTTAAATGATGAATATAAAAGCTTAAGCACAGTTAAGACTCATTTGTGTGGGGGTGAATTTCAGAAACGTGTCAGTTTTATCTATTGGGTTGATGTTCGTTCGCCATTTGAACTTTCATCATTTAAATCCCATGAAAGTGCAGTTGCATAAGACATGACCCTATGCCAAATGAAATAATAACTTTTTTTTAACTTTTGTTAAGCACATTCTGTGTGCCAGGCACTGTTCTCAGCAGTTAACATGGGTTATATTATGTAATCCTCACAACCATGCCATGTGGCAGCCCCATTTTCAGATAAAGAAACTGAGGCACTAATATGTCCAAGGGCATATAAATAGAAGCATCAGGGCCAGGTTTCAGAGTAAGTAATCTGGCTGCGGATCTTCTGTTCCTAACTTCACTCTGTTGCCGCCAGAGGAGTTGTGGAAGGTCAGAGCTAGAAGTCATGTTGGAAGGCCAACTTTCCCAATTTAGAGATGAGGAAACTGAGGCCCAGAAAAAGGTGGTGACTTGCACAAAGTCACATAGATCCAGGACTCTCAATTTTCCTAACAGTATTTTCCATATTTTGACAGTTTTGCTCACCCAAATTACATAAACACAGAAATAGTATAATTTACTTGCCAGTAGTTCAGGGGTGTGTTTTTAAATGTTTGAAGTCTCTTTCTAAGGCAAGAAAGAAATGTTAGTCTGTCTAGCCTAGGAAAAAACTACTCCCTATCTCTAGTGACTGTTATGAGATATGGTAACTCATGTATACCTATGTGATGTGACTATCAAGTTGCTATTCTATCTTCTGGCTGAAACCTGCAAACTCCAGTCTGGGAGTACATCCCTTTAGGGAAGGAAAAGGAAAACAAGAATTGATATTTATTAAATATCTGCTAGATGCCAAAGCCAGTGGCTCTAGGCATGCTATGTAAATTATCCATTAAAACAATCTTTAGAATCAGAATATGTATCAGTTAGCACTTGCTGCATAACTCACCTAAATTTTAGTGGCTTAAGATGCAACAATTTATTATTGCTGATGAGTAGCTGGGTGGCTCTGGGGATTCATGCCAGGCTGAACTGATTTCAGTTGAGTTCACCCATGTTCCTGGATTGGCTGGGGACTGGCTGGTAGAGGATGCCTTCAGCTGGGATGGCTCATCTCTGTTCCACGTCCTACTAAAGGATATTCCAGGCTTTTTCACATGGCAAGAGCAGAAGAGAGCAAGCAGAAGCATATGAGGCCTCCAAGGCCTAGGATCAGAATGGGCGCATCGTCCCTTGGATGCCATTCTATTGGCCAAAGCACAGTCGTGAGGCTGGCCCAGGTTCAAGGGGGAATGGGAAAGACTCCACCTATTGATGAAGTGAGCTGCAAGATCACATTGTCAACGGTATGGATATAGAAAGTGATAGAAAATTGGAGACATCTTTGCAATCAATCTACCACAAATATTCTGGAATATTCCAGATCATTTAAGTTGTATATTTTCCCTCAAAAGTATATCTCTCTCATATGAAGACATTTGAGTTCCCTTTGTGTCACTTTCAGAAAAATTCAGGAAAGCTGCCACCGGGTTTTAAGATGGCATACAGAATTTTCAATTTACCCGTGACCATCTATTCCCACCAAAAGTCTTTGGGCTCTCATTCTAAATAACAGCAAGAGAGAGCTAAATCTATCTCCCCTCTCCCTACCCACTATATCACTTACTGGTTGAAAAAAAGAGGCAACTAGATAGGAAACATTCTATGCCTGAGTTTCCAGCTGGATATGGTAAGAAACCAGCCCAGCGACTAAGGATCCTCCCAAGGGAATACCCATGGCTTCAACCAAAATGAAGCACATCTTTTTCTGGTGTTTTGTTTTGCAACTAGAAAAGAAAGACACATTAGAAAGAAGAAAACAAAAACCTCTAAATCAGGGATCACAAGTAGTTTTTATCACATATGCCAACCCAGTTGGTTAATGGAAGTTGCCAGGAGTGCTATGTTGAAAAGGAATATTAGGCCTTGGACAGTTCTAATAAAATTAGTAAACTACAAGAATTTTCCAGCTAATAGAGATAGATCTTGATGAAGTAGTGCCTTTATCCTAATTCACACTAAGATGAAACAAGAGTCGAGCAGTGACTGATTCCCACCATTAGGTTCAACAGGATAAGCTGACCCTCCTCTCCGGGACCTCTCTCCCAATAATTCTTTCTCACAACTTCCAGCTGGACTATTTTTGAGAAAGGCAAATACAGCAGGGTTTCGATCAGCTCTTGGGTTTTATCCTGGTTAATCCAAAGATAAATACATGGGCTTATACCAAATCCAAAACCAGGAGAAATGATCAAAAATACAAAAATAATTCAAGCGCGCCACTGCAGAATACACCCTCTCTTTGCTCACACCACGCTTCCACTTACATGTTTCTCAGTATAACATCATCCACCTACTGAGTCAAGAAGGATCTGAGGCCAGACCCTGATGGCCAGGGCCTGCTTGAAGAAGACACATCTCAGACCCAGAACAAGGCTTATCAACATGGTGCAATCTATATAACATGGCACAGTGAAAAGGTCCAAAACCACGAGGGTTCAAATTTTGCTTTTGGCCTTTGCCATTATGCAAGTATTAACATCCTTCCCATAGTCTCAAAAGAGATACAATATATCCATCTCAGGGATTGGGTGAGAATTAAATGAACTATTATGTAAAGCACCCAGATTAATAACTAGCACATAGTTGAGGCCCCTAAGTATAGCTATTATTAGCAATAGCAAGGATTTATTCAGTTTCTATCATACGCTAGGAACTATGTTCCAAGCTGTGTGTAAGGAGAAAAGAAACAAAACATAAAGACCTGCTTTTTACCTTTGGGAAATACAGAGTCTATCTGGGAGTCAAGGCGAATACGCATGAAATAAATGAGAACTGTAAAGAACAGTATATTAGATGTTCGAGAAAACCCTGAGAATCCTGCGAGTCTAGGATCGTTGCTTCTATTTCTTGCCAGAAAAATAAATTAGTTTCTTAAATATGTTGACAGTTCCATTCTCTTAAGATAGTTATTGGAGGTGACAAGCATCCAACTCATCTGAGCCTTGAACATTTTTATTTGTACTTTGAGTGCCACCAAATCATTTTATATGACAAATATAAAGGATAGCCCATTATTAGCTAAAGAGAATGAGGCCACTACCTATCACCCTGGTGCCCCATCTTTTACTTTCCATATCATCAACCTCCCATCATCTGGCAGACCATGGGTTCTCAATGAGGCAGAATAAAAGTGACAATAGGCCAAGACCTGACGCTTTCCAGATTTTTCCCTAGATGCCAATGCTTCTGAATAATCACCCTTTCTTTCCATTACTGAGATGCCATTGTGCAGGCAGAGCATGTTCTCAGTTGCCTACAGTAGGCTAGCGGCAGGGATATATCGTTCAAAGATAACTCATGTCTTATTAAATGTCAAAACTCAACTCACGTGATTCAGCCACTGCCTCACCCAGTTGCAGGCTAGAAAATTCATCTGGGCTAACACCTCTATGAACATTGGGAGGGAAGGTGATCATCAAGCCCCACCAAAGAGCAGGAAACAATGACCAAACCGTGGAGATGAAGGCCTTTGTCATGTCATAAAACAGCAGTGATTGCAATTAAATGCTGATAAAAAATGAAAAAGTCTCTTGTTGCTGGAGGTCAGGTGCTAGAACAAAGTACAACTCTTTCTGAGAAGCTTGGAAAAGATATGCCTCTGAACTGTGCTTGTGTGAAGATAGATTCATCCATCCTTGTTGTGGGCACCTTAGAGGAAGCAACAGTATAGAGCCATAGAGGACTGAGAGAACACACAAAACGTGAGCATTCCTTTTAGAGGTGCAACCTCCCAGGCTCACGTGGCTCCCCCAGCAGATGGCTGCTCTTGAATGATTTTCCCAACCAGATTGTGATGTGGATGTTGATGGTGAGAGAGCAAATCCCACTATTATTTGGTTGTCACAAGAGTCAAAAAACAAGACAAAAAAGAGAAAACCTGCCCAAAGTTAACAGGAGTAAACATTCAGAAATCTTTGGAACATAGGTTTTTAGAATAAAGTCTAGGTGTTCTTTACTCTAAGATGATACTTAGGTTGTCTTAATCCAAACACACAAGGAGAATGGAGGTGGCAGTAAATGCGTTTCTAGAAAAGGTTTTCCAAGGGTCTTTGCAGTCTAAAATATATCTTCTCTAATGACTCGCCCCCAGACCCAGGATATGTATGAGTTGTGCATGGGTGGCTGTGTATGTTTCTGTATTGACAGTCATAAATGCGTGTGATTTTTCTTTTTTTTTTTTGATCAAAGGGAATTGTTTTAATTTTCTTTTTTATACAGTTAGTATTCCCTTTGTTATACAAACAGATCACTGAAGAAACTGGCTCGAGTTTATCTTCAAACCCAACAATCAGTCTCAGCATTACGAGCTGCTTATACTATGAGGGGTGCACGGGAAGTGGGTCTGACTGACTCAGCATCCCTTGCTCCTTTAAGGGAACAGTGGACAAAACTGTCCACACTGTACAGTTCTTTTTCTCTAACCCTCTCCTTTCTATTAAGCCTGTAGAGGCAACTTTACATAAGGTAAATGTGAATATGATGTGTTCCACTGTATATAAGTTATTCACAGTCTTGCCGTCTCTTTACCCATAGATGGTAAATTCTGAATTGTTTTTATTTGGCTGCACTGAACATTTGTGTGCATACTTAGCTTAGTATATTATTTTTCCATGATTTTTATAAGATCGAGAGTCTCTTATTTGACTTTTGTATTCTCCTCTATCATTTTCCTGTATTTTCTTTTTTATCCTTCTAGTTTCATGGGAGTTAATATACTCTATCCTTTCTTTTTATTTTTTGTGCATTGCTCTTCTCAGTGGTTAAGGAAGTGACAAGAAATATATAGGGACTCAATAAGCACTAACAAAATAAGTTAAAATAAAGTTGAAAACTCAGATCAGACCAGATATAATTCAATATTCCTAAATGACTTAGACAGTGGTTTCCAAAAGTTGGTCATGAGCTGAATAAATCAAAATAATCAGGGGGTCTTATAAAGATACTAAGTCCCAGATTTCAGCCTGTAGTAACCAAATGGAAACTCTGGGAGAGAGGCCCCCAAATTTTAAAGTTCCCCCAAGTGATTCTGACACAAATTTCTCAGATAGATGATAGCTTTAGGTCTTACAACAAATGGATTAGTAATTATGTCCCCTGTAGGAAACAGCACTAGACAGTGAGTGGGGGAATTTGGGCCAAGGTCATCCTCTGCCTCTGAGAAGCTCTGTATCCTGTACTCTTGGTTTCCCAAGTTCGGGCTGGGAAACAGCAGCATCAGTATCTCCTGGGAGCTTGTTTGAAGTGCAGTATCTCAGGCCCACCCTTCACCTACTGCATCAGGATCTGTGTTTTAACAAGATCTCCAGGTGATTCCTGTGCAGCTTGAAGTTGGAGAATTGTCCAGACCAAGACATTCAGCTTTCCCTGGGTTTCATTTGGAAACAGATGGACTTGAGCCAGATGGTTTCTACGTCATCCTCCAGCCCTACCATTGCATGATGACCCTCAGAGTGAAGATGCAAAGGGGAAATATGATAGAAAGTTCTGGATAGGATGCCAGAAAAAACTTAAGATTAGATACACACATACACACACTTCTTTTTTTTTGAACTTTAGAATTTTATTCATTTTTTTATACAGCAGGTTCTTATTAGTTATCCATTTTATACATATTAGTGTATATGTCAATCCACACACACTTTTATAGCAAACATTTGTCTAAGAAAAATCCATATCCCATGATATACACACCGTCATCTGAGACCATGAGGACATGGTCAGTCCCTTGCTGGGGATGGGAAACTGAGGAAATGAGGAAGGTTGTGGACAACCCGAAGTCCCAGGGCAAGTCCAGGGGAGAGGAAGGACTGGAATCCAGGTGTCTCCACTCCCAGCCCTGGACCACCCTGTCTTGTTGTCTCAGCTGCATCAGGAAAAATTAAGAAAACAAGAGCAGGACATAATAACAAAGACAGCAGGTGTTTATAGGGGGTGGTATATGGACATGGCTCCTCAACTCCATCCTGGAGCCACTTTAGTCCTTGGATTATTATTTCAACATTAGGGCCCCTATATTCTGACAACCATCCTTCTTTCCCACATCTCCAGCCCTGTTCGATTTCTTTTTAGGGAACCAATGTCAAAAGAATATACTCTTCTAGTTCCCAAGAGTCATATTTCATGAATCCTGATGGGCACCCTTCCTTTCCAGATTCCAAACCTTAGTCTCCTGTCATTTATTCTTTGCTGGGCTCTCTAGATAAGTCATGTGTATTCCTTATTATAAGGTTCCCATGTCAGGAATTCAGACATTTATACACAGAGCTAAATACAAATATAGATTCATTTATTCTTTCTAATTCCACAAGAAATTTATAAACATTAATAACATTCAAACACTATATAAATATGCAACATAAAAAGTGAAATTTCCTCTTCTCACAGGCCTCCAGAAACAACCACTGCCAACAGAGTGGCCTTCTCCATTGTTTTTAATTTTTCTTATGCATAACATTTTAAAAAGCAGGGTCGGGCTTCCCTGGTGGCGCAGTGGTTGAGAATCTGCCTGCTAATGCAGGGGACACGGGTTCGCGCCCTGGTCTGGGAAGATCTCACATGCCGCGGAGCGACTAGGCCCGTGAGCCACAACTACTGAGCCTGCGCGTCTGGAGCCTGTGCTCCACAACAAGAGAGGCCGCGATAGTGAGAGCCCCGCGCATCGCGATGAAGAGTGGCCCCCGCTTGCCACAACTAGAGAAAGCCCTCGCACAGAAACGAAGACCCAACACAGCCAAAAATAAATAAATTAATAAAAAGCAGGGTCATATCACACAAACTATTTTATAACTTGCTTTCTTGACTTTACATCTCTTGGTCATCTTTCCAAGTCAATTTATAGTGGTCTTTCTTCTTCCTTCTAATATCTGCAAGGCACTCCAGCATTTTCCCAACCATGGATCTGTCAGTGGACACTCGGATTATTTCTAATTTTCCTCTGTTCCAAACTACACTGCACATTAGAATATCTAACACCAGGAGCTACACGTGAAACAGCAAGGTCTTCCGTTTATTTCACTTGCTGACTGTTGGTTTTTCTCTCACTGCATCTTTGGTCTCCAGTTGTGATAATGGTGGTAGCAGAAGACTGGATTTACTGGAGGGTTCAAAGATTATAGAATTATGACTCCCACTGTCAGAATCCTGCATGGACTCTCACTGGGGTCCCTCTTTCCTAAGGGAGCCCCTTGCCCATATATATGCCATCCACCCCCCACATCCTTGCCTCTTAAGCGATGGGGAGCTGGTGCTTCATTCCATAGGGCTCAGGTGCTGTCACTGGGACAGTCAGCAATACAGACAAAGTCACCAATCTTGAAGAGTCTTTAGTCTAGGAAGGATACTAGAGAAGTAAACAGAGGAACAAAAATTTCAGATGGAGATATGGTATGAAGAAAATACTACCAGGTATTGAGATAGAGAATAACTGAATGGGAGAAGGGAAGGGAATTTTTCAAAACCTTTTTTGAACAGGTAAGATAATCACATTGTTAAAAATTCTAATGTATTTTAGAGATTATTCCATTTTGGCATGTAGATTCTTTTTTATAACTGCATAGTATTTCACTATGTGGACGTACTATAATTACACAGCCAGTCCTTTACTGATAGACGTTTAGGTCATTTCCAATCTTTTACCAACCAATGTTGTAATGAAGTATCCTGGACATGTGTCATTTTACACATATGCAAGTGCGTCTACAGAATAAGTTCCTAGCTGTCAATTCACTGGGTCAAAGGGGACTTATAATTTTGATAGATATTGCCAAGTTGTAGGGCAGGGCTCAGCAAATTTTTTCTATAGAAAAAGTAAAAGTAAATATTTTCAGCCGTACAGTCCAGACAGTCTCCGTTGTTACTACTCAAGTCTGCCATTGGAGCACAAGAGCAACCATAGAGCAACCAAAGAAATCAGCATGACTTAGTTCCAATAACATTTTATTTAAGGACATGGAATTTGAATTCTATATAATTTTTACATGACACACAATGTTATTCTTTTGATTTTTTTTCAACTGTTTAAAAATGTGAAAACTGTTTTTAGCTCATGGGCAGTACCAAAACAGGCATCAGGCTGGATTTCACTCACAGGCTGTGGTGTGCTGACCCCTGCCATTTACATTACGTGCCGCTACACTTGGAAGTCTGCATTCACCTACAGCACTGGCAGCACCAGGCATTACCAACTTTCAAGTCTTGCCAATTTGACAGGTGAAATTGTACCTTAGTTTAGTTTAGCTTTACTTGCATTTCTCTTTTCATAAGCAAAGTAAATGATCTTTTCTTATCAATTTCCTTTTGTGTAAACCATTCTATGTTCATTATTTAGTTGATATTAGTCATTTTCTTGTTGGTTTGTGTGCCTTCTTCATAGCATACAGAAACTAACACTTTGACAAAATTACAATATTTTTCCCAGTTTGTCATTTCTCTTTAACTTTGATGTTGGTGATTTTTACTGGCTACAAACACTTCATTTTTAATCAATCCTTGATTTTATGTCTTACAGATTTTCTGTCATCGTTAGAAAGACTTTCCCCCTTCTATAGTTATAATTTTTGCATTTTCTTATATTTTTATGGTTTCTTTTTTAACATCTAACTATTTTATTCATTTGGAACTTATCATACTGTAAGGTGTGATGGGCTATTTAGTTGTCCTAACCTAATTCATTGAATAATCTTTCTTCACTGACTTTAGATGCAACCTTCATCTTATTTTAAATTCTTATGTGTATTAGGGTCTGTTTCTGGAGTTTCTATTCTGTTCCAATGATGTTTTCTTATTCATATGCATGTACCATACTGCCTTAATTAATAAGTTTTTATAAAATTTAATAGTCACCACTCATTATTTTTATTTTCCAGAATGTCATTATTAATTATTTACCTTTCTAAATAAATTTTAGAATCAGCTGCCTAGTTTTAATAAATAATCTTCTTGTTATTGGGATTACATAAAATTTATAAATTAAAGAACTGGCATCCTTATCTTATTTTCTTCTTATCTATGAGCATGACTTTCCATTTTTAAGTCATCTTTTACATCTTTCAGATCATTCATGTGCACTCCCAAAATTGTTCATTTATGTCAAAATATTTAAAAAAAAAAAAAAAGAAAGAAAAAAACCTCTGACCTTACATGTAGTAAAAGTACCAGTTAGATTACAAAGGGGGAGTGAAAATTATCCAGGGGAAAAAAGCTAGCCTGAGATACCCAGACACGAACCCTTATCAGAGAGAGATGCTGTAATTAATTAGTCTAACTCACACTGATGCAGGTTTCGGCAGGAATCGATTTCGGCAGAAATCGTCTTCCTGCTCTAAAATCTGTTCTGTAATAAAGAGAGATTTTCTTCCTTTTCATGTACTGAAAAAGAATTGGCATTGACAGCACTTGGAATAAAAGAATTTTCTAATGGTAAGAAGATTCATGGATGGATGGACAGACATATACCAGTTTATTGAGGGAGCTTTAATCTCTCTGTAAGTCTTCTGTCTATCCCTCATATGAAATATAACTTTGGTTCAACTCAACAAATATTGACAGAAAGTTAAGACCATTAAAATGGCCTTTCAAGATTTCTTTCAATTCCAGGATTCCACAAAGGCATATGGAAAAACAAAATGTTTTTTTGTTTTCCTTTCTTATTTGTTTTCTTCTCTTTATTAACTGAACACAACCCAAAGCAAATTTTAAAAATTAAAATTTAGTAAGCAAGAATGTTGTTCTTAAATGCTTTCTCTACTGTGGTTTCTCTTTAACTGATCTCTCTCCCACTGGATCATAACACGACTGGCATAAAGTGTTGCTGCAGATGGAGAGAAAATAAATTACTGAGCTAAATCCCTGAATGTATTTATATTTCCCAAGTAGCTTGTGGAAATGCTACGTGTCATGGAGGGCAGGGGAAGGGATGTGTGTTGGGGGAAGGGTGGATGGTGGGTGGATATTTTGTTTTCTGATTTTTAATGATGCCATCTGAGTTTTCCCATGAAAACTAAAATATGGGTTCAGTTCACTGACACATATTCTCCACTAAAAACCCAGGGTCCAACCCAGAATCATTGTTCTGGATCCTTCAAATTTGAGCCATTATCATATTTATTAATCTCGCTCACATCTGTGTTGGAAATTCCTTGAACTAGAAGGAAACCAACCCAGGTAGAGTCGTATTATAACTAAAACTCTCCCTCATGCTTCTGCATCCCAAACTGTACAGCTGTCCTTCCAAAGTTTGCTCTGCATCAGAGCAGACCATGGTAACACATGGGAAGCAATGGGAAAAGGTAAATAGCCGCTAGTCAAGGACTTTGGTCCCAGGGTGACTTGACCTTCATTTGAGGATGTGAAGCACAGTGCAATGGACCGAACATCTGTGACCTCCAAAAATTCATATGTTGAAACCCTAAGCCCAATGTGATGATATTTGGGGGTGGGGCCTTTGGGAGATAACTAGGTCATGAGGGTGGAACCCTCAGGAACAGGGTTAGTGCCGATATAAAAGGGATGGCAAAGAACTCTCTCATCCTCTTCCCACCATGGGAGTACACAACAAGAAGTCAGCAGTCCGCAACCTGGAAGAGGGCTTTCAGAACCTGACCATGCTGGCACCCTGATCTCAGACATCCATCCTCCAGATTGTGAGAAATAAACGTCTGTTGTTTGTAGGCCACCCAGTTTACAGTATTTTATTATAGCAGCCCAAGGCGACTAAAATGCATGATCTCCAACTTCCAGGCTAAAAATACTGACATATTAGCACCAAAATTGCCTACTGCAAACACCTGCAACTTCTGCTTGTGAACTTTTTCTGGTACAAAAGTGTTAGGGATTTCTGTGTATTAATTTTGTATCCTTCAACTTTACCGAATTCTACCATATGATCCAGCAATCCCACTCCTGAGCATATATCCGGAGAAAAACATGGTTCGAAAGTATACATGCACCCCGGTGTTCACTGCAGCACTGTTTACAGTAGCCAAGACATGGAAGCAACCATATACTCCAATATAAAATAAAAAATTTTTTTTAAGTGTTCGGGAGTTAATGCCCTCAATAGCAGCACTCGACCAGTGACTGAAAGGGATTGGTGGATAAATACCCCAACTCCCTCACCCCTCAAGCAGGACCATCTGAAGCACATCCTATACTGAGTTCCATTGCTAGTGGAATTAAGCTCCAGCTTCCCACATTGGTAAATATCTTGATGACGCACCCCTTATGGCCTTCTTTTACCTCCCTGTCTCACTTTTCTACCCCCTTCTAGAGTTTCCTAGGATCACCTCCCAAATAAATGACTTGCCCTGGACTCCTTGTATCAGGGTCTGCCTCTGGGGAAACGCAAACTAAGACAGACCATGTCCCCCAGCACCGTGCTATATACACAGATTATGCCTTTAAAAAATGACAGTAAGCAAATGGACAAAACAGAATGATCTAACATGGATTTGTAACAGAACTGAGAGGAAGATGAATGCATGATTTTAGAACAACCTGTTTCCTCTCTCTGGCTCTGTTTTCTTTCATCTTAGTGCTCACTCATTTGCCCAAACCCTCCAGTCTAGCAGGCTGCTCTGTTTGAGGTGTCATAGACATTCATGTGCATTCTCACCTCCGTGCTTTTCGTGCATGCCATTCTCCTAACCTAGAATGACCTCTCCACACCTCCTCAACTTGTTCCAACTGCCCCAGTCCTTCAAGACCTGTCTCAAGCTTTGCTGCTTCCACAACACCTCTTGTGTCACAGCTAAGAGAATTACAGCACTCACAGCCTGTAATTGCAACTCGCTGCTTAATCATATGCTTTTGTGTTGTCTCTAACTATCACACACATGGCCATCTTGTCTCCCTAATTGAATTCGACTTTCCTTGAGAATAATAATCACATCTTGTACCTCTCTAGTCCTCCCAGGGCCTAAAATAGTGTGGCAGATACAATTAGTTGCCAATGTATGATTTATGCATTTAAGCAATAAAACACAAACATGTGTATGACCAATAGTAATGAATCATCTTTAATGGACTTCAGAAAGGCCTCTTTCGTCTCATGCAAACTGCCTGGCAGATGAAGTTATCTGGAGCATCCTTCTTGGTGATCTTTTCCAGGGATTCAAAAAAAGACAACAGGCCACAGAACACCTTGGTTTATACCCACAACTTCCCCTCATTGGTTTAAAGACATCATAAAAGATAATGCGTCTTGCTCATAAATAAAAAGTACTTAAATGCAATTTTGGCAAAATGTGTCCCGGGGTAATTAAAGTTTTTTTTTTCTTTGTGACTGTTGCTGTTATAAATAGACCATCATAAAAAAAAATCAAAAAGGGAAACCTTTTAAAGGCTTACTTCAGGACCTGATACCCTCCCCACTTTATTTTTCTTAGCCCTAATGCCAAAGGAAAACAAACACTTATCAGTGTGCTAATGGTGTTTATTCCCCCATCTGCTTTGGAAGGGCGGCAGTGTGCCAAGTCCTGAGACAGTCCACCGAAGCACCAAGGGAACAGAGGTCAACTCCATTGTCAACTGTACCCACCACTTATACTTTGAAGTCCATGGAAGTGTTCAGGATCCTGAATTTCTTTTCCCCAGCTCTGTGTCTTTGTAATATCTAAACAGTTTTTCCCAGGCCTGGTGGAGATTAGGTCCCTTCCAATTTGCCTGTGAAATCATGACTACCTTTATGCCCCTCTAAAAACAGCCTCATTGAAGATAGTCAAGAAAAAGCAGAATGCCTCTTTGTTTCTGCTTTTTTCAGGATTCTGACTCCCAACTGCTCTGCTGGAGCTGCCCTCCAGGGATGCTTTCGGCCATGAAGCTGGAGCCACACCTGTCCCCACACCTTTTTTACACCATCTCCCACTACGCGGTACCCAGCAGCTGCTTGGGAGCAGTAGAGAAGGACTGTACTTGTGTTTTTCATCTTCTGGCAAGTCATCCCTTACCCAAGCAAAATTCAACCATCCTGTTCAGATAGGAGGTCCCTGAAAGATCCCAGGAGAAGAAATGAGCATTTCCTGCTATTTTTCTCTCTCCCTTCCAAGCAGCAAAGCATACAGAGGAAGTAGCTCTACTTTCTCCAAGTCTTAGCATTTTTGGCACCTACACTGGAACACATGCCCAAAGCAATCTCATCTGCAGCAAGATTATCTTTTGGTGGTGATATAATTCTTAATGCACCTCAATGTAGTAGCTGCCCCAGTACCTCCCGCGATCCACTGCAATGAAACCTCCCTAATCTTGACAATGGATGTCTTTACAATCACTCCAACAAACAAACAGTAATTAGGAAATGGAATCTATTATCCTTTTAGACTGAGTTCAACTCATCTGTAAGCGGCTCTCGGTGAGCGGGGCAGACTTGGTGCCAGCCTCGACTTTTGCTGAAATCCCCTCAACACACAAGAGTAGTAAAAGGGTAAGGTTGGGTAGGTTTTAGTTATAATCATCCCTCTCATTTATAGAGAACTTTTTTTTTTAGTAACCTTCATGTCCATTATTTTATTTGATTCTCAAAGGAGCAGGCAGGATGGCTTAGTAGTTAGGAATGCTGGCTGCAAATGCCTGAGTTTGAATCCTGGCTGGAAACTTACTGGCTTTGTGATACTGAGCAAATCACCATGCCTCTACTTTCTTATCTGCAAAACGGGGATGGTAAGCATACACACCTCATAGAGGTAAATATATCTATATCTATATATATATATCTATATATCTAGAGAGAGAGAGAGAGAGAGAGCAAGAGACAGTGACATGTAGAACTATGCCTGGCACATAGTGAATGCTAAATAAATTATTATTATTATTATTTTCTTATTTAAATATTACAGCTGATGTCATAAAGACTCATCAGGTTCCATGCCTGGCCGAAGCAATTCCTTAAGCGAGGAGGTCAGGTATTGTCTTAGTTTGGGTTCTCTCAGAAACAGACCATGAGAAACATATTTGTGTGCAAATACACAGGAGGTGAAGAACCAGCAGAAGCAGGAAAGCGAAGGAAGCAATGAAGGGTGTGCTATGAGCAGGTTACCACTGTGGTCAACCAGGCACAATCCCAACGGGGTCCCTGTGAGTGACTTTGTAGAACACACAACACACCTCAGAACTGTCCCTCTGAGGGAGGATGCAGCTGGGGAGTTCATCTGCTAACTCCATCCCTCATTGTCAAGGGCAATTCTGGGGCTATGACCCTGCAGTGAAGACTTCCAGCCTGCCCCATGCCTAGGAGAAGCAGCCTTGCAGGACCAGATGCACTCAGGCTTAGAGATGCAAGAAGCTCTCAGCATATACTAGAGCCATCTGCAAGTGACCTCCTGGCTTGGGCAAAGGAATATGAGCCGGGCAGGGACATCGGTGACTACAGGGATACAATGCAAGTCTTAGAGTGCTTTGACTCTCTTGTGCATCCAGACAGAACCAAAGCCAAATGAACTCAGCCAAGAACATCTCCTGAATTATCTTCTGGAGAAGGATACGGTGTGATCTTTCCTGGTAACTCGTCCCAAAGCTTATCAAACTCTACAACATCCTTACATAATATCAAAATTCCCTTTTGGTGAGTCTTTTCTTCTACATTTCTTTTCAACAGGGAGAGAGAGTAAGGTTGACAATATATTTTATTTGGTAAGACACAAAAAGAAGCCATGATATTGCTTTAGAACCTGCTAGGTATGTGGAAAAGAAAATGTTCTCTGAGATGAAATGCTCTACTCTGAAAATGTGATAACCTATTTGAAAAAGACTATCTTCAAATAGGTTGATTCCTCTGCACAGGAGTAGTGCCACAAATATGCTTTCTGGGTCATATTTTCGGAAAAAGTAAAGTTTGCAGTAACTATTGTCAAGTTGACAAGTTTACGCTTGAAAGATATAATGCGCACCTGAGCCCCCCAAGGCAAGTCTCAAGCCAAGTTCTTTAACTTCATCAAATACCCTCCCTTCGCTCCCCTTCATCCCTCCAGGCAGGGCTTTCATTTCATCTTATTACCCTTCTTCCCGAAGGAAAAAAATCCAAAATCAATTTATAAAAGCAAAAACTTTCATCCACCATCCATTTCTAAATAAAGAAGGAATACTGGAGCAAAACAAATTTATCACAATCACTCTCTTGGATTTCTAAAGCCAAACCCTCTAAATGTGGAAAAGATACAGTCAGTGACGAGGACATGGTAGATTCTGGCTTTTATTTAGAAGGTCAGTTAAGCCCATTTCCAAATAGGCATCTTGGTGTCTTTATATGCAGAGGGCTTGTTTTCTCTATATTTGGGCAAAGCCCTTTGGAGTAACTGAAAACCACCACCTCTGAGGATGAACTGTGATGTAGACCAGAGAAATCTTAGTTGAGGTAACTGAGGCCAGAGATCCACAATGAAACTGTACTGTACTGCTTCATTTTTCAAACTTACACATTTTCCTAAACCCTTTTCCTTGGGTGATTTATGTTCAGTTGATTTTGCTACAGGCCTGGAATGTTTACACAAAGGCTTAATAGACATTTACTTTGGAAGTTACATTGTGAGATAGAATCAAGAAATTGGCCCATTGCCGGAGTCAGAATGGGAGGCCACCTGGAAGTTAATGATCACTTTGTAAAGACCAGAGGCATGTAACAGAAGGTTCCAGAAGAGTGAAGACTTCATGTAATAACCACATTGCACTCAGACATACACCACTGGAATGACTGAGGAGAAACCCAAGTTCCATAGAGGCATCCACAGATAGAAATATCCAGGATTACAATCACTCGACATCTTAATACTTTAATATCATATTTTGTAATGCATCTTACAGTTTATATATGCTTTTATGTAACATCCAAATTAATGCTCTCCAAAAGATACCGTAACCCCAAATGCCAAATAGTCTGCCTTAAATATTTGATTCATGCAGAATTTACCTTTGAGGCACATAAAAAAGAATTATGGCCCTCACTTTACAGATGTGGAAACTGAGATTCAGAAAGCCACTTGCATACTCTGGTTTCTCTTCAGATCGTATAACTCTTTCGCCTTTTACTAAAGATTTCCGTGGAGAGAAACAATTCTGAGCCTTTACCCAATTTTTTGAGGCCTTGCTCTTGCAAGGCTTACAAATGTGTACGAAAAACAGACAGTCGTTTACCTCATTAAGGCGCCTTGCTATTGCTAATTTCCTCCACTCACTTGAAGTGCTTATCTTCAGAACACCTAATCTTTCATACGTGCATTCTCACTTTATGATCTTTGTTCTTTTCCCCTGGTGTTTTTTCCCCTTGTCCCGCCTTGGCATCCTGGAATTCCCTGGCTGTCCAGTGGTGAGGACTCGGTGCTTTCACTGCCGTGGGCCATGTTCAATCCCTGGTTGGGAACTAAACTCCTACAAGCCACACAGCGCAGCCAAAAAAAAAAGAAAGCCACTTTCTCTAGATTACATGATGTCTAACTGGTAAAAATCACAGACCTTTAGTAACATCACCATGCTTCCACAGCTCTTTTGATTAAGCTATTAGTTTTTTCTATGATTCAACCAAGCCCGCATACAGCATTCACATTACTGGGCTGAGCATACAGAGGATAAAAATAATATGTATGAAGTTGAAGGACAGGGAGAACTACTACACAGGGTTAGAAATCAGAACAGCGGCTCCCTCTGGTTTAAGAGGGGTAGGTATTGATAGGAACGGGATCCAGGTGAACTTCATGGAGGAATAGAAATGTTCTCTATCTTGATCCAGGTGGTGGTTACACAGGTATATAGAGACATAGAAATTCAACAAACTATAGCCTTCAAATTTTGTATTTTACTGTATCCAAACTATGCCTCAATCATACCCCCTCAAAATAAGGGGTAGAGAATGAGGGCATGATAATGGTGTCATATGTTCTAGAATAGAAGGACAAGAACAGAATAAATAGTCCTTACCCTGGAAGAGCTTATTTATCAGACCAAAAATAGAAAATGCAGAGATTTCCTCTTCAGAACAACTGAATGTCGAGGACTGCACAGGTATAGGTTTCTACACTCGCTTATGTTGATACTTGTATGTTTCTACCCTCTTTCCTATAGAGCCTCCTCTAGCTCTGCCTCCTACCAGGCCCACTTCAGCCAACAGGCACCACCTCTGCTTGGCAACTACACTCCACATACCTTAGAGGAAAGAGAAGAAAATGCTGAACGGGTTGCCTTGGTAACCAAAGCTTGTATATAGCTGGCTTTTTGGCTCTGTCCTCCTACTTGTCCCACTCTCCTAATTCCCACCACTCCCCCAGAGGCTGTTCTCCCGAAACTTCCAGCACCTTTCTGTTATGCCATCCAGAGGTTGGGCAGCCCCTCCCCACCAAGTCTCCTTCTTCTCTTCAACTTCTGACCTCTTATTCTGAACTTGCATAGTTGTTTGTACCTGATTTTTAGCAGGCTTTAGGGTTTCTAACCCATGGTCTTGTACGAATCTCAAATCCCACCTCACTGTCACTCTGATGGGACATCCTGATACAATTCCCAGCGCAGCTACAAAAACTCCCTCAAGGATGGAGAACTCTTCCCTCCACTCCAAATCTTTTAAGTTAGATGAGATTTACCAAACTGTTAGTCACTGAAGACAAAACTTTATAGTCAGGGCTTAGAATACCACCCATCAGAAAGCAGAGAAGGGAGGGGGGGTTTCTACTGTGAATATCATCACAAATTGGACATGCACTTTCCATTGGAAGCTTATGCCCAATGGCAAAGTGGGCATTTCCCTCTCTCCCCTCAAGACTGTCCTAATTTGAATAGCCTGCTTTGGCTGCCAATTTTTTGTTTTCAAAGAACCAAGAAGATGATACCTCACAGGCGGTTCTATAAGAAAGTCACTTCTGGGCAAGAATTAAAAATTACTTAGGAGCCAACGCATGATCCATACTGGGACATGGCTCCCAGGTTGACCCATGCCCAGCTCTTTCCATCATACCATTCCATTCCCAGCTCCCGGTCCAGGTTCCCAGGGTAGTCACTGAGCAGCGGATCATAACAGTGGTGCATTGGGCTGGTTCCATTTTTTTTTTTTTTAACAAGGAGAGTTAAAGGAGAACCTGGCCCAGGGTTTAGACCAAGTATCCAAAACTAAAGCACAGTAGTGAGAGGTAAGGAATGGAGAAAGCTGGTGAGGTTTCTGCAACTTGTATTACTGCCCTTGGGTTATTTCCAGGACCAATATCTTTTAAAAAAAAAAAATTTATTTATTTATTTATTTATGTCTGAGTTGGATCTTTGTTGCTGAGCGCGGGCTTTCTCTAGTTGCAGTGAGCGGGGGCTACTCTTCGTTGTGGTGCGCAGGCTTCTCATTGCGGTGGCTTCTCTTGTTGCGGAGCATGGGCTCTAGGCATGTGGGCTTCAGTAGTTGTGGCTTGCGGGCTCTAGAGTGCAGTAGTTGTGGCGCACAGACTTAGTTGCTCCATGACATGTGGGATCCTCCCGGACCAGGGCTCGAACCCGTGTCCCCTGCATTGGCAGGCGGATCCTTAACCACTGCGCCACCAGGGAAGCTCAGGACCAATATCTTGAGTATATGACTCATACAGTTGCACAGGGAGCCATGCTTAGAAGGGCTCCACATCTGGTTTAATGCTCTGGCATTCAATGTATATATATTGCTATGAAAATATTCTATGGGGCATAATGCTGATGGTTAAAAAACACATGTAACCTGAAAAAGCCCTGATCCATTGTTTATCAGAGGTAAGAAGTGATAAGGTTGGCTGAACTGTATTACAAGTCAATTTCTGGCAGTGGTACAATGAAGCAAAAAGAGGAATCCAGGCAATCTACTGAATAATAATCGTTTCTCTCCTTCCCCCAAAAACTAAGGGATGTGTTTCCAAAGAGACCTCTTATTATTCTTTGAATTTTCTGTGTGTTCTCAGATCAGGCTTCTTTTAAACTCTCTCCTCTTCTGTAAAATCTTCCCTCACTATTTGAAAGCAATTCTGAGTTTTTCCCTTTTACTATCTCCCCTCCTTTCAATAAATCTCTGAGCATATAAAGGCTCTCCTGGCCCTTGTCAGCATGGGAGCCGAAGGGGGCTGGGGCAGAGTAAACAGAGAAGGGGGACCTTGGTACCTGGGCTCGGTGCCTGGCTGCAACCCTTTTTATCACCCACAGTGTCCTCCCGGTCCTGGAATTCACCACCACAGCCTTCCTCACCACCTTTAATTCTCCAGGTCCATTGCCTCCCCTGCCCCTTCACTCTCAAAGATGACCTTCCCACCTACTTCCCTGGGAAAATTGAGAACATCTGATGAGAACTCCCACAAGTTTCCTCCCAAACTCCTTAAGTTTTCTTTGGATCATCACCCAAACTTTCTTCCTTCCCGCCCATCTTGGGAGAAACTTTCCCCTGCCACATGGACCAGTTAACCCCTTATACCTGCCTCCTACCATGACTATGGTCTCTGTTTTCCCCCTCCACTGGCTACTTGTCCAATTCCTCAACACATGCTCAAACCTTCTCATCCAAAAGGAAATGAACATACAAATATCAATAACTCTCCAATCTCTAGCCTTGCTTTTTCTATCAGTCTCCCTCCTAGTCTTCTGCTTCCTCATCTCTCTTTATCCTTCAGTAAAACAAGTTATTGTCTGAATACCATCCAGTACAAAACTGAGAAGGCACCAAATAAATGGGAGGCCTGTTCCTTCTTCTCATGCATCTAGGCTCTTCCTCTCTTCTGTCCTCGAAATTATCTTCTCAAAGGCCTTGGTCTGCCGCCCATCCTGGTTTTATTCCCAGCAGCACTCTCGCCTCTCAAGATGAACCCTTCTCTTCCTAGGTTTTCTGTGATGTTGGTTTCCCTCTGACTTGGCCTACTGCTCCTTTGAAGTGTCCTTCAGTGTTTTTTCTCTATTCTTTGTTCATTACTTAATGGAGAGTATTCCCCAAAATGCCAGCCTAGGCCTGTTCTCTGCTTACTGCACTGTCCATCTTTATCCCATGATGAATCTCATTGGCTCCCATCCTCACTGTGCGTTTCCCAAAGGTATATTCCTACTTCTGACTCACTCCTAAATTCCACATTACATCCCTAACACCTGCTAAACAGCCCCAGCTGCCTGCCTGACATCCTGCTAAGGATGGCCCACTGACTCCTCTAGCCTTGTTAACTTAAGCCGAACTGATGTGACACGAGGAACCACTTCCTAATTTTCAGGAAGCTTCTTACATGATTTTTGCTGGGGGTAGAAACTGGTGTCAGACTGAGGCTCAACAGGCCTATAGGTAGAAGAGAAAGTTGATCTTACCCGGCTGGGGGAAGAATATGAAATAGGAAACAAGGCCATATCCTGACCCAAAGCAGCAAATTTGCACCTACTTCTGTGTTTGGCACCAAATGTTGCCTCGTGGTCCTCTTAAAATTTACATTGTGCAAGACACTGATAACACATAGAGACATCACCAAAAATTAGACAAATATTGCTTGTACACATAGAGATAGAAAATTAAGTACTTATTTTGGCTGCAAGTCAAGGCACACTGGCATTGCATGAAGCAGGAAGTGATGGGGGAGGCTGGCTTGGGCACAGTGGATCAAGAAAAGCTGTGACCTCTTTTCCACTTATTGTTCACACTGTAAATGCTTTACTTCCATCAATTAAAAGGCCCATGTGGACTCCGTCCCTCCAATTTTTTGTGGGTCTGTTAAAGCATCTTTCTGTGATCAAGACTCACTTTTCTCGTTAGTGGATCTGCTTTTCCAATCACTGCATCCCCAATCCCCAAGGAGCTCTGTGACTGATATGCTCCTGGAAGACACAGACGCTAACATTTTCCTCTCTGATTTAAGAAAGTAAAGAAGAGTTAATAAATTTTTGGTTATACATGTGTCCTACCTCCCACCAGAGGGAAAAAAAAAAAAAGTCTCTCTTTTGAACAAAGGAGAATGAAGGAAAGCTCCCTTCCTGCACCAGGAGCCCAGACTTCCCATCCAGGGCCTCCCGCTAATTCCAGGCCTCACCCTGAAATCAGGGAGGCCTGGGCCCTTGGGATGCTCACCGCCCCTCTCGGCATGATCTGCAGTATTCACAGCTTCCGCGTGTCCTAATCTATTCCATATTCCAGGAGGCTCTCTGGGGGGAAAGGTAATTATTCTCACACAGTCACTCCACACTTACTTTCTTTCCCACTCACATCCGCTTGGAATCAAGAGCAAGAAGAGAATGGTGTTCTGCCCTCCCTGGTGCTGCGGGGCTCCTTGGCCTTTGCTTAATCAAGGCAATTGCTGTGGCAGGAAGCCATGTACAAAGTCACCTGCCCAGAAGAAAGCAGGGAGCTATGGAACTGCCTTCTCTCAGCTTAAAAGGAGCATCTGATCAAAGCCACACTGTAGATGTTAAAGAAACAGACAGAGTAAGAAGGAGCAAACACACTTAGGTACGAACAACTCTAGGGATGACTTCATGGAGGAAGTCACAACTAAATGATTCTATTACTTTCCCCTAACTACCATGTTGTATCATGTTAATTCAAAACTGTGTTAGTTTTCAGGTTCATGCACCAATGAGGAAGCTGGAATTAAGAGAAGACAACCCATTTGAGACATTTCCAGGGCTTGATAAAGCAAGTACTGTTCCCACCAACCTAGCCATTTGCCTGACTACTAAGTAAACCTAGATTTCTTAACTCTGCCAGATCCAATCTAACAGGAAGTCCTACCTCTACTTCGAGAATATCCCCTAAATCCAGCCCCTACTCACCTCCTTGGCCACTACTTTTTTAAATTCAAGGCACTATGATTTCTTGGCTGGAATATTACAATTGATGGTCAGCAAGGCTCTCTGCCTCACCCCCCCCCCCACATATTTCATTCTCTACACCACAACTGGAGAGAGTATTTGAATACCCCACTTACTTTCTAAAGGCTTCCCGTTGGCCTCTTAATGAAATCTAAGCTTTCACCTAGTCTGCCTAATTTCCCTTTGGCCATCCTCTTCCCCCATCTGCACTCTCATCCCCTAATGCTCTCTCCCTTGCTCCCTATGCTTCAGCCACACTGGCCTCCTTTTTTGTCCTTCCATGACACCAGTCTCTTTCCCATTGTCTTGGATTGGATTTCCTAGTAGCAGAGCCTGTGATGGGGATTCTTGTGCATGTGGTTTATTGAGAGACGGATCTCAGGACAAAACTGAAAGAGAGTGAGGGAAGCTGAAGAGGAAATGGGAAGAAGCCAAGCAAAGATGTGGTCCCCACTGGAGACCAGGCTGGCCAGGTGATCCCATGGCACCAGTTGAGACATGGGACCAGCATCCTGTACCGCTCTGTCAATCAGCCACTGACTGTGGCCCACCCCCCGAGGAAGGACATAATCTCAGGCATTCTCTTCCGGCTGAGGGAAACTGAAGTTGTGAGCAGATAGCAACCAACATCCACAGCTAGGGAATGGGTGCCTCGGCCCAGGGAAGGGGATCTAGGCAGAGCATCAACAGTTTTACTAGACCTGCCTTAGAACTTGTTTAAGTTCTGCCTGAAACGCCCTCCTTCCAGATCTTCATGTGTCTAGCTTCTCGTCATCGTTTGCATTTCAGTTCAAATATCGTCTTTTCTGAGTGGCCATGCCCGGCCATCCAGCTAAAGGAGCCACTCTGCTCTCCTAGTTAGTCAATATCATTATTCTGCAATATCCTTTTTTTTACTGTCTGAAATAATATTTCCTATTTAATATTTACTTATGTTTACTGGCTGTCTCACCTACTGGAACATAAAGTCCAGAAGAACAGGAGGACAGTATTGTCACCTACCTAGTGGTAAAGTCAAAAGATTCTAGAGTCAGACATCCTGGTTCAATTTCTGACTCCACCATTTACTGGCTCAATAAGCGTGAGCAAGTTAGCTTCTTACAATGCCAGATTACCAGGTTATTGGGAGGATTAAGTGAGCTGATGCAAGTGTTTAGAATAGTGGCTGATACATGTTAATCACTCAGTAAATGCTAGCCTAGAAGATGCCTTGTGAACGAATTAATGAATGAACAAAATAATTCTTTAGCAACTCAAGCTGCCACTTCACTTTGCCTATATGATGTGCCTCAAAGGCCACTGGCAGTGCTCTAATTTTTACCCTTTAAGGCTACACAAATTCTTATTTTCTTTCTCAGCCATCAGTAGGCATCCAAACTACCTAGATTATGTTTTGTTTCTTGATGATGCTCAAAACCAGCCAATATTCTCATCTTGACCACACTCATTGCAAGTTCGTAGACTTGAAGGTTCAATTTCGGGGGCCGCAGCATGCTAAATCTTGAAGGCCCTCATCCCTCAACCATAAGCAGTCACTGTTCCAACAACCCTGGCCCATTGTTACCCTCAGGCCAACTCTACCATGTGATTAAATAAACTGGCTGCATCTAGAGGAAAGGAAGCTTTCAGTAAGCTTCAGC
This sequence comes from Balaenoptera ricei, assembly GCF_028023285.1. Lineage (NCBI taxonomy): Eukaryota > Metazoa > Chordata > Mammalia > Artiodactyla > Balaenopteridae > Balaenoptera > Balaenoptera ricei. The sequence goes on along the minus strand of NC_082653.1, from coordinate 38,943,490 downwards.
CACAATATGAGCTGTGGTTTTGTCTGTGGCCTGGATGAAATGGGCAAAGGAACAATTACTTCAACTCTCCTCTGAAAGAGAGGTTTTATGGGAAGCAGGAAACAGGGGCAGTCATTAAACAAATATAACCTGAGCACTTTCTGTGAGCAGGCATCATAGGGAACATAAAGATGAGCCATGGCACAGGATAAGATAAAGAATTAAAGACCCAGTTCGGAAAGTAGTTGCAATAGTGGAGGAGAAGGACACATTTTATTCATCTAAATTCTTTAAGGAGGCTATTGCGTTTGCTTGGATGAAAACATCTGACAAGACATTTAGGATTTATGGAAAAACACAAGAACCAGTTTAAGTTACAGAACTGTTATGGGGAAACCAGACAATGTGTTGGTCCCTGAGGAAGGAGAAGGAGGAGAGCCATGCAAAAGTTAGGAGGGGTTAGGATTCAGAGGGAAGCCAGAGATGCCGTTAACAGCTCCACTTTGTCATTGACCCCAACCTTCAGCAAGATGCCCAATTCAACAATGAGGGAAGTTTTCGTAGAAAGCAGTAAAGGGTCCAGGTTTCCAGACTAGATGACTTGAATTGATACAGAAACCAAACCTATCCTGCAGGTTAGAGGAGATGGTGAAGCTGAAGGAATCTCAGGAGAGCACCTGCCTTGGCAGGCCATGAGATAGGGTTTGTGCGAAGTTTACTCAGATCTCCAAGGGGTCAGGAGGACTCAGCAAACAGGGGGGCTCAGCAAACATCTACATACTCTCATACTCAAACAACAGATATCCACATTTCAATGACAATCTCGGTGGTCCCACTTTCAAACATGGCCTAGGATCTTCATCACATGCCCAAATCTCAGATAATGAACCATTATAAGCAACGGCTAAGTTTCAGAAATAGCACAGAGAGGGGCAGGCCCATGGAGGTCACCCAGCATCTCTTCTCCTTCCATGTATTCTTCCTGGGTGAAGTGTCAAATCCCATCTGTAGTCTGAGGAATCTTCAGGCCAGTTCTCCCACTTAAGCTCTAGAAACTGCATTGTCGCAACAGTAGATAATAACCACAATGGCTATTAAGCACTTGAAATGCAGCTAGTACAATTGAGCAACTGAATTTTTAATTCAATTTAATTTTAATTTATTTAGATTTTTAAAATGATACTCAATTCAGTTACTGGAATGCTTTTAACTATGTTTGGAACAATTTAAATACGTGAATCTACTTTTTCAACCACAAACTTTTCAACTCTAAATAGAAATTTAGTTTCCAAATTGACGTGTGCTGAAAGTATAAAATATGTATTTGATTTAGAAGATTTAGTACAAAAAAATTGTCAAATTTTCTTTTTTTTTTTAGTTTTATTGAGGGATAGTTAACAAATAAAATGTTAAAATGTACATCACAGTGATCTGATATATGTGCACACTGTAAAAGAATTCCTACCATCTAATTAATTAAGATATCCATCACCTCACATAGTTCCTTTTTTGTGTGTAAGAATATTTAAGTTCTACTCTCTTAGCAAATTTCAATTATACGATGTTTATCAACTATAGTCACCATGTTTTACATTAGATCTTCAAGACCTTATTCATCTTATAGCTGAAAGTTTGTACCCTTTTACCTATTTCCCCACCCCCAACCCCAGGTCTTGGCAAACCACTTTTCTACTCTCTCTGCTTCTATGAGTTTGACTTTTTTTTTTTTTTTTTTTTAAGATTCCACGTATAAGTGATACCATGCAGCATTTGTTTTTCTCTGTCTGGCTGATTTCACTAAGGAGAATGCCCTCAAGTTCCATCCATGTTGTTGCAAATGGCAGGATTTCTTATATGCTGAAATGATACCATCTTGGATATACTTGGTTAAATACAAATAGTATTAAAATTAATTTCACCTGTTTCTTTTGACTTGTTTTAATGTGGCTACTAGAACATTTAAAATTCCATATGTGGTGTGCGTTATGTTTATGTTGGACAGCATGGCTCTAGAGCCATTTAGCCACATCTCCCCTTGGGTCTTTCACAAGTACCTTCAAAGTACCATATCCAAAATTAAACACCATCGTTGGTTCCCCACCTCACCCCCAACCTCTTTCTCTCTAGAATTGCCTAAATGCCTTTTTTCATCAGGTTACACTGCAAAAAGTCTGGGAACAATCCTTGATGCTGAAAAGTTAGTACCACTTTCACTGCCATAGACCTTCCTCTCCGGCGAGGGCAGGGCCAGCGTCTGTCTGCATCCATTCCCTGCAAAGCGCAGCATGCAGTAGGCTTTCAATAAAGACTTCCTAGATGAATGAATGAGCAAAGGAATGAATGATGACTCACCTCCGGAACGGTTAAGAGCACAAAGCACATGCAACAGACTTGGGCAGAGAAGAGACAGTCCAATGTGCTCCCAGAAGCTGCCAGCCTTGAGGAATAGAGGGGAGTCAGAGTCCCACGCACAAGGCCATGGAGTGAAGATGGGAAGGTGAGGCTCTAGCGGCTCTCTACCTGGGGTGGGGGGTGCAGGGAGTCAAGATAACCAAAGCAGTCAGGAACCGCCTATGGATTAGGGAGGTTCAAGGTTTGAGAGCTGCCTCAATGAACCACGCCCTATTCAGCTTTGCAATGTGGCCACATGGCTGTGAAAAGCTGGAAGAGGATTGAGAAAGACAGCAAATCTAGGTCAGCAGGAGCCGTGGGTGGATTAAGTAGAAAGTTAGTGAACAGCCTTGCTGAGCATCCACTGAACCAAAGCATGGGTGGGTTAACAGGTGAAAGTGAAAGATGAGCTGGAGAAAGTCAGGCTCCCTCCAGAACAATTTAGGCCTGGGAATCTACTTTATCCTGCATAGGTTTCTCAACTACAAAGGGAAATTTAGCATCCAAACTGAGATGTGCTGTAAGTGTAAAATAAACACTGGATTTAGAAGATTTGAGGCCTAAACACTACCTGAAACAACAACAGCAGTGGCTGTAGCCACCATTTATATAGATTTAGATGGCACATACGATGTGTCAGAAGCTACTTTAAGTATTCTCTTTCTTCTCTCTTTTCTCTCTCTTGTTCTCTTTCTGAATGTATACACATATGTGTGAATTACATATGCCTGTGTGTATATACATATGTGTGTGTGTTAGCTTTAATCCTCATAGCAACCCTGTAAATTGTAAGCATTATCATCCCCATTTCACAGATGAGGAAACTGAGATCTGGGATTCAAACCTAGGCTGTCAGTTGTAGTCTACGTGTTTAACCAGCATGGTATTCTGTCAATCACAGACACTGTGGGGAGGAATAGAACCCTAACTCCTGGTGCACTGGGTAAGGCTTAGGGTCCCTCTGCCTAGTGTCCTGTGGCTGACAGGTTTATCCAAGGAGCATGTTTGGGACAAGGAGAAGAAACATGCATTATTCTCCCAGATTCTACCCACCTCCATTCACTCCCGCAGTGGATATGTGAATTTTTTAAGCTCTCTCTCACTTGCGTTTCTATTAATCCTAGCCTCCTCTTGAGAAGAGAACTCTTCCACTGTTCACTATGACTGCAAACTTAGACGATACTGAAGGAAACTGTTCTCTTTAGAGGGCACGGATTCTGAATTAATTGAGGGCTGGAGTTGGGTCTTCCATTTCTGCCTCCGCACCTTCAGCTGAGGAGTGAGTCCAGGAAGCACAGCTTTGCAAGAGAACATGGAAGGGGACGCTCAACCGGCCAGCTTGGGGGTGGGGGGAGTGAGAGCAGGGGGGATCTGACATAGTCGTAATCCTTACAGTCTTGCCCCAAGTCAGACCTGCAACAAGTAAATAAACAGACCCACTGCCCCTTGCCCTGATCAAGTCATTCTCAATTTGGGAGGGCATATTTTGCCAGTATCTTTTTCTTCCTATTACATAACAAATGTGATGGTTGCAGTAATTTTAGAAAAAACTAACTAAACAAAAAAAAGGCGGGTGGGGGGGAGGGAGACACAGAATGAAACCTCTGGTAATGCCACTATCCCCAAATTAACAATTTTGGGAAAGAGAGACATGGAAGGGACATGATGTCCATCTTCAAATATGTGAAGGAGAAGCGTGTGGCAGAGAGACTTCCTTTGTTTCACTCATTATACCAGAACAAGAATCAGTAGGAGACTGTTTAAAAAGGAAAATTTCAAGTCAATAAAAAAGAACTTTTTCTAGCCATTAAAGCTTGTCGATATTGAATGGTTTTGAGCTCCAGTTTAGAGAAGTAAAGACTTCAACTAAAGACCCCTGACCATCCGTATTAGATTGAATGTGAAATTTATGACCTCTAAAATCCCTTTCAGCTCTAAGATTCTATGTTCTTAATATCACTAATATATTTTCATTGCGATATAATTTACATACCACAAAATTCACCACTTTAAAGTGTACAGTTCAATTATTTCTAGTATATTTGCAGAAATGTGCAATCGTCACCATCATCCAATTTCTGAACATTCCATCACCCCAAAAAGAAACTCCATATCTATTAGTAGTCACTCCCAATTCTTCCTCTCTCAGGTCCTGGTAGCCACTAATCTATTTTGTGTCTCTGTGGATTTGCCTATTCTGGACATTCGACATGAATGGAATCATACAATATATGGCTTTTTTTGTCTTGCTTCTTTCACCTAGCGTAAGGCTTTCAAGGTTCCTCCATGTTGTAGCATGAATCAGTACTTCATTTTTATGGGCAAATAATATTCCATTGTACAGACATGCCATATTTTGTTTTTCTCTTCATTTGTTGATGGACATTTGGGTTGTCTCCATTTTGGGGCTATTATAAATAATGTTTTTTAAATATTTGTGTACAAGTTTCTGTTTGGACATATGTTTTCAATTCCCTTGGGTATATACCTAGAAGTAAAATTGCTGGGTCATTTGGTAACTCAATTTTTAACTTCTTGAGAAACTGTCAGACTATATTCCAAAGCAGCTGAACCATTTTACATTCCTACTAGCAATGTATGAGGGTTCCTTTCCATATCTTAGCCTATAGTTGTTATTGTCTTTTTGATTATAGCCATCTTAGTGGGTGGGAAGTCATATCTCTTTGTGGTTTTGGTTTGCATTCCCCTAGTGACTAATGATTTTAAGCATTTTTCCATGTGTTTATTGGACATTTATATATCTTCTTTGCAGAAATGTTTATTCAGTTCCTTTGCTCATTTTTAAATTGAGTTGTCTTTTTATTGTTGAGTTGTAATATTCTTTATATATTCTAGAAGATCATTAAGATATCTGACTTTCACTATAAGTGAATTAATTTGAAACCTGGGAAAACTAGCTAACTTTCCAGGGAAAAAATAGCAAAGTTGAAACTATTTGAGATACAAAAATCTAACATGAATAGTCAATGAAGAAATTTTAAACATTTTAAATTAAAAAATTTAAACATTTATAAAGCTACTTCCATATCTTCCCTAAGCCCCTCCCAACCTACACTATCTTAAAATCCCAAAAGGCACCAGGATCAGCTGGTTTCAAGGATGAATTTTTTCAAAAAAGATTTCTGAAAACAAAGAGATTTTTTCCCTATACTATATAATATGTTCCAGAATCTAAAGAAAGGATATTTCCTAATTCCTTATGAAGAGAACATAAACTGATACCAAAATCTGAGAAAAATAGCCTAAGAAAAAAATTATACTACAAACTTATTTATAAATATGGATATAAAAACTCATAAATTAAATATTAATGCATGCAATTTGGCAATGCATTAGATGAATAACAAATCATGATCTATGGGAATCACAAGATAATTCAACTATGAGAAATCAGTTAACATAATTTAAAATGTGAATGGATTAAAAAAAAACCCTCAATATATTCAGAAAAGGCATTGAATAGAAACAACATTTATTTCCATTTTTAAAAAACTCCTTAGAACCTGAAAATTGAACAACAGTACAATACCACCTCACATCCCCACATAGGCTAACATTTAAACATTTGAAACTATAAAAAAGATGGCAAAGATGGTATGAAATAGAACTTTCATATACTCCTTTTGGGAGTTTAAACTGGTCAAATCACTTTGAAGAACAATTTGGCAGTATCTAATAAAACTGAAAACCTATGTACTGTGACTGAAAAATTCTAATCTTGGGTATATATTCTAGAGAAATTCTTGCATAGGTTTCTATGCAGACTTTTCCAATTATTTCCAATGCGAGGCTCTTTAAAATAAGGAGGAAAGTCTAAATTACTTCAATAGGAGAACAAATAACTAACATTTGGTATATTTATATACTAGAATACAATATAACTGTTAAAATAATGTAATTTTCCCTATTCAGTCATATAACTAGAGCTCCATACAAAATGTTGAGTGGAAAAAAGCAAGTTTCAGATGATACACACCTTGACATTTATGTCCTACTTCCAAACACAAAAATGAACTTTATATGTTATTCATCAAGACATACATACGTATGTAAGTGTATTAAAATGGAGTGAAAAATATACATGTTCAGTTCACATTTTCTTCTGGGCTTGGGACACAAAGAGCAAACTACAGGTGGAAGACAAAGAAAACACCAGCTTTCTCTGTGTGCTTTATTTCTTTCATTTAAATTAGGATGATGCAAAGAGAGGAGAATATATCCAATCCCCAGTTCTGATTGGCAGATATATGAATGTGTGTTATTATTCACTTTACCTTTGGATAGTTTTCAAATTTCTCTGAACAAAAAAAAATCCCTTAGTAAAGTAAGAACACAAAGAAAGTCTGTCAATATGAAAAAAAATATGTATATAAGTATATATATATATTTCAAAACAAAAGTCAACACCCTTCTTCATGGTGAAACCCTAGAAGCATCTACATCAAAATTATTTTTTAAAATAAGGATACATGACTATTAATTAATATGGGTCTAGGGTTCTAACAAATTAACTAATTGACTAAAATTTAAAAGTGAGCATGTGGGAAGGTGGAGTCAAGATGGTGGTGTGGGAAGACGTGGAGTTACCGTCTCCCCACAACTAGGGCACATGCCAGCCACTGCTGGAGGACTCTGACACCCAAAGAGATGGGAGGAACCCCAAAGTGAACTGGTAGGACGTAGGGGGACTGAGTGGGGAGGAGAAGTGGAGACCAGACAGGATCGGCACCCCTGAGGCCAGGGAGGCAAGGAGAGGCAGGCGGGAGGGACTCTCCAGGAAGAGCAGGAGAGGAGTGGAGGGCGATCACCTGGCCCACTGGGGCCGGGAAGCCTGCTGAGCTCCCAGGCCAGTACCCTGCCCTCCAAGGCCCCCTCCAGGCTGTGGGGGTCCTTGGGGGCATAGGAGGGAGGCCGGGGAGATCAGGAGAGGCAGGCAGGAGGAGCCATCCAGGAGGAACGGGAGAGGAGCAGAGGACAATTGCCCTGCCCACTTAGCCGGGGGAGCCTGCTGAGCTCCCAGGCTGATTCCCTGCCCTCCAAAGCCCCCTCCAGGTCTTGTGGGTCCTTGGGGGCATAGGAAGGAGGCTGAGGGAAGATCAGGAGAGGCAGGTGGGAGGGGCCCTCCCAGACTGGAGGAGCGGGAGAGGAGAGGAGGGCATTTGCCCTGCCCACTCGAGCCCAGGAAAGCTGCTGGCCTCTGAGGTGAGGTCCCCTGCTCTCTGAGACCAGGGGTGGGGGCCACACCTGGGCCCCTTCTGTTCCTTGAGCCTAAACCCCACCCCCCACAGCCCCCAGGGGCTTTTCCAGCCCTGGGGGTCTGAGCATTGGCCCAGCCCAGCACGCAAACCTGGCCCTTGCTTGGGCCCCATCCTCCACAGCCAAGGCCTTTCCAACCCCCCCCCCTTTTTTTTTTCTTTGCCCTCCTCCTCTTTTTTACTCTTGTGGCACTGATGTACCTTCTGGTTGTTGATTCATCTATATTTTTATTTTTATATTCTTCCTAACATATCTGTTAGTTTCCTGGTCTAATTTTATTTTTTACTTTGTTACTGTTTTTTGTTTGTTTGTTTGTTTTTGCTGCCCCAGGCGGCTTGCGGGATCTTGGTTCACGAGCCCGGGGTCAGGATGAAGCTCCTGCAGTGGGAGCTCTGAGTCTGAACCACTGGACTAACAGAGAACCTCAGACCCCAGGGAATATTCATCAGAGTGAGGTCTCATGGAGTTCCTCATCTCAGCACCAAGACCCAGCTCTACCCAATAGCCTACAAACGCCAGTGTTGGAAGCCTCAGGCCAAACAACCAGTAAGACAGGAACACAATCCCACTCATTAAAAAAAAAAAAAAAAAAAAGGATGGCAAAAAAATATGTCACAGGTGAAGAAGCAAGGTAAAAACCTACAAGACCAAATAAATGAAGAGGAAATAGACAATCTACCTGAAAAAGAATTCAGAGTAATGATAGTAAAGATGACCCAAAATCTTGGAAACAGAATGGAGGCACGGATTGAGAAAATACAAGAAATGTTTAATAAAGATCTAGAAGAACTAAAGAACAAACAGAGATGAACAACACAATAACTGAAATGAAAAATATACTAGAAGGAATCAATAACAGAACAATTGAGGCAGAAGAACGAATAAGTGAGCTGGAAGACAAAATGTTGGAAATAACAGCCAAGGAGCAGAATAAAGAAAAAAGAATGAAAAGAATTGAAGCCAATCTCAGAGACCTCTGGGACAACACTAAATGCACCAATATTCAAATTATAGGGGTCCCAGAAGAGGAAGAGAAAAAGAAACGGTCTGAGAAAATATTTGAAGAGATTATAGCTGAAAACTTCCTTAACATGGGAAAGGAAATAGTCACCGAAGTCCAGGAAGCACAGAGAGTCCCATACAGGATAAACCCTAGGAAAAACACACCAAGACACATATTAATCAAACTAACAAAAATTAAATTCAAAGAAAAAATGTTAAAAGCAGCAAGGGAAAAACAAAAAATAACATACAGAAGAGTCCCCATAAGGTTATCAGCCAATATTTTGGTGGAAACTCTGCAGACCAGAAGGGAGATGCAGGATATACTTAAAGTGATGAAAGAGAAAAACCTACAACCAAGATTACTCTACCCAGCAAGGATCTCATTCACATTCAATGGAGAATTCAAAAGCTTTTCAGACAAGCCAAAGCTAAGGGAATTCAGCACCACCAAACCAGCTTTACAACAAATGCTAAAGAAACTTCTCTAAGTGGGAAACACAAGAGGAGAAAAAGACCCACATAAACAAACCCAAAACAATTAAGAAAATGGTAATAGGAACATACATATCGATAATAACCTTGAATGTAAATGGATTAAATGCCCCAACCAAAAGACACAGACTGGATGAATGGATACCAGAACAAGACCCGTATACATGTTATCTACAAGAGACCCACTTCAGATCTAGGGACACATACAGACTGAAAGTGAAGGGATGGAAAAAGATATTCCATGCAAATGGAAATCAAAAGAAAGCTGGAGTAGCAATACTCGTATCAGATAAAATAGATATTAAAATAAAGACTGTTACTAGAGATAAGGAGGGACACTACATAATGATCAAAGGATCAATCCAAGAAGAAGATATAACAATTATAAACGTTTATGCACCCAACATAGGAGCACCTCAATACATAAGGCAAATGCTAATAACCATGAAAGGAGAAATTGACAGTAACACAGTAATAGTAGGGGACTTTAACACCCCACTTACACCAATGGACAGATCACCCAAACGGAAAATAAATGAGGAAACACCGCTTTAAATGACACAATAGATCAGATAGATCTAATTGATATTTATAGAACATTCCACCCAAAAGTGGCAGAATACACTTTCTTCTCAAGTGCTCATGGAACATTCTCCAGGATAGATCAAATCTTGGGTCACAAATCAAGCCTCAGAAAATTTAAGAAAATTGAAATCATATCAAGCATCTTTTCTGACCACAGCGCTATGAGATTGGAAATCAATTACAGGAAAAATACTGTAAAAAACACAAATACATGGAGGCTAACCAGTGCGCTACTAAATAACCAAGAGATCCACTGAAGAAATCAAACAGGAAATTAAAAAAAAAAAACACAGAAAGAAATGACAATGAAAACACAATGACCCAAAACCTACTGGACACAGCAAAAGTAGCTCTAAGAGGGAAGTTTATAGTAATGCAGTCTCACCTCACGAAACAAGAAAAATCTCAAATAATCTAACCCTACACTTAAAACAACTAGAGAAAGAAGAACAAAGAAAACCCGAAGTCAGTAGAAGGAAAGAAATCAAAAAGATCAGAGCAGAAATAAATGAAATAGAAATGAAGAAAACAATAGCAAAGATCAATAAAACTAAAAGCTGGTTCTTTGAGAAGATAAACAAAATTGATAAACCCTTAGCCAGACTCATCAAGAAAAAAAGGGAGAGGACACAAATCAATAAAATTAGAAATGAAAAAGGAGAAATCACACTGACACTGCAGAAATACAAAGGATTATAAGAGACTACTACAAACAACTATATGCCAATAAAATGGACAGCCATGAAGAAGTGGACAAATTCTTGGAAAGATGTGATTTTCCAAGACGAAACCAGGAAGAATTAGAAAATATAAACAGACTTATCACAAGTAATGAAATTGAAACTGTAATTAAAAATCTTCCAACAAACAAAAGTCCAGGACCAGATGGCTTCACAGGTGAATTCTATCAAACATTTAGAGAAGAGCTAACACCAATCCTTCTCAAAATCTTCCAAAAACTTGCAGAGGGAGAAACACTCCCAAATTCATTCTACGAAGCCACCATCACCCTGATACCAAAACCAGAAAAAGATATCACAAAAAAAGAAAATTATAGACCAATATCACTGATGAACATAGATGCAAAAATCTTGCACAAAATACTAGCAAACAGAATCCAACAGTGCATTAAAAGGATCATACAGCATGATCAAGTGGGATTTATCCCAGGGATGCAAGGAGTCTTCAATATATGCAAATCAATCAATGTGGTATACCACATTAACAAATTAAGGAATAAAAACCATATGATCATCTCAATAGATGCAGAACATCAACATAGTTTTGGAAGGCCTAGCCACAGCATTCAGAGAAGAAAAACAAATAAAAGGAACACAAATTGGAAAAGAAGAAGTAAAACTGTCACTGTATGCTGATGACATGATACTATACCTAGAAAATCCTAAAGATGCCCCCAGAAAACTACTAGAATTAATCAATGAATTTGGTAAGGTTGCAGGATACAAAACTAATGCACAGAAATCTCTGGCATTGCTATACACCAACAATGAAAAATCAGAGAAATTAAGGAAACACTCCCATTTACCATCGCAACAAAAAGAATAAAATACCTAGGAATAAACCTGCCTAAGGAGGTGAAAGACTTGTACTCAGGAAACTATAAAATACTGATGAAAGAAATCAAAGATGACATAAACAGATGGAGAAATATACCATGTTCTTGGATTGGAAGAATCAATGTTGTGAAAATGACTACACTATCCAAAGCAATCTATAGATTCAATGCAATCCCTATCAAACTACCACTGGCATTCTTCACAGAATTAGAACAAAAAATTTTACAATTCGTATGGAAACACAAAACACCCCGAATAGCCAAAGCAATCTTGAGAAAGAAAAACAGAGTTGGAGGAATCAGACTCCCTGACTTCAAACTATACCACAAAGCTACAGTAATCAAGATAGTATGGTACTGGCACAAAAACAGAAATATAGATCAATGGTACAGGATAGAATGCCCAGAGATAAACCCATGCACACGTGGGCACCTAATTTATGACAAAGGAGGCAAAAACATACAATGGAGAAAAGACAGCCTCTTCAATAAGTGGTCCTGGGAAAACTGGACAGCTACATGTAAAAGAATGAAATTAGAATACTACCTAACACCATACACAAAAATAAACTCCAAATGGATTAAAGACTTAAATGTAAGATGAGACACTATAAAACTCTTAGAGGAAAATATAGGAAAAACACTCTGACATAAACCACAGCAAGATCTTTTTTGACCCACCTCCTAGAGTAATGGAAATAAAAACAAAAATAAACAAATGGGACTAAATGAAACTTAAAAGCTTTTGCACAGCAAAGGAAACCATAAACAAGACAAAAAGACAACCCACAGAATGGGAGAAAATATTTGCAAATGGAACAACAGACAAAGGATTAATCTCCAAAATATACAAACAACTCATGTAGCTCAATATCAAAAACCAAAAAACCCAATCCAAAAATGGGCAGAAGACCTAAATAGACATTTCACCAAGGAAGACATAAAGATGGCCAAGAGGCACGTGAAAAGATGATCAACATCATTAATTATTAGAGAAATGCAAATCAAAACTACAATGAGGTATCACCTCACGCCGGTCAGAATGGCCATTATCAAAAAATCTAGAAACAATAAATGCTGGAAAGGGTGTGGTGAAAAGGGAACCCTCCTGCACTGTTGGTGGGAATGTAAATTGTTACAACCACTATGGCGAACAGTATGGAGGTACCTTAAAAACTAAAAATAGAACAACCATATGGCCCAGCAATCCCACTACTGGGCATATACCCTGAGAAAACCATAATTCAAAAAGAGACATGTACCACAGTGTTCATTGCAGCACTATTTACAATAGCTAGGACATGGAAGCAACCTAACTGTCCATCAACAGATAAATGAATAAAGAAGATGTGGCACATATATACAATGGAATATTACTCATCCATAAAAAGAAACGAAATTGAGTTATTTGTAGTGGGGTGGATGGACCTAGAGTCTGTCATACAGAGTCAAGTAAGTCAGAAAGAGAAAAACAAATACCGTATGCTAACGCATATATATGGAATCTAAAAAAAAAAAAAAAAATGGTACTGATGAACCTAGTTGCAGAGCAGGAATAAAGAGGTAGACCTAGAAAATGGACTTGAGGACATGCGGTGGGAGGGCAAAGCTGGGGCGAAGTGAGAGTAGCATCGACATATATACACTACCGAATGTAAAATAGTTGGCTGGTGGGAAGCAGCAGCATAGCACAGGGAGATCGGCTCAGTGCTCTGTGATGACCTAGAGGGGTGGGATAGGGAGGATGGGAGGAAGGCTCAATAGGGAGGGTATATGGGGACATGTGCATGCATATGGCTGATTTGCTTTGTTGTGCAACAGAAACTAACACAATATTGTGAAGCAATTATAGTCCAATAAAGATCTATTAAAAAAAAGTGTGTATTTGTGTGTATATGTGTATAAACATGTGAATGTATATATGTGTGTGTTATGTCCATATGTATGAATGTGTGTATATGTGTGTGTGGGTACATGCATGTGAAAATATGTATGAGTGTATGTGTATATATATGTGAGATAATAAGTGTATGTGTGTGAGAGTGTATGGGAGTGAATGTATTTGTCTGTATGTATGTATGTAGGTGTATATAAATGTATGAATGTATGTATGTGTGTATGTATGTTTATCTATGCATAGTATTTATGTGTGGGTATGGGTATGTGTATATATGTATCTATAAGTACGTATATATAAGTATTTTGCAAATGCATGCATATGTGTGTATTTGTGTGCATGTGTGGGTATGCGTGTATGTACATACATGTGCATCCACACACATCAAATAGGAGGTAATACAGATCAGGTGTTCCATATGTGTTGTTCTGTCTTTTCAAGTAGATTTTATGCATATTAAGGTCTGAAATTATGACTCATATTTCTTTTGGAATTTGCACACAGTGAGTTCTCAACAATACTTATAGAACTGAATTTGGCACCACTACCCCTCAATTTCCATGGACCAGCAAGTTTTCACAGACCAAACTTCAGGGCTTTTTTTTTGCTCAGTACAAAATAGTTTATAGTCAGAATAAAAAGTAGAAAATAAGACCCTAGAGATGAGTTTATTTTAAAATTTACAGAGACACAGTTATTCTTTTTTTCTGGATTCCATAGCAAGTATCAGGTAACAAGAGTCTATAATCAAATGTCTATATTGCATAATTCCTCAAAAATCACTAAAATTAGTTAAGGAAAGATTGAGAAGATGCTAGGCTGTGGATGACCCACTTTATTAGCCAGAAGAACAGATGAGACTCCATCAAGCGGACCTCACCTCCGCTCTGGGCCAGTGGTAACTCACTCATTTAGGTGAAGGTGGGGACCCCCTTCACAGATGTTTTGTAGCAGGAGAGGGAGATGGTAGTGGTGGTGGTGATGCATGTGGCCTCCTGGTCCTGTGTGGGAAACCTGTCAACCCACATGTTCAGCTCTCAGGATAGGAGGGTGGGGTCCACAGGGGAGAGTCATAGCCCAGGCCTGAGCAGACATGCTCAGCGATGCATCCTCCTGACAAGGAGACACAGCCACGGCTTTTGTTCTGCAGGCCAGCAAAGGCAGCCGGAGTGGGAGAGCCATCCAAAAGCAAGAGAGACCATTTCCTCACACACAAAAAGAGGTTAGTCTCTTATTTTCTTTTCCTCTGGAGACTGAGTCAGGCAGGAAATCAACACCCTAAGGTCAGATCTAAGTTGCAGAAGTGAGAGCTCCATTTGGGTTCCATTCAGCAGGCTGCAAGACACACACAGTCTAGATGGGCAATAAACTAGAAGATCCACAGCAGCAGAAGAAATGCCTTGCTCCCAAACAGCACTTGGAGCTCAAGAACAGTCTCCTGCATTTAAAGTCAGACTCCCCACCCAGCAAACCAAGCTGTGTTCTTTCTGGGTGGCTGGCTTAAAGAATTGTACATTACAGTGGAAACTCCCATTTACTTCATTTACTGCCATTTATAATATTTTCCACTATTTGGAGATAATGAATTCATCCTTTTCTTTTTTCCCTTTTTTTTTTTTTTTTTTGCAGGCCACCACAAGAGCCAAATGTTCCAGAATCTTTCTCAAATGTGTTACCCTTCATTTTCTGTGATAGCTTTAGTGGTTTCTTTGGAAGGGCCCCAATATCAACCAAATTAACAATGCTGAGAATAAACTCAACTGTCACTTTCATTCCCTTTGAACAGCAGGAGGGAAATGCCACCTTCAAGATCCTTTCCAGCGTGCAGGCATAAAGTAGACAGGTTAATTAAAGTCACTCCCAGAAAAACAACCACCTACCATAGAAAATTTCTCCCTAGCCCAGTCTAACTCTGTATCACAGTTTTAGACAATCTCCAGTTTACCTGAAATTTATTTCACACTAAAGACTGAAACCATGAATTTTGTCAATGAAATTACATCTCTGCAATTGCCCAGCTGAGGGGCCTTTTGGAAGGATGTCAAGCAAGAGTCTTAGCAGGAGGTCAGAAAGAGAAAGAGAATATTCCAGGCTTCTTTTTCTTGCACAGAGGCCTAGCAGTTTCCTCAGCTTGGGAAGAGTCAGACACGCACTGCATATGTGCTGCATGTGTATAAAGGAACTCGTCACTTAGAAAGCTTACTTTTTTCCAAATAACAGCCTCACAGCAAAGGCAGAGAGACAAAGCCACAGCAGCATCCTTTTCATTTTTATACCCTTCAGTCCACCATCAAAATTGAAGCAATAAATATGCCAACATTTCTCTTTCTTATATTCTGTCATTGTTTGCTATGGCAACAGTCACTACCATGGGGCCAGCAGGAAAAGAGGACATACTGAACTAGGAAAAAAGATGGCATGCAGCTAAATCCATCAGCAAACTCCAACTGGTAAAGGAAGTTGGTACCCAAGTCAGGTGAGTGCTAGTACTCACAGCTCAGATGTGGGTGAGACTGAAGAGCTATCCTGGAGGGGGTGGCAGAAAAATCACCATTTCCACACCACTAAACATGGCTTCTTATTGTCAACTTTCTACAAAGCAGAAAGGAAAAGACATTATTTAATTGTTTGCTAAACTTGTCAGATCTCTGGGGAAATGTTTTCAGCATCCATCATCAGTTGGCACTTCCTTGCTCCAAGAAGTCATTCTTCTAGTGTTGCCTCCATCCTCTGTTAAGGTTTTGGAAATCTATGTAGGTTCCCTATACTTCCTGCTTCAGGTAAGGCAGAGTTGCCCAACTTATATGGTTCAGTCCCTGATATGTCTTGTTCCATCTATTACTTTTAACCTTTCTGGTCTTTATATTGACATGTATCCCTCATAAATAAAACATAGGTGGACTCTATTTTTTCACCCAGTTGGACAATCTCTGCCTTTTAATCTGAGTGTTTAGTCCATTAACATTTAATGTAATTATTGACATGGCTGTATTTAACTCTACACTCTATTTGTTTTCTGCTTGTTCCACTTTGTTGTTGCTGTTCTTTTGTTTCTGCTTTCCTGTCTTCATTTGGATTGATCAATTATCTTTTAGGTATTCTTTTTTATCTACTCTAATATCTTTTAAACTATATTTCTTTGGTTATTTTATTAGTGGTAATGCTAAGGACTATAATATGCATTCTTAACTTGTCACAATTAGCATGAATTAATATTAGACCACATCACATCTAATATATGAATCTTACAACAGTATTCTTCCTTTAACTTCCCTTCCATCTTTATGTGATTGTTATTATATATGTTGTAAACCCCAGAATACACTGCTTATTTTGCTTGAAATAGTCAATGATCTTTTTTTCGGTCAATTATCATTTTATAAAACAAGAACATAGAAAAAATAAATTGTATGTTGACCCACATATTTATTGTGTTTGGAATTCTTCATTTCTTCCTGTAGAATATTGAACTTCTGCTTCCATTTGGTCCTTTTGAACATTTCTTCCTTGAAAACAAGCCTAAGGTTAGGCATGACAGAAAACTAATGCGAATTGATGACTGGGTGAAGAACCAGAGCCAGCAATGACAAGTAGGGATGTGCAACAGCCTTCTTGTGATTGTGAATACACATACTACACAAGTGATTTTGCAGCAAGAATTTTTAGGGCCTATTTTTACTGTAGGAGGGAAAACCCAAGGGTGTTGGATTAAGCCTCAAAAGGCGTTCAAGATCAAAATAATCTTTTCTGAAAGTTAGAACTAGGATCAAAAAGTTTAAGAGACTTAGAAGCTGATTTACACTCAAGATAAAAAAACCAAGATTATTCAACATGAAACAAAATGTGTTGAAAACCATTGATTCTCCATGACAGGGCTACTCAGGCTGCAGGGGTGGGGGAGGGCATGGCACAGAAGTTAAAAGTGTAGACTATGGTGTCTCATTTCCTGAGTTTGACTCCTGCCTCACTACTTATTGGCAATGTAAACTTGAGAAAGTTAATTAACTTCTCTGGCCTTGTTTCCTTACCTGTAAAATGGGCATGATGATAATAACAATGATCTCAGAAGGCTGTTGTGGAGGGAGCATCTAAAAAGCACTTGGAACACTGCCTGGCACACATTCCCAGTGTTCAATAAACATTAGCCATTACAATTATTGTTACCAGGTGACTCTTCATGTTGTTTCTAAATCTAGGATTCTGTTTTGCCCTGAGTCTTCTCTTTTTTATTATGCTTGGGTTCAAAGCAAAAATAAGACAATTGTTTTCATACCACACTTTCCTCTTTCACTCAATCTCAGTACTCACTTATGAAACACTGTAATTTTTGCCTAAATTCCTAATTTGCAACACTGACAGAACTTATTTCTTTCACTGAAATAATCTACTAAGACAAGAACTATGGCACAAATATATCATATAACATTCCCAGATCAATGAAAAACCAAATACCATGGATAAAATCAGACAGACTCCTTGACGTGTGCTCTTAAAAAGTGGTCAGCCATGAAAGAAATAAGACTTGGTCTCTAAGTGATCAGACAATGAGAAACAAGAGAACTAACTTATGCTGCTGACCTATACCACCCACTAATTACCCATAGGAACTCTAAGGTTCTAAACCATCTTCATGATAGGATCCAGTAACCTCATTTTACAGGTGTCATAACTGATATTTGGAGAAGTTTAAGTCACTCATCCAACTTCACACAGATGTGTCTCCCACAGCCATAATCTTTCCACCATAGCAAATGCTACATCATGTTCATGGGCTGCAGGATAGCAGGGACACTTAGAATATGTCAGGACCTGGAGAACTAGATAGAAGTTTGAATAGACTTGGGAAAGGATGAACTACCAAGGGGTAGTTCACAAGAGAATTTTGCAGGTGATGGAAATATCTTGATTGTCTTGGTAGTTACATGACTATGTACCTTTGTCAAATTCATAGAATTATACACCAAAAAGAGAGAATTTTGCTGTATGCATTTTTTTAAGTGAACAAAAATTTTTAAAGGCAATGGTAGGTTCTGACAGCAGCAAGGAACCTCAAAGTTGAAAACCAAACGCATTGTACTGGGACTGAAAATTCCACCTTCTTGTGCTTCAGCCATTGGCAGCAGCATCCTGGGCCCTTAGTAACTGAGATGGTCCATGATTAAAGCAAAAACATGTGCAGACTAACAGATTCTTTGAAGCTCCATGAGACTACACCTCCAACTTTATGACAGAGCCAAATCATGTGGATTGATTGCAGTCCAGTACCACAAAAATGACAATCATTCAATGAGATAAATAACAAAATTTTTAAAAGCAGAATATCAGATTTTTTAAAGGATGGAAACATAACATACACCCTGGAGTCTAGGAGTCACATGCATGGTAAAACTGTCTTTGATTGTACATGAAGCATTTGGAGCAGAGGAAAAAACATAGACATTGGAACTGGACAAAACGGTATGAACTCCCTGACTCGTCACATGATTATGGCAGATCAAATCTGGAGTCTCAGTTTTTTACCCCTCCCTGAACCATGTTCTTTGATATATAACTTCATAGTTCTCCCCCTTGAACTGTGGCCATCAGGTACTTCCCTAGCCCTTAACTTTGGGCTTAGTGAGGAGACATGCTTTGGCCAACGGGATGTGGATGGAAGTGACGGCATGACAGTTCTGAGCACTCACCTAAAGAAGTCATGTGCTGTTGCCATCTCCATGAAAAGAGCTTTCTTGTGTCCCTAGATGAATTCACATGACACAGGCCATTCCAGCTAATCTCCTGACCTATGAGCAAGAATAAATGAACCTTGTTTTAAGTCATTGAGTTTTGGGGGCAGTTTGTTATGCAGCATTACTATGTTAATAGCTAACCAAGACAATGATCTCAGGTGAGTTTATGTCCCATCTATCCATTTATTCATCCAAAACAAATATTTATTGAACACATACAATGTGCTAAGGACTACAGTAGGTGCTGAACACCCTGCTGAGCAATGAGACTAATGGTCCCTTCTGACTGTAACCTAAAGCTCACTGCCATGTGGGTCCAAATGAGGTCATTAATGCACATATTCAGCCAGCTCTAAAACTACACCCTGCTTATACAACAAGTTCTGTATAAGCTGATTCCTATCAAGCTCTAAATTCATTTGGGCTGTATGCTCGGCCATCTCTCATTCCACGCTCTACCGCCCTTTGCCCCCACTGCCTTCCACGTCTCTTCCTAGGCTTTACCAAGCTATGCTTAATTGTGGGGGTCCAACAGCAGTGTAGGTACTAAAAAATGTAGTTGTTCTGAGCACTAGACACATGTGGCCCTTTAATTAAAATTCAGTTCCTCAGTACATTAGCCTCATTTCAAATGCTCAATAGCCCCATGTGGCCAGTGAATACTGTATTGGACAGAACATATATAAACATCTTTATCATCACAGAAAGTTCCACTGGACAGAGTCAACTTGAGTTCCAGTTTGCAAATATCGCCCTTTTCTTCCAATGGCTCATACATGCTATCAGAATGTCATGTGCCAGCCTCAGTGCTAAACCCAGAAGCGACATCAATGCAGATACTATTGCAGACTCTGCCCCATCATGCTGTTTCCTTCTATTGGAAGGAATTCTCATTGAGATCTCAGAGTCCCTCCATGAAGCTTGGCTCCTGTCATAACCCTTCCCCCTGCCAAGTCCATTTTAATTCAAGTTATTTTGCTCCTACTGGAAATTTCTAGAATCTCATGAAAATCAGTCAATATACACAGTAACCTAGAGAAAGAGATGCCACCAAACTTCTCCTGCCTGATGTATCCACACCTCAGATCCAGCTAGGCAGGACTACAATCACGTGGAACTGAAATGGAAATTATAATATTCAGGTGTTGAAGTGAGGAATAAATCCAGTAATATGTACAACATGTCCAGTGTAGGACTAGGAACATAGTAGATATCAAGAAATAATGCTTTTTAGCACAGGGAGATCAGCTCGGTGCTTTGTGACCACCTAGAGGGGTGGGATAGGGAGGGTGGGAGGGAGACACAAGAGGGAGGGGATATGGGGATATATGTATACATATAGCTGATTCACTTTGTTATACAGCAGAAACTAACATAACATTGTAAAGCAATTATACTCCAATAAAGATGTTAAGAACAAAAAGAAAGAAAAAAAGAAATAATGCTTTTCCCTCTAGTCATCTCAATTGTACTGGAATTTGGCATAATTTCCTGATGCTAGCGACTGGCTGATTCCATTAAGGTTTCTAATTAATACCCACCCAGATAAGTTCACAGGTGACTGGAGATGTTAGCACAATCAAAACTCTCAACTAGGACCCACAACTACCTCCCTTTAACTGCACCAAGATCTTATCCTTTGCCACTGGAGGAGTAGAAGCAAGAAAGATTCCTCACTGGAAGATCCCAATTTCAACTGCATGACCACTAAATGATTTCAGATGGCTCTGAAGGAATCCCCACTCCTTCCCTTGGCTCCCTGGGAGCTGCTTTCAGGAACACAACAATATGACCATGAAAAAAAATCTCAACATCTCAACCACCGCTATACTGATCTTTCTTCTTTAACCTTTGGGGTTCTTAAAAATATTTAAAATAGAAGGAGGCCTAATTGGGAAGAATAAGGTCTGCCCTGAAGGAAGAACAGTTAACCAAGAACAAAGCTACAGGAGGGTTTCTGTTGTGTTTTCTTCTAAGCTCACTGGAATTTTTGGTCTTGGGCGGACAGATCAGCACAGCACATCGCTCCCAAGTTTCCAACCCCAAAATATTTGTCTTAATTTTAAATCTTTGAAGAAGAAATGCTAAATTTGCTTCATGATTTTTTACTACTGAATATGATGGAAAGAGAATGCTAGCTCCTGCCTCTTATCCGCCCCCCCAGAAGAAGTTGGGCCAATGGAAAAAGCTGAGATTTTGCTTTTTTTCTACCCATCTATTGAGATTTTCAAAGTATACCACTCAGAAAATATCCCCATTTGAAAAGAACTTTATCCCTGGTACTTACAGCTTTGATGACTAGATTTGGAAAAAAAAAAAAAAAAAAAACACTTAAAATTCTAAAGTAAGTAAACCCTCAGTCCTTCCAAGATTCCAGAACCTAAATACCCACAGACACTACTTCCTCTCAGAAGAACTGGAAGAATAAATTTGCATTTGCCATTCTCTGAAAAATGCTGATCACCAGACCAAACTCCTTTGAATAGGCCTTTCAAACTCCAATACATCTCACATTATCGTGCATCAAATTTTCCAGCCAACAGAATTAAACTCTGGTTTACTCCATTTTTTTCTAATTTTACATTTTCTACATTTTATTTTGTACATGTGGCATGTTCCTTTTCTTTCTTTTCACTCCTTATACCTTGTCTTTCATTTGCTTCCCTCTTTCTGTGATACACAAGATCCCTTCATCTTTCCTGTCTCAGTAAATAGCTAAACTATCTGTCCAAAGGCTCAGGTCATAAATATAGGATTCATCCTTGATTTGTCCTTTTCTCTCATGGCCAGCATCCAATCTGTCAACATGGTCTACTGAGTCTGCCTCCAAAACATTTCCTGAATCCATTACATCTCTTTCTGAATTGGTTTACATCTATTCCTTCTGTTCCACTACCTTGCTCCAAGACAACATTATCTTTGCAATGACCTACTAATTGGTTTCTCTGCTTCCACTTTCGTTCTCCTACCATCCATTCTTCACAAAGCAGTTGGAATGATCTTTTAAAATATATATAAATTTATTTCACTCCCCTGTATAAACTCACCATTGGCTTCCCTTGAGACTGATACTGAAATCTAAACTTCTTAGAATACTTTACTGTGGCTCTGAAGAGTCTAGCCTGTGCCCACCTTCCAACCTCATCTTCTGGGCTCATTTCCTGTCATTGTCCCCTGGTGCTCTGCACTCCAGTACACTGGCTTCTCCTCTGCACGCTGAATTTGCCAACTTTCTTCTTGCCTTGGCACATTTGCATTAGCTGTTCTCTCTGCCTGAAACAATCTCCTCCCACAACTCTGAACGACCAGCTCATTCTTGCCCTTCAAGTCGATGTCATTTCGGAGAGGATTTCCCTGACTACTCAGTCTAATGTAGCTCTCCAGTCATTTTGGATTCTAACCCTGCAACATACATTTTTTATAGTACTTATCACCAGCTAATATTTACTAGATTTATTTCTTTGCTTATTGTCTGCTCCTCCACGGTAGAATGGCAGCCCCAGTAGAGCAGGGATCTTGTGTCTTATTACAACTGCACACAGTAGGTGCTAAATGAAATATTTTTGAACGAAAAAGTGAATAACCCTCCAGAATATTTTCTTCTTCTAACCTGAAGGCTATTTGAGAATATATCCTTCACCTCAGCCAGAGAAACGAAGTCACTCTCTTTAAACTGGATAGGAAAGAAAATGACGTTAACATTGATTTTGTGTGTTCTTTGTGCCTGGCACTGTGCTTCATCCTCTGAATGAATTATATCATTTAGTACTTATAATACCCCCTTTGAGTGGGCACAAGTATCTGCATTTTAAAAAGAAAAGCTGAGAGTGGCCATCGTTGGAGCTTGCCACCCTGTTCAGATCCCATTTAGACCTGGCTACTGTGAATAATCGCTGCTATGCTCAGAGCTGCCTTCTCTTGAGAATTGCCTTCTTATGACATAACACTTCATGGGGGGACTGCACCCCTCCATGGAAGCCCCTAGACAAAAACTGACACAAGGGTACAGGAGGTGATCCCCTTGAGACCAATTCTCTGGTACAATTTACACATCAGAGCTCTCTGTGGGATCAGGCTGAACCTAGATTCCAGTTAAGTTGGATTGTACATTCAGTATCTTCCCCTTCCCTTTCATGCTTCCCTCATTCTATTTCAGGGTTCTCCTGGGAGCGCGCTCCCTTAATGAATCATTTGCACAAAAATCTCCATCTGAGTCTCTGCCTCTAAGGAATTTGACCTAAGACACTTAGTGAGAAAAAAATCATGTACTTAAGGTCAGAGAGTTAATAAGTGGTACAGTTAGAATCCACCCACAGGTCTGCAGGACCCCTGTGCCCTTACCACCATATTGCACTGACTCCTTCGGAAGTTCATCTTTGTACCTTCAGGGAAGACTGCCATGGACCTTTCTGGTATGAGAATTTCTGAAATATGCCCAAAGGCAAAAAAATGTTTAAAAAACCCTGCAATAGGGGTGAGTGGCCCTTCTCTTCCTAAGATACATATCACTGACAAGCATAAGGGGGAAAAAAGATGCATAGAGCAAAAGAGACAATGGTAGCTAAGGACTGGCTCTGTGCCTTTCCTAAGAATCCAACTGTCTATTCTGTGACCTTGAACACCTCCATCTCAGATTCCTCATCTGTAAAACGGATAGAAAATACCTATGGCGAAAAGTCATGTTATAATGTCCGGTAGGTAGTAGATGCTCAGTAAATGAAGCTAATATTCTCCAAAATCACAAGTGTTGTTACCCAACTCCAAGCGTTTCCTGAGATTCAAGTCCTGGAACTCCAAACATGTTCCCCACATCTCCCGTCTTCTTTTCATGGAGACTGGTTTTTGGCACATATGATAAGTTGCTTTAATCAGTTAAGCAAAGCCTGGGGTGGGGGGTACCAAGGAGCTGGGCGTTGAAGGGAAATCGCCTCTATGGCCTTAGTCCGAGGCATCTAGCTCTATGTAAGCATGCTAAAGGGAAATAATGCCGGTATTCACCACTCCCAAATGATGCTATAAGAATTAAGATGATGACACATGGTTGCAGCAACATGGATGGACCTAGAGATTATCATACTAAGTGAAGTCAGACAGAAAAGACAAACATCCTATGATATCACTTATATGTAGAATCTAAAAAAAAAAAAAAAATGATACAAATGAACTTCTTTACAAAACAGAAACAGATTCACAGACATTGAAAACAAACTTATGATTACCAAAGGGGAAAGAGCCGGGGAGGGATAAATTAGGACCTTGGGATTAACAGAAACACACTACTATATATAAAATAGATAAGCAACAAGGTCCTATTGTATAGCACAGGAAACCATACTCAATATCTTATAATAGCCTCTAATGGAAAAGAATCTGAAAAATAATACACACACACACACACACACATATATATATGCAAAAAACTGAATCCGTTTGCTGTACACCACAAACTAACACAACACTGTAAAGCAACTATACTTCAATTAAAAAAAAAGATACTTACATATGGTCCAACTGTACAGAAAGCTACAGATGTGCCTTCTTAGCATACCTCTTGCCCTTGGACATAAGAAAAGGAATGAGCATACCTCAAACTCATTTAATGCCTCTCAAATGCATGGTTGAGCCACTGAAAAGTCACCCTCATTATCATAGTTAATATCCCCTATGCCAAGTGCTTTATAATCATTATTCTGTTTAATCCTTACTACAGCCCTGCATTTTTTTAAAAATACTCCTGGTCCTTTCTAGAGGAAACAGAGGCTAGAGCAGTGGGCCTCAAATTTTGGCATGCAGCAGAATCACCTGCAGGGCTTTTTAAAATCTAGATTGCTGGGCCCCATCCCCAGAGACTCTAATTCTGTAGGTTTAGAGGAATGGCCCAAGAATTTGCCATTGGACCACACTTTGAGAACCATCAGCTTAGAAGAATTACAAAACATTTCTAAGACTCCAACCCTTCAAAGAGTTTGTTTACATTCTAAAGCCTCTGCTGTTAACTATGGAAAGGAAATTCTTGCCTGGTCTTAACCTGGGATCTGCTGAACTTGGCTCCTACTGGGTCACAAGAGCCAACTGTCATCATACCCTCCCAATTTCACATTCACAGATGTCACATTGGTAGCTTGAAATCAGCTATGGTGGGAGAATTCACACCATGGAAATTGGCAAACGCTACAAACCAGGGTTTGTTTTTTCACCCAAGAAGCCAGTTATTAAACTCTTACCAGTGTATCACTGGTCAAGACGATGCCCACAGATTCCTCTGCTCACTCTCATTCCTATCAGAAAGACTTCATCAGTAACCAAGGACCATGGCTAAGACAGTGGCTCTATCCATATACAGGTTTCTAATACCACATTCTCAAGCAAGTCCATTTCTTTTCTTCAGTTTTCCTTTAAAAAGGAAAGTAATCAATTTTAATGTAAAATTTTTCCCCTGGAAATCATGCGGGGCATAATCCAGCCCCACTGTATCCACAGTGGGAGTGGCAAGCCTCTGTGTGAAGTCATCGCATGCATCCTTTGCCTTCCTTTATATTTCTAACAAATATTTTTGAGACCCTGCTCTCTGCCAGGCACTGGATTAGGCAAAGGGGAGAAGACAGTGGTGGGCTGTGGCTTTGTGAATCAAATAGTCTCACGTGGGCTTGAGGAAGAATAATTCCAAATTTTCAGATAGAAGACAATCTAAAAGAAACCTTTATCTGAGAATTCTGATTAGAGCTCAGATTTTTAATGGGTAATACAGTCATATACGTGATACAAAATTCTAAAGGTACAAAAGGATATACAGTAAGATATACATCTCCTTCCCATTTTTGTCTTCCAAGCACCCAGGTCCCACCTTCAGGAAGAAAATGCTACTTTCATTTTGTGTGTGTGTATTCAAAGATATTTTATGCACATAAAAACAAATACATTTTTTTTCTTTTTTAACACTGATGACAGCTCACAACACAAATTTTTCTGCACCCTGCATTTTTTTCATAACAATACATCTTAGATAGTATTCACAGCAATGCATAAAGATCTGCCTCATCCTCTTAAACTACTGCATAATACTGTGTATTATGGTGTACCATAATATATTTATCTAGTCCCCTATTGGTAGGCATTCAGAATTGTTTCCAACCTTTTGCAGTTACAGATAGTGCCACAATGAATAACTTTGTGCGTTCAACAATTCACTCGTGGGTGGGTATTTCCATAGGATAAATTTCAAGAAGTAGAGTTCAAGGTCAAAGGACATTTGCCATTTTAGTAGCTAGTACCAAATTGTCCCCCAAACTGTACCAATTTATGCAGTCACTAATGATTTATGAGAGTTCCATTTTCTTCACGTCTTTTCAACTAATTATTAAACATTAAGGCGTTTGCTAATCTGGGAAGTGAAAACTACCTTATCATAGTTTTAATATGCATCTTTATTATTACAGATGAGGTTGTGTGGCTATTTATGTATGCAGGATAAATTTGATTAATTTGCTTCTTAGAGAACTATCTCATCATATCTTTAGTTCATTTTTCTATGGGTTTCTGGCCTATCCTTATTGATATGTAAGCACTCTTTATATATTATAGAAATGTCCCCTTTATCTAATATAAATTGCAATTTTTTTCCCAAATGGTTATTATAAATCAAGAAAAACCAGTTACCACAGGAACTTTCTTAGCCAGAAACTACCTCTTATACTTAAATATGTTTGAAATGAGTGTCCAGAAGCCGCAGATAATATTTAAAGTATCTGTCTCCATTCTAACAATAGTTCTCTAAAATCGTGGCTAAACGCAAAAGCTCTGACCAGAGCCTTGACAGTAACATGTAGAATCTCACTTCTGAACTAATAAGGAAAAGAATCTCAGAATGCTAGACCATGAAAAGCAACAGAGAGGGACCAGCTTTGGCCCACTGTCTCAGGAGTGTCAGAATGGATTGCTAGGATGGTCTTGAGAAACTTTCTCACTTGTTTATTTTCAAATGTCTTCAAGAGCCCACGAGGAAATCCTAGATAAGAGCAGACAGGGTTAGAGATGGCGACTCCACTAGCCAGGGGGGCTCCTGGGGGTCTTTACAAACACTGCCTGCCCCCATCCCCCAACTCTGTCGTCCCAAAGACATCTGCAAACTGGAAATGGAGACGGCATGAATTATCTCCGCACATGTCCCTGGATGTCTGGGCTTAGTTTTGATGGCAGCTTTATGATTCAACAAATATGTCTCCCACAAATAAGCAAGTCCCTGCTTCAGCCCAGGTTTGCCAGCTTGAGCTAATGCCAGTGCTGTCTGGACTGTCCCTCCCTGCAAGATAAGGTTTTCTTAAGCACTGTTTTCAGGAGATGGGGGTTGCTCTTGTTTTATTTCTGATAATCAAGTTTTACAAAGATTTCTGGCTAAGAAAACACCATATAAGCCTCTAAATCCTAAGGAGGCTCAGTAGAAATTTTAAGGAGAGAAGATAAAGCTCTCAACAGGCGCAGATGTCCTGCGACTCAGATCTTCAGCACAGTGTGAAATCCACAATTCAGGGGGCTAAGAAATGGAACACTCCAGTCTCTTTGGAAAGTGGTCATGAGACATCTTCTGGAAAAACTGGCTACCAAGCCCCTAGCTGCTATGGAGAACATCTAAAAGCGTACTCATTGATCCACAATTTCATGGTTCTCCTTGCACCCTGCCACAAAGAAACATCCTCAACAATGCAGATGGAAATGAATGATAGGCTGAGCTTATGAAGTGCAACAGCCAAGATGTAACTTAAGAGAAGCTTGGCACCCCAAAGGCAAGCGTAACTCTCAATTTCATGAAGACATGGTTGTGTTTCCTGCTTCTTTGTCTTCTCCCATGGTTCCTCCCACAGGGCTTAGTACACAGTAGGTGTTCAATGGGCCCTCCCATAAAATTCCAAAGATGGTCCCAGGAAAAATTTCCTTTTTCCTGTGCTCCCAACCATGTCCTACACATTCCTTGAGTCCCATCACAGTTAGCTTATCTTCCAAGAAGCCTTCCTGGCTGTTTAGTTCAGTCCTCATTGATCTCTCTGCGTGCTCTTCCCACTTTTTGGACCACTTTATGTAAGTTCACTTTGTGTAAGAACTGACTTCTTTATTCGTGTGTGGATCTTGACATCACAGCTACATAAGAAGCTCCTTGAGTAAAAGAATATTTATATTCCTATGTTCCTGGCAGCAGGTAGAAAAAAACTTTTTGCTTTCTCTGTTCCAGCTTTCTCATGCTGTTCCCTCTGCCTGAAATATGTCCTTCCCTCATCTTTATCTCTCAAGCCTCAGCTTAGCAATGTCTTCCATTAGGAGACCCTGTATTTATCTCTATGACTCTATGGTGATTGCTACAACAGTGACTGGACTATCTCTGTATCAGTGAGTGATTGCTTCCCACAAATACCCCCTAAAATTCAGTGGCTTCAAACATGAGTTCATGGGGCTGTGCCCAGTTATGCATGCTTATGCATCTGTGGTCAGCTGTGTGGGCACTAGCTGGTCCAGGATGGTCTTAACTGGGCTGACTTGGCTCTGGTCCACATGTGTGTGGTCTCCATCCTCCAGCAGGCTAGCTTCAGCTTGTTCACAAAGCAGCCATGCCAGGATCTGAGAGAGAGAGAAAGGGGGTGGGGATGGACAAGGCCACCTGAGGTCTAGGCTGAGAACTGGCACAAGGTTACTTTTGCCACATTCTATTGGTCAAATCAAGTCACAAGGCCAGCCCAGATTTAAGAGTGAGAAAACGGACTCCTCTTGATAAGAGCTGCTGTCAAGTCACATGGTAAAGCGGTGTGATACAGAGAGAGGTGAAGAAGTGGGGCTATATTTACATTCAATCTTCAATGGTCTCTCCCACCTGACTATGAACTTGACCAGTACAATGTTCTGTTCACTGTTATTTTTCCAGCCCCCAGGACAAGACTGGCACAGAGCAGTCTTATTTGTTAGATGACTATATGAATTAATTAGCAGTGAAAAAGCTTAGCTGAAAGGAAAGAAAAGGAGGAATGAAAACTCTCGTGATTGAGCATCTATGAATAGTTCAGTGTTTTATTTAATCCTCCTAATTTACTTCATGGGTTCCAGAAGCAGAGTCTCAGGACTATTGTGCCATTGGTATTGTCTTCTTTTAACTCCAGCTTTCTGTATGCCAGGCACTATTCTATGTGTTTTTTAGGAATCGGTCAATAAATTGTTACACAAACGCTATGAAGTAGATATTGTTTTTGCCACTATGTCCCAATTTATAGATGAGGAAACGAAGGCACAGAGAGAATAAGCAACCACCACAATTTCACAGCTCAAAAAAGCATGAACCCATCCAGTCTGGCTCCAGAGTCAACTTTCTCAGTCACTACATTACTCTGTATCTCAAGACATGTGGTTCATACCATCGTTCCCCATCTTGGCTACTAGACAAGTTCCTTACCTCAC
This sequence comes from Balaenoptera ricei, assembly GCF_028023285.1. NCBI lineage: Eukaryota > Metazoa > Chordata > Mammalia > Artiodactyla > Balaenopteridae > Balaenoptera > Balaenoptera ricei. The sequence goes on along the minus strand of NC_082653.1, from coordinate 38,914,125 downwards.
TAGAGTTGACCAATACAGTGGCCCCATGAGACTAGATTTAAATGAATTAAAATTTAATAGAAGTAAAGGTTTAGTCCCTCAGTCACACTAGCCACATTTCATGGGCTCAGTAGTCCCAGGTGACTAATGTCTACTGACTAGGACAATGCAGGTATCACCTCCATCATCACAGAAAGTTCTATTGGACAGCACTGCTCAAGACTATCCCATGCTCAGAGAATTTCCCCGAGGTCACAAGGAGAAATAAACTTGAAGAAGATGCAATTAAGATCAAGACAGGATGTGCTGTCATATGGCCATTTACCAGCTATGTGGGAAACTGGCATCTTGAGTCCTGGGGGCCTTGAAAGTAAATATGAGCATGAGGGGCCGTGGAAACACCACAAGTTGTTTCTCTAATGAATATCACTTGGGTTTGCTAGTTTGTTAAAATGTAGAATTCATGCAAGTGCAAAAAATAAGCAGTTTTCCTGAACCTATGCAATTTGATGTCTTAACAGTCCTCCACCCTTATTCTCAATTTTCTCAAATGTAAACCAAATACACCCAAGGTAGAAAGGTACACATTTTCTGAATAGGGCAAAGCGCTACATGGGGTGGGGGGGGGGATCAGCAGAACACAGAGGAGGCCAGTGAGAAACCTTCTCTAGGTGAGGAGTGGGCATAGCTAGAGGGCAAGATTGGAGGGGACTTTCAGAACACCTAACACGCACAACTACAGACCTGGCCAACCCCTCTTGCTTCTTTAAATTTCACTTTAAATTTGACATTTTAAATAATTCCAAACAGCTGAGGAAATTTCAACTGTGCTCTATAAATACTGCTGTTTTTTCTTCAGTCATCTGTTTCATACCCCTTTATTTAAATCTTATGGTCTGCTTTGTAAATTTGATTAGGGTTTTCCTGAACGCCTACTTGGCATTGAAAGTTGATAACAACAGTTGAAACTCAGAAGGTTGCTTTTCTTTGCGCCTCTACTTACAACTTCCCAACCAACATTTTGAGAGCAAGTGCCACCTAGCCAATAGATGACTTTTTTCTGCCTCCGGGCATTTCCTAAACTATTGAGGAATTACAGTGAGAGCCCTTGAGGTCATCCTTGAAGAGGTTCCTTTCCGTGTCTCAAAAATCAATCCTTCATGTTTTGAAAAAATAAAGAAAAACCAGTACAACAGGACATGCTATGGTATAGGGATCGACTTCAGTGTTACCCTCCTTAAAGTCTGCTAATAAAAAGTGCCTTATTTTTTACGATTTGCAAAGCATGATCAGTTTCCAAAAAATAAACCTCAACCTACTAATGGTGGATAGTTTAATAATCTCATGTATTCCTTTACTGCAATTCAGCCCCCTGCCTTTCCACTTTCTCTTAGAAGATAATTAGACCTGAACTCAGATGGCAAGAATGTAAAATCTCTTTAGAAAAAAGAATGGTATCTGTGGAGGAAGATGCACTACTAATGTTAAGACACTGCTCGAATGCACTTGGGCAGGTTCAGAAAGTTTCTATGGTTAGATTCCCCACCTTTCCCACCAGGATGGTCATTTAATGCCTGTCATATTTCCACTAAATACTATAAGCCCTGTACACCCAGACACATCTGCAATCTCAGCTTTATCAGAAAAGCTTGAGAGGAATATGATCAGTGGCGAAGATTAAGGGGGCTTTGCAAACAGAGGAAGGCATGTTCCATGTTAATTGCTAATCGGTTTCAGCCAATATGGCACCGTGACAAGGCAGCAGGCCTTATCTAACAAGAAGGGGATAGTCCTGCTTTTCTGGGGTACAATATGACTAAACAGAAGAATCACCCGACAACCCCAGGTGACTAATTTCTCTATAAATATATTATTGACATAATAGAGGCCTTTTTAATGGGATTATAACTACCCAGACAGCTGCTCTGCTAGTCGAGGAGAACATGGTTGACAAAAAGACTTAAAGGAAAGAATAGATGAAAATAGCAAATCTCCAGCCAGGCACACTTAAATGACCTCATTGCTTCAAAATAATAGGATCACATCGCAGATATGAAAGGAAAAGCCAGTACGCTTAAAGCAATCGCTTTTTCCATGCTCTTCACCGTTTCTCTCCCACTGCTCAACTGAGAAGCCCCCACTTCCCTTGTGCCAGAGGCAGGCCTTCCAAAGCAAAGGCCATATTGTCTGTTATAATGTTCTTTAAAGGAATTATGTTTGGATTTAAAAGTGCTCTAAAATGGATATGTTTTTTTGCCTACACGGCCAGGCTAACTTTTATAATTTATATGAAATTCTTTCCAAGTTTTACTCAAAAAAAGCAATTCTCCCAGATGCCCAGTCTTCAGGAAAAAAAAAAAAAAAGCATATAAATAACTAATCAAGGAAAAGAAAAATTGTCTTAAAAATTACTTCCACAATTAAACCTCACTTGGATTTAAAAATAAGAGCATTAAATAAAATGGTAGTATCTCTTTATTGTTGCCCATTAAGAAAAAAAAATGAAAAATAAATGTGATATTATGTACATTCTCTTAAGGTTCATAGAAAGAGTACAGTTGCTCCCCTTTATCCACAGGGATATGCTCCAAGACCCACAGTGGATGCCTGAAACCATGGATAGTACCATACCCTACATATACTATGTTTTTTCCTATATATACATTCCTACGATAAAGTTTAATTTCTAAATTAGGCACATTAAGAGATTTACAACAAAAATAATAAAACTAAAACAATTATAACAATATAATGTAATAATAGTTGTGTGAATGTTGTCTCTTTCTCAGAATATCTTATTATACTGTAGTCACCTTTCTTGTGATGATGTGAGATGACAAAATGCCTCCATGATGAGATAAAGAGGGGTGAATGACGTAGGCATTGTGACCTAGCATTAGGCTACTACTGACCTACTGACAACATCTGCTTCTGGTGATTCTGGATCATAGAGCCATGCTGCCAGTGGCTGGATACCAGGAGCAGACTACGTCCATGTCTGGGGATCCCAGGCAGGGCCAAGCCAGATGGAGCGAGATTTCATCATGATTCTCGGAACTGAGGACAATTTAAAACTTATGAATTGTTTATATCTGGAATTTTCTATTTAATATTTCAGACTGCTACTGACCGTGGGTGTTACTGAAACCAGGGAAAGTGAAACCACAAATGAGGGAAGACTACTGTAACCTTAGATGAGTCTTAGAAAACACAGAGCCAAATTCATGACTTACAGTTCTTTACAGCTATTCACTGTGTCTAGTGACTTACACATATAAGGCACTTAAACATTCATTCACTGGGTAACTAGAAATTTAATGGAGAATGAAAGAACATTCCTGCCCTTAGGTTCTAGTTTGGGCATCGGGACCCCATGGAACAGAGTCTGAGATGGGGATCCTTGAGCATGTGGTTAATAAGGGAGAACCCTCAGGTGAAACCTGTAAGACAGTGATAGACGCAGCACGGGGCAGAGGAAGGAGCTCCAGAAGGTTGTGGTTTCAAGTGACCCCATAGAGAACTCTGGATGTGAGGAGTATCACCCCACCAAACCACCAATCCTCTTTTTATTCCTCCAAAATTATTTAAAGTAATCAAACCTTAAACCCTCAAAGGCTTAACAAAATAGCAGTTTTGTTTTGGCCCATATAATTTGGTCAATGCAGGTTTTCCTGATCAGGTAGCTCTTCTTCAAGCCCTGATCCAGCAACCTAGGCTCCTATCTTGTCGCTTCACCAGAGTCTTCAAACACACGGCTTCCATGGTGGAAAGAAAAGAGATGGAAACCCCACAGAGGACATCCCCCGGGAGATTTTCAGGGCCTGGAAGGAGCACACACTGCTCCCACCCACATCCTGCTGGCCAGAACTCAGTCAACGGCCTAACTAAATTGCAAGGGAGGCTGGGAAATGTAGTTCAGTTATGTGCCGGGAAGAAGCACATTTGGGGAACATCTAGGCAGTCTCTATCACTGCTCTCTGACTCTGTGCTCCAAGAAGGCCACAAGAACAGACATGGCCAGTGCCAACACAATAGAGAAGACTTTGTCTGAGCTTTTATGATCGCTCACCTGCACCATGAAAGGGAATCCATTGCTCACAGGCCTCTCCACTGGCCCAGCAGGTAGGGAGAGGGCAGAATAGGAATGGGGAGGAGGAAGGGCCTGGTGTATCTGCACAGAGCTGGTCCTCTAATTCCCATTTCTTGCAGCTGAAACAATACACCTTCCAGCCCTTTGGACAATTAGCTAGTGTGGGGCAGTAGTACCTACACTGGGCTAAGCACCTGAGCCATGGGGGCCTGACTTTGATGAGCCCCAAGCCTTTGCATAAGGCTTGGTGACTCACATGTCCACTCTATGCCTCAGTTTCCTCATCTGCTGAATGGGACAAAGATACAGTGATGTCTAGTCTACACCTCACACTGGAATTCTCTAGAGAGGGCAAGTAAGAAAACAAAGTCTCGGAGAATTTAAGAGCTATAGCCAAAGTCCCAATAACTGATTAATGACATGTCTAATTCCAACTCATATTTTTCAACTCCTACCTTGGGACCCTTCACTGTACTGCAATACCTCTCATATCAAACGTGAAAGCTTATGGATAAGTATAAATAATGGCCTAAATGTAAGGTAGAATCATTCCTGTTGCACACATTTGGGTTACCACTTTTCAGAAGGACATTTGGGATCTACAAAGGAAAATTCCCCAATCAGCCTACAGATCTAATTGTATCGTCAGGCACTACCAGCTCCCAGAACATCATGATAAAGCCATTAGCTTATTCACCAGAGAATGCTGGTTTCCTATCAAGAAAAGAAACACCTCTTCCAAAGGAACGTTTATAAGCTGAAGCAACCATATGACAAGAAGAAGGACCATAATACAAGCAGAATGAACTGGGAATCTTGCATGGAAGCCCTGAGATAGGTTGCCCCAGTGGTTCTCAGTCTAGATACCCATCAGCATCACATGGGGAACTTTTTTAAAATGCTGATGCCTGAGCCCCACTCCAGGTGAAGCAAATCAAAATCTTTAGGGTGGGGCCCAGGCATCAGTGCTTTTTATAGTTTCCTAAGCAATTCTACTATGCAGCCAAATTTGAGAGCCACTGGTTCTCGCCTTTGTATCTTCATAATGTCTTGCTGGAGAGTGAGGGCCCCCTGAAAGGACATGGAGGCAGGCACATAAGAAGTCTGAGGTGGAAGAAGAGCAGCTGATAATGATGGGAACAGCCACCATGCGCTTCCTCCTGCCACGGCCCACCTGCTGGAGTCATTCCTGGAGTCATCCGTGGCAAGCCTAGAAACTGTTTCCGAGCAGCCATCACCAACCTAAGGAGGTTCTTCAGATGAGAAACTGGTGCTCAAGGACATTGCTGATGACAGTGACTGGGAGACAAGTTCACAAGGTAAGATAAGAATAACCCCCACTAAGTGAGGGCTTACTATCTCCTAAGCACTGGGCAAAGGGCTTCACTTGCATTACTTCATTTAACCCTCATGATAACTCTGTGAAGTACGTATTGTGACACCCATTTTACAAGAGGGAAAACTGAGGCTGAAAACAATGAAATAACCTGTCTCAGCCACCCAACTAATAAGTACTAGAGCCTGGTTTCAAATCTTCACTACCCACTTTCAAAGTCCTTGCAGTTAACCAAAAGTGACAGCCAGATGTAGGGGCCTACACAGTTTCTTGACCCCAATCACCCTTCAGAGTTGGAATCCTATAAAGGACTGACAGGAAAAAGTTTAAGACTTGTTTTAGATAAAACTTCCTGGGATTTTAAAGGCCAAATACAGCAAATATCCATAACATCCGAAAATCGAAAGTAAAACTGTAACAGAGTCCTTAAAAAGCTAATTGTAGTCATTCTTCTGGTCCACTCATACCCAAAGCTATCAGCCCTTTTAAAAATCTATGTAACATATGGAGGAAGAACATAAGACAGTGGAAATCATAGGCCTAGAGCCGACCTTGGCAAAAAAAGACATATATAGCTTCTGGCTCAGGGAATTAAAGCTGCATGAAAGAAGGCAGGACATTCTAGGTCCAAGAGGCATTTTTCTTTTTTACTAAAAAAAAAAAAGACTCAAAATATTGGGTTCTTTCTATGGAGAAAAGGGAAAGTCCCATGTGTTTGAAGGAGAGCTGACTTGACCTGCACTCATCTGTGGAGACCTTTATTATTCAGGGATCTCAGGGACTAAGTGGTTTACACTCTAACAAACCAAACTAACTACATGAATATGTATTTTAATTAACTATATATGAGCCAACCTCATGTAGCAGACAGGTTGCAAAAATGGCCTCAACGCTTTGCCTCTCCCTAAATCTCTGCTCTTGGCTGTATAATAGTGCAATGCCCACCTCTAATCCCTGGACTCAGCCACGTGGTTTGTTCTGATCAATTAAATACCAGCAGAGGTGATGTGAGCAGAAGCTTGAAATGTGCGTGCATGGTTTCCACTTAGTCTCTAGCTCCTCTGTTTCACAGGCAAGCACGCCCTGGCTAGACAGACATGTGGGGCAGACCCCACTAGTCCCAGTCAAGATCTCAGACATGTGAGGGAGTCCAGCCAAGACCAGCAAAGCTAGCCAGCCAAATGGAAACTGATAACAGGCACAGGAGGAAGCCCTACCAAGCTCGGCTCAGAGCAGCAGGACCCCCAGCCAAACCACAGATGTGGGAACAAAAGTGTTTGCTGTCATATGCATCTCAGGCTTTGTGACTACTTGTTATGCTGCATTGTTGTGGCAATAGATAACGGATACAACAAGTAATAAAAACTATATTTGGTGACAATTTCTAGATACTCTACAAATATTAACACCATTATAAATTTTCAGTGAAAGGTATGCCCCTTCACACATGCACACACAATTTCCCTTAGGCCTGATTCTCTCCCACCTCTTGAGTTATGTTAAGAATCAAAAAATTTCCTTTGTGTCTTCTGGCAATTCAGCTATCACTCAAAGCCACACCTACCTGAAGGTAGTATAGGCAATATTCCAGGGGCTACAGTTGCCTTGAGCTTTAATTTATATCCCTTTTTTCTCCATGCAACTGGAAACTGAACTTTTTCATAGTACCATAGACACTCAATAAATATTACTTGAATGAATAAATAAATACATGAATAAAGTAAAAAGGTAAGATTCACCTTAAGTGGGGGTAAACTCAAAGTATCTATTGGTTTCTTTTGGTTGCAAGTGACAGAAACCCCAAGTGAAACTGGCCTCAGCAAAAACAGGTATTTAACTGGCTAATGTACCTGAAACATTCCATGGGTGGCTGAATCCAAGAATTCAAACAATGCCACCCCATCAGGACCTGGTTTCTCCTTGGATCTTGGCCCTGCTTTCCACTGTCTGTTTCCTTCTCGAGTTCTGAGTGGTACAGTCTTACATCCTTCCAGCAGAAAAGAGAAGGAAATCACTCCCCAACAGTCCCAGAAAAGCCGTGACTGGGTCTCCTTGACTCTAACTGTATCACATACCCACCCCCGAGCCAATCACTTTGGTAGGGGAAATGCAATGTCCTATTCAGTCAGGCCTGGAGAACACAGGAGGTGGGAGAAGGGAACGGGGGGCAACTCTGATGAAAGAAAGTGAGGGTGTGGGGTCAAAAAGAAAAACTCAGGATTAGAGTAAATGGAAGCTGCCTCTACTTAGATACCAAGTCAAGAGACTAAATTTTAAAAAAGCATATATGAAGTTACAACACACACTGTGTCTGACCCCCTTGTGCCTTACCTACAGTCTCTCTACCTTTCCACTACAGCACTGCTGCAGCAACCATGTGCACGTGACAGAACCTGACACCTCACCTCAACTGCATTGCGTACCTCTCACTTTCTGTCCTGGGGCTTTCTCCACCACAGCCCCGAGGGATGCCAGCAGGAATCCAACCATCCATTCTGATACAAGTGCAAGCCTGAAGTGTGAGGGAATTAACAACCCATGAGGCATTCTTGATAATGAGGGATGGAAACCAGTTGATAAATAATCTCTTCTTCTCAGAAGACAATCCTACATGGCTTCTGGTGGGTCTGGACTGAGCCCCAGTTGTCCACAGCAAAAACCAGCTGAATAATGTGCCATGATACTGGTTTTCTCCCTCCTTATGTCACTCTCCCCAGTCTCCCATTCCCGCTCCCTGGGATCATTTCCCCAAATAACCTATCTGCACACAAATCCTTGCCTCAGGTTCTGCTTTTCAGCAGACTCTAGGCTAATGCATGTACATACATACACACACACACACACACACACACACACACACACACACACCCTCAACCATCTGCAGGAGGCTAAGAAAACACAACAAACTATGCCTTTTACTCTTCCTTGAGCTTCACATCCCTTTATCCCATCTACATATTTTTCTGCCCATCTTCAGATGGACCTCAATAGCTTTACTGCATGGCCCTATAAGAATATAAAACCTACTTGAAAATTCCCCCTACCCCCAAAATTCTCTACATCCTGAGAAGGGTCCTCTCTCTAATCAAGCACAAAGTATCAGGGTTATTAAACAGGAAGTAGCAATGGAAGAAGAAGACCAGGAAATGGGAAGAAAAGATGATGTGTGACTTGGGCCTTCAAAGGCAAATAGGATTTCCATATGCAAAGAAGTGATGTGAGGACCGCCTGGCTGACACCTGGAATGTGGAAGCCACGCTGAGAAGCATGTCTGTCTCCCTGAAAAGCAGAGGTAATGTCAGCTCAAGACACCACCACTGCGCTTCCGGAATACCCAGAGTTGCCACAAATAAGCAGAAATGGTATCTAACCCAGAAATCAAAGCAAACATTACTTTTCCAAAAATTGCAGTACAAAGATCAAGATAAATTTAACATCTATAATACATATAACATATAACACAGATCAATATTTTTTAAAGCACAAAGATTCCACAGCTATGTGAGCAAAGGATGAAAACAGATGATTTACTTGAGAAGAGTCAGAGTTGGGTAACAAAGGGGGAACTAGACAACTGTGTTAGTCAAAGATATGCAAATTAAACAAGATGCCATTTTTCTATGAAAATAACCATAACCAAGGGACTTCTCTGGTGGCACAGTGGTTAAGAATCTGCCTGCCCGTGCAGGGAACATGGGTTCAAGCCCTGGTCCAGGAAGATCCCACATGCCACGGAGCAGCTAAGCCCGTGCGCCACAACTATTGAGCCTGTGCTCTAGAGCCTGCGGGCCACAACTACTGAGCCCCCGCACCACAGCTACTGAAGCCCACGCGCCTAGAGCCCGTGCTCCGCAACAAGAGAAGCCACCACAATGAGAAGCCCACGCACCACAACAAAGAGTAGCCCCCACTCGCCGCAACTAGAGAAAGCCCATGCGCAGCAACGAAGACCCAACACAGTCAAAAATAAATAAATAAATAAATAAATTTTTTTAAAAAGAAAATAACCATAACCAAGAGTGGTAGCCTATATATCACTAGTGAGACTATAAATTGAATGCTGTTTTGGAAAGCCATTGACAACATTATTTTATCACCTGTGATCACACAATTTCATCTTTGGGAATCTATAGTAAGAAAATAATCCTGGACACAGGAAAAACACCCTGAATTTACGATTTTCATACCCATTTGCAGCATTATAATAGCAAAAAAAATAGGGAACATTATCTTCTAATAAAAGAATGCTAAAGCAAATTATAGCCTGTTAATTCTCTACATTATGTAACAATTTAAATGATATTTCTCAAAGATTTACAATAATATAGATACTTAACATCATATGAAATAAAAAATCAGAAAACAAAATTACATATGCAATGTAATCAAATTACGTAGAAAGAATAGCAATGCATGCATAAAATTTGAAGCAATAAACACTAAACTGTTAACAGGCATTGTCTTTGAATAACGGTACCACACTTTTCTATAGTTTAAAATGTTCTACAGTTATATACCTAATGGGAAAATGTAACTTTTATTATTTATTTCAAAAAACAGATTATTGGTTAAAAATTGTATCCATATGGTGAAGACAAAAACCACATAAAAATATACCTACCTGCAGACAAGTATTAGGAAAAACACAGAAATACGAACAGTTGTTGCACTTAGATCCGAGGACCAGAGCAGTTTTTATTTCCACTATGATTCTCATAACAACATTGTTTGCAAACCCTGCCCCCCACACACATATGAAGAGACAATGCTGAGGTTGATTTGAAGATGGCTGGCCCCTCTCCTCCACAGGGATGGGCAGAAATAGACGCCAAGGCAAGAATCAAGTCATGGCCCTGGGAACCGTGGGGAGTAAATGCTCACGAATGTAAAAATCAAGCAGGTCTTCCCCCAACTCTGAATTAAGGATGGTTCAGGGCATTAGGAGCTTCATCCCTGATCACGCTCCAAAAATGTTAATGCATGGGCTTCTTGACTATCAGAACCTATTACATTGACAGATCCCTGAAGAAGCAAAACTGAGGGAGAAAAGTCCCAGTGCATATAAACACATTCATGTGTATAAACATTCGTGGTCTCAAATAATGGGGTCAAATGCATTTGACCACAGTAAGGACATGACCATCTTAGAAAGTGCCCAGCTTCCTACCTTTGGACCTAGCTGAATAGTAGTAGCTACTTTCAATTTCTGGATAACAAACAAAGTTCAAGCACTAGACTCCAAAGTGAAGGGCTTGAGGGAAAGAAGGAGCTTGGGCTAAGCCAAACTGCCATTCCATTTACTGAAAGCTTCAAAATATTACCAACTCTGTTTGAAATGCGTCAGCAACGGTTCATTTTTTTCCTTTTATCAAAACACATTTAGACTGTGGTGAATGACAGCATAAATCTTAAATAGAAAAGATACAGGAAAAAAAGACCACCCGGGTAGAACATAACTGTAAATGTGTCCATAAAACTATATTTGAATTCTGATCTTATACACAGAAATGCATTTAACCTTCCCAGCAAGACGCTTTCACCAACTTCCAAAGAAAGTGTTACCAATTAAGCTAAAGAAACTTTAAGAGTCAATTTTAATTACACCGAGAGATGCTCCAATCACTTCCCAGCTCCAGTTGAAGTTTTTACTAGAGCTGGCTGGAACCAATTTACGTGCTTTTATGTTGCGTCTAGACTTTAATAAGCGGTTTAAGCACGAAGCAAGCCGAAGCCAGCATCAAGCAGGCTGCAGTGTACACAGCACATAGAAATACAATAGCCTTCAGGTCCCCTCCCAGGCCCTTCTTGCTGCTATCAGAGAATCTCTCTCACCATGCGGTTTCAAAAGCAACAGGATCCAGGCTTTGTGATAAGATTCACAACCCTTTTCTTTAACCTAGTTCAAGTTTTTCTCTGCCACCTCAATCCCAAAGGCCTCCTAAGATCATTCACTCTAGCCTTTCTCTTGTTCTTAAGAATAACTGGGGGAAATGGAGGTAAGTGACTTGGAAACAGGTGCGTCTGAAAGGACAGAGCATCTGGAGGTGGGAGTCCAGGTGCTGTTACCTACTAGTGAGTGAACTTCAGGAAGTCACGTGGCCTCTCTGAGCCTCCATTTCCACATCTGTAAAATGGGAACGTTACATCGAAGGTTTTGTGTAGATGAAACACAGTACTCTCTGCAGTTGGCTGAAGCAAGGATTCCTGTACCAGTGATCTATTTAAGGAAGTGCTGTCAAGAGAAATGGTGAGGGGGTCACTGGGCAGAAAAGGGGAAGAAGCTGAGCAAGGTTGAAATGTCCCACAAATTCCCAGCCTCCGACTGGTCCCTTGGAGCTCCAGAGCATACTTATAGCTCACAGTCTGTCCTGCATTAAGGTGAAGGAGCTGGGCTTTCCTAGTCCCACCCCAGTCAGTCTTGGCTACAGACGGTCAGGCTGGGGCTGGCAGGGAATGTAAACTCCCAGGCCCTCATGGCTCTCGGTGTGGGTGAGGCAGCTCCAAGTGCACAGAGGAAACCTTCTGATGGTCAGAGGTTCAAGCTGTTGGCAGAAGCTGGCACAGGAGCACCCTGCAGGCAAAAGGGATCTGGGCAGGACATGACTGCACCCAACTTTGCAAACAGTGTTGGGAAAACATCATAACAATAGCGGCTACTACAACAACAATACTTAACATTTTTGAGGATTAGGTATCTCTCATGAAGCACTTTACATGCATTAGCTAACAACAAAGTATGTTGGGTTATTACGACCATCGTACAGTTGGGGAAACTGAGGCTAAGAAGGATAAAGGAAACTGCTCACACACACCCCTAGAGGTAGTAAAGCTGGGTTGAGCACCTTGTTCCTATAATTCCAGAGGCCAGAGCCCAAGTTCCTAACTACTATCTACTAACTACTATCCTATTGCTATCTATGAAACCTATAAATTAAGAGCCAAATGGCAACCACCTTCACAGAGTCTGAGCACATAACGGGAAGGCACACAACTGGCAGATTTTAGACAACTGAGTGAAATAAAATTCCAAACAAAATCCTTTGACAAGGCTTAGGTAGCCCACAGGCAGACTGAGACTCCTGAACCCTCCTCATACCTCTCTTATTTTTCTCATTAATATCGGAGGCTCCATAGAGAATCTGGCCAACATCTACTTAGGTTGAATGTTTAAGTCTTTGGGGCCTATATTTCCAATATTTACTATATAGCGTGGTAACTTATAGAAGAGAGAAGATAATCTCCTGGTTCCATGAGCATCACACACATTAACTGGCAAGGGTTATGTGAAAGTTGTTTGGTGCATCTGCTCTGCCTGGGTCTTGTAACCTTCGAGAGGTATGAAGCAGGCTGCTGAGCTTGGTGGGATTGCCTTCTCTTCATCAGACACTGACCTAGTGACAATAGATATCTTCGATTATTACTGTATGTCACATAATTGCTCTCAGACAAAAACAATCTTGTTTACTACTAATATCTACCATTTGTGGACATATTTTCAGGGATTTCTCTATAAGAGTGTAAAGGTGTCAGTGATAAGTTTTAGATTGAACCAAATGAAACTGCCATTCTTGTAGTTTAAAAACGGATGAATATTAGCAAGTTCACATGGTTCAACCCCATAGGTCACTGAGGGGAAAAAAACAAAAAAACAAAAAACCTAAAGAGGTGTCTTTCGTAAATCTTCATGGTCCTTTCAAATGGCTGAATGATGTGTAACGTGAGTAAACAGGCAGCGTTGTTTGTTAAAATCCACTGCTGTCTTTCACCAGAGCCATGGCTAAATGACAATGAATAACCAAAACTGGCAGCAGATTGCCTAGAAACTTTGAGCCAACCAAACACTTTAGCCAAACAAGGAGAAAAAGAGATTGATTTGAGTTTCCTTTAGCTGGCCTCAAGGAGGTGGTCGAAATTGATGTGTAAATAGGCCAAACGAAGGTGGCAGAAAGAAGAAAAAGAAAGAAATCATAAGCCTGGCTAACTTTCAGGCTGGATGACAAATGCTGCATGTACATGTCGGTCTCCAACCCCCTCCCCCTCATGCCTGCAGCTTACTATGAGTTATACATATCATTAAAAAGCTATATTTCAGCTAATCTGTATAACTGTGAAACTTGAAAACTCAAGATTTAAAATGCAAAATCAGAACTGTTCTGCTCTATCACTTCCGAGAGCTATAATCACTAAACCTTGGGTCTGAGAGTAACAGACAACATCCAGGGGATGGCAGATGGGTTTCTCGGTAGTACCTGCCTAGACCATCAAGGACATGGGAGAAGGAGTAGCCATGCATGGACCACACATCTGTCCTCCTGACCTGGGCTTCAGTTGACTTATCTGTACAAGAAGACACCTGAGCTATGAGCATCTGAGCATCCTTCCATGTCTAACATTTCGGGATTTTTTCTAATTAGCTATAAATGTGACCTCTTTCCTGATACTCGGTCATATACTCTTGGTTGCCCAGAACTTTCTATTGCAAAGGAACAGCAGCAGCAATCCAACAAAAGCCACCTCATTCCTTATTTCTTCCCACTTTGAGTTACCACTCCTGCCCTCCTCTTAGCTCGGCTCAAGCCCACTCTATTATGTTGTTTTAATAATGTACTAACAACAGGTGCCACATATCATGTCTTTAAATAATATCCCACAAAGGAATGTAAATTGGTGCAGTCACTATAGAAAACAGTATGGAGGTTCCTTAAAAAACTAAAAACGAGTTGCCATATGATCCAGCAATCCCTCTCCTGGGCATACACCAGGAGAAAACTCTTATTCAAAAAGATACATGCACCCCAGTGTTCACAGCAGCACTATTTACAATACAAAGTGCTTCTTGCTTCCAAGACATGGAAGCAAACTAAATGTCTATCAACAGATGAATGGATAAAGAAGATGTGGTAGATATACACAAGGGAATACTACTCAGCCACAAAAAGGAATGAAATAATTCCATTTGCAGCAACATGGATGGACCTAGAGATTATCATACTAAGTGAAGTTAAGTCAGAAAAAGACAAAGATCATATGATATCACTTATATGTGGAATCTAAAATATGATACAAATGAACTTATCTACAAAACAGAAAGACTCACAGACATAGAAAACAAATATATATATATATATATAAAAACAAGTATATATATATATATATATATATATATATATATATATAAAACTGAATCACTTTGCTGTACACCAGAAACTAATACCTCACTGTACATCAACTATACTTCAATAAAAATTTTTTAAATTAACAAAAAATAACAATATCCCACAAAGCCTGTCACATTACCATCTCTCTGAATTTGCTACAGATAATTCAACATTGTGCCACTGGTGAGCCTATGAACATCATTTCCATTATCTTGCAAGTGACCACTTTTAGGTCACTGAAGAAACTAGATGGGATATGTGCAGAGACTTTGTCTCCTAACCACATAATACTGTTAGCTTTTTCCACACAAACATGGTAGAAGTAATATCGATAGGAGCTTCAAGTTATTGAGTCCCCCTTTTTTATGGCCTGAGGCCAGTCCCAGGGCACACAGCAGGGTGAAGAAGAATGGAGAATGGATCTGGAGGAGCAAATGGAGATTATCAAGGACCGTCCCCCACTGAACAATGTAGCCATGTTTGATGTCATGGGACCTTGTTGGTCAGGCCACTGGAGATGGTTTCAGGGATTGGATCCTGTGCCAAAGGCAACCATCCATAGGCTTGGCCAGGTTTGAGGAAGCCTGGCATGAGAACTCTGACCAAGAGGGCTCCTTATTTGGTGGTAATCTCCTGACTCAGTGGGATTCTCTCTGTTGGTGAAGTTTGAATGTAATATAAGCTCAAGGAGAGAGAGCAATAGAAAGAGTAGAAAGAACAAAAAGCCATGAAGGGGCTTCCCTGGTGGCACAGTGGTTGAGAATCTGCCTGCCAATGCAGGGGACACGGGTTCGAGCCCTGGTCTGGGAAGATCACATATGCCGCGGAGCGACTAGGCCCGTGAGCCACAATTGCTGAGCCTGCGCGTCTGGAGCCTGTGCTCGGCAACAAGAGAGGCCGTGATAGTGAGAGGCCCGCGCACCGCGATGAAGAGTGGCCCCCACTTGCCGCAACTAGAGAAAGCCCTCGCACAGAAACGAAGACCCAACACAGCCATAAATAAATAAATAAATAAATAAATAAATAAAATTTTCTTAAAAAGCCATGAAGGCAGAGTGGAAACAGACTTACAGAGACATGAGGAGACAAGAAGAAACCGTGCCGTGAAAATGGCAGGGCCTCTCATGAAGGGGCTGCCTTCTCCTGCATGGTGACCACTTGCCACATTTCCTTAAGTGCCTGTGTCTCTTGTAGTAAAATCCCTGATCTGCAGTGTAACCTGACCCTGCCTTTGATCCTTACAACCTGAATGGCTCCAATCAGCAAAATGCAATTCCCTGATTTTACAGTTGAGCTAATTGAGCAAGAAGAATTAAGAATATACCAAAGGTGACACAGAAAGTAAGTACCCACCATGGAATTCAAACCTGGTTCCATCTGTCACAAACCCACGGGCTCTCCACTGAGCCACATTGCCAGTTTCAACCCAAGACAGGGCTGTCCCAATAACAGAAAGACAGGTTTCTGATTTTTCCCAAGAAAATCCCCCAATGATTGTAGGATCTCTGCTGCTACCAGTTGATAAATGCTCATGCTTTTTTTGGTCTGGAGCTCACAGCCTTTTAAGAGCCATTCATAATGGTCTGCCTAACTGAAGGAGGTTAAGAGCACCATTTCAGGGATGTTGGCAGATGTTCCTGGCTAAAAAGGCTTTCTGGCATATAAGAGAAAGATATTTCACACCAGTTTCCTTTCCTTTCCTAGATCCCTCGAGACCTGAATGTGACCAAGACATACTGGGAACAGTGTGTGACACTTCTTCCAAACAAACAACACTTGAACTTAGGAAGGACAGAAACTATTTCCATTATATGCATACTTCAGCTGGTAGAAGTCACCAAAGTAACAGAACCATAATTAGTGACATAACTAATAATGAAAACAGAGCAATCAGAAGAGTGGTGGGCAACTGAGGCCTGAGAGATGTGAAGATGTCAAGATCTGCAGAAGGCTTCTAAGACCTCCTGCCTCGTGGAGACTTATAGCCCAAGACGGTGGAAGCACGTGTTCCATAATCCCCAAATGGTCCCCTTTATGGTCTTATCATTAATTTGAAGGGAAAGTTCATTTCCACAGGTCAAGCTTCGCAGTGAATGTTGAGAACCCAGTTCAGCGGTGGAAAAAGCTCTAGAATGTTTTTCCACATTCAAACCAGGGCTTCCTTATCAAGTTCATCAAAGCATTTTTAAAAAATACAAATGTCTTACCAATTTGCCCAGGAAGAATAAATCTTCACAGCCACCTCAAAGGCTTGACAACTTTATTTTCATTGTGTGGAGCTGGGTGGGTCCCCCTGAACTGGGCTTCCTAAAGAGACCCAGCCCTTCTCCACAGTCTCCAGCCCTGCCACTCCAGTGAGTGTGATCAAAGCAGGAGGAAAGCCGAGCTGCTGAGCCTCGAGGAATAAAGCTAAAACAACAGATTTGTTTCTTGGCTTCTCTCTTAAATATGTTCAGAGTGTTTAAAGCCCTGTAAGGAAACGCTCTGGGGCCCTGGATATGAGAGAAGCACATCTAAACGCCTTCCCAAGAGGAAATCTCTCACCTCGGTGGGGTAAATTAGCTCATTAAGAGCAGCCAGAAGCAGGCAGGAAACCTGGGAAATAGGAGCTTTAATTCAAAGCACAGAAAATTATAGATTTCTTTACACATTAAAAAAGCATTTATCTTGGCTAAAAATGAAACGACTTTTCAATGATCAACATATGGTTTAAATCTGCTTTGCTAATTTATATCTATCCACCAGTCTGTCTAGATGTTCGGCTACCAGGAAATTCAATTATATTCAAGAAATCTTTGTTGAACACCTACTACGTGCCTGTGGCACATTTGTGACTTGTGTAAATACAAACAAAAATAGAAGGCAGGTGTCTACCTCCTTGCTCAGGAAGTAGGACTTATGTGTATTAAAAACTGGAAGACATTTTTATTTTACTTAGAGAGTATTTTTGCATTGAGCTTGGATGAGAATAATGTACAATGGAACACTAAAAAGTGCTGTGTTCAGTGGAATCAAATGGTGAGATGTGTAGAGGGAGGAATGGGTCAAAAGGAGGCAGGAGATTGAAAAAGAGAGGGTGAAGTTTCTTTGGAGGGTTTCCTAGTGCAAACAGGACCTGAACTGACGCTGAAAGAGGTCAGTGCAGCCTCTAGGAGATCTGGCTTTGGTCTCTTCTCTGCTGCTGGGATCTCTGACTACTCCAGTTCTCTGCGTCCTGATTTCCCCCTTTAGAATAAACACACTGGACTTGAATTATTCATTCATTCATTCACTTATTCATTCATTCACTATTCAGAACCAACTATCCATACCAGAGAGTCTGGATGTTTTAGGATGAAGCCTATGGGCTTGCTTTGAACCAAGGCATGAAAGAAAGGTCTCTGCTCTCCAGGAAGGGCTCAGACATACATGGCGCCATGACAAGTCCTATTGTTACCTTCCTTTTTACTTATCAAGCCATCTAGGTTTGTTCTGGGGAAAAAGGACACAGGATTGGTTAAACCTAGTTGGGAGAAGGGGTCAAGGAGAGTCTGAAATATGGGGAATTGCAGGAGAAATGCCATGAGGGCAGTTACGTGGTATCTAATGGGTTCACGTGTGGTGACAGGATGAGGTGGGTGTGGTGACAAGACTGAAAGGTAGTAGAGGGGCTCAGAGGAGAGCTGCCATTCAGCTCAGAGTAAAAAGAACTGACAGACCCTTTGAGGCTGGCGTGTCACCCTGAGCCATGTGGCCAACTGACAACTCAGGAAGAAGAACTGGGGTGCTTAGGACTTAGTCCCAGTTCTGTTACTGGGTAACGTTACCTACATTGTTTGAGTCTGTTGAACTTCAGGGTCTCCGTTAGTAAACTTGGGTTGATAAAATGCACGTACGTTTTCCCCCTCACATCTCAAAAAGAATTTGGAGAAATGAGTAATAATAATAATATCCAGCATACTCAGAATGCTAATTTTATATCAGTTTTCATGTATTAGCTCTGGGCAGAGCCTGTGCCTAATTTTTCTTAAACATAATACCAGCCTCTTTGAAAAAGGTACCATGTGCAGTTAGGGGTTCAAAATTATCTTGTTTGGTGAAGTTTGAGGAAATTTCTCCATTTGAGAAATTCCACAGCAGCTCTTGGGTGTAAGACCAGGACATCTAATGCTGCTTGTGAAAGTGCAATAGAATGCACACATGTCTATGGGACATGCTTTGCTTGAGTGATTGAAACCATAATTAAACATCTCACATCATCTGCCATACTTTTGATTAAACATAGTAAGAAGTGAACATCTGACAAGTGTAAGACGCATGCCCCTCCTGTTTGACACTTCCATCCAGCCCTTTGACGCCATTCCTGGATATGAAAGGAATTCTAATCAAAGACATGCCCATTCTGATTTGAGACAAACATCACTGTGGTTTATAGAAAACTTCCTTTCTGCACTGACCCACAACCTAAACAAAAGGTCAAAATCACTTAAGTTGCTTCAAAAAGGACGGTGGTGATACAAGCCAGCAATGTGGTGTGGATGGAAGCCCATGCAATTCCTTTGTAAATCGAAGAGCTAAGTAAACACTAGGAAAGCCTGCTATTGTTTACTCTGATACTTTAGTTAACACTTCAGAATCATTAGCTGTGGGCCCTGGGGTAAAGCTGCTTTTTAAACTCGCTATTTCACAGTCAAGGTCGACTTCTCCTATAGCCAGCAGATCCATAACCCCGAAGGCCACATCCTCTAGAGCCTCAGACACACATGTTCAGCTCTCACAGGCATCAACAGGGGGGCTGCTCCTGAGACCCTGAGGCTGGATGAGGTTACCTGCCCTCCTCTTTTACCTAAAGATGAAATGATAAGGAGTCAGAGCTTGGTTTATCCAATACAGAAGGCCAAAAGCAAGAAAGAGTACATTGAAACTGAACTACAGCTGATTCCCAAATTTCTTGACACCAGAAATTTTATTAATGTAGACATGTTAAATTATCTCCTCACCAAGGCACCCGAGATAAAAAACCCTCTGCTTCAAATGTCACCTATTTATAAAGAATGTAGTGGCCACATATGATCAGTGGAACTTAGTAATCCAATTATCTTAATATATAGCCTCTTGGCTTCCATATTTGCACAAAGATTTCGTATGTATACATAAAAGATTTTATATATATATATATATATTATACATATATATATATGTTGTTCTAGAAGGCAGGGGTCTCCCACCTCAGCCATCCAGCCACTGACACTAATTAGTGTGGTAACTTTCAGATATCGGTGAAGCTCTCTGACATGTATTTTCACTTCTTTTATTAAAAATGACCCCCAAAGCACTCAATGCTCTAAAATTCTGTGATATCTAAGAACTAAATGAGAGACTGTTACTGCACAAGTCAATAAGCATTGCTAGAGGGAACTATAAACTTAAAATAAAACCTCTGGGGTGTATGATTATCTTCAATTATGAAGGACAAGACATTAATCATTAACAGTGCACCATTGGCAAAGGAGCTAAATTAAGTAAGTACTAAGGTGACTTTCTGGGCTGTGCCCAGGGTGCAGCCCTAAGCAGCTAGACTGGTACAACACCAGTCCTAAGAATTAGCTGGATGTATTACCAAGGCCAGGCAAACCTAAGCTGCCTGGGATTAGGGAAGGGACGAAACACATATGCACAGCGTGTCTAGAACACTCTCCAAGGTCAGGACTTGCACCCCAGGCCCTGTGACAGGACAAAGAATACCACCGTCAAGGCATCCCTTCATTTTCAACAGGCTGGGTTCATTTGCAAGTCATACAGGAGCTACATTCTGCACAAAAGTATCTTAGCCAGCCCACAGAAATCTCAACAAAGAACCCCTGCCTTCCAAACAGTCATAGAATTGTTTCAACGAGACCTAAAGTTATATGCAAAAGTGATTCCAATGAAAGTACCTTCCATGTTCGAGGAAGAAAACAGTGCACCCCACCCCCACCCCCAGCACACATGAGGCAGGCAGTTGATTTCATCTCCAGGCACTTGTTCAAAATGGGCACTGGCAGTTTAATTATCCTGGATAAAAGTAGTATCCCCTGGACCCTAGAGGCAATGACCCTTTCCATAAGGGTAAAAATTCTGTGGATTGATCAAGGTCACCTCCCCAACCATGGCAGTCATCAATCTATGGGTCAATCTCAAAACCAGTATGTTGAGTAAAGGATACAAAAGAATTTATACTGTATGATTCCAACTGTTATGAAGTTCTAAAACAGGCAGAATGAATCTACAGTGATAGATATCAAAACAGGTTTTGGCAAGGGGAGGAGGCCTGTCTCATAGGAGCCCAAAGGAACTTTCTGGAGAAAGAGAAATGCTCTGTGAGTTACATGTGGTTATGAATTTGCCCAAAATGACTGAACCCACACCAAAGATCTGTGCATTTCACTGACAAGTAATTTATACATCAACTAAAATATATGGGAAAAAGAACGGATGATCCCTCCTGGGGAAGGAGATGGTAACATGAAGATGAAAATGACAACACTCTAATCCTCAAGGACTTTCCAATGACAAGGGAGACACCATCTCTCTGACAAGGTCAAAGAGTGTGGGGAGGAAAAGATAGAGTTGTTGAACACATTTTATAGCATGCATGTGGCCTCCTGTTTTTAAGTCCCAGTGACTGAAAAGGTTTTTTTTTTTAATCAGTTGAATGGGTAATCCTCAGTCTAAAGTAACTGTTGGAATGGGGGGAAGAGGGGGCAAATGTGCTGTCACCAGACAATAAACAAGATTACAAACTCCAACATCCCCATTTTGGTGTGGACCACTTTATAGATCGTGTCCCAAGGGCTTCAAGTTTTAAGATTATACATTTCCTTGAGGTCATGGAGCCCCATTAATCTTCTCTGAAAGGCACAGACTGCATGGGGCTTGAGGAACATGAAAATATCTACCCCTCTGCCCTGGCCCAACACCAAAATGCCCACATCACAGATTCCTTAGGGTTAAATCACAGGTGGGACCCTTAAGGACCCAACATCCACATCTTACCCACAGCCCACGTGTAACCCATGACATTTGACAGATTGCTCTTCCCTTTGCAGAGATTCTCCCTCAGGAGACACCCTTTCTATCCTCCCCTGAGCTTTCCAGCTTTATTCACTATATCCTTAAAGAACATCTCAGCTGATAAATTCACCCCTCTTCCCGGGGACTGAGTCTAGACTATAACATGATCCAACCTCCTGGAGCCCAAGAAGGGAAGTGGTTCCCTTCAACACCTGGGGATCAGGCAGGGGAAACCACAAGGCTGCTGGAGAGGTTCAAAACACCTCCATTCCTAAACTTTTAGCTACTCTTCTGCAGCCGTTGTCCGTTTACCATGGAACATTATGGTGGCGCCCTGTTTGAACCGTTCAGAGTCACTGAGCACCCAGTCAAGCCACTCCCTTCTTTACTCCCGCAGGTCACCCCGTCTCCATGCAAACACAGCAACAAACCAGACTGACCGATACAAACAAACACACTTCAGCCCAACAGAAGATCAGAAAACTTTTCAAAACGAAGAAATCACAAGCACCGAGAGGCAGAGTTATATATTTACCCTTTTCATGAAAAAAGAAAAAAAAAAACCAATCAAACCTGAGAATAAATCCACCTGTGAGTTCCTATCTCTGTTGAGGTCACCCCAGATCCCTCCTCTTTATTTGCAAACAGTTCAGAAGCCACTGAAGGAAGTCGGCCAATAAACGTTTTTCAAGCCAAGATTAATGGCTGATTTGTCATCTGGGAAGGGAAAGGTGAGCCCGCTGCCTCTGAGAAGGAAGCAAAACGGAGGAGGAGGGGCGGTTGATTTATGGGGTTGAGAGGAGGCTAATTAGAGCCTCATGGGGGGAGATAAGAGGGCCAAGGCATTTGGGGACAGCACAGGGAAAGCGGGGGATGGGGAGTCGGTGGCGGGGGAGGATTCCACAGAGGACATGGAGCAAGCAAGGTGCTGGAGAAGGGAGGAGAGGGGGCTCAGAAATCAGCTCCACAGCGAAGCAGAGACACTAAATGTGGATTCCAAGAAAATGCATGTGTGGAAAATTGGAAGCCACAAAAATGAGGCCCATGTTCCTGCACCTCAGAGAAGACCTGAAAACCAAGTCCTTGTGGCTTAATTTTGAACAGCTGCCCCCATCCCCCCTCTCCCGTGATGGCCCACCAGTGGCCGGCATACCCAGGGTCACCATCTGGCCCTCCTTTGCCTTCTGATGCCAATGTCCCCCGACACAGCCCGCTCAGTGGTCCCTGGGTGGGTTGGCTCAGCAGAAATTATCATCCAAGGCAATTTCTTGGATTTTCACCTGGAAGGTTTGCCCTCCCGGCAGCCACGTTTGCATCTGCCAAGCGTCCTGAGGCAGGAGGAGCCACCATAAATCCAGTGTGGCTGAACAGGCGTGAGGAGAAACAGCACAGGGAGGACAGGACACCCGCTCCTGAGGGACGGACACCCAGGCCCGCAGGGGTAGGTGGCCTGTGCAGGAGCTGGTGCTGCGCCACGCACGGGAGGCGCCCGAGGTCAGGACCACTGGAGTGGGACGGGGGAGGAAGGGGCGAGGAGGCGACAGCCTGCCTTACCTTCCCGAGAAGAGCTTCCTCGTCCCAGGACAGCTGCGCGCCTTACAACGCGTGCGTGTGCATGCGTGCTCTGCGTGCGTGCTCTGCGTGCGTGTGCGTGCACGCGCGCGCACGCAAAGTGCGCGTATTGCTTCCGTGGGCGCGTTGCGTACATGCGCGTGCATGTGTGCGCATATGTGTGCGCGTGCACATCTGCAAGCGCTCATTCCGGTCTCATCACCCTTAGATGATCAACGTGGGACTCGCCACCCTTTACTGGGGTGATGTGTTCAGGTGTAGAAAACAGGCAGGAAGTCCCTCAAGCATCACCCTAAAACACATTTTAAAAATGAGAACAAAGAGAAGGCAGAGAAAGAAAGGGAGAGAGAGGGAGAGAGGCAAGGAGTAAGGGAGAGGAAGAGAGAAAAAGGAAAAAGAGAGAAAGGAAAGAGGAAAGGAGGGAGGAAGAATAAAGAGAAAGAAGGAGGACAGACAGAAAGGGAGAGACAGGGAAAGAAAGAAAGCAAAGCGAGCAGGCAGCTGGTGCAAGACCTAAGTAAGTGTCTTTTCTCCCGTTCTCCTGTCTTTTAATAAATCACTGTAGCAGCCTGTGACAGTCTCTGTTATCCCTAAATGCTCAAGCTAAGAGCTTTTCTTGGAGACTATTCAAGTGGCTGCCAGGGCGGCCCTCACACTGCCCCCTGTAATTCAGCTAGAAAAGCGAGCCTGAAGTCAATATTCATTGCGCAGGGTGAGAATTACCCGGACACAATGAAATGGTAATGAGCCGGCTCACAAAGGAGGTAAGCCTGATAATCAGCTTTTAAGGAGGTGCTGGGCACACGAGGCTGCCAGGCCCGGAGCTCCCACCTGAGGGGCCTGACCTCGGCCCCCTCCATCTGCGGGCATTGCAGCGGCAGAAGGCCGGCTGGAGATCAAGGGAACCTCGCCAGGCCCTCTTCCCTGGCCACTCCTCTCCGTTTTGCCATTTGGGGCCTTCAAAGCACCTAAAATGTGACGACAAAAAGCCATTTCACAGCCACAGCCCCTACGCCGGCTTTCAGATGAGTCACGGCGGAGGCCAGCAGATGGGAAACTGAAAATCCTGCAGCTGTACCCGGTGTCCATGCTCAATGCACTCAGAGGTCACTACCCGATACATCAGTACACCTGAGCAGGAAGTCCCCAAAATAAGGAGAATTGAGGGGTGGAGTTAGACACTGCATAGTTATATATGTCGGTAGTTTCAAATAAACAAGGGAATTTATTTTACAAGATTTCACTTAATATACCTTTCTTAACAGGCAGATTTTTTCACCTCCTCAATAAAGGTAGAATCAAAGAAGGGTCCAAGTAAGATGAAGCCACCAGACCAATGGCCACATGAGAGGTGCATTTAGACGGCCATGGCTATGGATTCGTTCTAGGGTGATTGGCATCCCTGGATTTAAAGAGAATTTTTTTCTTCAAAACTTCAATTTTATCTTATCTTGTGTTTTCTACCCATCTGTTTCTACCTGTCTGCAAATAGGCTGCTGTCAAGAAAGATTCTGATCATTCCAGGGTAAATCTGTTATCATCAATAGCATCATCACCATTTATATTTGTACCTCTAGTGATTGCAAAATTAAGTTAGGTAACCTACAAAAATGCATGCCAAAAAGCAAGGTGACTTACGATTCAAAATAAAGGGTGAAGGGAAAATCAGGGGAAGAGATGAAATGAAGCCCAAGGTTTTGCCTCCTTGCAGAGCTGAGCTAGGACTTGGTTCTTGGCTTTTTAGTCACCAGCTCAAAGAGGGAAAAACATAATCCTTTAGGTCAGTGAATCTGAACCCAAGCCCAAACATTCTGATGTATGTGGCCTGGGGGTGGGGGACCCAGGCTTCTGTATTTTTCAAAGCTCCCCTGTGAGGTAACAACACCCCAGTTGCTCATGAGATAAGCAACCATGAAGCTTCTACAAAGGACATTGTGTTGGATGGGGAGGGAAATAAAACCCTTTCAGCAACTCCTTTACAGTGAGAGCAGTAAAGGGTGTTACATTAAGACATGAATACAGCACATGGAAACACACAGGAGATTGAGGAGGAGGGAGGGGCATTCCAGGGAAAAGAAACAGCATGAGGAAAGAAACAGAAGCATGCACACAAGTCATGGAATGTTTAGTGGGCTGGCCAGCAAGAACATAGACACATGTGGAGGAAACTCAGCATGTTGATGCAAAGGAAGTTGTGAAGAATTCCACATGCCCTGCTCAAGGTCTGAGGCTAAGAGCACAAGGTCCAACTGCCTGGGTTCAAATCCCAGCCCCCCTCCTAAATAGCATGTGAGAACCTGCACACATTGCTTACCTTCTTTGGGCCTCAGTAAAATGGGGACAGGAGAATATCTGTAAAATGGGGACAGGAGACTACCTACCTTGTAGGAATAAGTGAGATATTCTATGTAAGATGTCGAACCTAGCATCTGATACATTAACTACTATTATTATTACCATTATTATTGCTGGTACTATTCCCTATATAGTGAGAACAAGGGAATAAAATTATTTTCAGGGAATACCTTCTAGATGTTCGTCTTTTCATATATTATCTTATTTAATTTTGTAACAACCCAGTTGAATAGGCATTATTATTGTTATCCCCAGTAAGCCCATTGAATCTGAACGTAGTTAAGCCCTGTGCCCAAGTTCATACAGCAAGAAGAGGGTCAAATTGAGATTCAAACCCGGAAACTGTAAAATATTCTAATGATAAACTGGGGCCAGTTTATAGTAAAGGGAATAAGGCTTAAGTTTCAGGGATATTTCTCTCACTTGCCCAGGCCCCTGCAATGCTCTGAATCTAATTTTGCATTCACACTTTCGTATTCTTTTTCTTCTGGAGCACCCCCTAGATTTGTATAAGTTTAGGTTTTCCAAAACCTGGATCCACCTCAATGATGATATATGAATGACACGGTATGATCAGAACTGGTTCTAAACAATGAACAAACGTAAAGTGATAGGAAGAAGGCCAGGAGAAAATGTGTTTTGTGGATAAAGAGTTAAACATTAGGCACACTGCATTTGAGGAGACCACAGAGCAACCAGGTCGAGATGTCGTAAAGATAGGTCCAGAAAGCACATAGGGCAAGAGATTCAGATAGGTAATAATGGGTGGATAGTGTTGACACTAAAGTAGACATTATTTCCCATAAAGAATGTTCTAGAGCTTATGCCTACATTACAGCAGCCACCAGCCACCTATGGCTATTTAATTTTAAATTAAATAAAATGTAAAATTCAGTTCCTCTGGCCCACTAGCCACATGTCAGGTGCTCAATGGTGAGCAGCTATGGTACTGGACAGCATAGATACACAACATTTCCACCATTGCAGAGAGTTCTACTGGATGGTGCTGGTCCAGAAAGCTAGAAGATGTTTAAGGACAGACTCACAGGAAAACACCTGAGGGATGAAAGAAGGAAGAGGACAGTGAATACAGATAAAGGAAAGTGACCAGCAGAATCAGGAGGAGAACCAGGACACAGAGACCCCAGCACAGAGAATTTCAAAGGAAGAGTTTATTCAGCAGCTCAGCAGTCAGCGAAAGAGACAGCCACAAACTCCCAGCACAGAACTAACGCACGTCCAAATGGCCACCTGCAAACCCTGTGTCTTAGCCCGTCCAGCTGCTGTAACAAAACAGCACAGACAAGGCGGCTTATGAACAACAGAAATTTACTGCTTACAGTTCTGGAGGCTGCAAGTCCAAGATCAGGGTGCCAGCATGGTCAGGTGAGGGCCCTCTTTCGGGTCACAGACTCCTCTTGTGTCCTCACTTCGTGGGAGAGGCCTGGGAGCTCTCTGGGACCTCTTTTATAAGAGCACTGATTCCATTCATGAGGGCTCCACCCTCAGGACCCAAGTACCTCCCAAAGGCCCCACCTTCTAACACCATCACACTGGGCTTGAGGATCCCAACATGTGAATGTCTGGGGGACACAAACTTTCAGGCCAAAGCCCCCTGCATGAGTGCTCCCAAAAAGACCTTGAAAATGCACCGTTTTCCTACAGCCACAGACAGGCCCTGAACTTGGCCCTGCCCAGAAAGAAAACCTTGAGAAGGACAAAGGACAGCTGGAGCTGGAGAAGCAGATGCCCAGAGGCCTGCTTTCTCTCCCTCCCCTCCGCAGAATCCTTTAAAATCATACACAAGCGAACAAGACACATGCCTGCCCGTGCCAACACACAACTCTCCAGCGGGCGGCTGCCTGCATACCTACGCAACTTCCTGTTTGCTTGTGCAATTACCTGCAGTTCACGTAAGAATGCATGTTCTGAGTGCAGCCTTTTCTGGCCCGCACATGTATGTGCATATTTTGAAGGTGCAAATGAGGCACCGAGCATAGCTTTTTAATGTAGCCCTAAGGGGTACATTATTCTAACCAGCACTAACAGAGGCGACCCACGTTAAGGCATCGACTTAAGGCCCCACTAGAGGCAACAATGTCAAACAAGCACACAAACCTAGTCTCCCCATGTGGCTCAATGCTCTTCTTATGCCCTTCACTCTTGTCTCCTCCTATTAAAGTTCCACTGCCCCAAAGCGCCCACCTTGTACAAAGTCTCTCCAAACCCTTCCCCAGACTCCTGCCCTGATCTCCCAGGTATTTACACAGGGACCTGGGTCTGTCTCCTCTTCCTAATTATGACCTTGTCTTTCTAAACTTTGTCCACCGCACAGGGTCACATGTCAACATTTTGAAATGTGTCCCGGGGCCTCTTCTGGAACGTGTTCTTCAGTCACAGAGTCTGTAGCTGTAGCAGAGTCTGGCCAGGTGTTCAACAAACCATCTTCCCTTCTGCTCCTAACACAGATGGACCACCTTTCCCAGCCTCCCTTGTGGTTCTATTCAGCCACATGACCCAGTTCTGGCCATCAGAAAGGGGAAAGAAGTGATATATATGACACCTCCAGGTTGAGATGAGTAGGAGATGTTCCTTCTACGTATTTGCTCTCTTCCCTCATCTACTGGCTGGAAACAGAAGACTTGGTGGAAGGCTCTGTGGCCTTGAATGACACAGCAACTAGACAGAAGGAGCCTGGGTTCCTGAGTGACTGTGTGGAACAGAGCTCCTCCCCCACTCCCCTGCCCACCCTTACTGGATGGTAATAAAGGCAAGGAATAAACCTCTACTGTATTAAAATCCTGAGATTTGGGGGTTGTTTGCTATAGCAATCAGTCTACCCTGATGTGGTAAATGGATTGTGAAATTTCTCCCAGTTACTTCCCTCCCATGCAATGTGATTTAGTAGTTTCTTCCATCAAGTGTTAGAGTCTGTTTTCCATCCCTTGAACCTAGGATTGGCCACAGAACTTGCTTTTTCAAATGAAACACAGCAGAAGTGACCATGTGCCATCTCTAAGCCTAGCAGTCAACAGGCAATTGCCTGCTTTCACGTGGTTATAAAAAATATTTTGTAATTAATCTGTTGAACCCTACCAATTAAGGGATGCTTCTCAAATCTTTCAAGTTGCTTTTAAAAGTTTGTTCTCTTTAGAAATATCACCACTTCTCCCAACAAAGTGTATTTACTCGAAATTTGTTTTGTAAATGATTCCTTTCAGAGTCTTTGAAAAAGAAAGCAAAAAGCCACCTCTAACCTCCATTCTTTACAAACATCTCAGATTTCCTACTAAAAAAGGCTGGGCGAAGTGAGAGTAGCATTGACATATATACATTACCAAATGTAAAATAGATAGCTAGTGGGAAGCAGCAGCATAGCACAGGGAGATCAGCTCAGTGCTTTGCCATGACCTAGAGAGGTGGGATAGGGAGAGTGGGAGGGAGGCTCAAGAGGGAAGGGATATGGGGATATATGTATGCATATGGCTGATTCACTTTGTTGTACAACAGAAACTAACACAGCTTTGTGAAGCAATTATACTCCAATAAAGATGTATAAAAAACAACAACAACAACAAAAAAAGGCTAGGGGATGTTTTGGAACTAAGATTGACAGTTAACTCTGGGTTCAAAGATGAGGTGGGAATTTGATGGTTTTGAGAACTTCCATTTCATGTATGGAATAAAGACCTTTCATCACAGCAGCCCTTGACCAGTACTGAGTTTTTCTCTGCATTAGCAACTGTTATGTCTCGTAGCAGCATGTCTATCTATCCTTTGTGGAATGAACTAAGGGATAACTATAAATAACATCTTCCCATATCTTCACAAGGGAAAAAAAAAAACAAAAAAAAACTAAAGCAGGCTTTTTATAAAAGCTCTGTGTTTGATTTAGTATTGTTTCAATATTAGCTCACAACAGCACTAAACCTGAAGCCATTGTATCGATTATTTGAATTACATTCAGTTTTTCCACTTGTTTGCAAGGTCTTCTTAAGCAGTCTATTTTTGGCTGAGAGTTTTTTCAGTGGTTCCACTGAAGGAAGTACCCACTTGTTTTGAGCAGCACTTCACGTCTGCAACAGTGCTTCTCAAATTTTAACATATCTCCTGGAGATCTTGTTAAAATGCAGATATTCTGATGCAATAGGTCTGGGGTCAGGACTGATATTTTGCATTTCTAACAAGCTCGCAAAGTAACGTTGCCCAAGGCGGTCCATGAACCACACAAGAGTCTAGAGTGGACTTTTACTGTGCTGGATTTTCCAAGGCTTAAAATTTTACTAGGATGGGACAGGATGTAGTACATGAAGATCAGGCCAGAAAATAGGCAGTGATTTGCATAATACCTGTAATTCACCCTATGATCACCAACCTAAACTCAGTCCTATGGGATGCCAAAGGTGTCACCACCTAGATGGTTGTTCAATGAATGAACACATATGTGTTCACACAGGAAGCAGTGCTGGTACATCTTTACATTCTCAATTCACATCTAAATTCATTTCACATTCTAAAGAGTCTGAATTCCCCCATCTCTTCCCACAATTCTGTTCCCTTTCCTTGCCTATCACTATTACCAACCTGCCATCTTGAATATAGATCAACTAAGGCTAAATAACACGAGTGGTGTCTACTGACCCAAGCACTCATGGTAAGGTTGGATCTTTTTAATCCACTTGTTTGGTCTCCCTGTCCACTTGATAGCAATCCCTACAGGTGGGATTCGGAATTCTATGGGTAGCACATAGAACCAATTCAGCAGGAGAGCTTTTCTAAGGAGCTTATAGCCTCTGAGATTTGGGTTAAGCCCTTAAATGAGGATGTCTTTCAATTTCATGATCACAGTACTCAGATCAAGTGTGTTTCTTTAGCCATTAATCTACCATCTAGGAAGGCTTATTCCTCATAGCTTGACACAAAAAGTATGGTTCATGGATTAATAGAAAGATCCATCAATTGAGTAATAGGAAAGTAGGTTCTGGCTCCAATTCTGCCCCCTAATTAGCTGGGTGAGCTTGCACAAGGCATGGTGTTTCCTTAAGTGTCACTGCTATTAATTATAAAAATAAGTTTCCAGCTCCAACATTTCTCCCAGGTCACACTTCCCTTGACCTGAAATGCCTCCAGACCAGAGGCTGCTCACAGCAAATGACCCACACAGCACAGCCCTGTGACCACACCCACTTCTGCACATGGATCCTTGGCTACTGCAGTTCAGGCAGTAAAGGGCCCCCAGAACATCTAACGCCAGCTCCTTCATTTAGCACTAGAAGAAACTGAGGTCCTGGGAGGCAAGACAACTCCTCCAAGGTCACATGGCTTATCAAGGGCAGAGCAGGGGCAAGAACACACGTTTCCTAACTCTCAGGCCAATGGTGTGTATGACAGCCCGTGAACTCAGGAAGTCACATCAGAATTAAAAGTTGCCCCTCCTGGGACCTCCCTGGCAGTCCAGGGGTTAAGACTTTGCCTTCCAGTGCAGGGGGTGTGGGTTCGATCCCTGGTCGGGGAGCTAGGCTCCCACATGCCTTGCTGCCAAAAAACCAAAACATAAAATAAAAGCAATATTGTAACAAATTCTATAAAGACTTTAAAAATGGTCCACATCAAAAAAAATTTAAAAATAAAAAAATAAAAAAAACAGTTGCGCCTCTGTGCTGGCTACCGTGGAGCTCCCCAGTGAGGCCACCTTCCTCTGCAGTCCTGGCGCATAAAGGGGACTTTACAAACATTTGTTAGATGAGAAAATGAGTATCTCCTTTGCATTTTCTCTTCTTTCAGAGACATATCCGTAGGTGTTTAGAGTCGCTGTGTGTGTAGCAGGGCCTTTGGTGCCCTTCCCAAATTCCCTCAGCATCTATCTCTATAAGGCAAACTGAGGCTGTCCTCCCGAGGGCTTCTTTTCTGGCCACAGGATCATGGTCAGCCCGAGTGCATGTCATCTCAGATGTGCTGGAGAATGAGCATCCCTGAAGCAGCCCGCGATCAGTGATGGATGAGGAGGTGGTGGAGGGGTGGGTCAGTTCGGCAGCTTTCTCACCCCCCCAGTGGGCTGACTCGGAGGCACATTCTGCAGTGTTCCAGAGGCAAAGTGCCTCCGCAGGACTGGACTCCAGCTGCCCACACTGGTAACCGGCTTGATAACGCTCACGTTATCTCTTCCATCCCTTCCCTGTCTCACTCCCCTACTCCCCTACCAGCATTTCCTGGAATCATCTCCCAAATAAACTATTTGTGATGAAATCCTCATCTTAGCGTTTGCTTCTGGGGAATCCAAACCAAGACACGGGGGTATCAGCTTGGTGGAGATAGAGCTTTCAATGGGCCCCTTATATTCTTTTTGCTATGACAACTTAATTTTTATCTGATTCTGGCAGAGTTTGGGTTTCCCCACGACCAGGCCCTGAGGAAAGGCCTTGGGTGCAGGCAGGTTACTTGGGAAGTGTCACAGGAAGTACAAGTGAGAGAGCGGAGCAGGGACACAAGGAAGGTAAAGAAAGCCAATACACAGTGTGTCTGTGAGTGGGTTGCTGTGGGAAACTGGGGGTACATCCCCAGGGCCCCCCCCAAAAGGGCTATATAGAACGTAGCCTAGAATTATGCACTGAGGGGCAAAAAGCTGGGTGCTGATTCACTAACCCCCCTCCTGAGGGCGTTTGCCCTGTAAACAGGCAACGCACACCCTGGAGGTCACAGGACACCCTCAGACAGAGACACCAGAAGCTCTCAGTGTCCCCCAAAACCACCTGCCAGGGGCCTCCAGGAAACAAGCCGTGTCTGCCATAGACAACGTTTGCAGAACTTTTACTACATCAAAATGCTGCTCTGCTCAGTAGATGGTCACCTTGCTATCCTGGGAGACTACTCGGAGCCTCCCAAATTCTGAGCTTGCCTTCCTTGAGCTTCCTTGAAAGGTACCCCTGAATCCATCAGTGTCCAATTGCAAAGTTTCTCCATCAGCTGAGAAGCAGGTGAGATGAGAAATGGAACCACAGAAGAAAAATGAGCCTGCCTTTCCCCGGTCAGGCCACGAGCTGAAGTAAAACTGATCAGTGGCCATGTCAGGCCCAAGCTGGGCCCGTCGTCAGCACCTTCTCCCCGAGGCCGGGCTGTCAGGGTCCCGGGACCGCACAAGTCCTTTCTTTGATGCCTCCCCGTACAGTGTCACCAAGATGGCCTGGTAGGAGGCCCCGAGGTCAAGGCACTATCAGGGGTAAGGTTTCTTAAGTGCCATGTGTGAGACACCATCTGACACTGTTTATACATCGACTTAGCCCCCTTATTGACCACAGGACAGAAGTTAAAAGCAGTGCTTTTGGAACTCAAATGTGTTAACTTCTGAAGTGATGTTTGAATTAGGGTTAAGAAGGGACCGAAGTTTTGATGGGCTGATGGGAGGGAAAGAAAAGTTAAAAAAAAAAAAAGGAAAGAAAGTAAATTAACTAAAACTTCTTTTTTCCAGAAAGGAAATCGAATTATTTTGACTAAAACCAAGAGACCTGTTTGTAATGAATCTATCAACTTCGGTGTTGACATGAGATGGCTACAGACATGTCTGGATTCTGCCGCTGCCCAAATGAAGCAGCTGATCTATTAAACTCAACTGCTGGTTCTTGAAGGAGCTCACAGAAAAAAGTAACTTTCCTCTTCAATAGATAAAGGCCAGAAAGGGGAGCACCCACTGGAGTCAGACCCAAAGCCATCACTTGACAGTCAAAGAGAGCAGCATCCTAAGCCTAAACGCTGCCCAGTTAGGGATGGAATATTTGCACAGGACGAAGACAACAACACTCCACAGCTCAGGTTGTTGGAATTTGGCACTCCTTCCCTGAAATGTCTTTGGATTCCTAACACAAAAATTAGCAAATACATTTCCCACACTTTCATAAACAATGTGATAAAATGCCTGTGATCTGTGTTACATAGTAGAGTTGACAATTTTTAACTAATGTATTCTTATCTACTTATGTGGCATAATGGGAAGCAGTGGCAATTAAGATAATTAGATATGAATAGGAAGCAGCTCTTCTGATTAGAATCAAAGATTGAGCTTGCTAGATATTCAGCACATGGACATCAACGTGTGTGGCATGTTATGAGCTGGCATGGTCACACTTCGGCAATGTGGTAACAATTATTGCATTAGTGATGACCATGAGCCATGACAAGGTGCTGGGGTCCCTTTTGTACCATACAGAAAAGAGCAAATGCTGTTCAACGGGGTTTGAAAAGTTTATTAAACTCTATTGTGTTCTAATTCTTTTTAAATTAACAAAGTGAATTAAATCTGGGTTAACTGTCTATTAAGCTGTATTGCTGATGAACCAAAGGCTCGCCAGAGAAGAGTTTACTGTGGAAATGACCAGCCCAGTCATAAATAGACCAGAATCCTAAGAAAATAAATGAAATGATGTCTGTAAGTAAAATATCCAGAAGGAAAAAGGTCTGTGTTAATATGAACTAGGAAGTATTTATTGGCAACTTAAAGAATGTTTTAAAACAATTTTGGACTACATTCAGAATATTAAGAAACAATAAAGATCTAAGTCTTTTAATAGCTGCTGTATTAAATGTAATGTAGGCACAGATATTTCACAGAATCTAGATGTGTGCTAAAGATGGTTTTGTACAGTCTTTGTGTCTCTTATAAAATCATGTCTTATAAAACTTTTAGCTCGTTTTGAGTTTTGGAAATAAAAATTGAGATTTTCATGTAATTGTTCAGTAAATACTCGATGGATATCAACACTGCTGTCCTACCAAGATACAATCTGAAGACATCCAAATGGCCTGACCTTACCCGATGGCAGGGACACTTTCCAAATGATCAGGTAAGGGGCGTGCCCAGATGGTCTAAGCATGTTTAAGTTCATGTGTATAAGCGGCAGGATGAGGGATGAGGTGGCATGTATATACATCATAATACAAGGGGCTAGAATTGATCATCGTTCAGGTTCTAGAACAATACTTGTGCTTCAAAAATTTAGAATGTAGACTTTAGAGCTGTCAGAACTGCATTCTCTGAGAGTCACTGAAGAAGCCATTCATGAGTTACTCAAGAATTATTAATGGAGCATTTATTAAGTGCCAGGAGCTATTCTAAGTACAAGGATTACCTTAGGGAACAAAGACAATGTTCGCGCTAGCTATCATCACAGGCAAAGCAAGCATGAAAAATTTTTAGAAACAAGTAGAGTTTCTGATCCATTTTTTTCCATCGCATCTTTATGATACACAAAAACTTGATATTGAATAAAATGCTTATATGGCAGTCCCCCAAGTTTCCGTGGCTTGGGAGGTACGTTCCGCATGGCTCCAAGGAAGGTCCCGGACAGGAGTGAGTCCGCACAGCCTGCAGCAGTACTGGCCCACTAGCACAGCCTGGATTGCCTTCCTCCCTTCTCTCCCTTTCCACTTTCTCACTGTACCTTCTGGGGTCACCTTCCAAACAAACCATTTGCTCAGTGTCTGCTTTTGGGGGAAGCCAAACCAAGACAAAGGAGAGCAGTAATTTAACAACAGCTGTTACTGGTAAGGCTTCCATTCATCTCACTCAAATGTTTCCTCCTAGAAAAGTCATTTTCTTCCTTAGTCAGCCCTTGGTGATACGCTCACCCCAAAATCAGCATTCTCTACAGAGAAAGTCAGTGGAGGCCTGGCCCTCTCCTGAAATCCCTTTAACTTTCCCACAGGCCTTCTTTCCTACTCTTTGCTCATCTCTGTCATTTTCCTCTCCCAGCTTCCCTCCTCTCAGTGCATCTCAGTATTTTAAAATAAAGTGAAATCATGACTTGTATAGAAAATAGTGAAGTTTGGACTGGTTTACTCTGAAACATTCCCCCAAAATTGATGTGGTTTCCAATGACACCGAGGAGTAAAGACAACAGAAAATAACATGGTTTCTTGTCATATTGGATGACAATTTTTCTTTCAAATTCATCTTCACAAGGCTCCTTTCTCCTGTTCTGATAATTAAGGTTGGCATGAATACGTTACTCAGATTCAACTTCTCAGTAGAATCAATAGTAATACTAGTTAACAATTATGGATAACTTAATAGTGCTGTATGTCAATTAACTCAACTTTCACAACTGTCCTATTGTCATCAGCCCTTTAATAGGTGAGAAAACTCTGAAGCGAAGGACATTGCCCAAGGCCATCTAGCTTCCAGGGGTGGCAGGACAGGGCTGTAACTGAGGCTCTATCCAAGAACAGATACTGCATTCCCATGTCAAGTCTCCTCCTCTCAGATTACACTTACTGCTAAACTAACAGAACCCCCCAGACCCTTGAATTACGGCTTTATTGTCTCTGAGGATAAAAGAAAGACTGAATTGAAGGAAAACAGCTCAAACCAGCATGAAGAGAAGGAAAGCTGGTTTGGGCTGAGCTACCACCTATAAATTGCCATGATTCCGAAGGCTGCATAACTAGTTCTTCTGTCTTAGGTGCATTTAGGAAACCTGGTGAATCAGCAATGGCACCCAGCCTGGGTTACCAGGGCATCTGAAGCTAGATGTTATTAACAGTAAAAGCAACAGTTCCCAGTTCAACTCCTCCAATGACATCTGAAATAGTTGTACTAACTCAAGCTGTGTGCTCTGGCCATGTAGCTCTTTCAGCCGTGTGGTGTTTCAAAAACCTGTAAAGAGAGAGGCAGTTCTGGAGCCAAGTTCACTTGATCACCTCTCAGCATTCAGTTCCTGTATCTCTAATCAAGCTAAGATGCCAAATCCTGCTTTACAAATGTATATATATATATTATATATATTATGCCAAATTGCCAAATTGCCTCTGTGGAATATTATGCCAAATTGCCTCTGTGGAAACCACAATCTGTTTAGACTCATACAAGAAAACTGGCATTTGTCAAATTAAAAATGTAAAGCAAAAATTTTTAATTACCATCTCGCAGGCATCAAATGATATAACTATGGAATTTTTCCGTCTTGACCTGCCTTGGGGTTAGCTAGTGAGGGTATTAATTCACTTTTCCTTCGCTTAACTTATCACTTCCAGTTAGTAATTCTGATTGCCTGTCTTCTCCACAAGAGATAAAAGAACGTGGCCAGAAAGAGCATAGATTTGGTAGAGGGTTTTTTTCAGATTTGCTTATGCTTATGCGTAACTACTTAAAAACAAAAACTAGGGATCTGAATGTAAACAGGAAATCATGGTAATGAACAGACAAGGAGAAAGAGAATGGAGAAAGACAAGGCCATCCTTACAATGTTTTCTTTTAAGGAAGAACAGAGATTGTCCACATTGCCAGAAGGGAGGGGGTTGGGGGGGGAAGAAATAAGTGAAGGGGATTAAGAGGTACAAACCTCCGGTTACATAATAAACATTCATGGGGTATAATATACAGCTTAAGGAATATGGTCAATAATATTGTACTAAATTTATATGGATACAGATGGTTACTAGATTTATCATGGTGGTCATTTTGTAGTGTATGCAAATATCAAATCATTATGTAGTACACCTGAAACTAATAATACGGTATGTCAACTATATTTCAATTTAAAAAAGAGAGAAAGGAGGAAAAAAAGAGAGAGAGAGAATAAAGAGAGAGGGGGAAAAAAAAGAATGTCCCCAGAGTGACTGCCCCATGAGTGGGGCATCAGTGGCAATGGCTGGAATGTTTTTAAGGGAGGAAAGTATTCAAAATACACATCTATGCTCAGCAGTCTGCTGATCCTCTAGTGGTGAGTGGCAAAAATTGGCAAAGAACCCGAGTCATTAAATATTTTTTGTTGGCAGTTCTATAGGATTTCTCTCCTTATGTACATGAGTTTCATCTGCATAGTTTGATATAAACAAAAAGCTACAAGCACTTTCACTTAACAAGAAAAAAAGCTGAGCCCCCAGACTCCAGTTCCCATTCAAACATCACTTTCCTCATCTCTCTACAAATACAAACAGCTTCACATTAAGGAAAGTGAAGCTTCCCAGTTCTTTGCTCGTGCATGGCCCCATACACCCATCATTATTCAACTCTCAGTTTACGAATAAGCCACAGAACATTCTAGCTGCAGAAGGCAAGCCGTTTTATCGATGGGGACGTTGAATTGCTTCTCCTTGTTTACTTCCAAGAATAGGACGTCTCCGTAAACAAGACTGGCTGGGAACACATGCAAATTTCCAATCAATGCCCACCTTTGAAAATTCACAGCGTCTTTTGTGAACAGTCCAAATTACAGGGTATCAGATTCCCATTTCCCTTTTTAACATCTAATAATTAACCAGAAAGACAATCCGTCAGGACTCTTACCACTGGGTAGGGGAGGAAGAACCAAGTGCAGGGAGCTCTTAACCTTGCTCTTGAAGGCCATTGAGAATACTCCTGTTACACTTTCCAAAACATCTCTGGGGTGATGATGGTTCTACTGACTGAAAACAAAAAAACAAACAAAAAAAAACGTTGTTCTTTCTATTCCGCTTTTGAACTGTAATAGAAGATAAGTTTTCCTGGTGTCATGACTATTGCCAAAGAAAAATGATCATCCTTGTGTAATGTAATAACACCTTGTATCTATACAACATCTCTGCTTCCAAAGCTCAAAGCACTTTCATGAAGCACTAACTCTTTCTATCACTTCCATCCTCACTGAGGTAGGTTGAGGCATGTATGTAATCCTCCTGTGCAGGACAGGAAAACAGAGACACTCAGAGGTTAAGTCAGTCCTCAGAGGTTGCACAGTCCAGTTAATGATGAAGCCAGAACTTTCTGCCTTCATTTACTGGGCTGCTTTCTCTTCTCCTACTGAGATTCCAAAACACATAAATAAATTCATCCGACGCTTCTCTGAAATGAAAAATAATAACGTTTACTTAAGGCAGAAAAAATATTTCACTTTCTTACCATCTCATAACAATGCATATTGTCTAAGGGCCTTAAAAAAAAAAAAAAGTCCAGACCCCTTATTTCTAGATGAGTAACAATTATGGCTTGGAAGATCACCACCTAGACACGTGCAGAACAGAGCTAAGACATAGCAGAAGAGGTGCAGATACGAGTTTCAAGAGTGTTACCTCCAGCTTCACTGAACAAGGCCACTAAAACATATAATACCAATTAGAATTAGGGCACCACACCAGACACACCATGTACGATTTCCCTTTTAATCCTACATCAACCTGTAAGGAAGGTAATAGCATCCCCACTTTAGAGATGAGGAAAGTGAGACTTGGGAGGTCAAATTATTTATATAAGGACTCCAGCCAGAAAGTGACAACTCTAGGTGGCCCAGCAAAGGAGGTGATCTATGCCCAGAAGTCCTCAAAAAATAACCTGAGTAACACAGAATGATGGGTCGCAG
This sequence comes from Balaenoptera ricei, assembly GCF_028023285.1. Taxonomy (NCBI): domain Eukaryota; kingdom Metazoa; phylum Chordata; class Mammalia; order Artiodactyla; family Balaenopteridae; genus Balaenoptera; species Balaenoptera ricei. The sequence goes on along the minus strand of NC_082653.1, from coordinate 38,875,278 downwards.
ATAAGCATCCTTTGGTCCATATATTAAGTTTAATCATAAGAAATTGCTGATATTCACCTCCTTTCAACCTACAGAAAGGAATAATTCAAATGATTCAAACTATTACTTTGGGGATCTTTGAGCTATCCTTGGGGAAAAAATATCTCCAAAGTATTAATACTAAGGATGAAGTCAGACACTGCCTTTGAAAGCACAATCGGGAGCTTGAGATGAAAGTCAGGCGGGATGGAAGTTGTAATTCAAAAAATTCCCCAGTTCATAAGAAGCTTAGCGAGAGAGGGTGTGTTCCCACCACTGGAGCAGAAACTTCCTTCCCCAAAAAGCCCTTCTAGGATTTTGCCCTTCCCATTCATCTCTTCCGATCAAATTCATCCTTTAGGCAAACACAGGAGGGATTAGAGACCTTTAATTGGCTTTGAGGAAAAAAATGGTAATCTGAGATGTCTGGGCAGGAACTATCTTGTGTCTTGTGGGAGAGAAGTGGGGAGAGAAAGAGAAAAGGAAATGTCTGCAGCTTGACAGGCTGTTCCCAGCCATAGCAGAGAGCATTCAAGAATAGGCAAGATTGTTAAGTCATTCACCCCAATCTGGCTGTGAGCTACAGGCATGCCATCTTGGATTTCTTCTTCCACTCAACTCCTCCTGTGTCTCTTAGGAAAGTTCAGTGGCATTCCAGAGTCTAGCTCAGTGGTTTTCACACTTTAGCATGATCTCAGTATCACCTGGGGCCTTGAGGGGTAGGGGCCTTGAAGGGTAGGGGCCTTGAGTAGGTCTGTAGTAGGCCCTAACAAATTCCCAGGTGATGCTAATCCTGCTGGTTCAAGGAACACACTTTAAAAACCACTAGCCTAACTCCCAGCTCTGCAAATGCATTGTATCTTCCTGCCACATAATTTCCTGGGCCATGTCTGCACAGACAGAAGCCACACATGATCCGGGGAGAAGAATCCATAGAGATGATGCTGTCCGAGGGTTTGTAACAATAGGTACTATAATACTGGCTTTGGTACAAAACAAGTTGTAACACAACTGGCGCTGTGGGATTCTTATTAATGGTAATAGCTAACAGTTATTAACTAGCTCGTATGTGCCAGGCCATATTGTCAAGTATCTACCCATATTATCTTTGAGATAAGTATACTGTTATTACTCCTGTTTTATAAACTTAGACTCTGAGCCTCAGTGGGTTAATTCAGTGGTCACTCAACCAGAGAATGGAGGAGCTGGGTCCAGAACCCACAACTCTGACTTAACTGCTGTACATGGTAGTTCCTGAACTGCAGAAACATTAAATCAGGTAAAGAGACATCCACCTCCAGTGCTCTTTGATAAAGGAATAAATATGGGTGAATGGGTGGCCATAGCTTTCTTCACTCAACTTTCCTATATCTTCTCTGGGGAATACGAATATTCTCCTCCAGCCCCATTTTCTCCTCGACCTCACCTGTTAACACACAGGAAAATGCCTCATATGTTAAAGTGCAGGAGATTGGAAAAGAGAGTGCCCTGCTACCAGACATGGTGTCTTATATTTATCTTTCCCTGTTGAAACAAACACCTAATTCCTCATGGGAACATCATCTGGTACTGGGGGACTCTGGCCCCAGAAATGTAATTATGGTTTGGGGCTCCATAGGGAGTAGATTGCAAGGGATAGGACACCTTCTTGATTTTATGACACCCAGTTCTTGCATTGTCTATCTCATCTCTTTGATGTTAAGGGACAGGAGGTGGAGATTGGAGCTGCAGATATACCAGGCTCTTATCTGACGGAGACTGGTTTCATTGTTACTGCTCTGGCTTTGCTATGCTACTTATCTAGTCTCATAACTTGCTCCTTCACCTTGAAGTTCCTATGTTATAGCTTAATCCAAGACCTGGCTTTAAAGAGGCCACTTGCCTGGAATTACAAGCTCCTAAGGTAGGAGTTGATAGAACCTCCCCTCTCCATGGGAAAACGCCAAGCTTTTCCTAGGAGTTGGACATCTGGCATACAAAGTTCAGGTGCAACCTCATGGAACATATCATAGGCTAGGGATCTTCAGGAGCCCTGGCCACACAATGGCCATGGCGTCACAGAAGAGTGATGTTCTTGTCTAGTTCTGCCCTGACTCACCTCTTTGTTTTACTGGACTAAAAGTCTACAGAGGTGTGGCCACATGTTTGCTTCCCATCCTACTGTCTATCCTACTTTCCCTAGTGAATAATCAGGTGATGCATTAGGCCCAAACCAATCGCCCTTCATTCTGAGCATTTTCAAATCTGTTCAAATTCAAATATCTCCACATTAAAATTTCACATACCCTTTGACCTAGCAATATCATCTCTAGATATTTACTCTATAAATATACTTGCACATGTGCAAAATGAGATAGAACAGAATTGCCTATAATAGGAAAATATTGGAAACCATCTAATCCATCTGACCCATTATTATGGAATCAGCTAAATAAATTACAGGTAATCCATACAATGGAATAATATGCAATCATTGAGAGGAACGAAGCAATCTATCTTACCAATGTGGAACACATCACCAAAGTGTACTATTGAAGAAAAAGGGAAACTGAAAAGAGATTGCAATTTAGGGAGGTGAAGGAATTTGCCCAAGGTCCTATAATTTTGCTAGATGCAGAATCTTTGAATCTTTCCCTCCTAAAACTTCTACTAGTCTCTCTCTACTGGATCTTTGGCTCCGGCATATAAATAAAGTCATATTTCCCTTACTTCTCCCTCACTTAGAACCTATGCCCTCTTTTAAGCTACTGTCTTCTATGTCTTCTCTCCAACAAGCTTCTGGATGGTTTCACCTACACTCACTCTCCCCTCTTCCTCTACCATTCTCCTTAATCCTGTTGTTTAGCTTCCTCCCCCACCAATCCACAGAAAGTTGTCTTCCTAAGGGTAACTGACCTGTGATTGACAAACCTTACAATAAAGCCATATTTGTCTTTATCATAAGACATCTCTGCCTACATGATGCCCTTAACACTTGCTCCTTGGCCTCCTTCCATGAAAGCCCTCTCTCCTGGTTTGCCTCCACTTCTCTTACTGCTTCCTTTCAGCCTCTCCTTGGCAGAGGACTCTCCCTAATCCCACTCTTGTAATGTTTGTTCTCTGTATCCTTCTTGTCTCACCATATATATTTTCCTGGACTCATCTGTCCTATTAATTGTATTACCACCTCTGTGCCAATAGCTTCCAAATGTCTTATCTTCAACTTTAGTTCTTTCAATGATCTGGAACTCAACCTCCAGCTTCTTTTTTTTTTTTTTTTTAAATTTATTTATTTATGGCTGTGTTGGGTCTTCGTTTCTGTGCGAGGGCTAGTTGTGGCAAGCGGGGGCCACTCTTCATCGCGGTGCGCAGGCCTCTCACTATCGCGGCCTCTCTTGTTGCGGAGCACAGGCTCCAGACGCGCAGGCTCAGTAATTGTGGCTCATGGGCCCAATTGCTCCGCGGCATGTGGGATCTTCCCAGACCAGGGCTCGAACCCGTGTCCCCTGCATTGGCAGGCAGATTCTCAACCACTGCGCCACCAGGGAAGCCCAACCTCCAGCTTCTTATATCATCACTTGGATGTCCCTCAGGCACATCAAACTCTGCATGCACGAAAATCTGAATGCAACATCTTTTTTTCTCTCCCAGACCAACTAGTAGTTTCCCTATTTTAGTGAACAGTAACAACACCCTCCCGGTCACCAAAGACTGAAATCTTAGCATCATCTTTCACTGATGCTTCTTCATAATCTTCATATACCATCAATCACCAAGTCTTAATGCCTCCATCTCTGAAATATCCTTCTAATCTACACCATTTTCTCTAGCCTCAGGGCCATTATCTTAGTTTAGGTCATTATTACTGCTTGATATTCTATTACAACAGTTCCCTAGCTGCTGTGCCTGCCCCTAATCTCTGGCCCTTCCAACCCCTGCCATTCAATAACCCTGCCTTTTTTTGAAGTCCCTTTGATGACTCTGAGTAACCTTGAGAAGACATTTCAAGCTCCATATGCGATCTACAAATTTTCCATAATTTTCCCTTTCCTATTCTTTCAGCTTCATGTCCTGCTTCTCCCCTACATGCATCCATACTGAATAACTTACAGTCCCCCAAAGTCCCAGCCAGCAGCCCACCGTTATGTGCTAAACATGCTATAGCTTCTGCTTGTGATGCCCACCCTCCCTGTCCCATCCATTTGCCTGGCTTCTATCCATTCTATAAACTCAGCTCAATCATAACTTCCTCTGGGCATTTTCACCATAGTTTTCCTCACACCAATTTTAGCTGAGTTAGCTATTGTCCATCTCTACCTCTATGATCCTCTGTGCTTCTTTCTATTTTTAATGCCTCATACTACACTTCAAAAAGGAACTTATCTCTTTTTTAGTTTATCTTTTCTTCTCCTACAGTTATAGTTCCTTGCAAATAAGGACTATTTTTCACTTCTCTTTCTATCCCTAGGGGCTATGTAGTGTCTATCACACAGTTAGTACCCAGTTCCTGACAAGTGATTAACGATTAGGATGTCATCCTTCTGATTTCTAGAACAGTATTCTTTACACTACCCCTAAAATAATAATTGACTGATTGATTAAAAGGGAGGTATATCCACAGTCAACAGTGACCTGTAAAACATGAGATTGTTCTTCACACGATACAGAATCATAACTATACAAATCTCCCATGACTCCAAAGACCTGAGAACTGGAATTATGTTTCAAGAACTAATTTAACTCTTATTTGTGTCCTGAGAATTGTTATTCATTCAAGTATTTATATATGTTGGCTTCTAATTACTGGTTAAAGCTGGAGACAGTCCTTATACCCAGATGATCTTGCTAAAGTTCATTTCAGGGATGACACTGGAAACCATTCTCAGATTTGACTGCAATTTGTAAGAATCACTGCACTGCTAAGACTTTGACTCTGTGATTCTCATCCAGAGAATTCCTCATCTGACTGGCAGGTTTGTTGAGAAATGCCCCAATCCTAGAGAACACCCTCAATTGTCTGTCAAGTCACAGATGAAGCACCTGGAGTAGATCTCTGATTCCACACCATCCCATTTTCTTCCAACCTCCTTCATTTGATAATGAAACGTCAGGGTCAGTGAGCTTGATAAATCATGGATAGATTCACTGGAAGTTTACATCATTTTAATTTCCAGATTTCATGCCATGGGACCAACTTGTAGGGGAAACTGCTTTAGAGTAAAGCTATGCGTAAAACCTAAGTAATGAAACCTATCCAAGTAGAGTCCAAGATGGGATCATATGATAGAAAATTTAACCATAAAGCAAATAGAAACCCACCCGTGCAGAGTCCTCTATAAGCTCCAGAAATTAATTTGTACATAGATTTGTTTAGAACTCAAAGTTTATCTTCCCAAAGAAGTTGTTACACATCCTGAATCCCTTCCTCAGCCTTTTAATAGGTATTTAATGCTCCTCCTATTTGACTCTGATAGAACCAAAGAATCTATCTGCTGCACCCAACACTATGTATGTGGGCAACAATATGGTAAGTCCAACTTCCAACAAGCAAATTTTCTGACTTTCCCACAATGCTTGCAGGGGGAGAAACCACAATGCTTGAGGAGGTTGGTGAGGAAACCCCCAAGACAGGGCAAGGGGGAGTTTGCATGAGCTCCAGACTGCTGGGCTGGGGAAGCTGTTTCCTGCAGCCAGTCCCATCCCAACTGGGCATTCGTACTTCAGGAGGCAGCTCATGAAGCAAAAAGGAAATTCCACAGCATCAGACAGACCCAAATTGAGGGACATTCCACAAAATAATTGGCCTGTATTCATCAAAAATATCACGAAAGACAAAGAAAGACTGAGAAGCTCTCCCAGATTAAAAAAGACTAAAGTCATGTTAACTGAAGGCAACAAGAGATCCTGGATTTTCTGTTACTATAAAGAACATTATTGGGACAATTGGGGACCTGAATGAAGTCTAGATAATAGTTCTATGTCAGTGTTAATTCCTGATTTTGATAATGGCACGGTGATTATATAAGAGAGTGTCCTTGTTTTCAGGAAATATGGAAATATACACTGAAATATTTAAAGGGTAAAAAGTCATTATTTTTATGAGTTATCCTCAAACAGTTCTGGAGGAATATATATGTATATATGAAAGAAAGACAGAAAAAAAAAAGGAAGAAGGAAAGAAAGGAAGATAAAGAAAGATGGGAGGGAGGGAAGAAAGAAAGAAGGAAAAGAGAGAGAGGGGGATAAAAAGGGTGGGAGGGAGAACTGGTCAAACACTGAATGTAAAGAGTATGCAGTATAATTCTGCAAATTTTCTGGGAGTTTGAAATTATGTTAAAATAAAAAATTTTTTGAGATGTCACCATGTTATTATAATTCTCAGTCATGCAGGCTTGGGAGCCTCAAATGCTTTTTAAGTTTTTTTCACTTGAGTAACAATAGAGCTATGGTACAAGTCCTCCAAGGACGAGGCCACCCCTTAGAAAGTGTCTTTGTCTCTGGTTCTTCTATGCTGAGCTGGCTCCTGGTGGGAGCGGAGAGCCAGCCTAGCAGCCTGGAGCTGTCTCCAAAGCACCCGCAGTTGTGAGTCTTCTGAACAGAGCTTCCCACTCTGAAGGCATGAGCAACATTCAACAACTTCACCCAAAACTTTGGTTGAGCCTGTTTGATCTGGCATCCTGTAGTTTTATTCTGCTATGCTTGGATAATTGTGTGGATCTATTTACAGCTTTCCTTGTTGCCCGAGAATGTGGCTTTGAGACAGTGTCGTAGATCCAACATGGATCTAATGATTTTTTTATGATACCTAGATTCACTCCTGGGCCTCTCCCTCCTCCTCTCCTGCAGGGTCATCTGTGCCACAGGACCCAGGCTAGTCTCTTCATCCCAAGTGGCTCACCCAGACCGCCCCCCACCCTGGGCCTTTTCTTCCAACAGCTATCACGGTGAAATGCTTGACACTGCTCTGCTCAGGCTTGTCCACGTGCCAAAATCAACATGCAATACGTACTTTGGGGTTTTATAGAGCTGACCCCAAAATATCTATTTACCCAAATGTTGACATTCTCATGAGTAATGGGCAAAGCTCCGAGGACACACTGTTGGTGGCAGAGCAGAATTCGGAATCCCACTCAGAATCTTGGAATTGGACAGGGATGTAGAGACTGTCCATTCCAACCATCACATTTTAGGATAAGGAAAACGGGGCTGCAAGCAGTGAATAACTTGTCCATCAAAACCAGCATTGGAACCCAGGTCTTCCATCCCCTGGATCAGTTCCTTTTGAGTCTACTAAAGAAGTGAATGCCCTTGGGCGAAACAGCTCTGGGAGCCTGTATTATTAGGTGGGTAATGGTGAAGGCAGCCTCCCAAATACATACTTTGGGATTAGAGACAACGTTTCCAAATCCTTTTTCTGAGTCCTACATGAAGAAACCTCAAACCCAGGATTCCAGCCAAAAACAATGATTCTCAAGTCCCTCTGAAATCCTGGATGGATGTTTAACCCAGCAACGTACTAGCCGACTCCAGTGGCAGACGCGGGTCTCAACAGAGCTCCAGGGCTGATGCTTCAAAGGGGGTGGATGTGTGTGTGTGAGTCTGAATCACACGCAGTAGGTCATGTGCTGTTATCAACAGGATGAGTGAGGGCACGAGAATATGAGGGAAATGTCTGAAAAGGAATGCGGTATGATGTGCCCCTGTTAACTTGATTCAAACGTTTCTCACAGTTTACAGAAAAGCTTACTGAGAAACTTTACAGGGAAACTTCCAGAAAAATATACTGGAAAAGGGATATTTCACTCTTTCTCAGGTCCTAGTACCAAACAGGACAAACGAAACTATTAACTCATTCATTTATTCACTCACTCTCTCAATCATTCATTCACTCATTTATTTATTCACTCACATGACAAATAATTGTTGATTTCCACTTTGTAATAGGTATCGTGATGGATTACAGTGAGGTCCCTTAGGCTCACAGTTCCAATTTCCTTAATATATAAAGAGCTGATACAAACAATAAGAAAAAAACAAAACCTAATCAAAGGTTGACCAAAAGATATTCATAGGGAGTTCACAGAAAAAGAAATGGAAAGATTGGCTAAACACATGAAAGGGTACTCACCATCACTAGGCATCAGGGGAATCAAGTTAAAAAAGTGAGATAGCATTTTTAGCCATCAGGTCAGTTAAAATTTAACATACTGATAATATCCAATGTCTTAAGTCTGTGAATAAAGAGACTGTGGATGTTATTGGTGCTGGAAATATAAATTGAGATAAAATTTCAAGAGAGCAATTTGGCAGTAGCTATCAAAAATTTTTAATGCACGTTCTACCCCTATGTTTCAACTTGCAAAAATCCATCATGATTCCTTCTCTTGCTACACAGCATTCCTTCCCCCTTCTAGTAACAGGAGCAAGAATAACTTGGGAATCTCTCCACTACCTCATCTTCAGTCCATGTCACAAGGGGGTCTGTGCCTAGGTATGGCCAATAAAAGCATTACATCCCTCCAGCCTCAAGAATTGGTTCGGGGATGGGCATGTGAGTCAATGTGACACAATCTGGGGACATTGCCTAGAGCTACTGAAGGAAAATTGTCCTCTGTTTTCCAATGGACGTGGACTTTTGAGAATCAAAGCATGGAGTTACTGGCAGCCACTTTGCCCCTGAAAAGGAAGGCCTTGGGAATGAAACAGCACAGAGGACAACAGAAGTGTGTGTGTGTTGTGGGTAGGGCGGGCACAGGGCCCTGTGATACCTCTTGAGCCCCTAGCAGCTGATTCTAAAGCTAGATCCACCCTCTCAGCCAATAAATTTGCTTTTTGCTTAAACTAGTTTAGGTTGGGTTTTCTCTTGCTTACAACGAAAAAATCCAGGCAGAAACACTCATCAGCAGGATGACTAACACGTGTACAAAGACATAAACGGTTATTGCAGCATTTTTTATCACAGTGGAAAAAGTGTCAGCACCCTCAGTGTTCATCAACAGGAGAAATGTTTACATAATTATAGTACCTCCATACTATATTCTGGAATATAAGGGTATCATATTACTGGGAAAAAAAAGCAAGTCACAGTACAATACGTATGTGATTTCAGTCATGTGAAAGGGCCTATATAGGTGTGTGTTCACATGTATTTATCATTGTATATATACTTTTGTAAATGCATTTACATTTGCATATATACAAACATATATATGCATGTGTGTATGTAGTTATATTTTTAAATGTGAATGTATAGATATACAGAAAAAGGTTGGAAGTATACATACCAAATGGTGGTTACTTCTGGGAAGGGGATTAGACCAGCATAGGAGAGTGAAAAGAGGGGAACAGATAATGAAGGAGGCTTTAATATTTTATTCTGTTTTTCCTTTATTATTTAAAATGTTTACAAAAAGAAGTAAAAGGGGTAGATGCAAAATTCCTCAACAAAATACTAGCAAACAGAATCCAACAGCACATTAAAAATATCATACACCGTGATCAAGTGGGGTTTATCCCAGGAGTTCAAGGATTCTTCAATAGACACAAATCAATCAATGTGATACACCATATTAACAAATTGAAGGATAAAAACCATATGATAATCTCAATAGATGCAGAAAAAGCTTTTGACAAAATTCAACACCCATTTATGATAAAAACCCTCCAGAAAGTAGGCATAGAGGGAACTTACCAGAACTTAATAAAGGCCATATATGACAAACCCACAGCCAACGTTGCTCTCAATGGTGAAAAACTGAAACCATTTCCACTAAGATCAGGAACAAGACAAGGTTGCCCACTCTCACCACTATTACTAAACATAGTTTTGGAAGTTTTAGCCACAGCAATCAGAGAAGAAAAAGAAATAAAAGGAATCCAAATTGGAGAGAAGAAGTAAAACTGTCCCTGTTTGCAGATGACATGATACTATACATAGAGAATCCTAAAGATGCGACCAGAAAACTACTAGAGCTAATCAATGAATTTGGTAAAGTAGCAGGATACAAAATTAATGCACAGAAATCTCTTGCATTCCTATACACTAATGATGAAAAATCTGAAAGAGAAATTAAGGAAACACTCCCATTTACCACTGCAACAAAAATAATACAATACCTAGGAATAAACCTACCTAAGGAGAAAAAAGACCTGTATGCAGAAAGTTGTAAGACACTGATGAAAGAAATTAAAGATGATACAAACAGATGAGAGATATTCCATGTTCTTGGATAGGAAGAATCAACATTGTGAAAGTGAATATACTACCCAAAGCAATCTACAGATTCAATGCAATCCCTATCAAACTACCACTGGCATTTTTCACAGAACTAGAACAAAAAATTTCACAATTTGTATGGAAACACAAAAGACCCTGAATAGCCAAAGCAATCTTGAGAAAGAAAAACGGAGCTGGAGGAATCAGGCTCCCTGACTTCAGACTATACTACAAAGGTACAGTAATCAAGAGAGCACGGTACTGGCACAAAAACAGAAATATAGACCAATGGTAGAGGATAGAAAGCCCAGAGATAAAACCATGCACATATGGTCAACTTATCTTTGAGAAAGGAGGCAAGAATATACAATGGAGAAAAGATAGCCTCTTCAATAAGTGGTGCTGGGAAAACTAGACAGCTACATGTAAAAGAATGAAATTAGAACACTCCCTAAAACCATACACAAAAATAAACTGAAAAGGGATTAAAGACCTAAATGTAAGGCCAGACACTATAAAACTCTTAGAGGCAAACATAGGCAGAATTCTCTATGATATAAATCAGAGCAAGATCCTTTTTGACCCACCTCCTAGAGAAATGGAAATAAAAACAAAAATAAACAAATGGGACCTAATGAAACTTGAGTTTTTGCACAGCAAATGAAACCATAAACAAGACAAAAAGACAATCCTCAGAATGGGAGAAAATATTTGCAAACGAAGCAACAGACAAAGGATTAATTTCCAAAATATACAAGCAGCTCATGCAGCTCAATATCAAAAAAACAAACAACCCAATTCAAAAATGGGCAGAAGACCTAAATAGACATTTCTCCAAAGAAGATATACAGATTGCCAACAAACACAGGAAAGGATGCTCAACATCACTAATCATTAGAGAAATACAAATCAAAACTACAGTGTGGTATCACCTCACACCAGTCAGGATGGCCATCATCAAAAAATCTACAAACAATAAACGCTGGAGAGGGTGTGGAGAAAAGAGAACCCTCTTGGGCTTCCCTGGTGGCGCAGTGGTTGAGAATCTGCCTGCCAATGCAGGGGACATGGGTTCGAGCCCTGGTCTGGGAAGATCCCACATGCCGCGGAGCAACTAGGCCCGTGAGCCACAACTACTGAGCCTGCACGTCTGGAGCCTGTGCTCCGCAACAAGAGAGGCCTCGATAATGAGAGGCCCGTGCACCGCGATGAAGAGTGGCCCCCACTTGCCACAACTAGAGAAAGCCCTCGCACAGAAATGAAAATCCAACACAGCCATAAATAAATAAATAAATAAATAAAATAAACCCAAAGTTTAAAAAAAAAAAGTAAGCTGAAATATTAAAAAAAAAAAAAAAAGTTGTTGTTGTTAAAAAAAAAAAAAAAGAGAACGCTCTTGCACTGTTGGTGGGAATGTAAATTGATAAAGCCACTATGGAGAACAGTATGGAGGTTCCTTAAAAAACTATAAATAAAACTATCATACGACCCAGCAATCCCACTACTGGGCATATATCCTGAGAAAACCATAATTCAAAAAGAGTCATGTACCACAATGCTCATTGTAGCTCTATTTACAATAGCCAGGACATGGAAGCAACTTAAGTGTGCATCGACAGATGAATGGATAAAGAAGATGTGGCACATATATACAATGGAATATTACTCAGCCATAAAAAGAAACGAAATTGAGTTATTTGTAGTGGGGTGGATAGACCTAGAGTCTGTCATACAGAGTAAAGTAAGTCAGAAAGAGAAAAACAGATACCGTATGCTAACACATATATATGGAATCTTAAAAAAAAATGGTTCTGAAGAACCTAGTTGCAAGACAGGAATAAAGACGCAGACATAGAGAATGGACTTGAGGACACTGGGAGGGGGAAGGGTAAGCTGAGACGAAGTGAGAGAGTAGCACTGACATATATACACTGCCAGATGTAAAATAGATGACTAGTGGGAAGCAGCTGCATAGCACAGGGAGATCATCTCGGTGCTTTGTGACCACCTAGAGGGGTGGGATAGGGAGGGTGGGAGGGAGACGCAAGAGGGAGGGGATATGGGGATATATGTATACGTATAGCTGATTCACTTTGTTATACAGCAGAAACTAACACAACATTGTAAAGCAATTACACTCCAATAAAGATATTAAAAAAAAAAGAAATATTGTGTCCCCAGCTGAAAAAATAAATAAATAAACATAAAAAAAAAAGAAGGAAAAGGGAATCCAAACACAAATAATGGCCTATGAAAAGGTAAGTCAACACTGAAAGAGAACACTGATATGTCTTGGGTTAGGTTCCTCCAAAAGCCAACCCTGAGATAAGGCTTCCAGGGCAAGTAGTTTATTCGAGAGGTGATTCCAAGAAATACTGGTAGGGAAATGGGGAAGTGAAGCAGGGAAGAATGGAAGCAAATTGAGGATGCATCAAGCCCAAGTTACCACTGAGAGTAACTAGAGCTTAACCCTGCAGGGGAAGTCACAGAACAATGCAGAACATGTGCCTCAGAGTTATCCCACCTGAGGGAGGTGGGAGCTGGGGCAATTATATGCCCATTCTCGAAAGTTGTTGGTAAGAGATGCTTCCAGGGGCCATTAATTCCTTGGCACTTCAAGTCTTCCCCATGCATGGGCAGAGCGTGTCAGGTGCTGGCAGCTGGAATTTGGGCCAGCATGCATTAAAATGTTAAATATCAAGGGAACGTGCACAGGGCACAGAGATCACTACTTTGAGTGTATTCTCAAAAGGAGCACAGTGTAGACAGGGAAGAGATGGTGTTGGAAGAGGTGGGAGAGGAGACCTGTGAGGTCAGGGTGAGGGTGGGAGGTTGGGTTGGTGACGACATCTTTTCCACCATATTAAGAACTTCTTGACAATGGGAAGCTACCTGTGTGTGCAAGTAACAGAAGGGTAATATCACATTCATAGAAATTCAATCTAGAGCAGGAGGTCTAATTGTGGAGGTCTAGTATTCAAAACGTTAGTGTGTAAAGATCCACTATTGGGTGTGTCACAAGTAACACTCATCCTTTCAACAAGTGTCTATTGAGCTTCCACTATGAATACCTGTTAGGCCCCAGGAATATGTTTGTAATAGTTTTCTAAATAGAGTTTGCAAGTGATTTTTCTTAATGAAATGCAGACAATTCCATAATCATCATGTGATACCAGGTCTGTGTACAGCTCCTCATATTCTCTTGAGGGGAACACATAGGAAAGGAGCCACAGCCTTGGGGTATAGTGCGAGCCATGGGTGCCCCCCCCAGGATGTATATTACACATAAGCACCATCTGTCAGCATTAAAATTGTTAAGACATTAACAATTGGTTTAAAATGAAGTTAGATCACAAACTGGGACAATCGGGGAGATTTTGTCCAGCTGTCTAGGAAAGAGAGAATACAAATGAAGGCTGCCTTGTCAAGTATTGAAGGGAGGAGATGATTTGGGGCTGGTTATTCTCCACTTGTTCTTACCCCACCAGGTCCAGTTTGCTCCCATCTCAGTCCTTTCTGTGCCCCAGGAGACTTAGCCCTATGACCTATAGCACTAAATTCCTTTGCCCTCTGATTTTTCATTGGTCTTTGTCAGTGAGAAGCACCAGTAGAAGATGAGAGGATGGGGGTGGGGGGGAGGGAGAGTGGTCAGGGCGTCCGTTCTCCCTGCCCCACTCTTGCCTCAATGCAGTTTTGGCAGTGGCTGCACTGCCGTTTCGGATCCCATTGGGTGGCCCTTCTTCCAGAGTCCCAAGCTCACATATAAGGGACTTTTGAGAATTCCACTGCTGCCCTTGCCCCTTATTTCCCAGGGAGTTAATAGCATCCTATGGTTGTCCCTGAGTCTTTCGTTATTCTTTCCTAGCTTCCTCATCCCTGCTCTGTAAGTGGGCTCTTCATTAAACTCTCTGCCATTCAGCCTTTTGAGTGCTTCCTGCAGGAACTCTAATTTCTACAGAACACAAAAGGTTGTTTCTGAGGTTACTTGATTAGATTTCATGATTAATCGGATGTGTGCCTGGGAGGTTGGGAGAAGGAAAAAATGAAGCTTCCTCAGGCTCTGGGCTAAAACAGTGAGACACGTAGTTGGTGGTGTCAGGTATGAAGCCAAAGAGTCGCATAAGAACCACCACGTAGAGAAGCAGCAGGAGGAAGGAGTAGGCGGGACCACCCACAGGTGAGTTAGCATCGTGGATGTGTTGACTTGGCTCTCCAGGTGGAGATACTGGCATTGGAATTCAGGCGTTGGAGTCGGAGCTAAGGAATGAATTGAGTTTGGAGATTGATTCGGAAGAATGAAAAACCATTTTAAAACCTGAGGCAAAATTTGCCATTTACACCTCCACCCTTTTTTCTCTGCTTCTGCTTCTCCCTCAGCCCCACGCCACTCCTCCTCCTTCAACCAGATTCCCCACATCTCCACCCAAGTTTACCCTTCTAAAATAATATTGCAGGGACTTCCCTGGCGGTCCAGTGGTTAAGACTCCGTGCTCCCACTGCATGGGGCTCGGGTTCCATCCCTGGTTGGGGAACTAAGATCCCACATGCCACGTGGCTGGCCAAAAAAATAAATAAATAAAAAATAAAATAAAATAATACTACATATTTTCAAGCCTCCCCTTTTTTCATCACCAAAGATTTTCTAGTTTCCAATCCCTCAGAGGCCAGAGTACTGTTTTCCAAAATGGCAATGAACTCCTGGGACAAATCACCTCCTCCTCATGTAAAAATGAACTCACACATTATTGTTCCAAGGGAGGATTTGTACATTTCAAAGGACAATGGCTGGACCACCAATTGGATAATGATTGAAATCCTTGTTTCTCAAAACAAGATCTTCCTGCCCCAGAGGAAACAAGACAGTATTACTGGGAGTGTTCAGGGCTGTGGGATAAACGTGGCCCATCTTCCTGGAACATCAGTGTTACTCAAAGATTTGAGGGTGGGTGACAGTTTTAAGTTAAATAAAACATGAGTATGTTATGGAAAGGATGAAAATTCCTAGCAATTTTAAAGATAAAACATAAGCCTCCAAAACATTCCCCGCCAAAAGGTTCACATTAAATTTGACCTTCTTGTTGGGGTACGTAGTGGGAAAGTTGGGCTAAGTCAGTGGTTCTCTGAGGACTATGCCAAAGATGGGAATTTCTGGACATTGGAGGGCAAATACTTTAGAACCAGCCAGACTTACAATACCCCCATAAATCATGCCTCTTTAGCCCACCCAGACACCATATACCACAAGCCTGTGCCTGAAATGACCATTTCTTGTTCAGCCGCCTTTCCTCGCTTTGGAACTTGGGGCATAAAATGCCTTTCAGATGATGTAAATGCCTTTCAGATGATGTAAATCCATCCCTCCATCTATCCATCCAGCCTTCTTTAGGTTTTTCTGTTGTACACTGGTTTAAGTGTAATACATTTGCTTTCTTCCTGCAGGGAACATATCCTAGTTCCAGAAAAATCTTGCAAGGGAGAGGAAAATAAATACATACACCAACTTCTTGAAACATTTGGCACCTGCCACAATCACCAATAAATCTAAGTTGGACAGCTTGACATTTCCTCAAACAAGACCCCGCCTCTCAAAGAACATTTGTCCGAACATGAAAAACAATAAAAGCCCCGCTGATAGAATGCAAAACATGTTCCCTTGTCTAACTGTAGAAGCAAAAACAAATAATTGTTTGCTTAGGCAGCAATTTGAACCATTCCACAGTCCGTGGATATCACAATCCTGTTCAAATGGCCTCAGCAATAACCTCCAATAATCTTCAGATTGGAAAGATTTATACACTGTCCCAACACTCAATTTTTCGAAAACCACCTGTCCAAAGAAAACTGTACTCTGATCTTCTTAAGCATTGGATATGCCTGAATGAAGGCTGTGTAACTCACGGCATCCTTTTTTACTTTGTAAAAACACAGTTGTCAGTTCCGGCCTTAGAAACAATTCAACTTATAAACAATTTAATGGAGGTTTCCTGTCTCCTCCTTTCCCCTTTAACATGAAGCCTTCCTCCGCTGTTTCCAAAGGAGACCTTAGCTTCCCCCCTCTCAGCCCCCACTCCCACAGGCCCTCCTCCCTCTCACCACTCAACGGCTGCCAAGTTCTCCCAAAAGGAGGAGGACAGGATATGGCCGAGTCCCTACCAGTTTCCCAATCCATCAAGCTGCCTCACCAAGGGTTGGAAGTCTGGGCCTCAGCAGCCTCTGAGCACTTTCATTCCAGTTCAGCCACAAGGGGAATCCAGTAGGCTTTTCTGATGGCCTGGGGAGATAACCATCCCTTGGAACGTTGTTCTATAAGAAAAATGCATGTGAAGTTCCAAGGAACTTTTGGAACAGAACATTTTCATGTGATAGGACTTCTGTGATCTACGTGATATGCTGGAGGCTTACACATGGTTTCCACAGACCCACAAGATATCGTGGGAGTTGCCTAGCAATGTCACCAAAAGTGAATCTAGGGGCTTTTGGGAAGGGCTGGGCAAATCATCTACTTGCTTAAAGCACTATAAAGTAGAAACAAAAAGTTCATCCTTTGAATTTGATTTTTGTCATTTTATAAAGTATCAGAAATAGTCATAATGGGGGAAATTAGAACCCTTTGAGGCTTCCTTCACTTATTTCATGACTTGATATTGTTATTTTTGAATTCTCTATGGAGAAACCAGGCTTACAGCCTTTTGACCATCTTAAACAGCCCTCAATTCTAGATAGAGAAAAAAATCAGTATCTGTGCAGATATCAGCCTTGGCTCCAGCACGAACTAGCTAACATCTAGATGTCCATTATCCCCCAAGTTGGGTTTGCCCAAGGATTCCTTCCAGTTTAACATTTCATGATGCCGATTATTTCTCTCTTGTCTTCATGCCCAGTCCTCCAATGCACCTACCTGTCATGGGTGAACCTGTGCAAGATTCCTCCTGGTTTAGCCATGAACACAGCTATGCCTCCTGGATTCATGAACGGACATCACCATAACCTAATGAAGCAGTGGATAACATGGAGGACCTCAGCAGGTACTATCCACAAGCCTCCGTAGACAACATCTGCAAAGCCCCCATGACCACTCATGACCCAATGTTAACATTCACAAATTTCAAGTGAGACATCCATTGAATTCCAGTCACCAGAGACTGAACAGTTCTCCCTATTCATTTCAATACAATCAGTCTTCATGCTGACATGACTTTAATTCTCTCCCATTTTAGAAAACAGGTAGCAAGACACCCTAGATTTTGAAAAGGAAGTATCAACATCTGTCAGTTGGTATAAGAGAAAAAAATGATTTAATGTTTTTTGCTGTCTGCTCTTTGTGCCTCCTACCTCTCCCTCTCTCTGTCTCTCACTCTCTGTCTCTCTGTCTCTGTCTCTCTTTCACACACACAGATATACAGACACACACACACACTCACCATCCCTCCACTGTGTGCCAAAGGTCTCTTCTCAAAAGTCAAAGCATGTTGAGCATAAAGCCAAGTCTTGCTTGGTAGGGAGGTTCTGATCCCAACGAATTCTATTTTTATTTTTTTTTAACTTTTTATTTTATATTGGAGTATAGCTGATTAACAATGTTGTGCTAGTTTCAGGTGCACAGCAAAGGGACTCAGCTGTATGTATACATGTATCCATTCTCCTCCAAACTCCCTTCCCATCCCAGCTGCCACATAACATTGAGCAGAGTTCCCTGTGCTCCACAGTAGGTCCAAGGAACTTTAGATAAAGCAATCTTCTAAGTCAAAACAGCCTGCCTTGAACTTTGGAATCAGAAAATAACAGTGGTCAGTTAACTATGGCCTGTGGGCCAAATCTGGCTCCACAACTGTTTGTGCACACCTGCTTGCGCACACCTGCAAGCCAAAAATGATTTTACATTCTTATTTTTTTTATTTTTTTTAAAGCTACTGCATATTTCATTTTATTTATTTATTTATTTATTTATTTATTTTTGGCTGCATTGGGTCTTCATTGCTGCATGCAGGCTTTCTCTAGTTGTAGAGAGCAGGGGCTACTCTTTGTTGTGGTGTGTGGGCTTCTCATTGCAGTGGCTTCTCTTGTTGCAGAGCATGGGCTCTAGACCACAGACTCAGTAGTTGTGGCTCACAGGCTTAGTTGCTCTGTGGCATGTGGGATCTTCCCAGACCAGGGATCAAACCTGTGTCCCCTGCATTGTCAGGCGAATTCTTAACCACTGTGCCACCAAGGAAGTCCCTACATTTTTAAATAGTTGAAAAAATTTCAAGAAAGTATACTAGTTGGAGGTACACGAGAATTTTATGAGATATAAATTTCAACATCCATAAATAAAGTTTTATTGGCATACAGGAACAATTACTTCCTCATATACTGTCAGTGACTGCCCTCCCACTACAGCAAAAGAGTTGAGTAGTTGTGACAAAGAGTGTATGGCCCACAAAGCTGAAATGTTTACTATCTGGCCCTTTACAAAAAAATTTTGCCAATCCATGAGATAGACCTACATTTTAATTCTGTCATTTAATATTTCTTTGGCAGTAAGCATGTTTCTTGACCTCTATGACCTCAATTTTCTCTTTCTAAGTTAAGAGTAATGACATCTAAGTTTCAGGTGTCTAGAATGATGCTTGGAACCACAGATATGAGTTCCTCTGCCATGTCTTCTCCCCATGCCTTTCTCTGTGTAGCTGTCAGAGGCATCAGGCCAACACACGTTGGCAAAGTTCTAATTTGCAGAGAAAGCAGACCACATCATATCTTGGTTGCAAGGACCAGAGCTGAGCTTCTGGACCTATTTCAGTGAAAGTTATTTTTGGCCCGTACCTGGACTTTTTATTATTTTCCTTTCAGCAGAGGTGAAAGTGGATATTAACAAATTTGCATCTACCATTTTTTCTGGTATACTCCTGGGAAACTTGACTATGAGGAAAGTGTGTTTTAGTTGTTAAACTGATAAACCAGATAAAATAAGTCAATAAGTATTA
The DNA here is from genome assembly GCF_028023285.1 of Balaenoptera ricei. Lineage (NCBI taxonomy): Eukaryota > Metazoa > Chordata > Mammalia > Artiodactyla > Balaenopteridae > Balaenoptera > Balaenoptera ricei. The sequence goes on along the minus strand of NC_082653.1, from coordinate 38,856,099 downwards.
AAAGTCGGAGGATCCGGACATCCCACTCCATGGAAATTGGAGTTATTTATTCAATATGCAGTTACTGAGAAGCATAACAACTCCCACAGTGAGAGCCCCAAATCACAAGGTCCTTTGAGACTTCCCTGCTGTTCTCCGGATCACTCTGCCCACTTCATTCACAAACTATTTTACCGCTAAGTCAACTCAACAGGGAAAATGGTACTCTGGAAACCAGCTGAGTGGATGATTCCTACCTCAGAAGGAAACCACTATGTTTAGAGAAATTAAAGTACAACTTGGTTAGTTTTCTAACTAATTGGGAGGTGGCGGGCTCTTGGGAAATGAGCTTTGGAAGTAAGCAAGCCTGGCTTCAAATATCAGGGTATCTCCTATGGCTCTGTGATGTTGCTTACCTGGCTCTCTGAGCCTCATTTACCTTAACTGGACAATGGAGGAAGCTATTTTTAACCCCACAGGGTTGATGGGGGATTAAGTAAGATGACTTACATAGCAGCTTACGAATTTATGACCAATGCTTGGCACATAACGCTTGCTTAGTGATTGTTCATTTTTCCTCCTTTCCCTGATTCAAAGTCCAAACAGGGGTTCAGGATTGCCACTGCTCTGAATGCCCACCAGTGCCAGGAACTGTTGCTATATGCAAGACCTTGGTTACTATTTGCAATAGTCCTATAAGGGTGATATTTCTAGCCTCAGCTTTTTAAGAATTTATTTTGTTAATTTTCTTTGTTCTTTATTAAGAGATTCACATAAATTTAGGGTTTAAAATTATTTGAAAAATATATTTTTGCTTTGTAGATATCCTTTTCTTGCAGTGTCACTCTAAATTGTGAATTTAGAGTTTTTGCTACTTTATGAAATCCACCTATAGCTCGTTTGGATTACATTAGCATTTTAAAACTAACAAAAGCCCTCTATAGCCTTAGCTTTTAGATGAAGACATTGACTCTACCATCTTGAAATAATGATGTGAAAATGCTCTATTCTGTTTAAAATGTTGTATAAATTTCAGGAGTGCAGGAATTGTCTGTAGCTGGTTGACTCAGCTGGTCAGCTTCGTTACACAAAAATTGCTAGTGGTGTCTAGGGTGGTCAAAGTGAAGGTGGTAGAAATAATGAACTGAACCTTGCCAACATTTTAAAAAGTTATATTGAAATATAATATACTAAAAATTTGCTTCAGCATACAGTTCAATGAATTTTCACAAACTGAACACACCTTTGTAACCAACACCCAGACAAAGAAACAGAACATGACCCACACCCAAGAAGCCCCTGGTCATGCTTTCTTCTGGTTCCTAATCTTCCAAGGATAACCACCATCCTCACCTCTTCTTTTTTTTTTTTGGCTGCATTGGGTCTTCGTTGCTGCATGCGGGCTTTCTCTAGTTGCGGTGAGTGGGAACTAGTCTTCGTTGCGGTGCACGGGCTTCACATTGTGGTGGCTTCTCTTGTTGCAGAGCATGGGCTCTAGGCATGCAGGCTTCAGTAGTTGCGGCACACGGGTTCAGTAGTTGTGGCTCGCGGACTCTAGAGGGCAGGGTCAGTAGTTGTGGCGCACGGGCTTAGTTGCTCTGCAGCATGTGGGATCTTCCCCGACCAGGCATCAAACCCGTGTCCCCTGCATTGGCAGGAGGATTCTTAACCACTGTGCCACCAGGGAAGTCCATCCTGGCTCCTAAACAGCACAGATTAGTGGTGCCTGTTTTTAATACTTCATATAAGTAAAATCATACAGTGTTTTCTTTTTTGTATCTGGCTTCTTTTGTTCAACGTTTATAAGATTTACCTATAATTGATGGGTGTAATTTAAGATTAGATCACTCTCAATAATGCAGAGCAGGGGTCCCCAACCCCCGGGCTGTGGACTGGTACCCGTCTGCGGCCTGTTAGGAACCAGGCCGCACAGCAGGAGGTAAGCGGTGGGCAAGCGAGCGAAGCTTCATCTGCCGCTCCCCATCGCTCCGCATCGCTCACTTTACCACCTGAACCATCTCCCCCATCGCTCGCATTACCACCTGAGCCATCCCCACACTCCCCACCACCCCATCCGTGGAAAATTTGTCTTCCATGAAACCGGTCCCTGGTGCCAGAAAAGGTTGGGGACCGCTGCTGTAGAGCACCCCATTTTATGAACATGCCACAATTTATCCACTGTATTGCTGATGGACATTTGGGTAATTTCAGTTTGAGGGTATTTGAGCATTCTGCTACATGTCTTTTGCTGACTATTTTATGCATTTCTGTTACGTACGTACCTAAGAGTAGACTTACTGAGCCCTGGGGTGATTTACGTTCAGAGTTAATGAGTACTTAACCAAGCATTTTTCCGAGGAGTTGTGTCAGTTTAGACTCCTACCAGCAGCATTCCACATCCTTGCCAATAGTCAGAATCTTCATCTTTTTCATTTTGACCATTCTGGTGATGCCTTCTCAGATTTTTACTCTTGTTCCATATACTCAAAATATTCAACTACAAGGATAAAAGACTAAAAGGGAATACAGGGAGTGTGAATTGAGGGAGCATCACAAAGACTCCATGAAAAACATGAGGGCCACGGACGTGTAATCAGCCACTGGACAGCATCATCATTATCAAATGCATGTGGACCTCACTTTAGTGCTCCATGATTCGGCCCCCTCCTCTGTGGTGCATTTAATTTAAATTTCTGTAACAGATCCTGATTTTCTATCATCCCCCATTTTGACTTCTGAATTGCATTTTCTTCTCACAACTGCTTGGGTCTCCTGGGATAGCCTTAATAAAATTTTGGATATTGGCAAAGAACAGGTAGGAGAACTTGGAGACGACTGGGCTCCAGATCCAGTAACAGGCAGTAAACATAAATATGCTCTTCAAAATGGGAAGGAAAAGGGAGGGAGGAGCTTGGGTTGTGCCCAATATGTCCCGTCTATAGGGACCACTTCCCCAGTTGATACATGGTAATAGTAATACCTTGCGTCTGTACAGCCTTTTCAATTCATAAATGTTCTGGGAATCTATGGAACACCTAGAAAGAAACAAGTCCCATGAAAGCAACAAGCTGAAGGGCTGCTGCTTAGCTGGCTTCACACTGGAACTTTCTGCAGTAGTCAGGTCAGGGCTGCCCTAAGTCAATGTGGATTTAGGTCAGTAACAGGAGGGGTAGCTTGCTGTCCTGGTTCCTCTGTTCTGTGTCGTGCCATCTGACCTTTGGGACAAGTGGAAAATGGACTTCCTTCTTGCCCCCATGACATTTCTGGTGCAACTTACAGCCCCAATCCCCCACAGCAACCCAAGGTGGTTGCAATTTTGCTACTGAATGTCCTTCAACAAATAGCTCATACTCCATAGCTCATAACAACAGCCCATACTTACTGAGTGCCCATTACCTGCTCGACAGTGTGATAAACACATTACATGCATTATTTATTTTGATTCAACTTAATCCCCAGAAAACTCAGAGTCACACAGCACATAATTCACAAGGTCCGGGGTGAATCTTGATCTGCTCCCTCCAATGTCCACTGCTCCTTCCATTTGGGCCGTGTGATCTGAGGAGGGTCTCTCTTCTCCCCTCTCCAGAATGCACCCCTGTCTGCTGATGCTTAAGATTCCACAATCTGAACTTCTTCCTTGTGTCAGAACGGGTGTTTGTGCTTGTTTGAGGCATTAATGTTCAATGAGCACATTACCAAACATTTACCCCTGAAGGGAAATGTGTTGAGAAGGAAAATGACCCTTTATAACCTGGGGGCCTCAATAATGGGCTTCTGAGAGGTCAAGGAACATGAATTGCTGGATGTTTTTCTCTGCCCTTTAGTATGTCTTAATCTACAAATATTTTTGTAGATTTCCTTTGAGGCAACTCTCTCAGACTAGCTTAGAAGGAAAGATAAGGTAGACACCAAATTATTCCCCCAATCCTAACATAACAGAACAAATGAGCCCTCTTTCATTTTTTACTTGGAGCTAAGTTTAATTATTTTATCCAACAATGTATTAATCCCCAAATGGGTACAGTGTAAGGAAACAGAACAGACACTTGAAAAGGTCTAGATAATGCACGGTTGATACAGGCGTAATGGGTCCACGCAGCCCATCGGGATACGATGGGGATGCATGCTGATTGTTGACATCAGGGGAAGCAGAGGTCCCACCACCACCCAGGTAGGGAGAACACCTCCATCTCTTGGTCTTTGGGTGAAATCCCAAACTCTTAAAAACACCAGCAATAGTAAATATTCTTTCATTCCTTTGTACACCCTGAGCGCTCATCCATAGTCAGGACTTCACCTGTGCTGTCCCTCTTACTAGAAAGCACTTCCTTCTCCTTGTTACTTGATGAACTACCTCCCCCTCCCTGGGCCTCAGTTTATATTTCAGCAAGAAATCTTTGCAAAGCCCCCGCATGTGGATAAGAGCGCAGTCCTCTTAACGACCCCCCTCACATTAACCCCATGTCCATTTTCCAGGCTGACCATGATTGTCTCTTCATGTGTCTCTACCTTTGAATATCTTGTTCACCAGGCATCCATGTCCTACACGAGGCCTGGCCCTCAGTGAGCACTAAAACATCTTTCCATTTTGAATTCACTGAATAATTTGCTAATTAAACTAGGATCATTTATTCTAACCCAATAACAGGAGATCCCCAAGCTACCTTCAACCATCTGAGATAAGCTTGCCATTCTTTTGGGTAAGGAGAGAGAAAAGAGACTTCATGGATGAAAAGAAAGCCCACACTCTCTAAGACCAAATAAATTAATTCTACTTAGCTAACAAGTAAATACAGGATGAGGAGTCAAAAAGCTCCAAAAGTCCCTCTCCTCGGCATGCGCAGAATGCATGGCCAGCTCTGAAACATCTTCTATTTTCCCAGACTGTTTTTGTTGCTTAATTGTTCAGCAAAAAAAGAAGGAAATTTGGGCACTCCTAAGTCACCCTCCCACGGAAACCTGTTTTACTAGCTGGATTTTATGTGACTGAAGAAGGCCCCAGAAGGAACTTATGGAAAAGAGCATGGGTAACAACCATACAGACTTGCAGGTCCAGAACACACACCCAGGGCTCAGAAGAGACCCTGGTTTAGGCGTTTTCCTCGTGTTCCTCTTAGAGCTGCTGTGTCATTAATTGAACTTGTATTCTGGTGCTTGTATAAAGCATTCCCTCTGTGGTTCACTCCCAGTCTTAAACCTTGCATGTGACCACATGTTAAATGTGTATTTTTATGGTCCTATAATCTCAGGACTTTTAAATCTCTGTTGCTTAAAGGCATCCAGTGAGCTGAAGCGGAAAACTCCAGAGATTTCTGATCATTTAGAAGCAGTTTATGTGCTGGTTCTAAGTGGCTTCACAGCTTTACTTCTTGCAGGGACTGGGGCAGAGCAAAGATAAGGCCCTGGCATAGAATTAACTCTTCAGGGCTTTCAAAACCAAAATCAAGAATCACTAGAAAATATGCAACCTCTTTCTATGTAAACACCTCATTAGCAGAAACCTGTATCCGCTTACTCACTGGAAACTTCCTTCTTAAGAGTTACTCCTCTGTTGCCTGTTGTGTTGTCAGTTCGTCTTCAGTACTGATTTTTTTTCCCAAGCTTTCATGGGTCTCCTTGGATAGCCTTAATGAAAGGTGAGGTATTGACAAGGAAATAAAATGAGAGAGAATTGGGCTAAGGATCCAGGAAATGGACTCCCTTCATGTCCTTGGACATGACAACTTTCTTAATAGTCTCTCGACTCACATTTCTTTTTTTTTTTAATTTCTGCAATTGCTTCTTTTTTATTGATTTTTAAAAACTGAAGTATAGTTGATTTACAATGTTGTGTTAGTTTCAGGTGTTCAGCAAAATGATTCATATATATATGAATGTATATATAAATTTTTATATATATATATATAATTGAATATATGTATATTCTTTTTCAGATTCTTTTCCATTATAGGTTATTACAAAATACTGAATATAGTTCCCTGTGCTATACAGTAGGTCTTTGTTGTTTATCTGTTTTATATATAATGGTGTGTATCTGTTAATCCCAACTACTAATTTATCCCTCCCTCCCCTCCTTTCCCCTTTGGTAACCATAAGTTTGTTTTCTATGTCTGAAACGCACATTTCTTTATTCCTTTATCATTCTTTATTCTTGTAGCTGAATGTTTTGTGGATCTGGGACAAGAGCAAAAGGTAGGAAAAATGCAAAAACAAACAAACAAAAAACCCCACAGATCTGCTTCATATTCAGATTCTGTTTTTCTCCAAAATAAGCAACGTTTCTTTGGCACGGATCACAAGGGATGACAAAGCAAAAGATTATTTACAAATGTTAAGTTGATGAAAAAGACTACATCTACTTCTTTACTTCAATGCCATTCAATTACATTCTTATACCCAAAACATTTGAGATCTTTTTCCATAACACAAGTTTAATTTCTATATACATAAGCTATTGTTCTTTATGCCAAAGTGGTCGCTTTTTTTCAGAATTTTCTTTGGCTTTTTTGTTTCTCTCTCTATTTTCTTCTTCTTTTTCTTGCTTGTTGTAAGACCTCCCCAACATTTTGGTCAAAGTCACTAGATTCTGCATTCAAGGACTCCACAAGAATAGATTGGAAAAGTAACATTCCTAACCACTCCACATTTCTAGCGTGGTTTTTATCTGCAGTGAAAACTCCCAACAAAGGTTTGGTTTTGGTTTTGTTATATTGTGTTTTCGTCCATTTGCTCCCTCTTTGATCTGTATTTATGCCAGCAGATCTTTTCTGATCCAAACGAACCACCTTACATATAGCCCTGTTAATTTCAGCTTGCTACATTGGCCCAAACTCGGCGGTCATGACCTTTTGGCTTTTAAGTCAATCTTAAAATCAGCTTAAGTCTGTCATCTGGAAACTGTGTTCTCTCTCAGCATTGTGTCCACAACACACTTAATAAACATACTTTCAAAATTCATCCAAACCTCTTATTACAGTTTTGGGAAGGGCAGGTCAAGAAACAAGCTTTGGCGTCTACTATTATGGCTGGACTTTAAAAGATTGAGTTTTCATGGAAGCAGATCCTCAGATAGACATCAGGAAGGAATTTTAACAGTAAAAACTGCTGAGAGATGATGGAGGTGTTACATTTCCAGCACTTGAGTTCTTTAAAATTGGGAGCACTTACAATCAGGGATGGCTTCTGATGAAGTGAAGGTGAAATTAAACAACCTTATTAGGCTTATGAAGTTGTTTTGCTTGGAATCTTGGAAAAGAAAAATGAACCCTCCTACACCAACATTTCTATTTTGTATATCCATACTTTTAAAGGAGTCAGCCCTGAAAAATACCAGTCGTGTGGGAAGTTGATTCTCATTCACATTTTTGGGGATTGCCCAGATAGGTAGGGTCTTTTCACCAGCTGGCCCCAGGCATTCCAAGAACAAGTAAGCAAAACCCTTTTCTCTTTGGTGGAGGCCCAGGTGTATCTCAGAGTCTTATAGCCCATTCCAAAGAAGTGAGTGAAATTTTGAGGTAGTTTTATTTATCTGCTTGCAATATACCTAGAATTGTACTACAAAATAAAAGTGGGTGGCCAAACGTTAATGCAAGGAATTGCCCATCATAACACTCCCCTTCTCTTCCTTAGGGTGTAACTCACTTTGATGGGTATTAGCATAAAGCTTATGTTTTTGACACTTGTGTAACATGGAAGCTTTCTTTCAATATTGTCTGTACTTATTAGGTGTCTTGGTCTTGAAGTATAAATTATTATGCTCTGCTGTATTCATGGGATGTAAGTAAAATACATTCATGCACAAAAGAATTCACTTAGCACCTGTTTCTATGTTTTTAAGTAACTGAAATCCAATAAGAACCTTCAGGAATTACCACACCTGTCTTTCAAGTACATTTACTATGTGTACACATTTGTAACTGTCACATGCTCGTGGCATTTATAACTTTTGGTAAATAGTGAGAGAAAGGAATTCAGTGAGGCAATGAATGAGTAATTATGAACAATAATCTAAGTCTCAAGAAAAGGAAATTTTGGATTTCATGTTAAATATTGAATCTTCTCTAGAGAGGAATTGCTTCTTTCTCATATAAATCTAATACAGGTAGATCTCAGAGATAATGTGGGTTCAGTTGCAAACCACAGCAATAAAGTGAATATCACAATAAAACAAGTCACAAAAATTTTTTGGTTTCCCAGTGCATATAAAAGTTATGTGTACGCTATACCATAGTCCATTAAGTGTGCAATAGAATTATGACTAAAAAAAGAATACCTTAATTAAAATATACTTCATTGCTAAGAAATGCTAATCGTCAACTGAGCCTTCAGCAAGTCGTAGTAGTAACATCAAAGATCACTGATCACAAATCACCATAAGAAATATAATAATAATTAAAAAGTTTGAAACATTGTAAGAATTACCAAAGTGTGACACAAAGACACAAAGTGAGCAAATGCTATTGGAAAAATGGCACCAATAAACTTGCTCAACACAGGGTTGCCACAAAAATTCAATTTGTAAAAAACACAATATCTGCAAAGTGCAATAAGGTAAAGTGTAATAAAACAAAGCATTCTTAGGGATAGTCGGGGAGTTTGGGATCGACATGTACACACTGCTATATTTAAAATGGATAACCAACAAGGACCTACTGTATGGCACAGGGGACTCTGCCCAATGTTATGTGGTAGCCTGGAAGGGAGGGGAGTTTGGGGGAGAATGGATACATGTATGTGTACAGCTGAGTTCCTTTGCTGTGCACCTGAAACTGTTACAACATTGTTAATCGACTATATTCCAATATAAAATTAGAAGTTAAAAAATAAAGCAAAAAAAAAAAAGTATTCCTGCAGTTGTTTAAGGCAAGAATCATCAGTTAAAATTAGTAGGGGACAGTATGATGAGAAACAGGATTTTTACGTAGTCTCAAAGTATCTTCCCACAGAATACTTATTAATTATAGTGGAGAAACCTAGCAGACACCACCTTAACCAAGAGATCAAAGTTAACAACATCACTAATGAGATATCAACATCATGTGCCTCCTGATACAGTGCACTGAGAAGGACACAAGATCACTTCTGTGGTTTTCCTACTAAAAGTGCGTGACCTGAAAAGAATCACAAGGAAACATCAGACAAACCCAAACTGAAGAAACTTTTACAAAGTAACCAGCCCAAACTCTTTAAAGTTCAGGTCACAAAGGACAGAAAGACTGAGGAAATGTTTCTGATTAGAGAATAGCAGAGATAAAAACTAAATGTAGCATTCAAACTTAGATTAGATTCTGGACCAGAAAAAAGACACTAGTTGGACAATTGGTGAAGTTTAAATAAGGTCGACAGTTTAGACAATAGGATAGTATCAATGTTAATTTATTGATTATACTGTGATTATAAAAAATATGAACATTTGGAGAGTCTGGATGAGAACATACTAAAATTATTTATATTATATCTAACTTTTTTATAACTCTGAAATTATTTCAAAATGAAAAGTTAAAACACATAAAAATTAAAGCCAAAAAACATGAATAAATATATTCACATGTTACTGACGAATTGCTAAGGAAAAAAAAAGACAATGATTAAAAGATCTAAAAGTTTGAGAGCTACTGGTTTAGATGATATATAAGATCTCTTTACATGCTAAGGTTTTACAAGTCCATGAATTATGAAACTTAGAAAACCAGATGTGTTGAGAGCAATTGTTTTAAGAAAATCTACTTCTAACTGAACTGTGAGAGTGAGAATTTATTTGATTTTCTTACATCTTTATGTTCATACCAGGTATACAGGATCAGCTAACACTTTCATAAGAGACATTGAAATAAATTTGCTTCTTGTCTTTTCCACTAGTGGAGACATATATACATATGTGTATCATTAACACATCTTATTCTAGAAAATGCATGAAGCTGGTAATCCAAATTATCCATACTCATTCCAACCTAGACTGGCCTGACACCCAGCTTCCTCTGCTCACAGCTGGAGTGTTCACAGATTGAAATTTTCATTTCAATTCCCCTCAAATGTTCAGGAGATACAGCTGCTGCTAGGGGTGCAGAAAATAACATATAATATATTCTGTGGGACAGTTTAAATATAACCTGATCGTTGTGCCTCTGTGTTGATTTTTTTAAATAATGACATTTACTTTATTTGGCAATGTCCACACTCTAAAATGAAGGTAGAAAAGTATATTTGAATTTGGAAACAAATTTGCTGGCTAAGATTAGCCTCAGGAATTTCTTATCATCCTTGATTTCTAGGCTTAAAAATGTTCTTTTCGGGAAGTATTCTGTGCTGTTTTTACCAAGGGTACACTCTTCTCCTGCAGATTCCCATAATAGTGGGAACAGACCAGAGACAGCGTTGTGGGGTTCTGGCTCTTTCTCTTTCTCTGTCTCTTACCAAACTGCCTCAATTTCCTTAACTGTAAATAGCAGAGATTGGGAAAGGAAGGGTTCTTAAACCTTGTATTAGGGACTTCCCTTGTGGCAAGGCGGTTAAGAATCCATTTGCCAATGCAGAGGACACAAGTTCGATCCCTGGTCTGGGAAGATCCCCCATGCCGCGAAGCAACTAAGCCTGCAGACCACAACTACTGAGCCCACATGCCACGCTACTGAAAGCCACACACCTAGAGCCCGTGCTCCGCAACAAGCCACCACAATGAGAAACCCACGCACCACAACGAAGAGTAGCCCCCACTCACGGCAACTAGAGAAAGCCTGTGCGCAGCAATGAAGACCCAAAGCAACCAAAAATAAATAAATAAATAAGTAAATTTTTTTAAAAAACTTGTATTATGGACTTCTTTAGCAGTCTGATGAAACCTATGACCTCTCTCACAATAACATTTTTAAGTGGATAAAAGAAAATACATACAATTACAAAAAACTAATTACATAAAATACAGCGTTCAAAATAATTTTAAATGTGTGATATAATAATTATGTATATTCTTTAGTAACTCATTAAATAATATCTAGTATTAGATCCAATAACCCCTATAATTTCAAAGACACGAAGAGCATAAATGGTATCTTGAGATAATCTGCAACAGATTAATATGATATAAAGACCTCTTTGATTTCTACTGTTTCCAAATCAAGGATACAAGTAATGGCCCTGTGGTTTGTTGCCCACATTTGAAGTGGGAAGAAACAGTAAATTTCAATTAGAGGTTAGTGAAAACAAAAATGTAATTATGTTCCCATCCAAGTTCACAGATCCCCTGGATTCTCTCCAAGGATCCTTGGTTATGAACCTCTGGACCAGATGACCCCCAGGTTCTCTTCTGGCCCTGTGAGTCTGTCATTTCTGTAATCTCCTCCAGCCAGGCACCTTGAGGGGGACCCTTGTCAACCATGTGTATGTGTGTGAGACTCTCTGGGGACTCAAGTTTGATGAGATATCAAAATATTTCATTTGCAAGTCTTGGCTGCTGTACAGCACTTAGCAAAGCAGAGCCAGTTTTGCTATTTGAGATTGGTCCACATCAGGTTCATTTGTCTAGCATTTCACAGAATATTTTCCCACATTTGTCCAACTGCAGTTTGAAGGCTGTAACTGACAATATAAATGTGCCCTAAGGTAGAAAGTCCGACCCCATTTCCCTGAGTGATCTCCAGGGTTGGCCATTACCATGCAGATGCCCAGAGTCAAGGGATCTCCATGGATCTGCTAATTATCCCCCAGGCTTTTCCACCAGCAATAAAAATCCCATTTGTGGCAGCTTGTTCGCAGAACAGCCCCATTTCCACAGTGGTGGCATTAATTAGCAAAACCTGTGCAAATGACCAGAGTTTATAGGTTTTAAAGAGAGAGAAAGAAAGGACCCTGAGTCACTTCTAAATATTCTTATAAACTCCCCCATAGCAACCAGGGACTAAAAGCCCACTTGTCTAGATGCTGTGATTTTTCATGTCTGTAGCCCTAAGTAGGAATTCATCGAGACCTCAGGTTCCCGTTAGAGTAATGGCTTTGGAGAACCTGAATGCAGAAAGATGGTGAATTTCTCAGATAATCAATCACCATTTCCTGATGGCCTAGTGGCACCTCACATTGGGGCTGGAAGGATCCTGGATAGTCCATTCTTGAAGGCAAAGCCCTTGCCCAGTGGGGTGCTCTAGAAACAAACCATCTCTCCAGGGTTCCATGAGTTATTCCAGATGATGATGTTGGGGTATGAGGACTGTAGAGTGATGAGAGGTGTCTCCACCCTCCAACCTGGAAAGATACACAATCTTTAACCTCAGAGACATCGGATAAACCCACACAAAGATGGTGGCTGACGGAGGAAAAAGAATGAACAGGAAACATTTGTTTCGATGATTTTATCAAGTCTATGTTTTGGAGCAGTTTTGGGTTTTTGTTTGTTTTTGTTTTTAAGTTAAGTAGCCCTATATCCTACTTAACAGTTTATCCACAAGGAGAAAATAGTCTGTCTTCCTCTCAAAACTCAGGACTTAATCACTTTCTAAGCAAGTGTGACTCTAACTTTCCTTCTGAAGGGTTAAACAAATGGATAAAGGGTAATAAATCTTCCCTCTTCACTTTCAATGAGTTTCAGAATGTTTTCCTCCCTAATTCCTACCCTGAGCCAACAATCACTGCTGACTTTAGCTAAGAATTCTATTTTTTAATTTTTTTTATAGCTGCAATGTGAGTTTCCCATGCAGTTTTTATTAACTGTGTTTCATTGCAAGGCCTTGCAAACAAAAATGGCCCTTATTTTTATTTGAAGAAGTCTATTTCAGTGACAATCTAGCCTCAGGGCAGCTATATGTCAATCTCTTTGCTTTTTTTCCCTGTTGAAACAAGCATGGGAAAGTTGCAAGACAAATGTCATACAGGGCAGGGCTGAAGCAAGCAGCATACCAACCCTCATCTTTGGCCAGCTCAAGACCAGAAAGTATTATAAAAGAAAACTCAATGAAGGGATGATCCAATGGTATAAGGTGGAAGGAAACCCTTGTACATCTACCAGCTTTCATTCCCAATAGATGGAAGACCTTAAATTCTCACCACTTGTCAACTTTTCCCAGAGATGACATTATTTGGGATTATGCTGGGAGGCTGGAGTATAATATTTATAATAAGAAGCATGTCTTCTTAAAAAGGCAATAGGAGCTTAAGTGCCTGTTGTTTCTGGGCTACCACCCCAGGGCTTCCTGAACTATTTCCTCATTGCGATTCCTGAGATAAAACTGAGTCCTTCAGAGACAGGCACCTGGAAGTCTAAAGTAGGAATTACTGGGGATCAAACCCCAGCACCTCACACTGCAAAGTGGTGATCTGGCTGCTGGGTCAGTCTGTAGGTATGAACACCCAAGGCCAGCTTCCCCAGACACACACAAGCTTATTATCTGAAACCTCGGCTGCTTGACTGAAAACAGTATTTGAAATGCCAACCCCTAAAGCTAAATTGTGAAAACAAGTGGGAAAAAACTGTATCAGGGGTGGGGAGGAGATGAATGTCTTTGAATGAGCCTGGCATTGTCCCAGATCTCTACGTCTTTACATTATTTCACTAAGCCTTCTCATCAACACTATCAAGTAGGCTTTATTTTCACCATTTTATATATGAAGATGAGGTTGGCAAGAAAATTAGTAGTCAAATAAACAGTAATATAAATTATCATGTGCTTTCTTTATCTGGCACAATTAGAGAAAAGAACCCTTTCTCTTTTTTCCAAGAGAAAGCTGGAAGGAACTCTAGAGACCATTTGGTCTTACTTCTCATTTTTCAGCTGATGGGTAATAGAAGAGGGACAGATCTGGTCCACAGTCTGTTTTTGTAAATAAAGTTTTATTGGAATGTGGCCACACTTGTTCATGTATATATTGTCTATGCTTTTGTATTACACAGTCAGAGTAACTGCAATTAAGATCACATGGCCTGCAAAACCTAAAGTATGTACTATGTGGCCCTTTACAGAAAGAGTTTGCCAGCTCCTTCTAGAGATCAAGTTGCTCTTAATAATATTGAGTTTTCCAATCCATGAGTATGGCATATTTCTCCATTTATTTAGGTTGTCTCTCCCTGCAATGTTTTGTATTTTTAAATGTGCAAGTCTTGCACATCTTTGCTAGAAATAAATTGTGGTGTGTTATGCTTTTTGATGCAATGATATTTTTATTTTGTATTTCAATTGTTTGCTATTGAATATACAAATACAATTGATTTTGCATATCAACTTTGAATACTAAAACCTTGCTGAATTTAGTATTAGTTGTAGCAGATTTTTATAGATTCCTTAGGATTGTCTACATAGATAAAAGTGCCATCTGTAAATAAAGAGTTGTATTCTCCCCTTCTGGGACTTCCCTGGTGGTCCAGTGGGTAAAACTCTGTGCTCCCAATGCAGGTGGCCTGGACTCGACCCTTGGTCGGGGAACTAGATCCCACACGCATGCCACAACTAAGAACTCTGCATGCTGCAATGAAGGAGTCCGCATGCTGCAACAAAGATCTCACGTGCAGTAAATAAAGATCCCACGTGCTGCAACTAAAGATCCCACGTGCTGCAACATAGATCCCACGTGCCACAACTAAGACCCAGCACAGCCTAAATAAATAAATAAATAAATAAACATTTTTTAAAAAATCTTGTCATTTCCATGGAAACCCTGGGCTACTTTGGAGTCCAGGCAACATTAAAAAAAAAAAAAAGGAGTTGTGTTCTCCCTTTCGAACTTTATGCTGGTTTTTCTTTTTTCTTGCCTTATTGGACTGGTGTGACCTCCAGTACAATGTCAGTGGAAGGGGTAAGAGTGGACATCCTTGTCTTTTTCATGATTTTAAGGGGAAATCCTTCAATAGTCACCATTAAGTATGATGTTCGCTGTTGCTTTTTTCTTGGACTTTAAAGTCTTTCGCCCTTTCATTTATTTGTACCTTTTTACAGAATGACTTTTTGACAGAATGAATTAGAAAATAAAAAGCCTAAGCAATCGGAGATGGGAATGTTTGCTAATTGAGTCCTGCCCCGTGTTCAGATTGGCTAGTTGGCCTGTTTGATAGGAAGAGAGGGAGATGGAAGGTCAGAGAGAAAGTAGTACAAAGATCCCTCTTCCAGCACTGTTGATCTTTTGAGAGAAAATCTTGAGTAAGAGTGTAGAATGGCACAAATGCTTTGGAAAACTGCCCTCTGACCCAACAATTTCCCTCTAGGTATATATACAAGGGAAATACGTGCATGTGTCAACAAAAGACTTGTACACGAACTTTCATGCCAGCTTCATGTATCATGCCAAAAAGTAGAGACAACCTACATGTCCATCAGTGAGAATGGATTTTAAAAGTTGTGGTGTGAGAATGGATTTTAAAAGTTGTGGTGTCTTCATACAATGGAATACTTCTCAGAGATAAAAAGGAACAAACTCCTGGTACAGTAATGTGGGAAAATCTCAAGACCATTATATCAAGTGAAAGAAGGTAGACTCAAAAGGTACATACTGTTTGGTTCCATGTAGATAAAGTTATAGAACAGATGAAACTAATCAATAGTGATAAAAATCAGAACAGTTGTTAGTTGTAGTGGGCAGAGAAGCAGGGATTGACTAGAAAGGGAAAAAAAGGACTTTATGGGGAGATGAAAATGTTCTAAATCTTGAGTGGTGGTGAATCCATGGGAATATATATTTATCAGAACTCAGACTATATACTTAAGGTCTGTACATTTCACTGAATGTAAATTAATCCTCAAGAAAAAATAAATTTAGAAAAAGCAAACCTGCAGGGAAAGGGCAGAGCACTAATGAATAAGTCTTTGACAATGCAATTTCAGACACTTGGACCCTGGGTACAAAGAGGCTCTGCTGGGGGACAAGTGACAGCACTAAGGAACAGCTTTGTGAGTGGGGTCAGACCCCACAGTCTCTACTAACAGACATCCCGCAACCAATAAACATACAAACTAAGCAAAAGCAATGTGTGTGCCAAACAAATGAAGCTTCAAGACAAGTTCCATAGATCTTTTTCCAACTGATTTGCAGGTCCCTGGCCCTCCTACTCAGAAATTCAGGGGCCACCAGTGTGAACCTCAAATCACTTAGGCAGTCAGCCATCCAGACTCAGCCCCCTCCCCCATGCATTTGCAAGCACTTGTCTACCTTCTCAACTTCCTAGATTCACTAGTATGCCCCATGCACTGTTCTAAATCACTGGACTAAGTGATTAAATGAGTAAAGATAGTCCAAGTAACACAGTTACAACAGTAAAGATAGTCCAAGTAACACAGTTACAACAGTGCTGGAGTCATAGCAAATGCCCAAGAAACATCAGATACCATTGCAGCTTCCATTTCTGCCTCTTTCTCTAGTTCTCCTTCAGCCCCACTGGATCCAAAGGGGCACTTGGGCAACAGTCGTGGATATGTTTTCTTGACTTTTTCAGAATTTCTGAATGAACTATAGGAGCCTCCCCAAGAGATAAGAGACCAGAGAGTAGAGTTTTTCTCTCTGAGGGCCTAAATGCTCAGCCAGGTTCACCCTACCCTAGAACTTCAGGGAGCTCTTGAACACCAATACTTTATACTTAAGCAAATTGAGGCTTAAGACAGTAAAATGGGTTTCACCAAGCTTCCCAAACTGTCAGAACTGTGTTAGGACTTTGCACCTTGCTGTCTTGCTCCCTAGGACTGACAGGCAGACATGGCATCCAGCAGGTGCTCAGTAAATGCCTTTATGAAATATGTACTGGGTGGGGGGAGAAAGTTGTCTCCTTTCCAAGGTAGTGAGAAGTTCAAAACTTACTGTAATAAATGTGCATGTTCTAGACAAATTAAATAGTGTTGAATCCTGAGGATTTTCTTTGATTTTTTACAACCAGATTTTGTTTTTCTTCCAGGTGAGAATACACTTTATTTTCCTGGGTTACACGGGGAGTCTTAGGCAACTGAGTTGAAATATCTACTTTAATTTCTAGTCCAGGAAAGGCGGTGTAACAGAAGGAGGAAAGCAGAGACTCAGGAGCTAAATCACCCTAACTTCTGAGTTACTTACAAACCACTCCACATCTCTGGATCATACCTGCCTGCACTGCAAGGTTATGGTGGGAGCCTCAGACCGTGCCTAGCAGAATGTTGGACACATAACCGGATCTCAACAAACACAGTAGAGCTTTTCCTTTCTCTAGGTCTATGGGATCACTGGCTCTGAGCCCCACCACCCATAGCCCATCACCCCCTGCCCATTCCAAATCTCTCCCCGGATCATTGGTTCAGAAACAGAGTAGATCATGAGGGATGTCTTAAGCAAAGCAATGAAGTCACATTCAGGTCCAGCTTTAACTCAGGCCGTGAGGAACTGGAGAAGAGGAACATTTCAAGGATCAAGAACAAGACAACAAAAGAGGAGATGGGCACCCTGAGCTCCAAACTTCAAACCTTAGACCAAGTCACGATTCCAAAACAGCCTCAAACTGGGGCACAACAAAACATTATGTAACCAGAAGGCTCCTTTATTTATTCCATTGGCAAACATTTCCTGCTTGGTTTTGTATAAACATGGGTGCAGAATTTCCTAGCAGTTGTATCTTCTGTCGGGACAGCTAGCATTACCCTGTTTGGTTCGGAGGGTTGACCTCATTGTTTCAGCAGCTCTCTTCTCCCCCTCACACCAGACAATTTGGTGAACTGGCTCCATGCAGGGATGGAGGTTTGGGTTAAATGCTTCTGGGTTAACAACACAATCAGACTGAGTTGTCCCAAAGTAGCATCAGCAACATGAAAGAAACACTTCTGCTCGAGGACGTGGAGCTCAAAGAGTTGCTCAGCTTTCCTGAAAGGTGGAAAGAAGGCCAAGATGCATGAGGGCTTAACCCAGGTGTGGCTGGTCTTGGTAAGACCACGTGTACATGAGAGAACTTGGCATGTTCCAGGAGCTCTTCTAAGAACTTCACACAGTTTAAATCATTCCATGCACGCCCACAATCCTATAAGAGACACACTATTTCATAAGCACACCTTAGAGATGTCATGGGTTCAGTTCCAGACCACCATAATAAAGCAAATATCGCAATGAAGTGAGTCACACAAATCTTTTAGTTTCCCAGGGGATGTAAAAGTTATGTTTACACTAATACTGTAGCCTATTAAGTGTGCAATAGCATCATGTCTTAAAAAATGAACATACCTTCCTTAAAAAATACCTCATTGTTAAAAAAATGCTAACCATCCACTGAGGCTTCAGTGAGTCATAGTAGTAACATCAAAGATCACTGATCACGGAAAGAGAAAAACAAATATCGTATTATATCTCTTTTATGTGGAATCTAGAAAAATTATACAGATGAACTTATTTGCAAAGCAGAAATAGAGACACAGACGTAAAGAGTGACATATATACACTACCAAATGTAAAATATATAGCTAGTGGGAAGCAGCCGCATAGCACAAGGAGATCAGTTCGGTGCTTTGTGACCACTTAGAGGGGTGGGATAGGGAGGGTGGGAGGGAGACGAAAGAGGGAGGAGATATGGGGATATGTATAGCTGATTCACTTTGTTATAAAGCAGACACTAACACACCATTGTAAAGCAATTATACTCCAATAAAGATGTTAAAAAAGAAAAAAAAAGAATGGACTTATGGAAACGAAGGGGGGAGGGGGGAATGAATTGGGAGACTGGGATTGACATATATACACTACTATGTATAAAATAGATAACTAATGAGAACCTACTGTATAGCACAGGGAACTCTACTCAATGCTCTGTGGTGACTTAAATGGGAAGGAAATCCAAAAAAGAGGGGATATATGTATACGTATAGCTGATTCACTTTCCTGTACAGCAGAAACTAACACAACATTGTAAAGCAACTATACTCCAATAAAAATTAATTAAAAAGAAAGATCGCTGATCACAGATCACCATGACAAATAGAATGATAATGAACAGCTTTAAGATATTGCGAGGATTACCAAAATGTGACACAAAGACACGAAGTGAGCAGATGCTGTTGGAAAAGTGGTGCCGATAGAGTTGCTCGACGCAGAGTTGCCACAAACCTTCCATTTGTAAAAAATGTAGCATCTGCGAAGTGCACTAAAATGAAGCACAATAAAAGGAGGTATACCTTTATTTGCATTTTACAGATGAGGAGAGTGAGGCACAGGGATCAAGATGACAAGGTTAATAAAGGGTAGAGTCCATATTCAAATCCAGACAGGTGAGCTCTGGGCTCTGTGGTCTTATCCACTCGCTACACCACACCACTCGAAATACAGTTTCCAGGAAAAATAAAGTGGAACAGATTTGAATATGTCTCCCATGGCACCCCAGCTCCCTGCCTCAGCCAACATGTTCCTTGCACACAATAAACATGTATTGAGAGACACATGTCCTGGGCTATGTCCTAGGAATTCAGAGCTAAATAGGCCATGGATCTTGTTCTCTAAACCGGTACATTCACCACTAGCCACATTTAACAAAATTAAATTAAATTTAATTTAATTTAAATTTATTTCCTCCACTGCACTAGCCATATTTCAGATACTGAATAGCCACATGTGGCTAATGGCTAGTGTATTGGACAATGTAGATACAGAACATTTCCATCACTGCAGGAAGTTCTATTAGAGAGCAATGTTCTAGACTCTGCTATTCAAAGAGTGTTCCCTAGACCTGCAGCATCAACATCACCCAGGATATTGCTGGAAATGCAGAGTCTCAGCCCTGCCTCAGCCCTACTGGATCAGAATCTTCATTTTAACAAGATTCCTAGGAGACTCATGTGTACCTTAGACTTTGAGAAGCACTTCAGTCTAGAAACTTTTTTCTGCCCTACTACTGGAAGTTAGATAAGCTAAGGCTGGAAACTCAATTGAATGCAGGAGCCAGAGTGTTCTCAGGAGCTCACAGCAAAAGTGTCCTGATGGGAATTGCTATCATCGTGGCCCTTGGATTAGAAAATAGCACACTTGGAGCTTATGTCAAGGAAGGGGCAATAGGCTGTTTGGGGGCAGTGGTGGAGGGGGGCAAGAAGAGGGCAGAGATAGCAAAACTGTACATAAACATAAATATCAATGACAGCCAGCAATAATAATCATAAGCAACATTATTGAATGTGTACTATGGGCTCGATACTTGTGGTCAACATGGAAATGCACCCCACAGACCCCTGTTCAGGAAGGGCTTTCTGTCCAGCTGCAGGGTATGCATTCTGCACACAGCCTCCAGCTGTCAGCTCCTTCAGGGTCTGCCTCAGTCACAGGGTCCCCAAGCCCAAACCATGCCCCATTTTGGGCAGCCTACATCAAATGAATGGTCTAGAAAGAAATTTGAAGGCTTGCTCATCTTGACCCAACTCAGGAGAGCTCTGGAAGGCTATTCTAGCTTCAGGGCTCATGCCTGGTTGGCTGAGGCTTTGTCACAGTTTCCACAGATTGACTTCTTCTTTTTCCCAATCCTTAATAAACATCTTGCATCCCAAACACTGTACCAGTGTCTGCTTCCAAGACGCCAAGAAATATTCATTCATAAGAGTCAATAGTTATAGTAAGCACTGAGATCCAATCTGTTCATCTGATAAAAGTCTCATTTTATTTTTAAAAAGAAGAAATGAGAGAAAAGATGGAGGAAGGAAGGAAGGAGGGAAGGAAGGAAGGAAGGGAAGAAGGAAGGAAGGAAATTAATGGCAGTTAAATACTTCCTGAGATTCACAACACATTACCATAGGTCCCAAGAAAATCAAATTTGTGACACTTTGGGACCATTATGGAAGTAGTAGCCAGTGGTCAAGTGAGCACCAGCCTGGATGAGGAAGAGAGAAATAGAAACATCTCCCCTCTGCTCTCATACTGCTAACAGTCTTTCAGGTTCTACAAGAGGAGTGGAAGAAGTAGGGCATAAGGGAGAGACTCAGGGCAAGTTGGAACATGAATCTCAGTAAGGTCTGACTGGGTTTCCAGAAGTTTCTTTGTTTCTCTCTTTCAACTTATGGAACCATCTTTTTATAAGAAGTAATAGTAAGGAATACTATTGATCTTTTACTATGTGACAAGCAAGTGTGCTAAGAGCTATATGTGTATTATATCAATTATCACTCAAACAACACTAGGTTCGTGAGGCAGATGTTATTGGTGAACAAATACTCATTCTGCCTGCCTCTTTCCATGGGAAAAGCATAATTACCCAGCCCTTCAATGTTGAACTTGGCCCTATGACTTATTTGACCAACGAAATATGAATTTATGCAAGTGGAGGCTCTGACTGGGATTGTTCAATGGTTTGGCTCCCTCTCTTATGCTCCTAACATCCCCCTCACAGAACTACTTCCTTTTCAGCCTGGTACCTGTGAAGTAGAACTGAACTCACCTTTCAGCCTAGAACAAGCTGCACAGTTGACCTATAGACTCTTGAGGAAGAAAATAATATTTCTGGTCATAAACCACTAAGACTGCAGAGGGAGCTGTTTGTCACACAGTACTATTGAAGTAAAAGCTAACTAATACAGACCTGGTGTACTTGTACTTATTTTCAGATGAGGAAATTCAGGTACAGAAAAGTTAAGTGACTTGAACAAGTTCACACAGATAAATTAGTGGAGAAGTTGAAATTTAAACCAAGCAATAAAACTCAAACAGCGTTATTAATCCCTGCTTTATAATGCATATTCAATGTTAGAGATAAATACTGTGATGTCATTCTATGTGAAATGTTAAGAGATCTTTGAATTCCACCTCCAACCCAGATTCAGTTATTTTATTTCCTAGGTCTTTTTAAGCATTCTTAGATGGTAGTGTCTATGAATAGGCCCAACATTTAACATATGATTACTGTGAATATTGTAACCAAAGAAATGACACTAAAATGTCCAATCGTTGGTTCAGGATATATGCACATTATTTCCATTTTCATAAGACAGTGAGTTATTATTGAAAAATACCTGGTTTTCTTATCAATGGAAAACTGAGGGCAATTCCAACAGCAAAAGAGATGAGGAACAGGTTAGAACAGGCATATCTCTAAGCCTGTGTGCTTTAAGAGATGTAAGCCTTTAAGAGAAAAAAATATAAATGAGGAATGGTAACTTGCATTTAATTACAGTTTTAATTGAAATAATTAATTATATGTTTTCTTTTTAATTTAAAAAAATAGGGATCACAAAAATCTTACCCCTTATTACTTCATACTCACAATCAAGTTTTCCTACATAATATTGAACTGTATACAATTAAGTCAAATGATTTATGTCAAACCTCCCCGGCCCCCCCCCCCTTTTTTTTTTTTTTTTCTTCATTTACTGAATTTAGACCACAAGAAATTCTTGAACCTTCCTGGGAAATTTCAAGACCCCAACAGATCTTCCACACACACCCTTCCTCAGGACAACTCCATCCATCATCCCCTGCCACTGCGGCTGCTTTCACAGCCCTTAGAGAAGATAAACTTGTGACCCAAGCTGGGAAGTTGGGACTGACTCACGCTGAGAAATGGAGCAGTGTAGAGGGCATCTGGTACTTTAATTTATTCCTTCAGACTTCCCACTGCCCTTACCAGAAGCTTATTGCCACAGTCCTTCGGGCTTTTTCAACTCAAACCCTTTATACACCTCGCTAGAGATGCATAACTATAAAAGTTCCACACCATTAGTTCAGATTCTTTCCAGACCCTTTCAGAAGGTCTGCCCTAAAGACAGTGACATGCAGTAAATGACCTCAAAGGGAACATGCCACAAAATACTTACTGGAAAGATGATCTAGGATGGAAGAGGCATAACAAGGAAAGGCATTTTAAGATTCTGCCTCTAATTGTCTGAAATGCATTTTACCTCTTTTAGCCTATGAATGCCACGAACAAAATGGCGATACCAATATTGTTCCCATTACCTCCATGCTGGAAGAACAAATTGCTCTTTTGTGGCTCTCCAGAGGGTCTTCCATCAGTGGCTTCCAAAAGACATCTGAAAAGGGAAGAAAGCATATTACAGCTGCAAAGTAAAATAAAGCGCCTGCCAGTTTTATATACTCAATACGAGGTCTGCTGTAAGCCCAGCCCTGCGCAAGGCATGATGGGAAGTGCACAGTAATGATGAACCCCTCATCCCTTCCTTCAAGATGCTCACAAACCGGGTATTTTTTCAGCAAATAACTGTGAGCAACAAGATTAAGATGTGTCCCTGTCCCTGAGAAAGAATACGAGGGTCAATCCATCAATTACCCTGATTTCCGGGACTTCACTCACAGTCTATAAGGGGAGAGAAAACTGACACTAAATAATTCTAATAAATAAAACAAAGTGATACATGCCTAGGAGAGACTCAGATAGTGGACAATAAGGAGTTAAGGAGAATGGAAGTTACTTAGAGGTAAGGGGGGAATTGATTGAGGAAGATTTTGAGTGGGTCTTTTTCTTTTTTTAATTAATTTTTATTGGTGTATTGTTGATTTACAGTGTTGTGTTAGTTTCAGGTGTACAGCAAAGTGAATCAATTATACATATACATATATCTACTCTTTTTTAGATTCTATTCCCATATAAGTCATCACAGAGTATTGAGTAGAGTTCCCTGCGTGAGTCTTAAAAGACAGGATTTGGACATATGCAGATGGAAAGAGGGTAAACTAAACAGAAGAGAATTCTATTCATACGAGCAGAGGATACAAAGTGGGGAAACAGAGAGAGTATATGGAAATAACAGTTCCCTTTCACTCAACTGTTGGGGACATAGTGGACACAAATGGGAAATAAGATGGAAAAGTAAGTTGGGAGGAGATTTCAGAGGGCCATGACTAGGAGGCTCAGGAAATTGGCATTTATTCAAAATCTCTTCTGCTGAGTTCTGGGTGTTAGGAATACAGAATGGGCAATGATCCGGGATACTCTCTGGTGTGACCAGAGCAGACTGCTTTTATCTAGTTGACCTACTAGACTTTCTGGGCAAGATTTCATTCGGGAGACCACATACAAAACCACTACTGTCAGCAAATTCAATCTGTGCAAGGATTAAAAAGGGTCAGGTGAGGGGCTTCCCTGGTGGTGCAGTGGTTGGGAGTCTGCCTGCTAATGCAGGGGACACGGGTTCGAGCCCTGGTCTGGGAAGATCCCACATGCCGCGGAGCAACTAAGCCCGTGAGCCACAACTACTGAGCCTGCGCGTCTGGAGCCTGTGCTCCGCAGCAGGAGAGGCCACGATAGTGAGGGGCCCGCGCACCGCGATGAAGAGTGGCCCCCACTTGCCACAACTGGGGAAAGCCCTCGCACAGAAAGGAAGACCTAACACAGCCATAAATAATAAAAATATAACAGAAAAAAAAAAGGGTCAGGTGAGTCAGAAGATCAGATGCCAAAAGATGAATCTGGTAGTAGCAGCGTGTATGATGGCTTCAAGGGAGGGGAGTGTCAACTTGGGAAGATGGATTAAGAGGTTATTGCAGCACCCCCAGGTAGAGGTACTGGGGGCCTAAACTTAAGTCCAGCAGCGTGGGAGAGGAGATTGGGCACTTACCAGTAGTACAAAGAGGTCAACCTTCTGGGCCTTGGAAGCAAGCAGAATACAAAGGGAAGTCAAGGGTTTTGAGCCTGGAAGATAAGATGCTGTCGCAGAAATAGAGGACACCGAACAGAAGACAAGTTTGGAAATTGAAAAGCCAAGTTAGGGAAATAGTATTAAGATTGAGGTTCTGGCGAGATTTCCAGAGGGCAAATAACTTGGTGGGAATGTCTTGCAAGCAGTTGAGGGAAAAAAATCTCTCTGGATAAACACACACATAAGAGATGAGCACGTTAAACAGTTAATCGTATACAGGAGGGTATTTTTTTAATAAAGTGTAAATGTTTATTACATGCCAGATTCTGCTTAACTATTTGCTTCCCAGATATGTCAGGTGCACAAGATATGGTCCTGGACCCTTTGTTCTTCCTGCTCCTTATTCTCCTACTCAGAGATCTCACTTACTATCAGCTTGAAAAATCCACATTCCATATTTGTCTCCAGCCCTATAGCTCCAGCTACCTGCTAAAGACAGCCACCTGACATGGGCATCCCAACCCAATCAAGGCAAGGATAGGCTCGTCCCCTTCTCTCCCCTTTAACTGGTGTTTCCTCCAAATCTCCCTATTTCTTTGAACAGGAACTTCAAACTGTGGTGCCTCAGACCTCCCCATGCTCATGACACAGTCATCCTAGAATAGCACTTTATAACATGATGTGCCCCTGCTCAAAGCCTTCGGGCTCCTTAATGTGGACAGAATAAAAGCCAAGGTTCTCAACCGAGGTTTCAAGGCCATCCCCGGGTCCATCCCAAATTACCTTTCCAATTGCAGTGCCCACTGTCTCTCTGCCCAAACCTCCTCCAAGGAGACATCCTGCACGTGACTCTCAGGCATGCTCACCTTGATGCCTTCCCACCGTCTCAAGGAGATTGGCAATCCTTCCTTCTGCCAGGCATTATCCTGCCCCAGTTTTTTCTTCATCTGACCCATCCCATCCCCTGAGCCTTGGAAAAATCCCATCTGGTCCTGAACATCTTGTCCATTCCAGGCTAGAGGTGGTGCTTCCTCTACACTCACTAAAAAGCCAGATGGCATTTGCATAGCTATTTCCCCATATGGGATATGGGGTTATAACCTATATGATAGGATCATAAGTAAATAAATGCTCAATAAATCATTATTATGATCATTGTTATTATATGTTAGACATTGGGCTAGGCATTTAGGGATCTAAGTCGGAGTAAGATACAGTCCCTGACCTCCGGAGCTCAAAATCCACTGGGGGAGAAAATGGATTGGGGAGGGAAAAACGCAAGGAAAAAGGATGCTTTTTCGCTATCTTGTCTAATTATCTTTTCTAGCATGTAAGTCATGACTCTTCTACATGATTGTAAGCCTCCGACAAAGTTAATTTAATATTTTCTTGAACAACTCTCTGGAAAATATATCTTATTTCTTGTGTGTGTGTGTGTGTGTGTGTGTGTGTTTGTGTTTTACTTCTCCCAGGAGACTGTGCACTAAATAATTATATTTTCACAGGATAAACATTTTCGTTCCAAGAGTCAGGGATTTTTACTCATCTGACAACACTTCGGATTAATAGTCCAATATTTAGTGTCTTCCACTGACGGCTCCTCATCCTTAGGCACGCACACACACATACACAGACACACACACATTCACACACACACACACACATTCACAGACACACACACACACACAAACGACACTCATCCCTAACTGGCCAATGCATATGTACTCAGAGACTTGAAAAAAGCACTGGAGCTAGAGGAAGAAGAAGAAGGAGGAGGCAGAGGAGGAGGGGGAAGGGAAAAATAGAAAAGAGATAAGAAAGGGGAAAAAAAGAAATTCCAGCTTCAGCTCACCTGTAGAATAGGAATTGAGTATCTTAATTATCCTTGCCAAGCATCAGCCTACTCATCTGTAAAATGTGTGAACTAGACTGTGGCTCCCAAGTCCTAGTTGATTATGAGACTCTCATCTAGGGAGATTTGTTAAAATTCCTTTTCCTAGGGTCCACTCTGGACCTGCTAAATTAGAACTTCCGGAGGAGGAGCCTGAAATGCTCTACCTTTAAAAAAGCTCTCCGGGCGATTACAATGATCAGTCAAGTTTAGGAATCCCTTTTCCAATTCTGATTCTCCTCGCATTGAAAGACACACTCCGCCAAGGAACTTCTGATACCCTGGAGTCCGGATCTGAGGCAGAGAGATCTTTAGAGTTCTAAGAGAAAGGCTGTAATAAGGGACCGAGTCTCCTCCCTCCCTGTTTTGTCCACAGAAACACTTTCTTTTCATTTCCCAACTATGGTTTCTGGTCAACATAAACGTTTTAACCATTTATGATTCTTTCACAAGACAGCTAAGAGCAAAGAAAACACTTTGATTATTTTGATACCTCTTAAGGACTTAAAGAAAGCTTTGAACATGTGACACAAAATCTCCCTCATCAGATAATTTTGTTGCAGTGGCTGAATTCGATTTGAATCAGATGCATATCTCCAATTGTTTCACTTACTTTACCGTGTTATTTTTAAATTGTATTGAGTCCCCCCTGTTTACATAAAGGTACATTTAAGGAATTATACTCAGCTTCACTGGCTTTGATCAAGCCTCTTCCATAAAATGCCACTTTGCTGGGGCTTTCACTCAATCAGCTTAAGAGGAAACTTCTTCCCACTCTCCCAGGGGAGCTCCAGGGCTCTACTTTGCGAACTTTAGAGTACGTGTTTTTCTAGAAGAGCAAAACCACCTACAAGAGCTTCATAGGCAGAAAAGTTTCCGAGCTAATTCCCTGGAAATGTCTACACTCATTAAAAACAATCATGCGCTCCCATATATGACTGGGTACCTATATTCAAACAGTTAAAACCACTCTAATTCTCTAGGAAACTAACGTTTAAAAAAGAAACATGTTGTGCTTCTTTCTCCCAAGTTGTAGCACAGGAAACATGATTCCCAAGGAGCCCCACTTTCTGGTTAAGGGCTCTATGGAAACTGACTGCCTGGCTGCATCTTTTGGGAGCTATTTAGGCAAGGTACTCATGCTTTTCGTATCTCAGTTTCCCTGTCTGAAAAATAATAATAATAGTGCCTACTTTTAAGTGGTTACTATGAAGTTTAAATTAGATAGTATATAAAAGGCTGAAAATAAATCCTGCCACATGGTAAATACCCCATGACCGCTAGCTATTATTTCTTTTTCCAGAGATTTAGCATTTGCGACAACATAAGTAAAAAGATTCCTTATGCCCCATCTGTCCCATCACCTTGGCAGCAGTCCACTGTCTTCCTGAATGTTTGGGTTTTGTCTATATTAAGAAGCCTGTTCAACCAGGTAAACATCTGCCCTGGCCAATAGACACTTCCATTTTCTTCCTCGAAGAAAGTCTTGAAAGAGTTCCCCCATTCTTGGATGGTTGTCACTCTTCATTGAAGGGCACAACTTTGCTCTGTTTCCTATAGCCTATGTCCCAAGTGCTCTATGCCATTGGGAAGTCATCTCTAATAACATCTGTACACCAAGTCAGAACACCTTTGCTTCAGCTTGTCCTCTACCGCTGCCATTTTAGAGGTGACAGATGCAAAAATTTGACCTCAATTGACCTCAGTAGCTTGCATCCAGTAGACACCCAACAAATACTTGTGTAATTAAAATCTTCCCTCTTAATCCTCCCCAACTAAGGCACTCAAGACTGTATAGCACAGTACTCTAAAAAATTATCTATCTAAGACTGTTTTTTAAAAGGGTGAAGGAGGTGGAGAGGAAGGAAGAGAAGATTAGGGTTGTGGATGTTTTGCCATGAAAAGCCAGGGACTCTTATATCTGTTGGAAAAGAAGACATGAGGATAAAATGGTGGGCACTTAAATAGAATTCCATCTATCTTATGCCCAGGTTCAAGACATTATTTGATGTAGATGAGAAAGCATAGAACCTTAAGCCATTTCCAGGAAAATGACAGGAGAAGAAAAATGACAGGAGAAGAAATACCCAGGGTGCTAGATGAGTTACTTAACAGGGGAGATTGGCAAGTCAAATGGTCAAGTACATGTAAATAGTCCAGGGGTTCCCTGAACCAGACAGGCTTGAATAACATCAGCTCCTTGGCCACTGGCCCTCATATAGCTCATTTCCTACTGAGCAAGATGGCCCTGCATTCAACAAGGGAGAACCAAATCATGCAGAAAGTCAGTTTACTGGCAAAGCTTCCAGAAAGGAAGACATTTATCAGTAAGATAAGAAAACCTAAAATTTCATTGATTTAAAATTGAGGGTGTTGAGAGTAGGACGAATTTTACTAAAATATGATTTGAAAGGATGATCTTGATTTACTTCAGAACCGTGCATAATTAAGCTAAGATTGTAAGTTACTTTCCCTCAAGCGTTGAAAAGTAGAAAAACACTATTAGTGAAACATAATGTTCAAAGTACATGGCAAAGAGTTGGCTCTTTATAAAATTTTTATTACATCCTGTTTATTGGGACACTAAAAACTCATCCTGTTCCCAAACCTAACATCATGGTCAGAATTCTGATATTCATAAGAAATGTAATGAACCTTCAATATTTAGTTTATATCTAGGGGATGGGGAGAATGAACAGTTCTACACAGGAAAAATAATATGAATTATTCAGAAGAAAATTCTCCATAATCTTCTCTGTTTCCACATATTTGTAACTGATATAGCTTCAGGAAGTAAAGAAGTTACACCCATCCTAGTTTTAACTGAAAAGGCCCATGGCATTCTGGGAGTAGTCTCTTTGTATCAGTGTTAGTCTGGGGAACACAACAGATCCTGGGTAGTACCAGTCATTGGGAGATCAACCAAATTGCTAATTCTCTACCCCAAGGAAGTTGTCTAATTAATGTAAAAGTCTCCAGTGTAACACATTCCATCATCCTAAAGTTATTAAAAAAAAAGGGATAGCTTGCTTGTTTTTATTTATTTATTTATTTATTGAGGGAGAGCAAGTTTATTAGCATCACAGGGTGCCGTTTTTCCCCACCCCAACCAAGCTTCCAGGTCTGGGGTCCTTGGTCATTTGGTAGGTTCAACCTGAAGGCCACTGCAGCTGTCGGCCCCCAAGTACGTGAATGTGCAGGTGATAAACAGATTGTGCGCCCAGCTCCCCATCGTTGATCACAAATCGGTAGCCATCTCCCAGCCCCCCAGCCTTTGCTGTCTTCTTGGCCACAAGGAGAAGGTGTCCTAGAAGCTTCCGGTCTTCTTCCTCAACCTGGCTAATGCAAGGAATGGGCTTCTCAGGAATGACCAGAAAGTGCACAGGAGCCTGAGTGGCCGCGTCACGGAATACGAGACACTGCTGGTCCTCATACAGAACGCCAGCTGGGAGGCTTCGATCCAGGATCCAGGAGGAGATGCTTGGAGCTGCTCCCCGAGGAGCTGCCTTCTGGGCCTTGGCCACTTCATTCCCATCAGTCACACCTGCAGCTCCTCGGACCCTGTGTCGACCTCGATGCCTGGGCCTGCGCAGGCCGTCGTCCATCGCTGGTTCATTTCTCCCGCGGCGAGGCTTTAAGAGAGGCTGCCGCGACCACCGGTCCGACCTCACCGCACAGCCCTGGAGCCTGCGCCTCGGGAGGGGCAACGTTCCCGGCAGGGCTGCGCACGCCGTGGGGAGCCGGGGAGGAACGCGGCCCCCGGCCTTGGAGGGCGTTAGAGCCGCGGGACCCCTTCCTCGCCCCACGGCCACCTCTCACCTGCGCCCCCCGCGGCCCCGCCACCCCCTCTGCCCGGCGCGCCCCGCAGAGCCCGGCGGCCAGCAGTATGGCCGCCGCCATCTTCCCCTCGGCCGCGCCGGGATCGCTCTTCAATTTCAAAATATCTTAATACGAAAGTTTTCTTAATTAATAATAAAGGTGGTACAGGCAGCAAGGAAAATAACATAGGAATGAAATTTTATTTATGCAGAATTCACTTATTAAGTATATACTTCGTAGTCTGTGTTCTAGACAGAAACACAGGTTAATATGCCTGATCTTTTTTCTATTCTCTTTGTAGACAGTATTTTTTGCAGCCATCTCTGTCACCAGGGCTGTGCCACCATAGAATAACGTGTATGTTCTTGGCCTGACTAAATGAGGCACAGCTGTCACGTAGGTTAAGAAGGAAACAGTGGAAACGTGAATAGAAGCAGCACAAAATTTTGCATGTTAAAAAAATCTTGTGATAACCTATAGATGAAAAGAATCTGAAAAAGAATATATATATGTATGTATAACTGAATCACTTTGCTGTACACTTGAAACTAACACATTGTAAGTTAACTATACTTCAATTAAAAAAAAAAAAACCTTAAAACAAAATGAGTCACAGACATCTAAAGAATATATTATTTAAAGAAGACAAAAACTAAAGAGGTTATAGATTTGGGAAAGAACAGAGGAGAGAAACAGTTAAAGGAACCGAGATTGGCCCCTCAGGATGGCTAAGTAATATATGGAGTGTTATTAGATCAAAGTTCTCCATCTCTGAGGAGAAAACAACAAAAAATTGGCTTTAAGTCAGTCCAGAAAGATGTCAGCTTAGTTTTTAGG
The DNA here is from genome assembly GCF_028023285.1 of Balaenoptera ricei. Classification (NCBI taxonomy): domain Eukaryota; kingdom Metazoa; phylum Chordata; class Mammalia; order Artiodactyla; family Balaenopteridae; genus Balaenoptera; species Balaenoptera ricei. Next base: position 38,825,088 of record NC_082653.1, on the reverse strand, counting down.
ATGAATTCTTGGTGCCTAAGTTGATACGTATCATATTAGGTTACAAAGAGAAGTCTTGTAATCTCGCTCCCAGGAGATGCATGGATGTGAGACAGGAAAGCCCCAGTAACATGCATGACCATGTCGAGTGGCTGATTCACCCAGAGGGACACACTAGAAGACTTCCCGGGTTTCTTGCAGGCTCAGGATTTTCTAATACTTCAACAAACGTGAGGCTGTCGAAGCAACTGCTCTGCCCCGCGTTCAGCAATTTTGGCAAATCCCAAATACTTTTTCTTCATACAAATGAGGTTAACAGCAAGAACAGATTTTACAAGGACGTTTTACAACCAATCAGCACCTCACCAAATGGAATAAATACCTGCTTCTTTCTCAATGTAGTAAATGGCTGGACATAGTTTACCATACAGCCAGAGCTCGGTGCCATTAAAAGAACTGGTGGAAAAAAGTACCACGTATGGAGCAACCATGTAGGTAAGTCAGCATTTTGGAAAGAGAGTTAGTGGCCCTGATGTTCCCAGGGGAGGTTCACTGGATTCTTTTAACCAAAGTCAATCTGCCACGTTGAGGAAACACAGGGTCAGCCTTAATGCTTTTGGTCCCAAGGGAAAGTTGTCCAGTTGCCAGAACATGAACAAGAAAGAGGAGGAAAATTATCTCCTTTTCTGTCCCTGCTATGAGCAGTGATGAGAAGAAATGGATTCTATGGGAAGTTCTGCAAAGAGAAAGCCTTCTGCTTATTTCTCACTCTCTCGGTTGAGACTTGCTCCTGCCACATGAGAGGGGCACTCATGGTACCACAGGCTGATAGGAATAAAAGAAATTCAGAAATTATCCAACTTAAAAAAAAATATAGGACTTCCCTGGTGGTGCAGTGGTTAAGAATCCGCCTGCCAATGCAGGGGACACGGGTTCGAGCCCTGGTCTGGGAAGATCCCACATGCCGCAGAGCAACTAAGCCTGTGCACCACAGCTACTGAGCCTGTGCTCTAGAGCCCATGAGCCACAACTACTGAGCCCACGTGCCACAACTACTGAAGCCCACATGCCTAGAGCCTGTGGTCTGCAACAAGAGAAGCCGCCACATTGAGAAGCCCGCGCACTGCAATGAAGAGTAGCCCCTGCTAGCCACAAGTAGAGAAAAGCCCGTGTGTAGCAACAAAGACCCAACGCAGCCAAAAATAAATAAATAAATTTATAAAAAGAAAAATGTATATATAGATATACAAACACACACATCTCAAAACACCCCACCAGCCAAAGAAGACCGGGCACTGAAATGAAGCATCCTGCTTCCTCTCCAGGCCAACATTTCCCAAAGAGATACCGCATCTCTCTGCTCAGAAAGAGATCTCAGTCATCCGCCTTAATTGCTGGGCTTCCAGAGAGCTTTTGACTCCACCGCAATTATGCCTTAAAAATCCCACACCCATTTTGTGCTCTAAGCCATGGAATTTTTTAAGACAGTTAAATCAGAAACCTTGGGACCGGGGCTTCCCTGGTGGCGCAGTGGTTAAGAATCCGCCTGCCAACGCAGGGGACACAGGTTCGAGCCCTAGTCCAGGAAGATCCCACATGCTGTGGAGCAACTAAGCCTGTGCGCCACAGCTACTGAGCCTGCGCTCTAGAGCCCGCGAGCCACAACTACTGAGCCCATGTGCCACAACTACTGAAGCCCGTGCGCCTAGAGCCTGTGCTCCGCAACAAGAGAAGCCACCACAATGAGAAGCCTGCGCACCACAACAAAAGAGTAGCCTCCGGGGACTTCCCTGGTGGTCCAGTGGTTAAAACTTTGCCTTCCAATGCAGGGGGTAGGGTTTGACCCTGGGTCGGGGAGCTAAGATCCCACATGCCTCGCAGCCAAAAAACCAAAACATAAAACAGAAGCAATATTGTAACAAATTCAATAAAGACTTTAAAAAAAAAAAAAGAGTAGCCTCCGTTCTCAGCAACTAGAGAAAACCCACGTGCAGCAGTGAAGACCCAATGCAGCCAAAAATTAAATAAATGAATAAATTAATTAATTAAAGAAAAAAAAAGAAACCTTGGGACCATATTATTCTGCCAAATAAGTCATTTGATGGAAAGTGAACTCCATGCTAGAAAGCTTCACACTGGGCCTAGGTGTGTCACTAGTCTAGTCTTTGTGGAAAAAACAAAATAAAATCTTTTTCTTTTGTTCTTTGACTTTTTTTCGAGGTACAAAGTGAAAAAGCTGCACCCCAGCTTGAATGGAGGTCCCCCTGTAAAACAATTCAAACCATGTGAGAAAAACAATCACAATGCTATCCATGGAAATAAAAATGGAAACTTTTAAAACTGTTACTAAGCAAAGACAACAACCATGTCCCCCTTCAGAGCTGATAAGAGATCATGAGGTTGAAATTCTGCACAGCACTTTGAAAACTAGAAGCCTTAGTCTTAGGACTTCATTTTTCTTTTAAAGCAAATACCTTTGAAAGCTTGCTGGATCCACACTGGCTCCATCCTCTGCTGTGTTTTTGATCTACGACACTCAAAAACAATTACTGTCATAGTCAAATACATGTGGATGATTTATAGCCCTCTATGCCATTTACACTTAAGAAAAATAATTCTCAAAGCATACTGATATTAGGACAAAGCAAAATGGCCTTGAAAATGAACCAATCATGCACAAAAGTCATATTTTTTAAAATCAACAAATAAAAAGAGGACACAGTATTTTTGTTTGAAAGCTCATGAAATTGGAAACAAGGCAAGTCAATAAACTTTCCTCCAAACCCCCTTTCCCTACCCCTGGAAAGCATTTTATGAGATAACAAAAACCTCTAACACTGAGTGATGTGATTAAGTAATAAAAGGCTGATTTTTCTTCCTGTGTAACCTCCACAGGATGCTTATGAGAGCACGACAAAGGTCTATATAAAGAGTTAACTGTGTGTTGGTGTAACCCCAGATTACAGGTGTTTGTTAAGGGAGATCCCACTGAGATTTTTCTTAAGACTGGTTGAACAACAGCTTCATTCTCTCTCACTCTAATGAGCTGGTTAGCAAGCGCCCCACCCCCCTTCCTAGAAGGCTCTGTTAACAGTGTACATGGGTGCATTGCCTCAGCCTGGAGTCTACCGGAAAAGCAAGCTTGCAAGCTTAAAATCTCGTGAGTCACAGATGAGTGCTGTATGGATGCCAGAGCTTGCACGAAGAACCAACTTTCCTTCCACGTGCTTCACAAGAGACTGCGGAGCCACTGCGGACATGCCATGCCGATGCACTAAGAGAAGATGGTTGGCTAACCTCAACCCCTGGGAATGCAACACTTAAACGATAGCGCACGTGCTCCTTCCCTCCAGAGGGACAGTGCAGGGCACACAGCCTTGACCCAGACCGCTGCTCTGCAAGTTCCCGGTAACAAGCAGGTTAAGCCAGCCATAAATCAACCCTCCAACCAGGGCTTCATCACCCTACACCCTGGACTCTCAGGGCTTTGCAGCCATCTGAAATTTCTTTAGTAGGATTACCCTGATGGACACAGAATTCCTGGAGTCTGTCATTGTAGAAAGACTACTTCCAGCAATATTTATGAGAAGGTGCTTCCATGGCTCATCCTCACACTTTTCTCCTAGTATTCAAACTGTTTGTATTCTAAATTCTTCTCCCAGAAAACCTTTACAGCAACAGATACATGTGCATGTGTGTGTGGTGGAGAGGTTGGCTCTATTTTTAAAACTTTTTATTTTGAAATGATTTCAAATTTAAAGTTGCAAATGCTAAACCCACCTTTCCAGCAATTTAACAAATTTTAATAGTTTGCCATGTTTGCTTAATGCAGTCCTGCTTTCTTTCTGTGTGAGTGTGTGTGTGTGTATGTGTGTATCCACACACATGCAGAAATATAGATATAATTAGCTCTGAACCATGTGACTGTATGCTGCATGTTTGATGTTTTACTCTGTAATACATCAGTGTGTATTTGCTAAGAATAAAGAGCCTCTTACATAATCACAGTACAGCTATCAAATTCAAGAAATTTAACATTGAATTTAAGAATTTTCATCTAATCTACAGTCCATATACACATTTCATCATGTGTCCCCAGTAATGACCATCATAACAATTATTTTTTGGGTGAAGGATCCAGCTTGGGACCACACAGTGAATTCAATTGTCATGACTCTACAATCTCCTTGAACCTGCGAGCCATCACTCAACCTTTCAGTTACTTTATAGAATGTCCCTCAATTTGATATTTCCTTGTGATTAGGCTCATGGATCCTCTTTGGGACTGGAACACTACATAATGATGCGTTCTTCCCAAAATGTCCCATCTCGGGACCTGTAATACCATTTGCCTCTTTGTGGAGATGTTAATTTCTATCATTTGGTTAAAATGCTGTCCCATGTCTTTACTGCGTAACTTTTTCCTTCTGTACTTTTAGATACCTTGAGATTATGTAAGTATTCTGTTCTACATCGAACCTCCACCTTTAGATTGAGTATCCATTGATGACTCCTGCCTGAAGCCATTTTCATTCTAATGCTCATGTATTTTCTTTTATTGAAGTAACATTGTAGAAACAACTCACTGAACACCATCACAGGGTAGGAAAAATCCCTTAGATTGTATTAGCACACAACTCACCAGGTTTCTTCATTCACAGGGTGACAATAAAAAGGAGAAAAGAAGGAAATACATGCACTACAAATGGGCCAGGTTTGCCCCAACATGCTTTCCTTTTATCCTAGTTTCTCCAAGAGTCCTGTCCCCAGAGATGGGAGTGCAAGTCTGGAATCAGGACACCATCTTCCACTCCTTTGATTCAATATCAAGCATTTTTCATGATGATTACATGCAGTCACTAGTCCAGGGCATTTCCTCTCTTTTGTTTAAATTGCTTCTAGAATAAACATCTCAAAACTTAGGATGGCGGCCAACGGAAGATAATCTCTCAGGGGAAAACACTGGAATCCTCACAACTTCCATCAGTAAGAAGCAGAGGAAAATGCCAAGTTGCCATTCATTTCCAAAGAAATTACACGACACAGTAAAGCTTCTCACCTTTAATTCCACAGAATGAAAGTTAGTCTTTCAAAACGTTAAATTTCATATATGGCAAATAAATCATACTGTAACATTTCCCATGGAAACAGAAAAACATATACATATATTATATATAGAACTTACAATTATATACACTTTTCCTTGCAAGAGGAGCTCCACGGATCTCAGAAACCTGATATGTTAATTATCAAGGGACTCTTATACTCCTCCATATGAAATGAAAGAAAGTGGGGGAATCTACTACTTACCCCTCTAGGGTTTATCTTGTTCACTAAAAATAAACATATTTCATTGAGGACAGATGGAAAATGTGAGGTGTCAATTCATTCTCCAAGAAAGCATGTGACTTCCCAAGAGCAAATTCTCACTTCAAGGTGTAGAATATTCAGATGCATAAAACACTCTCTAATCTGTAGGCAAGAAAACCTACAAAAGCAATGATTATTCTAATAAAACTGTAGTTTGACTGAAAATCAAAACTAACAAAGACAAAGGGACCAGGTCCAAAATACAGATGCTGATTTGGCCAGTGTTGCTTCCCTCATTCCTAATCAGAATCTGGCAACATGAGCTACTTCTTGTCATCTAATGAAGATTTGCTTGTCTTTCTTGCATTGGTATGTATTGTATTTAAAGATACTATATCAAAATCCCAGCAGGGCAGCCAAGTGAAAAGGACTACACATCTACACATAGCATGAAAGCATACTGCACAGTATTACATGGTATCTACTTTGTCAGGTCTTACTGTCTTTTAGAGCTGGAAGTAACTTCGATATTATTTTATAGCCACTTTATTTTATAGGCAATGCAACACAGATACCATTTGAATACGTGTTCATTTCATAAATATTTAAACTTATTTAAATATTTATTTGTTCAAAGAATCATTATCACCTTTGCTTTGTGCCAGGAACAAGGCCAGGCCCTAGTTATATGATGGGGCACAAGACAGATGTAATTGCTACTCTCACAAATATTGTGCCCTACTTGTGCAGTATTTACTGCTGGTAAAAACATCATAGTTTATTAAAAGTTTTCATGTAGATCAGCAGTGCTCAATAGAACTATAATGTGAGCCATACACAATATTTTAAAATATCCAATAGCCACATTTTTTAAGTGTAGAGAAGAGAAATTAATTTAACAATATACTTAATTTAACCCAGTATGTCCAAAATATTATCATTTAACATGTAGTCAACATAAAAAATTACTAATGAGCTCTTTAACCTTCTTTTTTCATGCTAAATCTTTAAAATTCAGTGTGTACTTTACATTTAGACCTCTCAATTCAGATGCTGAATTTTCATCAGAAATATTTGATTTGCATTCAGATTCCATAAAAGTTTACAGCTGAAAAAAGTAGATTGACATATTCAAGTTATTCCAACTATTCTTAAAAGTTTTCCGAGAACTAAATCAAGCTGGTTTTAAATTTAAATTGAAATGAATTAAAATTGAATACAACTGAATCCAGTTCCTCTGTCACACCAGCGCTATGCCAAGTACTCAGTAGCCCCATGTGGCCAGTGGCTGCCATACTGGGGGTATAGCTCTGAGTGATATCATTTTATTTTCCTAGGAAATAAAGGAGCTTGGCAGGGCAGACTTTGCTACCCACATTGTACATATGAAAAACAAACACGGCTTAGAGGTGACAAAATGACTCATTTGAGGCTGTAGGGACCAGTGAGTGGTGGAATCAGAATTCAATCCCAAGACTTCCAAAGCCCAGTGATCTTTCCCCACATCTTGCTGCATTAAAAATGAGCATGAGAAGTCTTACTCTGTTCACAGCACTGTGTCAGGCCATAGAGAATCTTAAACGCCAGATTATTATGTTTGGACTTGAGCCAGCCCAGAGGTAGCACACAGGTGGTTTAAGGCATGAATTGAGCCACAAATGTGTTCTATTGGTGAGGTCCAATTTTTCTTTTAAAAATCTGAATTTGAGTACTTCTCAATGAGACATCCATTTTCCAGTTTCCCACAGACCCTACCACCCTCTATTACTCATAACCATCCAGCCTCACTCACTTACTGTTCTTTTCCCTGCCCCTGTTGTGTTTGAAGTTGACAGCCCAGGGAAGCAGTTGGTGCCATGAGGGGTTTTCAGCAAAGGAGGAGAGTGAGAGGTCCAAGGCTGCTTCCAGATGACTAACCTGTTCCTCTGCACAGGCTAAATTCGTTCCAGTAAAGACTGGAACCAAGGAGACTAGTTTAACTTGAGTACTAGTCTTTTTTAAAGCTCTTTTTGCTTCTTTCAGGTTTATTTCCTTTGAGCGTTCATTAAAATATATTTTTGATCCCAAAAGATTCTTCCAGAATGCCTTAAATTTTCAGTCAATAGCTCAAAGGTAGCTTCCAATAAAATGATAGAACTACTCTCTCTCTCTCTCTCTCTCTCTCTCTCTCTCTCTCTCACACACACACACACACACACACACACACACACACACAGAGAGAGAGTTGGTCTCTACCTGAAGGGCACCTGAATGACTCCCACTGAAGGCTTCTGAGTGGAAGATAAGGATATGGACTTTAAACATGTAAAGATATCTTTCTTCCTTCCGTACTTGCCTACTAGGAGGCATTGGCCAAAACCTATAAATCCCATATATCTGTGTTTTTTTCTTCAGAAGTATAAATTTATGAATTTTTCATCTTTGCTGCACCACAGGTTCCTAGAGGGGATGACATCATGGTAGGCTTCTGAGTCTTTCTATGAAAAAAACCAAAGGAATGTTGACTTGGACATTATTGGTGAGGAAGGCAAAATGGCCCAATTTTAAGATGCATCAGTTTTTAGGGGCCCCCTTGCAGGTACAAAATCAAAAGAGCAAAAGCAATGACTGTGTTACCAATATGAGTTTCTTGATTAATCTAATGTAATTATGACATATTATACTTACCATAATCGGGGAAAATGTAAGAATTTGTTTAAGGTAATTCACTGGGAAAGTCCAACTATATTTTTTGTAATTCATTTCAAAGTAAGTTTTCTGTATCTGAAAAAACACTCTCTTACTTAAGTCTACATGTTTCATTGTGTGGAGTAGGAGAATCTAAAGCAGAGATTCTGAAGCCTGAGTGTAAGTGTTGTGGTGTGGGGATACTGATTAACAGTCAGATTTCTGGGACCCAGCCCCAGAAATATAATTCAGTAGGTATAGGGCACCTCAAGTCCCACAGTGACTCTGAGGTAGGAGGTACCTATAGACCACACTTTGAGAAATATGGCTCTAGCAATTAGCTATATGTCATGGACCTTTCACCTGGGGCAGAGATCACTAGCCTTGTTGAAGATTACTTCCCATTAAGATGCAGTCAATTGGTTGCACTGATGGTTCCAAGTAATGGCTCCCCTGTATCCACACTCTCTCCAATGTGACTCTGCAGCTCCTTCCATCAAGAAGAAGTCTATTTCCTTACCTTTTGGGTCTAGGCTGGCCTTGTGACTTGCTGGTCAATTTGCAATGGAAATGTCAGTGTGCCGGCTCCAAGTCTGGGCCTTGAGAAACTTGCATGCTTCTCTCTCTCAGATCCTTGTTACCACCATGTGAACCAAGCCAGACAAGTCTACTGGATGATGAAAGACCACACAAAGGAGATTCCACCTGTCCCATTCAAGGTGACCTTGGAACAGCCTGTAGTCAGCCTAGAAATGCAGAGCTCCCTACTTGGCCCACCTCTGGCCAGGGATGCTTGGGGAGCCTTGCCAAGAGCAGAACAGCTGTCCAGCTGACCCAAGAGCAATAAATCTTACTTTTTTAGGCTAGAGTTTGGAGTCTTGTTATGCAACAATAGCTAACTGGTACAAAAGGCAAAGTCACCATCTGTCCTCTGTTCAGGAGAGTCTGATGGAGACAATAATTCCTGCACAGGAGGGAAACACATCTGTTATTTTGGCCAAAATAACAAATAAATAATAAATCCATGGCCAAACTTTACTGGTGGACCAAGGTGATGGCCAAGGATATAGTACAAGATGAGAAGTAAAACCCAAGCCCCAAACAATGTAATAGTTAACAATAAAAATCTAAAGTGACATTATTTAAAATTATTGCAAGATTAAAGATCCAAGCCATAATAAAAGACTTTTTTTAGTGTTCCATCAGGATCTTGCTGTCCATTCACCCTAAAAGAACATAAAAGATATAGAATTTGTCCTTTTGAATGAGACACATGTAACCTAGTATTTTTTACATTTCCTGTAAAATCCATCATATCTATGTGAATTCCTCAAAAGCATTCAAAATCAGATTGTTTAAAGCTTCCCAAAGGCAAAACCAAAATTAAGACATCCCTAATAATTCAAACACAGCTTCGCTGAATTTCCCTGCTGTTGAATTATTACATGATGTTTCACATATCTAGAATCAGAATGCTAGAAAGACCAGGTCTCATAAGAGAAATACAGCTTTGTGCTCCTAGATTATTGATTATTTTGGCACTGGTTTCATTACTCTCTGCTTGTAAAGCAATGTCCGTGGTGTAGGAAACTCTCTGGAGTGATGGGTTGCAGAAGAGCACACCATATGCTCCACGGTTCATGAGCACAGTGGCCTTAAGTCAAGGGTGACACTTGGATTAAGAATCTCTTTACATGAATGTAATGGGTACATTACATCCAAAGGCCAAATGAGTTACTTCTTTTGTTTGACGGATAATTATTTCACCCCCTATAGAAGAGAGAATGAACAAAGCCCGTCAAAATCATAGAATTTCCTCATCACTGACCATCTGCAAACACACTAAAATGGAGGAAAGACTTAAAAAGTCTATTTCTTATTAGACCAAATATTAGCCCCATTGGCCTCAAAATGTTTTCATAATTTTCTAAAGATTGGCTTCCTTTGATAAAATGACAAAAAAAGTCATCAAAACAGCCCCAAACTAAGAAACCGTATTATGTAGTATTCTGTAAAATTGCTTATACCAGCAGTGAAAACAGGAAAAGAAAGCCATAACACAGGTTCCAAGACGATTTCCCACACCTTTCAACAAATTTCCTACCAGGTATAAGTCCCAAGTTTTAAATGATAATCCCCAAACAAGGAAAATCCTGTGGTTTCATAGCCTCAGACTCAGAAGCAAATGTCTACAAGTCAGACTATCCCAAGATATATACTTGCTGAAGATTTCTCCCCATTTTAGGTTTAACCTAGAGTAGATCAGCCTTTCTGATTGTACAGCTCCTGACGTTTGGTTGTTTTATGAGAAGCTGGGTGGCTTGCAGTTCAAGTGTGCCAGCACTCCGGGAGTGCCCTCATAGTGTGAGCGGTCAGAGATGATTAACCGAAAAATATTTCTAAGTTAAACATTGATTGCCTCTGCCTCTATTTATTCCTATCTTGGATGACCTTTCCAACTCTTTTTTTTTTTAAACCAAAGAAAGCAGGCACCAGCGGCTTTGCATGTCTCCGTAAAAAGCAAAAGCAGAATTCTGCATTTGTTGGTCTTGTGGTTTTATCTTATAAAGAAATGAGCAGGGCATTGAGGCAATCCAAGGAAGTCTATTTGTTTTTCTTTGTACACACACACAGACAGACACACACGCAGACAGACGGACACACACACCACACACACACGGACAAGATTCAGAAGGTCTGAAACGAGATTAGTTTATGAGTTAGCTTGAACCTCATCATCCTGCTCATTTTCTTCCTACCTTTTAGGAAAAGGACTGCATATATTTAAGACATCCATCCTCCAGATATCAATCTACCACTTCAATCCATCACCAAATCCTGCAGCATCTCGCTGTGAAGTGTCTTGTATCACACACACACACGCACATGTCCCCACCACTGCTCAGCACTCCAAGCCTTAAAGTTTCTGGAACAGCCTCCTATCATCTCTCCTTTCCATCCTATTTGCAAGATGAAGGTTAGTCTTACTAGAACACGGCTGACATCATGCTGTGACATCCCTGTTCAAAAACCTACAATGGTTTCCTACTGCCTAATATCAAGGTCAAATTCCTCTTCCTAGGTCAAAAGCATTTCCATAATTTTTTCCCTTTTTATCTACTCCACTTAATTTCTTACCTTTTCTTCACTGCATAACCTTTATTTAATAAGCTGGTTTTTCCCAGGCTACCCTCCCACCCTCAGGAGTATTACAACTATTTAGTAATATCTTTTAAACGTCTCCTGCCAGGTACTCACGAAGTTAGGTGTGGCCATGTGACCTTCTCTGGCCAATGAATTCTAAGCAGACAGAAGTGACATGTATCACCTCTGGGTGGAAGTATTTAAGAGACAATGCATTTTTCTCATCTCCTCTCCTCTTTGCCACAAAGACCTATAGTCTTCCAAATGGTAGCAACTCCATTGCCCTGGATTCCTAAGTGAAGATGAGTTTCAACAGATTCCTCCTACAGGTGTGTGATGAACATTAGCATGAACGGAACATATACTCCACTGCTTATATCACTGAGATTTGGGGGATGGTTGTTACTGTATCCTAACCTAGCCCATCCTAACTAATACACTCACTGTGCTGGTTCCTGTCTCCAAGACTTTTTATTATAAACATGTCCTCTCTTTACCTCCTCCTACTTTTTGAAGTTCTGCTCAGGCTTCTGGACCCAGCACAAGTTCTCTTCCTCCAAATGGCCTTCCCTATTTATCCCATACCACAATGATCTCCCCTTTCTCTATATGGATATGTACCCTCATATACTTTAACCTTTGATTCAACAGTGACCAGATACTTATTGAACTCCTTGTGTTGACAACTGCCTTAGATACAAAAGCAGATGAGACATGATTCTTGTTACCAAGAAGGTAAGGTATATCCACAAGAGGGATACAATTAGAAAATCACACAGTAATAGAAGATGAGACAAAAATTGTCAGAATGCAAAAATGGCGCATTGCTAAGCCAGTGGCATAAAGATGTAGTGCCAATAATGTGACTAAAGGCATCCGGGAAAGCTTTTAGGAAGTTAAGAGCTCCCTTGAGTAGTTTCCAGAAGGAAGAACATTTTAGGTAGGGACTTAGAGCAAAAGTATGGAAAAGAAACACTTAAAGTTGGATCTGTTCATTAAAAAAGTTTATTAGAAAAAAATTAGCATAAGAAAATATTGGAAGAAAATAACAGAAAGGCAGTTGGAGTCAGATTTTGCTGAGTCATATGCAGAAGAGTTTGAGCTTCTTCCTGCAGGAATGAAGAGCTGCTAAGCTGTCCACAGCAGAAAGTAACATGCAGAAAGCACTTTATTGGGGTGATCTATCTAAAATTTACAAAATAGATGGATTGAATAAGGGTGAGAGAATGGAAGCAATATCTAATATATAATTCCCCTCAAATTTAATAAATGTTAATATTGTCTCTCCAATTACTATGTATCAGTTAGCTATTGCTGTATAACAAGTCACCCCCAAATTTAGTTGCTTAAAATAATAAGCATGTATTACCATTCACAAATGTCTGGGTCTGCTGGGCTGTTCTTCTGGCCTTGGCAGGACTCACAGATGCATGTAGTCAGCTGCTGGTTGGGTAGATAGGCAAGTCTGTTGATGTTAGCTAAGCTTTTTCACATGTTTTGAAGGTGACTGACTACAGACTGATCTAGGATGGTCTCCACTGAGACAACTGGGCTCTCCAGGTGATTTCTCACCCCCAGCAGGCTAGCTGAGACTTGTATGGTAATGGCAGGTGTCCAAGAGAACAGGCAGGAGCGCATAAGGCCTCTTCAGGCCTGACCTAGGAAATGGCACGAGAGTATTTCCGTTTCATTCTACTTGCCAAAGCAAGTCACAAGTCCAACTTAAATTCAAGATGTGAGGAAGTAGATACAAAGTCACACTGTAAAGGTGGGGCCACAACCAGGCCATTAGCTGGGAAGGAAAGATACAGGAACTAGGCATTTTCTCCCACCCTTTATTCATGCTCACTTTATTCTGCTATAAGCCGGGGAGTTACATTATTATACTCACCATTTTACAGATGAGGAAACGGGACTTCCACGTGGTTAGTAATTCACCTAAGATCATATATAATTGAGCAGTGTAATCAGTATCTGAAATTCAGTCTAAGCCCAAGCCCATGGAATTTTGCTTTTTGATAGAGATCATTGTATTGAGAAAGAGAGAGTGAAAATCAACGGTAAAGGAGAAAGAACATATTGCTGAGGTCAAAAGAGTTAAATTCAAGGACCAGCTATGTTTGTTTCTTTATCTCTAATATATCCAGCTGTCTTACAGAGGCTAACATAAAAACAAAAACATCCACATGCATAAAAGTCTTTTGAAAACTACAAAACTATAAAATTTGTAATTTTGAAAACTACAAATAGAATATATCCTTATTGTAATGTTTAACATCTTTATAGAATCTGGAATAAGTCTGTATAGATGAGGATGAACAACATCCTCCTGGGAAAAAGGGCATTTATTATCTAAAATTATCTAAAATATGCCATGCCAAAAAATACCTCCAAAAAATAGGCCAAATATCTTCTGCTTATGAGAAATTTAAGTGAAAGTTTGTGGCTGCTAAGAAATTATTTTTAAGGCATGATAATTCTGTTGCAGTTGATGCTTTGCTAAAGAGTTCTTATTTTTTTAAGTGTAGTAGTGATGGGTGAAATTATATGAAGTCAGAGATGTTTCCAGAAAATTTAGAAGGTATAGGTGAAAGATTAGCTATGATTAACTATTGAAGCTGAGTAATGAGTACTTTTATGTCTGTTGGAAATAATAAGAAATTTGTATGAAAAAAAAGTTTTTCTGTTTACTTAAAATCTTCCAAATAAGAGTAGCTGTCCTTCCTTTAAAATAAAAGCTCTTTGCATCTGATATTTCAGAAATATTCCCAGAGCAATAGGCATGACCTGTAGAGTCTGGATATTGTTTCTTTCAACATGAAAACCAATTGCCAAAAAAAACAAAATAAAACCCAAATTACCATCTTTTCTCAATAGCCATAGAGAGAGTTCCCTAAGCTATTTCTCAAACTTAATTCCCAACTCTCATTTTAACGTCAGGTTTCAACCTTACACATTAACCACTGCAATCTTACTCCACCCTTGCTATCTGTTCTTAGCAATCGTCTGTTCACCGTTGTCTAAGCCACCCTCGCACAATCTGTTCTTCTGGGTAGCAAAATATGGAGCAAGGCTTGTGTTGATTTTGTGCAGTCCACATTCCTGGAATGTTAGCGCTGAGCACAGAATTTGACCTGTAACACAATGAGGAAAGAGTTCAAATGCAAACTCCAAAGATATCCATCCCACAGAATAAATGCCAATAAGCAATTTCCTTTTCCCAGCCTACCAGAGATTTTTAGCAGATAGCCCATAACAGACAGAACCCGTGCCAATATTTTATAACCCATAAAATTTCTTCAAGCAGTTGTACAGATTTCCAGCCATCCTTTGATCAGTCTTTGTAACAGTGACTCCGGGCTTTTGCCTAAAAATGATTCCTAGATCTCGATATATATACAATGGAAAAGATCTGCCCTTCAGAAAGTCTCTCATTAAAGCGCTAATCTGTTCCACCACATTCTTCCGAGACACAGCGATCAGCATCCGAGCCGGACTCCATGGCCAGCCCTAATAAGACTGATAGAAACAGCTTAAGTAATTGGATTGCTATATGGGATTGAATGTCTGACAACAAAAGATAGCCATCTCTATTCGACCACCCTATCTTTGTTCCCACAATGAATTCATTTAGCAATGCACTTAGAGGCTCCCAGGCCCTGGGAGAAATGACAGACTAGGGACACAAAAGCTGGGCCAGCTGATGAGCCCAGAGACAGAGACTGTGCGATTCCAAAAAGTGAATTACAGGGAACACAGGCAGCACACAAAGAGTTGTTGAATCATTATCATAATCACATTACTGCACTGGTCCCCAGTTCCCGGCCGAGGGTGGTGTAGGCTACTTCTCATTCTGACCACGGACTTCATACTTGTTTGCCACCTGCAATCTACTGTTCGTGACTTCTTGGCTGATACACTCTGAAGTCCAGCTTGTTCCTATCTCCTAGATTTTTTTTTTACTTTTAATATTTTTTGCATCCAAAGAGACTGACTGTATAGAAGTATTCAAGTAGTCAGGGTAGAAGATGTTGGTGCTAAAATGATGTCATATTTGTCTCCAAATTTGTGACTTGGGAAAGCACTATCGTCCATTACAACATAATTGCAATGTCAAAATCATATTTTTACATATAACTTCAGATAGGTCTAAACAGGGTTAATATAAACCAAAATGTTGATTTATAAGTTTAGGTAGGTCTAAAGAAGGTTAATATAAATCAGAATATTGAGAGCTAAAGCTGGTTCTACAGCGAAAGGCAGCAAATAGTATCCACACTCAGTGAGTCTGAAGCAACATTCCCAGTTCATATTTTCCTAGAAGCTTTGACATATTTATTTCTTGACCACTGGGTATTTCATTTCCTCAGCAGTATGGCATAAATTATTTTCACTTTTAACTTCTCTGGGACAGTTTGGGGCTGTCTGGAAAGAATACCAGTCGTCATCTCATTTTATAATAAACAGAGACATTGGTACGATAACCATGACCAAAAATGTAATAACACAGCAGCAATAATAATAGTAGAAATGGCATTATTAAACAATAATTACTCTAGACACGCCAACCTAGAGAGAGGATTCTAAATATTTCTAAATGAAGTTCTGATTTAGCCGTACAACATTCTGTAAGAGGGCTTGGGGATCATTCCTGCTACATTTAAAATGGAAAGAAACAGCAAAGCCAGGATGCCTTTGCTTTTTCAAACAGTGGCACCAAAGAAGCCCAAATACAAATGTCTTGACATCTAGTCCAATACTCCAGGTCTTTAAAAAGGATCTTTCAGCCAAGATTCCTTGCCCAACTTGGCAAAGGGATAGAACCGACCTCACAGGCCAAATTGTGACTTTGGATCATAGCTGAAAATACACAGTCATATGTTGTCCAAAGTTGGCATGATTTTCCCTTCTTCACTTATCATACTGCCAAATGGAGGACATAGCCTCAAGTGCTATAACCATGAAAAAGATTGAAATACTTCTAAGCATGGGTAAAGAACATATTTTTCATTTTGACCTAAGTAGTGAGCAGAACCATGGAAGGATTTTTATTCAAACCTTCTAAGCAGAGAGTTCTGGGAGCTTTGCTGATTTCTTGGCGGAGAATTTTTCAGAGGAAAGGGCATTTCTAAGTTTCCAATCCGGGAGGTCACTCCTTCAGTGGAAAGCCATGGTTCATCAGCCCAGCCTACAACAGTGTACCGTACCTGTGACCATCATATCTGGCAAAACTGAAGTTACTGTGATAAAAGAAGCTTCAAATTCAAAAAAAATTCCCAAATGCCCACTTAAAATGTCTTCGTTTCTTTTTATTTTCTAAAAGGGACTGAAGTCACAATCAATCTATATATAAGAAAATCAAGAGCAATAATATTTGCCATATCTTTAAGCATGACTGCTGTGTAGGACAGGACAGTGGGTCCTACTCCTTGCCCCATGCCAGTCCCTCCCTCCCCCCGCATCTATGCCTCAGGCTCCTCCATTTCCAACATTCATTTCTCACTTACCATGCCCTGTCTGTATTGAACACTGTTTTCCTTCTTTCAACACCATGTATTTCTTTCCTCCTTCCCTGGATCATAAAACCCTCAAGCAGCGTGGAGTGCTGTATAGTGAACGCATTTCTCTCAGTTCCCAGCACAGAATGGCATTCCCAAGCATGTGACTGACCAGTTAGGATGGAGGTTAAAACACCAGACAGACAGAATTCGCCACACTGATATACAATGTAAATATGCAATCATGGCTTACCTTTGAGGTCATCACCAATTTACCTAGAACATACGAAAACAATAAGCTTTTAGTTTCAGTGTTTGCAGTCTTTCTAAATCACCAAAGGTATGACTAGGACATAGCCATAGCTTTGTATAAACCCCAAACCTGACAGCTACTCACAGGGTTACAGGAAATTTGTGTCTACACAGACAGGGCCTCTGTCTTGGAGCAGTAAATACGTACTGCCTCTGTGACTAATGGTGAAATCACCCCTTTCCTGAGACCACACCCTGGCTCCTCTCCCATCTTCTCTGGGTGACACAGACAGGCAGGACATGGTTGAAGACAGGTAGACATATGTCTCCCTACCCCCAGTCATTTTACTTTTCCCTTCTTTCTTAGCCATCGTCCTCAGCTTTGCCACCAGCCCCTGCTTTTTTTTTCCCTTATATAAACTATTATTTATTTTATATTAAAAAAGATATAAGAATTTGTCCTCAGGGTCATGCATAGAAGTTTAGCTACAAGTTGAAAGGGTGTTCAGCAGCTTGGAATGTTGGGTTTGTGATCTTAACAATGAGTGTACGGGCAGCTCATGTCACTCAGTGGTCTCTGCAATGTATGATCCTTTGAGCAGTTCTGGAGGCTGGAAAGACAAAGACCAAGGTGATAGCCAGTTTGGTTCCTAGCAAGAGCTCTCTTCCTGGCTTACAGATGGCTGCCTTCTTGCCGGTTTCTGCATGGCAATGGAAGACAAGACTGTTTCTTCTTTGAAAGGGGTCTGGAAATCTATGATTAAAGGGCCTTTCCCCACCGCCTTGCAGCATCTGCTAGGCCCCTGGATGAAGCCCTAACAAGAGCCCAGGCTGATTTCTCCCTTTTACACTTTTGCCCAGGGAATTCCCAGGCCTGGTTGTCACCTGTAAGTTATCTGCCTCCCAGGTGCTTATCTAATTTTCTAGGCCTTTCCCATCTAACACAACATAGATACTATGCCTTGACAGCCTGAAATATGCAGGCAACATTGGGCCTGCAAATGAATTTTCTTTACACTCTACAATTTTGTTGTTGCTGTTTTATAAATTCATCACCAACATTTGAAAATCGAGAGATTTTATGTATCAGTTGAGAAGTCTCACTGCTCCTTAGAAACTGGATGGCTTGACCACCCCTGGTCTGCATTCCCACCTGGCACTATTTAGGCATGGAAGCAATGTTTCCCTTCTCCACTCCCCATCACTCCTCACTCTTGTGCACCCAGGCCCTTGTATTCAGGTATGTACCTGCCATGGCAGAAACTGGATAGCAGTTCACAGAACACAATTCCTCTTCTTTCTGAACACACGACTATCTCCCATCCTCCCTTGCGGTTAGGTGTGGTCATATGTGTGGAAATGTGGTCATGTGACTATATTCTGGTCAATTGAATGCAAGGGGTCACCTTATGGTGAGTGCCATAAAATCTCTCACATGTGATCATCCATGCTCTTTTCTCCTCCACTTGATGCAATCAAGCCACGTGTTGAAAACAGAAAGATGTTGGGTCAGGAGATCCACCTGCAAGAAATGAAACTACTTTTATCATGTTTGACTTATTATGTATTTTGAGTTCTTCTGTTATAGCAGCTAACATGACCTCAACACACCTGCCTTTGAACTTCATAGGAAGTTTTTGACATGATTTAATGCCTCACCTTATGTTGATCCAGCCATGACTAATCTCTCTGAAAGGTACCATTTCTTATAGAAATCTACCCACCATGAACTTCAAAAGACATACTTCCTTCCTGGACCTCCTTAGTAATTAGCTTTTCCGAACAACATTAATTTGTGCAGCTATGATTGTGTCTGGATTTGCCTGGCCCTTAACTTAAATCTCCATCTTATACCCTAGGAAGTTCTGGCTCTGATCTCCATGACCTTCTTTTTGGAAAAGTAATGGACAGTTATGAAAAACAGAGTTAAAATAAATATAATCACAGTCCTTGGAATCTGAAGAAATGCACTGAGGTAGTCTGGTCCATCAGTAAAAAATTTTTTCCAAGGTAACCAAGGTTTAGAAAACAAAAAAGACTTGCCTAAAATTACACAGCCAGAAGATAATAGAGAGAAGAATCAAACTCTCCTTTTTGCTTCTTAATGCAGTGCACTTGACAACATTATCCTTAACCTCTGATTGCAACCCAGAATTATTTTGCTTTTCTCCACCCACACACATCTCTAGCAATTTATGGAACGTTTATTATGTGCCAAGTACTATCTGAGTCATTTGCATACATTTTTTAAACTTTAATTTCAGAATAAATACATGAGGCTGTATTATTATTTCTATTTTTAAGATGTGAAAAGCAAGGGGTTAATGAAATTTTTCAAGATCGCACAGCTAGGAAATGGAAGGTAGGGTCTAGCTCAAAAATCCATCTTCCTAAAAGCCATGTTGTATTTGCTCATTGCAATCTTACCCTTCTCCCTAGAGGAGCACTTTTGTGTCAGTAAGCTTTTCCTGGGAAACAAAGCACACAAAACATGGTGGCTTAAAACAACCATCACTTCTTTAGCCCATGATACTGTGGGGTAGCAAATTTGGGCTGGGCTCAGTAGCACAGTTCTTCTGCTGGTCTTGGCTGGGCTCACTCATGTGTGTGAGCCCAGTCAGCTGGTGGCTAGATGAGTTAGATGACCTCATGCTCATATCTGGGACCTTGGCTGGGAGAGCCAGGATGATTGACATGGCAGGGCCTCTCTCCATATGGTCTCTCATCCTCTAGCAGGCCAGCCAAGGCTTGTTCCCATGGTGATGGTTGCAGTTCCCAGGAGCCTGAGAGCATCAGGAAAGGCAAGTACCAAAGCACAAGTACTTTTCAATTCTCTGCTTGTGTCATATTTGCAGCTAGTCCACTGGCCAAAGCAAGTCACAAGCTAACCTCAGTTGCAAAAATGATGAGCAGACCTTCAAAATTATACTGCAAGGGGCATGCAGAATGGGATGTAAATAACTGATGGACATTTTTAATATTTCAAGTAACTGAATAGTTTTCTTCCAGTATTTACCTCCATATTTCTAAATAATACATGTATATGGCTACCTCTTAAGTAATCAATTTCAAATATGATCTTCTGGTTCATTACTATAACAATTAAGAATTTACCTTTTTTATCCCTTTCCTTACTACAAAAAGTTTGTATACCTTTCACTCAAATTCCCTAAATGTTGAGTTAACATAAGTGATATATAAATATATACATATATATACATGTATATATATATGTATGTACATATATACACTTGTATACATATATACACATATATTTACATATATATATATATATTTGACACTTGAACAACATGGGATTGAACTGTGTGGTTCCACTTACATGCAGAATTTTTTTAATAGTAAATACCACAGTCCTACATGATCCACAGTTAGTTGAATCCACAGATTTGGAAACGTGGATACAGAGGAACCAAAGATACAGAGGGCTGACTAAATTCTATGTGGATTTTTTATTGCTCCAAGGGTGGGTGCCCCTAACCCCCTCATTGTATTATTCAAGGGTCAGGATATATGTATGTATATATATGGCATGCTTCTACTTCTACCATAGAGGATATGATAGAAGTATATACATATATATATATATATATATATACATATATATGTATAAAAACACTGTGATAGTATATATTTTCTCTAAATTATTTCAGAATAAGTTACAACAGACATGATGCTTCTTTACCCTTTAATATTTTGGTGTGTATTTCCAAAATCAAGGCTTATATAACCAACCATATGATTACTAAAAATCAGGAAATTAGGACTTCCTTGGTGGCACAGTGGTTAAGAATCCACCTGCCAATGCAGGGAACAACGGTTTGATCCCTGGTCCAGGAAGATCCCACATGCTGCGGAGCAACTAAGCCCGTGAGCCACAACTACTGAAGCCTGTGCACCTAGAGCCTGTGCTCCACAGCAAGAGAAGCCACCACAATGAGAAGCCCGCGCACCGCAACGAAGAGTAGCCCGCGCACTGCAACAAAGAGTAGCCCCTGCTTGCTGCAACTAGAGAAAGCCCGTGCACAGCAACGAAGACCCAACGCAGACAAAACATAAAAAAAAAAAATTTTTTTTTAAATCAGGAAATTAACTTTACAATACTATCTTCTGGTCTATCTCATACTGCCCAGTATGCAGCCATTAACCACATATGACTATTTATATTTAAATTTAAACTAACTAAAATGAAGCATTCAGTTCCTTGGTCAGACTAGCCATATTTAAAGTGCTCAATAGCCATATATGCCTAGAGACTATTATTGATATATTGGATCATGCAGAAAACAGTTCCATCATCACAGAAAGGCCCATTGGACAGTGTTGATCTATATCTTTCAAGTCCTGTTAGGATATAATTACAGATTTATAGACATGAAATCTGTATGTGTTATAAGATTGTAGTCACAAGGTAGTAATTATTACCTCCAATTTTTAGATAGGGAGACACAATTAGAAAAGTGAACTGGGTCCATAGCTATATATTAAATCAATTCTATAGGCAAGGATTAGAATCCAAATTTGATCATTTGAAAGACTTTTTTCTTACCATGATATCATATTCCATTCTCAAGAATGTCCATGTCTTAGGCTGCATTCTCCAGAAGCAGAGCCTGAGGCAAGGACTCATGTGCCCAAGTTGATTAAGCTCTTCCTTTATTCAGGAACCATTTCCTGGAGAAACAGTAAAGGGACGGGGGAACCAGGACAGGGGAAAGGAGCCATGGGAGGTGGCGATTTCAGAAAGTCCCAGCCACAGTCTGATTCTGCAGCCCACTCTGTGGCATAAATGATAGCATAGGCTTTGTCCCACCTGGAGGCAAGGGAGCTAGGCTTTCACATGCCCACGCTGTCAGCCATTGGCTCCAGGCTGCACCAGTAGACATAAACTTCCAGGTACTTCTGGATCCCTGCTTGTAGTATGAGCAGAGCAGTGACAATAGCCCAAGGGCGATCCTCTGAAGAAAGTCAGTAGTTTCTTCAAAGCATCAAAGCACAGAGAGGCTGAGGCATGAGCACCCTCACCCAGTGGAAGGGGTCCAAGAACATTAGGAACAACCCCAACAGAAACCATGACAGAGTATTCTACCTGACTATTTGTACAATGTGTTCATTAAACATCTCTCCATGTGACCTTTTGTATAACTAAAACTTGAAAATCTAGCTGGTTCAGAAATAACTGCTCACTTAATAACCCTGGCCTATTTCCGTGAGATATTTGCTTGAGACTATAATATCAGTTGAGGAATTATGGGTGTGGTGGATGGGGCCACCCTTGATAAGGAGCATAAAATCAAAGGGCAGGAATCATGGAAAACAGATCCAGGTACATCCTAGTACAAACCAGTCTGTTTGGTGGAGAGGAATCCCTCTGCTGGAGTTCTATCTTCGCTTTCCACGCAGAATACAGAAATCCACACAAACTAGTGTAAGTAAAGAGGGGATTGTTTTTATGACACAAGAGGTCCTCAGATAACTCAAGATGACAAAATTCGGTGGCGCATTTTGAAGAAGCTGGAGAACCATTGGGAACAAACTCCATCTCCTCTTTCCCTTTTTCCTCCTTTCCTACCCCAGCACCCAAGTCCACAGGCCACACTGCCTCCAGAAGTAGATCCAGAAATACAAATGTCTCATTCTCTGAGTTACTTAAATTCTCAGCCAGGACAGAATCTGATTGGCCCAGTTCCCATGTCACTTGTTCCCCTCTGGTCCAATCCCCAGAGACCATGGAGAGTGGAATTGTCTGTGTAAAGAGGGCCAGAGCTGCAGATTAAAATAAATGAGATAGCAGACTATTTTTTCCAAAAATGGCCTCAGCGATATTTCTGGTCCCTTATACTCTTCAGAACCTTGACACTTCTCAATTTGAGAAGTGGGGTCTGAGTTCCCTTCTCTTGAATCAAGGTTGGAGCTTTTGACATCTCTGACCAACCAGTAGAATATGGCAGCAATGGTGTGATGAAATGTCCAAGGCTGCTAGCCCATTAAAAAGGGACAGTTTCTGCCTGATGCTCACTTCTCTCTCTGTCTCTCTCTCTCTCTCCCTACTAACACTTCGGAACCCAGCTACCAGGTTGTGAGAAAACCTGGGCCCCATGGAAAGGTCAGCTGTTGATGTTCCCTCTGACAGTCCCACCAAAGGCCCCGTGACCAGTGTCCACCGCGAGACATCTTCAGAGGATTTCCAGCCCAGCCTTCAAGCTTCTCCATAGGACCTTGAACCCAGCAGAGTCGTGAGTTGTTCCCACCAAACCCTGCCCAAATCACAGATCCGTAAGCAAAATAAATATTGTTATGAATGAATGAATGAGTGAATGAATATTGTTGCTGTTGCTGGTTTTAGCCATTCGTTTATGGGGAATTTGTTGTGCAGCCTAAGTAACTCGTTCCAATAAGCTTCGGCATTCCTATCTTGTCCCTCATTGGATCCATGACCTCTTGATTTCTGATGACCCCCATGCTCTGATTTCCTTGCCTGTTCTCCTCACCTCACTACCACCCAAGCCAAGCATGCCACTGAGGACCTGCAGAAGAGCAGTCTCTCATTATTACATTGTTTCTATTCTACTGAGGAGGATTTGGGATCCTCCCAGAACATGCAGGATGGGGGGAAAAAAAGACCACCATGTACACTGTAAGCAAAGAGTGTGAAGAACAACCAAAGACAAAGCCATTCAGCTTCGCCAGGTGTAGGCTTCTGAGTTTTTATTTCTATTTGTTGGCATGACAAAATACATAGGGGAAAATCTGAAGCCCCTCCCCCTCAAAAAAACATCCCAAATGCAAAGATTCGTTCAAATATACTATTGTCCAGAACCACTTAGATGTCGTTCCTCCTTGAATCACTCCTGATCCAAGACCCATGGGTTCTTAAAATGCCAGAAGCACGTCTCACACACTTTTCTGGAGGGAAACCCCCAGCTCCATCACACTGCAGGAAAGCTGGCGACATGCGCATCCTTTCTTATTACATTGGCAAGTGGTAGCATCCCAGACCTCATCCTACTTTATTTTTAAAACATCATTAACTCATTAACCAATGGAGTTTACATGGCGCTACTATTTCCAAGGAGTTTCGTGGTGGTCTGGGGACAAATATCCCTCTGGAGACAGGCTGCACTGTCCAGTGCGGTGGTTCTCAAAGTGTGACCCCCGGACCAGTAGGGTCAGCATCACCTGAGAACATGCTAGAAATGCAAATCCCTGGACCCGTCCAGAACTATTGGATTGGAAACTCTAGGGATGGTCCCAGAAATCCGTGTTTTCATGAGCGCCTGAGGTGATTCTGATACACGTTAGAGTTTGAGAACCACTGGTCTAATAAGATCCCGTCAGAAATCACACCAGACTGAAAAGAGAATATAATAGAAAGAATTGTTAACCAAGCAAAAAGTTCTAACTAGTAACTGAAGAGGCAAAAAGGGAAGGCCAAGGCCTCAAGGAGACAGCAACTGGAGGAAGCAGCCCGCCCTCCCAGGACTGGGGGAACAAAGGCAAGAGATCGGAATTATTAAAACGTAGATGGAGGAGAGGAGGTTTCCTGTGGAATTGAGAATGGGTCACTGAGAAGGATCAGGGCTCAGCCACTCCAGTGGGCGAGACCCAGGCTTCTGAGAAGGGGCTCTGGCGGCTGGTGCCAAGTGTCTGAGGGGGTGCGATGAAGCTGGTTCTGTTAGTGGGAAATAAACAGCAAACTGCAATTAACTCCTGCTGCCACAGAGAACAAAGGATGCTCAGGTGATGCTCACCAAACCAGGAAACCCCTTCTCCCTCCTCCAGCCTTGCAGTCTCAACCTAGCACCCCCTATTGGCAGCAACTGGCAAAGCTGAACCGGGATTAACAGGGTCTGAGTCCCGGCATCACAGAGTATGCAGGGGAGCTTAGAGCTGAGAGACAATAGCCTGATAACTGTCAAGGTTATTTGGAGCTATTGTTTCCAAGGAGTCTTATGTGGTCTCAGGAAAAGTTCTCACTTGGGACAGGCTGCCCATTGCCTAGAAATGTGACACCCACTGTACATTGAGCAGTTGGTGGTGACTCACTGACGTGTGTGTGTGTGTGTGTGTGTGTGTGTGTGTGTGTGTGTGTGTGTTGGTGGGGTGTAGGGTGCATTTTTGTTGGCCTTTCATGGCAAAATGGCCAGGGGTGCTTTCCCCAACTGCAGAGGATGAAGGCTAGAGAAGGAAGAATGAAAGGGGGCAGCTGAACGAGCAAGGATCCTGGGTGAGGGGAAGGAACTGAAGGATGCTGGGGACTCAGAGCCTTCTGATGCTTTTGAGAATGAAAAGTGCAGCACTGTTGCCTGCTTCTATCTTCCTGGAACATCAACATTCCCAAGAAGTGATAACTCCTTGGATTTCCATGGAGCTGGGACGGGCCTGGCAAGCATGCTTCGTGGCTATTTCAGAGAGCGGTTTCCTGAGCTTTAAAAAGAGAAGATGGCCCATCCTTGAGGCCTCCTGGCAGCTGGAAGCCACAGCTCCAACCCCTATTGCGCAGGCCCTGTCAGCTCCCCCATCACTGTCAAGGCAGCACTGCCATGGGAGCTGAGATATGTCTCTCTTTCTCCCATGCTCTGGCTCTTTCAGGAAACAGAATGCATGATGCTTAGTGGAGAAAAATGCATAACTTTCAATGAAATTGAAAAGAAATTTTGAGGGAGAAGAAAATAAATCACTTGTCGGGCAGTGAAGAATAATGAGAACTTCCTCCTGAGGGTCACAGACCCCTGGAGATCCCTTCATATTTCTCAGTCAGCTCTAGCCCATGCTTCTACCATGTCTCAGGAAATCCCGAGAAGGTGCATTGGGAAATCCTGGCAATAATACACTTTTTACAGAAAGAAAATGATGGTAAAAAGAAGATACATTGTATACTGGGCCTTAGGCCACACTTCCTTGGCAATTCTTAGAACTCCAGGTTTTCTTAACATTTGAGATCGATGCCTACTCTAAAACTTGTCTTTAAAGAATTTGATTACATGTAGAACAACTGCTTTGCCTTAGTTCACACCCAGCTCTGAATCAAAACGAATTTAAAAGATTTTTTACAAGGAAAGCCTACTTCTCCTGCCTCTTTGTGGAGAGGGAATAATCAAACTATTATGGTTTGACATAGCATCCAATTTTGGAAGGCTCCCTATGGAGAAGAAGATAAAGTTCAAGGCATTATCCTGGCATTCAAGTCCATCCAGAGTCTGGCCACAATCTTCTCTCTCACTATCCCCAAACCTCTGTCACCCAAGCCTGTGTTTATGTTCTAGGCTTAAGTTTATATTCATAGACTTTCTTCCAATTTATACATTTTATCTCTTTATCAAAACGCTAACTCAACCTTCCAGCCCCACCTCTTTTATGAGACCTTCTCCAACCAAACACTCCACCTATCACTTCTTCCCTCTTCTGTACTACTCAGCATCAACTAGCTCTGATGATGATTGGCACTTCATCCGTCTTGGTTCCTCAGTGAAAATATGAGATCCAAAGGCAAGAACCATGTTTTATACAGTTCCCTGAGCACCTAAGGCATCTTCAACTGGGAGCATATATGTGAATGCACATGTCAGAGTTCTTGGTGGCAAACAACAGAAATTGACAGCAACAAAAATATAAGGTACCTAAGAATCTCACAAAAGATATGCAAGTATTTTATAGACAAATACAATATAGACAAATTCTTTATTGAAGGGTGTTAATAAATAACGTTAATAGACAAAGGAATATGCCATGTTCATGGATAGGAAGACAAAATCATAAAAATGTTAATCAGCAAATTAAAATACAATTTTAATGTAATTCCAATAAAAATGTCCATATGGTTTTTCATGAACCTTAATAGATTATAAAATCTACATAGAAGAGCAAAGGCCCAACACAGCCAAGTCATTCTTTAAGGAGAAGAATGAGGATGAATGGAGAAACTCATTTCCCAAATATCTAATATTTGTATGTGTAGTGATGGCGATGAATGCAGTGTAGTAATGCACAAGGATAAACAAAGGTCAATAGAACAGAATAGAGACTCTTGAAACTGTCCCATTCATACATGAAAATGTGGCATGTAACAGATGAGGCACTATAGATTATTGAGGAAACAACTGACTATGTATTTATGTTGCAGGTAGGACAGCTCATTACACACAAAAGTATATCCCTGCTCTACACTGTACACAAAAGTCTATTCCAGGTGGTCTAAAGGCCTAATGTTGACAATATCGGAGAATCTGTTTACGATTTGAGGGTAAGGAAGATTTTCCTAACAACATACCAAACCCCTCCACACAAATCACAAAAATAGAGATTAATACATTCAACTACATTAAAAGTTAACATTTCTGTATATTACAAGACACCATTAAAAAATAAAAAAGTCAAGCCACAGATTGGAAGAGGATATTTGCAGTGCTTGTCATGGTAAAGGATCACTATCTGGAATAGATAATTCACTCCTACAAATATGCAAGAGAAAGACAAACAATTCATAAGGGAGAAAAAAATGGTCAAAAGATGCGATTTCCTGAAGAGGAAATTCAAATGTCCAGTCATCATCTAGAAAGGTAATCTTTTTCACAGGTAGTCAGGAAAGTGCAAATTGAAACAAAGTACCATTTCCCAGCCATCAAAATTCGGTAAAAATAAATAAATAATAAGTATGATATAGGAAGTATATGAAACAATAGGACACAGAATTATTATTACACAGTGGCAGGAGTGGAAATTGAGGCAACCACTCTGGAGAGCAACTTGGCACCGGCCAATACATTTGAAGATAAATATGCAGGGACCTGAAATTCTGCTCTGAGGAATAGACCCCAGGAAATGCTCCCAGGTGAGGCTAATGCTGCTAAAGGGGCAAGTTACTACAAATTACCTTAACAGTCATTGTCAACTCCCCTTTCCAAACAGAGGTAGTAAATGAGTTAGAAGCTCAACTAAATGTGCACTTAACACCTTGAGGTCTTTAAAGAGGATCCAACACCACCAAGCATTCATTCCAATGGTTCTCAGAAAGCAGAAGACACTTAACACTAACAGTTACTTTGACTTTTAAATAGTGAGTAATAGCAACCAATAGCAGTCCAAGTCTCCGGTAGCCACTCAGCACCTCACTATCAGAACACAGATAGGATTTTAAATGAGCTTAATTCCCAAAGATAAAATGTCCTAAGACTGGTTTTGCACCTTGCTAACTATGATTCAACTGAGACTTTGACTCAGAAAAACTTTAACACCAGGGAAGAGGACAGCCTCTGAATGAAGATGTCATCGGGTCAACAATTTTAAATCTGCACCTCACCTGGGAACACTCTTAAAGAGAACCAGGTTTGCCAGAGTGAAAAGGCCCAGCTTTTGACATGGAACGCTCAGAGACCACTGTGATTTGGGTTCCACCTTTACAGCTAGAACGGATTCATTAGTCTGTCCACTTTATACTGAGAAAGAGAGAGGCCAAGGCAACCGCCAAAAGGTGGGCTAAGCAAGGTTTCCAACAAGGGGCCTATCTTTTGTCCGTTGCTTTTAGTGGCTTCCAGTCTGACCTATTAAAGGTATACCCTTGGCTCCAAAAAAGGGGAAAGAAACTATAGCTTTGTATTCCCAACTCATGTATCTTTGCCTGCAATCTTGCATTCAATTTCAGTGTAATATGAAGAGGCCTATTCTTTTACAAAAAGTTCTCTCTTCCCACCAGGCTTGTTTGTTATTTTATGTCTTTCTGCATCATTTGTAGACTCTGCTTTGATCTGCATTCCTCCTGGATGTGGGGTTTCCTTTTCAGCTACCAAAAGGAAAGCTGGTTTGTTTGAAAATCTGTTTATTTGGATTTTTTTTTTTTTGCTAGCCTAAAGTCCCTATCTTTATCAGGATGCGCAGAGCTCCGTGTCTGCCGGGCTCGAACATCACTCATTTTCCCTAAGGAAAAGGCAACTTGGAAATCATACAACTTGCCCGGTTGTCTTTGGAATATTCTGGGAAAGAATATTCTGGGTTTAGAGGTTTCGGTTTAAAGCTTAAGAGAAGTGATTCTTTACCAGATGTATTTAATCAGCAGTGGAACTTTCAGGTTGAGACTGAGGGGGAAGAAAAAAGAAGAGTTTCCTCTCGTTATTTCTCAACTAGGAATTTTCTCAGCAAGCACTGGGAAGAACCTGCAACCTCCACAGAGCAAGGAAATCTAGAACTGGATGGCATCGCTCTCCCTGTCTAGGTCAGCATGGTCGTGTGGACCTATGGAAACAGAAAGTCAAAGTCATACGAAGGTGACGATATCACTATATCACTGTCTCCAGAATATTTTCCTTTCAAGAGAAAAGTCAACACCTGACTCAGCATTGGGCCACTAGGTTGCAACTAACATCCGGGCTCTGATTTATGAACACTGGCTACGTGAAGAATCTTGGGTACATTAGGTCTCCTTGGGAAAAAGGAGCCACAGTCACATGATTAGGGATGACTTCCACAGCGTGGAAGGATGTGACACACATAGGGCATCAACAGCGAATGCATCTAAAGGTACCATGTGAGCATCAGATAATTGTCTTTAATGTGTCTGTCTGGGGGGATGGTGGAGGGGGATTACTTTTGGGGGGCAGGGCAACCAAACCCATAGTTAACTACTTATGACTTATAAATGATATTGGCTCTCGACCAATATTTCTTCCCAGGGACAGTTCTTCGGAAGACTGAAGCAGTCTATAGACAAAACACCGGGAGGAAATAAAGGCTGTCTGAACAGGGAATACAGGAGACATTCTCCCACATCCTCCAAATGCTTCTTTGATGGGGAAACAGGATGTGTTCCCCAAGGAGCTTATGAGACAGTCACCTCACAGGATGGCAGTGGCCGGGACCCTCTCTTTGGAGGGTTAGCCAGCAGGATTCAATCTGGGAATCCAAACAAACTTAGGAAAACAATAGGCAGGACAAGGAAGGAATGGGAATTATTTGTCTGTTTTTAATAGAATCCTGCCTTCAAATTGCAGCTTTGCTCTAGGGAAAAAAAAAAAAAAAAATCACAGTTTTCTTTAAAGTTACACATGAACAGTTTCTGGCTTCAAAAGACAGAGATCAAAATAAACTCCAGTTGTTGCCTAAGAACCACCTCTTTTTGCGGGGACACTGGGCCTCACTCCATTTAGGCCACCTTGGGACAGGTGGTAAGTCTACAAAATAAGACTGGTTAAGTAAAATGACTCCACACTGAGATTTCTCAGCTATTCAAGCAGTGACAAACCCCAAATAGGAATTAAGATGAACTTGTTTATACCAAACTCTGGGCTGTTCTGATTTCTCAGCTTGGCCATCTGTAGAGGAACCTTTGAGTCTCCGAGAAGCAGCAGAAACTTACACCCCCCTTTGGGTACCAAACCTGAGAAGTCCACATGATTGAAGAAACTAGGACTATTTGTTAACCCAGAGAGCTTTTTTTTAAACAGAACATTGAGATTAGACTTTGCTCCTTAAAAAAGACATTCTATTCACATTATAAGTGTTGTTTGTGAGGTCCAGAAAGAGAGTGGGATGGGGTCAAACTGAACTGAGGATTTCATCCTGGCAGATGCAGGAGAAACCAGAGGATCTCCTGTGGAAAGTTTTGGTTTTGAGATACAAGCTACAAAGGAAGCTCAGCAGAGTGGACAAGATGGTCAAAATTTTGTTAAGAGCAGAAGCCTGTCTTCCTCTCAACCATCCCCCAGATGCGAAAAATATATATGTGTCATTGGCATACAGACTCTAAATTTACAAAATTTTATAGAAATTCTCATCCTCATCTTATGCCTTCATATCTCACGTGCTAAGATGGAACCCAATAAGAAATGGTGGCTCTCCTTGGAAGAACCTTGACATCACACACTGTGGTTTCCACAAAATCTCCTCCAGAAGGACCAACATCTGAGTCCTATTAAAAACTTCCACTGAGAAGCCCCAATGTGAGGCCAGAATTCCAACCCACAGTCCCTAGAGAATTTACTAAAGTTTAACCCTTCTCCTTGGAGGTAAGCAAAGGCACACACTCAGAAATCCTGAGAGGGGCTGGGGCAGGTTGCGCAGAGTGTGGACCTCAGACCAGCAACGACAGCATCTGGAAGCTTGTTAAAAAGCTGATTCTCAGGCTCCACCCCAGCTGTGTTGAATCCGCATTGCAGTGGGAGAGGGGAACGAATCTATCTGACAAATTTTCAAAGCGATTCTTCTGTACATTTAACTGTGAGATCTTCGGGAGCATTTTGGCAGCTGTCGGAGAGATCAGCCCTGCAGGACTTTATAAATGCAAGGGTGTGGCAGGGGGGCAGGGAGAAGAGAGTGGGCCCCCAGGCCCCCTTTGGAATCGCCAGCGGGTCCTTAGGATGAGGCCATCCGCCCAACAGGGATGCATTAATTTTGATCTTTAGTGAAACACTGGACCCTGCCTGCCAGCCTTCTCATTTTTCCGGTGGTAATACAAAGGAAGTGCAGGTTCAAGGCCAGGAACATAAACAACCCTCTCACGTGAGAGTGGGCTCTTCACCGGCCTCAAGCTGAGCCTGTCTTGACTTCACACACACACACACACACACGCACACACACACACGCTCAGCTCGCTGTCCTTCCCCAGGTGCGTCCACTCAAGCCCAGGACGTGCCCACTGTCACTGACCATGGCTGACCCCCCACCCACTCTGCTGTGCTCTCATGGAGAATCGAGCTCCATCCAAAGGTCCGTGTTACTGCTACTCCAGACCCTTCAGTTTCAACTCAAACCAACCCAAGAGGTTCTTCATGCAGCAATTATTACATCACCTCCTGCCTCCCGGCCTGGTTACATTCTACGTCACTTCCTCTGAAAGTGCCAAGCAAACAGACTTCCTCAGAGAGAAGAAGTTTCTCGGAGCTCAAACATACCCATCACGATGTCTTTCTTAAAGAGCTCCACTAGCCCTAGTTTCTGGAACTTTTAATATTTTTAGTTCCTACTCTACTCAATCAGAAAAACTTCACTATTTCTCATTCCCCTCTACCTCTTGATTGACGTTGACCTTTGGTCCCCACACCCCGTGTGTGACGATAATTGTAACTGCAGCTAAAACACATGGGGATCTTACCCTGTGCCAAGCATTAAGCTAAGCATTTTACATACATTCTTTCATTTTCCCAACCACCCTACTGAGAAAGCTACTATTATTATTTCCGCTCTACTGATGGGGAAACTGAGGCTTCACTTGCCCAAGATGACAGAGCTAATCAATAGCAGAGCTGGGATTCTACCCCAAGTCTATCTTTGATTCTTTATGCTTTATTGCCTCTAGAGGCATAAGAGAAAATACATGTGAAAGTAAGTTGAACTTGCAAAACACGATCCACCAGAAACACATTCTTCTATGGGCACTCCCACGCTTTTGGAGTCCTCCGCTATTCAGTCCCATTCCCCATTTGACAAGTGTCAATGTGGCATTTTCTCAGTTTCTCTCTCACCACCACTGCAGATCCCAGTTGTTATGCGTCCTAAAGCTTCCTCTCACCTAGTTTTCCTGACCCATCTCACCATGGGACACACATCTGATTGTCCCTCCGTGGTAGAGAAGGCTCTGGTTATGTCATTCGTTCATTTGCCTGCTTAGTAGATAGTTTGTCCAGAACCACGTTTCAACCTTGGCTACACATTGGAAGATTTAAACAGTCTCAGTGCCCAGGCTGCAACCTACACCAATTACACCAAGGTCTCTGGGGATGGGACCCAGGCATCGATACTTTTCAAAATTCCCCAGGTGATTCTAATGTGTAACAAAGATCGGGAACACTGACTACAGGCTTCATCTTCCTGCTACTGTCCTAATATTTCTCAAGTACCTTATGATGACAAAACTCTCCAAGATGGCCCTTACACCTGTGTTTCTCCACTATGCCTCCTGGACCATCCTACATACAGTGGAAGCTTAATAAATGTCACCTGCCAGGGGACTGAGTTTTTTCACGGGGGTCTTATAATAATTTTCCTCATAGGGAAGTCACCCTAAATTAGCCACCTGGGATCACTTATTCTCCAGATCCTACTTGGGTCCCAAAACAAACCAGAAGGAATTTATTCTTTGAAATATGAATACAATTTCCTATGTTATTTTCCTTTCTCTGTAACTGTATGAACTATGGAACTCTTATGAGGAGTTTTCCCCCAGCCTGGAAAGACCAAAGAAGATCTGGGAGCCTGTTACTACTGATAAGTATGAATGGGTGTTCTAGAATGAAAAGAGTAGGTTTGTTGATCATTCTGGATGTATCAGTATCTTAGGACCAAATTTCTTAAAATTAAAGAACTTGGCTCTAAGATCTCACACTTCTTGGTGCAGGAGAGAGACCCAAGATACATGGATGTGATTGGCCATGGGTAAAATGGTCTTAAGAGTTTTTTTTTCACCATGGTTAGTATAAAGTGTAAAAAAATTGGTAGATCCTTAACGTGAATGAGCTGTAGGTGAAAGACTACTCAAATCCCCGCAAACCATCTTTACTTTGCCTCTGCAATGTTGCTCTTTTCTGAAGTGAATGCACAGTAAAAGAAAGTCCAGATGGTACTTTTCCTTGAAGACCTTATTTAACTCCCAAACAGGGGTTATGACTGGAGGCTTCTAGATTAGGGGAGAGTCAGCCTCCTGGATAGGATGTCAAATCATGTGACACCTTTCATCTCCCTTCCAACATATGAATTAAGCCCAGGTTTACCTCGGCCGACCGCACCTCAGTGAAAGAGCGAAGAGGATTTTCAACGGGATTAAATGATATGAATAGCATTCAGGTTTCTACTGGGGCCAGAGCTGCAGGGCGGGGCTGCTGCGGCAGCTGCTCCAAGGGGAGAATAAAGGATTTGCTGGAGCTTTGTGACTCCATGTATCTGCTAGGATTGATCTGAGAGCCTTTCTTAGCCTCCTTTTGGGGGGAGGAGAAGGGCTTCTTTTCACAGTCACATTGTCTGGCAACAAAGCCTGACCCAGAAGAGTGGTGTTTGAGGGGCTGCACACTTGCTGGGGAGAGAGGTGGGCTCAAAGCCTCCCTCAGAGAGACGGCACAGAGCTTCAACATGCGGGTCTAGAAGCTGGGGGGTGCTGGGGAAGGTAAGCCCAGCCTCCCTGACTTTCCCAGAGCCTCTGACCTCAGCCTTCTCCCGGGTGGCTCGTGCTCCTGGCAGTTCCCTCCCTGAGATCCCGAGGTGAAGGCTGTCTGTACCTTGTGTGTCAACGGACTGGGGGCAGTACCTGGCATGCAGCTCAGAAAGATCACTCAGCTATTGCTGCGGGCAGTGCAGAAACGGTGCCACCACTGTGGAAAATAGTTGGCAGTTTCTTACAAACATACACTTACCTTGGAACCCAGCAATCCCACTCTTAGGTATTTACCTAAGACGAATGAAAACAGGTTGACACCAAAACTTGCCCTCAAATATTTATAGCAGCTCTCTTTGGAAGCGCCAGGAACCAAAACAACTCAAAGATCTCTCAGCAGGGGATGGATAAACACATTGCAGTACATCCCTGCAATGGAGCATCACTCAGCAATAAAAAAGGAACCAACTGTTGACACACGGATTAACATGGATGAATCCCAAGCGCATTATGTTAAGTGAACGAAGCCAAACTCAAAACGGTGCCTGCTGTGTGGCTCCATCTATGTAACATTCTAGAAAAGGGAAAGCTATAGGGCTTGGGGGAAGGGGCTGAATACAAAGGGGCAGCACGAGGGGATGTGGGAGCTAAGGGAATATCCGCATCTTGATTGTAATGGTGATTACACGACTGTGTGCAGGAAAAAGAGTGAACGTTACAACTCCGTCATGAAAGATGTGAAGAGAGGTTCTAGAGACTGTCATACAGAGTGAAGTAAGTCAGAAAGAGAAAAACAAATATCGTATACTAACACATGTATGTGGAACCTAGAAGAATGGTACAAATGAAACGATTTGCAGAGCAGAAGTTGAGACACAGATGTAGAGAACAAACGTATGGACACCAAGGGGGGAAAGCGGCGGGGGGTGGGGGTGGTGGTGTGCTGAATTGGGCGATTGGGATTGACATGTATACACTGATGTGTATAAAATTGATGACTAATAAGAACCTGCTGTATAAAAAAATAAATAAAATTAAATTAAAAAATTGAAAAAGAAATACAATAGCAGGTGAAGTGATCTTTTTGTTAGATACCAGAACAATAGTAAACCTTGAGGGGAGTCACTAGAATGGGACCAGGGGGCCTCTGAGTGTCTGGCAATTTTCTGTGTCTTTATCTAGAAGCTAGGTATACAGTGTATTCAGATTCTGAATTTTCTGAAATTTGTCATTTCCTTACAAACCATGCATGTTTTTAGTTGTTTTTTATACATAACAAAAAGTAAAAAATATAGACTAGGGAAGGTAATTATAAAAAAAAGAGAGAGGTTTTAAAACTCTCTGCCCTTGTAGCAGTTTTCACTATAATCCCACCCTCCCTCTTCCTGTCGGTGGTCACCAGTGATTGTTCTAGATTCCCATCACATGTTCCCGCAGTCGGTGACCAGGTGACTGTATCCCTGGTTGCTTCCGGGAGGCGATCACTTTAGCATACAGCGGTGGGTTTTCTTACTCTGATGGTCCCAATTCCTTCCCCTCAGCTCTCCCTCCTTTCTCTCATGAAGAATGTGTGGCCTCGGCATCCCTCCTTGGACTCATTCTTTTAATACAGCTCCCCCCTTTTGTTCCCTTTTCAAATTCTTCATTGACAAAATGAAAGGCAAATTGTATTGTGTGGATGACACAATTAAAGGACCATTCAGGACCTCTGCTTCCTGCCAAGGGACATCTCAGGCTTTGTGCTGATGCCAATGGCGTTGAGAACATTGCTCCTCCAAGTGCATTCTGGGGCCAGCAGCATCTGCATTACCTGGGCTCTCATGAGTAGTGCAGACTCTCAGGCCTGCCCCAGACCGATGAATAAGGAAGGATCTGCCTTTTAACAAGATGCTCAAGGATTCCCACTCCCTTTTAAAGTTGTCTTGCTCATATTCACTCACCAAGAATTTATTTTTAGCTATTCACATTTATTCTCGTCAAGCTATATTCAATTTAGTTTGACTAGAAGCGACATCTTTCTTTCAGCACTCATATTTCATCGGTTTATGTAATAGTGAATTAAATGATGTAATTACAATAACAACTGGCATATACAGTTTTGGGAACTCATCCAAACTGACTATTGGAAAATATAACATCCTACCCCTCTTTGGAACAGAACTTAGTCTATTAGCTGCCAGAATTCTCCATGCTGTGGGTTACTGTCAGTATTTATTAAAGAAGGGATGAAGGACATAGGTCAATTCAATGACTAGGTTAAGCAAAGGATGTTACAAGAGTCTCTGTCATGACTTTTTTAGGGGAGCCTGCAAATAACTTATTTTTTAAGATAACTTGAGCAGATTTAAGGTTATTTGTACAATAAATGCCACTTGAGCTCACATTTCAGCTTGCTTTCTGAAGTGGAGGCTGCTGAGTTAAGGTTGGTTACCTCAGGCTATGCTTAGCTCACAAAAGTTTAC
Source organism: Balaenoptera ricei (assembly GCF_028023285.1). Taxonomy (NCBI): domain Eukaryota; kingdom Metazoa; phylum Chordata; class Mammalia; order Artiodactyla; family Balaenopteridae; genus Balaenoptera; species Balaenoptera ricei. The sequence goes on along the minus strand of NC_082653.1, from coordinate 38,788,684 downwards.
TAGTGGCAATTACCACTCATTGCATGCTTGCAAGCAATTTTTGTGGTTCTGTTTTCTTTAAAATTTCATCCATGGCAACAAAAGCAAAAATAAACAAGTGAGACTACATCAAACTAAAAAGCTTCTGCACAGCAAGGGAAACCATCAATAAAATGAAAGGATAACCTACTGAATGGGAGACAATAATTGCAAATCATGTATTTGGTAAGGGGCTAATACCCAAAAGAACTCAAGACAACTCAATCGCAAAAAAAAAAAAAAAAAAATCCAATTAAAAAATGGTCTGAAGCTCTGAATAGACATTTTTCCAAAGAAGACATACAGAAGGCAAACAGGTACATGAAAACGTGCTCATTAATCATCAGGGAAATGCAAATCAAAACCGCAATGAGATATCACCTAACACCTATTAGAGTGGCTATTAATCAAAGAGACATCAGAAAGAAATAACAAGTGTCAACAAGGATATGGAGAAAAGGGGACACTTGTGCACGGTTGGTGAGAATGTGAATTGGTGCAGCCACTATGGAAAACGGTGTGGAGGTTCCTCAAAAAACTAAAATTAGAACTGCTGTATGATCCAGCAACTCCACTTCTGGGTATTTGTCCAAAGAAAACAAAAACACTAATTCAAAAAGATGTTTGCACCCTCCAGGATCACTGCAGCATTATTTACAACAGCTAAGATATGAAAACAACCTAAGTGTCCATGGATGGATGAATGGCTAAAGAAACAGTGATATGTGTATATGTGTGTGTGTGTGTGTATGTGTATGTGTGTGTGTGTGTGTATATATATATATATATATAATGGAATATTATTCAGCCATAAAAAAAGAATAAATCTTGCCATTTGTGGTAACATGGGTGGACATCAAGGGTATTATGCTAAGTGAAATAAATCAGACAAATACCATATGATCTCTCTTATATGTGGAATCTTAAAAAGCTCTTAGATACAGAGAACAGACTGGTGATTGCAAGAGGAGGAGTGTGGTGGAGGTAAGAAATGGGTGAACTGTTTTGGGGTTTTTTTTAGTTTAAATAAACTGAATAAAAATTTTTCAAAAATTTCACCCATGGAGGCCAGATTATCATCTACCGCCACAATAGTGCTGTATAACAAACCAGCTCCAAACAAGTTGACTTAAAAAGGAAGCAGTTGTTACTTCTCACAAGTCTGTGAGTCGGCTGGGAGGTTCTGCTGATCTGGGTCAATTAGGCTGAGGTCGGTTGGGCTTCCTGGTGTGTCTGGAGTCAACTGGCGGGTCCAATGAGACTGGTCAAGGAAGATCTTGGTTGGGACCACTCAGTTCTCCCACCCATAGTGTCTCATCCTCCTGCTGGTTAGGCCAGCTTGTCCCATGACCATGGCAGAGTCTTGAAGCAAGAGGGAAGCAAGTTCTCTGGGCCTGGGCTCCGAGCTGGCGCACCGTCACTTCTGCATTGATTCGTGGCCACACCAAATCATGAGGCCAATACAGATCCACAAGGTGGGGAAATGGGCTGCAAGTCATGAGGCCAATACAGATCCACAAGGTGGAAAGGGCTGCAAACTCACATCCCAAAGGAGTAGAGATATGGGGCTGGGACAGGGGGTGGTGGTAAAGAGTTGGGGCGATTTTTTGCAATTCACCAGTCAGAGGTTAATTTGTAATTTAAAAAAATATCCTAGAGGTAATTGAGTAATTTTCTAATTGCAACACCTTTGCTAAACAGGTCTACATAGAGTCTTTATTTTAATGAATATATATCAAATGTTTGCATAAGAATATACTGGATTGTTTGTATGACCACCTTACTCTAGGTGTTACTCATGTGATTTTGATGTCCAGTTTATTCTCATGTCGCTACTAAAGGGTACTGCTTTAATTGTGGGCTAATACGAAGAGGATTTAAAAAAAGAAAAACAGAACTGGACATAATATATAATGTTGGATTTGTGCCAGGTGAAGTATAAATGCAATTTTGAGAGCAGGAGAGGCTAGATGAAAACAGGTTGAGAAGTAAATGTTTTTTCTTTTTATTGGTGTATAGTTGCTTTACAATGTTGTGTTAGTTTCTGCTGTACAACAAAGTGAATCAGCTATATGTATACATATATCCCCTCCCTCTTGGATCTCCCTCCCACCCACCCACCCCCATCCTACCCATCTAGGTCGTCACAGAGCACCAGGCTGAGCTCCCTGCGCTGTACACCAGGTTCCCACTAGCTATCTATTTTATACATGGTAGTGTATATATGTCAATCCCAATCTCCCAATTCATCCCACCATCCCCTCCCCTCCCCATGTCCACACGTCCGTTCTTTATGTCTGAGTCTCTATTCCTGCCCTGCAAGTAGGTTCATCTGTACCATTTTTCTAGATTCCCCACACATGCGTTAGAGAAGTAAATTTAAACTCCCTGGGTCTAAGCTTATAACCTTATTACTATTATCTGCGGAGTGGAGGTCCAGGGTGGAGACAGGGGGAGGAAATCAAGATATTTAAAAAACATGAAGTCTAGTATCTTTTGATAGAAGATTAGTCATATTATCATGTCTTCTCATAAAATTTACATTTTTAAGAAAGTTGAATGGCTTATTTCACTACTTATTTTTTTTAAAAGGCTTTTTATAAGTAACCTCCTTCACAAAAAATGGTGCTTATATCCCATTGGTTTTACTTCCCAGAAAAAGTTTACTGAGTTCCTCAAAATCAGCACAGCACATTTACATGAGAGAACTCCAATGAAAAAAAAATGAAATCCACCGTGCTACTGACCTGGGTAATTACAGCCATGTAAACTGGAAGATCAGAGATCTCAGCAAGCTGTGTTGTTAGAGCCTACATTGGGTCAATCTTTGGGCAGGGCGTTTTGTGAACGTTTTTCTGAACAAGAACAATTAAATTGCTAGAAATTTAATCTGTAATCATCTCCCACACATGAGAGTTTATTTGGTGATTCAATAATGGTTGCTGAGCAGCTATTAAAAAACAAAAACAAACCAAAAAGCCACCACACTAGATAGTTGGGGATCATCTTTGGATTAAGCAAAACTCTCAGAAAGACGTACACTTGGGACCATGTCATCTTCCTCCCCGGCCCCACCCCCATACCACTTTCTCTGAGCAGTGCTTTGGTGTCAGGCCCTCAATTTTCAGGTGCTTCATTCTGAGAAACTGTCCAATTTTTCAGAGCTCCATAAATGCAAGACCCAAGCCCCCCTAGATATTCGTAATCATACACTTCCACCTATGGGGATATCTTTCATCACACAATGCCAGGAAAAGCTTTGCTCCATCTGAGGGACCAGCTTATTGGCACTCTGAGATTAAAGTTAATCTTGTAGCTGACTCTGTTTTCTTGATCACTTTGGCTGTTGGCAAGCTCATCATCCAATTCTCAGCTCAACTCAGGTAGTTGTGCTTGACCCACCTGTCTTCATTTATTATTTTTCCTTCCTGATCTTGGTCTCCTACCTTCAGCTCCATTTTCCTTGGTCCTGATATTTATTATCAGGTCCTGATACTATTATATATTTTACCTGAAAGTCACCTGAGATCTTTTTTTAAGACTAGGCTGTTGTATATATACTTGGATAAATAAGTGACAGAAATTCCCATTATGACTCTGAGCTCATGATGGGACCACCAAAATGTAGATTTGACTAACCAACACTTCCACTCAATGACACAGTATTGCCACCATTCAGTGGAAAGAACATCTGATAACTTCTGCTTAACAAATGTGTAGACTGTTTCGGTTTCAGTGTGGGTTAGACCTTAATGTGCAGACGAATTACCTGGGGATCTTGTGAAATTGCAGATGCTGATTCGGAAGGTCTGGGGCAGGGGCCTGAGAGTTCGACTTTCTCTCAAGCTCCCAGGTGAAGCCAATGCTGCTGGTCTCAGACGGCTTTCAGAGCAGCAAGGGAGAGAATATAGTCACGGGCCAGAGCGAAGGTGACCAACTCTGTGACACAGTTGACTTATTTGCTGCAGCCATTATGTAAATATGGGTGTGATTGAGCCTAAAAAGTCAGTTCAGGAAAGCAGATGGGTCCATGCTGTTCTCACCCTTGCACACCAGTCTCTGCTGATCCCCAGTCAGTGGTATCAACATCATATTTGTCTAAAACCAGCTCCTAGATTCTCAGGTAGAGACCTGAATTCCCACCCTACCTGTTTATTTTGTCGTTGCCTCCTAGAAATGAGGTTCCTAGGAAACCACCTAGTTCAATGTCCCATCCAGGATGGGGAATCCCCCTCTCTCCTGCTGCTGACAAGTGGTCCCAGCAGCCTCTGTTTAATTACCTTCAATAGTAGGGACTCACTACTTCCAAGGCAGCTTGTTACATTGCGGAATAGCTTTTATGGAAACAAAGTCTGTCTTTCTGCTGAGTCAAAATCAACTTCCTTGTAACCTCCACCCACTAAGCTGACTCTGCCATTTGCAGCAACCCAAGTCTGCTCCCTCTGACTCAAGTCAGCCTTTCCAATATTGCAGACAGCTGCTATGCCCCCTATTCCCTCTTCTCCAACTAGACACCCCCCCCCAAGTCCTTCAATTGCTCTGCTTAAAGATCTGCATATTTTGACCTTTCACCACCTTTTGGGTATGACCCAATTGGTCAATATACCACTTAAAATGGTTCCCAGCATATACCCAACAGATTTGAAAGCAGGGTCTTGAAGAGATATTTGTAGACCCATGTTCATAGCAGCATCATTCACAATAGCCAAAATGACCCAAGTGTCCATCAGTGGATGAAGCGGTAAACAAAATGTAGCATACACATACAATGGGCCATTATTCAGCCTTACAAGGAAGGAAATTCTGACACATGCTACAACATGGATGAACCTTGAGGACATTATGCTAAATGAAATAAGACAGTCACTAAAAGACAAATGCTGTATGATTCCACTTACATGAAGTACCTAGAGTAGTCAAATTTGTGGACAGAAAGTAGAGTGGTGATTGACAGGGGCTGGGGGAGGGGAGAAATGGGGAATTTTTTAATGGGTACAGAGTTTCAGTTTGAGAAGATGAAAATGTTCTAAAGATTGGTTTCACAACAATGTGAAGGTAATTAACACCTTTGAACTGTACACTTAAAAATGTTTAAGATGGCAAATTTTAGGTTATGTGTATTTTACTGCAGTTTTTAAGAGATGGTGCCCAGAGCTGGTTAGAACCCTTCAGTCGTGTTAATGCTAGTGCAGAATATGCTGGGGCTATGATTTCTCCATGATCGCTAACCCCCTGCATTTCTAGTAATTCAGCCTCATACTGTGGCCCTACCCTTCTTAGTAGGCTGATTATACAATTAGGCATGTCACAGGTGTGGTCTATTAAAATCCCCACCTCCTCTGCACATGAATTACTGCCAAATTATCCTAAAATAATGTTATTGGCTTCCCTAGCTTTTACCTGCCTTTGAAAAAAATTACCACTTCACTGGATGCATCTTTTGGAAACTAAACTTTCACCTTTACAATCATTTGAAGTTTTCTATGTCCTAGTTTTATTTCCAAAAGAAAAAATCATCTTTGATAGGTTCTGAAATCATTTCTGAATGATGCTTATGAAAATCTGTGTATCAGTAACCTATGTTATGATCAGTATCTAAGGATTTAGAAATGTATAGGTAGTCCTTGTGCCAGTATTTCTGTGCTCAAGCTAATGTTTCTTTAGCCATTGTTGACTGCTCTTGGCATAAAAACAATATGAAAAACAACAACTATTTACCTTCCAGATAAAAAAAAAGCTTAAGCATTGCAATTATCCACATTTTATGTCCTTAGTAACTTCTAATTTCGAGAAAGCCATCTGTAAAGAAATCACTGGCTTGAGAACAAAAATGTCAAACACAGACACAATCTTGTAATTTATTGAGAACCATTAACCCGAGCATGAAATACTGGGATTAGAAGCCCTGTGGCTTTCGTGCTGTTGGCAGGTGTAATCACCTGTCTTTGACTCTCACACTTATGAATGTTTTGAAATTTTCTCAGATAACTGGATATATTTAGCTCTCCTTTTCTTGAGTTTCAACAACTACTTTGAATTTTTTTTTTTCTTTTTTTGATATCTGGAGGCAGATTTGGGTTTGCACAGGTTTGGAAAGCTGAGTGCAAACAAGATGAAATGTTGCTCAAGAATGAATTGTATTGTGGTACTTTCCAAATGCTACCTCCTTCTGGAAGTGTAATTTCCAGAGCCTTTTAGGAGATGAAAAGGTTTGTAAGAGTTCAGTCACACTTTCAAATTATAGAAAATTGTTAGTTTCATTTAGATCAGTCAACTATACAAATGGGCCAATTTGGTTTCAAAAATATGATCTCAGAATATCAGTGGGTCAAGTCATTCAGGTGTCATTCATAGAACAGAAAACTCACTACATCATCACCACAAAAAGGAGGGTGGATGAATCATTTACAGTTGTTTGAGAATGCCAATTTAACAGGAATTTACACCCAAGATTTTTATTTGCAGAGAAGACTCTCCACTGTAAGAAAAGAGGACATTTTATAAGTACTCTTTTCTCCCCAGTAAATTATGAAACTATAAAACTATATAAAATTATGAAAGGTCATTTTAAAAATCTTTGGTTTTAATTCAAGGAGTGAAATGAGGAAATTAGTCCCACAGTTCCTGGATTTTGCATCTTGGGTTTTTTGTGACTTTCTGTGATTGGCTTGTTAAAGGGGACGTGGACATGTAACTCTATTTGTCCTGATAGATTTCCAGATAATAACTGTGAAATAGGGTTGGGGCAAGACAGGCAAAATTATAAATACCTGAGCTCAAGGCAAAACCAGAACAATGTTTAAAACGAAGCTCATACAAAATTACTGTTGAAGATGCAAGAAATTCATAGTTCTAGTTTCCAAAGAAAATTGATTCAGATCTCTTTTGTATGTAAAATGAAGCTTTGAAAAAAAATGGTTGGAGCTACTCAATTCATACTTGGATGTATAAACCTGTGGCCTGGTTATGGTAGCTGTGGGAGCTATAACTTTATCCTGAGTTTTTGATGTCTAATTTGTTGCCCATAGGTGGTTCTTTTTTTTTTCTTTTTCATGACTTCTTGTGATGTGGAAGAATAAGAATAATCCACGGAGGTGGCTGTATATTCAGATGCTGAGCTTCTCTGGGGAGTTGGCTAGACAGAGTTTACATTTTCTCACACAGTAATATGGTAGAGAGCTTGTAGGACACAGAAGTGTCCTTTGGATATACATACACTAATATGTATAAAATAGGTAACTAATAAGAACCTGCTGTATAACAAATAAATAAATAAGAAAAAAAAAGTGTCCTTTGGTCCTGCTGGAAAGGGACAGAAAGCTATCACATCTGCTTTTCTGTGGAAGGAGGCTCGTGAACTTGCACTAACTTCATCCTCAAAGAAAAAGGAAGATATTGAAGGATATTTTACATGTCCCTTCTCTATATTTGGACCTTTCTCTCTTACTTATTGGAAAGAAGAAAGGAGTTACGGAGAAAAGGTGTGGGGGAATGGAACTACCTTCCTTGGGTTCACTACTACAATCTAAACTGTCATCATCCCTTACAAGCATGCCCTCTACTTTATTAAGCCCATTACTTTGTGTTATCCACTATATTATTGGCACCCTACACAATACCTGGCACATCAATAACTATTTTCCTCAACATTTTATAGTGAAAAATTTTAAACATAGAGAAGTTTGAAAGAATTTTACACGAACACCAGTATGCTCACCACCTAGATCCTATCACTAACACTTTACTATTTTGCTTCTGCATATACCTATTGATCCAGCCATCCTTTATCCATCCATCAGTCCCTCTAATTTTTTATGCATTTCCAAGTTGAAAATATCATTTCTCTTCCCTCTAAATACTTCAGCACTCATGTAACTACTAACTCGAGTATTACATTTTTTTCTCTTTTGAACATGCAATGAAATGCACCAATCTTAAGTGTGCTGTTTAATGAATTCTGACAAGTGCAGACACCTGTGTAGCCCAAAGCCTTATCAAGAGACAGAACCTTATCCCCCCCCCAAAGAAGAGGCCTGAAGCCCATCCCAGCTCTTCTCCACCCTCCCATCTCCCCAAGCAATCAGTCTTTCGATATTTTTTTGACCATAGATTAGTTTTGCCTGTTCTACAACTTCATAGAAATGGATTCAGAAAGGATGTAGTCTTTTGTGTCTGGCTTCTTTCACTCAGCATGATATTTTTGAGATCATCCATGTTGTTGCATGTCACATAGTTCTCAGTAAATATTGATTTGCTGATTTTTATCATAGATTTTATTAACTAGAGATTTAAGTCAACTAAATGTATTTAAATACAGTTAGTATAGTTGAATGTCTTTTATTATGCCTTGGTTGGGGGGGGGGGGCGTTCAGAACTGCTGTGTGTTGATGATTCAGCAAAGGTAGGGCAAGTTTTGTAGAAAAAGAAAAATGAGACATCATCTTTCTAAAATTAAAGAAGAAAGATACCCAAAGACGCTTACGATTTGAACACGTGAGACAGGCTAGACAGGAACTGGCCACCAGCCTCTGCCCTTCTTGCAGGTGTAAGTGTGATGGCTAAACGTAGCAGTTTTCACAGGAACATTTTTCTGGAGTGGTCACTTACTATAGGCTACACCCAAAGGCAGGATGCAAAGTGGCCAAGGCGGAGTCTGCATATGTGAGTTTTTTCTGCAGTAGTTCCCCATTCTCCAGGGAGGGAGGCTGAGAACTGGCTGGGAGGAAGTAGAGGGTAGAGTGTCCACTTGATGTCTGTTGTGGGAAACGTGACTGGCTTTTTGGGGGAGTACCAACTAGTTGCAAGAGTCTCAACTGAAAATTTTCCAAAGAATCCCCTCTAGCCCACAACTGTCTTCTCCAAAAGTAGGTTCCCAAGCTCAGGAAGGGTGAGGGGCACCATGCTCTTTGGCATGAGAATTTCGTGTTTATTAGTGATTTGACATTTCGGTTAGGGTTAATCAGATAGTTTCCATCCCTCACAAATCTATGTTCTCTTATTATTCAAGGGGGCTAAACTCACCTGTGGCCTGGAGTTGACCTCGGCTTACATGCGCACCAGATCCCTACCTGGAGGCATCTGCCATCTCAGGTAGCCCTCTCGAGCTGAGTCAGGTGGCTGGATCTAAACTCTTCAGCTAACCACCTGGCTCCTTCCTGAGGGGTGTGTGGGGAACAGGCCACAGGGGCACAGAATCAAAACAGGTTCAAATATGGGGAACTCCAAGGAGTGCACATTTGAAGACCTTACCAGCCCTTTGTGAATTTTTTTTTCCAGTACCAGCATTTTGCTTTTAAACCATTCCTTAGCACCCTAATTAGGGAAAATTTGGGGGTAGAGGTGAGAAGGGGCAGATAGGAGGTAGGGGAGATTGGTTTGTATGGAAACGTTGGTGAGAAAAGTCTAGATGGGATTACATATGACAACTGGATGTCTTGCATTTAGTATAATGGGGAAGAGTGGGGACTGGGGTACATTAAAACACCCAGGTTGCTACTGCTTATGGCTCTGCTCTTGGATACGTCCTTTCCAAAATACGGACTAATTCTCTCATCAATGATCATCAAGATGGGACACATCACCATTAAGAAGGTGCCTTTCTGGGAATTCCCTGGCAGCCCAGCGCTTAGGCCTCGGTGCTTTCACTGCGGTCGCTGGGGTTCAATCCCTGGTCGGGGAACTAAGATCCTGCAAGCCACGTGGAAAGGTCAATAAATAAATAAATAACAACAAAGAGAGAGGGTGCCTTTCTTAGGCTGTTAAAATGCCAGAATTCCTAAACCATCCTTGGTGACTTTGAACCAATGTCAAGAGGTCAGTTAGCTGCTTTCTTTTATTCCCTAGCGTGATGAGATCTAGTACTGAAAATATTGTCCATGTTGATCCACCCATTAAACGCAGTAAATAAATAACCACAAATTAGCCAGTTTTATTTTCTCATAACTCAGCATGTTGGAAAATATTTTCCTTTCACCCTTGCAGCCCATCATGCCCCCCAGTTTCGGAGGGTTTGAGCCACGATCCGGCCCCTTTTCCTCAGGACGTACCCAATACAGGGGTCAAAACTTTGTCCACCTTTCAGGGGAAATCAGTCTTTTCCCTAAAGAGATCTTCTCCAACACAGCAGCAGGTCCTCCCGCAGAGGGGTTGGCAGAGGCGTCTGCCAGCCCGCAGGTTTCCTTCGACCTTGGTTGTGACCTACAGTGTCGCTGTTAATTGCGAGGCTCGCCTCAAGGTAGAAAATAGCATCGGTTTCCACTGCCACCCCAGAGAAGCCAAGTTCTGCTGCCGGGCGACGGCGGTGAGACAGTCTTCCAGGCTAGTCTCCGGCCACCCAGAGCTGCTCGGAGGCCGCCTACAGGTGCAATCCCGGCACTGCGGCCTGGGCAGCGGGACGGGGAGGGTGCGAGCCCCAGCCCATCTGCATCTCTGCCTGCCTCTCGCAAAGCCTGCGCAGGACTCTCCCTCCCCGCCCCTCGTGCCAGCCGCCCTCTGCCCCCGGCTTCCCCTCCTCTGCCCCGGCGCGGTTTGGAAAGGAAGCTGGGAGCCCTCCGAGGCTCCGCAGACTCGGGTTTGGGAGAGGGTAGGGCGCGGCCGAGGCTTCCCCTCGAATCTGCGGCCAGCCTGGCTCCGGGAAAGTTTTTCAAAGTTCCCAGCAGCGCCTGCCCAGGTCGCCTCCGCGGGGCGAGCAGACGGCGGCCAGCGCGCCAGCCTCGCCGCCGCCGCCAGCCGCGCGCTCTGGGCGACTCTCTCGCTCGCTCGCGGGAAGCCGGCCCGGCTCCCGGCGGGCAGGCCCTCCTCCCGGGGCGAAAGCCGCAGCTGACGCAGGCGGCTCGGAAGGCGGAAGCTGCCCAGCTCCGACTGCTAAGGCAGCGCCGCGGGGCCTACACCTGGGGCCCCGACGGGCGACCAGAGGCGCCCGGCCCGAGGTGCCCGAGGGGGCGGTCCGCGCGGGGGGCCCCGGGCGTCTAACTGGCTTAGCGCGTCCCAGAGCAACGGAGACCTCCTGTTCCTCCCCGCGCCCTACCCCCTACCCCCTTCCCGCCTGGCCCAAAGCGCCCGAGGGCGGGGGTCTGCGCTGGGCCCCCCAGACGTCTACGCAGTCCTGCGCGACCCTGAGCCCCCTGCCCCTTCCAAGTTCCTCCCTGTACTCCCCCACCCCATCCAACGGGAGGGAAGGGGCGTGTCGAGGGTGGACACGCCCCTCATGAATATTAATAAGCGCGCATGCGCCTGCCAGGCGCGCTGGGTAGAGGTGGCTAGCCCCGGCCGCGGCTCCCAGACGGGCTCTCTGAGTCCCTCTCCGAGAGCCGGGCGGGCACGCGTCATTGTGTTACCTGCGACCGGCCCGCGAGCTGGGTTCGGGTTGTTTTTTTTTTTCCTCCCCTCCCTCCCTCCTCTCTAAGCAGCTGATCTGAAAGGGAATAAAAGGCTGCGCATAATCATAATAATAAAAGAAGGGGAGCTCGAGAGAAGGAAAGAAAGCCGGGAGGTGGAAGAGGAGGGGGAGCGCCTCAAAGAAGCGATCAGAATAATAAAAGGAGGCCTGGCTCTTTGCCTTCTGGAACGGGCCGCTCTTGAAAGGGCTTTTGAAAAGTGGTGTTGTTTTCCAGTCGTGCATGCTCCAATCGGCGGAGTATATTAGAGCCGGGACGCGGCGGCCGCAGGGGCAGCGGCGACGGCAGCACCGGCGGCAGCACCAGCGGCAGCACCAGCGCGAGCAGCAGCGGCGGCGGCGGCGGCGTCCCGAGTGCCCGCGGCGCGCGGTGCAGCGATGCGGTCCCCACGGACGCGCGGCCGGCCCGGGCGCCCCCTGAGCCTCCTGCTCGCCCTGCTCTGCGCCCTGCGAGCCAAGGTAAGAGCCCGCCGGGCCACTCTCCCGACCCGTCCTCTTCTTTCCCTCGCGGCGCCCCGGACGCCTGCGGTTGAGCGTCTGGAGCGGGCTCGGTAGCCCTGGGGCGCCGGCTCCCGCCCCAGCCCCTGCGCCCGAGAAGCTGCACCTGGGCTGGGGGAGCCCCCCGGCTCCTAAATGTACCCTCCAGGCTGGGCAGAGCGCGCCTTCGCTCCGCCTTTGCTCCCGGGGTGGGGGGGCAGTCGTATCGGTTTGCTCCCACACTCTAGCCTCTCAAGCCCGGGAATCACGTTGAGTCCTTGCACCTAGTTTTGTAAAATTATTTTCACTTGGCGCCAAGGGCTCGTCGGGGCGGGCGGGGAGGGAGTCGCCACTTCCACCCTCGAAGAAAACAACTTTCCCCTGCGCTGACCTCCCTCCCTCCCTCTCTCGCCGGCAGGTGTGCGGGGCCTCCGGCCAGTTTGAGTTGGAGATCCTTTCCATGCAGAACGTGAACGGGGAGCTGCAAAACGGGAACTGCTGCGGCGGCGCCCGGAACCCGGGGGACCGCAAGTGCTCCCGCGACGAGTGTGACACGTACTTCAAAGTGTGCCTCAAGGAGTACCAGTCGCGCGTCACGGCCGGGGGGCCCTGCAGCTTCGGCTCGGGGTCCACGCCTGTCATCGGGGGCAACACCTTCAACCTCAAGGCCAGTCGCGGCAACGAACGCAACCGCATCGTGCTGCCTTTCAGTTTTGCCTGGCCGGTGAGTGCCGGCCGGCGGGCGGCCGGGCCGTGGTTTGCACCCGTGGGCCGAGCTCTGCTTTCTCTTGCGAGAGGAGAGGGATTTAAAGGGCCTTGGCTGGAAGCTCGGCGCTAACCCGGGATGTCTCTGTGGTGGCGGGGTTAGGGAGCCGAGGCTCTGTAGCTAGATCTCGGCAGGCCCCAGCCCCAGTGCTTTTTGCTAAGCGCTCGAAAGTGGGACCCCAGAGCGGGTGGTGGGGCAAGGCTCCTAGGAAGGCCGGTTGAAACTTGCAACGTGAAGGCCCGAGAGTAACCGCCCGAGCCAGGAGGTCATTATAGATGATCTTTGCTCAACCTATTAAACCTGATGCGCCGGGGAAGGCAGCTCGGCACAGTTCTGGCCTCCGAACGCCGTCCAAATTGGCACCCTCGCGTTTCCCGTGAGCAGCCGGGAGGGCGGGTGTGTCCTTCCTGGAGGGTGTGGGGAGCCCACTTCCCGCTGCTCCCCGGGAGATTTCGGTGCGTGCGGGGGCGCGCTCTGGGCTGAGTGTAAGGCCCGGGGGCGGCCGCCGCCGGGGGGCGGCCGGGCTTTCCCCAGAGCTGTGGGCGCGAGAGCCATCCGCCCCCTGCCGGCCCCTTCCTGCCCTCGCCCCCGCGCGGCGTAGCCCTTGTGGCCTCACTTCCAGCGGTTCCCGGGCTCTGGAACAGCTGTGTTTGCAAACTTCCCCGGGAAGGGCGGGGGTGCGCCCTCGTCCGGTGGGCGCGCGGGCCCCGCGAGCGTCGGGGGGCGTGCCGAGGCCTGAAAGGGGCGGCCCGAGCGAGGCAGCCCATGCGGGTGCAAGTGCACAGACCCACGACTCCGGAGCCGCTCGAGGCCCGGGCCCCGCTGGCAGACCCTGCAGCCAGGCCCTGGCAACGTCTCGAAATGGGTGGAAGGAAGATGAGTGTGATTGCAGAAGGGGAGGAAAGGGGAAAATGTTGGTGCCCTCTGCCCCGCTCCTGCCGTCCAGGAGGCGTGACTCAGTACCAGGACTGGGGCTTGGCCCGGCCTGTGCTGGGCGGGTGGGTGGGGAGAGGGGGGAGGTCGGTGCCCTGCGGAATACTCTTCGCCACGTGCTCTGATGGGGCGCACTCTGCTGCCTCCTATCGCGGGCTAGGGCTGGAATCGCAACTGTGGGAAGGGAGGGGAGAGAGTCGGCCTTGGAGTGTGTGAGAAGCTTGGGGTGGCTCTCAAGGCCCGTGTTGACTGGGGCTGGCGTTATAAAGTGCCCTCTGCCTGGGTGAGATGAGACATTTATCAGAAACATACCAGTAAAAGGGGCTTATAAAAACCTGTGGTTTGTGGAATTCTCTGAGAATGGAGGACTGAGTCTGTTGTGGGATCTCATTTTTACAAAGAGTGTTTATCTTGTTTGTTAATCCCCTTTAGGGAGAACTTTAAGCTAAAGAGGTTGGCCACTTTTTGATCTGGCTGGGCCCAAGTTGACTGTGACGACTGACTGCCCTTGCCCTTGTCCGAGTGTCTGGAGGTAGGGGGAAGGGGCCTGCAGGTGGTTCCACCCGCCTGGAGGATCAGTCCGGAGCCCCTCGCTTTTCACAAGACCATAAAAGGAATCTTATTACTGATGTGGAAAAGCTGCAGGGCTGGCTGAGGTTCATCTTGGAGAAGGAGGGTCAGAGAAACGGCTGGGATGAACACAGGGAGCCTTGCTCTCCTGGCTGGCTGGGGAAAGTGACCCAGAAGGTGTGTCTGCCTCCTTTTGACACTTGGCAGAGAGCCCGAGATGGGGAAGAGCGGCAGTGGTGTGTGAGGGCAGGGAGACGATTGATTTGCTGGTGCTCGTCTGTGGTTTCAGGCCCCACGGGTCACCAACCATGAAATAGACTCTCGGCTTTTCTAGAATGGGGGAGACGGCTGGAGCTCACACTGAGAGTGTGGTTCTTTTGAAGCTGGGCCAAATGCCTGTGTCCCTCATAAACAAGTCCCCACCCCACCGCCCCAAAAAGGCCTGCTGTGCAGCGTAAGCTTGACTTCCCAAGAGAGAGTGGAGGTGGGGTGTGCCGTGTTATTTTCCCCAGCACGGTTGGAGAAACACCACTGTCTGTAACTTTCAAGAATGATTCCAGTGTGAGTGTTAACTGAAGTGAAAGCACTTAGGTAGCTGGATTAGTACTGAAGTAGATCGCACAGCTTCATTCAGTTTGGCAATTAAATGTTAATGAGTGTGTGTTTAAAGCTGATGTCTTAAATAGGTAATAGCTGAACTTGGTATAGAATTCAAGATGGAACAAGGAGGATACAGGGTTTAAAAAAAAAAAACAAACCACCTTGGACTTCCCGGCCCCTAACCTTCTAACCCTTAGGCAGCCACAATTAGCGTCCACGTGGTTCCTCCCAAGTTTGCTGACAGTGGCAGAGAGGTGGTTCAGGGTGCACAAAAGAAGGTCACTTTAGAAGGTGGTGTAATTATGTGTTTTGTCTGGAATTATGACCCCAATCAAGCAACTGCTTGTGTTCTGAAGAGGAAGAGGAGAAAACGATTTGGTCAGATATGAAGTGTAATCCACAGGCCAGTGTCCTTGTGAGAAGCTCTGTGCTGTGGGCCTGCCCTCCAGACAGTATCTGATTGTGTCCCACTTGGGGTCCACTGCCGCAGCCTGGTGATGGTTTTCTTTCGTGGCTTCTAATAAGCATAGCGGTACTGCTCGGAGGGGCTTGACTTGAAGCAACTAGCCTGATTTATGATCCTCCAATCAGGGGACCCAGTGATAAGACCATACATTATCGGAGGTAATTAGGCTCAACAGGAAATGATTGGGGAATAACCATTTAGAAATCACTGAAATGGTTAAGTTGTACTTCCCAAAATTAGTACTAAATCCCAGGAGTGCCTGCTAATTAAAAATACATTAGTGTAATTACCACTACCCAGCCCCAAAAGCTTTTTAGGAAATCCAGAACCCCAGTTAGCTGTACTGATGCTTTGCTGGCCCTGGAGTGAAGTGAATCTGGAGAAATTTGGGGGGAAGCAGTTCAGGTACCTGGTCTCTCGGCCTCATATTTAAATGCCATTGACATTGATAAAAGGCTTGCTGAGATCAACTTCCATCTTTTAGGAAAACGCAATGAAGTGTGATTCTTGCATACCAGAGGGATGCCAGCTTTGGCCCCGTTCACACTTGAGGCCTGAATGACCAACGGCCAGGGGTTTAGGTAAATTGGATGCTATAAGGTTAGTCGCAGACCATAACTGACATACCCTTGCCTTTATACCTTCCTCTGTGTTTTCGGGTCCCTAGGCCTCCGCAGATGGGTAGCCACGTGGAGGGATGGGATTCTCATTTGAACTGGCTCCTTTCTGCAGTCAGAATGTGCCACCCACGTGGTCAGCATGCGTGCATACAAATAGCACACGTGTGTACGTGCTCAGAGCAAGGGACTTTCTGTGTATGGGGAAAACACCCTTTGCCCTAAGATACCTACCTCGAACTAGAGTGATGAAACGATATGTCTGCATTGCAAAACCAGGCTGGAGAGAAAGTTGAGCGATGCTTGCTTTGTACTAAGTGTCTGCAGAATGGCTGCTCCCCACATGGAATCCCTATTCAAGGTACTTGGTTTCTAATAGTTCTTTCTTCTTCCAGGTGTAACCTCTGTGTGCTCTTCCTCCTTGTTGTCTTGTCTCTTAGCAACTTACTCAAACCTCCAGTACTTATAGGAGTTTACAACCCACCAGCTCCACACCCATAATTCTACAGGGACTTCAAACATTTTTCAAGAATGGTGAAGCTTTTGGCATGGAGGCTCTTTGGGGGAGTTGGATGGGTAAGGAGGAGAGACAGCAGCCACTTACAAAGCACGTAGCCTCCCAGAAAGCCAGCAATCTGAATGCTGCCTAAAATCTTTACAGCAAATAGTTGTAAGGGACCTTTTGGATGGAAGGTATGTGGAAAGTTTAGCATAGAGGAAAAATGTTATTCATGAAAAAACGAAGCCAAGGCAACAGGGAGTCTTCACGTCCTGATCTGAAAACAGGAATGCAAACAGAGGCCTTGGCCGGATTCATGGCAGCCACTGGCCCATTGTAGGAGGGCCAGAACCTGGTTCCAATGCCAGGCTTTCAAGATTAGTTACAGTGTAAGAATGCGTAATCTCTGGATGTGCATACAATCAGCATGGTCATCCATAAAGGCAAATATTCCTGAGAACTCCCCCTTGGTAAATGTTCAGAGACATGTTCCCTCTGCCCCTTCAACCCCCATGGTGAGGTTCCAAGCTGCTCCAGCTTTTAAATGCATTAAAAAAAAAAAAAAAAAAAAATTAGCCCTAAACAAACCTAACCTAGTTTTCAACTTTAGGAAGATGCTTGTTTTAGTATGCATGGGAAGTGATGATTCTTGTGTTTTCTAGAATGGTAGAGGCGGAGGGGTAGGGTTCTGGGTTCAGAAATGTCCTGCCTCTAGCTTGGCAATGGGGCGGGGGTGAGGGGCTGTGTTGTGACTTCTTGCTGGTTTCTGATCACCGCGTGCACTACCCTGCCCGGTGGCCCTTGTTTCTATGGCACCAGTGACATTTGTCTCTGGTGCATTGCATGTGCTGGGAGGACACAACAGCGTGGCTCGCGGTGGTTAAAAGTGGCACATAAATAGTCAAACATTCAAGGCCCTCTACCAGCTCAGCCCAGTCTTTATGCGCTTCTGGTAAACGAGTAGAAAGGCATCTTGTTCAGGCTTGCTCTGTGTGAACCGGACGGTTGTGCTTGGCTGGTTTCTCGGTATTCTATCTATTAACCTCGCCACCCTTTTGTAACTGGTGCATTTAATTATCAGTGGGATGCTTTTCAAACAGGTAGGGGTAATGATGGGAAAGGGGGTGGGGGGCCTCTCATTGAGAGTCTCAAATCTGGATATGAGCTTCGGGGCCCCGCTTGGTGAGTCTTTGAGGTGGGCTTTCATGAGAAAATCACCCTTTGTAACCAGATCAGACTCTATTGAAATGTCAAGCCCTGCAGACTAAATTGCTTTCTGTGACTGAGGTCTCAGCTGGGATGCCATGGGGTGGTTGTCCTCCCTCCGTGCCTCACCTTGCCCAAACCCTGCCACACTTGAATCGTCGGGGCGAGCGTGCATGTACCCACTCATGACATCTCTGGAGCCTTTATTGAATATGTTTGTGCTTGGAATGTTTTATACTCCGGCCACCCAGACGCAGGCAGGACAATAGTGTGGCCGAATTGACTGAAATGAGGATTACAGGGAATAATGCAGCCTCTCCACAAATAATGCAGATACAGGGCCAGCCTCAGGAAGCGACAGTTGAGTCAGCAGAGCAGAGGGCCCCAGACCGACCTGGGGCCGATGACTCTGTACAATGGCCCTGTGGGCGCTCCCAGGGCGCGCTCCCTGCCGCCTGCCCTGCAGGCCAGGCTTTTGGATGCCGCACGTGTGCCGTTTGCATGGTGGGCTGTTTGGCAGGAGGGGAAGCAGCAGCTTCTCAGGGCTTGGTTTGGCTGCCACTGTTGCCAGGAAGAGGAAGCTCTCAGCTGCCAGCACAATTACCTTTGTTTCTCACATCCCCCCTTCTTAATATGGCAATTAAGTGCTTACCACTCCGCTTGGTGCCAAGGTAACCACCATGGGGCTGGATGGGCGCGGAAAACAGGCCTCCCGCAGCCCCAGTGCCAAGGGCGGGAGGAGGCGCCGGGGGCCCTTCGATGCCAGGACCCTCCTGGAGGTAGAATTCCATGGGTGTCCTCCCCAGAGGTCCTCCTGAAAGCTGACCATTGCTCCTTCCTGCTGCACGAGAGTGAGAACCAGCTGCCGTGTTGCCAGGTTTCCCTGGAGCTGGGAAGGACAGAAGCGATTCACACTGTGAACCCAGACTGAAGATCTGCTGGCCGCCCATCCCTCCTGCTTTACCCCCAGGCCATTTTTCTGGAAAAATTTAAGGAAAAATAGATGAATGCCAGGTAGCTTTTTATAAGAATCCTGTTCTCATAGTTTGAAACCAAGAAAAATCCAGGTGTTTGCTGTCTTTTATGTTTTTTGCGGGTTGGTTTTTTTTTTTTGTATGAACTTGTTAATAAGTTGAAACACCTGCCCGTCATCTCGCCTGCACCCCTTCCCAAGCCGTGAGAAGGGCCCTGGGACTTGGCCTCTCTAGGGTTAGGTTTGCATGGCCACTTGGGTGTGATGTGATTGTAGCGGAATGCCAGTTTGGGGCCTGGTAGCCGGCCTTGATGGCATAAGGTGCACATGGTCTGGATCCCGGAGTCTGGATGTACATTCTGGGATGTACAGAGGTCAAGCGTGGGCCTGGGAAAAATTAAAGTTCCCTAGCAACTAATAATCATTGCCAAATTATCTCGATTGTTGATCTATAGTGTGGGGATGGAGTGGGAGCTTAAGAGCGCCTCCTAATAGGAGCCTTGGAGAGAATCCTTTTCTCTGAAGGCTGGGTGGGAGGAATCCTCCTGCCCCAGGAGGCGAGTCCTAGAACTACAGTCCCTTCTCTGAAACAAGGGAGAGAGACGGTCCAGGGCTGCTGCTACTTGATTTTTCTACCAACGCCTCGTTGCCAGTGCTGCAGCCCCCAGCCCCTGCCCCACCTTCGCCTCCTAGAAGGCCGTTCATGGGAAAATCATGATGCCAGCTGGTGTCAAGGGCTCTGTACTCCTCTTTCCCCTCAAGGTGGGGCATGTTGGTCAGCGATTTCTGAGGTCTCCCAGTTCTGGGAGGATGAGTCCGGGAGAGAGCGTGGCCTTCTAGGATCTTGTGCAAGAACCAAGGATGTCCTCTCCCTTGAGCTTTAAGCAGAGTTATTGCTGTCACGCCAGCTCGGTCCCGGGATGCCTTCCCTTTCCGTGGGGTTGTGGGCATTATGTGTTTAGTGCTTGTACAAGTCTGAACAAACTCCCGGGTACCAGTGCATTTAATCAGAGGATTAATTACAACAATATGTGGAAGTGGAGAACGTGGGTCTTGACGTGACCAGCAAATGAAGGGCTTCATTATCCAGAATCAGCCCCACATCTGGCCTCATTTGGACTTGGCTCTCATGTCAAATCAGTAGAGAAACCTAACTTCTTGGTGCTCTCAGGGAAGAGTCCGGTAATTTGTAGGAAGTCCTAAGAAACACAGAGGCAGTAAATAAGGTGTAACTTTCACTAATAAAACACCAGCGACGACAGCAATGAATTTGGACCTCTGGCCACTTGCGGGAGAGGGCTGGGTATGTGCCCCGGCTTGCCCGGTTTTGCTTGCTTTTCTGAGCATTTTCCCACAGTTATCAGTGAGCGAAATGGAATCCTACTCTGCTTTGAGTATGAAACATATTTCGGCTGAATTCCAAGGCGGGGTCTATCACAAGATATTTTTATGTTTAGAGACCTGCTGGGTCGCTGTGTGAGCAGTAAGCTTGCTTTGAGTTATGAATGAAGTTCCTTTTTTTTTTTCTTCCCCCCTCTCGTTTTGCCTTCACCTTGTAGGTGGCACGGTATTATTTGATCAATATACGCTACTATTTCCGACATACTGGTACCTGCCATTGACAAGGCGGGGGTACATAAAAGGGTTCATGTGCCTTTCCTCCCTACCCTCCACCCCTTCGGATACATTTCCCCAGCACCAAGATAGCAGAAGTTTTCTTGAAACCCTGGTGTTTTGTGAGACTGACCTCATTCTAAATTACAAATGAAGATTTGAGTAAAAGTGGGAATTTGCTAATGGCTTGGATTTGGGGGGGGGGGGGGCGGGGAGGAGGTGGAATTCTGAGATAAGCCTGGAAGATAAAAGGTACCTTCAGTAGAATGGCTGGCATCCCGCCACTGTCCAGGGAATTTGTTTAGTTAGTGGACCCTGATTATTCCTGGAATGTTAGATCTTATTGACAGATAAGTTTATCAATAAATACAACCCATGGGGTGCAGCTCTTTCTTCCTTTTATACTGTGGTCCCTAGAGTCTGCCCCCCCCCACCCCCAAGTTAGGTTACCGCCTTTGTCTTCAGAGTCTATTTGCACCTACCCACCCCTCCTGCTTCCTAGAGTCACCTGATACTTGTGGGAGCTGAGATGGTCTCACACAGACAGGGCTTTCAAAGGGGTTCTGCAAAGGAAAAGGGGCCTCCCTGGGGACCTCCCCACCAGGGCCCAGAGTGTAACAGCAATCCCCAGCCCTCCTCACTGGGTGAGCGCCTCCACTCCCAGGTACCAACACCTGGTTAGGTTAGCTTAGCATCAATTCTTTGTGTGGTTTTCTCAAGCACCAAGGTTAGAGTCTGGAAAGTTTGGGAAAAGCATACGCAAAGTGTGCACAAGTATAGAGAGGTGGCATTTCTTGGTCGGGACTTCAGGCTGCCTGCATGAGGACCACGGTGGGCCCGGTGTCTTTTGCCACCCTGGGGTGGGTGCTAGGGGGAGGGGTGGGGAGTCGGTCTGGACCTAAACGCCCAAGACCTCACTTCGACAGCAAATACAGTTTCCATTTTGGCCGCATGGTTTTGTTTGGCAGGGCGTGCAGGGAGGCCAAGAAGGCCTGACCTTTGCGAGCTGACCCCCATTTCTGAATACTGAGCTGTTGTTTATCTGTGTTACAGAGGTCCTACACTTTGCTTGTGGAGGCGTGGGATTCCAGCAATGACACTGTCCGTAAGTATCACAGCCATGGGCTGAGCGAGTGAGTCTGGAAGCACAGAGCTTGGCACCCGGTGCTTGTCAGAGCTGGATAGAGCTGTCCCCAGGCTGCTTCAGAGCTCTTCTGCCACTGCCCCCACCCCCCCACCCCGCTACCCAGACCTCAACGTGGAGTCTTTTTCCATCACTTCCCCTAGAATTTTCGCTTGGAATATTAAGTGGCCAGGACAGATCTCCAGTTAACTCAGTCCCTGAATACAGCCCCTAGATTATCTTTGGGATAGAGATCTTAATGGTTTTACAACTCTAAAACCTTGTAGACTCACGAAAGGATCAAAGTAGTGACTTTTTAAAAGTCCATTTAAACTTTAAGTGAGCATTTAATCTCTCATCGGAAAGATAAAGCCCGAAGAGGTGGCTTTGGGCTCTAAAGACCGACCTTGAATTTCACTCGTTGGGCAGGTGAGCCCCCAGCCGGTCAGGGTTTCCCACACTGTGCGTGACTGGCGTTCCAGTGCCTCACGGCCATCACACTGGCCTTGTCCCCTTCTGAAAGGTGGCTCTGTTCTCAGCGCAGGCTGCTTTTCAGGGCCGCTGGGGGTGGGCGGGTGCTGGGGTCGGGGGGAAGCCCTGGAGGATGCCGGTAGAAACGGCAGCATCTGTCTGGCTTAGAACGGAGTCTTTGCTCTTGGATTGTAACTTCAAGATACGTTTCCCCTCCCTCGCTGAGACTGCCAGCCAGTTCCCTTTTTGCCAGCAGGATCTGGGTGGTTGTCATGGGAAAACTTGATTCACGCTGAAATCCGAGTCTGCGCAAGAGGAGGGGTTGACCGGCCTGGTGTCTCTGTGCGCCCCCCCCCCCGCCCCCCGATCCCATCCCTCTGCGTGTCTCATCCTCTCTGACCCTTGGTGTGTTTGCTGCTAAGAACATTTCCCCCTCTTCTCGCCTTGCTTTTTTCTTCCTGACTCTGGGACTGGTGAATAACCAGAGGGGGCACAGCGAGGGCCTGGAATCCAAGAGGCAGCCGCTGCCCAACTGTCTCGCTGGCCCACCTTGAGCCACACGATCACTGCTGAGCCCCTGTTGCCAGAAGCTCCAGGCCGTTTGGGTCACTCCTTGTGCTTTGGCATCTGAAGTCCAGATCCGTGGACCTTCCTCCCCGAGTGATACCCCCGTCCTGCTGTTGGTGGAGGGAGGGGAGGCAGTGACCGGCCTGGGCTGTGGCTGATGCCAGTCAGGGTCATGGGCACCTGTTTGTTCTCTGTTCCCTCCCCTGCCACACGCGTTGGGGGCTGGGTGAGCGTTATGTCACTGACCTGCTTACAGTGGTAACTGTACATTGGGAAGATGGGGGATGGGGCGGGGGAGACAGGCTCTTCAGATGTCCTGGTGCAGATGTTAACACAGTCTGGCTGGTGGCGTGAGCATCCTTGAGGTTGACCCTGGCTCCTGGTAAGAGCTGGGTTAGGACACCTGTCCTAACAGGTGTCCTGTTAGGGGCAGGTGTGTAAGGGGTCCCTAGTGTTTGCAGGGCCCTTCCTGGGCCTTCCACGAGCCCACGGGTCAGGTAGCTGTTCCTCCGGAAGCTGGTGCCCCTCCAGAGCTGCCCACGGTTGTCTGCCCCATTTTGGGGTTCTGGAGCCTCTCCTCTCTTGCTGGGAGGTAAAATCACTGGAAGGACACAGGAAGAGTTGGGGTAGAGATAATAAAGGGCTTTCAGACCTCTACTCTTGAAGAGAGGGGTTACCTCAAAGTCACGGAATGCCCACTGCAGGGCACTGAACCTCACTTCTGTGACCCTGGTGAGGAGGAATGGGGGTTTGTTGGGAGTGGCTTATCCACGTGCTTGTCCAGCCTCCCTTTTGCGATGCTTCCAAGGTATCTTGGATTCCAGCGTATTCAGAACCAAATGTGTCATCTTCCCTCCCCAAAGCAGAGCCTGCCTAGGGCCCTTTATGGATGACTGGCACCAGCATTTGACCACCCAGTACCGTAAGCCAGAAATCTGGACAGCACCCCCTGTGTACCACCCTCTCTTAGCATCCGTATCTAATCCACCTCCAAGTTCTGAAAATCTTATGTCCAGTGCTCCACACCCAATCCTGATGCCTCCCTCCACCTCCCCTGCTGTTACCCTGGTCCATGTCACCATCTGCTTACGCCTGAATTCTTACAGTAGAGGCTGAATTAATGCACCCCTATCTACTCTGGTCCACCTCCAGCGCTTTCTCCATTCTCCTGCCATCTTGATCTTTTCAGAGCATAAAGTTTGAGTGTCACCTTTACTGAGAGCCACTTGGTAACTTCCTGTTGCCCTTGGGACAGATCTTTGTGTGGCCCCAAAGCCCCTTGCATGGCCCAGTCTTGTCTCCCTGCCGGCTCCATCTCACATGCCACATTGTCATCTGTCATATCTATATTCTCTCAAACCCCACCAGTCAACTTTCTGTCCTCAAATGCATCACATTCTCTCCTGCCTCAGGGCCTTTGCATGTGCTGTTCGCGCTGCCTGGAATGTTTTGCTTTTACTCCCTTCACCCTCTGTCCCTCCCAAGGCACTGTCCTCCATGAGGGCAGACGCTGAGGATGTGTAGCAACCCAACTGGGGTTGGCTGCTCTTTGGGGACCAAACAAGGCTTCAGATTAGAGGCAGAGCCCTGAGCTTGGGAACAGAGAATTCCTTCTCACGTCAGCTCTGCAATGAACCCTCGGGAGCAGAGCCTGGCCCAAGTGAAACCGAGGTGATGTACATGTGTTAGAAAGTATTTTCTGAGGCCAGCCCTCCAAGGTCATTGCTATTGCATTGCAGGACTGCACTATATAAGGGTGCAGATTTTACTCTCTCCCCCAGAGCAAATGATTTCAGTTTCTCATTCTGATCAATAGATATGTAAACACAGGTTGGCATACTTAGGACCAAGTTTTCCTTATACTGTAGCCTTCTTGGTTAAGCCTTCTTGGTTAAGGTTTGTGGTTGGCGTGGTTCCAGGATTCTGCTCAGACTCGCCTCTCATCCCCTCCTCCTTGGCCTGCAAGGCTGTTGTGGGTTCTTCGTGCTCCATCTTCATGCAGTTCGAGGTTGTAGGAAGGCCTGGTAATATCCCCTTCCAGTCTTAAAGCTGGGCTTTCAACTGAACTACCCCAGAAACACTGGTAATGCCCTGAGCTGATAGGAAGTGTGATTCAGGTGACAGCAGCTTAGAAGAAGCATCTCTGTAACCCAGATGCCAGAAAGCGTGTCACAGACACGCTCAACTCCCTCTGGGCCCTTAGGAAAAATCTGTCATGCAGGTGTGAAGTTAGTTATACAGACCTGTTAGCCCCATTGAGGATTCTGAAATGATGTCTTCACAACATTTCCCGGAAATAGAAAGCATACCAAACTACTGACTGACATGTCAGCCTGTGCCTTTAGGATTACCCCGGACTCTTGTCTGAATTGTTTGTTGTTGCAGCCTGCCTGAGAAGGAGCCATGGCTAGTGTGTTTAAGTAATCCCTTTATTAAGATCTCATCATCACACGGTAATAGCTCACTACACTTTTTCATTGAACCAGCAGAGCAAGCACACAGTTAATGCAGGGACATTTTTGTCATTCTTTGGCCTGTGTTTATTTGCAAAACTCAGGTTAGGAAAGCGTCCTCTGCAAGTGCTTCCTGCGTACCGGGAGTGTAGGTCTGCAGGTATGCGGGTTTGTTCAAGGCCCGTCTTGCCCACAGGTAAAAAGCCCAGAGGGTGAGGGCTGGGGCGCTGTTGGAAGTGGAGTGTGGCTGAATCTGCCCAGGAGTGCCCGTCTCCTGGTCACCTGTGGGGTTTGCCTAGCCTTGCAGATGAGCACAGGCCCTAGGCCTAGAAAAACAGAGGTGTGGGTGGATAAGTATCACAAAGACACTGCAAGCAGGTCCTAACGGTCTCTCCAAGGTGGCCTTGAATTTGACAAGGCGTCAAGGGTTGGTGCTGGCAGGTTTAAGAAAACAAACACAGGACCAGGGTGGGTGCTGACTCGGGGCCTCATTTCCTTTTCACGCCCCTCCCCTGAACTCCTGGCACCTGGAGTTTGGAGCTATTTTTGTACCTGTCTCTTCTCATACTAAGTGATAGGTGACCCCAGGGCAGGGACCACTTCTTCCTCCTGGAGCTGTTTGGGCCCCAGGCGTGTCTCTTTTCCTCAGTAGGCACTCTTTAAGGAGCCTGACTTGGCTCCAAAAAACCCTCAGTCTACCTGTCTGTAAACTGGGATGAATGCTTTTCCCATCTGCCTTCTGGGCGAAGGTGAAAGGTGAAATGCATCAAGTTCGTGGTATTGTTATTTAAATGCCAGCTTAAGAGGTGGCAAAGTTTATAATTAAAAAAAAAATTACTCTCTGGCTTCCAGTGAAGAGTTTAGAAATAGACACAGCCTTTCTAAAGCAAGACACAAAACTCTAAAACCAGAAAAGAAAGATTGCTAACCTTTACCTGGAATGATGAAATTTCTTCAAGAATAGCCTTCCATAAGGGGCCACTTTCTATCACATGTAAAGAGCTTTTGCAAACCAGTATGACCAAACAGCGCAATAGAAAAGTTGGCAAAGGAGAGAAACAGATTGAAGTTCACAGGAGCCGATACACATGGTTTTGTCAAAAGGGTGCCTCACTATCACTTAATTAAATACCCATTAAATCAGAAAGTCTGATAACGCAGTGTTGGCACTGCTGTTGGGAAACAGTTTCCTTTGCTGGTGGGAGGGCAGACAGATGGGGCTTCTGTTCCTGGTGGTTTGGGTTTTCTGGGTGGAAGCGTGTTGGTCGTGTGTGTCTTCTTCGATCCAGCACTTCCATTTCTGGGATATTTCTTTCTTCTAGAACCACATACAGGCAAATATATTCAAGGATGTTCCCTGTGGCTTTGCTTAATAGCCAAAGGCCAAAACAACCTCAGTGCACATGTTGGGAACTAGGTAAATTATTTCACTTTATTTCCAGACGAAGAAATACTACATGCCCAGTAAAAAGGATAAATGTATGATGGGGAGGGAGATGAATGGCTCATTTTTTGCCCTTTTGTGTTGTTTGAATTTGTGCCGTGTGCATTTGTTGTTATTAAAAGTTGTCAAAATGGTTGGGGGAGAAAGCTCTGACGTCTGATGTAAATGTTGGTGTGATTAATCCTTTTTTTTTTTGCCTCTAGAACCCGACAGCATTATTGAAAAGGCTTCTCACTCAGGCATGATCAACCCCAGCCGGCAGTGGCAGACGCTGAAGCAGAACACGGGGGTTGCCCACTTTGAGTATCAGATCCGCGTGACCTGTGATGACTATTACTATGGCTTCGGCTGCAATAAGTTCTGCCGACCCAGAGACGACTTCTTTGGCCACTATGCCTGCGACCAGAATGGCAACAAAACTTGCATGGAAGGCTGGATGGGCCCTGAATGTAACAAAGGTGTGTGTGGGCGTGCCTGGTGGGTTAACCAGCTCCTGATGGCTGTCACTTTGGGTGTCGTGTTCTCACCCCCCTGCCATCAGGTGGCTTTCTTGGGTATGGTGAGATTTGGGCTGTTTTCTAGGCCTGAAGCACGAAGATGCTGTTGGTACCCCCTCCCCCAGACGCTCTGAGCATTGGCTGCTAACATCTCCTTCTCTGGAGCGTTGTCCTTGGTCAAACAGGTGCCACTCCACGCCCAGTCCCTCCAGCTCACAGTCTGTGAATGGCTGACATGGGCGTAAGAAGGCCACAGCCCCCTTTGTGTTAACTCTGGGCTACAGTTCACACTCCAGAGTTTCCCCTGGAATCAGGCTGAGGCCAAGCTCCTGCTGAGACCACGTTCTTGCTCAGCTTCTTCCCCTGCCCATCTGCTGCCCTCTACCTCTTTCTCTGTACCCGAACCCCCTTCTCAGGCTCTGCTTTTTAAGGCATCTGACACAAAACAGATGCCAAGTGGGACTGGGTTAGCCCAGCCAATGTCTGAACAGCTTGTGAAAAATGACAGCCCTTGGGCTCAGGGTGGCCTTACGGCAGCTTTCACTGGGCATCTCTGGGGGCCGTGGTATTGAGGGGAGGGGGCGAGTGGTGAACTGAACGCCTCCACAGTGGAATAAACTTCCAGACCTCCTGTCTACTGTCCCAGCCCCGTCTATTAGAATACAGGGAGTTATCACATATGCACAGATGTTCACAGAATTATCTGTGGTCTTTACCTTTACAAAGCTTCTAATTCATAGCAAATTGGTGGATAATTCTAGTTAACCACGTAAGAGGCCCTCACGAACGTTAACGCACTCTGCTTAGTTCACATAATTTGGTAAATTCCTTTAAGATAAACTCAAGTTGAAAAACGAATTTTTGAACTGTGACTGAAGGGTAGGGCAAAGAGAGGAATTTGCAGGTCTCCTGGGCAATATTGCTTTCTTAAATAATTAGAGACAAGAGTGAAAAGGATGGCCTTTCTGGGATCCAAATGAAAGGATTGAGAAAACATATTTTAAATAGTTGGTGTCCTAAAAATCAGTAACAATTACTTAAAAAGTATCTGCCTACTATTTTTTAATGTCTGTTGAAAAACTTTTTTCAATAAAGGAAGCAGAATGGTGTTGTGTGGATACTTTGCAAAAAAAAAAAAAAAAAGTACCACCAGATCTGGCCCCTGGATTAGCCTGCCAAGTGAAGCTGGCCTGGTTGGCTTTGTGAGTCCCATGGGATTTTTGAGACACCAGGCATTTGGTCAGAGGGTTCTGAGGAGGCTGGGGTACCGAGTGGGGAAGATGACAGAGTTGAGGAAGGATTAGACCTCCTTTTTGCTTTTGGCGAGGGTGGGAATTGACCGGGAGCAGCGTAGCTATTGTTCAGAGACTCCGTAAAGCTCCCCTTCCCCCACCTGCTTGCCTGCATTTTGTCCCCACATGCTATCATGTTTGAGGATCTGCTAGCATGGCCTTGAAGTTTAAAGCTGGGTTTGTTCTTGGGGCACCTCAGTGGGCTTGATATGAGATCTCTTAAAATAGTGGATTTTGTTGGCTTAATGGACGAGGCCATTCTCATGGTGGTGGCAGTGCAAGAAACTGGCAGTGTGCTGACACATCCTTCTGTGTTTTTTGTTTTTTTACAGCTATTTGCCGGCAGGGCTGCAGCCCCAAGCATGGGTCTTGCAAACTCCCAGGTGACTGCAGGTAAACAACTAAACTCTTTTTTTTCCTACTAATAATGATCCCTTTAATACAAGAGGAGGACTGACTTTATTGTGAATACGCCTCTTTTACTTTGGAGGACAAGAAAGCGTTACCAAAAAAAAAAAAATTTTTTTTCAAGTAGGCACATCCGAAGCTTATTAAATTATACCAGCTGTCCGGTGAAATGCACACGCTTCTCTCTTGGGGAAAAAAAAAAAAAACTCTTCTGGGCACAGTCAGTGACTTCATGTATTAACGGTTCTGTAAATTGATAACTCGTTTTTATAATCTTCCCCTTAAAGTGCTAATGGACTAGATGGAGGGCTGTGGGTTTGGTTTTTGCTGCGGTCTCTCTCCTCCTCCACCCCCCAGCCCCCGCCTGGTTTTCTGTCTCCCAGCCCTCCCCCACTTTTCCCATCAATAGGGGAAAGTGGAGCATTCTTTAGAATGGGATTAGGACAATCTCCTGGCCCCTTTGCAGGCGGGAGCCTGGCCGGTGCTGAGAGGTTAATGGCTGCGCTGGAATCTTGTCAGTTGAGCCTGATGAATGTAGACTTTTGCTGCTGGCCTTTGAAGTCTGTTCTTTTATGGTCCCGGACAATGCAAGAAGCCAAATGGAGACCTCCCCCACGGCTTCCCGATTACAGTTTTTGGAACTTCTTGAAATGTACATCATGCCAATCTGGGAAAGGCTTGTTTCAGGAAATACTCTTGGTGTCTGTGGCATTTTGACATGATCGCCCACTTTACTCTCCTCCCAAATCTGAAGGATTAGCAGATTTAATGTGACACTCAATGGTTCCTTTGGGCCTGTCATGTTTTCCCCCAAAGCTACCCCAGTTTGAGCCCGGGGAAGCTTACGAATCCTTAGCCTAAACCAGTGCATCTCAAACTGACGTTACCTGGGGCTCTTGTGATGACGCAGATCCTGATTCCATAGCTTGGGGTGGGCTCAAGTCTCTGCATTTCTAACAGGCCCCCAGCGGTGCTGCTGTTGCTGGGGGGACTGCACTTTGGGATTCACTGCCCCCAAACCTCAGTACTCAGAGTGTCATTCCCCGAGTTAACCAGGGATGTGTGGAAATGCAGGTTGCTGGGTGCCACCCCCCACCCACGGAACCCCAGTCCCTAGGTTGGGCCCAGAAATCTGCATTTCGACAGGCTGAGCACAGCCACAGGATTTTGCCCCTCCGAAAATCCTGAAGACTGCCATGGTCCTCTGTACCTTTGTGCACCCGCCGCCGCAGCTCCCCTTCCATGCAGCGGGGAGCTCTGAGCTCTGGGGCTTGAAGCTGAAGTGGGAATCAGGGCAGCTGGAAGTAAAACAAAACCAGGCTGGCCTGAAATTGTCTCTTCCTGCACTTCAGAAAGATAAGTTTACTTTCTGGAAGACTGAAGGGCTTCGCCTGCGAACCCCCATCGCTGGTGGCAGCCGACTGTGGTGTTTAACAGCGTTACTGTCGAGCTTGGGGGCAGGCTCTTCTTTGTGAAGGTTGTTCCGGAGAGTCAGATCAGCCGTGCTCTCAGGGACTCTGCTGCGCCCGCTTCGTGCTCAGCTCAGATGAATATCAGCCGAGGGCGACCGCGATTTCTGCTCCTGTCATCAGAATAAACACACTGCTGCCTGGGGAGGGCCCTCCCAGCCAGAACAGCAGGCTTTGTTTCCAGAATTTAGGCCTTTCTCTTTCGAAGTCTCCCTCCCACTCCCTGCCTGGACTCGCAGGCCCTTATTTACTTAAGGTGTGACTTTCCCACACATCATTTGCATGGTCTCCCAGGCCATCCCCTTCTCCTTCCCTTGAAAGAAAAATCAAAACAGAACCTTCGCGCCAAGGAAGTTCTGGTTGCGTCCTGCTCCAGAAACAGCTGATGGCAAGTTACCTGTCAGTTGTCCTTTGGATCATGTATTACAGAGGTGTGTTTTGTCTCATTTTTTCCCCCACATGAGAAAGCTTTACTGCTTCTCTTGCTCCCAGGTCGACCTGGAATCCCTTTTTCTGGATTCACAGTCTTGCTTTATTGCGAGCCTGCCAATAATATCAGACTCAATAATGAATCATCCTATGAGGAAAGTCACTTCAATTTCTCATGAGAACCTTAATCATGTATTATTAAACTGGGATAACCTTGTTGGCTGCCTCTTTTAGGGTCAGTATTTTTATTTGTTTTCTTTTGAAGTCATCCAGGGCCTCTTGTGGTTCCTTTCTTGTGCTTGGGTATCCAGCTCTCACTAATTAAGAGCTGAGGCAGGTCCTCAGCTGTCTCTTATTCCTTTTATTAAGCAAATTGAAGAGGTGTAGTGATCCTTCATCTGGAAGGGAATGAGGGAAAGAGTAAGAATAATGCTATTTCCCAATCAGTTCCTTCTTAATATCTACCTTTCAAACTAAGAATATCAGTCTTTTACCAAAGGCATCTCCGTGACCTCCCACTAACTTTTGAGTGTCCACTTTTTAAAAAATTTCTATCAGAGGATTTACTTTGTTCTTATTTTACTCCTTTAATAGTCCCTTGTCATTTAGACCTGAGTTTCGTTTCAGATAAACCAGAATCCTCTGTCTGATTTTTAAACCACACAGCCTGGTGGCTCTTTGTATTGGGGCGTGGATGGCTTGCTTTTAGAAGTTAGGAAGTGGTGAGTCAGAATTCTCAGGGGCTGAGTTGACTCTCGGCCGTGGATGATTAGCGATTAGCTGGATCCCTGTAATTTTCCCATGACAAGGATTTTTAGCCCACCTCCAGCTCTCTGGACGCAGAAAGCCTTTCCTTCTTTGCGGGGGAGGCGATTCTGACCATGGCTTTCCCGGGTCCCCGTCATGGAAATATTTGCTGGTCGCTGTTTCTGGCTCACCCCACCTTCACTCCACTGTGGGCTGCCCGTCCCCCCCAGCCCCGAGACCAGCTCCTGTTTGCTAGAGCTTGATTTCTGAGAAGGCAGTTAGAGTTTCAGAGGGCTTGAAACTTGAGGGGAGAGTAGCTGAGCCCCTGCCCCAGGTGAAGGTGTATGTTTGTGTTTTTGTTTGGGGATCAAAGGCACCATTTGGCCTCCAAAGAGTCCGATTAATGAGGCGCTTATAAAGGAAACTCGACTCCCTTCCCCAATAGGAGATAAACCAAGTTGACTTTGTGTGTGTGTGTGCAAAGTGAGAAATAACTATAAAATAAATTAGCCTAAGTAGCCACGAGGGGGGGGGGTCATAAATCATGTACGGAAATGGTTCCAAGTGCTGTTGCTTTCCTCATCCTCCCTGCAGAAATGGGTCCAGAGATCCTACCCCATCTCTCCAAGGAAGGGTGCCCCCTCTCCCTCCTTGTCTGATTTCAGGGAGCCTCCTTGGGAGGCAGTTTCCTGCCGCACTTGGTGTCTTGGTGCATTTTTGTGTGCTGGGGTCATGACTTGCTGCTGAGACACAGCCCAGCCAAGCTGCTGTGTAAAACTTGCCCAAAGGGCTGCGTCTGCAGATGCTTTCGCATGGCTATTGTTGTCACTGCAGGGAGAGCCCTTTCCTTCCCCCCAGGGGTTGATTTATTCCAAGCCCCCGCCCTGGGCTCATGGGGGAGCCTGAGAAGAGAGAGGGGCTTTGTGGAGGGCAGCCCCGCGCTGGCCTCTCCCCAAACAGCCCCCCTTTTGTTGGGAGTCGCCTGGGAGGGGACCTCAGTCCAACTGGGAAAATGTTTGCTTAGAGGGAACCCCTGGACAGACCTTGACAGTCTACCATCCTGTCGCCAGAAACAGCAAGCCTGGGCTTTGCATCCTTGTGTTTTTCTGGCTCCGATCTCCTGCAAGTTCTAAAGGGTAAAGCAGGGTTTGCTGTGTGTCCCCAGGTGCCAGTATGGCTGGCAGGGCCTGTACTGTGACAAGTGCATCCCACACCCAGGGTGCGTCCACGGCACCTGTAACGAGCCCTGGCAGTGCCTCTGTGAGACTAACTGGGGTGGTCAGCTCTGCGACAAAGGTATGTCTGGGGAGGGCCTGGGCAGACCTGGAGGTCGGGGGTGGGGTGTCGGTGATTTGGTTTGTACTTTCATTTATTTTTATTTGCAGGGGCTTTTATTCTAAATCTGTTTGAATTTGCCTTTAACCCTGTGAATCTGGGTCTGTTTCCCTCGGTTTTAGTTTTTTAAGAGGAATGGGTCTAGGAACACAGTCTTTCTGGTCTTTGAGTGACTTCTTTGGGGTCTTTTTGCAGATCTCAACTACTGCGGGACCCACCAGCCGTGTCTCAATGGGGGAACTTGTAGCAACACGGGGCCTGACAAATATCAGTGTTCATGCCCCGAGGGGTATTCAGGACCCAACTGTGAAATTGGTAAGTGGTCCAGGCGCAGTGAGATCCCTTTGTCTAATTTTTCTGTATACTCAGCTTAAATACACTTAGGGACTCGTAAAAAGGTGAAAATATCCTCCAACGTTAAGACCTGTCCTCCCAGCAGTTCCGTGGGTCTTTGAAACCTCTGGCCAGTTGCTCAGGTGGTTTGGGAGCTGCTGATTGCATCGGGGGCGGCGTGTGCGGGGCAGTGACCCAGCTCCCAGGTCAGAAGCTCCGAGAAATGGGGAGGGAGAGCTTAGCAAGAAAGATGACTTCCTTTCCGCCCCAGGCACAGCGGGGTTACGTCCCACACCTGTTTTGATTTCTTGAAACGAGCTCGAGCTAGTGGCCCAGGAGTGGGATTTGGTTGCCCAGGAGAGTGTTAGGTAGCCTCTCGGTGGGCACCCCTTGCTGACTGCCGTGCTGGTGTCCACAGCGGAACACGCCTGCCTCTCTGATCCCTGCCACAACAGAGGCAGCTGCAAGGAGACCTCCCTGGGGTTTGAGTGTGAGTGTTCTCCGGGCTGGACCGGCCCCACGTGCTCCACAAGTAAGTCTGCGTTTTGGCCTGTGTCCTTTCTTGGCGGGGGGCGGGGGGTATTGTGTCAAGATACAGGGTTGTGGGTCCCACGTCGGTCTCAGTGATGGGTCTGTTTCGGTGGGAGGGGGTCTGGTGGGGAGTCTGGCCTGAGCTTCCGGCCTCTGCCCTTGGAAGTCTCCTGGCACCCCCATCCTAAGGCACCCCACTAAGCACATGCATCTCCGACTGGAAGAAACTCGCTCGTGGGGTAGCTGCGTCCTTTTCCCTGGACTTGTGCCTCCTCTGAACTGAATCATGGTTATTCTCCTCGAAGTTGTACAGAGGATGCCTGCGGGGGAGGTCGTCACTACTGAATTTCATGGTGGGGACAAATTTTGAAAGAGGGACCAGGGCTACAGAGTGACAGTGGCTGCGGGACTTGGCCGCACACCGGGACTACCCCAGTGCTTCCCAGTACAGGTCTCTGGGTCCTATGGTTTCCCTTTGGAATGGGAGAGTTCGTACCTTCCACAGGCTCCTGGGGACTTCCCTGGTGGTGCAACAGTTAGGACTCCGAGCTTCCAGTGCAGGGAACACAGGTTCGATCCCTGGTCGGGGAACTAGGATCCCACGTGCCATGCAGTGCAGCAAAAACAAAAAACAAAACACACACAAGCTCCTGGATTTCGGAGGTGCAGCCAGGCCCGAGGTCCACGGTCATCAACCCCCTGAGAACAGCATGCGACACGGTTAAGGAGCTGGGTTCCGGGGTTGGATCACCTGGGCTGGCACCATGGCCCCGTCACCCGTCACCACTTGTGGGACTGTGGTCACTGCCAACCTGTGCCCTGTTTAAACGGGAGAGTAGCAATTCCCATCTCCTAGAGGTGTGAAGGCTCGGTGAGCAGGTTCAGGAGGAGAGCCTGGCACCTCCTACACGGGCAGGAGATGAATCGCTAAGAGGCCTCTGGAGTCTAGTGCAGAAGGGGGAGGTTGGGTACCCCGGGCATGTGATTTTGGGAAAAGTCTGTGAGTAAATAAGAATATGATTTTTTTTTTTTCACCAGCGAAGAAGTTATTTTTCCTTACCTCTCCTTAGTTACCTCTGCTCCGTGATGAAACTGTTCTTTAAAAATAAAGGGTAGGCAGAGAGAGATGTCCTGAGTTGCCGAGGGCTGATGCTCCGGGGATCCAGCTGGCTCTCCCGCCTGCTCAGGTTGCGGATTAAATGAACTGGGCCAGTGGGGGATTTAAAGCTAAAATCAGGCCTTATCGTCATCGTAGCAGTCACTTGCAGCAGGTGTCTGGCTCTTAAGTGAAGGCCCCTCATGTGAGGGGTGGTATTAAATTATCTAATTGTCAAATGGATTGAGATTAAATTGCCAACCCTCTCCTCTTTTTGTCGAACAGACATTGATGACTGTTCTCCAAATAACTGTTCCCACGGGGGCACCTGCCAGGACTTGGTTAACGGATTTAAGTGCGTGTGCCCGCCCCAGTGGACAGGCAAAACGTGCCAGTTAGGTAAGAGAATTCCTGCACCGGGGCTGGCTTGATCTGAGCGATTAAGGGAGATGTGCATGTGGCCAGCGGTGCGAGTTTGCATGCCATCGTACCAAGAAGTCATTTATTATCTAGGGTCCAGCCAGCGGGCCTGGGAGAAATAACTCGCATGCAAATGGCCTGGCTCTTTGAGGCCCTGTGGGAAAGTCGTGGGATTCCTTGAACCATGTCAATCGTCTGTCCGAGTAGTGTTCAGCTGGGTTCCAAACGGGGATGATCTCATGAGGAATGAGCTGTCTGCATTCTTTTTTGCCGCTATTAAATCCCAGCAACTAGGCTGCGCTGGGTTTTGCACAGAAGTGCCTAGTGGCTTTCTGCTGTCCTGTCGGGGGCTAGTTGTTAACAGCAGCTGGAACGTTATCAATCAGCATTCCTTATTGGAGCATGGCTAGGGGAAAGGGTTCAGATGTTCAAAGTAGTATCTCTTATTTAGCTAGCTTATTAAAATGTCTCGTTTCAGACAAACTATTGGTATGGTGTTTTTTTTGAGGGGGGAGGTGGGGTAGGACCCCATTTCTCACTGTTCATCCTCTCTGTTTTTCAGATGCAAATGAATGCGAGGCCAAACCTTGTGTAAATGCCAAATCCTGTAAGAATCTGATTGCCAGCTACTACTGTGATTGCCTCCCGGGCTGGATGGGTCAGAATTGTGACATAAGTGAGTGAGACTGTTTCAATTTTGATTTTCATGAAACTGGGGTGTTGAAGGCGTTTGCCAGCCATACTCAGGCTCCAGGTCTAAGACTTGAGTAGTGGAAGGAAATCCTTATAGAGGGAATATTTTTGGAGAGGGAGTGATGGGCACAGAAATGAAAACATACACGTTATCAGGTTCATTAGCTGGTAAAACGGCCGTACTCTGATAAGGGTGGCTAAAACAATGATGTGAAGTTTCAGTACCTCAGTCTGGAAGAACTAGGGAGTGTTCCCACCAATAACCTTATTTCACGGGAAGCACACAAGAAATCTGATTGGAGGTTTTTATCTGTCCTGAGCAGAGAAGGCTTTTCAGTTAAGCCCAATTTCAATGTAAATTGCCCCTCCAATACAGTGACTTGTTTATTTTTTAGATATTAATGACTGCCTCGGCCAATGTCAGAATGACGCCTCCTGTCGGGTATGTAAATCTTCGCTTATATCAAAACCTTAGAGATAGACAACAAGCCTTAAGATTTATGTGACCCTGGGAAAACTCTGTCCCTGGGAGATTTAAAAATGCAGGTGAAAAGTGCGTCTCTGGAAGTTTCACTCAGGCTCTTGTTACCCCAGCCTCCCGGGAGTCATCTTGAAGGCATGCACATAGAAATTCCTCTCTCACATTTGGAGAGGTTTGGCATCTCTTGCAGTGAATCAGCTGAACCGCAGCAGTCACGCTGAACCACTGAAGCCCTGTGTTTGTGGAGCACCTAGAAAAAAAGCATGTGTTTCTCCCCCCCTTCTCCTCCCTCCAGGATTTGGTTAATGGTTATCGCTGTATCTGTCCACCTGGCTATGCAGGCGATCACTGTGAGACAGACATCGATGAGTGTGCCAGCAACCCCTGTCTCAACGGGGGTCACTGTCAGAACGAAATCAACAGATTCCAGTGTCTGTGTCCCACTGGTTTCTCTGGAAACCTCTGTCAGGTGAGCCGGGCTAGAGCGTCCGATGGCCAAGTTTTCACAAGCAGTCTCCTCCCCCTCCCTTCCCATTCCCCGACACTGTCTGGACCCTCCTATTGACTAGGGATCTCTGCTAGACACATGCCGTGGAAGGAGGGTGATGAGTGATTTTCTTCCCGGTGTCCGGTAGCCTGTCGATTTCTCTTTGTCCGTTTCATCCCAGACCCAGCACTCTCTCTCCTTCTGCCCTGTTGTCTCAAATGCGTACCTGGACAGTCGCTAGGACACAACTGTAAATCATGCTGGGTGTTCTCCTAACAGAAGCAGACGGAAGGGTCAAATTCCAGTGGCCGCTGCCCCAGAGGAGTCATAATCACGCCTTTGTTTCACTTTGTGTCCCCCCTCCCCTGCCCCTGGTCCTCGCAGCTGGACATCGATTATTGCGAGCCCAACCCCTGCCAGAACGGTGCCCAGTGCTACAACCGTGCCAGCGACTATTTCTGCAAGTGTCCCGAGGACTATGAAGGCAAGAACTGCTCCCACCTTAAAGACCACTGCCGCACCACCCCCTGTGAAGGTACCTCCCTCCCCGCCAGGGTTCTGGCTTGTCTTCAAGGCTGCTCTCCTCTGCCCGTTCGTCACTGCCCCGTGACACTCGGAGGGAAGCCAGAACACGTGGAAACAACCTATTCAGGCCCACCAGTCGGGGGGACCATACCTGCAAGTAGCCCAGGGCAGAGAAGGGAATTCATTTAGCATCCCCGTTCTGGGGGACGCTCATGTGCAAGGCCGAGATGGATTCCTCAGGGCACCTCTGCCAGTACAACTTTCTGCCTCGGTGATATCTGCACCGTCAGGTACAGTAGCCTCGGGACACGTGTGGCCCGGAGCGTTTAGTGTGTGACCAGGGCAACTAGAAGCCCTGATTTACTTACTTTTCATTCACTTAAATTTAAACGGCCGCCTGTGGCTGCTGTGTGAGGTGGCTCAGGCTTCCAGGTTCTGAAAGTCTGTCCTGCGGCCGTAAGTGCCCTTACGTCGAGGGAAAGGCTGTTCCTCCTCCTTAGC
Organism: Balaenoptera ricei; assembly: GCF_028023285.1. NCBI lineage: Eukaryota > Metazoa > Chordata > Mammalia > Artiodactyla > Balaenopteridae > Balaenoptera > Balaenoptera ricei. Next base: position 38,751,248 of record NC_082653.1, on the reverse strand, counting down.
CAGCTTCCAGCAAATTCGGTAGATGTATCAGTAGACGGAGGATGAACAGGGCCCGCAGACACGTGGGCTCCTTGGCTCCATGGGGAGAAAACGCCTTAAAAAAAAAAAAATCTCTCTGCCTGGGGTCTCGGCTTTGCCTGTCCCAGCGTGACACGGCACGTTGCCAGTCTTGGCCCCCGAGGTGCTGGCTTCTTACCCTCGTTAGCCGACGGGTGCCTGGCTCCAGGAGAGCAGGCGTGGCACGGGTCCTGGGCTCAGGAACACCGGGTCTTCGGGTCCCTGGCGGGGATCTGACCCCAAGTCTGTCTCGCAGTGATTGACAGCTGCACGGTGGCCATGGCCTCCAATGACACGCCTGAAGGGGTGCGCTATATTTCCTCCAATGTCTGCGGTCCCCACGGGAAGTGCAAGAGTCAGTCTGGAGGCAAATTCACCTGTGACTGTAACAAAGGCTTCACTGGAACGTACTGCCATGAAAGTAAGACCCCGCATCCTCGGGGAATGGGCCGAGGTCCCCCCAACCCTGCCCCGGCCCAGCTGGGGGGGCATCTGGAATCATTTCAGGAGAGACCAGTCCAGGTTTACCATCTACAATCTAAGACTGAGGTCATGTTTAACTTACGAGATCACTGACGCCTCTCAAGTCTTCAGCACGTTTATTTTAGAATGTTCTGGAACCTTACTAGATGGGGTGGTCCTCTTTCCCTAGGAGTTTCCTCCCCACTCTCACCAAGTAGCTTAGTGCGAGGACATTAAATAAAAGGGACGGGGTGCTCTCTGGAGGCCCCTGCTTGATAAAACTGCCTGCCGGATTCAGAAACAGTCCTGACGGAGTTAAATGTTGAGGTGCCCGGTGTATTTTCTCAGGAGGGGCAGGGAAACCCATAGAACAGTGCTTGGCGGTGGCATTACTTTTCCTTCACTTACCTGTGTTTCTGTTTGTTTTTCCTTTCACAGATATTAACGACTGTGAGAGCAACCCCTGTAAAAATGGTGGCACTTGCATCGATGGTGTCAACTCCTACAAGTGTATCTGCAGTGGTGGCTGGGAGGGCGCCTACTGTGAGACCAGTGAGTCAGGGGTCCTTTGGGGACAGACAGCTCTGGGGGGTGTGGGCAGGACAGAATCCACATGGGAAGCCATTCTTCTTCGTGGAAATATCTGGGAGTAAGACCCCGACAATTCCTGCCCTGGGACGGCATGGCCTGTTTTTTTTTTGGGGGGGCCTATTTGCATGTGTTGATGCTGATGCCAGCCAGCAGGAAGGAACTTCTGCGGAGGAGCTTATAGAATTAGACCCTGTAATTAGGATGATAGATATCCCCGCTTGCAGGAAAAGCGATCATCTTTCTGTTTGGGTTGTCGTTTCTGCCCATCTTGACTTTAACTTCCGTGGCCTGTCGGGGGCTCCTTTATTCCTGGGAAAGGGTGACCGTGTTTAAGTCCCCAGGTGGCTCTGCTGGTTTTGAACTGGGCGTGGAAAGCAGGGGATAAGGGTGGAGAGATGCAGTTCTCAGGCGTCGTGGGGCGTGGATGGGCCTGGGAGCGTCTTCAGCCGGGCGTCTCCTCTGATTGCAGATATTAACGACTGCAGCCAGAACCCCTGCCACAACGGGGGCTCGTGTCGTGACCTGGTCAACGACTTTTACTGCGACTGTAAAAACGGGTGGAAAGGCAAGACCTGCCACTCACGTAAGTGGTGGCCGGCCGGGATCCTGCCCTGTCTTCCGTGAGCAGGGCCGGCCAGGGGCTCACGCCGGGATCTTCTCCTCCAGGTGACAGCCAGTGTGACGAGGCTACGTGCAACAATGGTGGCACCTGCTATGACGAGGGGGACGCTTTCAAGTGCATGTGTCCCGGAGGCTGGGAAGGAACGACCTGTAACATAGGTACCTTTCTGCCCTCCCTGGGCTTCGCAGGGGCCGTGGGCCTGTGAGCCTATGCCTGTTTCCCGGGACCTGGTTTCTGCCCCTCCAGACTGTTGCTGGATCCTCAGGGAGGGTGGTCCTGTCTGCTCTTATCTCGTAGCCCGAAACAGTAGCTGCCTGCCTAACCCCTGCCACAATGGGGGCACCTGTGTGGTCAACGGCGAGTCCTTCACGTGTGTCTGCAAAGAAGGCTGGGAGGGGCCCATCTGTACGCAGAGTGAGTGCTTCCCCCCCGCTTGCCACCTTGAACTCTCTGAGGGCTGCAGGAGTCCATCCTGACACCCCCAGGGACTGGCAATGGAAACCAGAAGCAGAGCTGTTTGATGTCTGCTTCTGCATCACCTGGGTCTGTTCTAATGACTTGATGGGATGCAGCCCTGACCTGGGCATGAGAAAGTCGCCGAGGAGATAAGTGGAGACAGATGGCGTCGTGGTTCCCAGCTCCGGTCTGACCAGCAGCCTGTCTCCATCCATTCTCACACCCCCTGCCCACCCCACCCAGGGCCTCTTCCTGTGTACATGTGTCCCACGGCGAATGGGACCAAGTGTGGTGTGGGCCTGGTTCCAATTGAGCAGAGGTCTTAAGCTCCTTCTGCCGGTGTTAACGACAGCTTTATCATCTGGGTATCGTGGGAAATCACTGGTGTTTTTACTTAGGGCTAAGAAGGCCTCACTGTTAAGTTGTCTTTTTTTTTACTTTGCAGATACCAATGACTGCAGTCCTCATCCCTGGTAAGCATGGCCACATTTTAAGCCGGCACTTGTTGGCTGTGACATGTGGGGGCATCTCCTGGGGGTCTTGTTTGAAGTGCAGGTTCAGATGCGGGAGGTCTGGGGGCTGCGGCACATTCCTCCTCTCCGACAAGCTCCCAGGCAACACCGATCTTGCTGGTCCGTGGACCACACTTTAATTAGTCAGGTTGTGTCCTCATTTAGAGCAGTGATTCTCAACCTTGGCTGCACACGAGAATCACCCGGGGAGCGTTTATAAGTTCCAGTGCCTGGGCTGCAACCGAGACCTGTGATATTAGACACTCTGGGGGTGGGACCCAGACATCAGTGTTTTTAAAGCTCCCAGGCAGTGGTGCGTGTGAGCAGGGGTGAGAGCCGCCGATCGTAACTGGCACGGCTACCTTTGAACTGGCAGGGGGAGTGGTGGACTGGTGGTGACCGAGGGGTCTTTGCTTTCATAGCTACAACAGTGGCACGTGCGTGGATGGAGAGAACTGGTACCGCTGTGAGTGCGCCCCCGGCTTCGCTGGGCCCGACTGCAGGATAAGTAAGGACCACCTCCGACTGGGTCTCCCCACTCCAAACCCTCAGCCTGAGAGTTTTCATCTTTAAAATAATTATGGCCATGGTTCTAAGTAGCCTTGACAAGTAACCTCCTGCCTCCAGCTGGGATTAAGATGGCCCTGGCTGGACTCTCCCTCCCAGGTACCTGCCGGCCCCTCTCTGGGGGACACAGCCCTCCTTGCTCTAGGGGAGAGAGCGTCAGACACAGAATTTGGTGATTAATCTACTCTGAGGTCCTAAGGAAAGAGTGTGCCTGTCCCCGTGACTAACATGAAATTATGGGCAAGCGGACGTTGCCACAGCCATGCCGGTGGGGGACAGAGCTAAGGCCACAGAAGGGACTGGGGCTGCGGTTTCCAGGGCTTGATCAGGCCCCGGTGAAATGACTAAACAAAATGGAGGCAGGCAATGCAGTTTTTCAGGAAGTTCACAGTTTATTCTTTATTTTGAGCCTTTTCCCTACTTTTTTTACATGCCCTTTCTTCTGCCAAAAAAGGTGATAGATTAGTTGTACTTCTTTGTGTTCTTGTCCCTAAAGCATTTAAAGTTTTACTGGTCCTTGAGGTCCCCAAGTCTGGGACTTCAAGAACTACTAGATGGGGGAACTGTGTATCTGTTTCATGTTTCTGAATCGGGAGTCAGCAAATTATGGCCTGGGGGCCAAAATAAAGTTTGATTGACACATAGCCACACCCTTGTTGATGTACCGTCTAGGGCTGCTTTCATGCTGCAACAGAGTTGGGCAGTCGTGACAGAGACTACATGGCCTGCAAAGCCGAAACTACTTACTAGCTGACCCTTTTCAAGATCTTTGCCGGCCCTTGTTCTAAATTGTACTATCAAAGAAAAAGGAACCTCAGTTAAAAATTGCTGCTTCCCCATATGATTCTCAGCTGTTAGAAATCAGGCTAGCGGTGGTCCTTGTGGGGCAGTGACTGGAGACTTTGGGAGTACTGATGATCTGTTTATTTGGGTGCTGGTCATGTGACGAAAATGCATTAAGCTTATACTTAAGAAAGCTTATCTGTGTACGTTTTTTCAGTAAAAACTTAGAAAAACATTGCTGCCTCCCACTGGGGCCTAAGCTCGAACTCCATTTTTCCTAGACATCAACGAATGCCAGTCTTCACCTTGTGCCTTCGGGGCGACCTGTGTGGATGAGATCAATGGGTACCGGTGTGTCTGCCCCCCAGGGCACAGTGGTGCTAAATGCCAGGAAGGTACGTGGGCCGGGCCCAGCTGCCCGTGTGTCCTGCGGGCTGAGCAGGCACTGCAGTCACTGTTTTGACTGTTCGTGAGTGGACAGTATGCTCAGGGAGAGAACACGGAGGGGACATCCACTTGGGACCACGGGGACGGGGAAACCTGAGGGGGGGGGTCCCATGAAAACAGGGTAGCTGTTGGTTTTAGCCAGCTGTTGCCACAGCTATGCTGTGTGACAACCATCCCCGATCTCCGTGCGTACAACAAGTATTGGTGTTGCTCGTGGGCACAAAGGGCAGAAGCAGAGCGATGGATGCCTCGGCTTGGGTGCCCAGGTCTGTGTGCCACCCCATCCTCCTTGGACCAGCACTGTATCCAGGGCATGTCCTTTTCCTGGCAAACGGCAGACTCTCAAGGGGCCAAGCTCACCCGGGAGAGACTCTGCTCACGTCGCATCCCAACGCACTGCACTGACCAAAGCCGGTCACGTGGCAGGTGCAAAGGCCACTGGGGAAGGAGGGACGCTTGCCCATCGTGGGAGCAACTGTGTTGTCACAGGGCAAGGGGCAACAGGTGTCATCACTTCCCGACGGGCGGGGAGTGAAGAATCAGGAGAACCGTCTCCAGAAAAGGCAACTCCTCCCACTCACGAGTCTCCACCTCAGTTTCAGGGAGATCTTGCATCACCGTGGGGAGCGTGATACCTGATGGGGCCAAGTGGGACGATGACTGCAACACCTGCCAGTGCCTGGACGGGAGGATCGCCTGCTCGAAGGTAGGCGTGGCCCCAGCCGCCAGCGTTCTGGTTCTGGAACTGCCAACGAGCGTCTCCTGAGCTCTTCTCTGTCTGTCTCTGCAGGTGTGGTGTGGTCCCCGCCCTTGCTCGCTGCACAAAGGGCACAGCGAGTGCCCCAGCGGGCAGAGCTGCATCCCCATCCTGGACGCCCAGTGCTTCGTGCGCCCCTGCACTGGTGTGGGTGAGTGCCGGTCCTCCAGCCTCCAGCCCGTGAAGACCAAGTGTGCCTCCGACCCCTACTACCAGGACAACTGTGCCAACATCACGTTCACCTTCAACAAGGAGATGATGTCGCCGGTACGGAACACCTTGCTGGCTTTGGAGAGGTGGGGTGTGTCTGCCTGCCCTAAAGCAGGGGCAAGTCGAGCTCGGATCTCCTCCCCCTTAGCCTAGATTCTTGTCTTACACCAGAGCTCAGCTTCTGAATATAGCTTCACTTTCAAGCAAGCAGCAGCCTTTTTTCCTTCTGCTCTTTTACATGTGTGTGAATTAAAAAATCTCGTTCTAGGGTCTCACCACAGAGCACATTTGCAGCGAATTGCGGAATTTGAATATTTTGAAGAATGTTTCTGCTGAATATTCAATCTACATAGCTTGCGAGCCTTCCCCTTCTGCAAACAATGAAATACACGTGGCCATCGTGAGTATGAGACCCATGCACGCTTAGTTGTTTGATTGCAAAGTAGCTCAGAAACTTCACTTAGCCAGTGTCCAGGTGAGCAGATATATTGAAGGAGAGCTTGACATACACGTGTGGTCAAATAATTTTGAATAAAGGTGACTGTAGAGTGTCCCTGACCCTCTGGTCTGATGAGTCTTCCTTTTCCAGTCTGCTGAAGACATCCGGGATGATGGAAACCCAATCAAGGAAATCACCGACAAAATTATAGATCTTGTTAGTAAACGAGAAGGGAACAGCTCACTGATCGCCGCCGTTGCAGAAGTGAGAGTTCAGAGGCGTCCTCTGAAGAACAGAACAGGTAGGTGGTGGGGGCGGTGGTCCCTTTCTGTGAGGACCGTCTGTCCATCTCATCAATAAGACCAATACAACTGGCGTCCAGTAAAACCGCCAGGGTGGGGAGTTACTTGATGGTTCCCTACTCAAGGATCCCCCATGTTTAACTGAGAAAACAGAGGCCGGCTGACGTGACCAAGGTCACATGGCAAAGGGCAGAGGCGGCCCTGACTTGTTCCCCTGCCTGCAAGCTGTGCTCCGGCAGGCGGGCGCCCTTCCAGGCACACATTGTCTCTGGGTCCTGGGAAGAGCATGGCTGTGCCTTGAGCGCGTGTCTGTGCGGAGCCTGTCCTGTGCTCCAGTATCAGGGGACAGCCCGTCCTAAGCACTGAGACACGGGTTTGATAGATGGCTCGATGGCCCTGCAGGATGTCCAGGGTCCCCCGTGGATGCCCCGAGCATCACCGTTCTAGTGAAGCGACTTGCCGGGCGCAGGACCACTGGGGGCATTTGAGCCGTCCGTGCCGGGACCCTCTTTCTGATGGTTCTGAAAACCGGCTCCTCTAATGAGCTGCCTAAGTAGCCAGACTCCCCGTGACCGGCCCAGATGCTGTTCCGCACCAAGGCGGGAGCCTCTACGGGATGCTGGATCTCTGAGGATGCTGGGAGGTGATGATGTGTGGTTGGGAAAGGGACTCGTCCCCACGCGCCCTTCTCAGGGACCAAGGACAGGGGAGCCGTGGGCGCGGGGCTCACGGGGGTGCCCCTGCCTTGCAGATTTCCTGGTGCCCCTGCTGAGCTCGGTCCTGACCGTGGCCTGGGTCTGCTGCCTGGTGACCGCCTTCTACTGGTGCGTGCGCAAGCGGCGGAAGCCCGGCAGCCACGCGCGCTCGGCCTCTGAGGAGAGCACCACCAACAACGTGCGGGAGCAGCTGAACCAGATCAAGAACCCCATTGAGAAGCACGGGGCCAACACGGTCCCCATCAAGGACTACGAGAACAAGAACTCCAAAATGTCCAAAATAAGGACACACAACTCGGAGGTGGAAGAGGACGACATGGACAAGCACCAGCAGAAAGCCCGCTTCGCCAGGCAGGCCACGTACACGCTGGTCGACAGAGAGGAGAAGTCCCCCCACGGCACGCCGGCCAAGCACCCGAACTGGACAAACAAACAGGACAACAGAGACCTGGAGAGCGCGCAGAGCCTGAACCGCATGGAGTACATCGTATAGCAGACGGCGGGCGGAGTCTGAGGGCGCCCGGGGTTCCTGAAGCTTCTCCAGCTGTCCTGTCGTGTTCCGGTGCCAGGCTGTCCTTGACGTAGAATCCCTGTGTTAATTTAAGTTCTGACAAGCTGGCTTACACTGGCAATGGTAGTTTCTGTGGTTGGCTGGGCAGCACTGCATCGCACAGCTATGCAAACACCAGGCCCCGGGGCCCTGGGGCCCCGCACCTGTCGGATCAGGCTCCCAGGAGAACACCCGGCCCCCCCGAGGCCTCCAGCCTCCACTTCTGCCAGATGTCCCGATGGTGATGCAGTCTTAGGATCATAGTTTTTATTTATATTTATTGACTCTTGAGTTGTTTTTGTATATTGGTTTTATGATGACGTCCAAGTAGTTCTGTATTTGAAAAGTGCCTTTGCAGCTCAGAACCACAGCAACTATCACAAATGAGTTTATTATTTATTTTTTTTTATTGTATTTTGTTGTTGTTGTTGGGGGAGGGGGACTTTGATGTCAGCAGTTGCTGGTAAAATGAAGAATTTAAAGAGGAAAAATGTGTCAAAAGTAGAATTTTGTATAGTTCTGTAAATAATTCTTTTTTATTAATCACTGTGTATATTTGATTTATTAACTTAATAATCAAGAGCCTTAAGACATCATTCCTTTTTATTTATATGTACGTGTTTAGAATTGAAGGTTTTTGATAGCGTTGTAAGCGTATGGCTTTATTTTTTTGACCTTATTTTCTTATTATGTGTTGCCTATAAGCCAAAATTAAGGTGTTTGAAAATAGTTTATTTTAAGACAATAGGATGGCCTTCTGTGCCTGGAATACTGGTGGAGTTTTTTTTTTTTTTTTTTTTTTTTCGTACGACGTCAGATGTTTAAAACCCCGACTGAGGCAGTTTGAGAGTTAGTCTAGAACAAGTTTTTTGTTTTTTTGGTTTTTTTTTTTTTGCTTTAGACTTGAAAGAGACAGGCAGGTGATCTGCTACCGAGCAGTTTAAGGGAACAAGCTGAGCTATGACTAAACGTAGCCAAAACGTGAGTGGTTGAAGATCATTAAAGATATCAAATTAATTGTGTGAAGTTGGAAGCACACCAATCTTATCTTGTAAATTCTGATTTCTTTTCACCATTCGTAATGTAAGACTGAACCACTTGTAGATTTGATTTTTTTTGTTGTTATCTACTGCATTTAGGGAGTATTCTCATAAGCTAGTTGAATACTTGAACCGTAAAATGTCCGGAAAGGTCACTGTTTAGATTTGCCAGAGTCCACTGCCTGCCTTAAGTGAGGAAATCAAAATGCTATGACGAAATTTAAGATCAAAAAGACTTACTAAAAACTGATTTCGTTGGTTCACCGTTAAGACCGTGAAGATCCTTTGTATTGTCCTGTTAGTGTTATATGAACATAAACATACATCTTTGATGTGTTGTTCCTGGCAATAAATTTTGAAAAGTCATATTTATTAAATTTTTTTGTACGAAAACACGGACCAGTGTGGCCTCTTCTGAGCTTACGTAGTTCTGCCTGGCTCTGCCTTGTGCCTTTGCCACCGCCCTGGGTCTGTCCTGGTGACTGGGGTGTGAGAAGTAGGCTGTGCTTGACAGGGGCCCCCATCAAGAACGGAAAGCCTTTTCAGCCATAACATTCTTGAAACCCCGAGGGGCTGCTGTGAAGCTGGAGCTGTGAGCCCTGTCTTGGGGGCCTAGATGCCCTTGTTATTCGACAGCAAGTGTGAATACTGCTTGAATAAACACCACTGGATTAATGGCCTGCAGTGTGGACTGAATTGTTTTGAGCACTTGCGGGAACGCCCACCGCAGTAAAAGGGTTTTAAATAGCTTGGAATTGGTGCTGGGGGATAAGGAGGGAGCCTGGAGGCTTTCTCTTTTTTTTTTTCCCCTGGCTGGTTGGATGAATGTGGATGTCCTGCCTTCACTTGCAGACCACACCCTTGTGGCTTTTGTGCACCTTGTGCCTCTGGGCTGGTCTCCGCAGGAGGTGGCGGTTACAAGCTTCTGGGGTGAGGGTCCTTCTGCTCCTCACCACCTTGCTCCTAGGGAGTGCGCGAGTGGCTGGCCTCCCGTGCGCCCTTGGGGGTGCCGGGTGCCTGGCCTTCGTGAGGTGCCAGAGCCGGGCTGTTCCTACCTCTAAAGGGCAGGTAAGCCGTGGTTATTGCTCGTGGCTGCTGGGGCCAGAGGCCAACAAGCCTGCCCCACGTGGCGGGGCGGGGTGGAGTGGGGGAAGCTTTGCCTCTGGCATCTCGGCACTGAGGGATGAACCTCCAGTGACAGGCACGTGGACAGCTTCCAGCAGCTTTGAGGAGTTGCCAGGAGTTCCCTCCTCTGGTTAGGAAGCCATAGCTTACCCTCCTCGGAGCTGTGACACCTAGGCTGTCACCCCCCTCCAGTCTTCATAGGATAACTCCAGCTGGAGGGACAAACTGAGCGGAGGGAAAAGCTACGGGGATGTTTATCTTTCTTCATTCTTGGGAAGCTTCTCTTTCTACCAGGCTAGGAGGTGTGTCCCGATGGGCATCTTGGTTAAGAATGGATGGCGGGTTGAAGTGTCCCTGGTTCCTTGTGCACGAGCGGAGGCCACCAGGGGAATCAGTCTGGGACAGAGTTTTGGCTTGGGGAGGGAGCGCGAAGGACCTGGACTGTGACGGGTCTGGGTTTCCACGGTGTCTCCCTGTCCTGGTACTGCGCCCTTCCCCCCATCACTGCTCTGCGGGGGTCGGGTCAGAGGGAGGGAGCAGTGCTTTCCCGCTCCAGACCCCACGAGCAGGACAGTCTAAGTTCGAATGCTACCTTGCCCTGGTGGTTTGTAAACTTGGATTCTGCAGGACCCAGAATTCCCTGGGTAGTTGCCAAAGGCTTGTGTGCCAAGAAGAAAGTTTAATGAGCCTCTGCAATTCTTTATTCCAGGAGGGAAATGATCTTGTGATTGTTATTTTTAAGGAGCCTTCTATGCAGGACACGCTGGGTAGTGGAAAGGATGAGATGGTCTCATCTGGACACAGCTCAAAGCCAGGACCTTGGTCGTTAAGGGCGGTTGTCCCCTTTCTCTCCAGGCCCTGGTTATCCTGGGGGCGAGAATGTGCAAAAGAAGGGACTTAGAACCTTCCCCATCCCCTGGGAATGTTCTGTGCCCTCTGTAAGCAGGTCCTGGAAAACGAAGAATTTTCCTTCCAGAAACATGGCTAACTAGAACTCCAGCATTAGAACATATATATACCATGAAACTCCGGGAAAGCATCAGCTCGAAGTTGGTTGCTTTAGGACGGGACACTGTCCTGGGATTCTAGACTTATGTAACACGGAGTTAGAACAGGGGGGTATATCTTAACTAAAAGCCCAGTGAGACTGGGTGATGAGCAGAAGCGGAACTTGTAAGCTGGGGTGGGGTGTGTTTCTCTTAAATGCAGAGTCCCAGGCCTGGCCCATGATTCATAAGCGGGGCCTGGGAACCTGTATTTTCAACAAGCTGTCCCCTCCTCCCCCAATCCTCCCTGGTTTAGGTACAGCAAACTTTGAGAACAGCTTCACTAACATACTAAAGTACAAGCTCTTCCATTAATTCCAAGGCTTTTCCTCCTTGTTAAACTGAATTAAGTAGTCTGGAAGCTGGTTTGTTGCTCAATTGCCACCTGACATCATTTTTAAGTAAATTAATGACACCGCCCCTTGAACAAGTTGTGGTGTAAGAGCTTCATTTTATTGGCTGATCTGAGGGGGTCAGTGAGTCAAAGTTAACTTATTTGGTAATATTTCTTAGGTAGCAAAGAGCCCAAGGAACCAGATTGTGGGTTTCCCACATTTCTGAACGGCATACACCTGTCGACCCCAAAGTGAGCAAGTGTGCGGCTAAAAACCAGTTGCCTTTAAAGAAAAAAAAAGAAAAAGTCCCACCGGCCTGCAGAGGTTTGCAACTTGGGCTGAGCAAAGTTCCAGCAAAGTTTCCGCTTCGACGGCGGCTTTCTTTCTTGCCTCTACTGGGAATGAGAAACAGGAGTTCAGAGGTTCCCGGGCTGGGAAGACACACAAGTACTGGGTTATGGGAAGTCTCCTCCTGCTAATGTGTATTTATACTTTGTAAACTCTGATTCATCTGAGCATTGAAACAGAAATCTGCTTCCTGAGGTTCTGTTTTTAAATAGATAGTTTGCAAAAACAACAATTATTTTTCTTAGCATTTTTTTTTCCATCCCACAAGCAGCTAAACATGCCAGCTCGGGCTATGTCAGGCTCCAACTATGCCAACAGACAGCTTGGTCATCAGAGGTAGGAGGGTGCCCCGAGGCCGTTCCGTGGGGTTCTGGCCCCAGAAGTCTTAAAAACAAAGTTTAGAAACCATTAGGGCAATCGTGTTGTGTCACTTTAAGTCCATGAGATATTCCTGGGTCTATTAAGAATAACGAATTTCCCTTTGTGAACAACTGCCTTCTGATGGTGGTTGAAAGTAAGGGCAAGTGGGGGTGATGCTCGCAGGGCTGTGGGTACCGCTGCCTGGCACAGACGGGCCTGCACACCTGCATGGCACCCTCTGAGATGGTGTCACGAGGGTGCGGCTCCCTGGCCTTGGACATGAATTCTACCTGTGTCACTTGCTCCCGCATGCCAGGCACAGCCTCCTGGCTGACAGTGTGTTTCTTTCAAGTCCCAGGCGGCTTTTACAAGTCTTAAATTCTGTATCATTATGCATGGGCCCAGTATTAACCTGTGATATGCAAGTTGGGGAAATTAACTTGGAGAGTAAAGGCTCTTAAACCCAATGAGAACCTTGAATCGAGGCCTCCCCGCCGCCCCGCCCCGCCCCCTGCAACTGTCCACATCAGGACACCCAAGGGTTGAATTACGCCGAGAGCAAAAGCAGATGCCAGCAACATGAAAGTAACAGCTTTGTTTCAAAGAGAAGCTCTTCTGGCAGGGACAGTGGGGCTCCTCCACGATCCCCAGGGGAACACAAGTTAGCAGCTGGCTTCCTAATGACTACTCAGCACCCAGACGGGTTGGCCCTCGGCTCTGTTTTGCACCTGAAGAGTGAAAAGCTGCTTTCCTTCATCCTTTCTGAGAAATGTGCAGTTGAAAAGCCTTCACTGGAGACTCGCCAGGTATTAAGGCAATCGGTGACCTTACCAGTGAAAGGATCCATCCCTCCTTACTTTCCCAGAAGGGGACGCTGAGGCCTAGAGAGGATCAGGGACCTGTCCCAGGCCACACAGAGTTAGCAACAGCCAGGACTAGAACCTGGGGCTCCTGCTAGCTGGGCTGCTGCGTTTTCTGCGTCTTCCGGGGATTTGCCAGGTTTATGTCCAGATCCTGCCCTGGATGTGATTTTCAAAGGTAAAGAATTGGGAGATCAGCAATTAACAAAAAGGGAGGCTGCAGGAAGCTGCTGTAAAGACAGTGGCGTTGATCTGAGCTGTGCCTTCTCTGGGCTTTGCCTAGAAAGTGACATCTTTATAAATCCGTGAGCAACAGATATTTTCCAAACCAAAGGCAGATGAAGATGCATCCCTTTGGAGGTGATTTCCTTGTTCTTGGGCAGCTTCACATGTCCTTTTTAGTTTCTGCTTCATAGAATTAGAAGATGAATCGCAGGAAAAGAGGCTCAGAAAGGAAAGCAAGTGACAGCCCCCTATATCCTACTCCTCCCTGTGCGTTGCACACATGTGCACGCCCTTCCACAGGGGTTTTCAGGATGATCACGACGCTCTCAGTGTCTGAGGCAGTTGGGAGGGTGCCGGCCACTGTCAGGTGATTTGCAATTACAACAGGCCTCCTCTCACACCCCCTAACCACGCTTGCCTCCTGGGCAGGCTACGTCCAGGTTATGGAGCAAAAAGCCCCTGAGCAGCTAAAAAGATGAAAAGCCAAGGCAGTTGAACATGATGCCACGCCACGACGGGGTGCAGCCACGCCATGACGGGGTGCAGCGGGGCTGGCACAGACGCACCTGGGAGTTTCTGGAACCGCCCGTGGGCCGCTCTGCCTCTTCCACCAACACCTGTGCTCTCCCCACCCACCGAGGAGGGATGGGAGCGGGTCCCACATCTCTAACCTGTTTGTCATGTTGGGGAGGCCAGAATTAGGCGTAGTATGCTAAAGTTTCCTATGCGCTGAGGCACCAGCGCCGACCAATTCGGGAAAACTCCATCCTGGGGACAGAAATGTCACCCCTCCAAGTTCAGGACATGGACAACCAGATACCCTCAGGGGGCTCTCTGGCTTGGCAGGGATGGTTTTTGGAAGTGTTTTTGAAAGAATCCAAGGCACAAAACAGAAAGGAAGGGCACAAATGTGAAACAGCTACAGTTTTGCACAAAACTAAGGACATGGTGGCTGAGATGTGAAGGAAAGGGAGTGGGAGGGACGAGTCAGGCCTCCCCACCCGCTCTGCCCTCCCAGGACCCAAGGCCGGTAACTCGGCCTTTGCTTCCTGTGCATTCTCGGTCCAACACTCAACAAAAGAGGCCCTGAACAGAATGTAAATTGATGCAGCCACTATGGAAAACAGTCTGGAGGTTCCTTAAAAAACTAAAAATAGAGCTAACCATATGATCCAGCAATCTTACTCCTGGGCATACATCTGGAAAAGATGAAAGCTCTAATTCGAAAAGATACATGCACCTAAATGTTCATAGCAGCACTATTTACAACATCCAAGACATGGAAGCAACCTAAGTGTCCAACAGATGAATGGATAAAGCAGACATGGTGTATATATATGCAATGGAATATTACTCAGCCACAAAAAAAGAACGAAATATTGTCATTTGCAGCAACATGGATGGACCTAGAGATTATCACACTAAGTGAAATAAGTCAGACAGAGAAAGACAAATATCATATGATATCACTTATATGTGAAATCTAAAAAAAATAATACAAATCAACTTATTTGCAAAACAAACAGACTCACAGACATAGAAAAGAAACTTATGGTTACTAAAGGCGAAAGGGAAGAGGGAGGGATAAATTAGGAGTATACGATTAAAAGATACATACCACTATATATAAAATAGGTAAACAACAAGGATTTACCATATAGCACAGGGAACTATATTCAATATCTTGTAATAACCTATAATGGAAAAGCATCTGAAGCTGTACACCTGAAACTAACACAATATTATAAGTCAACTATAGTTCAATTTAAATAGATAGAAAGGCCCAAACATCTCCTCCTGGGTGCTCTGCCTCCAACTGGGCCTGTCACTTTCACCTTCTTGGGCACAGGGCCAGGCTGAGCACTGAGCCGTCAGGGGCCTGCACTCTGAAGTCGCACTTCCTTGATTCCCCTGCAGCTATTCCTTCCCAACTCCTGGCGTTAGTATTTTCTGCCTGGGTGGCGTGAGGCGCACACTAGAGCGGCCCAACAGCAATTTCTGGGCTTTGGGTTTGGACAGGCCTGGATTCTAGGCTCTGCCACTTACCAACTCGGGGAAAGTTTCCAAAATTCTCTGTGCCTCAGTTTCCCCAACTGTGAAATGGTGATAAGAAATGTGTGCCACTGTTAGTATTCATGAAAAAGGGCCGCAGGAAGAAAGAACGCTGCTCTCGGTATTTCTCTTAGCATCCCATGAGACCAGAGAGTCCATTAAAAGATGAAGGAATCCAGCTAGATTTCAGTGACAGCCTCCGCTCTCACCATTGAACTGGGCCCCTGTCAGAGAAGAGCCAAGGGCTGCTGGATCTGGTGGTAGATGGCTCCCAAAGACTCCTGGTCCCTGGTTCTTTGACCAAACCCTAATCTAAGTCCTACTGTGAAGGGATTTTTCAGACCTAATTAAAGTCCCAAATTCAGTTAGCCTTAAAATATGGAGATTATCCCAGTGGGGCTGACCTAATCACAGGAGCTTTAAAAGCAGGGAGTTTTCTCAGGCTGGTCACAGAAGGAGAAGTCAGAGAGATTCAAAATATGAAAGAGATTCAGCACAAGGGGTTTCTCCATTACTGAGATGGAGGGGTAGGCATGTGGCAAGGTCCTGAGAACAGCCAGGAGATGCTGAGCAAACCCCCCGGCCAACCACCAGCAGGACCCCAGGGCTCTTAGTCTCACAGCTGCCAACAACCCAAAAGAGCCTGGAAGTGGGTCTTTCACTAGTCGAGCCTCCAGGTGAGGACACAGCCCAGCTGACACCTTGATTCCAGCCTTCTGAGACCCAAAGCGGAGGACCCAGCTAAAAGGTGTCAGGAACCTAGATAATAACTATGTGTTGTTTGAAGCTGCTAGTTTGTGGTAATTTGTTACGCAGCAACAGCAAACCAATGCAGGCCTCTTGTAAAGGGGATGGCACCAGGCTGTGTCTGGTGTGGGTGCTATACCGTATTTGGTTCTGACTATATAAATCGTGGACTTTTTCCTGGATCAGTTCAGTGTCTGCTACCAGTGTTGCAGATAGAAAAGCTCATTTAAGACAAGAATAAACTACAGGATCACAAAAAATCTTGGTGCCCAGTTAAATTCTACAACAGTGTGTGGTCTGAGAATGTAGATGACTCGCTATAGCCTCTAAACCATACTAATAGAACATAGTTCTTCCATATCCATCCTCTTCACTGTTTTATAAGATTAAGGCCAAACAAGGTAAGCTCAGGTGCCTGGCCTTGCAGGACTCCAGGACACACCGTCTTGGGCCAGTTTTCTCTCATGAAACGTGATAATGTCTGACTCCTGTTTCCTTGCTGATGCTTTCAGTGGACTGGACGTCTCAGGATCACTTCGTAATGCCTTCCCCTGTAGGGATATTCCTTCCCTGGCTGTCCTCACTGAGCTGTGACCCTCTCCTCTGCACTGAAAGGGGCTAAATGTCGAGCCCAACTTTCTCTCCCACCATCTCCTCTTTCCTCAGTTTGTGCTCTGATGGTGGGCGCTGGCCTGGGTGGGCATGCAAAGCCAGTGGCAGAAAGTGAAGATTCTCTCAAGTATGGTGCGCTTTTCTAAAACATTACTAGGACCTAGAATTAGACCTTACGAACATGAGGAACAACAGCCAGAGTCGTTTCTGCAACCAGGACCCAGAACATGCGATTTGATAAACTGGTACCGAGAAACACTGTCTTCAAGAGAAAGGAAGGCCAATTTGATGTAGAAAATTCACAGACGGACTGAGAGTCTGCTTGTCTTTGAGCCTGTACAGAGACTTCAGGTGAGATCCAGAAGGTTCTTCCAGCTGGAGATTCTTATTAGCATCAAAACAAGAACTCCAACAGCACACCCCCTGCAGTTCTGACACAGAGAGTACTTCTTCCCACTGGAGAGCTACCTGAGGATGCTTTTCTAGCTGCCCCGGGCTCTGCCCAGGTAGGCTCCACCCTGCTCTACAGGTCGCTGAGCTGAGCAGGAGGCGCTGGGGAAGGGCTCACAGGCAAGCATTTTAAGGAGAATATATTACACAAAGCAAAGCAGGGTTGCTGTTTCACAAGCCCCCATTCGCGCTGACATCATTTTGGGAAGGTCTTCCAGGCCCCTCCCACCGGGACACATCCCAAACGCACAGCCCGTGTGTCACGTCAGGCCTGGAGGTCGCCCTAATTTACCATTCCCCCTCCTCCCACCGACAACAGGAACGGATGGGCTGGTCTTAGTCCTCCCAGGCACCCACAGTGGGTTTGGGAAAGAGCCCTCCACATTCTTCTCACCAGCTGAGCATGTGAAGGAGGAACTGAAAAGGCCTTAGGAGCCACTGGGCCCAGAAAAACCCCCTAGCCAATCCATCACCTGCCTCCTCTGGAGAAGGGTCTGCCTGTCCATCCTGCAAATCCAGGGGCACGTGGAGAGAGGGGTGTGAGGCAGTGGGGGAAGTGAGGGCTGAGGCTGTGTCCCGGAGTGTGTGTGTGTCCACCAGTGTGTGTATCCATGTGTGTGTGTCCGTGTGTGCGTCGATATGTGTACGTGTCCGTGTGTATGTCTATGAGTGCGTGTGTCCACAAGTGTGTGTCTGTGTGTGTCCGTGAGTGTGTGCGTCGATGCGTGTGTCTAAGCGCAGAGACAGGACTGGTAACAGAAGAACAGGCAAGAGGGCGTGGGAGACGGGGCCCTTATTTATAAAAGCTCTTCTGCCCTGAAGCAAGTCAAACTCCCTGCTGAGAAGCTGCTTTTTCTTCCTCCCTTCTGAGTCTTCTTGCTGAACTGACCTCTCCCCCGCAGAGGTCAGGGCTCTGCTCACCCTGGGCACCTCGCCTTCTGGGGCTGGATCGCCTTGGAAGCCCACAGAGGAGAGAATTCTTCAGCTCTAATTTCTGAGAGAAAAAGCTATAGTAAATCTCGTGAAGACGCTGTTTTTTTTTTTTTTTTAAAGAAATATATGCACGTTATGATCTTTGGGGAACTGTGGAAAGAACAGAAAGCAAACATGAAAGCTGTATATCACCGGAGTCTCCTCCCACAGCCTGCTTCACCACCTAAAATAAATCAGTGTGGGTAATGAATGAGGTTTTAAGAAATGTAACTGAACTTAAAATACAAGGTCAGCATCTCATCCTAGGTAATCCTTTAGAGGATGAGAAATTCTCCTGATTTTCCCACAGGGTTATTTCAGATGCGTTTTCTGAGCCAAACTATTTTAAAAGCGTTCTTTCTTCCACTACCCTGCCAAATGTGAACTTGAGATTCACACGCACTTTTCGAGAGCTTATTAACGATATTAATGATCGTGGATCAAAGGCAAACCCCAGACAATTATTTAGGTGCTTTAAAAACTCATCTTCTGTACGAGGGTAACAATTTCTCAGTGCTGGCAAAGATGAAGGTAGCCTCATGTGTCGGGTCTAAAGCAGCAGAAGTAACGTAGGGGGCCTCCGGGAGAAAAGAGAACACGTCCCTTGTAGGATTAAAACTTACGCCTATTGATACCTTGTCACCTAAGCCCTTCCCATTTGTTTGAAAGTAGGCCCATTTCTCATTTGCAGAAAGCCTCTCTTCTAAAGGATACTCAGCTCTTCGCAGACCCTGCCTCTTTTAACATCCAGTTAAACACACTCAAACCTCCACCGCCACTTTTATTTATTTTTTGGCCACATCTCACGGCTTGCAGGATCTTAGTTCCCCAACCAGGGGTCCAACCCGTGACCCCTGCAGTGGAAGCGCGGAGTCTTAACCACTGAATGGCCAGGGAAGTCCCTACCCCCGATTTTAAACAATAGTTCTTAACTATGGCATCTCATGAGAACTTGAGGAGCTTTTAAAACTGCCAATGCCTAGGCCAATAGAAGCTACCCAGGTAATTCCAATTTCAGTGTCAAGAACCCATTTTTAAACGGATGGTGAAATTAATACACGGAGTGGTACGCTTACCTCGGGGCTCTATGGAGGCAAGTGTGGTACTTAAACTATCAGAGATTATTTGACAGATGAAGAAACTGAGGCCCGGGAGGTTAAGTGACTTGTCCCCAAATACACGAACCAATTGGTGGTAAAACAGCAGGGCTGTCAGCAGCACCAGGCAGGGCAGGGCAGCTTTCCTGGGCCGGCCACACACGGCACCCATGACCAAAACGGCAAGAAGAAATGGGCTTTGCTTTGTCGAGTGCAGCGGTTCTCAGCATTTCACATACAGCTTTCAGATGTATCATTCCAACCTGATATTGAAATGCTTCTGAAAAATTATGTACAGGATCTGAGGGGAAATATATTTACAAGCAACCAGAGAGGCCTGGGATCCTGTCATAAAAGGCAGTGCAGAGAAAGAGTCAGCCCAGGGCTTCATTCGGTGCTGAACTAGGACTAAATTCACTTCGAAAATGGAAATGAATCCACTTGGGAAATGTCAAGATTCTCTGGAAAGGAGTCAAGGTCACATACTTTAACCCCTCACGAGAGGAGTCTATCTTGGCTCACAACTGGGAGCAGAAGCGGTAACATAGCTGCAGTGTAGAGACCACCCCAAGTCTTACGGGCCAATTTAATCACAACATCCCGCACAGGATGTTCCAGACCTAAATCTTTAGGGCCAATGGTTCAAATGAAGAGCCCCTTTGATTATTTTAACACAGTCTTCAAAACCTCAGAATTGCTTCAAGGCGGAAAAAGTCTCCAACCAATAGAACATAATTTTATAAATAGCATGTTCAGAAAAGGGCATTCTGAATGTATATTCCTTGGGGTTAATTCACTCGCTTTAAAGAAAAGTGACATACACTAATTTACTTTTTTAAAACAATTTTACTTTTTATTCATAAAACAGGCTCATTTACGCTACATACTAGTTTCATCCCCTAGGCATGCACAACTATTTAAACTATTTTAGCAGTTTAAACAAAACAAATGAGAGGATAAGGCTAATGGGAGAAGGGAGCTCTCCTGGTGATGTCTGCAGTGTTTGGCTTCCTACCTTGACTGAAGAAAGTTTATTCTGGGGATCTGTCAAATCCATACCTTTAGTTGCCTGGTCAGGTGCTTGCGGATCAAATGTATGGTTTCACTGATTTTTGTTTAATTAACAAGATTTTTGATAAGTAACTGTAACAGCAATCATCAGGTAATATCATGCTGCATAATACAACTTATGTGATTTTAAATCCAACCCCGGTACTGAGCAGTTCTCGACAATTAAAGGCAATAATTTCATCCACTCAAGTTCCCTCTGTTAAGCTACACGTTGACATGTATTTGTTCCTTGCCTTGTTAAGTAAACAAAGAAACCAAATTAGAGGGAGTTCTGCAGATTTCTGAGAATTTAATTGCATCATGAATTGTAATACCAATGATATACATGGTTAGACTTCTGCCCTGATTTTCTGAATTAACTTCATTTTACAACGCTTAATTTATTTTGTACCAAGGAAGACTTTAAACTGTTTAACAGAAATCAGCTTAACTTTGATTTCTTACTTGTTGCAACGCGTTTCAATTCATTTGTGTTTCAATAACAACGTTTGAAGTCTCTTGTCTTGACAAACCAAGCGTGGAAATTTCCTCATAAGAGAAAAGAAGAAATTAAAAGGATTTCCATACTCAAGCCACAGCACAGCACACTGAATAGAGAGGTTTTGGCTCTTAGGAAAGCCAAAGGAAGGCCACTCACCAGAATTTTGTGGAGATATTACAGTGGGTCCTGCCAAGAAGGAATTCAAGGAAACTGGGAACGGCCACACCGTGATCCCAGGCCACTCTCTTGGGTACAGAGGTTTCCTTCCCTTACGTGCTCTGCTCTCTCTGAGCTCTTTCTGAAATCAAAAGCCACTGATAGGCACAACAATTCATGCTAAAGTCCAAACGTGACACTGAGAGCAAACAAATTAACTGTGATCCCATTGTTGTCCCCAAGATATACCCTGAGATATCTCATTCAGAAAGAAGCTATATTCTCCAAAAATCAAAATACAGAGAGTTTTTGTGACTCTTGCTTTTTATAAAATGAAATACATTTTTCCTATTTTTTTCATTTAAAATAAGTGAGCACAAAAGCTGCAGCATTTACTCCTCTCTCCCCAAACGTTTGCTCCTTTGCAGTTAGCAATTTATATGCATATCTGGATGACAGTTAACCTCCAGAGGCAAAGAAAAGAAAAATGTGTAAGAAAAGTCACACTGACTGTTCTCAGACATTTGTGGACATTAAAAAAAAAAAAAACAACCAACACCAATCTATTAAAAAGTCATTTGAAAGCACTTGGAGGTGACGTAGAAGCCATGACATCGAGAAAGTTAGGGAGTTCAAAGTTATAACATTAATCAAATTGGATCCATATTTCTTCCAAGCATCAGACTTACGGGAACTTGACTATACATTTAATTTGCTTTATTAAGTAAGTGGTTGAAGAACTTATTCTTTTTAACTAAGAATACTGACAAGGTCTCAGATTTTCAGATGCTGGAAATTATTAAGATTATTAAGAATATCAAAACACACCCACTTCTGGCAGTAGAGAACCAACTCTTCATTTCCCACCTAATAAGCAACAAAAAAAACCTGGCAGCCCTTTTCCACTCTGTACTTCCAAATATCCAAAGAATCAAAGCACCACTCAAGTAACAAGAGATCCAGGGGTGTTTCAGACATGTGGAAGGAAAATGCTTAAAGGTGAAATTCCTCAAACACATGCCCTATTGCGGAAGCAGAGAGCTGTTCCCTCTGTTAATCCTGATAAAAATCCCATGTACATGATGGCTGTGAGAAAGACCCTATCTATCTACAGCCAAAGGTGCTATTTTCCCTCTAGATCACAGTCATTGTTACGTCCACAAATACACCAAACTCTAAAACAAGACTTTTCTTGAAGGACGATCACTAAGCGTGTTAAGTATTGGCTTTAACCACCAGGCCTAGGTTAACTAATGAAATAAAAACTCGATAAAAACTTTCTCTGGTGCCTCCAGTTCAAATATCTCCTAGTTCTGGGGTAGGCAGCAGCTATTGGAATGGCTCTTTTTAATTCCAGACTCTTCCAGGGAGCTCATTGTTTCTTGGCCTATTCCCTGGGTTACTATTTGTGCCCTCTCTGCTTAAACTGTTCCAGTAATTGTTTAAGGAGATTCAATGACACACTGTGGTTCTGTCTTTACTGAAGCGCACACCGAGAATAGCATCGCTCTAAGAGAGGGGCCCAGGATGGGCCATGTTCTGCCACCTTCTCAGGAGGTTTCCACCCTGTGTAGTCTGCCCCTATTGGAGGAGCAGAATCTGCTCCACTGTGGTTGGTATTCTGTTGGGCTCCCTCTCCTATAGAATCCTGTGACTGGAATCACCTGGGGCAGGAAAAAAGCTAAGTGGGAAGAGGAAGGGGCATCAGTGGGCGGGGCCGTGTTCCTGGTGGGGGTGGTGAGGCTGGGACCATAGGAGGGGAACAGGCTACCAGGAGAGTCTGGAACATCAAAGGCCTAGCACCTGTATCCACGGCCAGGTATGGCAAGCAAGACTTAGCTTCCTGACGCAAAATGATGCCATGAAATATGGTTGCCTCTTAATGAGCCTTGCCCTGCAATCTAAGAGGGGAAAGGAGAGTGGGGAAGGACACAATGAGCTGGGAGAAACCACTAATTAATCTTAAGCATGAACTTACACTGTGTCTACTTCCATATTCTTTTATATTGTTGGGCTTTTTCTGGGTTATTTTTTGCTAACTCCTACACTTTGGGGAATATACTTGATTTTCCTTGTTACTAGGGAGGTACTACTTCAAAGCACCACCCAATGTTGAGCAGGAAAAAAGATACATTTGATGGGTGGCCTTTGCATATGGTTTCTTCCTTATTTTAGAATGAAACTGGGTTAAGAAAATCTACTGTAGGTGTCCATCCAAAATTAGTCATTGCTATGATTCACTATGTGACATTTCAGCAAGCCCACTGGAGACAACAGTGGGTGATACTGCAAATGGAAGGCTCCTGGTTTGAAATTTAAACTGCCTGTGAAGCCTTCCAAGTGGAAAACTGCAAACTCTGGCTGCTGAGTTCCACTTGGGTTCTGGTCTGTCCTGAACTTAAACCAGAATCTTAGAGGTGGCGGCAAGGGCAGGGACATGCCTGAGCTACAAGCAAGAACAAGCTTCTCCCACATCTTCCCCTAATGTTGGGCTGAATTGTATGTAAATGTCCTGCAACTCTTAGGATAAAGTCACAGCTCCCTGGGCTCTGTGGCCGCCCTGCTTAAGAAGCTGGGAACAGAGTGACTCATACACTGAACCCAGGTGCTTTACAGGTTTGAGGGAGCATGATGGGTGCATGTCCACACGTGGGCCCCTGCTGATGCGCTGGAGGCCAGAATTGCCAGGCTGGAGGAGATCAACACTAGGGAGTCTCCAATTAACCCGGTGGTTCTGGAACGTGGGCAGGTTTCAGAATCCCCCCAGAGTTTCTCATTCTGTAGGTCTGGGTGGGACCCAGGCTCTGCATTTCTTCCACAGATTCAGACCATGATGCTGGTGCCACAGGCAGATAGTGTGAACCGCTAGCCTGTTCCTCCACTGCTGCCCTCCTCAGGCTGAAGGGCAGGAGAACTGACCAGCAGCACCGTGGCCCATCGTGTGGTCCGTACAGGGATGTGACAAGGAGGCACAAGATTGGTTTCTTCATGCGGTTCCTCCATGGACACTGTCACTGCCAACAAAGCGAGTGGCTATTTATCATTAAAGTAAATTTCTGAAGACAGTTATAAAGTGTGAATGAGAAAGTAGCAATGCTGTCAGAACAAGCATGTAGGCTCCTGGAGGCCGCTGCTTTGAAAGCTGACCCCAACGCAGGTATCTATTTTCTATTTGAAACAATCATCCGAATTCCTTTAAAATCACGGCATCTAGACAGACTGCTCGTTTGTCACAGGCTTGGCCACTATATCCTCAACTACGAGTTTGCAATCTTCTTCCGTAAGTTAGTGGCCTCTTTCGTACTTCTTTCTTTTCTTGCTTGGGCTGCCCTGAGTCGTAGCTAATCTTTCAGTGTTTGTGCCTGAGCCGGTTTGCCGTGCCTGCCCTGGCTTATTTTTCATAAGATGTCTGGAGGAGAGATTTTCCAAAGCATGCAACTCTTCATTAGACGCGGTTTCTGCCAAATCTCGTTTCAAAAGTAACCCCGGATCTGACAGCTCCGAAGTTGGCAAAACCTTGACAGCTTTGCTTTTTTTCCACTATTATTTCCCTCGGGACTAATCGATCACTTCCAAGAGAAGCTCTCTTGCGGTGGTCGGCGTCTTCCACAGAGCCGCGGCTCCTGCGTTTCTGTTGCGCTCCGGCCCCTCGTGGACTTTGTTTTGGACCCGGCGATGCTGACTCACAGCTACAGACGGGGCTCCCGCGAGGAAGCCCCGTCTCTAACCGCGCCCCAGGATGAGGTTTCTGCTGGCTGCTGGTGCCTGCTGGCGGGGGCTGATGAACTCTCTCCAGCTTCGGAACAGGAAGCCCCCGGTGGCTCTCAGCTGCGTTTATGAAAGCCTTCGCCTGTCCCGCGGCCGGGGGACTGGATGGGGCCTCGCTGTCCCCCCTCTTCCGTGCTACCTCTGCAATCACTGAGCCACTGGATGTTCCCACACTGTTCCTGCTGCTCCGTGATCTGCTCACGACGCTCCTTTTTGTTTCAGTTCTGTTCACACTAAAACAAAGAAAGATTTTTTGGTTTTGTAAAGCTGTAATGGCCAGGTTTCCTCCAGATCCCCCTTGTCACACTTCTTACACTTGAAGCAGGACGCATGTGCTACTCTCCTTTCTCCTCACCCCTCGGCCAATCTAGGAACATCCCCAAGTGTATATTTACATGCAGACCGGATCAAGCAAGAGCCATCACATTTTCCAGTACACGAGGACACACTTTATTTATCGATCACTGGGTTATCAATGGAGTTATGATGGAGTTCATATTTTAACTAAGGCTGAGAGGCATTCATTTCAGATGTTAAAGATCAATATTGCCTACATTTAATACATTGATTTTTTTCCCAGAAGTAAATGCTCAAATACATCCAAAGCACAGGCTCTCTCTGTGTGTGTGTATGTATAAGAACATGCTTGTACATACACAAACCCCTTTTCTACAACACACATACAACTGATAATGCAAACTGCACTCTAAGTAAGTGTGAAATTCACTTGGAGGAGCAGGATAGAAGCTGCCCAGGGAGAATTCAGAGACTGGAGCCTTGTGAATGGCAAGAAGTTTCTTAAACCACCAAACCCGAAATATTGAGACTAAAATATTTCTTTAGGCTAAGCTTTAGTCTGGGAACCAATACGTATGTCTGTGTTCTTACTGTTGCTTTGAGGGGCCCGAGGATTATCACAATGACACGAGGGTCAGAACAGGCACCTTTAGGAAAGGAGTGTATTTTTTCAGATCTGTCTGGGGTTGCTCGGAAAGTTGTACGAAATACCCTCAACAGGTGCTTTTCATCTTCAAAGCGCTCGTCATTAATTACTCTCTGCAACACACCTGTGAAGCAAGGCCTTGCTCCCCACTGTCCAGAAAGCGAGAGAAAAAGAGTTTGGAAGGAGGAAAAGCCAGTCTGTGACTTAGAGTAGGGTCAGCGCCAGAGGGGCTTCTGTGATGAGGGTCCGAGCACTCCTGCTGAATTCTAGACCTCGTGTCATGTGCCAGTCCATACAGACAGTCCAGAGGGAGGAAAAGGAAACTCGTGGGACCTACAGGTCTTGCAGAGCGTTTCTCCTGAGCTCTGCGCCAGGAAGAAGCGGCCTCTCCACGCACGCTGCACGATCCTCCGACGCTCCTTGGAGAGCTCTTCCCGGCTATTCCAAAAGATAACAAAAGTTCAACCAGAAATCTATTAGCTGAACAGGAGGAAAAACAGTTCCACTCCAAATGCCCCAGTGAACAGATTTCATTTGGTGAGGACTGGATGAAACTACGTCGTGTTAAGCTATTCTAATGTTTTTTGGTTTAGAAATTTTTGGTAAATTGTCACTTCCCTTGGATTCCCAGCACACGTTTCATACAAGAACGTGCACCACAAATGTGCAAGGCGGTGATTCCAAGCCATCTGGGAACTCTCGGCCACCATCTGGTATCTCTGTGGCCCTGTGACGACGCCCAGAGTCAGGAACCAGGCAGCCGTGTGACTGTGGGCCTGACCTTCCGGAGAGACCTGGTGGCACAGTGGTCTGTACCCTGATGAGCCTCAGAATTCTTACATTTTCTCTATTGACAAAAATGCAAAATATGGCTTTTGCAATACTCAAGACAGTGTCAAGAGTTAAGCCTTTCAATACGGGTACTTTGAAAACTGGAGTTTGTAATCTTGGTTACAAAAAAAAAAAAACTGGGAGGTTTTTTTTTTCCTTAAACTGACAGCACTAACATGGTTTTAGATAATTCTTAGGTAATCTATCTATCTATCCTTATATATTCCCATGGAAGCTTCATAAGGAAGCAATTACAAAACGTAAAAACCTCCCAACCATCACCAACATTGACCCATTTCTTACTTTTGGAAAGTTGTTTCCTTTTTGTTAGCACGTAGATCATTCGGTAAAGGTGTTAACTTCTTTTATTTTCTGGTACATTTCTAAGTACCCTTCTCCATCCAATTCCACAGTAAAATGTTGCTGCCACAAGGAATGGTGTTGGTGAGGTACCAGCAGGTCCTTGCTTTAGAGCTACACTGGAATTCAGAATGACAGCCCCAGAGAGCCTGGTAGGTGGCAGCCATCAGTGTGATGCCCGGGTGTCCCACAGAGCGATGCCATGAGCTTTGTCCAATCACTGCCCTGCGCCACTGAGCACCAGCCTTTAGCTCTCACTAACTCTGCCTATGGTTCAGACCTGGACCAATGTCACTCAGAGTCATGTCCAGTTATGACCCAAGTCAGTTTTAAGAGTCAGTGAATAGAATACAATCGGTTTTATTGGATTATACTGCATTTTGATGCTTGTCCCTTTTCTTTCCCCTAAGACTTACTAGATGACCAAAAAGGGCTAGTTTAAAAGTTAAATGACAGAGAGAGAGAGAGATTGAGATTTATGTGTGAAACACTTCTAAACATGCCCTATAAGTACAGTAGATCTCCCCCTTACAACCACACCCTGTAAGTGCTGTATTTTCAGAGCTGAACAATTAACATAAGGAGCATGAGTCAGGCTTTGAACAACTCTGTGGGAACCAGAAAGCCTTTTGCTATTAGGAATGATGTAAATTCCCCAAGGCTGGAAGAAGTCCACAATGGAGGCAGACAGGGTCATAAATAACAACAATGGATACTGCACAGACCACATAACATACGATGCTGTGATAGCGACACTCTTTGCATCTCATATTCGATTCAACCGCTGCCTTTATTTATTTATTTATTTATTTATTTATTTATTTATTTATTTTTTAAGCTTAAAGAGCACTCTGCATTTCCTATGGGAACTTGAAAAACATCTCTGAAAAACACAGGACAATTGACTCTCCTCCCGAATTCCTCTGACAACAAACAATGGGGGAAATGTCCTTGGAAGAAAACAACAACAGAAAGAGTGACAGAGTGACAGAAGGAAATGTCCAGCTCAAAAAGTGCAAAACCTGTGACTTTGTGTTAAAAAAAAAAAAAAGAAAGAAAGAAGGAAAGAAAAGAAAAAGAAGAAAGAAAAAGGTGAGGCAGGGTCTCCGGCTTCCAAATTAAAACCACATTTGGCAATTTGTTGAAGGAGGCATATTTACATTTGTATGAAGACTGGGTGGGCAGGGGAGAAAAGAGATTAGACTCCTTCAGCCCTTGAACTGTCAGATCTCATTAGAAATCTCTCACTCTTACATTTTAGGGTTAATTCACTCCCCTTTGTCACTAAATCGCAGCCTCCGGTGCCCCCCAAACAAGTATTCCAGAGGAAGCAGCTATCACCTGGGAGCAGGATTTCCCAAGGGACTTGTCCTGATTACTAATGGCTTCTCACATCTGGCACCAAAATGCAACCGTGGCTTATCCAGAAGCAAAAGTCTTAAGGCTGAGGTGGCAAATGCCTCCAGGGCTTACCCGGATGACACTGCTGCTTTTCAGGTTCTGTGGGACTAAGGACCCTGACATCTTCTGCAAAGAATACAGACAAACCCAACATATTCAAGAAGGCTACGGGCAGGCCATCCAAAGTCCAGAGTGAGCACTCCATGGGGACTCAGGATTTAAGAAACAGGTTAACCAAGAGGATTGCTGTGGATCATCATCAGTCACCAGTGATTCTTCACAACCTCGACGCTAGCTCTGAGTCTAGCTAGGGAAGAAAATGCTGCAACTATCTTTCCCTGGTCACCTCTTCCCCCCCCCCCCATTCATTTATTTACCTTTGGTAATACTTTGAGGATTTTGCTTTTAAAAATGTCCACCTGTAGGGACTTCCCTGGTGGCACAGTGGTTAAGAATCCACCTGCCAATGCAGGGGACATGGGTTTGATCCCTGGTCCGGGAAGATCCCACATGCCGTGGAGCAACTAAGCCCGGGCACCACAACTACTAAGCCTGTGCTCTAGAGCCCGTGAGCCACAACTACTGAAGCCCGCGTGCCTAGAGCCCGTGCTCCACGAGAGAAGCCACTGCAATGAGAAGCCCGCGCACCACAACGAAGAGTAGCCCCCACTCGCCGCAACTAGAGAAAGCCCGTGCGCAGCAACGAAGACCCAACACAGCCAAAAATAAATAAATGAAATAAATAAATTAAAAATAAAATAAAAACGTCCACCTGTAAAGGTGTGTCTATATACAGTTCCAGGGAGAAACCAAACCGAAGTGGGGCAAGGCTACCGGCCCCAGAAGTCTAATTAGGGAGATACCCTCCTCTGCACCCAGAGCAAGGGGTCAGGCCCGCCTCCGTTCCTGGGGATGCTCTGGAGACCAGTGGATGCAACGTACGTCAAGGACAGCCAAAGCCCATGCGCCCCAGCACAGGTCCAATGGGGAGGCAGAGCAGGTGAGTGTCTAAGTATGATGGGGGTGGGTATTACCCCCAGTGCTGTCTGGTCTGACCTGGGAAACATATTTTAAATTCCTGGACAGAAAGGACTACAAAGAGAATACCCACCAGAATGAGCTGGGTTGAAATGTAGTTAGAAATACTAGTGGATGTTCAAGTTACAAAGCAAGTTGCAATTGTGGATAAATCAAGGATTTATTCACTCCACAGTGACTTACTGAGTACTACTTTTGAACAGAACACTGTTGGATTAATGAGGGATGGGGAGTGAAGGCGGCCTAAAAAAGACATTAAAAATACCCGCTCTTAAGTTTATATCCTCCTCAAGGAGTCCATAAAACATACCCAGGCCTCCCAAAGGCTAGTGGGAAGATTAGCTGCTATCAGAGGCACAGGGGGATCTTTTCAAAAATATTGATTCTTGGGACCCATCCCTGGAAGTTCTGAGTCACAAGATCTGGGGTGGGGCTAGGAGATCTATATTTAGGCTCCCAGGTGATTCAAGGACTGCTGATGTGCATGAAACAAAGCTCAACAGAGCAGAGCAGCAGGTACACAAATGTAAACTGGCACACCAAGGCAGCATCTGGCAGAGAGCAGCCCAGGCGTGCAGCATCAAAATCACCTGGGGAGCTTGTTCAAAAACGTCCAGGATTCTACCCCAGAATCTACTGCATTTGGGTTTCGGGGTTTCAGGGGTGGCGGTATCAGGGCACGCACATTTTAGCAAGTTCCCCAGTGATTCTGATACCCAGCAGAGTTAATAAACTTCTGTTCTTAGGGGCATGGAACTGAAAACCAAGCAGAGTCATCCAGTCAGGCACCACTGAACTCTGCACCAAGCATTGTCTGAGGTCCTTGCAGAGACGGACATGGACCCACAGAAAATGTTCTTCCTCTCATGGAGTCTCCATCCCAGTGGGGAAGACAACAAACAAAAAACCATACAATGTCAGGTGGTGATGATGTTATGAGGAGAAATGAACCTCTAAAGGGTTGCTGGGGTGCAGTGTTACATACGGTGGTCAGGGAAGGCTGTGGGAGGTAACAAGGTAAGCTCTACCCACAGACCTGAGTGGAGGATGGGCTGCACAAGCACCTGAGAAGAGCATTTCAAACCCGGGGAGGGGTCAGGGAGCAGGTAAGAGGTGCGTGTGTGTGTGTGTGTATGTGCGTGTGTGTATGTGTGTGTGTGTTGATGATGGTAAGGCCATTGGAAGGTTCCAAGAAGAAAAGTGACTTGGTATTTTAAATGGATCACCTTGGGTATAACAGCGGGACAAGGGTGGAAGCAGGGAGACCAGTGATGAGGCTACTGCAGCGGTCCATTCAAGGATGGTGGGTCTTGGAGGAGGCAGGTGGTGGTGAGAAGTAGTCTGACGGGAAATACAATTTGAAGGGAGACCCAACAGAATGAGCTGATGGCTTGGATATAGAGAGTGAGCGGAAGAAAAAAGTCAGGCATAACTCCATGATCCGTGCTTTAAACAGCTGGATGAAGGCAGTTACCCTTTACCAATACTGGAAGTACTGGGGGAGAGGCGGGCTTGGGGAAGCGAAACCAAGAAATCCGTTCTAGGTATGTAAGCTTTAGGAGCTGTCCTGGATGAAGAATGGAGATGCGGAGCAGGTGGCTCAGCTACAGCTTCTAGGAAGAGAGAGAGTTCTGTCTGCAGACACAAAGCTGGGAAGTCCACAGAGACGGTGCTTAAAGGCATCTGTCTGGATGAGCTCCGGGGGGAGTGCATTTGGATGAGAAAAAAGAAGCTGAGAAGACGAGGAGGACTCAGGAAGGAAGACTAAGAGGGGATCGTTAGTGAGGAAGGAGAAGAGTCAACATAAAATGGTGTTCCTGGAGGCAGGAGGAGAAATGGCTTCATTAAAAGTGACAACCGTGTCAAAAGCTGCTGAGTCTTCAGGAGTGAAAACTGACTCATGGAAGGTGACTTGATGAAAGCTATTTTTGGTGAAGCGCTGGGACCCAAGCATACCTGGAATGTGTCCAAGAGTGAAGTGGAGGCAGAGTGGAGACCAGCACTCTCCAGTGGAGATATGACCTGTGCTGTACAGGTGACTTTAAATCTTCCAGGGACCCATGAAAAAGTAATAGGAAACTGGTGACATTAGACTTCAATAATGCATTATTTAACTCCAAATGTTACCTTTACAACGTGTGATCCATACACAATTATTGAGAGAGTTTATATTTTTGTGCTGCCTTTGAAATCTGGGGTGGATTCTACACTTCTAGTATACCATTTCTGACCCGCCACACTTCAAATGCTTAATAGCCAGATGTGGCCAGCGGCCACGGTACTGGCCAGCATGGGTGCGGACAACACTCTTGAAGAGTTCTGCAGTAAAGGGGGAGCGGAGAAGCTGGGTGGTAGCTGGACTGGGCGAGGTGGGTAATGGAGGGTGAGTCTGGGATGACCCTGCAACAGGCATATTTGGTGGGATGTGATCAGCCACCATGTGTCAACCTGCAACTGAGTTGCAGGCACTGTTTCAGCAGCTTTGCATGTATTCAGCAATGTCACCCTCAAAACAGCTTGGGGAGGCAGGGAGTTTTCTCATTACCACGCCGCATTCGTGGTCCAGCAGCACGAATGCAATCCCACTGCTCATCGGACAGCATGGCTTTTTGGGAACATGTTCCTGCCAGGCCCCTGGCACCTGGCTGCAGGCCCCCGGGATATCAGTATCAGTCCAGGGTGGATAGATCCTGGGGGCCATGATGCCGGCAGACCCTGTGTGGGCACCGGCGTCACAGCTCAGGCCAGCTACTGCCTGCCGCAGCCTGGTGCACTGGCCCCCCTTACAGCCCTGGGTGGAAGGTATGGCAGAAGTTATCCCGCCAAACTCTTGTTTCCAGGATTGTAGAACATTCTGCCAGATATGAAGGCAGTAACGGGAGAAGGGGAAAAAAAAAGATTCTCAATGCTGTTAAGATTTTTCTCACAGAGGCACCTAATGCAGTAATATGGTACTCTCAGTCTTTATCTTTTGAGAGTTGGATCTATTTTCTCATGGTTATATACATGAGTTTCTTCTGATTCTGTTTTGTTTACTCCAAAGGAAAACAGCTAATAACCCAACCAGGATATTTTAAAAGTAATTCATAGAATATTAGAATACATAGCTGTTAAATCACATTCATAATGTGACTGTATCTGAATTCCTTGTGATCACATCTGCTCAGAACGACACACCCAGAATTGATCAGATCAGGTTAACGCTCCTGGGATGCAAGGTGGAGCACAGAGGTGAGGGGGACAGAGGCCAAGGAATGGCATCCCTTGGTGGCTTTTCCCAGAGCCAGTTCCTTAAGACCCTCATAGTTGGTTCATAATTGTTTGGGGAATTTAAATGCAGCAAGAGGTATGAAACACACTTTGGAAACTGGAAAGCATCGAGTACGTTTTCTTGACATGGTTGTGAAAGAAAATCTGACGCCTGCGCAGACCACATGGGTTTTTAAGAAGGCGAAGGATGCTTTGCATCTGTAGGAAACTTACATGATTAAATTCTTTCCCCACATCTCACTGGGGCCTCACTGAGTATTTGGCAGACAGGTAGTGTCCCTATTTGACAGAACGAGACCCAGGAGACTAAGCGTCTAAGGCCACACGTTTAGCTGGGGGCAGGATTGAGCCGAGAAGGCCTGGCCCTGGTGCAGCACTCTCCCCACTGTGCCCAGGGGGTCATTTGCCATCTTGGTTGGAGATGGAGACGGAGGAAGAGTACGGAACACTGAGCCCGAAGTCCGTGGGCCCAGCTTCCCTAGGTCACTATCTCACTGTGGCATCTGGACAAGCCCCTTATCTTCTCTGAACATCAGTTTCCTCATCTATTTTTAAAAACAGGGGGGGAGGTGATAATAGCTATATAGGGGGGCCCTCACCCATCTCCTGGAAACAATACACAGATTTTCTTGTAGGGAGTCGTGTCCCCACTGTCCATCCAAAGTCCATGCCTTTCAGGAGGACTCATCTCCAAGCCTGACTCCAGAAGCGGGCCTGTGACCCAGGCCAGGCGAATCGGAGTTCAGAATTCATGAGCCTCATAGAGATGCAGGGGCTACAGTGGCCCAGGAAGGGGCCTGCTCTCTTTTCCCATGAACCTGCAGCCACCAGGACCAACCACCATGTGGAGGCTGACCATGATGCCAAACAGTGGAAGGCAGAGCCGACAGATGGTGAGAAACAGTCCTGATGAAAGTCTTTGTCCTCTGACCAACATATCTGAAGTCTGGGCTTTTGAGGCGCATGAGCCAAAAACCGCCCTTTTTTCCCTAAGCCATTTAGAGGTGGCCTTCCTGTCCCTTGAAAACTAAAAGGTTCAAGACTGATACCATCTCTTCTCAGGTTTGTTGCACTTAACAAGTTATTGTATGTGACAACACTCAGCAAACATAAAAGCCTTTTGCAAACAATAAAAGCAGCACAAAGGTAATATATTATCAGCTTATTCTGGGGGAGGGGCAAATACTAATATTAAAGTAAAACACTGGAACTACTGGGCTTCCGTGGTGGCGCAGTGGTTGAGAATCTGCCTGCCAATGCAGGGGACACGGGTTCGAGCCCTGGTCTGGGAAGATCCCGCATGCCACGGAGCAACTGGGCCCGTGAGCCACAACTACTGAGCCTGTGCATCTGGAGCCTGTGCTCCGCAGCAAGAGAGGCCGCGATAGTGAGAGGCCCACGCATCGCGATGAAGAGTGGCCCCCGCTCGCCACAACTAGAGAAAGCCCTCGCACAGAAACGAAAACCCAACACAGCCAAAAATAAATAAATAAATTAAAAAAAAAAAAACAAACTGGAACTACTTTCAGTTCTTCATGACTTTATAATAATAAGGCAAAAAGAAGTTATCCTCCTAGTTTGGTGTGATACCTGATGACTTCCAGGAGCATCAGCATGGTGAAATGTGACCTGACACAAAAGGAGCTGCTCACAGAAAAGCAGCCCAAGTAGAGCATGAAATACGACAGTGACCACAGTCTTAGACGGTGATGCAACCTGGTCATGCAGAAACCACACGTCTTCAAATGAAGAGGTCTCTCCCAAATTTGACTTCTAAGATTTTCTTAAATTATTTGATATTTAATAAGTGAAGGAAGTGAAAAGGACAAAACAGATGGGACAGAGTAGTAACGAACAGTTAAAAGAAAGTATAGAAACATACATGTGTGTATCGGCTCAAAGGAACCAGAGCAAAAAGAGGTACATGAAAAGGAAAGTGGTATCTCAAGAATCCCACCGTGGCCTGAAGGCATTTTCCCTGCAGGTGATAACGATGGAGGACATCTGTACTGAGATGCCGCAGACAAAGCCCTTGGTATAGGGACCAGTCCTTATGAGGCACCCGCCAGGCAGACATGACCTCCCCCATCACAGAGACGAGGAAAGTGACACCCAAGAGGCCATGTCATCTGCCCGATTCCCAAGGGACAAGCCTTTCCGCTTCACTGGGGTCCTCTGGCCCCCAGGCCCTCCATCTCTCTGCCCTCCCACGAAGGGACAAGTCTCTAAGGAGAAGAGGAGCACAGCCTGGCTGATGATGCTGCCACTTGGGTTAGCAGCAGATACCCTAAGATACCCTAGTGTGTTTTTTTTTTAATAATTTTTTTAAAGTTTTCATTTCTTCTGAATTGATGACAGTGAAACTATCTTGTGCAGATCTAGGGAAGTACCAATAAAATAGTTGAAAAGAATGTTAACCTGAAAATGAAATCAGTGAAAAAAAAAAAAAAAATCAAGGAAGTGATCTTGCAGGAAGTACACATTTCATAGGGATTTTCCAGTGTACACTTACCTAACCCTCGAGAACCTAAAAATAAATCCTAAACAGCCTTGGGCCCCACAGTGGAGTCTCTGGTGCCACACAACTGTGAGAAAACTTGGGTGCTTGAAAGAATTTGTAGGTTTGGGACCAGTGCTTCTTAAGAAGGGAGAGTACTCACTGACCACTCTGAGAATTGAAGAGAGCTATTTCACTTTGGCCAGAAAAACATAAAAATACATACCACTCTTTAAAAAAATGTCAGATAATTCATGAATCATAGGTTAATAATGTCCGGTTTAAAAGCTGAAGGGAAATAGCTGTGAAAAATAGAGAGAAACTTAACGGCAATTACCCCAGGCAGAACTACCCTAACCCTTGGAGGTCTCCTTATTCAAAAATACCTTCCCTCAGAGGCCTGTGGTTGAAAACTGCCAACACCCACAGGAAGGTTGCCAGCCCTTCGTTCGTGGTGGTGATCTTTTCCCTGACATCTCCCGTGGCCGAGCATGTGGGTCTGGACAGGATGGGAGAGGAGAGAGGTGGGTAAATGTGCAGGGCCGCCAGGCAGGTGGCAGGACTGGCCAGGGAGGGCCCACTGTGGCCCTGGTTGCCGGTGGGAAGAGGCGTGAGAGTCAGAGCGAAGACACCGCAGATGACTGTCTGATTTCACAATTCTGCTCAGAACTGGCCCTCTGCCCAGGGATGCAGAAGGAACTGCTCTTCCCATCTCCCTCAAACACAGACAGTGAGACCCCCTTTCCAAGTCTCCAGTCTCATGACAGTAACAGACTTCTGTGGACTCGTCTGAGAACCTCGCCCCATTTATGGCATTGCTTCCTTGGGAAAATGAGCACCGAATTCTAAATCATCTGTGCACTAGTGAACTTTCCCAACATAATCCCCTTGCATGTCGACTCCGTCTGTGCTATCGCCGTGGGTGTTCTGATGGCCGTGTGGCTTTTAGGAAGTCGGCCTGAGAGATCTGCTGGTTCCCAACTCCTCTGTACCTCAGAGCAGTGACTGGGTCCTTCCTCCAAAGCAATGTCTCACTGGGAGCATACTGGCAGCTACTGGAAATGAAAGGCGTTTTAACCGGTGGTCTCTACTCTACCTCCTCCTCCCCTGGATGGTGGTTCACAGAGCTCCCGTGGGAGGTCTTGAGTTTATGCTCTTGTTGTACCCCTTTGTCCGTCACTGACTTGCTGCCTAAATGGGGCTTTGTCACTTAACTCTTTGGTACTTCAGTTTTTATAGTTGCAAAATGAGACTGGGTTGGCAAACGGAGATGAAAAATGAGAGTGCTGAGCTTCTTGAGAGAATCACATGTGCAAGTATTTTTCTCATTTCTGGCACAGGGGGTAAGGTGTTTAGCTATCTGCTACCCTGGTGTTAATGGCATTTAAATTAACTCCTCTTTGGGGAAGAATGGGAATGATGGTGATAATGATAATTAATATTGCATTGGCCCTTTAGGATTTACATTCTTGTATTCATCATCTCACTTGATCCTTGGGAAGGCTTGCATGGCAGGCATCACTTTTACTTCTGCTTAATAAGTCTGGGGATGGATGCTCCGAGAAGCCAAATGACTTGTCCAAGGTCATCAAGTGAGTGAGGGGAGAGGCAGTGGTCAAAGTCAAGTCTTGTAATTTCACGTTTGATTCCTTTTTCACTTGTTCTATTCCCTGCCATGTTTTGCTTAATTCAATCGATCATCTAGGTAGTCATCAAAGGGAGATTATAGGCCTCTCACAGGAAAGGTACATTATGGGGAAAAGGCACAAAGGATTAGAGGCCCCAGATACATCCTATTCTAACTGACCCTATCTAACTATTCTAACCGAGATACGCCCTACCCTAAGTTATCTATTCTACCTGTTCTAACACAGCAAAGGGCAGGTTCCTTTGGAGGGCTGGAGATGGGGGCCAGGAGACATCTCATTCACAAGTACTGCTGGCTAATCGTTTGGGAGAATTTTATTATTAGGAAGGGAGAACAAAACCTCAGTTTACTGTAACATACAAGCAAAGGATAGTTGATCTTAAAAGAAAATGACTGCCCCCGAGAAAAAATTTTCTTATGGTCTCTGTCATTGTCTAGAAAAACTATTCTAGACAGACCAGAGCAACCAAGAGCATCTTCATCGCCCGCGGCCCCCGCCCTGCAGCATTTTCGTTAGCGTCATCCACCTGCCG
Source organism: Balaenoptera ricei (assembly GCF_028023285.1). NCBI lineage: Eukaryota > Metazoa > Chordata > Mammalia > Artiodactyla > Balaenopteridae > Balaenoptera > Balaenoptera ricei. The sequence continues at coordinate 38,714,511 of NC_082653.1, read as the reverse complement.
GTCCACACAAAGGAAGGGCAGGCAGGTGATGGATGCCGCTATAGTTCCCATCCCTATCCAGCCCATCCACAGGCCCGGCCAAGGACACAGATACCTACCACACAGCAAAAACGTCATGCAATTGAAAAGTAAATGATAAACTCACTGAAAGTTATTTTCCTTACTATGTAAGAAGTTTTTATATAGTAAGGAGTTTGTGAAATACAAAAATACCAATAGAAAAACTGATATAAACAGACAATTCACAAATGAGTGGGTCCTAGTTAAAATAAATACAGACCAAACTTAGTTATCAAGTATGAACTACAGAGGAGTACAGACTAGATCATTAACAGAGGTTATCTTTGGGTTGGGAGTTGTGGGTAATTTTTAGTTTCTTTGTATATATTTCGATTCTAAAATCTTCTGTACAGTGAACATGTACGATTTTGGTAAGCAGTTATTAAGTAAAAAACTAAGTTCAGAACACTGTGGGAAATGTGAAATATGGAAATGACCTCTTCCCACTCAAGGAAATTTTCCTAGTGCTACAGGAATCTCTTGTTAATGGCTTCCATGTAATTTACCACTAGCATTGTTTAGGAAATACAATAAGATAAGAAGAATGGATTCTTAAAGTCTATGATACAGTAAGAAAAATCTAGAAAAATCATCCACTACTTATTTAATTTTTTTGGTACAAAAAAAAGAGTTCCTCTCTTGAATGATCTGTTTTAAACTTACGCAGAAGTTTCCTCAAGGAAGCTAAATAATTCTGTCATCAGGGTACAGAAGTTAGTGCACAGTCAAATTGTTGTTTACTTCTTCTAGTCTAAAAACTTAAGGACTTAAATGTTTCCTTATAATTTCTATTTATCTTTCCTAAGATTAAACTATAACTCTCCCCTGAATTTTTTTTTTCAATCACACTTTTTAAAGCTATGAGTAAAATGCTTTTGTGCAAAATCATTTTGTGGTTTTCATTTAGCTACATTTTCATCTGCTTTCTCTGATAGAAATTCAGTGTGAGAAAGTATTTTTGAGATAATCTGATACCCTCCCCCTTGACTGAGAGGAAGGCTAAGGCCCACAGAGGTTCAGTTACGCACAGCTGAGAAATACGACAGCCGAGCTAAAAATAACCCAGGCTAGGGCAGTTTATTGCTTCTTTAGACTCATTTGCATTTCAGTTTTATACTCATAAACTAGAAGGAGGATTCTTTAACATTAAACAGTAGTTTGACCTAAGAGAAGTGTTCAGTTTAGTGCTGAAATATTGTCTCTTGTCAGGGCGTGCCAGCAATCCTTCCACTCTGGGCGAGGGCCTAGCACTTTCTGAAGAATCTTAACAGCTGTTTTCACAGCTTGGCCACAAATCAAATGAAGGTGAGGCAGAGAGTCTGAATATCTTAACGTACACATCCACTTTTCTGCAGCTCTAGTGCTAAATGCCATTTTTTAATTTCCCAAACAATCACAGACTTTTACAGCTTAGGTTTAAAAGAAAGTAACTTAGAATTTTGGACTTTCCTTCCCGAATTGTAGAGAGGAGCTGAATGAACCATTAAAGTACAGAACGGGTAAGGCTTTAAGAAAAAAGGAGGCTCTATTAGAATTACAACTTTTAGGTCACCTGGGTCACCTTCAGTACCCTTGATCTGCCATACTGTAAGCTCCTTGAGGGCAAGAACACTGTTTTTCTTTTTCTTTGTTTCTCCAGTGCCTACCAGAGCTCCTGGCACAGAGCCAGCACTCAGCAAACTATGTTAAAATGTGATGGTGAGAGCAGATGGGAAGGGTCTCCAGAGACTAGGAGCGGCTGTAACCAATGTTCTATGAGACAGCAGCTTTGTGCTGACTCTGAAATGTCCCAGATATATACAGAGTTCTGTGATTATTTACACAATAAAGTTATTACTTCGGAAAGTAAAGCTATGACTTTGGTTATGATTCGTTATTTCCTTTAATAAAGGAATGATAAAATGATAAACAATTTTAAATTTCCCAAAGCCCCCCTGGGCTTTACATCTGAGGAAGAAAGCAGTCTTTACATGGGGACCTGGGTTTGTAAACATGAAAGAAAACATTTGCTGGAATGGGATATACTGAGCACGATACAAATTTACTTTCTGCTCTTGGTATTTCTAAGGAAAATAAGGTGAAGGGAAAACAAAACTATGAAACTAAAGGTAAAAACTTGCAAAAAGGTTTCCCAGCTCCATTTCTAGCAATAGGTCCAAAACAGGCTATAAGGGCTTCAAGATTTCTTATGAGAAACTGTAGTAAGAAAAATACAATGACTCATCTCGTAATAATGCCCTTTCTTCCCAAAGTACACATCATGATTCCCACATCCCTGGCACGTGGGCACTCAGGGCAGAGCTATTGCAACACGGAGCACCTCCCCGCACGGAGTCCCTGGTGCACGGGGGTGTGCGTGTGACAGACCTCCCTGGTGCTGGGGGGTGGGGGGCAGCATTGACTGCACTCCTTCTGCCCCCAAAGGAGGGGGATTACTCCCTCTGGGCCGCCTGATCAGGAACAGTGGTTCTTTTGTGCGGCCACCTTTAGGAACCTGGGAGCTGAGTGCATCTGGCTTCCCTGTGTCCAGGCAGAGCAGCTCTGAATAGGCACTCCCAGATTTCCTAGCTGACTGTCATTTAGACACTGAGGATCAAGGAAAGGAAAGGAAAGGGAAAAAGGCAGGAGAAAGGGCATCTCTACTCAAGGCAACAGCACGAGTAAGGGCGCCCTGGCTGCTGCCCAGGTACCGACTCACCCCCATCACTTCCGTGGCTGGGGAAGAGGGAGTTCAGTAAACAGTTATAGGAAAAATAATTTATACCAAAGAAGTACCTCTGATACAGCTGCTCAGGAAGCCCATTCCCCAGGCCTCGCCCAGTCAGACATTCCTGGAGAGTAACTACCAAGAGAAAATGAGATGGATCCGGCCCTTTGGTGAGTATCAGTGTAAAGTGATAAAAGAATTCGAAGCTTTAAGGAATGTAAGGAAGTTCAAGGGATACTCAGAGGAGAACCAGACCTCACTGGCTTTGGGCATCTGAGGGAGAGTAAGAATAACGGGAGTAACTTTGCCTTCTCTCTGGCAGAAGGCAATTCTGGGAGGGAAGGATTGTTTATTGATCCCTAAGTAGCTGAGACTGGAGGGATCTGCAGACGTCAAATATCAATGAGGACAGAGTCCAAGGCACTTGTAATGGAAGGACTGCGGCCTTGGCTGGACGGGCCATTTGTGGGAGAGAGGGCCCTCTGCTTGACCTGGGTATGTTACCGGTTCTGGGAGAAGGAGCTTGAGGAAGTGGTGGACAGGCCTGTGAGGAGGGGCCACTGTACAGGCAGGCTGGCCACGCAGAGGGGCGCACGGAGCCTGCGCCTGGGATGAGGCCATCTGGCGGTGCCAGGCGTTAGCTGACTTGTACACGTGTGGCTGGGAAAGCGGGTATGGGAAAGATGGTCAGAGGTGGGGAAAAGGGAAGCTCAAGAGACAGAGACTGACCACACCTAAAGAGAAGCGCTCCAAACAGTGAAAGATCCTCATGATGTAAATGGCACTTTTCTCATAAGCTAAAGTGGTTCAGTCTGACAGTGTTATCCCTGGATATCAGAACATTCTGAACATGAGAACACGGAACTGGCTCACGCAAAAGGCTCAGACCAGTCAACTTTTCAGAATGACAATTCTTAACATTTAGGATGTCCTCCAGATTATAAGATTTATATGACAGCAGCTATAGGAAACTTACATCTGTATAAATACCAATGCCCCTAAGGAGGATAATATTTCATTTGTATGGAGATGTTTTAACTCACCCTTAATAATTTAAAATATTACATATTAATATAACATATCATACAAGATCTAATTTCTTCTGTATTCCATCTGAAAACAATAGTACTTTGTGGTACAATTAATTGTTGTTTTCTCAAACCACAAATCAATTTCTTCATTGGTCTGAGAATCAGTTAAGCTATATTACATTATAGTTGTTTGCTAACAGCATTACGACTTTAGTATTTATTAATTTACTAAGATAACTCAACATCCTATAAATACTTCACAAATAAACTTTCAATACTTTTCACCAGATCTGCCCCATTTATTTCACTTAATGTGTATACTTAGCGTTTAATTGATAGATGAAATAAGGGTCTCACTGGCTTTTCTGAAGGGCTCATCTGCTACAGACGAAGGTATCTGAATTTAAATCTGCATTCTCTGCTCTTTACTTTTGCTGGGTCTCTGTTCACCCTTCTAGTCTCTAAAACACTTTTCCTATGTATTTATTTAAGATAAGATAAGAAGCTGGTTTTAGACCATGTGGGCCAAATTTCAAATGGATTAAAAAATAATAAACATAAGGGATAATCTAATATCCCTATAAATTATTTTAGAAGCATAATAATCATGTCATACTTCATGTCCACGTTTAACGTCTGCTAGATTTTTTTCCCTCTTTGTTAAAGTTTCAAGTCACAAGTCCAAGTCCAAAAATATGAAAAAAAAATTGGTACAGAGGTAAGTTCTGATAGATTGAGCTGTGACTGCAGCAAGATACGCACACACACACCAAGGAGACTCTCAAACGTATATGCTAAGCTTAAAAGACAAAGCTGTAAGCTATAACATTAGGAGTGAATTTTCAGTATCCATTTGTCTGCATAGAGAACTCCAGCGAAACAGAAATAGGACTGATGGAGCTCAAAACTTAGCACGAGAAAAGAGAGAGAAAACAAACCCTATCAGCTAAGAAATAACACACTGGGGAAAAGTACTGGTTCTCATGAAAATGTCAGTGATTCACCATGGAATAAAATTCAAAAGCCACTGACCCCAATGAAAGCTTCTAGTGGAAACATGTGGATTTTGCTTCATTTCATTTAAAGAATGCTTTATATTTCATTTAAATACTATCATAAGCATTTTCACAGTTTTTGTGATATGTTTTCTCATTTTTATATTGCTATGGAAGAGATACTATTGCTCATGCTAAATTTTCAAGGGGCCTTCAAGAAAAGAAGCAGCACATCAATTAATCAATATTAATCATGCAAAATAGGTAAGACTTTTTGGTCCCTTAAAACATGTACTGAGGGCTCAACAGCTGAATGAGAATAGACGACAATACTCTTTTTTCTATTTTTCATAGTAACTCATCATTTAAGCAGATTTATTTGCTTACAGAATTTTTTTCATACGTACCAACTCTTCACTCTGACTTGCCAAAAGATCGTGACTGAATGCAAGCTGACTTACGCAGACCACAAATCTGTCGGGAAATACCCGGAGTTCTGTACAAAATGAAGGAAATCACATTACTAAAGGTATCAAAAGACTAAACACAGAAATGCTTGGTCCCAGACTTTTGAGTTACAGCAATAAGCGTGTATGTATCAGACACGTGTCTTCCCCCCTCCCCTCATTTCAGTGTTTGCCATCAATACTGCGGGGCAAGCACAAACCTCTAGGGATGGCCGAGGAGGCTGCAGATTGGTCCACCTGAGCCCCTGGACCATTATATCACATGAAACCCCCAGGCAGGGCCTTTACAGCTTTCCCTCTTGTCAGTTTGCTGTTTTCTGTTCAGAACTCACATTTAGGAAATAGGGTCAACGTTTACTAATGAGTGTTGAGACGTACACAGGAAGATGATGAAAATCTGAAAACGTGACTCGACAGTGTTCTTACTAGTTTACTTATCCTCTCCTCGGTCACTTGGTCTTGGAGAGGTTCCCCTGCAACTGATCTGAACCAGGCTATGAAAACAGCAGTGTCACTGATTAGGAATTAATGATCAAACTTAAGGAAATGGTTAAATGTGCAATAGTAAAGCTGATACAACAATACCACAGTTGCAGTGATTATTACAACTTCTTAAAGCAAAACCACTGACTTCCGGGTGGGGAAGGCTGAATGAATCACAGAACCAGACTTCTCAACACTCAATGAAAGGACTATAAAATGGTAAATGCTACCTGTGTGCCTCCTCCTCCACCTGTCTATCCATCTCTCCATTCATTCATGCAGCCTCCACCTATCTTTGGAGGGATGCTTAGCTGATGTTAACAGTGTACCTTCTGGGGGGTGGGGGTGGGAGGGTCTTCTCTCCCCTTCTTCTACTTGGTTGTATTGCCTGAATATTTTTTATAATACATATCATATTTATAACAGAAATAAAGCCATCTTTTTCTAAAAGAGAAAACCTTCCTCTTAGATGTGACCAATTTTTATTATGAGTCATGAAAGTGAAGCCTTTTACATACATTGCACGCTTCCAACAACGGATGACAACGGGAGAGCACTGAAGGTAGTGACGGAAGCCAAGCGTGAAGGTGTCAGTTACACAGACACACAACTTCTGCACAGTTAACGCCTCACACCACTCGGGGAGGTTAAATGATACCAAAAGGCCTAGTAAGCTGATGTTCTGGGATCTGCTCTCTCCTCACCAGGACCACTGTTGTCTCCTTGGGAGGGTCACTCTTCTCTATTCCAATTCATTCTACTCAGGGCAAGCGGGGTAGCAGTTCCAACAAGAGCTCTGCTTACCCTGCTCAGAACCCCACCCTGGCTCCTCACTGCTCACCATGCGACGGGCAAACATTCAGTCTCCACGACTGGGGCCTAACCTGCTATTCTGATCTGACTCTCTCTAGTCCTTCTCATGCAGAAACCCCCATTTCAGGGGGTCTAGTGTGTTTAAACTTTGACCCACTTGGGTGCTATATCTGGCTAGGTGGCTAGGGTGGACCTTGAAAAGGCAGAAAAACAAAGTTAACAAAGCAGTTAGTATTTATTCACTAATTCTTCCAATATCTTATTGAGATAAAAGGTAAATAGTCTACTTCCTGCTTTATGGAAGGGGAAACTGAGCCTCACAGTTCATTATTTGCACCCCTGCCCCCCAATATCACAATCTTGAAATATAGTTCATTAGTGGATCAGAACTAGAATTCAAAATGATCAGTTTTATCAAATGATTCCTCCCGAAAATAAGAACGCTAGGGCTTCCCTGGTGGCGCAGTGGTTAAGAATCCGCCTGCCAATGCAGGGGACACGGGTTCGAGCCCTGGTCTGGGAAGATCCCACATGCCGCGGAGCAACTAAGCCCGGGCACCACAACTACTGAGCCTGCACTCTAGAGCCCGCGAGCCACAATCACTGAAGCCCGCGTGCCTAGAGCCCGTGCTCTGCAACAAGAGAGACCACCGCAATGAGAAGCCGGCACACCGCAATGAAGAGTAGACCCTGCTCGCCACAACTAGAGAAAGCCCGCGCACAGCAACAAAGACCCAATGCAGCCAAAAATAAATAAATTAAAAAAAAAAAAAAGAAAAGAAAATAAGAATGCTAGAATGGCAGATTTTAAACAATTTGGTGCCAGGTATTATATAAACAGAAAGCCACTTATGTACCCTTTCACTCTGCTTAGGTTATAACTGAGATTTATATTATGTCAATATTTAAATAAAGTAAAGATTTAGGCAATGGCAGTCCCTACCAGGAAGGGTAGCTAGGCTGTATTTTAACAGATACAAAGTTAACTGGTTTATTTTACTAAGAGAACTGAACAGAGTGGAAGGCCCCACTGTGAGAGTAACATAGTCAACTGACACTTAAAGTTAAGAAAGTGCAGGAGGGTTCCCTTTTCACCACACCCTTTCCAGAATTTATTGTTTCTAGATTTTTTGATAATGGCCATTCTGACGGGAGTGAGGTGATACCTTACTGTAGTTTTGATTTGCATTTCTCTAATAATTAGTGATGTTGAACATCTTTTCATGTGCCTCTTGGCCATCTGTATGTCTTCTTTGGAGAAATGTCTATTTAGGCCTTCCACCCATTTTTTAATTGGATTATTTGGTTTTTTGATATTGAGCTCCATGAGCTGTTTGCATATTTTTCGAGTTTAATCCGTTGTCTGTTGTTTTGTTTGCAAATATTTTCTCCCATTCTGAGGGTTATCTTTTCGTCTTGTTTATGGTTTCCTTTGCTGTGCGAAAGCTTTTAAGTTTAATTAGGTCCCATTTGTTTATTTTTGTTTTTATTTTCATTACTCTAGGAGGTGGGTCAAAAAAGATCTTGCTGTGGTTTATATCAAAGAGTGTTTTTCCTATGTTTTCCCCTAAGAGTTTTATAGTGTCTGGTCTTACTTACATTTAGGTCTTTAATCCACTTGGAGTTTATTTTTGTGTATGGTGTTAGGCAGTGTACTAATTTCATTCTTTTACATGTACCTGTCCAGTCTTCTCAGCACCACTTATTGAAGAGGCTGACATTTCTCCATTGTATATTCTTGCTTCCTTTGTCATAAATTAGGTGACCATATGTGCGTGGGTTTATCTCTGGGCATTCTATCCTGTACCGCTGATCTATATTTCTATTTTTGTGCCAGTACCATACTGTCTTGATTACTGTAGCTTTGTAGTATAGTTTGAGGTGAAAAGGGAACCCTCCTGCACTGTTGGTGGAAATGTAAATTGATACAACCACTATGGAGAACAGTATGGAGGTTCCTTAAAAAACTAAAATTAGAACTACTATATGACCCAGCAATCCCACTACTGGGCATATACCCTGAGAAAACCATAATTCAAAGAGAGACATGTACCACAATGTTCACTGCAGCACTATTTACAATAGCCAGGACACGGAAGCAAACTAAATGTCCATTGACAGAGGAATGGATAAAGAAAATGTGGCACATATATACAATGGAATATTACCATTATAAAGAAATGAAATTGAGTTATTTGTAGTGAGGTGGATGGACCTACAGTCTGTCATACGGAGTGAAGTTAAGTCAGAAAGAGAAAAACAAATACCATATGCTAATGCATATATATGGAATCTAAAAAAAAAATGGCACTGATGAACCTAGTGGCAGGGCAGGAATAAAGACACAGACATAGAGAATGGACTTGAGGACATGGAGGGGGGTGGGTGGAGGGGGAAGCTGGGGCAAAGTGAGAGTAACATCGACACTACCAAATGTAAGATAGTCAGCTAGTGGGAAGCAGCAGCATAGCACAGGGAGATCGGCTCGGTGCTTTGCGATGACCTAGAGGGGTGGGATAGGGAGGGTGGGAGGGAGGCTCAAGAGCAAGGGAATATGGGGATATATGTATGCACATGGTTGATTCACTTTGTTGTACAACAGAAACTAACACAGTATTGTGAAGCAATTATACTCCAATAAAGATGCATTAAAAAAAAAAAAAAAGTAAGTGCAGGTAATTGCAGATACCAAGAGCAAACCTCCGCACAGTTAATTTTTAAAGTGTCTGTTTCATGTCTTATGTACTAAAATCATCCAAGGAAGCTGAGCTAGATTTTCTTTCCGGTCGTTAGCATCTGACTCTGTTGTTGTTGGCTGGACACGTCTGAAATCATTTCCTCAGTGGGCGTCTTGACCTGGGGAAACGGGGGCTGGGGCGGGGGGAAAGCAGGCCTCATCACACACCTAGGAAAGCATCTTCTTGTGCACATGCTTGCTCTGTACTCCTGGGCCTTGGTGTGCACGGACAATGGTGAAGTGAGTCACAGTTTAACTGCCTGTCCAGTCTCTCTGGAAACTCAAGGAAAGTGCTGAGATGCAGCAGGAAAGGAAAGTGGAGCGTGGCACCACTCACTGCGCTCAGGCAGGCAGTAAACAGTGCAAGATGAAACACAAATAATCATAAGTGCTTGCAAATACTAAGTGTCATGAAGGCTATGAGGCAACTAGGAATCTTCATTCCTTAGTTTTCACCCCTTCTCTAAGGACACGTTAATTGTACAGAATGCCTGACGACCCAAGAAATCGGCTTCTCACCTGCATTCTGTGAGCCCCCGAGGCAGCGGAGACGTATCCCTCTCTTGAGGAAGTAGGCTGTGATTTGAAAGCCATAACCTGTAAAGGGAATATCATATGATATCACTCATATGTGTAATCTAATTTAAAAAATGATACAAATGAACGTATTTACAAAACAGAAACAGACTCACAGATTTCTAAAACAAACCCATGGTTACCAAAGGGGAAATGTGGAGGGGGAGGGATAAATTAGGAGCTTGGGATTAACATACACACACTACTATACATAAAATAGATAACCAACAAGGACCTAATGTACAGCACAGGGAACTCTACTCAATACTCTTTAATGACCTATATGGGGAAAGGATCTGAAAAAGAATGAATATGTGTCTATGTGTAACTGAATCACTTTGCTGTACACCTGAAACTAACACAACTTTGTAAATCAAGTATACCCCAATAAAAATTAAAAAAACAAAACAAAAACCTGTAAAGTGAAAGAAGACAGCATTAGATAATAAGCTTGTTTGTGACTGAATCCCACGGGCCCAGCCCAGTGCCTGCCATCCAGTAAGCATTCAATGATTACCTAGTGAGTAAAAGATGAAGAGAATCCGTAGAGGGCCTCGCTTAGAGGAAGGGGTGAACAAACAGTGTATGCTTAGCTCTTCCAGGAGGCCCGGCCACGGCACCTGGAATAGCCTCCAGTCCCTGAAGCAGCTCAGTTACTTTATCTGTAAATTGGAATAAATGAGGTCTGACCAAACAGGCCTAACAACCAGTCCCTCCAGGTTGGAGGATTAATTCAGGCTGAGCTGGTGCACCAATCTTGGCCACCTTCTGATGCTCATTACTTATCAGCTCACAGAAAGAAGAGTTTAATACCTATTTGAAGATGGGTGTATTTCGCCCGTAAATAAGTTATTCTAATTCAAGTACAGTAAAGCCTTTATATAGGATGAGATGAAAAGAAATAGGACATGAACCTCCCCCCCAACCCAAGAAAAGAGAAGAGGCGGAAAGAAAACTCTCCAATCCACCAGAATGGCCAAACTGAAAAAGGCCAAGAGCACCAAGTGTTGGCACTAATGTGGGCAAATGGGAATTCTCATGCACTGCTGGTGGAAGCATGAAATGGTACAGCTTCTTTCAACATCGAAAGCTGAACTTAAGCATAAACACACAGAACATTAAGAGCACTTTTCACAATAGTCCCAAACTGGAACCAATGCAAATACCCATCAAAAGTAGAATTTTTAATTGAAAAAAAGGGAGGAGGTAATAGTCACACAGTGCAATCCTACTCTGCCCCTAAAAATGAATAAGCTACAACTAGAGGCAATATCAGAACTGAATCTCACACACATGATGTTAAGTGAAAGAAGCCTGGTCCAAAGGAGTGCATTCCATCTGTGATGATGGAGACATTACCATTCACCTTACAGGGTGGCAGTGGAATTTCAGGTGGCTCACAGGAAGTACCAGCATAGTTCCTTCCTTCCTTCCAGCCCCCCTCCAGGTATAAACTACTCTGTTGATGACTCTCCTGAAATAATCAAGTAAAAACGTCCGGTTAACACAGTCCAGTACTTGGTGGAAGAATCAGAAGTGAAAGGCCCACCAAAGATTGGTGAGGGTTCCCAGGTCCTAAAACAACCTCAGAAAATTGCTAACTCTTAAAGACAGTATTTTATTCATGAAATTGGAAGGTCCAGGAGTTAAAAGAGGTGGTCTCCAGGCCCACTGGATTCTCCAAAGACTATCATTATGACTGTTTTGAAATAACTTGTACATAAAGAATACAATTAAAGTTTCCAGTTTTACATTCAAGTATCCTTCTGTCACCCTCGTAGACAGATCCAGAACATCAGTGACCACAGACTTGATGTTCTGTCTACACAAGCTACGGCTCTGACAGCACAACTGCTTCAGTCACGGGGATTTCGAAATAACAGTGACATCAATGATGGGATAATCTCCACATTTACTGAGATGAAATATATTTTCTCCTAACATACTTGAAGTGGATTGCACTTTGGTCATGTGGCTTTCTTCTGCTTAAAGTGTCAAACAAAATATGCACACCACTGGCATTATTCTGAGTGCTTTAAAACAAATACTTCAGCCCTTAGGTCACCGAGAGAGTGGAAGTGACATCCACATCTGTTTATTTGTCCTACTGCTGGGGGAGGGGGATGGTGAGAGAGGAGTCCTTAACAATTTGGGATTTACAAACACACAAAGAAAGGTGATTTTCAAAGTAATGACTTATCATGTAAGTCTTCCAAAGGACTGACAACAACAACAAAAATGCAATATCGAAGTCATTCTGCCTTTGCCGGTGGATCACACTTAATGCTTATAGTTCCAAGTGGTCAAGAGTCCGATGGCATGCTCAGATTTTCAAAACTCCTTTCCCTGTACAAAATCTCCAGCGATAAAGTGTTATTAGTAGGAAGGGGCTAAATCTGAAGTCGACTAGGAAAGCTCGAGCTCGAGCTCAGGAAGCCTGGTATCTGGAGATACAACTTGAGTAATAACTAAATCCTGCTTGGTCAGCTGTCTCAGTAGGACACTTTCCCCTATAGAAAAATAAAGCAGTATAAGTCAAATTCTGACTGTTTTACTACTGACATTACTAGGAGAAATGAGTTTATCGAAATCTTTCCTCTTCTGTCCCCCACCCTACCGGACAGGATTATGTTAAAGGCAATCATTCCTCAGCTGGTGTCTTGTTATGGTTTTAGTGGAAAACCCTGTCGAATGGCACCTATAAGAGAAATGGTAAGTTTACCATGTAAAAGAGATTTGCACCTGCTTAGTTCAAATTCTACTGGCTGTAGGAAACCTTATTGTTTAAAGAGAAACTTGAAGAGAGAGAAAACACAAGAAGTATTTATGTCAGTTCTTATGGCAAACTAATTTTGATATGTAAACGAAGAAACTCACTGCTGTTGAAATATACTGAACTGAAATGCTTAGGGAGTTGTACTTCATTTATACATAGATAATAGGCAGTGATAAAGACTACATTATCTTTGCTCTTTAATGAAATTGGCTTCACAGACTTGAGCAGGCTACTGAGATTCTGTACTTATCCAGGGTTAATGTAAAGCTGCACTACTCTCGAAAGCTAAATAGCAGCTTGGCAAAGAATCCAGGAGGCCCTCTGCTTCCCCTTCTTGGGCACCAGCTTGCAACGCTGATGTTCTAAGTGCCCGGAACCAGGGTCAGGGCCAGCGGGGGAAGAAGCAAAATGGAAATCATAAAGTGATATTCATCTGAAAACTACATGGCAATAGTATTCCAAGATCCAGAGGCACTTATAAATCACACTTAAGGATGCCTGTTTTCTTTGAGCTACTGTGGGCCTCCTTAATTTGAAAAAACTGTCTGTAGCCACAGAAAGAGATTGGGGTTAGAGAGAGGACTGCTTTGTAGTGGAAGCACCTTTCCACCAGGAGTCTTCAGGTATGTCTACTTCTAGAAATAATTTATATTTCTGCATTGCTTAATGTCATGAGATGTCCAGTAACAGCAGGAGGCCATCGTCTCCCGTGGTCCCCAAGCAGCCCCAAAAGTCTCCCATCCCTGTGCCTCCCGCATTCCGTACTTTATAAAGAGCTGTTGCACTTCCGGCTACCTTTCTACAGACAACCTTGCAACCCCCAATGAAGCCGCAGATGACGACTTGTTACCACATGTACTTCCTTTTGTTCTTCACCAAAAAACATTAAGTATCCAAGAAAAAAAGGAGGCAGGGGTCAGTAATATTTGTGAGAGAAAGAAAGGGTGGTCCATGTTTTAAGGACAGGGTTCTGCTACTATTTCATTTCACATTCTGTCTAAAATAAACTGTTCCAAATGGCTTTATTAGAAATTCAGAGATTTCATGAATAGAAAGGGAAAAAACAAACAAAAAAAATCAAATATGAGTTGAACAAATTCCATCCTGGCTTAGCAAGGCAATAGATTAGTTTTAAGTAGTACTGTGCTCCAATGAGTAATACTTTTGAAGGGAGTGGTCGTTTATTTGGGGTGTTACATTTCATAGTCCCAAGACACTAAGAGCAAATATCCAACATGGAGTTTTTACTGTAAAACTATCCAGCTTCCCTTGTTTTCCAGGGGATTCCTGGCCAACATGACTTGAGCTTCCCCAAGACTGCCAAGGGGAAGCTGTGGTCCAGTGCATCATGGTGGGAAGCCCTCTCCCACGGCGACTAGGAGACCAATTCACGGGGAGCCTGGGAAACTGCCTTGGGTCAGCCTGCTGAGCCCCTGGACAGCCGGGCAGGTAAGCACCCTTCACAGTGGGCTCCGCCCACCACTTCATGGCTCCCCTCCAGCAAAGCCTTCTCCCAAACCACAGGGTAGCCTCAGCAAGACATACTGTGTCCCACAACACTTCTCTCCCGGAGGTGACCGCTTCCTTAGTATCATCACGCACAAGCATGAAAAATTTCAAACACTCAGAAAAGAGGAAAAACAGTGCCATGAACACCCAAAAGCCCACCATCTATACTCAGTAATGGTTAATATTGTATCATATTTCATATACCCACTTGCTATACCATTTCAGAGTAGACATCATGACGTTTTACTCCTAAATATGCAAGCACAGACTCCCAGACAATGACATTCTCCTATATCACAAAATACTATGATCGTAACTGACATGACATTATTGCTCAAATAGCCAGTCCATGTTCAAATTCTCAAAATGCCCCCAAAATGTATATCACTGACTTTCCTCCTGAACTAGAATCCAACCAAAGGTTATGCATTACATCTGGTTATGTCTCTTACACCTAGAATAATAAAATAATCTCTTCCTTTTTTCCATAACTGACCTTTTAAAGAGATCAGGCTAGTTTTTCTGGAGAATGACCCCCATTCAGGATTTGAACTTTAAAGAAAAAATCTCAGTTGCCTAAATACAAATTTTCAACCTGCATGCTATTTTAGAATGCCAGTCATTTATTAATTTTGATGGCTTCTTTAGCTGCTGCAGGAGATTGCAGGTTCAGACTAAAGCTATAATTACAATTCGAAGTCTGAAACACACACGACATGAAGATTCAGTCCTAAAATTGATTTCGAAGAAACCAAATCTTAAATTTATAGATACTTCAATTTTCAGCAAAGGTAAGCTTACCTAAGCAGGTGTGATAGTGGTCTCATATTGGTCTACATTTGTTTTACGAAAGGGCACTTGGTGGCAATCAGATGACTATGGGCTGAACTAGAAGCAGCTCCATACTGTGCACCAGTTCAGACGTGAGACTCTCCAGTCTGAGGTCATGAGTCAGTGCTCATTCACTAGCTGAAGACTTGGGTGAGATTTAATAAGACAGTAGGAAGGAAGGGTCTGATACCTATCAAGTATTGACAATGTCTTGGTGCTAGACTAGGCCAGGAACATATAATATATTTAAAAGATGGGTAATATGTGTGTTTTAAAGCTATTTAGTTCAGGAGAAATGAAGTTATAACTCATGACTTCTGAAACTGTGCCTATTCGGAAAGTCATACCAGTCCTTATCAGATAGTCAAGGGTAGAGAAATTGTAAGCTTGATGCCATCTCTTGAAACATAAAGGAAAAACTAAGTATGAGACACCGTCTTTGAAAAGCCTTTATGGAGCCCTTTGAAACATTTTGTAGGCCTAAGTGCGACCTTCACCATTGCTGATGTCGGTGGGGTTGTAGAAAGAAACTGTTCTGTGGGAACCAAAAAACAAGAGTCCTGTCCTAAGTTTAAGAATACACACACAGGATCCTAGTCTAAGACCACAACTGGGAAACAATTTGGGTGGGTAAGTGGAATATTTGATCCTGGGCTAAAAGTTTCACTTATTACCCAAGACATTTAGAGACTCCAAAAAAGTTCCCTTGAGATAACATTTCATGTCTTTAAATAAGGACAGAACTGGACTCTGAGTCACAATAAAGCTATGTCTATTTGATGCCAAAACAAATGGGCAAACTGGTTAGTTCCATTAAAAAAAAAAAACAAACCTGTGAACAAAATAATTACTTGAGGCCAAATTTACTTAGAAAAAAACAAATTTTCTACCTGTAACCTAACTGACTTTGTAGGTAATACCACGGGCCGCATGTGCTATTAATTTTATTATCTACAGGATCTATCAGAGATTGTTAACACTGAATGAGAAAGCTTCTCAGGGCAGACAAAAATTAGAATAAAACATACTGAGAAACTATCACTTTAGATTTCTTTCACATACCACTTTCCCACTATTTTGTTTATAAAAATATGCCCTTAACATTAAATATGAAAACCATGATTAGATAACATTCAAGCACAGATGAAATGATATTCAAAACGATGGTCCCCACGGTAATGATGGGAATGATGTGATACTGAGTACTTATAAAACTCAAAGTTACCTACAAAATCCTTCACTCACATTTACATAACTATGCATAAAAGCAACACAGAGTTTTAACAAACCTTCTAAATGAGGTAGCTAGTTGTTTGAACTGCTGGTTGTTGAAGCAGGTCCCTCTGCAATAGCTGTCAAACTTCCTGTGCCCAAGACGAGGATGCCAGATGAAGCATGACCTCTGTGGGCTCCTTGTCTTGCACAGGGCCCACTGCAGCTTTGATGACCATGTACATTGAGAAAAAGAGTTCTTGAACCATGGGATTTATTCCAACAGGATCGCAGACTCACAGGACAAGAAAGATCTCTGAGAAGTCACCTACTCTACTTCCCGCTTATTAGGACCATATTTATTTATTTATTTATTTAACAACTTTATTGGAGTATAATTGCTTTACAATGCTGTGTTAGTTTCTGCTGTATAACAAAGTGAATCAGCTATATGTATACATATATCCCCATATCCCCTCCTTCTTGCGTCTCCCTCCCACCCTCCCTATCCCATCCCTCTAGGTGGTCACAAAGCACAGAGCTGAGCTCCCTGTGCTACGCAGCTGCTTCCCACTAGCTATCTATTTTACATTTGGTAGTGTATATATGTCCATGCCTCTCTCACTTCGTCCCAGCTTACCCTTCCTTCTCCCTCCCCGTGTCCTGAAGTCCATTCTCTACGTCTGTGTCTTTATTCCTGTCCTGCCCCTAGGTTCATCAGAACCTTTTTTTTTTAGATTCCATATATATGTGTTAGCATACGGTGTTTGTTTTTCTCTTTCTGACTTACTTCTCTCTGTATGACAGACTCTATGTCCCTCCACCTCGCTACAAATAACTCAATTTCGTTTAAACCATATTTTAAAAACAATACTGAAAGGCTGAATGAAAAATGCCACGCCTATGCGTGTACAGCTCAGTTCTTCCTTTACCACTTGAATTGAGGTTGCACACTTAAATGCTTAAGGGGCAAGGCAGGTAACAGGAAAGGGCTGGGTTCTGACAGAGGTGAACTGGAAAAAGCACACACCTGGTTTAAAGGGGGCAGCAGCTACTGAACTCCAGCCGTCAGCTGCCGCTGGAAACTCGGGTGCAGGGTACCAGATTTTAAGCTTTGCCAGAAAAGCTGGAAATCTAAATTTTTATGTGAGATGTCCCAAATTTTAAATTAGCAATGAATTCAAATTTTTAAACTATGCCGTGCAGTCCAAAATAATGTTTGTGAGGGCCGCTTTGGCTTCGCACTGCCAGTTTGCAATCTCTAATCTGAATTGCTCACACTTTAGTTGAAGTTCATTTTCTTGTGTCCTGTCTTTGGCAGAGCTGAAGGAAAGCTGGCCACTACCACGTGCTTGGAGATAGGCATTCAGCTGCAATACAGTCATTTATTCTAAGCTAAATAAACCCTGGTCCTTAATCTCACTACACAGGATGTATTTATCTACGTTTAAATCATCTTTCTGACACTTCTAAGTCCTGACGGTAAAGATATACAGTTAACGGTTTGACTCAAGGTGGGGGAAAAATGGAAAGATTATACTATTTTAGAAAACGATAATTGTATGAATGTGTGAGATCTGTATTTCAAAAAATCACAAAGCTTATATTAATTTAAAAAAAAAAAAAAAGGACTTGAAAAGATTTGAGTAACATACCATGTTCTTGTTTGGAAGGGCTAACCGGTATAAAGATGTGAATTGTTCCCGTATTTATTTATTTAACAAACGTACTGAGTGCCTATTATGCACCAGACAATTCCAACCAAAATCACAATGAAAATGTTATTTTTGTGTGTGAAGGGAAGAGGCAGTTTGGAAGTTGCCAAAAAGAATTCTAAAAAATAATCTAAAAGAAGACTAAACTAGTAAAAATAGGGGAAAAACTTGAAAATGAAATTTTTTTTTTTTTCAAATTAAAGGTAATGTATACTTAATGTATTAAAAAAAAAAAAACTAAACAAAAAGGAGGCATAGGGCTTCCCTGGTGGCGCAGTGGTTAAGAATCCGCCTGCCAATGCAGGCGACACGGGTTTGAGCCCTGGTCTGGGAAGATCCCACATGCCACGGAGCAGCTGGGCCCGTGAGCCACAATTACTGAGCCTGCGCGTCTGGAGCCTGTGCTCCGCAACAAGAAAGACCGCGATAGTGAGAGGCCCGCGCACCGCGATGAAGAGTGGTCCCCACTTGCCGCAACTAGAGAAAGCCCTTGCACAGAAACGAAGACCCAACACAGCCAAAAATAAAATAAAAAAATAAATAAAATTAAAAAAAAAAAAAAAAGGAGGCATAAAGAGAAGGTTAAATCATCAACAATCCAACCACCCAGAGATAGTCACTTTGTCACCTTGACTTTGATACCCTCCAGATTTTTCTCAAGATATATACTCACATATATATTCTCTCTTTTTACAAAGATGGAGACATGATTTTTTAATGCTGCTTTATAATCAGATTTTTTTTTTTTTTAGAAATTCACGTTCTTTTATTTATTTATTTGTTTGTTTGTTTGTTTGTTTATTTATGACTGTGTTGGGTCTTCGTTTCTGTGCGAGGGCTTTCTCTAGTTGTGGCAAGTAGGGACCACTCTTCATCGCGGTGCGTGGGCCTCTCACCATCGCGGCCTCTCTTGTTGCGGAGCACAGGCTCCAGACGCGCAGGCTCAGTAATTGTGGCTCACGGGCCCAGTTGCTCCATGGCATGTGGGATCTTCCCAGACCAGGGCTCGAACCCGTGTCCCCTGCATTGGCAGGCAGACTCTCAACCACTGCGCCACCAGGGAAGCCCTATAATCTGATTTTAAAAAAAAATCTCAATGTTGTGTACATTGACTTTGTGTATGGTATCTGTGAGGAATCCACTTTCATTCTTACCCCAATGAATAACCAATAGAATAGTCAATAGAAAGTCCCCACTGATCTGAAATGCCAGCTCTGTCATACATAGACCTGTCTTTCTGAGTTATTTTATTCCATTGACTTATCAGTCAATGCACACTGTGTTAATTACCTGAGCTTTATTTATAATAAATCTTAATATCCAGGAGTGCACGTTCCTCTCCTGCTCCCCAACACTATTTCTAGTCTTCATCAGGATTACCTGGAGTTATTCTTGGCCCTCCATGCTGTCATAGAACTTTTAATTATTAGCTTGTCAAGCTGCATAAAAAAACCCTGTTGGGAGTCTGATTAGAAAGGCCTTGAATCTATAGATCAAGGTGAAGAAAACTAACATCTTGATGATAATGAGACTTCCTATGCACTTAACATGGTAGATCTTCCAATTATTTTTAAGGACTTTTAAAATGTCTTTCAATAAAGTTTAACATTTTTCTATATAAATTTACTGCATACTTTATTAGGTTTATTATGAGGTACTTCCTATTTTTTTTATTGTTGCCATTGTACATGTTAGCTCCTAAAAATTACATTTTCCAACTGTCTGCTATTGTAATTGATTTCTGTGTATGGACCTGCAGCTGAAAAACCTATGGAATTGTCTTATTAATTCTAATAATTAGTCTGCATATATCCTTTAGACTTTTCTATGTATTCATTTACCCCCAAAATGACCCTTTTGTTCTTTATTTCCAATATTTCATCTGTATTATCTTCCCTGTCTTATTGTTTGGGCTGGAACCTCCAGTAATTATTGAATATTGTAGTAAGCATCTTTGTGGTGCTCTCAGTTATAAAAGGAATGTTTTTAATGTTTCACCACTGAGAACAATATTTGCTGTAGACTTTTTATAGACAGAATCCTAACCTTTCCAAGAGTTTTTATCATGAATGACAGCTGCTTTTTCTGCATCTAGTTATCATATGCATTGTTCTCCTCTAACGTATTAATGTTGTACATACTACTAACAGGCTTTCTAATGATGAACCAACTTGGCATGATGTCATGATTTTTTTCTACATTGCCAAATTTGGTTTGCTGACATTTAGTTTAGGATTTCTGCTTTTACGTTTGAATGAAATTAACTTGTAATTTTCCTCTCTTTTATTGTCCTTATCTGGTTTTAGTGTCAAATTATACTAACCTCATAAAATGAGTTGGAAATGTTAACTCTTATTCAATTATATAAAACTGGAATTACCTATTTCTTAAATTTTGAGGGAATTCCTTGGTAAAATATCCAGACCTGGTACTTTCTGATGTATTGGTCTAAATTGTTTAATTGAATCTATTCAGGTTTTCTCTTTATTCTTAGCTCAACTTTGCAGTTTATCTTTTTCTATGATTTTTTTTCCTTTCATCTAAGTTTTCAAATTTATTAGCATAAAGTTGTTCTTAATAGTCTTTAGTCTTTTAATTTCCACTGACATCTAATTACATCTTTTTTTTCACTACTAGTATTTCTACTTCTAGTAATTCTCTTCGTCTTTTTTCACCCTTGATTTTGACCACTTTTATTCTTGAAAATTTATTTTAAAAAACTTAATTTGAGCTATTTTAAAAATCCTTTCTACTATACATTTTCTGTATAATTTCTTTATATTCTTTTATTTCTCTCCTCTATTTTCCTTGAGTTTATTAATTTGTTCTTTATCTAACTTCTTAAGCTAGATGCTTAACTTATTCATTTTCAGCCTTTTTCCTTTTCTAATATAAGCTACAAATTGCTCTATGTAGGTATGCCCTACAACTTCTGGAAAGTAGTCTTTTAATTATCATTCGCTTTAAATATTTTCTGATTTCAATTCAGATTTCCCTTCTGTCCCACATATTATGTACAAATATGCTTTTTAATTTCCAAAAGTATCCCTTTGTTACTAATTTCTAAATTAGAGAATGTGATTTATCTTTTTTTAAAAATTTTATTTATTTATTTTTGGCTGCATTGAGTCTTCGTTGCTGCGTGTGGGCTATCTCTAGTTGTGGCAAGCGGGGGCTGCTCTTCGTTGCGGTGCATGGGCTTCTCATTGTGGTGGCTTCTCTTGTTGCGGAGCACAGGCTCTAGGCCCGCGGGTTTCAGTAGTTGTGGCATGTGGGCTCAGTAGTTGTGGCTTGCAGGCTCTAGAGCACAGGCTCAGTAGTTGTGGCGCACAGGCTTAGTTGCTCTGTGGCATGTGGGATCTTCCCAGACCAGGGCACGAACCCGTGTCCCCTGCATTGGCAGGCAGATTCTTAAGCTACTGTGCCAGCAGGGAAGTCCCCAGAATGTGATTTATCTTGCATGATCATATTCTGTGAAATTTTTTGAGGCTTGCTTGACAGTCTAATGTGATCTAGTTTTGTAAATGTTCTCTGTATGTTTTGATAAATATGAGCATTCTCTGGCTACAAAATATGTCCACTGGTTCAAGCTTGTTATTTGTTTTGGTCAAATCTTTCATATCCTTCTTATCTTTTCATCAATTTAGTAATGAGAATGGTGAGTTAAGATCTCTCTTTATGATGGTGGATTTATCAATTTCTTTTCAGTTCTGTCCATTTTGCATGATATTTTTAGGAACTGTATTATGTACACAGAGGTTTAGAATTTTTATACGTTCAACATAAACTGAACCTTTACTCAATAGTCAGTGGTCTTCTTTAACTTTAGTAATGTTCTCTGCCTTAAATATTTTTGATTTGATACTAATATACCTGCTCCAGCTTGCTTTTCAGTGGTATTTGTCTAGTATACCCTTTTCCTTCCTCTTACTTTTGACTTTTCTCGAGTCTTATGTTTTAGGAATATCTCTTATAAATAACACATGAATAAAATCTTTAACAATCTAGTCTTTAAAATATTTGACCACAATTATCAATAGATATGGATTAATAGCTATTGTTTTTTTATTTGCTTCACTTTTTCTCTGTTTGTTTTTTAAAGCTCTTTCACTGCCATCTTGGATTGATTTATTTGTTTTTCCTCCCTTCTTTCCATTTCCCTTCTTCCTTCTTGCAGTGTCACACTATAATTTTTCAAATGAATATTTAACCTAACAAGTCTAAAGCTAGTCTACCTTTTTACCCCCCTCCAAAAAGTCAAGACCTACGAATGCTTTAACTAATCACCCATGCCCCTCTTCCACTACGTATCTGCCAATGCTTTCCAGGATTTTAGCTTTATCTTGATTTTTATAAATCCTATAAATTATTCACTTCTGTTGCTTTGCTGCACCCACATAGTTATCATTTTCTTTGTTCACATTTGACTGCTCCTCCGGCCTCTTTCCTGGGATCATGCCCTGCTTCCTAAAGAAGAGCCTTTGGAAGTCCATATAATGACACTTTGTGAGTAGCAAGCTTTTTCAGTTGTCTCTATGTTTGAAATGCCTTTATTTCACCTTCAGTCTTGAAAAACAACTTCACAGAATATAGAATCCTAGGTCGACAATTATTTTTTTCTCAGAACTCTGAAAAAAATCATTCCAGTACCTTGGATTATATTTTTGCTGTTAATTAATTGATTGATTTTAAAAAGATGATCTGTCTTTTCCTTCTGGCAGCTTTTAAGATCTCTTTTAAGTCTTTGGCATTTGGGAATTCACTGCAATATATCTAGGATCTTTTGAAAAATTTATCCTGCTGGGATCTGCTGAGATTTCTTAAATCACAGAATACATCCTTCACTCATTTTAGAAATTTGTCAGTCTTTTTCATTTTAATTCCCGCCTCCAATGCCTTTTTCACTGTTCTTCTGGAACTTTGATTTTTCTTATGATGAATCCATTTTCTCTTTTCCTAATTTGCCGGGATCCTGCTGAAACTCTGACTGATGTGATATTGCCACATTCCATTCCAGAAAAAAAATTCTAATTCACATTCCCACCAAGAGTATAACATCATGTCCATTTCCCCATATTCATACCAACATTGAGCAATCAGCGTTTACCTGCCTAATAGGTTGGTTAATGCTCACGGCTCATGGCTTTTTAATTTCCAGTTCTTTAACTGTAAGTAAGGACAAAGTTTATTTCAGATACATTTGTATTTCTACATGTCCTTTGTTCATTTCTATTAGGGTGCAGAGCTTTTTTTAGTTTATTTTTTTTCACTGATTTGTAAGCATAATTTTACAATAATTACATTAACCTTTTATCTGAACATGTTTTCTTCCTATATTATCATTTATATTTTAACTTTGTTTATAGTGTTTTTTATTTTGCCAAAGTATTTTCCACTTTTATTTAGTCAAACACATATATTGTTTTGAAATTCTGACATAAAGCTTTTGCCCATGCCAAAAGACAACAAAGTCACTTACATTATCATTTTCTTATAATATTTTTATCTTATGTTTAAATCAAAAATCACAAACTAGTGGCCTATGAAGGTGCACGTGGTGTTATGAAAGTTTTTTAATTAGTTACAGACATTTTAAGGATTGGGCAAGTTTACATGAAAATATGTATTTTCAGCTTCACTTGAAAAATCAGAATATGTAGCACATGGGCCTACGTTTCCACAATGGCACAGAGTGGCTAAAATTGGTAGAAGCTACAACAAGCCAAGTGGGGGAAGCTGAGGATTATTGGTCGTGATAGAACTAATGAGAAAGGGACACATTCAAGGGACACTTCAGAGACAGAAGCAGAGACAGGTTTGGTGGTCAACAAACAACATGTGCAGAGAGGGTGAATTCCAACGACGGTGTTTCCAGCTTTGTTGACTTGGTGAATGGGGGCTTGCTAAGGAACAGGGAGGGTGGGGAGAATTGGTAAGACAATGAACCAAGCTTTAGACAGAAGGACCTATGAGATATCTGGGAGCGGCTGTCTGGGAAGCAAATGGAAATAAGGTGTGGACTTCAGAGGAGAAGTGATGTCTGGAGATATATACTGAGGCAACTCTGACCAAAGGGCAAAGAGGTCCATGGTGGAGCATGCCAAGCGAGAAATAAAGAGGATGAGGGTCAGCAGAGAAAGAGGTGCCCACAGGAGTGGTCAGACGGGAAAAGGGATAACCATGGGAGTGAGGTCTTGGAAGTTAAGGGTAAAGAGAGTTTCAAGGTCAAATGCATTACTAAAGGTGGAAGTAGAAAACACTAGGAGTTGACAATTAAGAGGTGGTTGACAGCACTTCTGAGGTGGCTTCATGGTAGAAGAGTGAATGAGGGTGAGAAAGAGGGCACAAAAAGACAAACATCTGTTCCAGGAACTCTGCAAACAGGAGGAGCAGGAGGCAGCACAGGAGTGTCAGGGGAAACTACTGAAGTAAAGGCAAACCGTTGTTTGTCCCTCTGGGACCACACTCCTGTTCCCGTTCCCCAGGCTCGTGCTGGCTTTCTCGACAGGCACTGCCTCACTGAGTTCTGTTAGGACCTTACTGTGGCTCTGTCCTTCATGACATGCGGTCACTGCTTTCTCCTCTGTGTTGACGTAGTCTGTTTTCTGTTCTATGTTTGCTAGTCAGCATTTGTCTGTAACAAACATTCCTCTCAGGATTGTCACCGTCACTTGGGATTTGTATCCCATTTTATAAGGTGCTAGGTCCTTTTGCCATTTTTGATGCATTCACTCAAGCCATGGATGAAAACACCAAATATGCCCAAAGTTTATCATCAATCCTACTGTTTCTTCCAGTTATCAAATAAACCACTGTGAAGTTCAAGTGACCACCTACTGGTCTAGAGTCTTTCCAACTCCCAAGCATGAGCTCCCTGCCCATATCTAAATCACTCGAGGAATTTGAATCTCCAACGCTAGGGTCTTTTACAAATGCATAGGATTCCTGTATCCCCTGCATCTGAGAACCCGATGTATAGATCTGAGGTGGGTGCCAGAGAACTGTATTCTTTTAAAAAAGCTCCAGGGGATTGTGATGCACAGCTGAGGTTTGGAAGTCACTGCTCTAAATCTTATTTTGTTGATTTACTTGTCTGTTATAATGAAATCAGTAGCAAGAGTCTCGCTAGAGTAATGGTGGTACTTTACAGAGTTGTTGGAAGACAAAAACAAAATTCGAGTCTGTAAGTGAATATAAGAGAGAAATTACACGAGTTCCTTAAACACAACAGATAGGCCTTTGGCAAGAATACTATAGCAACAGTGAAGAGGCATGGGGAGAAAGCTAATTTCTAAGGCACTCAAGGCTCAAACTACCAAGGCAATTGATGAGAAGCCAATGCATATTAGCTCTATTATTATCGCACCTCTGGAGGATTTCAAAGAACAGCTCTCATGCCTTCTTTGTTTTCTTCTCTCTCTCTCTTTTTTAACTGCCTGCAGATAAACTTTTTCACAGAAAAAAAAAAAACCACCACATGCTTTTCCTTTTCTTATCTTCCACAAGTCCTTAGAGTTAACATAAAATTTACATCATTTTGATGTGTAAAATATTAAAGTGATAGGTATGCAATAACTTATGATCTTAATTAAGACGTTAAACCAGATCTCATATAGGCTCAGGTTAAAAAAGGAACCAGCTATGGATGCTATCGGCAAAGTTCAGAAGAATATGTAAAGGGGTCTTTTAAATTTTGTTTTGCTGACACAATATTTACTGATAATATAAATATCAAATGAACCAATCAAAAATACTGATTGATAAAAATATCATAAGAAACTCCATTTTCACCGTATACACATTGCTAATATGAGATTATGAGAGATAAAACCAGGCATCACGTGCTGCCCAGTGAGATGCAGTGGGAAGTACACCCCCTCCACCACAAAGGATTCTTGCACAAGAAACAACAACAGGGGACCAGACCTCATCAAGCCCTCACCACCAGGTTACAGGAAATACAGGGCTGGAAGAGCATGTTAACATCACCATGCAGATGCAGCCAAACCCAAAATGTGGGAAATTCCAGAGGACACTTGACCCAGTTTCTTCAACAAGTAAACAGCAAGAAAAAAAAAACAAAAACTGGGAGGGGTGTCACCATAGGTTCAAAGAGATATTTATCTAGGGTAAAGAGAATCAGCCAAATGCAATCCGTGTGTGGACCAACCTTGTTTGGACCCTGATTTGAACAATCCAACTATAAAAGAATTGAAGAGATATTCAAAGAACTCTGAAGACAGACTATATATCTGATGACATCAAGAATTTTTTTTTTCCTTAACGGCACTTTGATCATTTAAAAAAACAAACAAACAAACAAAAAAACAACCTCATCTTTTAGAGCTGTGCATATTGAATCATTTGTGTGTAAAATAATACGATATTCAGCATTTACTTTAAAAAAATCAGGGGGAGGGGGCAAGAAAAAGCATAAATGAAATAACATTGGCTATATGTTAAAAATGTGATACTGGCTGATGGATAAGTGGGGGTTCGTTGTATGATTCTATTGTGCTTATTTGAAATTTCTAAGTTACAAAATGAAAGTGAAGATTCTTTTAAAGAAGGCTTAATTTTTAAAAAGAAGCACCATCATTTGATGAAAATATTCAAGAATCTTAAAAAAGGATGCACTTTTTTTCTTTTAAATATTTGTGTTTCAAAGAAAGTCCTTCTTCCAAAGTCTCCAGAACATAAATCTTGATTAAAGCTTGATTTTCTAGGTAATTTTCTAACTTTGGAAATAAGATTTTATAAAGAATGCAAAAGTATTTTTTATGATGTTGTGAAATTTAGTCATAATCTTTAGAATCATCTTTCCTGAGGAGATAACGATTAAAAGGCAACCTAAGCAAAAATGGTCCAACAGGTGATTGTAAAGCTCTTATCTTCCTGAAGCCTCAATAAGCACACTACTATACTTACAACAGGAATCGTAACTTCACCTCGAGATTCTTTAACTATTGGCAGTCCAAGTTGAAAATATAACTGATTACAGATATAGTTATAGGGATAGGTATAGACACAGATTACATACCTTTTGCACACTCAAGCCACATTACCAACCTGTTAAGTATGGAGTAAAAAGTGCACCAGTATTAAATAATACAGCTTGCAGTAAAAAGAGCACCTTACTAAAAACTGAATCTGAGGAACCTGGCAGCCTGAGATAAAGGAGACCTTCCCACAAAAAACAAGAATCCAGGTAAAAAAAAAACGTGTTTAAATATTGATACATAGCTGAGCTCGAGACAAATGGAAATATCAAGGAAATACCAGGAATGGAGAAGGCAAGAGTAGAAAACCAATGGGCAGACACCCTAAGGGCCTCTGGAGAAGGTCAGACGAACCCAGGCGAGGACTAAAGCTGTATACCCTGACCATATCCTGGTCGCCACCCAGCCCTGGGAGGAGACACTGCTCCATCATTCCATGAAAACCCCACTCTCGCCCGACTTGTATATTTTTCTTTTGTTGAATGCTGAGAACTGACCATCCCCTGAGGCTCCACAAAGCCTCCCATAACGTTTCATTATCCCAAACCTCCCAGCTTCCTGCCTAACCCTCCCACAGAACCACTTTCCTGCCCTGCCCTTTCTCTATCACCACCTTCCAAATGCACACGTTTTCAAGGTCACGCTTGAACTCACTTGACTGAGATCTGAGATGTTTCCAGACACAGTTCTCCGCTCTTTTCATAGCAACTTTCTCTCTACCTTTAATTGGTTTTATTAGAAGGTCCACATGATAAGAGGCCTTTCCCCTTGGTATTTGAAGGTACTAGACACTCTGCAGGGCTCTGGAGTCTCAGACAGGGAGTCCTGGGGATCCCAGTGGTGTCCTGGGGTAGGTGTGAGTCTCAAAGCAATGGCCACCCAAGCAAGGGCATGAACACATGTGTTTCCTTCTGCCTCAAGCCATGCACCGTCCCTCCCACACCCCTCCCTGGCCTTGCGCTTCTCGCTGGTTTACTACGTTGTCTTCGTCCTTTCTCAGTGGCACACCTCTCCCACCAGCTCTACAGCGCCCAGGTTCTTCAAGAAGCTCTAGCCCTACTCAGGGTTTTCCTCGACGTGCCAGCCCCGCCCATGCCTGCTGTCATCACCCCTCGCCCCTGGTCTTGCCCTGTGGTCCCAAGCTTATGCTCTGAGGGCCAGCTCTTCCCTATCCACCTGTGTCTGCACCCTCCACTCTGCTCATTTCCATCAATAAAACCCCTTCCCAGGGCATCGGAGCAAGACAATTTTTTTCTCTGCTCTCTTTTCAAAACACATCTTTTCTTAAACAAACAAACAAACAAACAAAACTTTACTGAGCTCAGGAAAAAGAAAAAAATCCTTAGAAATGGCAGTAAGGCCAACAGGGTTAAACAAGCTTGGGCTGCACATCTTTGGGAATTCTATGTTAGTTATATAACAGAAGTTAAACATGACAGTACATATCACACTGACAATGAGCTATCACAGAGTGGGCAGGCTGGCAGCACACTGGAGCCTTCCCATATTAGTGAGGCATTCTACTGAGCGGGATCTTACTCTTTCTGACCCTGAAAATGATCTCAGGACAGGAGTTATAGGGACCAGTGTGAACAGGAAATATACATTCTTTTATTCTGTCAAAAGCTGGATGTTCCTCTAATAGTAATAACCAAACCAGAGGCATCCAACTCATGCTGCTCGTGCACCTACTACAGAGAAGAGACAGAAGAGTTGAAGGAGAACAGGTACAATGCAAGTGCTACAACAAAGACATGTGCGGGAACTGGGGATGCCAAGAAAGGGTGTGTCTGATTAAACAAGGGAGAGTAACAAACTCAATTGGGAGGAGAGGGATCCCCAAGGAAGGGAAATATCCAAGCAGAGTCTGGAAGCGTCAGGAGGATTCTGCTAAGAGGATTGAGAATGGGAGGGCATCATACTCATGTTCGTGTAAAACCACAGGCGACTCCTGTTGGCTCCTGGGAACCCTGGTAGAGTAGACCGAGACTTAGGGTTCAGAGTGCCCAGAAGGAAAAGGAGAGATGAAGGATGAGGTTGGACGGATAAGCAAAGGAGGTCAGACTTTAACCCACAGTCAACTTTACAACCTAAAGTAAAGGATTTTAATGAGTTATTGAGACCCATGAGTGTCCCCAGTCATACCTTACAAATACTGTGAACTCACTAAGGCTTTTCCATTAATATGAAGACTTGACTATAACAAGAATCATTTTTCTCTACATCGATTTAGTTAAAATGGAATAATTAGAGTTGATACATCTGTAAAAGAGTTTAATCTAAAACCCTAGAAATCCTTTGGCAGATTCAATAGTATTTAATTAATTCATTAAAAGTCAGGTGTTTATAACAATTTAAAGTGAAGTTTATACCAACTAAGTTGGTATAAAACAGATTCTTGATCCTGACTAGTAAATGCCAGCTTTAACCCTGCTGGGAAGATGAGAAAATAGTTCTGTTAAAAGAATGGGAGGATGATTTAAAATTTACTACGAAGCTACAGTAATTAAAATAGTGTGACACTGGCATAAGGACAGACGTGTAGAAATAGAATTGAGAGTCCAGAAATGAACCCTCTTATTTATTGTCAACTGACTTCCAACAAGGTTGCCAAGACAATTAAATGGGGATAGAATAGTCTTTTCAACAAATGGTACTGGGATAACTGGATATACACATGTAAAAGAATGAAGTTGAACCCTTACCTCACATCATATACAAAATTAATTCAAAATGGATCAATGACCTAAATGTAAAAGCTAAAACTATAAAAGTCTTAGAAAAAAACATAGATACTTGTAAATCTTTGTGGATTCTGATTATGTAATTGTTTCTTAGATGTGACACCAAAGGCACAAGCAATGAAAAGAAAAAAAAAATAGATAAATTGGACATCATTAAAACTTAAAACTTTAGCGTTTCAAAGGATACCATTAAGAAAGTGAAAAGACAATCCTTAGAAGAGGAGAAAAATTTTGCAAACCATGTATCTGATAAGGGACTTGTATCTGAAATATGTTAAGAACTCCTACAACAACTCACTAATAAAAAGGCAACTCAATTTAAAAAATGGGCAAAGGATTTGAAGACATTTCTCCAGAGAAGATACACAAATGGCTAATAAGTATCTGAATAGATGGAAAACATCATTAGCCATTAGGGAAATGGAAAAATCAAAACCACAATGAGATACCACTTCACACCCAGCAGGATGGCTATAATCAAAATGACAGGTAATAACAAGTGTTGACAGGATGTGGAGAAAAAGGAACCCTCATACACTTCTGGTGGGAATATAAAATGGTGCAGCCACTTTGGAAAACAGGCTAGAAGTTCCTCAATATACTAAACATAGAGGTATAAAATTATCCAGAAACTCCTTTCTTAGGTATATACTCGTAAGAAATTAAAATAAATATCCACTCAAAAACCTATACAAATGTTCATAGCAGCATTATTCATAATAGCCAAATAGGGGAAACAGTCCAAATGTCTATCAACTGATGAATGGATAAATGAAATGTGACATATCCATACAATAGAGTATTATTTGACAGTACAAAAGAAACGAAACACTACTGATAAATGCTACAACATGGATGAACCTTGAAAACATTATGCTAAATTTAAAAAGTCAGTTACAAAAACAACGTATTGTGTGACTCAGTTTATATGAAATGTCCAGAATAGGCAAATTGATAGAAACAGCACATAAATTGGTGGTTCCCTAGGCTGAGGGTAAGAAAGGTATTGGGGGAAAGTGGTTCCCCCAATACCTTGTGGGTATTGTAAAGGCTAGTGGGTACAGGGCTTCTTTACAAAGTGACAAAAATGTTCTCAAATTTATTCTGGTGATGGTTGCACAGCTTTGTGAATATATAAAAACCACTGAATCGTATGTGTTAAATGAGTGAATCATATGGTATGTGAATTACATCTCAAGAAAGTTATTATTAAAAAAAAAAAAAAAGGAGAACGGGACGAAATGTTCTTCAGCTAAATGGATGGGAACTGTCAGTGTTTCTCATTCTTAAATCCCTAAATCAAGTAGGAAGAATGATGCTTTCCTCTGACTGAAAATGTCTGAGACTTTCCAAATGGGAAATAATGACTGGCTGACATGCTGGCCAATTCTAAAAGGCTACACAGAAACAACAGTCCATCATTTCACTAGATTCAGCAAATGCAGTGATGAGCATCGGATGTGTGAATTCTATAGTTTTTCAACAGTAGGCCTCCTAGACCTACATATCCTAATTAAACGTCATTGGTGTATTCTGGCCCATCAGAGTACCATATATTACTACAGGCCCCCAGAGTTTATTCAGCCTAATTTTCACTTTTCTAAAAGGCTAGAGAAAAAAGATTTAATAAGTTAGAACTGGAAAAAGAAAAAAAAAGTATGAAAAAGCCTCTTCACAAGAGGACTACTTCTAAAGTGTACACTTTTGTTATTAACTAGTATTTTACTAAAATAAGGATAAGCTTACACAATGCAACAACCTTACAGTCTTCCAAAACTTCACATTACCTTGAAAGGAAATCTAGAAGCTGTTTTATTTTCAAATATATCGTATACAGAAAGATTTGTTAAGTGTTTCAAAAATGTTTTCTATTTAAAAGAAACCTTTACGAGTCATTCTTGTAAATAATGAGCATTTCTTTTCCCCCAGGGGAATAATTCCTACTTCAGTGTTTCTAAGAATACACAGGGTTAAAACCGTGTAAAATAGATTTTCTCACAGTTGGGGGAGAGCAAAACACCGCAAATAGGAAACCAGACAGCTAGGAGGTCAAAACACTACACTTCCAGGTCAGACTTCTGGTTGCAATTAAGTAAAATTCCTGCAAATATTTGGAAGGAAATCATATTTTTGGTGTCTCCTTTCTAGCCTTGTAACTTTTTATTTTCCTTAGCAGCAACTTATGTATCTATATTATTCGTTAAAGACACTCAGAAACACACAAACATACACAATTACGGGCACATATGCACCAACCTATGACCCCAGAATTGAGATTTGATCTTGGCCTCAAAGTTAAAACTAGCATCTCTTCCCAGGCGTTCATTTTTTTAGGTTTGAGATCGTGTGGACCTAGTCTGGGTTTTGCTTAATGTAGACATGGATGATTTTCTCAAGACATTCCACACAGTAGGTTAAGCCAAGTTTCCCATTAGTGAAATAGTTCATGATCAAATATCTGAGATCCATTTGAAGCTGATTGGAGTTTAGGCTCTAAGCAGTAACAGCACTGTGCCACGACAACAAATATAAACCAGCTCCACAATTAAGTGTAGCTGAGCAGGTATTAAACACGCCTCTACTCAACCCCCTGGGAATAGCCCGGGGGTTTGCAATGCTTCACAAATGCCCACCTCCTTCAGAAAACGGTGGTGGATTCATTTAGAGGTCATATAAATGGCCACTGTACCAAAGGGAGCAGGTAGTCCCTGCCCAGTTTATAGATGTTATTACAGTGAATATAAAATTGTTTTTGTTATAGACAATTGCAGTGGTAAGCTTCAAATACTAACTACAACAACTGTAATTTTAGATTCTCCACTTTTATTCTAAATAAAAGGGTGTCATGTTAGGGAATTTGAAAACGAAAGCGCTCCGGTTTTTAATCATCACTTGGGCTACTGGCCCCCAAATTCCCAAGATAACTAATTAGCAAATCCCAGTCCCAAAGCATTAAACCTCAGCATGTTACCCTCCACTAGATAGAGCCTCTTCACACGTCCTCCGTACCCTTCAAAGTCAAAGAATTCTTAGACATTTAATCAGTTAGATAACTACTATCTATTTTCTCTCTCGAGCTTCCCAATGGCTATTAATATTAGTGATGTGGAACTCAATTACTACGAATTTTAAAATCTTGGCATTGTGATCAGAGGGCCTGGCCAAAGGAAAAGAATTTAAAGGGGACAGACAGGCTGGTAAAAGCCATAAGCGCTTCCCATACATAGGAAAGGCTATTACTATAGGGCAACGGACATAAAACTCCCAAGAAATGTACAGTACATGCCAAGGTAAATAGTTTCCACTATACCTTGTCATCTCACACATTAAAAAATTATATGCAACTCCTGTGAGAAAAGGCCACTGCTTTCTGAGAAGCGGGGCTGGGGGGGGGAGGTAGGGGGTATGTGTGTGTTAGCTTTCCTCGTTAGTACCTGTCAAATACAGGAGAGGGTGCCACTCTTTAAGACTTCATCTGGGATTTGCCAAAGGAAAGTACAGCTTTGTCGGGGGGGAGGCTCTCACTATCTCCTTCTGCTCCCCCACCCCTCCCAACACACACACACACACACACACACACGCTATGTGGCAGCCAAACCATTTGAACAATATAAGGCCAGTGTCCCAAGGGCCACATTCCCTATGTGCTAGAATGAGCCACAGTTTTCACTGGGTGAACCGTGAGAACGACAGGTCCCCCATCCAGTTGTCACCATTAGAAACACTGTGACAAAACACACAGATCACTAATAGAATGGTGTTATCTCACCCCGATTATCAATGTAAGGCAGTGACTTTCTCTGCCAGCAGGGCAGGAGTGCCGGCCAGTCCCACCTGCCACCAAGCAGGACTCGTCTTTGGAAGATCTAGTAATAAACAGTCAGTCTTCATAGAGCTAGTAAATGGGCAGGGCTCTCAGCCAATTGGGACAACTCCTTTTAAAAAACTCTTGCAACCACCATCTGATGACAAAGACCTTTCTAGAATCCAAGAGTCCCAGGGGATTTGGTAAAGTTGTTCTGAACTTCCCAGTTCCTGAATATGCAGAAATTTGGGAGCAGAAAGTCTGGATGTAAATGTGAACCAGCCCAAGCAGACTCTAAAGTATAAATGGAGTTGCATCACCATAAAAGCCCCAAGAGAACTGGCATTGTAATTTGAACCTCAGCAATGGCAACACAGACTTCGCTTTATGAGGAAAAATCATTGTTATGTGCCGGGCAGGGGCTCTCAGGAGAAGGCCAGGGTGGGAGAGGAAGCAGCTGACTCACCAGCCAGCAGGGTCGATTTAATAAGGTTTATACTAACAACGAAAAGCCCTTCTAGGTGGTTCAAACTGGCGCTCGACAACCTCTTGATGTGGTGAAAAGAATCCTAACCTTTTTTTGAGGCTTTGCACATCAGGTTTTTTTTGGGTGTTTTAATTTCTTATAAAATTAAAAAAATACACAAAAGATCAGTTATTGCCACTTCAGCAATGTCCATAACAGGTGACTATAACAAGTGAAACATGATGCATAAAAGTTTACAGATTTTGCTTTCTTTCCGTTTATTGCAATAAATGATTAGACAAGTCTCCCCAGTTTTTTGAGGACGCAAAACCTCTCGAGTTGTCATTGCTGCTTTAGCACATTTACGGTAAAAAGTATAAAACTTAAAGTTTTACAAATTTCCAATTCCTGGAAAAATCATCTTTGCTGAAATTGCGGCACGTTCACCAGAGGCCTTGTGGGCACTTGCTTCCATTACTGCCCTTGTAAGCTTCCCGTGCGGATGAAAGCCGAGCAAATGTTTTGATGGAGTACATTATGGGAAGAAATGTAAATAATAACCAAAGCTATTTAAACACATGTGTAAAGAGAAAACACATGTTTCCATGGTGCCCTAGGACACATCTAGGGAAATCCATTTCTCTTTGTAAAGCGCTGTGAATAGAAAAAAAACAATGTCTCCATATTAAGAATATTTAGCAGCATGGAAGATTGTTTTAAATGTGCTGTTCTTTTTACTGTGTATCAAAGCGCAGGAGCTCCCAGCTCCTCCCGTTTCAGGCCGAGAAGCCCTTCCATGGCAGCGTCGGCGGCCGCCCACGGCTCCACCTCAACGGCCGGGCAGGGCAGGGGCGGGTGCTGACACACGGCCAAGGTGACTCCGAAGCTGGGACTCTCTGCCAAAGGCCTATGTTTCATCAGGGCTGACAGCTGTTGGAAAGACGGTAACTTTCATTGTCCCTAATGTCTAAGGAAAGGATGGTCACGTGACTGCGTCAGGGCGGCGTTTCGGAGCAAGCTTTCACTGTTCTCTCTGCAAACGCCCGATGGTTTACATGGAGGAAGGGCTGGGCTCAAACGGAAAAGGGTTTCACTTCCAAAATTTCTTTTAAATAGGAAAAGGCCCTTTTTTCAATGGGCTGGGAAAATAAATACAAAGCAAAACAAACAGCACAATATGCGAATGTGCGCTCCTGGGGCCCCTGGGGAGCAGGGCTCACAATCGGGCCTGTGTCTGGAGAGCAGAGAGAAAGCTTTCTTTGGCAGGTACGGCACATCGGGCGATGGGGAAAGGAGAGGAACGTTTCTCAGACAGAGGGAAGAATAGGAAGAACTTGCTTGTTTTGGCAATTCTCGTCTTTTTCTTGTGCTCCTCCTGTTGTGTGCACACCCGCTGATTTCCTAACATGGTGGTAAAGTGCCCCCCCACCAGGATGCTGAGTGGGTGTCGATGGACAGATAGGAGGTCTGTTCATCTGGCCCCGAACATTCACAGAAGATGCCTCAGATGCCACAAGAGAACGAGCTGCACGCTGGCTGGAGATTTAAGCTAAGATTTTATAGGAGCATTCAGCTTAGAAGAAAAGCCAAATAGAAAGCCAAGGCAGACAGAAACCACAGTGCCCAGGAAAATTTAATCTATTTTACGGCATTTTCCAAAGGACTGGGTTTCTTACATGTTAACTGCAAGAAAAAGGTTACACAGAATGCAATAATAGGTAGTGGAAAAAAAAAAAAAACGAAAGATTACTGCTCTACAAACACAAAGATGTCGTAAAGCTCTAATATTTAGATAGTGTATTGTGGGAAGTGCTTGGAGCTGGAAGATGAGCTCTGTTTTGGGGTCTACTTCTCCTCTTCTATCTTGTGAGCAGAGAGGAGGGGGTACACAATCTAAAACAAAGACACCCACATGGTAGCTTGAGCAGAATGCCATTCCTGGCTTCCACATGGTTAAACACAGCTTTGTTTTCATGATTAGAGGAAAATTTTATTAAAAAAGAACACACACTCTCTCCCTCCCTCTCTCTCTCTCCCCCCTTAATAGGGATGCCGAAGCAGTGAAGAGAAGCCAGGCATCTTGACAGCCATGTTTTCATGATGCCTCTGACACTTCCTAGTTATGTGACCTCGGGCAAGTTGCCTGAACTCTGAGCTTGGTTCTCATCCTTAAAACCAGGGTTAAGGATGCTGCTAGAAAGAGCTGCCCCAAGGATCCACCGTGGGCACGCGGAAGACCCAGCACAGTGCTGGCACCCATCAGGCTGAATCTTGGTAACAGTAACTAGTAGGAGTGGTAACGTTGGAGGGCACTTGTGATGGGCGGGGCTGGAGGGCAGGCATCTGCAGAAGAGGCAGAAAATACTGCAGCTCACCTTACACTGGGGTAGGATGTGGTTTTGACTTTCTCAAAACCAAATGAGGAAGACTATCTAATAACTTGTAACTCGCAGACCACTTTTACCTCTGCCTTTCGTTGCAGGGGCAAGAGATGCTACGATGGAAGCAGCGCACAAAGCCTCGGCAAATGAAATGTGACCGGTGAGCACAACTACAGTTCGTTCCTTTACTTCTTCCAACGCGTGGGCTCCTCCTGAGTGACAGGCTCTGCACTGGGTGCTGCCCAGGACAGGACCCTTGCCCTCCAGGAGGAGGAAACGATGACTGTGCCACTGTCCAGGCCGCTGGAAAAGGGAGGAGCAGCTCCCTGAGAGCGAAGACGCACCAAGTCAGAGAAGGTTCCTTAAGGGAAATGATGCGGGCGCACAGGCCTGCAGGGTGATGCGGAGCTGGCCCAGCGGCGAACAAGGGGAAGAGAGAGTTGTGGGGAGAGGAAGCAGCATGTGCAAAGGCCCAGAGGCGGGAAAACATGATGTTCTGGGGGCCTGTCAGTTAGGCTACGGTGCCAAGCTGATAAATGAGGGTTTATCATTTATCCCCCCTGGCCAAAGCCATCTGGGACCAATGACTCCCCTGTCCCTAGAGGAGAGGGGCTCCTCCGGAACCCAGCTTCCCACAGGTCTGGATGGAGGGCCGCCCAAGTCTCCGGGTACCGGGCGGTTGGCTTGCCCAGTGTTCTCCCGAACAGCCTGACTGCTCAATGCCTGAAACTGGGACTAAAATGTCCCGCCCCCCTCCCCGCCATCCCCACAAGGTCGTTTTCATACTTGCTTAATAAAAAGGTTGATCATGGGGGAACTTGGGTCCCTCTGCTGGAATGCAGCTACAAGGTACATAGAGCTGTACCCCGGCTAAGCACACACAGCTACAGGATGGCAAGAGAGCAGAGGATCCCGTGTGAGACTGTCAGCCTGTGCCAAGTGATGCCCTGCATTCCCTAGAACCCTCCGCACAGGTGGGGGCCCAACATGGGGAGGACACTGCTACCACAGCTCTTTCTGAGTGGACCCTGGGGTTGAGGGACACCCTTCGGGGACTGAGAGCTAGTTGCTGGGAGGACTAATGACCAGGACAGACATGGCATCTGTAGACCACCACAGCTGAAGAGTGGATGGGTCACCTGGTGATGGGGTGGCCAGAAATTTGCCGTCCACTAAAGCCTGTGGCTGGGTGAGTCACTTGGTCCACTAGAGGGCCATGAGCCAGTGGTAGCCTTGGTAGGAACGCTGTCAGTGGCTTGACCGACAGACATCTTTGGCTTATTGGTTAACTGATACGTCCATGACTCCATATAAAATGGAGAACATACTTGGGCCCTACTTAAACTGTATGTTATGGGCTGAATCATGTCTCTCCAAAATTCTTATGTTGAAGTCCTCACCCTAGAGGTACTCAAAATGTGACTATATTTGGAAATAGCATCTTTAAAGAGATAATTAAAATGAGGTCATTAGGGTGGGCCCTAATCCAATATGACTGTATAAGAGGTGGACTTTATACGAGGAGGAATTTAGGACACAGACGTGTAGCGGGAAAACCGTGTGAAGACACGGAGGAAAAGGCCATCCGCGAGCCGAGGAGAGAGACCTCAGAAGAACCAACCCTGCTGACACCTTGATCTCGAACTTCCAACCCCCAGAAGTGTGAGAAAATAAATTTCTGCTGTTTAGCAGTCTGTGTTATTTTGTTATGACAGCCCTAGCAAGCTAGTACTCTGTATAATAGAAAAGAATCTAGGTCTGGTAAATAGGGGTCTGACTTGGGCGGGCGACCTTGAAGGGCAGCCGCAGCTTCTCATCAGACCCAGAACTGAGTCGGTTCTCTGACCCAAGCTCTTTGAACAGAGAGCCAGGCACCCAAGTAAGGTCCCCTCAAAAATATTACAAGTACATTCTATAAATTTTCCCCTTGGGATCTGCAATTGTTTACTAGGGTACCTGCACAGTGAGAAAAGGGAAATACCCAGAACTTTTGAGGATGACTGGATACTAGCTCTGAGACTGTGCTAAGTCTTGGGGTTTCTGGTTGCCACTGTGACCCACCAGAGGGGGATAAATAGAAACCTGGCTTCAATTCATCTGACAAAGGGCCCAGCAGGTCTGTGAAAATCTGTAGTTGTCTTCTCAGCTGTTGAGTATATGACTGAAATAGATTTACTCGGCAAATGACAGAAGGACCTGGACAAGGACATTTGGGGAAAAGTTATACAGAGTGTGAGAATATTTGCATCTGATGTGAATGTTCTCTGAAAGGCCCCATTAAGAGGTTCTTACAATAAGCTGGACCAGATGACCTGCCCCCATGCGTGCTGGCCAGCCTCCTTCCCCAGCTGCCCAAGTACCTGCTCAAGGACCCAGGAGTGATGTGGCCACGGGGGCAAGGATGAACGTTATGCTTGGGCTCAACAACACAGACTTAACTGCATCAAGGCTGAGCCCTGCCAAATGCCCAGTTAATCTGAGCCTCCCCACCAACTCTCATACCGCAGGGAGATGGGCTAGCCATGGAGGGTGGATTATATTAGACCTCTTTCATCACAGAGGCGGCAACAGCTTACCTTCACTGGAATAGACCCTTATTCAGGATTTGGATGTACCCTCTATGTCTGCCATGTTTTTGCCAGCCACATCACCCGTGCACTTCCTGAAGGCCTCATTCACCGTCACCAGTGCAGTGATTCTGACCAAGAAACTCATTTTGCAAAATAAGGCAGTGGGTTCATAAAATTCAGTGGTCCCACCAAGCAATCAAGCCAGGCTCAAATGCAGCTGGCCTTATACGATGGTGAAAAGGTCTACTGAAAATTCAGTTATGATACAAACTGCAAGGCAGGAGAGCTTGTGGAGCTGGGGTGAAGCCCTAAAAGATGTATTATGTGCTCTGACCAGCAGAACAACGCATTCCCTTGGCCAGAATATGTGGTTCCTGGAACCAGGGAGTGGAAGTGGGAAGTGACCACCTCAGCAAAAAGTTTGCCTTCCATCCCCATGACTCTGCTTCTTTAGTACTCGAGAAAAGACTAGAACAGAGAGGATAACATGAGTCAGGCTGAAAGTTCAAAGCGCCGTGTAACTGTTTCAGGCTCTTCATGCCACTAGACAAACAGACCAAAGGGCGGTTGAAATGTTGGCTCACGATGGTACAAGAAGAGTAACAAGGTATACGGGTAACACAGAAGGAATATAACACGTTCGACCTAGCAGAGCACATCCAGTGCTAAAACTTAACGCAAACTATGGCAACCTCAGAAAGGCAGGACCACTGAGGGCTCAAATCCCTTAGGAAGGAAAGTTTCGGTCACCTCGCCAGGTCAAGAAACCTGATCAGCTGAGTTACTGGCTAAAGACAAAGGGAATATGAAATAAATATTAGCGGAGGGAATATACAAACACCAACTATTTATTTCATGTAACCGACTACAGAAGTTAGAATGATAGCATCTTCCTAAATTGTCTTCCTAGCTGTACCACATATATATTCATATATTAACTAAGTTTTTTGGTTTTTGTATGCAAGGTATGTTGGCAATAGTTAGCTCTGTCATTTAGTCAATAAGTAAAACAATATGGGCTGTGAATAAACCAAAGGAGGAGTAAACATCACTCAGAACTCTCGGGCTTGGAGCTAGGATGTGAGACTTGGGGTTCTCTCTCATGGAGGAGGTGCTGAGCATATTTTGTCTGTAGTTGGGAGAGTTGTATTGTCAGGTAAAAGCTTGTTGTTATTGTTTGGAAGTTTATGGAAGAAGGAAGCCAACAGGAAAATTTCAGTGGATATTTGTAACTCATATCCACCCACCCAAAACTTCTGCCCATCCTCCCTGCGTTTTGGTAACTTCCCACATTTTTTAAGTCCCACTTTCCCAAGGTAAAAGCCAAACATTTTGCACTCTCTGGCTCACCTGCAACTAGGATACAGCCATGGGATCCTCTCCATGGGAGGAGCACGGCGCCATGGCCACAGGCCAGGCCGTCAGGCTCCTGCAGGCTCAGTGCTGGGCTTTGCAGACGGCAGCTGAAAGGGCTGATGAACCAAAGCCGTCCCCCCCATCTTGAGGCTGAGGCTGTGCTGTCTGTGTAGACTCAGAATCGGGCTGCCTGGCCCTCCTACAGGTAGATTCTGTTGAACTACCTAATATCTTTAATCAACTTCTTCTCTGCTGAAGAGCCAGACCAATTCCAGCTAGTCTCAAACAGAAACGAAATTAAACAAAGGATATTAGGTAACTAAGGTTCCTGACCACAAAAGGTTTTAAGCTGGAGACGATCACATTTTTGTTTTCAAAAGGCCACTCTG
Source organism: Balaenoptera ricei (assembly GCF_028023285.1). Taxonomy (NCBI): domain Eukaryota; kingdom Metazoa; phylum Chordata; class Mammalia; order Artiodactyla; family Balaenopteridae; genus Balaenoptera; species Balaenoptera ricei. Next base: position 38,673,889 of record NC_082653.1, on the reverse strand, counting down.
GCAGCAGAGGCGTGGATGAATTGGAAGGGAAATCAGGAGGCTGTGGCAGTGATTCAAAAGCTGATTAATAAGAAGGGCCTTGACCAAGCAAGTGACACAGGGAAAAACAAAAATTTAAGACCAAAAAGGCAACAACCCAATACAAAGGTAAGCAATAGTTGTAAATATGCAGTTCAGTCAATAAACACATAAAAACAGAAAGATAAAAATCAAAGGGCATGACATCTCTTTTTTTGATTTTTGGCCTGACTGGCAAAAATTAAAAATACCAGTAACACTCAACATTGGCAAGGCTGGCTTCCCTGGTGGCGCAGTGGTTGAGAATCTGCCTGCCAATGCAGGGGACATGGGATCGAGCCCTGGTCTGGGAGGATCCCACATGCCGTGGAGCAGCTGGGCCCGTGAGCCACAATTACTGAGCCTGCGCGTCTGGAGCCTGTGCTCCGCAACAAGAGAGGCCGGGATAATGAGAGGCCCGCGCACCGCGATGAAGAGTGGCCCCCACTTGCCACAACTAGAGAAAGCCCTTGCACGGAAACGAAGACCCAACACAGCCATAAATAAATAAATAAAAATTAAAAAAAAAATATTGGCAAGGCTAAGGGGAAAAATATTAAAGAGGTAGAGTTGACAGAATCTGAAGCTAAGTCTTTAAAATAGAAACTTTCTTACAACATTAATTTTTACTAAATCCACTGAAATAACAATGCCAGGTGACTTAAGAAGGCTGAGGCTACTGGCAAATGTCTGTGCTATGCTGTTCGCTGACTGAGTTTTTGCCACTACTCTTTGTATTCCTCAATATTACATGATTAAGGAAATGGCTTAAAAGTCATTTATGTTATTTTTTTTAATAAAGATAACTCAGAGGATGAAATATATTAATTTTATTAAAGTAATCAGCAAAGTTACCAGCCTGGTGACTTCAGCTCACCCAGCATCAGGTGTTAAGTGTCTATCCCATGATGAAGCACGTTATCGTTACTCAGATCTGGAAACGGGAAAGGTAAGAAACTCACGCAAATAAGGAAGATACCCAATTTACACAAAAGCGAAAACCACACACATTCACCCTAGTCACCAAGACAGTAAGAGCAACTCTATCTTCTGGGAACATGAGACACAGAACTAAACAGTGAGGAGGAAATAGGCAATGCCTTCATTACAGTTCGTGGCTCTGAAATTCCTTTTGAAGAAAAAGGCATTTAAAGTAAGACTACGGGAGCAGCCGAGAAGAGGCAGTTTCCATTTTTAGTGATGCTGATAATAAACAGTCTGGGATGGGCGGCATCACTATGTATGTCTGCTTCATCCCTGCGGGTGTGCACGGCCTAGAAGATGATGCACCTCGGCCCTATATGGAAGGCAGCCCTGGGGTAGAGATGGGCAAACAGCGCTCTGACCCTTAGGAAATTAACAGTTTAGTAGGAGGTGAAGCAGAGTTACCGGTTTCTGCTGTTGAATTAAGCAGCGCGGTCATTTGGAGGAAAAAAAAAAAAAAAAATAGAGGCTCTGGGGTGGCAACCCCTCAATCTTTACCAACAAAGAATGGGAGAAAGGCAGGTAAACTGATTATAAAACAATTATAATACAATGTGACCAATGTTATAAAAGTGCTATGAGCAAGGAAGACAGGAAATTGAGGAAGACTTTGTAGAAGTAATATTTGAGTTAGGTCTTAAAAGCTGAATACTAGGAGTTTTCCAGACAAAAGAGAAACCTGAAAACGTAAAAGCACAGAGGTATAAAGAAGGCAGGTTTTCAGGAAATAGAAAAGTGAGTAGCAGGAAGGGACAAGGAAGGCGAGGTAAGTTACAGCAGGCCTTGACCTTACTAGGAAGAGGAAAGATGTATCCATGTGTGTAATTAATCACTTGTACAAACATTTATTAAGAACCTACTGCAAACCGGAAAATATGCTCCATGCCGGGGATACCACGGATCATAAAAGAGGCAGAACCTGTCTTCAGGCGACCGGCACATTTGCGGAGAGGTCAACAATCAAATGGTGTGAACCAAAGTGCAGGATGCTCCTGGGCCTGGAAGCAGGGGACCTGTGGACAGGATGCGCTTCCCTGGGGTGTGGACTGTGAGCGGAGAGCTGAAGGTGGCAGAGGGGCAGGGGAGGACCAGCGCTCCAACACGGGCAGAGGCCCCAGGATGAGTGGAAGAATGGGCCTTTGAAAGAGAGGAACTGAGGCTGCTGTGGCTGAAGCACGGAAGAAGGAACAAGGGGCACAAGAGGAGGCTGGAGAGGCAGCCACCCCAGAGATCTTGGCCTTCACACGGGAGCCCTGGGGAAATCCTGAAGGGCTTTCTGCACGAAGATCAGACCTGTGACGTGAAGGGATTACACTAACTCAAGTGTTGACAGCAGGTGGGGCATCGGCCAGAGTGAGCGCAAGGGCGCCAGCGAGCGTGCTGCTGCAGGTGTTTGAGTGTCCAGCTGAGGCGGGACCACGGACTGCTTGGTGGCAGCAGAGAAGAGGACTAGCTCAGGTGGGGACACCGAAAGACATGCTCAGTCAAAGGTTAACTGTTCTCAGAAGCAGAAAGAAGGAAGGTGCTGCTTTCACACCGAGTTGGCTTTCGAAGAGGGAGAGGCGTGAGCAGCACACTGTTGCATCAGCACCCTCCTGCTTTCTCGGGCAATCAACCGCGCTGCTTATCTCTGACAGAGAAGCCCGGCATTCGCCCCCACTAGCGGGCATCGGAGGCTCCAGGGGCAAAAAAGGCTTCTCGTTTGTGGTTGTATGTTAAATAAACCAAGTCAGAGGCAAATGACAAACTGAGAAAAATCTCTTGCAACATACATAACACACAGAGCTTGAATATCCTTAAGGAGCTCTTACAATGTATGAACATTAGAGAGAAATATTATAAAGAAATTGAAGGGTGCAAATATCTAGATCATCAAGATGTCCACCGTACCACTGTTTACAACAGTGAAAATATTAGATGTGACCTAAATGTCCCACTGATAAATCAAACTATGGACACAATGGAATTCTATGCAGTCATTAAAAACACTGATGTGGACCCCGAATGGCCAAAACAATCTTGAAAAACAAGAACAAAGTTGGAAGAGTCACACTTCCTAATTTCAAAACCTACTACAAAGCTATGGTAATCAATACAGTGTGGTATTGGCATAAAGACAGACATATAGACCAATGGAATAGAAGAGAGAGCCCAGAAATAAACTCTCATATTTATGGTCAAATGATTTTTAATAACGGTGCCAAGGCCACTCAATGGGGCAAAGGACAGGCTTTTCAACAAATGGCACTGGGAAAACTGGATATCCACATGTGAAAAAACAAAGTTGGACCCTTAACTTAAACCATATAAAAGATTAACTCAAAATGAATCAAAGACCTAAATGTAAGAGCTAAGTCTATAAAACTCTTAGAAGAAAAAAATAGGGAAAAGCTTCGTGACACTGAATCCAGCAATGATTTGTTGGATATGACATCAACTGGCTACATCAAAATTAAAAATGTTTGTGTCAAAGGACATTGTCAAAGGCTTTGTTTTCTCCATTTCTCTCAGGAGGGAGAAAATATCTGCAAATCATATCTGATAAAAGATTAATATCCAGAATACATAAAGAATTCCTACAACTCAAACAAATAAGCAAACAACCTAATTAAAAAATGGGCCAAGGACATAAACAGACATTTCTCCAAAGATACACAAATAGTTAATAAGCACGTGAAAAGATGGTCAACATCACTAATCATTAAAGAAATGCAAACCCAAACCACAATGTGACACCACTTAAATTTTAAAAATGGTGATGTATGTGTTTCAAAGGACTTTTATATTGTTAGGTGGGAAAAAAATAGATTACAAAATTGTATGTACAGTAAGATCACTTTTCTGTTTAAAAACAAACTTCTTGCCCACGTGAGCCCAAGAAAGGCTTTGGGTTTCATCTTGGGGCCAGAACACCTGTGTTCCCTGCCTGTGAGAGAGGCTGGGAAAGTGAGTATTTAGCTCTTCCCTCAGTCGGAGTGGAGGCCAGGGGAGGGGCCAGTTGAGGATCAGGACTGACTAAGCCACTACCACACTGGAGACAGAGGTCTTGGAACTTTCTCTGCTCCTTTTCCTTCCGTACCAGTTAGAAAGTGACACTAGCTAGGTCTGCTGGAGTACAAAGGATGCAAGCTCCTACGGCTTTTCTCAAGAAGACTTACTTATTACTTAGCAAAATGCCAGCAAGCGTCACCTAATACAATATTGTTTGGACTGAAAATTCTATTTGTCTGAGGCTTTCGGTTTGAATAAACTTAACCTATCTGCCCACTTATCAGTCGTGCCCAAGTAAACAGTGCAGATTAAGTATGCCTTCAAAGGGGAGGACGTGACACCATTCTTTCCCTAAAGAGGTGTTGCATTAGCATAATCTAGTTCACAGCACTACAGTGCGGTCCTCTGAGGATTAACATGGGTTGACTGTATGTGTACTACAAAGAGTGCCGTGAAATGCTAACTTAAAATAAAAAAATTAAGAACACCACAATGACAGAGTGGAGAGAACACTGGGCTGGGGGGTCAGGTTCTGCTACTTGTCTCCCAAGTCCTCCTCCATATTCAACGTATCCCTGAATATGCTAAATATGAATCTGTGCATCAGGCACTGAGCTAAGTGCTGGGGGCAGGGAGAGGAGAAGGGAAGATGCCAGATACACGACATAATCTTTGTCCTCGAGAAGATAACCTTTTATTTGGGCAACCCCCTTAATCTCGCAACCTCAGCTTCTTCACCCATAACTCGAGGATATGACCATTCTCCAAGTGTTATTAGGATAACAGGGTGGATATTTCAACCTCAGGGCCCTTGACATTTTGGGGGATACTGTCTTGCTGCGGGGAGCTGCCCTGGGCACTGCAGGATATTTAGTGGCGTCCCTGGCCTCTACCCACCAGATGCCAGTAGCTCCCCGCCATGGCTATGACAACCCAGACTGTCGCAGACATTTCCAAATGTCCCCTGGGGAAAAGCACCCCCAGGTGAGAACTTCTGAAATAGGGTGACATAAATGAAAGCATTTAGAAAAGCATAAAGCCCCAAATCAAGTCAGTGTTAACGTAAACCCAGTTGTAAGACTACTTGTCAAAAAAAAAAAAATCCTTTAAAGAATTTATAGCTTCCTTAGGAATGTTTTATTTTCTATTTTTATGTATTTTGCCTACCATTAAAAGTCCTTCAGGGCTTTCTGGTTAATCTTCTTTACCCAATCAAAGCATCTTCATTAGAACATATTTTTTAAAAATGTATCACTGTACTAACGTGACAGTCAGAGTCAAACATAACTGCCATCTCTACAAAGCAGAAATTTTATCCAAAATCAAAGTACTCCATTCCTACCTTTTAAGGACAAGGGACTGGATCTTGTGAATTCTGTATTTGACGGCCTGTGCTGTTTACGAACTCCTAAGTACTCCTTCACTCTTGAATCAATGGTTTCTTTTAACAGTAAACAGACTTCCTAAAGTAAATCAGAAAATTAGATATAACTTTCTAATTTAATGCAATGCAAAAAAAGTCAATATCATGCATATTTAAAAGCCAAAATCAAACATTTCATTTTGTTTGCTTTTTAAATTAGCTATGAATGAATAAAGGAATCTTATATGTGCTCATGGATAATGCTGCAGATTTAAATTTGCCACTAAGCTTTGCTTGAAACCATGATGTTGGCTTACTCTGTGATATAAGAAATACATTTCATTTCTCTCTGCCTCAGTTTCACATTTCTAAAAGGAAGATAAAAACACTTCAATGTAAAAATCAGGGCGATGAGGTGACAAAATCAGAGAGGTAAAGACTGTTTTCGTGTAAATAGCAACCCGTGGGATTGTGACAAACAGAAGAGAGAAGTCAAACAGAGCCAACTCTGGCTGGAGATGGGAGCCCCAGAGCCAGGCCCACTGGGTGGGGACTGTGGACCGGGAGAAGCTGGGAGCCAAGGCACAGTCAGAGGGAACCCTGACCCCAAACCAGTCAACAGGGGGCAGCCCCCCGTGCTTTCTTATGGGGACACAAGGCACAGTGATACCAGATCTTCCAATTTGTTTAAGAGGAACTAGAAACAGTGATTTTCATACAAAAATTTCCCACTTTTCAAACTTTGTTCAAAAAACTTTTAATACCTAACCACCATAATTCATTAGTTTCTGGGATTTACAAATCTACTGAAAAGGAATAGCACTGAGTGGTGGGTTGAATAGAGAACTGGAAATCAGGAGTCTGATTTTCTTCTCATACTTGTTGATGATACCGTATATGCTTTTGTGAAAACTGTACTATGTTCACCTATTCATGGTAAAAATAATTTAACTTCTTATATTGTTCAAAAGTAGACTGATATTTATTAGGCAACAGAAACACAGGGTTTTAATTCAATGTCAGCATCCCATACGACTAGCAAATTTCTGGAGCTACCGTTTTACGTCGGTGTTATTGATAAAAAGAAAAACAAAACTTTAGAAGTCCAACCACACAGTGGGATGACACTGCCCATTCCAGCTACACTACCAGAAAAATGTTACCTGATGTAGGGAAAGGAAAAAATTGCCCACAAATCTAAATTTCTTAACTGAGATTAAGAACTGATGCGTAAGGATGGGTAATTCTGGTTCAGTTTCCAAGGACTCTGCAGAAGGCTCAAGAGTTTTCAGGTCACCTCAAACCTGTTTCACTGGTTTCTGGCAATGCCATCTCAGGTTGATCTCTTAGAATCTTCATAAATTAAAATGAGGACAGAGCTGTAAGCTGCTTCAAAGGGCAACGAGAGCCAAACTTTTCTTTTGTTGCAAATACGTGTACTCCTCAAACAGTACAGAAAACCCTTGACTTAATTGACAAACATGAGTTTCTTGATAAAATACAAACACTGGTCTCCTCTCTCCTGCTCTCGTTTTGCAGCCCAAAGATGCAGTGCCTTGTGGAATACAGTCGTATTCATTTACAGTTAGGGTTTTGGCATTGTTCACGCAACAGAAAGGCAGCCTTGTCTCATACTGTTGTTTTAACAATTAAAGAATTTTGCTTCACATGCAGGGTTCAACGATGACTGAGCTAGAAAATATGTGAAAGACATACATGGAAACAAGGATTGTTAAAATTTGGCCATAAATGCCCTATAAGGCCAGAACTAAAAATAGTATGACAAAAATAAAGCCAAGGCCCATACACACAAACTCTCTCCCTATAGTTACGGGGCTTTCCTTCCATGAGTCAGGTTTGACAAATGGAAGGTAGATAGTGTGCACTGTGGTCGAGATACCCTAGTAACTGACCACACTGCACTTGGCGAAGTGTTCTCTTCAGAACCAGAGCAAGGCGAGAAAAGACAAATTCCCAGCTAAATTGGAGGGGTGGCAAGAAGACCAAGTTCCAATCAAGCAGCAAGAGAGAGATGCGCCCAACATCTCCAGGCTAACGGGTCCATGTGTGCTTCCCCAGGTTTACAAACGGAACTGTTTGAGTTCAACTGTTTGGGTACAAAGACTACTCATGTTGGACTCAAAATAAACACATGTTTAATACATGTAATTAGTTCCTTTTCCTGAAAAGGAACTGGATATTCTTAAGACTTTCACTATGCAAAGCGACTATTAAAATGCAATCAAACTGATTGCTCATGAAATCCCAGTCTTGAGATAATCTAATGATTAAAAAAAGATGAAAGCATTGGGACACTGAACACAGGCTAAAGTCAAATCCTCAACTAGCTTTTCTCCTTTCTTATACACACACACACACAAATTATCCCAGAGCAATTTTAATGTCAGTGAACACACTTTGAAGGAACAACTTCAAGTAAAAGCCACAAACTATCTACTTTGCTTTGAGAGGAACACTCAGCTTGCTGGCACTGCATCGGAGCTCTGCAGGTCTAATCGTGCTCTGAGCATCTTGCTAAGTCACGCCCTGCTGCCCGGACATAGGTACAAGGTGGAGCAGCACAGTTGCTCGTGGCACCCTGGAAAATTCTAGCCTTACGCTTTGGCTAGGAAGTGAGTCACATACCCACAGATTTATTGTAAAGCCTTCCAAATCAACTGAATCTTGGCAAAATTGACTAAATATCAACAAAAAAGGTCTAAGGCCGTGGTGGCAGAGCTGGGAGAGGATAGAGGAAAATGGAATGGTGGATTCTAGGATGCTGTTAATATAAGTCAAACGTTTTGGGTGGGGTCCCCTGGGGTGCATATTAGTCACTTTGGGGAAATGAATTAACTGTTTTGAATCATAGGGACATGTGTTGAGAAGCCAAAGCTTGGAATGACATGGAGGTGAGCTGTAGAAGGAGATGCTGGCCTATCAAACGTTAAGCCCTGAAGAGTACGATTCACGGCTATTTACCTGAACGAAAATCCCATCATACAGAATCTTGTGCCTTCTTGCTCCAGCTTCAGGCCATGGGGTATCCTTTGCAAAATTAGGACAACAAAGTCCTGATAATATTATTATCTCCTGACTGAAAATGTATCACTTATAAATTTTCTTTTGGGAGATTTCTTTTCTAGTTATCTCCAAAAGCTGACTGAAAACAGTTATCACAGTAAAGGTGTAAAAAAGTGGTATAAAAAAGTACCACTATCACTAGTTTCTTCTCCATATACTACCTTTTAATACAATATATTTTTATTTCTAGCTCTAAAAAGCTATTGTGACCAACGAATGTCATGGCAGACACCAAATGCTCTAACATTTGGAAAGTTATGTGAAAGCCATGGGCTCACTGTCCCGCTCTCCCGTAAGCAGGGATCTGGAGAAGAGAGCCAAGCACATGATGAGAGCTAGAGGCACCTTCTCACCCTCTGCCACAGCGGCACTTGGGTGGGACCTCGGAAACTGAGAGCCAGGAGTGGCTCAGCCAGGGTCTGGGAGAACCCCTTCATCTGCAGAGGAGGAGGCTGGGGTCCCAGGAGGTCCAACATCGCCACCCTGTCACATGACCACTTCCTTTACTGACTGAGCATCAGCTTAGTGACTGGCCACGGCGAGAGGAGGGCCATGATCAACCATCTCTACACTTTGCCAAAGGATCACACGGTGCAGAAGAGGATTTCAGACAGGTGAGAAAGACCAGCTTTGTGTCAACCCCACACCTGCTCCAGGTGCTCAGTCCATCCTTTACGGCCAGTCAGGATTACAATCCCTGCTTACCTGGAAAAGTCACTTTAACTTCTTCTTTTTTTATACAAAGAACCCTTTCCCCCAGAGAGGTAGGAAATTTCTGCTTTAAATACTAGAATAGCAAAGGGAATAGACAGATGTGTCAGTTTCCGAAGGAACAGCAACAACAAAAAAGCAGGTGTATGTCTGTTGTGGGGAACACAACTGTTTTTCAAGGATTAAATAGCACTCAAGATTTATTGTCCACTAATGAAAATGAAAGCTGGAAAAAGAGCTAATATTCCTTTTAAGAGCAGCTCCTTGAATTTAAAATAGTGAAACGTTTTAGGGATAGCACAGGGAACTATATTCAGTATCATGTAATAGGACTTCCCTGGTGGTGCAGTGGTTAAGACTCCGCCTGCCAAGCAGGGGACACGGGTTCGATCCCTGGTCCAAGAAGATCCCACATGCCGCGGAGCAACTAAGCCTGTGCGCCACAACTACTGAGCCTGCGCTCTAGAGCCCGTGTGCCTCAACTACTGAGCCCGTGTGCTGCAACTACTGAAGCCCGAGTGCCACAACTACTGAAGCCCATGCTCCTAGAGCCTGTGCTCTGCAACAAGAGAAGCCACTGCAATGAGAAGCCCGTGCACTGCAACTAAGAGTAGCCCCCGCTTGCCGCAACTAGAGAAAGCCTGCACACAGCAACAAAGACCCAATGCAGCCAAAAAAAAAAAAAAAAGAATGAATTAATTCCACTACTAATGAAATAAACAAATCCTGAAAGAATTTATTAAAAAAAATATCATGTAATAACCTATAACGGAAAAGAATCTGAAAAATACGTGTGGGTGTGTGTGTGTGTGTATGTATAACTGAATCACTTTGCTGTACAACTGAAACACCGTAAATCAACTATACTTCAATTTTAAAAAATAGTGAAAAGTTTTCTGGTACCTCTTTCTTCTGTTCAGAAAACCAGCTGGTATCTTTGTTTGAACCTTGCGGAGATATATGAAGATCCACCAGGACAGCAAAATTCCCACACTGAAAGACATTAATGGCAGAGTTAGCTCACGCCCAGCAAACAATGAGAGAAAATCTCACAAATTCCTATGTGGTTGCTCATGATGAAACGGCAACAAAGTTCACTACTGGACAGAAACGTTAATACGGGGCAGGGTAAAACTCATAACCCTCATAACCCGATGCTCTTTGCAAGTTTATAATTTATGCTAGAAATGCTAGGGAGAAATTTAATTTTAATCAGGATAGGAAAGACAAAATATCTATCTCTGGGCCGCACCTTCAAGCGGGATGCCCAGAAATCTGGCAGCAGTTGGAAGGCTATTAAACACTGAGAAAAGTTAAATAGGTCAGTACGAGGTAGGCTCCAGAAAAGAATGAGTCCGTGGACGGCCAGGGGAATTCTTTCTTCCAGAGAGGCGAGAACAGACAGAAGTTACTGCATCTTTAGACAGACAAAAGGACTGGCTGGGACCGTACATCTTGGACTAGAACTAGAAGCACGGACAAATGAAAAAGAACCAAAGGGCAGAAGGTAGATGCTGAATGCCAGTTACGAAAACTAAATGAGTTTCATCAAAATATGCTCCAAAACTGTACAAAGCCTGTCTCCTTTCTTATTTGATAGGCTAGTGCTGTCTAGCACTTTGGAAAAAATGGAAATCTTCTCTATCTGCACTGTTCAGTAGGGAAGCCAATAGCCTTATGTGGTTACTGGGCACTTGAAATGTGGCTATTGCGACTGAGAAGCTGAACTCTTTATTTTATTTAATTTCAGTCTAATTTAAACAGCCACATGTAGCTAGCAGCTCTGCGGCATGGCTACAGACCCTGTAAAAACGTGTAGCTTCATAAACCCTCATACCGTATGAGTAAAGTAATCTGAGAATATCAAGATAACTGTGGATGAACTAACGTAGAAAAGCACCGTGGGTTGGTTTATGGCCAGCAGGGAAAGTCATTTTTGTACCTCTTTGGCTAAACAATTTTTTTTTTTAAATTCTGTGCTATAATTCAGTGGTGAAAAAAAAATATTCTCAACAAACGGCGTGAGAATACCAGATATAATATGGAAAGAAAATGGAACTCGACACCTACCTCACACTGTACACAGAAATTGATTTGAGATGAATCATACACCTAAACGTAAAAAACCAAATCTATCTTCCCAAACTTGGGGTAGAAAAAGATTTCTTAGACAGGATCCAGAAAGCACTAATTTTAAAAGAGAAAAATCAGCACGCTGGACTTGATCAAAATTTAAAACTTCTGCTCATCAAAAGACACCGTTAATAAAATGGATATGGATGCCATAGACTGGGAGAAAATATTCATAAATGCACATGTCTGACATAAAGGACTGGTGTCCAAAATATGTAAAAAATACTTCTACAAATTGACGTTAAAAAACAAAACAACACAAGCTTGAACAGACACTTCACAATTAAGATAAACAACTGGTGAATAGGCACGTGAAAAAAAGTGTACAACATCATGGCTTATCAAGCAAATACAAATTAACACTGCCAAGAGATACAACTACACACCTACCACAACGACTGCAGTGAAAAAGACTGACACACACCAAATGTTGGTAAGGATGGGGAGTGACCCAAACTCACACACTGCTAGTGGCAATGGAAAATAGTTCAACCACCCTGGCAAATGTTTGTCAGTTTCCTATAGTTAAACACATATTTATTTTACCAGCTGAGCCAGCAGTTCCACCTCAGGTATTTACCTGCGAGAGATGAAACATATGTGCACACAAAGAAATGTACACAAATGTGTGTGGATGTTTTATTTGCAAGAATCGAAATGGAAGACAACCCGAAAGTCTCTCACCAGGAGAACAAACAAATTGTGGTATATTCATGCAGTGGAACCCTCCTCACCAAACTACTGATCCGCTCAACATGGACTAAGACCAATAACATTGCACTGAGCAAAGCCAGGCTAAAATACATACTGCATGATTCCGTTTATATAAAGTTCTAGAAAAGCAAAATTAAATCTATGGTCAAAGAAATCAGCACAGTGATTGCTTAGGGAGAAATTGACTGGGGAACGTTCTATGTCTTGTTAAACAATTAAGATCAGTTCGTTTCCCTGTATATACGTTACATATCAATAATAAACGATTTTTTAAATACTGTGTAAAAATATACTCATATTTGTTGACAGATATTTAAAATGTAAGTATTATGTCCTTGAAAATGTGTGGGTATTTTGGGGGAGAACAAAGTGAACTTCCCTGGGTAATAAATCATAAAGTATAATGAAAAATGGTCTCCTACAATGTCAAACACTGCAATGTCACCCACAGAACTACAGTTTAGTGAGCTGCAACCAGCATTTTATTTTAAGGAAAGAGAAATGGGATAAAAAAAAAAATCAATGTGTCACATGGTAAAGTTAAGTCTTGTTTTGTGAAACTTAGGTATGAGTGTACTGAATTATGATATAAAGCCTATTTCTCACTGTGGGTTGTGGTCAAGAATGTTTGAAAACCATATTCAAATACACTGTTATTTTAAAAGTTTCTTCCATGTTGATTATCGATTTAACCTTTAAGGAGTATGCTGCCACCAGGTGGAGGTCTCATGTCACAACTACAGGATCTTAGCCAGGGATTATTAACCTTTCATGTGCCATGGACCTCTTTGTTCAGTTGTGAAGCTGATGAAACCTGTGCATAATGTTTTTAAATGCATGGAGACACAATGCATAGGAGTAAAAAGAAAGCCAATTATACTGAAGTACAGTTACCCACATTAAAAAAAAATTTGTAATATAGTAATGGATGTACTTCAGTAAGGCATTGGATCTTGTCACACAGTGGTGGATCTAAAAACTACTATAAATCCAAAGTAGTGATAAGGATAAATGACATTTTCAGATATCTGCCACAATTATAATGCAATATGAAAAGAGCTGTGATTTCTAATGGTAACAAACATTGCTAATACTACTGTGTTATAAATACTTCATTCATAATAAAAACAAAATTTATTAGAACTTGGTCAAAGTAAAGATGCAACTTTTTTCCCATCCAAGTTCACTGACCCTCTGAATTCTCTCACGGGCCTGTTGAGGCTCCAGGGATCCCAGAAAAAGAGCCCCTCCAAAGAGGTGAGACATGCCTCATGCACATTCTACCGGGTTTCCTGTGGGTGTTCAACCCTGACTGTTCAGTCAAACCAAGTTCTCTGCTACCCCTTTGTCATGAGCAAAGATGATTTTATAAATTAAAAAAAAATAGTGACGTTTGAACAACCTGAACTGATACTATGGAATAGTATCCTTCTAAAAAATTGAATAGTAAGGTCCAATTTGGTATTTTTTCGTCATTTTAGCTCTGATCACAAAGAAGCTAGTCTGTTTGATTATAAGAAGACTGATTAGAATGTCTTTTTTTTTTTTTTTTTTTTTTTTTAAATAAATCATTGAATCTCACTCTGGTGCTCAAACCTTCCCGGGCTTCCTGCCAGACTCCCCGCTCCCCAGCGGGGCTCTCCCTCTGCAGCCAGCCTTCTGAGTTTTCCAGCAGGAGCTCTCTCCAGCTCCCACAGTAATCAGAGATATTTTGCCTTTCTGAAGTTCCCTGCTCTCAAAGCTTTGCTTCTTTTCTCCCATGAGTAAACAGAAGTGAAAAAAAAAAAAAAGAAAACGAAAAAGAACACCACCCCTGACTGCTGCTGGCAGCACAGCCCCGGCCCCTCCTGCCCCTTAATTAGGGGCCGTTTCTTCTCTGCTCTTCCAGGCAGAGCAGCACAGTCAGCAGCACTGGGCTCTCAGGCCAGAGCTGCTCACGCTACACAGGCCACGTTACCTCCCTCACAGCCCAGCAGCTACGAGAGGAAGCTCTGCATCCCACGCCTGGGCTGGGAACCAACCGGCTGGGGGCCGGTCCGGCTTCCTCCCCCTCCACCCAGAGGTTTCGGCCAAAAACCTGGGAGTCACCCCTAACTCCTCCCTTCCCTCACCCTCAGTCACCACGCCTGGTAGATTTGGCTTCTTCAAGAGCTAAACACACCCCGCCTCTCTGGCTCCCCAGCTCACGTCATCCCCCACTTGGAACATCAGGGCCACTTCTCGGAGTCCTGGATGAACTCCCCAGCCTCCACCGGAGCCACGCCTGCCGCAGACGGGATGCCGAGGCTCCAAGTCTCTGATGAGGCCCGCTCCCCACTGTCTCCCGCTGCTCCTGGGCACATGCTCTTTGCCCTTTGCTGCCAGAGCACTCGATGCTCCCGTGTTCAGTGGGCTCTCACGCATCCTCAAACCCTCGCAGGAGTGCGGCCATCCCCACGGAGCTTTTCTGAACAGTTCGCCACTCCCTCCTCCGGATCAGCAATGCTTCCCGTGCTTATTTCTGCATTCAGTGGCTGGTCCATGTAGGGGCCTCCCCTGCCAGACTGTCAGCTCCTCAGTGGAGACAGGATCCACACCTCAGTCCCTCTGCATCCCAGGGATCAGCACAGTGCCAGCTCACAGTAGATGCTTAATATTTAGTGGAAGGAAGGGAGGGACGAAGGGAGGGAGGGAGGGAGGGAGGGAAGGAGGGAGGGAGGGAGGAAGGAAGGGAGGGAGGGAGGGAGGGAGGAAGGAAGGATAGAAGGAAGGAAGGGAGGGAGGGAGGAAGGAAGGGGAGGGGCAATCACAGCCTTATCTGCAAACTGGGGGCTCCGAGCCCACTCTGGGGACAAGGTCACTCTGACTGAGCCCAGGACACTGATGTGTCATATAACAACTTTCTCCCTCCTTATTCTGGAGCGGCGACAACTATGTCATCACCAGTGACAACCACTCATTTTCCATATTTTGGAAAAAGGGAATTCAAGGATCCTAGGATTACCTCACCCCAAACTCACTGCCAACCAAGCATGTTGGTGATTTTTCCTATTTCTTTCCTAAGAATTCCAAAGCCGAAACTTAACTGTTACCAAGTCTTCAGGGGTGGGAGATCTTGTCCTCTAATTGTACATTAAGTGTAAAATAAAGGTGAAACCGCTAACATTTCTCATACGTGTAGCTCTCTCAGATGCAGGTTCAAAACTCTTGAGTTATGTGGAAGGTTCTCCACATTCTCTCATTCGTTCGTTCATTCATTTATTCATTCCCCACTGAGTTTCACAGGAGCCCTGGGCCAGAGCCGGTGCGGGGGCGAGTATCAGAGAACTGCAGGCAGTGTGACCACAGTGCACACCCAAGGGATCTGAGTGTCAGCTCTCCCTGAGGGAGGCCAGGGAGGGGGCTGTGATGCGGCAGCTGAGTTCTGAGGAACAGGGTGGCAAGTGGTCGAGAGAGAGGCCCGAGGAAGGAGCTCGGTATATGCCCTGAGGATGGTGGAGTCTGACGACACGGAAACAGGGCAGGAGGGCTCAGAGCACAGAGGAGCCCCGGATGGGCTGAGGGGCCACGGAGACTGCAGGCTGGAGGGTGGAAATGACCCGAGCCAGGCATCCAGGTTTAAAGCCACCACAAGAGCCCAAACAAGAGGCAGCAGAAGGTGATCCTGAGGTGGGGAGGAAGGAGCAGATTCGAGGGATACTCAGAAGACAGAGTCAAGAGCATGCGGTTGGGTATGGAGGGGGAGGGGCAAGGGTGACCCCAGGGCCCACGGGCAGCTTCCCCCGTGCCCCGGGGCTGCCCACAGGCAGCTCCTCCATATGCGTCTGTCGCACTGTCACTGGCCTTGTACACCCACCTATTATTAAAGATTTAAGGCAGCCTGGATTAACACGGCAAAGATTTAAAATGAGGGAATAAGTAAGAAAAACAAGGGTAAAAAGATAAAAGGAAGCCAGTGCTAGGTCTCACAGGTCTGTACAAAAGCCCCACCATGTCCTAAGTCTCTGCAAGAGTCTGCTCTCAGTTTGCTAGTTACCAATGTGAAAAACAAGAGGCCAGAGGCCGTAAGATGAGAACAAATCGGTGCTGAGGATAACTCAATCAATCCTGATACTCAATCTAGAAAGACGTTTCTCCTGAATATCTTCATGAAAAAACATGGCAATTATCCTCCTGGAGCAACAACTTTACTCAAAGGCTCTAGCAAAATATTAAATACTTTCATATCCAAACGAACCCCATATAGGTTGTAGCACAAAATTTAAAAGTCCCATGATTTTGCAAGAAAGAGCACAGTTTAAAATACTGACTTTAATTCACAGAATTCAAGTTAATCCTCGCCACTAAGCTGTGAAGGAGCACGACTATTACTCACATTTTATAGGTAAGGCAGCGGAGTCAGAGACGGTAAAGGCCAAGTCCAAGATTACGCAGGCAGCGAAGGACAGACCCAGGAATCAAATCCTAATCTTTTACCCCTCAAAGCCGACTTGTGTGCACTACTTGGAAGAAATATCCCCCCTGTGCAAGGCCCCTCGGGACTCATTTCCTGACCCCACGTGGAGGCACGTTTAAGGCTGCCTGGCCTGGAACCCCCTCCACTCTACTTGGGAACTGGCCTCCTGTCCCCTCTAAGGTGAGTGATGGCAGCTGCGCGGGCCCACCCCATCGGTGCCTGGTGATGGAACCAAGGATTCTGAACGGGGTCCCGCAGCTTCCTTCCCTGGGCTGAAGCGAGGCCCCGAGGGCTCAGATCCTAAAGCTGCCACTGGGGTAGGTACCCTGCTGGAGCAAGAGTGCAGCGTGGAGGTGAAAGCCCCACTGCAGAGAGAGTGGGGCAAGAGGGCTGTGGGGAGAAGGAAGGAGGAGAAGGGTGACACGTCACGCCAAAGGTGGGGTCGGGTGGCAGGGCAGGAAAAGAGGTCTCCTGACATGAACAGCCCCATCCAGGGCTGAAGAAAAGTCAATGTAAATATTTGGTCAATTTCACCCCCCCACCCCACCCCATTTCACCGCCCCCCACCCCATTTCACCCCTGTTCTTCATTAAAATCCCAAGAAATCCAAGCTTGGAGTTTACATTCGAGAAAAGAAACCAGCATACCTTTAGGACGGCATATGCCATAAACACGCAGACAGTTAGGTCAGGGGACAGGAGAATAAACAGTTGTACTATCGGAATACAGGACACCCTTCATCTAATTGCAAAAACTTCCAAAGGGGAAATAAGTTGGCAATCACAACAGTTAAGATTTGCTGAGCACTTACTGTGTGCCAGGCCCTGCATCAAGCCCTCTCAGTGCATTATTACATTTACTGTGCCCCGGAGAGGCACAAACTATTATCACTCATCATTCTGGAGACACTGAGAAGCTTAAGAGCTCTCCCTCTCTCTCATCAAAGATCCCTAGTGATCATGGCTGGGTTTTGTTTGGTGTGGTGCCTGCCAACCTGGCAATACTCGTCAGGACAGGTAGGAGGAACACTCTATATTCTTAGTCACAGAATGAGACACAGCCTGAAGTCGAGAGCACAGCACACAGAGAGGGCCCGGAGAAAGCCTTCTGCTGACAAATAGGAGAATGGCCTAGCACAGGGAGTCCAAGGCCGCAATCTCTTCTGGTGACACCCCAGTTTAGGAGGGGTGTCCCAACTCCCCTGTCTGGGTGTCAGTTTCCCTCTTTGTAAAATGACACAACTAGGTCTCCTTCAAGGTGCCTTATGCTCTAAGATCCCATCTCTTAGGGTCCTGATTTGCAACCATTTGCCTGGCCTCCATTGGCCCACGTCATGTCTGCCCTCCTGTAAAGGTTCTGAAAGAGCCACCCTCAGTCTGGCACCTGGTACCATCCTGCACTGGTTCACAGTGGGTCCTGCAAGCACAGCAGGCAAGTCCACCGTCGTTTTGGAGTAGACAACAGGAGAGCACGTGTCCTGCTGGGCTGACCTCTGTGGGCAGGGTTTAGTCTTGGCAACCAATGACGGAAAATACCAGTCTCATGGCTAAAAATCACGGTGTAAACCACAGGAAATGGAGAAAGCTCAGTGGAGTTGGCTGAGGCAAAAATCTTAGCAACCAGCGAGCTCTTCCCCCCAGAGCACTCTCCGACCAGATGCAGGCGAGACTGAGCTCTTCTCTGCCGCCACAGCATTTTATTTATGCTCCTGTCGTGGGACTCCTTACAGGCTGTCCGCACAGGACTGCATGCTTCCTGGCTGCCGAGGGCTGCTTGCGAGAAGGAGCTGCTTTCCGTTACCTTTGGGTTGTCAATGCCTAGTACTGGGCCTGGCACAGAGATGGCCAGGAAGAGTGTTCAATAAGTGAAAATAATACATCAGTGATGAAAATTACTTAAGTGTCTGCCCTGTTCTCTCTCTAGGAGGGATTACCACCCTCTCACCTGCAACTTGTCCTCAGAACAGAATCGAGCGCATGGTTTACAACTAAGGTTGCCTCATACATGCACAGAACACTATCACCCGGGAAAACGGGCAGAGGTGGCCACTGCTGCACGCCAGATGGTTAGTGTCCCATCTTGCAATCAAACCCTGGCTGATTATATGAATCCAGACCCATTAGAAGGAACCTACATAGGGCTTCCTTGGTTGCAAATGGATGGCTAGTGCTTTGAGGTCAAGTTTTTCTGGTTCAAAGGGATGCAGGGAAGGGTGTGACTTTTCTCAAGTGGAAAGGAATCAGGAGGGGAGGGAGTTTCTCTCTCCTGTTTGGTTTCTGCTCTGGGACAATCTGACTAAGGTCAGGGATGTACGTCTTTTCTGTCATTCGTTTGTTTTTCTTAACAGATTTATTGCTATGGTTGGGAAAAGGGCAGGGAGCAGATCACAAAGGAATGAGAGAAAAAGATGGCAGAAAAGCAGAGCTACTGAGTGTGATGACAACTTCTAAAAGGAGAAACAAATAGAGTCAGGGGCTGATGTCCTTCAGTAAGTTGTCTCTGGTCTCCTGCTCAGAAAGAGTTTTGGGGTTTTTTTGCCTAAAATGCTCACACAGTGCTTCACATAAGCTATGGATAGGATCTGAGAAGGGAAGCAAAGTGCTGCTGGGAATGAAGCGAAGGCCAACAAAGCGGTATTACGAAGCAACGCTTAAGTTTCCCACATGCCCCCTGGAACCTTTAAGTCGTATTCGAGGCCAAACCACAGCCTCTACAACCCATCACTGCATGAAGAGTGCAGTTAGGAACAAGCTCTCAGTCACTCCCTTTGAAAGATAAGAACGGCCTTCATTTCTTTAGATACTAACCCCAGTGATTTTTCCAAAAATTATCCTTTTAAATGTAACCCCCAGGCCACTATTCCTAGGAGACCGGCCTGTGGCACGTCCAGAGCATGTGAGCAGTGAGGAGTCGGGATGATGAGGGGGCAGGACAGACCTGGCGCAGCCCCCTCCCTGCGCCTCAGACCCTCAGGCCCCGGGTAAGTCCCCGCAGTGCGAAATGGGCCAATAATGCAAGATGCTGCACAGAGTCGTTTTGAGGATTAAACGAGAGAATTCAGGTACAAGACTTCAGCACATCCGAAAGGCTCAAGAAAGAAATATGGGTCGTTTTGTTTTGTTTCTCTCCAAAGGTAGAATTTGTTTCAAATTCCAGAGAATTTTCAATGAACTCTGAACTGTCAGTTCCATTAAGGTTTACAAACAGGTTGGGCGCAGGTTTCCCCTTGTTTCTCCTAAGAGCTAATAAATGCCTCCTAATTCTTTTCCACTGTTTTACCCTGGCCACACGCTGCTTCTCAGAAGAACAGCAGATGGCTTGTAATCACACCAGATTACAACGAGCCCTCCTGCCACACATTTCTGCAACAGAGAACATGAAAGGAAAAGATAGTCTGACAGAAATTATTCTGTACTTGTCTACAGGGAACTTGTCTTGAGAGGGTCTTAAGTGGCCAGAAAAACAAGCAACATTCACAGTTTAGCAACATTTCGGCTGGTCAGGAGAGTGTTAAGGAGCAATTACGGCCAACCATCTAGGAATCTGAAAATGGAATCTGGTGGACACCAGGGGTGTTGGTCCCTACAAATTCTGCTCACACTTTTACCCAGCATGTGTCATCAAGAAGCTTTGGAATGTGGGTTTCAATTTAAATTCTAAAAATTAACACGTTAAAAAAAAAAATCTTCTTTTATATTCCCAAAGAATCTTGACATTCTTCACGGTCAAGAAGAACAAGAGAAAAGCAGTGCAGCCTATGAGTTAAAGAAATTTATGACAAATTATAAATAAATCAAACACAAATAAAAACAAAAACCCTGTAAATATTCCCTTAGTGATCAATGCTTAGAATCTGTGGATCATTCTAAAGGGTGGTCAGTCCTGCAGGGAGATTTCTTGAAAGAGGAAGGGAGATAAAAGACAGGGGGCACAATTTTCCTACCTCTCTGGGGAGCAGGGGGTGGGGAACCAAAGAATCTTTGATGAGTACTTTGGAGATTCTGGATGACTCAGAGGAATTCTGTTCGTATGGTTAATGTAAAATAATTTAAGGAATCCCCCACGATCAGTATTTTTTCCTCTGGAATCCTCCCGTCTATGTTCAAGTGTAACAAAGGGCTTGCCCACCAGAGCTGCGACAGACACCCTCTGTTCAATCCAGTTGTCATTTAATTTTCTCTGGAGTATTGATATTGTGTAGGTACTATTGATAAAGGGGGCTTACATTTGCTCTTCTAAACTGCATAGGGGTAGTGTTTTCCAAGCCACCTCTGACAGGCCAAAGACAAGGCTACATGTAACATTTTCAGGAAGGCAAAGAGAATCCAAATATATGGCTGCAACCGAAACATCACCTCAGAGCGAGGACCTCCTGAGGCCTACTGCACCTGAAGAGTTTCCACTTCTGCAGGGCTCAGGGTTACCGACGCCTCAGAGAGGCCCAACCAAGTCAAGTGCCAGCCCTCTCTCTGCGCTTGGCCATGGCTATCATCCTGGTTCTGCCAGTTCAGGAAAGCTCTCTGTGTGTACAACCTTAAGGATATGTGTCCACTAGAGTCTGGAGATCTAGCTCTCAAAGTATCGACAGCATCAGTATCTCCTGGAGCTTGTTTGATATGCAAATTCAGACCTAGCCAATCAGAAATTTTAGGTGTGGAGTTCGGTATCCTGTGTTTTAACAAGCCCTCCAGATGATTTTGGTGCAGGTTCAAGTCTAAGAACCACTGCTGTAGGCTACTATATCTCTTTGAGGACTACTCTGGCATGCTCTGTACAACAGAGGAAATTTTTTGGAGGTTACATTAGAAAAGGAAGGGGAAAAAAAATCTGATTAGGTTTCATAATGTACCACAAGAGAAGGCGACAGCTCACCAGAATATATTACAATTCTAAAACCCATTAGGAAAACACATCACAATTTTATCATGATGATAAGAAAATAATTCTCTTAGAGTTGTAAGAAACTCAAATTGTGATTTTCTTTAAAAAGAAAAAACAAACATCCTCCAAAGGTAAATGTGATGTGCAGCCAGGGTTGAGAAACACAGATATAATAATGCCTCCCTGAGCATCTTAAAAACTGCCCTCTGGATTAGGATGATGGTGATGGAAATCCAAAGGGAAAAGGAAATCTACCTGCTGGATCAAGGTAGAGCCTTAGGAAGAAATGGAAAGGAAAGGCCAGCAATGGAAAGGAAGGAAGTTGTAAGCCCAAAACAGACAGGGAGGTCACACAACTGCACTTAAGTCCTTGAAATGAGCTCAGATCACTGGGCTCAGGGGAACCCACCCCAAAGCATAAAGAGGATGGGCTCTGCCCGTGGCTTGGCCACTGGGATGATGAGTTGCAATGAGATCCTTGAGAGGGGCAAACGACATTGCTCTTTGCAAAAGGGGGAGGAAGATAGATTTTGCAACAGTCAATTTAATCCCTGATAGATTATTAGATGGGATCCAGAAAAAAAACTCCAATTATGAAAAACTAATCTCATTTTCTTCTTTGCTGAGGTTGCTAGACTGTGACAACTGGTGAAATGTGATTGACAAAGAAGACATGAACCTCAGCCAGGAATCAGGCAGACTCTCCCATGACATCCTTTTGTCCAAACCACTGCACCACAGCAGCTTTTGTCAAGGTTACCTATGACCTTCATGTAGCCAGTCCAATGAACAGGTCTCAGTCCTCACGTTACATGACCTCTCAGCACCATCTTAACAAAGTGGTTCATTCACTTGATCCTTGAAACCCTCGCTTCTGGGCCACTGTGCTTTCCTGGTTCTCCTCCCTCCTCACTGGCCACTCTTCC
This sequence comes from Balaenoptera ricei, assembly GCF_028023285.1. Taxonomy (NCBI): domain Eukaryota; kingdom Metazoa; phylum Chordata; class Mammalia; order Artiodactyla; family Balaenopteridae; genus Balaenoptera; species Balaenoptera ricei. The sequence goes on along the minus strand of NC_082653.1, from coordinate 38,651,610 downwards.
TCAGTCTCCTGTGCAGGCTTGTCCCCATTGCACCAACATCCAAACAGAGCTCAGGCCTTCGACCTCTTTGTCTCCACCTACACTCCCATTCGTCTCAAGGTTTCAGATACTGACCATGCCCAGTGTTTCTGCTCCAGCCTGGACCTCCTCCCAGCTCCAGATCTCCACTTCGATGTGAAATAGACATTTACGATTTCACAAGTTCAAAACCCAAACTACTACTGTTTACCCTCAAATGTGCTCCCAGCAGGTTTAGTTGAACTGGCTTGGTAAATGACAACTCCGCTCTTCCAGCTGTTCAGGTCAAAACCTTGGAGTCACCTTGGATGCCTCTCCTTCTCTCATATTCTACAGCTTTTCTGTTAACAAACCCTAACAGTTCTACCTTCAAGACAGCCTGCCTGGTACACAGCAGGAGCTCAATAAATATTAACTGGACAAATCTATGAATGAACAAATGAATCCTAGTAAAGAAAAAACAGAAAAGTATCATCATAAAACAGAAAAATTTCATCATGGGTGAAAATGACAATCAGATGGATTCATAACTAGCTCAACAACCATAACCCCCAGAGTCATTAATGGCCAAACCACAGCATGGAGGGAGATGGTGAAGAGCTCTTCCCTTGACCCTGGTCTTGGTCCACATTCTTAGCAGTGACATGATGAAGGTGGACATGCCACAAATTAGATGGATGAAGCTGCACAGGAGGGGAGAGTGAGTATCTGCAATAGCAAAAAGTGAATCTGGCACAAATACAAGACACAAACAAAAAACCTGGATCTCTGTGACTCAGAAAGATGAGATCAACCTAAGAAGATGGAATTTAACAAGAATATATGTAAAGGTCAACATTTGGCTCCAAAAAAACTAACAGCCTGAGCACAGAGGTTGTCTTGGTCAAGAGAAAGCTCTGTGAGTGGGCAGCAAAATGCTGCGGTCGATGACGGAAATGTCATTTTAGGCTGCCTTAACAGTAGCAGCCAGAATAAGCATTACGGTGGCTATGCTTTTTAGGCATTTAGTACTCAATTAGTCTCAACATACAAACAGAGACAAACAATCATGTATCAGAATAAGAGTGACCAGGGTAAGACCAACACTTAAAATCATGTTATGAGGATCAGTTGAAAAAAGTGGAATGATTTACCTAAAAAAGAAAACCACCAGGATAAAATAATGTTACCAGGACATTTAAAGGCGGAAGAATGGTCCTTTTTAGTTCTTCGGGGCCTTAAGGGATACAGAGCAGAGAAACCCCAAGGAGACAGGTATTGCCTTCCATATAAGGAAGACTTCCTGGCCGGCAGGCTTTCCAACCAGGAAATGATCTGCCATGGGAGGTGGTATGTTCACCAGCCAAGCCGGGAGATCACACTGTATTGACATAAAACACATGAAAATGGACAACTGTATAAATATTGCTTTGTTATCACAGGGCACTGGTCTAGTTGTGAGGAGTTATGAAAATGACACAGGAAAGGGTATGCTACTGACTTGCTGCATTTTATTGATTGGCCACTGCAATCATCCAGTGCAGCACTGGTTACTGGTTTTTGTTTTTTTAGTGTATGCCTAAGGATGTGGGCTTACTGACCTCAAGAATCTGAGAAGTTACCTTCGGAAACAATTTAACATACAAAGCATGGGCTTTTGGAATCAAGCAGGTGTGCGTCCAACCGCTGGCTGTACCTTTTACTGGCCGTAAGGCCTCAGGCCTTATGTCCTTAGATGTCCTCACGATTAAATTCAAAGAGGAAAAATAGAGTAGAGTAGTAGTTAAGAAAGAGTAGTTAACTAATAAATTGGGAATAGTTAACAAATAATGACATCATTTGCAGTCCCAGTACTCCAACTATAATGGGGGTGACGAAACTGACCAGCGCTGCCTGATAACTTCCTGTGATGATGGAAATGTTCTCTATCTTCGCTGTCCAACACCTTGGCCACAAGCCACGTGTGGCTACTGAGCACCTGCATTGAGGCTTGTGTGACTTTGGCGTTTGATTTAATTCTAATTAAGTTGGTTTATTAGCAATTAATTTATTAATTAACTTGAATTGCTACATGTAGCTAGTGGCTACTCTCCTGAACAGTGTAGCTACTTCCCTAAAGTGACTCCTGGTTCAGAAATCCTGGTTCTATAATTTTTTTTTTTTGTCCACGCCGCATGGCCTGTGGAACTTCCCTGACCAGGGATCGAACCTGTGCCCCCTGCATTGGAAGCACAGAGTCTTAACCACTGGACCACCAGGGAAGTCCTGGTTCTATAATTTTAATGAGAGACTAAAACCAAAAGAGCAAACAACATCAGGAAACCCGTAATAGGAAGTGCCCGGTGATGCGAGGGGATTCCCATCCCGCAGGGAACTCCAGAAGGCTCCTCAGGATGGCATGGGAGGGAATGATAGGGACTAACCTGGGAAATTTCTCTGAACTTTACCAAGGACGGTGCTGATCCAATAGAACTGTTTTAGTTCAAGGTGTTTTCCTTGTAAAGAGAAAATGAAGCCATAAAAGCTGTTACTGGCAATTAGAGGATTAAGAAGTTTAAGTTTCCCTTCACCTTTCACCCCTTTCACCGTGACCCTGCTTTATCAAATCAGAAAACAAAATTCAAGGAGAATTCTTAAAGTTATTATTGCAGCCACTATAATTGCTCCTAATCCCTTGGCTTTCACTGAGAATGAACCTTAAAATTTGGTGCTTGAATTTCCCTTCCAACTCTGCCCTGCGTCTCAGGACTCAGGAAACAATCCTCTAACTACTTTCATCACTGCTTCATCAGGTTTCTACAAAATGAACACGAGTTCAAAGGGAATTTTCAACCAATTCATGGCTAAGGCAGGAAATTGAAACAGCAAATGGGACAGAAGGATGTTAGACAAACACAGGCGAGGTCTGCTGGGGGGAGCCGGAGTTTTTCTTTCCCGACCCGTTTTTAGAGAACTACAAAGGGCAATGAAGGGAGGCAGTTAATTGGTCACAGGACTTGTTTAGAGCCACCTCGACTTTCTTTTTCTAATTGACTGCTGGGAATAACACCGTCTTCAAGGACTGCTCAAAGGGCAACGTGCTGGGACAGGAGACCACTGATGAAATGGCTTCAGAAACTGAAGATCATTAAATAAGAATATTGAGAGCAAGGTTGAAAGCTTTGCAGAAACGAGTGGGGGGGGTGGTGGGACAACTCGGTATCAGCTGCTACCTACACGTTAGCAATTAAGCCTTATGAAGGCTCTCGGTGGAAAGTTACAGCTTCCAGGCGGTCCTCCTTGGATAAGTGAAGTCTCCTGAGGTGACTGAACTCTGAAGATAGTCTCATCAACTGTAGGGTAGTATCTCCACCAGCCACTATTCCATACCCTTGATTCTCAGGATTCAATGTCTTCCAAGCACTGCCACCCGCTGCCTGAAACAGTGTTTTTCAAACTTGAGCGTGCATCAGATTCCCCAGGGAAGCAGGTGACAGATGCAGATTGCCAAGGCTCAGCCCCAGAGTTTCTTATTTCACAGGCTGGAGGTGGGGCAGAGAATGTGCCCCTAACACTGCCAGGTGATGCTGCTGCTGCTGGAGACCACACTCTGAGAACCATCAGCCTAAGAACAGGGGTTTGCAACCCTGGCAGCACGTCAGAATCACCTGGGGAATACTGAAAGCCTATGTTCTAATTCTACCCCAGACCAATTAAATCAGACCCGGGAGAGAGTGGGATGGGGCCTGGATATCAGTATTCTTCTAAAATCTCCCTACCTGATTGTAATAATGCTGGCTGGGTTGAGAACCAATGCAGAAAAGATCAGCCTCAAACCATTTAAATTTGGAGACTACATCCACCCTTACAAACTAGAGACAGGGAGGCAGATCCTGGCATCCGCTCGATTCCACCAACTCTTGGAGGTGATATTTCACTGTTCATTTCTTTTTTTTCTACAAGCCAAAATATAATGATCCTCATGGTACTAGCAAAACACACACACACACACATTCTCTCTCTCTCTCCAAGAATTCTCTGACGATTTACTAATGAGAGCAACTGAAGATCTATGAACACTGATAAATCTACTAATCATTTGAAAACAGAGTAGGTAACAAGTAACAAATTTTGAAATGAGAACCTTACAGCTAGATGAGCAGCAGGTAACGATTTTTAAGACATTCAAAATCATGTAACATTTCTTCCTCAAATATCTTTTCTATTCTCTTCGAATTCCTTTCCCTTCTTTCCAAATCAGATTCTCCTCTTCCTCATCTCTACATATCATCTGACTGCTTCTACCCTTCCCTCATCTCCTCATCCTATGGCAAGGATCCTATGGCAAGGATGAAGTTTACAGTTAGTTATTCCTATGAAATAATGTTTTATGATGCCTGTTCCTCCTTTAACAAACTGGGGAACTAAATATTTTTTTTTGGTGAGAACAAAAAAGCTAAATTGAATTACTTTTGGTATGTACCCCCTGATTAACTCTGCCTTGAGCATTAGCACTCAACAGGAAACCTATTCCCCATCCTGAATTCCTCAAATTAATGAATCTTCAGGCTAAAATACACCATGTGCCATACATCAGCACCTACTGAGAAAGTGTAACAGTGCAATTTACCTCCAAGTGATAAAGCTAAAGAAGAAGGAATATACAATTCATAATCTAGAACTGTGGTTCTGACGCCAAACCACCCCCCCCTGTCTTCCCCTCCACCCCCTCAATGTGCAACGTCTGGAAACATTTAGGGTTGTCACGACTGGCATCTAGTGGGGTAGAGTCCAGGAAAGCTGCTAAACATTCTACAATACGCAGGAGAGCCCACAACAAAGAATCATCTGGTTCACGCTGTCATTAGTGCCTGAGTAGAGAAACCCTGCTCTGGAAACCGCTACGTGAAGTCAGCTGACTTCTCAGGCACTGGAGAACTGGCAGGGATCTCAGGCCAGCCGGGAGGAGGAACAGAGAGAGGGCTTGAGGGTCCAGAGTTGAAGAAGTCCTACAAAATGCCCAGCCGAGGAGAGAGCTGGGGCTGCGGCTCCTCCTCCCAACTGCCCAGAACAACACAGAAAGGGTCTTCTCAGCCTTGACCTTGCCAGACATGGCCAATGAGGGCTTTTTTCAATGAGGTTAAAGATTTAGTTTGGTAACAATTCTGTTCCATGATTCATCACATGGCCAACTGACAGACTACCTCCACTCTATAAAGCATTCTGTATCATTACTAACTTTGAAAAAGGCCTAAACTAAGGAATGAATGAATGAATGAATGAAAAAATGCAGGAATTCTGAACAGGTATCATTTTAGAAATCGACTATATCACTACTTTTGTAAAAATCTAAATGGCAGTACTGCCCATTCTCTGGAGAGACATTTTTATTTGGGGCAGTTTACAGAGGGTCTCAGCACAGGGGTAGATGGGGTAACACTGAAGGAGTTTTCTCATGCATCATTAATATCATACTGAGATCATGACTATTAGATGTATGTCCTGTCACCATTAACTTCCTAGAAAAATTACACTGGTCAACAGAACCACAAATATCACACTGATCCAGCTTAAAAAGGTCAACATTATGTGTTTGGATCCTTAGTAACCAAAACAAGTATGGTAGCTAGCTTTGATTTGGGACACTCTTCAGGTTTTAAATGGCAAATAGCTACTTAATGGGTCATTTAAAAATCTATTAAATGGTGTTATATTAAGGAAGTACTTAAATGCCTCACAAAATAGTATTTCCATTCCAGGTACTCACGACAGGGTTCCTTTAAACAGCAAAGCCCACGTGGCTCACTCAAGGGCTTACCTCCTTCCCAGCTGGGGAGGGAAAGACAGGTTGCCAATCAAAGATTGATCAGAAAAGAACAAGCACCAGTAGGACAACAGGAACTGTCTTTTAGTTACGGCCTAAACCACCATATACGGTAACCCCATATTCTCATTGCCCCTTCCCAATAGAGTTAGTTATTTTAATATATTCTTAAGTTTTCCCATGTAACTTAAACTCATCTCTAAATTATAAACTGTGTAAATATGTCACCAAGAAATGTTAAAATGCCCCTATTGCATATGAATTGTTTATCCCAGGCCTATAATGTTCTGTGCCCTAATGCTCCAGAGATATTAGATACTAAAATTTTATTAAAACCATATTCCTTGCATTTGCTGCTATTATCAGTATCCTAATTCACACGTGTGTGAGCTAATGAAGCAGTCAGACAGGGTTTCATAGACAGAGAAAAGGCTGAAAGAAATATTTTTTTGCCAAAGAGAAAGTGGCCCAACTGTGGAAAATGATATGGATGTCTAAGGTAGCCCCCACAAGCCAAAACTGTAAATAAGGTTAGACCCTCGCATGGTTCCATGGTCTGAGTATATGTTACAACATTTTAAACCAAACATTCATTTCATTATAGGGATTTCTGCCAGCTGGCAAAGTGTAGTTGACCAAAAGTGAAAAATGAGCTTGAGTTTTCCTTCCTTGTAAAACTCAGGACATTTGTAGCGTTAGCCCCTTACCAGAAGAGGGCAATGGCGGCCCAGCTGGCATTACACAAAGCCCTGGCAGTTACCTGCAGTCAAGGTAATAACTTGCCAAGGGAATCAGACCTCAGGAAACAGCCTGAAGAAGCGCAGGCTTCTACGTATCACGCGTGCAAAGTGTTGTTGCCTTTCCTTTTCCTGGGATGAATTAACAGACAGCTGCAAGACCAAACCATTCCAGTGTTTCCAACTGATGATGCGGAAGTACGGTTCAGTGCAACCCAACCAAAGCATTTTAAAGTTACCATCTCTTTCTGGTCATACCAACTATAATACTCTTCACATTCTAAAAACAAGAGGGTGCTTTAAAGATCTTTGAATGGAGATGAATATTATGTAAATAGTACATTAGAAGTCTGTAAATTAGAGAGACCATAAGAGCCGTTCTAAATACAGACTCCAGTTTACTTGCGGTACCCTGGCTTTTTAGACCCCTTTGCTGGGCTCTCAGTTCTGCTACCTGCTCTCCCTCACCATGTTTCCGAGTTCATCTTCCGAAACGGTGCTTTTCCAGCTCAGCGTCTTTGATCTTTTCGGGAAAGAGCATTCTCCAACCTCCTCTCCCTGACAAACTATTCACTCTGTTGTGCGGGCTTACTCAATATTTGCTTTTTATGAAGCAAAGGATTTGTTTTTGGTTAATAAAATTTTAGGCATAAGCGAGTAGTGGATGGGTGGGAGGGGCTGCGGTAGTTTTAACAGAGGTGGGACATGAGTCCAGCAGCACGTGTGGAGTTCGGTTATTTTCTCCTCGTTTGGGAATTCACAAGCCTAAGGATGAAACCTCAAGTTCATACTTTGACTTCCCCACCTGTCCCAAACTACACATTATCCCCAGACCTGTTCCTCCTCCCTGTTCTAGCTCCACCAGAGGCACCAAAACCTGTCTAGTTCTGAGACCTTGACACCGCTCTTTGCTCAGCAGCCACGGGCAACCCATCACCATGTCCTGTGGTCCATCCCCCTCGCCATCCCGGCCTCCAGTACGGGCCGCCACCCTCCCCTGCCTGGCCCTTAAATGCAACAGTCCCATGATCTCCTAAGTCTAATCACTTCCCATCTGTTACAGGCCGTGGCCAGAGCGATCGAGTCTTGCCTTTCCTCCACACTTGCACCCAGGCTAAAACCCCTTCGAGAGGCCTGGCACTGTTCTCTGAAAGGAGACTAAACTCCCTATGGTGGCCTGTAAGAGGCTGACCACACATCCTAGTTTGCCCAGGTCAGTCTCATTTTACGTCCTACTGTTCAAACATAATTATTAATAGTACCCTCTTTTCATCTAAAAGCTGTCCCAATTTTCACAGCAACCCAGATGATCTCTTTAGCAACAAGCCTCTGTGAGGCTTGGCCCCTGCCAGCCTCTCCAGCCCCATGTCACTCCACTGTCCCCTGCACTCTCTGCTGGCCTTCGTTTATTCACTAACTCTTATTTGTTGATTGTACACCAGACGCCAGCCCTGTGCCAGGAGCTGAACACAGGGCAGGGAACAGAAGAGGCAGGACCTCGGCCCCAGCCAGCCTGCACCCACCTGCCCCTGGGCTCACACGGGGGCGTCCTTCAGCCCCTTCATCACGGAAACCTTCTGAGGCCCAGGGCATCCCACCCTTCACCTTGCCAGCAGTATCATGTGCCTCTCTTTGAAACAATGGTTCAAGGCTGCAATTTTTCCTGCTTCTGTGTGATTCATCTGACTGCCAGATTCTTCCAAGAGATGATGAAGTCTGCGTCTATTTGGTGGGGGGGAGGGGGCAGGGAGCAGAAGCCCCCCACCCCCTCCATCACCGTCACCCCTCCTCAGCTGAGACGCACTCTGTGCTCTGCACAGACTCTCATGCCCAGCAGAGGGCTGCCTGGCAAACAGTAGCCAAAGGAAAAAGGGACAGCAAGATGAAAATCGGGACAAGGTAGCATTAAAGGCGAAAAGCATTCAAAGAAACTGAGAGATGTTTCATTTAAAACGATCAAACCATCCAGAAGCCACGAGTCACAAGCTTCATGCACCGAACAGTGTTCTTCTCCCTACCACAGTGATCTCAAACTTCTCTCCATTTCAAAGTAGATCTCTGCTTTATTTGCACAAGTATGAGGCTCATCTGAGCAGTTTTCCCGAAGAGAAATATTGAAGTTTCCCCCTCTTGACAGAAAGACATTGCTTGTGGCTTATAAAAGTCCATTTTTTTCCTTCCACTTCTACCCATTATAGATTAAAATCTTGAGTGCAAATTTCAGCTTGGTACACCCACCCATCTGCAGGGGAGGGTGGGGGAGGGGGGTGTCATTTAAACAGTGTGAAGCTCTATTCAATGTGAAAGCAACACATTGGTTATTTTCACCACAATATCCCACCAAGGCGGGTGGGGTGAGGTGGGGGCGGGTTGTGTTTTATGAAACCACCACACACCGACAGCACCCGAAGCCCGTGCCGCACCGCGTCCAGCCAGGAGAGTGACAGCAGGTGAGGGCCCCGCAGGCACACCCTCCACAGGGGCCCCCTTCCTCCATCACACCACCTTCCCAGACGGAGGAGCCTCGGCTGCACCCGCCTAGTGAGGGTGCTGGTGGTAATCTTTTGATTAATTTTTTATCATGCTAAATGTAGAGAAGAGCTCTAATATTTTCCCTACAGCACGGTGGGCCATTTCCCTCCCTCCGAGTCCCACCTTGGCGCGCGCGCACACGTAACTCTGGAGACCGCTGCGGTCAACTGGAGAAGCATCTGGATGACTCGGAGGAGCCCGGGGAGTTAGTACGGGCACAGCCCCGCCGGCAGGGGCAAACCCAGCAATGCCCGCGCAACCGCTAAATCGTACAGGAGAATGAAATGAGCCCAGGGTGGACACTGACAGTGACAGAGGATAAAAGCTACAATGAAACGAAAGCTCTCCTGAGAATCCAGTGTCACACACAGCACACAGATGCAGAGAGAAAACCCCACAAAACCCGCTCATCTAAAACGCCACGTTTGTTTCTGTCTCGATGCCTTTGCCCCTCAGGTCTCTCGGCTACAACTCCCTGGGGAGGTGCCTCCCTCTTTCTACTCAGACTTCCACTCAAATACTACTCCCTGTGAGAGGCTCTCTGACCTGCCTACTTAAACTGGAACCACCTCTATCTACTCCCTTGCCATCAAACTACCATCTTTCATTCTCTTCATCACTCTCCTCAGTATCTGAAATTATCTTGTTTCTTTCCTTGTGCGGCGTCTGTCTTCCCCCGTCTGCAAGGTCACCTCCATGAGACCAGGGACCTTGTCGGTCTTACTCAAAATTGTGTCCCCACAGCTGAGAACCATTCCTGGTACATGGGAGGCAAGCGACAAATATTTAATGAATAAATAAAATGTTTAAAAACAAGAGAAACCCCAGAGTTGTAGAAGATTGAATCCACTTCTTTCAGCCCACGCCGGATCAAGGAAGCAAACATAAATAAGACCAAAAAGGACTTATAAACATAATGTTGATCTGAAATATATATATATATATATATATACACACACACACACACACACATATCTGATATATATATATATATATATATATATATATATATATATATCAAACCCTATACAATAAAAGCAGAGAATACACCATCTTTTGAAACATTCACGAAATGGTCTCTGGATCTGTCAGTCTTAACTTCCAGTTTTCAAAAAATATCTGAACTTCCCTGTAGGCAAGAGGTGAGGGCGAGGGTCTGATCCCATAGCAAGATACAGCAGCCAGAGGTGGGGGGTCTGATCCTAGAAAGGGGATCAATGCCAAAGGCTGGGCCACTGCCCGATACCCATCTACTAGGCCCCTCCAACCCTAGTGTCACGTTGCTCAGCAGACTCTCCACATACAGTCTAAACAGGGAGACAGACACGCTAGAACCCAGTTAGCCAGGAATCAACCTAAAGATGTGTTTAAAGCCGACGACTCTGCAAACATATGCTCCTTAAGCCACTGATGTGCCCACTTTAAGAAACATCTCATCAAGTATCTAACACGGTAAACTGTGTTAATCAGGACCCTGCCATTTACATTTTCAGGTAGAAGGCAGCTGCCAACATTGGTTCTTTTGAAAAGTATTAGTAATTGTTCTTTATTTTTCGAACTTAGAGTCACTGTAGGAACAGAATCCCCCTTTAAAAAATTTGTTTCAATACCAAAATTAATTATTTTCTTTTTATAATCAAACCAGTTTCTGAAGCAAGATGGAAAAAAGGCTTACAGCCTCTATACCAAACCCTTATGCTCATGCCATAAATAATTTATAGCAAGAGGGTTGCTTCTCAGCGGCAGGCTCAAATTCCCATTTTAATCAAAACTGATTTTGAAATCTATTTCTCAATTTACATGTGGTCAGGGAGCTTCTCACCATGTGAGCTCTCAGATTCCTTCATGGAAATGGGCACTCTTCCCAAACTCCTAAAACTCTGGGATGTTATTAACCACTGGTAATCACTTTCTTCTACCCTCTGATGCTCTTGACTTCATCAAAGGTTAACGTCATGGCGGCAGCCTCAGAAAAAAAATCAAAAGCTCAAAGCCACAAAACACCAAGGGTACTATGTTCACTGATATTTCCAAATGTGTAAACAGACCTCACAAAGAAAAAAGCTCAAAGATTCACTGAATCATCTAAACACACAAACTCATACCAGAAACATAAAGACATAATAAAGCAAAGTACCAACCAGTGGAGTATTGTGCTTCAAACCTCCAAAGTCGTACCTCCACTACTGTATTCGTTGCCTTACTCTGGGGCAGGTAATAGAGGAAAAGTCTTTCTATGCTATTTTTGTTTCCAAAAACAGTCTTTATTCACCCCCCTGCAAAGCTTCTTGACCCCCTTTTTTTTTTTGGTCTTTACAAAGTGGTTTCACTTAAATTCAATATTAAGTAGACAAGAGTGTCAGCCTGTTCATAACTGGATACCAGTATGGATTCCCAAAACTTCCGAGAACCACCGTGCTCTGTGGCTGAGCACTGCCAAGGCAGCCAAAACTGTGACAGAGAGACCCAGCATCTTCACACGCCAGCTCTGCTGGCTGATCCCAACTCCCGTCCCATTGGTGAAAGCTCTGTGGACTTCACGTGGTCTTGGGCTTTCCATTAGTGGAGAAATAAAACACCTGCCAAAATGAGACTTTTAAGAGGGCAGAGACTCAAAAAGCCTTCCCGAACTCATGAAATTCTCCTGGCATCAAGAATATTGCTAATGTTGGCTTAAGTTAATTTATATCCCGGTGGACGAGAACTGAAGAGAACATTTTACACGACGGCAATGGTGGGAAAGGGTCTTTGAATTTGCAAAGGCTTTGGTTGCTCCTTTCATAGTGATATGGAATTCTAACAAAGCTGGGATTAAAAAGAAACAATGTGAGTGATCAGGATCACTTTTCAACAAGGAGCCATTTATTTTATCTTCTTCTTCCACAAGGCTAAAGAGCAAAACATATGATCTAAACATAAAAATTAAATATCTCTTAATAGCATGATAGGAAAATTAGACTCACCTACTCCTCCCGAAGCTGGACTTTTAATAAAGTTAAAGCAGTGAACAAAATCTGAATCTACTTTTGGTTAGACATCATCCTAAACTTATTACTTCAAAGCAAAGAGACTCAGAAATCCATCCAGACAAATCACGAATGTATCACCAGGTATCTTCTTTGCACAGCTCAAAATGAAATAATAAAGAGCACCACGTTTGTAAGTCACACAACATAACAGAAAGCTCCAGGCATCTCCGACAGCTTCAACTTTGAGCTGGGCTGCATTTGGCCACATAGTTTAAGGGTATCGAGATGTTTACATCTATGTTTAAAAGGAAAATCCCAAATTGCAAGAACATCTAACATGACCAGGCAAACACGTCCAGGCCAGGGCAACAGGATCAGTAGGGCAAATACTGGCCAGCCACTATAGCCGGTGTGGGTCATAACCTGGATTCAAGGGTTCTCTCTTCTGGGTCTTCAGACTGAGGCTGAGGAATCTGGGCCCTACTCCCTTGTTCTGAGATGTAAGGAGGGCTCACTCTAAAGACCTAGTCTGGTACAATAATGCAAGTTCCCAGGAGTTTAAAAAAAAAAAAAGAAAAAAGAAAAGAAAACTCCACAAATAGAGCAAGGCCAACGAAGCTTAAGTCCACAAGCCTCTTAACCCTCCCAGGTGACCTAGTAAAATTATTTCCCACTTCCTAAATGTAATTGGTGCTTTTGTTATTACTCCTGAGTATCAGATGAAGGAGAGGGAAAAAGAGGGGCAAGAGGATGAGTGACAATGGAAGGTACAAATCCTACTTGAATGACTCTCACCATGAAAATCAATTCCGTTTCAGAAATGATGATGTTTATGAGACTAATGTCATATTCCCATGAAGGGTCCAGCTCTTGCAATATGCACAAAGATTCTACAAACTGCTTTGATGCTCTTTTGTTTTGATATCATTTCAAACTTTAGAAAAGTTGTGAGAACAGTACAAAGTTGGAAAATTTCCTAATAGCACATTTTAAATTATCTTCTAAGAACTTGACACTATTTTTTAATTAGCTTCAAAAGGTAAATATAAAATCAGTTCTACTCTTACCTGATAAATGGCTACAGAACCCATAATGATCAATTACTCAGGGAAGGTAGAACCACCAGGTCTGTCAGCTTTTTTGTTTTATTGGAACATGCAAGGCAGAGGGTGACATTTGTGACCCCTACTCCCGGGAGTGCACAGATAGGCAGGCTGGGGGTTATGTTCAATTACAGAGGCACCAGCTGTCCCTCCACCCTTTTCTTTCCCAAATGAAAATGCAGGATGGAGAGCAAATGAAAATAAGTAATTATATTAATGGATAACCTTAAATGTGTATCAATCTTTTTTTTTCCCTAGTAAAGAAATCACTGACAAACTTAGGTCCTTTATTTGTGATAACAACCTGTCTAAAACACATTGCACTGTAAAGAAACCTTGGATTAGAACCTCTAATAGAAGTGATAATTTTGGATTTGTAAGTTATTCTTCCTTATTACCTGAGTCCAAGAGAGCCTTATAAGAATAACTGAAAGAAATCACTTTGAGTGCAATCAAGTATCCTAAAACAAATGAAAGCAATAAAGCATTTCCAAAGGCTGAAGACTAACTTCCATTTCCTTTGCACCTTATAAAAACATCTTTCTTGGGAATAGAATGGAGTAAATTTTTAGGGCAAGAAGTCAAGGGGCTCATGTTAAATAAACAGAGGATTCTGTAGAGAGTTCATCGTCTGGGTTTACCAAAGGGTTTGTGTTTCTATCACAAAGCCACTTTGCACACTAGAGGTCTGCTCAGGACATCTCTGGTTGGTAAAGCATGAAATTAGTCCTTTGACTAGTTCCCTCTTGCACCTTCTCCACGTGTCTAAAATACTTGCCAGAGGACTTCCCTGGTGGCGCAGTGGTTAAGAATCTGCCTGCCAATGCAGGGTACACAGGTTCGATCCCTGCATGCCGAGGAGCAACTAAGCCCGTGTGCCACAACTACTGAAGCCTGCGTGCCTAGAGCCCGTGCTCCGCAACAAGAGAAGCCACTGCAATGAGAAGCCCGCACACCGCGACAAAGAGTAACCCCTGCTCGCTGTGACTAGAGAAAGCCTGCGTGCAGCAACAAAGACCCAAAGCAAGGAGAATGGTGTCTGGGGAAGGAGCAGTGACTGCTAACGGGTACACGGTTTCTTTGGGGGAGTGTTGAAAACGTTCTAAAATTGATTGTGGTGATGGTTGCACAACTCTGAATATACTAAAACCCACTGAACTGTACACTTTAAATGGGTGAATTGTATGGTATGTGAATTATATTTCAACAAAGTTGTTAATAATAAACCGTACAGATGGTGTCTGAAAAAAAAAAAAAGACCCAAAGCAGCCATAAATAAATAAATAAACACATTTATTAAATAAATAAATAAAAAATAATAGACTTGCCAGAGTTTCTCTTTGTATTTCTAACTCCTTATTTCTCTTGTTATTCAGAAATGTATCCAAATAATAGATGAGGATCCTTGGGGAAAGCTGTCCTTTCCCGCAACACTGTGTGCTACTGAAGGGCAGGGTTCTGTCTGTGTTGGTGTTTGTAAAGCCAGGACCTGGCACGGGGCCTGGTTCGTGGTACCATTTATCTGTTAATGAACCTGCAACGTATTGATTGAGGTGTGGTCATTATGACCAAAGAACAATGTATCTTTTGATTATCGTGGGACACCACATATCTCAAAGGGCACCTCCCCTCAGAGGCTATCGTGGGTTGAATGGTGGCCCCCATTGTGCATGGACTAATTGCCAGAACCTGTGACTGTTACCTTATTTTAGAAAAAGGGTCTCTGCAGATGTTATTAAGTTGAGGATCTTGAGATGACAAGATCACCCTGCATTATCCAAACAGGCCTTAATCCAAACATAAGTGTCCTTTTAAAAGAAACATAGAAGAGTATACAGACACACAGATGAGAAGGTGACAAAGAGACAAAGCAGAAAGATGTGGCCACAAGACAAGGAAGCTGGCACCCACTAGAAGCTGGTAGAGGCAAAGGAAGGATTCTCCCTCAAAGCCTCCAGAGGGAGCATGGCCCTACCAACTTCAGGCTTGATTTCAGACTTTTGGCTTCCAGAACTAAGAGAGAATAAACAGAGGTCTACTAAAAACATCTCAGAAGATCAAAAATAATTTGATGGAAACAACCCCTGAATAGCAATCTTGAAGATACATTTCAGACAAACAGTCAGCATTTGTTAGTTTGCTGCTTACTGTCTCCGAAGTTACCTGCTACACTGAAATTATCTTATTTGAGGGAACATTATTAACTGTATTTGTTAGTGAATTATACCCTAGTTCATTCCAAGAAGGATCAAGGTAGTTGACAAACCCAAACCCAACAATTGCCATACACCTGCTATAAAACTGTCATTTCATGCTCTGCCAAACAAAAGTAGAAATGTTCTTTCTCAACTACAATTTTATTGATATCATCTGAATAGATATCTGGTTTGATGACTATACTTTTTTTCCAGGTAGAAAATTGGAGAAGAGCCCTCCAGGCTAAGGGAATAGCACCAACAAATGCAAAGGTGTGAAAGTACACAGTGATGTCGAACCATGCAGGAGGGTATGGTTGGAAAGATGAGGCTCTAAATGTAAGCAAGAACAAACAGGACAAGCCAGTGGGTCTGGCAAAGAGTCGGGGACAGGACTTCAGTGAAGAGTGAGACCCTTTGGATGCCCAGCTCCAGGAATCCTGGCAGTGAGGCAGTTACCACAAGACCCCTGAGTCCTTACCCCTTACATTCACAGTTCTTCCTCAGGAAGTTATTAGAAGTGTGTTGCACCAAACAAACAATAAACCAAGAAAGTGGAAAAGAGTAATGTAAGAAAGAGAGGATCTAACATAGGAGAGGGGTGAAGATAAATCAAGGATGATGCCTGTGTGTTGAGCCTTACACGTCACCAGTCCAGAGAAAGCAGCAGGGTGACAACCGCAGGAAGAGACAAAGAAATGCCCTGACACACTACCTGGGCCAGTGGACTGTGGGAAAATACTCTTTGGAAGGACTTTATAGTTTGTTTGGATAATTGTGGATATAAACAGAGACAAAGAAAACTATACCAACAACAACCAAAAAAAAAGAAGCAACTCTAAACTCCAGGAAAAACAAAATATTATAACAATAAGAAAATATTCATGGAACACAGTTTGGCACAGCAATGAAAATACTTGTATACTTATAATAATATAAACATTAAAGACAGATTTAACTAAACATTTTGATACAACTATGGAGGACACCAAGAGGGGAAGTTTCCATGTGGGTAAGTGGGAAGCAAGAGGTATAACAGTCCTAATTCCCATCTACAGAAGTGAATAGATAATGTCAAAATCTGGAAAATCAAGAAATTACAATATAAACAACCAAAAAGAAGTATCTTCTGGGGTACAGGATTTGGGGATGGCTAGAAATGGGGGAACAGGGGCCTGCTACTGTTCAATAAAATCGTAGTACTGCTATTTGATATTTGAAACTATATACATATATGAAATGATAAAAATATCAACAATAAAGAAACCACATTTGAAAGAAAAAAAACAAGGTAGAATGGACAAGGCTGTAAAGATTTTCTCGTTTTCTTTCTTTCCTTTTATTTTAAATAACATGCTAAGGACTTTTTATCACACAGGATAAATGTGCACACACACACACAGATAAATAACAAAGATCACCCTGACTCCAAAGGTGAGGATTGGTGCCAAAGGGAGAAACTGAAGGCATGAAACTAGTTAAGTGGCTACAAGAGATACTGGAAACAGAAGATGATGGCCTGAACTAAGACAATGATAGCAGAAATAAAGAGAGGGGAAGGGAGAAATGTCCAAGAAACAAGCAAGTGCAACAAGGCAAGAGATCAGATTTCTGGACATACTGAGTTTCAGATGTTTGATGGAAAGGCTTCACCTGAGAATTTAGGCTTGATGAACTCACTTGAGGTCATCAGTGTGTAGGTAATGACAGAAGCTAGTAACATAAGACATCTAGGGACAGGATACAGAATGAGAGAAGGTGAGAGTTTGAGGCAAAACGTCCACCTAATCTTCACCAGAATCTTACAATATGGAGGCTTTGAAAAGATCAAACGGTGAGTAATTGGTGGGTCCCCACTTCTCCTTCTCGACACTGTGTTTTGTTGCCTTCTGAACGTATGTATCTTTCCTAACACTTTTGTAGCTCCACTACCATCTTGTGCCTCCTTGGGTCAAATAAAAACTTGAAAGCAACTCGCAAAAATATTAATTATTTTAGACATCAAAGACATTTGTATATATATAGTTAACTGAATTTCCAATTAAATCTCTTCCCTATGACTATTTACTCATTACCACTGAGTGGGCCCCTGGGAGCCCTGTGTGTTTCTGACTTCAGCCCCAG
This sequence comes from Balaenoptera ricei, assembly GCF_028023285.1. NCBI lineage: Eukaryota > Metazoa > Chordata > Mammalia > Artiodactyla > Balaenopteridae > Balaenoptera > Balaenoptera ricei. The sequence continues at coordinate 38,634,150 of NC_082653.1, read as the reverse complement.
GCCTGGCCGTAGCGGATGGAACAATCATTTCATGTTGCTCAGCAACGCGGAACTAGGGCAAGGTGGGTGGTCAAGAGCGTCTCCCACCATGGCCACGCCTGTAACATGTAAACCTGGGAACCGCTGGGGCTGCATCAGAGTCTGGGAAGGGCCAAGCTGATGCCCACAGAGAAGCAGACATGAGAAACGATGCAGAGGGTCCCTCCATCCCCCACCCGGAGTTCTGTGAACCAGCCCTGTAACTGTGTAATCAATGCCAAATGGACTTGGCCAGTCCACTTTACCACACCCACGAGGCCTGCCTCTTCCCTCGCACAGCCCTGGGACTAGCCTCGGCCTGCTGCCGCTGGGCTTCCTCCGACCTCCCAACCCATGGGCCTGCTGTGGGCCGTGGGCCTGCTGGGTCTCTACCTTAGACCAGCCAGCCGGCCCTCCTGGGCCTGTGTCAGGCAGGAACAGACACAAACCACCCAACATCACAGCCTCCTCCTACTGATTCACTTTTTAAAAAATACTTCACCTACTTAATCTGCTCATGACTTTAAAGCTTCACATGAGCTTCTCACAAAATACATCCTCCAGCAAGACGGCTCCAATGTAGCATCTCCTGCAGTAAATTCTTCATTCGTTCGCTAAGGCAGCACTGGGTCCTTGGTGCCAGGCATCGTGCCAGGTGCTGGGGAGGATGAAGGGGATAGGCAGCTGTGGTCCCCGACTTCCGTGATGCTTAGAGTCAAACTTTAGAAATAGTTTTTAGAGTTTAACGTAACATTTAAAAAGGTGAAGGGGCTATTACTTTATTTATCCTACAATTAATTAATCTCTCTCCACATAACCATACCTCTATAGGTTTGGAGAGATAAATACAAAAGCATTTCACCATGTCCACATACAGAGGTCTGTTAAAAGAGGGGGTTAAAAGATAATCTAACAAGTATCATAAAAACCAGTTAAACGTGACTTGAATGAATTCAACTTCCCCATAAACTGGCTTAAGTTCAACTTCATCATTAGAAACAAATCTAATATAAACTGCTACCATGAGGAGAAAGCTATCAACCATTTCCACCTCTCAGTGACTCTCACGGCATCTTGTGGCAGAGTGTCCCTTCCAGGTGGAACTGAGCTGACATCCACCTGGCCAGGAAGGCAGTGACTGCCACCTTCTCCATATGCTTGTACCCATTGACTATCCCAAGAGGTCCTCCCGAGAGGTCTGGTGCAGAGGAAAGATCTGAGCTCTGCTTGCACTTGGGGTTTAAACACACACAGGAACTTCTAGCAAAATTAGGGAGGGACAGAGGGCTGTGGACTTAGAGGCCAAATGGCAAGGAAAGACTGCAGGGCTGGGTGAGAGTTTGCAGCAGAAGGGAAGCGGCTTGTGTGCTCAGTCTGGTGGCTGTGACCTGCCATTCTAGCAAACTGTGTTCACAAAAGACCCAAGCAACCCTGCGGTGGGACCTGTTCCCCACCAACGGGCGGCGCCATGGAGCAGGAGAGATGCTCCCTGCATCACTGCACCTGGGCGGAGGTGGCACGGGCGGGTTAAGAGCGTCAGTGGCAGCGAACAAGAACGAGGAGGATGCTCTATGAGGAAGACCAGTAACAGCCGCCTGGGCTGATACACAGCACATGTGAGACGACCCCGCCTCCCCTGGAACACCCGGAGCAGGTAGGGGAAGGACATTTTAATGGGGGGAGGCATGTAGGTGAGGACCAACGGATCAGCAAAATCCAGGTTTTTGTTTCACACGCTATCATGTGGTTTCACCCAAAGGCCCAGGAGGCCAGGAGCCTCGTCCCTCCCTCCCTCCCTCCCTCATACTCCCCTTTGCCCCCTGTTGAGCTGCCTTGGGGAGTGGGGGGAAGAGAGGACAAGCTCCCACCCACAGGGCACCTCCACTCTACTGGGGGGGGGGGACACAGAGAAGAGGTATGAAAAACATCAATTTGGATCACTGAGCTTTGGGGGAGGGGGCTTTAATAAGCCTTTACAAAAGATCTAAGATTCCAAGAGAAATGCAACACTAAGGGAGAACTAATAATCCTTTCCCATTGACTGCAACACAACCTGCATTTTCTATTCAGCAAAAGATCAAAACATTTTCCAGTTTTTTTTTCTTACTAATAATCATTTCTAAGGCTTGTAAGTCACCACACATTGAATCAAACAGCTATTCCGCGTCTCTGCACTACAAAGCACGCCTCTCCCCAGCCTGTGGCCGCTGCTCACTCTACCTCGTGATTTCTGTCACTTGCCACAGTGGCTTCTCCATGTTTGTGAATGTGGTTAATAGAAGCGCTAATTAGTTCCATTTACTTTGCAGGGACTTGATCAGCCCCCAGAATGAGGCTGCACCCTCTTGATGTTAGAGAGACCTGGCGTAGTCAGGGAGGTTCTGGTTCCACTTCTGTCCTGTATTCTCTGGAAAAATCTTAACCTCAATTTCCTCCTTTGGACAATCTGAAGGGGTCGGTCCTGCTACTGGCTAAAACCACTTCCAGACTTTTGGTTCTAAGAAGTGGCCAGACTTAAAGATAGTACCCCAAAGGACACATTCAGTATGTTTTTATTTCAACATGTTGTGCAAAACTTTCTTCTTTAGAATCTTGACATGCTCTAATAATAGATTTCCTGGTTAAGTAAGATGATGTTACAATAAGACATAAGGAGAAAAGGAGAGGGGGGTAGGGAGAGAGAGATAAGAAGATTTTTTAAAATATCACTGATATACTTATATACATATATATGTACATATATACTTCTTTTTAACTGATTGAACACAAATAGTTTTAGTGCTAGAAATGCCATTTATAAGGACAGTCATTAGGCTGTGCTTTTAAAAGCAGAGAAAGGGGGTAAAGTCCAAGCAGGTATTCTATTCTCATAAGGATATAAGGTAATAATTTTTTATTTGTAATTGTGACAAATGGATTGTTCTACATAAAATTACTTTCCAGAAAATTAAAACTTATTCCTTTAAAGGAAAGGGGGAGGGAGGGGGGGTGGGGAGGGAGGAGGCCAGCCATAATGAAGTGACGCCTCTATGTGAGCCTGACTCTTACAGGACTTTCTGTAATAACATTAAATTATGTATTAAATGATGTATAATTCAGGTCTCTACCAATTATACGCTGATTTTAAAAGTAATTCCGCCTTCTGTCCCTTAGCTAACTGGCACCTGTTACAGCTCACCGTGTGCCTGTTTCTAGCATTCCCTTTGCTCCTAATTGAAAAAATTTTCAACTTCTTCTCTGACGTGCCCTAGAAAGCCAAACGGCCAAGCACCTTAGAACTGTATATAAAAGAGAAGCAGATTTGATGAAGACAGGCACGGTGAGGAAAGTGTCTGACTTCAGTGGCCATGTCTGGGGATGCAGCACCACTTCTGTATCTCCAGGTAACCTCCTGGTTCCTAGAATTATGGTTCTGATGGATAAGACTTTTGTTCTGGGTAAGGAAGGTGTTCTTGACTCAGGATTCTTAACTGCTTTTAATTCATTTTCAGTAGCCATGAGCAGTAAAAGAAACAGGATATTAGTAAGGAATTTCATTAATCTGGACATCAGGTTCCTCAGTTGTATGTAAAGGATCCCTGGCTAATCCAGGAAGCAGGGGTCCCAGGCAGAGAATAGAGGAGAAGTGAAGGGAACTCCTAAAAGAAGAGCAATAGGAGTCTCTGGAAGACAGCAATACACAGAGCAGCCAGCTTGGAATGAACAAAGCAAGAGAGGACTCCAGGAAGGATGAACCCCAGAACAAAGAACACAGAAAGACAAAGGGGAAAAACAGAATAGAAAGATTACCCGTGGGGTCTGATCATGTGGAGAACTGGACTGGCAGGCACTTTAAAGACCTGCTGGGGGGTGGGGGACAGATAGACCAGACTGCAGGAGACATCAAGCAAATGCAAACAAAATGGGGGTTGGGGGGAGGCGGGGAATTAACGCAAAGGAAAACAAAAATGATACAGAAAAAAAAAAGAAATGTACTCAGAGTACACTACTTGGCTCAGCAGTAAACACTGTCATAATAATATAAAATATCATCATAATAATGAAACACAATATGGATTTATATCAAAATGGTTCAAATTTAAATATATTGAGTTTTATCATAATACTCAAGAAATAGTCATGTAAGCATGGTATTTAGAAATATGGAGGTAAAAATCAGAAAAAACAGCTAGAAGGGTTTAGAGTGATCACTTCTGAGGAGTGAGAACAGAGGATGGAGGGGGTATACCAGGGAACTATTGCTTTTCTTTCAAAGTCTATAATGCGATGCCAAGACAATTACACAGGGGAAAGAATTAAAAAGGGAAAGAATTAAAAATGAAAGAAAAGAAAATACACGTTCACACATGTAACACAGATGGTGTTGGGACAATTGGATATCACATGCAAAAGAATGAAGTTGGATGTATTCCTCAAACCACATCCGAAATTACCTCAAAATGGATCACAGACCCAAATGTTAGAGCTAAAACTATGAAACTCTTAGAAGAAAACATAGGTGTAAACCTCCATGACTTTGGTTAGGCAAAGATTTCTTAGACATGATACCAAAAACACAAGTGACAAAAGAAAAAATAAGGTAGTCTTTACCAAAATTAAAACTTGTGCTTCAAACTACACCATCAAGAAAGCAAAGAGACAATTCACAAAATGGGAGATAATATTTGCAAATCATATATCTGATCGGAATATATAAAGAATTCTTACAACAATAACAAAAAGACACATGACCAAACTTAAAAATGCATAAGATTTCAATAGACATTTCTCCAAAGAAGATAAACAAATGGACAATAAGCACATGAAAAGACATTCAACATCATTAGCCAACAAGAAAATGCATTTTGAGTTTATTTTTGTGTATGGTGTTAGGGAGTGTTCTAATTTCATACTTTTACATGTACCTGTCCAGTTTTCCCAGCACCACTTACTGAAGAGGCTGTCTTTTCTCCACTGTATATTCTTGTCTCCTTTATCAAAGATAAGGTGACCATATGTGCGTGGGTTTGTCTCTGGGCTTTCTATCCTGTTCCATTGATCTACATTTCTGTTTTTGTGCCAGTACCATACTGTCTTGATTACTGTAGCTTTGTAGTATAGTCTGAAGTCAGGGAGCCTGATTCCTCCAGCTCCGTTTTTCTTTCTTAAGATTGCTTTGGCTATTCGGGGTCTTTTGTGCTTCCATACAAATTGTGAAATTTTTTGTTCTAGTTCTGTGAAAAATGCCAGTGGTAGTTTGATAAGAATTGCATTAAATCTGTACATTGCTTTGGGGAAAACTGGACAGGTACATGTAAAAGTATGAAATTAGAACACTCCCTAACACCATACACAAAAATAAACTCAAAATGGATTAAAGACCTAAATGTAAGACCAGACACTATCAAACTCTTAGAGGAAAACATAGGCAGAACACTCTATGACATAAATCACAGCAAGATCCTTTTTGACCCAGCTCCTAGAGAAATGGAAATAAAAACAAAAATAAACAAATGGGACCTAATGAAACTTAAAAGCTTTTGCACAGCAAAGGAAACCATAAACAAGAAGAAAAGACAACCCTCAGAATGGGAGAAAATATTTGCAAATGAAGCAACTGACAAAGGATTAATCTCCAAAATTTACAAGCAGCTCATGCAGCTCAATATCAAAAAAACAAACAACCCAATCCAAAAATGGGCAGAAGACCTAGATAGACATTTCTCCAAAGAAGATATACAGATTGCCAACAGACACATGAAAGAATGCTCAACATCATTAATCATTAGAGAAATGCAAATCAAAACTACAATGAGATATCATCTCACACTGGTCAGAATGGCCATCATCAAAAAATCTAGAAACAATAAATGCTGGAGAGGGTGCAGAGAAAAGGGAACACTCTTGCACTGTTGGTGGGAATGTAAATTGATACAGCTACTATGGAGAACAGTATGGAGGTTCCTTAAAAACTAAAAATAGAACTACCATATGACCCAGCAATCCCACTACTGGGCATATACCCTGAGAAAACCATAATTCAAAAAGAGTCATGTACCAAAATGTTCACTGCAGCTCTATTTACAATAGCCAGGACATGGAAGCAACCTAAGTGTCCATCAACAGATGAATGGATAAAGAAGATGTGGCACATATATACAATGGAATATAACTCAGCCATAAAAAGAAACGAAATTGAGTTATTTGTAGTGAGGTGGATGGACCTAGAATCTGTCATACAGAGTGAAGTAAGTCAGAAAGAGAAAAACAAATACCATATGCTAACACATATATATGGAATCTAAGAAAAAAAAAGGTCATGAAGAACCTAGGGGCAAGACGGGAATAAAGACACAGACCTACTAGAGAATGGACTTGAGGATATGGGGAGGGGGAAGGGTAAGCTGTGAGAAAGTGAGAGAGTGGCATGGACATATATACACTACCAAACATAAAATAGATAGCTAGTGGGAAGCAGCCGCATAGCACGGGGAGATCAGCTCGGTGCTTTGTGACCACCTAGAGGGGTCAGATAGGGAGGGTGGGAGACGCAAGAGGGAAGAGATATGTGAACATATGTATATGTATAACTGATTCACTTTGTTATAAAGCAGAAACTAACACACCATTGTAAAGTAATTATACTCCAATAAAGATGTTAAAAAAAAAAATAAAGTATCATGCAGAATAGTAAAAAAAAAAAAAAAAAAAAGAAAAAGAAAATGCAAATTAAAATCACAATGAGATGCCACTTCACACCACTAGGATGGCTACAGTCAAGAAGACAGACAACAGTAAGTGTTAATGAGGATGTGGGGTAAGTTGGAACCCTTCTACATTGCTGGTGAGATTGTAAAATGATAGAGCCACTCCGGAAAACAGTTCCTCAAAAAGTTAAACATAACAGTTACCATATGATTTCGTAATTCCACTCCTAGGTGTATACTCAAGAGAAATGAAAACATACAAGTGTACACAAAAACTTCCATATAAATGTTTATAATAGCATTATTCATAATACCCAAAAAGTGGAAACAACCCAGATATTCATTAACTGATAAACAAAAGATAGTATATTCATACAATGGAGTATTCATCATAAAAAGGAATGAAGTACTGATATATGCTACAACATGGATGAACCTTGAAAACAATTTGCAAAGTGAAAAAAGCCAGTCACAAAAGACCACATATTGTATGAATAGTTCTACTTACTTGAAATGTCCAAAACAGGCAAATTTATAAAGATAGAAAGTAGACTGACGGTTGCCTAGGGCTAGGACTGGGGGATGGGGTCGGGTGGTACTGGCAGTGACTGCTAATGGGTGTGGCGTTTCTTTTTAGTGGGATGACAATGCTCTAAAGTTACCGTGTGGTAAGGCTGCACAGCTCTGTGAATACACTAAAACCCACTGGATTTAAATACCCTTCCCATGAGGGAGTTTTATGGTATGTGAGTTATATCTCAATAAAGCTGTTTTTAAATGTCTATAGGACAGTGGTTATTAAACAGATGTAAACATTTGTCAAAACTCATCCAACTGTACACATCAATGGGTACATTTTATTGCACATAAATTATATATCAAAAAAGTGGACTTAAAAAAAAGTGTCTAATGCAATGGCTTTAGTACAGTGAATTTATACAAATGTTACTTTCAGAACCCAGAGCAGGAAAAAATATCAAACTCATTACTACCTTTCTATGGCCAGCATTAACCATCCTCTGCTCTGCCTTCCTTAGAAAGGTCTGTAGTGCTGCTCGGAGAGCGGCCATCTGTCAGAGTGACAAGATTCAATTCCCAGCAGGAAAGCAACAATGTCGGTTTAATCAACATTTTCCTGAAGTTAGCTAGTGTGCCTTCCTAGCAGAACTATTTGTTTTTCTAAACAGAACTCTTTAAATATTAAAGTACTATTTATTCTCAGTTAAAAAAAAATAAAATTTTCATTCTGGAAGGATCTTGGAGAGCAAATCCCTTATTTGACAGACCTGGCAATGGGCTGAGGCCTAGAGAAGTTAAAAGATTTGCTCAGGATCACACGGATGTGAACTGACACAGCTGCACCCAGCCTCCCTGTGGATGGGCCCCAGCACGGGTCACTTCCCAGCACCGCAGGGACAGCGGTCCCAGGTCAGCGGGCACGCAGGGCTTGCTGAGTGCCAGGCGCCGAGCTAGCACAGGGAATGAATGCTCTCCTCACTCCTCAGATTGACCCTGTGAAGCAGGGACCCTCTGCCACCCCCCAGTTTACTGATGAGAAATTAGGCACCAAGTGGTTAGTCCAAAACCTACAGTCACAGAGCTGTAAGAACAGAGCCGGGAGTCCCACACCGGCCGTATGTCTCCAGAACCTGAACTTCTAACCAATAAGATATGCCCACTTCCCTAAAGTACAAATTTTACATGTTCATTTCTTTTCATAAATGTTAGCATTTTTCATTTCCTATATGTGGGAAGATACTCACTGACATCATTTCTGTCAGAACACTGCTTATCTCTACCTCACACAGAGTTCTGGCCTATGTCTATCTTTTGCCTCAAATCTAGTCCCTCCTTCCCTCTCTTCTCTCTGGTTTGCCCATTGTCAAGCCAGACTCAGGGGCATGGCAGTACCCCTGATCCTCCACAGTGCAACAAAACCCAGCGTGGCATCGACCACATGACGGTGGATATGACAGAAGCACAGTCTTTTTGTGTGTGGTATACACAGAAACAAAAAACCAGTAAGAGCTGATGGCATGTAGTGGAGAGAAAAGACTGGTTTGAACAATTTCGTACGTTCTTACAAATGCTTTCTCAAACGTGATGGCTTTTGATTTTAAGTGATCAGAATGGACACGCACAGTTCCTCCAGTGGTCGCTCTGAGTTACTGTGTTACTAACCACTTTAGTCTATCAGGTTTTAAGTTGCAGGCTAACCTAAAAGATAATCTTGACCTCAAAATAAATCTATTAAATATTGTACAGATTGAAGAGAAAGAATAGGAGACCTCTCTGAGAAGCAATACCATATTTGGTCTTAGGAATCCACTGGGATGTAAAACATAGACAAAATTATGGGCCACTTTAGAACAAAGCTGTAACTGCCCAGACATTTTTCACTCTGTTAAAGGGGAAGACGATTAAAAGCCAATGGAGAAAAAAAAAAAAAAAAGCCAACGGAGACAACCTGAGCCACTCTGGGGTTTTCTTGGCTAATGCCAGCAAATTCCTTCTTAAGAACACGGCAGCCGACTTACTACTTGATGTTTGTTTCACGGCTGTCTTTCGTGGGATGAGCTTGGGAGTTTCTCCTTTTTAGACCCATCTTGATGGAGAAGGGCCATTAAGCAAGAATCTGACTTATTATAAAACATCCCAGTACTGACACATGCAAACAAACACACATCCTAGAAGCATAATGTTCATTCCTGAGCGCTGCCAACACCGGGAAGTTTTCTTCGGAAACAGTCCCCCAAGTCAATTTGCAAGCCTCACAGCCATACCTCAGTTTTGCTCAATAACCACCTTATCTACTATAGTCAAGAGCCTGTCATTTTCTCTGAATTGAAAGTCTAAATCTCCCTTCAAAGATTAAAGACTTGCCAGGATCTACATTGTGTCTGTGTGTGTGTGTGTGTGTGTATGTGCATGTGCACGCATGTGCGTGTGTACTAACCATGGAAGAGAAGGCACTAGGCCAGGTACCACGGTGTGGATAAAAATAACCTCAAGAAGCAAGAGAGAGACTGCAGGTAACTACACAGCAAAATCAGGTGTAAAGACATTACTGCTCTTAAAATAGTATCGGCTTTAAAGAACGAACTAATTGATATTCTGATACCAACCATACAAATAGACCTAAAATGACAGTAACATATGCCAACATCTTACATTTTCAACCAAACAACAACAAAGTTATCAAACTAAAAAAAAAAAAAAAATAGCATACAAGTATAGTATTCAGGCAAGTGAAGTGATGAGCTAGGCTTATGTCATGAATTTCATTCAGAAGACATCATTTCCTCCCAAATAGTTGAGAAATATCAGTTTCCTAAGCCCTTAATTTATGCACATTATAATTGTAAGTGTTTTGACTGGATTTCATTTGGAGTAAGGAGCCAAGACTATTTTAAATACACCAAAACAAAGGAAAACCGGTAATTACATTATTGGACTTGATCCTTGTTTCAGTCAGTCCTTTCTGAGCCTCTGAAAACAACTGTATCATTTCAAATGCACACCTGTTTCACCAGAGAACAATTCCTTAAAAAACGCTTCAACTTAGAAGTAAATATGAATTCAATTTGATAACAACACACATCAACCTTTGACCTTTTTTTTTTCCTCCAAAAGTGTAGTATTTTAAAAAATACATCAAGAGGGGCCAAATTCAAACAGTCCACATTCCCAATCAAAGAGCCAGGTCTTGGGGCCAGAGGGACCTGTGTTCCGATGCTGGTCTAGCTGTCAGCCCTACTCATCATCTGTCTGCACCATCGTGGAGGGACACTTCTCCCCAACCTAAAAAGTACTGAACTGCAAAGAAATACACAAAGCTCTGGGCTAATACACAAAGCTCTGGGCTAATACTCTATTTCTATTATCTTTTTTTACATAAAAATTACTTTCAGAATATGCTATTTGTTTCTAGGCTCAAAGTCGCTTCGAAGAATTTCTCTCAACTTGATGCAAGTTAACTTGACAGTGAAGAAATACATTTTTACCACATTAAGGCTCCCATGTGGCCCATTAAATGTCCAGGATTATTGTACAGTTATTAAATGTTTAATGCATTATACAGAGGGTGATCTTTCCGTGCTATGTGAACTTTAACTTTGGTATGCTCCAACCAGAATGCTCAAACATGAAAGCTAACTGTTTGCAGATTTTTGTGCTTGGTGCCCTAACATCAGTTAAAATGTGGAATACAAGAGGAAAGAACTTAGCCAACAGCTTAACAGAACAGAGAAAGAAGTTGGGGCAAGAGTCAGGCAAACAGGAAACATCCTCTTATTTGTCCTGATGCCAAAATGAACTTAGACAATTTTCCTGGGGCCACACTGAACGTCTGGGAAAGTACACCAAGTATAATACACCTCAAAGAATACACGCTGAAAAGCGGGGGCCAGGAGGCAGAACCCCTTGTTCTCCTCTCACCTCCCACCCCCGGGAGGAGTTTTCTAACCAAACCCACAGGCACCCTTTTTTGTGCTTTTCTCTGAGTGAGTAGTTTGCAAAAGCTCCAAAGGACTGTCCTCATTGTGGTTAGGGTCACTGCTTTGGAAACTGTACAAAAAAATACCACCCAGAAATCATAAGACTTGATAGGAATTATTTTTAAAGATTTCTTTTTGGCACAGGTTTATCTAAAGAAGGCAACTCCCCTTGAAAATTATATACAACTTGGTGCTGTCTTTAAGTCACTGAGCTAGAAATACGGGGGTCTAACCTGTAAGAGTCCAGAAACGGGTGGGGGCCATGCTCTCTCCACTGTCCCAGCTAGAAGCCACATGCATCCCAGGGAGATGCACATCGGAACGCCAGGCAGATGCTGTGCTGGACGAGGACTTTTCACTCTGCTCAGGGCAGTGACCAGTGAGAAGCACAGCCAGGACTCCCCCGCCCCTCTTGCCCTTGGGCCCAGCCAGACAAAGCCCTGAGTAGGCCAGAGGCAGCTCTGATGCAAAAAGCAGCCCCCAGGCCCTCCTCAAGTCCTCTCCCTCCAAGTCCAAGGATGCCCTCAGCCCCTGGGGCAGCTTCTGGCCTCAAGTCCTTCCAGTGCCCTTGAGGCTTCTTCCAACCAGAAGGCCTAAGGATTCTGTACTTCCTTTACTCCCCGTGAAAGTTCCCACCTAACACTCGCTGACCTCGGTGATGTTTATACCTAAGATGGGTAAGGTGGGAGGTGATATCTGCCACCTTTTCTACCTGGGAAAAGAGCATGGTTCCACCTCATCCCAATCTTGTCCTGCTTCCGTTTGACTGATTTATTTGCTTTAATTATTCCGTGCTTGCTCAGCCTTAGAGCTTGGGTTCTGAGGTCAGATAGTCCAGGTTCGAATCCAAATCCAACTAGCTCTGTGAACCTGGGCAAAGTTCCTAACCTTCCGTGTCTCAGTTTCCTCACCAGTAAAATGGGGGTAATAATCATACTTAACTCATGGGATTAGTGTGTATTTCCTGACACGGTCCACATGAAGCCCTTAGTACCATGCCCTGCACACAGGAAGCTCTGCACAAAGCTGAGCTATGGCTACTCCTCTGGAAAGTCTCTGTATCCCTCCCTCCAAGTGCTTCCCTCCATCGCCAGGCCCTCTTCTTGGACTGGAAAAGCATAGGAATCTACGGAAACGTCACCTGATACAGAAAGGTCCTGACTAGTGAGCACAGAAAGCAGAGTTTCTATTTCATCGTAGTCTCATTAATAACCTTTAAGTGACATAATACTAGGGTGACAGTATATTATTTATTGATCAAGATACTTTTGAAACTAAAAGGGGGTGCTATTAATAAGTAGTGCAAAATAACTATGACTGTCTTACTTCACACCCACTCGTAAACCCTTCCTCACCATCAAGGAAAATCCCGTTAATGCAGACTGAGCCAAAGTCCAAACCCAGCTGCTGCCTGTTTCTGTAAATAAAGTTTTACTAGAACACAGCCGTGCTCCTTTGTTTACACATTGCCTTTGTCTGCTTTCGTCAACGATGGCAGAGTTAAGTTCATGCAACAGAGACTGTACGGTCCACAAAGCCCAAGATATTTAGCATCTGGCTCTTTACTGAAAAAAATCTGCCAGCCCCTGTTCTCAGCTCACGGAACTCAGAGACACTGCCTCCCAAGCCTACGGTCACATTTGTGTGCTATTCTCTGACAAGAATATGATAGCAAATTATTTCTCCTAAGCATGGGTTTCTACTATGTGGCAATTCTAGATTTCAAACGAAACTAAAATTTATCAAAATACAGCTTCCTGATGGGCACCAAGTTTTCAGAGGATTCTGTCAAACTAGAAAGGATAAAAAGAAGTAGGAATATCTGGGTGTCAGGTCTGAGAACATCATTCTATATGGGATGCTCAAAAGCATCAACTACTTCATATGGAAGAAGAAGAAAAGATTTGGGGTGGGAAGGATAGGACCTGGTCTTGGCACACAGGCAAGGTGGGAGCCAGAGTGCTGTGGGGACTCAGTGCTCTGCTCCTGAGCGGCGTCCTACCTGGGGTCCTCACCTTCTCTGAGCCTCATCTGTGAAGCTGGGGCAGTAACAATACCTTCCTCACAGAAAGACGGTGACCATCAAGTGGAATGGAAAGTGCCATTGCTGTTGTTGCTTTTATTAAATTAATCATTTGTATTACTGTTATTATTGTTGAAAAGCTGGTAGACATATTCTGTTGACCAAATTATAACAATAATTGTTATACTGAGTTTCAAGTAGGCAGATTTCAGCTCAACACAAGGAGAGTCTTATCACCTTACTGCCTGCGGACAGTCAGATGAACAGACCATTCACAGATGTTCAAAACCCCTGACACTGCCCCAGGAGGCGGCACAAACCAGGGCGGATGCAGTGGGGACTGCAGAAGGGTGATGATTTGTACTGAATGACTTCAATGTTTTTTTTTCCTCTGTGATTATGTTTAAGAAAGTTTTATGTGTCCCTGAAAAACGAGTGCATATCATCTTCTTGATAGGGAAGTATGACACACCAAAGGTTAAGTAGATGTCGGCGGATTATGAGGACAGTGTATTGCAAACTTGAAGTTTTAAAGCACTCAAAACCGGATAAGAAAACAAGCTGGCTCCATTTGCCAGAAAGGTGAATGGAGGGGCAAGACCAGAGCACCAATGAACGCACGAAGCCGATGGATTAACCCAGGAAGTGGCCGGTCCCCAACAACAGACCCAGTGGTTTTGGCCGGCAGGATCCTCCTGCAAAGGCACACTGTGCCCAATTCATCTGCCAGGTGCCTGAGGCTAAGCCCAGGCTCCCTCTCACTGCAGCCGCCTTATCTTTAGTGGACAAGCCCTGACCCACTGATCACGGCATCTGAGAGGACAGCCGATTGCATAATGGGCCTGCAGCCCCGGCTGCCCATTACCCAGGATGCAAGTATGGCCACAGAGCACAGACTCAAGCACTCCTTAACGCCCTCGGGGCTTAAGGGTCATTCGTTCATAACCTGAATACAAATCAAGAGTTTAAAAAGTATAGAGGAGCGGAAGGAGGAGAAAGCACGCGTGTGCTATAGAAAATCACAGGTGAAGCACTGAGAACAAGGCCACTGAGTCCGGGGGTGGATCAATGGATAAAGGCACGCATACTACTAGAACACACACAGTCCATGTTTGCCTCATGAATTATTAGCATGAAATGCCTCTTCATAAGGTGATCGAATCTTCGGCGCCATCCATCTCAAGTCCTCTCAGGTCGGAGAGGCATGGAATGCGTAACAAATGCTCCTCCTTCACGTGGTACTTTACAGTTTATAAAGCACAACCACATGCAGAAAATAGTATGGTGGGTAGTTCTACACTCATTCTTGCAGATGAGGAAACAGGCTCAAAAAGGCAACTGACTTGGCCAATATCGCACAGCTAAAGAAGACTTCAGCCTGCCAATCCAAAGCCCTTTTGTCAATTAGACAGATTTTCAGAGCGAGGGTCCGCAGACTGGGTGGGAGGAGAATGAAGTGGGGACAGAGGGAAGGAGGATGGCGAGGCCCTTTCTCACATGTTATCTCCTCACGCCGTCCTCATGCCAACCCTGCTCGGTGTGGATGAGTTTCCTCAACGTGGCAAGTGAACCCAGAGGGCTCAAGTTCAAGATCACACCAGGACCAGCTGACAGCACTAACTCCAGGCCGTTTCCCCACCTCAAGGCTGCCTGGAGAGCAGGTGTGGAGGCATCAGGGCAGGAGAGACACTGGGGGCAGCACTGGCAGTGGCACGTCTGCACGAGGATGAGGTGCTCGCCAGCTTCAGGGGGTGCGGTGCCGGAGCCCAGGCCGGAACAGCAGCAGGGGGACACAGTGAGAGCTGGCCAGGGGGCCAAGGAGTCCCGAGGAAGAAGGAAAGGGGGTGAGGGTGCGGGCAGGAGGAGAGTGGAGGGCTGAGCGGGCCGGGAGGACCTGGCACTGGGTCTCCTCCATGACCTCAGGCGCGTGTTCCCCCACCTCAGCAGGTGGGCTAGAGAGCCAGCCTGAAAGAAGACGGTGCTTTGCAGGTCAGTCTTTGATTGGGTGGAAAGAGGAAGACACTCAACCCTAAGGAAGCAAAAGCAACTTACTAGCTGCTGAAGCTGTAGCTGCCTCCTCTCCACCTCTATGCCCCGCCCATACGCTCACTGCCACCTGGAGTGCTGTCCTGACCCCTCAGAGACCTGTGGCCTTGTTCTTTGCAGATATTTCCAGAAAATGGGCAGGAGGAAAAGACCAGGGTTTGAACGTCTGTTGGAGTTTTTTTGTTTTTTTTTTTAATTCATTTATTTTATTTATTTATTTTTAGCTGTGTTGGGTCTTCGTTGCCGCGTGTGGGCTTCTCGTTGCGGTGGCTTCTCTTGTCGCGAAGCACGGGCTCTAGGCGCGCGGGCTTCAGTAGTTGTGGCTCGCAGGCTCTAGAGCGCAGGCTTGGTAGCTGTGGCTCGCGGGCTCTAGAGCGCAGGCTCAGTAGTTGTGGCTCACGGACTTCAGTAGTTGTGGCTCGCAGGCTCCAGAGCGCAGGCTCAGTAGTTGTGGCGCCCAGGCTTAGTTGCTCCACAGCTTGTGGGATCTTCCCGGACCAGGGATAGAACCCGTGTCCCCTATATTGGCAGGCGGATTCTCAACCACTGTGCCACCAGGGAAGCCCCTGTTGGAGCTTTTTGAAGCCCAGTTCCACGTCTGCCTTCCCAGGCAGACAACAAGGGCAGTGAGGACAGCAGGGTGGGGCACAATGAACCTGGCAGCTCCTATGGCCACACTGACATCCGTCATGGTGACAAACGGCCACCTTGGCACAGTCCTCGGCCAGGGGCTCTCTCCTGACTTTCCTGGAGTGAGAGATGCCTGAAAGTGCTGTAGGCAGAGGAATGATCTGGGCTTTGACCTCTGCAGACCTGGGTACAAATTCCGACTCTACCAAGTGCTAGCTGAGTCTCAGTTGCCTTATCTGAAAAATGCGGGGATGATTCTTATCTCAAAAGGTTGCAGTAAAGATTCACTGAGATTGCATCTGCTAGAATCTGGTACTTTCCGTCTACCACATGGCAGCTATTGAATAAACATTAGCTCTCTTTATTTCCTCCCTCTCCAGCCAATACTGAGGAGGTGGGCTGGCCTGGCAGGACGAGGGGCACACAGGTAACACCTCTCTCCTCCCCCTGCCTCTCCACCCTGTCACTCCTTTTCTCTTTCCTTCTCAGGTCCCAATTCAGAGGTTGATCAACGCAACACACAAGGGAAAAGACCGTGTGGCAAGGCCTCACAGGCTTACAGGGGCACATCAGTAACAACGACATCTGTTATCAGGCACACAGAGTGGAATCAGAGCTTATATGACAACTGGGTTCTAAAATTCACCAAGAAGTGACTGTATGAAAAATTACTCCTGAAAACATCTTAAACACAAAAATAAATAAAACACAGTGTGGGACTGTCTGTGTATAAATCAGTCCAATGTGGCCAATTTTTCCTTTCTCCCCTCCAGTGTTGGAACAAATCTCTGTTTCTCTGGTTAAGTACCAGACGATTACATTTAGGGATGACACTGTAAGAAAAGTCCGCCCCGTGTATCTGTTTGGTGGCACTACGCTCGGCGTGGCGAGGTGCGATGCCACGAAGGTGGGCCATGCAGCTTCTCCTACTGTGTCCAGGGATGTTTAAATATGGTTTCTCACCTTGTCTCCCTAACCAGAGCTGTTTCTGCACCCCCCTCCCCACATTACATCATTAAGAAATATTTTTTAATTTATAAAAATAGTAGACGGGTATTCTAGAAACTCTGTAAAGTACAGGAAAAAAATAATTTAAAAAAAAAGACTTTCACAAAAAAAGACAGTCTCATTTTGGAATATTTCCTCGCCAGTCTTTTTTCTCTTTAAAGTTTTTATACAGTTAAGGTGATATGGTACATAATTTTTATACTATTTTCCTTACTTCTTAATTTTGCCTGTTTGACTTAGTACGCTCAAAAACAACCAGTGACTTTGTCAATACCCTTATTATTAATAACTCTGTACATGTAGTTTTAATAACTGCATAATATTCAACTACGTAGCTATTTCAAAATTTATTCATCAGCCCCATGGTGGACCAGCTGTCTCCAATTTTTCACTACTGCAAGTAATGCTGCAATGAACATCTTTCTGGATAAGCCTTTGTCCACACAGTGCGTAAGTAAGTTCTCAACCACTTTTTTTAACCACTAGAAAATCTGGTCTGCACTGAGATGACATCCCACCAAGCTCGGGAAATGAGGCACTTTTCCCCCCTGCCAAAGCACCTACCAGCCTCTGTGCTCAGATTCCTGACATCCAACAGCAGGGCACCTCTGACCACGGTGGCCAGACTGTTCCAAGATGGAAGCGCTGCTCAGTTAGCAACTAGGGACTTAGTGGTCTCCGTCATGTCATTTCTCATATGGGGCTTTGCTTTCTTCAGCTGTAAAACTAGGAGCTAGAATGAGATTATCTCAATGTTCCCTGCTGCCTTTATAACTGAACAACTGGTTCTAGAAAAAAGAAGCTTTACAGAGCCAGCAGTGACTTTCCTCAACAATTTTAGCCAGATTTCTCTAACGCTGAATTACCGCTTGAGGGCAGCCACCACAGCAGCTCATGAGAGGCCCTGCGCCCCAAGCTCTTGGTCAGGGAAGGTAGGGAAGAATCTCAGGGAAGGCGAAGTGAGTGAGACCCTGGCTTGTCATGTAAGGGAGAAATGGAGCCACTGGGCCTCAGATGGCGGCACTGCTCTCGGTATTGGCCACCTGGAAGAGACCATGCGTCCAACCATGTCTGCTGGCCAGTCTCATGATGGCAGGCTGCGCAGTCTCACAGACACTCTGACTTAGAGGAGCCTCAGTGGAGAGCACTCACTTGGAGCCTTCTTTGGCTTTACCTGGAATTTTCTTCCTTTGACTATCTGCTTCCCAGGCCAAAGCAGACAGAACTCCTAGGTAAGGAGTGAGAAGTGGGACTGGGGGAGAGTTGGAGGCAGGCCGACTGACAACAGCAAGAGGGAGGGCTGCAAGTTAGCGAAAGCAGGCAGCAGAGCTTTAGCAGAGCACTTTTGGGTCATGCACTGTTGCAGGAAGCCGCGCG
Organism: Balaenoptera ricei; assembly: GCF_028023285.1. Lineage (NCBI taxonomy): Eukaryota > Metazoa > Chordata > Mammalia > Artiodactyla > Balaenopteridae > Balaenoptera > Balaenoptera ricei. Next base: position 38,615,866 of record NC_082653.1, on the reverse strand, counting down.
TGGCCCCGGGAGCAACAGTGGATATAGCTACTGATGCTCAAAAGAATGACCCTGATTAATTCACAGTAAAGATCAACAGACCTCATTTAAGAAGCTCAGAAAATCTAAATCTGCAAGACATTTTAGGATAATTTCCACCATGTCTCAAAGAAAAAAGGGATAAGCTTTGGCTATCTGGAAAAGTTGCCCACGCTGAGCACCGCATGCGCTGACGGTGTCAGGAGCCGGGACAAGCTGATCCGGGACAACATATCATGCTAAAGGGATGCCAGCGACAAGGGAGGGGTTTTCAGGGCGGGGCTGTCAGAGGCTCTGCCCACATTGGCATGGTGCCCAGCACTGTGGGAAGCTCGCTAAGCAGGCCTGATGCCCCAGAGCGGGGTCTGTGCACAGACACTCCCCCAGCTCCAGTCAGGGGAGTGCTGGACCACAAGACCTGCCACACAGCCTCTTAGGAAACGCCGGCTCTCCTCTCTGCCTTCCTTTTCCCCAGATGCAAACCAGAAACAGGCGATCTGCTAAAAAAAACTATTAGGCCAGCTCATGACATGGCTGCCTCTAGGGTGGGGAAAGCTACTGAGGATGGGAATTGAAAGGAACTTAAACACACACACACACACACACACACACACACACATACACACACACACATTTTACAAAGGCTGGAAGCAAATACGCCAAAATGTTAAGTGCTATAAATTCTGGGTGGCTGGTATATTATTCTAGGATTTTTGTGTCTGTGTTCTCCAAATAACTCAAAACATAAAAGATAACAGGCCTCTGTCCCCCCAGGAGGTATGTCACTAAATCATTCATCCATGTGTCCAGCCATTCAAACACGTCCTGCTTTGTGCGCCTCATTAATCTGCCAGGCACGGGCTGCGCTTCGAGGGCCAGCGATGAAGGGAGAGGATCGAGTCCAGCCCTCATGCAGCTTTCCCTCCTTACACGTGGTTTATGCCGCCTTCTCCTTCCTTCTCTCAAACCTTAGAAGACAAGTAGAAGGGAGCACCTCACCTCATTCTACCTCTCGTTTCACTCAGAGTAAAACCCGTACCCCTCACCCCGACCACACAGGGCATCCTGAGCCATCTCCTCCCTCCTCTCCCATCTTCCCCTTCCCCGCTTTCACAGGACAGCAGGGGCAAGGGGTGGGGGGGCGCCTCTTTCCTGTCTTGGGCCCTTGGTCTTTGCCGTGCCCCCATTCCCATGCCTGGACCATTCTTGCCTAACTCTTCCCATGCATGACAGGCTCATCAAATCCTTCAGGTTTCAACTCAAGCCTCAAAACCTCATCCAAAGGCCTTCCCCGACCTCTCGTGTCTAAAAGAGCAGCCCCACCGCTCCGTCAGCTGCCCACCCTGCTCTCGCACTTACACGCTCGGTATCTGGATGTCCTTCCCCCGCCCCCCTACTCACTCCACTCCAGCCACGCTTGCCCCCTGCTGTTCCCAAACACTCTGGTCCCCACAGGCCTAGAACATTCTTCCCCCAGACACCGCTGAGCTGACCCCCTCACCTCTTCAAGCCTTCTCGGTGAGGCTTTCCAGGATCACTGCTGACGTATCCTAAGTGTCTCAAAAGTGCCCTCAGTAAACATCTGACGCTGAGAAAACCCATTTCAGAGCAATCACAAATATCGTCTTTCTTGTTTACCCGATTTCTTATTTACTGTTTCCCCTGAGACAGCCAGAGCAAGCACCACGAGCCAACAGCCTATCTATCCTGCTTAATCCACACGCCCAGTGCGTAAAAGAGAACCTGACACGTTTGAGGTGTTCGGTAAATATTTGAAACCAAAGAAGACATTGGCAGGCCAGGTCCGATGTGAGTTTTTCTATAAAAGGACTTCATGGGAATTCAGCTACCCATTTTCCTCCGATTCCCTGAAAGAATCTTAGCCGCCTGAAAAGGAATCATTATTTCAACTAGCCTAATCATGATGCGAAAATAATGATTTCACTCATCCTGTGTATCAAGTTTGAAAGTCAATTGCAGGCTGTAATTGCTGCCTAAATCCCAGTAGTACACAAAGCAACTTCGTTTTTTATATGTTACCACGAGGCTCTCCAGGTTTGCTCTTTCCAGCCAAAGAAATGTTGACACAGTTGCTCACCAAGTTTCAACATGCTGATCATGTTAAAATAGTGCACAAGAAATATTTTTCCACTTTATAAAAAGCCAGACTGTTTACATGCTTAAGTGGCCAGAGACTTTGCTATCTGTGTGTGGTCCTGAAGTTTCAATATCACAACCACGAATACAGAGCGGAGCAGCATGCAACCCGACTAGTGGATGTGGTTCTCCCGCCAAACTGGGAATCGAGATGTTACCATGCAAGGACTAAGGGAGAAATGGGCTGGTTAAAAGAGGCGGGGAAGGGGGGGCTTTAAAAATCCCATTTTAATATAGTTCTGAAGAAAAAGAATAATTTGATATAACTGCGTTATCTGTGCACACATATAATATAGAAAATATATATATTAAATAGAGAGAAAGAAAGAACAGGCGAGTGAGAGGACAGAAATAGCACACAAGGTCTTTGGCCTACAGATTTCTAGTCAAGATCACATACAAATATGCTGAGCCCAGAGTCAAGTGGCAGAAAGATTTAAGAAAGAGTTCCCAAGCACCGGCCTTCATACAAGATGAGAGGCGTTAATAGGCTTGGCCCAGGAGCTTCACCCAGGCCTTGTGCAACCTCCCAGGAACACCCACCCAAGGAGGGGTCCCAGCCAAGTTCACGGCCCGGCCAGACAAGAAGGACATGCCCCATCTCCTCCGCCTTTCCCATTTTCCAAGTAGCACTGGCTTTGGTCTACAATAATTCAGTCTTTCTGCGAGCTAGAAATAGACTCTAAGCAGGGGCTCCACCCTGTCCAGACAATATATAAGTGAAAAAAGACCTCACAGAAAGAAAAATGACCTACAGCTGATGGACTGAAGACACACACTCATTCCCAGAGTCTAGAGTTCAGATGCTCAAGACAGTTTCTGGATTCTGGGCTGTTTGAATTTATCATTCCTGTAGGTTAGTGAGCACTGCCGGTTCTCACATTGTTAATAGCTTTCCACTTGAAGGTTCTTGTTCACTGTGTCTAAACAAACAAACAAAAATCACTTAGTGTAAGCAGGTTCATGTTGTAACATGCAATGCCGTTTCCCATTTGATTGCCAAATGCACAAACTGCTATTCTCAGTTGACTGAATAAGTGAAAGAATGGTACGTTATTACTGGGTTGTTTTTTTTTTTTTTCCTGGCATTATTTTTTTTCCTTCTACAGTTTCTTTTACAGAGTCTTCCACAGCTATAGGTCAGAAGAGTTTTCCTGTTGCTATGACAATGGTGTAAGTAAGTCAACTTTAAAATTCACTTTGGGGGTATGGAGCTGCCACGTTTCCGGCTACCTAAGCCCTGCTGGGTGTGTGATGTTGCACACTCCTCCCCGCTGACGGAGGATCACGGCCATTTAACTGGCCTCCCTCCATTGTGGCCACCATCTTTCTCGCCAGGAAAATCCCACAAGCCTCTCAGAGGCCCCTCTCTAACTGCTGGGCCTCCTCCACACAGATCCGGTCAGTACTGGGCTCCTGCACTGCCAGGAGAGGAATATGAGTCCAGTGTCCTACTTCTCCAAATGCAGAGCCTCAGATGAGAGGAGCAAGGTGATGTCTGCCTCTCCAACTCTGCCAAGCATCTGTGGCACCTCCCACTTGGCCCACAACAACGCCACAGAGCAACGAGCAACGATGAAGAGAACGAGCCCTAAGGACACCTTTGCAGGATAAAGGGTATGGGAGAGCCCTTGAGAAGGGGGCTCTTTACATGAAAGAGGCTCCAACCACTTTTCCACCACCCCGCCGTCCTGCTGCAGCCTTCTACAACTGCCCCACTGGAGGTCCGAAAGCCCCCACGAGGGACCAGCCTACACCCGCAGGAGGATGGTTCTTACTGTATTTTCAGGGAATTCGCCATTCACAGTTCATCTGTTCTCTCAAGGCTCCTGGACTCCAGAGGAAGAAAGAAGGTACACGGGACTCACTTAACTGAATCACACACACTCCAGGGTCTGAAAAGGAATGACCCCAGTCCTAGGATAAACCAATCAATAAAGACAAAAAATTTAGGGAATCTCAAGGCTGTCCAGAAGAAGTCAACTCTGCTCTCTATCCTTAGAAAATGCCCAGGCTTCCTCCCTGGTTGCTGCTTCTGCCTCAAAAAGAGTGTTGCTGGTTGAACTGTGTCCCCCTCCACCAAAAAAAAAAAAAAAAGATATATTAAAGTCCTAATTCCCTGTACCTGTGAATGTGACCATATTTGGAAATAGGGTCTTTGCAGATGTAATCAAGTTAAGATGAGGTTAGTAGGTCCTTATAAGAACAAGAAAAGATAGAAACACAGAGTGAGAAGGCCGCTATGTGATGATAGAGGGAAAGATTAGAGGGAAGGAGCTCCAAGGACTGCCAGCAAACACCAGAAACTAGAAGAGGCAAGAAGGATCCTCCCCAGAGCCTTCAGAGAGACAGCATGGCCCTGCCAACACCTTGATTTTGGACTTCAAGCCTCCAGAACTGCGAGACAATGAATTGTTCTTTTTAAGCCACCAAGTTTGTGGTGCTTTGTTACAGCAGCCCCAGGAAACTAATACAAAGAGCAATTTGTCTTGAGCTAAAAAAAGAAATCTGGCATTTGTGTATGCAACTGTCCTTCAGATGAAAGCAAAGCTGCATGTGAAAGCACAGGGCGTACACATCAGCCCCTCCTGTGGCACGGTGGCAGCAAGGTGGCCTAAAGTGTAGTTTTATACAAAACTGCATGTATGGCTACGTCTCAGGGAGCAGCTCAGCATCTGGCAATGTTTGGCTCTACACTTTCTAGGTTGTTTCCATGGTCCATCCACCCCAGCCATGCCTCTAGGCCACCTATACTTCCGCCCATCAGTCACCTGCCAGCTGTTCAGGAGACTCAGTAGCCACTTCACCCCCGTGGAGCTCTGAAGACAGTGGGCCTGCAGACCTAGGAGCTGCCAACAGGCCTGCAACATAGGCAGCCTTAGGTCCCACCTAAACCTTGGCACATAGAGGGGCCCATTCATACCCAGAGGGAATGGATTAAGGGGATATGGGTTAAATAAATGAGTTAAGGGAATGTGGGGGAAAGATAGTAGGGGAGGCCATAACGGTGACGGCCCCTGGTTGTATCAATGCTGGAAGGGTGCCTACAGCAGCCCAAGGCACTATAACTAGATAGAAGGAGAACCAGACTGATGGCCACTAATGCCAAGGTCAAATAGCAAGAAAGGTAGTACTAACCATCAAGTCTAAAGATCTAGAGGTACGTTCTGAAGGGTGACTAGTACAGCAGTACTACAAATTCACCAAATATTTACTGAGCACCTACTGTAGACCAGGCATATTTTAGGCGTTAAGAATACAGCAGTGAAGGACTTCCTTGGTGGTCCAGTGGTTGAGACTCTGTGCTCCCAGTGTAGGGGGCGTGGGTTCAATCTCTGGTTGGGAAACTAGGATCCCACGTACTGCACGGTGCGGCCAAAAATTTTTAAAAATTAAAAAAAAAAAGAATACAGCAGTGAATAAGCCAGGTAAAAATCCCTACCTGTAATGGAGACAGACCAAAAAAAAAAAAAAGTAAAGTACTGTCTACAGCATTAAGGATTTGAGTAGCAGAGAAGGATAAAGCAGAGATGAGAACAGGAAATGTGGGGATGGGGCTGATTATCAGATTAAATGGGGTGATCAAGAAAGAGCTCGGGCTTCCCTGGTGGCGCAGTGGTTGAGAGTCTGCCTGCCAATGCAGGGGACACGGGTTCGAGCCCTGGTCTGGCAAGATCCCACATGCCGCGGAGCAGCTGGGCCCGTGAGCCACAATTACTGAGCCTGCGCGTCTGGAGCCTGTGCTCCGCAACAAGAGAGGCCCACGCACCGCGATGAAGAGTGGTCCCCGCTTGCCACAACTAGAGAAAGCCCTCGCACAGAAACGAAGACCCAACACAGCCATAAATAAATAAATAAACAAATACTTAAAAAAAAAAAAAAAAAAAAGAAAGAGCTCAAAGAGAAGGTGATAACTGGGGGAAGAGCATTGTAGGCAGGGGGATAGTAGAGCGAAGGCCATGAGGGCAGGAGCCTTCAAGGAATAAGGCTGCCTGTCAGTGAGAGTCAAGGGGACATGTGGCCATGCATGCAGAGAACAGCCTGGTCATAGAGGGCTTCGACTCTGACACAATCTGACTGCTGCTTTAACTAGATCACCCAGGCTGCTCCATGGAGGGCAGGCTGGGGGGCGGGGGCAGGGAGGAGGCTCCTGCCATAACTGCCACACCTGTGCTAGCACTGTGGCTTATAAACCCCAGCCAATGTGGTGCAGCTGGTTAACTCCCCTTTAAGTATCTATCCTAAAGAAAAAATAGTGAGCTGTCATCTCAGCTCCACCCAGTGAAAAACCTGCCCATTCTTTGCTAAGTGAAACTACATGCAAATCAGAGATCACATCTATATTTATTTAAGGAGAAATGGTCTACCCTATTCATCATAACTCTGTAAACACATTTTATAAAATGTAATGGGCAGTTAAAACATTCCAAAGCAGAAGTACGTTTTCTAAAATAACAAAACATTGTTAAAGTGTTGTATAAATTGTCTGTGTCTCAGAAGAAAATGAGAAGCAATTAATACATTAAGACATCAATTTTTCTTGATGGTGCCAAAAATTCTCATTTTACCATCAGACCTTCTTAAGTCTGTCTGCCTGGGTAGTAGAAGCAAGTATAACTTGCCACCTGGCACAACTGCCATCTCTTTGTGGCTATGCAATAAGTCTAGAGCTCTCCGACAGGGGAGGTCTTTGGCAACCCTGCCCACCAGACTAAAGGACCAAGTGGACTGGCAACAGCGGAAAGGTGGTAAAGCAGGGAGCCTTCTGTGGAGGAAGAAGTATTTATCATTAGAGTGACCCCCCTGAAGGAAGGGTATCTGCTGTGGTACACGAGCACGTCTTCTCCAGGACCCCAGAGAGGGTCTACCAGCTTTCTGGCAACTGCAGTCAGTCAACGTAACTCTTCAGTGAAGGTGGACTCGATTTATGGATGAAGACAGCTCTCTTTTTAAGCTCAAGTTCTTTCTACTTATTAGCAACTTTTTTGAGAGGATAAGTGATGGGGGAGAGGGGAATAAATAAAATTCAAATTTAAATTGAGTCATTAGCGTATGCTGGAAATTTTTCTGTACTGGCTCAGAGCACAGGTTCTGGAGTTAGACAACTTGGGGTGTCAAGGGAGCTGTCTCGGTGTGTTAGTTAGGGTTCTTCAGAGAAACAGAAACAATAGGTGTGTGTGTGTGTGTGTGTGTGTGTGTGTGTGTGTGGAAGAGAGAGAGAGATAGAGATGGATGGATGGATAGATAGATTTATTTTAAGAAACTGGCTCACACAGCAATCAGAGAAGAAAAAGAAATAAAAGGAATCCAAATCGGAAAAGAAGAAGTAAAGCTGTCACTGTTTGCAGATGACATGATACTATACACACAGAATCCTGAAGACACTACGAGAAAACTACTAGAGCTAATCAATGAATTTGGTAAAGTAGCAGGATACAAAATTAATGCACAGAAATCTCTTGCATTCCTATACACTAATGACAAAAAATCTGAAAGAGAAATTAAGGAAACACTCCCATTTACCACTACAACAAAAAGAATAAAATACCTAGGAATAAACCTACCTAAGGAGACAAAAGACCTGTATGCAGAAAACTATAAGACACTGATGACAGAAATTAAAGATGATACAAACAGATGCAGAAATATACCATGTTCTTGGATTGGAAGAATCAACATTGTGAAAATGAATATACTACCCAAAGCAATCTACAGATTCAATGCAATCCCTATCAAACTACCAATGGCATTTTTCACAGAACTAGAACAAAAAATTTCACAATTTTTATGGAAACACAAAAGACCCCGAATAGCCAAAGCAATCTTAAGAAAGAAAAACGGAGCTGGAGGAATCAGGCTCCCTGACTTCAGACTATACTACAAAGCTACAGTAATCAAGACAGTATGGTACTGGCACAAAAACAGAAATAAAGGTCAATGGAACAGGATAGAAAGCCCGGAGATAAACCCACACACATATGGTCACCTTATTTTTGATAAAGGAGGCAAGAATACACAATGGAGAAAAGACAGCCTCTTCAATAAGTGGTGCTGGGAAAACTGGACAGCTACATGTAAAAGAATGAAATTAGAACACTCCCTAACACCATACACAAAAATAAACTCAAAATGGATTAAAGACCTAAATGTAAGGCCAGACACTATCAAACTCTTAGAGGAAAACATAGGCAGAACACTCTATGACATAAATCACAGCAAGATCCTTTTTGACCCACCTCCTAGAGAAATGGAAATACAAACAAAAATAAACAAATGGGACCTAATGAAACTTAAAAGCTTTTGCACAGCAAAGGAAACTATAAACAAGACCAAAAGACAACCCTCAGAATGGGAGAAAATATTTGCAAATGAAGCAACTGACAAAGGATTAATCTCCAAAATTTACAAGCAGCTCATGCAGCTCAATATCAAAAAACAAAGAACCCAATTCAAAAATGGAAAGAAGACCTAAACAGACGTTTCTCCAAAGAAGATATACAGATTGCCAACACACACATGAAAGAATGCTCAACATCACTAATCATTAGAGAAATGCAAATCAAAACTACAATGAGGTATCACCTCACACCAGTCAGAATGGCCATCATCAAAAAATCTACAAACAATAAATGCTGGAGAGAGGGTGTGGAGAAAAGGGAACCCTCTTGCACTGTTGGTGAGAATGTAAATTGATACAGCCACTATGGAGAACAGTATGGAGGTTCCTTAAAAAACTAAAAATAGAACTACCCTATGACCCAGAAATCCCACTAGTGGGCATATATCCTGAGAAAACCATAATTCAAAAAGAGTCATGTACCACAGTGTTCACTGCAGCTCTATTTACAGTAGCCAGGACCTGGAAGCAACCTAAGTGTCCATCGACAGATCAATGGATAAAGATGTGGCACATGTATACAATGGAATATTACTCAGACACAACAAGAAACAAAACTGAGTTATTTGTAGTGAGGGGGTTGGACCTAGAGTCTGTCATACAGAGTGAAGTCAGAAAGAGAAAAACAAATACCGTATGCTAACACATATATATGGAATCTAAAACAAACAAACAAAAAAGGTTCTGGAGAACCTAGGGGCAGGACAGGAATAAAGACGCAGCCGTAGAGAATGGACTTGAGGACACGGGGAGGGGGAAGGGTAAGCTGGGACGAAGTGAGAGAGTGGCATGGACTTATATATACTACCAAATGTAAAATAGATACCTAGTGGGAAGCAGCCGCATAGCACAGGGAGATCAGCTTGGTGCTTTGTGACCACCTAGAGGGGTGGGATAGGGAGGGTGGGAGGGAGACGCAAGAGGGAGGAGATATGGGGATATATGTATATGTATAGCTGATTCACTATGTTATAAAGCAGAAACTAACACACCATTGTAAAGCAATTATACTCCAATAAAGATGTTTAAAAAAAAAAAAAGGAACTGGCTCACGTGATTGGTGTGGCCGGTAGTCTTGAGACCCAGGGAGGAGTTTGTGTGGCAAACTTGAGTCTGCAAGGCAGTCCGGAGGTAGAATTCTTTCTTCCTCAGGGAAGCTCAGTCCTTTCTGTAAGCCTTCAAATGACTGGATGCAACCCACCCACATTACGGAGGACAATCGCATTACTCAAAATCTATAGATTTACATGTTAATCTCATCTAAAAAAAATACCTTCACAGCAACAGTTAGACTGGTGTTTGACCAGAAACTGGGTACTATGGGCTAGCCAAGATGACACAGAAAATGAACTATCACACCCAGTTTCTCATCTGAGAAAAAAAAAAAGTGAAAGTTCACAAGACAGCTCTGGTTGTGGCTCTTACATGAGATACTCCCTGTAAAATGCTAATTCGGTCACAGAGGATACTAATTGAAAGGGCTCATATATATACATGCTAGTTACCATTACCATTATGCCTGCCGCCACCAGCAGTAGTGCTTCTACTACATAGTAACTGCAGTAGTTTCACCTATTTTAGCCACCTTCAATGCAAGTACACACGGCTAAATTAGTACTTCCTATGGGAACGTTCCTGATTTACACAGGCATAATTCATATAAGGAAAACCACCAACCGATCTCATCAAACATCATCAGGCCAGTGGAGAAGGAAGCCCAGGCCAAATAAACCCATGAAAAGACTGACTGGCTCTAGAGAGCTCTGATGCACTGTCCCCCCACAGACATGGCCTTAACCTGTGCTCACACCACACATCCTGAATCCGATGCCTGGGTTTGGAAGCATCTTTACCAAGAACATTACCCCATAAACCAAAGTTGGCTACAAAACAGAATCCCAAAATGAGTTCCTAGGGCATAGGGAGGGGCAAGGAATATAATGGCAGACCCTCAGAAAAGTCTACCTTTTCCTCCACATGAAAAAAACCACATGTAGAATCTTGACACAGAATATCATAAATGCAAGACCCTCTCCTATCCCCAGAGCTCAGATAATAATATCTAATAAAGGGACAGGATTCATAAATAATCTTCTGGTGTCCTGAACAAGGGGTGCATGTTTCTTAAATTAATCACCTAAGAATCATACAATAACCACAGCCTTTCTTTTTTCATCTTTGACATGTGTCATTTCCTTCGATTCAGTTACTGAGCTTATCTGTATCTTTGATAGCAGTCATCATCACAATTAGCTATATTTACTCTTAGATCCAGTTAAACCCTCAACAAAGAACCTACTGTCCAATTTAAGTTCTTTTTTCCTACTTAGAGGAAAAGAGGCTAATAAGAATTGTCATTGTTATAATCTATTATCATAGACTATAATTCTTATAATCGTTGTAACCTATTCAAGGGTAGAATGATATGATCACAAAATAAATTTGCAGGAAGTTTTAAAAGTTAGGTGATTTTTAAAAAGAATTTTAATATGGATATTTAAAAATGTAAATCCTGAGAATAAGGGCCAAGACTCAACCACACCAAGGTGTGAGATCCAATTGTGAATCTGTCCAAAAAAAAAAAAAAAATTGCTACAAGTTCCAAAGAACCTCTCATCAAGACTACACAGTAAGTTCTCACCTTGAAGCATCCCTATGGCAATGATCAATTTTTTTAAACCATCCACAAACTATCAAAATGATAGATAGAAAGCCAAGTTGAAAACTCAGATAACCATGCCACGGGCAAGAAATGACCATGAAGATGAATGGATAAAGAAGATGTGGTGTGTATATATATGTATATGCATATGTATATGTATATGCATGTGCATATGTATATGTATATATACATACACAATGGAATATTACTTAGCCATAAAAAAGAATGAAATAATGCCATTGGCAGCAACATGGATGGACCTATAGACTATCATACTAAGTGAAGTAAATCAAACAGAGAAAGACAAATATCATAGGATATCACTTATATATGAAATCTAAAAAAATGATACAAATGAACTTATTTACAAAACAGAAACAGACTCACAGACATAGAAGACAAACTTATGGTTACCAAAGGGGAAGGGTGGAGTGATAAATTAGCAATTTGGGGTTAACAGATACAGACTATTATATATAAAATAGATAAACAAGGACTTACTGTATAGCACAGGGAACTATACTCAATATTTTGTAATAACCTATATGGGGAAAGAATCTGCAAAAGAATATATATACATATAACTGAATCACTCTGCTATACACCTGAAACTAACACAATATTGTAAGTCAACTATACTTCAATTAAAAAAATAAATAAATAAAAAGAAAGAAATGACTGTGAAATAAGCTAGGGGCAGGGTAGAAGCCAGGGACCTGAGGCAGAAGCAAGGGGAGTTTCACTCCTGCAGAGTAATGGGAAAGAGAACCCCTGAGGCTGGAACTGTGGCTTGAGGAAGGACTACCCAGAAGAAAACTGCTAACGGATGACCTAAGACAACAGCATGAATGGATGCTGCCATCACAGGGAAGCAGGAGAACACAAACACAGCCTTGGCAGCTCAACAGAGCTACCCACTGGCTCACCTTAACAACATCTATTCCACTGCAGGACAGATGATCTGAAATTATATTACCTATTTCATCAAATCTACGATGCCATCAATTGTAAGGCACAATATTATTTTACATACTACTAAGAAAAAAATACTGCCAACTAAATCATGATTCACCATGAATTATAGATGCATCCCAATCTGAAAGATTTTAAAACATGAGAACAATGTGAGCTTTGAAACTAATGAAATATACTCTATGACTGGGTTCTAGACCTCATGCTGGAGGAGCCAAGAAGAGAAGGCTGGTTCTCAGTGAGAAGAGACAACTTTTTAGAAAATGCAAAGTTAGGGATAAGGGTTTCATACAGAGGGCAACAGAGGAAAATAAAACAATGAAGAAAGACGAGGAGGGGGAGGGGAAGGAGGAGGGGAGAGGGAGGGGGAGGGGGAGGAGGAGGAAGAGAAGAAACAGCAGTAGCAGCAGCCACTGCCACCACCTACTCAAAGTGAGCCTACAAATCAAAAATCCCAAAATGTATACAGAATTCTAATGGTTAGAAAGGTGAGCAACAAAATTAGTAAGAAAAATAATTTTCTGGAAAATTCTAGTAGACTTAGAAATATGTATGTTTGAGAGCTTTAAAGAGATACAGGAAAATAGTTTTCATTTAAAATATGAGGAAATTATAATACAGAAAGAGACAAAAAAAAAAAAAAAAAAAAGAAAACTGATATGAAAAATACCAAAAGAACAAGTAAGAAATTTTGGAACATATTTTGAAAAATTTTTAGACAGCATAAAGTCTAGACTAAAGTAAGTTGACAAAAAAATTTTTTTTTTAGTAAGCTGGTAGATAGTGCTGGGGAACTTCCCTAGAATAGAGCAAAGAGAAAGAGAAACAGAGGAATACATGCATATGAGAGAACACACATGTCATGAAAGACAAACTGAAAGTCTGCACTAAGGCTAGAATAAGGGTTCCAGGCAAGGAAAGTGGAGGTAATGGTGAAAAAGATTTAAAGAGAGTATGGTGAAGAATGTTCCAAAATTGAGGAAGTGATTCCTCAGATGAAAACACCTTTGGGCACAAAGCAATAAATGAGTCCACACCTAGACACACTATAGTGAAACCACAAACACTAGAGATTAAAAGAAAGTTGTGAAGCTTAAAAGTTACCATAAAGTCTTACAGAAGATTTCTAATCAGCAGGCAATGGAAGAGTAATACCTTCAAAATGCTCAGGGAAAATCACTGTTGACCTAAAAATTTACACCCATGTAAACTACCATCCAAGATTCAATGCAAAGTAAAGACATTTTTGACATCAAACAACTAACACAATGTATCACCCACAGACCCCCACAATCTCTCATAAAAGGATGTTCATCAACTGAACGAAAGGCATGGGATACTGGAAGCAATAATCAGTCTAGATACTGATTTTTAAAAAAGAAACATGCACATACATTTACACACAAACTTAACTTCTGATTGAAAAAAATAAATATCGATAACCAATTTATTTTGTATTAAGAAAACATTGTGGATGTTGCTCAATGTTTCAATAAAATGTACTAAGTTATGGTGGAATATGCACAAAGGACAGAAATATTGAATGACCATAGAATTTGTTAGAATATTTGAGAATGAAATATGTGTGGGAGACACTATAGACGGTCTGACCTCAAATCCCATTCTCAGTTTCTCTCTAGCCTCCCTCCAGTTATGGAAGGCTCATGGCACACCAGAGGCTGATGCCCAAAGTGCAGCAGGCAGCTCACAGCCATGAAGCAGCAAGAATGAGGAAAAGCCCATGAGTGGGATGTGCTGATGATGATGGACCAGAGTTATGGATGATGGACCAGAGCTGGGTCCCTGATGGCAGGTCCACTTCCAAGTTGTTCGCTGTGTAAGAAAAATAACGCCTGCTTGTTTGTGCTTATCTAATTGGTGTTCTCTTACTTGTAGCTGGATATTATTTTAACTAGATAATGAAAAGAATTTAGAATAAGTTCTATAAGAACAGAATTACTGTATGTGTACTCCAAACCACAAGAGAGACTTCAAGTGGGAAGGAAACATAAAAAGTTTTGATTAATTCAGCAGAAGGCAGGAAAGGGGAAGATACACAGAAAATAAATGGTAAGTAAAATATACTGTAGTTGAAATACATCTAAATATATCAATATTTTCAATAAGTGTAACCAATGCAGAGGTACAGATTATTACACTGAGCAAACAAAACAAACCAACAAAACATTGATGCTTACAAAAAAGAAGATGCAAAGAAAGAGCTGGAAAAGCAAATGTCTGGCATTTAACCAAAATAAAAACTGGTTAAAAAAAAAATATTAATACCAAATAAAATATTATCTTAGGAAAAAACCATCAATATCATTAAAGATGAATACTTGATAATAAAAATTGAAAAATATGTGAGGATAATAGAAAATCATGAATTTGTTTATACTTAACAGCACAGTTTCAAAATGTATAAAACAAAAATTGACAAAATTATAAGGAGAAAATGACAAGTCTATTAACCGCAGTGAGAGATACTATCAGAAGCTGAGGAATCAGGCAGAGTACTTGAGCAATAAAATTAATAAACTTGATCTGCTATTTAAACAGAATCCTGCATTTAATAAATGAAGAATGCGAATTCTTTTCAATTATACATGGAACATTTACAAAAACTGACCAAGTGCCAGGTCAAAAAGGAAATCTCAAATTTCCAACAAATTTCTATCATTCAGACTATATCCTCTAACCCATAATGTAGGCAAATTAGAAAATGACAATAGAAAATGTTCTTTAAAAGTAGTTATTTGCAAAATTTAAGATGTGATCCTAAATAAACCAGGAATTGAAAAAGAAATAACAATGAAAATCACAAAATATTTAGAAATTAACAACAATGAAAGTACTACATATCAAAATGTATAATATGCAGTTAAAGTGATACTGAGATGTAATTTTACAGTCGTTTTTGAATTTTCTAAAACACAAGAAGGAATTAAAATAAATTCAATTTAAAACAGAACAAACCTAAGAAAGGGAGCAACAGGAGATGGGGGAAAAACTGAGAAAGAGATAAAGTAGAAATTAAACAGAAGGGGGCTCCCTGGTGGCACGGTGACTGAGAATCCGCCTGACAATGCAGGGGACAGGGGTTCGAGCCCTGGTCCGGGAAGATCCCACATGCCGCGGAGCAACTAAGCCCGTGTGCCACAACTACTGAGCCTGCGGTCTAGAGCCCGTGAGCCACAACCACTGAGCCCGCATGCTGAAACTACTGAAGCCCGCGCGCCTAGAGCCCATGCTCTGCAACAAAAGAAGTCACCGCAATGAGAATGCCATGCACCACAACGAAGAGTAGCGCCCGCTCGCTGCAATTAGAGAAAGCCCGCGTGCAGCAACAAAGACTCAATGCAACCAAAAAATAAATAAAATAAATTTAAAAGAAAAAAAAAGAAATTAAACAGAAAATAAAAAATAGCAAATATTAACAAAACCAAATTCTGGTTCACTAGAAAAACTAATTAAGCAGGCAAACTTCTTGCACAAATAAATAATATTGGATAAAAAGGATGACATAATCTTAAGAGTAGGGTTTTTTAAAAAATAAAAAGAGAAAACTATAACAACTTTATATCAATATATCTGAAAACATGGATGAAATGGCTGTTTCTCTAACAAATATTAATTACTAAAACAAATCTAAAAGAAATATTAAAATGTGTACAAATCAGTAAGTATTAAAGAAAATGAAACAATAATAAAAAGGCTATATTCCCATTCTCCACCCCAAAAACTCAGGTCCAGGCAGTTTCAGAAGAGAGTTTTACCAAGTCTTCAAAAATAGATAATCTCAATCTTATGCAAATTATAATAAATATATTTTTTTTAACTTTTGGGTTTATTTAATTAATTTATTTATTTATGGCTGTGTTGGGTCTCCGTTTCTGTGTGAGGGCTTTCTCTAGTTGTGGCAAGTGGAGGCCTCTCATTATCGCAGCCTCTCTTGTTGCCGAGCATAGGCTCCAGATGCGCAGGCTCAGTAACTGTGGCTCACGGGCCTAGATGCTCCACGGCATGTGGGATCTTCCCAGACCAGGGCTCGAACCCGTGTCCCCTGCATTGGCAGGCAGATTCTCAACCACTGTGCCACCAGGGAAGCCCTAATAAATATTTTTTAAAAAGGGATCTACTCAATTCACTTAGTGAGATTAGTAAAAAAAAGTCAAAAAAAAAAAAAAAAACGAAAGAAAATTAAAGATAAAGCTCATTTATGAAAATAGTTTCAATGATCCTAAAGTATAATACTGGCAAATCAAAGCAGAGTTTGTCCCAGGAATAATAATATTGACAAAATCAGAACATATATACTATATACATATACTATACTGTATACTATATACTTATATACATATACTAATATAATATACCATATAAAAAGATTCAAGGAAAAAATAGTCAATAAATGCTTTTTTAAAAATCTTCAATAAAATTCTAACACTGATTCCTGACACAATGTGGTCACAAACCAAACCCGTAGGAAACTTTTTTGATCTGAAAAGCAGTATCTATCTAAGCCTAAAGCAAGCACTGTTCTTAATAGTGAAACTTTAAAATTCTTTCCATTAAAATCAGGCACAAGACAAGTATACACTACATTTTCACTGTACTCGGGGCCCTACCCAACGCAATGATTTAAGAAATAGAAAATGGACACATAAGAAGTGAATGAAAGGGACAAAACTGACCTTATTTGTGGATAATGACTGTTTACATGAAAAAATTACAAGAATCTTACAGAAACTATTAAATATAAAACTATCTTAAATAAACTACTAAAATAAGAGAGTTCAGTACATTTGGTGGTTTCAACATCAATCTATAAAAGTAAATAATTCTCCTAAACCCTGTGATAATCTATTTCAAAACGTAAGAGAATAAAAGATTCTATTTACAGTAGCAACAAAAACAAAATGCCTAGAAATAAACCTAATAAAAGATCCTGCTTAAGGCCTTGAAGGGCTTTGTTCAAAGACTGAGAATGATAAAGATAACTGATAACTGATAACTGCTCTCCAACTGATTTATAAACCCAACGGTCACTTGAATCAAAATCCCAAAATTTTAAGGAAGACCAAAGGTCCCAGAGTAGCCAAGACAATTTTGAAAATGAAAAAGGTAGAAGGATTTGTTCTGCCAGAAGACTTACAATACTACAGCAACCAAAACAGTTGGCATTGGCAAAGGAAGAGACAAACGATAAAGACATAGGTCAAAAATACATCTGTGTTTATTTGGAATCATAATATATGACAAAAGAGCATTACAGATTTGTGAGAAAAGGATAAGTTGGTCTGGGACGACTGGTTATCCATTAGGAATAATATAGAAGTAGATACCTACCTCATGCCACTAAATACCAGGTGGATTAAAGACATAAATACAAAGACCAAAACTCTGAAATTTTTGAAAAACACATTTGGGTTGGTGTCTGGTCAGGCCACTCAAAGTGGCTGTTCCCTTGCTCTCTGTACACCCCCTGCTCGACCAGTGCCAGCTACACCTAAACCCTGCTCACTACACTAACCTTCCTACATACTTGCCCCAGGCCCCAGCTAGTGAGTGTTCTTATCAAAGGGGCCGTGAGGGGTGAGCCCCTCTGCCAGTTTCCCTGGTAATCCAACATCCCGCCACACACCCGTGAAGACTGCCGCCACTTTCTGTCAACCATCTGCACGCACACGGTGGGGTGTCCCTCTAGGACTCTGCTTCAGACATGTAAGCTCCCCCCTATCCATTAAACCACCGATGTCTCTTTTGCTGCCTCTGGGCTCTTTCTTTGGTCTTGAAGCTGGGCAAGCACAGGCCTTGCAGGCCTGTGGGGTGCAGCCCAACAGTTGGAAAGAAAGATATTGCTCTAAGAAATGCACCCAGGGGTGGAAAAATCAGTCTAAAAAATTGCACAAACCATAAAAAGAAAAGACTGGTAAATCTGGCTGTATTAGAATTAAAAATGTCTGTTCAACCAAAGACACCAGAGACAAAAAGCCAAGTCACAGATTAGTATCTATAACACATATAAATGACAAAAGATCAGTATATAGAATAAAGATTATATTAAAAGATAAATACAGACAATCCTGCAGAAAAATGAGTAAAGGATATAAACTGGCTATCTACAGAAGAAATAAAAACAAACCGTGAGATATTACTTCACACTCGTTAAGATTCGTAAAAGTAAAATTTCTGGCAATACCAAGAATCCCACTGCTGATGGGAGGGAAAACTGGCACTTGGGTGTGGAGAGCAATCTGCAGAGTCTAGTGAAGGATGAGCATTCCTCTGCAGCCCGGCAATTCCGCCCCTGGGTGCTCTTCTTAGAGCAATTAGCACCTGTGTACAGTCCCCCCATGCCCACCAAACACACAAGGATGTTTATCGCAAACTCTTAGGAATAGCACAAAATTGGGAAAAACTGAAATGTTCAACGGAGAAATGAGTAAGTAAATGGCATATAGTTAAGAAAGAGAAAAGTACAGAGTAGATCCAATGCTAGAGCTCATGTCCCAACATGGCTGGATCACCAAAATAAGAACGAATGGTAGAACCAACTGCATGAAGCTACACACAGCAGGACACCATTGATATTAAGTTTGAAAACGTGCAAATCCATCATACTATATGTTGTTTATGGACACATTCACTTGTAAAAAAGGCATAAAAACATATATAGAAATAAATACCAATTCCAGAATATTATTATTTCTGGGTGAGCGAAAAGTTACAGGTTGAGAAGAGGTACACAGCGGGATTCAAAAGTGTCTAAGTTACTTTTTACCCGATGATACTGGCACTGTACTAGCTATTACGCTGGATGGCAAGTTTACAGATTTTTGTTAAATTAGTGCTTCATCATTTACATATACAGGCATACCTTGGAGATACTGTGGGTTTGGTTCCAGATGACCTCAATAAAACAAGTCACGTGAATTTTTTGGTTTCCCAGAGCATGTAAAAGGTATGTTTACACTATACTGTAGTCAATAAAGTGTGCAATAGCATTATGTCTAAAAAACAATGTACATACCTTAATTAAAAAATACTAACCATCTGGGCTTCCCTGGTGGCGCAGTGGTTGAGAGTCTGCCTGCCAGTGCAGGGGACGCGGGTTCGAGCCCTGGTCTGGGAAGATCCCACATGCCGCGGAGCGACTAGGCCCGTGAGCCACAATTGCTGAGCCTGCGCGTCTGGAGCTGTGCTCCGCAACAAGAGAGGCCGCGATAGTGAGAGGCCCGCGCACCGCGATGAAGAGTGGCCCCCGCTCGCCACCAACTAGAGAAAGCCCTCGCACAGAAACGAAGATCCAACACAGCCATAAATAAAAAAAAAAAAAAAAAAAAATACTAACCATCATCTGAGTCTTCAGTAAGTTGTAATCTTTTTTGCAGTAGTAGCATCAAAGATCGCTGATCACCATAACAAATATAATAATAATGAAAAGTTTGAAATACTGTGAAAATTACCAAAATGTGACACAGAAATACGAAGTGAGCAAATGCTGTTGGAAAAAGGGCACCTACAGACTTGCCCAACACATGATTGCCACAAACCCTCAATTTGTAAAAAACGTAATATCTGCAAAGTGCAATAAAATAAGGGATGGCTGTATTCTTTTGTGTGTATCAAATGATCACATAATACAAAAGTTTAAAGATTCAATAGAAGAAACCACCTATGAATGAAATTGAGAAAAAAATAAACCTTCAGATCTAAAAGATACATCAAGTTTTGGGGAAAATTGATACAGCATCACTGCTTAAAAGCTGTTTAGGTTACAGAACTCAGGCATTCTTCAGCGGTACACTCAGAAAAATTCAGTCCCGAGGGTTTCTCCACATCATCAGTTATTGGAGAAGACAATGGTACAGAGTCCAAAAGCTCTGAGGGGAAAGAAAGTTAAACCCAAGAACATACACCCATCCAAGTCGCTGATCCAGAATGCACCCAATAGGAAGGCATGTGTCAAAAAGAAAAAAAACAAAAACCCTCAGGGAAGATGGTACCCAGAAACCCTTCTAGAAGATTCTCTAGCATGAAGAACCCCAGCCCACTGAGAGGTAAACAGAGAAGGAGAAGGCACTAGTGTTAAGCATGAAACCCCTTTACACAAAGCACCAAGAACAATGTCATAAGTAGGATTACGGGGATAAACATGAACAATCTTAGCTGCATAAAGTAATAATATAAAAATAGGGAAGCTGAGTGAGAAATAGGGGGAAATGAAAAAGTATTAATTCCTTCATTATCTGAAAAAGAAGGTGGCAGATACTGTCTTATGTTTGGCAAAATGTCATGAAATGTTCGAATTGGAGAATGAGGACAAAGGTGTTCCTTCTGTCATTGTTCATTTTATTAAATGTTTCAAATACAAATAAACTGTTTTTAAGAAGCCATTAAATCTACAAATGACTAAGGCAAGAAGACAGTAATCAAGTACCAGAATTTGTAACAATTTGCTTTATTAAGAAGTGGAGCCAACTGAGAGCCACGTGACAAAACCGTTCTCTTTCACTCGCCTCCCACTGCACCATCCTGCATGCGAAAGAGAGGGGTGGAATTACAAGTAGCTTGCTTGGAATTCTGCACAACCCTGGGTACATCCCTCTGAGTGTGTGAGGCATGTGAAAGCCATCTGTGTGGCAGCAGAAAGCAACAAGTTGAGAACCACTGAATCAGAGCATTCAAATCGAATAATGAATGCAAACTGGACTCTTACCAGGAGAAGCTATGTTCACAGGGAGAAGGGAAATTGACAGAGACACTTTAAAATAAACGACCAAACAGCAATGAAAAAAAATAATCTAAGTCACTACTTGGTCAATAATGTTAAACTGCAGGAAACCCATCAAATCTTTTCAACCTCTGTTAACTAGTAGCAACACTGATCAGTTGGGGTCTCAAGTCCTTTCTTTTTTTTCTGGGTCCTTTGGAAAAGGCACAAAGGAAGAAATAAAATGCCAAAACACTAGGTCTCCAGGAAAAAAGGCACTGGAAATAAAGAGCTGGTAAAATTCACAAAATGAGTGACCAGTCACAACAATGTGATGTCAGAAGAATCTTTGAGACTGTGAATCTTAACCTAAAAACGGCAGATTTATTTATTTTTAATCCACATTTGACACCATAAGAAGAAAATGTTACAGGAAACCACATGGACAATTTAGCTGAACATCTCCTTTGTTACCACTGCTCTGTTGAAGCCAGTGCAGAGCAGAGGCTTAGAACCAGCATGAAGAGAAAGCCGGAGAGAGCACCAGGCACAGATTCAGAAGTGGAATATTTTAATTATTATATTTTATTCAGGAACAAAATGAAATTATAAATAGTCATAAATAATTTGTGCATAGAACTTTACAAAGATAGTTTTAATCTTTTAAAAAAGAAAGTTTCATTACTTTAAATATTAAAAATAACTCATTTTAAAACACAAGTTTTTAGGTTCACATGGCAGAGTTGTTTCCTGAGGCCTCTCAAGGTGATAATATTTTTCTAAGGTGTGTCATTCTTTATAACCCATACAGGTGATTCATTGGAGCCTCTTTAGAATATATACTAACACTAAGGACATTTTTAGGCCCTTCCCTGTGTTTTAACCTATGAAAGATAAATAGGTGGAGTAGAATTAAATGAAGAAGAAAATTTAAATCAGACTGGATTTCCAAGAGTGAGACATAATGCATGAAAAACACGGCATGCATGTGTTAAAATACTTCAGAAGACAGCACAGTAATTCTTGAAGAACCAGATAAGCTTCATTAAACATGTGAATAAAATCATTTCCTTTAATTTGGCTGATTATAGTGAAACTGTCCTTATTAACCATGTCTCTATCCCTTTCACTAAGGAGTACAAAGAAAATAGAGCCATTAAGGCCCATTCAGCCATACCCCACCAGGACTACTCCCATTCTCTTTTCTTTTTTTTTTTTTTAAATAAATGAACAAAGGCAAACGTTGTTTTTTTGTTTTGTTTTGTTTTGTTTTTTTTATTTTTGGCTGTGTTGGGTCTTCGTTTCTGTGCGAGGGCTTTCTGCAGTTGTGGCAAGCGGGGGCCACTCTTCATCACGGTGCGCGGGCCTCTCACTATCGCGGCCTCTCTTGTTGCGGAGCACAGGCTCCAGACGCGCAGGCTCAGTAGTTGTGGCTCACGGGCCTAGTTGCTCCGCGGCATGTGGGATCTTCCCAGACCAGGGCTCGAACCCGTGTCCTCTGCATTAGCAGGCAGATTCTCAACCACTGTGCCACCAGGGAAGCCCCTCCCATTCTCTTTTAAAACTCTCTCCCTAGGCCTAACCTGACCCCTTGGTCTTTCTGTCCCAGCAGATTGAGGACAGGGAATATTCTAGCAGAGGAAGAAGATATAAAAGGGTTCTGAGGAAAATAGGAAGACCATGAGAGAGCCTCAGACAGGAGGGCAAGTGGTATCAACCATTTCATTTATCTTGTCCTTTCTATACTTTGAACCTAATACACAATGATTTTTTTTTATAATAGGAAGATAATTTTATATTACTTATCTTTCCTTAAAAAGTTTAAGGCACATTTTAAAAATATTATCCACTGTAACATAGGGACTAAGGAAAAGAAAGAGAAAAAAAAAATCTAAGGAGAAGGTCCAAAGCTAACATTATTTCAAACATATCTTGTAGGTTTTGGCTGCTGACTATATCAGGAGAGATATTTATTGGTGAAGAGGCGGGTGACTGTTTCCTCACTCTTTCCCTCTAGGAAAGCACCAAATACAATGTCTTGATTTTGCTGCATCAGTGGACCCAACTGTAACCTATTGACAAGTCAAGAAAGAAGACCTTCACTTACAGCAAAGTTTGGCGTGAAGAACACCCCGCGGTGCAGAGGGTGCTGCTTGCGCTACTGTTTACTGAGGTGAGGCATTTAGCAAATAAAGGAGTGGCCGGTATCTATGTGGGAGGTTCCTTTGGGAAGACTAGAATAAGCCTGTGGGTGTCTAAAAGAAGTCAATCCTCAAATCTAGGGAAGAAACGTTAATGAACTGACATTCAATATATGCTAACCCCCAGCCAGTCAACAATAGTTAAATGCTTTTAAGTGGTATGTTCTTTGGTTATATACTCTATACAGACTAGACATGCTGTCATTTGTCTAGCGTGTAAACTTGGAAGGGACAGCCTTACCCAATATCTCGCTTAAAGGGAAGTATCACCAATGACTCCTGAATGAAAAGAACAAAACTGGGAACTGAAAAAAATACATATTCTTTGCATATTTTAGCTACATTAGGAAATATAACAACAGAAATTGAGTGCACTTTTTGAAGAACTAATCACCAAGTGCCAGAGCAGGAAGGTCCTGAGATCACGTACTCCCGGGCTGTTATTTCATAAATGAGGAAGCAGAAGCCCAGGACGTTGAGAGGCTTGCTCACAGTTCTGTGCCTTCTAGGGGATCAGGGCTGTATTCGTTTCCTGGGGCTGCCATAGCAAAGTACCAAAAACTGGGTGGCTTAAAACAACAGGAATGTATTGTCTCACAGTTCTTGGCCTAGAAGTCTGAAATGAAGGTGTCGCAGGGTGGGTTCCTCTGGGCGGGCTGTGATAAGAAGCTGTTCCAGGCCTCACTCCAGGCTTCTGGTGGCTGCAGGCTTTCCTGGGCTTGCAGACTGTGTTCTCCCAGTGTCTTCACATGGCCTTCCCTCTGCGTGTGACTGCGTCCAAATTTCCCCTTTTTATAAGAGCACCAGTAATATACCGGATTAGGGCCCACCCTCATGACATCATTTAAACTTGATTACCTCTTTACTGACCCTGTTTCCAGGGCTTAGAACTTCAACATATCTTTCTGGGGGGACACAACTGAACTCATAACAAGGACTAAGAGGGAACTCAGCTCACGAGCTGAGCTGAACCCCAGTCTCCCAATTCCAGGCCAGCAGCCTTTCTTACTTTCTTATTCACAAGATTCTCTCTGCTACTAGCACAGGCTGTGGGGTCCAGAGATGACAGGCCCTACTTACAGAGTCACCCACAATATGCTGATATTTTGCAAAAACCTATGAAACCTTCAAAACCAGCAAAGAGAAAACATCTTCCCATTTGGTCACTCAATGTTCACCATATATTTCAACTTCCTCCCTCACAAAGATGCCTGAAATATTTCTGCAGCTGGCTGGCCCTCATCTCTAAAATGTCTACTGCTCAGAGGAGGTGAGTGTGTGCAACATGCCTACGCAAGAAGACAAGCTAAATCCACTCTCCCATTTTGTCCGAGACCGCCCTTCTCACACATCTCCGCCTGCCCAGAGCAGGAAACTCGTGGAGACCTCCTTTGGTGAGAAGAAACCTCAAAAGCCTTGGATTTCCAATAGGACTCAGTTTCTTTCTGCCGCCCAAGTTATCCAGTGAGTGGCTGGCTAACCCAGCAGGGTCAGAGGCCAGGAGGCCAGGCTCACCCTTCAGCCTGGTGCCTGGTGGTGGCATTTCATAGCAGCCTCTGTTCGAACTGTTCAATCATCACTCACCCTGCTGCCTAAGTATTCTTGAGTCTGAAGATACTTGTCATATTGTCTCACTATTTTCCATCATAAATTAATGACATCTGTAACACTGAGTCATAAAAAAGTCTATCCAAAGAACTGTATTAAAAACTGCATGGAACTGATTTCCCTAAGTGGTCTCCTGACAAACACACACCCGCCCTTTTCCATTAAGGCCTTTAGAATCCTGATCTACAGCTGGCCTTGGAAAATTTGGAATTATGTTTTACTGCACAAGATCTAACAAGTTATTACAGTTCCCAAAAATGTCTGAGTAAATAAGAGCAGAGCAGGATTAGACTGGATGTCGGGTTTCCTTCTTGTTGTTGTTGTTTTTTTGTTTTTAACCCTCAAAGAGCTACTGCCTTGAGGAATAAATAGTTTTCTACAGTACAGGACAGAGAGTCCAGAGCTGTAAGGGCACGGGGGCTGCTCTAATCTAAAAATTCTGTTTACTAAGTAGGAACTAAGGCCCAGGCTAAGTGGATCAAAATCAATGATCAAGTGAACTAAATCAACACTTAATTGTACCCTTCATTTGATAATTCAAAAGAAACAAGGTTTGAGCGTAGAGATTCAGGCATTACTTTGTTCCAATAGGAGAAATTTTTTTCAGACTAGGATCTTTTCAAAGGGCAATTTTTAAACCTTCCAAGAAATGCTAGCTTTGAATGCTTAGTGTAACTAACTTGATTCTAAGCAATATTTAAAGGACTATTACCTTAGAGTTTAACATTTTGTAAATAGGGACATAGAGCTGCCCTGGTTACATTGTCTGCCTGATCATTTACCCCAGGAAAGATGTTACAATACTGAGTTATTTTGTAACACCTGATTGCCTTTCCTACCAACATTCTATCAGCAAATTCATCCAAGCCTATACCTGAAATGCTCATGTCCATAAACATCAGCCCTCGGTCTCATTTCTCCTCTGCATGTAGGGATTAAAAGTGTTACCAGGACGTTGTAAGGATTAAAAGAAGACTTGGGAAGGCATCTGGCTCACACACGGGCCACACCTCTCTCCTTCCTGGCTCACACACACGGGCCACATCCTTCCTGGCTCACACACGGGCCACACCTCTCTCCTTCCTGGCTCACACATGGGCCACACCTCTCTCCTTCCTGGCTCACACATGGGCCACACCTCTCTCCCTCCTGGCTCACACATGGGCCACACCTCTCTCCCTCCTGGCTCACACATGGGCCACACCTCTCTCCCTCCTGGCTCCCAAGCAGAAAGCAGCACCCGCCCCCTCTCCAACCCCAGGAGCACCGCATTGCCGCCTTTCTAATGGGCTAAACCACCTGTGCACGCAATCGCTCCATCTGAACCCTCCACGGAGCACCTGGCGTCCTGCATATGACACACCCTCAGTGAATTTCTGCCGGAATGTTTCAGATAAAACATTTTTATTCTTATTTGCAAGACAGTGTTAGAATTCCTATCTGATAAATTTTTTTTAAAAAAGTGAAGAGTTGATGATTATTTTGCTCAAGCTGCGGAAAAATAAAGAAAATGCAACAACCAAGTACACAAACCTTCTTAAATATATAAGCATCTTGCATATAACAGATATTAAAACCAGCCAGATTACCCAGTTGGTCAATCAATAACTGTAACAGTGAGTTTCTAAGTTTTAATCTAAACACTTCTTGGCTTATGAACCTACCAATTCCCTTACGCCCAACAAAACAAACCCAATCTCTCTTCGGGGCTTTAAAGCCCCTGGGCAGTCACAGCCACTCTGTCCATCCAACTCAATTTCCCAGTTCGTCCCTCTACAATCAGAGTCAATTCTTTCTCTTCAAGGTCTCCCGCAAAAGCCATCTTCATTTCTACCTTGGAGCCTGTCTGTGCGCAGCATTCAAATATATTCTTTGTCAGGGATTCAGGTGTACACATCTGGGTACCACTAACTGCACAGGCTTTTCTGAGCAGTCCTACCCCCATCCTCCTCTTCCCCAGGCCCTACGTGGATACTTGGGAATGATATGGGGCCGTTTCATATGTGCATGGCTTAGTCTCCTAACTAGAATATACTTTTCTGGAGGATAAGGACTACATCCTAGTTATTCTTACATTTACTAATGCATCCAATATTCACGGAGCACCTGTAATATACAAAGAGTCGCAGATATAAAAAGGAATTCATAAGACACAGCCCTTCCCCTAAGAACCTCACAATTTCAGTACATCTCACAGTAACAAGCACACAGGAGTCTTTGCCCATCTGTTTACTGGAAGGCTGACTGATGGGAAGCTTGCCATATTTCTTTGTGTATCTTCCTAACTGATCACCAGAGTAAGGAGCCCCCAGTAAATACTCCTTAGCTATGTTAATGATGCTCCTGCTGAAGGAAGTGGGGGTTATTTTTTAATTCCTTCAGCCACACTATATCTATCTTTGTAATCTAAAGACCATCAAGATTTGGCTCTACTAGACTCCATGCTTTACTATTAGAATTAAATAAATAAAAGGCTATCTCATCTCAGAATCCTTTTAGGAAAGCATTACTTTTTTTTTTTTTTTTTATAAATTTATTTGTCTTCGTTTCTGTGCGAGGGCTTTCTCTAGTTGCAGCGAGCGGGGGCCGCTCTTCATTGCGGTGCGCGGGCCTCTCACTATCGCAGCCTCTCTTGTTGCGGAGCACAGGCTCCAGACGCGCAGGCTCAGTAATTGTGGCTCACGGGCCCAGTTGCTCCGCGACATGTGGGATCTTCCCAGACCAGGGCTCGAACCCGTGTCCCCTGCATTGGCAGGCAGATTCTCAACCACTGTGCCACCAGGGAAGCCCGAGCATTGCTTTTTTTTTTCCTTTTTCCTAGTGGTTTCTTTCACAGTCAGAAACTAACTAAAACCTAATTTGCATTTTCAGGTAGGACTTCTTCATTTACATATCATCCAATCAATAGTAGCAAATTAGCATGTTTAATTTGCATATCTTAAAATTTACCTGTTTTAAGTTTCCTCTTTGATGAGTTTCAGTAAATTTATAGAGTTGTGCAACTGTCATCATAATTTAGTTTTAGAGTAATTCTATCACCCTGCCAAAGTTCCCCAGCTCATTTACCTACTCCAGAAAATATACTTTTCTTTCCTTCTATGAAGTATGGGAAATGACCATTTGGGAAGCAGAGTTAACAGGACATCCCAGGAGACGAGGATCCAGCCCTGCCCAATCCCTCCCCATCCAAGGGTGAACTCTGACACAGGATCATTAACACAACCTCAGAAAAGAGTAGGAATCCAGGTATTCTGGTGTTTAAACTCCTCACCTCAACTGTTTCCTTCCTCCAGAGACCATCCTTATGAGCTACATGAAAGCAGACTGGCCAAAATACCTAGTTCTCAAACTGTAGCTTGAAGGGAAATCAAAGTGGCTTCAGTTACAGAGGGGAGAATATAAAATAGTCATTCACACCACATTGAAGCAAATAGAATGTCTGAGCACAGCCACCCAAGTCCAAGGTTGAAATAAATGGCATGGCTTTAAGTGTGTTTCCATCAAAAACACAATATAAAAGGGGAACAAAAGGTACATGGCCAACCTAAAAGAAAACACAATGTGATTGCAGCAACATGGATGGACCTAGAGATTGTCATACTGGGTGAAGTAAGTCAGACAGAGAAGGACAAATATCATATGATATCATTTATATGTGGAATCTAAAAAAATGGTACAAACGAACTTATGTACAAAACAGAAATAGAGTCACAGATGTAGAAAACAATCTTATGGTTACCAGGGGGAAAGGGAGGGAGGGAGGGATAAATTGGGAGATTGGGATTGACATATACACACTACTGTATATAAAATAGATAACTAATAAGGACCTACTGTATAGCACAGGGAACTCTACTCAATACTCTGTAATGACTTATAAGAGCAAAGAATCTAAAAAACAATGGATATATGTATAATTGAATCACTTTGCTGTATACCTGAAACTAACACAACATTGTAAATCAATTATACTCCAATAAAAATTGAAAAAAAAAACCCACAATGTGAGAAATAGGAGTTAGGAGTTACACTCATTAACTCAAGAGCCCAAAGACAGATACAATATAATAAAAAATGAAAAAGAGGGTATGGTAGGCAGCATCTAAGATGGCCTCCAATGATCCTCACCTCTTGGTTTTCACGCTCCTGTACAATATGATCCCCTCCCCTGGAGTGTGGGCTAGGCTTAACGATTTGCTTCTAGCAAACAGAATGTGGCAGAGGTGATGATGTGATGTCACTTTGAGGTAAGGTCACAAAAAGACTGTGGCTTCCATCTCGGGCACCCTCTCTTGCTCTCTCTGAGGAAAGCCAGCTGGCATGTTGTGAGTGGCCTTATGGAGAAGCCCATGTGTTGAGAAACAGATGTCTCCAGTCTCAACAGCCAGTAAGTACCTGAGACCTCCCGCCAATATCACATGAGGGAACCTAGAAGTAAATCCTCCACCAATCGAGCCTTGAGAACACCTGCCCCAGCTGACATCTTGACTGAATCCTTGTGAGAGATCCTGAGCAAGAGTCACCAGCTAAGCTATGCCTATATTCCTGTTCCACAGAAACCATGAGTCAGCAAATGTTTGCTGTTGTTTTAATCTCTAAATTTGGGGGTAATTTGGTGAACATTAATAGATAATTAACATGGGGAAAGTAAGAAAACAAATTGAGAATAAAAATCAGTATCATTATGGAATTAATAAATAAGTGAAAGTAAGATCATCAAGAAATTGACAACCCTGAAAATTGATTTACTGACAGTAAAAACGTTTGGATAATCATGGTGATATGGTTTGTTATTATTATTTTTTTTTTATTGAAGTGTAGTTAATTTACAATGTTGTGTTAGTTTCCGGTATACAGCAAAGTGATTCAGCTAAATATATATATTATTTTTCATATTCCTTTCCATTACAGTTTATTACAAGATATTGAATATAGTTCCCTGTGCTATACAGTAAGACCCTGTTGTTTATGGTGACACGGTTTGGATAGTCAGAATGAAAAATAAAAGAAACAAGGAAATTAAAACAATTAGAGAAAAGCTAATAAAAATGGAAAGCAAATAAAAATAGGAAGACATATCCTTGAAGAAGACAACTTAAGAACTGAAATAGACAAGGGATCCCAAGATATGAGACAATGTAAGAATCTCTCTGGAATGAAGAATGAACAAACTTTGCAAATCAAAAAAGCACATGTTCCAGAAAAAATTTTAAAAATGCTGCAAGAATACTCCACACTGAGAGAGATTTATAAAATCTTTCAGGTACCCAAGAACAAAATCCAGGTCATCTACATAGTGGGGGAAATCCTGGGCTGGCTTTACATTTCTCTAAAGCAATATTGAGCGTCAGAAGATACTGGTGAAAATTTTGTTACAAAATGCTGAGGGAAAGTATAAGCCAAGCTATCACTCAAATACAAAGGCAAAGAAGAGGCATTCTCAAGCGTGAAAGAATCCAGGAAATAAAACACCAATAACTGCTTCTTGAAAGTCAGTCTTGTCCAATAGAACCTTCTGTGATACCTGCACTATCCCCCTAGCCACCTCTGGTTACTGAGCACTGAAAATGTAGCTATTGAGACTGAAAAACGAAATTTATAATTTTCTGTAAATGTAAGTTTAAATAGCCACATGCAGCTAGCGGTCACCATACTGAACATGAAATGCACAGGAGAAGAATGTGAATAATATAAAATGGGAACACATGACAACAACAACAAAACTTGGGAGGTGGGAAGAGAGGAGCAAGGATGAAGGAGGAGCTGCTGTCCCCTCTCTCACAGCCAGTGGTCAATCAATTCTGTCTAAAACTGAAACAAACCAAAAAAAAAAAAAAAACCTTACTTCAACCTCTTTCATTTTGAAGCTATTTTATTCTTAAATCTTTTAGGAAATAAAATCTACATAAGGAAAAAGAATTGAGGTTCAACAATTCCTTAAGTTTCAATTCAGATTCCTTTTCTATTACTAAAGTAAAATTACATTTTATGTTTTTAATAACAGCTATAATATCCAGTATTTAACAAAAGTGCTTCTATCTTTTGCTGTAATCATTCTATCTGTACATATATATCCCACGGTGTCCATCTGGAATGATGTTCACCTAAATACTAACAAGAGATGTTTTCATAAGAGATTTAGAGTGATTTTTTTCTATCTTCGAATTCTTCATAATGCAAATGGCCCTTTTTAATAGAACAAGTTTTTCTACAAGTCTGTTTGCCTAAAATTTTTAAATAAGAGCCTAGGAGCTAATACTGCAAGATGTTAACAGCAATAGAAACATGGAATTTGAGTGGTAGGAATATGGAAATTTTTCCTCTTCATACATTTCAGATTTTTTTAAAATTTCTCAAAGGAAAAAGAGAAGTATACAAAGAGTCTAGAAGTTATATGGCATTGATTCTCATTCTGCATCTATACACACTAACTACCCAGATTGTCCTCAACTCTCCTAGAGGCAGGTTCGCCATTTGGGATGTAGCCACAGTCACTGCTGGACTCCAGATGGAAACCAATGATCCCACCCACTTCTCCAGGTCTCCCTAACTTCTTCCCCAAAACCAGGTCAGGACCTGGGCAGAGGCCTTAGTCGGGGGAGGACTGGCCAACCTGCCCCTGAATTCCAGCTCTTGGGCAGTTTTCTCTTGCTTCTACCTGACCATGGAGGTAACATGCCTTTTTCTTGAGGTCTGGCCCTCTCCTTCTCTCTTTTCCGCTTTGAACACTCTCTCACTCCACCTACTTCGTAAGCCAAAGGGGCTCAAGATTCTCTCCCGTGAGAGAGCCACCTACCCCCAGGAGGGCTTGGCAAAGGTGGCCTGATTCATTAAGATCTACAAATGAGAACAGGGCCCAAAACTGACCTTTGACCAACAGTCTTCAACGCATCTTTTTCCCTAAAAGACTTTTTTTTTGAGAGGGAGAAGCAATAAAGAAACAGAATCGGGGGCTCCAAGGTCCCCTATTTAATAATTACACCTGCCCTGCTGACTTCCCAAGACAACGTATTTTAATATGGTTAGTAAAAGTAATGTCTTAAGAAAACTTTAAAAATTATAAACCACTATAACGTAGGTAGTTGTATCATTACCAGACAAGCCGGAGTCTAAGCCAAACTTTTTACAAGACTGTAGCTAACAGTTTCCACCTTCTTCTTCAAAGCATCTGACTTCCAGTAAGTGACCCCAAGCTTGAAACCTGCCTTGACCATTTTCCAGCTCTGACCTGTGCAAATTACTCGACCTCGCTGCCCTCACATCTGTGACCCGTCAACAGTAAGGTGTCATTGACGGTGTTGTGAGCATTAAATAGGATAATATGTGAAAAATACCCAGTTCAGTAGGCTGTCTGTAAATGTTAGCTCCCTTCCTTTGCTGTCACAAAAGCTTTCCAGAGAGAGCCTGTTACAAGAAACACCACAACCCACTTGAACTGCACATCTTAAGTGGCTTGAAATGAAATACCTAAAGAGGATAAGGGGGAGCCTCCATAATCTTTCAACTGGTCTGCTTCCCAGCTGGCATCTTTAATCTGATTGCTAAGAGCTAAATTTAGTGAATGTTTACTAATTGCCAGGCACTGGATTAGACACTTTCTCTGTGACAATGCTATGAAGGCTGACATTTATTATTCCCACGCTGGAGAGGAAGAATCAGGATCCCACTGGTAGGAAAAGCGGTGGGGTCCATCTGACTATTGTGCAATGACACCCCAACAAGAATTCCCTTCACAGTAAACTCAGAAATCTAAGGAATACTGGTATCTTCAGAACCGAGGTCACCAAAATCAGCAGTTTTGGTGGCTGCTTTGGTCATGGGAAAACCCACGCTAATGCCCCAGTAAGATCTCTAATTATACTTCTCATACTATTTCTTAGCATTTAAACAGAAGACTGAAGGTAGAGCTAAGGCTCTTTTGGTTTTGCGGAGGAGAATTACTAAGAGTGCTGAAATTTGGAAAATTCAGCTTAAACACGTGAGTGTTGGAGTCACATGGTACCACTTGCTTTTCTTAAATCAGCCTTCAGCTTAAATATTACTTAATTGAAAACTGTCTGCGATGTTGAAGATGGGTTCAATGTTCATTATGCTCCTTCCCCTTTAATAGTTTTAAAATTTTCCAGAAGAAGTTTTTTAGAGTCTACAGATATACACACCCCTCCCAAAATCCCTGCAGGGAGAGGCTGATTCATGTAAATTTTACAGAAAATACCCTTCTCTGGATAATTTTAACTTTTCCTCAAAATAAAACATTCCAGTCACCAACCCAGTGAGGGGTTAGCAGCCCAGGAATGCACTGTCATGGCAGATGGAGGATCAGTCATTGTGGGAAGTGAAACAGACCCAAGCAGCACTGGAACTGATGCAGCGCCATTTGATTCCATCAGGCCATCTTTAAAACAGGAAGCATTTCATCAGCTGTTGGGAGACTGCATAGTGGTAGCAGCACTACTAGGTGACAAAAATACTAAAGCTACAATGCCGCTTCTGTAGTTTTGCACACTGGGGGAAGTACAATGGAATGCTGAGTCAGAAGCAAATGTGTAGACTCACAGCTCACTAGGGGTTCCGTGGAATGCATTCAGTGCTTCAGAACTCAAGATTTAAGGCCAGATGCATACTACTGAGGGTCCCGACTCAGAATGTCATCTATAGAGTAGATATTCAAAAATGTTAGTAGAATGATATCCTCTTTGATGCTTTTCTTGATTGTTGCAATATTTCGATTTAATTGTCATAATGTACACTAGGATGTGAACGACCTTAAAATGCCTCAACATGCACACCAACAATGAAGCAAGTTGCAAAATGAAGTAAAGCAGTAATTATGATCATCCTCATCCCCAGTAACCAAGAGAACCTTCTCAAGGGTCAGATTATTCCAGCTCCCTCCTGAATGCCCCAGAGACCTCTCTACACACTTTGAGTACTCATTATGTTCTGTAAGAAGGCCTTCTATGGAAGTGCAAGGAGAAACTTTATAGTAAAGTCTCTAAACCTTAAAATGCTGCCATATACCTTTGGGGGTAGTCTGTGCCTTTAATCTTGACAACTGCCATGCCCAAGGATAGGCACGGGCATGGAGAGCCATGTATACGCTAAGTGACCCTGCCCCTGCACCACAGTCATTGGAGCAAAGGTGGATGCCTACCCAGATTCACCTCCAGAAGTTTGCTTATTGGGGTGGAGTGCACAGGAGTCGTGTAAAAGATGTCACTTGGGAGGTGAGGAGCCATCATGATCTACAACATGCACAGGAGAGCAGAGGGAGAGCAACAAGGAGAAGCAGAGAACAAGGCGCCACTTCTCAAAGAGAGGCCCACAGGGAGCTGCCCTGGGTGGTCCGAAGCTGTCTCCAGACCTTCCCAAAGCTCAGCCACAAAGCCCGAAGCCGGGGTTCTCTGAGACACTCTGCTGCCCTATCGTGAGGTTCCCTTTTCAGTTCCCGTAGTTTCCACAGGTCTGTTTCTTCCTCCAAAGAGCCTTGATTACCACCAGCCCGATACAGTCCTTACTCTCTAAATAAGGCACTAAGTTCTCTTGGGCAATTTTTCAGATCCTCACCTTGTGCCCCACAAGGATTCTCATCTTGTCTATGAAGGAGCTGGACTACATCTGTGCTTTTCAATGTGTTTTATGTCATCTCCCCCTCCTTCCCCCCACCCCCAGTTAAATTCTATGCAGGACCCAATACATCAGACCCATGGCAGCTGAGCCACTCGGGCTGGAGCAGGGACAGGGATCTGGCGCAGGCCCCGTGGAAGGCCGCGCTCCCAGGGATCACTGTCGGAAACCCTGAGCACGATGTCCTCTGGGGCCCCGGGCTCTGCCTGGGATCCCATCCTCCAGGGAAGAGCAGCTTTACGTGAGCCGCTCCACATGCTGGCCCAGAGAAGGAGAGAGACAAGAGGATGAGGACCAACACTCAGGCCGAGACCAGGAAGCGCGGGCAAGACCAGCCATCGAGCAATAGCCATGACCTGAACCCAAGGCTCCCTCAGCGAGAGCAAACTCCTGGATGGAGGTGCCAGAGGGAGGCTGAGGTAAGCTGCAGTCGACAGCTCAGTGGTCAGACAGTGACACCCCAGAGAGCACCCATGGCTCTGAATCAGCAGGCTGCAAAGACCAATAAACTGCTTTTCACTTTGGGATTTGGCTTATACACAGTGGTTAAGGGGAGAAAGAGGAAGTGACCAAGGCAGCAGGCTGAGCTGTAGAGGATTGGGGTCTCTACCACCCAAGACCCCTCAACCCAGGCCCCGTTTGGCCCCGTTGGCCTTCCGTTTGGGGTTAACCATGATCCTTATTTGACCACAAATGAAAGAAGAAAAAGAAAGAAAAGAAAAGGAAAAAAACTCCACATAGAGACTTTTGTTTAAGGACACAGATACCTAAATGAAGAAAGAAAGGGGGTCTAGAGAGAGAACAGCTTTTAAAAGCAAACTCCAGAGTTCAGACATTGCCCGGGGACTCATTCAGTGGCATTAATGACTCCCACAAACATTAAGGCTTTGAACATATTTGCATAACTATGTTACATGATCTCTCAACATCGCTTTAGACTGAAGACTATCTTCTTCAGAATTACGAAGTACCTTCAGACATTGCTTAAACAAGTCTTCATTTACTTGACAACACAAAGTGTTGTTAGACCAACAGATCATTCACAAAATTTTTAAAAGGATGAAATAAGAACTCTGGTAGCTTTTAAAAAAAAAATTGCAAAATAAGCTACTTCATGAAATACCCTGGAGGAAAAAAGTTAATCACAGTAATTAATATTTGTTATGATGATGATTATTGAGATAATGCCTAATATTTATTAAAGTGGCTACCTTTGCTAAGCACTTAATATGCATCATTTCATTTAACCCTCACAATAACAAATATAAAAACAGTGCAATTAGCACAGGCTATGCTTATGCTGCTGGTCCAGAGAACACACTCTGAGAACCAGTGCTTTAGAGACTACAGGGTCTGTCTTTTCTCTTCCTCCCCTTTGTCTCTGAGCTTCATTTTGGACCCAGGTAGGACGGTAGTAGAAGCACGTGTCCCAGTCTCACACACCAGTGCTGGTCCACGGGCCAGGCACCACCACAGTCCAAAACAGCCAGACTGAATGCTGGCCACCCCACATGGCTTTTTCTTTCTTCCAGACAAAAGATAACCAGAAATGCCAAATAAGTCCGCTGTTCACAGACCAAAATACATTTTCAAAATACTTATTTTTAAGCATGCTTTCTAAGGAGCAACAATGTTCTAGAAATAATTTATAATACCAAAATGGATAAACAAAATGAACAGTCTTATTTGAACTAGAAAAATATCCTTGCACTGGCAAAACGTGATTAAATACTTAATCATCCTTATCAGAATTAAGCAAAATGAACGGCAATTAATGTCTTCAACTACTATTGGCTTTGAAAAGGCCCATATCAGGTAACAAGGCAGTGAAAAGGAAAAAATGCTAACACTTTCTAAGTGGTGACTCTGTGCTGAGATGGTCGATTATCCCAGAAAGGAGTTTATATTAACACCACTTAATTAACCCTATTTCCTATTTAACAAGTGGGTACTTAAATCACTTTCCAAAGTGCAGGTCAATGGTGATGCCCTGGTTCAAACCCAGGCCTCTCTGCCTCCAAAGCCCAAATTCTTTCCACTATATCATACACAAAAAATTCCTCCAATAAAAGTTTAGGGAATTATCAAAATGTAGGACTAGACAGGTCGTTAGAGATGCGCTAATCCAACACCTCGTTTAACAGATACTAATAGATAAGATTTAAGAGATAGGAATGTATGTGGTAAACAATCCCCAGAGATGGCCACCAACAATTCCTCCCCTCCTTCCCATAAGCACACTGCTCGTCCCGTCAAGATGAGGAGCTGGGCTTCCCTGGTGGCACAGTGGTTAAGAATCCGCCTGGCAATGCAGGGGACACAGGTTCGAGCCCTGGTCCGGGAAGATCTCACATACCGCGGAGCAACTAAGCCCGTGCGCCACAACTACGGGGCCTGCACTCTAGAGCCCGCGAGCCACAACTACAGAAGCCCGTGCGCCTAGAGTCCGTGCTCTGCAACAAGAGAAGCCACCACAATGAGCAGCCGTGCACCACAACGAAGAGTAACACCTGCTCACTGCAACTAGAGAAAGCCCGCACGCAGCAACGAAGACCCAATGCGGCCAAAAATAAAATAAATAAATTTATTTAAAAAAAAAAAAAAAAAGAAAGGAGTCTATTTCTTCTCTCCTGACCTTGTGATTTGCTGACCAACAGAATATGGTGTCAGAGTCTGCCAGCTCCAGATGCAGCCCTTAGGAAGCCTAGCATCTTCCAGTGTCATGTTCTCTGGGAAGTCAGCACCATGCTGTAAGGGAGCTCAAGCTAGACAACTGAATGAAAGATGCCTTGTGAAGAGAGAGATGCATCGTGGAGGAGGACTGAACATGGGAGTGAAACCCTCTTGAGCTTTCCAGCCCAGTGGGTATCTGAATGCATCCAAATGAGTGACCCAGTCAATGCCATGTAAAGCAGAAAAACTGCCCACTAAGATTTTCTGACCCATGGAATTATGAAAAGTTTCGGGCTAGCTGGTTACACCAGCTAACTGCTGGTTACATAGCTAACTGAAACATAAGGTTAACTGACCTGTCCATAGTCAAGAATCAATAATAAGGACTGAAATCTAAGCCCCCGGAATTCTAGCCCCGGCCATCTGCCACTGTAGCCCACCAGGTAAACTGACATACAAATGGAGCACCCCAAAGACTGAGTGACCTTTGGACTTTGCCACAATATCCCATAAAGAAACAGATCTGGACAAAATGACTGTACTCATTTGTTCACACCTCAGCTCTGCAGGACCATCTCTGTGTTCCCCTCACCTATGGCTGCTTACATTTTGACACATTAATTTCTCATTACAAATCCCCTGAGGATAGGGACAGGCAATCATCACCCTTGTCTGTGTCTCTAGTGCCTAACCCAGGGCCTTGCACGCCAGGGATAAACGAAGATTTGCTGACACCTCACATATGAAAAGAATTAGACTAGTCCTCATGCCAAAGAATTATGAGACAAAGAACAAATAAGACGCTCAGGCCAAGTCCCTCTAACACTATACAGAATGTCACTGTAAAATATTAAATAATTACTGACGGCCCATGACATGCATAAAGTGTTCTTTTCCCAAACACTTTGACAGCACTGTCTTTTATTATTACTCTGATACCCACAAGAAACTCTGTCAAACAGATAGGAATAATAGCACTACCCCACAGCTGAAGAAATGGATGCTCAGAGGGGTAACACAATTCACGCAGTCATCCACATTTCACAAGTGAAGCCACAACACGATATCAGGAACCCTGATCAAAAGTCTGATGTTAATTTCATCTTCTAGAATCCCTTCCTCAAAAACCTGAGGATCTAAATTTCAAAAAGTACTATAAAAGAACCTAGAGTCACATGAATAGAATATAGAGAACAAGACATGATCTCAATACTGATTCATAAGAGACAGTGAATTTTTCAGGTCATGAAAAGTGGGATGCCAGACCTGGCACATGTCTTGCCAGAATTTATATGACACTACATCTTTGTGAAACAAACAGCATAACATTCTTCCTCACCTCAGCTCACACTTGCAAAACACAGCAGGTGTGTGTGTGCTGTGTATGGTCACTAGTACAAACTCATTCTTTACTTGATGTTTCTAGTAGTCTTAAAATCAGAATGTTATTGTCACACACTACTCACATGCAACAAAGCGACCTATGCAATGGCCTAGTTTCCTATATTACTTAATCCTGGGTATTCCAAAAGGTTACTACCAGAGACACAGCGAAAGGCCAATAAGAATAAATGAACACTGTGCATCTTTACATCATTTGGCTAAGAACTGGACCGTTGCACATGTGGGCCGTTCAGTGAAATATCATTTCGATTCCCAGGGATTCTGGGATGCAAGGACCCTCTGTTAATCCCCACCCTACATCTCACTTCCTCAACCACGCATCCCCAAAACTTACAGTAACAATAACAGTTAGGAAAGGTGAGTAGGAAGTACAGTAACTGTAATAACACTGTGACTTCAAGGACTCTGTCCCAGTCGAACCCCTCCAGCCTTTACTGCTAGGACCAGGGCTGAGCTGGGGTCCCCAAAGCCGTGCAAGGACCAAAGGGATCCTCACTCTCAGCCCCTCGCTTCCGCTTCTGTAATCTGGAAGGGAAGCACGCCAGAGGCAATCTTGTGTCACTGACAATGCTTTCTCTGAGGCCACTGCGGATAGTTTGGGTTGTTCTGTTTTCTACCGCTGTGGTTAACGGTGGTGTTTCCCGGCGAGGAGAACTATAAGACAGAGCAATCTAAACATCCACAGGCTAACAGGCTACGGGTGAAGGCATACACACAACTCCCAGGCAAACAAACACCGGCATTTAGGATGTCATGATGATTTAGGAATGAGCCAGCGATTTTAAAAGCACTCTGGCTGCTGTGCTTCCTTGGATCACGACGTCTGCAGAGAGGTACTTTACAAAACACAGAACAATGATGCCCTCTACAGCCCTCAGAGAGAATCCAAGGAACGTACTGAGTTCTTGTATCTGTGAGAGATCCTGAATCTACTTTCCTACTAAGAATCATTTTTGACACCAGAATAAGTTAATAACATACACATGTGCTTTGTATGTATGTTGGAAAAAGGTAGCATATCATGGTCTAACACTAAGGTGTTAATTAAAATATGATGATGTCCAAAGAATTAACATCATTATACTGGAATAATTTACTTTCCTGAAGGCCAAATAGAAGCAAACTCTATACATTGTCATTTTGGCTATTAACAGAGGCTATTTTCAAAAGAATTACTTAAAATATTTTCAAAGTGAAACTGTGGACTCCTTAAAGGAGAAACAGCTTGAGATACAATTTTTTTTTAACATAAGAAATAAACCACAAATTGAAGATTACAACATTCTCTGTCTGGGACTGAAAAAAAGACCAGTAAGAAATAACTCTAAGCTTGAGTGACTTTCCTGTTTCGCATAAGCCACGAGGAAAGACATTTCTCATCTTTGTAATAGGGAAAGTGAGGGATACCAGGCACCTTGGAAATACTCCGGATTACTCAAAGTAGATACATAACAAGCAGAGCACAGGTCCTTCTTCTTGGGAAATGTGGCTGGGAACAGTATGTTGTAAGAGCATGGGTAGATACAGATATAAATAATTGGAGAATATATATAACACGTGACAACAGAAGCTGCGCATAGCAGTCAAAGGAACAAAGTGAGAGGGTAATCGATGCAAGAAAAGTTTAGATCTTGTGTGAAAATAAAAGCGAGTCTTTGGTCAAGCCTGGAAAAAGCTGATGAGCATAGACTATAGAAGAAAAGGTGAGAGGGAACAGGAAGAGAGAAAACCACAGGCCAGATCACTGCAGGAAATGCAAATGCATCAGTTTCATAGGAATAGGTGGGCCATGTTCCCAAGTTCCAAGATGAAAATATGGGTCAAAGTTAAAGAGGAAGGGGGAGAATAGTTATCAGAGTGCCTTGAATTGAGCTGGAGAGTTTAGATTAGGTCTGATTAAACAAAAGGAATTACTCTGATTGCTTAAGCAAGGAAGTGACGTGGTGAAAACGGTGTTAAGAAAACATTATCCCAGCACTTGTCTGGATGCACTGGAATGGCAGGACAAGAAAGGCATAGAGATCATCCAGAGATCAGTACAGAAATATAAACAACAAGGATAATAAAGGCTTGAATTTATAAGAAAAGGAGAGAGAAGATGCAAGTCCAGTATACTGTGTTGAGAATGGATGGATTAATAGGTGACTGTGAAGGAAGGACAGGGAGACAGCATAATTTGGCGAGCCCAGGATGTGAGGGCAGAGTCAGGGACATTCAAAGCAAAAGCCAATTTAGAAGAAAATGTGATAAACTGAATTCTTAGTGCAAAGTTTTAGGGATCAGTTTAGGCAGAGACTTCAGGGAGGCAGGTGGAGAGTTGAAACTGAAAAGAGGGTGAGAAGCCAGGGCTGTATTTAAACACTTTCTAATCATTCCCAAAAAGAATAGATGTGCTGATACACATGGGGAAGGATTGGGGAAGAAGCCCAGAAAACTGGGTGTCTGGCCAGAGAAGCAGAGAGAACACTTGGAAAAGGAAGTTTCATTTCAAGTCCAACAAGAACTTTGTTTCAAAGTCATCAACACTCAGAACAAATGCTCTCACTAGAGTGAGAAGGTCCCTGAAAACTTTAAGCCTGATGCAGCATTTAATTGGGTGACAGCCGGTAAACTTTTATGAATTTTATTCCAAATCTGTCAAGTACTCAGCACACATTTAGTTAATAGTTCCCAGCATGAGCAACATAACAGAACGGATACTATGCAGTAGGGAAGGAAAAGGAGCCGACTGTAGTCGGTGTGCGTGTCATCACCACTGGGCAAACTCGTACGGATCCTGTGTGTCTTTAAAACTTCAAGCTCGCCCAGCGAATAGACAAAATTAAGAAGCAACTGGAAGATGAAGAGTTTAAGTTCTGGGAGAAGAAATACAGAGCTACTTCCTTCACCTTGGAAAGTTTCACAAAGACAAATGCATTTGTAAAAACATTCTCAGGGATAAAGGTTGCACACCCTTCCTTCAGATTTATTTCTACTAAAGAATGTAACCATTTAAAACTTTTGTGATTTATTGTGTTAGGACACTTCAGTTTTAGTCCTTCTCAAAATTTAATAGAGAGTCATTAACTAGAACTCGACTGACATGAAAATATTTGCATAAATCTTTTTTTCAATACACAAAATCAATGCATCTATTTCCAAATGAGTGCTGATGACAAAGTGCTACATTCCCCTTTAGGTAAATGAAAAACCTAGGGCACAGAATTTAAGTTATTCACTGAGGCAAACCAGCAAGACAAAAGCCCATTTGCTATTCAACTTTCTCTCTCTAGAAGTTCAGAGTTGCTCTTCACTTTTTATAAAGGGGAAATTACTGTCAATTCTTGGGCATATTTCTTTTTGTGGTTGTTCTAAGGAATGCTGAGACTAAGGTTAACTGAAATTCAGAGAACATAAAACTATAATTGCTACAAAGGAATGGAACGAAAAACAGATAGTAAAGATGCAAGGAGATTTTTTTTTTTAATGTAAAATTTCTCCTCTCTTTGTTAACATTAATAAAATCTTAAATCTGTTACTTCAGATTTAGGAAATAACTCAGTCTTCATACCCCAAAAGTCCAGCACACCGCACTCCCCCCAACCCCGGAATAAAAAAGTGGACAACTATCAACAGCCAAAGTAAAAGCTTCAAGTCTCCTGGAGTGGGTGGGAAGGAGGAGGAGAAGGTCATTACACACTCCCTGTGGAAGAAGACAAAGCCAGATCCACATTCCAGGGAAATCTGGCTGGTCTGAGTTTTTCCTTAAATACAGATTGGCCTGTCACTAAGCCAGGCTCTGTAATCTTCCTGCTAGGGAAGCCATGAATCCCTTCTAATTAATCAAGCCCTCCCAACAAAAATTTTCCCACCCACAATAAAGTGGGCTGTGGGAAGGGAAAGCAGCAGAGCAAGCTTTGTAGCCAAAAGAATTCTAGACTTTGGTGTAATACCTAACTAATCCAAGAAAACAGATGCAGGAAGCAGAGGAAATGATCTACAAACAAAGACAGACAATGAAGTAGGAACACAGTACTGCTCTGCTGGAACCCAAGTCGAAAATTTTAAATCATAAGATTGTAACTATAATTGCATGGGAGTGAGACCTGGCAACACTTTTAAAACACCTGTGAAGCGGGGAATGGATCCATAAACTTTTCAGAGGTAGATACCATGAATACTGATTTGACACTTTCAACAGTAATCTATTATTTAAATTTATTTTCTTCTTACTAAACTTGAATACATTATATGTCCATGTCTATTTCTTGCTTCTACTTGCAAAGGAAATGGCGTTGCCTTGACCTTCCTAATTTACCGTGCCCTTGCAGCCGGTTTAACCCAAGGTAACTTCATTGAAAGCTTACTCCGACAAGGTGCAAGGAAGCATGAGTACAGAAGGATGCACTGATTCAGACCCGTGCTGTCCAATTCAGCTGCTACTACTACTACTACCTATGGGTGGCTCTAAGCACTTGAAACATGGCCAGTAGGAATTGAGATGTGCTTTAAGAGATATATTTATATACTTAAATCTACTTATGTAATATATAAATATTTCAGACTTTGCATGCAATAAGGTCTTTGTTGCAACTATTCAACTCTGCCATTGTAGCATAAAAGCAGCTAGGCACAATATATAAACAAATGGGAGTGTCTGTGTTCCAATAAAACTTTATTTACAAAAACAAGCAGCTCGTCTGTGGGGTGTAAATTTCTGACCCCTTGTTCCCTAAAGAACTTATAATTATGGAAGTTCTAAAATACTGGGGTGGGTGCAGAGCTAGAATTAAGATCACGCAGGAGCCTTGGGGAGACATGTGTCTGCTGCCACTACTACTTTGAGCTGAGAAAGCCTTCACTGGAGTTTAGGACACATCCTCCTGCCCTGGGCTGCAGTGGCCCAGAAGTAAAGAGACCCTGAAAGCTGGGGTTCCAAGGACTTATCTCATACACCACTGCCATTTCCTGAAATTCTGACCTAGGAGGCAGTTATAAGAAAGAGATGAAGGCCAAGGTCACAGCAGTTTTTTGTTTTGTTTTGTTTTGCTTTGTTTTTAAAAAGCCCTCTTCTATGCAGGAAGGTCAGAAGACCTTTCTTCATTTGAATAAGAATAACCTGTTTGCATGGATAATTAATACCATACCAAGGAAAGTCTCAGAATAAACAACTGAGGTTCAAGTGGCAAATTGTTTGGTATTCATCTGCTTTTCTGTTAGTTTGGAAACCATGCTCTATCCAAGTATTTTTCAACCCAGATGGTCAAAAGTAAATACATCTATAAGAAAATTTGCATAAGTTAATTCCTTTTAACTTTTATTCATGTGATTTTTTATCATAGTAATCCATATATACAGATCAAAATGACCTATCAAAAACAGTCCTCTTCTGCCCCATCCTGGCTCCACCCTCACCCCAACTTTCACTCACTAGGAGACACCACACTGAGAACTTCATCTATGTCATCTGGTATTTACTAAACAGTTCTAAATATTTTGTTTATACTGTAATCTCTTATTATTTCAGATTTAAACACTACCCATGGAAAATGAAAAAATAATGCTTGCAACCCACCCACTCACATGTCTCCTTCCCCAGACTTCCAAAACTTGAAGATCACAACATATGAAGTGTTCAAAGCTGAGCCACGTAGTTATACTATGCTTACTTTTCTATCCTGCATAATCTTTTGTTTGCTTAGAATTAAGGAATAGTTTCCCATATTCCTACCACTAAATCATTCCCACACTCTGACCTACAGAAACTCCTCTCAATACATTTAAGTACATGTGGTATTTTATTCATTTCCTTTTTTGTTGGAGACATCTTTCATAGAACCATCTGTCCTGTTCCAATTGGACTGGTTACTCTCTAAGCATTATACACAATTGATCACCATGGGATTTGCTTAGGCCCTCACCTGCTGGATTCCCTATTTTCTGGATCCCAATCTCACCCTTTCTCTGTTCACCGCCCCATCTGGGAAAAATCATGTCCTTCCTAAAACAGGGTACATTAGAAGAAATTTTTTTTT
Source organism: Balaenoptera ricei (assembly GCF_028023285.1). NCBI lineage: Eukaryota > Metazoa > Chordata > Mammalia > Artiodactyla > Balaenopteridae > Balaenoptera > Balaenoptera ricei. Next base: position 38,571,417 of record NC_082653.1, on the reverse strand, counting down.
AGCCTTTCCAAGTCTGAAAATGCCTCTATTCCACCTTAACATGTGATTGAAAGTTGAGCTGTGAAAAGCATTCAGGGCTGGAAACTGAGGCAGGAGGTAGATGGGCCACAACCCCCCGCCCCCACCCCCACCGCCCGGGTAAGCAATTGGAGATTTGTTCCCTGTGAACCGATACTCCAAGATGAGAATAGCAGGACAATTGAGAGAGGAGGCTGGGCCCTGGCCAGATAGAAGATAAGAGACCACATATTTCTCATTCTCCAAGTCAAGGAAACTTTCTGGACTAGAAAGCTCCTTGGAGGTCAAAAAGGGAGGGGGGAGCCACCCCACAGTAAGAGGCCCACTACCCATAGGCCTCTTCGGTGGAATCCATCTTGGCTGAGAGATGCACGCGCACACATGGGAGGATCCTGAGATGTTCCAAATACGGACTCAGAACCAGGCAAAGCAAAGTGATAGACCAAAGGAAACCCGGAAGAAATGCCCCATAAAAGTGATTCAAACTACCACGAGGGCGCGACTCTCTCTGAGTCCGCCCATGTGTCTATCCACACATCCTCTACTCCTTTTTTTTTTTTCTCCTAATAAACACTTTATTTGTTTCACTACTTTCCGTCTTTGTGGGAATTCTTTTCTGCAAAGCCAAAGGGCCAGGGCCTTGTCACTGACCACTGGTCTAGCGGCTAGGTTTCTGTGCTCTCACTGCCACAACCCGACCTCAGTCTCTGGCCAGGGAACCAAAGCCCTGCTTCAAGCTGCTGCAGGCCGAGGCCACCCAAGATCAGAAATTATTATCCTCAGAATATCTAAGGAATTGTTCCACTGTCCACAACTACAGCTGCTGAGAAGGCTGTTCTGAATCTGATCCTCTATATGTGATCTGATTTTCTTTCAGGATCTTCTCTGAATTCCCAGTGTTATGAAATTTTAGGATGATGCACCTTAGTACAACTTGTTTTCCTTGCCTTTTTTAGGTGCACACTCACAGAAACTTTCAAATAGCAACTTTGTGCCATCATTTCTAGTAATTTTATCGTATTACTTCTTTCATAATTTTCCTCTCCACCATTTTCTTTATTTTCCTTTCTAGAACTTTTTCATATCAATTTCATATCAATTTTTCTTCAAAATCAATTTTTCATATCAATACTGCACACCTCTAATTTTCTTGTGTTATCTTCCCATTTTTTTAACTATTATCTTTTTGCTCTACTTTCTGAGCAGTATTCCTTATCCATCTTCCCATACTTTACTAAATTTTTATTTCTATTATATTTTTAATTTACAAGAGCTCTTACCTATTTTCAGGAATTTCCCTTATTCATAAAATCCTGAACTTGTCACATGGTTATAATAGCCTCCTTTTTTGCTTTGAGGATACTAATTATAATGTTTTTAAAAGTCTTTTCTTGCTTACTAGAATCTCTCTGATCCTCCAGTTTTGCTCATTTACTTTTTTCTCTCTTTTTCAGTTCTCTGGTTTTCTGTTTCTCAAGTTTTCCTTAAATCTCTGGTGGTATCTTTTGTCCATTCATAATTGAGAACAGACAATAAATCTCTGACTGGAAAGTTTCTGTACATGGGTGGAACTTACTGACTGCTGGGCTTTAGGAATCCAGTGGGGGACTTAGATATCTGGTTGGGGGATGCCAGATGCAGGCCCTACTTATATCAGACAAGTAGACTTTAGGTTAAGTATGACTAGAAATAAAAAGAGATATTTCATAATAATTAAAGATTCTATTCAACAGAAAGAGCAATCATAAATTTGTATATACGTGTTAATATAGCCTTAAGACATACAAAGCCAAGATCAATAAAAGGACAAATATACATATCTAAAACCATAGTTGGAGATTTTAACACACCTCTCTCAACTGATCAAACAAGTGGACAAAATATGAGTAAACACAAAGCAGATTTTTTATAATAGAATCAACAAACCTGACCTGAGTTGGATATACAGTTCAATGCACCTGACAAGCAACACTTTTTTCAAGTGTTTATAGAACATTAACCAAAATATCAATAGATAGAGGAATTACGCTAAACAAAATGATTATGCTAATAACAAAATGATTATTAGAAAATTTCCAAATACTTAGAAACTATACAATATACATCTGAATAAGCCATAATCAAAAATGAAACACAATGAAAATCAGAAAATATTTTGATTCTAATGGAAGCAAAATTCCTACTTTAACAGCATCTCTACCAAAACAAGAGGATACAAGTAAAGTAGGTACTTAGAGAGAAATTCATAGCTTTAAGTGCATATACTAGAAAAGAAGAAAGGTTCCAAAGTCAATGATTTAAGCTGCCCCCTTAAGAAGCTGAAAAAAGAAGGACAAATTTGCTCAAAGAATGTAGAAGTAAGGAAATAATAAAGAAATCAATAAAATAGAAAACAAGTATGCTACAGGAAAATAAAATGAAAGCCGAATTTGGTTCTCTGAAAAGACTAATAAAAATAACAAATCCCTATCAGCACTAATCAATATCATTCCTTTGGAAAGGCAAATCAAAACCACAATGAGGTATCACCTCACACCTGTTAGAATAGCTATTATGAAAAAGACAAGAGATAAATGCTGGTGAGACTGTAGAGAAAAGGGAACCCCGGTGCATGGTTGGTGGGAATGTAAATTGGTGCAGCCACTATAGAAAACAGTACGGAGGTTAATCAAAAATTTAAAAATATAACTGCCATATGATCCAGCAATCCCACTTCTGGGTATATATCTGAAGGATATGAAATCACTATCTTGAAGAGATATCTGCACTCCATGTTCACTGCAGCATTAGTCACAATAGCCAAGACATGGAAACAACCTAAGTGTCCACTGACAGATGAATGAATAAAGAAAATATGGTATACACATGCAATGGAATATTATTCAGCCATAAAAAAGGAAATTCTGCCATTTGCAGCAACACAGGTAGACCTTGAGGACATTATGCTAAGTGTAGTAACTCAGACAGAGAAAGACAAAGAAATACTGTATGATTTCACTTATATGTGGAATCTTAAAACATCGAATTCATAGAAACAGAGTAGAATGGTGGTTGCCAGGGGCTGAGGGGTGGGGTAAATGGGGTGATGTTGGTTGAAGGGTACAAACTTTTAGTTATAAGATGAATAAGTTCCAGGGATGTAATGTACAGCATGGTGACTAGAGTAACAACACTGTACTGTATACTTGAGAGTAAAGCTCTAATGTTCTCACCATGACAACAAAATGGTAATTATGTGAAGTGAAGGACGTGTTACCTAAAATTACTGTGGTAAACGTTTTGCAATTTATACATTTATCAAACCAACACATTGTACACCTTAAACTTACACAATGTTATATGTCAATGATATTTCAATCAAGCTGGAAAAAAAATAATCACCCCTTTGGAAGGTTCAAGCCTAGTTGTCAGAGTATTTGGAAGCCAGGATAGCTGAGAGCTGGCATCCTAATGCCTAAAAAGGGTAGGAGAGAGAGAGGAGTTGGGAATAAACTCATTCCAGTTAAGTCCGGAGTTGTGAAGAACTTCAACTTTCAGTTGTTTGTATCAGCTTAGCACATAAGACAAAGCTTGACACAGAAGTAAGTACTCAATTTGTAGATATCCTCATATAATACTCTTTGGGTTCGTATGGGTAAGTTTGTCCACAATTTCTTGGAACAGGAGCTATTCAAGAGAGCTTTTCCTTCATCCTCTTGAGAAACTGTGGGTTTCATGAAAATGAAAAAAAAATCTCTGCTCGCTGACCAAGGGAAGCAGCATGGAAGCCTGCCGTCCACCCAGGGCTTTGGCAGGGGCGGGGTGGGGCGGGGATGGGCAGGGGAGGGAGAACAGCAAGGAAAATACCGGAAAATACTAAAAACACTAAGCTTGTGCCATACTCAGTTGTGGGTTGCAAAGTCAGACTACCCACAAGGTGGTGGAATCCCAAGTCCTGAAATGAATATAAACCTGGTCCAAAACCACCAAAATGCCAATGGCTCCAGCAGAAGTAAACTTGAAACCGCTCCACTGTTCTGCAGGGCTGAGCTCATAGGCCTTTCCACCCGTGTATTTCACAATTAGTAAATAACAGTGGAAATAACAGAACAATCTAAAAGAGGCTATAAAATAAACTACTTTAAGATTATGAAGGAGATAAAAGAAGGATATGGAAGCATATTGAAAAAAAGGACAAGTATATATATAAAAAAAGAACTGGTAGAATTTGAATTAAAAAAAAAAACAAACACAAATTCTCAAATGAAAAATACAGTCACTAAAAATAAACAAAGAGTAGAATAAATACAGATTAAAAAGGAGAATAAATACTGATGATAAGCTTTTAGTAAACTGGAAGAGATCTGATAAAAAGCACTCTGAATGCAACATACAGACATAAAGAGAAGAGAAAAAGGAAAGGGAAAATGGCCAAGCAGAGTTCATCAGAGTGGGCACGTGGTGACAGCAGCAAGAGCAGGTGTGCATGTCCCCTGTTGCCCATGACACCTTAGGGTAGTGCACAGCAATCTGGCTGGGCGAGATGTCAGACCTTCAGAATGGGATCCCAGTGCTTGGGCTGTGGGCCTTTTAAACTGCATGATTAGGAAAGCACTTGTTCCTTGCCTGTGTGATCAGACAGAGGCAGGGACACCAATACAACATGATGTGTAGATTCTTCCATATAATGTGTCAGAACTCTGACTATCTCTAACCTGCTGGCTTGACACCCATGGTTGGGGTCACTCCCCCACCTGGCATGATCTGGGAGTTAGGTTCCAAGACTTGCTGGTGCAGCTGTGAGATCAGGCAATCTCGTAGCAGAATTTACCACATCAGTATGTATGTCTTGGAAATCAATTGACCCAGCAGCTCTGGCATAATTAGGGGCCTGGGGTCTAAGCTTTGCGGTTGACGAGGATTGTCTATCCGAATGGACCATAGCCAGTTTGGGTGAAGCTTTGCAAGAGGTCCAGTCCTTTTCTGAGCAGACAGCCTGCAGGCGCTCAGTCTTGGATGAATTAACATCACCCTCTAGCACATAAGAAACAGTTACATGGGACTATTCAACAAACTTCGTATAAGAGTTCCAGAAGAAGAGATCAGAGAGAACAGAGAGGAGCAGTACTTGAAGAGAAAAAGGTCGAAATTTTCCAAAATTGATGAAAGACTTGACTCTTCCAAATGAAGATGTACATTGCATCCCAAGCCAGATAAATAAAAAGTCTGTATCTCAAGATTTCACAGTGAAACTATAGAATATCAAAGACAAAAATAAAATCTTAGGAGCAACCAAAGAGAACCAAGATATGTTGATAAGCAAGATAACAAAGAAAGAAATCACGATGGGCTGACAGTAGACTTCTTTGCTGACTGGTCTCCACAGACGCACCCCCAGATTCTCCCCCTCCCTGTGAGCACAAGCTGCTTCTCCCGTGGAGAGTTGCAGCTTCCCTGGAGCTGACCCTCTGAGTGCTCTGACCAAGAGAATGCAGAGGAAACGCACGTGGGACTTCTGAGCTCAGGCCTTCAAGGGACGGACAAATTACACTTTTTTCTTCCCACAACTTTTGCTCTGGGACACCATCCCTCAAAACTCAGCCACCAAGCTAGGAGAGGAGCCCAAGCCACACAGAGTAGCCACCTGAATGAGAACTGAGGGCAACAATTAACAGCCCCAGGTGAGATTCCAAGCACAGCCAGGATCAACTGCCAGCCACATGGGCAGCCAGCTTTGATGTGCCAGCTGAACTGAGTCCCCAGATGACTGCAGCCCCAGCCAACATCAAGAGGAGAAACCGCCCAACTGGTACCAGGTGACCTACAGAATCCTGAGAGAGAATAAAATGGCTTCTGTTTTCAGTCACTACGTTTTAAGGTGATTTTTAAGCATCAACGGATAATTAAAACATTTCTCAGTTGCAATAAGATTTCAAAAGACCATGGGAAAATACCTTTAAAGTGCGGAGAGGAACTGATGTGCAACCTAAAATTCTAAAACAAACTTTACTTTCTAGAGGAAAACCAAAACACATTTTTAGACAGACAGATTGTGAAAGTTCACCACTTATAATCTCTCACAGAAAGGAATACTACATATAGAATAAACAGATACTAGAAATAATTGTAAGTAATGAAATTTATAATTATGTTGTAAATCTAAAGCACTGACTTGGTAAAGATAAGATACGACTACAACACTAAACAGTATCTGATCTGGTTAACCACTATGATTTCTCTGTTTCAGTGTTCTGAATTTCTGCTTAATAAAACATTAGCACAGGGAAAATGCCTTAAAGAACAGGCATATGTGAAGCATCCTTCACACAATGGTTCCTTTCAAGACTGGATCTGCAGCTAGTTGGATGCAGGACCCTCGGATGCAGAACCTGGAGGGTGGACCGTACTCACTACCAATTCTTCCCCTTTCCTTCCCCACCACCCCTCACAGGTGACCCTCCCATTCCTCCACAACTGAGAAGGTCTCGGACCCAGCCATCAAGTGATAGAGAAGAGATGCTTACAAGAGGAAAGCAAAAGAGGGCAGCCAGGCAGGAGAATTCACTCCTGGCATTCACCCAGGTGCAGCATTTGCTGCCTGCTTCTTTACTTTTACGTGCTTTGTCATAATCAAAAATCACGTCATGGATGTATAATGTGAATAATACTTTTTAACATTAAGGACCAAGTTATGCCCCAAAGGCATCTTACAAAAGACTTTAAGCAAGAAACTCCCATGACCACATGAACTATTCATTTTCTCCCCCATCTCATTCTTAACATGCAAATTTTCAATCACCTACTTCAAGTTTTCAGCAGTGTCCCAAATTTGAAGAGTAGAAGGAAAGTTCAGGGCTACTGTTTTCAATTAACACAGGACTCAGTTATATTAGAAAGTGATTAATCATTTTAAAGAAAGCTATTAAGCATTACTTACCTTAACAGCAAATTTCTTTGACGCCATGGCTTACTGATTCCAGAGTAATTACAGACCTTTAACAGAAGAAAAAAGAAAGTTAAAAAGTAGGTATATCAAAATTTCTTTCGATTTGTACATTATATAAGAGAAAGGTTGGCTGAATAATCAAATATCAATAGGTATTCTTACAAGATGAATGTTCACTTATAACTGGTCTTAACAAAAAATATTATATTGAATTAACAGTTTAAAAACTGCCCACAAAGAAAAGCACAGGCCCAGATGTATTCTACCAAATGTTTAAAGAACAATTAATACCAATCCTTCACAGACTCTTTAAAAGAAGCATAAGAAAAACTCAAATCATTCTAAGAGGCCAGTTACATCCTGATACCAATACCAAACAGAAACATCACAAGAAAGGAAAACTACACACTAGTATTCAACAAAATACTACAAACCAAAGCTAGCAACATATAAAAAGAATTATACACCATGATATTAGATTTATCTCAGGAATATAAGATTGGTTTAACATTTGAAAATCAGTATAATGCACTATATTAATAGAATAAAAGAAAGAACACATGATTATCTCAAATTTAGAAAAAAATTAACGAAACCCAACACTTTTTTAATTAAAAAGAAAAATCCAACACACTAGGAATAGAAGGAAGCATCGTCAACCTGATAAAGAGCATCTATGAAGAACCCACAGCTAGGGAATTCCCTGGCGGTCCAGTGGTAAGGACTTGGCGCTTTCACTGCCAACGGCCTGGGTTCAATCCCTGATCGGGGAACTAAGATCCCACAAGCCACACAGTGCAGCCAAAAAAAAAGAAAAGAAAATCCACTGAGAAAAACCCACAGCTAAAACCATATTAAATGATGAACGACTGAATGCCTCCTCCTCAAAGAGGAAAAAACAGAGATAGCTGCTCTGTCACTTCCTCAGAGCACTGTATCAGAGGTGCTAGCCAGGGCAATTAGGCAAGAAAAAGAAATAAAAGGCATCCAGATTGGGAAGGAAGCGATAAAACTGTCCCTATCAAAAATGACATGTTCTTATATGTAGAAAATCCTAAAGAATTAAAAAAAAAAAACTAATAGAATTATGAAGTATATGAAGTAAGGTTGTAAGATGTAAATATATTAAAAAGTCAACTATATTTCTATATTCTGGCAATGAGTAATCCTGAAATGAATTTAAGAAAACAATTCTGTTTACAAGAACATCAGAAAGAATACTTAGGAAAAAATTTTTTTAAAAACCCCACAAGATTTATACACCAAAAACCATAAATTATTATTGAAAGAAATTTAAAACTTAAGTAAATGGACAGTTATCCCATATTCATGGATTAAATTAACACTTAATTTTGTTAGGATAGCCATACTCCCCAAATTGATCTATAACACAATCTCTATCAAAACCCCAGCTGACTATAGAAATTGACAATCTTATCCTAAAATGCATATGAAAATACATCTATAGTAGCCAAAATAATCTTGAAAAAAAAGAACAAAATTGAAGAATTCATACTTCCCCATTTGAACACTTACTACAAAGCTAGAGTAATCAAGAGATTGTGGTACTGGAATAAAAGACAGACACATAGATCAATGGAATAAAACTAAGAGTCCCAAAACAGACCCTTACATTTATGTTTGATTGATTTTTTAACCAATGTGCTGTGACAATTTAATTGGGAAACAGTCCTTTCTACAAATGGTGCTGTTACAACTGGATATCCACACTCAAAAGAATCAAGTTGGAACACTACATCACATTATATACAAAAATTAACTCAAAATGGATCAAAGATCTAAATGTAAGAGCTAAAACTATAAACTCTTAGAAGAAACCATAGGCGTAAATTTTTGTGACCTTGCATAAGGCAATAATTTCTTAGACACAATACCAAAGGCACAAGTCACAAAAGAAAAAATTGGTAAATCAGATTTCATCAAAATTTAAAACTTCAGTGCTTTAAAGGACACTATCAAGAACTTGAAAAGACAACCCACAGAATGGGAGAAAATATCTGCAAATCATACATCAAATAAGGGACTCATGTCCAGAAAACATAAAGAACACTTTAAAACAGCAATAAAAAGATGAATAACCCAATTTAAAAATGAACAAAGGATTTGAATAGACATTTCTCCAAAGAAGACATACAAATGGCTAATAAGCACATGAAGAGATGCTCAAAATTACTAGTCATCAAGGAAATACAAATCAAAACCACAGTGATATACCACTTTACACCCACTAGGATAGCAAAATACAAGAGACAAACAATAACAAGTGTTGACATAGATATGGATAGATGAGAACTCTCATACATGGTTGGTGAGAATATAAAATGTTGCAGCCACTTTGGAAAACAGCTTGGCAGCTCTTCACAAAGGTAAACATAGAGTTGCCATATGATTCAGCACTTCCACTCCTAGGTATGTACCCAAGGAAAATGAAAACATATGTTCACACAAATATTTATACAGGAATCTTCATAGCAGCATTATACATAATAACCAAAAAAGTGGAGACAACCCAAATGTCCATCAAATGATGAATGGGTAAACAAAATGTGATATTTGAGATTTTTCTTGTTTCCTGAGGTAAGCTTGTATCACTATATACGTAACAAAATGTGATATATACATACAATGGAATACTATTTGGCAATAAAAAGGAATCAAGTTCTTATACTCCCTTTTACTGAGCTCCGCCAGGCAACTGCCCTCCCCCACCTTGCAGAGCCTAGAGAACTATGTTCTGGAGAGGGTAAAACAGAGGATCTCTGGTCTGGAAAACACCAGGCACAGCATAAAGTGGGGGTTATCCTACTGAAAAAAGAGAAATTAAGGGGCAGCCCACATGCCCCTTGTGATGGTTAATTTTATGTGTCGACTTGTCTGGGCTAAGGGATGCCCAGATAACTAGTAAACATTGTTTCAGGTGTGTTTGTGAGGATGCTTCTGGAAGAGATTAGCATTTGAATTCGTGAACTGAGTAAAGCAGATGGTCCTCCCCAATGTGGGTGAGCATGATTCAATCCACTGAGGGCCCAAACAGAACAAAAAGGTAGAGGAAGAGTGAATCCAAGATCTCTCTGATTTGGGACATCCATCTTCTTTCCTGTCCTTGGACACTGGCACTCCTGGACTTGGACTGAATCACATCACTGGTTTTTCTGGGTCTCCAGCTTGCAAACAGTGTATCATGGGACTTCAAGGCCTCCAAAATCTCATGAGCCAACTCTTTTCATAAATACACATATATATATATACATATACATGTGTGTGTGTTTGTATCTTCTATCGTTTCTGTTTCTCTGGAGAAGCTTGACCAACACACCCCTCTATCCTGCCTTAGTCTCCAAATAGGAGACTGAAACCTCCTCATTCAGGGAACTGGATCTAAAAGTACTGACATCAGGGGTTCCCCAAGCAAACAGCCAAGACAGATGGCTCTAAAGTGAAGGCCACACCCACAAGCCCCACACCTGTGTGGAGAACTAACTCCCATCTCTTTAGTGTCCCACTCTCAAATACACTTAAGCAACCAGGAATCACCTAGCATGTAAGGAAAGACTCTATCATGAAAGGAAACAAAACAAACAGAAAAAAACTACTTGGCTGAAACCTAGACTATGCAAGGAGAAAGAAATATTTTTAAAGAAACTATCACAAATATCAGTGGGATAGGAGATACATCTATAAAGCAATAAATAATTTTTTTAAAGAAAGGAACTTGTAGAAAACAACAAATTAAAGCTATGATCGCTGAAATAAAAAAACTTAATAGAAGGTCCAGAGGATCATATTAAGTCATCCAGAAACTTCAGCAAAAATAAAGAGGATGAAAAATAAGAGAGAATAAATTAAAAATTAAAGGACCAGTATAGGAGAACCAACAGGTAAAAATCAGAATAGAAGCAGGCCCATATAAGGGTGTATATCACAGTAAAATTTCAGGCACTGATGACAAAAAGAATCTTGAAAAATCTGTGGGAGGGTGAGTTTGGGGAAGGGGGTGGTGGTAAGAGAATATCTGGCTCCAAACTACCCAAAACAACTCTGGAATCTAAAAGGCAATGGAAAAATAGCCTCAAAAACCTGAAGAAAATTGTTTTCAAACCCCAATTGCATTTAAACACGAGGCGGGGGCTTCCCTGGTGGTGCAGTGGTTGAGAATCCGCCTGCCAATGCAGGGGACACGGGTTCGAGCCCTGGTCTGGGAAGATCCCACATGCCGCGGAGCGACTGGGCCCGTGAGCCACAACTGCTGAGCCTGCGCGTCTGGAGCCTGTGCTCCGCAACAAGAGAGGCCGCGACAGTGAGAGGCCCGCGTACCGAGATGAAGAGTGGCCCCCGCTCGCCGCAACTAGAGAAAGCCCTCACACAGAAACGAAGACCCAACACAGCCAAAATAAATAAATAAATGAATAAATTTATTAAAAAAAAAAAAAAAAAAAAAAACACGAGGCGGGGGTAAAAGCATTTTTAGGCATGCAAGGTCTTAAAAAAGGTATGTCCTGTGCATTCTCTCTCAGGAAGCTACTAAAGATGTGCTTCACCAAAAGGAGGAAACTGACCCAAAAAAGGGGAAGATACAGGAAAAAGGAAGGCTGAGATAGGCAAAAGGCAGAGGAAACCCCAGGGTCTGGTGAAAGCAGATCCCTGCATGAGACTCATGGGCTACACAAGCAGAGAACCATCAGTCCAGGACAGAGCCGGTTGTGAGGCTCCAGGAGAGGCCTCTTCAGGAAGCGTCTGCACGCATGCAGATGAATTTTAGACAACCAGTGCAGAATATGAGATTGAATTAGGACAGCTGCACGGAAAGCTAAGCAACTGAATAATACAAGGCAATTACTGATTCCAGGATAAACAAAAATTATGCAGAAAATTAAAACTAGAGTATTTCATAGACAGCTCAGCGTTTATAGTCATGATAACAAACACTAAATCTTGACCTAAACAATATCGTGTTTTCAACAATATTAAGAGGATGGTAAATGTGTGTGTGTATATGTAGTAGGGACACAGGGGTTAAAGGGAGCTCCCTTTAATGCTAATTGAATGTTTTAGAAGCAAAGCCTAAAACCAATAATAACAACAACAACCTACACAACCACAACAGTAATAAAAAAGCAGAGATATAGCAAGAAATTTAGTGATAAGGACCCAATTCTTTTTTTTTTTTATTGTAGTTGATTTACAATGTTGTGTTAATTTCTGCAGGACAGCAAAGTGATTCAGTTATACTTATATATATATTCTTTTTCATATCCTTTTCCATTATGGTTTATCACAGGGTATTGAACATAGCTCCCTGTGCTATACAGTAGGACCTTCTTATTTATCCATTCTATATGTAATAGTTTGCATATGCTAACCCCAAATTCCCCCTCCATCCATCCCTTCCCCCCCTCCCCCCTCCCCTTGGCAACCACAAGTCTCTTCTCCATTGATAAGGACCCAATTCTTAAGTGCTAAACTCTGCTCCAACCTGAAGAGCAAGCTGGAGAGAGCTGCTGTGGAGGAAGGAATAGGGTGGGAAGGATGCCGTAACTCACAAGCCTCGTGCATGGAACTATCTGCCGTTTAGATCACGCATACGGATACTTTTAGAGCAGCACGGTCCAACAGAAATACAATGCAAAGCACAGATGTAATTTTAAAATTTCTAGTAGCTGCATCTAATAAAAAGGTAAACAGAAACAGGTGAAATTAATTTTACTAATATGTCTTATTTAACCCAATAAATCAATCATATTATCATTTCAGCATGCAATCAATATAGAAATGTTTACACTCTTGGTGTTTTACCGAAGTTTTCAAGTCAGGTATGTATTTTATGTTTCTAGCACCTCAATTTGGACTGGCCACGTGTCAAGTGCTCAACAGTCACTTGCAGTTAGTGGCAACCGTAATGGACAGTGCAGTTTAAGGGATTTTGGTTTTATTATAAGAAAAGCACTTATTATACAAACAGCTCATGCAGCTCAATATCAAAAAAACAAACAACCCAAACAAAAAATGGGCAGAAGACCTAAATAGACATTTCTCCAAAGACATACATATGGCCAATAGGCACCGGAAAAGATGCTCAACATCATTAATTATTAGAGAAATGCAAATCAAAACTACAATGAGGTACCAACTCACACCAGTCAGAATCGCCATCATTAAAAAGTCTACAAATAACAAATGCTGGAGAGGGTGTGGAAAGAAGGGAACCCTCCTACACTACTGGTGGGAATGTAAATCAGTGCAGCCACTATGGAAAACAGTATGGAGGTTCCGCAAAAATTTAAAAATAGACCTACCATATGATCCAGCAATCCCACTTCTGGGTATATATCTGGACTATAATGCAAAAAGATACATGCACCTCTATGTTCACAGCAGCACTATTTACTATAGCCAAGACACGGAAGCAACCTAAATGTCCATTGACAGATGAATGAATAAAGAAGATGTGGTATATATATATATATCACTTACACATGGAATCTGAAATATGACACAAATTAACTTATCTACAAAACAGAAACAGACTCACAGACATAAAGAACAGACCTGTGGTTGCCAAGCAGGAGACAGAGTGGAGGAGGGATGGGTTGGGAGTTTGGGATTAGCAGATGCAAACTGGTATACATAGAATGGAGAAACAACAAGATCCTACTGTATAGCACAGAGAACTATATTAAATATCCTGTAATAAACCATAATGGAAAAGAAAAAAAAGAAAAGCACTTATTTCTGAACCCCAGATTTCTTATTTATAAAACAGGGACAGTAATACCTAACTCAAAATTATTGAAAAGACTAAGCATGTGAAAACCCTCAGTATCATCATTTATAAAAAGTAGGCCCTGGATGAGTGTTAACAGTTATTATTACTTAGTCAAGGACGATTTTTTTAAGAAATTTGATAACCTTTGATCCTATTTTTCTAATAGACAAAAATATCTTTATCCAAACCCTAAGTCATTTTAATTTAATTTTAATTTATTCATCTCTATTCTCTGAACAATGTAATGCACATGATTTAGAACATTTTTTAATGATGTTCATCTTAGCAAGCCCATTTAGACAGAGGTGTAAATGGAATAAACAAGTTTCTAGAAAGTCAAGAACGTGTACTTGAAAACAACATTCATAAAGGTTGTTTCAAAAACTTTAGCTAGATCTTAAAAATTATATTATTTGAGCCTGATAAACAGTCGGTCCCCTTAAATATATTAAATCAGGCTTGAATAACTCTGCTAAGAATTTAGGGAGTCCCTCTCTGGGGATACTTAGAGGGTACTAAGTGGTTCAGGTAGATAGAAAAACAGGGGAGAGAGTTTTCCAGCAAGTACCCAACCAAAGCTGAAGCTTGTGTGATCTAATTATCTTTAATTATACACTGGTCTTCTCATATGTCCTTCCTTTCCCGAAGGACAGGCGGACCATACGGAAGGCTGTGGTGAGCCTTTAAGACCGTATCTGCTGTTAGATAATGAGCCATATTACAGTGAAGGTTATATTTTCAACTCACAATAAGGTTCCAGTTGACTCTTCTAAAATGTTCATTTTTTTTCTTTAATCAGTAAAGCAAGAGCAGCTGCATCTCGTTTTATTTTGTTTTTATAAATTTATTTATTTTATTTTTGGCTGCATTGGGTCTTCATTGCTGCGCGCAGGCTTTCTCTAGTTGCGGCGAGCGGGGGCTACTCTTCATTGCGGTGCACGGGCTTCTCATTGCAGTGGCTTCTCTTGTTGCAGAGCACGGGCTCTAGGCACGCGGGCTTCAGTAGTTGTGGCACAGGGGCTCAGTAGTTGTGGCTTGCGGGCTCTAGAGCATGGGCTCAGTAGTTGTGGCGCACGGGCTTAGTTGCTCCGTGGCATGTGGGATCTTCCTGGACCGGGGCACAAACCCGTATCCCTTGCATTGGCAGGCGGATTCTTAACCACTGCAGGGAAGTCCCTGCATTTTGTTTTTAAGGACTGGATTCTTCAAAAAGTATCATCAAAGCCCAGTCTCAAAAATATGATCTGTAAGAATCTAGAACTAAATAGCATATATTTAGATGAAATAAAATGGTCTCTAGTGTAAAACAGGCTGCATGAAAAAAAGGAACTGTAAAATACATTTTGCATACTTTTAACCCATTTTTAATAGCATGTGGCATTCTGCCTCTCAATGTAAAATTTTTTCACTTGTTCCTACAGTGTTTGCAGTCTCAAAAAAGTAACAGTTTTATGACTAAAAGACACCCTACAGACCATCTATTCCCAGGCCTGACATCTATTCCCCTAACGAGAACTTGGGGGACCAGGCCAGGGTCTCACAGCTGAAGGCCAAGGGCAGGAGAAGAGTCGGGTCAGCTCTCTGAGGGCAAACCAGCACCATCTGTCCCCTGTAGAACTGCTAAGGTCAAACGCTAACTGGGCTGTCAAGGTAGGTGTACCCTCCCTCCCAGAGCCCCTGGCCAAGTCACAAGTTCCTAACATAGAGCACGACTTCGAATAAAGCTACATGAGTGGTGGGCCTCTCCTGCTAATCAAAGAAAGAAAGAGAAGAAAAGACAGAGACGGAAAGGCTGGGCGGGGGGAGGAAGGAAAAGAGGGAGGGAGGGGCTCCACAGCTAAGGTAAATGGTTGGAATTCATTTAATTCGCCATTATGCTATGTGACACGCCACACTTCTTCATAAACAAAAAATAAAGCCTACCGAGATAAAGCCCATAACACATCTGGACAGCAGTTGCATAGACCTTGAGCCTGCATACTTGCTAAAGTCATATTAGATAAAGAAGGCACACTTCCTTGGCTTCATTACAGCATTGGGCACAGGTGCTGGAAATGAACTACATGACGAACTGAAATCTGAAATGAACCAAACCAATTTGCTAATTTCCAAATATAGTAAAAGCAAGCTTACCCATCCAGGAAGGAGCAAGTTATCAAAGGTGACCGGCCCTCAGGACACTGCTTAACAATAGAAGGTGCTCAAGAAAGTCTGTTGGATGAAGAAATATTCCAGATAACAGGAACTGAGACTATTTTATTTTGGCTGTCTTTAGGGAAATTTTCCAAAAAATATACTGAATCTTTCCTGACTTTCATAAAAAATACCACATAGTGAATATTCCAGATGAAAATTATCACCTGTCGTCACAATGGGCGATATATATGTTAATGCCCGGCTGAGCCGTGCCTACACAGAGCTGCTCACGGTGGAGCCAAGGAGGCCTCTGCCTGTTTGCCACGGCTTTCCATGAGCTGTCAGAGGGCATGCCTCCCAAGGCTCCCTTTCCCCTCTGGGCTCTTCAACTTAATCCAGTGACCCCAGAAACCTTGGGGACCAGTTTGTCAGGGTGGTGGGACATTTTCCAAGTCTCTCCATGGACTTGTATGGACTTTGATGTGAAGGCTTCGAGCCCTCTGTCTTAGGTAATAAAACGGCTGTTACCTTTACTTCAGGATTAGGTTTTCTACAGTGGACCATGCCTTCTGGACTTGAGCCTCAGCAGTTAATTCTTTCTGCCTCAGTAGAACAATGCCGTTGGACAGGCGGACCGCTACGGTCTCTTCCATTTCTAAACCTCTGTGATCCAAAATCCAACAGCTGTTCCAGGAACAGATAATGCCAATGTACAAATGATTCCAGAGAAGAGAGTGAGGGAGCCCCCTCCCATCACACAACTCATTTTATGAAGCCCTGAGAGCGAAACCAGACAAGGGCAGATTAAGGAAGGGAAATCACAGCCAATTCTATACCTGAACAGAGAAGTGAGAATCCTAAACAAACAGAAGCAATCTGAAGCAAGCAACATATAAAAAATACTCCAGAACCAAGTGAGGTTTCTCCGAGGAGTGCAAGGTTGGTTTAATACTAGAAAAATTACCATACTTAAAAACTGAAGTAGAGTAAAAGCACATGATCATGGTAATGAAAATAGAAAAAAAATAAAGAAAAACATCAGAAATTTAAGAATAGAAATTTCTTAATGTGAAAAGAGCATCTACAAAAAAATGTAGCAAACGTGCTTACTGATGAATCTTAAAAGCAATTTCTTTGAAACAAGCAGAAAACGTAGATTTCTGAAAATATCATTTAAACTAGCATTCCACAAATATAAAATACCTAGGAATGAACTTAGTAGGGCATGTGCCAGACCCTGCCACATTGATCTTCGAACTTAATGCAATCCCAGCCACAATCTTGAACAGTGAATCTGAGGAAGAGCAAAAAGAACTAAGATACATGAGAGAGAGAGAGAGAAAAAAAAAGACAGGAAAACAAAGGAGGGAGTTTGCATTACCAGTTCTAGCAAAACTACCACCATGCTATAGTAAATCAAATAATGTGCTGGCAAAGGGGTAAACAAACAGGCTGAAGGAACAGACTTCACAGACCAGAAAAAAACCCACAGGTTCATGCAAATGAATGATGGGAGAAGCACTGCAGATCAGTGGGAAATAAAGAGACTATTCATTCAATAAACTGTGGTCCAACAACTGTTTATCCATTTGGAAAAAAATAAAACTGGACTGATACGTCACACAGGCCCAGATGTATTCTACCAAATGTTTAAAGAACAATTAATACCATAAAAATCAATTACAGATGAGCTAAAAACTCAAATGTATAAAGCAACCATACTCCAGTAAAAATTAATTTAAAAAATAAAATAAATAAAATTTGCACTTGAAATAAAATTAGAATCTTTTAGAAAATGTTTTCATGAACTCAGAGAAAGGAAGGAGTTCTTAAACTAGACACAAAAAGTACAATCCATAAAGAAAAAGAATGGTAGATTTGACCATATTCATATTAAAACTTCTCTACAGACTGGAATAAAATATTTGCGATCCACACATCCAGTAAATGACTTATAAACTAGAACATATAAAGAACTCTCAAAACTCAATGGTAAAATATAAAACAATCCAGTCAAAAAGTGGGCAAAAAACATGAACAGGTACCTCACCAAAGAGGAGAAACAGATAATAAATAAGCATGTGAAAAGATATTCAAATCATTTCATACTGTATGCAAATGTCGAACAATTATGTAGTACACCTGAAACTAACATAACATTGTACACCAACTATATTTCAATTAAAAAAAGATATTCAATATCATTAGCCAACAGGGAAATACAAAATAAACCTCAATGACACATCACTACATACTTACCAGAATGGCTAAAAAAAAAATAGGGATAACACCAAATGTTGATGAGGATGCAGAGGACATGCTCTGCAACAAGAGAAGCCACCACAATGAGAAGTCCACGCACCACAACAAAGAATAGCCCCTGCTCACCACAACTAGGGAAAGCCCACGTGCAGCAACGAAGACCCAACACAGCCATAAATCAATCAATCAATCAATTTATTTTTTTTAAAAAAACACATCGTAAAGAAATGGGGGTGGGGTATGTGGTAGAGTCACAAACTAGAAGATATTTGCAAGACGTATAACAAGCAAAGGATGAGTAGTCAAAATAAAACAATCCAATAGAAAAACGGGCAAAGGAGATGCCCAGAGCTAGGCTCCCCTGTCTCCCAGCCAAGTCTCCACAGGTCTGGCAAGGCAGCGGGGGTGGAGGTGGGAGTCTCCTGATCCCTTGTATTATTTCTGCCTTGACAACCACGCTGGGGAGGTGAGGGCCATGTCCTTCACTATCCTTTTATAAAACCTGAGAAAGCTGAAGTCTAAATACAGAAAGACCACTTGCCAGGGAATCTGGGGACAGCACACACTGCTCTCTTCTCTCAGTGCCTGTCGTCTGGGACAGCACAGATGACAGTCACAGATGGTCCTGTCTGCCTCCCACAGGAAGAAAAAAACCATGACTTGCTGATGCCAGGAAGTCCCAGATCCCAAAGAGCTGGTTATCCTGAAGGTCCCGCGCAACCAGAGTCTCTTCAAGTACCTCCTGTCTCCATTCTTGCAGCTCTCCATCCCCTGACCCATCACTAGAGGTATGTGAGCAGGTGTCCCCTCTTCAAAGCTCTTCACCGAGGTCTCCCATAGCACCACACCTGCCCACACCTCCACCTCTCAGCTCAGGCACCTTCACAGCTTCAAGGCCTCCACACGGCCAATGCTGGCACGTGCCCTTGAACATGCAGTGTTCTTACACCCCCTCTCCTCTCACACCTAAGTCTGGTCCTCAGCCTCTCTCTCTCCTCAGTCTGACCATAAGCTTCCTGAGGACAGGATCCATCCTCATTCTCTCTGATACCTGGAGCACGGCACAGGTATCCATCAAGTCTGCTAACTTGAGTCTGTTGATGTTACTTAAATCAGTGGCTACGGACTGTGTTATTATTTTTTTAGATTTATACCTATTAATCTGATGCATCTTTACTGTCTCCAAATCCCAAATTCCACAGTAAGCCCTCTAAAAAGGAGGTCAAAGCACTCTGGTCCTATTTCAAAACATAAATAACACTTAAGTTACACATACCATGCAGCCAAAGTTGAGAGACCTGATATGCATATAAACGTAAACAGAAGATGGAAGCATTTTACATTGAATATAATGGGCAACAGGCAAATGGTTGAAGGCCATAAATGTGAGGTTTTCAGTGCTTTTTGTTTTTGTCTTTAAAATACTGACATCCTAACATTCGTTTGAGTGGAAAAGATATTATTAGCCTCTGTATTAATTAAGTTTTACCCTGGAAACATCTTCAGGTTTTTCTGGACTTGTTCTCTGATCATTAAAAGATAGATGTGCACACACACATTTAGAAAGCAAACACGCACCTTAAAAAATTACTCTCCTAGGCTCTTAGAGTTACTTTCAGGAGGGAACAGCAAGCTCAGTGCCTGGGGTTTAAAGCATAAATGTTAAAAAGCCTTCCTATCAGAGCTGCCAATTTGAGTCTACATTCAGTGGAATTTTTATTTTATACCCTGTTTTTAAGATGTTCAGGACAATCTCCAAAAAGATCAAGTTTCCAAATATCTAAAAGCATATAATTTACATAAGCATACTGAGAAGTTGAACTATATAAGTCTTACAAATAACATCTCATCCTATATCCTGCATTCTTGAGCCCACTTTCTCTGACCTGAAAACAGGCAATCTTTCACAAAGAGGAGACTTTGATAGCATCTGACGCCACCAAAAATAAGTGTGCATGTGTGTCTTTACTGGAGAGGAAAAGATCCTAAAATCCTTAAGAAAATTAATTTTGGGAGGGAATGGAAGTAGATTAAACAATATCACGTGATTGTCCTGTCATTTAAATACAAAGCAGAGATAAACTCTAATAAAGAAAGTCAGTGACCTTCTAGATTATTCTGTGGGAAAATCCAAGGCACTCTGAAATTCACATTTGTCTTTCTTCTAGCATTGCTGGTCTGTGTCACAAGCCAAAGCAACTACTCCAGATTAAAAAGATCAGAAATTAACTTTAGGCTTCTAATCTTCAGATTTCAATTTTTATCAAGAAAATTATACTTCCTTCTATCGTCTTAAAAAACTTTCATTACCTATGGGAGCAGAAACAACAAAGGCCCTAGAACGTCTGAAGGAAAAACTGTAATTCAAGAATGAGAAATCATTTCATAACCTGCTGCCCCTACTCCCCCAATCTAATTTTATCACACACATGCAAAAGGACAGTATCAAGGAAGGAATCACAAACTTTAACAAAATACCAAGGAAAAATGACAAATGAGCAAAGATCTTGCTGGCAACAACTTAGATAAAATTTGAAAAGGTTAACTGCAGTGTAAAAAAAAAGAATCAGCTTTTCCTATTATTCATATGGTAACTTTGAATGCCAAAATGGGCTCAAAAACAAAAACAAAAAAAGCAAACAGGGAAATGCCAACAATAAAAGGAGGGCAATACAAGAGACCAAAAAAATTAGGTGTTTTTTTTTTTTCTTTTCCTTTTCTTTAAATGTAGGTCAAATATTGAAATCTCTCACCAAGATTAAGTCCACAGAACAGTCCTACCTTTTAGTCACTCTATACCCTTAACCTGGTCAGTTGACCCAAGATCTGGGCCTCCCATTCCTGCTGGGCCCACAGAAAATCCCCACCTGGCCCTGTGTGGGATGCTTCGCTAATAAACAACATCTAATTTTTATTTAATACTTTGTCAGAAACAGACATAGGCACTGACCCATGAGGCAGTCATGGTCTCAGGTTCTAGTAAAACAGACATGCATTCAAAGCCTACCTTTTCATGTGACTTCAGACAGCGTACTCAGCACCTCTAAATCTCAGGTTTCCTTATGTATGAAATGGACTAATCACTAATCATCAGAGAAACGAAAATCAAAACCAGAGTGAGATGTCATCTCACACTTGTCAGAATGGCTATCATCAAAAAGACAACAAGTAAGTGTTGGTGAGGATGTGGAGAAGAGGGAGTCCTTGTGCACTGTAGATGGGAATGTAAACTGGTGCAGCCATTGTGGAAAACAGTATGGAGGCTCCTCAAAAAATTAAAAGTACAACTATCATATGATCTGGCAATTCCACTTCTGAGTATTTATCTGAAGAAAAGGAAAACACTAACTTGAAAAGGTATCTGCACCTCCATGTTCACTGCAGCATTAATTACAATAACCAAGACAAGGAAACATCCTAAGTGTCCATGATAGATGAATGGGTAAAGAAAATGTGGTGTGTACACACACACACACACACACACACACACACACACACACACAAAATGGAATATTATTCAGTAATGAAAAAAGAAGGAAACCCTGCCATTTGCGACAACATGAATGGGCATTCTGCTAAGTGTAATAAGTAAGACAGAGAAAGACAAACACCATATGATATCACTTATATGTGAAATCTAAAACAAAACAAAACAAAACACCAAACTCAAATGCAGAGAACATACTGGTGGTTGTTAGGGGGTAAGGGGTGGTGAAATGGGTGAATGGAGTCAAAAGGTATAAACTTCCAGTTATGAAATAAATAAGTCCTGGGAATGTAATGTAATGTGTGGTGACCACTAATAATAATATATAGTATTATATACAGATGACCCTTGAACAACATGGGTTTGAACTGTGAGAGTCCACTTCACTTGGATTTTTTCCCCAATAAATACATACTACAGTATTATAGATCCACAGGTGGTTGAATCCAAGGATGTGGAACCTCAGATATGGGAAGGGGAGGGTGCACTGTAAAGTTATATGCAGATTTTCAACAGCACAAAGGGTCAGCACCCCTGATGCCCAAGTTGTCCAACTATATATACATATATACAACGATTATGTTGTACATCTGAAACTAATATAATGTTATATATAAATTATATCTCAATAAAAAAGAGATGCAATCCACTAAAAACTCAATGCATGTGTTCTGCATCTTTAAGAAGCTATTACATGTTTCATTCAGAAAACATGAATTCATAAACTCCGCAATGGCAAAGACAAAGTCCCAAACAAACACATTTTACCACTGGCACCTCTTGCTTTCTCTGTATATGGAAGGCTTGGCCACCAAATGATTAGACTTCTTTTTTCCAATGTGAAAATGAGCACCATGAAAACAAAAACCACCCAAATGCCCTTCAATTGGCGAATGTGCAAACAAATTAGTCTATCCATGCAATGGAATACTACTCAGCAATTACAAAGGAATGAACCACTGACACCTGCAACAACAAAGATGGCTCTCAATTATGACGAGTGAAAGAAACCAGACACTACCTGACCCCCCCAAGATAGCACATACTCTAAGATTCCATTTAGATAAAGTGCTAGGAAATGCAAACTTACCTAGAGTGACAGAAAACAGATAGGTAGTTGCCTGGAAGAAAGAGGCCGGAGGGATTACAAAAGGGCAAGAGGAAACTTTTGGGGGTGATGGGTATGTTCATTATCTTGACTGGCATGTTGGTTTCATGGCTGTATACACGTAAAACACACCAAATTATACACTTTAAACATGTGCAATTTACTGTATGACAACCATACCTCAATAAAGCTGTTTGAAAAAGGGAAAAAGACCATTAAAAAAAAAAAACAAAACACATCTTCCTGGCTTGGTATATTGTCTTTAAACCACCCTCTTTTCCAAGCAGGTATATGTCCTGAAAAGTCATGAAACTACAATACTTTCCCCTTAAGTGATCTGCATGCATGAACAAAACCTTAATAATCCAAAGACTTAAATATAACAATAGCTAATTATTATTTACATAGCTGTGACTATGTGCCAGGCACCATTTTAAGCACTTTTCTTACATTAACTTATCTGACCCTCATACCAACACTATTTTAGAGATGAGGGAACTGAGGCACAGAAGGGTTAAGTAATCAGCTCAAGGTCACACAGCTGGTAGCTGGAGGAGCTAGGATTTGAACCCAGAGAGTCTGGCTCTAGAGTTCGTTTCTGTACCCACTGTGCTTACTGGCATATACAATATAAGAAACAGTATAGGAAAATCAGAAGCAATGAATATTGCACTTGCAAAATACTTTTCTTTCTCACATTCACAGAATATAAATATCCACTACATTTTGTAGCATACACAAGACTAAATAAAACACAACAGGACCTTCATTCTTCTTTTCCCAATTAATAGATGGAGGAAGGAGAGACAGAAAAGCTGGACAACTTGCTTAGGACACAAAATAAATGGCAAGTTGATCGGTTGGTCAAACCAACTAGGAAGTTGGTTTACCACATTCCCAGTCAAACTCTCTTCACTGTCTTCAAATTCCTAATTATTTTAAGTAAATCTGTAAGGGAGAAAAACCGAACATACAGCAACGTGGAAAATGTAAAAGTCATTTGCTATTTCTCAAATACCTTACTAGTTCCTGAATTCCATCCACGGGATCACAACCTCTGACTGATACTGGCCTGGAGGCTCTTTTTAAAGCGCCCCACATGATTTTCATGAGCAGCCAAAGTTGAGAAACCCCAAGACATATTAGATTTAGAGTTCTCATTTTAAAAAGACAGATGAAAGCAAGGTGCCAAAACAGCTTTGGTAAACTATGGCCCAAAGTTTTCCAAGTTGATATTGAACTACTGAATACCTGTAGGATTTTGAGTTCAACTTTAAATAAATTAAAAATATGCACAAAGTACATGAGATATTATCACAGCAAAAGTTACATAACAATGCACGGGACTGACGTTCTCAACTTTTTAGAATGCTAAATTGGCATCTTGACATCAAGCTGATGGATAGAAGCACAGAAAAAACGTGCCATATGTCCACTGCATTTAACGCATGGAGTAAACTGACCATATATTGTTTCAGAAGCACAAGTTGAAAAGAGACAGTCTTTGTCTTCAGTCCATGCAGGAATCAGTGGTCTCTGAACTTAAGGTGCACTTCGTAGGGAAGATTCTGACTCAGTGGGCCTGGGGATGGAGTCAGACTGTGTTTCTAACAAGCTGCCAGGTGACGCGGATGCGGCTGATAGATAGACCACACTTGGAGCAACAAGGCCTTAAGTAACTTGAATATTGGCTGTAAAATTAGCCAGTTGGCCTACAAATGTAGTTATGTCTAGGATCCAAGAAATAACTGTCAATACGATTTATTCCTAGTCCGGGGGAAAATAAAAGGAGGAGGGGAATAGAGGAAGGAGCAAGCGAATACTTGTTACTTGTTTGTATAGTGTAGCAGGACTAAGAACCATAGAATACTGTTACTTGCCCCGACCCAGTAGCTGTCAAGGTGACAGAATGTAAGCCCCATGAGATAAAGGGGTTTTATTTTAATTTACGCAGAATCGTCATGGCCTAGTGCACACTAGGTACTCAACAAATGTACTGAATAAATGAATGAATAAGTATATACAAACACAATCTATATTTATGTCACAACCCAAAAAATGTCTGGAAAGGGGAATCTATCTGTACATATAGGTGTTTGATACAAATACCTGGCCCACTCACTGTACTCCATTTTGTCCCACCCCCCCCCCCAAAAAAAAAAGAATTTTCCAAACCAACACCTCCATTGTCAAGCCCAGGCTTCCCGTACCCTTATGTTTTGTTTTGTTTTTTTAAAAAATTTATTTATTTAATTACCCTTATGTTTAAAACCATGGAGAGAGGTGGAAGCAGAGGGAGAAGGATTCAGAAAAGGTTCACTAATCAAAGGAAAAAACCAGAGTGGGGGAGGAGATGGGCAAACAGTTTAGTTCAAGGGAAGGAATATCTCAGGTTGTCAGCATTTCCAAGTTCTTACCTATGATGGTGAGAGGGTTTGGGTTCGGGCTTTTATTTGTTTTGTTACTGTCCAGAGTAACTGGTGAAGTAGTACCTGGTTGTGCGGCAGGCTCTCAAGCCAACCTTTAGACGCCTGGGAATTCCCGTTTCCGGCTTACTTCCCGCTTCCCCGGGCTCCCGGCGCGTAGAGGAACTCTGCCACCGCCCAAACACAAGATGACCTGAGCTGCTTCACTGCGAATTTGAAGCCACAACCAGGATTGAAGATGGCGGCGAAATACTAAGCGAGCGGCCCGGGAAGCGCGCGGAATCTGCCCAAAAGAAAAATGGCCTCTGAGCAGGATCTCGCGGCTTTCAACGAGAGCCCAAAACAAAAATGGCGGCAAAGGGCGACTATGTAGAGGCCGAGAACGAAGTGAACATCATTGGTCCGTGAAGAATCAGTTACCCACTGTGCTAGACAGCAGGGGTGATCGAGAGAAAAATAAAACGCAGTGTTCCTGTAGTACAGAGTGCTTCCTTTTTTTTTTTTTTTTTTAAACCTCTTTATTGGAGCATAATTGCTTTACAATGGTGTGTTAGTTTCTGCTTTATAACAAAGTGAATCAGCTATACACATACATATATCCCCATATCTCTTCCCTCTTGCGTCTCCCTCCCACCCTCCCTATCCCACCCCTCTAGGTGGTCACAAAGCACCAAGCTGATCTCCTGTGCTATGCGGCTGCTTCCCACTAGCTATTTTACATTTGGTAGTATATATAGGTCCACGCCACTCTCTCACTTCACCCCAGTTTACCCTTCCCCCTCCCCGTGTCCTCAAGTCCATTCACAGAGTGCTTCTTGACCCCGTAAAATTACTAGCACAAGGATGGGAAAAGTCTCCCTAATCTTTGAAGGGGAAGATTATAGAAAACACAGGTTGGAAAATAAAGGTGACTTGCACAATGCCGGATAAATTTTAAAATAGCCAGGAACATAATTTCTCCCACAATTCTTTTGAATAGTACAGGGGAATACAATTCTTGTCCCCGAACGAAAAAGCAGGATGGGGACGTAGCGCGCAAATTATCTAATTGGTGAAGGGCACAGAAACAGAGGACTTCTGAACCCCCCGTAGGCCCCCAGACGGCGGACTAAGGGCAGAAGCTGTTAATTGAGCGCCACCAGCTCGCACTGCGCATGACCGCTCTCCAACACGATTCACAGAAATGGTCGCTGTGGAGTCCTTTTCTCCAGGTTTTCCAGGCAGCCAAAAAGGAAGGCGGGGAGTTGGCGATGAACAACGGAATACGGCGCTCCGTGATTGGTCAAATGAGGGAGGCCCGAGAGCCGCCGAGAACGGTTGATCATTTTTTCATTCAATAAGTGCCTCTCAAGCGCGCGCCAGAAGGAAGATACTGTGCCTTAACAAGTCCATTTGATCTGTTATTTAAGTTTTCCCGTTTCGATAACTTGCTGAGATTGACACTGAATAAGCTCCGCCCCCTGCTCTTTCCGTCCCAGCCACCGCGTTCTCGGCTGAGAACTTCACGAAAACCCGGAGAAGAAGAATCCGAGTGGGACCGGCGCCAACCACAGAGCTGCGCATGCTCCGTCTCCAAGCTCGGGGCGCGAGTTGACAGGACTGGCGGCTGCGGCTGCGTGGTGCTCGGCTTCAGGGGCCTGCGGGCGGCGACGGCGGACGGGGCGGCGCAGCAGGTGAGAGCGACGGGACCGCAGGTGGAAAGGCCGGCTCTCTACCTGGCCGAAGAGAGGGGTGGGGGGCTTGTGGGCGCCTCCTCCCCGCTCGGAAAGGTCACTGGTGTCACTGAAGGATATTTGGGGGCGGGGACTAGGAGGAGGCTGGCTCCTTAGAAAGCTGAAGATCTATCTTTAAAACAGCTGTTGGCAGTGAATCCTTGCTGCAGTAAGGAATGTAGATGGCGAGGAGGTGTTCCAGTGGTGTAGGTAGAGTTCCAGGTATAGACCCTTCTCCCTCTCCCATCTGCGCGGCCACACTGTAAAGTAGAAGGAAAAGGTGTCGCAGTGAAAGCACCAGTTGCACCTGCGCTGCCACCTGTGTCTGTCTGGGAGGTGAGAGCCACCCTCTGACGTGGAACTGGATGTCAGAACTCTGTACAGAGTGCTAGTACCAACTCTGAAAGCAGAAGCAGGATTCGGGGCTTTGGACGTTCCGGGGATGGAAATCTTTTTAAGAGGGAGACCTCCTGAAGTCATATGCATCTTCCTCCCAAATTGGACCATGCACAAATCCTGTTGCTGTTTCAGAGGCTCTCTGTACCTGCAGTTTTTCATTGATTAACGTCATCAATTTATATTCGTATTTGTCACACTGTGCTAAGTTAGCAGATACAGGCATGGTCCCTGACCACATGGAGCTTATATTCAATGATGGAAGGGGAAACAATAAACAAGCACATTGATAAATGAACAAGATATTTCCAGATTGTCCTAGATTGGGTTCCCTGGGAAGCAGACTCAAAGGAGATTTGTGGGCAGGACATTTATTAGGGAGGACTTTTTGGATCTTACCAAGGAAGAAAGGAAGCAGGATTGGGTGGATAGAAAAAGTTGAGCTGTAATGTAGTCCCAAGGAGGGTCTCCACCAGTCTCACAGGAACTCTGGTGCTGGGTTGGGCCTTCATAGTTGGCCCAAGTTGGATGAACCGCCAGGCCTTTGTACCACTGCAGTGACCAGTCATTGGATACCCATTGCCCTGGAAGGAGGGCATAACTTCAACTCTCTTCATCCAGTCAGTCCTGGGACTGACATCTGTCTCAGCACTACCAGGAGCTTTAGTCAAACAGGAATTTCCAGAAGTGCCTGTTTTTATATATGATTTGTATTGAAGATATTGTACGTACAGTAATAATAATCACTACTATGCATTGAATCCTTCTCACGTATTAGACACTGGACTTAAGCAATAAATACATAGATATATACTTAGGAATCCTCATTATATAGCCCCATGTTACAGACAATGAAATTGAGGCAGGAAAGAAGTAATTTGCCTAAGATCGTAACTTGTGCGGGAGGTTAGAATTTGATTTCCATCGTTACTCAAAGCTTCATCACACTGGGACTCTCATGTTTAATCACTGGCAACTTTAACTTCATTAACTGTTATCAGAGAAATAAATATGAAACTATAACCCTGTCTTTGCTATTTTGCTCTGTCCTTTAGTTTTCCGGTTCCCTTCATGATTAGCTCTCCTGGCCCTCACTTTAGGAGCCTGACTGTTATCTTTTCTATAACATCCTGGAATCTGATTACATATCTACCCTACTCTAATCAAAATAGCCCCAAAGACCTCAGAACCTCTTTCTTGAGAATCTGGGGTTTGTATTCACATCTAGACTAACTGAAACTGCCTATAGTTTATGGACCCACTTGCCTTAGTCATTCCAGACCTCTCTTTCTACACTCAAGGTTGACACCAGTAATGTTTTTTTTACCTTTTGAAATAATCAAAATAATAGCTAACAGTCACAGAGTCCAGTCTGAGTGCCAGGTATTGTGATAACTGCACAACAGCCTTGTGATGGATGTCGATATTATTCTCATTTTATGGGTGATGGGACTGAGGCATTGTGAGGTTAAGTGACTCATCCAAGGTCACAGCCAGTTGCAAAGTGGTAAGGCAGCTATGGAAAGCCCAGGCAGTAGGATTCCCCAACTCATCCCCTTAATCACTACACAACAATACATCCTTACTAAAATAATTTGCTGTGCTTTCCCTTCTGGAACTAGATCCTGGTGGGCTTTTTGTGCTGTACTAAGAAATGTAGGTTTCACCTTCTAGTCAAAAATGTCACTGAAGGCTTCTAAGCAAAGCAGAAACATGAATGTATTTGTTGTATTTGTTGTTGTTTTCCCCAAGATGGCTGTGTTAAGAGGGTAGAGAATGGATTAGTGGGCAATAGACTCGAACAGTGGTTCTCAGACTTAAGCTTCAGAATTACCTAAAGAATTTGTTAAAACACAGATTGCTGGATCCCAACCTAGAGTTCTGATTCAGTAGGTCAGGAGCAGCCCAACATTTTGCATTTCTGATAAATTCCCAGATGATGCTACTGCCTGTGGTGAGGGGACCACACTTTGAGAACCAGTGGACTAGAAGCGAGGAGATCGTGAGGTAAGGAGGGTCTGGACTGTAGCTTTGGGGAGAAATTACATAAAAGAAATGTCATGTCAAATGGAGGATTGAGTGACTGACTTTATGGGGAGTATAAGGAACAGGGCAGAGTCCACTATATCCAGATTTTCTAACTGAATGGCATGGTAGATAATGCCTTTTTTATTTTTATTTATTTATTTATTATTATTATTTTTTTTTGATAATGCCTTTTTTTAAAAACCAAAACAGGAAGCAGAGGAGGAACAGCAGTTTGGGAAGGAAAGAGGATTCGTCTTTATATGAAATGAGTTTAGACACTTGTGGGGAATAACAGTGGGATAAGTGGGTTTAAGCAGGAGATGTAGATGTGGGAGTCATTGGTGGATGTGTTAAAACAGAAGCTTTGGATGTGAATGAGGCCACCCAGGAGATGAACACGGGGGGAAGACGGCCCAGGACAGAGCTTTGAGAAGAGGGAGTAGGTGGATGGAAACCAAGGGGTCATTAAAGGAGACTGAGAAGGATCAGACTAGTCTCAGGTACTTAAAGCGTTTTAAGAACTCATCAGAAGTGGTGCAGAGAGATCACGGAAAGGGAGAGATTGGCGATCTTTATAGTCAGGGTAGTTTCCATGGAGAGTGGGGCAAAAGCAAATTACTTGGGTTTGAAGATGGAAGTGGGCAGTGGCTCTAGAAACATGCGTTATTTGAAAGGAATCAGAGTTTGTAGTACTGGAAGGAAGGCTGGTAAAGGGCAGCTACATTGGGCAATTTGTTTTTGGTTCTTTTCAATGGAGAAAACTGGTCAGGTTTTGTGTAGGAGGAAGACCAATTCCAAGTGGGAGGTGGAAGGTAGAAGAGGGGGGTTAATGGAGGTGGAACCGTGAAGACACGGCAGCAGGTGGGACTGGCTGGAGCACAGATGACAGAAGTACCAGGCCTTCCTCTGAGACACTGAGGAAGGAGGTGAAGATGGGAGCTGAGGTGGACATGTGGGGGCAGGAAGTGGAGGGGCTCATAGCCAGTAGCCACAGTTTCCTCTGGCCAGTAGGTTACCTGCAGAAACGAAGGTGGAGAGTAAAATAGAAATCTCAGAAATGATGAAGACAGAAACCAGCCCTTTCGGGATTGAGAGCGGGATTCAGAGCTGGGAACATAAAGTCATTGCTGCAGTACTAAGGGCCCCATCAGCTGCACACTTAATCTGGAACAGTCTGCTGTCTGCATAGTACCCAGTCCCCTTCCTCCACCAATCTGGGCATCAAATGGCAGCCAGATGTAAAGACAGTGAAAGGGGATGGAAAGATTCTCAGACAACTCTGTAAACTTTATAACAACTCTCCAAACCTTTCTGATAAACCACAGCCTGCCAGTAAGCTGGCTGTCTCTTCCTCATTAGTCGCTAATCAGTCACTCACTTTTCACATCTTAGGCTGTTGACAGTTAGTAAAGCTCCCCTATAAAACTTGTGATGCTTTCAGTATATTATTTATTTATAAATTGAATTCACAGTAACAGTGGGGGATAACCGAGATCATAAAATGCCTACACGTAACTTGACCTTCACCGTACTCTGCCTACTCCTGACCCGCTCCTGGTGAGGCTGTGCTGTCAGCAGCCCAGCTACTGCCTGTAGGTCAAGGTAGGGGTACGGTTTTGCAGAATGGAAACTTTAGAACTCAGGTGTAGTCCATTCAGTTCATCAAGAATTGACAGTAACGTTTTTGGTACCTGTGTTTTTACAAGACTGGAAAAGCTCAGCAAAGCTGTTATTTTAGGTGATGTAGTTAGAAAAGAAAAAGAAAAAAGGAAGCTCTTGTTCTCTTTAGCACGCCAGTCAGTTGAATAGGCCTGAAGACAACATGCAGTCCTTTCTAATGTGTACACAAAAACTGCCAAAATGTGAACTGCTGTATTAACAATTGAGGATAAAAAGAACTATTTTCAGGGTTAGTAATTGGAACTCAGGAATGAAGAATTCACAAATCCTTAAAACCAACATTGCCATGCTAAAAGAAAAGGCATTATACAATTCCAATAAACTTCATCAAATATTGCAGTCACGAGAGCTGGGTTAATTAATTGTTCAACGTTCTGTTTAGCGTTCTCCATGTTTAAGTTACATTCAGTAGTTTTTTTTTAAATTGTTAAACATTACAGTTTTTCCCCAAATACTTTAAGCAGAGCAACAATGAAGACATAAAGAATTTACCTTACACTGTGTCCAAGAGACCAGCAGATGGCGTCCAGCAAGCCCAGTAGGCAAAATGAGAACCTTCCACAGAGTATTTCCTGCATCCAGGTTGTTGTAGGCCTAATCAGTAGCAAAACGTGGTGGTTTTAATTGACCCGATGCTCCATAGAAAGAGTAATCTGATAGCCAGAGCCAGGTTGTTTAGGATTTTCTAGGGAGCTTAACTGCTTTTTTGCCCTTCTTTGCCCTTCACCTTACTGACCAGTTCCAGCACCAAGAAACCTTCCTTTGGCTTGGAATGTAACAAATTGCAGTAAGCCTGTCAGAGGCCTTAATGGTAGAAATTGAAGAGCTAGTAATCTCTGTAATACAAATTGAGGGGAGGGAAAGTTGCTGTTCTAGACGCATTAGTGCCTTAAATTTAAGAGTATTTGTGGTCTGAAGCGTATCTCTCAGTGTTTTCCTTTCTTGGCCTTTATATGCACTCAAAAAGATGACGATATTTTACTGAGGCAGAGATACAGCAAGCTTTTCTCCATTCTGTTCATTAATTTCTCGCTATTCATTCCGTACTAAGAACTAAGCTAAAAAAACTGAACTAAAATTAGCCCCACTAATCTCAACCATTAGTAGATCATGGGTGTGTTTTTGGAGGATATAGGCTTTTTTACCCTCTCATTTTGGACCAAGTGGCACCAGACCTGTTAACCTCCAGTGTACCTGACATGAGAAGAAAAACATGCCAGGTGTAATGCACCAGGATACTTGCCTTCAGTGACCCTCACAAGTGTGCACCATGCACCCAGAATGTTCTCGTCCATCATCATGCACTGGAAATTCTGATTGACTCTTATTGCCAAAGCTGGGATACTAATTCTTGACTTTTGAAAATTGCTGTTAAGAATACCAACCACGACTTTTAGGACTCCAAAATCTAAGATGAGTGCCACAATTAACTGACAGTAATTTTGGAATCAATCATTTAGAATTTCCTCATGTATAAAGTGGTCTCATAAAATTACCATGAAAACAAAACGAGAAAAAATATGAAACCTTTTGAATAATGCAAAGTATACATTTTTGAAAGAAGAGTATAAGGAAGCATAATCTGTGTTGATGGCCTCTAAACATTTTCTAAACAAAAGGCATTTCAGTGGATAAAACCATAAACATTTACTTTCTGTTTTACTTAATGTAAAATTTACTAATCTCATTTCCTTTCTCGGTTTCCTCCATCAAAAGAGTTCCATACCTTCTGGTTTGGTTTATTTGTTTTTTTTAGGAGTGTGTTTAAATAAGATTCAGGAAAGATAAGGGCAGTGGCAGGTAGACTAAAGGAGGGTAAGGAGAGGGAAGAAGTCTTCCTGCTGTTATTTCTGTTGCTGCCTTACTCCAAGCAAACTTGAAAGGCTCAGTGAATGAACAACAAGCACTAACTTATTTTAGAAACCATCCTCTTAATGCCCAACAAATCTGATCATGTTGAGCATATTCTTGAGAAATTTCTGTTTCAGACTCAGGAATC
Source organism: Balaenoptera ricei (assembly GCF_028023285.1). Classification (NCBI taxonomy): domain Eukaryota; kingdom Metazoa; phylum Chordata; class Mammalia; order Artiodactyla; family Balaenopteridae; genus Balaenoptera; species Balaenoptera ricei. The sequence goes on along the minus strand of NC_082653.1, from coordinate 38,538,456 downwards.
TCTCGAGTCCATAAAATAGTTCCATACCACTTGGAATAACTTGTTGCCAAATGTTTTGGGGTCAGGACCATTTTAAGATAAGCTGTATCTAACTTCGTTTTCCATCTCCCAAGTTGGAGCTCCCTTTCTCCCTGCTGCTCAGCACTGTGAACCTTTGTAAAAGTCAAGGTTTTAAAAACCTTTGTGTAAGTTCATTTGAAAAATTAGTTAATTGTTAGGAATTCTAGTAAGACTTTGTATCATCCTGAGAAGCAGCATGTAGCAGCTCTGAGCACAGGCTCTGGAGAATTTACTAGAATACTTATTATTCTTAGCATGTTTAGCAATAAAGCACTGAAAAAAATCTCAAATTTCTATCAATCAGCGATCTGTCAAATTAGGGTATTGCCATAAATCAAAAGCTATTCAGCCACTGAAAATCATAATGAAGATTTGTATTCTTGCGTGAAGAAAAGATTACAAAACAGCATGTATATTCTAATCACATTTTTGTTAAAACCAAAATGATTACAGATACTTTAGCTTTCTTTTTCTTATATCTGTATTTTCTAACTTAAAAAAGTAAGACAATATTATATATTTTAGAAAAGGGCAGTAATGCTGATTTTCATTTTGGAAAAAAAAACCCACAAAAAGACTTCAGAAGAAAAAAAATGGGTTAAATCAAAATTTTATCCCCAAAATATATGGATTGTATTTAAAAGCTCCACAAGAAGATATGAAAAAAATAAGTAATGCATCATTTCACTGACTATTTTGTTGTCTTCTTCTTACAACTAACAATGAGCCTTATTTAGTGAAGTTTAACTTATCTGACCCTAGAATACGGGTTATTTAAGCAACAGAATACATGTAAAATGCTGGAAAACTATTAAGTGAAATGAAGCAGGTGAAGGTTACTGTGCCATTTAAAAATAGTCCATTTTGCTTGGTGGAGATGGACTATCATGCAGATGGTGTGATACTCAGTGTTTTTATGTGGATTTAAATGTGAAGACTGTAAAAGTACTTTGTAAAGTAAAAAGGCCTGTCATCCTGATCCTAATCATTTTCCAAGCCTCTCAAAGGACAACAGGATAATCATCAGAAAATAGTTACCTGCTCTCTCACCCCCGTTAGCCAAATCAATGTGTGAGATATGGAGAGTTTGAGGAAATGGGGGCATGTAGGTGTTGAGCAGATATTACAGCAATTAATCATTAAATCAGCCCACATCAGTTACTAACCAGGAAGTGCTGTTACTGGGCCTCAGTGGTAATTTGGCAAATATGAGTTTTCAGCCAAAATAGATACTAATTCCCAGGTTTAACTAAACCTAAATCTACAAAAAGATGCATAGATCCTTAAGTTATTCTAGTGGAAAAGAATAATAGTCTGTTAAACACAACATAAATAAAATGGAGCGCCCTCCTTTGTCCTTAACCCAGGGATGACCCGAAGATGTATTGAGTACAGGGAGCTAACTTGATCCTAATCTGAGGAAGGTTCTCAGTACATCACATTTCATCCTGTGACCTACATGGAGAGAATAGTACCACACTTTCCAGACATTGCTGTTATAGCTTGTACTTTAATCTGTTCTGAATTTTAATTATTGAGTTATTTATGTCAACTTTATTATTATATCCTTTTATCCAAGTGACTCTTTTCTGTAAGTTGTTTTCCTAAAAGTTTGCAACTCAGGAAAAAGTAACAAATAATGAGTGATGCTATGTTAGTGATCGCGAGAAGTAAACAGTGAAGAGCAGAGATGCCATCTGTGAAAAGTACTGTGACTTGATAAGCTCATGTTGAGAGGGACAGAGTTGGAGGTGTTAAAGTCACCTTAGGTATTGAGACTGGATGTGAAGGACAATATCTTCTAAACCTTTAATTCAAGGTATTTTGTGGACAAAAATGCCACCTATCAGTCAACACAAGCCAGTTGACTTTGGTTTACCCTCAGTCCCTCCTTCCATCTAGGGAGTAACCCTTACTGTAGTTCTTCCCTCATTACTTACTCAGAGTCACCCGGTGCCTCCCCCAGTGGTTTTATTGTTTCCTCAAATCTCAAATGTCCCAAAGGCTTTTGCACAGTGGGCTTCACAAGGAAATGTAATCATGATACACTTATTTGTGATTGACTTTTTCCGAAGATAGAACATGAGCATGTCAATAAAAGGTATGGTCTCTAAAGGCTGCAAGAAGTGTATAGGATGCCAAAGCACTTTAGAAAAGAAAAAGGCATAAAATACTTGGAGTTACAAAGTAGGCCGTGTTTTTTCCATCTAGTAATTTGTTTAAGCTTAGCAACAAAGTTCTTATTAAATGTGAATTTGGACCTCAAGGAGAAATGGTTTCTAATGCTGGGAGAAATATATGTACATAGGCATAACTCTAAGCCTTCTGTTTTTCTAATATGTATATACAGAACACAGAGACAATTTAGGTATTTAGCTCATTAGTCCTGAATATTAATCTTAATTTAAAAGGGAAGGAATAAGTGAAAATTCTGTTCAGGCATTTTTCTAAAGGCATTCACACAAAATTACTGTAAGAAATTTTATGATACTGAAACTCATATACATGCAATTGAACCTAATTCTTAGTATATCCCATAGATGAAGGAGCAATCCTTATTGTCCTGTGCCCAGAAAGGAACTCGGAGAGCAGGTCCATTCATAGCATCACAAGTCTATAAGCTAATCACTAAAGCCTAGTGAGTGCCCTTAAGTGAAAAAGTATAAGGAGTCCAGTTGTACGGACTCAAGTTCCCAAACGCAGCGGATCATCAGAAACAGACTTCCTGGGCTACACTCCATGCTTTCCAAATCAAAGATAGAGCAAAAAAGACTGTTCTCAATACTACTGAGCTTTGAAACTCCAGGCAAGTTACTGGCCCCAATTTCTTCATGTAAACTGGATTGACAGTAACCCCTGCAGGGTATAGTTATTAGCGATAAGGGTAAACACTCTAAAATGCAGTGGTTCAGCACATAAGTGTGGAAGTGGCATTAATTCATAGAGTCCAAACCAAAAGTCTTTTGCTACGACTGGAATCCATGCACGACTCAGTCTCAGTTGAGACATCATCACTCACATCCTGTCAGAATGCAGAATCTGAATTCTTACTGCATATTTAAGGATTGCCATTCGATTCTTCTGTTAAAATTGTGACTAAATATATTTTTTTAAAAATCTAACTTCATTGTGGTTCAGAGAAAGTATAATTAATTATATAAAGAAAACCAAGGATCCCCAACCCCTGGGCCGTGGACCAGTACTGGTTCCGGGCCTGTTAGGAGCTGGGCCGCCCAGCAGGAGGTGAATAGCAGGCGAGGGAGTGAAGCTTCATCTGCCCGCTCCCCGTCGCTCGCACTACCTCCTGAACCATCTACCCCCCACCCCACCCCCGTCCGTGGAAAAATTGTCCTCCATGAAACCGGTCCCTGGTGCCAAGAAGGTTGGGGACCGCTGAAGTAAACGATTTGGATGCATGAGTGTTTCCAAAGATTCCAGTGGCTTTCCCAGCAGGTAATGTTGCTCCTTTACAGTTGCTGGCTAAGCGTTTAGTATTGCTCTATAAGTTTCCCAAGCCTGATTTCCTGCCATCCCTTTAAGTCTACAATGTCTCTTTTTGTTAATTAACATTGCAATGTATTGTAACTAAAAACTTTTAACAGGCAGCGTTTATTAGAGTGCAATATTCTGCTTGTGGTGGTATATAGATGTAATTTGAGGGATTTTTTGTTTGTTTGTTTCTTTTAACTGTTGGCCTTTTCTTAGGTGCACTAATGCTGAAGCACTATGAGCTTTCAGAAGTTCTGGAGAGACTACAAAGTTCTGGTTGTTATGATACCTCTAGTTGGGCTCATACATTTGGGGTGGCACAGGATCAAAAGCAGCCCTGTCTTCCAAATTCCTAATAAGGATGACCTTCCTGAGCCAGACAGTCTGGCACCCACAAGTCCTGAGAAGAACCACATCCCAGGGGAATAGCAGACTTGAGCGCTTCAGGTGAGTTTGATTTAATGTGGTCAACCAAATGGCATGTTCCAACAATGGGAAACAATCTTTAAGAAAGTATAGGGCTCTGGCAATAAAAGCCTAAGTTGGTGAGTTAACCTGTTGTTTTTATTATGAGCCACTGGCAAAATATTATCCTACAGTTGCTTCTAGAAAATTTGGTTCCACAGAAAGCTTTGACACTTGCCTGAAAGGACAGTCAGTCCATTACTTGTCCTGCCCTTTTCACTAGCAGTGTCACCAGGATCATAATTGTGTCCAAAGGAGCAGTTTTTCCCCTGCCATAAATCCATGCCGCACTTACAAATCTGTAACTTGCAAAAGGTTCTTTTCTTTATTATTGTTCTCTGATTTTTCCAAGATAAATAAAACTAATTGTATTTATTCCTTAATATCTACAGTCAGCTCTCTGTACCCATAGGTTCCAAATCCACAGATTCAGTGAACCACGGACCAAAAATATTTTTTAAAATAATTCCAGAAAGTTCCAAAAAGCAACTACTTACATAGCATTTACATTGTATTAGGTATTATAAGTATTTTAGAGACGATTTAAAGTATCTGGGAGGATATGCCTATGTTATATGCAAATACCTCCCCATTTTATATAAGGGACTTGAGCATCTGCAGATTTTGGTATCCGAGGGGGGGGGTCCTGGAACGAATCCCCCATGGCTACCAAAGAATGACTAATATTTTAGCTTCAAAGTAATTTGTTACTTTTCAGAGTCACTGAAATAAGAGCATATAGTAATATAATTCAGGTCTATAGACCCCTATCAATAATTCCCAAATCCAGAAAGTTCTAAAATCCAAAAGGTTTTGTCATAACTCCTTAGCTAGTTGATCTTAACTGACATGAGGCATTAATCTTTATTCCACTTAATATGAATATTTAGTTTCACTGCATAAATATTGTTGTATTTGATTATGAGTGTTATACTATATTATGATTATATTGATTCCGGGTGTTAAACACCATATTATTTTGATTTTGGGTGTTATACACTATACTGTGTTTCTAAAATCCAAGAAATAATGAATTATGAAACTCATTTGGCCGCAGATAGAGAGCTGTGACCCTACAATTGTGGAACATTTTCTATTTTAATATACCATTTTGACCTTCAGGTGAGTAATAATGTCCTAGTGGTTGAAGTACGTCAAAAGAATGTGCTGTATCTGTCCGTTATTTTTAAAAATTTTTACTTTTATTATGGAAAGTTGCAAACAAACCCCAAATAGAGAGAGAATAGTATATTCAACTCTATGGTATCCATCCCCCAACTTTAACAAACTATTAACATTTTACCAATCTCTTTTTATCTATCCCCTCCCTTTTTTTTTTTTTTATTGCTGGAATATTTTTAAGCAAGTCTCAGGTTTTGGTATGTATCTTTAACAGTGAGGATAAACACATACAACCACAAGTGTATTATGACACTGAAAAAATTAATGGTAACTCTTACTATTTAACTTTCAGTTCTAGCACAAAAGCATTCATACACCATACATGAGGGTGAGCCAATAAACTATTTACAAAATAGGCAGTGGGCTGGATATGGTCCATGGGCTATAATTTGCCAACCACTATGATGGTGTAGTCCATTACTTCATTAGGTGTTGCAAAATTATGCTGCTGAAATGCTATCATTTCTTCTCCATTTATTAGCTGGACCAACTTTGCCTCAACTATTCAGTTACCACTCAAAATGCATTTATACAGGAAAAGCAAGATATATGGTTTATTTCCCTTTATCAGTTTTTATAATATATTTGAATTATCTCAGTCTATTACTGTCAGTATTCTTTTTAATGCTTAAATTTTCCCATCTTAGATTCCCTCCAAGTTGACTCCTGTGTCGTTTTTTTTTTTTCCTGTGCCCTTTGATATGATCCAAGTGATCTTTAATAACGTTATTACTTTTTGGCAGAAAAAAGTCCCCAGCTCATCTAGTTTATTTCTTGCCTCAGACCTAGAATCAGCCACTTCTCCAAAGAGCCCTGATTCCTTTTAGGAAAAAATTTTATGTGTTTATATTTCTTTAAATCATATTTTATAGCTCTGAATTTAGAATATAGTCATGTAGGTTTTAGTATTATTTAATTGTTATCCATCACTGCAAAAAGCCCATCTGCCAGGCCAGTGCATCCAGGAATAGTCAGGGCCATTCATGTAATGGTAACTTTTGGAATAATGGGTCACATTGTTAGGAAGAAAGAAATAGCTGAACTGACACTTCCAAACCTATGCTATAAGCCAGCCCTGTGTTACGTTTCTTTTTTTTTCAATTGTACCTTATTTTGTCTAGATCTAGACATAGGACCAGAAGTCAGCAAGTTTTGACATCGTAAAAATGATTTGGGAGTCACCAACACTCTTCCTTTCTCATTTTATAGAGATATTAGCCAAAAGATGTGGTTACTGGTCTCACTACCACAAGACTGTTAGAGGTGCCAATTTGGCATTCTACTTTTGAAAAGTCGCATGTCACTATTATGTATTGAAAAGTAACTAGAGAAATCACTTTATTAAGCACAGTCTCTGTTATGATTTGTGGTTTGTGTGTGTGTGTGTGTGTTGTAACGTGCAAATTTATGTATGGAAGTCACTAAGCTTTCATTTAAATGTATTTCACAGATTTTGCCAAATCTAAAATAACCTTTGAAATAATATTTAAGTACCTTTGTTGTTCCTTGCATAAGATGAACAGAAACTTTTTTTCCTCCTCGTGCTATAAAAAGAGATGACTATAGCTTTATCATTGCAGGGAGAAAGCTGGCCATCATTGCTTTCACTTTATTTGGGCCCAATTGCCATGGTTACAGCCCTTTAACTAAATTGGGAGGAGTGGTAACCAAAAGAACACTTTGCATAGCATTCCCTTGTTCTCTTCACATCTTCTTTGCACATCTTCAAATCACCTTTTTGGTCTGTATCGTATTGTGCCATAGACAGCTCTGGGTAGTACTGTAGTCTGAGTAGTTCAATTAGTTTTATTTGTGCTAAACACTGTCCAGTGGTTAGCGTGGTTAGCATATTCCTGAAAATAACTAATAATTGGCTGAACCTTTACCTTCAAAGCACCAAGCCTCAACAGATAAGGTCTATGACCTGAGATTTTTATCCTTTCCACATATTATTATAGTATCAGAATTTTATGCCTCAGGCACGCTTCTTCCAACCTCATTAAGGAAACTAGTACAAGCGCTAGCACACTTGGTAAATGATAGCATTTTATATTATTTACACTCTTTGAGATCACATTGCAAATCAGATCCTATTTATCTCCTTGTCATCCAGCACACTCCCTGGCTTTTGTATTTATTGTCATTAGCCAAAATTTGGGGGATGGTTAGATATAGGACATCAAAACTGAAAATCATTGATTGATCGGGTAAAACTACAGAGAACTGCTCTGACTTTAGCCAAATATTTAAAATTAAAACATTGTTTATTCTTTGGTAAATGTGTTGTGTAGATTTGTCTAGCTAGATGTAGACTGTACATTAGAGAGTGTCTGTATTAGGAATCCTAACAGTTATCTCATTTTCATAATTATTTATAAACAGGATTTGATATAAATGCACTTGTATTCACACCTAAGATTTCCAAGCAAACGAAAGTTAGAGAAGAAACAACACTAGATCTTGATGTAAGAGAATAAAAACATTTGGGACTCAGAGACCAAATTCTATGAGTTTCACATGGCATTTGTCTTCTAGAAGCATATCATATTTGAATAACTGTACTGTAAGCTTTCTCGCTGTGTTACTGTGCATTCCAAAATTATTAAAATATCAGTACTTTTTCTTGTAGGGATTCATTGAAGAATAAAGAAATGAATGTTTAGTCTAAGTTGATTTACATTTCTCATTTTTGGGGGTTTGCGCCAGTGGGTAGTTCCTTTTTCTAAAGAAGGAGCAGAGCATTAAAAGTAATTACTAAACTATAATCTATTAAATGTTTTGGAATTATTTCTCTAAAATGTTTTATTTTTATTTCTTATAGAAAGAAGCAGCTTTGAGTCTGAGCTTGAGTTTGAAAGAAGAAATGAAAAATAGCAATTGGATCAGAAAGAACTGGCTTCTTGTAGCTGGGATTTCCTTCACACGCATCCATCTCGGAACATATCTTATACAGAGAGCTGCAAAACAATCTGTAAAGTCTCAGTCTGAAGGCAAACAAAAGAGTTTGAATAATGAACTAAAATAAATATTTGGAATTACTAATATGTCATTACGTGCCGATTAGTATCGTAAGCATGGAGCTAAGTATTTAATTTTATAGCCACAACGCTGTATATTCGGACTTTCCTTCCTGAAGGATAATCTTGTTAACTGTTGAAACCCACCACAATACAATAAATAGAAAACTCTGGTTAACAAAATAAAAGCTGTCTTCACAAATTACCACCTGAAGTAAGATGTCTCGTTTAGAAGCTAAAAAGCCCTCATTCTGTAGAAGTGAACCACTGACAAGCGAACGAGTGAGGGCCACCCTCTCTGTCTTGAAAGGCATCGTCACATCGTGCTATGGGCCGGCAGGCAGGCTGAAGCAGCTGCACAACGGCCTGGGGGGCTCTGTGTGCACAACCTCCCAGTCGGCAGCCCTCCTCGCCAACCTGCCAGTCACCCATCCCATTTTAAAGATACTGACAACTTCTGTGCAGAATCACGTGTCCTGCTTCAGTGACGGCGGCTTATTCACAGCCATTCTTTGCTGCAACTTAGTTGAAAATGTTCAGAGAATAGGTTTGACACCCACCACTGTCATTAAGTTAAATAAGCAGCTTTTGAGCCTCTGCACCAGTTACCTAAAATCCGAGGCCTGTGGTTGTCGAATCCCAGTCAACTTCAGTAGCACTCAGATCCTCCTCTGTTTGGTGCGCAGTATATTAACAAGTAAACCTGCCTGTATGCTCACCACAAAGGAAATCGACCATATCAGTACTTTGATTCTGAGAGCCTTTCTGCTTATAATTCCAGAAAATGCCCAAGACCACATCATTTTAGGAAAGAGTATAATTGTCCCTTTAAAACGTCAAAGAGTTATAGATTCTACTGTGTTACCTGGAATACTTATTGAAATATCAGAAGTTCAATTGATGAAGATATTACCTATCAAAAAATCAGATTCCTTCAAGGTGGCACTCTTTTGTGTGTCTTTATCCGGAGACCTTTCTGATACTGGAGAAGGAAATGTGGTGGTGAGTTACGGAGTTTCTCTTGAAAATGCAGTCCTGGACCAGTTGCTTAACCTAGGAAGGCAGCTAGTTAGTGATCATGTAGATCTCGTCTTGTGCCAAAAAGTTATACACCCATCTTTGAAGCAGTTTTTCAGAACGCATCATGTTATTGCTGTAGACAGAGTTGGAGTGGCTGTGATGGAACCCCTGAGTAAAGTGACAGGTAAAAAGCACTCTCAGCTTTTGCCCCTTATGGTTAATAAATCACACTTCTTTCGAGTGAAGACATTCTTGGTGTGTGTCACTGTTAACATCTTGAACAATCTGAGAAGCCGCCAACCTCACTGTGTGTGTATCATTTCTGGCAGCAAAGGTTGTTTCTGGAAAAGATCCTGCATTGTTCACTTATTAAAAATTGAGTGATGATGACTATTTTCTAGGTATTTTCCAGCCCCAAAATGTACTGCAGAGTCTGTCATAATCTAAAACTATTAACCCCCAAACATTTTACAGATTATTGAGGAATCTAACATTTTCATAATCACATGAAGTCTTTCATACTTTAAACAAAATTCTTCTACTTGAGTTTTACAAAGCTTTTAAGTCACATTGTATTCAGAAGGTAGTTTTGCAACTAGAATATTCACTTTTATCTAATTCCAACAAACAACTGTACTTCTGCCTAAATGGTGGTTCCTAATTAGGGGGTGGTGGTGTGTGTGTGTGTGTGTGTGTGCCCGCAGGCTAGCTTTAAATATCCCAATATCCCAAATATTTCCAGCTAGGCTCCTTGAGAGTTGGGATCATCTTTTAGTTTCAGTGCTTACAACAAGCCTGGTCCACAGTAGGGGTTCTAAAATGTTTGTTGAATTAACAATAATATGTTTATTAACATAGAGAATTATAACAGGCAGGAAATTCACCGTATTTCACAAACTCAGCAAAAAGAAGCAAATAGAAGGTTGGTAGTCACCTGCTAGAGCCAAAGAGAAATGACAGGCTGAAAAGTTCCTGATTTGAATCACTTTTCACTATCTCTTTAACTGCATTGACAACCTATCAGAAAGACAATCATTTCATTTGGATCAATTTCAATTCGTAAGTTATTAGACTTAAAAGTTTAAGTCTAATAAATTTTGTTAAAACTGTTAAAGTTGACTATTTTTAGTCTTATTATAAATCATCGAAAAGGAGAAGGATGAGTGCCAGTACTGAATCCCTAAGATCTCTGGGCTATTGCCCTGCCTCTGTAAGACTGTCAAATGATCGTTAGAGTGGAAATTGTTAAGAAATAACAGAAATCGTTCTTTGGAACTCATTGGTAATATTGTGGGTCAGACCCATATCCTTAAATATGTACTGGCTTTTCATGAGTCAGGTGATTACCAGTTGGGAATATTGAGTATTATAGATTATGTAGTCAGTTTTTAAACTGAAGCATTTTTCCATAGAAACAATATTATAAGTGGGCACTGGGTTTCCACACCAGCCCACAATTGATATTTGTCCCACTTGTAACTAGAACATGGTAGAACATGAACTGACCTATTTTGTTTGAAAATGGATATGAAAAGTTATGTGTTTTCCAAGTATTTGCAGTTGATTCTTTGGAGTGTTACCAAGTGTTATCAAGGAGTGTTATCAAGAGATTGCAGAGCTGCCAGTGGGATTGCGGAGAGTGCAAATGTTTTTTATAGACATGCCCTGCCCTGCTTCCCAAATTATGTATGTAACATTACGCAAAGCCAGGGCTGCAGTCTTGGATCTCGGGAGCAGAAACTTTTTGAGACACAAGGGAAAAGGGGGGGAAAAACTATACCAGGCCGATGGTTCTGGTAAACTAATAACAGGTGAAGTATCTTTGGGACCTAATCCATCTTCTCTGGTGTATCTAGGTTGACATTACCTCTTTTCTCCCCCTTCAAACAAAATTCCTCTTTACTGATGATCTAGGTTAAGTAATGGGGTTATTGTGCCTGGTTGACTGGTGGGTATGAAGCTTGTCATAGCTTACAGAACATTTTTAACATTAGGTTTGATTTATTTGTGAAATAGACATGATTATCCCCATTTTACTCTCCTGTGGGAAAGCCCACCCAGAAGAGTTAAATGACTTGCTCCACATCAGAGGATAATCAGCAGGAAAGGGGATCCTCTCCTTACAAATTCTGTTGGTTCCACCCTTGAAATTATACAAGATGTAGAGTTTTGGGGTTTTTTCCTTAAATTTTATATCCCTCAAGTATTCCTTATTCTTTGAGACTTCAGAAGTAAAGAAGAAAGGCTATTCAAAGAAGTGAAATTGTTCATGATTGTTTTCTAGGTTTTTACAAAATTTTTGAGCTGCAAGTATTTTTAGACATAATTATTTTAATCCCATTAGTTTCAAAGAGGAAACTGGCCCAAGAAGGTACATTGCTAAGAGTTACAGTTTTAATCTTAAGACTTTAGTATTGTTACTCCTTATAGAAGGTTTGTGCCATTTCTTACATAACTACTACATTTAGAGATTTTTAGAAACCTTCAAGTCATCCTAACTTCTCATTTATTCATATTTTTATTAATTTATGTCTTGTAAAATTTTACTATTTTACCTGTACAGGAAGGAGGGCAAATATAATCGAAGAATAACAAAATGAAATAAGAATGTCACATACTTTATTTTGGCATAATTTAGGTAGTTGTTTACATGCAAACAGTTGTTAGGCAAAAAGAAAAAAGAAAAAAATTCCTATATGTTCACTAAATGGAGCCCCCAAAGAATTCAACTACACAGCTATTTGCATAGCTTAATTTGTGTGTTTTAAGGTAAAGATCATAACACCTTTAAAAAATGGCCTGTCTCCTCACTTCATCCTCATTCCAGATTAGTGGGGTTGTTAATTTGGGGTCTCTGATCCCTGCACGGGCTTCCAGGGTTCCTGGACTTCCTGAAAATGTATGCAAAATTGTGTGCGTCTTTTTCTGGAGAGTACAAAATAGCTTCTAACATGTTCAAAGAAGTCTGTAAACCAAAAGAACCTCTGCTTTATTTGCATATGATTTTAATGACAGAATACTACTTATTTCATAGGTTTAAGAAGATGCATCTTATTTCTTTATCCTATATTTCATATCTTAAATGATATGCTTGTGGGACTTTTATATTGGCTAGGAATAAATATTATAATTGTAAATGATTGTATGCTCCATCTTTACTCATACATTTTGTGTTTTCTAAACTTTTTTTAAAAAATAGGAACAAGGCCTATTGGTTCCTTGGACTCAATCTCTCCCAGTAGTTATGGAAGTGTGAAAGATTTGTGCACTGCAAAATTTGGCTTTAAACATTTTTTTCATATTATTCCTAATGAAGCAACTGTCTGCAGCTTGCTTCTCTGCAACAGAAATGACACAGCCTGGGATGAACTGAAGGTAAGTAATAAACTTTGAATTCCACGTCTAAGGGCTGAGGCAGGGATTAAATAATCACTCAGTGCTATAATTTTTTTTCACATCGGTGAGCTATGCTTTTTTTTTCTTCATAACTTCCCTAGGTTGTATAGAAAGCAAAAACAACAAAAATGTGAGAATTAAAATGACAAGTAAGCTGATTGAATTGCCTGTGATACTACAGAAACTTGGCATGTTGCCTCATTATTTCTAGTATTTTACAAGCAATCTGAAAGTCCTTGATGGGGACTTTTCTTAAGAAATTAACTTGAATTGTGTACTTGTTGATGCTAATGTGTATGAATAATTCACTTAGCAATAGATTCCCCAGTTATACCCATCATCCACCTCTTAACAGCAATAACACATGCAGCTTTTATACAATGGAAGCGATGCCCTACGGCATTGGTCACAGACTTGAAGAATGCGTGCTCAAGGATCTATCCTTGGTGAATATTCAAGGTCTGTGTGTTTTTATTACTGCTTGGTTGGATCATTTCCATAGCAACTTGAAATACATTCTGTAGCATTTATACAGCTAAGTTATTTAGACTGAAATATTTTTTTGGTAGAAATATTTGCATACCTTGCTGATCCAGTTATTGTGTTGTGAATCTCAATTTGAAGAGCTAAATGTATATGAAAGAGGATATTAATCCAGACCGTGAAAACAAACATCTGGCTAAAGTATTTTCTTTCATCTCTTTATTATTTCATCTTTATTATTCCAAAATGTATTCATCACATGACAGCCTTAGTGACACCAGTTTTGTTCTTCTGCAATTAAAATCAGGCTCCTTGAGACCACTCTCTAAGTTGCCTTGAAAACGTGGTTATATTTCTTTGTGTTTCTCATGTCAATGTCGGATACTGGTGATTCGTTTCTTTTTTAGCTCACGTGTCAAACAGCACTGCATGCTTTGCAGTTAACAATCAAGGAACCATGTGTTTTATTAGGAGGTGGCTGTACTGAAACTCATTTGGCGGCATATATCAGACACAAGGTAGGTTAGATAGTCCTTAAATTATCTGAATTCTCAGCAACATTCATTTTATGAGATAATAAGCTAAATCATAATACTCTGGAGCCTTCAATGCTTAATTTCTCAGTAGTCTTGAAATCAAATATTGTATTTGAAAACACTTGAGGAAAATAACACTTGCAAATATAAGGTAATATCTTTATCACAGTGATTATTAATCCAGCCTTTTAGCAGGTGATCACATTCTTTGAGTACTGTGTCTACTGCCTGTTGAAATGAGCATTCTGTGAATGGGAGCTGTCATCTTAGAGAGCTCAACTGCTGTGGTACAGTAATAATTGATATTCACGATGAAAGTGTTGAGATTCTATAGAATACTTCAGTACCTTCTGGATCTTCAAGAAAAAACTTGATTTCATTTATTAAAGTGTGCTAATTATTAGACTCTATTATAATTTTTAAATTGGTATTCCTTTATGATATATTGATTCTATTAAATAGAATTGTTTTATTAATCTATGAAACTCCATTTCCTGACAGTAAATTTAGTGCATTGTAGTTCTTATTAATTATTTCATTAACACTGACCTACTCTATTTGAAAATGGATACAAGAATGTATGTGTTTTCCAAGTATTTGCAGTTGGCTGTTTGGTTAGTCAGGAGTGCAGAGCTCCCAGGGATGCCTGGGATTGGGTGTAAACATTTTTCATAGACATGCCTTGCCCTGCTTCCCCAAATAATTTAAAATCTGTTTGAGGATAAAGCCCATTCATGAAAAGTTATTGGAATTTACATTATGAAAAACAAAACCATTGCCAATCTATTGATGCTGAATGGACAATAACATGGTCTGCAAATGGGACTGAGGAAACTAGAATAAGTCTTTTGGAGAAGGAAGGTGTTTTGAGTAGGATTTTAAAGAAACAGTATAGCACTGAAAATGTGGGGAAAGAATATGCCGTAGAGATGATCTCATCTGGTTCCAACCTCCTGGGCAAAAGAAAAAAGTGGTCACTGTTTTTAAGTAGTTAGGATATGGGTTTTTAACTATCATTCAAGTATGAGTTTGCTAATATATTACTTTTTCTATCATGAAATTTCTAGGATAAACTTTTTAGAATGGTGGAAAAGAAGCAGTTCAAAGTTGTATAACCATGTCATTAAAGAGAAGAACAGTTATTTTTTAAACATTAATGTGAAAATGACACATGCTTAAATGGCTTTTGTCTTAATAATAATACATGTATTCGCATTTTAAACAAATCTCAAACATTTGCCAAGCATAAATAAGTACTTCATCTGGGACATTAGTCTTCCGTAGGTTCCTCCCGGATGTACAGAAGCCTGTGATTCACATATTATACCTTGTCCTTCATGTATTAAGGAGGCAGTACTGGGCAGTCCTTCAGAATAAGTTGATGGTGGGGTTTATTCTGAGTCGTTCATTCTGATAACATGACTGGCAGCGAGCATTTTTACTACAGCAACCAGGTTAAGGGATTAGCCTGACCAGCTGGCCCATCCATGCCCTTTAGCCTTGTGCCAAACCCCTTAGTACTGTATGAATAAGGGTTTGATCAAGTATTTTTCAGAAACATTTTTGTCATATTAATTGCTTTCAATGGTTTTGTTACTCTTTAGACACGTAGCGAGCCAGAAGGCATTCTTAGAGATGACGTATGTACCCAGACAGAACTCCAGCTGATCACTGAAGCATTCTGCAGCGCACTCGAATCCCTCGCTGGCTCTTTAGAACACGACGGAGGTGAAGTTCTCACTGACGGGAAGTATGGACACTTTTGGTCAGTTCAGGCTGATTCTCCCTCTGTTGTGAACTGGCCAGATTTGCTTTCAAGATGTGGCTGTGGACTGTACAGCAGCCAGGAAGAACTTAGCTGGTCCTTCTTAAGGAGTGCTCGTCCTCCTTTTGTGCCTCAAACCTGCCTTCCGTGTGAAGCCACGGACTCAGCCGGCAACCTGACGTTGGACTGTTTTACTGCAAAGCTTAGTGGCCTACAGGTGGCTGTGGAGACTGCCAATTTGATTTTGGATCTTGCATATGTCATTGAAGATAAAAACTGATGTAAGGGAATAGCATGTTTGTATTACAAAAAGAAAAACTAGTGACGTGTCAATAAAGAAAAATATTGAGTGTATGTGTTCTCTCTCAAAGACCTGTTCTGCATATTGGGATTGATGATTCATAAATTTATAGATTTACTTATTTAAGGAAAAAATAATTGATTCTTGAATACCACATTATTATACCACAGAATAATAAAAATATGAAGCATTGTTAAAGATATGGTAATCATCTAGCAGTTTCCACAGATACCACTGTACATTGTTCTACATTTCTGTTCTCGTTATTTTGACATCATTCTAAGAGCATAACAGAAAATTTTTTTAAATCCTATGTTCTTGTTCGGATATACTTATTACAGGTATTTTTTAGTTCGTAGTAATTACATATGTTTAAAACTAGATTCCAAAGTATCACAAAGCATCTAGTACCTACTGCTCATTCAAAAGAAGTATTCAAACTACACATTCAGTAAAATTTCTGGGTTCTTTAACTGAGACTATATCATTCACTGGTTGGGTAATTGGTGTAGGAGCTGGTCTACCTGCAATTGCTAGTTTGTATCACAGTTCTTCATTTTTGTTATTTTGATGAAATGTGTAATCAAGGAAAAAAATAGATTTATATAGTAACTAAGCAGCATAGAGAAAAGAAGTGGAAAAACTATTTCTCTAATTTAGTCAAGAGTACCAAAAAGAAACTGGCACAGCTCTCATATTCAAAGTAAAGACATGTCATATCAAGGAATATAATTTGAATTTTATGCAAATGCAAGATGTATTGATAAATTGAAGAAGAAATACAGAATGTAGCTAGGAGAATCAGTATAGAGCTGTAACATGTTATATTAAACTTCAGGAAAACATCTTGAACAGTTTGGGAAAATTAAACAACCTAAGAGTCAATGATCAGATCTATAGCCGTGATAGAGGGAGATAGAATATTTAAGCAATTTCCTCCAGTATTCTTGTAATCTAAAAGAATTTTTATCCTGAGCCAAAGAAAAAATTGCAGTACAAACACAGCAGTGCAATATGTATTGAAAAATCAGCTACACTACAAGCTTCATAAAATATTTCTCTAAAATTTCATGTCTTTTATCATTAGGGTCAGTCAGGCAGAGTGGTAGGCAGCCTCTGAGATGGCCCCCAGTTACCCCTGGCCTCCTAGTTTTCAGGCCCTTGTCTAATCCCCTCCGTTGAGTGTGGGCTGGATGTAGTGACTCCTTTGAGTTTTCCAGTTCTCACTTGATGAACAGGAGTGTCTTAGGCAGTTATCCTGTGCCTGATGTATCACTGTATATTGGGACATAACTTGTCTTCGTGGGTCTACAGGTGGAGAGGAACTGTGCTCCAGGAGCTGCACCTAAAGAATCACACACAGGGAGCCTCACCCACCCTGACCTGACTTCAGTAATGAGATTCTGGACTTTGAGCTGATGTTGTAACGCCATGAGAATTTGGGGGATCTGGGAAGGGTGTGAATGTATCTTGCATGTCTTGGGAAGCCTCCAAGATGGTCCTGCCTCTTGGCGTACACACTTCGGGTGTGGCTGGGACCAAATGACTAGCTCTTAATGAGTAGAATACAGCAGAAGTGATGGGCTGTCACTTCCGATATTGGGTTGTCAAAACACAGGCTTCTCTCCTTATCTGTCACTCGCTCACTGTGATGGAAACAAGCTGCCAGGTTGGGAGCTACCCTCAGGAGAGGCCCACATGGCAAGGGACTGAGGGGGGCTCCAGCCAACAGCCCACAAGGAACTGAATCCTACCAACAACCACAAGAGTGAATTTGGAAGCAGTTCCTCCCTAATGGGCCTCAAGATAAGTTTAGCCTCTATCATTGCAGCCTCATGAGATGCCCTAAAGCAGAGGATCTAGATAAGCCACTCCTAGATTGATTCCTTACCCACAAAATCTGTGAGATGATAAACTTTAAGTCAAGTTTTGGGTGTTACTTGTTATGCAGCAATTAACACCTAATAAAGGCAAGAGTAAAGCTTATTTATAATTGCATACTGAAAATTTGATCACACAAGTGGAAAAAAGCATTCTTGATGCCATGCCTTTGCATTTTCACCATCACTCCAAACCTAAAGGCAGGGTTCATCACACATGTTTACAATGGGGTTTTTATATTCACTTAAGGAAGGGTGTCACATAGAAATATGGGAATTATCCTGGGTCTCCTTGGCCCTCTACTGCATTTCCAAGTTGCTCCAAGAAGGGAGGCTATAGCAAACCTCTCAAACTGACCTTATAAGTTAAGGGTCTCCACTTCTCAGGATAGCCATTTTTAGCTGTCATTTTTAACTTTGCCTTAAAATTCAATTATATTCCTTGGTTAAACATCAGTGCTCTCATTTTGAGTATGTCATAAATTGTTGAAATATTTTTATAAATTCATGTTTCCTGAAGTTGCATACAATCCTTAGTAGAAAACACTGGAAATTAAAAAAACAAAAAACAAAAAACACTGTCAATTGTTCAAGAAAATCATCATTCAAACTCAGATGGTAAAATACGAGATGAAAATTCTTGATGAAAATAATTCCAGAGGAGCTCATTTTGACAGAAATAAACAACAACAACAACAAAATAGCAACTAAGTTAAGCCTTGGACATTGTTTGCTGACAAAATAAGACTGAAGTCTGAATATTGCATTATGTTTCCTCGGGCAACAGAACAGGAAGCCCTGATAGCTACAAAATAAGGAAAAGGAGAATCATGCAGAAAAGAATGAAGTCAGCACTGCTCAATACTTTTACGGGACTCACAGGACACGTCTCATGTTTTATTATTATTATTATTTATTAGTAAAGTTTCTTGAACCATAGGATTAGCATCTTTTTAATCAAAAGAGGTTAGGATTTTGGCAGCATGGAAAAAAAAATTGGAGAACTAACACAAATTAAAAGACATTTTAAGTCAAAATACTCATTTAATCTTATAAATACCCAATTCCTTAATTCTTCCATTTATACTTATATTAGAGAATCTTTATATGTTAGACATTTAAATCAACTGTTAGAGTGGAGTATTTTCCACAGGATATTTAAATTATTAGTAGTAGTTTTTAAAATTATCATAGGTATTCTTGAACTCAGTTTGTCTAATCAAAACTTTTGGGGCATTCACGTGATAGAAGAGGACTTTTAAGTACCCTCATAAGACCCATCATATTCTGTATTCTTACATTGTTGAACAGTTTTTTGGATAAATTTAAAATAAAACAATATTGTTTATAGTCACATAAATTATATAGATTACTATTTAAGAGTATCATGTACAAAAATCACTCTCATAATCAATGCAGGGCCTGTCAAAACATCCAATTACGTTATTCATTTCTGATGATCTTTGGGGAATAGTCAAGGAGACTAAACATGTCTTATAGGTCCCTGTTTCAGCTGTATAAATAAATCTATCTCTTAATCTGAAGGAAAAGGCAAGTTTGAACATCTGATATCTTTATAATTTTTTTACATTAGTTAAGTGTTTCCACTTAGTAACTATAGTATCCCATAATCCTTGGAAATATTTGCCATTCACCTACAAAACTTGAGTTTAGATGCATCTAAACCCAATGTTAACCTGTATTTTTGGATTACAAGTAGATTTATATGTTTCTTTATTAAGAATATAGTAATACTCATATAAAAGAGAATGCAATCTCTGAAAACTATTTGTATATGTAGATCAACCCGTTTGTTGGAGAGAGAATTAGTAGACTAGATGTATTAAAAGCAGTGGAATACCATTATCTGTAATAAATTGTGACTTAAAAGGAAAATGAAGCAACTTGACCATGTCCTATTAAGAATTCACATTGGGGAAACCTTTATAATAAACATTCTATTTTATTTAGCCCTGTAGCTTTTGTTTGAAGCATTGTGACTTCATTTGGAGAAATGTCAATTGATTTCTTTCTGTTTGCCAGACACAAAAGTCAATGGTGTTGAAGATTTAAAAAAAACGATTTGTTCACAATCCCTGACTTCAAGGAGTTGATCATCTGGCCAGCAAGACATATTTTTTAAGTATTATTTTCCTTTCTTCTTTCATAAAATTTTGTAACAGTAGAAAATTTGGAAAATATGAATCTGACATACACACACAAAACAAAAACAAAGTCAAGCGTAGTCCTACTACCCAGAGATGACCACTGTTTACATTTTATGTGCATCTTTTTGGTTTGTTCTCTGTGTACAGTTTTCCAAAAATGTGATAATAGAGGATGTTGTTTTATAATGTGTTCTTTTTACTTAATATGTCATGAACATCATAATCATGTATAATAATTACACATTCTTCTACTACATCAGTTTTAATACCTGAAGAAATTTCAGTAGTAGAGATTACAGGCATACCTTGTTTGATTGTCCTTCACTTTAGTGCACTTCACAGATATTATGTTTTTTTATAAATTGAAAGTTTGTGGCAACTCTGCATCGAGCAATTCTATTGGCCCCGCTTTTCCAACCACATCTGCTCACTTTGTATGTGTCACATTTTGGTAATTCTCGCAGTATTTCTAGCTTTTTCATTATTATTATATTTGCTGTGGTGATCTGTGATCAGTGATCTTTGATGTCACTATTGCAAAAAGATTACAACTCACTGAAGGCTCAGATAATGGCTGGCATTTTGTAGCAATAAAGTATTTTTAAATTAAGGTATATGCAATGTTTCTTTAGACATAATGCTATTGCACCCTTAATAGACTACAGTGTACTGTAAACATAATTTTCATACACACTGGGAAACCAAAAAAAACTGTGTAATTTACTTTATTGCAGTTCTTGTTTTATTGTGGTGGTCTGGAATCAAACCCTCAATATCTTTGAGGTATACCATACCTGTGTATCATAATTTAGTCAATGAGCTTTTATTAATATACCTTTAGACTGTTTTCAATTTTTGTGTTAATATAAGCGACAACGCAGCAAACATCTTGCATATATCCTTTTCCCAAATCCCTGATTATTTTCTCAGAGTGAATAAATAGAATTAAGATTCCTGGGTCCAGCTGTATTTGAAATGGAAAGGCTATTAATACATATTGTCTAATTGTCTTCTAGAAACGTGGCATCAATAAACTTCAACTATACTGTGTGAAAGCTCTCATTTTTTCTGAACTTTGGTCAACACTAGTTATTATCTTTGCCAATTTAATAGCTGAAAATAAAATCCTTTTTATAATCTGCATTTTCAAAATTATTAATAAGGAAGATACTGTTTCATACATCATTGGCCATGTCTTCCTTTTTTTAGTCAAATGTTAAAACAGGCCTTCCAAGCCTTACTTTCTATCAGTAAGTTTATCTTTCTCTTACACATTTTTATTTTTTTATTTGTTTTCTCATATGGATTATTAAAGCTATCTATGTAGTAGAGAGAGAAAATTTTAAGGCAAATGCATAGCCTCTCTTAGGGTCTCAATTTTCTAAACAGTTTCACTTGCCCAAGCTAAACATGGTGATTTCTTAATGGCCCAGCTTTGTACATTTCTATTGATTTGTCACTTACAAGCAGCCACTAAACACCTATGTAGTATGGTGAATTTTAAATAGTAGCCTCTGACTTTTTACTATCATCTAACTCTTTGAGCATCTATGAAATGGGATGGTGTAGTAGTTTCCTAGGGCTGCCATAACAAATACCGCAAACTTGTTGGCTTCACAGAAATTTATTTTCTCACAGTTTTGGAAGCTAGAAGTCTGAAATCAAGGTGCTGGCAGGGCTATACTGCCTACAGAGGCTCTAGGGAACAGTCATTCCTTGTCTCTCCCAGTTTCCGGTGGCTGTCAGCAATCCTTGGCATTCCTTGTCTTGTAGACACATCATTCCCATCTCTGCCTCTATCTTCACAGGGCCTTCCCACCTCTGTCTCTCAAATCTCCCTCTCCTTTCTCTCATAAGGACACCAGTCTTTGGATTCAGGGCCCACCCTAAATTCAGGATGATCTCATCTCAACATCCTTAATTACATCTGCCTAGACCCTATTTCCAAATAAGATCATATTCACAGGATGGGGCATAGGACTTAGACATATGCTTTGGGGGGCACACTATTCAACTCACTACAGACAGTAAAAAGCTGCCAGGATGTAAATCCTTCTTCCCCAGGGCTACAGCTGCACAGAGAGTAAAGTTTGTCCCCCTTGGACAGAAAGCACCAATGCTAGGTTTTACCACCAAACATTTCAAATCGTTTCTCCATTTATTGTTGTCCTTTAATTAACAATCATCTTTTTTGTAGGGTACTATCTCCTTGTCCCCCTTTGTCCCCTTAAATCACCCTACACCTGACATTCTCTGTTACTCCCCTTCTCTATCTGCACCATCATCATGTTTCCTCTCCTGCCCCAGGTGTCACAGATAAACTACCCATCAGGTGTTGAAATGTAGACATGATGTACTGTGTAAAAGGGACCGTGATAAATAGGTCTTTAGTGATGCAGTGGTAAGTTCTGGGGAGAAAGGTGGCATTCTATAGTCCTATGATTAGGTCTTGGTCTTTTGGTGAGCCTCTGCTCCTGGACTGTGAACTTCACCAGTGCTTCTCAGGGTTTTCTCCCCTTAGGCAAAACGATGGCTAGAACAAGAAGCAACCTTGTAGGATTAAGCCTTGAACCTGTGGAATCTGACGCTGTCTCTCCAGGTAGAAAGTGTAAGAATTGAGTTGAATTGTAGGACCCTGCTGATATCTGGAGAACTGCTTGGTGTGGGGAAAGCTACTTCTCCCACCCCCAACACACACACACACACACACGCTCACGCTCACACAAATTTGGTGATCAGAGTGACCTATCACAGATCTAAGAGGAGTTTGTTCAGCTTTTTACTTGTTTGGATGTAGTGGTGACTCCTAAGTTCCTTACATACTGGATGAGAAACTAGAAGTCACAATATATATTTTAAATGCTCAAATTCACTAGTAATCAAACTTTAAAATAAAATAACTTCAGACGCCTATCACAAGCCCAGGATATCACCTGTACTTTTGACCAACTGGCTATAGATCCTATAGATTGGAGGTCCCAACGACCCCATCCCTGGGTTTGATTAATTTGCTAGTGTGACT
The DNA here is from genome assembly GCF_028023285.1 of Balaenoptera ricei. Lineage (NCBI taxonomy): Eukaryota > Metazoa > Chordata > Mammalia > Artiodactyla > Balaenopteridae > Balaenoptera > Balaenoptera ricei. The sequence continues at coordinate 38,515,672 of NC_082653.1, read as the reverse complement.
CACAGAACTCAGTGAAACATGTTGCTTACTAGATCACCAGTTTATTACAAAAGCATATAACTCAGCAACAGCCAGATGGAAGAGATACATATGACAAGTCATGGGGTCAGGACACAGGGGTTTCATGCTCTCTCAGAGAGGGCTATTCTCCCCAGATGCCACATGTTCACCAACCAGGAAGCTCTTAGAATCCTGGCCATTTGGGTTTTTATGGAGGCTTTGCTACATAGGCATGATTGATTAAATCATTGGCCATTGGCAACTAATTGGACCTCCAGCTCTTTTGCTCTCCTTGGAGGTCAGGGGATGGGATTTATATGGATTTTTAAGTATTTCACTGTTCTGTTGCTAGTTTGAATAGAATGATTTTCCATTACTAAATGCCCAATATTTTATTCCTATATTTTTGGAATACCATGAATACTGTTCACTGCTAATAAATCATAGATACTTTTTTGATCTATGGGTTTTTCTTTTTCACATATAACTTTTCTAAAATTGGAATGTGTCTTAAAATCAAAGTATACTTTATTTGGGTGTCTTTCCCCCCCACACACAAAATAGTTACTATTAAGTTGATGATGTGCTTTATAGACTTTCATGGATTTGAGGAAATAAATATATCTATGCAATCTATATAGATGGAAGGAGGCATGGCATAGGCTTTTGAGAATTCTGGTGTTTTGAAGGAGAGACCTTTGTTTAAATACTTGAGTAAACTCTTACTTTTTGTGAGCTTTTTAACCTCATGTGGTTGTTGTGAAGAGTAAATTAAATAATTAATTAAAAGCACAGAACCTGGCATATAAGCAGCACTCAATAAACAGGAGCTAGGAAAAATCTTACAAGAGATTTCAATAGGCTGATAATTCCACATTATTTTAGAAGCTCGAAAAAAAATTTTTTTTTAATTTAATTGTGATAAAGCAAAACTACAAATTTATAAAGTTTGGTGGAGTGGTCACAAGGATATTCAATCATCTGCTTAATTTTCATGTACTACTGTAGACTTAGTAACTTTGTATAATTTTTAATTCTCTTAGGTTATGTCAGGGACTACACACAATGGGCATATTTATTAAATCTCTCTGACAGTCTTGGTTCACTAAAAACATAGATAAATGTGCTACATATTATTTTTATCAGTACCTCAGACACATCTATGAATATTGACTAGGTGGTTTTATTGCAAAAGAATTTAATATTCCCTGAGTTTAAGAAAAATGGATTGAATTTTTGTCAACAAATTACTAACATTTGTTATCAATGGTGCTTAAGATATTTTCAAAACTACTATTCTGCATCTCTTTACTTTTATTTATATATGTTTTGACTGTAAGAAATGAATAAATATATGTGAAGTATGTTTGAATCTATTTTACAATTATATAAGCAACTTGAAAATTCTTAGATTACTCATGAAAATTAAAGGAACTATTAAAACTAAAACAGAAATCTCTATCAACTTCTCAAGGGAAAGTATCAGCCATTCTTATTTATTTCACTTATGAATTTCCTATACATGAATATTTTATCATATTAGGTTACACTTGATGATGAAGTATAGCAGAAATTTTTATCTTTATGGCACATGAAACCAAGGTCTTTAAAACACAGATGATTTCTAGTTCTTGTTTAAATACAATTTTTCCTTTTTTTATTGAGCATTACAAGAAATATCGTCATAATTTTCTATTATAAATTAAATACTGATTATCTGCATGGATGAATCTCTCTTCTCATATTTGAATCCTTTCTGGTTTTATTTTAATCTTAATGAATGAATTGATGTAAATATTGGGACTCTGCTGTGGGAACAACTTCAGAATATGAAATTAAATATAGAGCATTTGCAGTTTGTTTTTTGACCCAAGATTCTTACTTACTTAAAACCAAATTAATTTTCTCCTCATTCATTCAATGAAGACCCACTGATTGTCTGACCATATCAAGTCATTGTGCACACACATGTTTTTCCTATCTAGCTTCATTTTTCCACCCATTTATTCATTACCTAGCACCATAGCTAGGGATACCATAATAAATATGAAAAGACATTGTCTCTGTTCTGATTAAGCCTAAAGCCTGAAAATCATTCACATAAGAGTAAACTTAATCTGATCTATGAAGGAGGGAGATATAAGAGAGTATAGTGGGAATTAGGAGGTTCTTACATAAAGACAAGATGATTGAAATGAGATTTTAAGGAAGATTAAAGTTAATTTGGATAAGGAAGAATGAGATGATTCCAGGCGGAAAGAATAACATATACAAAGGCCCTGTGGCAGGAGGGAACAAAACATATTTGAAGAATTGAAAGGTCATCGTGACCAAAGCTTATAGAGTGAGGACAAATGTCATGGAAGATGACTCAGAAGACATAGGTGGAGGCCAGACCAGGCCAAACTTTGTAAGTCATTACAAAGAGTTTGGAATTAATCCTAAAAGCAATGCAAATTCTGACACTGCTTTAAGTTGAGGTGGGAGGGAGAAGTAGTGGGTTCAAGGAGGGGAAATTAGTTAGGAAGTCATTCACTAGAATAGGGAAGAAATTATGGCAGGTGATGGTGGCAGTATAGGTGAGAGACACAGAAGGATTCAAGAAATATTCAGCAGATAAACTCAACAGAATTGTGATGATTTGGATAATCACAAACGGAAACTTGGATGGTTAAATATAACTCCCTGCTTTTAGTTTACTCATCTTGATGACTGGTATAAGATAGGATTTGCAAGAGACAGTACTTTTGTTTTGAACATAATGAGGCTAAATTGCTTTCTTGCTAATCAAGTGAAGAGATTAAAAAGGCAGATGTACAAGTCTGAAGCTCAGAGGATGAATCTAGGCTAGAAATCTAAATATGTGAGTAATTTGCATATAGGTAGTTATAAAAGCTGTTCATTCACTGATTATTCAATCACCACACATTTGTCACACTACCACTATATGCCAGGTACTGTTCTAGATTCTGGGGATTCAGATAAATTTTAGAATCAGCTTGACAAGGCCCATGACAATTCTTTGGGATTTTAATTGCGATTTCATTATTTGCATGTAATTGATGCCTGTGTAATACTTAGGTTGGTTATCCTGAAAAATGGTATATCTCCCAGCTTAACTTTGATTTAGTTCTTTCATACTTTTATAGTTTTTTGTTTCATTATGTGTCTTTCATTTTTCTACAGTTGAGTTTATTCCTAGATATTTTATAAATTTTTTATTACAGGGAATGAAATCTGTACATCACATTTCTCAACTGGTTAAAACAAACCTGCAGGAAGGGCATTGGTTTTTGTATGTTACACTTTAATTCAATTTCCTTACTGAACTCCCTTACTAGTTCTAAAAAGTTAGTTGACCCTCTTGGTCTTTGGAGATAAACAGTTATATTATCAGCAAACAATAACAGTTTTATCCCTTTTTTTTTCCTTTTTCCGGTCTCATTGCATTGGCTTGGACTGTCATTACTATTTGAATAGTAAGAGGGATAGTTAGAACTTTTTAAAGTTAAAGAACTTTTCTTTTGTGATGTTCCAAGTTTTACAAGTTTATACCCTTCCCTAGTCAATGAGAAACATATCTTTTGGGATATTGAAACAGGGAAGGTTATATCATTCAACAGTGTCCCCAAATGCTTGAATTAACATTGAAAATGAGTAATATATAAAATAATTTAATTTATAGGCTTTATCATCATTATTATTCTATCTCAAAAGATTAAGTTTTACTGTTTAAATTGATTTTCAAAAAAACTATTGAAATAACATGGACCTGGCAATTCCAAACAAGATCTTTTTTGGTTTTCCTGTTGGAGATCTACATCCTAAAATATATCAAGCAAACATAGAAAACAATAGGGACAGCCAAGCCAAACTAAAGTGTATGTATGTCTAAAAGGCTACAAAAATGATAGCCTTGCACAGTTAATGATGACCCTGTAGCATGTGTTGCAAATAGCATTTTGCTTCCTGTTTACAACAGCTTGCCATCTAAATAGAATAATGTAAAGTTTAATGAGCACTATTCTTAAAATAAATATTGCTTTTATTTACAGTGAAGTGGAAAGCACTGCCTTTGTCTTTCTTTTGTATTTCCAGTTGCTACAAAAATAAATCTACCTAAGGTACATTAAACAGCCATTGTGCAGCTGTGAATTCAGGATATAGTCGACCAGGCTAATCAATGAAGAGGATATATATCATTATTAATCTGCAAAACAGTTGATTGACCTAGGATTGTCAGACATGTCTGCAAAACTGCGTAATATTTATAGACGTTTAATATCAAAATGAATAAAACTATGATGATTTTCACATGCCCACTCTATAGATAATGACAAATTATTAGGGGGAGTGGTCAAGATGGCAGAGTAGAAAGACCCCGAGCTCACCTCCTCCCATGGACACACCAAAATTACAACTATTTACAGAGCAACTACTAATAAGAATGACCTGAAAACCAGCAGAAAAGGTCTTCTACAGCCAAAGATATAAAGAAGAAGCCACAACAAGACAGGTAGGAGGGGTGGAAACATCTTATAGTCAAGACCCATACCTCTCGGTGGGTGACCCACAAACAGGAGAATAATTACAGTCACAGAAGTTCTCTCCAAGGAGCAAGGGGTCTGAACCCCCCATCAGGCTCCCCAGCCTAGGGATCCTTTGCCAGGAAGACAAGGCCCCAGAACATTTGGCTTTGAAGGCCAGCAGGCCATACTTTTGGGAACACCAGAGGGCTGTAGGAAATAGAGACTCCACTATTAAAGGGCACACACAAAATCCCACATACTCCAAGACCCATGGCAGAAGCAGTAATCTGAAAGGAGTCTGGGTCAGACCCACCTACTGATCTTGAAGAGACAGGAGGCAACTGGAACTCACCCTGGAGACACAGACACTGGTGGAAGCCATTTTGGGGAGCTCATTCTACCACAAAGACATTGGTGCTGGCAAGTGCTATTTCTATCTTATTAACCCTGGGACTTGGACCCTCTCACCAGCCTGTGAGCATTAGTACTAGGAACTCCTCAGGCCAAGCAGCTAGCTGGGTGGGGACACAGTCCCACCCACCAGCAGGATAGCTGCCGTAGGGCTCCCTGAGCCACCAGCCACCCCGGGACCAGCTCCCATCCACCAGAGGGCCCAGAATCCAGACCCACCCATTAGAGGGCTGACAATAGCTCTGGGACCCCTTGGTCCCACAGCCAGAGATTTTAGCACTCAGTTCTTACTATCTGTGGGCTGGCACCAGCCTCAAGACAAGCTTCACCCACCAGTGGGAGAGCACCAGCCCTAGGACCACCTGGGTTCCAGCACTGCCCACCAGCAGGCCAACAGCAACGGCAGGACCTCCAGGGCCCTGCAGCCAGAGACCCCAGGGCACAACTCTGACCACCAGTGGGCTGGTAATAGCTGCAGCACCTGGCCTCACTCACCACTGGGCACCTAAGTGCCCATGAATAGATGAATGGATAAGTAAGATATGGTGTGTGTATATACCATACATATATATATATATATATATATATATATGTATGGTATATACATAATATATATATTTATACCATAAATATATACCATATATATATATATACTTTTTGCTATCACAAGAAGAGCAGTAACAGTTTATATAAGTCCTAACAATTTCAAACCTTTTTTCTTTTAAATTACTGAATGCCATGTTAATTCTCCCACATTTATGATAATATATTTGACGTGAAAATACTTACAGAGCATACATTTAAACTTCTGCCTCTAAGTGCTTTTATAATTTATGAAGTTTAAAAGAATATTTCTGGCCATACTGGCCCAATGCAGGTGGAAATAAACATTAAAAAGTGGAGTCATGATTGAGAAATCTTCAAAAGGTCTTAATATGATTAGGTTCCCAAGTGAACAAAATTTAATTTTATTTTTTCACCTATTGATTGGAGAATTAAATATGAAAAGGGATTTTAGAAAAGTCTCACTCAGAGAACATCTGAACTCTGAAATGCCACCAACCATAATTATTCATGTTACCAAAGGATTCACCTCAGCCTTCTTTAGGAGAGCTGCTTCCACTTGAGCACTTAAAATAAATAATCCAATTAACTCTATTATTTTTAAGAACACAACCATCAGATAGAATAACTATAATTACATTCTGAGGTGCAATTTTCTAAAAGATTGGAGAGTGTTTTTGTTGTTTTGTTTTATTCTTTATTGAACTGCAACATACATAGAGAAACATGCACATAAATATACAACTGATGAACATTCATAAGCTGAACATCCATATGTCACCAGCACCCAGATCAAGAAACAGGACACTTCTCCTTTATGTCCCTTTCAGTCACTACCTCCTCCCAAGAGAAACCACTATCCTGACTTCTAACACATAAATTAGTTTCATCTGTTTTTTGTACTTTACATAAACGGGATCATACTTTTTTAAAAAATAAATTTATTTATTTTATTATTTATTTATTTTTGGCTGTGTTGGGTCTTTGTTGCTGTGTGCCGGCTTTCTCTAGTTGCAGTGAGCAGGGACTACTCTTCATAGCGGTGCGCGGGCTTCTCATTGTTGTGGCTTCTCTTGTTGCGGAGCACAGGCTCTAGGCACGCAGGCTTCAGTAGTTGTGGCACGTGGGCTCAGTAGTTGTGCTTGAGGGCTCTAGAGCTCAGGCTCAGTAGTTGTGGTGCAGGGGCTTTGTTGCTCCGCGGCATGTGGGACCTTCCCAGGCCAGGGCACGAACCCGTGTCCCTTGCATTGGCAGGCGGATTCTTAACCACTGTGCCACCAGGGAAGCCCCCGGGATCATACTTATTTAATAGGAGAAAAGCATACAAATTTTATTTAATAATTTTATGTGCACACAGGAATCTTCAGAAGAAAAATAAAGACACAAAGAAGCAGTTAGGACCAAGAGCTTAAACACTTTTTTAAAACAAAGAAATGATAAATTTTTGGAGAAGTAACAAGACAAAGGGGGTTGGGCTGGGGCAGTAAATTATGGGAAAGGGACTAGGAAATATATGGGGGGGAGTTCCCTGGTGGCCTAATGGTTAGAATTCCGGGCTTTCACTGCCGTGGCCCAGGGTTCAATCACCAGTAAGGGAACTGAGATCCCACAGGCCGCGTTCCACACCCCCACCCCCCCCAAATAATAATATGGATAAGGAAACTGAAGCACAGAGGATAAGTGATTTGCCTGAGTATCCCAGGATGGAGAGCAAGGAAATATATGGGGGAAACTAATGGGAGATAAGGGTTATTTTAGTAGGGTTGTCTTATACAGATCCATTTTGGCATCAAATCTGTCTCCAGGGCTTCCCTGGTGGTGCAGTGGTTGAGGGTCTGCCTGCTGGTGCGGGGGACACGGGTTCGTGCCCTGGTCTGGGAGGATCCCGCATGCCGCGGAGCAGCTGGGCCCGTGAGCCACAACTGCTGAGCCTGTGCGTCTGGAGCCTGTGCTCCGCAACGGGAGAGGCCACGATGGTGGGAGGCCTGCGCACCGCGATGAACAGTGGCCCCCGCTTGCCGCAACTAGAAGAAGCCCTCGCACAGAAACGAAGACCCAACACAGCCATAAATAAATAAAATAAATTAAAAAAAAAAAAAAATCTGTCTCCGGTGATAAGAAAGTTCACTTTCTTAGAAAGTGAAGGAAAGGGAGGAAACCTTAGAAAGTGAAGGAAAATGAAGGAAGGAAAGTGAAGAAAGGGAGGGAACCTTTCTCGTGGGAAATGTTATGAAGTGTGTTTAAGTAGAAAGGGAATTCAGAGAGCCCTTCCTGCACCTGTTTCTCAAATGCCTTTAGCTCAAAATAATCAATATGCCATAGCGGCATATTTTGGGTTGGCATGTTCTGATTCCCTTCATGGGTAATAGGTAAATACCTTAGTGGTTATCTCTAAATTTGCTTCAATGGACAGCATACTGTCAATAAGCAGTATTCATGCCTATCCTCTTTCACCCACCATTGTGTTTGTGGGATTCATCCATGTTGTTTTGTGAATTTATAGATATTTCATTTTTGTTGCTATTTTTGTATTGTGTTGTCTAAATAGATCACAATTTATTTATTATCCATTCTTCTGTTGATGGACATTTGAGTTGTTTCCAGGTTTGGGCTATTATGAATAGTGCTGCTAAGAACATCCTTGTACATGTCATTTGGTGAACATATGTATGAATTTCTTTGGGGTGTATAACTAGGAGTGGAACTGCTGAAACACGTATGCTCATAGTCAGCATTAGCAGATAAAGCCAGGGCGACTCACAACTAACCATGTGAAAGTTCCAGTTATTCCACATCCTACCCAACATTTGATATTTTCTGCCTTTTAATTAGCTATTCTGGTGGATTTTAATTTGTGTGTGGTTTTAATTTGCATTTCACTAATGAATAATAAAGTTGAGCACCTTTTCAAATGTGTATTGGCCCTTTAGATATTCTCTTTTGTAAGATATCCGTTCAAGTCTTTTGCCTATTTCTATCACATTGCTGGTTTTTGTCTTGTTGATTTGTAGGAGTTCTTTACATATTCTGGATAAAAGTCTTTTGTTGGATATATGTATTGCAAATGTTCTTTCTGTGGGTTGTGTTTTAATTCCCTTTTTGGTGGCTTTTGATGAACAGAAGCTTGTGATTTTAATATAGTCCAATTTAATCACTCCTTTCCATTATGGTATTTTGTATTCTGTTGTCTTTTTTTTTTTTTTTTTAATTTGCCTACCCAAAGTCATGAAGATGTTCTATGGTTTTTTTAAAGCTTTATTAATTTACTCTTCATACTTAGATCTACAATCCATTTGGAACTGATTTTTGTGTAAGGTGTGTAGGGGTCAAATTACATGTAGAGGAGCATAAAAAGCCAAAAGTACAGAAATTTATTTAGCTTCGTAACTTTGAAAGCTTAGGCTTAGAAACTACAGAGCTTGATTTAAATCATCCTCAGCCTCAGAAAGGTAGAGGGGAAATCATTAGTGACAGGTAATTGTCCAAAGCACAACATTTAAAAAAGAATTGACAACACGCTTTCTGAGTGAAACTTGGCTGGACAGTACCCTCTAGTTGTCCACATCAGCCCCATGCTTTAACAGATGAAAAACCAGAAGCCAAAGACATGTCAGGGCTTGTCCAAGGTCCTGCAGGGAGCTAATGAGAGAGCTCCATTAGGAATGGAGTCCAGGCCTGCAATTCTCCTTTGACATGTTCATTTTGTTGCTTACATTTATCTAGGTTTTATTCCCAAGATAAAAAAAATAGCGAATTGCTGATATCACGCAGCAAAATTTCATTCATGGGAAATCTCTGTGTATCAATTACCTATTACTGCAAAACCAGCCACCACATACTTGTGGTGTAAAACAGCAACAGTCATTTGTTATTGTTATTATTATCTCTTGTGGTTTGGGGGTTCACTGGGCTCAGATACATAGTTCTCAGTTAGGAGTCTCTCGTGCAGTTGCAGGCAGATGGCAGCTAGGGGCAGAGTCCTCTTGAACTCTTCCTTACTCACATGTCTCCCTCACATGTGTTTCCCTCACAGGGAGGGAAAATAGTTTTCATGTCCCATTGGGAGGAGAGTAAGAAGAGCGTGTGAGATGGGAGATAGTATTGCAACCATTTTGGAAAATACAGTGGTCCACACTGTGGTATAATGGAGAATATATCTCATCTTTGTCCCCAGTTCCTCACACAGAGCCTCAAAAACCCTTAGAATTTTCTATAATAAGAATGTCTTTGTTATGCCAATGAGGTGACTTTTAGTGAGACCCTAGTTAGCTTTAGGATGGAGGCTGGTAGCCAGAAAGACCAACCATATGATTTGAATGTTGGAACTTTGCACCAGCCTAACCTCCTGGAAGGAGAAGGGGCTGGAGATTGAGTTCAATCACATGCCAGTAATTTAATCAATCATGCTCAAGTAAAGAAACTACAAAAACTCTGGACACTGAGCCTATTAGTCTGGGTTCTCCAGAACTAATAGGATATACAGTTGACCCTTGAACAACGTGGGAGTTAAGGGTGCTGACCCACTGTGCGGTAGAAAATCTGCGTATAACTGTATAGTCAATCCACCATATCTGCCGTTTTGCATCAGCAGATTCAACCAACTGTAGATCGTGTAGTATTGTAGTATTTATTGAAAAAATCCACATATAAGTGGACTGTGCAGTTCAAACCCATGTTGTTCAAGGGTCAACTGAGAGTGAGAGAGGGAGAGAGACAGAGAGAGACACACACAAAGAGAGATCTCCTATTTCTATATATACATAGATTTTTCTATGAGGAATTGGCTCACATTATTATGGAGGCTGAGAAGTCCAAGATCTGCAGTTGGCAAGCTGGGGACCCGGGAGAGTCAATAATATAGTTCCAGTCCAAACCTTAGTCCAAGGGAAGGAGAAGACCAATGCTCCAGCTCAAAGACAGTCAGGCAGAGAAAAGGAATTCTTTCATATGCAGGCTTTTTCAGGCCTTCAGTGGATTAGGTGAGGCCCACCCCACTGGTGCAGGATAATCTGCTTTACTCAGTCTACTGATTCAAATGTTAATCTCATTCAGAAACACCTCACACACACATACCCAGAAATAACGTTTATCCAAATTTCTAGGCAGCTAGTGGCCCAGTCAAGTTGACACATAAAATTAACTATTGCACAGAGGTTCACTGGAGCTTCCCAGTTGGTGAGTGAATACATTGATGTGCTGGGAGGGTGACATGCCTGAATTCCATGAGGAGACGGCAATAAGTTCTGCCTTATCTACCGAGCTTGCCCTATGCCTCTCTCCATTTGTAAGATCTGTACTCTTAATAGAAAACTGTAATTATTAAGTATAGTACTTTCCTGAGTTCTGCAAATTATTCTAGCAAATTATAAAACCTGAGAGGTTCATGGGACTCCTGAATTTGTAACCAACTATTTAGAAGTGCAGATGTCCCAGGGACCCCAATTGTGGCTAGTGTCTGAAGCGGGGTCAGTCTTGTAGAGGACTAGTCTGCGGGGTCTGCACTAATGCTGGGTAGTTAGTATCAGAATTTAATTGTTGGACACCCAGTTGGTGTCACAGAATTGGTGTCAGACAGTCACACTTTGTGACATTGATTCTTCTTCAGTTACCAAATTGTTTTTTATATTTGTCTTATTCTCACTTATCTTAAAGGGGAATTTAATGTATGTGGTGCCTACTCCACATGCTGTAGATAGCTTACAGGTATCACAGAATGCTCACAGAGCTCTCTATTTTTATCTCCAAAGTCCACTCTTTTCCATTTTCTCCTTAATGCCAAAGATACCCAGTGAACCTTTGTAATTTCCACTCCAGAGGATTTCCTATCCTGTCTTAAGATTTTAGGATCATGAAGGCTTGGGCAGCACTCCTGTCTGATAGGTCAGAGTGTTCTGCTCTGATGGAGATAATTACAGCAACATCTCCAGAGCTCAGCCCTTGGATCTTTTCTCTTTTCTACTTACATTCTCTCCTTAGTTGTTTTCATCCAGTAGCATGACTTTAAATACCATCTATATACTCCAAACTGGATGTCTCCTCTGAACCTCAGGTTTCTACATTCAATTTCCCAGTCAACCTCTTCATTTACAAGTCTAATCCTCTTCTCAAGTTTAACATGTACAAAACTGAGTTCACAATATTGTCCCCAAATCCTGCACTTCCCACAATCTTCCCAATCTCAGTTAATGGCAGCTTCACCCTTCTAGTGGCCCAAGTGTGATCCTTTATTCTCTTTCTTTCACATCCCAGATCTGATCCATCAGCAAATCCTAACAGCTCTTTCTAACTATATTCCAAATTCAACTACTTTTCTCTACCTCGCTGCCACCGCTGGGTCCTACCATAATTATTTCTTGATTAAATTATTACAATAGCCTCCTAATTGGTCTCCTTGCATCTACCCTTCCCCCCCACCTTCACATTCTATTCTCAACTCAGAGGGTAAAGAGATTCTCTTAAAAATAAGTTAAGAAAAAATAAATAAGTTAAATCGTGTCACTTCTCATCTCATGTCCTCCAATGACACCCCATCCCAGTCACAGTAAAAGCCAAAGTTCTTAGCAAACCTACAGGCCCTTCATGACCTGTTTCCATGTCCTCTCTGACTTCATTTCCCAATCTCAACCCCTTGTCGACTTCATTGCAACCACAATGGTCTCCTTCTTGTTCCTCCAACATACTAGGCACACTCCCACCTCAGGGCTGTTGCACTAATTATTCTCTTTGCTTGGAGTGACATTCTCCCAAATACCCACATGGCTCACCCCTCACTTCATTCAGGTCACTACTCAGAATTCTGCTTTTGTGTAAGACTTTCACTGGCCATTTTATTTAATATTTCAGCCCAACTCCTCCCCAGATATTCATATCCCCCCCTCCCACTTGATTTTTCTTCTTAGCTCATATAACTATCTAACACACTATATATTTTACTCATGCAATGCCCAATTAGCAGCCAAGTCAAGTACTTTAATCAACTTAGGAGTCTGAGAAAAGCCGAGATTTGTAATAGCCAGGAAAGACTTCATAGAATAGGAGGATTTGAGATGCCTTTGAAGAAATGGGTGGGATTTAAATAGGCAGTAAGGAGAAAGGATGAGAATTCCATGTGAAAGAAGACATGAACTATTTTCCAGAGATTTGAGATGCAAAAAGTATGAGTATCTCTTAATAAGTAGGGCATTACAGTACATTTTCGGGCCTTTCCTTGAACACAAGGACATTTTCCATATCTGTTTCCTTTATAGGTTATCCCAGTACCTGTCATAGGACAGAAATTCAATAAATGTCAGGTGGATTATTAGATGAGTGGATGGATGAATGGATCAAAGGATGGATGAGTGCATAGGTGATACAGACTCATGGATCCAGATACTTTCTGTTTAAACGACATTGGATTCTGATGCGTTATAATCATAAAGATAATTCTTCACCTAGGGGATCAAAAACTGACTTAGTTTTGACCTACACAGGAAAGAACCTTTTTAAAAAGACTATAAGAATTTTTTCATTGTACTAAAACATACACATTAAATTTACCGTCTTAACAATTTGTAAGTGGTTAAGTAGTGTTAAAGATATTCACATTTCTGAGCAATAGATCTCTAAAACTTTTTCATCTTGTGACACTGAAACTCTATACCCAGTAAATAGTAATTACCCCACCTCCCTCCCTCTACCAGCTCACCGTTGTACTTTCTGTTTCTATGATTTTGACTACTTTAGATAATTCATATGAATGGACTTATACAGTATTTGTCCTAAAAAGACTATAACAAATTTAAACCTCCTCTTATGCTACTTTGAAAGGAGCAGTCATTGGAAAACATTCTATCAATACCTTGGAAGCTAAAGTTCCCTGCTGAGCAGTTCAAAACTAGATTGAGAAACAAGAGCTGATTATTAATTTCTCGGTCTGATCTTTATTCAGTAGGAAAAATGATAATTATTCTTATTATATAAATGAGGCAAGTCAAAATATCATATTTTATCAATTCTAAGATACTCATTTTCCCCCACATTTTAATACTTCTGAAACAAAGATGTGTCTTATAATCAGTGGTGTTTTCACATTGCATCGTAGTTTAATTGGCAGCATTTTTTCTCTCCTGATGTCATTTTTTATTGGTGTATTTTACAAGCATTTGTATCATAGAGCTATGAAATAAGATAAATGATTAGCTCAGAATCTCACACCCCATCCATAGTAGGACTGGGATTGGAACTAAGGTTTCCTCAGATTTAAAGTAATGTTTTAACGGCTAGTAACATTTCCACTAGAAAATGGAGCCTTTCCCAGATAATTTTTATGCCCTACCACATAAATTTAAGGAAACTATCATTCACCTCTAGATGGCTCCCATTTGATGTTAAAAGGGAAGAAATAATGAGTTTCAGAGACATTCTCTTAGGACAAGTTTCTTGCAGCTGGGACCTTACCTAATGATGTGAGACAGCAAAAAACAATACAAGAATGTCTCAAACATTGCATTGGACATCCTTCCACTAAAAAATAATTTATCAGAAATTCAAATTTAACTGGGCATCCTGAATATAATCTTCCAACCCTAACCTCACCTAATCTTTGAAAGAAGGGAGATCAATGGACTGGCTTTGACTTTCCACAAGGTTCTCAGCAAGAGGAGCTGGGTGGGGAGATGTGAGATGATCCAGTTCATCAGGAATAGAAGCTCTCTGGACAGTGTCTGATCCAGGATCTTGGGAGCTCCCTTGATTCAGCTCCTAAGATTCATGTTGGAAGTGTACCAAACCCTCAATTTGGCTGAATGCCAAATGGCCTAGTGTTAAAATAAATAATAGACTGAAGCCAAATATTGTCAACTTACAATGAAGTTCTATGGCAGGTTGTTTTCTTTAAAAACTCGAAGCCTAAATGGAATTAAATAGCAAAATAAAAATAAATATAGGTTTTGTAGGGTATTTTGTTTAATGCCATGAATGATAATAACCTAATAATTATGCAAAGACTACAAATATGATTTATATATAGTCTCTATTATTCTGCTTTCCATTCTTATTTAAAATTGTACAAACATTTGTTGGCTCAAGAAGGATAATGTGTTCTTCCTAAAGTTATCTAGCAGAGGCATTCTTGCTTAATATTCCTATTAAGCTGATTTTTTTCTTTAATGATTTAACTATTGGAAAGTTTTTAATCATTAATATTTTAAATAAAATTAACACCACAATGGTTAATTATAATAGCATTTTATTCTTTCAATAATAAATACAAATTTCAACTGAGTGATAGAAATTTAGCACATAAAGCTCACAAGGAGATTTTTATTCAACATTATATCTAGATGCTTACTTCAATTTGAAAATATTCAGATGTTAACAACAAATTCAAAAGAATAACATGTTTGTTTTATTTAATTGATTTTTAAAACTTAAAGTGTGGCCCTGCATCAGCAGCATCACCTGGGAGGAATGTGCAGGATTTCAGGTCCACACTAGACTTACAAAATCAGGATCTGAGGGTGGGGTTGCGTTTAACAAGCACAATGAAGTTTGAAATACTCTGGCCTTGAAAACCAATCTCCTGGCCACTGCCGGTATCTCAAACTCTTCTCAGACCTAAGGAATTAGAATCTGCATCTCAACAAGATGCTGAAGTGATTTGTGTGCACATTAAAGCCTGAGCCACACTCTTTTAGAGTTTTAGTTTTAAAATATACCAAAACAGGACTTCCCTGGTTAAGAATCCGCCTGCCAATGCAGGGGACATGGGTTCGAGCCCTGGTCCGGGGAGATCCCACATGCTGCGGAGCAACTAAGCCCATGCACCACAACTACTGAGCCTGTGCTCTAGAGCCCGTGAGCCACAACTACTGAGCCCAAGTGCCACAACTAATGAAACCCGCGCACCTAGGCCCATGCTCCACAACAAGAGAAGCCCCTGCTCGCTGCAGCTAGAGAAAGCCTGTGCGCAGCAACAAAGACCCAATGCAGCAAAAAATAAATAAAATAAAATTTAAAAATAAAATAAAATATACCAAAACTGAATGTTGTGTTTCATCATGTCTCTAACCAGCTGATGCTGATGAAAAACCAGTGACTTTGAGTGGTCCATGTGCCCAGATTGACAACTGGACTGGATTCAAGACTTTCCTTATCAATGAAATGTGGGGATTATTTCAACCAATGGTGAGCATATGTCAATCTCGTTCTATTCTTTTGTTCTGTCCACAGTGTTCCTTTTCAATCCTTAATTAGCATAACCACCTCAAAAACCCTCTTACCTCCTGTCTAGTCCTTAGCCCTGGTTTTGTTACACAGTGATAACTAACCTATACAGTGTCCCTTAAAATAGCTTTATCAAAGTCATTATAAAGGCATACCCCAAAAATATCTTGGGAGATGGTATATAAAGGTCTTCCAATTTGTTAAGAGGCTTCTTTTAAGCAGGATTCCCAGTTCTGGCTTGTAGTCAAATCACCCAGTAGCTTTAAAAATTCTGATATCCAAGGAGCCCTCCAGGCAAATCTGAATCTCCGGGGGTGAGATGCAGGCATTAACCTTTTTCTAAAAGCTGCCCCAAGTAGAGAACCAGCCATCTAAAGTTTGATTGAAAAAAAAATTTTTTTTTAAATAAAGTTTGGTTGAATTACCGTACCTCCTCTATGCAACATGGCCTGTGCAGGTAAGCTTGATGTTCACGGTTTTGGAAGTTCAAGCAAATGAAACACAGAGGTTTCTCAGTTTGGGAAGTCTCATAATCTCTTTATTATCACACAAAGGAGCCTTTTAAGTGGGAGGCAAGTAGGCTCTACCAAGACCATCATTCTAAAAAACCCTCTCAATTGGGAAATCTACTAAATGCATTTGCAGAACTGAGTTTTTATCCCCTGCTTCAGACACATTAAAATGGGCACATCAAAAGTTTGCCATAGGGCTTCCCTGGTGGTGCAGTGGTTGAGAATCTGGCTGCCGATGCAGGGGACACGGGTTCGAGCCTTGGTCTGGGAAGATCCCACATGCTGCGGAGTAACTAGGCGCATGAGCCACAACTACTGAGCCTGCGCATCTGGAGCCTGTGCTCCACAATGAGAGGCCGCGATAGTGAGAGGCCCGCGCACCGCGATGAAGAGTGGCCCCCGCTTGCCGCAACTACAGAAAGCCCTCGCACAGAAACGAAGACCCAACACAGCCAAAAATAAATTAATAAATTAAAAAACGAAACAAAAACAAACAAACAAAAAGGTTTGCCATAATAATCATATTTTATTCTCCCTTCTTCCTAATCGTGTGACTCCCTCCAAATGTGTTGAGTTGCATCCCATATCCACTTCCTTATCTTATCAGTAGAAAAAAGATCTGAAATGTAAGGGTCAGAGTCCTGTAGTCAGTCCAGAATTAACATTTAAGTTTGAATTCCAAGTTAAATATTGGTTCTGGTCTCTCAACTTAATATAGTCTTTTGGGAGAAAATATCCATTTTTAACAACTCTTCTGGCCATAAGACTATTGTTTAAATTTAACCTAAATCCCTCTAGTAACTGAACAAGTTCATTTCTACTCTTGGAGAGGAATTCTTCTTTACAGCTCCACAATCCCAGATATGCTTTGGAATTGAAAATTTTTGGAGTGTAGAAAGGTAATGCGGAGCATATATGGCATACTGTATTACATCTCCAGGGAGGTCTAAAGCAGCATCCTGTAACAAACACATTTAAATCTATGCAATGAAACATAAAAATTCACAGTAAGAGAGATAAATAGACATTATAAACAGTTTTATGTGCGTTCTGGTTTTGTCATTAAATTTAAAAGAAACTTTTAGTTTTCAGAGCTTTCTCTATTTGGGCACTGAATAAAAGATTGTAGATTGCAAGTTGCTATAAAAAAACTTAAAAAGAGTGAACTTAATTGGGAAAGCTGAAGGGAAACAAATTAACAACAACAGTGATATACACTGGAAAAGCTCATCTAACAGATTTCTTCCCACAAACAAGCTGGATGTGGAATGAAAATTGTCTGGCTCCTCAGGGGCCAGGTTCAGATCCCCAGTCAGGAGACCTTGCAATAAAAAAGAGACTTATTTGGATTGGGAGATGGGTTTTAGGGAGAGATGGAATGAGGGGAATATTAAAAAGCCTTGTGAGCACCTAGAAATGGCATCTTGTATTGGGCTAATTATTTTCAATGATGATTCATCCCCCCAAGCAGTTTACAGCTTTTATTTCTTCCTTTTAAAATTCATCTACATCAATGTGGTTAACAGTGGGTGGTTCAGGACAGATCCATTGTTCTTGTAGCTTTTGAGAAATCTCAGGGTCTCTTTTCAGGTCTTTTGAATTTGCATCCCAAATTGTCTGGCCCTCTTTGCTCCTTGACTGTTTTTCTTGGCCCTTGGGTCTCTGGTTATTTAACTGGCTTTTGCTCAAGGAACATAACAGGTTAGTGAAAAGAAGATAGAAATTGGGAAGCTCTAGCTCTCCTTTAAGAAATATATGCTGCTTTTTTTTCTAAACACATTTCTGAAGATTTTTCTTTTGGCATCATCTTTTAAAGAATGGATCTAAGCTAAGATGTGTCAGATCAAAGATAGATTAAAAATTCAAAAGAAATCATTTCTTTTTCTCAAATACTTTACTGAATAGAATAATCAAGCACTTCAGAAGTGTAAGTCACTTTTCGGACAGTCTCAGGGTTTTTTGTAATGTAAATTTTATCAATATATAGTGTACATACAGAAAATTGCACAAATCATAAGTGAGCAGATAGATGACTTATCACAAAGCTTACATGCTTTGTAGTCAGTGCCCAGACCAAGAAATAGAACATGACCAGCAAGCACTACAGAAGCCTGTCCTATGGTCCCCACCTCAAGAGGTGCCAGCATCCAAACTTCTAAGACCATAGATTAATTTTGTTTGATTTTAATTTCACTTTTTTAATTTTACATTTTTATTGAAGTATAGTTGATTTACAATGTTTGTACACTTTTACATTGTAAAATGATTACCATCAATGTGTTACTAACACCTACATCACATCACTTACAGTTTCATTTTTGTAGCAAACATTTAAGATCTACTCTCAGTGACTTTCAAGTATATATACGTATATATATATATATATATATATATATATATATATATATATATATATATATATAAAAAGATCCTCTGCCTATTTTTTTATCAGATTTTTTTGTTTTGTTTTGTTTTGCTATTAAGTTGTATGAGTCCTTTATATATTTTGGATGTCAACTCCTTATTAGAATATGATTTGCAAGTATTTTCTTCCATTCTGTAAGTTGCCTTTTCATTTTGTTGATGGTTTCCTCTGCTTGTGCAGAAGCTTTTTAGTTTGATGTAGTCCCATTTTATTTCTGCTTTGTTGTTATCTTTGCTTTTGGCGTCAAATCCAAAAAAATCATTACCAAGACCACTGTCAAGGATCTTACCTCCTATATTTTCTTCTAGGAGTTTTATGGTTTGGGGACTGAAATAAAATGAATTTCCTTACTTTTTTGGTTTTTGTCTTGGACAGAGCTCATGCTTTCATATCTTTAATGACTAAGGGTTGGTGGTTAAACTGGCAAAGATGAATCTTTCTTTATTACATCTGAGTATGGTAACATCAGGGGTAAGAAATGACTGTTCTTTTAAAGCCTGCAAGAATATCTCTTCCCCAATTTACTGCCTTCCTGCCCCTGGTTTGGTAGCTCTAATAAACTACTATCTTCTCAAAGATTCTCTGAGGCCCAGGACATCACGTGGGCATCAGCATCAGTCTGTATTAAGTCCATCCTTAGCACGCTCAGCAGCCTCTGAGTTTCTGCTAAGGTGCTGAAAATTTTTGAAAAGTGTGAGAATGTTTAAAGTGGACATTCTCTAAATGCCTAAGTGTGTATGAATGAGGTTGCAGAATCAATCTAACAAGCATTGGACGGCTTTAAAGTAAGACATATAATACAGATGCTCTTACAAGATTTGCATTTTATTTAGCAGTATCATTTTGTCCCTCTAGACGCCTGCTTAACTTTTGAGCACAAAAGGTATTATGGAAAAAAGTATGTATTTATTCAATTTCATTTGTCACAAGGAAGAAAAAGCAACCACTTTCCCATACTTTACTAAAACACATGCTTTCTACAAAATAGAATTCTAGAAATAGCAGGGGACAGAAACTTTTACTTACTCTATTTTCCACTTTTGCCATTATAGAAGCAATCCTGAGATTAATAATAAAAAAAATCTGAGCATCCTTCTTTGCATTGCATCTGTGTTGTGGGTTCAGTATTAAGTGATTAGAGAATAAAGAATAAATAAACAAAAAGACCTTATTAACCCTTATTAACAAAATGGCTTTTGGCTTGAGGTTTTTTTGGTTTTTGGTTTTGGTTTTTTTTTTTTAAGCTTGAGGTTTTGTTTTTTTTTTTAATGTTTTTAGTTCTTTTATTTATTTGTTTATTTATTTTTGGCTGCATTGGGTCTTCGTTTCTGTGCGCAGGCTTTCTCTAGTTGTGGCGAGTGGGGACTACTCTTCGTTGTGGTGTGCGGACTTCTCATTGTGGTGGCTTCTCTTGTTGCAGAGCACAAACTCTAGGCACACAGTCTTCAGTAGTTGTGGCACACGGGCTCAGTAGTTGTGGCTCGTGGGCTCTAGAGCACAGGCTCAGTAGTTGTGGCACACAGACTTAGTTGCTCTGCGGCATGTGGGATCTTCCCAGACCAGGGCTCAAATCCGTGTCCCCTGCATTGGCAGGCAGATTCTTAACTGCTGCGCCACCAGGGAAGCCCTAACTTGAATTTTTAAATCCTGGCGATTGAATGTACTATTTGATGGACTTTTCATAGAAAATGTAGAATGTATTTAATGAATTCAAATTAGAAACTTTGGTGGGGGGGCTCTCTTAAAATCTGGACTAAGGCATCCACAGAAACTGAAATATAAAAATCTATTAATTGCTCTTTGTGTAAAACTTTACAAAGCTATTATTAGAACTGTTATAATCAAAGGTGTCAATACAGAAAAGTTTATGGCTGTAGAAATTTTTATTCTGCATATAGGCTATGCAGAAATACCACCTACTCACTTCTCAGGAATTTTCACTGCCCACCACCAACCTGTTTTCACTGAGATACCAAGCTTTATTTTCATGTTTGCATTTTTTGGTTTGCCTCTAGAGAATAATTAGGCAGAACCAACAACACTGAAGATAATTAAAAGGTTGCAATAGATTTCAGAGGTAGCAAGAAATAACACCGAGCAAAGTATAGAGCTTTATGCACTATAGCAAAAAAGTGGCTGGATTTTGAACCTATAAACCAACCGGATTATATTTGTAGTGTGAATATACAGTTAGGTTACCACGAAGTTGTCTTAGTGTTTTCCCCAAATAATCTTTTTACCTTGAGTCAATGCATAGAATCTCAAAACCACTGTTCCTTATTCTTTCTAAATTAATTACAGACTGAGGTAATCTAAGGTCAAAATAGCAGTACCTATTTTATGGAGATTTAATTGACATATACATTGTATAAGTTTAAGATGTACAAGGTGATGATTTCATAAATGTATATATTGTGAAATGATTACCACAGTAAGGTTAGTTAACACCTCCATAAGTTAATATACTTATCTTGTGTGGGGGGGGATAAGAATATTTAAGATTTAGTCCCTTAGCAACTTTCAAATATATAACACACTATTGTTAACTATAGTCACTATGCTGTACATTAGATCCCCAGTATTTATTCACCTTAAAACTAGAAGTTTGTACTCTTTGTCTAACATCTCCCCATTTTCCCCATCCCCCAGCCCCTGGCAACCACCAGTCTAGAGTCTGTCTGTATGAAACATGTCTATTCATGTCCTCTGAACTGGATTAATTGTATTATTTAACTTATTTATTTATGTTTTTTGCTATCGAGTTGTATGAGTTCCTTATATATTTTGAATATTAGCCCCTTATCAGATAGATAATTTGCAAATATTCCTTAGATTGCCTTTTTATGTTGTTGGTTCTTTCTTTTGCTGTAAAGCAGCTGTTAGTTTGATGTAGTCACACTTGTTTATTTCTATTTTTACTGCTTGTGCTTTTGGTGTCATATCTAAAATATCATTGCAAAACCAATGTCAAGAAGTTTTTCCCATATGTTTTCTTCTAATAGTTTTACAGTTTCAGGTTTTAAATTTAAGTCTTTAATCCATTTGCAGCTGGAGTGAGTGGTGTAAGATAGGGGTCAGATTTCATTATTTTCCAGGTGATTATTCATAGACTTCTCTCTTAGAACTACATTTACTGCATCCCATAAGTTTGGGTATGTTGTGTTTCCATTTTCATTTGTTTCAAGATATTTTTTATTTCTCTTTGATTTCTTCTTTGACCTATTGTTTGTTTAGGGGTGTGTTGTATAATTTCCACATATTTGTGAATTTTTCAGTTGCTCTCCTGTTATTATTTCTAGTGTTACACCATTTTGATCAGAAGAGATCCTTGGTATGATTTCACTCTTCTTAAATTTTCTAAGACTTGTTTTGTGACATGATCTGCCCTGGAGAATGTCCCATGTGTACTTGAGATGAATGTGTATTCTGCTGCTATTGGATGAAATGTTCTGTGTATGTCTGTTAGGTTCATATGGTCTAAAGCCCAGTTTAAGTCCAATGTTTCCTTACTGATTTTCTGTCTGAATAATCTATCCATTGTTGAAAGTGGGCTATTGAAGTCCTCTAATATTATGGGTTGTTGTCTATTTCTCCCTTCCGATCTGTTACTATTTGTGTAATATATTTAGGTCCTCTGATGTTGGGTGCATATATTGGGTTGGCCAAAAAGTTCATTCGGGTTTTTCTGTAACATCTTACGAAAAACCTGAACGAACTTTTTGGCCAACCCAGCCTACTTACAATTGTTGTATCCTCTTGATGAAATGACCCTTTTATCATCATATAACAACCTTCTTTGTTTCTTGTTACTGTTTTTGAGTCTATTTTGTTTGATATGAGTATAGCTACCTCTGTTCCCTTTTGATTTCCATTTGCTTGGAAAATATCTTTCAATCCCTCCACCTTGAACTTATGTGTGTCCTTAAAGCTGAAGAGAGTCTCTTGTAAGCAGCATATATTTGGGCATTGGTTTTTTAATCCATTCAGCCACTCTATGCTTTCTGATTGGAGAATTTAATCCTTTTACATTTAAAATAATTAATAGGTAAGGACTTATAATGTGATTTTTCTGAATTGTTTTCTGGCTCTTTTGTAGTTTTCTTGTTCCTTTCTTCCTTTGATGTCTTCCTTTGTGAACTGATGATTTTCCACAGTGGTATTTTTTGATTCCCTTCTCTTTATCTTTTGTGTATCTACTGTAGGTTTTTGCTTTGTGGTCACAATAAGACTTATAAAAAGCATCTTACAGATTTAACAGCCTATTTTACTCTAATAACACCTTAACTTCAATTGCATACAAAAATTCTACCCTTTTATTTACCACTCCTTCCACACACACATTTTGTTTTGGATGTCACAATTTACCTCTTTTTGTATTGTGTATTCATTGACAAATTTTGTAGCTACACTTAATACTTTTGTCCTTTAGGCTTTATACTAGAGTTAAGTCCATAGCACACAACCATAATACAGTATTAGAGTTTTCTGGATTTGACTATATACTTATCTTTATACGTGTGTTTTATATGTTCATATGTTTTCATGTTACAAATTAGCATCCCTTTATTTCAGCTTGAAAAGTTCCTTTCAGCATTTCTTGAAGGCAGGTCTAGTAGTGATGAACTTCCTCAGCTTTTGTTTGTTTGGGAAAGTCTTTACCACTTCTCCATTTCTGAAGGACAACTTTGCCAGGGAAAGTGTTCTTGGTTAGCAGTTTTTTTCTTTTAGCATTTTGAATATATCACCCTACTGTTTCCTGGCCTGTAAGTTGCCTGCTGAGAAATCTGCTGATAGACTTACAATGGTTATCTCGTACATGATGATTTTTTTTCTCTTGCTGCTTTTGAAATTCTCTCTTTGTCTTTGATTTTGGACAGTTTTATCATAATATGTCTTGGAAAAGATCTTTTGGGTTGAAATTTTAGAGGGGAACTTTGTGCTTCATGAACTTGGATGTCCAAATTTCTCCCCAGATTTGGGAATTTCTCAGCCATTATTTCTTAAAATAAGTACGCTGCCACTTTCTCCCTTTCTTCTCCGGGACTCTGGTTATGATAATGGTAACTCAGTGGAGATTGTGATGTCACATTTGGCATAATTTTATCAATATCCCAAAGGATAAATATTATTATTTTTTAAATTTTATTTATTTTTATTTTTGGCTGTGTGGTGTCTTCATTGCTGCGCGCAGGCTTTCTCTAGTTGTGACAAGCTGGGGCTACTCTTCGTTGTGGTGCGCAGGCTTCTCATTGTGGGGGCTTCTCTTGTTGTGGAGCACAGGCTCTAGGCACGTGGGCTTCAGTAGTTGTGGCATGCAGGCTCTAGAGTGCAGGATCAGTTGTGGTGCACGTGCTTAGTTGCCCCACGGCATGTGGTATCTTCCCGGACCAGGGCTCAAACCCATGTCCCCTGCATTGGCAGGCGGATTCTTAACCACTGCGCCACCAGGGAAGCCCCAGGATAAGTATTATTATCCTCATTTTATTGAAGATGAAACTAAGGTCCAGTGTCCCACCCAACAACTTATGATTAGAAGCTGTAGAGATAAGACTCCAATGAAAATCTTCCATTTAAATTATTAGTAGACTATATGATTTATGGCAATACACCTTGCACTGGCTTTTGTTTTTGTTTTTTCAGATTCCCAGAATGTTATAAAATTCCCCACATAGCAATTTCATACTCTGTATCCCTTTACAGAATCTCTGCCCATAAAAATGATTGATTCAGCCTTCCCATTGTTTGGGAAGAAGAGTTATGTTTTATTAAGTTAGAAATGAGAAATGAATTATTTATTAAACAAAGCAAAATGAAACATTGACTAGAGGGAGCAAAAAGTATATTGAGCTTCCTGAGAGATGATCTGGGCTTCATTGTTCAAGTTCTAAACATACTAAATACAGAAACAGAGTCAGCAAGCATATCGTGGAAACTATTCATGGACTAGACAGAAAAATATTAACTCATAGAAAGCTCACAGCGTTGATTCTTTTTTTTTTTTTAAAGATAACTAGAAAATCCTAATAATTTTTTTTTTTAATTTATTTATTTTTGGCTGTGTTGGGTCTTCGTTTCTGCGCGAGGGCTTTCTCTACTGGCGGCAAGCGGGGGCCACTCTTCATCGCGGTGCGCGGGCCTCTCACTATCGTGGCCTCTCTTGTTGCGGAGCACAGGCTCCAGACGCGCAGGCTCAGTAGTTGTGGCTCACGGGCCTAGTTGCTCCACGGCATGTGGGATCTTCCCAGACCAGGGCTCGAACCCGTGTCCCCTGCATTGGCAGGCAGATTCTCAACCACTGCGCCACCAGGGAAGCCCCAGCGTTGATTCTTATAGTCAGAGCACCTGTGTGCTTTAGTTTCTACAGGCGATATCACTATTAAAATTGTTTAATCTTTCTGGAGCTCAATTTTCTCATCTGTAGAATAGGAATAATAAAGCCTATTCTTCTCTTGGGGTTGTGAAGCTCAAATGAAATAATAGCCATTACTATTGACTTTTGTGCTCTTCCTAGGACCCTCTGTGGGCAGGCTATATCTTCTTGAGTGAGAGCAAGGGGCACATGTTGCTCCAGTTACTGTGAGCCTACAATTCTTCACCCAGTTCCAACATGTAAGTTCTTCCCCCACGCCACCAAGCTGGGTGTCCTATAATTCAACTCAATTCTGATACTGTGTACTTGGAGACAGCGTCAGATTGCACAGGTTAAAGGCTCAGTCCCCAGGACTAACCTCCACTGAAGATACCAATAATAGTCCAGGCTGTCGCCCATGCTTCTGACCAACTGGCTGTAAATTAGAGCATCCCACAACCCAATCCTTGGGTTTGATTAATTTGCTAGATTGGCTCACAGAACTCAGGAAAACAGTTTACTCACTGGATTACTGATTTATTACAAATGATTTTAAATGCAAATCGACAGCCAGATGAAGAGATTCATAGGGCAAGTGTGTGGGGAGGGGCACGAGGCGTCCATGTTCTCTGAGCATGCCATTCTCCCCAAATCTCTACTTGTTCACCAACCTAGAAGCTCTCCCTCCGAACCTCCTTCCTTCCTTTCTTTTTTTTCTTTTCTTTTTTAATGCAGGCTTCATTACATATGCATGGTAGATTAAATCATGGCCATAGGCAATTAAACTAAATTTCCATCCCCTTTCCCCTCCCACAAGGTCGGGAGTGGTGGGTGGAGGGTGGAGGTGGGGGGAAATGAAAGTTCTGACCCTCCTACAGGCAAGGAGCCCCCATTCTTAGGTGACCTAAGGGCTTTCTGAAATTCACCTCATTAGCATAACAAAAGACACCCTATGGCTCTCCACACTTAAGAAATTCCAAGCCTTTTAGGAGCTCTGTGCCAGGAAAGGGAAAAGAAGACCAAATGCACATTTCTTATTATAAATCATAATATCACATATCCTAAGCCAGCCTTCTCAGGAGAGAAGAGTAAGCCCGTCATTTTTCAGCTTACGGTCCCTTCCATGTAGCAATGCCAGTTGGAAAATAGTCAAGACCATGTGGATATGTCGTTACTTGATTTATTATAGACTGACAATGACCAAGGCCAGGGAAAGAAATATCACTTGTGCCCAGAAGCTCTCACACAAATAGGTTCAATTTAACCCCTTTATAAATAACTTAAGAGTATTTCCCTCTCGACTTCATCCTTTGTAACCTAAATCCCAAGGTGGACCTAGAGGCCACTGCTAGCTCCACCTCTAATTACTATTTACTTCATTTGGGTTTGTGTTGTTCTCATTAGCAGTTGGGAGAAGGCAGGTCCTCACCAAGGCAACCCCAAGTGAGTATGTGTTCAGGCTCTGTGGGATTCCCTGCCCCACTGGGTCACATTCCACCTGTGTTCTTTGCTCAAATGACTGACATGATTTCAAGAATGTAAATAATTCACACTTTTCTCCTCCTTGTGCTATTTGTTTCTTCACAAAATCTTGGTGACCTGAATACATTTCCCTGAATTCATTGTTTTCATACATTCCATTTTTACAACTGACCTCAATATCTTTCCCTCCTTTGATACTATAAACTCCCCAACAGATCCTCACAGGCTCCTCATAGTGAAAAGGCCATGGATAATCATGAGACCCTTCATAAACCTGACATTGCTATTGTTAGATTTGTGTTGCTCATTTGAAACCTAAACCATTAGCAAGGGTGACTAGTTATCCAGACAATAATTAGGACTACATTTTGTCTTTCTTGTTTCCACATTTTTGCTCCTGCCCTTCTACCTCTTTCAATGTCCTCTCCTCTTCCTCCGGAAGGTTTAAATAAACACTATAAACACTTCCTTAATTGTTATAAATTGTCTCTGGCACCTATTGTTTGTAGAATACATTTATTAATTTGCTCAAGAACTGCTTTGCAATATTACTTTGCTTGCTCTGTTTAGCACATATTTATTTTTCATACTCTTCAGTTTTATGTTAATCTCACTTCTCCTTGTCTAGGATTTTTTAAAAATATTTATTTATTTATTTATTTTGGCTGCACTGGGTCTTACTTGCGGCACTCGGGATCTTCGTTGCGGCATGTGGGCTTCTTAGTTGTGGCATGAATGGGTGATCTAGTTCCCCAATCAGGGAACGAACCCAGGCCCCCTGCATTGGGAGCACAGAGTCTTACCCACTGGACCACCAGGGAAGTCCCTCCCTGTCTATTTTAACCTTGAAAACAGGTGTTGATTATACTCTAGGTAATACCACCTTACTCCATCTAATGCCTTCAATTTAGGTGGTCTTTTAGGAATTATTGCTTGTATTTTTGTTTTAAACATATGCTTCCTGCATTTTGTCAAAGGAAATAAAATTGAGCTGGTACTTTAACCATTTCCAACTCTTTCACTCTGTGTGTGTGTATAAAATTTATACGTATATATAATTGTGTATATAGAATTTAAGATTTACTTTTTAATTGAAAAGTTAACAAAGTTGTCATGGGGGTGGTGGTGATGACGGTGGTATCTGGCAGAGCTTCCACAAGTTAAGAATAATTATCGTCCATGTTCAGTGAAAGCTACATACATATCATGCTGTAGTACAATTTAAAAAAATACATTTGATTTTTGTCCCTAGTTCCTGGCACAGAGATCCAAAAACCATTGGAATTTCCTCAGGAGTATCTTTTGCTATTCATTTCAGCCCCTTTCTACCATACTTGAGTTTATGCTAATGAGACGACTTAAGATGGGGTCCTTATATAACTTCAAGATGGGGGCTTGTGACCAGAAAAACCAACCACCTGATTGGAAGGTTGACTTTCAGCCCCATCTCCCAACCACTGAGGAGGGGAGATCAGCTGAAGATGGAGTTTAATCATGTGGCTAATTATTTAATCAAGCATGCCTACGCAATAAAACCTCAATTAAAAAAATCAGCAACGAGGCTTGGGGAGCTTTGTACTTTGTGAACATGACGTGCTGGCAGTGTGGTGGACCCACTCCATGGGAATAGAAGCTCCTGTGCTCAGGACCCTGCCAGACCTTGCATCCTATGTGTCTCTTCATCTAGCTATTCATTTGTATACTTTCTAATAAAATAATTGTAAGTATAGTGTTTTGCTGAGTTCTGTGAGTTGTTTTAGTGAATTATCAAACTTGAGCAGATATATGAAGCCCTGAATTTGTAGCTTGCCAGCATAAGTGTGGGCATGGGGACCCCTGGGACTTGCAGCTGGCATCTGAAGTGGGGGAGGGGCAGTCTCATGGGACTGAGCCATTAACCTGTGAGGTCTGTGCTAACTCCAGGTAATTTGTGTCAGAATTGAATTGAATTATTGGACACCCAGCTGGTATCAGAAAGTTAGTGTCAGAACGTACATGTACTGGGCTAAACACTTTCTATATATTATCTTATCTCATCTTCATAGTAAACCCATGAGGTAAGTGTGGCTGTGGTTATCCTCTTATGCAAATTAGGAGATTCATGCATGTAGACAGTGACTTCTCCAAGACCAGAGGCCTGGTTTCTTGGTGTCAAAGTCCAATGATGTAACATCATACTGCTCCCGAGGTTACAGTCTCATAAGCTGAGGATAACCTGGTTGGTAGTGGGGAAATAAAAGAATGCTGGACACCTCTTTTGCTCATCAGCAAATCCTTTGGGCTCTACGTCTTATTCCACCTATTGCTGCAGTGACCAGTTCAGGACATGCCTTGCCCAGCTTTGGGGGGAATGTACCTCATTCAGACCAGCTACTCCCCTTTTATGCAAATACCTTTGGGAACAACTCAGCAATTACACCCGTGTACCCAAATGAGAAGGGGTGTGGACTCTTAACCAATGAGGAATGGAAGCCAATGGATGGGTAAGTGCTTCCCTACTTTGTCCCTGTGATATGTTTTATAAGACTCTTCAAAAGTCTTACGGGGTCAAACATCAGTTGGTTGCCACATAGGGGTGTCTTACTTTACAACGTATTCCTGTTTTCTTTCTCTTTCCTGCCCTGATGTCCTCTCCCTATCCTACATTCCTGTTCCCTGAAATTATTTTACAAATATACTATCTACATTTTTGCAGGCTCTGCTTTCCAAAGAAACCAGCTGAAGACAAAATACTGTTAACTTCAGCCAGAGAAATATTGATGATATTTTAATGACACAAAGGCACAGAGGTAAATGGGCTCTCACTGAATTTAATGCTCCTGCACAAATTCTGATTTGTGGTGAAACAAAATATGTTGAAACTAATTAAAAGTGTCTCACATCATGGAATTTTTTGAAAGGGATTACCCTGAACTAATAACATCTGACATGATGAAAGGTATGGCAACTGAAAAATTAACAGCAATGAAGCGTGCTCATTAGAACTCATGGAAAAATTAACATGAAAGGATTTCAGAGTAGATAAGACATTCTTTTATGTGAGTTTAAATTGTGTTCTATTTTAAATAAAATTTCAATTTTATTTTATTCTAAATCTGAGGGATTTAGAATAAAAATCTTTGAAAAGTTATTATCTGGCTGGAGAAGGCCAGTGGCTATATCATACTGATGTTTGCATCCTCACTTCATTTGGTGTCTGACACATATTAGACACTTAACAAAATGTGTATTGAATGAACAGAATTTTAAAATTGATGATCAGAGGTTGTAGTGGTTTGAGTTGGCCCACCAAAAACATATGTCCACATTCTAACCCCTGGGCACCTGTAAATGTGACCTTATTTTGAAAAGGGGTCTTTGTAGTAATTAAATGAAGGATCGCAAGATGAGATCATCCTGGATTAATAGGGTAGACCCTAAATCCGATGACAAATGTCCCTAGAGGAAGGAGAAGAAGCAGCAGAGGGGAAGGCCATGTGAAGTTGGAGGAAGAGATTGGAGTTATGCAGCCACAAACCAAGGAAGACTTGGAGCCACCAGAAACTGAAAGAGGCAAGAAAGGGATTCCCCTCTAGATCCTCTGGAGGGAGTGTGACCCTGTCAACAGCTTGATTTCAGACTTCTGGCCTCCAGAGCTGTGAGAGAACACATTTCTCTTGTTTCAAGCCACTAAGTTTGTGGTAATTTGGTATGGCAGCCCTAGGAAACTAATATAGAGGTATCAAAATAAAATAAAACATGTGACAAAAGTTAATGGAACCTAAAAGATGGTTTCAACCATAAAATCGTTCAACAAATATTTGTTGAGCATGTACTATGCACCAGGCATTTTTCTAGGAAAGCTTCAGTGAGCAAAATAGATGGAGACCACTGCAGTCATGGCACTTACATTTTAGCAATATTCTTTCTGATCAGAGAAGCCAATTTATTTAAAACTCCTTTACCCTTAACCAAGATGTGTTTGTGTCCATACCTACATATCAGAACCAATTATTAAACACAGCTAGTGGTAAAGACAGCACTCAGCAAATAGAGATAACACAACAACTTGGGAAGAACTTGTTTTCCATGGAGAATGCAAGCTCTAGATTTTTTAACAATGATAATAAAAGGAAGACATTCAGGATTTTATGACCTCTAGATTTCTATTCAGCTGATGGGATAGACTGGGTTTGTCCACTCAGCTGCAGTGGAATGTTGACCTCCTGTGAACAAGGACAAGGGTTTCTGCTATAAAGAAACAGTATTCCAGTTTTGGGGGAAGAAATCAAGAAAATTTTTCTCAAATTTGTTTTTCTACAATGCTTTTAAAAATACAATGTTTCTTAAACTTTTGACAGGTGCCATTGATTATCTGCCAAGGAGGAGCAGCCAACTACTAGAGCAATGAGCATAACAAACCAATACCAAGGGATAGGCTTGGTTCAAAAGCCTTTGTGTGTCTATTTGGATTTTATACTTGTGATTGTGATATACTATTGTCTTTCATACTGTATAAATTTAATTAAATTAATTTACAAATTAATTTAATTTTAATTTAAATTAATGATTTCAATCAAAATAAATGTAAAATAATCAAGCATATAATTTTGGGCTAAATTATTATCTATAAGATTGGAATAAAACATACCAGTAGTTCATCATATTCTGGGGAAAGCACTTTGATTTCCAAGTACTTTAATACTAGAACAATTGAAGAGGAAGCAGAGCAAAGCTCTAAAATACTGGAAAGAAAACACATAAAATAAGAGATCAAATCCTAGAAAACTAATAATTCAGTGCTTACAGATGAATCAGAAAACTTCTTTATATTTCAACATTCAGTATTGAACATAAATGTATTTAACTTCTATGAATTCAACTTGGCAAACACACACACACCCTTTTCAATTACCACGTGCCATTTCATTGATCGAGGGTCAGTGTGAAATGGGAATCTGTTCCCTCAGCGTCCTAAGCCCCTGAATTCCGTGTGTGTGTGTGTGTGTAGCTGAGTTGAATATAATTCTTGTGTTTAAAGGTACATCATTTTTCATACAGCCTGTCCCCTGATGCCAAGCCAACAATTGTCACCAGCCTTTATTCAGGCCTTTAACTGTATTAAATTCTTTGAAGAGGATATAGACTGTCTTTAGGGGTAATTTGAGGGTTTTTTTAAAAAGTAAATTGATGCTGGAATTTCTGTCTCATACAGAATCTAAACTCAAAAAGAAAAAGAAAGAAAGAGAATCTATTTAACATGATATTGAACAAAGCCAAAAATATAAAAAATGATGACTGTAGCCCTAGCAAACAGCTTGACTGCAATCTTATGAGAGAACCCAAACCAGAATCACCCAGCTAAGCTACTTCTGGAGAAACACTGAGAAAATAAGTGTTTGCTGTTTTAGGCTGCTAAATTTTGGAGCAATATTTTTGTGCAGCAATAGATAACTAATAAGGTATATATTTAGATTTGAAGAAAATGTAGCTTTTGAATATTTTGAAATCCAGCGGGAAAAGATATATGCAAAAAGCAACTATAAAACAATGTGAGAAATGCCGTAATTGGGCAGGTCACTAGTGGGCCAAATAATATTCAGGAGCAAAAATTCCATTCCATTCCAGATCACTAGAGGAGGACTACATATACTCTACTAGGCAAAGAATTATCTGCTCCCAACAAAAAAGTTCCCTACTTTAAGTCCAAGGCAAAAAAAGGAATAATTAGAGGAAGGAGCTGGGAAGCACAAGGAAAGGCCACTGACTTTTATCAGTTACTTACTATGTCCTGTGTGCTTTATGTACATGACCTTAGGCAGTTTTCATACCAGTTGTATTAGGTAGGTATAGTTTTTTAGTCTTATAGATGGGCAGTAAGTGGTGGAGCTAAGATCTGAGTATGTGGGCTGCTGGCTCCAAAAGCTTATTTTTGTTCTACTGCACCAAACTACTCTCTTCCTTACCCCTCAGGTTCTCATGATGCTCAGTGGAATATCTAGACATGCAAAGCCTTTCCTTTTGGAGTATTCCACAGCATTTGGCAAAGGTAATCACTAAAACTATGCTGAAAGTCAGGCTCTCTGGCCTGTAGTAGACAGGGGCTTGAATTTTCTTACAAGTGAATTGCCATCAGACACGTGTTAAAATTTCATAGGAGTTGGGCAAATATTTCAGGAAGGTGGAAGAATTAAGCAGTGAGTAACAGTGACCTAACCAATAGGTTTTCTTCTTCTCAGTTCCTTAACTTTATAGACAAACAATTCTTTCCAGTCTTATTAACCTTCCCGAAGTAATCCAAATGGAAATGTTCCTGTCATCTTTGCCTTGAGAGTTATCATTATGTTCGAATTTCTAAAAGCCTTTGAGTAATTAAGAATAAGCAAAAGACATTTCTTTTCCAAGAAAAACATATCGACAGCTGAAATTTCTTTGGGAACATAAACTTTAGCATCACTCTTATTGCTGATGATCTGTAATTCTGTGAAATTAGACTTGTGAAACTGAACTGAAAGGAAAATGGTTATTACCAAATGAGGAATGGTTCAATTGGCCCAGATAATTATATAGTCAGGATAGTGAGCCATCTACTTCTGCACCTTGAGAGGTGCTCTAAAAGGTTACCCCACCAATGATTCCTTCATTGTTTTGTTAAAACACCCACAATTCCTATGATTAGAGTCATTCCTTTTGTGTTTCTTCAAGGCTTAATCCTAAACTTGGATGGGTAAGGGTCACATGTTCAGCAAACAAAACAAAAACAACAAAACACCAACCCAGGGACTTCCAGTATGAGCAAATCTGTATAAGTAAACCTCTTTCTTCTTCAATTCCTGAAACTATATAATATTTTCAAGGAGAATAAAAAAAGCACACCCACTCCCCCATAGATTCCATCTTCTCTGAAAGTAGGAGACAAATATGATCCACAGACTGTGAAATAAATAAAGCAGCAGAGATGAGCAACGGCTGAAAGAAGAAAGGGAAGGAAAAAAGCAAGAGATTAGTAAACTAAAGACCCAGAGAAAAACAGATCTCAGAAAGCACTGTTAAGAATACACTTGTTGGGCTTCCCTGGTGGCGCAGTGGTTAAGAATCCACCTGCCAATGCAGGGGACACGGGTTCGAACCCTGGTCTGGGAAGATCCCACATGCCGTGGAGCAACTAGGCCCGTGAGCCACAACTACTGAGCCTGCGCATCTGGAGCTTGTGCTCCGCAACAAGAGAGACCGCGACAGTGAGAGGCCAGCGCACCGCGATGAAGAGTGGTCCCTGCTTGCCGCAACTAGAGGAAGCCCTCACACAGAAACGAAGACCCAACACAGCCAAAAAAATAAAATATAAATAAATAAATAATTAAAAAAAAAAAAAAAAAAAAAGAATACACTTGTTGGGGGTCTTCCCTGGTGGCGCAGTGGTTAAGAATCTGCCTGCCAATGCAGGGCACACGGGTTCGAGCCCTGGTCTGGGAAGATCCCACATGCCGCGGAGCAACTAGGCCCGTGAGCCACAACTACTGAGCCTGCGCGTCTGGAGCCTGTGCTCCGCAACAAGAGAGGCCGCGATAGTGAGAGGCCCGCGCACCGCGATGAAGAGTGGCCCCCGCTCGCCACAACTAGAGAAGGCCCTCGCACAGAAACGAGACCCAACACAGCCAAAAATAAAAATAAATTAATTAATTAAAAAAAAAAAAAGAATACACTTGCTGAACCTGATGGGCTCATGTGAAGTGACTATGGACAATATAGATATGTTACAAACTACAAAAATTGGAGTGAAGCTAGGAGTTAGAATAGATGTGCTGATTGTCTCATCTATAGTAACTCTGATTTAAATGACATCATTAAAAGTTGACTAATCAAGCAATAGACATACACATTTTTAATAGTATAAATAACAGTAAGAAACATAATATTATTGATTTAAGTTGAGTGGTGGAGGAGAGAAAGGGATGCAGAAGAAAGAGAAAACACTATTTTTATTATTTCTCATAGCAGAGGACTATTATGCACTGGCTAAATGCATTAATAAGGGTAATCACCAGAACAGAGCTACAAACCTTCCAAAAACTCAGAGCTATAGACAGAAAGCAAACCAAAGGAAACAGACTACATAAAGTCTTTAAAATATCTAAAAACAGAAAATATGAAACAGAACCAAGAGCAAACATATGCCATCTCAGTAAATATAAATGGGTTTAACCTACATATTAAAATAAGAATTTTAGATTAGACTGGATAATAAAACAAAAGCAAATTCTATCAATATGTCATATATAAGGGACACACCAAACAAAGTGATTCAGGATGCTTAAAATAAAAAGATGGGCAAAATCTACCAAAAAGGGGCACATTTTATCAATAAAAAAATGAAGATTTATGATCATAATATCAGAAAAGTGTGACTCAGCCCCATTTGCAGTACTTTGTAGTTTTGAAGAATGCAAAAAATATATCATTTATAAATATATATGTATCAAATAACATAGCAACAGCAATCATAGAGCAAAAATTATAGATGATAAAAACAGAAATAGAAGCATGTTGTTGTAGAAGACTTCAAATCAACTGTTAGTTTATAATAGTTTGAGTGGACAAAAAATATGAAAGGATATAGAAGGTTTAAATAACACAGTTATTTATGTGTTTGGTATGTATCAAACCATACCCTGAAAATAGAGCGCATGTATTTTTTTCAACAGCCCATGAAATACTCATGAAAATTGACCACATTAAAAAAAAAATTAAGACACAAAAAAACTTCAGTAAATTCCGAAAGGTAGAAATACTTGAAAATCCTTTAATAAACCAGTTTCTTCAAATTCCCAAACAGTTTCGCATTATTAATTGTTCTCATTTTAAAATTTAAAATATGGAATGCATAGTAGTAGAGGAACATACAACTTGACTGTACCATAAACACAGCATTAGCTTGCATACAAATACATTTTTTTTTTTTTTTTTTTTTTGCCGTGACACACGGCTTACTGAATCTTAGTTCCCCGACCGGGAATTGAACCCGTGCTCTGAGCAGTGAAAGTGTGGATTCCTAACCACTGGCCCACCAAGGAATTCCCCCAAATGCATTTTTAAGGAGAAAAACGAAAGAAATCTAAGTGCAGGAGAATGCTGGGTTTGTATTTTGCTAGTTCTTCGGGGTAATATTTTTATATCTACAGGAATAGCCTTAACATTATTCTAGAACTATTTACATAAATATTTATGGAGCTTAAAACATTTGGGAAGACCTCTAAATTATCACCCAAAAAAGAATACAAACAGCAACTTCATAATTATATCTACAATTTACTGAATGCTACTATGTCCCAGGCATTATCTACTTTACTATATCTTTATTTCCATTTCTATCACTTGTTTAAAAATTCCTCATTTAATCCCTATTACAACATTTAAAGTTATCTATTATGTCTCCATAGAGCAAAAAACTAAGGCTTAGAAAAATTAATTAACTTTGCAAATATCACACAAATAGTAAGCTACAGAACCAATATTTGTATGTAGATCTATACATTTCTAAGTATTTTCTTTTAAACAGTATCTACTATTAAAGTTAGATATACAACTAATCAAAATAAACACATATTTGTACCATAATTTGAGAAGGTTTTGGGTTCTAGAAAACACAGATTGGCATTAGTTACTTACCTGGCATAGTTATTTTATGTAGATAATCACAAAATTTTTTGCTTCCATACTTGCTTTCTTCTTTGTGGTCTTCCTGCTGAAACAACCTCAGAATTTCCTGTATCACTGAAACTGAAGAAAAGAGAGGGCCTATTTTTAAGAAATTAATATCTAATGATTAGTATTATAATTTATATATGCTTATTGTGGATAACTTGGAAAAGACATATTAAAAAAGTATGAGGTCAAAATTACCTAGTGCCATTTAGCTGTAATTCCTGTGTATATGTTGCTTATATAAACTTCCAGAAAAAAGTTGGGTTACAAAATCGGGCACCTTTGACAGGGTATGCAGAACAGTTTTCTTTCTTTCTTTTTTTTCCTGATAAAAACATTTTTACAACATCAAAGAATTAAAGTGTTTAATATTATATATCATAGTGAATGATACTAAATATCTGTGGTTTTAAGACGTGAGTAAAATGTTTTGAGGTTGACCTTTTTTTTTTTTTTTAAATTAATTAATTTATTTTTGGCTGTGTTGGGTCTTCGTTTCTGTGCGAGGGCTTTCTCTAGTTGTGGCAAGCGGGGGCCACTCCTCTTCGCGGCGCGCGGGCCTCTCACTCTCGCGGCCTCTCTTGTTGCGGAGCACAGGCTCCAGACGCTCAGGCTCAGTAGTTGTGGCTCACGGGCCCAGCCGCTCCGTGGCATATGGGATCTTCCCAGACCAGGGCTCGAATCCATGTCCCCCACACCAGCAGGCAGACTCTCAACCACTGCACCACCAGGGAAGCCCCCGAGGTTGACCTTTTGTAAAACTTAACAAACTTGAATCATTTCAAAGACAATGTTGGAATTCATGCTAGGATCTTGTTCAACTAAAGTTTTTATGTTGCATAGTTTAAACTGTTTATTTTCTGACATTATCAAGCATGATAAATTAAAGATTATGTCTCAATAGCCAATTATAGATATTCTAAATTAAAGAGTGCCTTTATCACTGTAGTGAAAACCATTTTAAGCACTTTGAAATTTTTGCAGGTATTATATAGATACTCTTGAAGTTTCAACAGTCAAGAATATACAAAAATATCTCAGTAAACATTTATTTCAGTTTATGTATTCAATTATGAGTAGCTTCTTAAGCAAGAATAAAGATTCTTTATTCCCTATTTTCTTTACAAATGTTTCATGTGACAACTTTTGTAAAAATCTTGTAGTAGGCTTAAAGAGTGTTAGTATTTCATATTTTAGTTTGTTGCCACTTAATTGAACAGACATGAATTTAAGAATAAAAAGCATATAATTATGAAAATAATCATCAGTTATGTTTTCCTAATACTGCTTTCTATACCTGAAATGATTATTAAGTTGTAAATTATTTTATTAAAAAAAAGAAATACTCAAAAGTGTTCGATGAATGAATGAACGTTCTTGAGCACTTACCATGTTTTATTTTGGGTTCTCCTAAAAAACAGGTCCTGAGACAAGGATTTGAGAGTAATTTGGGAACTAATTTGAGTGTAAATTGGGAAGGTTTCAAGATAATTTAGGAGGTGAAGGGAACACAGGTTGGGGATCTTCTAAGTGAGACAGGGGAAGAAAAAGGAACCAGTGACATGTGTCTCACTGAGCCAGCTACTGTTATGGATGACTGGAGCTTGAGTCTGCTGGGGAAATTCTGTAAGCTAGTGTAGGATACATCAGGGTCAAAGGAACTTGACCTACCTGAATATCAAAGGAACTGGGACATTTATACACCAACTGGCAGAGGGGGCTCCGGAAGACAGTGAAAACCCTGAGGGAAAGAAAGGCAGAGGCTGGCTGTTGAAAGTTGGGCCAGGGTGCACTGAACTACTAAGAGGAGTAGGGGGATGCAGATGGGACACGAGCAGCACCTGATTTTCGGTGTATGGAAGTATAGCATCAATAATTGAGGAAAGCTAAAATCAAAATGGATGAGTTTTTCTGAGCACACAAGTTGGATTGAGCACAAGTATAAAATCAAAGTTTTTTTTTTTTTTTTCCCAAAGCTCCCTTGTCTTGTTTTTTTTTTTCTTTGTTCTTGCCCTACAGGTTTTCCCAACCAGAGCCCCCACTGCCAATGGGTGAATAAATATCCTAGTCACTTCCACCAGACTACGCTGTGCAGTTCTTCAATACTCAGTCTTGTCTCGATTGTGCCTAGAGCCCTTCCTTAGAATAGTTTGCACAATCTTTCCGCATTCTGAGAGCCTGGGATGTAGTATTAAGATTGGCTTCCATTTTAGGCTTCCTGGTTTTCTTTGTAATTTGTCCCTGCTGTTTTTAAAGAGATTTGCATTGATTTTGTCTCGTGCTAGTGGATGCCTAGAGGAACTTAATTGAAAAGGGACTGTGAACAACTTGGTAATGTGGGAAATGTAATGTAGGGGGTAAAATGAAAAATATTTAGCACACAACATGGTGAGGACACTTAGCAATCGCCATGGACTCTTGACTGAAGGTTGGTTCTCTACTCCGCCAGAGTTAACTTTCTGGTAGCTGGCTGATTCTCGGGCTTCAAGGGAGAGAGGCTGGGATGACTGGGATAACCTGAGGATTACCTAAGGGGCTCATAGCCATGGCTAACTACCAATTGGCACTTAAATATTATAATATTTTAACAAACTAAGTGCTGGCTGAAACTCAGCCCTGCGTATAACCTAGATAAAAACTTTGTCAATATTTACTTCTTTGAATTGGGTTTTTTGCCTGCACCTGTTTGCAGATGGGAAAAGGGAGTCTACAGAATCTCCCAAATGCCTGTAATTCACACTAGTTGTGGTCTAGTGACAGTAGGCGGTATGACCTCTAAAGTGACAATATGGACTGGATTAGTCTAGATGGGTATCTTAAAACCCTTGCTCCGATGCCATTTCCAAACAACAATCGGTTGTGAAAGTTTATCTACTTTTGTATGTAAGGTTATCAAGGAAAAGCTACAGGCTACTTTTTCTCTTTTTTAAAAAATATTATTTATTTTTGGCTGCATTGGGTCTTCGTTGCTGCTCACGGGCTTTCTCTAGCTTCCCCGAGCGGGAGCTACTCTTTGTTGCAGTGCGCGGGCTTCTCGTTGCGGAGCACGGGCTCTACGCACAAGGGTTTCAGTAGTTGTGGCGCATGGGCTTAGTTGCTCCGCAGCACATGGGATCTTGACAGACCAGGGATCGAACCCATGTCCCCTGCATTGACAGGCTGATTCTTAACCACTGTGCCACCAGGGAAGCCTACTTCTTCTTGAACGTGTGATCCCCTGATGCCTGCTACACATAACAAATTCCTGAAGGAAAATACCAGAATATGGATGAGCTGAATACCAAAATCTGGGTTGATTTTTCTTTTCTTTCTTCTTTTTTTTTTGGCACCCAATCTCTTTTATGGAGTGGGGGGAGTCGGGGGAGGCCCTGAGGGGGAGCTCTCACTGCACAGCTTGTTCATTAGCGCTGCTTCCTGGGTCCTGCGGCTTCATCACATCCGGCAGCTCCGGTGGGCTGGAGAAGGGCTTGATGGGCAGGGTCTCAAATGCTTCACCTGCCTGTAAGGCTAGCCCCACCCGCGGCTGGGTCTGGCTGGTGAGGCCACACTCACCCAATATCTTGCCATCGTCCAGAAACCGGTGGCGCTTGTACAGCCGCTGCTCGTCTGGCAGCTGCTTAAGGATGCCCTCGACGATGTGCTTCAACAGGAACATGGTGCTGGACTCTTTGCCTTCCATGAAGATGATGGTCTTGAGGTGCCGGATTTTGAGGAACACGTCCACACCGGCTACTGCCTCTCCCCTTCGACGAGCCGGCAGCTCCGCCCCCTTCCTGGCAGCCCACACGCCGGCCCCCAGGGTGCCCGAACCCGGTGGCCCCGCCCCGCCCCGCCCCGCCTGCGTTGATTTTTCTAATCAAGGGGAAGTGAGTAATTTGGAAAGCTAAGGATTTAAATGGGTCATGAGCTTTCTCTTAGAAATAAAGAATTTGGTATTTCTCTGTTTCCAACATGTGTAATAGATTCTGAAGGAGATTCTGAGAATCTATGGTGCTGTTAAGCTGAATCCATTGTACAAATAAATAGTGTATAATTATTGCAAAATGTATAATTTTCAATTGTATATTCGTGGATTTAAATCACTTCTGATGTGACTTTCCCCTGAGGCGATTTTTCTGATTTCATGTTCATGCTTTTTTATTAAAATTGTTGCAAAGAAAAAATATCCTCCAAAACTTGGAAGAAAAAAAAAAGATTGTGTCACCTTGGTTTTTATTTTTAGACAATGTCCTGTTCCTAGGTCAAAGTTGGCAAGTTTTGTTTGTTTTCTGTAAAGGGCCAGATAGTAAATATTTTAGACTGTGTTCACCACCTGGTCTCTATTCAACTCTGCAGCAAAAGCAGCCACGTATAGTACGTAACAAATGGCTGTGGCAGTGTTCCAACAAAACTTTATTTACAAAAAACAGGTGGTCAGCTAAGCCCAACTATAGTCTGCTGACCCCTGCCCTAGAGTCACAAGATATACAAGTTTGTTTGATTTGCCATTTACTGTTGATTAAGGCTCAGACAACTCACAACTTTGTAAAGTTGGATGTTCCTTTATTGGAAACTGGTAAGATATAAATGATTTTGCCCAATATTAGGCAAATAATTTTTGTGCAATGAAAATTATTTTTGCCTGATAATAACACGAATGATTTTTCTTATGTAGAAAAGTTAGTCCCAAAGACTGGTCTTATTTCTGGTAGGACAATGACCAATTTTGCATCTAACTTTGTGATTGATCACAGCATTCTTCCTTTTCTTCATTGATTATATAATCATTAGTTCTCTGTATTTTTATTTTTATAGAGCCAGAAATGGTATGATATTTATTTATTTATTAATTATAAATTTATTTATTTTTGGCTGTGTTGGGTCTTCGTTGCTGTGCGTGGGCTTTCTCTAGTTGCAGCAAGCTGGGGCTACTCTTTGTTGTGGTGTGCGGGTTTCTCATTGCAGTGGCTTCTCTTGTTGCAGAGCACGGGCTCTAGGTGCGTAGGCTTCAGTAGTTGTGGCACACAGGCTCAGTAGTTGTGGCATGCAGGCTCAGTAGTTGTGGTGCACAGGCTTAATTGCTCCACGGCATGTGGGATCTTCCCAGATCAGGGATCAAACACCTGTCCCCTGCATTGGCAGGCAGATTCTTAACCACTGCACCACCAGGGAAGTCCTCCCTGTATTCTTTTCTGAACCAACTTTGTCATCCTGCTGTCTCCCTCATTAATGAGTTTAATAAAACTTAGATTTCTGCTCATTATGGTTTTATATAAGAATTGCAATCTATGAAACACTTGGAAAATTATACTTTGGATATCATTCTGTTAAGATATTTACTTAGATTAGACCCCATGTTCTTGTCCTTCAATTTTATGACCTGGGAGAGGAAGAAAAAAATGTTCTCAACTGGCGATTCTAAAATAATGGAACTAAGAGCTAAAGATAAGTAAAAACTGTCTGAATGTGATACAGAAGCCATGGGTGCCTTGGATGGAGCAACCATTTAATCTAAATGCTGGGATGAGGCTTCAAGTTTGGCGATAGTAAAAAGTGTAGGAGACCAGAATGTGCGACCCCAAAATATACCTCTTTAGCATAAATGTCAATATTTAGAATTGACTATTTTGAGAAACAGCAGACACAGGAGAAGTTCTGAAAACAGGGTATAAGTTGTCTTTTTGTAAGGGAAATTTCCATTTGTAAAGGAAATTTCCATTTGTGAAGGTGTCTTCCTCTCTGTACCAGGAAAAGAAGGATGGCTCTAAATCACAAGAAACTCATCAATAGAAAAGGAACAGTCTTAAATCCGCATAACAAACCTTACGCTTCTTTACATACTTTTCCTGGTCACCTTCCCATAACTTACCTCCCCACACCCCCACCCCACACCCTTCTTCTTTCGTTTTAAGTGAAGATGGCATTTAGGCCCAAGTTCTAGCCACCTCTTTGAGTTACTCATCTGTGAGTTTCTCCCATGTATATATGAGATATACATGTTGATAAACTTCTGTTTGTTTTTCTCTTGTTAATCTGTCTTTCATTACAGGATCCCCAATGGAGAGCCTAAAAGGAAAAGATTTCTTCTCTCCTACAAAAGCATAGGCATGTGTTTTAAGTTCTATTATAATTTGATAATGTGCCTAGGATAAACCTCTCACATCAGTTTCTATTTTCTGGCAACATTTATCTCAAGATTGCAGGTATTTTACCCACTGGAAGTAATCAGCACACTTCTCTAATGTTACCTTTACTTCCATACACTGAAAGTGAAACAGAATTAAAGTAGCTTTCAAGTGTATGCTAAAACCATTCATTTAATAATTTTTTCTAAAAAAGCAACCCTCAGGGGAATTTGAAAATTCCAACTACAGTTCCCCCTTTGGCTCACAGCAAAGACTGTACCTGCTTTCAAGAGAGGCTGAACCTTTGAAGGACAGCTGAGTTCATGCCAATCAGCAGGGAGTGGCAAAATGAAATGAATTTTTTTTCACATTAGACTAGATGGTGTAGTGCCAAGCTGAAAAATAGACTGTTTCATTTTGGATTCATGTTTTTTTTTTCCTAGTCTTTGATTTGACTTGAAAGTCAAACTGAATGTCTGAGATAAAAATGTCATGCAGATCATAACTCAGTTCTCCTGGGTTCATTGGAGATGGACACAGTTGAGACTCTTGACTGAGGTATAGAGAGGTCAGTTCAGCTATGCTGTTCCCCAGCCATCCCCTGCTATTCCTCACTCCAAAAGAGTAGTTCACTTTATTATGTCCAGTTGAACCTCAGGTAAGAGGTTCAGCTGGGCTCCTAGGAGCTTAAAGACAGTCAATTCATGAAAGTATTAAAGGATAAATATTGAGAAAAAATAAACCCACATACATATTTAAAATGGACACATGTCAAAGATTTTATTTAATTCATTAATTAATGAGGGAACCAGTAAGATGTTACCACCAGTTCAAAGGAGACTCCAAAAAGAATACACATATGTAGGCTATCAGGAATGATGCAATGAATTTAGATTTGCTTAACTTGTGCCAAAATAGCTTCTTCCACAGAGAAGGAGGAAAATTAATTGAACCTCCTCCAAATTCATTTGCATATTTGTGGACAAGAATCATTTGTATCTCTTTCAGTTCTCTAAAACTTACAGATTTGTAGAAAACATTAATGCAATGAAAGGTGTAAAGACCCCATAAAATCAGATAACTTGGAGGGGTATGCTAGACAATGCCTAGTTTTCCATTGAAAACATCAGGAATTTTTTTAGCTGTATTTCAGTCCTTCATAATTTTTCCCTACAAAAGAAAACCTGACTAACATTATGTTTGTATCTCTAAGGTTATATAAAACAAAAAAGGTGATAGTGTTCTTCTCCTGCATCTGTTTGCCAAAAACAATCAAAATAGGACAACAAATGGACTAAGTAGCAGATAGTTGAAAGCTGGAGAAATCAAATGGAAGGAAAGTAAACTTTAAAATATCCTTTGCTTAATCATTGTCTTTATAGCACATTACTTTGTGTTTCACGTTGTGGAAAATTTTAAGAGAAACACTACATGGGTGAGCTGTCCTTTAAGCTACACTGTTTTGATTTCACAACCTTTCAGCCTTTTGGAATGTCAGGGAAAGCACCATGAATCTTTTAACCCTGAATCAAAAGCTTTGGAGAATAATATGAAAGTCTTATGACAATTTTTCATGGAAGAATTAGGAGACACCACACTGCATTCAATCCAGCAAGCCTTCCTAACAACTCTTCTTACACACCTCCCCCCCACCCCAAAATTCCAATCCTAATGGCTGTTCCTGAATCTCTTCTCTCTCACCTATGTTCCAAAAGCCTTTAGTTGTGCTAGCTTTAGCTTATCTCCCTACCATTTCTTTTTTTGTTTTTATAAAAAGTAATTTCATCTTCTCATCTTCTTCAAGTTTTCTCTCCTTCTACTATGCCTCTCAGCACAATGTCCTGGCAAACGAACCAAGCAAATACTATATCCTTTGAAGTGAATGAAGAGGGATACTACAAAAACTTGTAATTTGATATGTTCCTTCATGCCACACTTTATTTTCAACTTAAAGATTAAATCTCTTTGCTATATACCTTGGAATATAATAGCTGCCACATCATAATTTTAAGTAGGTATACCACACAAGATAATGATTTTTATAAAAATGATAACATTTATTAAAAAAAGGATTCCTAAGCTTTTTCTGAATGTTCACTGGGTTCCTCCTGACACTCTCAAAATTCGGGCAGGCAAAAGGACTGTATTAGTTTTCTAGTGCTGCCATAACAGAGTACCCCAGAATGGATGGCATAAAC
Source organism: Balaenoptera ricei (assembly GCF_028023285.1). Taxonomy (NCBI): domain Eukaryota; kingdom Metazoa; phylum Chordata; class Mammalia; order Artiodactyla; family Balaenopteridae; genus Balaenoptera; species Balaenoptera ricei. The sequence goes on along the minus strand of NC_082653.1, from coordinate 38,471,211 downwards.
AACAAAGATTTATTCTCTCACAATTCTGGAGGCTGGAAGTCCAAGATCAAGGTGTTGCCAGGGTTGATTTCTTTTGAGGCCTCTCTCCTTGGCTTGCTGTCTTCTCCCTGTGTCTTTACATGGTCTTCCCTCCATGTGTATTTGTATTCCAATCTCCTCTTCATTTAAGGACACCAGTCACATTGGATTAGGGCCTACACTAATGACTTCATTTTAACTTAATTCCCTCTTTAAAGACCCCATTTTAAAACACAGTCACATTTTGCGGTACAGAAGGTTAAGATTTCAACATATGAATTTTGGAGGGCCATAATTCATCCCTCAACAAGGACTGTTCTTTCCATTTCAGTAGAAGAAGAATGTCAGGTGTTCAGGGACTAAGTGACCTCTGAACAGTCTAAGGAACACAGCCAGCACATCCAATTGATAACCTGTACTATGGATTTCTTTAAGTCATTCTTAGAAGAAAGAGTTGTTAGAGTACAGACCTTCTTAGAGGTTCAGAGTTGGCATTATAGAACAAGAAAGCAATGCTTTTTTTTTGTCTTTAATTTAAAGATATAAATGATGGACATATGCCAACCTTATAAATATCCTTCAAGGTATCTAGGTTAGCTATTCCATAGCTGGTCTAAATATTCATGCAAAAGTATTATAGGTATTTTTTTGTGTTTTTTAACAACTGTATTGAGATATAATTTACATAGTATAAAGTTCAGTAGTCTAAAGTGTACAATTATCATGAATATTTATGTGTGTAATTATGTGGGAAAGTATTCTGCACTCTATGTAGATTAATTTTAATCTCTATGATAACTCTACAAGGTTGACATCACTGGCATTTATAGATGAGGACATGAAGCTTAGAAATGGAAATAACTTTCTTAGATTCTCCCAGCTAATAAGTAGGAGAGTTGGTCATTCAAACCCAGGTCTATGGGGTCTAAAACCTAGGCCCTATACACCACACCACTCAGCTAGTCCTTTCCGTTTTACCATATGTAACACATTCTCATTGTATGGAAATCAAAGAGCACAGCTAAATAAAAAGAAAATAAGAATCATTTGTAATCCTTACCCAGAGTTTACCAACTATAACCATTTTGATATGTACCCTTACAGTTGTTTTCCCATTCATATGTGTCAAGCACATATAACTTCATACACATAAACTCAGTTGTATCTTTATTTTCTTCAAATAAAATTAAGTGTATCTCTGACCTTCATCCTACAATGTTGTCAGGAGATCCTGGTAAGTATTGAGGCTCCTGATCTTCCTTGAGGTCAAAGAGAAAATTGGGAGATTTGTGTACTACTGGGAGAGTAGAGGGAGGCCTCTGATCTTCAATCTAGCATGGCAGCCTTCATTATTGTCTATGGTTCAGCAGTTCAGGAGAACAGGAACTGTACTGCTTCGGGGCCCAGAGGAGCACAGAGAGCCTTGCTCCAGTGGGAGGCTCAGTGCCAGTTTTAGCTTCCTTCTGAGGTCTTGTTACCACCTAAGGGTATTGAGAAGCGTGGGGTCTGGGTCCTCCAGCTCACTGTGCACCTCACTCTACTTTAAGGATTTCCCTTTATCTGTCTGTCACTCTTTCTCCTGCAATTCCTTCTCCCATTGTATAATCCTTTTTCTTTTTTTAACATCTTTATTGGAGTATAATTGCTTTACAATAGTGTGTTAGTTTCTGCTGTATAACAAAGTGAATCAGCTTTACGTATACATATATCCCCATATCCCCTCCCTCTTGCATCTCCTCACACCCTCCCTATCCCACCCCTCTCGGTGGTCACAAAACACCGAGCTGATCTCCCTGTGCTATGCGGCTGCTTCCCACTAGCTATCTATTCTACATTTGGTACTGTATATATGTTCATGCCTCTCTCACTTCGTCCCAGCTTACCCTTCCCCATCCCTGTGTCCTCAAGTCCATTCTCTACTTCTGCGTCTTTATTCTTATCCTGCCCTTAGGTTATTCAGAAACTTTTTTTTTTTTTAGATTCCATATATATGTGTTAACATACGGTATTTGTTTTTCTCTTTCTGACTTACCTCACTCTGTATGACAGACTCAAGGTTCATCCACCTCACTACAAATAACTCAATTTCGTTTCTTTTTATGGCTGAGTAATATTCCATTGTATATATGTGCCACATCTTTATCCATTCATCTGTCAATGGACACTTAGGTTGCTTCCATGTCCTGGCTATTGTAAATAGAGCTACAATGAACATTGTGGTACATGAATCTTTTTGAGTTATGGTTTTTTCAGGGTATATGCCCAGTAGCGGGATTGCTGGGTCGTATGGTAGTTCTATTTTTCGTTTTTAAAGGAACCTCCATACTGTTCTCCATAGTGGCTGTATCAATTTGCATTCCCACCAACAGTGCAAGAGAGTTCCCTTTTCTCCACACCCCCTCCACCTAAATAGACATTTCTCCAAATAATATATACATATTGCCAACAAACACATGAAAGTATGCTCAACATCACTAATCATTAGAGAAATGCAAATCAAAACTACAATGAGGTATCACCTCACACCAGTCAGAATGGCCATCATCAAAAAATCTGTATAATCCCTTTTACTCAAGTTTAAAAAAACAAGAGCTAGGAAGGGAAATGTTTACAGTTCACAACTCCGTTTTGAAAAAAGAGAGAGTTAAAGGACTTGGCTATTGAAAAAAATTTTTTTAATGTATTTATTATGATTATTATTTACAAAATCATATTATACCTGCTGTTTTTATCTAATTTGACAATCTTTATTGTTTTTAATTGGATTTTTTCTTATTATTGAGGTTTAAGAATTTTTTGTGTATTTTGGATATAAGTTCTTTATCAGATATGTATTTTGCAATTATTTTCTTCCATTCTGTCTTTCATTTTCTTAAGTGTCTTTTATAGAACAGAAATTTTAAATTTTAATAAGATCCAACATATCAGTTTTTCCTTTCATATATTGTGCTTTTGGTATTGCATCTAAACACTCATTTTCTCAACCCATAGAGATTTTCTCCATTTTCTTCTAGACGTTTTAAAGTTTTTCACCTTACCTTTAGGTCTATGATTCACTTTGAGTTAATTTTTGTAAAGTGTTAGGTCTATATCTAGTTTCCAATATCACTTATTGAAAATACTGTTCTTTCTCCATTGAATTGCCTTTGAGCCTTTGTCAAAGATCAGTTTGCCTTTGTGTGATAGATATTTGGCTATATTTTGTGGGTCTATTTCTGGGCTCTTAATTCTATTTCATTGATCTATGTGTCTATTTTTTTTTACTGATACCATGCTGTTTTGATTATGGTAGTTATATGGTAAGTCTTGAAATTGGGCAGTTTAAGTCCTCCAACTCTGTTCTTCTTTTTCAGTATTGTGTTAGTTATTCTAGGTCTTTTCCTTTTTGATATACATGTTAGAATAAGGTTGTTGATATCTACAAAATAGTTGCTGGGATTTTGATTGGGATTACAGTACATCTATAGATGAAATTGGGAAGAATTGACATCTCTGGCCAGGATTGTCCACCAATGACCCATGGGAGTTGGTTGATGAATGCCCAAGCTTTCCCATTGCTCAGGTGTGACATCTCTGTGCATGTTCCACAGAGCATCCCAGAGGTCCCCAGAAGGATCAAGCACCAGTTGCCCACAGTGGCAGCTTCTCATTAAGATAGCCTTTATTGAATATCTTCTCTTCCCTGTTCACTTTCCCATTCCTCTACCAGTTTTTCTTGTAATCACCTCCCAAATAAACTACTTTTCCTCAAAACCTCTTCTTAGGGTTTGTTTCTGGGGGATACAAACTACGACAAACCTGTGATAACACCCATATACTAAAAGGCAGGCTCAAATAAGACAACTCCATTTCCTACATGTACCCAGTTTCCAAAGCAGTACCAGGCCTAATCAATTTAGATAGAAATTGCACAGTCAGATAACTTAATGCCTACCCTGAGCATTCAAATTTATTCTGCAAGAGATAGAAAACAAGTGCCCCTCTCAAGTCTGCTCTCTCTCCAGAAGGATAAAAGGATAAAAACACATTTAATTTCAACAAGCATGCATACGTGAGAAAATCTACTTCAAAATAGCTAAAATGGTAAAATATATGTAGCTATTTTAAAGCCAGAAGATTTGGATTCTCCTCAGGCAGTTTTTAGCTTCTAGGGTTTTATGGCTCACTAGCTTTAGGTTAGAAAATTAGAATTGCAAAGTATGTTGTGGTTTTAGTCTCTGCCATTCTTTCATAGTTTTGTAATAGAAGGGTTTGGGGGAGGGGGGATATGGGAGGTGGGGATAAAGTTAGGGAGGAAGGAATGAAACGTACCAGGAGAACTTGTCCAACTATCTGTCTTAATTTTTAACAGTCTTCAAAGCAAGTCATGCACGCTGAGCACTGCAGAAACACCAGACGTTTGTTGGGGGGAAAAAAAGTCTTCTGGGAATGCACTCCTTGAGGAGAGAAAATGGCTTCATAAAGGAATGATGCAAACACTATATGCATTGCCCTGCCAGCAACTTCTCTCTTTATTTGCAATTGCAGAATGAAATATCCCCGACACCAAAGCCTCAGTCAGCTGCAAAAACAACGTGTTGTAATATGATATTTATTTTTGCTGAAATGGAGCCACAGCCTTGCCATTCCAGATTCTGCAGCTTTGCAAAAGCACCCAGAGAGGCTTCGCTGACCTTGGGGGAGTGCAGAAGGCTAATGAAACATCCTCACTTTTGCAATTTAATTTTTCTTCAAGAATCCAAGCCAGAGCTAGACGAATTTCCATCTAGCTTTTGGAGGGAAAAACAAAAATGAATTAATTAAGATTATCAGACAGCCTTTACAAAATGTAATATCAGCCCTTTATTATGATATAATATCAGCCAACACTTGCTTCACTTTCCCTGTGAGGAATCGGATTGGAGCTGCTGATCATGGAAGAAGTACTCTGTTGTCTCAACCCACACATTCAAGCAATTTAAATCTAGTCTCCCAGAGACCTGACATCATAAAGGGGAATTATGTTCAGGTCTTCTAATCTATGAAAACATTACCTCAACACTGTTCAACTCAGTCACTATCATGATTTTGCTCTTTCCCTGAATCACCAAAATTCACAGAAGAGAAATTATTGCTCCACTATTTCACCACCTAATATTTCCTTAATTCTGAGATCTGCTGCCATAGAACACTTGAATGATGCTGTTGTTTGGAAAGCCGTCAAGGGCTTCACCTTCTCCAATCTAATAAACATTTTTCCGTCCTGATGGACTGCACCATTGGATACTGCTTAACTACCTCTTCTTTCATAGTGAAGCCTTGTGTCTTCTTGCCTTTTGTTGACATGGTGCTTCTCTCTTCCTGTGCATCCTCCCAGCCCTCCCTTGTGGTCATTCTCCAAAGGCTCTTTCTTCCAACCTCCTATTCTTTATATTCGATAAGCATCCATTCTCATATTTTTAGTCATCACCTCCCTGATGGCTGGAGCTTCAGCAGCAATCTTGAATGATGAAATGCCCTTGAGGATGGAATTCCCCAGTAGAGGATGCTGAAGAGCACATTAGAAGAAACTTGGCACCCTGATGACTTTGTTGGAGGCAGCATATTTGTTTGGCCTTGCATACCTCCTGATTTCTTCTACATGCTAAAATAAACTCTATGTGTTTAAGTCATTGTTAATTCGGATTTTCTGTTATATGCCACAGAATCTAATTTAGGTAGTAAAAATGGATATAATAATGCCTTCTCATAAAGTCAGTGTAAGGTTGACACGATATAATATAGGTCATATGCCTGGTTCTTGTGCTTAGCGAGGCAGAGCCCTATGCAGTCAAAACATTGTAGATATTATTATTATAAACTCTATGCCTACACTCGCAACTTCATAATGACCATACCACAGAACGTCAAGTACATTCAAAACAAATCCCTTCCAAATCCAACTCCTCCTCCTGATTACTTTATTCTTTGGTTTATGACATTACTAATCTTTAGTTGTAAATCAAGGTTTTGATTCTCTTCATTCTTTTCCTCCTAATGTAGAATTAATTGCTAATCTTATTTATCTAGTCCTTCAAATTTTCTCCAATTAATTTCCTCATTTTTCTATTTCCCCTGCAAACACCCTAAAAAGTTGAAGCTTTTTTTTTATCACCTACCCAAACTATTGCAATCATCAACTCAGTTGTTTCCCCACTTCTTGCATTATCTTCTTATTCCAAGTTATCTTGTGGAAACCCTGAGATGACTCTTCCAAAAACACTGCTCTAATCTTGTTACCCTCCAAAGAAAAACCTGAGTGGCTTGTCATTGCCCACTGTGTTAGACAACACACACCTCAGACTGGTGTTTGAGACCTCAACCTATCTTCTGGTCCTCTTCTCCGTCTCCTTCCATGCTCATCAATCTAGACTCTTTGATTTTCCTTCTGCTTTCTTAATTCTGTCCTTTGGTTCACACTTCACTCACTCAGAATGTCCTCTTCCTATTACACTCCCTACATTTCAATATCTTACCTAACTTTCAAAGCTTTATGGAAATACAGTCAATCGTGGAAGTCCTCCTTCCAAAATAAATGTGATTTTCCCTTTACTCAAAGCACTTTGTATCTCTCTTTGGTGCTTGTGCTCTATTGCTTTACAGCAGTGACTCTCAAAATTTAGACAGCATCATAATCACCTGGAAGAACTGTGAAAATAGATATCTGGGCCTGACTCCCAGAGATCGTGATTCAGAGGGTCTGGGGTGGAGTCTGAGAATCTGCATTTCTAACAAAGTCTCAGGTGATGCTACTGCTGCTGGTCTGGGGATCACACACTGAGAACTGCTTTCTCCTTATCTGTATCTCATTGTCTCTCTACATTGTAAACTTCTTGAAATCAGACAATATGGTTTATTCTAATGTAGTATTTCCTGAGGCTCCCAGCACACGGTAGATAGTAACTTTATTTAAATGGAATCGAATAGAACAAGAAGCCAAGTTTCTGCTATTGAAGTTGGCATTATTTGGAGTTACATTCAATTGTTGGTGTCCATCATCTAAAAAGAGCACATCTATGTACTTTTGCTGAGAGCATAGCCAAATTCTTCCTGGTCTTTACTTTTTTCTTGGTCTGGGCAAGTGTGCTCATAGCATGTGCTTGGAGGATTGTTAGGTATTAAAGGCAATGACATGACATGGGATCAGGGGAAGCAGTAGTTGAAGGGCTCCCTGAAAGGAATAGGATGACAGAAGTTCAATATTTGGGAAATTAAGTGTGAAGTTTGCTATGGTAAAGTAACAACAGATTTCAAATCTATAATTGTACTTGGGGAGAGGCGTGTTAGAGACCCCTTCCTTTTACTTTTCTTCCCTCTTATGCTTTTAATGTTTCAGGAGCCAGTCACTGTGAATTCAAGTTGCGCTTCTAATTGCCCTTATTATTATTCTCAGAATGTTCTTTAGAACCAACATGATTTTTAGGAAAGGAAATTAATTGCTTTTCTTGGTTTGGAAATGTAGGTAACTAGGTATTTTGGCAAATTCATGTCCTGTTTTCCTCCTGTGTGTAGATAACAGACAGATAGTCTCCTTCTGCTGGTCTATCCAGTTATCCAGTTAAGGGCATTTTCTGCAGGGGGCGTGAGAGAAAATTTTGCATATGGAAAGTGTTTTTGAAATGACAAGAAAATAAAGGACAAGTCAGCCAGAGAAACAAAACTTCCACAGCCATCCCCCAAAGACCTTCGTCCTTAACTTTTAATATTTCATGTCATACTTCTCATGAAATAAGTCCTACAGAAAAAACGAAGGATGGATGGAGACCATTACAAGAAAGGATATATATCAAATAAGGATATTTTTTATTTTAAAGAAGCAATTCAGTTATACCCAGATGGAACATTAAAAAAGTCACAGCTATGCATCATCATTTTTCAGCAACTGAACAGATGGTACCTTTTCGTTTGCACCGCGTGCCAACATAGTCAGTGCGTTCGGCTGTCTGCCCCAACCGCATCATGATTCCGAGTTTGCATGTAAGAGGACATGTTGGTTAACTCAGAGACCGCTTGGGAGACTGCATTGCCTGGGGCCTTGACATTACTATTTTATAATATTTCCTTCTTCAAGGAAGCAGATGGGATAGTCAGACCATGACTTTTATCTACTGTTCTTGAGCAAGGCGCCCCAAGGCTTTCTGCCCTTTCCCAGAGACAGGCCACAGATCTACAGTGATGGAGAGAAGCAGTCAACATCGGCAGATCTTCTGTAAAAAGCTCTTGTTTACTTAAATGTCCTATTTCCTTGCTATTTTTGTTTCTAGAAATTAGGGAGATGCTTATCCTTTCTTGTCCCAATAAGGTTAAAAATTACAACTGATGTCATTAAGGGCCCACAATTTATGTCCTAAGTAAAAAAAAAAAAATCCAAATAAAACAGTGACAATACACCACCACCACCACCATCATCCCACCTGACTGTTGGAATGGTTTGCCTGGGGATAGTGGTAGAAATTCTGCTTCCTCTAGAGAAATTACTACAGTCTTTTGGGGGATGGGGGGCCCAAGAAAATCCCACTCAGGGAAGGCACCAGGTAAATAATAACTGAGAAGAAAAAAAGGGAGAATGAAATTATTTGCCAGGCTATCTCATGCTGTCCCTCAATTTCTGCTTCACTGTGATAAAATAAAACTGGCCAGAAAGCAGAGAATCCTGAATTTTAGCATACCCTTGGGTCCTAAGGCATTTCACAGTCTAGCATTTACTTAATCACTTTAATTCTTTGCTTCCTAAGTGATAAGCACTTAACATTTTCAACATTTCAGGACTATGTTAACCACTGCTGTCTCCTGTTCCTAGCTGTTAATGTAGAGCTGCCAGTCCTTTGAAAAGCTCTGCCTTCCTATTCTTCAGCCCTTCCTGTGTCCCTGCCGTTGGCCCTGTGGCTTTACAGCTCCTTCCCTCCAGAGGCTGAGCTTGTTTCCGTGCCCTTTGATTCTGATTTATCCATGTGACCTGCCTTAGCCAATGGGATATTAGCAGTTGTGACTCAAGCAGAGGCTTGAGAAAGAGCTTCTTCCTTTCCATTGTGGTTTGTGTCTCTGCTGTCTCCATGAATGCGTGCCCAGGCTATCTTGCTGGAGAATGAGAGATGTATGGAGTAAAGCTGAGTTGTCCCATTTGTCCCAGGTAAAGAGAGTCTAGATCAGCCAAGGGCCAGTGGACTCTAGTACCAATGCTTTATCTTTCAATCCATTGTCCAAGTCTGGTTTTACCTCCAATGTAATTCTCGAGTTTGCCCACTTTTCTCCACCTCCACAGTCATTGCCCTAGTTTAAAGCATCTGCACCATATTTTACCCGGATTTTGTAATGGCCTCTTAGATGGGGCCCTGCTTTCCCTCACCCTTCCCCACGAGGCTGTTCACACTCAGCAGCCAAGAGCTCTTTTAAAAACACAAATCAGAGGGTGTTAGTCCCCTGGGTAAACCCTTTGATGAATTCTCCTTGCTCTTAGAACAAAATCCAATATGTTAACACAACTCTCAAGGTTTGCATACTGTGCTTCCTCATCTTAACTTATAAAACCCTCTTCCATCCTCTTACTAGACTCCTATTCTACTGATCTGCTCATTTTTACCCTGAAATGAGCCAAGCTCCTTCCCGTTTTAGAGTCTTTGCCCGTAATGCTCCCTCTGGAATGCCCTTTCCCCAACAGTTCGAATCACCATGCCCTCCATCAGTTTCTGCTTAAACATACCTCCTCCTGCAGATCCTCACTGTCCTTTATCAAACAAGCCCCTCCTAAGTCACAATCAGACCATTTAGATGGTTTCTTTCATAACATTAATCGCAATCTATAATTATTCTATTTATGCATTTGATTCTCTGTTGGCTGTCTTCTTCTTAGAATGTACGTTTCTCATAGACAAGAGTTTGATTTTCTTATTTTCACTGATATTTCCAGCATCTCACCTATAATCAGTGCTCTGTGTATGTGTGTATGAGAGGTTAAAACTGGAGGACTCTCTCACACACACACACATACGATATACATATAATAATTATTTGTGTGTATATGTTAATGAGTATTTTATCTTTAACTTCACACACATATGTAATGCATATGTGGAACACACATATGTAATGTATACATTTGGGTATAATGTACATATCTATGTAATGAGTCCTTTGTTTTTAACCCGACACACACACACACAGACACACACAGACACACACACAATTTACTCTTCAGAATCTTGAACTATATAAAAATATAAGTTGAACATCTTTTTATAGCAGCAGATATAAGCCCACCTCATTCCTCAGGTTGCATAGTATTCCTTTGTACCACGGATGTACCACAGTTTATTTAGCCAGTGTGAGCTAGTACTAAGATTGTTCCCATTTCAGTGATGAGGAAACAGAAGCTGAGGGAAATCATTTGCTCAAGCAGCCCGTGTTAGATGTGGGGTCTGAATCCCAATGGTGGAATGGGGAAGTGCGGGCCTTGGCCTAGCACTCCCAGGGCATGAACACAGTTGGAGGCAAGTTTGTTGCGGGTGGGGTCAGTTCCTGTTGCTGTTGCACTTCTTTGTGGCTTTCTGTTGACAGTCCTCTCTCCAATCAATCCATCGCCCAACAAGTTGAATGAGAGATATATGCCAGTGGTTTCCAAATGTTAGTGCCCATAAAATCACAAGGAGGTCATGTTAAAACACAGATTGCTGGGCCCCACCCCAGAGATTCTCACTCAGCAGATCGGGGCTGTGGGCTGAAATTCTGCGTTTCTAACAAGTTTTCAGGTGATGCTGATGCTACCAGCCCATGGACCACACTTCGGGTATGTGAAGTGCTCTGTAAACTCTAAAGCCCACACAAACTCAGGTGAATGTGAACTTTGAGTCTTTATTAAGCCCCTACTGAGTGCCAACTATGGTGACAGGCATTATGGGGAAGAAAACCCTACCATGTGGGGCCTCACCACAAAGACTTAAGAATTCAGTTGGTGAAAACAAAACGTGTTGCAAAAACATAAATTTTCAGTGCAAGGAAGAGTGAGATAAGTGCCAAAGGAATAGTCTTTAATTAGAAACCAGTTCTTGGAAAAAGAAAAGACACTCTACTTTGTACAGACCGTCAAATTTTTGGCATCCACTTATTGAATATCAATTTCAAAACTTTCTTCCCTCATTTTAGTGAGTGCAGAATTAGCATTCTCCCAGAAGTCATTGACAGCTGTTTTGAACTTCTGCTTGCTGACCTGTCTCTTAGCTAAGATTGTCCTAAGATCCACATCACCACAAAGGGAAGCTGTCTTAGGTAGAGCCTGAGATGAGGATTCTTGTGCAAGTGATTTATTTAGGGAGGGCACTTAGGAGGAAACTGTGACAGGGTGAGGGGAGCAGGACAAGGCCAGGCAGGAGTGGAATAAGGATGTGTTCTCATCTGTAGCCTCAGCCTGACACCCTGGGGAGCTCTGGAGCATGAAGGGCACCAAGAACTGTCCCACTTTGAGTCAGGGGGCCACCCTTAATACCCCAATGTCAGTCAGGCATTGACAGTGGATTGCCCTGGGGTGGTGTGGCATCATCTCCTGGGTGGGGCATCTCCCATCAACACTTTCAGTAGGACCCTGCAGGCCCAGGGACACCTCCACTGAGGTTTACTGGCCTCCTGAATTTCCCCGATTTCCACAGTCTTTGTAAATACATGCTTTTCTTGTCTTATTTCACAAGCATGTATTGCCCACATATTCCAGGCACTGGGTATTTGTGAGATCCTTTCAGGGCCTTAACTTCTCTGTTTCAAAGCCCACGGTGATGTTAATTGATAATGAAACCTGACCTGGTGGCTACAGGGAGAACCCTGGACTTCTCTCTCTCCAGGGCCGAACATCTGTAATTTAGCCAGTGTGGGATTTAATGGCCTGCCTTTAGTCTAGCCCTCTCCTACCCTACTCCACACCGTTGTCTGGAGAATCCCCAGTAAAGAAAGTCTGACCACTCTCATGTAAAATCTTTAAGGGTACCCTATCGCCCTCAGAGTCAAGTCCAACTTCCCTGTTCTGGTCTGTAAGACCCTTCATGCTCAGATGTCTGCCTTCCTCATCTCTCACTCATTCTTAAGCTCAAGGAATGCAGAAATATCCACTCACCAGGGTCTTTGCATGTCCAGGTATTAGGTTGTTGTAGTACAGGGAATAATGGTTACTCAAAGATGTTAAGTACCAATCCTTGGAAATTGTTAGTCTTAGTTTATAAGGAAAAGTGTCTTTGCAGATATGATTGTTAAGGATCCTGACATGGAAAGATTATCTAGATTATTCAGGTGGGCCTTAAATGAAATTACAAGTGTCTTCGTAAGACAGAGGCAGAGGGAAATTTGACACCGTGAAGACAGAGGCAGAGATTGATATGGCCCTAAACCAAGGAATGCTGGCAGCCACCAAAAGCCTGAACATAATGTCCCCTAGAGCCTCCATAGGGAGTATGGCTCTGTCAACACCTTGATTTCAGACTTGTAATCTCCAGTACAATGAGAGAATAAAATTCGGTTGTTTTAAGCCACCCAGTTGTGGTAATATTTTAGAGCAGCCTGAGAAAACTATTACAACTGTAATATTACCTATTTATGGAATGACCTGCCCCCCCCCCCCCACTCTCTCCCATAACACATAATCCATCAGAATGATTCCTATCTCGGCAGCTCACATGCCACCTCTCCAGGTAGGCTCTTAGACCTCTCCTCCAGGTCCCATTCTGAGTAGACACGTCTCCTCTATTTCCCACAGTTCCTTGAACAATCCCCTCTTACTATTCTTGTCCTATTCTTTTGTATGACCATCCCTAGGTCAATCTCCCTGTTAAGTTCTGAATCCCCAGGGACCTTATTAATTTTTGTATTCCCTGGGTTTGGTACAATGCTGAGGGCAAAGTGGCATCTTGGTGAATGTATGTTTCTTGGCATGAAGAGGGGGTAGATGCTGCTGTTCAGTGGCTGAAGGGGAGATTTGGGGATCTGCAAGGCCTCACATCATTGGCCAGAGCCTGCTGTACGTAGGTGGGTGACAGCTCCCCTGGTGGAGTCAGCCACACGCAGGCTTCTCACCTGTGCACCTGCCCATCAAGACCTCCAGCTCAGCCTGCTCGGATGCTCTCTGAGGCCTCTGGCCTGGGATACTCCCCTCAGCTTTGTGTCTGCAGAGCCTGTGTTTATTTTCTGCTTTGCTCTTTTTATATAATCCTCCTCTGTCCACTTACCTTCTCCTGCCTCCCAAACAACTGTGACTCACAAGCACAAACGTTGCTCCCTTTTCCCATTATTTTTAGGAGTCTCACGATTTCCCTCATTATCACCTTTGGGCTAGAACAGGAGTTGGCCTGTAGTGTTTTCTGTCTCAGGGCCAAGCTGGGGAGAACAAAGCAAGTGACAGTTCAATAAACTGGGGGTCATGTTAGTGTTCTAGCAATCCAGTTGTTCTGAGGAGGTAGCAGCTAAATGTGGAACTTGAAAATTAGGAACTGGGCTTCAGTCAAAGGGATAATGTTAGAGTTTTTTCATTTCTCCTTCTACAAATTCGCTGTCCAACTCAGACTTCCTGGACAGCATTTGCAGTCAGATTTAACAGTTTCTCCTAAAACTTGATTGTTTTCTATTAGCCTCCAAGGAAGGTAGATAGTTATTTTGTCCTTTTTTTCCTTTTTTTAAACATTAGGTAAAGGGCTTCCAAGGAGAGGGTTTCATTGTTGTATTTTCTCCCCTTTATGCTGTTTAAAGCCATTGCAATGTTACAATTTGGAACCTGGTCTTTGGGGGAAGGTTCAATAATTTATTCACAAAATGGCTGAATTTGTTATCTGTTGCTGTGTAACAAACTATCCCCAAATTTAGCAGCTTAAAGCAACAAGCATTTATTACCTCACAAAGTTTCCTAAATCAGGGTATATTCTGGCTCAGGGTCTCTCATGAAGTTGCAGTCAAAATGTTGGTTGGGACTGCAACAGAGCAGGACCCTATGGGCCTTCCTGGGACAGACCCTACCCCCGTATCTTCTGCTGTAGCTCCTCTCTGAAGTACCCAGGTAATAGTATCTCATTCATATTTCTTGAGTTTTTCAGATGCTAAAAACCACCACCAAATGGAAGAAATTAAATACTTGATGATCATGAGCACATAACCTCCAGACCTTCTGGTGCCTAAGGATTAACAATGTTAACTGCTCTGTTACCACACCATCAACCAATCAGAGAACTGTGCATGAGCAGATCACATACCCTGTGATGCTCCTCCCTCACCTGGCCTTTAAAAATGCTTTCCTGAAATCCTTTGGAGAGTTCGGGGTTTTGAGGGGCATGAGCCACCCATTTCTCCTTGTATGGCCCTGCAATAAACTTTTCTCTGCTCCAAACTCCAATGTTTTGTTGTTTGGCCTCACGGTGCATCAGGCACATGAACTTGGTGTAGGTAACAGGACTACTGCAGTCTTCAGAAGGAGCTGGAGTATCTGCTTCCAAGAAGGTTTTTTCATGTGCCCATTGGCTGGAGGCCTCAGTTCCTTGTCATGTAGACCTCTCTATGTATAGGGTTGCTTGAGTGCCCTTATGACATGGCAGCTGGCTTTTGCTTCCAGAGCAAGTGATCCAAGAGAAAGAAAGGAAGAAGCCACAGGTCTTTGATAATCTAGTCTCAGAAGTTACACACTGTCACTTCTGCCTTATTCCATTCCTTAGAAGTGAGTCACTAAGTGTCCACTTAAGGGGAAGAAAATTAGGCTTCACCTATTGGAGGGAGCATCAAAGAATTCACATATATATTTTAAACCACCAGAGTGGCTTTCCTTCAAATAGCTCCAGAGAAGGCAAACAAATCCTTGTTACCCTGTGGATAAAATACCACTTGGTATTTGAATGTTCTGCTGAGAGGTTGCAAGAGACTTGGAAGTCTTACATAATAATCATTGGAATAGTGAAAAAATAATACTTATGATAATGGGTGAGAGGGTATTCTGTTCTTTTACGTATGGATAACTGGAAGAATTTGGGAAGAGTAGGGGATGCCATTGACTTCAATTTAGTACTTTCTGTTTAATATATTCAATATTAACTAGTTATCTCATTGTGGTCTTCCATTCGGCAATTCAATACCAAGGGCCATGATGAATGAAACAAAATCCCTGCCTTCAAGGATGAGATACAGATGGAGCAATGCTACCCCAGCTAAGCTGTCCAGCCAAGTGCAGCCCATATAGAACCCTATCAGACCCACAGATGCATGAGTGAGCCCAGCAGAAACCAGCAGAACCACCCAGCTCAGATCTGCTGAACCCGGAAGAAATGTGAGACATTAATATTTATTGTTGTATGCCATTGAGTTTGTGTGACTGTTTGTTACACAACAATAGTAATGGATACAAGTTTATAGTGTCATGAAAGAGACAAACATAAAGGCAAATTTTGCAATGCAATGGATGCATGTTATACTTGAAGATTTAATAGGGTGCTCTGAGACGAGTGAGAAGGTAGTGCTTAAATCTACCTCAGAGTGGTGAAGGCAGTGGAAGACTTCAGCTGATGCCTGAATGAAGTTCTAAGGATGAGCAGGTGTTTGCTAGAATGGGTTGTGAGACTGAGGTGGGGGTTGAGGAAGCACATCCTTTTCCGGTAACTGCAAGCCTCTTAGTAAGCTAAGGAGCAATAATAATAAATTGTTCCTAATTATTGGCAGCCACTGGATCGTGAATAGCTTCATATGTCCTGCTAAAGAGTTTGTTCTTTATCTTAATGGTAACCAAACCACTGAAGGACTGGAGATGCATAACATGAATGGATTGATGGCTTTTTAAGCTCGTTCTGTGAGTGGTGTGGACCCAGGCAATTCTTGGGGAGGCTAGTCTTGAATCTGTGTTTTTCCACATGTGGCCATAGGAAAGAAGGGGCAGAGGAGGAAGATATTAGGAGGCGGTGCAGACAAGGCTTGGCAACTGATTTAATGAGGGCATTGTATCTGGCTTCAGTCCTGAGGCAGAAAAGTTTGGAAGTGGGGGGCGGTAAGCATTTCAGTATGGGTCATGGTGAATTTGAAGTGCCTGTGGGTGAGCTGGAAGGAGGTGTTTAGTAGGCAGGCAGAAATGTGATTTGGGGCATCAGAAAAGAAGCTTGGAGTTCTAGTTTTAGGCATCATCTGCATGGAGGCTGTAGCTGAAGCTATTATAGGCAAGGTTGGGTTTATGCAGAGTGAGAAGCAAACCAAATTCAGTACTTCAGGGAAACACTAACACCTAAAAGATAGACAGAGGAAGAGAAACCGAAGGAGACTGAGAAAGAAAAAATTCAGAGGAAAGAGGTTTCTTATAAAACAAGGAAGGAGTTTTGAAGTTGGAGGTCAACAGTATCAAATATCCCAGAGAGGCTGGGGCATGGAGGATTGGAAAGTTTTCTCTTTGTTTTGTGCCCAGAAACTATGATGAACTTCATGGTGACCTTATCAAGTGTTGAATCAAAGGTCATGAAGGGTGAGAGAGTAGTACGAAAATGGAGAAAACAATGGCTGTTAACTTTTCCTTGGTGGAAGATCCATCCATGGTCTCTAGACCTCAGCTCTGATTTCAGCCATGGAGGGGTAGATAGTCCTGTGCAGTCTTTGACTCATCTCTAGCAGGCAGTGTCTTGAAAACTTTGAGTTTTCCCTTCTGTCCAGGGCTTCTCCAATGCCATGAGCATCAGTGAGAGCATGCTCAGCCCTGTACATGAAAGCTTGGAAGTATGGGGGAGTTAACACCTCTGTGGGGGAATCAACAATCCTCCACCTCTGTGGATGTGAGCTAATGAATAAATGATTCTGTCTTGCATTATTCACAGTAGCCAAGATATGGAAACAACCCTAAGTGTCCATCAGCAGATGAATGGATAAAGTAAATGTATTGATAGTATTTACACACAATGGAATATTATTCAGCCATTAAAAAGAAGGAAATCCTGCCATTTGTGACAACATGAATAAACTTTGAAGATATTCTGTTAAGTGAAATAAGTCCGACAGAGGAAGACAAATACTATGTGATCTCATTTATATGTGAAATCTGAAGAAAAGCTGAACTCATAGAAACAGGGAATAGAATGGTGGTTGCCAGGAGCTGTGGGTAGGGGTAATGGGGAGAAATTGGTCAAAGGGCACAAACTTCACAATTATAAAATGAATATATTCTGGGGATCTAATATCCAGCATGGTGACTATAGTTAATAATACTGTATTATATATTTGAAAGTTGCTAAGAAAGTAAATCTAAAATGTTCTTAAACAAAAAAAATTATAATTATGTGAGGTAATGGATGTGTTAATTAACCTTATTGTGGTAATCATTTTGCAATATAAACACATATCAAATATCACCTTGTACAGTTTAAACTTACAAAAACTGTTGCATGTTAATTATATCTCAGTAAAGCTGGAAAAAAAGAAAAGAAAAAAGAATGCTCTTGCCTTTCCTCTTTAGACTGGACAATTCTGAGAGGCATTCTGTAAAGTTTTCAGAGGTTCCCATGGAACTGAGCTCCATTGCCCAGAGCAGTGATCTTGACAACACATGCTTTGTATTGGCTTTTCTTCCTTACCAGATCCCTCACTCCTGCACACTGGGATTACCTCCCAAATAAAGTGTCTGAATCCAAATCCCTAACTCAGGCTCTATTTTGGGAGAATCTAAATTAAAAAAGAAATATTTTAGACTAAAGATTTAAGGTGAATATATTGATATCAATAGGTACTCACTCACTACACCCCCTTTCCTTAAAGCTCCTGCTGCTTAGGTGGCCATGTTTTGTGTCACATGACCTAACTCTCAAGCAATAGCTAATTGGAGCAAGAGTGAGCATTTGACTGAGCTCAGCCTCTCCAAACCAAATGTCAAAGAGTCAGCAACCTATGATGTTGCTTGTTGTGAAAACAAGGGAGGAGCTAATTGGATTCCCTGTTATGGGAATCAGACTGAAAAAGATCTAGGGAATGAAGAAGTGATGAGAGCAGAAGCTGAAAGGTTGAGATGGATGAGTTGGACGTGGTTGGTCCCCTGCAGCAGCGTTATGAGAGAGCAAAAGCAGTGAGCTAACAAAAGAATATAAAGACAGACAGAAGGGGAGCTTCCACAGGGCTCATCACTATGCTCCTTCTGACAACTTCAAAACTGACAACTTCAGTTTTTCTCTTGAAATGCAAGGTAAAATCATGCTAGGAGAGAGGAAGCGAAAAGGGTGGTTCAGAAGGGGTTCCTTTATATTTGAAAGACCCTTACAGCTGAAGGGAGAGCCAGATGAAGTTGGGGACTCTATGTTGTTGTTTTTATAACTCTTTTGAAACTTCTTGTTGAGGTGTATAACATACATCCAAAAAGGTGCACACATATCATATTATACAGCTCAGTGAATTTTTGCAAACTGAATACACCCATGTAACCAGCATTGATGTCAAGAAACAGGACATTATTAATGCCCCAGAAACTTCTCTGTGTCCTGGTTAAGTTACTAACCCTTCACTCTATGGGTAATAACTATCCTAACTTCTAACCCTATGGACTGATTTATTCTGTTTTTGAACTTTATATATGTGGAATCAAACAAAGTGTTCTTTATATTTGGCTTCTCTCACTCTGTACTGAACTAATAAGGTCTATGCACCTTGCTTTATCATGTAGTTGTAGTTTGCACATTCCCATTGCTGGAAGAATTCCATGTGTAAACAACCATAATAGATTTCTCCATTCTATTATTGATGGGCATTTGAGCAAATCCCACTTTGAGGCTATAATGAATACTTTCTGCTATGAACATTCTAGTACATGTCTTTGATGAACGAAAGTACATATCTGATGGGTAGATACCTAGGAATGGAATTGCTGAATCATAGTGTATGCATATATTTAGCTTTTGTAGATACAGTGATCCCTTTGTGTCCCTGGGGGATGGGTTCCAAGAACCCCTTCGGATACCAGAATCTGCGGATGCTCAAGTCCCTTACTGATAGATTTGTGGTCGGTTGAATCTGCAGATGCAGAATCCCAGATATGGAGGGCCAGATGTACTGCCAAATAGTTTTCTAAAGTGGTTGTACCAATTTACACTGTCACCTGCTGGGCATTAGAGTTCCAGCGGGACCATGTGTTTTTATTGGCACCAATCCAGGTATTTGCGTGATTTTACCCTGTGTTCCAAAGGACTTCGTACAAGTGGGATCAGGCAGAGGGCTGCATTTATCCAGAGTTTGGGGTTTATAGTCCAGGGTTGAAGGGCAGAAATTTACAGATGTTGGCACAAGAGTGGAGGAAGTTGTTGACCAGGCCTCTTGGTGACATTAGGAAGTTGGACTTAGAAAAAATGTAGGAGAAGCAGCTAGAAGTTTAGAAGAGTTTGAAGGGCATGTACAGATATGTAAGAACACGAGAGAATGGAAGTGTAAAATTTTTGGTCAGAGGTGAATTTTTCTCTGAACTTTGGAGCAATATTGGATGAGACTGAGGATGAGAGAAGCTTTGCAGTGTAGAAGCTTATAATCAAGGTCACCTTGATTGCTGTGAGAATAAAGGTAGAGAGAAGGACCAAGGACTGCAGGTAGGGTTATTTCCAGAAGATGAAAGAGAAATAGTAACAAGGAACTGAGTCCATAACCAGCCCTTGTCCTCCAATCCTTTGGGTAGTATTTTTATCCAAAAGTTCTCTTTCATATTTCTTTCTTATTTCCTTTTAACTAGTTATGTCATTCTCTGCTCCCCCACCCCCATTCCCTCAATCTCTTCTGTGTTGTCATTTTTGCCAAAATCTCTCAATACTATCTTCTTTGGTGTTCCTCTTCCTTATCTCCCTCCTCATGCTAAACTTTCTGGCCCTTTGCCTTTGGGTTTCCAGGACTCAAAAAACAAAAACAAAAACAAGCCTTCCCTGTTACTTTTCTGTTATCATCCAAAACCTTTGATCCATCACTAATATTTAGAACTTTATTTTTTCCATTTATTCTTCAGTTTGTCCCTTCTGTTGGTCCTCCAAATTATTCTAAAACAGAAGCTTTTAAAGGTTTCATCTTATGTTGTTTTTACATTTTCTTTTTTAGCAGTGGAATCTCTTTCATACAAAATCTCATTTGAGACCCTACATATAAAGCAGGGAAATATGGAGCTGCTATTATGCTGTGAATGGCACCCTCTAGAGTTGAGCAGTATGCAAACCGCACAACTGTATGCAATGCACATCAGATGCTTCTTAAACATACCTTCCAACTCTTTTGTCCCTGTCTCTTATCCCAGCCACAGCAGTAGTGACCAGTTTCATGCAGATTTCAACCAGTCTCATACACGGATGAATTGACAGTACCCACCTCAGTCCCACCTCTCACTTCTGCCTGGAGGTCTTTGATCTTCTAGGGCAGGACATCCTTGAAAAGAGCCCCTTGACATTCAGGTGCATCACCCAGAAGTATAAGGGAGTTGATGCCCTGCCCTGTGGCTACCCTTAACTAAAGGCAGATGGAAGCTGATGGGTAAATCTCCCCAGCTTGCCCCAGGAAGATGGTCCTGATGTGCATTTCACAGGGCTTCTCAGCTGCCCCATGGGAATCAACACCCAGGTTCCTGTATCTTGGCTAATTCCATATGGCTCCCCCTCCTTTGCTATTTCACTCTCTTATCCTTCTTTCCTGCTCCCTGAAATCACACTCCCAGATAAACTACTTAGACTTATGCATCTATCTCAGCTTTGTTTTCTGAGGAACCAACTTGGAATGACCCCTAATTCAGTCCCTGGAGGTTGGGGACAGCATTTCCAAGGCACTCCCTTGTTTCTTCTTGGCTTGAAATCACTGCTTTGGAATAAGATTATGTTGAGATAGTTGGTAGGGATATCTTGACTGAAGAATTAATTGTTCATTGTTCTCAGAGCTGAGTGGGCTCTTCATATTTAAGGTGCAGAAATGAAATTTCGGAGGCCAGGAATTCCAGTAGGCCATCGTCATGGTCAAATCGATAGGTATGGAAGGTAAAGTGGATTTTCAATGGAGACATATAAAAGCTCTAGCCCCTTAGAAAATCTCTTTGTCCTAGTTGGGGGTTTTGCCTTTAATAACAAATGAGGGTATGGGTTTAGCTCTGTAGAGCTTTCTATCCCCCCAACCTCTGAAAGTTCAAAAACACACACTGTTAGCATTTTCTCATCTTTCCTAAACTGGCGGTTGTCTTGGTTCCTTTAAAGAAGTTAAGACAGTGCCTGGGAAGACAGTAGTCACGTCCCACACCCCCACTCCCCCAGACAACCAGGATACATCTTGTGTGTACTTAAGCTGTCTCTGACACACATAATTTCTTTTTCATCCCTGAGTAATCAGTCTTTTTTATCCTTTTAGCAAAGAGAATGGTATATTTTTGTGCAGAAAAGATTGGGAGGAAAGGAAAATTAAAGAAAGCACCTGCCCTCCTCCTGAGAAATTTCCGTGTAAATTCCCACAAAATAGCAACAAATAAAAGATGGCAGGGAAAAAACCACAGACGTTTCTAGAATAAGGATATTTGTCAGGTGCTGGTTGAGGATCCAGTTCTATTTTGAACATTTTAAAATGTCTTCTTTCCAGTTCTGGTGTTTAGGGGTTAATCATGGTGCTGAAACCCCATTGCTTTGAATCGGAGGGATTAGTTTCGTTATTTTGGGATTAAGGTCAGTCTTATCAACTGGCTGCCACATCCTGTCAGCAGTGCCCAGTCCTACAATCACTCTGCTCGGGTTCTCAAATCCTCGCTTGGGCTGCTGCCTGCTGAGCCCTACAGTTTTTCTTTTGAATATGACTAAAGGGGAAGAATATGCGGGTGTGCTTACTCTAAGGCACACAGAGGATCTACCCTGATCTTTTGTTTCCTTGAGACGATAAGGACACAGAGGACAGAAGGAGAATTCCATAGGCCTCTTGGTGGGTGTAGTAGATTGATTGCCAAGATAGACATATAGTTCACCTCTCTCTGCATCCCTGTCCTTTGCAATATGACTTTAAGCCTTTCCCAATAAGAAGTGTATTTCCTTATCTCTTGAATCTGAACTGATCTTGTCACTTGCTTTGGCTAGTAGAATGTAGTAGAAGCAATGAGCCTAACCTCAAGAGGTTTTGCCTACTTCCACTCTTTTTCTTGGACTTTTTCTGATTTTGCCCTGAGAGTAAATCTTGGTTGACTTGTTGGAGAATGAGAGACCACAGAGAGAAAAGGGGAGGTTCCTCAGCAGACAGCTGGCCAACTTGCCCAGCTGACCTGCAGTTGACTGTAGTTATGTGAGGAGCCCAGCCTAGACCAGAACTGCCAGCCAAGCCCAGCCCCAAATGCCAAAATGCAGAATTGTTAGCCAAATGAATATTTATTAAGTCACCATGTTTGGGGGCAGCTTGTCATGTAGCAATAGCTAACTGTTACAGAGGTTCACAGCCTCCGCCATATTCTTTGGCTCCTTTGCCTGGTTTCCCTTATTATCATTGATAGTATTGGCAACAGTGATAATAATAGGTAATATTAAGACAGAACTGTAGAGTGTACAATTCATTTGGGTCTCACAATAACATCTAAGGGATGCCTTT
This sequence comes from Balaenoptera ricei, assembly GCF_028023285.1. Lineage (NCBI taxonomy): Eukaryota > Metazoa > Chordata > Mammalia > Artiodactyla > Balaenopteridae > Balaenoptera > Balaenoptera ricei. The sequence goes on along the minus strand of NC_082653.1, from coordinate 38,448,642 downwards.
TATTTTGTCTCTTTTTAAAAAAATTTTCAAATATTTTGGCTGTGCCACGTGGATTGTGGGATCTTAGCTCCACAGCCAGGGATCGAACTTGTGCCCCCTGCATTGGCAGCACAGAGTCTTAACCACTGGACTGCCAGGGAAGTCCCCAGGATGCCTTTTATTTTGGATGTGAACAATGGCAAAAACAGTGCTAACACTCTTGACTTTTATTACCTTTGGGTAAAGGCCAAAGAGACTGATGGAACTTTAATGGTGAAAAATTTAGCAGACTAACTGCTACAATTCAGAACGTGGAGATAACTGAAGAGTTTGTTGGTAGGTTTAACAAAGTATGAAGCATCTTTGATGTGAAAATTAATTTATTTAAACTTAAGATGAAGTCCAGTGAGTACACTGTGTGTGCACATATGCAATGAGTGAATTCTCTAACCAAAAGTGGCAAGGGAGGCCTGCTTTCAATCCTGGTGGTGCTATGTTCTCTTTCACTTGTCATCTTGTGGCACATAAGATTTACAAGGCATTTTAATGAACATGATCCCACTTGATAGTCTCAGCCATCCTGTGAAATAAGTAGGGCAAGCATCATTATATCTGTTTTGCTTAGACATATATAGACTAAGGCCCAGGCTAGTCTTAAGACTCCTGATTGAATTCTCTTTCCATAGCACATCCAAGCTACCCTTCAGTTTATAACTTTGTGAGAGGGAGCACATTGTCTTTTACTATAAGTTTTCATCCCTCCAACCCTTGTTTGGGGAAGGTGGGTGCTACACGAGGGGCAGAAGCCAGATTTCACAAATGAAGAGCCATGAGTTCAGACAATAATTGGTACTGCTTTGCATGCAGCTCCTTGCTCACCACTGAGGAATGCCAGTTTCTAGACACATGCAGTAGGAATTAAGGGGCATTTTATTGAAGAAGGATGGATCCAAAGAACAGTGGCAAGTAAAGAATGCTGGCAAGTGGGTGGTAGGCAGCGTATTTCTCTATGGAAGTGTTTTGGAGGAGATGATCAGAAGCTGGCATGAATCTCATAAAAACATGTTGTCGGGCTTCCCTGGTGGCGCAGTGGTTGAGAATCTGCCTGCCAATGCAGGGGACACGGGTTCGAGCCCTGGTCTGGGAGGATCCCACATGCCGTGGAGCAGCTGGGCCTATGAGCCACAACTACTGAGCCTGCGCGTCTGGAGCCTATGCTCCGCAACAAGAGAGGCTGCGATAGTGAGAGGCCCGTGCACCGCGATGAAGAGTGGCCCCCGCTTGCCGCAACTAGAGAAAGCCCTCGCACAGAAACGAAGACCCAACACAGCCAAAAATAAATAAATAAATAATTAAAAAAAAAAAAGTGTTGTCTTAGGTAGGGCTTCCCCAGAAGGGGACCCTGAGGCAAAGATTTGGGGGCAGGTAGTTTATTTGAGAAGAGATTTCAGGAAATACAAGTAGGGAGGTGGCAAAGAGGCAGAGAAGAGAAGACAGCCAATAAAGAAAGTGACAATTACCAGGCAAGATATCATGTGAGGAAGGTGAGATTAGTTCTACTGATGAACTCTGGGAGACTATAATGAGAACACACACCTCAGAGCCATCCCAACCTGGGGCTGAAGAAGCTGAGGAATCCACTCACCCAGCCCTAATCATCCTTGGTCGAGGACTGCTTCCAGGGGCATTAAAACTTCAGCACTTCTGGAGAGGGTGTGGAGAAAAAAGAACCCTCCTACACTGTTGGTGAGAATGTAAACTGGTACAGCCACTATGGAGGTTCCTTAAAAAACTAAAAGTAGAGCTACCATATGATCCAGCAATTCTACTCCTGGGCATATATCCAGAGAAAACCATAATTCAAAAAGAGATATGCACCCCAATGTTCATTGCAGCACTATTTACAATAGCCAGGAAATGGAAGCAACCTAAATGTCCATCAACAGACGAATGGATAAAGAAGATGTGGTACACATATACAATGGAATATTACTCAGCCATAAAAAAGAACTAAATAATACCATTTGCCACAACATAAATGGACCTAGAGATTGTCACACTGAGTGAAGCAAGTCAGACAGAGAAAGACAAATATCATATGATATCGCTTATATGTGGAATCTAAAAAAATGGTATAAATGAACTTATTTACAAAACAGAAATAGAGTCACAGATGTAGAAAACAAACTTATGGTTACCAAGAGGGAAAGCAGGGGAGGGATAAATTGAGAGATTGGGACTGACATATACACACTACTATATATAAAATAGATTAACAAATAAGAGACTACTGTATAGCACAGGGAACTCTACTCAATACTCTGTAATGACCTATATAGAAAAAGAATCTAAAAAAGAGTGGATATATGTATATGTATAACTGATTCACTATGCTGTACAGCAGAAACTAACACAACATTGGAAATCAACTATATTCCAATAAAAAATAATTAAAAAGAAAAAAAAGCTTCGCACTTCTGGCGTTCCCTGCCCCAAGGCAGAGAATTGCAGATTCTTCACTGCAAATCGCCTTTTGGGAGTAGAGGTAAGTGCTCAGAGGATGTGGGCAGGGCACTAACGACATCTGTTAGAAGAACTGTGGGTCAATTTCTCCAATTTGCTTGTGGAAAGAGAATCATGAACTCAAGGCAGCAACTCCCATAAACAGGATGGTCTTGAAGCTGTGTTATGGTGAGAGGCTGGAGGAGCTAAGGACTATGTGGTGGGTGGGAACGTTAGCTGGTGGCGCCCTGCCTGGGAGTGAGGCTCTAGAACAGCCAGATTCCTGGGATGTTTTGGCAACTTGTTCTGGAAATAACTGAGAGTACTAGAGTTAAATGACTTGTTCATGGTTTACTTTTTCTTAATTTCCTTGTTTCCCCTACATTCTAGGAGATGTATTTGAGTTTCCAAAACCTAGTTGGAGAGCCTGAGGTATATGACTAATGTGCTTGAAGGTAAATTCATAAGTTGGTGATTGGATGATGACCACTTAGAGCAAGAATTTCCAAATCTTGGATCATGAAGTCAACACTTTTTACTCTTCTAACAACATTTGACTGAATACTCATCTCTTGCACACTGTTTGTTTCATCCTTTGAACTTGCCTTCATGTTCATAGGGCCAAGGATTTCACAAGTTTCTTCTGGACAATGTAGGAAATACTTAAAACCAATATTGATTGAGCTGTAGAGGAGTACACCAGTACTATGAAATGAAAAGATACAGGTAGCTTGTATGTTTCTTCTATCACTCCCAGCCTCTGCTTCCCAAATGGCTTCACTCAGGACATATCATTTTAGTTACTCCCAACATTGAACTTCACCTTTTCTTCCTGGATCACTCTATTTCAAAATAACACCTTCTCTGCCACCTCCTACACTCTTTACCCCCCAGTATATAAAAATATACTGCTTTATATTTTTCTGGGGCAGTTACCATCTGATACACTTCATATTTTAGTTGTCGGTTTATCTGGATAGATAAAACCCCCAGCTTGAGTGTAAGTTCAATGAATCAAGGGAATTGCCCCTGCCCCTCCCACTCCCAATACTCAGAACAGGACCTGGCATAGAGGCTCAATAACCATTTCATGAATGAATGAATGAGAGGTAGGTTTACCAAGACCTTCTACTAAGAAGCCCAGCACATTTGTCTTTACTGTTCTTTGTGAAACCAAATGTCTCTCGGAGTTTCCTGACTGGCTGAATTGAGAGAAGCACAATCCTGGATTTATCTTCCAGGCCTCTCTACAGCTTTGGAAACACACACATCTGGCTTGAATCATGCCTCCATCACTTTTTAGCTTGAACAAGAGAAATCTGGTTCAAATAATCTATTAATTTCTTCTTCTGCAAAATGGGGCTAATAATGTCAAGTTTGCAGAGTTTTTAAGAGTGTTTAATGAGTCAACATAAATGAGGCACTTCACACAGCACCTGGAATGTACTAGCTGACCACAAGTATGATTTTTCTTCCATTTCTCTCAATTTCCATTGCCGTTATCAATGTGCTGACAAATCAGTGACACAAAGATTGGGGCAAGCTGGTCAAAGCAGATGCTGGGGGAGGATGTAGAAAAAGGAAAACCGGAACTAGAAATGGAGAGGCAGACAAGAGGAAAGGACTCTGTCACTAGGACACAGGACCACCTTTCACCTTCTGGTGTTTTGTCGAAGGCTCATGGATGAGAGAGATAGAAGACTTAGGCTTCGCAGTGTTCCACCTTGCTCCAGTAACTGTATTTCTACTGTACTTTCTGAGTTGGTGCATTACACAGATCTGATTCATTCCTGGGGAATATGTCTTCCTTTAGCCAAATGAAGCTGACTGCATTAACGCTGAGGCTAGACAAGCTCAATTATCAAAGGAAATATGCTTCAGAATGAATTATGTGATGGACTTTAAAGCAGGATACCCATGTCTTACTTTTCATGTATCCAGTGTGGGATTTTAATTACTCAAACAATGTGGAAACACACTCACTCACCTCACTGAGAACAGATGGAGTTTGGAAAAGAATTTTCTAACTCGGCCCATACACCAACCCCTTAGCAGCTTCAACATACACGGTATATTTATTCATCTCCATCTTTGAGCATCCTCTCTATTACCTTAATTTTAAGGAATAAATGTGTTGCTGGAGTTGGTCCTTAGAATAACTTCTCTGAGCACCTGGGTATCTCTAGAACCTGTTCTGAGGTTTGGGAACAGGGTAAAGAACTGCAAACATTTCCTGAGAATGATGAGCTTGCCATCACTGTTTTTACTTCTTAGCTGCTCTCACCAAACCTCCAGAGTTACTGGTGAAATGATCTGGCAGCCAACCAGAGCAATCAGGATACATTTGTCTGCATTGCCGTTATGGGGTAGGAGAGAGAGACAGAGGAGGTGGCAGAGGTGAAAGAGATAATAGTGGTGTTGGTGAAGGTGGTGGAGGAGATGGAGGTGGAGGCAACTGTGGTGGTGGCAGTGGTGATGAAGGAGATGGTCGTGGTTGGGAAGGTAGCAGTGATAAAGGTGGAGGTGCTAGTTAAGATGGTTAGAGAGGTGGCAGAGGCAGTGGAAAGGTCAAGGTGGTGGTAGCCGAAGCAGTGGTCATGGTGGAGGTAGGAGGGTATAGGTGATGGTGGAGGTGATGGTGGGAGAAGTGTTGGTGGCAGAGGCAATGATGGTGGTGAAGGTGGTAATGTCAAGAGCAATGAAAACTTATGTCTGCACAAAAACTTGAGCATGAATGTTCATAGCAGCATAACTCATCATAGCCCGAAAGTGAAAGCAATGCAAATGGCCATCAGGGGATGAATGGATAAACAAAATGTGTTTTCCATACAATGGATATTATTTGGCCATAAAAAGGAATGAAGCTCTGTTAGATGCTACAACATGGATGAACGTTGAAAACATGATGCTAAATAAAAGAAGCCAGTCACAAAGGATCACCATTATATTGTATAATTCCATTTATAGGAAATGTTCAGAATAGGCAAGTCTATAGGCAGAACTTAAATGAGTGGTTGTCTATGGCTGAGGGAAGTAGAATGGGAGTGATTTTATTAATAGGTGTGGGGTTTCTTTTTGGGATGATAAAAATAGTCTAGGGCTTCCCTGGTGGCGCAGTGGTTGAGAATCTGCCTGCCAATGCAGGGGACACGGGTTCGAGCCCTGGTCTGGGAAGATCCCACATGCCGCGGAGCAGCTGGGCCCGTGAGCCACAATTACTGAGCTTGCGCATCTGGAGCCTGTGCTCGGCAACAAGAGAGGCCGCGATAGTGAGAGGCCCGCGCACCGCGATGAAGAGTGGCCCCCGCTTGCCACAACTAGAGAAAGACCTCGCACAGAAACGAAGACCCAACACAGCCATAAATAAATAAATAAATAGATAGATAGATAGATAGATAGATAGATAGATAGATAGAAATGACAAAATTTAATTAAAAAAAATAGTCTAAAATTAGATTGCACAACTCTGTGAATATACTAAAAACTATTGGATTATACATTTTAAATGGGTGAATTTTATGACACGTCAATAAAGCTGTTAAATGAAGTGGGGGCAGCAGTAGTGGTGGTTGTGGAGGGCTAAGTTTGGTGGGGATACTGGAGAGAGGAAGGAAGATGAGAGTTGATTGACACCTGATATACCTCAATCAATGTACGGCCAAGTCTGAGTACCACGGATATTTTTCCCATGGAATTTTTTCTATGCCTTCTGGTTGAACTACATTTCCCCCACAGACAACACTGAATCTACACACAAGCATTTCTGAAACAGATTATAAAAATCAAGCCAAGTTTCGGCTGTCATTGGATCGTGTCTAGAAGGGACACCTTTGCTTTTTCCATTCAGTGTCTTCAGCACACAGAACTGGCTTCTTAGGAGCAATGGGATAGTAGCCAGATTTCTTCTTCTCATGTGAGTGCAAACTCAGATGGAGGTCCGTGAAGAAATTAAAACAGACATCTGGAGTCTATAATTTTTAATAATTTTAAACTAGCTACAAAATATCAATCACATCACAAACTGACAGAGGAGACAAGGGGGAATTTAATATTACATGCTGTAATGATATTTATCTCACAGTTTATCTATATTTCATTCATTTATATTATTTTTTAAAGGTTTCTTTATCAGCTACTAAACATCTCAGCAATTTGGTGTGCATAGCTCTAGATTAAGCAACAGAGAATTGTACTGATAACAAATCACAGGGGAAATGGTGATTAATAAGAGTCAGCCTTATAAAATTTACACCTCCACACTGTTTCACAGCAAGGTTGCTTTCTCCAAAACAGAGCCTTCAAAAGCAGCAAACAAACCCTATATTACATCCATTTGACATAGTTTCAGTCAAACATATATTTTGCTGGAAATGGTTAAATGGTGAGCGTGTTTAACCCATCTTTTTAAAAAAAATTTTTTTAAAAAAAGGATGATTATGATTAATAAGTCTAAATATTGACAGAAAGAAAGTGACACTATTGCAGTTTTGCTGGTATAACTTAATCTTGACAGTGTCTCAATACTGAGCATGCTTTGTTGTTGTTTTGCTGTTGTTGCTGTTGTTTTATGTGTGTGTTTTCTCATCAGTATGCTACTGTCATGGAAATATTTTGTTTAAGTAGGAATCTAAAAATCTATTTAGTTCTCATGCATAAATGCATAAATCACATCACTTTGAGTGCAATGCCTGTTATGTAATTCCACATTGTCTAATCATGAAATCATAAAGACAGATGACAGCCGTGAGGAACCAAAGACAGCAAATTTTGAGAGTTTCAGAGCCTGACACCCAAAGAAAGGACAGTGGCAGTAGCTCTGTGGAATGTCACAGTTTTACAAGAACAATACTGTGTATTGAAAGAATCAACAGCACATTGAGCATTCCTAAATCGTTGTCATTCAGTAAACGCCACTGAGGAGAGAAAAGGAAAAAATGAAACCCAGGACATCTTACGTAGGGAGTTAGAGCCACCAAATGACCACTATATACAGCCTTTGGGAAAAAAGAGACCCAGAAAGAACAAAAGACACATAGTATTGTTGGGCTGATGGATGACACAAGACAACATTCACAATGGGGGCAGATTGATGTGTGCATGTGTGCAGACCTACTAGGTAATACCATGAGAAAAGCATGAAGGTGCCATCTTGCCCGACAGCATTTGGAAGAGGACACAGGTGGGCACATTTAACCACTCCCCAGCATCTTTGTTGCACGTTGGTTGGCCTCATCAATTCTGGTTTTGTTGGAATCAGCCTGGAGAAAGGGGAAAGAAAACAGAACTCAGTTTACCCATTCACATTCCATTCATCCTTCTGGGTCTAGCTCAAATTCCTCCTGTTGGGTGAAGGCATCTTGAGACTTCCCTGATCAGAATGAACCATGCCTTCTTTTGTGTTCCCAGAACCATTGCTTATGCCTGGACTTGGACATAATCACAGAAGCTTGATCTTAGTTCTCATGACTCTTTTCCCTACTATGGAGAGCAGAGTTATATCATTTATCTTTCTCTTCTGGAATGACAACCAGTGACTTCTATGGCAGGCATTCACATCTGTTGGATTGAGTTGAATTCCTGCCATTTGTACAGTTATTAGCAGTGTCACTTTGGGAAAATTACTTAACATTTCAGGGCCTCAGCTTTCTCATTTATAAGCTGGGGATAATAAAGAACACTGCTAATGAGCACAGTTCCACTGATTCAACTTTGACAACATCAAGACTGACATCAACTATGAGGTATATCTTGTTATTAGCTCCTTTTTCCAAGTGAGGAAACTAAGCAGAGGGGATTTAGGCAATTTGTCTAATGTCACAGAACTAATAAATGAGGAAACCAGAGTCAGAAGGCCAGCACCCTGGAGTCAGCGTCCACACTGGTAGTCACTATGTTAGTCATTTTACTATTTAAGTTTGCTATGAGGATGAAATGAGTTTATACACATAATATGCTTAGAATAATGTTTTGCAAAAATTAAGGGCTCAACATATCGTATCTTGTAATTATTGTTATTGGGTGAAAACGTGGTTTGCTTTTAAGGATGTTTAATAATTTTTTAGCCCCATTTCTGAAGACTTACTCTTATGAGTTATAACTGGCTTGTTTTAGCAGGGGAACATTTACTATCATTTTGTGCCTTGACTGACCGCTTCACTGCTTGAGTTACCTTTTGCTCTGCATGCATCATGAAACCCAGGTCTGCTACCTGGATATACCTTTAAACTCCAGAAAATAAACTATTCCTGACACCATTGAGAAATGTATGAGTCAGCAAGTAGATGGGAAGACAAAAATTCTTTTTAGGCTGTTGTTTTGCTCTATTATGATTGGTAATGTTGTCTGTCCCTCTCCAGCCTGGGAAGAGGGGAAGGAAGCTGAGAGGCAGTGTAGGGAAACTGGACTGTTTTTATATCAACCAGTATTTACTCAACGGTTACTGATTTTGCGTCTATGACTGTGCTTGGTGCTTTCCAATCTCCACCAAGTTGTGTCTTCTTTATTCAGTTTAATTGTGAGTTCCCAGGACACTAGAGTTATCAATATTCAAATAGAAATTTGCCAAGTTAAAATAAAAAATAATTCTAGATTATTCATAACTCTGAATTATCTGGCAATGGCTCCCCACCATCTGTTTGGATAATTAAGAGTTGACTTCAAAACAGATAAGATAGAACACTAATTTTCCTTGATTGCCTTGATCTATAGATTCATATTTTTGACCTTAGGTTCCTAATTTGGGAAATGGGTATTCTCTCCAATTTTACTTGGCTCTTAAGTATTCCCTCTTCAGCTACAGAAATAATGACACTTTGGTACAAAGGAAAATTAGAGGCTCAGACCAATGTGAAATGCTCCTGAAGATTGGATTATTCCATTTTTCCAGACTTAACTTTGAGAACTGTTCAAATGAGAAAAATCATCCATTTAAAAATGGATAGCATTTCTGGAGGCAAACATTCTAGGATTTCTTACATTAAGAATGCACTGGCAAGTCTTCACATGATGGTACAAGGGATATTTTGAAGCAGAGCATGAGGTTACTCTTTGGATATCCTCAAAGGATCTGGGAGGAGCTGGAACAGACCTATCTTTAACAACCATCTGTGATGTCCTCCTGAATTATTTCTGAAGCATATCAAAATTCGGGCCCATACAATACAAAAGTGCCATATCTTTATTATATTATATAACAGTAGTGCTTTTAGAAAAAACTCTTGAGATAATCTTATTTTAGATGTCTTCCTGGTATTTGGAGAATGTGTCTGTGTTTATTCTACTTATATGCTTTTTAGGACTTTATTTATGCAATATATCCCATTCCAACTTTCATATTTCTATGTAGAGAATCCTAAACTTGCTAATATACTCAAGATATGGTACATGATTTGCCCTTGTGAGAAACCCAGGATGCCTACCAAAAAAGCCAGTATGAGAGGTAGAAGGAGCTGTTTAGTTCACCCTTCTGAACACTCTGGAAATCTCAACTTCAGATCATGACAGGTAGATTTTAGGCCACAGCTCAGACTTCCAGAAGTGGATACTCACTACCCCACATGGCAGCCTGTTCTGACCCTAGATTTGCACTGTTCTCTTATTATCTTTCAGGTGAGGAACCAGGTCATGAAGCTGGTGAGCAGGAAAACCTTGCTGGTACTCAAGATCTTAGTTTTCAAATTCCATGTTTCCTTGTTGATGAGAGAATGTGAGCAATGCTAAAGCTTTAACTTCACTCTATTTCAATGTATGCATAGCATCTTCCACTGACAACTTTAAATCCAAGTTTGAACATCACTAAGTTGTTTCCTTAGCAACAGTTCCCATAAAGATCTGATATAAACTTGCCCCATTTTAATAGTTTTCTAAGAGAATCATAGCTTTTTAACCTTAGAAGATTGTCTATATATAAATATCCTAAATCAGAAAACAAGGTTTTTAAATAGACAAAGTAATTTCTTGACAGTCCATAGGGATGTATTGAAAATTGGGTTGTTTTGGACTACCAAAACTTCACTGCTAACTGAAGTGATGAGAAAGGATCATGACTGATGAAGTTGGGTGAAGATTGCTGTTGGGGTCCCGAGAGAATATGGGAGTAACATCAGAAGATTCTCTTTTGTTCTACAGTGTGATTTAATCTTAGATATGCAGGAGACCTTTGCACACCATTTCCTCTTATCAGAAATAAGAACTTGCACAAGGTAGAAGTCTACTAATAATTGTGTAGCTCATGTAACATGTATCATTTGGAGCAATGCTGAGTTGAAATGGGCTTTATCTCAATCATATCCACATTGTTATTTTGAGGGGAAAAAAGGCTAGTTACTCAATGGGAACTAGACCCCTACCTTACTTCTTAAGCAATTCAGCATTCAAGGATGATATAAACTGTAATGACTATTTCCTATCCACTTGTCTGACTTTTGATTAAACCTTATAGCTGTACATGTCTTTGCTCTTGTAGCAAACTTGGCCCAGAATGAAAGGTATTCTCCTAAAGAAGAGAACTAGAAATACAAAGTGGCAGAATTAAGATGTCACTTGCCTTTCCAGGAAAACAACTTGTTTAAGCCCAGCTCTATCAATAAAGTTTTGACCCCTCTTTTTTAGTAGAACTTCTCCTTCTAGGACTCTAAGTGAGTTAGAGATATATTATCTCCCTACATCTGAGTCAATTGGGTCCTTTGATAGAAAATGACTACTCTTCATTTTTTTAAAATCATTTTCCTGTTGGAAGGTAGTTCAGCAATTATTTCTCAGTTCATTTTTTCTGGGCCGTAATGGTTAGGTCCATTTCTGTTGGCTCCAGTGCTTTATGAAACTCTCAATATTGTTCTGAAAATCTATTGATTTGCTTTAAAAGCTTTAAAAGCTTTAGCGTATCAAAAGCTCTTAACAGTAATAAGTATGTCATGACTTGTAAAGTAGGCAGAGCGCAAGTATTTTGTCAACTAACATTGACATCTGTGTAGCTCAATATTGATTAGCCAAAGTGTTATGCAATCAAATATTTTTAATATAAAGTGCACAGAACACAATAGGGCAAAACGTTCCCTTTATGTCTACTCATTCCTTTCTCAAGTCAGTGGAGAATGCTTAGGTACTAAGAAACTGAGTATTTAGCCTTATGATTCAAGAGATCTCAAAAACCACCCTTCTTCCCCCTACCAAAGTGGAATGATTTGTTGAAAAGAAACTCAGGGTTTCAGGCTCAAAACTTCAATATCTTCCAAGGAATAAACTCACACAATATAAGATTAGCCAAGTAGAATCGATTATAGATGCACAATTACCATTAAACCCATAATGTGTCTATTTCTCCCTGTTGGCATTTGGACACCTTTAAGAGATTATAAGCAATATTTAGGAGTCTACTGATTGGGGAGGGGGTGGAATACAAAGACATAGAGACTGAATCAGATTTGCATAGTGTAGAATACCAGGTTTGGGTGCCCCAAATCTTTATATAATAGCTTTCCAGTGTTTCTTTCTGTTTCCTCCTAATCTCAAACCCAAACCTACCTTTTTCCATTCTACTGTCTCCACCCTTCCTTATGCCTCTTGTTGACACTAGGGGGCTCAGTCTTAGCATGACACCTGGTGTCCTTATGTGAACGCAGCTTCATCAGATTATGTTCCCTACTTTGAGATCTGGACATGTGCACTGCTGAACTGGAAATGGAATCTGGGCCTTTTTGAACTGTCATTAAAGCTCTGGCACTTATAAAATCAAAGCTCATATTCATCATCTGGCTAACCTAAAATAACTATTCTTTCATCCATTTCCTGATTCTGTTCCTACATCATCTCCACTTGACAAGCTCCTAACCATCCTTTAAGACTCAATTCAAATTCAACCTTTTTTTTGGAGATTTTCCCATTCCCTGACCCTTGAAATCTTTCCTCATCTAACCTGATTTAGCATTTGATATGTGGCTTTCTTGGCAAATTATATTTTCATCTGAAGCTCACTGCCTTCTGTAGGCTGTGAGTTTCTTGGCAGTTGGGATGATGTCTTTCTCATCTTAACATGTCCTTTGATTCCTAGCACAATGCCTGAAGTAAAGGTGCCTCTGAGGAATATCTGCTAGATTAAATTCTACCCTGTTATTTACTTATCTGTTGCTGGATTTTTGTCTTAGAAAATTAAGGGGAAAATGTCTATCTACCAACGCCTGAATCCAAAGTCATGGTTTGAGGGTCTTGTTATGCCCTTCGCACTTCCTCGGTGGTTATTTCAGAGGAAGTGATAAGCAATGGAAACTTGCTGAATGCCACATGCTCACCTTCTCCATGATCCTGTCGATCTGGCGGTTCTGTGTATCGATCTCATTGCCCATATCCAGGGCCATGTGACGGAGGTTTCCAATGATGCCGCTCACCTGCTCCAGGTTTTCATCCATTTCATTTTCTCGGGCATCATTTGTTACCCTGGGCATCAAAGAGCAGTTTTTAGAAGATAGGAAAAAACTCAAATACCAAGGACCCAAAGTTTAGGGAAAACCTGTAGACCTCTAGGTATCAATCCTATCCTTTTAAAATTTCTATTCTATACAAGAACACATGTTAGCTTTTGTACATTGGAAAATGATGTTTTAAAGTGCATTATTGAACACTTACATTTCTATTTTTAAAGAAGGCATATTAAATAGATTAATTTATCTTCTTCTCTTGCTTCCACCAACACATCATTTCCTCCCTTCATATGTTTATCCCAATTTTCATTTTTTTAAGGGTAAAATCAGCTGGGAGGATTAGTTGGGAGGATTCCAGGTCAGAGAATGGAACTAGTTAGAAACTGTATTTTTCTTTCTGAAATGTCAGTCAAAATCTCCAACACTCAAATTTAGAATGAAATAAAAGCTACTGTACTAAGTCAGAGAATTTCTCCACTCATCTTCTTCCCCATTTGGGACCAACATCAATGGGAAGAGTAATGAGAATTACAGTCTTCCCCTTAATCCTGTTTGCTCCCAAGAATTCCAAAGGGAGCAAGATGACTGCTTGCTTGTTCAAGATGATTTTTACTTGCTCAGATTTCAATGCTATGGGGTTTTTTGGTGGCATTGTGAATGGATGATTTCAAGGAAGAAAACTGTGATAAAAGATTATTGTTTCAGTTTGAATGGGGAGGAAGGAGTTGGCTCTCAAAGTGCCTTATCCAAAGTGTCTTCCCATTTTTTTCATAGCTCAGCTTGAAAGTTAAGAAGGCACTAGCTCTTTACTGTAAACGGTAGGTACTTATTCCAGAATGTCTGGCTAACTAATATCTTTCTACAACAGATGGTGATGGGCTAAAATATGTTCAGAGGGGTTAAAATCCATCCCCCATGGTAAATCCCAATGCAGACTGCCCCTCTAAGGTTTTTAAAGCAGTCCAGGCCAGATAATATTAAAGGGGAACTTCCTAGATTTCTTCTGTAGAAAAGAAGCTTATTTAAATGATCTTCAGCAGCTAAGGCATACTTCTGGTTCCAGGGTTCCCAGCCCTATTTGCACATTAGAATCACCTGAGGAGCTTTAAGAACTACTGATACCTGGATCTCATTTGTAGAAATTCTGATTCAGTTGGTGTGGATTAAGTCCGGGCACTGATACTTTTTAAAAATTGCTCAGGTTATTCTAATGTGCAGCCAGGATTGAGGACCCCTGGTCTGGTTTCCGTTGGAGCAAATAGAAACATGAATAGAATTGCCATCTGTTATTTCTAGGTAGACATCTAGACCTTTATACACAAATGGTAGTGACTCATTTGAATCTGGGTTATTGGTTGGCAGTCTCAGCTACAAAGGACTGGGTATGGATGGCTGTACAAACAGCAACCCTAGTCATTGCTGAGTCCTAGTGTAGTAACCTGTAAAAAGTTATAGTTTTTTCCCTTTTCTTTTTAACAACAGGGATATTTGTTCTTATTATTATTTTCTGATCTCTTGAGAGCTTAGTTTTTTTTTTTTTTAACTTTGGGTTTATTTATTTATTTATTTATTTATTTATTTATTTATGGCTGTGTTGGGTCTTCGTTTCTGTGCGAGGGCTTTCTCTAGTTGCGGCAAGTGGGGGCCACTCTTCATCGCGGTGCGCGGGCCTCTCATTATCGCGGCCTCTCTTGTTGCGGAGCACAGGCTCCAGACGCGCAGGCTCAGTAATTGTGGCTCACGGGCCTAGTTGCTCCGGGGCATGTGGGATCTTCCCAGACCAGGGCTCGAACCCGTGTTCCCTGCATTGGCAGGCAGATTCTCAACCACTGCGCCACCAGGGAAGCCCGAGAGCTTAGTTCTGAGTTGGCAGATCTGTGTGACTTGAGATTTTTTAATAGATGTTTAAGTTAGCTTTTGCTTCCAGATCTCAAAAGAAATGATTAATAAGAATTCAGGTCTGCTCATTATTCTCTATTTGTACCCCCAGATCTGTTCTCTGGCTTCTTTGCTCTCTGCCCAGAGAGGCTGACCTCTCTACAAGCTTATCACCCAGGTTCTCTTACTCTGCCTTCCAGTAGGCTTTGTCCAATGGCCAGTGAGAGAGTAGAGGACAAGAGACTGAGGAGTTGGGGCATTTATTTCCCTTTCTAGTTTCCTGTTGGGTTTGACAGTGGCTGCATCTCAACCCACAGCGCCTGCCCATAGCCACAACTACAGTTGGGTTCTGGTGACAGCTCTCTCCTGTCCCTTCAGGATTCTTCCTGCTATTCCTAGTTCATAAGTGCTTCGCCATTCCTTGTTATTGACCCTGCCCACACCTCTGTAAATAATCTCTTTCATAAGTTCTGTCCAATTAAACTCACGGAATGAGACACCTGTTTACTGCCACACTGATGCTGGATGCGGTCACGTGACTTGCTTTGTCCAATGTAATGTGGGCAAAGGCTTGATAAGTGCTTGCTCATCAGGGCCTGCCCCTTGGGTTGCTGCCACCACCATGCAAGAAACCTCGGCTCTCCTGCTGGAGAGGCCACATAGAAAAGAATGGATGTCCCCTACCCACAGCCCCAGCCAACCACCAGACAAGCAAGTAGGGCCATCCTGGATCATCCCGCACCCAGGTGCATGTAATGAGTGAGCCCAGGAGAAGCTATCACAAGACCTACTCAGCCAACATAGAGGTTCAGAAGTAGAAAAATGATTTTTTTTTGGCCTTGACACGCAGCCTGCAGGATTTTAGTTCCCCGACTAGGGATTGAAAGCAAGGAGTCCTAACCACTGGACCACCAGGGAACTCCCTAGTTGTTGTTTTAAGAATCACTCAGGTTGGGGTGGTTTGTCACTCAAAAGTAGATAACTTACATAGCGCCAGCTGCACAAGGCTCACCTGCGGATGAAGCCACCACTGATGGCCATCTGCTCCCGTTCATCCACCACACGAGCAGGCTGGCTGGCCACAACTCCATCCTGATTATTGCCCCAGGCTTTTTTGTAAGCATCACTTGATTTAAGCCTATGCAAAAAAGAGGGTGAGTGACAAGCAAAGGGGGCAGAGCATCAAGCTCACAACAACGGTTACCTCTTCAAGCTAAGAACTGAACCAAGCAAATGAGTTTTAATTTGAGGCATTAGAGAATACCGATATATCATAATCTGGACCCAAAGAGTTGGCCACCACCATGCCTCAGCTACTCAGGATTTCATTTCCAATCAAGTCAATTGCAATTGTCAAGATGGCAACCTTTGCCCGCGGGTTGTTCTTGTTTTGGTTTGTTTTTGTAGTTTAGTTGGATTTAAGACAAGGATTAAGGTAGTTAGAGAACATTCAGTTCTATTTCAGTGACACAGTTATATTTTGAGACACAAAACACACAGAAAAAACATACTGGCAGACAGACACAAAACAAGACTGCCAAGTAGAGTGTGTACATCACACCACAGGAACACACTGTCATCAAGAAAAACATACTGGACCAAGTTTTTACACACCATCATGCAAAGATTCCCTGTTTAATTGTTTTCCCCCAACGCATGTGTGGAAACCAGCATTCCCACTCTGCATGGAGAACATAAAAGATTGGTGGTTGGCCAAGCGTGATGGTCTGTGAGTTGCCTCTAGAGTGATTTGAATTAGATAATATATCGGTACTTCCAAACAGTTACCATACATCCAGAATCGATGTACAAACCTTTGTCCACAGAGACAAAAAGTAAAAGAAGCATAGTGAAATGAATGCAGGAAAATAGAAGAGAGAACAAGCCATCTAGCACCAAAAAGGGAAATCCCTCTACATCTTCTTCATGCACCAGCTACAGGCATGAGTAGAAAGTGAAGCATTCTCATTTAAGCCAAACTACTCCAGAAGTTGACCATTCTCAAAAAAGGCACCAGCAGGACAGTAATAGCCTTCATGAGGATTTGAAACGCAGTTCAATAGCTTCTTTGTTGGGCTGAGGGGCAGGATGGGAGTGGTTACAGACTCCTACTTCAAACTATCCTGGGATGTGGTGGGGGAGAGTGGTCTGGAACTGGTGTGGTCTCCGTAGGCCATATTTCACTGAGCTGCCTTGGAGAAAAACTTAAAATCCAGGCATACCTGTTGTGCCCAATAGAAACATGTGCAGCATATTTTGGTGGGTGTGTTGTAATTGAGCAATCAAAGATGTTTTTAGGTTCTTTGCATAGTAGAAACCACATGCTTTTTAGTCCAAGAACAGAACTTCCTTTGGTCCCATTTTTACATTTTCTATGATGACACCAGAATTTAACCTTTTTTTTTCTTTTAGTGGAGGACCATAGCCATTTATTAAAACTGGCTCTAATACTAATATTTGAAGATTAGGGACCAAGAAACCTTGGAGACAAATTGGAAAATTGTACAAATGGAATTTCAGCAACTCCCACAATCTAGTGTATAATACCACAGCCTTAGAGCAGTCAGAATTCACTGCTCTAAAGAGCCAGGGGCCCACTTAGTGGGATAGGAGCCCAAAACTAATTTAATGGAGTTTAGAGTCTGGCTTTGTTGTTTTTGTTTTTTTTTCTTTCAAATCTCCGTCTCCTCCTTCCTCACATTAACAGAAGTTATATGGACCTTGTGATGCTTTCTGCTATGTAAAATGTCTGGTATACCATCTTTGGCAGAGTCAAGGGGGTGGGAAAGGTTGCGTTTCTGAACGAAGGCGAATCACTGCACCCACAATGCTGCACATAGACTCACATAACTGCTGGACATCTACCATAGTCCTTTGAAACATGCCGAGACAGGGCGAAGCCCTCAGAGAGTCCAGGGCACCACCAGCCACTGCGTTGTGACACATGGTTTTTAAAGCATTATTTACACACAATAGGGAACACTTCAGTCAAGCTTTGAAGCTCAGTTAGGGTCTCTTGTGCAATAAGGAATTAGTGCCAACTGGTATGTGGAATTCATAGGGGTCGTCATTTCATCTGAACACTAGAATCCATCCCAGGGAGGGAAGGGGGCCTGCCTCCACCTTTTCTCCACACGCAGTTGATGGATGGGGAAAATGTACCTGTGAAATTCATCACAAAGCAGGTAGACATCTCACCTGGGGGCAAGTGGCCACTGAAAAGGATATACAGTTAAATCTTGACTAACTGGAATGCTTAGCAATGTCATTTTGGTGAATTATTGGACTTTCTTAATTAGCAGTGGGCCGTGGAGGTACATTTTATTTCAAGGGTGATGGTTGAATATCTGTTAGATTCTTGAGCTACTTTCCTGACTCAGAGTGTTAGGGCATTGAACATGATCAAGTCATTCCTTGGTTATGGTTTCTCTTGATGTGTCTGATGGCCTTTCCTCTGCAGTTCAGCTCTTACTGTTTGGTTCTATTGGATGTAGAAGTTATATAGAATGGAGACTGAGTGAAAGAATGCAAACTGCCTAGATTGACCTTAAAGAGAAACACTTTAATATCCTTGATGGGATTTGTTCTCTCCTTGTTCATTTGTCTCTTTTTGCTAAAAGTGGAAAGGAGCAAAACTATAAATATACTCAAGGGTTCCAGTTAGCTAGATTCCAGTTAATCAGGCTTTACTGTAGATCATTCTTAAAAAAAAGAAAAAAAAAAAGTTTAAATTTATTTGTAAATCGAGCCCCTCCCCCTCCTAAGCAGGAAGTGGGATATTTTAAATCAGCCTCAAAGTTTAAAGGATGTGAATGGTCATATAATCAGCTAGAAATGACATCAATTTCTATTCTAAAAGCTAGGATCAGGAGAGCTTTTAGGAAAAAGGCTTCTGTTCAAAGGGAAGTGGGAGGGGTGAGGGGGATCAGGTAACGGGTTTAATTTTCCAAATGCATGTTGGACAATCTGCTCATGCATTTTTTTTTCACTGCTAGTCAAAGGAGTCTACCTTCCAGAACCCTTATTTCAGGTTCCTTCTGTTGCAAACCTTTATAACCACATGTCACATTTCTGCTACATTCCAAAAAAGCATTGCAGAACCTTAACAGTTGAATGTTTTGTGATGTTGTGCATGCAAAATCTACACATTTCAACATTTCGGCCAGTGTACAGGGAGGTCTTCCAAGAGGAAGAATTGGAGAGGGAAGGGTCCAATTTGGCTAAGGCTTGAGCACTTCTTGTTGAATGACTCACTGCCTCTGCGTTGGGTGCAGCTGCGGCATCTATGGTCTAACCACTGACACGATTTGGCAACTGGTGGGCAGTTGAAAGGGTGAATCGCTGTCATACTTTCTAACTTATGAAATGCTTGTTTGGGCCAAATTAACTGTTATTTTTGCTTCTGAAAAATCAAACCTTGATACGTGTTTCTCATCTTCTCAACTTACCCACAGTCTTTTCTAAATCTGCAATTTTGGCTTTTGGGATTTAGAGAACATAAAATCCCTCTTTTATGGGATTTTATGTTCTCTAAAGCGCCTCTTTCTTGAGATTAGTCTCTGTCTCGAGGTACACTTTCTGGAAAATGTTGAAACGTTCATCAATAAAAGTTGCTGACAGTGAAGCTTTCACTGTAGTATGCCTGATTTTTAATGCATCAACAGTAACTCCCACTAATATCATCTATGCTATGAGATGAATGCATTGGAGACGGTATTGATCTGTTCTGCATGCCACATACTCATCCTGCCTTTGCACCCAGCAGGAATGAGCTTGTCAAGGCTTGGAGATGGGCCTTGGGAAACCAAAGCTTCAGGCAGGCAGGCAGCACCTACTTGTTACAGGGACACACACAAAGCCCGCAGAATTTTCCTAGATCCGTCAAATTCTTTTCTGCTTCTTTCATGTCCTTATTGATTTGGTCCATCCCTTCCTCAATGCGTTCCAGTTGTTCTGATTAAACACAAGTATTTTATCCCCACAGAATGAAGCAGATGAAAAAGGACAAAGAAAAAAAAGACAAAACTTCAGACATTCACTTTGACATTAAAAAAGAAAAAAAAAAAAAAGAAAGAAAGAAAACTGGACGCCACAGATTAGAGCTGGTACCCAGTACCTACTTGTTACAAGGACATATGAAAAGGCCACAGCATTTCCCTAAATCTTTTAAATTTTTCTCAGCCTCCTTCATGTCTTGGTTGATATGGTTCATGCCTTCTTCGACACGATCGAGTTGTTCTGGTTAGGACAAAGGGATGACAGTGTGGAATGAATTTTTTGGGGGTTTCCAACAGAACATGAGAAATGTCTATGTGAAACGGAATTTGAAAAAGAAGGAGAGCTATTACAATGCATTGTCTGAGAGGATGCATTGCTGGAGTCGGCTGTTGCTCCCCTATGCAGCCCGGGGTGGAAGGAAATGAACAAAAATGATGCTCAAATAGTTTATAGTGCAGACATGATGGGATGGGGTAGGTAGGCCTTTTAGATTCTGAGGGTCCAGGAAAACAGCACAGCATATTCACTTACTCAGACACCAGTGAAACCCAAGAGAAAGAAAACAGCATGTTAGTTTATGTTTTAGGCATTCATATGTAATGCTACTAGAGAAAGTGTCTGCTTCAACTTTAACATGTCTCAGTCTTTTGGTTTTTAAGCATCCTCAACCAGCTAAGGGTAGAAAATAATCCACCTTCTTCTTTGGGAAAAATAACAACTACAGTGATAACTAGCAATGGATACCATATATTTTTTCCCCCTAGCAGTGGCTGTCTAGTCAAAGGCAGGCCATGGACAGCTCTTGGTTTTGAATACTCAATTAACACAAGCTCTAAGAAAAGCAACATCAGCACAGCAATGTTATAGGTAGTGGAACATTTAAATTCCTTTTATCCTATGACTTCCTTGTAATGAAAGCTTTGGAAGGCATTTCACTTCTCTGCCCCTGATTTCCCATTCTCCACAATGGGAAATGCTAGACCCCCAACCCCAGGCAGAGCATGGGGAAAATGAATGCCTGGGTCTCTGGAGGAAGGTGATGGATTGGAATGTAAAACAGTACCAAGTCTTCACTGCCAGGAAAGCTGGCTTTAGTGTACCTAAGACATAGATCAATACCCATAAAAAGGAATAATACTTCTAGGTCACCAGGGTAACATACACCAACTTGATTAATTTTTCAAAAGTTGTGTCATCAAATTGAGTAAACTATAAGTTCCATGAAGGGATTTTTAAAACAGCTTTTAAGACCATTAAGGCAGCAATGGGATGTCTTGGCTGTCTATTTACAAAACCTAATTACATTTCTATTCCTCCTTTCATCTATATTTTCATGCATGTATGCCTACGCCTCTGGGAAGGAAGGCATGATTAGAATAAAACTGGTAAATACATTTCCAGTCTAAGGGCATACATAATCACTTAAAAACAATTTCACATTAAATTGTCATTCCAGTAGAAATTGTCATTCCAGAAAACTAAGCTAGGTTCACTAGTGGCCCAAACTGGAGAGACTATCCATTTGGAAAATAAGAGCCTATTATGTTCTCTTGTGGGGCTGAGGAATAGAATTCAGCTTATTAGGAATCTGCTATCTCTGCTCTGCTTTTCAAATGACAGGGGAAAACAAAATGTTTATCCAACATAGCCTAGCCGGAGGAAATAAGGGTGTAGTGCTGGCAAACTTTTGCTGAATAAATATAGGTACAGTAATAGCTTAAGAGAAATCTCTAAAGGGGCTAAAAAACAAATGGATGACAATTCTATACAATCCAGAGAATTCTGTACTTTTCTGAAGACTTCATTCCAGTTTCCTTTAAGGAATGCAATAAATTAGTCTGTAGATCAAATTAGCTATTAAATGAGGGGATTGGTTGGGGGGAAAGGAGCCCAACATCCTCAAAACAAGGACTATGTTAAGTACAGACAGAATAGGGACGCCAAATTCCAATCGAGGAATTGCTAATGGATTCCTGGAGAGCTGGGTTGAGATGAGATTGAAGCATCTGGGTTCAGAGGGAAAACTTGCTGGACTCAACTAATGACAGCTGACATATGCAGAGGTTTTGGCATGGGGACACACATTCAGGTGTTTGCCTTTCCTAAGGAATTTCTCTTGAGTTAATATTTTCAGCTAAGATAACTTTCTGACATTTCAGGATCCCCACCCACTGTGTCTCCAGGGATTAGAAAATAACATAAATAAAAGTGAACTGGCCCACAAGTGTTGAATTTCTGAACCAGAGAATTCAAATTAAAAGATAAAAACAAACAGGCAGGTCCAAATCCCTATTTCTGAGAGCAGGTTTCGGCCATGGTTTGCCAGTTTGTTCAGCAAAGATCATAGCAAAGAGGAATTCTGGAGTTCTTTCAGAAAAGTTGATTCAGAAAACTATTTTATTGCTTCAATATTGGTTGAATGTTTCATTATACACAATTATAAGTCAAATCCTTAATTAAAAAAATATTGTGGGACTTCCCTGGGGGTCCAGTGATTAAGACTACACCGATTCCACTGCAGGGGAAACGGGTTCGATCCCTGGTCAGGGAACTAAGATCCAGCATGCCGCATGGCATGGCCATAAATAAAAAAATAAAAAAAAATTAAAATTAATAAAAATATTAAAAAAGAAATTAAAAAATATTGTGGAACCATTTTGTCACAGATATTCTGACAATAATATTAATTTTTTTTCGGTTTTTTTGGTTCCCTCTTTGAATGGCACATAGCAGGTGCTCACAATAATGTCAATTTTAAGAGTGTTACTGAGTTACGTTTGTGGATATGTTTGGTGTATTGGGACTTCACAGCACTTAAATGATTTCTGTGAAGATTTTTCTCAGGAAATGCTTGAAAGCAATCAATATCCTCATTCCATTCTGGCGTAGACAGCAGCATCTCAGAGGCTGATGCAATGCAGTGTCTAGGGTTGACTGCTCCTTACCTCCCTATACTTACTTTCTGGCTGTTTTCTGTTTACTCTTGGAGACTGGGTGGGAAATAAGATTTTGGATTGGGGAGGTATTCCAGTACATCACACTATATGTTGGGGCAAGAGATTGTTCTTTCTTTTGCTATGATATTTGGATGACTGGTTATTTGTAATGGATCCACCAACGGCAGGATGCTCAGGGATCTAAGTTTAGACATCTTTTCTACTAATATTACGTAAGTAAAGCAGCATGGGCCATTAGAATCCTAAATCTAGTAAAATAAGAAACAGTAGAAGAATAGCAAGAGGTCAATACTATTGATTGACCCAATGTGCAAGGCTTCATGAGTGTAACCAATTACAAGATGCTGCCTACATGATTTTCATTTTCCTTAGAATTGATGAACATATGGAAATTCATTTAAATAAATTTAAATAGCCACATTACTAGGGGCTACCATATTGGGCAATGCAGCTTTAGTCATTCATAAGAGATATTGGTGAGTGGACTTTAGCAAGAGGGATGTTTTCACAAATGTTACCCTGTAGTGCCATGAACCCTTTAAGAAAGTTGGCAGGCTCTGTGGATGAGGGTTTACTTTGCCTTTACTCTGCCAGGCAGTGGTCAAAGATTTCACTGTTTAGTTTGTAGCTGTTCCCATGGGATTGTCCCAAGAGCAACATTTTCAGCATCGAGACAAACATATAACCCAGCAAAGACCAACAAGGGAACAAGAGATATGGAAGTGAAAGGTTAAATCATCCCACATTAGGGTTAGAGGTTTTTCATGGGGATTTCTCTTGGAGACAAGAAAAGTCCAAGGACACAGGACATTTCAGGGCCATCTGTCATGCTCAGTGCTCCTTGGTGTCTCCTGACACCTGGGTGTAAAACAAGAATCCCATAAGGAATTTCCTAGCACAACCATTTAGCAGGACAACCTGGATTGGCTCTTTAGGCGGATGGCTGTTTCTTGAGACTTCTGTGCAGTTGCAGTCAACACTTTTGGTGTTCAGGCAAAGACAAAATTAGTAGAGCATAACTGGAGAGAAATTTTAAAGCAGTTGCTGATCTAAACAACTAAACACAGCATATGCAGTGTCAAAATGCATTTTCAATGGCAGTAAAGATAGTTGTTGACTCATCAGTCATTTCAAAAGTTCTAATCTCTTCTTACAGTATAAATGGAACATGTAGCATTTAAGACCAGGCAGAAGCTACCCACTTTTGAGGGTTTACAGTTGCATGCTTCTCATCAGTATCAATTATTCACCACGCATCTGGTAAACCCAGGTTATCCTAGGAAATATGTTCAACCGAGAAGTTAGCATTTACTGCTGTGTGGTCACAATTGAAATGTCTTAGCTGAGAACATTAACTATCTTGTGGGGGAAATCTGCAATTTTACTTCGTTTCTCAGAGAATAATGTAAAGATGTTCCTGGGAATCATTTGTGTTTAAGAATAATATATTTTTGTATTTTTTTGGAGATTTTGGCAAATTTTGCCTGTAGATTTTCTTCATCAAAGTACAATGAAATTTGAAACTCAATATCTTATTCACTTTCTTTTTGACTTCAGATTTGTATATGTTATTTTTCATGTCAATGCTTTATAATTAGGGGAGAAAATGGTATTATCCTGAACCTGTCTCAAACTTTTTCTCCTATTGCAATGCTCCTTTTCTACTCCCTTCACATGCAAATTATTAACTAAAAGAGTTAATAAGATAGAACTCCTTATTACCTGAGTTTATATGTATCAACTTAGCTCTGGAAATGAGGTACCACTCTTCTGTATGGGCATCTGCTGCCTAATTAAACAAATTTTTTAAAAAAGCAATGATTTGTTGTGTCCTGAGTTTCAAAGTCTGGGGCATTGTTAGACACATCAAGCCAGCAAGTCTTATGATTTACAGCAAATTCATCTGGAGAGTTCTGAAGACTGCCACAGCTATTGTAATTCCTTCAAAATACAACTCCACTACGCTCCATTATTTTTGTATTAATTTTGACAATTTATATTTTAAAAATGGGGGGAGAAGTATTGGGATTGATGTTCAATTGTTTTTTAAAAAAAAATTTCTTCTGATTTAAAAAAATTAGTCGGTGTATATTTATTGGAAAAGTTCAATACAAATAAATAATATAGAAACAAAGTCTTTATATAGCAGCCATGAGGGTGTACCCCTCAGGTCTCCCTTCAAGAGGGACCCTGTAGTTAGCTGACACCTCCAGCTGTTGCACCTATAGGATCCACTACATTTACATGGAAGCCATGCCCTCCCTGGGATGCTTCTAGACAACAGCTGAGCACAATTTACTAGAGCGGAGGCATCCCTGCCCATCACAGGGCTGCTCCATTGGGTTGTCTTTGCTCCTGCGCTGCCTGTCAGTCTGGCTGAGACTTTCTCAGAGCAGCACTACAGTATGAGACTCTTCCTACCCAATCCTCCTTCTGCCCCCCTCCCCTCTCACAAGTGTCAAGCCTGCATCACAGTCCAAAGACTCTCCTTGCCTACTCCTGCTTCCTCTCCCCTTCACCCATCGCAGACATTTCCTTAAGAAATCTCACACACTTCTAATTGATTCTTAGCAGTTGCTTCCCAGAGGACCCCAAATAATACACCTTCCTTCAGTCTCTCCTTGCCCTTGCTGTAACTCCTCAGAAGTCAGTAAAAATTGATCTCATATATTGTAAAGGTTGCAGAACATTTTATGCAGAATTTCTTTCCTGACCATATCATAATTGATTTGATCAGTCTCCCCACTGACAGACATTTAGTTTCCAGTTTTACACCATTACAGGTAAGGCATGTATATTTTTCTTCATGGAGTTGTCAATGAATATCTGCAGCGTATAATTCTATGAGTGGAATATCTTGGTCAAAGATGGGTGCACATCAAAATTTGGAGATATTATCAAAATACTCTTAAACTTTGTACCGATCAACAGTGCCCATCTGTAGATTGAGGGTTTCTGTTTTCCCAACATATTCACAGCATTGATTATTATCAATTAAAAAAAGTTGTGCCAATCTGCTAAAGAGTGGCATCTCATTACTGTTGTTGGGTGAAGCATGGTTTCATTTGTCTACTTGTAAACTGATGATTTACATGTTACATCCATTTTTTCTTGTATGTTGTTGTCCTTTTCTTTGATAAGTGCAAGATCTCTCTGTATTTTAGGGAAATGCCTTATGTCTGTTATCTGTAAGGCAGTTTCCCACCCCCCCCCCCCCGCCCCCGCCACACACAGTTTGAGGTTTATTCTTGGAGTTTGTTTATGGTGTTCCATGTTGTAAAAAATTTTATATTTTTATCTTTGACAAAAAATTTCTCGTGATTGCTAAGAGTTTTCTAATGTCTTCATAAGATATACATAAAGAGAAAAAATTCTGCTAAATCTGATTATTATGATAAGAATTCAGAATAGAATCGGGTAACTAACTTGTGGCTAGAATTAAATAAAGCATAGCTGTATGACAGTATGTATAACTCAAAGAAAAAAAATTTGGTATTACCCTTCTAGGTTCCACTGTAGACTAAATATGCTATACTAAAATGTTGGTACTCTGATGTTCACTGCTTCTAGTATTTCTGTAATAATTAAAAGAAAAAGTTCAAATATTTTAAGTGGTTCAATTTTCCATTTTACAATGATTTCCCTCAGCTTATGTCCTGTTAAAAACAGCTTCCAGTTATTCAAGGAATTCCCATAATGACTTGGAAATCAATATTGCCAGATGCTGAATTAGGATGGTCAAAAGAAATGGACAATATGGTATACTATTCTCTCATTCTATTTAGGAATTATCACATCATATTTATGGGAAAGATTGGGGATGAGGAGGAGAATTCTCAAACTCTCCAAAATCTTATCATTAAAAATTCAAACAAATGACTTCTGCCTTCAAAATTCTATTACCCCAACACATATAACAGGGAGCGTAGTACCATTTATTCAACCATGAAGATCTCAAAATTTCCATACATTTACCAATCTTTTCAACAGAAAAAGGAGAAAAAAAGCAAGATAAAAACTGTAGAACTCTTACACACATATATGTGCATAACACACATCAATGACCACCTGTAGATGCACAAATCATTTTTTAATGGACTTTATTCAGATGAGGAATTGTTCTTACTGAAGAAATCTGAACTTACCTCCTTGTTCATCCAACATAACCAAAGTCCTGATACCAGCATCTTTACTCTACATTCCAATAATGGTAGCAAAGTGGAAAAAGAGTTAGAGAGAGAAAAGAGAGAAAGAGAAATCAGTAAGGGGACCATTAGCCCTAGAAATGGAAAATGAAGAAGGACCAAAGGAAAAAGAGGGAGGAAATATGGCAAAGAGTATTAGGGGCTGGGGAGGAACTCAGAGAGGTGGGTCACCTGTGGACTTGCTTCATCAGTGATTCTCAGATAGAAGAGGGGGATGTAGCTCAGTCTCCATGGGGTGGGGCTCGGGATGGGGCTTGGCACGGACTTGAAATACACATACTTAATATTATAGTGAGATTTTATATCTGGAAAATAAAAAATGCCTATAGTTTTTGTAACACCAACCACAGAAAGCAAATCTTTCAAAATCTTCAAGACTAAATCTTCTCTGGCACGATAGATCAGAAAGTTTCCATAGGTGAATTGGGGAGGGGTACTCCACTGAAAAGATGTGTAAGAATCTTGGGGGTGGTGGTGAGATTTTTAGGTTTATCAAAAAAGATGACAGCTTCACAAAGGTTGAGAAACATAGCTCAAAAGGAAATTCAATCTTCCATTTCTTTCTCTATGGAGAGAAGTTCTGCAAGATTTAGAAAAGGGAATGACAGATGAGAAATAAGGGCTTTTTCTAATGAAATCTGAAATTCTGCACAATAATATGGTGTGAGAAAATAATTCATCCACAAGTTTTACTGCAGTTTTTTTGTTCACCCCTTATGATCTAAATAAACCAAACAGCCCTGAACTATTTGGTGGAGGGTAGTGGGAGTTGGTGGGTGGGAAAAAAGGAGCAGAGATATTTGCATTGCTCATAATCATCATTTCCTGGAATTCTAACTAGTTAAGTAAAGACCTTCTGTTTTATAGGGTGATTATTAATAGGTATTAAATGGCAGTGCTTACAGTTTGGATTAATTGTTTTTTCAAGAAAAGCTCATGGTGGTACCTAGAATAAATTCTAAAATACATCTCTCATGGCCCCATTTATTTTCGACTGACTTACATTAACCTAAGAGAGAGATATTAGTGGAGGTCAACAAAAGTGTTTTGTTTTGTTTTTTTTTAACAGTATTTCAACAATTTAATTCCAATAGTGCCTTTAAAAAATAAAATAAAACACTGAAAATTATTTCTGTGAGCTTTTATAAACTCACCATTTCAGAGAACATGTGCAGTTAACTCACCCAGACAGAAAAGCCTATTTTGCTTTTTTTAAAAAAATTGAATGAAAGATTCTTTAAGTTCTATAGTGCTTTATAATTTTCAAAACTTTCACATACATGATTTCATGTAATCACATAAGAACCCCTTTTTTACCCCTACACCTCTATGGCCCCTTCCCCCTTCCTTCTCCCCACTGGTAACAACTAGTTTGTTCTCTATATCTGTAAGTCTGCTTCTTTTCTGTTTTAGTCACTAGTTTGTTGTGTTTTTTAGATTCCACAGATAAGTGATATCATACAGTATTTGTCTTTCTCTGTCTGACTTATTTCATTTGATATAATACCCTTCAAGTCCATCCATGTTGCTGCAAATGGCGAAATTTCATTGTTTTTTATGGGTTGAATAGTATTCCATTGTATATATATATACCACAGCTTCTTTATTTATTCATCTGTTGATGGACACTTAGGTCATTTCCATACCTTGGCAATTGTAAATAATGCTGCTATGAACACTGGGGTGCATGTATCTTTTCAAATTAGTGGTTGAACACATTTTGATAAGTTTTAGTTGCAAAGTCAGGATGTAGTTTGGAGAGTGATGGCTCAGGATGACTTCAGGAGTCATTGACAGCACAGATTCTAGAGCTAGACTCTGCCTTGGAATCTTGGTGGTTTTCTTTCCTGGCTGCAGGACCTCAGGCAAATGTCTTAATTACTCTTTGCCTCAGTTCTCTCATTTGTAATACAGCGATCATAATAGTTCAGACCTCATTGAGTTCTTATGCAAATTCAATGAATTAATAGGCGGCACATGTTAGATTGGTGCCTGGCCTATAGTTAGCCTTACACCAGGGTTAATAAAATAAATATCTTCACAAAATGTATCTATAGCAGGATATCTGGGCAAACTAAAATATCATCATTACAGACTACCACCAGAAGTTTCTAGACCATTGCTCAAACTTTAATGTGCACATGAATCCCCTGCATAGAAAACATCTTGTTAAAATATAGATCCTGATTCAGTAGGACTGGGGTAGAGCCTGAGATTTTTCATTTTGAACAAGATTGTCGATGCTGGCTGGTGCAGGGTCATACACTGAGCAGCAAAATTCCAGACCCCAGAAGACATTTCAAAATCTTGTTCTTCAATGTGTTATAAATGGACATTTGTCTACACTAGCCTGTATTTTAACAACTTCTGTGCCCCTTTTCTGCAAATTTTAGCCATTGTTTATGAGAGGAAATTGTAAAAAGCAGATGGCTCATTCAGGCATATGGATGTGACAATGCAAGTTCCAGTGAGGACGGAATCATCTCAGAGAGCACCTTCTTCTCTAAGAAACCAACTCAAGGCCATGCATGATATCTCTGTTCCATTCTATTTGGGATGGAGGGTGGGAAACAGGTGAGTGACTTCAGTTTAGTCAGTTCAGCTCTCATCTGTTGACCCTTTCTGCTCTACCCATTTATTTAATATAATAAATAAAATAAAGTATAATTTCCTCTGCAAGTATAATTTCCTCTTTGTTCAATTTGGTGCTAAATGTTTCAGTGCTGGAATGATTCACAGAACCACCAAGAGTTTGCCCCAATTTGGGAGAACAGAAGCAGTGAGCACAGGTCAGAGAGTCAGGAATGCTGGATTATGTTCTTAGCTCAGCCAGTTAATAGTCTTGAGACTGGGGAAGAGTCACTTGACCTTTCAGGATGCTTTCCCATATTTAAGATAAGGATAGAGATACTAAATAAGATTGGGTAGTTGCTAGGTTGGTTCATTCACTTGTTCATTAGTTCATTCATTCATTCATTCATTCACTAAATGGTTATTGAGCTTCCACTCTGCCCCAGGCACTAAGGTAAGGGCCAGACAAATGCCTG
Source organism: Balaenoptera ricei (assembly GCF_028023285.1). Classification (NCBI taxonomy): domain Eukaryota; kingdom Metazoa; phylum Chordata; class Mammalia; order Artiodactyla; family Balaenopteridae; genus Balaenoptera; species Balaenoptera ricei. The sequence continues at coordinate 38,418,661 of NC_082653.1, read as the reverse complement.
GCTTCTAAACTGTGCTTCACAGAATGATAAACAGTTTGGTCAAGTGAACAGAGCTGGCATCTGGGAGTCAGTAATTCTGAATTCTAGACTTATCTTTACAGTTCTATTTCTCTAGAGTCACCTGCTCTGTGTCTCAGCTTTCCCAGCTGTCAGATGGGGACAGAAACAGCTCCCTCACTTCCCAAGATTTATAAAGACAAGATAAGCTACAGAACCTAAAAGCTTCTACAGGTTCAACTCCACTGGAAGCCGTGACTCAAAAACTGAGATAAAGGATTTCATTTGTGTGGAATCTGTCAGTTTAGGATGAGCTGCTATGTTTGTTTTCTTAGATCCTGTTGCTTTTTGTGGAATTCTCAAAATTTTTTAAAAATATTGTGGGAGTTGCTGGTGGAAGGAAATGCTGTAAGAATTCACACTCTGGAATCAGGTAGATCTGAGTTTGAATTTCATCTCTGTCTTTTGTGGCTGTGTGTCTCAAGCAAGTTCCTTAACCACTGTGGACTTCAATTTCCTCCTTGGTAAAATGGAGAGCAAAGCAGTAGAAAAAGTGACTGCAGAGATTAAAGTAGATGATACACTCTGAGCACAGTCGCTTGCATATAGTAGGTTCTCAATAAATAGTAGAACTTATATTTGGCTCCACTTTTTGCTGACAACTTTTATCAAAACAACTGGGTGGTCCTTTGGAGGAATTAGGACAGCAAGAGAGAAGGACAGGGATGGGACGATATCTTGGGGGAGGCAGAATATTACTTTCTCTGATTCCTTAATGAGTATTATGTTTTAATAGCTAGGAGGGAGAGGAGGTGGTTCTATTTTCGTCTTAGCTGAATTCCTGATTCCTGTTCAAGATCCCTGGGAAACTTATCTAACTGTGAACAGGGGGAGCTGGAGACATCAGTGATTTTTAAAAAAATATTTATTTATTTACTTATTTTGCTGCACTGGGTCTTAGTTGTGGCGTGTGGGATCTGCGTTGCAGCATGCGGGCTTGGGCTCTTTATTGTGGCACATGGGTTTCTCTCTAGTTGCAGCACTCAGGCTCTCTAGTTGTGGTGTGTGGGCTCCAGAGTGCATAGGCACTGTAGCTGCGGCACGTGGGCTTAGTTGCCCCGTGGCATGAGGCATCTTAATTCCCCAACCAGCGATCGAACCCGCGTCCCCTGCATTGGAAGGCGGATTTTTAACCACTGGACCACCAGGGAAGTCCCTGATTTCTTTTTCATTTCTTTCTTTTTACTTTTTATTTCTCTATTCTTATTTTTTTTTCTTGCTGATGATCTAAGACCATGTTTATAGAACATTTTAAAGTCTTTTGTCATCCTGAAATGCTTTTCCCAAAGTCCAATACACCTGAGCTAAAACTAGGCCAGTCCAGACAGTCTCTTAACCGCGAGAGTTCCAAAAGACCCCTACAACTGTCTACCTGAAAACAGCTGCTCAGCCTGAATTTTCCACCTTTAGTAGAAAGTCTGGCATAACAAAGACATAGCTTTAGAATACTTATCTTCTTCTTGTGGCCAACGTGTTTCGAAAGATAAGTTGGAATGAAAAGAAAAGATGCTGAAACACCCATAAATGTTGGGGAGCCCTCAGTAACCACCATTGCACGAAAGCTCTTTGTGGGGCTTTTGAATCAGCCTGCCCTAGGGCAGCGTGGCTTTTTCTGGCTTTGTTCCATAGCCCAAGGCATTAACGTGTAGACCTCATTTCCTGCAGTTAGTATTAGCAGAGTTAACTTTTTTGTCTGGAATCAAATAGTATTCATAATTCTCCCTCTAGAATTCATTGTCCGCTCCTCTGTGCTCCTGAGGCAGGTGTGGCCTTGAATTTGGAGAGCTATTTTCATATCTGTTTTTCTACATGATATCAATTTTGATCTTCCACCTCCAGCGTCAGGCATTCCATAAATATTTGCTGAAATGCATCCATCAAAAGAGCCAGTTCCGGGCTTCCCTGGTGGCGCAGTGGTTGAGAACCTGCCTGCCGATGCAGGGCACACGGGTTCGAGCCCTGGTCTGGGAAGATCCCACGTGCCGCGGAGCAACTAGGTCCGTGAGCCACAGCTACTGAGCCTGCGCGTCTGGAGCCTGTGCTCCGCAACAAGAGAGGCCACGATAGTGAGAGGCCCGCGCACCGCGGTGAAGAGTGGCCCCCACTTGCCACAACTAGAGAAAGCCCTCGCACAGAAACAAAGACCCAACACAGCCATAAATAAATAAATATTAAAAAAAAAAAAAAAAAGCCAGTTCCCAGCCCCAGGCTGGGAACCAAGTTCTCTGTGATTTCTAATCTTTTTACGTGTGTATGGTATTCAGCTTTTCTGAACTTTCTCTACTGATCTCTGTGTAACTTTACATTGTCCTTGATACACTGATGATGGCTTCTATTAAAAACCAAGCTTCCATGCCTTCCACTCTGTTACACCGTAAAGTCCATGAGGGATGGCACAAAGTCCTATATTCCACTGAAAGTGGGATTGTTTACCTCAGGGAAACTTCACAAGTTGAGTAACCTTTCCTGTCTTTGAGACTGAATTTCAATAAGCATTTAGCTCAAGTCAAATTATATGGCACTGATGGACTTTGGGATCATGGGCAAGATCCTGGTATTTCAATGCTCAGATTTTCCAAGTGATTTCTGCCCTTGATGAATATTTAATGCTGATTCTCTTTAAAGAGAATTTCCTTCTTGATTGAAAAGCAGAATATCATCTGACTGGACAATGCCCTAGACGTAAGGGATGTTTGACCATCAATATAAGATAACCCAGGAGGATGTAAGAGCAATCAATCTAGTCTAATAATGCCTTGCTCATAATTTCCTAAGGATGGAAAGTCTAATAGCCTCCTCTCATTTATTAGAGGCAGGAGACAGCATCTATCTGTTTCACCCCCTGTTCTAAGATGCAACTTCATGCTTGATCGAGAAACACTTTAGGAAAACCAAAAATGTAATATTTGAGAATCCTACTTCAATTAATAGAGTTTTTGAGATTTTTTTTCCCAGAATAAATTAGAGCAGACACTCCTTTTCCAAGACTGGCCAACACTGCCTGCAATTTAAGAAGACACAGAAAAAGAAGTCTCTGCGGCCCAAAGACTCTGATGGGGGAGGGGCTAGTTGGGAAAAGTGTGTTGGATGCATTCCTCCACCACTTTCCGTGTTCTAGGCAGTTTCAACATTGCACAGGTGGGCAAACTGCTGATAGATGTTGTAGTTTAGACATTCCCTTCACATGTGTACACACACAAATGAAAATGAAATATGAGCTTGGAGGCCATGGTTGAAGCTCATAAACACGCATCAAGATAATGATGTCAGCTGACTTCTGGGCTCCCTTCCTTCCTGTCACGGTGAGAGCTCATGTGTGGGTGTTACTCAGATTTGTTCCTTTTACTTGTTCTCATGACAAGATGAGGGGCAACATGTGGATTCTGAAAGCCTCACCGACACTATTAGATTTAGAATATCTGCCTCCTTTTTGGTCCTCAATACTTCCGCGTGAGTGGTGTTCCCAGGACAGCGCAAAGAAAACATTTCTCTTCATTAAGAGAGTGAAGGTTGCTTTCCTGTGCTGCCGAGGGCCCCTTGCTGGCCCACCTCCTGTGGGGGCTAATTTGTGCTACGTTGCAGGCTCAAACTGTCATTTTTCATGATAATAGATCTCCTTCAGTGAACCTCCTACCCTTCCCAGGGGTCCTCTGAGCTCTTGGTTGCCACCTTCTCCTCCCCCTCCTGTGGCAATTCACATTTAGCTGTATTCCATTCTTAGCTGAGAAGCTGAAGCTGCAGAAGTAAGGGAAAATGTTGGCTTCCATAGTGTGAGAGGCGGCTGCCCTTCCTTTTAGCCTTATAAAGTTGACCCTTTTCAAAAAAAAAAAAGAAAATTGACCCTTTTCTCCTTTCATGTCATTGCAAAAGCAATTTACAGTAGCATGAGGCAAGTAGGCTCATTTGATCATTCTGCTAGAAAACCCCCAAGATCTCTAAAGATGATAACCACACATGAATTTATACATTGATAAGCATTTTCAAAGCATAGATAAAACAGCATCTCACTGAATAAAAACGATTAGACTTGTTTTATTCAGTTAAGATAAATATAGCTCATCCCATTCTTTTTCCACTTCATCTCTCCCAACGGACAAGTTCAATTAATCAATTTATTCTTCCTGGTTGACTGCCGCTCTCCCAAATTGGAATAAATGAGGTTTATTGCAAATGCCCTTTTGATTCCATTATTGCTGTCTGCCCTATTTCACCCATTTAAAAATAGTCACGGATTCATTAACCATGCCTTGCAAATGGATGTTAAATCCAGAGTCAGGAATATAAAAGAGCTTCTATATTTACATGACTAGACTTGATGTTTCCCTTTATTAAAGGATTTTCCTATTATTTCATGAATTTTAGTGCCTGACTATAAATGTAACAATTTCTGAAAATTATGCCTCTATGGGTACATATTTTTTAAAGTGATATGTGGCTAAATTTAAAACAGAAGGCCAAGATTAGATGTAATTTAGAGGCATCAAAATCAGTACAAATGAGGATTTTATGTAGATAATTCTTTCGTATATTAAAAAATCACTCTGATTTGTTTTTGTGATTTCTTGGGAGCATTTATTTACTTGGAAATACCACTCTCCTCTGCTTCCCAGACTAGGAAGATAGGCTGGGCTGGAGGGAGAGTGAATACTTTGATGGCTACCTGGCAACTTAAATATAGCATCTCTCTCATTATGTGGCTTTCTGGTAGCTACATTCACACTGGAATCAATGGGACGGTGGTCTAGGGAAAGGCAAAGGGTCTAGGCAAAGAATATGTCAGCCAAAGGGATTAGTTCATCTTAAAATATAGTCACTGCTTACCTCTTCAACCAGTTGTAGCATACGACGGGTGCTTTCCAGTGACTAAGATAAAAAACATAAATATTATGAGTGCAGGATCCAGAGTTCTTGGAATATCAGAAAAACTTTCTTCACTTGGGAAACATAAAGGGTTGTTATCACATGTTCTCTGAAGTTTGTAACTGAACCACAATTTCAATCTCTTTCCTATCAGGCTTTCTACATAATAAGATTCCCTAAAGCAATTCCATTAAAGCTGATTGTCATAAAATCAAAACCAGACGAAGTTGATCTTGATATCAAAGACAAAGTAAGCTCGAAAAGGTAATTTTGCATGTGCAGGAGGCATGAAAAATTATCTCGAATACTCAGAGGACTAATTTGGCCTCCCTGGACCAGGAATATTGAATTTTAAAGGCAAATATCATTTGTCATGAATTGAGATGAATCTAACATCAATTTTCTTATAAAGCTCCTAGAAACACAATTGGAAGTTCTTATCAGTACAAATTAAGTTGTTGCCCTAGGGTGGAAAAAAAATCAAGCGTGTTTGAAACAACTAGTCTATAGGAGACAGCTATAATAATTATCTTCATCCTTAGATAAGAAAAACTGAATTCAGCGCTGGCCCCTTGGCCACAGTGTGGTCACTTTTTTCTAAGTTCCTTTTAAATTACTAGAATCCAGCAACCAGTGTAATTTCTCAAAAGCTGTGCTTTTCAATGACAAACTTATTTTGGACAAGAGTTTGCAGGAACATGAAACATGTTCACTTTCCTGGAAGCACCGTCAGCAGGCTGCTTTTTGAAATAGAATGGCTGTAAGCAGAGGTATGCTGGTAAATGTTAACAATGGGATCTACAGAAAAAAAATGCGTGTGTGTGTCTGTGTGTGTGTATTATTTTAATGATATAAAGGATGACTACCATAAAATTTACAAATAATAATAAAATACGCAACACTTTATTGCAAATTCTGTATAGCCAATTGATTTTCACAGAAAGCTTTTGTTGATTTTTGCTGAACTCTCGTGTCCACAGCTAAGCACGCATAAAACAAGTGCAGCTCTGGCATGAACGCTGGTTGATATTTTCATTTACGTGAATGAATAAAAGGCAAGTGAAAGAATGAAGACATGTTTTGGAACTTTATTCATTTGTCAATGATGCAAGTGGCTTCTCTGCTGAAGAGAATCATAGTTTTCAAATACTGGAAGATTTTCTCAATTCTTTTTTGTGTTGCTTATAGTGTAATGGCTGTGGATGTTCATACTTTTAAGTTTAATCTGCATTATTAACATTTTTCCACTTTCTTAAGTCTAGAGGATCAACAGAACAATAGGTCAAGCCCTGATTTGTAGTGTTTGCAAATTCCGTGGTGTAAATACTTTTTCCCTCTCTGATTTCTAACTACACTATGGTGTCACTGAAGGTGAACTTGTGAAGGTTCACGGTAACACGCCACTAGACGGTATCGTCACACTACAGATACAACACATGCCAAGAACTTTGAAAGCATAGATAGATAGTAGTAAAATCATTAGGATGTGATGAGATCTGAGTATTTATTACCTTTGATTTTAATATAATCTATTTAATTGTCAGTTTATAGAATTCAATTTTAATACCACCTTGCAAAGTTCTGGACAATGTAACAACCAGCTGTCAGGATTGAGCCAACTCTGGCACAACACTAGCTGTAAGACACCCAAAGACAGTGCTTTTCTTAGAGAATCTTGACTTCTCTAGATTTCTAGAAGTTGGAAGTTTGGGCTCAGCCACTGATCTGCATGCAAGTTTTATAACCAACCCATTCCTGTGTGCAGAGCCCTTAGATATATAGGAAATCAAAGTCATACTCCTGTTTTTTTTTTTTTTTTTTCTGAGACATGAGAAGAAGCCCTTTTCCCACCTCAACCTGAATAAGACAAACTACCCAGCTCTGCATCTTTTGCTCCCTTCCCAGGTCTCCATCCCTCACCTCATCAGCCAGCTGGTCAGCCCTTCGCTGCATCTCCTCCAGCTCATTGCGCATGTCCGCGTCTTCAGCCATGGTCGGAGTGGGGGTTGGCAGGGTGCCTGGGCTGGGGCGTCAGTGATGGGTTTGGCCACGGAACCTGGAAAGAAGCAGATTTGAACATGTGAGAGCTTACATGTGTACAGGCAGGTGTGCTCAGCTAGGGGAAGGTCTCAATGGTCCCTACTCTGTCTCCGTGACTCATCTTCTGAGCTGGAAGCCATACCCAGACAGGAGTCCGCAGAACTATGCTTTTTCTCCAAAAGTCACCATGAATGCTTATCTGCCTACTTTACAATGGAGATGGATACCTGTCTGCCTATGAAATATTTTTTAAGACACACACCACTCAAGTTTGAAATGTCAGTAGGGAAGGATGTGGTTCCGGGTTAGAATACCTTTAACCTCCCACTTATTTATTTCTATTTTATTTTTTAACAGCCTTATTGAGGTATAATTGGCATACAATAAATCCCATATCTTTGAAGTATACAATGAGAAGTTTTGACAGATGCATCCTCCCAGGAAACCATGACCACAATTAAGAAAATAAACATATCCATCACCCCCAGAAGTTTCCTCATGCCTTTTATAATCCTACCCACCCACGCATCCCATCTCACTGTAGCCCCGTGCCAAGACAACTGCTTATCTGTTTTCTGTCACTATAAATTAGTTTGCATTTCCTAGAATTTTATATAAATGGAAAGATACAGTATGGATTATTTTTTTCTGGCTTCTTTCACTTAGCATAATCATTTTGAGATTCATTCACGTTGTAGCATGTACTAATAGTGCGTTCCTTCTTGCTGTTGAGTAGTATTCCATTGTATTTAGGGGCATGTAGAAGCAAAAGACAGAAAATCTTTTGTCTCTTTCAGTTGTTATCAGAGGTTGCCAAGAGGGCTTATGCGGGTGTGCATAGGAATTTTTCCAAAGAAGGATGGGCCCTTGGTCCTGAAATGTGACCTGTGCATTTTTCTGGCTGCTCTCTTGAAATCCCGTTTGGTGCAAATTACAGATAACCAGACTAGGCTCCCTCCAGAGCCAATCAGCCCCTTTCTTTCCCTACCCACCTCCTCCATTCTGGCCACCAGAATATGTACTCATGATATGATGTAGAGTTTTAAATGCTTTGCGTTTTACTTAAACACAAGTCTCCATTTTAGAAATAGGGATCTAGGAAACAGAATTTGGAAGGAATTTATACCAACTCATTCCTAAACCTTGAGATGAGCAGAAACAAAATTCCTATATTCCTTTGAGTGACTAGGATCTGCCCTCCAGGATAAAACGGTGGACCAGAAATGCTGAGTAGATTGTGGGTCGTAGCTTTGATATTAGAAAGACCTAGTTGGACTGCTGGTTCTGGCACTCAGTTGCTGGGTGACTCTGGACAAGTTTATCACTGTCTCTGAGCCCCAGCTTTCTCAACAGCGTAAATAATACCAGACTCATTGGCTTGTTGAGGGGCATATATTATAGAAAATTCTGATCAACCTTGTTTGTAAGGATGTGGGAGCTTAATATTCAGAAATCTTGCTCATTCAGGATAAGCCTGTACCCTTTGCTAAGAGTGAAACAAATCCAGCGTTTGTTAATTAGCTTTCATTGACTGAAGGCTGGGCAAGAGGCATGTTGCTGCAGTGCTGATCACCCATGGAAGCCTGAAAACAGGGAAACCAGCCGAGTGCCTGAATCTCCAGTCTCCAAGCAGCACCTCTCAAAGGATTTCCAGGTGGAGACAAACAAGAGCGCCTTCTCACCCTGTTCTCCATCTTCGTATTTTGCTGCTGGGTTCCTTGGCAGAACTTCTTCCTTCAGTCTAAGCCAGCAAGTGAACTTTCCTTTTAATAGGCCAGTTTGTTAGAAGATAGAGGTCTTTGTGCTTTCAGACCTGTAGTGCTGTTGCTATTTCCCACTTCTCTACGTCTGTTTGCTGATGGATGTGCCCTCTCTCTCTCTCAATTACACACACACACACACACACACACACACACACACACACACAGGTCTCATGTGTTTCCTTGGCAATCTCCTCTCAAAGTTGCTATTCTCATCACTTGAAGAACAGCTGTAGGGCCCCCTATGTTCAAGCTGATGTTCACCTATAAGGAACTGGTTGATGGGCAGTTGGTTCAGTGACAGTGAAGTCATGCGGTAGACGCCTTGTTTTCATCACTTTCACGGTTCCCCCGGGGAGCTCCCACCCCTTGTCCTGCTCTAAAGGGTAGGGGTATGTCTGTGATTGGAAGGGCGGAGCGAGGAATCTGACAAACCTCAAATGCACGGCATTTCAAAGCCGAAAAAGTAATGTCCACTCTCCTAAGAAGAATGGGGGGAGCAAAGGCATGGAATGCATCTTGAAATCTTCTGTTGGGATGTTTATTGCTGGTGTTAGATAAACTGCCCCTACAAACTCCAAACCCATGCATATTAGAATTCTAAGAGACAGCACTTGAAAAAGCATACTGATGGTGATTAGCAGTAATTTCAGTAGCTGAAAGTGAAATGGCATTTATTATCTAGGTGACATGCAACACTTCACTTACATTAGCACATAACCTCCATCCTGTGTGTTGCCTGAGCTGGTAGTGTGGCCCCAGCCAGCAAAGCCTGATTGTTAAGTGAGGAAATTAGAAGCAGAACCACTCAAATCTATTCCCTGGGGCTCTGATGTAAGACTCTCCCAGTCCATTAAGGGCCCAACAGTATCTATTAATTAGCTCAAATCACCAGTGTTTAGCAAAGGATCTGGCCCCTAGTAGGTGTTCAATTCATGTGAATTGACTTGTTGAATGAATGAATGGACTGTTCTGACAGCCCTAGGTAGCATCCGATGTTTCCAAGACAGCAGTTTTCCAGGTGTGGTCCATGGCAGTGCTTCTAAAACCTCAGTGGCTTCAGAATCACCAGAAACCTTGTTGAAACAAATTGCTAGGTCTCACTCTCAGAGATTCTGAGTCAGTTGGTCTGAGATGGGGTCCCAGATTCTGCGTTTCTAACAAGCCCCAAGGCGATGCTGATGTTGTTGGTCCACAGACTGTAATTTGAGTAGCACTATCTACAGAACGCTCCCCTGGAATGTTAATAAGTGTCACCAGGTGAGATGGGGCAAGGTCCTGCAGTTATTAGGTTGGGGGAAACAGTGGGCTCAACAAGGGCTGCAGGGAATTATGGCCAAATCCAGATCACTGCCTGTTTTTGTACTGGCTGTAAGCAAAGATGGCTTTTACATTTGAAGATGGTTGAAAAGACTCAAAGAAGAAAAATACTTTGTACATGTGAAAAGTGTATAAAATTCAAGTGTCAGGGTCCATAAGTAAAGCTTTATTGAAGCACTCCCACACGCATTCACTTCCCTCTTATCCATGGTCCTTTCAGGTCACAATGGCAGAGCTGAGCGGTTGCTCTTTGAGGGCCACGTGGCCCTCAAAGCTGAAAATATTTACCCTCTGGTCCTGAACAGTTGCTGATCCCTGGGCTACATAAAGTTAAACAGAAATTCTTAAAGCATTTCCTGTCCACAGGGCACCGTATATTTGCTATAGACAGATACAAGGTGCCGTGTGTTTTTCTCTCTGTAGTTGTTTGTAGAATTCCCTTTGCCTGGAGTTTCCTGTGATGGGGTTTGTGTTTCCTGGACCATATTTTAAAACAAGAAATGATGCACGGAGTACAATATAAAAGTGAATTTGCCTTTGATGGACAGAGATTTAGGACTACAAGTCAGATTTAATCCATGTGATTAATCTGGGATGACTGTACAGCCCTCATAAAGATGCCTAATTTTCATGACCAGCTGACCAAGGTTCCTAGACTCAGCATCAGTACCGGGCCATCTGCATCAGAGACAGAGACGTCTGAAGATCTGTCGCTGTCAAGGTATGCGGTACAAAGTGGGTTGTCTGCAGTTATCCCTTGATGGCAGGTGTAATTTGTAAAGCTCTCATTCTCATTCTGTATCCAAGTCTATTTGAGACCCACATTGGACACACAGCAGACGGGCTCCAGAGAAAACCCTTTCTCCCACATCAAGGGGCTTACTTATTTACATGAATTAGCCTAAGACTGCTTTCTCGATGTAGAGTCTGAACTCAGATATGGGGTTAGGACTCAGGAAGAGCAGGCGAGTGTGCATATTTAGGTGTGTGCCTTTGATATACGAGGTTGACAGAGACATGGATGGCTATTATGCTGGGAACATCGGCTGTTAGTCCAAGTGCCATAGGGCAGGAATGTCATGGAAAAAGTGTAAGCAGAGTACGCCCTGAACTAACATCTATTTCTCTCCCTGTTTCACACTTTAATTAAAAGAACAAACCTATATACATCAATACCCATCGGCTGAATTATCATAGAAAGCTGAAACCTACATCTTCGTGTCTCCCCACACCGCTAACCATTTGAACAAGGCTTCTGTAGGACAGAACCCTCTCTTCCTGTAGACTCTGCCTGCTTTCTGGTGGAGATATGCTTTCAAATTCAACAGAAGTTTATTGAAGACTCACTATGTTCAAAAAGCCCAAAGAAGAACACAGGGACTTTATAAACCAAGTCTGACAACTCTCCTTAATTATTAATAAAATCACACTAACACTTAATGAGGGCTACTCTTCCTAGGGTGCTGTTTTCACATAATAACTAATGTAAACCTTAAATGACACGTGGTATGCATCCTGTTAGTATCCCTACTTTGTAGATCAGGAAACAGGCTTAGAGGCAACTCTCTACTGACACGCAGATAAATTTCAGAACATGAGTTTGGGTCATTTTCAAAAACATATTTTCAAAGCATATTTATTCTCAAGGCAAGTTGTGTGGCTATTTTGTCTTTTAATTAAAAACTGGAAGTGATTTTATTTTTAGTTTCATTTATATACCAGAAAATAATGTAGTGGTCTGACAGGTACATCTCTTTTTTAACTGATGTATAGTTGATTTACAAGGTTTCAAGTGTATAGCAAAGTGATTCAGAACATATATACACATATATTCTTTTTCAGATTCTTTTCCATTATAGGTTATTACAAGATATTGAATATAGTTCCCTGTGCTATACAGTGGGTCCTTGTTGTTTATCTACTTTATATATAGTAGTGTGTATCTGTTAATCACAAATTCCTAATTTATCCCTCACCCCCCTTCCACCTTTGGTAACCATTAATTTGTTTTCTATGTCTGTGAATCTATTTCTGTTTTGTAAATAAGTTCATTTGTATCATTTTTTTAAGATCCCACATATAAGTGATATCATAGGATATTTGTCTTTCTCTGCCTGACATTTCACTTAGTATAATAATCTCTAGGTCCATTCATGTTGCTGCAAATGGCATTATTTCATTCTTTTTTATGGCTGAGTAATATTCCACTGTGTGTGTGTGTGTGTGTGTGTGTGTGTGTGTATACACACATCTTTATCCATTCATCTGATGATGGACATTTAGGCTGCTTTCATGTCTTGGCTATTATAAATATTGCTGCTATGAATGTTGGGGTGCAGGTATCTTTCTGAATTAGAGTTTCTGTCTTTTCTGGATATATGCCCAGGAGTGGGATTGCTGGATCATATAGTAACTCTGTTTTTATTTTTTAAGGAACCTGACAAGTACATCTCAAGTATATTCCAACTTTTGATATTATTTATCATCCCTACTTATGTTGTTAATTTCCAGTTCTTTTTTCCCTTGCATTTATTCTTACTTTATTTCTCTTTTCTTCCTCAGATGTGTTATCATATTGTTCTTTTTCTATCTTCTTGAATTGACAAAAGATTCATTTTACATTTTTTCTTATTTTTGGTACAGTGTACTACTTGCTGCTATAAATTGTCCTCTGTGTGTTACTGTGGCCCTATCCTACATGTTTAGGCATATAGAATGGTCTTTGGCATTTATTTCTAAGTAGTTTTAGATTTCAGTTTTAATTTCTTCTATAACTCAGGAGTTATTTGAAAATATGGTTTTAAAATTTAAATAAGAAGGTTTTTTTTTGGTAATTTCTAATTTTATTTTCATTATGGTCAGTGAAGGGGACCCACATGATTTTTGCTTTTTGAAATCTGGTGAGATTTCCTTTGCACCCTAACGTCTGACCAATTTCTGAGAATGTTTAATTTGTGTTTGAAAAGAAATTCTATTCCATATTTGACTCTGTCTAGCTACCTACCTACATCAAATCAAGCTGGAAAGGAAGGTGTGTTATTCAAACTTTCTGAAATCCTTACTCAACCTGATCTATTGATTTCTGTGTATTCAAATTCTCCATTGGAACTATAGTTTTATCAATTTCATCTTATATTTCAGCCCATTTTTTGTTTTTCTATTTTGCAGCTAGGTTGTCATACTAATAGACCCCCAATGGCTACACATTCATGGTGGATTGTAACTTTTATCAATAGTAAAGAATAGTATTGTACCTGTATGCCCCATTTCATTATCTTATTTACATTACACAATTCTGGTCAAACTCAAGGGACTGGAGTATATGTCTTAGCCTATCCCTTTCATCTTCACAAAACAAACCCAAACAGCAACAACAACAAGAACAAACCAGTATCACACATCTAAACTGTGGGAGGTCTCATTTGGCTCATAACTCAGAAGCTAACAGAGGGGGCAGCCACCTGTTTTCTCTGGGCTTTCGTCCTCACCTGTAGAAGGAGCCAGCTCTTGGATGTGTTTGGAGGAAGGTCTCTTTCCCCAACTGTGATGATACAAGAATGTGATCAAGGATGGGTCTAGTGCTATTATTTTCACTGGTGAAATTTCTCCTTGAGGTTAATGCAACTGTAAGACTCAAAGTGCTCATTCTTTTTTTTTTTTTTTTTTTCAATTTTTATTAGAGTATAACTGATTTAAAATGTTGTGTTAGTTTCTGCTGTACAGCAAAGTGAATCAGTTATACATATACACATATCCACTCTTAAGATTCTTTTTCCATATAGGTCATTACAGAGTACTGAGAAGAGTTCCCTGTGCTATACAGTGGGTCCTTATTAGTTATCTATTTTATATATGGTAGTATGTATACGTCAATCCCAATCTCCCAATTTATCCCTCCCCACCCCCTTTTCCCCCTGGTAACCATAAGTTTTTCTACATCTGTGACTCTATTTCTGTTTTGTAAATAAGTTCATTTGTACCACTTTTTTAAGACCCAGGCTTCCTAAAGATTGCTCAGAATTACTCATTGATCAAAATTGATTAGGCAGATGGTCCCCAACCCTGGCTGCACAGTGGAATCAATCACAAAGTGCTCATTCTAAGGGAAGGGTGAGCACAGTTACTGCTGCTGAGACAAGTCCCTAAGTTTCCTCAAGCACATCGGAAGCATCATTTATTGTGAATTATCCGAATTAGGCCTAGGTTTGAAGCAGCCTTTCTCGATTAAGATAAATCAGCTGCACTTATCCAACATTCTGTGTCACATAACTCTTGTCAAAATATTAGGTGTGGACTTCCCTGGTGACATAGTTGTTAAGAATTCACCTGCCAATACAGGGGACACGGGTTCGATCCCTGATCCGGGAAGATCCTACGTGCCATAGAGCAACTAAGCCCGTGCGCCACAACTACTGAGGCTGCGACCCTAGAGCCCATGCTCCGCAACAAGAGAAGCCACCACAATGAAAAGCCCATGCACCGCAACGACGAGTAGCCCCCGCTCGCCACAACTAGAGAAAGCCTATGTGCAGGAAAGAAGACCCAATACGGCCACATATATATATGTGTGTGTGTGTGTGTGTGTGTGTGTGTGTGTGTGTATATATATATATATATATATATATATATATATATATATATATTAGGCATAGTAATAGTCATTTATTGACAACTTGCTCTGTGATAGGAATCAAACCAGGAACTTTATATAAAACTTGAGGGTTGGGCTTCCCTGGTGGTGCAGTGGTTGAGAATCTGCCTGCCAATGCAGGGGACACGGGTTCGAGCCCTGGTCTGGGAAGATCCCACATGCCACGGAGCAACTAGGCCCGTGAGCCACAACTACTGAGCCTGCGCGTCTGGAGCTTGTGCTCCGCAACAAGAGAGGCCGCGACAGTGAAAGGCCCGCGCAACCGCGATGAAGAGTGGGCCCCGCTCACCGCAACTAGAGAAAACCCTCGCACAGAAATGAAGACCCAACACAGCCAAAAATAAATAAATAAATAAATTTATGAAAAAAAAACCAAAAAACTTGAGGGTTTATATAGGATCCCCCAAACCTTTGCTATTCCAAGTGTGGTCCTCAGACCAGCAGAATTAGCTTCAATTGGGAGCTTGTTAAAGATGCAGAATCTTAGGCTCCACCCCAGACCTACTGAATCAGATCATCTACTGCACAAGATTACCGAGCATCAGAAGTTTGAGAAGTGCTGCCCTAAACCACATTATCTCCATGTTAAACGAAAAGAATGAAGTACAAGTTGATAACCAACCAAGATCACAGAGCTGCAGTGGAAGAGGCTGAGAGCCCCACCTTGGGAGCCTGACTCTGCCTGTCCCTCCACCCAGCACTGCATGCTGTTACTTCACTCTGCCCCTTCTACACGACCTGCAGACTTCCAGCAGCATTTGCTTCCCAAGAAGCTGAGAGATCCATGGGGTCATGGGTTCTAAATGTCTCACAACAGAGGAGTCTTGTACTCGGAGGGTGGACAAACTGGCTGATTTCCATGAGATTAAGTATTTCATTCAGAAAGCAAAGGGGAGATGCTTATCAGAAAAAGCACACTGGAGACTTTCCATCTTCCCCAAATAATAGAGTCTGTAAAGGCTAAGACTTATTATTTAAAATCATTAGAGCTCAAAAGGGAGAAAACGTTGAGGATTTTGAATATTGGAGACTCTATGGATGGTCCTGATAAATTCTTCTTCTTCTGAAAATGATGATAATTAAAGTTCATGTCTTAATGCTAAAACTAAGGACCTGAGCAAAGAATAATTTTAGCAGGTAACAGGTAGCAAGGTTCTGTTGGCACTTCTATGGTTAAAAATGGCCATTTCTTAAATCTGCTGTGTTCATGGTTGTGTAAGTTCTTCAAAGAATGGACTGGACTTGGCCCCCTGTGACTCTACTTTGAACATTCTTGTGCATGAAATTCAACGTCCTCTTTTCACTACTGGTTTTAATAAATTTCTTAGTTGAATGAAAAGAGCATCTTTCAAATATGAAGAATAAAGTGGCTCATGAATGAACTGATTTACTATCTTACATACATTTTATGTCCATTATGTGGTTCACAGATAAGTCTCAAGTGACTTAGGGCTTCTCGGTAGTGTGGTCTGAGGTCTCCTTGCATCTAAAACTTTTTAGCTGCTTATTAAAATACAGATTCCCAGTCACACCACCAATGAAAAGAGATTTATGAAGGTGGGGCTGGAATTTGCATTTTTGACAAAACCACAGGTCCTTCTTATGTGCCCAGAATGGGAGAATCCATGTGCAGCATCACGTAAGGCCAAAGGGCTTTGCAAGTATCCAGTGGGCTGACAGTCCTATGATGAAGCCATCTAGAAATACAAGTACATGGTTATCCAGCATTTAGGAGGCCATCTTGATCTGAGATGACAGCCTTCTTTTCTCCCCACCATGTTCTCCTCAATATTTGATGGCATAGTATGTGCTGGGTTAAACACCATGAATGCATTCCCTATAAAAGAATTTTGCTTAAGAACCATCTCAAGTGACAAATATTTCAACCAGCTCACAGAATTGTCATTGTCTCCCTTAGTGTTTCTGAGGGATGGCACTGACCACCATTAGAGCCCATTCTTTTCAAGCTTGGCTTATTTATTTTCGAAACCATTGCACCCCACCCCATTCTTAAATGGGACTCTATGTTCGTACATCTGGATATATAAACAGATACAGTTCTGATCTGGTTTCTTTTGATAAGGTAAATCCAGCTTCCCCAATGAGCCCCTTCCCTGGGCTATTCTGGGATTAATGACAGCATGGCTGACAGACAGCTTTGGCTTGGTTTTTGCTTTTTACCGACCTGGGTCAGGGGTGGCCTGGCATTTCAATGCAGCCAGCTTTGGCATCTCTTAATTGCAACAGGGCAGCCAGCCACAACCAACACTGATTATGCCTAAATTTCCCCTTTTCAGAAATGCCAGTGTTTCCTTTGTCTGTTTTGCAAATGTGGCCAAATGGTTATTTAGCACTGAGGTTTGTATTATGCAGCAGTTCCTGATTGTTTACTTGGGAGCCAAGCACAGAGGACTCACTGACCAGAAGAGAGGGAAAGGCAGAACTGAACCTCATCTCATTTACCCTGATCATAGTCAAAGCCAACCACAGTAACTTGTTGGTCCATTTAACCAATATTTACTGAGTGCTATGGGTTAGTGCAGCCACATCTGGCTTGCAGCTGGAGGGGAATGGCTGCCTCTAAAGGGTGGCTGTAGGAGCTTAAGCTGGAAGCCTTTGCTTTCAGTTCTCCTCCTCCATCTTGCCTTAAGAGAGAACTGATGAAAATGTTTGTATCCCAAGGTACCTGGCTTGGTTCCTGAGGGAAGAATGATATCCATGTAAGACTAACACTTGGCCACATGAAAAACAAAATGCCCTAAATAAAATGATTCCACTCGGGAGTGCAAGAACAGATAGAATCCAAGACCAGGCAGAAAAACCCTCCTTCTCATCGAAACGAATTCTTTTTGTGGCCACATGACCAATCAACAGAAGGAAGCCGCTGTATGTTCTGGCTGCTGATAACTTGCTTTCAGTTGTAGATGCTGTTGGTGCTCTGCTTGGCATCCCCAGGATTTCCCTCGCTTGGTTCCATGTGGTCATCCCCCAATTTCTGCATATTTTACTCTGACTCATGCATGTGACCCTCTTTGTAAAACTGCCTTAATGCTGCTTCACCTGATCCACTGAGAGCTGCAAGTCCCTGGGTCTCTCCAGGGCAGACCCATAGCTGGTGACCTGCTGGCCCAGGAGTACAGAAGCCCAGCTTTTTTTTTTTGCCTTCAGGTGAGACACACCATGAGATGCAGTGGACACTCCGAAAGTTCTCTCGAGGTCATGCCAAAGCTAGGACCTCGCCTGCCATCGCTCTACTGCCTGGCTTCCTCTCCACCTCACTGTCCTCTTCCTCCCTCTCCCTTTCTGGTTTCTCCTGGTAGCACCTCCTTAATAAATCACTTGCACACAAATACTTGTCTAAGGGTCTGCTTCTCAAGAACCCAACCTAACACAACTTCCATTGGCTTGTGAGCTATACTTTATCAGGTACAGATGATTGCAAATCAGGTACTGAAAGAATTAACAAATCACTGCATTAGGAAAGGTTGGGGGAGAACAAAAACTCCCTGTGTTCCCAGCCCTGCCAAACAATATGGGAAGTCCTGGCTGGACTTCATTGGATTTGAACACTCCACATCCAAAATATCACAGAGTGGTTAGATTTGAGGGTTATTGGAGCATCATCTTCACAGAGGGAAGCGAAACTCAAGGGTGGAGTAGTTTGTTGGTGGCTGCGTCATCACCTGGAACCCACTTCTTTTAACTCAAGAGCTAGGGTTCATCTTAAAGTATCACTGAAACAGGAAATATCAGAAAACTCGGGAGGGAGGAACCTGTCTTGTCTGTGCACATTGACTGTTTACAGAACGTATGAACAACAGCATGACTAAGGCCAATATGCCCTGTGCTCTTTTCCAACTGTTGATTTGAGGCAACCACTCTTTTTATCTGCCATGATATCATCCCTCCACTAACAAAACCCAAACTCTAGTTTCTTCTGGCTTAGGTCTTTTTGGTGGGTACTGGTCTTGGCATAGGATGTTTCCTTTCCTCAGTTGAAAGGAGGCATGTGAGCTATATGCGGTTTATCAAAGAATCAGTAGTGTTTGCATTGCTAAACTAATTGAGTTTTGGCATTTTCTGTTATTTTGCCTTCCTCCTGGAGACATGACGAATAGCTTAACAGGCAAATGATACTGGTTACCATCATCTCTGTTTTCCTAGGAAAGGTACTCATGGTGAAGACACCCAAGGCCAGGTCCTCCATATCACAGACCTATTATCCTTGTGAATAGTTTATCCAAAACCCTAGGCTTCCTGTGCCTTCACAATTTAAGCAAAAATACACACCAGGTTATTAACTTGATCTTTTTTAAAAATTGATTTTAATGGACTCACCTTTCAAACTTAGCCTTGTTCTAAGTAATAATGTCTCTAAAATCAGAAGTTTTATGTTTTCTTTAATAGACATTAAAATAGACACATGACTATTAAAATCTTAAGGAACAAACGTTTTTCATCATCCTCTTCAGCTCACTTGGAGAGCCATCAAGGGTGCGTATGTGTTATATTTGGGAATTCACTCACCCACCCACATTCTTGTCTGTATTTCCACATGTCTGAACCATGTAGAGAGGTCAGAGATAGGCAAGAGAAGCTTGGCAAAAAGGGGTTCTGAGTTTGAGCAAAACCAGAGCATGGATGTAGAATATTTGGGGTGTGTGTGAGTGTGAGTGTGTGTATGTGTGTATAAGTACCTTTATCCTGGAATCAGGGAGCCCACAGAACAAGCAATATCTACCAAAATTCATACTCATTAATTTGTGGTTAACTTGAAGTTGGGAGGAGTACAGGGTGGTCAAGGGCTTTGACATCATATTACAAAGGAAGGTATGAGGATGTTTAGCTGGGAGAAAAGAAAGCAGAACAAGACTTAATGGTTACCACAAGGAAGAGGCATGATGACTGTCTTTGTGAACCCAGAGGCCCACCTTCCTAAAACAGCTACTACAAGTGTTTCAGTGTCCTTTATCTGTGATCTACTGGGAGGTTTGCTAATTAACATAATGGATGTTAGGGATGCTTTTTAATTGGTGAATTGAGTGTTCAAAATAGTGTAATTGGCTAGAAATGTAGGCATTAACATCCCACATAATATGAATAGGGTGTGTGTGTGTGTGTGCGTGTGTGTGTACTCACTCAGTCCAGACCTACATCATTGGCTTAAGGCTGCAGTTTGGTCCTTGATTCTGTTATGGTTAGGGAATTGTCTTGCCCACTGATTCTCATCTGGAGAGCTTACTAAAACTCAGCTTGCTGATGCAGTATGTGATTCTGGAACAGGGTCTGATAATTTACATTTCTAAGAAATTCTCATGTGATAACTGTTGCTGATGGTTCACAGAACGCTCTTTGGGAATCACTGATGTGGTCTGACTATAAGGTCACCTGAATCCTCCTACTAGAATATTTTTGCAACTTCCCTAATTAAGCCTTTTCTGCAAGGTTCTTAGTGGAGTGTCAAAAAGAACAGAAAGCTGGGGCATTGTACTGGTAGAACAGGTTGTCCAACTAGGATTGTGTCTTCTTTCTAATAAATATTTGCATGAAGGGAAGACTTCATCCTGAATCTTGTTTTCCTTATAACATAATATCTAGTTTCAAAGTCATGGGAGAAGAGACCCACAAGCATCACCTACTCTAACTACTAGAAGCTGTGGCTATCTATGAAATAATTACTGAGAGATATCAAACTATGAGAAGACAATTTGCAACAGACTCCAAGGAACAAAACCATCAGCACTGGGGGGAAGTTATAGGAAAGTAGAGTTTGGCTCAGTAAAGAATCTTGGAGCCATCTGTCCAAAGTCTGAGTTGGACGCGTTGGATGAAGTGAGTTCCTGTTCTTGGAAATATTCAGGAAAAAGCTGGTGGCCTATGGTCGACGGATTCAGTTAAGAGAGGGGACACTGGATCAAGTGATATGTAAATTCCTTTCCAAACCTGAGGTCTCCGGCTCTATAAAGGATGTCAAGGTGGATTTATGATGTTGATGCTGCAAGGCCAGGCCCCTTGCAAGAGTGGGGTCTTTGCAGCCATGGCAATTGGGATTCGCTGATTCGCAGCACCATCGGCTTCTCCGTATTAAAGGATCCTTTGTGGGTAGAAACCAGGAACATATTTCCCAAGTGGGCAAGCTCCCAGGAAGGTGCTGATTCATTTGCAAAGTCTGCTTCATGGAGGTGAGAACCAAAAATGCCAACCTAATGATTATTTCTTAAATTCATTGACAATCTCATATCAAACAACACAGGCATTTGCCCTGGGCTTTATGAGTTTCACCTCTGATGGAGATAATGTGTTTTTTGTTTTTTGTTTTTTTTTGGCCTTAGATAACAGTTCTGTCTCTCCTTGAAGCAGCCAGCACCTTCAAACACAATCCCGCTCCAAAACACACCCATCGTGGACCAAGCTACTGGGCAGTTAAGCTAAGAAACTCACAGAAAATTACTTGCTTTAGAAATGAATTCACTGCAGGGTTTCTTTAAATAGCAAAGCTCCTAGCTTACATTCTAGCTTTTTCCAGATCATTAAGTATTTGACAGAGAGAGGGTGAACAAAAGATAAAAAAGTCTGGCCAAAGCATCAGGAATCTCAGCTAAAGGCAGAAGGGCTCCAAATGATGTGATTTGTAAAATGAGAATTTACTCAAATCTCCAGTTGCTTATAACTAACCCGTGTATAAATGTGATTTCTTCAATTACTCAATTTGGCATTCACTAACATTAATATGGAGTAGATTTAAAAGGCACTTTGGACTAAATCTTGTGGGCGGAGGGCCTGGGAATTTTTTTTTTTTTTTTTTTTTTTTTGCATGTACTGAGACCATCAGAGGGAAGGAAGCTTCCTGTGACCAAGTGCTAAGATGTTCATGCTGGATAAATCCCCACTCAATGTGAGTTTCCAACGTTCGCTTCTATCATTGTATCTGTGTTTAATCATGGACAGTTTCAATATACAATTCCAAAAAGTTAAAAACATGACTCTCATGAAAATATAGAGTGAACGTGTGTCAAAGATTTATTTAACTCATTAATGGGGGAACCAATTAGATGAAAAAGCTGGTCCACAGATAACTTGTATATAACGATGCTGGATTGAGATTGCTAATTGGATACAGAGCTCGTTTATATTTTACAGGGCAGTAAAACTGTAACTTTTCTACTAGACAGAAACCATTTAAATCTCTAGCACACAAAAATCTCCAAGTTAATGAACCGATAACTTCACAGGGTCTGGAGCCTGATCAGAAGTTAATAGTAAGGCAAACAAAGAGAATCAAGTAATCCTTGGGTGGGTCCCTTAGACTTGTATCCACCCTTTTGCCTTATTTCCAAGTATTGGATAATTTTTCTTAATGATAGAAATAATAGAAAGAGGTGAGTTTTGCCTTGGACACTACGCCAGGAAATCTGTAGCAGCCACCAGATGGATTTCTTTTGCTTTGGAAGGCCGAGTGCTTTCTCCTAGTGTGCTTAGTAAAGAGGATTTTTTAAAAAAAGGTTCTCAAATCTGGGGTGGGCGGGGGAGCACATTAAAATCTCCTGGGGAGCTTTAAAAAAATCCAGGTGCCCAGGAAACACCCCGGAAAAATTCAGTGAGAATCTCTGAGAATGGATCCAGGCAGCAGGATACATTAAAGCTGTTTGGGGGATTCTAATTGCAGCAAGACTGAGAACCAGTGAACTACGTAGCATCAATATATATTGTGTATCTCTAAAATAAATTTATCTTTAATTTAGGATCATACTGATATATATTCTTGTTTTTTCTTTTATTTAATTGTATTTTGAAAATTTTTCCAATTAATCATTAAATGTTTCTCAAATACCATTTTAAAAGACTATACTGTATTTCAGCATATAAATGTGTTATGATTTATTGGGCTTATTTCTGAACATTTAATGCTATTTTCTTTTTCTTTTCTCTGTTTTTTTTTTTTTTGCTATTATAAGTTAGACTACTATGGACATATTTATACAAAAACTTTATCTACTTCCTGGATTATTTTCTTATAATGGATTTCTGGGAGTGGATTTACAGGTCAAAAAAAAATTGTTTTAAAGACCTTCAAGACATATTACCCAAATTGCTTCCTATAAAGTCTCATCAGTGTATACTTTTAAACGGATGAGTTCTTCAATTTTTTAATTACAAAATATTTACATATTCTAATAACAGTCAAAAATTCATTTTCTTTTAGTCTTTCTCAATGGTTATTTTTAATTTAACTTTTTTTTTTAAATTTTATTTATTTATTTATTTATGGCTGTGTTGGGTCTTCGTTTCTGTGCGAGGGCTTTCTCTAGTTGCAGTGAGCGGGGGCCACTCTTCATCGCGGTGCGCGGGCCTCTCACTATCGCGGTCTTTCTTGTTGCGGAGCACAGGCTCCAGACGCGCAGGCTCAGTAATTGTGGCTCACGGGCCTAGTCGCTCTGCGGCATGTGGGATCTTCCCAGACCAGGGCTCGAACCCGTGTGCCCTGCATTGGCAGGCAGATTCTCAACCACTGCGCCACCAGGGAAGCCCTAATTTAACTTTTTAATCTGGCTTAAATTTATGTTAGAGTGTATACAGAAACAGTTAAAGCTCTAATTTCATATTTTTTTCCAAACAGCCCCTTTTTTCAACATCCTTTGTGGAATAATTCATTCTTTTTCCATTAATTTATGTGAAATAAAATATGTAGGTGAGTTAACTGTGCTTTGTAATGGTTGATAGACTCATAGATACACATGCCAGTTTAAACTACTAACAAGCTATTTTGAGTGTATTCTTGTCTCGATTTTAACCATCACTATTTCTTAGAAATGTCTAGTTCTGATTTTAACTCTCACTCACTTAGAGAACTCTTAGCTGTTGAAAAGCAACTCAGATCTCATCCTCCCTAAGATGGCTTTAATCTGTCTGCAAGCAGCTTGTAGCTTTGCCAATAAGAAGCCTGCCTAAATCCATCTGTTCTACTTTAAATATTCTCCCTCTGTAATATTGGTTATACCCTTGCATTATCTATGAAGAAAGATTTTTCTACACTATATCCCAGACTGACTTATTACCAATTCTGAATTTAGTGGGATCCATTTTCATATATTTTTGTTTGCATATATTTAATATTATTTCTGTAATAATTATAGCCTCATTGTTCTATGCTTAATAGCCCTATTTACAGTCATTAAATGAAGGCTGAAGTTATCAAAGCCACATCACACAAAAGAAAAGGAGGCCAGAATTTTTAATTATGCTCAAGAAAACAGAAACATTTTCGATGACTGCAGGACACAAATCTCTCCCTTCTATCCCTCAAGATTCCTCTATTAAATCGGAGAAAAGGTAGACTTGCCTACTCAGTTTTTTAATGAGCTAGCTTTATTACTCTTTGTTAGCTTTGTTGAGTCTGAGAAACCTTCACTGTGCATCTCTTATTTCCAGACATTGAACAGACCCCTAGTGACTGTGGGTTGCAAAGAGGAACGGCTGACCTTGGTGGATTTCCATAATACTGAGAAGGCAGAGGAAGTTGTATGTGTGTTAATTGTATGTTACCGTTCCAGAAACTGAGAATAGTTTACCCTGACTCATTCACCCTCTCCCACCCAGCCTCTGTCTTGATCAAGGAGTTATTTGCTCCTCTGAAACACACACGCAAGATGTTGGACTAGAATTAAAGGTGTTGTTTGTGGCCAGGGAAGCAAGTATCACTTAGAAGTGCTTCCCAGCACCAAAGAGTCCATGTGAGACCACCGAACTTTTGGAAACCTGGCAGGTTGGTGGACCCTTAGCTGGCAGATGGCTGGGCCGAGGAGTCCCGCTGAGTCTCAGCAATCTTCTTACTTCAAATGAAGAAGCAGTTGGAAGCCCAGACCCCCTGCTGTGGCTGAGCTGAAGGAGGAAGTTGAGCAAACTTTCCTGAGGTCAGTGAGGGGCAGAGCAGGCTGAACCTGTTTGCGGAGAAGTTCCTGAGGCTCTGAGACTGCCCAGTGCATGAGAAAAAGTGTCCAGTGACACAGGCCTGACTAGAACGCATCTTGCCTTGGGGACACAATGTTCTTCCTTGGAGGATTCTGAATGCTGCTTTCTTCACCCACTGCGAGCCCCAGGCCTACCTATCCTGCTTCTCCTCCTGCCCCCAAAGTGCTTACAAAACAAGTAGCTCGGGCTTCCCTGGTGGCGCAGTGGTTGAGAATCTGCCTGCCAGTGCAGGGGACACGGGTTCGAGCCCTGGTCTGGGAAGATCCCACATGCCGCGGAGCAACTAGGCCCGTGAGCCACAACTACTGAGCCTGTGCGTCTGGAGCCTGTGCTCCGCAACAAGAGAGGCCGCGATAGTGAGAGGCCCGTGCACCGTGATGAAGAGTGGACCCCGCTTGCCGCAACTAGAGAAAGCCCTCGCACAGAAACGAAGACCCAACACAGCCAAAAAAATAATAATAAAATAAAATAAATAGTCACTCACCAATTAAAAAAAACAAAAAACACACACACACACACAAAAACCAAGTAGCTCAGGGTGGGGCCAGTAGCTCAAAGCAAGCCCTGGCTTTGTAGGAACTTCAAGGTTGGAGCCCCCTCTTTTGGGGCTCCACAAGTTCTAGGCAGAGAGACACTTTTAGAGTTAAGAGTAAGGAGAAAAGGAAGTGGTCCTAGGCTGGCTTCCCCCAGGAGCCAGCCCTAAGCCAAGAATCTGTGTGTGCCAGAACCTGGTTTACTGGGGGAAGTGCCTCAGCAGAGACCAGGAAGGGAATAGAGGAAGTAGACTGAGGAAGGGGAAGAAGCAATCAAGACAAGATCATCCCACAGGGAGCCCTGGAGTGTAAGACGTACCTTAGAGTATGTGCTACCTCAAGGCCATGGAGCTGGGCTTTTGGACTCCCACACCAGTCAGTTATGGGTGAAAGCCACTGAGTAGGCTGGGGGCACAGAGACCCCCCCAGGTATTTCTGAAACTCTATTCAGGGGAGGCAGTCCTTAAGGGGTTACACACAGGCAACCCTTTGCATGGATGGAGTCGTAGGCTATCTGTAGCAGCAAAACCTGCAGACTCTGGGCAAAAAGCTGGTGCAAGGGATCCAGTGAGATCTTATGGTGGACCCACAGTGCCTGCTATAGGAGCCTCTGGGGACACATCTTCTTGCAGCTCTGGGTGGAGCGGTATCCCAGAACCAGAGAGAAGTCATCTTGCCAAAAGCAGGTGGTAAGACATCTGTGGGCTCTGTGGGAACATGAGGCACTTCCTGCTTAGGGAACCCTGCCAGTCAGCAGGGGGAAAGTCTGGCCAGGTCACCCTGAAACCTGCCTGGACGGGACCTTTGCACTGACAACACCTTTTCTCCAGTCCCAGGGGATGCGTGATGTGTAGATCACAGAGATTTTTGTGTCATTAGACTGTATGTGCAGCTGTCAGACAACTTGTGTTAGTAACACAAATACACCTTTGGAGTTATTATTGAATGACACCCCAAAGGGGAATTCTTCTGCATATACAAATTATGTATTCAATCCTTATCACTCTGAGAAGTTCAACAACACTCATCAGTTCTGCTAAATGTCCAGGACCCTTGGCTTCTCAGCCATTCATTCAAAGGCCCTAATAGTAAGGGAATGATCACTGAGCACTTAGTATCTGCCAAGCCCTGTTTAGATCCAGGGTAATAGTCCCAGCAGCTCTGCGAGGTGGGTGCCTTTATTTTCTCCATTTTACAGATAGGGAACCAAGGCACAGAGTGGTTGAGTGAATGGCCCAGTGTTCCCTACCTGGTAAGTGGCAGAGTTGAGATTTGAAACCAGAGAGTCTGAGTCCAGAGTCTTTGCCCTTGACCACTGGGCTACAGCATGGTGGACCGACAGCTCTGAGAGCTTATGAGTAGATTCTGGATGAGAAGAAGCCAGAATTCCACCACGATTTGGCTCAAGGCCCAGTAAGTCAATTCCACTTTAAAAGTTAGGCCCTGCTCTGGCTCTCATCTGTTCTTCTCATAGTTTATAGCTGAGGAATGAGAGATAAGGTAAAGGGAAGTGGTGTGGTCAAGATCACACAGCTCTTAGTATCCTTAGTGCCTCATTCTTTGTCTGTAGTCTTTCCATCCACCTTATTGTCTTATTCAGGTTCCTCAGCTATTTTCTTCCTTAGAAACGATAATTAAGAACAGTGAACATTCACTAGGTCCTCAATATAATATGTACCAGGTGTTTTGCTAAGCGTTCCACATGCATTATTTTCTTTAATCCTAGGTATATGCCTATGACATAGGAGGCTACTTTAATCTTCATTTTTTCAGACGGAGAGCCTGAGACTTAGGGAGGTTTAAATATTTTGGCCAAGGTCACACAACTAGCAGGTGACCAAAACCTAAATCCCTTTTATTCTAGAATCAGTTGCTCTAATTACTGTCAAGAAAAATTATCCAAAACTTGGAAATAAAGCAAAAGGATGATCACATCCTTTTATATCACACTGGGGAATTGTCTAATTGGCTCATGCAATGATAATCTAATTTTCTAGGGGAATGTGCCTTTGTTTGGCTTTCTATTTTTTCTCTTTCTCTTTTAACAGCTGTATTGAGGCATAATTGATATACAATAAATACATATATTTAAAGTGTACAATCTGATCGAATTTAATGTCATATGTACATCGCCTGTGAAACCAGCACCATGATCAAGGTAATAAATATACCCATCACCCCCAACAGTTTTTACTATTTCCTCTTAATTAGAGACCAGACTATCAAGTGAAATAGTACTTTATAGAAAATTGAGCAAATGACTTTTGTCCAATAGAGATGCAAATGATTCCTCTTTGATAGAAGAGATAACCCCAAGAGCTATAGTTTTATTGCCCTATAAGACATTAATCAGTTTCATACTTAACGTAACGAATTTATTCTAACATTCTTTTCCTGACTGTTTATATAAATCTTTGTTCCTCAGATGTTCTGTGAATGAGCTTTCCCAGTCTACTGGTTCTCTCACTAATGACGTAAAGGAACTTTTGACATATACTCACTATACATTGATAGGAGAGTCATGTTTTAACTCTTTGGATATTGCACTTTGCCACTACTGAGTTAGCATGTGTGTGTCTCAGAATGGGTCAATGTATTCCTGTATCCCCAGGCTCTTCCAGAGAGCAAATCAAGGCACATATTTTCTTATCCACCTAAGGACGGTAGAACTCTAGATGGTTCTAGATGGTCATGTCAGCCAAGGCAGAAAGCAAGCTTACGATCCTCACTCATTCTTATTTGGTGTGTGCTGGCGGAGTGTCTGGCAAACACAAGTGTACAGAGAATCTGTGCCTTGAATCTCTCCAGGTTCCTCTTCTTTCCATTTCCCGACGTTTGAGATTTCTTTTTCTGTAGCTGCACAAATATCTAAAATTTCCATAAATTCACTTTCTAGGAGGCAGGTATTACAGGCGAAAGGGCTTTTCTGGGCCTACAGTACACTAGAACCTCAAGGGGATGTGATGTGAAATGAAAGATTTAATGAATAACAAAAAGGAAACACAAAAGCCACCCAGGAAGTGTTGGCCTGTTTTAATCACAAGTGCAAACATGGCTCCCTTCAAATAGATTTATGTGTTCCTTTTCAGAGGTAGCAGCAGGTTTCTTTAACATTTTCCGAGGAATCAGATCTCATGCTTATTAATCATTGCTCCCTCAGGAGCAAACCTGATGAAAATGCTTACCTACCTACTTACTTTTACTGTAATCCTCCAAACCCCTGTGATCTCATTTGCCACAATATCACCTCTCAACCCTGCTCTGCCTTCTTTGTCTGGCCAGCTTCTACCCAGCCTTCAGAATTTAGCACAAGTGGCAACTCCTGGAGGAGGCTGGTGGCTTGGCCAAGGCCCCCTCTGGACTCCTGTGCGCTCTTAGGTGTCCTGTCCTAGTATTTCTCACTTCATGCTACATCAGTCTCTTTATGTTACCTACATCTCCCACTATCCTGCTACGGGTCCTCAAAAGCTACCCTTTTAGTCCCAGTGGCTAGCACACAAAAAACATCAAGTGACTGTTTTTGAGGACAAGGATCAGAGCTCACACTTTTTTTTTGATGTGGACCATTTTTTTTTTTTTTTTTTTTTGGTTTTTATTGAACTTGTTACAATTTTGCTTCTGTTTCTTATGTTTTTGGTTTTTTGACCCCGAGGCACGTGGGATCCTAGCTCCCTTACCCGGGATCGAACCCACACTCCCTGCATTGGAAGGCGAAGTCTTAACCACTGGACCACCAGGGAAGTCCCGGAACTCACACTTCTTTGTAACAGTTTTTGTTTGACTTGATGTTGGGCTCTCAAACATGAGTAGACTCTCACATACATGTTGCTTGTTTCCTGCAGTTTTTTGGTACCAATCTTCCTTTGAGCATTGAAGGCAATATGTCCTCAATTAATTTGAGCATTTATTGGAGAGTCCAATGAGCAATTTAAGAAATCACACACACACACACAAACACACACACACTATCTGACCTCAGAATCATAGAAGGTGGAGGGAAGTATTAGGCGAACATGTTAAGGCTTCCTTTCCAAATGACACAGAGACCACTCTTGGCAATTGGGTGTCACTTTTGTGGGGCCTGACAAATGAGCCCAGAAAATGTAGCCCCAGTGCTGTTTACCAGGGACTCTGGTTCTAATGGAACCAGATGCAAGGCCATCAAAGTCCCCCAAACATGAAATCATGAAGCTATACCTTACATAGCTTACACCCTTCTTCTCACTTAGACTCAGCTAGCTCTGTCAGAAATTCCCTGGACACCAGAACCAGCTCTGTTTCAAAACAGTTTTTGTGAACTTTGGTTAAGAAATAAGTTAAAAATAAGTGGTTTTCTGAAGAAAATGAGTTCCCTAATTAAGAAAATATCATTTTAAAATGTAACTATAGAATCAGAAATCTTGAAAAGTTCTTGAAAGTTGAGGTCAGTTGTTTTTTTTTTTTGAGAAGGATGTTGGCTAAAGGAGCGCGAGTTGGAATGGGGTCCAGGATTAGCATCATCAGCAGCCCCAGGGAACTCACTGGGAATACAGATTCATGAGCTCCACCCTAAACCAGCTGAATTGGAGCCTCATAAGGGTGCAGCTCAGGATTTTATGTTTTGCCAAGCTCTCCAGGTGATCCTGATGGTCACTAGAGGTGCTGACTCAAAACTCTCTAGAGGATCAGCTGTCCTCCTTGGGAAGCAAATCAATCCATTCTGCAGGGTTCTCAGTAGACCAGGGCTTCTAAAAATGTAGCTGCATCAAAATCACTAGGAGAGTTTGTTAAAATACCGATTCCTGGGCTTCAACCCTGGAGATTCTAGTTCAGTAGGTTTGGGGTGGGGCTTCTGAAGTTGCATTTCTTTCAAGCTGCACAGTGGTTCTGCTGGTCCATGGACCACACTTTGAGAAGCAAGGGCAGACATCCAGAGAGCAATGAGCTGATCATACATGGCTACAAAAGCTGTACTCCATGTAGTCAGGACATCATGAAGCCTTGGCAATCACGAGAGGTTTTTGTTTTTTCCCTGTAAGAAACTCAGTGAAATATTACTGGGCTCTTTGCTGTCTAAAAGCAGCATAGAAGACTTTGGACCAGGTTCCTTTCTGTATCTTCAAAAGGCAACATCTTTGTGCAATGTTTTCCTTTCATATCTTTTTTGATGAGGACAGTCACTTAAATATCAGTACTTAGAGGCTGCTGGGACAGGGCTCATAACACTACCCATCCCAGGGCTTCCCAGCTGAGCCCCTCACCAAGGAAAGGAATAAATGAATAAATGAATGAAGAAGGAATGACTACAACCTCCACATCTAACTGTAATGCCTGTTATCAGAGAGCCTGCATCTGAGTTCAGAACTGTCTCATTGAGCACCATAACCTCACCAGAAGAAAAGCATGGGCTATAAAATGAGGTGAAAATTACCCCTGCTTATTGTTTTCAATGAGAGTGAACTGGCAAAGGGATATAACATAGAACTGGCCAACTGTGTGTCCATTCACTGAAGCTCTCTGAACTTCCATCCTTTCATCTGTGAAGCAGCATTAACAGTACATACTTCAATGTTGCTGTGAACAGAGCTTGTGGACCAGTGTGGTTCATGGACCAGTGGCATCAACATCGCCTGGAGTCTGCTAGAAATGTAAATTCTTAAGCCCCACCCCAGGCCAACTGAATCATAATATCTGGAGGGGGGGCTCAGCAATCTGTGTTTTAACAAGTCCTCCAGGGGATTCTGATACACACTGCACACTAAAGTTCAAGTAACACTGGATATGAAGACCAACAGTAGATTCTCATGGTCAAGACTAGTTTAAGGAGTGAGGTTGCACTGCTGCAAATGCTGGCTCCACTACTTGCTGTGTGATCTCAGGCAAGATGTTTAGCCTCTCTGTGCCTCATTTTCCTCATTTTAAAATGGATTATTGTTGTAAGGATTAAATGAAGTAACACAGGTAAAGCAGTTAGCAAAAGGGCTGACACATAGGGCTCAACAAATGGTATTACTGCATATTTAAGTATAGATAGAAGCAAGGCCAATGTTATACCATATATATAGTATAATAATTATTTATAATTATTGCTTCTGGACCATGAGGTCATTGTTGACTTACTTTTTTATACTTTCCTTCACACTTTTTCTACAATTTATATGAATTTTTTTTAAACATCTTTATTGGAGTATAATTGCTTTACAATTGTGTGTTCGTTTCTGCTTTATAACAAAGTGAATCAGCTATACATATACATATATCCCCATATCTCCTCCCTCTTGTGTCTCCCTCCCACCCTCCCTATCCCACCCCTCTAGGTGGTCACAAAGCACCGAGCTGATCTCCCTGTGCTATGTGGCTGCTTTCCACTAGCTATCTATTTTACATTTGGTAGTATATATTAGTCCATGCCACTCTCTCACATCGTCCCAGCTCACCCTTCCCCCCACCCCTGTCCTCAAGTCCATTCTCTACATCTGTGTCTTTATTCCTGTCCTGTCCCTAGGTTCTTCATAACCATTTTTTTTTTTTTTTTTTTTTAGATTCCATATATATGTGTTAGCATACGGTATTTGTTTTTCTCTTTTTGACTTACTTCACTCTGTAACACAGACTCTAGGTCCATCCACCTCACTAAAAATAACTCAATTTCATTTCTTTTTATGGCTGGTAATATTCCATTGTATATATGTGCCACATCTTCTTTATCCATTCATCTGTCGATGGACACTTTGGTTGCTTCCATGTCCTGGTTACTGTAAATAGAGCTGCAATGAACATGGTGGCACATGACTCTTTTTGAATTATGGTTTTCTAAGGGTATATACCCAGTAGTGAGATTGCTGGGTTGTACGGTAGAACCTCCATACTGTTCTCCATAGTGGTTGTATCAATTTACATTCCCACCAACAGTGCAAGAGGGTTCCCTTTTCTCCACGCCCTCTCCAGCATTTATTGTGTGTAGATTTTTTGATGATGGCCATTCTGATTGGTGTGAGGTGATACCTTATTGTAGTTTTGATTTGCATTTCCCTAATGATTAGTAATATTGAGCATTCTTTCATGTGTTTGTTGGCTATCTGTATATCTTCTTTGAAGAAATGTCTATTTAGATCTTCTGTCCATTTTTGGATTGGGTTGTTTGTTTTTTGGATATTGAGCTGCATGAGCTGCTTGTAAATTTTGGAGATTAATCCTTTGTCAGTTGCTTCATTTGCAAATATTTTCTCCCATTCTGAGGATTGTCTTTTCGTCTTGTCCCTTTGCTGTACAAAAGCTTTTAAGTTTCATTAGGTCCCATCTGTTTATTTTTGTTTTTATTTCCATTTCTCTAGGAGGTGGGTCAAAAAGGATCTTGCGGAGATTAACCAAGATGGCGGAGTAGAAGGACGTGCTGTCACTCCCTCTTGCGAGAGCACCAGAATCACAACTGACTGCTGGACCATCATTGACAGGAAGACCCTGGACTTCACCAAGGAGGATACCCCACGTCCAAGGACAGAGGAGAAGCCACAGTGAGACGGTAGGAGGGGCGCAAGCAGAGTAAAATCAAACCCCGTAACTGCTGGGTGGGTGACTCACAGACTGGCGAACACTTATACCACAGAAGTCCACCCACTGGAGTAAAGGTTCTGAGCCCCACGTCAGGCTTCCCAACCTGGGGGTCAGGCAACGGGAGGAGGAATTCCTAGAGAATCAGACTTTGAAGCCTAGTGGGAATTGGATTGCAGGACTTTGACGGGACTGGGGGAAACAGAGACCCCACTCTTGGAGGGCACACACAAAGTAATGTGTGCATCAGGACCCAGGGGAAGGAGCAGTGAGCCTGGGGGAGACTGAACCAGACCTACCTGCTGGTGTTGGGGGGTCTCCTGCAGAGGCGAGTGGTGGCTCTGTTTCACCGTGGGGATAAGGACACTGGCAGCAGAGGTTCTGGGAAGTTCTCCTTGGCGTGAGCCCTCCCAGAGTCTGCCATTAACCCCACCAAAGAGCACGGGTAGGCTCCAGTGTTGGGTTGCCTCAGGCAAAACAGCCAACAGGGAGGGAACCCAGCCCCACCCATCAACAGTCAAGTGGATTAAGGTTTTACTGAGCTCTGACCGCCACAGCAACAGGGAGGGAACCCAGCCCCACCCATCAACAGTCAAGTGGATTAAGGTTTTACTGAGCTCTGACCGCCACAGCAACAGTCAGCTCTACCCACCACCAGAGCCTCCCATCAAGCCTCTTAGATAGCCTCAACCACCAGAGGGCAGACAACAGAAGCAAGAAAAACTATAATCCTGCAGCCTGTGGACCAAAAACCACAGTTACAGAAAGATAGAGAAGATGAAAAGGCAGAGGGCTATGTACCAGATGAAGGAACAAGAAAAAACCCCAGAAAAACAACTAAATGAAGTGGAGATAGGCAACCTTCCAGAAAAAGAATTCAGAATAATGATAGTGAAGATGATCCAGGACCTTGGAATAAGAATGGAGGCAAAGATTGAGAAGATGCAAGAAATGATTAACAAAGACCTAGAAGAATTAAAGAACAAACAAACAGAGATGACCAATACAATAACTGAAATGAAAACTACACTAGAAGGAATCAATAGCAGAATAACTGAGGCAGAAGAACGGATAAGTGACCTGGAAGACAGAATGATGGAATTCACTGCTGCGGAACAGACTAAAGAAAAAAGAATGAAAAGAAATGAAGACAGCCTAAGAGACCTCTGGGACAACATTAAACGCAACAACATTCGCATTATAGGGGTCCCAGAAGGAGAAGAGAGAGAGAAAGGACCAGAGAAAATATTTGAAGAGATTATAGTCGAAAACTTCCCTAACATGGGAAAGGAAATAGCCACCCAAGTCCAGGAAGCGCAGAGAGTCCCATACAGGATAAACCCAAGGAGAAACACGCCGAGACACATAGTAATCAAAGTGGCAAAAATTAAAGACAAAGAAAAATTATTGAAAGCAGCAAGGGAAAAACGACAAATAACATACAAGGGAACTCCCATAAGGTTAACAGCTGATTTCTCAGCAGAAACTCTGCAAGCCAGAAGGGAGTGGCATGATATACTTAAAGTGATGAAAGGGAAGAACCTACAACCAAGATTACTCTACCCGGCAAGGATCTCATTTAGATTTGATGGAGAAATCAAAAGCTTTACAGACAAGCAAAAGCTAAGAGAATTCAGCACCACCAAACCAGCTCTACAACAAATGCTAAAGGAACTTCTCTAAGTGGGAAACACAAGAGAAGAAAAGGACCTACAAAAACAAACACAAAACAATTAAGAAAATGGTCATAGGAACATACATATCGATAATTACCTTAAACGTGAATGGATTAAATGCCCCAACCAAAAGACATAGACTGGCTGAATGGATACAAAAACAAGACCCATATATATGCTGTCTACAAGAGACCCACTTTAGACCTAGGGACACATACAGACTGAAAGTGATGGGATGGAAAAAGATATTCCATGCAAATGGAAATCAAAAGAAAGCTGGAGTAGCTATACTCATATCAGATAAAATAGACTTTAAATTAAAAAATGTTACAAGAGACAAGGAAGGACACTACATAATGATCCAGGGATCAATCCAAGAAGAAGATATAACAATTATAAATATATATGCACCCAACATAGGAACACCTCAATACATAAGGCAACTGCTAACAGCTATAAAAGAGGAAATCGACAGTAACACAATAATAGTGGGGGACTTTAACACCTCACTTACACCAATGGACAGATCATCCAAAATGAAAATAAATAAGGAAACAGAAGCTTTAAATGACACAATAGACCAGATAGATTTAATTGATATATATCGGACATTCCATCCAAAAACAGCAGATTACACATTCTTCTCAAGTGCGCACGGAACATTCTCCAAGATAGATCACATCTTGGGTCACAAATCAAGCCTCAGTAAATTTAAGAAAATTGAAATCATATCAAGCATCTTTTCTGACCACAACGCTATGAGATTAGAAATGAATTACAGGGAAAAAAACGTAAAAAGGACAAACACATGGAGGCTAAACAATACGTTACTAAATAACCAAGAGATCACTGAAGAAATCAAAGAGGAAATCAAAAAATACCTAGAGACAAATGACAATGAAAACACGACGACCCAAAACCTATGGGATGCAGCAAAAGCAGTTCTAAGAGGGAAGTTTATAGCTATACAAGCCTACCTAAAGAAACAAGAAAAAGCTCAAGTAAACAATCTAACCTTACACTTAAAGAAACTAGAGAAAGAAGAACAAACAAAACCCAAAGTTAGCAGAAGGAAAGAAATCATAAAGATCAGAGCAGAAATAAATGAAATAGAAACAAAGAAAACAATAGCAAAGATCAATCAAACTAAAAGTTGGTTCTTTGAGAAGATAAACAAAATTGATAAGCCATTAGCCAGACTCATCAAGAAAAAGAGGGAGAGGACTCAAATCAATAAAATCAGAAATGAAAAAGGAGAAGTTACAACAGACACTGCAGAAATACAAAGCATCCTAAGAGACTACTACAAGCAACTTTATGCCAATAAAATGGACAACCTGGAAGAAATGGACAAATTCTTAGAGAGGTATAACCTTCCAAGACTGAACCAGGAAGAAATAGAAAATATGAACAGACCAATCACAAGTAATGAAATTGAAACTGTGATTAAAAATCTTCCAACAAACAAAAGTCCAGGACCAGATGGCTTCACAGGTGAATTCTATCAAACATTTAGAGAAGAGCTAACACCCATCCTTCTCAAACTCTTCCAAAAAATTGCAGAGGAAGGAACACTCCCAAACTCATTCTATGAGGCCACCATCACCCTGATACCAAAACCAGACAAAGACACTACAAAAAAAGAAAATTACAGACCAATATCACTGATGAATATAGATGCAAAAATCCTCAACAAAATACTAGCAAACAGAATCCAACAACACATTAAAAGGATCATACACCACGATCAAGTGGGATTTATCCCAGAGATGCAAGGATTCTTCAATATACGCAAATCAATCAATGTGATACACCATATTAACAAATTGAAGAATAAAAACCATATGATCATCTCAATAGATGCAGAAAAAGCTTTTGACAAAATTCAACACCCATTTCTGATAAAAACTCTCCAGAAAGTGGGCATAGAGGGAACCTACCTCAACATAATAAAGGCCATATATGACAAACCCACAGCAAACATCATTCTCAATGGTGAAAAACTGAAAGCATTTCCTCTAAGATCAGGAACGAGACAAGGATGTCCACTCTCACCACTATTATTCAACATAGTTTTGGAAGTCCTAGCCACGGCAATCAGAGAAGAAAAAGAAATAAAAGGAATACAAATTGGAAAAGAAGAAGTAAAACTGTCACTGTTTGCGGATGACATGATACTATACATAGAGAATCCTAAAACTGCCACCAGAAAACTGCTAGAGCTAATTAATGAATATGGTAAAGTTGCAGGATACAAAATTAATGCACAGAAATCTCTTGCATTCCTATACACTAATGATGAAAAATCTGAAAGAGAAATTATGGAAACACTCCCATTTACCATTGCAACAAAAAGAATAAAATACCTAGGAATAAACCTACCTAGGGAGACAAAAGACCTGTATGCAGAAAACTATAAGACACTGATGAAAGAAATTAAAGATGATACCAACAGATGGAGAGATATACCATGTTCTTGGATTGGAAGAATCAACATTGTGAAAATGAGTATACTACCCAAAGCAATCTACAGATTCAATGCAATCCCTATCAAATTACCAATGGCATTTTTTACGGAGCTAGAACAAATCATCTTAAAATTTGTATGGAGACACAAAAGACCCCGAATAGGCAAAGCAGTCTTGAGGCAAAAAAATGGAGCTGGAGGAATCAGACTCCCTGACTTCAGACTATACTACAAAGCTACAGTAATCAAGACAATATGGTACTGGCACAAAAACAGAAACATAGATCAATGGAACAAGATAGAAAGCCCAGAGATTAACCCACGCACCTATGGTCAACTAATCTATGACAAAGGAGGCAAAGATATACAATGGAGAAAAGACAGTCTCTTCAATAAGTGGTGCTGGGAAAACTGGACAGCTACATGTAAAAGAATGAAATTAGAATACTCCCTAACACCATACACAAAAATAAACTCAAAATGGATTAGAGACCTAAATATAAGACTGGACACTATAAAACTCTTAGAGGAAAACATAGGAAGAACACTCTTTGACATAAATCACAGCAAGATCTTTTTTGATCCACCTCCTAGAGTAATGGAAATAAAAACAAAAATAAACAAGTGGGACCTAATGAAACTTCAAAGCTTTTGCACAGCAAAGGAAACCATAAACAAGACGAAAAGACAACCCTCAGAATGGGAGAAAATATTTGCAAATGAATCAACGGACAAAGGATTAATCTCCAAAATATATAAACAGCTCATTCAGCTCAATATCAAAGAAACAAACACCCCAATCCAAAAATGGGCAGAAGACCTAAATAGACATTTCTCCAAAGAAGACATACAGACGGCCACGAAGCACATGAAAAGATGCTCAACATCACTAATTATTAGAGAAATGCAAATCAAAACTACAATGAGGTATCACCTCACTCCTGTTAGAATGGGCATCATCAGAAAATCTACAAACAACAAATGCTGGAGAGGGTGTGGTGAAAAGGGAACCCTCTTGCACTGTTGGTGGGAATGTAAATTGATACAGCCACTATGGAGAACAATATGGAGGTTCCTTAAAAAACTAAAAATAGAATTACCATATGACCCAGCAATCCCACTACTGG
The DNA here is from genome assembly GCF_028023285.1 of Balaenoptera ricei. Classification (NCBI taxonomy): domain Eukaryota; kingdom Metazoa; phylum Chordata; class Mammalia; order Artiodactyla; family Balaenopteridae; genus Balaenoptera; species Balaenoptera ricei. Next base: position 38,380,671 of record NC_082653.1, on the reverse strand, counting down.
GCATATACCCAGAGAAAACCGTAATTCAAAAAGACACATGCACCCGAATGTTCATTGCAGCACTATTTACAATAGCCAGGTCATGGAAGCAACCTAAATGCCCATCAACAGACAAATGGATAAAGAAGATGTGGTACATATATACAATGGAATATTACTCAGCCATAAAAAGGAACGAAATTGAGTCATTTGTTGAGACGTGGATGGATCTAGAGACTGTCATACAGAGTGAAGTAAGTCAGAAAGAGAAAAACAAATATCGTATATTAATGCATGTATGCGGAACCTAGAAAAATGGTACAGATGAGCCAGTTTGCAGGGCAGAAGTTGAGACACAGATGTAGAGAATGGACATATGGACACCAAGGGGGGAAAACTGCGGTGGGGTGGGGATGGTGGTGTGCTGAATTGGGCGATTGGGATTGACATGTATACACTGATGTGTATAAAACTGATGCCTAATAAGAACCTGCAGTATAAAAAAACAAACAAAACAACTAATACTAAACTTTCATTGGGTTATTTGTATGGAAACATGTTAATATAAATGTTTCAGACATTACATGAAATTTCTAAAAATCTTATATTTGTATTTGTATGGAAATATGTATGGAAATATGTTAATATAAATGTTTCAGACATTAAAAAAAAAAAAAAAGGATCTTGCTGTGATTTATGTCATAGAGTGTTCTGTCTATGTTTTCCTCTAAGAGTATTATAGTGTCTGGTCTTACTGAATTGTTTTTATAACCAGAAGAAACACTATAACAATGATGTACATTAAAGAAGGGAAAGTGTTAACAGCTGAGTTGGATGAGTTATTGGGTTGGCTATGGAATATCTTATGGGTCCTCATGGGTCTCCCTCCATTCATGCCTTATTCTTAGAGCCAAGCATATCTTTTATTGGCTTCTGTACATACATGTGTGAGTTTGATCATTCCTATGCAATCAATCAGGAAGAAAAACCTCTTAGGCCTCATTACCCATGGGCCTGGGCTCCAGATGATTGACTGGATTGAGGTGATTTCTATACCTTCTTGTATACATGCAACCACTAGGTGAACAAACCCAGGCTGGCCTGGTGGGTCATAAGACAGACCATCTGGAACAGAGATAAGTCATCTCAGCTAAGGCCACTCTAGATCAGCTAGCCCCCAGCTGACCTAGCAACTGACCACAGATTGAGCCTAACCAAGATGAGAAAAACTGCCCAGCTGAACTCAGTCCAAATTACTGACTCAGAATCATGAGCTAAATAAATGAATATTGTTGAAGCCACTAAGTTGGGGGGGGTTACTTGTTACCCAGCAAAAGCTAACTGATACACTGGGTATACGTCAAGAGTTTGCTATTATGCCATCATCCTATTCTTCCCTCAATATCCAGCAGTCAAATTTCTTTTTACTCTTTTATGTTAAGAGTTTTACAGACAGTGGGACTATCAGGATAAGTACGCAGCAGGCAGCAAGTAGAGTGGAAATAAAGCATGCTCGGAGGACACATCAGTAATGGAAAGTGCTGTCTTCACGTCCTTTAATAAAAGAAAATAGGCCAAGAGGAAAAAAAGAAGCCTGACTTAATATAAATTTTTCACATGGCATCTCAGGAATAACCAGCCAGTCTATTCTTAGCCTTTTCCTCTATTGAAGCTGAAATTTATTTCCACTTTAATGTCTATCTTGGTCTGAAAGGCAATACTGAAGTTGTGGGCCAGGACAGGAAGAATGGAGTTGGGAAGATAAAGTGTTGGCATCTCATTTCTTTCAGGAGCCTGAAAACAAATCAATGTAGGGCTGGACCCAGATGTTACCACCAATCTATCTCTTTACTGCTCTGCTGATGGCCATTAATTAATGAGACCTCAGGTGCAGCATTCTGGGCAGAACCAGGGTGTCCTCTGCAGCTTCACCAATCCTTTAGGGAGTAAGAAAACTCCTTGCTTACCTGTTGAGAAATTGCCTATTCTGTTCTAACTTTTGGGTCATATGGGTTTTAATTAGGTGAATTTGGCCATCTTAAGTGCCTGGGAGCACCACAGTTGACACATAGTTGACTCACCACATGCCAGGTAGTGTCTGACCTATTTGTGTGTGTTAGATCTCAGCCAGATGACAGGACGGTGCCTAGGACATAGTAGATGTTCAATAAATACTGTGTCTGACTGACCATGTGAGCCCTAACAGAGATGTTGCACCAGGGGCTGGCAAGCGCTCCTAGAGAATGACTGTTAGTGATGGGTACTGATTAATTCTCCCCTTTTATCCCTACTTTTGCCTTTATAGGGCCACTCTTAGCACATCTATTCTTTATGGATTTCGAGGGGCCCATGAAATTCTTTATGGCTTAAAAGGTGGTGATTTGGTAGGAAGTTCAGGAGACTTGTCTGGAAAGTGAGATTTCCCAGCAAGCACACTGTTTTCACTCGGGTTCTGTGTGTGCTGTGGATGACAGCTGGGGTAGTGGTGGAGATTCTGGGCATGGTGGATAGCAAAAGCACCACCCCCTTACACACATCTGTCATTGTCAAGGTGGATTGCCTCTTTCCTTTCTTCTCTATGTTTTAGCCAAATGTCAACATTTCTTGGGCTCAGCTGATCATTTGGTCTTCACTGATAAGGAGAACCTTGCAAGTACAATTTGCTCCCCTCTCAATAAATTGGTCAGCCCCTTTCATCTCTTTCCTTTCACCTTCTGCCCCCACCCCACAAACACATACAAATGTGCACGGAACACACATACCCACCATACTTTCTTTTGCTCTCAACAAGGAAAATTCAACGTGAGACTCTATCTTTGAAATACAACCGCTCAGAATCAGCTCAGAGTCAACATGGCCCCAGTGAAACCCCTGAAATTCTGAGTTTTCCCAGCAGGCTTCAGACAGAAGTGGAGTCAACACAGTCAAGCGTAAGATGAATTCCAATGAGCTCCACCAAATAACGCCAAACTCGAGGACACTAGTTACCTGGGCTGAAGGGCATAGAGTTTTGAAGTCTCAGATGTCGGTAAAGGTATGTTTAAAATTTCAGTCATGATGTGAATTAACATACTTTATTCCCTGCCAATTTTGGAAGCAGAAAGATGATTTTATATGGGGACAAGACAGGACAAGGGAAAGGACATAGCTTATAATTTACACGTGCTCTTGAGGTTTCAAATATGGCTGCAATGGTAAAAAAGCAAGCCACAGCACTTCATCGTGAGTCTGTTTAATTATAAATTCATTTAAAAACACATATCAAGCACCTACTGTGTGGAAATTGTCAGTGCGAGTGTGTGAAAAATGAATAAGATAGCATTCCTGTTACCAAGAAGTTTGTAGCTGAGTTCAGGTGCAGGAATATGGATCTAGAGACATACCCAGGCCATGGACCTGGCAATACTTTGAAACCCACACTGACCAGAAAATAGTACTTATTTTTGACTCCCAAATTTAAATTAATATTCATTCTCCCGAAACATAATTTAATAGCTAATCTAAGTCTTCACAATCAGAAACTTCCTTGGCGTTACAAAACTCCTGACATAAAAATGAAGGAGGACAGATTGATTCTCTTCAGTGTGGAAGACAAGGAACAGGATCTGTTTTGAATGGTCCAGATTCTTTTATACTGACCACCAGTTTGAGTTATTGAAAGTGTCGTCCTCCCCACTCCTATCTCCCTAAAATCAAAGACCTACTGAATTTTCCCAAAGGCACATTCAAGAATTGAGAAAGCAAGGGAGAAGGTGAGAAAGCAAGAGAGAAGGAGACTTCCTGTGACAAGGATACTTAATGTCAGATGGCTTTGGGGGGAGCCAAATCTTTCCATACATCCCTGCTCTCCTTCCCCTAACCTACCTCCCAACACCCTTCTCTTGCCTGGTATAAATTTACCCAAGATTTCACAGATGCTTTCCCTGATGGGGCTCCCCTCCCCTGACCAGGCCATGCCCCATTTTAAACAGTCTCCCGACACTCTATAATTTTGTTTGTACCATTTAGCGTAGCGTAGTGGTTGCAAGCATGGACTCCAAAATGGGATTTCCTCAGTTCAGATCCTGCCTCTGCCACTTTCTGACTGTGTGCCTTTAGGCAAGCTGCTTAACCTCACTGTGCCTCAGTTTCCTTATCTGTGAAATGGGGCTAAGAGTAGTTCCTACCTCATAGGCTTTTTTTTTTTTTTTTTTTTGATAGATAAGAAGTGGATTTATTTAGAGAGAAACACACTCCACAGACAGAGTGTGGGCCATCTCAGAAGGTGAGAAAGGCCTCATAGGCTTTTTATGAAGACTAAATGAGTTAATATTTATGAAAATGATTAGAACAGTGCCTGGCATATAGTAAGTGCTAAATAAGTGTTCATTTAATAAATAAACATAGTGGAATGAGTTGTTTAATATGTTCCTTTCAAATATAAGTTCCAACTTATTGTTTTATGTCACTGGGGTGAATTATTGTGGCACTAGATGTCTGATGCACAAGACTGGAGTAAGGAAGGCATTACTATCCTACTATTATTACTACTGTTGGTACCTAACATTTATGGACTATTTGCTCTGTGTCTGGCACTGTAGTCAAAACCTTATAGGCATTGTCTAATGTAATCTTTACAACAAGTCTTAGAAATAGATACTCTATTGATACTCATTTCTCAGATGAGGAAACTGAGGCTCAGAAGGGACTAAACAATCTGCCCAAGGTAACATAGCCAGGAAGTGCTGATTCAATCCCAGGAGATTTGAGGAGTATTCCAAGTTCTGGATCATTTGAGGAGTTCACACAGTAGTGACTGGGAACTAAGGCAAAGAGATGGGGACAGTATGATGGCCATGGAAATGTGTCTCTCAGATTTTTCCCTATAGGTGGGGTTTGAGTACCATCTCCACCCACAAACACACACACACACACACACACACACACACACACACATACACACACATACCCCTTGAGGGTGGGCTAGACTCAGTGACACACTTCCAACGATACGAGTATGGAAAGGGAAAAATAGTAACTCTACAGGGGAAAGACCTGGCAAGCACGACCTTGGGCAAGTAGTATAATATCACCAGTGATGTTATATGGATTTGCTGTCCCCCCTGACATAAGGTGATGAATAGGACACTTCATTTCTGCCATATTCTTTCCAAAAATCCATAACTTGAGTCTAATGGTAAGAACGACAGCAGACAACCCCAGATTGTGGGACATTCTACAGGGTGCAGGACGCTGCTCCTCGAGACAGTCAAGGTCATAAAAAACAAAGAAAGATGGAGAAACTGTCATAGATCATAGGAGACAGGGAGAAATAACAACTAAATGCAATGTGGTACCTGGACTAGATCCTGGACCAGGAAGAGAACATTAATGGAAAAGCTGGTAGGATCCAAATAATATCTGAAGTTTGATTAATAGTAATGTCAGTTTCTTAGTTGTGACAAATGTACCATGTGTTCAAATGTACAAATGTGAAAATGTAAGGTGTTAACAATGGGGGAGATTGGGTGGGAGGTGTACCATATTTGCAACTTTTCTGCAAACCTAAAATTATTCCTAAATAAAAAGTTTATTTATTTTTTATTCCTAAATTAAAAATGCCTCCAGAAATTGTGATTTGATTGGTCTAAGATAAGGCCTGAGCTTTGGAATTTCTATAAGATCCATGGGGATTCTGATGTGCAGACAAGTTTAGGAAACCATTGATCCACATTCTTAAGAGCTACTGAGTTGAGTGGTAAAGCCAGTTTCTTTTAAGTAAAGTCACAAGGGGTAGCTGCTTTTAAGTAAAGTCACAAGGGGCAGCTGCTTTAAGGTGGCTCTACCCCTGAGCTACGGGTTCCTTCTCTGTGATCACAGTACAGTGGTTCTTTCTGGAACAGCACTCCTTGCAAATTTACTCTCACATTTATCCTCAGAAACAGAATCTTATCTCTTTGGTGGGACACTCTAATGTACTGGTTAGATTAATCCTAATCTCCTATTATGCTGGCTAAGTGGGTATTCAGACCTACCTTTGGAGAACCAAACTAAATGGAGTCACTATTGTCAGGGACAAAATGTAGATGGTCAATACAGGCATATAAAGGAAACGTAAACTAGTCTTACAGGAATTTACAGCTCTTCTCAGAAATCAGCAGAGGACACCAGCCAATCCTCAAACTCCAGGTCTGTTCATGCCAGCTCTGGATTTCCTCGTTCCCCTCATCCAGCTCCCCTGATCCAAATAAGAAAGAAGACCACTGGGCAACCAATCAGCTGAAAAAGACAAATAACTTCCCTATGATCCCATAAAAATTCCTTAGTCTGTGAGCAACTCAGAACTCATTGCTCCCGGAGTCTTGAGTTTCGCAGTTTGCATGCAGGTCAAAAGCCTTGCAATAAACTCATCCTTCTGCTTTGTTTTATTCAGCGGGCAGAGTTTGGTTTTTGACACCTTCTTGCATGCAAGGAATTTAATCCTAAGGAGCTGGGTGAATGAAACAGCTGTAAATCAGTTAAGTGCCTAGTGGGAGCTGACTGTTTAAAGGTTTTTTGAAGAGGACCTGTGGGCAATGAGAGGTTTCTCCTGTAACAGACCTCCCAGGTTAGCTCATTGAATTTCTTTACATTTGGGTTCAGTGTTTTCTGGCAGCAGGGCACTTCACAGACTAGTCATCTCCCTCCCTCACTCAGGAGAGTAATGGCTACCATAATGGATGCTGGAGGTGCCCTGCCCAGATCCCAGTTACTCTTTACTGGCAGGTGTACCAGTTTCCCAGATGCTGAGCTTGCTGTGGCTCACAGGTTACACCTGTGATTTCTCCTGAGTCCTGCTCTTGACTGACAGGGCCCACCTCGCCTGGGAGTTTCCTGGCTGCCCAGTGACTGACTGATACAGAGCTACCTCCTTGCCTCAAGGCAGAATGAACTGTGATGCAACCCACACTCCAGAGCTCGGGATCAGGCTGAGGCTAGTCCACAGCTGAGATGGCATCCTTGCTGGGCTCTTTCCCCTGCCCCATCCTGCTCCCCTCGTGTTATTATAGGCTGACCTGAAAATCCTTTCTCACTGAATCACTTGCACTCGAATTCCACTACAACCAGGGAATCAGACTTACATCAGCCTACATCCTGCTCCAGGCGGTGACTGAGGGGACAGCAGATAGGGTCCTCCAGTGGCCTCCCACTCCGAGGATGCACACCAGCTGGCCATCCCTGTCTAGCTGGGAGCCCCTAGTAAGTCATGTCCTCTCGCTGGGTCTCAATTTCTCCATCCACAGCTACCTCCTATTGGGCTCCCTGTTTCCGCTCTTGTTTCACCCCAATCCAGAGTGATGTTGGAAAAAGATAAGGCACATCAATCCCCTTCATAGAACCCTCCAGAGGCTTCCAGTGCTCCTCCACCAAAAACCAGACCCCTCACCAGGCTCTGCGGCCCTCGCTGATCTGGCGCTTCCTAACTCCCGGCCTCATTTCACACCCCATCTTCTCCAACAGCTTTGGCCACTTGCTGTGGAAAACACACCACCCTTCCTGAAATACTGGCCCCCACCAAGATGGTGCCTTCTTCTCCGGAGCTTGACTGCCATCCCCTCAGAGAGGCCCGTCCTCACCCCATCTCACATTTCCACCTCACACTATTTTAATCTCCTGTTTAGCCCCTGTTCCATCTGATGTGGTTCTTGTCTGTCTGCCTGTTTGTTGGATGTCTGTCTCCTCCCACTAAAACGTTATCTCCACGTGAGATCTTGCCTGACTTGTTCACCCTGTTTCCCCAGTGCCTAGAGCAGCACTAGGCATGTAATAGATGCTCAATAAATACATGGTGGCGACAGAAGGAGGGAGGGAGGGAGAGTCGACGGTGCTTTGTACTCCAATGCCACAACACGAGGATCTGAACCCACTGATGACCTCGGAGGCCCAGGAGGCTTTGCCGGGCTGCCTATAAATCATAGAACAAAGAGACCACCCTTACCCCACGATGGCACCCCTTGGCCAGCATGCCCCCTCGAGGTCTGTCCCAATCCCTGTCTTTCTGGCCAAGTCCTCGCTGCTCTTTCTGGTTCAGGGCAGCCCAGCTTTGGCAGGACTCAGCATGCTGAGGGCCCTACAGTCCACACTGGCCTCTCTTGAGCAGGGTGGGCTGCCCTAGATCTCTTGCTCAGCTCCATGGAAGCTCAGAGAGGCCGCGGGGCATCCCCATTACTCCCACCAGCTGCTTCACAGAGGCGTATCCGTAGCTCATGTCAAGGATCCCCAGTGCCCACAGTGATTGCTGGCTCCACAGAGCGAATGAAGTCATTTGCGTCAGTCTCCAGGGCTGCTAATAGCAAACTCTGCAAGTCGACTCCTCTAGAGGCCCCTGCCTGCTCTTCCAGGGCTCTGCGGGCCTTGCCTCTTCTGGAACAATGATTGTGGATTGAGGCAATCAAGGTCAGAAAAGTACACGCGGGCCCCAACTCAGGCTGGCAGGCAGGTCTGCAAACAACCAAATTATCCAGTTCAGAGCGAGAGCTGGCTGCTGAGAAAGGGTCATTTGGGAGGCCGCTGACTGCGACGTGGATCCAGGTGTCCTCTAGGGTAGGAGCCTGTAGATGGCTGCAGGAAGCAGAATTGGCCTTTACCCCAGTGTCGGGGCAGAACTCTAAGACAGCTCTCAAGGTTCCCACATAGCTCTGTGTGTAATCTCCTCTTATTGAGTGTGGGCATTTGTGAATAGGACAGGATGTCACTGTGATAAGCTTATGTTCAATAGAAAAGGGTAAAGGGATTCTGCAGGTGTAATTAAGGTCCCCAATCAGTTGATTTTAAGATCATCAAAAGGGAGATTTTCTGGGGTGGACCTGACCTAATTAGGCAAAAGCCCTTAAACCAGGGATCTGGCCCTCCCTGAAGAAATTCTCCTGCCGGCCTCGAAGAAGTAACCTGCAATGCTGTGAGAGGGTCTGCAAGGGGGCCGTGTGGCAAAAGGACCTGAGAATGGCTCCTGGCAACCAGCGAGCCAGGAATCGGCCCTACGATGCAAGAACTGAATCTGTCAACAACCCGAATGAGCTTGGAAGAGGACCTCAGGCTCCAGATGAGGATGCGGCCCAGCTGACCCCTGGACGGCAGCTGTGAGACCCTCAGCAGAGAGCCCGGCCACATGGTGCTCAGACCCTTGACCCATGGAATGTGTGAGATGTTTTAAGCCACTAAGTTTGAGGTAATATTGTTACACAGCAATAGATAAGGAATACACCTGGGTTCCAGAGAGGCCCCTGTGGGTTCCCGGTGCTGCCTCCCCCAAGTCAGAGGGCTTCTACCCCCTCTTGTCTCCCTCCGCTCCTCTACTTAGGGAAGGCTCACGGGTATCGCAGTGTAGTGCGGGGGCGCCACTTAGCAAGCGTTATAACAAAGTCACAACAGTGTCCTTACTTGTGAGAGAGGGGGTTGAGTTGAAGGCTTCGCAACATTTCTTCCAGCTCAACATTCCATGATTCTACAATGTAACCCTACTCCTGGGGGCACAGGGGTGGCATGGCACATTGAGTGGTTCAAAAGGCCCCAGAGCTGGGATCTAAGATGGGATTCAAAACTAGGTGTGAATGACCCAAGGCGCCCTAACCTTCATTCTCCATTAAAGCACTTTGGATTGTACCATTTAAATGGTCTCTTTGGACCCATGGTGTGAAATTTACACTCACTGATCTATACCAGGGCATTTTCCATCAAAGACCCCTTGTTTTGGTTCTTTCAAGTCTAACTTTAATTTGTTTTTGTCCCGTGAGGGGTGGAGAGTTTCTGCCACTCACCAATACTGACTTCAGAGCAGCAGAGTTCATATTGGCACTGATGCTCTATCGATAATGTTTTTCAAAGTGATAGCAGGGTTCCCATGAAGTCCGATATAATGGCTCTAAAATGGAGCTGTGCAGCATCATTTTGCACCCCACATGCTCCCCTTTATATTTTCTTGCCATCTGGAGGCTGAAGTTCTGTGTTGACTGCTGCGGTATCCTCCCTGGGACTGCAGGAGCTGCCGACTCCTTCCCACTCCCCTGCTGGCAGGCTGGAATTAATTATTCCCTCTCTTGTTCCTCACCCCACGCCATTTTATTTTTAAAATACCAACAACGGTAAAGTGGGACTTACATTTTTGTCTGATGCTTAAAAACAAACCATTTGATCCTGTTTGCTTGGGGCTCATGGGTGAAATCATGCTTAAAATCACAAGATGCCACAAAGAGATGATTCTCCGATTCCTTTAGTAGGAAACCAGAAGTAGCAGGACCTGCCAAAACCCCTGATACTGGTTGGAGGAGCACAGATCATGGGTGGGTGTGAGTTGAAGGTGTTTAAGGATCTGGAGATTCAAAGATGTAGTGAGCTTGGAGAAAGTGGTCACAGGGCCCAGGGTAAGGGGGGCCTGGAGGATGTGAGGGACAGTCCACTATCCTTAGAGAGGGTTTGCAACACTGAAGGGACAGGAGTTAACTCACTAGAGCCAACTTGAGAACTGGGCTGGGGTTACAGTGAATGGAGCTTAGACTTGGAAAATGGACCTGGATGAGAATCTTAGCTCTGTCATTTTCAAGCTGAGGGACTAACGTAATTTTACTTACCTTAAATTACTCACTGAATCTCAGTTTTCTCAGCTGTAAAATGAAACAAATAATACCTTGTAGGTTGTCATGGGAATCAAATGAGATGATGTATGCAAAAACCTTAGCTTAATGGCTAGCAGATGGGTGCTGAATAAATGGTACCCAGTTGGAGCCCAGTGAATACATGTTGAATAAATGAAGGGCTGAAATATCAATGTGCCAAAGCTGGAGACAGCTGTTTTGATGCTTGGGGTGTCTGGAGATGACAAGTTGCAAAATCGTAGCAGCCATTCTTGATGCTCCACCTATATTACCTTGGTACTCACCTCTCCTGTATATTCTGAGAGCCTCTATGACAAGCATCTATGACTCGGTGCCTTAGGGATCTCTCCAGTCTCAGGAGTAGGCTTAGCCTCTTACAGGGCTGGGTGCAACTTTACACTCCTGGGAAGAGCCCTTAGCCACTGAAGGATGGGAGTTGGTACATAAATACCCTAAATTCCTTGCCCTTCAGGTGGGGTAATTCAGGCATATTGTGCACTCCCTCTGAGAGAGGTCCTAGCAGGACTGAACCCCAGCAGGTGGTACCCTGCACTCTGATGCCCCCTGTATTTGCTTCTTTCCCACCCCATCTAGCTTCCCTGCTCACTGACCACTGCTTCCTAGGATCATCTCCCAAATAAAGTATGTGCACTACATCCTTCCCTCAGGGTCTGCTTCTGGGAGGACCCAACTTAAGAGGGCATTCCGATTAAATAATTTAGAAGCCTTTACATTTGTAGTTTCTTTTGTTTTTTTGCTTTGGGGGTTCAGTAACCTGAAGCCGGTAGAGGATTAAGCAAGTGGACAGCTCTTCTGCCCAGCGTGTGATCCTAGGAGTCTGCCATCTGATATCTGAAGTGATTTGAGAAAATGAACAGTCAGGTCTCAGAATGCTCTTTGAGAGTGCCTGACTAGATAGCTGGGTGAGCCGGGCGCTCTCTGCTAATCTACAGAAGAGCTAAGACGAAGGCTCTCGTGGGTCTGCTGCGAGGCCCCGATGCAGGTGCCTGGTTTGTTTCCGTGATGCAGCAGCGCAGCTGAAAAGGCTTCAGGGTTTTTTCCACTGTCTCATCCCTCGGGTTCCCATTTCCAAAGCACTCATTGGATAAAGGGTTGGCTGAGGATTGTTTCTACCATTATGGGGAGATCTTGCAATTACAGGAGAAATCAGGGTTTTCTTAAACAGGAGGGACTTCTGGAAGGACAGAGAAAAAACTTCAAATACAACTGCTTTCACCGAGACAAGCCCAAGTGAAATTTCAGATAAAGAAACATCATCACAAAACAGTAGGAAACATATTTTTTACCAGTTTGAGCCCAGAAAGGCTTACTCATCCTCAAAGTTCAGAGCAGAAAATTTTCCCTTTGACTTTCTCCTGAATTTACCAGACATCTGGGTCTGTGATTGCTTAGCTGCCTTGGAGAGATGCAGCAAGGTGTTCCAGGTGCCCTCTTGACCTAAGGATATCCAAAACTTAAGCCCAAGGGCTCCAAATCTGGCTGAGGAAGGAATTGGAAGGCTGACAGTGGCAGGGTAATAATAACGCATGCCAAGGTTTCGTGCTTTGTGGAATTTAGTGGAAGTTATGCAGCCCCAGGATGGACAGGTAGAGCCTAGAGCCAGCCTATGGCAGATGGAGGGGCTTTCTGTGACTTACACTCCCAAGACTGGGGGGCTGTGGTAGATACTTCTACAAAAATGGCTGTAATAATTCCCCTCTCAGTATCCATAATCTTGGGTGGCCCCTCCCACACTGATTCTGTACTTGGCCATGTGACTTACTTTGGCCAATGGGACAATAGCAAATGTGGCCTCACTGGACTTGAGAAGTGCCTACACCTGGTGGCTTGTCCTCTTGTGCTGTTTTTGAATGGTATGTGGTCTAGTCACCCCTATTAACCCCAGCCGAGAGCCAACACCAACCGTCACTCATGGAAGTGAGGATGTCATGGACCAACAAGACTCCAGCCAATCGACCAGCTGAATAAAGAACCGCCTAGGTCACCCACAGACCCATAAGCGGTAAGAAATAGTTGTTTCAAGCTCTTAAGTTTTAGCGTAAATCGTTACCTAACAAAGACCAACTGCTTCAGGGTCTCCCAGCTGTCACTGGCGCCTGGATGACATGAAGACACACCCCTCCCTCTACTCCGTCGACTTCACCCCACCACGCCACCACCGAGGGGGCGGGAAGAGAGCTCAAACCCTGATGAGCCACCAGTAGAAATCTCAGGATGTTTTCATATCACTTTATAGCTGTTGCAAATATCTCAGAATATCATATTCTCAGCACCACTTTGAAATTATGGTAGTTATTGGACCAAATATTATTATTTAATGCTTAATTTTTAAAAGATTATATATTGCTATCCACAATTTAAATATTTTGATAACTATACTTTAATATAATTGGTTTCCTATGAAATCCTTTGTGTTTTATTTTATACATTAAAAAATACCACTCTGCAAAGGGATCCAAAGGCTTCCTCAGACTGCCAGGAGGGTCAGTGGGAAGAACAAAAAAGCTAACTCTATTCAGATCAAAAAAAGAAAAAAACCCCGAAACTTGGTTGGTCTATTTAAGGCAACCAATCTTGTCTCCAAATACTGACTTAAGAAGACTAGGAAAAGTTGTGACAAAATAACCCAGGAAACTTCTAGCTGTATCTGATTCTGGCAGGATCACAGAACCACCAAGAATGCCACAACTTTGGTAAGCAGTGGAAACAAACTCAAATGCCTACAGGTGTTGGGAAGATAATACAGATGTATGGACTGAAGCAGGTATATGAAGACATGTAGTGTTAGGCTCTGTGGCAAATTGGAGAAGAAATACTCTGCCTTAAGGCATTCAGATTTAAGATGTTTGCAAACTCAGCATTGGCCAAATGAAACAAGTTTGTGGATAGTATTAAGCCTAGGGGTCATTAGCTTGTCATCCATGGATTAGGAGCAAAACTGAACATCTGTTCAATCTTCATCCTTTGAGCTGGCTCTGTCATCAACTTAAGTAGGTAGGTGATGTTTTCCAGGGCAATCAAATTTCTTAGGCCTCAGTTTGTATATCCACAAAATGGTTACTTTTTAAAAAATCATCTTCCTTTCCAGAGCTGTCATGAAGTTAAAAAATTAGATCATATTGGGGAAACAACTTGTAAAAAAAACCCAAAAAAATATCTTTAAACAAATACAAGTGTTTGGTAAGTGACCTGCTAAAAATTGTCTGTGTATATAGGACACATAATATGGCTTATTATGTCAACCTTGAACCTGGTTCTTCCCCCAACTGAAATGTGTGGCTTCAGCACATAAGACATACTGTTCTGTGATGCTCCACACCATTCGTGTGGAGCTTGGCATTCATTCAATTCATTGGTGTAAGCTTGGCACCTGGTCCAAGCTGGACCAATCAGAGCCTTTCCCTGAGATTTTTTAACATGGGGTGCAGAAAATGGCAGTCCTTTTTCTATAGTGGATGTGTAAGGAGTACAAATTAGGTGTACATGTTTCTGATATATAGAGGGAGGAAATGACTTTTTAACAAGAGAAAATGAAGTCAGTGTATAGAAAGAAGCACAGGGATGAGGGAGCACGAGAGCCTTGGTGGTGCTTGACTCAACTCAACTCAACCCTGAGTTGTTCCTGAATTCCAGCAACCTCTCTGCCCTTCCCATGGTTTGACTGTTCAACATTTACTCAGATTCTTTGAGCAATCAATCATCTCCATTTTTGCCTAAATCACTTATATTTGGGTTTTTCTGTCGTGTGCAAAACCCAAATAGACATAAGCAATATAGCCAATCATTTCAGGATGCTCTACCTGGCAGCTCAGAATCGTGGGAATGTTCCTAGAATGCTTTTATAAATGTTGGGTTACCATTTGAGGCTGGAGACCTCTGAGGGGAACAGCAGACTGAGAGATTTCCTGAGCAGGGTGTGGGCCTGTGCTGGAAAGAAAATGTGGAAGAGATGAGGCAGAAGTGGCAAGAAAGCACAACACAGTAAAAGAGCACTGAACTGTGAGTCAGGAGCCCTGGCTGTAATGCTCACACTGTGACTTTGGTAAGGAATTTATCTCTGGGCCTAGTCATTTGTCATTTTCTAAAAAGTGCTAATTTGTATGTTCTGCCCTAGCAACCCAAATCTATAATTCTATGTAAGATGAGGGCAAAAAAGAAGGGTGATGTGAGCCATCAGGATCTTTTTCCCAAGGGCGATTGGTGCTCTGATCCAGAGCAGAAAACAAAAAATTGCAGGATGAGTGGGAAAGGGTCAGGCCCCTTCTTGCACCTGGGGCAGTTTATTGAGGAGCCCAAAGCAAAAGCAATGGGATCTGCTTTGTCCTTTGCACAGTGGGTACCATTTCCCCTCTGGTGTCCGTCAGAGGCTGCAGGCCCAGACTGCAGAAAGAAGGGACTATCCTGTCATTTGGTGAGATTTTATACTTTGTTAAGTTTTGGGAGCAAGATTCTGGGAGCCAGAGATTGAGTCATTGTTGCAGGGGAAAAAAGATAACAAAGGAGCCCTATGTCCCCCACACACAACCCCCGTCTTCATTCTGTGGACACTAGTCTTCCTCGTCCTTCAAACTCATTCTGATGGACAATAGCATCCTTATAACTAGGTCAGAAGAGTGAGTGGAGACTTCTATCCAGTGCCCCAGGACAGCACTTCTCTCTCCAAATACCTAGTCACAGCCTTTGTAAGGCAGAGAAGAGGGGAAACACCTCATCCTCATCAGACCCAGCTCAAGATCAATGTGAACATTTGAAGGAGCTACCAAAGATCTCTAGGATATTGGTTCTCAAACTTGAGCACGCATCAGAATCACCTGGAGGTGATGAAAACAGAAAACTCTTCCCCCATCCCTAGACTTTCAGACAGTAGGATGGCGTGGGGCCTGAGAATTGCATTTCTAACAAACTCTTGGGTGATGCTCATGTTGCTGGTCCAAAGATCACAGTTTGAGAACCAATGTCCTAGAGTAAGGAGCCACTGATTCTGAAGGGTCAGTAATATTGCACTTGGGATCTTAAATTCAAACTCCAGTTCCCTCTTTTATTAGCTGTGTGGAAGGAGGATCCATTCTCTGCCTCTCTGACTCATTAATTCCTCCCTTGTCCCTTAAAATAGGAACCTTCACTCTTTGGGAAGATTAGTATTAGGAAGATAGTTTCCACCATCCCTTCCACCCCTTCCTTTATTTGCCCTTCCAACCCCCCACTTAAGTGCTCTGTGAGATGGGAAATGGGCAGTGAGCAAGCATACCTCATTCCTCCACGTGGCTTTTTCTTTTTCTTACTCATAGCAAGGTTGCATTTTCTGCTCCTCCAAGCTGCAAATCTTCTAAGGCATGTTCTGGGAGGGGTGAGTGGGGGAGTAGGGGCAGGACCTAAGGTATTCTAGCTGTGCTTGACTACACTTATCTCTGTAGCCCTTCCTCCTTTGGTGGGTCTCCATGTCTAGACTTGGAGAAGGACTAGGAGTAGAACTAGTCTGATTCTGGCTGCTGGTTCTAACCATTTTCTCCCAATCAAGCTTTGACAAAAATCCTGATATTTTCATCACTAACGTATATATCAGTTGGTTCATGAAGGGGGAGAGAGGCAGCAATTAGCACCTTGGTAGGACCTTGACCAAACAGTATTCTCTCCGAGTCAAGTGTGGAAAATTATGTTCACCATTTAGGAGGTTGTATAGAAATTAAATATAATACTACTAGCTACAATGGACAGTAATATAACAAGTAGAACATAGTAGGTGCTCAAAAGACAGTGTGGATTTCAAAAATCTTTCCCAGCAAGCTCTCCTGTCCTGTAAGCCTAGATTTGCAGGAATTCTCCCAAAATTTGAGGTCATTGCTGCATAGATAATTGCTTTGGGAGCATTTTCCAACTTTGGAGGGGAATCATTCTGTGAATGCAGCCTAGGATCATACATTTTGCAGTTCACATAACTTGCTCTGTTATATATATTTTATGTTTATTGGTTTATATGAATATGGCTAAAGGTTTTGACAATGAGGTGATGCATGTAGGAATCTTAAAGCTGGCTGTAAGCAAGAGTCTGTGTTTGCACCTCTCTGCCTATATATTGTGTGCACATACAAAAACACACATGCAATATTTAATAAGGAACCCAACACTCCCCGACAAAAAACATTACACTCAATACAAAATGAAGCCAACAGATGCAGCTTCAATAACGGTTCACTAAATAGCTCACAGCAAAATTATTTTTCTTAAGCTAAAGAAGGGCAAGTAATTTTGCATATCATTTCTTTTTAACTCCTCAAGGGCCTTAACACCCAATGCATTAAACAAGAGGGGACCAGTGTTTCATTAAAGCATAACCTGAGCTTCTTCATCTCCAAAAGTTATACTGAAAGTCACAAAGCCAAAGCAGAGATGCAATTCAAAGGCATTTAAAAAACCCTCCCACAAATAGAAAAATCAAAGACTGTTGACACATTTTCCCATTTTATCATGCATGCTGCTCAAGCTAAAAAATAGTGTGATGGCAGGACCTGTTACTTCTTTAAGCAAAATCCACATTATAAAGAGGAAAAGAAGCATATGGCCTGCAATAAGAACACTGGAAATCTGGCACGTCAAACAGCGGACAATGGAGCATAACAACAGTTCATTCTTCTCTCCCAAGTGGAGGTAACAATACTTCACAAGCATTAGCTCAGAGTCACATAACAACCACAGGATGTATGCATGGCAGCTATTGCTTTCTTTGTACAGATATGAAAACTGAAGCTCAGTTCAAGTTAGGTAAGTTGGTCAGGGTGATACAACTGAGGTGGCAGAGATGGGCCAAGTATGCAGCCCTCTGACTCTTAATCCAGTGCTCCATGAGTTTGTCTGGATATTTAGTTTCTCCAGGTAGCTCATACCACCACATCTCACCTGACTTTTTAGACCACAGGACTGAGTTCTTTGGATTTTGCTGACTCATGGTCTACATATCAGGAGCATACTTTCTATTAGAAGATCTCAATGGATTGTGTGCGACTCATGGGAAAATTCATGAGGTTGTGGGGAAAAACATGGGCTTTGTAGTCAGAGAGACAAGAATTCCAAATGCTTTTAAGGTTGCCATGGAAATTAAATGAGATAATGTATGCCGAGGGTCTAGCTCAGCATACTATGGGCATTCAATAAGTTAGTTACTTTTTTCTTATGGTCAACAAGTGGTACCTTCATTCTCAGCTGGAGAAAGTAGGGCACAGTGGTTTTAGAGTTGTTTCATAAGAAGGACTGGGGGGAAAAGTGCAACATTCAATGCTCCAATGGTAATGGCTTTTTCTCAGTGATAAATGGGACTGATTTACCACATCATGCCTCAGTTTATTTTTCTCTCCTAGGCAAGAGGACACTGGATGTTTGAAAGGATAGGTTAGAAATTGATGTGTTTGGAGGACATTTTCTAGGAAGCCAAATCAACATGGAGAGCTTGTATACACCATGCCACCAATTCTAACAGAGAAGCAGCAAATATGTGGCCCCAAAGACAAGAGATGGCTGAAGCCACCAATCTACTTCCCTGATGACTATATGTCTCAGTGAACATGTATGTGAAGAGGGGCATCAAAAATATTCTTTCCATATTAATGAAAAGTAAAGAATTTTAACTGCATTATTTTATATATGTTAAACAGCTTTGTTTTATATGTGAAATTGACCTAAATAGGTCATAGGCAATGGTTCTTCATTTCTTTATATAAACCTGCTTTTAGCAATGCTTTTCATGAGACTCTTCAGAGTCTTCATTAGCATTTTAGCCCCTGATGCATAGGCGATAAAACAGCAGGTCAGAAAAACAAATTATTTGCCAAAGTTTGGCAGCTAGTTGGGATGAACAAAGTGCTTCCTTGGGACATAATTTTATTCCAATATTTAGGGTGAATCTGCATTCCCAAGTTGTTCTGATCATAACATCTGACCAATTAAAGAAGGAATTACTTACAGTGGTAGAATTCTTTTCTCTGCAAAGGGGTAGCTGGTATCCCCACTCACTCATTCTTTTCCTGTATAGCTGGTGTGTGACAGGAACTGTTATAGGTACTGAGGATTCAAAGATAGTTAAGATATTGCCCTTGCTCTCAAAGACTTTTATATTCTGTTAAGGAAGAGAAATGCATATGTACATAATTACAAAGCAATGTGATAAATGGGAGCATTGCTCATTGGTAAGAAGAGGTAAATTTTGAAAAGCAAGAGTTGGGAGACTAATACCTTCTTCTATTTGATCCTGAATCTGTGAACTTGTTTAATGATAGGGAGTTTTCAGAGGAGGAACGTGGATTGGCTCGGGAGGTACTGTCATCCAAAAGATGCTGCCGTTTCTCTGTCATTCTATTCTTGCATTGCTTCATGAATTTTGTAGTTGGGACTAGGTTTTCTAGCCTAGGAGATACCATGTTTCTTGAAGCTTGACCTGTTCTCCCCATGAGTGGTGGGGAATGGTCTATATAGGGAGAGACCAGGATACTGGAATATAACAGGTAATGAAAGGACATTTTAGCAATACTGCCACATAAATAGAGGCAAATTTATACAAGGGCATATCTTAGATATTTACTAAGTTCCTTGATGGCTGAGGCTGGTTCTTAATTTACATTCTGTTTATGACAGCAACCTTTCCATGGACACTGATCACTCAGTAGAAACCTTTGGTCAATTGCATATTTTGGATAGACAGCCAAGTTCTTTTCTAAGTTGGGTTAATGTCTTAGAGTCTAAAAGGGATTCTATGTGAAACATGTCTTCTAAAATAATACCTCAAGAAGGGATGCCCATCAAAATACACTGAGGGCAGAATCATTCATGTTTTATTCACTGCTCTATCTTCAGTAAGCAGTACTATGTTTTCCTGGTACATGACAGATGCTCAATAAATATTTGTTGAATTAATTAATTAGTGAAGAGTGCCATAATGACAGCTGATTTATGTTTGAGGAATACAGGAATAGTCATCTTGAAACTGGAAAAAGTAGATATATTCAGCAATTTCTCAGGCATAAATTAGGAACACTATCTTGATTTCTAGTGTTATAATGAAGTTATAATGGACTTTCTTATTAAAATAAAAAAAATTCACTCGACAGGACTACTGCATATTGAAATCGTTTGCCAGTGTTCTTTCTAGCAGACTTACTGGCATTTATTTCCTTCTACTTTCTGTTTATCAACGGAAAAGCTGCAGTGTGATTCACCTGTAACTAGCTGTCAGACCAACCTCAGACTAACTTCAGGGAAATTTAAGAAATATATTGTTTTGCAATTTGTCAGTCACTATTCTATGAAATTGTACAAAACATGAATAAAGGTGATCAGCAATTTGGTCTGAGATTCTCCATGGAAGGGAATTCTGTTAAACTTGTAGGACTCTCTGAGCTGAACTGAGAGATTTCTCTAGAATAGGAATGAGGCAGGAGTACAGGGCGACTCTGGCCTCGGGGGGCACCTAAGAGGCTTTCACTTTCTTACATGTTGTCATCAGTAAAGGACAGAAACCACTCATTCAAGCCTGCAGGCATGAAAAGTCATCTCCTAAGTTCAAAATCTATAACTAGGGTCATTTGGATACAGGAAGTGATGTGGAAGCTGGGACCAGATGGTCATTTTGTCAGACCTACCATTCTAGCAGGAAAATAACATTGCTCTTCAAGTATAAAATGGGCCATCTTCAAGTATAAAATGAGGTGAGTCAGCAGAAAGTGCAAACAGTCTCAATTTAAGACATGAGAATTAGCCATCTTTGGGTAATAGGAACCAAATCAAATCAACAACAAAAACCCCAAAATAGAATAAAAGATAAGTAAGTTCTTTTAATTTTCCCTTCACAGGGATCATAATTCAGCTTCTTTTACAAGCTAAGAGGATCGAATTTATTTTTCCATGACCACAGAAAGCAGTTCATAAACCTAGCACAGCTGTCATTCAGTACCAATCTGGTGTGAACATTGTTAATTCACTTTGAGTTTCTCCAGAATGGTTGTTAAGCATTTAAAAGGAAGCACTAACCCTTAAACAGGATTTTTCCCATCTCTTTTTGGGAATACAGATTTGTTCTTCTCATCAGTTAATCACTACTGAAGCTAACCTCTGTGAGTCAGCAGTAAGAAAATCAGTTAGCAACTCCTCTTGTCAATGCTTTACTGTGATGGAAAGATGCTGAAATCTGCAGTAAGAATGAGTTTATAGCAACAAGGAGAACATGGCTTTTCTGAAACTTGTGAATTTAATTAATAAATATTGTACCGCCAACTGCTAGCCTCTGAACTTTATATCTCATAGGCTTTAAAGCTTCCTCCTCTCCTAGTCTCTTGTCCTTGAAGCTTTTTTGTAATGTTATCTTACCACCACCTCGCCATCCTCCAAATTTTATTAGTTTTTGAGCTGGCTACTTAAATCATGTAACTCAGGTCATATGGAAATGTTACTTTTTAAGTACTTAAGAGCTCACAGACTCTTTAAAAGCTTCTGTTTCCCCTTTTCTAAGAGGCAGAGAAAAAAAGAGGAATGAGGAAATAGCAGCTAATAAATTGCTTTAAGTCAGACATAAAGACATGATCAAAAGGGGGTCTAGAAAGAAAATTTTTAAAACAGTTAATTAGGTTGAAAAAAGAATTATAAAAAGTTTAGGCAGGTTGTAGAAAATAGTCTGTGCCAGACAGCAATAAATCCGATTGAGAAGGAGGGGAGATCCCCATAGCAGTGATGACTCAGATCAGGGCTTTGAGGAAAAAGTCAGGATTTCTTAAGTCTGACCAGAAAGACTTCAGAAAGATGATGTCAAAGAAATTACTGAGGGAAAAAAAGAGATTGCAGGGGGTGCTGTGGATATAATTAATCTTACAATGAGGGAGGGAGTCAGGTCAGTTACTGGAGCAGTATTAAGGCAGTGCCATCTGAGACCACCAGGTCACTGGCCTCAGACTTACTACCTAGAGTTTCCACCACCGATATCATTGACTTCTGAATGGCAAGGATACTGGAAAACATTAGTTCAATTCCGCTGTCATTCTACAGATGAAGAAACTGAGTTCAGTAGTGGTTGAATGACTTATTTAACGAAAATGACAAGCAATTTCTTCAGGGCTAGATCCAGGTCTCCTGGCTCCTGATGAGCATCCTTGCCATCATGCTCAGCTGTCCAACTGAAAGGGAAAAGATATTGCAAAAAAAAAAAAAAGAAAAAAAATCATATACATTCTCTGTGCCTTATTTAGCCAGTATGAAAAATGTGGATGATGCAAGAGGTAGCAGAGTATATAATTAAGAGCTTAGACCCTGGAGTCAGAGCGATTGCATTTAAATCCTGGCTCTGTTCTGTGATGTAAGGCAAGTTATTTAGGTTTTCTTTGCCTCAGTTTCCTCATCTGTAAAATGGAAATAATAATAGTACCCTGATTATAGGATTGTTATGAGGATTCAGTGAGCTAGTACAGGTAAAAGCTTTTAGAATTAGTGGTTCACTCTTCTCTCCCACAGACCTATTAATTAATTTAAAAAAAATCATATACATTCTCTGTGCCTTATTTAGCCAGTATGAAAAATGTGGATGATGCAAGAGGTAGCAGAGTATATAATTAAGAGCTTAGACCCTTAATCACTGCTTTGGGTATCTCTGTTCTAAATCAGATTTATGGCTTACTAAATGTTACCTAAATATCATATATGAAATGTTATCTAATATCATATATGACTATGGTTTGTACCATTCACTTGGAAATCAGAAACTGCTTGGACTTTTATATTGGGTGAAGTGCTTTGAGATTCTTGTGAAGAAAATTATGTAGAAACAAGTAGCTATTATCATTACAGCAATGACAGTAATTCTGAAGAGTTCATAGTGCAGATAGCATTCTCTGGAAATTTCTCTGAAGCCTCTTTCCTCTTGTAAGAATAATTTTTTAAAACCTCTTTCTCCACTCATCATGTCCTGCTTCCTCAATGCTCTGTCATATCTCCTCCTTCCTACTTAGTAACTTGGAAGGCCTTCTGCACTCGGTTTAATAACCACCAGTCTGACCTCCTAAAGCATCAAACGTCACTACCTCCAATTTTGCCCCAGGGAGTCAGCTTAGAAATCAACAAGTTATCCTATGGATGTCTCTCTTGCCAGTGTTTTGGTGAAGAACAGATGAGAATAGTCCCTTGACACTTCAGAGTGAGAATTGAAATGGCAGCAAGATCTATGTCTGCAACTGCCATTTATTCCTCCACATGAAGCCATTTACTCTTTCAGTTCAGCAGTTCTGTCAGAATTTGGAATTGTGAAGCTCTGCTGTGAGAGTAGTAACCACAAGATTAAAAATGAAATGGGTATAGTTCAGACCTCAAGCAAGCCCTGGAGTGAGGGTAATCAGCAAAAGTCAGCTAGAATGCTAGGATGGTAGGGAAAGAAATATGATATACTGCCCACCTCACCTCAGTTTTTCAAAATTTTACCATAGTATCTTTTTCTTTCTTCCTTTCTTTCTTTTTTCCTTTCTTCCTTCCTTCCTTTCTTTCCTCCCTCCTTCCTTCCTTCCTTTTTTTTTTTTTTTTTTTCCAGTTTTAGCCACTTGGAGCTGGTTCTATGTGTCATGCTGCCTGAAACATGAACAGAAAACCTGGCATCTTTTTTCATCTATCCAGTCAGTGTATTTGACAATGCAGAATGCTCAGAGGGTCCAAGAGAGTGTTCTGCATGTTTATTATTCAAGTGTACCTGCTGGACACCTCTCATCCCCAGATGCCTGACCTGATTTTCAATCTTCTTGGTAGGCACTCATCTTGAATAATTTGTTCTAGTCAATAATGAAAATTTGAAACTTACAATTAACTTCTGGGTAGGACTTGGAAGCCCATGTATATACTGAAGGGTGGTAATAGATGACTAAATGAGGACTGGTTATTATTTTTTAAATTAATCATCCTTTATGATAACAGTTTGCTTCCCTCTATTTCTGGAAGAATGTAAATTTAATTCCACTCAGTCAATAGCAATTCCAAGATGCTAAAAAAGACATGGTTAGTTTGTTATATCAGCTTCTGCTCAGAAATCAACTTTAGAGGATAAAGCACTAAGTACTCAGTGTGGCATTCAAGGCTTTTCATAGATGGCTCCAACTCACAGTTCCAGCATATTCCCCTTTATAAGCGTCCCACTTCACCCAAATGCATGGGCATTTTTAGGGTTTGCTGACCATAACTTGGGCTTGCCTAACTTGTAGTTCTGCCTATGCTATAACTTTTACTTAGCAGAGTCCCCTCACTTCTCTCCAACCTCCAAAACCAGCTCAGGTCCTGCTTCCTGTCTTGGATCAATCTAGTCTACTGAAATATTGTCCTTCTCAGAATTTGCATTCCTTATTTTTGGTCGCATTGACTTGGCAAATAATTATACACTCCCTCATGATTTTTCTTCTACTGTTTTATTGCATTTTCCTTCTGGTATTATTAATTTTTATTGTTTGTTGTTTTCATTAAGAGTACTAGATGTTAAACTTATTGAGGTCAAAGACTATATAAGCATGAGATTTTACATCCTCAGTGGGGTTCATTTATGTATCTGGTGCTCACTGATTGATCAATATCTTCCAATCAGGTTGGTCCCTGCTGACAAGAGATGACACTGCAGAAATATATTTAGCACTGAGGTTGAAAACACCAATCTCCTTACCTTTATAGAATTGTAAAGCAGTTCCATGATGTGAGAAAAATAGTTTATTCATAGTACATCATATAAAAAGCAGATTTATCTATTTTTATCTTTCATGTCTCCTTTGTCAACCTCTTTCTCAAATTATCTCTCATTTCTCCTAATCGTCAAAACCTACACGCTCTGCTGAAGGCTGGCTGCTATGAGAAGAGGTGCTACTGGCAGACACATCAATCTTCTGGTTGATAACCATCACTCTGGGGTCAACACTTAGAGTTTAGAAATGTCTTTATATAAGCTAATTCAGAGGCAGTTTGTATTGTGTTTGTGCATGTGTGGTCGTGCATGTTTAACGAAGTAAAAATAAAATTGTGAATTCTTGGGAGATTTTACCATGGAGAGGTTAATAAGATTACAAATTGTTTCATATTCTGAATGCCAAGGTGGTAAAGCAGAAAATGCCAATGAGCAAACAAGCAGGTACCATTGGAGGGTCTGTGTGAGTGTTTCCTGGCACATCTCTATGTCCATCTGCTCCTGCCTCTGCTCACCATATTGCCCTGGATTGTTAAAATTTAAAACTTAAAATAGGAAATCTCTTGATTTTTTTCCTGAAGCTTATCAATAATGTAAATGTTAAATTCATGTTTCAATTACATTTTTTAAAAAACTTTTCAGTAAGCTATTAGCTCCATAATTGTGCACATCACCACTTCCTCCCAGATTTGTACCCTTTGCCAGCTTCACTGCAGTCCTCTACCTCTGCCCCCACTACTCCAGTCTTCCACTAGCAAACAAACCCAGCAGTAATTACTAATATCCAAGCACATAATTCCGGCAGCGTTAGGCTTTTTCATTTGTCGCAACTACGCAGAGAGCTGTCTGGACATGCAGCATGAAGTCAAAGCATTTTTCAAGACTCCTACCCATCTTGTCTCCCCTCCTCCTATCACTGAAACACAGTTATTTATTTCATCTGCAGATTGCAGAGTTGTAAAATTCTTCCATGCAGTTACATACTCTTGAATAATAATTTTACATCCATATCCAGCAACAGATCAGTATATACTTATATGGAACCACATGGTTATCCGTAAAAAAACACTAGGAAATAAATAGCTGGGGATGAAAGTACCTTCTCTATGTGGACATGGCATTGGAGTACCTCTAATATATAAATGATTGGAGTTAATGACTAACTAAACCCAATCCAAGATCTTATTTTAAGGCTTTTCAGGGAATCATGAGAGCATTTCTTTAATGCGTTGTATAAACATTCTTACATATGACGCTATTACTCTTATTTAACAACTACTCAAATAGCACAATTTTGTTCCTGGTCATTTTATGTTGATTTTATCTATATCAAACAGCTGGAAATATCCCTGTGATAATTTTTGTTCACTCACAGGCTCCAAACGTCAGAGTAGAAAATGGTTAAAGTACTTATTACTGCCTCAGCAAAATCCCGCAATGCTGTAATGGAAATTGCAGTAGATCTTTAGGTCAGAGTCCAGTTTCAGTCTAACACCATGGGTCCTTTCATCTGCATCACGCTGAAGGACACAGTTAGATTCCCCTGAGGAAAGCCAGTCTTAATGTTGTCAAAATCAGAAACTATCCTGAGATAACCAATGTCCATAGGAAATACTTCTCCTCACTCTGAAACTATGGCCAAAGAGGTTAAATCTATACCCTGTAAGACCTGTAATATTTCTTAGAGATGTATTTTTATGGGCGTGTGCTTGTGTCAATGCCTAATTACAAGGATGGGGAAGAGGAAGAAGGATTCATTATTAAAGTTGATTCTGCTTAGTTCAACTACCCCTACATTTTTTATCAAATAGAAACATGTAGAAAGATATGTTGCTCCTATAAACAGATTGTGTTGGCATCTTCATATATACATCATTCATGACCACCCAGGATCTGTAGACAGATCTATTCTGTGTTAAAAAAAAAAAAAACCAGAAATAAACAAAACCCTTGATTTCTGACTGGAGGATAAATGCAGAGTTTTAAAAATGTGTTTGTTTTTTACCTAAAAAGGGGGGTGGAGGAGAGAGGGCAACATAGAAAATTTCCACAAGTAGACTTTTTTCTTTCTTTTTTTTTTTTTAGGCTATGCAGGAGCTAAGGATGGGAGCTGGTAATTGTTTCCAAAGGAGTCCTGTAGGCAGGATTTTTTTTTCCTTTGCTTTTTTCTTTTAACCTACTACACCTGCTCTATTAGGGGTCTCCGTGAGACCTAAGTCTCAGAGAAGCAATTTGGCCTGCAGCCCTGGAACATCTAGCCGCGGCCAGGCATCTCTGCCGCAGGTAGGTGCGCCGGGGCGGCCGGACCACTATCCGCGGTGCTGAAAGGTCGCGGGCTCCAGTGCAGTCCCTTGGTATTGCTGTCCAGGGTGCTGACCGCTGGCCGCCGCAGTCCGGAGGCGAGCCCGAGCCCCCGCCCCCGCCAGCCTTGCGCAGAGCCCTCCCACCCAGCACTACCCGCCCGCCTCCCGCCAGCCTGCAGTTGACGTGGAGCAGGCGGCATAAATCAAGTCCGTGGGGCACGGAGGCTGCTGTGGCGGCTGCAGCTCAGCTTGCCCGGGGCGGGAACTCCCCCTTCTTTCGCCTCCCCAGCGCCCACACCCTGCCTTCTCCCTAATTCTTCCCTAGATAATAGCGCCCTAACGACAAGTCATAATAATCGGGTCAGAACCACAGGGTTTGTTTGTCTTGATCTACAGAAACAAAACAAAACAAAACAAACAAAAAAAACACCCCAAACCCAGCAGCCGAAACATCTCTTAAAACTGCATCGCAAAATGGAAGAGACAGAAGGTCCCACTACTGTTTCAAGAGAGTAAGTTATTATTCCGTACGTATTCTTGCGCTTCCTCCCCATCGCTCCACCTGCACTGTTCCCATTCATCCCTTCCCCAAGCAGCTCACCTCGAAAATACTTTATAAAGCCCCAGGCGGGAGTCTAGCCAGACGCGCACACACGGAATACCGCACCCTAGGTGCACAAATTCTTGTATTTGCCCAAGCTCACTTGGTCTGCCCAGCTGTGGTCCCCTCTGGGTATGTAGCCATCTAGAGCCAGAACCACGACCTGGGGAGGGGGGCTCCTTACCTTGCCTTCTCCAGAGGGTGGTGTTCGCCCGGTCCCTGCAGGTTCCAAGTGTGGAGGAGCCGCCGAACAGGGAGGGAAGGAAAGACAGCGCCTGACCTCCTCGAGGTTTCGTCTTCAATGCAACGTGAGCTCTGCCCTCATCAAAGATGGCCGTCCCTTTTGACGTCAGCAGCTTTTAATAGCCATCTCCCGGAGAGGCGGGGAGGAAGTGTGTTAAGGGGAGGGCGGAGGGAGGATGGGGGCGGGCGGTGGGAGGGGAGGAGCCGCGAGGTGCCGAGCGCTTGACTCAGCTCCCAGTTCGCTTTACTGCAAACCTTTGTATTTTAGTCTTTTTTAAACACCAGAACGGGACGATTCTTATGACTCCATTTTAATACCCGGTCACGGGCAAACTCATTTATCTCGCGACTGGTCGTCTGATATTCTGTTTTTTTGTGTGTACGTGTGTATGTATATGTATATATGTGTGTGTATGTATGTATATGTGTGATATATATGCAATATATTTGCGAGTATATATACAAAAATTTTCCCCTGCTGAGTTCAGTCTTTGGTTGAGTCATAGAAGGGGAAGGGAAGGCAGAGGAGGAGTAGACGGTAAGGGGGTGGGGGGAGATTTCAGCTGCGATTTGCTTTTTCTAAAAAAGATAGTCCAAAGGGGCATCCCTGTCAACTCTCACCAGCTCCATATATGGCCAAGCTACGTGGGTTGCTATTTTTATGAGTGATTTCTTCATTTTATCAAAGTAGCATTGAGGCTTGGAGTTCGCCTTAATGTGGTCAGTTGGGGAAGGAGATTAGTACACGTTATTTTAAAGTACGTCAGAGCAATTATCGCTGAGCGATTTCAAAGGAATTGGGGGAAAGGGGAGGGAAGGGTAGTTAACCCAACCAGCGTGGGTTTGCTGGAGTTCAAAGCTTGGGGTTGAGAGTTGTTTGCGGAGGGCAAAATAGGTGACGCTGTTTGGGTTGAATTTGCAATCGGAGCCTGGGGTTTTATGTTGGGTTTCTTAGGAATAGTTCCCAGAGGCGCGTACACGCCTCCTAGGACTGACCAGACTTCGGAGGTGGGGGTGGGGGTGGGGGTGGGATAATGTGGGGGGGCTGCGGCTTCAAGGATTGCTGGGACGCTACAAAATTCTGGTGCTTCATTCAGTGCACACACCCTGGGTACCAGTCGAGGCTGGCTTGGGGTCCCTCTGATGCTCAAAACAGGACGTGGGCGAGAAGCTACTAGTGCTGGTCATAGGAGAGATTAAAAAGAATAATCATAAAGCAATAATCCTGTCCTCCTTTGTTGTGTGCGTTAGGCACCAAGGAAGGGGGATCATATGCAAATTGTGGCAGCCTCTCGGATGATTCACAGGTGTTGGGTAGGCTGTCGCGGGGCACTCCGCGGGGAGGGCGAGCTGGGAGCGCGTGGGACGTGGGGGCCCTAGGCTGAGGATCTGTTTGTACTTTTCCGGGAAGGGTGTGAGTGGAAGTCGTGTCTCTCAATGTTAACACTTGATGGCCTCTTTTAGGCAATGGAAAATCCTTGCCTGGGGCGGGGGAAACGAACCTCACCTCCCCGCCCCCAACACACACCCCTGCTCTGTGGGCTGAGAGCGAGCTTAGGTTTTTAACTGCACGCGATGAGACAGAGAGAGAGAGAGAGAGAGAGAGAGAGAGAAAAGGGAATGGAGAATGAATCCCAGGAAAGAGAGGAGGAAAAGTTGTAAAGGGGGCATTTATAGCGAGCAGAGCTGTAAGAATTTAATAAACAATGCCTTTCATTGAAATAAGTAGAAGTCACTGTTTCTTTAAAGATTCCTTGACCCAAAGGGTATTTTGAAATATTAATGTTTTCAATAATAATTAATGAATAGTGTTTGGATTTTTATTAAAGCTGGATTCTTAAAACATGGCATGTTGCTGAAATTTGTTTACTTCATTAAACATTTAAGATTCTTATACAATAAAGAAGAAGAAAATCTGCCTGGTCCTCTGATACTTGACAATAAAACTCCTAGCTATGGTTCTCACTTTCATTATAGAGCAAGCTGGAATGGGCTTGGAGAAGTGGCAGCGAATGCGGTGATGTCACTACAAAATCCTTTATAGTCAGGATTTTTTTCCCCCAAATGTGACACTTTTTCAGCATGTAGAAGTCTTGGGGGGGAAGCCTGAAGTGGAGAGAAACGAAATATGTGTTTGGCCTTCAGTCTGAAAATCATTCAGGCAGAAAGTTTTGTGCAGGAATAGAGGAGGTGGGGGATTTTCCAGATTAAAAATATAATAAAACTAAAAAAGTAACTACGTCAGTGATGCAGGCTCAACTGTAGGCAACAGCTCTGTGGCAGTCACAGGGGAGGACTGGCTTGGTATTCTGAATTTTCAGCTGCTGATGCCCCACATTGACATCTTTAAAAATTACACAGTAGAGGATAGAGTCAGACTGATTCAAAGCATCACAGAAAATACCACAGGCTCTACAGGATTATGCTGTGGTGACGGTAGCATTTCTCATTCTCCTGTGCTTATGTTAAAAAGATGCTGTTTGAGAGCTTCTTCACCTTGCTCTGGGAAAGGTAGCAGAGTCTAATTTAGAAAACATAAACATTGGATAAATATATAAGTCTACTCAGGAAAACCAGACATCCTTAAATGTATTTTAATAGGATAATGAGATTTTTTTTTTTCTTTTTTTTCTGGCTGGGTTGGGTCTTCGTTTCTGCGTGCAGGGTTTCTCTAGTTGCAGAGAACAGGGTCCACTCTTGGTTGAGGTGCACGGGCCTCTCCCACTGCAGAGCATGGGCTCTAGGTGCGCAGGCTTCAGTAGTTGCAGCATGCGAGCCCTAGAGCATGCGGGCTTCAGTAGTTCTGGCACACGGGCTCTAGAGCGCAGGCTCAGTAGTTGTGGCGCACGGGCCCAGTTGCTCCGTGGCATATGGGATTTTCCCGGACCAGGGATCAAACCTGTGTCCCCTGCATTGGCAGGCAGACTCCCAGCCACTGCGCCACCAGGAAAGTCCCTGATAATGAGATTTTTTTCCCCCTAGTGTTTTCTCATTGCTTGATTAAAAAAAAAAAAATCCATAGTCATCTTTGCCAGTAGGGAACCAGCAGATTTATGTTATTCAGGGTCTATAAAGGCCTAAGCCATACAGAGAAGAAAGGTGATGGAAAATTCACTCTGAAATGATTCAGCTCTTGTGAGTTATTTCTACAAAGATCCAACGTGTAGAGTAACGAATGCTTAGGAACTCATTTGATGAGTAATGAGAAAATGACCTGCTCTGCTGGAAGGATATTTACACTATGCTAATGTAGTCTCTGAAAGCTTTTTCTGGTACACCATGCCCCAAAGTACTCTGGTTTGCAACAACTCCAGATCTAAGATATTTAGCTTGTATCTCCCAGGTAAGGAGCAAGATGCATGGCTGACTCAATAATTACAACTTCATGAAGAATAATTATAAAAGTTTTTATAAAATGTTGTAAGATCTTTCCAAAGTCAGTTTGCAAGTAGTTTAGAACTAGCCCAGCTCAGAACCCCCTTCTCCAAGGTCCTCCTTTGGGTCATGCCAGGCACCCTGTGACAATATTTCGAAACATTGTGAGGGCACAAGAAAACACAATTTGACAGATCAACTGTTTTAATTCCTTGGGTTTTTTTCCCACATGGTTTGCTTGCCACTTTCTCTTTATATGTTCTTCTAGCCCTTATCCCAGGCCCCAACCCATTTATAGATAGTGACCTAAGAGTACCTGGGGAAAACTTAAATGCTGTAGATCTAAACTCCTTTTTCCCTGAAGCCTCTGAGGCAGAGACATATCCTGTAAGAGGTAAAAGCAGAACTAGGAATATTGATTTCTGTTTCTGGCTTGCCATGTTGAGAAAAAATAAGACTGCACACCAGAATTTTAAATAACACCTCGTTCCTTACTAAGAACAGCAATGCAGGATGGAAGGAGAGGAGTGCTCAGCAGCCAGATGCTGGGTGCTTTCAAACTCCTGTCCCTTAATGCATCAAAATTATAGGGTCTCTTTTGTATGTGAATGCATCCCAGGACCCTCTCCAATACTGAGATATGGAGGTGGTCAAGTAGGGAGGAAGAACCCTGTGACAGTCAGGGACAGAGGGAAGGAGAAAATAGTAGTTGAAATGAGCAAACTTCTAAAAGGCTATTTGAAAGGGATCACAGTATTCCTTTAGCAAGTCTTTCAAGAATCTTATTAGCTCTCTAAGCTCTCTGTACCTCAGTCATCTCATAGGTAAAATGGGGACAGTAATTATAACCAACCCACAAAGAAATTGTGAAGTCTTGGTTAAATAAATCTCTCAGTTTGATGAGACTTTTAACTTTTCCTCTGAGTAGTGAAATGTAACTCTGCTTTCATATGAAGGGTTGATTTTTTTTTCATTAGCTACTAATGAAATATGTAACAATGAATGGCTCTGGGCCTTGGTTTCTTCATCTGTATTAGTTCATTCATTTACTCAACATTTACCTGCCGTATGCTTGGCACTGGAATATATTGGGATTTAAGTAAAACAGAGGAGGGAACTAAGGATTAGAGAGGTAAAATAACCTGACCAAGGGCACAGCTAATAAATGGTACAGCTGGAATTTGAACCCCAGGGCCCAAGCTCATAATCACTGTGCTTTAGTACAGGCTCTGCCAGGCTCATTGGACTTAGCCCATCTGTATCTCTCCAGAGAAACAGAACCAATAGAATATGTATATATATCTAGACACACACATTCTCTCTCCCCCATACTACCCTCCCCCTCTCCATATATATATATATATATATATATATATATATATATATATATATGCAAAGGAATTTCTTATAAGGAATTGGCTCATGTGATTATGGAGGCTGACAAGTCTCAAGACCTGCAGGGTGAGTCAAGCTGGAGACCCAAGACACCAAGCCAATGGTGGTATATAGTTCTAGACCAAAGGCCAGCAGGCTCAAGACCCATTGTTTCAGTTTGAATCTGAAGGCAGGAAAAAGCCAGTGTCCCAGTATAAAGGAAGCCAGGCAAGAGGAATTCTCTCTTACTCAGGGGAGAATCAGCCTTTTTGTTTTACTCAGGGCTTTAGCTGATTGGATGAGGCCCACCACATTAGGGAGGGCAATCTGCTTCATCGGTCTATTGATTTAAGTGTTAATCTCATCCAAAGACACTCTCATAGAAATGTTTGACCAAATATCTGGGCACCCTGAGGCTCAGTCAAGTTGACAGATAAAATTAACCATCACACTCTCCCTTCACAGCTAACCTCAACATGTTGTGGCTTGTGTATGACTATTTTCATTAGCAGCTTTAGGGTTCCACTTGCTAATGGGATGAGTCTATGGATCACTGACCACAAAGTGTGGTTGGGGTGAATTTCAAGAGAGGATCTAGGCTGGCAAGATGATTACCTGGAGCAAACAGAAGAAACATATTCCAAATAAAAGAGTGCCAAGTACAATCAAGAAAGGAATTTAGAGATCAATATTTAATAAGGAGCATAAATAAGAATTGGGTCAGAAGATGCACTCAAAATATACTTGAGAGAGTCAGCCAGAAGTCAGAACAGAACATCAATGTCAACTACTGGTTTTGAGGGGATGATATGAGATCTTAAGTCAGAATTGATTCCAAGAGCCAGGAACTCTGGCAGTGAAAATCAGGTTGAGATGGGTTGATGTGAATAATTCAGGATATGGCTGGGATGGAGCAAGGCTATCTGGCACAATTCTATTAGTGTTGACGGTGAAGAGCAGTGCAGTTCTGCCAGCCAACAGGTACCAGGCTGGACAAGGCACTCTAATATCTCAGCAGATAGCATCAATGATCTCTTGGTCATAACCAATGGACTTCCCATCTTTTTAACCTCTGACTTCACTTGACAATTTGTACCACTCATTCCATTTTTTAAAGTGCTCTATCAGGTGCTCTCACCTGTTTCTCCCTTTTTTGTTGGCTCCTCGTTTTCCATAGCAGATGGGTTGAAGCAGTAAAATTACGGTGCCCAGCAGGTTAAGCTGGACATTTCCCTGAGCCCCACACAAACCCTCTGGGAGCTCCATATGTCCATGGATCATGTCCTGACTCTCCACCACGAAAACTTTGGTACTCTAAGTCAAAGAGAAGAATATTGAATAGTTCATGTTTGTACAAATTGTAAAACACTGTCACACACGTGATCTCATTATATTCTCACCATTCTCTGAGATATGTGTAAAAGTAATTATTATTTTAATCCCAGTTAATACATGAGAATTCTGATTGATTTTCCGGACTCCTGAACTGACCACAATACATCAAGAGAACTGAATGTCCTATTCCTTCCTTCACATGTTGTCTTAAAAATATCTGATCCATACCCTTAGTTTAGCCATTATTTATATATGACTCTTCATTTTATATTCCCAGTCCCACCTTCTCTCATGAGCATCAGAAGCATCTTCCTAGCTTCTTACTGAATACTCTTACCTGAGGAATCAAGGTGTCTTAAACTCAACATATTTATGCATCAGTTGATTTCTTCCACTCTCCTCCTCGTATATTCTTTATTTTTTTAATCTTTTCTTTGAAGGGGATCTTCAGAGGTATTTATCTGGTCCAGCCTTACATCTGATGCATATTCCTATTAGTGGTTTACAATTATTGAGTACTGGTTCTACTCTTAACTGTGTGACTTTGGACAAGTTATTCAACTCTGTTTTCTCAGTTTCCTCATTTTTAGCTTGAAGTATAGTTGACCTACGCCACTATGCTAGTTCCAGGCATACAACATAGTGATTCAATATTTCTATACATTATAAAATGATCATCATGACAAGTCTAGTTATCATCTGCCACCATACAAAGTTATTACAATATTATTGACTATATTCCCCATGCTGTACATTTCATCCCTGTGACTAATTTATTTTGAAATTGGAACTTTGTACCTTTTAACCTCCTTTACCCCCTCCCCTCTGACAACCTCCTGTTTGTTGTCTATCTATGAGTCTGTTTCTGTTTTGTTATGTTTGTTCATTTGTTTTGTTTTTAGATTCCACATATAAGTGAAATCATACAGTATTTGTCTTTCTCTGTCTGACTTATTTCACTTAGCATAATGCCCTCTAGATCCAGCTATGTTGGCACAAATGACAAGA
This sequence comes from Balaenoptera ricei, assembly GCF_028023285.1. Classification (NCBI taxonomy): domain Eukaryota; kingdom Metazoa; phylum Chordata; class Mammalia; order Artiodactyla; family Balaenopteridae; genus Balaenoptera; species Balaenoptera ricei. The sequence continues at coordinate 38,346,147 of NC_082653.1, read as the reverse complement.
TTTTAGTTTTTTAATGGCTGAGTAATATTCCATTATATATGTATAAAATATGTAACATATATATGTATGCACATGTATACACACACACACACACCACATCTTCTTTATTTATTAATCCATCAGTGGACACACTTTGGTTGCTTCCATATCTAGGTTATTGTAAATAATGCTGCTCTGAACATAGGGGTGCATATAACTTTTTGAGCTCCAGGAGTGGAATTGCTGGATCATATGGTAGTTCTATTTTTAATTTTTTGAGGAACCTCCATACTGTTTTCCATAGTGGCTGCACCAATTTACACTCCCATCCACAGTGCAATAGGGTTCCCTTTTCTCCACATCCTTGCCAACACTTGTTACTTCTTGACTTTCTGATTATAGCCACTCTAACAGATGTGAGATGGTATCTCATTGTGGTTTTGATGTGTTTTCCCTGATGATTAGTGATGTTGAGCATTTTTTCATGTGTCTGTTGGCCATCGGCATGTCTTCTATGAAAAAATTGTTTATTCCATGCAGTTTTTAGCTGCATTGTTTGTTTTTCTGATGCTGAGTTGTATGAGCATTTTTTATGTATTTTGAATATTAACCCTTAACAGATATATCAGTTACAAATATCTTCTCCCACTCAGGAGACTGCCTTTTCGTTTTAGTGATAGTTTCCTTTGCTGTGTAAAAACTTTTTAGTTTGATGTAGTCCAATTTGTTTATTATTGCTTTCGTAACCCTTGCATGAGGAGACATACCTCCAAATATATTGCTGAAACCAATGTCAAACAGCATTCTTACATTCTTAATTAACAGTATCACAAGATGTCCTGTTTACTAACCTAACACTCAGAAGCATCTTAGCATTCTCCTTTTCTGGCTTTTCTTCATCTTCCCAACTCTATGGGCTCAGGTCAAGGCCCTTTTCTCCTCTCTGTACACTCATTTCTTGGTGATTTTATCCAATTCTAGAACATCAAGGAGCATATACCTATTAATGCTCTTGTATTTACATGTTTAGTCCTATTTATCTCTTGAACCTCAGCTTGTATATTTAACTTCCTACACAATACTTGCACTTAAATGTAAAGCAAATATGGATGTATAACCTAGCATAGATGAAGTAGAATTTGTGATTTTTAGCTCGAAAATGGCTTCCCTCCCAGTGTTCCCTATGTTATAAATGGCAACTGCATTCACCTACTTTCTCAGGATAAAAATCTTATTTCACTCATCTCTGTCACATGTACGTCTAACCCATGAGTAAATGTTGTTCTACTTTCAATACATTTTTAAAACGCAACCATTTCTCAACCGTCCATAGACCCTATATTAGTTTAAATCACCATCATCTCTCACTGAACTATTAACAGTAGCATCCTAATTTGTCTCCTAGTCCCTATTTCTCCACATAGCTGCCGCAATGATACTTTTAAAAGACAAATCTTTCTCAAAAATGTTTAATGGCTCCTATCACACTTAGAAATTCTTCCCTTAACCTGTAAGATCAGGCTCCTGGCCACCTCTTCAAATTTATTTCCCAGTGCTCTCTCTCCATTTATCTTCATTACAATCTCATGGGCCTTCTTGTTGTTCACTGTACAAACTCACTCCCACCTCAAGACCTTTGCATTTGCTATTAACTTTACCCAAAACACTCTTCCCCAGATCTTCTCATGTCTCATTTCCTCAAATGCTACTTTTTCAAAGGAACCTTCTCTGACAATCCAAACTAGCTAAACTTGGCTAATATCCAATTCACTACCATTCTGTATTCTTTTACTCTGAATTATTTTTCTTTATAGCACTTTTCTCCTCTTGATGTTATCTGTTTATGTATTTATCTATATCCTATTTTGAAGAGGTAACAATTGTCAATGACATTATCTTTTCCTTTGGATAAATTCTTTTTTGTTTCTAAATAATATGCAGACATTGTTAATGCTTTTTAAAAAAATTTATTTATTTATTTTATTTTTGGCTGCACTGGGTCTTCATTGCTGCACGCCGGCTTGGCGCCGGGGGCTACTCTTTGTTGTGGTGCGCGGGCTTCTCATTGCAGTGGCTTCTCTTGTTGCGGAGCACGGGCTCTAGGCGCATGAGCTTCAGTAGTTGTAGCACGTGGGCTCAATAGTTGTGGCTCACAGGCTCTAGAGTGCTCTAGAGTGCAGGCTCAGTAGTTGTGGAGCACGAGCTTAGTTGCTCTGCGGCATGTGGGATCTTCCTGGACCAGGACTCGAACCCGTGTCCCTGCATTGGCAGGTGGATTCTTAACCATTGCACCACCAAGGAAGCCCAGACATTGTTAATTCTTGATTTATAAAATAGACTATCATTTGACTTCCTCTTATAGTCAATGATAAACAAGCTCTCTTAGATCACCCCTTTTTCCTCTCCCTATCCTTTCAATATCATGAGTTTTCTTTACATAATCACTCAGCCATTAACACAAGTATGTAAGTACTCTTCACTGACAAGTTAGCACCACACAATTAATATGCTGCTTCTTTTGAATAATTTTCCACTTTCCTTGGGGAAGATTTTAAGAATTTCTGTAGAGGAGAAAAGGATGGTTGCTTACAAAGAAACATGAATCACATCAACATCAGACTTCTCATCAGTGAATCCAGATGGTAGGGTCAATGGAATAAGTCTTCACATGTTGCAAGAAAAATAAATTTTAGTCTATAAGTCTATACCAAGCCAAATGTTAATAAAGAATGAAGGGCAAAATAAAGAAATTTCCAAATATACACAGAATCAGGAAGTTCACTTGTGCTTTGTCTGCAAATCAAAACAATTTCTGAGCATTGTACACTAGCAAAACAAAAACTCACAAAGGAATCCACCAAATGCAAGAAGACTAAAAATTTAGGAAATATTAGAACTAATATAGAATTTCTTTCCTAGTATCGAAGCTAGGAAGCAAGTATAGAAATAAATCAGTGCAAATTAGATAATCTAACAAATAGTGTGATTTAAAAGGTGGATGATCCTAGTATTGGTCTGACAATGGCATAGATCTCTTCTAATGGCAATAAAAATAAAAAGCGCCTATTTAAAAATGCCAGGAAAAACAAAGCTATGCTATAAATTTTTGTTTCAAATATGACACAATTTTGAGAAATTTTTGATGGAGCTTAAGGAAAGATTTTCCATTTGTTCTTTCTCTTTGATTATTTTCTTGTTATTATAGTGAAGATTTAGTGCCATAGGAATGTTTAAAAACATACTATTCTACCTAGTTCTGCAGTGAATAATATTTATATAATCATAATGCTGTAAATATTATTTATTAATTTTCAAAGTTTATAATCAAGTTGTAGATCAAGCACAGAAGTTTTAATTAAGTTTATCTAACAGAATCTAAATGTTATAGAAAAGTGATGGTAGAACTTTCAGAATGTGATCGTTAAAGGAGGGGCTTGGGAAGGGACAAGGTGGAGAGGTTTTATTTAATGTACAAGCTCCAATTTATCCATTTTTATATGGTAAAGGGTTAAGTGAATGGGTGTAAAGTTGATAGAAGAAAAAATAAAGTTTAATCATATTATATGATTAAACATACATTTATATACAAAATTAACCAACAGAAAACCAAAAATTAATAGAAGTAACAAAGTTGAGGTGTTAGAATAGGAAGAAAGGGCCAATTAGATCATGTTCTAGTCTTTAATAAGAGAGAGTTAATAAATATTATTTAAAGTTGATAAATCAAGAAATAGGATTATATCATTTAAAATCAAGGTTATAAACACTAAGAAGAACTTAACAACTGAAATATTTAAAGATGGTTACTTTGAAGGAGGATAAACACTAAAATGCATGATTTGATTTTATTTTTAAAACTCTATTGAAGCATAATTGACTTACAGTATTATATTAGTTTCAGGTGTATGGCATAGTGATTCAATACTTCTATACCTTACTAAATGATCACCACAATAATTCTAGTTACCATCTGTCACCATACAAAGCTATTACAATATTATTGACTATATTCCCTATGCTGTACATTACATCCCCACGATATTTATTTTATAACTAGAAGTTTGCACCTCTTAACCCTCTTTCCACTATTTTGTCCGTCTCCCCACTCTTCTCCCCTCTGGCAATCACCAGTTTGTTCTCAGTATCTTTGAGTCTGCTTTTCTTTTATGTTTGTTTGCTTTCTTTGTTTTTTAGATTCCACATATAATATTTGTCTTTTTCTGTCTGACTTATTTCACTTAGCATAATACCCTCTAAGTCCATACATGTTGCCACAGATGACAAGATTTCATTCTCTTTTATGACTGAGTTTATCCATTCATCTAGCAGTGGACACTTAGGTTGCTTCCATATATTGTCTATTATAAAGTTGCAATGAACATTGGAGTGTATATATATATTTTGAATTAGTGTTTTTGTTTTCTTGGATAAATACACAGAACTGGAATTGCTGGATCTGTCCCCTCAGGCAAGGACAACAAAAGCACATGTATATAAATGAGACTACATCAAACTAAAAAGCATTTGCACAGCAAAGGAAACCATCAACAAAATGAAAAGGCAACCTACTAGATGGGAGAAAATTTTTGTCAAAGGTATGTCCGATAAGGGGTTAATATCCAAAATATACGAAGAACTCATACAACTCAATATAAAAAAAAAACAATCTGATTAAAAACTAGGCAAAGGACCTAAATAGACAATTTTCCAAAGACATACAGATGACCAACAGACACATGAAAAGATACTCAACATCACTAATCATCAGGGCAATGCAAAGAAGATACTCAACATCACTAATCATCAGGGCAATGCAAAGCAAAGCCACAGTGAGATATCATGTCACACCTGTCAGTGTGGCTATTATCAAAAAAGCCAATAAATAAATAGTGTTGGTGAGGATGTGGAGAAAAGGGAACCCTATTGCACTGTTGATGGTAATGTAAATTGGTGCAGCCACTATGGAAAACAGTATGGAGGTTCCTCAAAAAAATAAAAATAGAACTACCATGTGATTCAGCAATTCCACTCCTGGAGACTTTTTAAATTTTTATTTATTATTTATTTATTTATTTGTATTTTTTAAAAATAATATTTATTTATTTATTTATTTGGCTGCATCTCGCCTTCATTGTGGCGTGTGAAATCTTTAGTCACGATATGCAGGCTCTTAATTGCAGCATGGGGGATCTAGTTCCCTCTCCAGGGATCAAACCCGGGCCCCTTGCATTGGGAGCATGGAGTGTTAACTGCTGCACCATCAGGGAAGTCCCGACTTTTTAATTAAAAAAATTTTTTAATGTGACTGTATTACTCTTCTTAAAAAGAATGGAGATATCAAAAAATTTTTAAATGCTTTTAAGCAGGCACTCCTGATTTGGGTGGGCTGCAATGTTCCACCTGAAATATCTGTCTCATAATGCCTTGGCAATTCTAAAAACTTGCTTGTTCAGTCTGTCAAAATGGCATCCACTTTTAGAGTGGAAAAGAAAAAAAGAACTCCCTGAATTGTATTTTTATCTCTTTGTTCTTCTGGGTAATGCTAAATAGAGAGTCTGGATTAAATGTGAGATGTGGGAGCTGATGTCTGGGCAGGAGTCCTGTTGGGGTCAACGTTTTAATAATAAAATAATGATCATAGACAGTCACTTTTGGAATCATGGAGTAGGGACCTCCAAAATCTGCTCTTTGATAAAGCAATGAGAGCATTGGCAAAATTTTTCAAAACCTTTTTTTTTATAACCTCTGGAAATTAACCAAAGGTTTATAACAATCTGATTTAAACAATTTATCCAAGAAAAATGATTGAATCTAGGTAAGAACAGCAAACTTTGTAGCGTTTAACTTTTCCTACTCCCATCCCCCTTTCCACAGTTCTGTAGTACCCTTGAAAACCATGAGCCTAGAAGCCAATGGAGGGAGGCATAATTGGTTTGGAGCTCCCTAGAAGCCCCACCCAGAGAGAACTGTCACTACTTGACCTGTTTGAAAGTTCCCTGGAAACTACTACTCTCAGGGCTTGTCTATATTTGACATGTATCAGAACGCAATCAATGTGAACAGACTTTTCCCCAGGGCATTTGTCAAAAACAGTCAGCAGCAAATGTTTAACATAGCAGCTGCCTGAGGCAGTGATAACTGTTGGGGCAAACAAGGCACTGACCAAAAAACTTAAAAAGAAATGCTGAGAAATGAGATGTCCATAGGGCCTTTGAAAAGTTCCAATATATTCCTGGGAATCTAGAAGATCATTCACATGCATGGGGCTGTGAGCATGCCCACAAAAGATCTGAGAAGGCCCTATTCTCTGAATGTTCTTGAGACTCTGCAAAAACAGGAAGCAAAGGCTAAGGCAGCCTTGTAAACTGCCTGCCAGAATGTTGAAGCACTACCCTAACACACAGACAGAGCCTCTCTGCAAGTACTGTGAGACTTAGTGGTGCAAGGAATTTAAGGAAATCTGTCCATTCATTAGCTGATCACTAAGTTAACTGAGCAGAGACTTTAGGACACACACAACAAAGAATATAGACTTTATAGAAGTAGTTTGGAAAAGCCACTAAACAAACAAAGAGTGGCAGCAACAAATGATAAGGATATGTGTGGCAGAATCTGATTTCCAGAGTTGCTTCATTATACTGTTTTAAATGTTCAGTTTTTGACTAAATATTGAAACATGCAAGGAAATATGACCCATAAACAGTAGAAGAATCATCAGCAGAAACTATTCCTGAGGACACTCAGGCATTAGACTAACTGGATAAAATTTTAAATCAGTGATTAGAAATATGCTAAAGAATAAACAAATTCTAAAGAACTAAAGTAAAGTATTAGGTGACTCACCAAATAGAGAATATCAATAAAGAGATAGTTATTATTTTTAAAAGAACCAAATAGAAATATTGGGATTTAAAAGTATAATAACCAAAATGAAAAATTCACTAGAGGATCACAATAGTAGATTTGAGCTGGTAGAAGAAATAACCAGCAAATTTAAGGATAGATTAAATTTAGATTAAGATTAAGATTATTATTATTATTAAGATTATTTATTTATTTATTTATTTATGGCTGTGTTGGGTCTTCACTGCTGCACGTGGGCTCTCTCTAGTTGTGGCCAGTGGGGACTACTCTTTGTTGTGGTGTATGGGCTTCTCATTGTGGTGGCTTCTCTTGTTGAGGAGCACGAGCTCTAGGTGCATGGGCTTCAGTAGTTGTGGCACATGGGCTCAGTAGTTGTGGCTCATGGGCTCCAGAGCGCAGGCTCAGTAGCTGTGACGCATGGATTTAGTTGCTCTGCAGCAAGTGGGATCTTCCCGGACCAGGGCTTGAACCCGTGTCCCCTTCATTGGCAGGCAGATTCTTAAACACTGTGTCACCAGAGAAGTCCCTATTATTATTATTATTAAGATTATTCAGTCTGAGAAACAGAAAAAAGAATGAAGAAAAATTAAAAGAGACTCAGAGACCTATGGGGCACTATCAAGCATACCAAATATCCATATAGGGAGTCTAAGAAGGGGAGAAAAGAAAAAGAAAGAATATTTGAAGAAATAATGGCCCAAACTTCCCAGTTTAAGGAATAACATTAAACATCCAAGAAAATCAATGAACTCCAAGTAGGAAAACTCTGCAGAGATCCACACCTACATGCACCATGAATTATCAAAAGCAACAGACAAAGAAAGAATCTTGAAAACAATAAGAGAGAAGTGACAAGGGATCCTCAATAAGATTAACAGCTGATTTCTCATCAGAAACCAGGGAGGCAATGGGATGACATATTCAGAGTGATGAAAAAAAAAAGACTTTTATCCAGGAATTCTATATTCAGCAAAACTATCCTTCAGAAAAGAAGGAGAGATTAAAACATTCTTAGATTAAAACAAAAACAGCAGCTGAGAGAATCTGCTGCCAGTAGAGTGGCCTGACAAGAAATACTACAGGGAGTGCTTTGGCTGAAATGGAGAGACATTAGACAGTGACTTAAATCCACATGAAGAAAAAAGCAAGATTATCAATAAAGGCAGATACATGGTTAAATATAAAAGCCAGTATTTTGGGACTTCCCTGGCTGTCCAGTGGTTAAGATTCCGAGCTCTCAGTGCAGGGGGCCCGGCTTCCATCCTGGTCAGGGAACCAGATCCTGCATGCCGCAACTAAAAGATCCCACATGCTGCAACTAAGACCCAGTGCAGCCAAATAAATAAATATATATATATTTTTAAAAAGCCAGTATTTTTTGGTTTGTTTGTAACTCTTTTCTTCTCCTACTATGAGAAGACATCTGCATAAATCAATAATTATGAGACTGTGTTGATGGGTTTATAATGTATAAAGATGAAATTTGTATGACCATAATAGCATAAACGTGGAGAGAGGGAATTGGAGGTATATCAGAAAAGTTTTCGTGTGCCATTGAAATTGTTTCAATATTAATTAATATTAATATTAACTGGTATCATTAATTAATATTAATCTCAACTAGATTTTTAAAGTTAATATGATAATTGTAAATCTCAGGGCAATTATAAGAAAATACCTAGAAAAGTATAGTTAAAGAAGAAAATGACAAGGAAATTAAAATTGTATACTGGAAAATATCACTTTAACACAAAAGAAGGCAGTTATGGAGAAATAAAGGGAAAAGACAAAAGATATAAAGAAAACAAATAGCAAAAAGCCAGACATAAATTCTACCTGATCAGTTATATTAAATGTAAATGGACAAAACACTCTAATCAAAAGGCAGAAGTTGGTCAAATGGATTTTAAAAAACATAATTGAACTATATGCTGCCATATAAACTGCCAGACCCAGTTTACAGTCAAAGACATAAACAGGTTGAAATTTAAAAAGATGGAAAAAGATAAACTATGCAAGCAACCAAAAGAAGTATGCAGTGACCATAATAATAACAGACATGATTTTTCAGATAAAAATTGCTACTAGAGACAAAGAAGGACATTTTAATCATAAAAGTGTAACAGTAAAGCCCGAATTTGACAGATTGAAGGGAGAAATAGACAATTCAACAATAATAGTTGGAGACATCAACACCCCACTTTCAATATGGATAGAAGACCTACACAGGAAATCAATAAGTATCAAAGACTTGAACAACACTAAAACACTCTAGACCTAACAGACTTCTGTAGAACATTCCACCCAACAGCCACAGAATACACATTCCTCTTGGGTTCATATCACCTTCTCTGTGCACCTATGTCCAAATCTCTCCCTGCCCTCTTTATAAGGATACATGCAGCCTGATTTCATTTAGGCTTCACCCCAGATAATCTAGGGTAATCATCTCATCTCAAGGTCTTTAACTTAATCATATCTGCAAGACCCTTTTTCCAAATAAAGTAATGTTTACAGGTTCTAAGGATTAGAACCTGATATCTTTGGGGGGCATTATTCAGCCTACTACAGGGAGCTTTAAAAAACATTGGCACTTTGGTACCGTTTCCAAAAATCCTGATTTAATTGTGTTCAAGTGGGCCCTGGACACTGAAAATGTTTTTAAAGCTTCCCAAGTGTATCCAGTGTTTCAAACTACTGCTGTGGGTAAGCCACAGATAAACTGATGAACAAGAATTACTCTGCTTATTTCCTTTTGGTCCTTTCCATCCACTCAATCCTTTTTTATTCAACTCCCTTCTCCTTCCTCCTTTGAGCTAACCTGCTGCCTCAAGTAATTTCTACCAAGAATAGATTATCAGGTAATTAATTCATTTTAAATTAACTCATATTCACCATGCTAAAAAAATCTAATTAATTTAAAAAAGAATTTAGTAAGGCCTAGTTCAGAGACATTGCATGGTGACCAAAGAAATCTTGAAGGAAAGGAGGGACAATTCTGGCTCAGGAGTGCTGGGATGTACCACAGAAATCACTCAAGGCAGGGAGTCAAGATTTATTTTTATTTACTTAACAAACATGTATAAAATGTTATATGTTTCTGGCATCAATTTAAACACTACAGATTTAATTTCCTACAACTTCATGAAGTTTGTACTATCACAAAGCCCATTAAACAGATGAGTAAACTGAGATACAGAGCAGTTAAGCATTTTGACCAAGGACACCCAGTAATAAGTACCAGGACCAAGGTAGCCCAGATCCAGAGCACAAGTGCTCAAACACTATCCTTTGTTCTTTTGTTCCTTCTCAGCTCTATCTTCTCATCCCTGCTCTGCTATGTCTGTACTGTGTGACTTTTTGAAAACCTCTTAACCTTTCTGGGCTTGTTTTCTCATCTTTAAAATAAAAAATGGTTTCTAAATGGAAGTGGATGTCTTGCCACACACAGTGTTCAACCAATTGTTTTCTGACTGATAGAGACACACTTTTGTTTTTCTGCCCCCTCTTTTCCTGTTAATCAGCGTGCAAGACTGTCACAATCTGTTTGAGTAAGGGTCCCTAAAACATAAGAGTCTTAGAAAGTCCAGGCTGGAGTAAATCTCTGAAACAGTCTGCCCTGTTCATTTCACAGGTGAAGAAACTGAGAAAAAGGAAGAACTTTGGAGGACCAGTCTTCTAACTCCAAGGCAGTAATGTTTTTCTACTATGTGATATGGGTTTTAGAGCAGCACTTCTCAACTTGTGTCCATGAATTACCTGGGGATTTGTTAAGATGCAAATTCTGACTCAGAATATCTGAGGTGGTGACTGAGATTCTGCATCTCTAACAAGCGCCTAGGTGCTGTTGATGCTGCTGGCCCACACTCTGAGTAGTGAGGCTCTAGATAGAACCTAGCACTCAGGTCATGTCACACTTGGGAAGAATTACATCTCCCTCAAATCACTAGGGTCATACCCAGAATTATATCTTGAAACCCCATTCTTCTTGTGACCATGGCAACACATACAATTATGAACATTTTGGAATTTAGATATTGGAAAATGACCATGTTACAGGTGATGGGGAATAGGAGACTGGCAGTTAAGCTAAGGACTTGTGTGGATCAGCAAGCTTGAAACATGTGGTGGCTTTTGTACATCAGGACTATTTTGCTTTCAAGTTATAGAAATACAAATCATAACAATTTAGGCAAAAAAGGGAACATATTGACTCACATAATTTTAAAGTCTGGGGTCAGGTCTGGCTTCAAAGAAGGCTGAATTCAGGTGCTCAAACAATGTCATCAAAAATTTATCTCTTGTCATCTAAGTGTTGACTTTGTTCTCAGATAGATTCCACCATCTATAGTCAACAGCAGAAAAGAGCATGCCACTTTCCCAATAGTTCCAGAAAAATCCATGACTATTTTTTTCTTTGGCCAGGTCTGGGTCATGTGTTCCTTCCAGAACCAATCACTGTGGAAGGGTTTTGTACTCTAATTGCCTAGCCTGGATCACATACCTATTCCTAGAACCAGGATAAGTCCCATCCAGAACACATGGAGGTGAATTGTCTCAAAGAAAAATCAGAATGAGGTAAAAAAAAAAAAAATGAAGAAGAAGAAGAAGATGGGGAATGCATGTAGAACAAGCAAAAACAATAGATGCTCATTCCAGAGAATGGGGCCCATTGAGCAACTGAAGGTGTTAAGAGCTTGGGTGGGAGGTCAGAGACTCAACAAGGTGCTGGGGCTTGAAGAGTAAATTTACCTACTAGAGAAAATCTGGCTACAAATGCTATTTCAGTAGTGTGACCTTGTTGTGATTCTTGCTGAAGCAGTGCTTCTCAGGTTTGGATTCAGGAGGTCTGGGTTGGAGTCCAAGAGTCCACATTTCTAACAAACTCCCAAGTGATGCTGATGCTGATTGTTCATGGACCACATATTGGCGTGGAGCTGGGCTGAAGCATCAATGGTAATCATCTCCAACTGTGGTGAATTCTCTGGCTTGATTGCCCTTCCCTTGAAATGGTGGGGGTTGGAAGCATCTGTACACACTGTCTGTATGTCCTTAGTAGCTTCTGTCCTGCTATCAGTCATCTCTCTCAGGATAACATGAAGATGGAGGCAGCCTTTCTATTAGAACCACAGGCTTCCTCATTTCCCTATTCCAGGACTGCTTGGGTTTAAGGCATTGGACCAAAGGAGATCCCTGGCTTAGGGCTCAGGGAAGGTTAGTCGATGTGTCCATGGTCACCATTTTATTCAATAAAGGAGCCAGAGATCACTCTACTTCCTGCTGCTTATTTATTGTTCTTTGGCTATAGACCAGAGAGATTTGCCAAACTCCAGATGACTGTAGCTGCATGGTTGGGCCCTGCTGAGGCCACCTTAAGTCAGCAGGACTACCCGGTTGACCCACAGGTTGATGAGCCATACCAAATGCTGTTATTATGAGCCACTGAGTTTTGGGGATGTGTGTCATATTATTGTGGCAATAGATTACTAAAAGACTATCTCGTGAACTGGGACAAATTTTTTATTCTCTGTAAGCCTCTGTTTCCTCTGTAAAATGGGGATAAACTTATTTAGAATTATTTTGAATAGTACATAATAAAGGAGGTAAATAAAACCTCACACTATTCCATTAAATGGCAGAATAACAACTACAGTTTGCCCTCCTACAGCTATCTTCAAGAAGCCTAATGGAGAAACTTTCTATTAGAATTAAGAAGAGATGGTATGAAACAGACAAAAGAAATAAACATTTAGTGATCTCTGCTTGGTGTCAGATAATTTCCTAGACTGTTAACATATTTTATGACCTTCTGTCTTCCCTAGCAACTTATGTGGTAAGCTGTATTATTCCCTTTTTATAGATGAGGAAACTATGACTCAGAAAAGTGAGCTGACTTTGTCAAAGTCAAACAGCTTGTAGTGCAGGTCCTGGAATAAAAAAAGGTTTTTAAAACGTAGGTCTTTTCACTCTAATGACCTTGTTTTTTCCACTCTTAAAATCCAATTCAAACTTTACTTACATTGCAATTTTTATTAAAATATTGTATTCTGGGATCCCACTACAGAGTAAGAAAATAGATGTCTTAGCCAAATCTTTCAAATATTTTTGGTTTTTCCATTTGACTTAATAAAATTTTCTTCTTTCTGTCTGTAATAGAATTAGTCTCTTTCTCCCTCACTCTCTAAATCGGTGTGTGTGTGTGTGTGTGTGTGTGTGTGTGTGTCTTTCTCTCTCCCTGCTGCCTTCAGATCCCTGTAGTTAAAATTCTAGCAGAAGCCAGGTGACTCAGCAAGTTGGATGTGAATCTCAGTGGTTTATTCATTCCTAAAGGAAAAATATTCTCTTAGTAGCATGCCTAGAAAAGGGGGAATGAAAATTTTAAGGCTCTTGTAGGAAAAGCATCTTAGATATACACAGCCTATATGGTATTTTTTTCTTCAGCAGGGCAGGAAAAGAGGTCCAAGCTCACAGCAGAGTTTAAATAGACATCTACATACCACTTATGCTCACATGCACAAGCTATTTTTTCTTTCTATATTTAATGCCTATAGGAAATCAGGTCTAGGATTGACTTTGTCAAATTTAATCCCTTGCCTCTATCTAATTCTTGATCTGCACACACATAGCTTTCTATTTTTATTCATAGAAACAAAAGACTCAGAACTCATTGTTTCCATTTTAAGCCATATGACCTGGATTTGGATGATGTATTGGTCAGAACAAGCTAGATTATATTGCAGTAATAAACACCCTCATGTTCATAATGGCTTCAACATAACAACAGTTTATTCTTCTACCCTCTACTTGTCCAATGAAGATTAGCGGGGCCTTTCTTCATCATCCTCACTCATGAATGTCCACTTCTGTGGGCTTCCATGATTGTCAGCAAAGGGAGAAAGGGGGAATCGGCCAAGCACAGGAACTTATATGCTTCTACACATATATCACTCCTGTTCATATTTAACTGTGTTAACCAAGTCATGTGGCCACTCTTACTTAAGGGGGTGGGGAAGTGCAGTCCCTCCATATGCCTAGAGAAATAAAGCCAGAGGTTTTATGAACAGCTCCAATAACGAGCCCAGATGGTCAGGTAGGGTCCTTGCTGCTCCTGGACCAGTGAAGAAATAGGATTCTGGCCAATTCACTTTCTTCTTGGGTGGACTAACTTTTAACCTTAAAAAACAATAATGCCACACCTTATACAGCTTAGAGGTTAACAAGTATAAGGAATAAACACATTTCAGTGATTCGAATAAGGTAATATAGACTTTTATTCTTTAAAATGATATGTGTCTGGAGATAATACCGTTAAAAATAGGTAAGGTTCATTTTCAGTTCTTTCTTGCTTTTACTGTTACTAGAAGGGGGTTTACATTGTTTGGCTTATATTCTCTCCCAGATGTCAAGAGATACTAAATTTCTTTCTTTTTTTTTTTTTTTTAACCATTAATGTATAATGATCACTGAGCTCTAGGCAGTGAAAACTTTGTTCATGTTAGAGATATGAAATTTGGCTTTTGAGGGTGGACTCACCCTTCAAATATGTAAAACTTATTTTGAGACTGCATGCATATGTCTAAATTTTAGCAAAATACAGGTCCTCTTAATTTCCTAAAAAGAGTTTATCATATTTTCTATTAAATAAGGCTGAGATAACTTGATCTAGAAAGCTGGACACACAAATGTAAAAGCTGTTTTTAGAGCAGTTCTGTCCATAGAACTTTCTGTGATGCCAGAATATGTTCTATAGCTGCATTGTCCAATAAGGAGCCACTAGCTGCATTTAACAGTTGATATATGGTTAGTGTGACTGAGGAACTGCATTTTAAAGTTTTGTTTAATTTTAATTAGTATAAATTTAAATCTAAATAGCCACTTGTAGCTAATGACTGCTGTATTGCATAGCAGAGTTCTAGAAGTTGGGCTTTCAACACAGTTTATTATTGTTGAGTTAAAAAAAAACAAACTAAAATGCATCCTTAACTTGAAATAAAGGAAGCTCACGAGTACATTCCTGGTCTGTCTACTGAAAACACGAGATTCCCATGGGAATGTTTTCTCAGTCTCGGGTATGGGCATCTTGGAATTCTAGCAACCTGCAGAATCACTACTTTGTGAGTGGACACTGGGTTAGGCCATGCTGGGTGGTGGTGCTTGACCATAGCGTAGGGTAGAGGGAAAGCTGGCAATTGCCCTAGAGCAGAACTATTATGTCAGTCAATGTGGTAGCCCTAATACCCTTCCTGGCAATACCCTCTTGAGAATATCTCCTCTGTTTTGATTTGTCCAGGATCTCCAATCCTTAATATGTGCCATCCACTATGCTAAGTCCTAAGGGTACAAACTACACAGGGTCCTTCCTTCAGGGAGCTCCCAGCCAACAGTGAGATATATATATATATATGAGGTGCACGGGGACACAGAATAAGGAGTGACACAGTGGAAATATTCAAAGTGAGATTAATATTCCCTCTAGTTACGTGGAATTCAGAGAAAGAAGTATTTCCAAAAATGTTTGTGGCAGAGACTGGCTCAATACTCACCAAGCCTGTTGCTTCTTTCCAGTCTCCCAGGCTACACTACCCAGCCCTACTTTTATTTAGTCCAAGACCATATGACAAGGTTCTGACCAATGTATCTTGCCACATTGACATGCCTCCTATAAAACCTCTTCTTTTATTCTTCATACTCTTTCTTCTTTTACAGGAACCATGGAAGCCAAATGCAGAGGATGGTAGCACCGTAAGATGAATGGAGCTGGATCCTTGAGAACATTGCTTGGAGGAGACACCAGGAAGTCCTCACAAATCCAACTGGACTGTTATGTGAGAAATAAACTTTTACTGTGTAAAGCCACTATAATTTGAGGGCTATTTGTTATAACTATTAGTGTCAATTATCTTTATATGTCCAATTGGTTTCAACTTGGATATTAGATATAATCACAGATTTATAGAACTTAGAAAGTCCTCAGTCTATTTCATCTCTTTATCTCACAGAAGAAGAAATGAAGTGACTTGCTGAAGTTCACACAGTTTTTGGAAATCCCAGGACTAGAATCCAGTCTCCCAAGTCTCGGTCTAAGGCTGTCTCCACCAAGCCAAACTTGTCTCTATTAGTCTATATATACTTTTCAGCACTCTTGTATGACTGCCAGTGAAACAGAAACACACAGGTTGAATTTTGTGGAAAATAAAAATTGTCTTTATAAGGAGAAGGACATTAAAATTTAGCCTAATATTTTTATATTAGCATATTTAGGTTGTTTACAAAGTACTGAATTTAAAACATGCTTTGATTTATTTATCAGGACAAATTTAGGTTTGTCATCAGGACAATGCCTTATTATATTGTTTGCTTTTGTTACACTGTGCCTGGTATTTAAGTTTATCTATCTCCAGGACATGAGAGGTTGACATTCTTTGGGTACAATATATGGGTTCATCAATTTCTGAGAAAAGTAGGTTGTAACCTTGCTGTAACCTTCAGTGTCATCAGATTGAACTCTAAGTTTCTTAGTCCATGGACTAAATCCATGGTACTTGTACTTTCTAGGATAAAGTGGGACAAAAAAACACAGGGTAATTTAATTGCTGTGGCAGATACTGTAGCTTGCATGATCAATAGTCACTCTCCCCTTCTGTTATGGATACCAAATCTTGATGCATTTGTGTGGCAACCAGCCTAGCCCAGGTGATGAATGGTGATGAATGTAAGCCAGATGTGCCAATCTTGGTCGCCTTTATAAATGATTTGTCTAGAAATGGGAATGGGACCGAATTCTGGCCAATGAAATGTAACTAAAAATCTGCTGGAGGTTTCTGGGAAATATTTTCCTCTCTGCTAAGAGGGAGGTATATAAAAAAGGCCTTTATTGTCTGCCTCTGCCTTCCTACATCTGGATTTAGTTGTGTGAGGATGTGACTCTGGGAGCTGCAGCAACAGTGCAGGGTGGGAAACTCTAATGTGAGTTGGGGCATCTCTTTTTTCATATCCCTTTACAACACCACCCTCACCCCTCCTGACAAGTGCACAGTTGCTTTTCTCTCAACTCACTGGAATTGAGGGATTAAGGATTAGGCCCTTTATAAGTTCCCAAAAGGTTTATTGGTTTCCAGTCCCTGATCCATTCTCTGACAAATTAGCCTAGTCACTATGTTTCCATCCCTTCTATCTGGTCTGAAAAAGGGTGATACAGGTAATATTTCCTTTCAAGTTTCTTATTTGTAAAATTGTAGTGATAAAAATCTACTTGCTATTGTTTTTGGAAGGACTGTATTAAATTCATTTATTCAATTCATATTTACCAAATGCTTATAGTGAGCTAGAAATTATGGTTAACACTGATGATACTGAATGAACAAAGGAGACACAATTTTTGGCCCTCATGGAACTTCTGATCTGGTAGAAAACAGGCAAAAAAGTAAATTGTTAAATAAACATACCAAGAATCAGAAATTGTAAGAATTTCAATAAGCTAAACAGGATAGGATGATGGAGGAAAATGAGTGGGGCAGGAATACTACTTTCAATAGAGTGTCCAGAGAAGACCTCCAAGAGGTGGTGAGATTTAATCTGAGAAGGATGGAATGGAGCCCACCAGGTAAAGAACAGGGAACACGGGGCAAGATTTTGTAGCAGATGAATAATAAGAATAAAAGTCTTGAGATGGGTGTAGCTTGGTTATTCTAAAAGAAGTGAGAAGGTAAATGTGGCTGCAGTGTAGTGAATTATAGAGAGAATGGCAGGGACTAGGTCAGGTAGGGCTTTATAGGTCATAATAAGGAATTTTTATTTGATTCTAATTGCAGTGAGAAGTCTTTGAAGGGTTTTAAGCAGGGGGGAGTCACAATTTTGTGGGATTTAAAAATTAAAACTTTAGCTTTTGTGTAAAAATGGTGTAGAGATGTTCAGAGGGAGGAAACCAGATAGGAGGCTACTCTAGTGCTATAGGTAAGCAGTGGCAGAGGCTTAGCCTGGGAGAAGAGATGGAAGTGGGACTGGGAAGAAGTGAATAGATTCAAGACAAATTTAGAAAGTTAAATCAACAAAATTTGCTGATGGATCGGGTGTGGGAGGTAAGGGAAAGGAAAAATTAAGTGATATCTTCCAGGTTTTTGATTCAAAGAACTGGATGGATGGTGGGGCTACTTTCTGAGAGGAAAAGACTAGAGAGGGGAGGATCTGGACTTTGGGTGAAAATCAACAGTCTGATGTAGATTTTTAAAAGATGACTGTGAGCCATTTATATGGAGATGTCAGATTGGTAGTTGAATATGTGTCTATTTATAAGTCTAAGCTAGTGTATCAGTTATCTATTGCTGTGTAACAAACCACACCAAAAGTCAGCAGCTTCAACAATAACTATTTTGTTACCTTGTGGTTTTTTCAGGTTGGTGAGTTACCCTGGGTTAACTGAGGGTCTTATTTGGTCTTACCTGGGTTCTCCAGTTCATCAGTAGTTGGCTGTGATTTGGCTAGGTGGCTTTGTTTCTGGGGGTTGGTTGATTGTCAGATGGTGTAATGATGTATTCATTCTTTAGTGGGCTGCCTTGGGCTTGTTCATATGATAGAAGGAGGGTTCCAAGAGTTAGTAGAGTCTTAAGCTCATAACTGGTAAACCATCACCTTCCCAGAATTCTATTGACCAAAGAAAATTATAAGGCCAGCACAGATTCAATGAGTAAAGAAATAGATTACACCTCATGATGTGAGCTATTGTAAAGTCACATTGCAAAAGGGTATAGACACAGAGAGGCCGTTACCTGGGGCCATCAATGCAATTAACTGACTATAGTACAGGTTATAATTTGAGAGTCTTCAGCATATAGGTATTATTTAAAGCCATAGGAACAACTGAGCTCAACTAGAGAGAAAGTGTAGATGAAGAAGAGAAGAGTCTTAAGAAGCTCCAGCATTTGGCCAATGAGGTTGGGGTCAGCAAAAAGACTAGAAGGTGAAACAGGAAATAAAAATATGTAGAGCATGCACTAATGTTTAATAAACTGAGTCTCAATATAGTTTATATTCATTTATTGATGTGTCCTCAGTTCAGGTCACTTAGCTAGCTCCGTAGACTATGGTCTTCCTGTAAAAACCATGTAGAATGCATAATTTAGTTGGAGGGACAGCCTCACGCTCACATAAAGTTAATAACAATGTAAGACAACTATACAGGTCTTTCTCAATAGCCTATCACTGAGACTGCTTCAGCAAGATAAAAGTCAACCCTATGGCTGGTTACGTGGATGTTTTTACATTGTGAAAAATTCATCAAATCATACACTATTATTTGTGTAGTCTTCCATGTGTGCATCATATGGTAATAAAAAGTTTAAGAAAAAACAGTTCAACCCTCTGGGTTATTGATACCTGATAGTGATTTAGTTTGATTAAAAATACTGTCTTTTCATAAGAACTTACTTTTATTATACTAGTTTTCATATATGTGATATATTCTTATATATTTCAGGACTAAAATTTAGAAAAAGAGGCTTGAGAATAAAAAAAGTAAATTCTTTTTCCTTATAAACAGTTTAATCATGACGAATTTTTTTTTTTTACAGCTAGTTTTTTAAAAAAAATTAATTATTAATTAATTTATGGCTGTGTTGGGTCTTCGTTTCTGTGCAAGGGCTTTCTCTAGTTGTGGCAAGCGGGGGCCACTCTTCATCGCGGTGCGCGGGCCTCTCACTATCGCGGCCTCTCTTGTTGCGGAGCACAGGCTCCAGACGCACATGCTCAGTAATTGTGGCTCATGGGCCCAGCTGTTCCGCGGCATGTGGGATCTTCCCAGACCAGGGCTCGAACCCGTGTCCCCTGCATTGGCAGGCAGATTCTCAACCATTGCGCCACCAGGGAAGCCCCATGATGAATTTTTAAAACCTTCTAAAATAGTTTTGAAAAAAAGTATGTATTAGCTTTGTCTTTTACCTCAGCTTAAATGAACTCCCAATATGTAAAAGGAATCTAGTTCTCTGCTTCAGCATGCATTGTACTTTTAACACAAGAGTAAAAGAAAATTCAAACAGAGGAGAAATTGCTTTTTGTTATAAATTTATGCTAACAAAAGGTAAGAAGCCTCTTTTGAATAAGACAACTGAAGAAAAAAAATTGAAACAGAAAGAAAAGAAGACCTTGCAGGAATTAAAAAAAAAAAAAAAGGCCAAATCAGATAGGGGCTTGCTTGGAAAACTGGATTGGGGACAAATTGGCTGGGTCAAAAGAAGGAAAACAGCTTTTAGAAAATTGGCTATAGACATAATCATAGCATCTAAAGTTGGTTTGGATGATTTAGGAATCCTGGGGAGGAGGGGTTACCAGGCAGCTCGAGTCTCAGGAGATTTGCATCATGTTCTGTGCAAAGTTGAACCAGAAGCCATTCTCATAACCAATGCAACCAAAAAATGATTATTAACTGTATATTCATGGCATGTGAACATGGGCAGTGACTGAACCCTCACAGAGTTGTCTGAGTGCTGAGATACAAGGACTGTCAAATTGGATGAGGAAACTGAGGCCCAGAGAGATTAAGTAATTTGCTGAAGGCCATTTGAAGAGCCAAGAATAAAGTGGTATAGGGCTAGTCTGAGTTAATCACCTCAAAGTCTAAAGAGAGGAGTGTGCTGTGTTTTTGGAGGTAAACCATGCAGAAATGGACTTTGTAGAAGATGCAGTTGGTGTGGATTTTTAAAAAAATATTGGGCAAAGCCTGTGACCAGAAGTGGTGGTAATGCCAAAGCAAGTGATTTACAGTGGGTACCAATATTTCTGTAAGAGTGATTGTAGCAGTTTTTAAAAATGGCCACAAATTCTTTGATACTCCTTTCATTGAGAGTTTGAGGGTCCATGTCACCTTCCCTGGATCTGGGTGGGCCTGTGACTGCCACCTGAAGAACAGATTGGGGTTGGAAAGCAAGTATAGAAGTCAGGACACCTGTTCAAAGGCTGCTGCTACCATACAGAATGATGGATTCTGGAGGGATCCAGATTCTAGGGGGATGATTCTGGAGATGGAAAGAAGAAGCTCTAAATACACTTAAGAGGTGAAATTAAATGGACTTGACGACAGAATGGATATGGGAGGGTATGGCTTGAATAATTAAACAGTGCTGATTTCTCTAGATGGGAGAAACTAGGCATAGAGCCCCAACATTCTATTTTAGCCATTTGGGATGACCATGAGATATCCTACTTTCTATTGGTGGTTGGATGTCAAGTGGGCAATTGGATCCATAAACCTGGAGCTAGGGAGATATCTGAGCTAGGTATAGAATTTCTCTTATCATACAAAAATTAGTTTTTTAAACTTGAATTATTCTTTTGACATAGCTTTGTTGGCCTTTCTCCAAACCTGTAATTTCAATATCCTCTTGGGCTTCCCAATCACTTCAGTTCCAGGCAACACAGCACCAGGGTCATCTTCCTCCATCTCTGTTTTTATACCTATGAAGATTTTCTTCAGCCCTCTTATTCTGTGAAGTAAAGCAAGGGCTAACCATATTTCTGAGCTCTTAACCAGAGCATCAGAAAACAAACAAATAAACAAACAAAACAAAAAACCAAGGTCTGGAACTTAAATGGCTCCACTGCACATTTGTAGTTTCACAGCAGTCCTTAGGATTTTAAGAGAAATATTGGAGGTTCAAAGTCTGAGAAAAAGATGGTGCCCCTCATCAGTTTTGCCTGTAAAATTCTATAACCCAGTATGACAGAGTACACCCATTTTTTCAGTTTATAAAAGCCTCAAGGGATGGCTACTTCTCCAGATCTAATAATTCCCCATGGGACTGTAGTGCTGGTTGGTCCCCTGCTCCCAAATCCATACTGTCCTGCTCTCACAATCACCATTATTTTCCCATAAGGTCATTTCTATTCCCTAAAGCTTGTTAGCTTGACCCCATTAAGTCATAGTTTAATCATTTCCTCAGAAATCATTTCCATCATTTCTGTAATCTTTGTAATTGGTCCTTGTCATAGAAAATCAAAATGGTAACAAGAGTAAAACCGAATGCTTTCCTGTAAGATATGTCACATACCCATATGTATTGGCTACTGGTCGGGATTCCCGACCTTAGGAATCAAACTGGGAAATGCCCCGTCAATAACATAATGAGATAAGTTTTATATGATAGGGCAGAAGGAGAGCACTTAGTCAGTGGCAACAATTTTGTCTCTTTAGAAGACAAGAACAATATCATTAAAAGAGGGAAAAGAAATAGTTAAGATCATGATCATTTAGATTGTTGCACTTCTAGCTCATCTTTATCCTTCAAGCCTTAACTCAAATGCCCCTTTTCTCAAAGGCCTTTTTTGCCTACTCTTTCATCTAAGGAAACCACCCCGTCTCTGGCTAATTATTCCCTTATTCATTACTGTATTTATTCCCTTCCTTGTACTCATGATAATTATTTGTAACTTTCTTGTTTCAGTGTTTGTTTATATGCTTATCTGGTATTCAAGTGTTACTTTATCCCTCGTTCAGAATAGGTGCTCAATTAATTAATGAAATGTCTGAACAAGGCCAAAATCACCAGCTAGTCTGGTAAGAGAACTCAATCCAATTGATTATTTAGTATCCTTTGCCAAGTACTATCCAATGGAAGTACAATTCAAGTTATTTATGTAATTTTAAATATTCTAGTCACTGCATTAAAGAAGTAAAAAAAAAAAAGATGAAATTAATTTTATAATGTATTATATTTTACCCAGTATATCCAATATATCATTTTAACATGTAATTAATATAAAAGTTATTAATGTAAAAATTATTAATAAACTAGTTTACATTCTTTTTTTTATAGTAAGTCTTTGAAATCTGATAAGTATTTGATACTTACAGCAAATCTTAATTCGAATGTTAAGTTTTTATAAGAACTCCTTGATTTGTATTTCGATTTTATAAAATTTATAGTTGAAAAAGAAGATTCACATACCCAAATGGTTCAAAACATGCTTAAGCATTTTCTGATAATGAATCAAGTATCAGATTTTAAATGTAAATTTAAGTAAATTAAAATGAAAGAAAATAAAAAATTCAGTTCCTAATTACAGTAGACACATTTCAAGTACTTAACAGGGGCTAGTGGCTACCATGTTGCAGCTCTAGACATCTTGCCAAACTTTTCTCTTCATGTTTTCTTATGGAAATGTGTCCTTACAATCAGATTACATTATTCCAAAAGGAAGAAGAGAAAAGAACTTGTACACATTAAGTGGAGGTGTTTGCCAGGAACTTCGGCAGGTATTTTCCAAATAACCATTCAAACAAGCCTGTGAGGCTTGTTTCAATGTCCCCATTTTATCCATTGGGAAACTGAAAGCAGAGAGAGAAAGAGAGAACTTGTTGCAAGCACATGGCATCTTTCTCTCTCTCCAGTGGTTTCCAAATGAGAAGAGTAAGCAAATGGGCACTCACCCTCAGCTTTGTACCGTGTCCTTCCCCATCTTTCTAGGCACTACCCTGACCATCTGAGAGCATGCCCAGCTCCTGCTCAGGTGTGAGCTGCACAGTGCAGGCTTTCTGCTTCCCAGTCCTTGCAGAGCCTGGGGAAGATTGGTCCTGTGGTAGGAGGTAGATGGGGCCCTGGGCTGAGCAGCTGGAGTTTGTCAAGTGGAGTAAATTGGAGCTTTGTTTTCCCTAGACATGGCAAGGACAAAGTTAGTGGCAGGAGCTGAGCTCTGCTGGACTAAAGAGATAAGATGACCACTCCTGAGGTCAAGGAGACCTCCCTGACTGCACACGCGCAGAAAGACACCTTGGGGGTCAAAAGGGAGGGGGCCCCACCCCATAATAAGTGTTTTAAAACCTCCCACAGTCCTCCATGCTGGAATTCGTCTTGGCAAAAAGATGTGCATACATGTTGGGGAGGGTCCTAGAACACGTCAGATGTGGGAAAAGAAGCAAGATAATTGCCCAAATGTAAACAAAGATCCAGAAGAAATGCCCTGTATAAATGATGTAACTGCCTCTTTACTGTGCTCCTCCTCATTAGAGAGGATGCCCACACCCTTTCTCTCTGGGTGTGTATTTCTGCCTTGCTTCTGTCTTACATAAATAAACTGCTTCTCTGTGTGCTCTCTCACATGTTATGCTGTGTCTCTGGTAATAAACTTTGTACTTGTTTTGCTGTTTTTGCCTCTTTGAGAAACTAATTTTTCAAATGGGGCAAGAGCCAGGGGAATTTTGCTTCTAGCCTCTAGCCACTGGTGGACTGGCAGCTAGGATTCCTGGTTTTCATCCAGGCTACCCAGGTTCAATTCCTGGGCAGGGAACTAAAATCTCTTTTCAAGACTGCTTACTGCTGTCTCTCCGAAATCAGTCCCAGGTGAGGCCCTTTTGCCTAAGGAATTGAACTAACTCCCCTTGCCCCCTTGGAGGGTGCTTGAAAGTAGTACTCCCCCTTGAAGGTAAGGAGAGCACTACCTACCTCAGAGCCAAATACTCTCTGGAGAAGAACTGAGATCTTTCCGCATTGTTCTATGGGAAAGCTCTTTGGGTTGGGATGGCCTCTGGGGATGTAGAGACCAATTCAACTGTTAACATTTAAATTCTTCTGCATTATTTAACTTAGACAATATTCCTTATCTCCTTTGGAAAAAACAAATTGTATATTTAAAACAAGTTTAAGATGCCCAGCCATCATCTGTGTTTATGTATTCACTTTCTCTAAAGAGTTCAGGGGGAAACAAAGAATTTTGATGAATTTACATGTTTGAAATGACTAGTTGCCCCTCAGTATCCCTTTTCTTTTTTTCCTTAGTGATAGAAGACCTTATTTTTAGCTATACACATGCTCCTCCCCTGAGAACAAAGACTATATTTCTTAGCCTTCTTTGTAGCTACCTGTGGTCATGTGACTACATTTTGGCCAATGCAGTGTAGGAAGAAGTGTGTGAGGCTAATCTCTACCTTTCTTCACTTCCTTCCTCTATTGTTCAGGCTGGAATGCAGAGTTGTTGGCTGGAATTTCAGTATCCATGTTGGATCATGAGGTGGAGGCCATATGACATGAGGTGGGGGCCCTTGTGCTTTCTAAGAACTTCTTTTTTGCTCAGTCAATACAAGGGATTGTTGCTGGGTCAACAGTAGGAGGAATTCTGGGCCAAGTTGGGGCCAACTCCAGGCAGTACTTCTACAGACTTCTGCCCAAATACTTATTCCAGGTACTTATGTGTGAACTCACTTTCATTTTGTTATCACACTGTTTTCTGAGTTTCCCAATTCCTCTTCCTCCAGGCATTTCACCCTTCTCTTCTCCCTTCTAAGAACTCATTTCTCTGTCTAGCTTTCTGGTTATTGGCTTGCTACTGGAGATTGATTGCATTAATATACATAGATTTCCATGCCTCTCTTTATCCACAACTTTCACTAGTGACCTTCCACACTTATTCTGGGCCTGGACATGAGATATGTTTGATTAATGAGACAGCAGCTATCTTTTTGAAAAGTGCATGCACATTTTTGCTTTCTCTCTTGGATCCTTGCACCACCAAGAGAACATGCCTGAGCTAGCCTGCTGGAGGGATGGGAGAGATACATGGAACAGAGCCAAGTCATCCCAGCTGAGCCCACCCTAGACCAGCCAGCTGACAGCCAGCCTGTGGCAGGTGGTAGTAGATGCCTGAGCAAGCCCTGCCAAAATCAGTCAAGACTGGTCCAGTGTTGCAGAACTTCCTAGTGGAACCATAGGCTGATGAGAAATAACAAATGGTTGTTGTTTCATGACACTAAGTTTTGGGGTGGCTTGTTGCATAGCCATAGCACTCTTCTTTCCCCACCTGCCCCAACCCCCCCCCCCACCTTACCACAACCAGCTCTGCCATTTACCATCTATGTGATCATATCAGTTAATCATCTCAGTGTAACTAACCACCTCCCAATTTTTTGGGCTTAAAACAGCAAAAAATATTCATGATTATTCATGAGTCTATGGGTCAGCTATGGGTTCTGCTGATTTGGGTTGTGCTTGCCTGATCTTGGTGGGACTTGCTCATGCATCTGTGCTCAGCTGGAGTTTAGGCTGGTTTATTACGGCGACACTGGAATGACTGGGATCTCTCTCCACATGGTCACTCATCATTCAGCAGGCTGTCCTGAGTTTATTCACATAATGGTCACAGAGTTCCAGGAGTATGCAAGAGTGATGAATCCTAATGTGAAAGCACTTTTCAAACCTCTGCTTACATCATGTTTGCTCTACTTCATTGGCTGAGGCAAGACACATGGTCAAGCCTAGAATGAGTGTGGAAAAAAGTTGTAGAGTTGCATGAAAAAATTGGGGCCACTAGTGCAACTGATCCACTATAGTGTCATCACACAAATCCCTTGGTTTCTCTGAGCCTCAGTTTCCTCCTTCAAAAAATGGAGATAGTAATACTAAGCTGTTATAGTTGAATTGTATGTAGATGTGTAGAAGTCCTAACCCCCGGTTCCTGTGAATGGACCTTATTTGGAAATAGAATCTTTGCAGATATAATCAAGTTAAGATGAGGTCATTAGGGTGGGTTCTAATCCTATACGACTGGTGTCTTTATAAGAAGAGGAAAACACCATATGAAGACAGAGACACACAGGCATAGGCAGATATTAGCATAATAGAGCAGCAAGCCCATAAATTCCAGGGATTGACAGCCACCTCTGGAGCTAGGAAGGGGTAAGGAAGAGATTTACCCATAGCCTCAGAAGAAACATGGTCCTGCCAACACCTTGATCTTGGACTTCTGGCTTCTAGAACGGTGAGACAATACATTTTAGTTGTTTTAAGCCACTCAGTTTGCAGTACTTTGTTATGGCAGCCCTAGGAAACTAATAGAGAGCCCTACTCCTCTGCAGAGCTTTTATCTAAGTATCAGTGAGACTAGTGACTGCTGATGGATGGACTCTGGCCCTACAAATAGTTATTCTGAGGTAATGCCAATCCTATTTCATATTGGGAAGAAACTCTTCAAGCAGGGATGAGGTTGCACAGCTGCTGCAGCATCAGAGCTACCGCAGATCTCTGGTTTTAGAATCCTTGATGTTTCCGAGGGAGGAAAAGGCCAGCTTCGCTTGTCTTCCTGTCAGCCTCCCTCCCGGTTTGCCGTCAGCTCCCCAACACCTACCCCCACCAGTCCTTGAGAGGCATGCCTGCAGGGCCGGGGATGTTTCCCTTTGCTGAAGAAGAAACCCTGAGGTCTGATTGCTGGCATTCCTCCCATGTAACTCTAGCTCCAGTAACGTTCCAGGAAGACAGAGGCTAAATTTAATCTCCCTTAACCTTGAGATTTCTATACTGTGTCCTCCATCCAGACTCTTTTATTATGCAGGGAACTTGGTTCTGGGCACTCTAGAAGCAGTAGTGGTTGTTTTCGTAGCCAAACAGGCAGGAAAGGCGCCTTTCCCCTGTGGAAAGTCTCACATCTCCTTAGACATTTTAGGAGGCTAGACACGTGAAAGTGCTCCCAGAATGCACTACCAGATTTCTCCCAGAATGCTTCATGCTGCCTCCCACCCCCTAACATTGCTCATTCTGTTCTCCTTGACTAGACAGGGCTTTCTACCACCTCTACTTGTTGAAGTGGTTCTCGAACACTGAGAACTTTATGTTTTTACAACTTTAATACAGCTAAGTCTTTTTTTCCCCCACATTTTGCATTATATTGTCTTTTAATTGAATTATAATTGGCTTATAACATTATATTAGTTTCAGATGTATTGCATAATGATTTGATATTTTTATATGTTACAAAATGATTGCAATAATAAGTCTGGTTACCATCTGTCACCATACAAAATTATTACAATATTTTTGACTATATTTCCTATGCTGTACATTATATCCCCATGACATTTATTTTATAACTAAAGTTTGTACCTCTTAATCTCCTTCACCTATTTTGCCCATCCCCTCACTCCCCTCTCCTCTGGCAACCACCAGTTTGTTCTCTGTGTCTATGAATCTGTTTCTGTTTTGTTTATTTATTGTTTTTTAGATTCCACATACAAGTGAAATGATACAGTACTTGTCTTTTTCTGTCTTACTTATTTCACTTAGCATAATATCCTCTAGGTCCATCCAAGTTGTTGCAAGTGGCAAGATTTCATTCTTTTTTATGGCTTAGTAGAATTCCATTTTATGTATATACCTACACACCACAATTTCTTTAACCATTCATCAATTGATGGACACTTAGGTTGTTTCCATTTCTTGTCTATGGTAAATAATGCTGCAGTGAACATAAGAGTACACATATATTTTCAAATTAGTATTTTTATTTTATTTGGAAAAATAGCTAGAAGTGGAATTGATGGATTGTATGGTAGTTCTATTTTTAATTTTTTGAGGAAGCTCGATACTGTTTTCCATGGTGGTTGCACCAATTTACATTCCCACCAACAGTTCATGAGGGCTTCCTTTTCTCCACATCCTTGCCAATACTTGCTATTTCTTGTCTTTTTGATAATAGCCATTCTGACAAGTGTGAAGTGATATCTTACTGTGGTTTTCATTTATATTTCCTTGATGATTAGTGATGTAGAACATCTTTTCATGTGTCTGTTGGTAATCTGTATGTCTTCTTTGGAAAAATGTTTATTCAGGCCCTTTGACCATTTTTCATCAGGTTTTTTTTTTTGAGTTGTATGAATTCTTTATATATTTTGGGTATTAATCCCTTATCAGGTATATTTTTTGCAAATATTTTATCCCATTTAGTAGGCTTCATTTTCATTTTGTTGAAAGTTTCCTTCACTATATAAAAGATTTTTAGTTTTGATATATTCCCATTTGTTTATTTTTGCTTTTGTTTCCCTTGCTTGAGGGGACATATCCAAAGAAACATGGTTAAGCCTGATATTGAAGAGTGTATTGCCTATGTTTCCTCTAGGAGTTCTATCATTTCAGGTCTTTCATTTAAGTATTTAATTGATTTTGAGTTTATATTTGTATGTGGTGTGAATAAGCAGCTCAGTTTGATTCTTTTACATATAGTTGTGCAGTTTTCCCAAAACCAATTTTGAAGAGGCTGTCTTTGTGCCATTGTATATTCTTGACTCCTTTGTAATAGATTAATTGACCATATAAGCATGGCTTTATTTCTGGGTTCTATTCTGTTCTATTGTTCAATGTGTCTGGTTTTGTGCCAGTACCATATTGCTTTGTTTACTACAGCTATGTAGTATAGTTTGCAATCAAGGAGAGTGATATTTCCTGTTTTATTCTTCTTTCTCAAACTGCATTGGCTATTCTGGGTCTTTTGTGGTTCCATATAAATTTTAGGATAATTTGTTCTAGTTCTGTGAAAAATGCCATTATTATTTTGATAGGGGTTGCAATGAATCTGTATAATGCTTTCGATAGTATGGACATTTTAACATTCCACGAGTATCTTTCCACTTATTTGTGTAGTCTTCAATTTCTTTCAACAATGTCTCATAGATTTCAGAGTACAGGTCTTTTACCTCCTTGGTTAAATTTATTCCTAGATATTTTATTCTTTTTGACGCAATTGTAAATGAGATTGCTTTCATCATTTCTTTCTGATAGTTATTGTTAGTGTATAAAAATACAACAGATTTCTGTACACTAATTTTTATCCTGCAATTTCACTGAATTCATTTACTTGTTCTAATAGTTTTTTGGCAGAGTCTTTCAGGTTTTCTCTATATAGTATCATGTCATCTGCAAATAGGAATAGTTTTACTTCTTCCTTTTCAATTTGGATGCCACATTTTGAGAACTTTAAATCATGGGTCAGAATGGAGGGAGCACAGGACTTGAGACAAAAGACCTGAGTTTGAGATTCATCTTTAACACTTCCTGTGTGTCTTTGAGCAAGTCACTTAACATCTCTGTACCTTAATATTAGTGTCATTATTATTGTTGGTGGACAGAATAACTTCATTCTGAGAATCAGCTAAGATAATGGATCTGAATATGCTAAACTGTGTAAGGGTTATTCAGTTTAGAAAGAGAAAATATATTCATTCATTCATCCAATTAATAACTATTGAAAGTCTATAGATGTGCCAGGTCCTCTGCTGAATGCTGGAAATAAAGTAGTGAACAATATAGTTGAGGTCTCCACCCTCATAGATCTTACATTCAAGTGTAGGAAACAGGCAATAAACTAGCAAAAAAAATAGGCATAATTGCAAATAAATAGATAATTACAAATTATAATAATTTCTAGGAAGGAAGCTAATATAATGGTAAACTAGAGAATAACTGGGAAAACTGTTTGGACTGGATGTTAAGCAACAGGAACAGAGCTGAGGTTGTCAGAGATTTGAAGGTTCTAATCTCCTGCCTAAAGGAAAAACCAGGCAGGCAGAAGTGTGATGGGAAGAAAACATTTTTTTGCTCTTTTTCTGTAATACATCCTGAATTTCCTGTAGATCTGTTTGTCTTGCTGCCTTGCTACTCTCTACTCACTGGATCACTGGCGTTCATATCTTCATGGGGAAGGCAGATGCCCTCCAGACAAATGCAGAGAGTCATTGAATTATAAAAGGGGCTTACTTAAGTCTAGTGAAACAAAAGTTTAGGAAGCTAGCTTTTGTTGCCAAGGAAAAAAGGAAATTTTAAATTAAAAATTTTCCCTTACATATTAAGAGCAATTGGAGTCTGAACACAAGAGGTAGAGAGAATTTATTCTATATTTGAAGAGAATTTCAATGAGACAGAAAGGAGTGGAAAGTTTCCCACTACTAAAAGAGAGAGGGAAACTGAAGGACAAGAGGCCAGATATAAATGTACTGGTTCTTTGGAGTAGGTATAAAAAATCTTTCAAAAGATGGTTTTAGGGGACACTGTTGTTGAACAGCAAGCATCCATAATTGCCTATCTCCTTATTGGTAGAATGAAGATTTTGTTAGTGTCCATCTTTATCTCACACAGTCCTTGTTACTAGGAAACTGAACTCACCTCCAGTTACAGGGGTGGGGCTTAATGATGGTAATCCCCTTGATGGAAACTGTTTCGGAAACCCAGGTTTTAGCCAATCAGCATGTGGCATTCTTTTGTCCATTCTTATTTGTTTTGAGTTGGTCCAATCAGGCTGAAGGAAAAACCTTTTACTACAAGGTTACAGAGAAGTTATTCTCCTTCCCTCTCCCACTGGTGATGGAGGAAGCAGGATGCCAGTACTATTTACAGCCAACTCCTGACCAAGTGGGAAGCCAGCTTTGGAATGAGGCCAACAGTGTGGCTCTCAGAGGGAAAAAGCCGAAAGAACCCACATTCCAGCTGATATTGCTGGGGTCTTGAACCAAGCAATTCTAATACTAGACTTCCCATTTTGTAATATAATAATTTTATATCCTGTTTAATCAGTTTGAGTCAGGCTTTCTGTTATTTAGAGCCAAAATCATGCAAGATAAATACAATGGGAGAAATAGCCAGACTGCTCTGGAGAAGTGCCAGAGTATGAAGAATAATTTCTCACTCTTATGAGTAGATCCTAAGAAATTTTAAAGATTATTAGAAGAGTCTTATGCCAACAGAAGGAGGTGAAGGCAAAATGGAAATGCACACATGACATGATGAGGTTAATCAGCAAAAAAGCTTATGCCACCTGCTTTAGTCTGAGAATGCTTTATAAAAAATTCAGAATTTCCTGCATGCTCCAGGGGATAGGGGACAGAGGGACATGTAAGACAGTTGAGGGAGCTGCCTTATGACTCCATCAGGGGACTCTTCCCAGTAAAGGGTGTGGTGATTTTATAGTAGAGGACAGCAAGGTGGGTCACTCAGGCTAAAGGTTGAATGGGGATCATTACAATTTCCTCAGAGGAGGAGTATCACCACCAAGACCCAAAGAGAAGGACAATTTAGCAAGGGCAGACCATGAATTACACAAGACCCATCAGCACTGAATGCAGCAAGATTAGAGTTTTACCAGGTAAGGTGAGGTATATCTGAACTTGAGGTCATTGGGAATCAACAGAGAACCACATGTAGGTAAGAATGTAAGCTTCTACCTATATCCAAACACCAGATTAGAAGGGATGATCAGATTGTGAAACCAACTGAGAAAGAAGAGATATTATCTTGATAGAGCATCTGGAATTAAAAGTGATTAATCATGTACCTACTAAATGAGACTAGGTTAATCTGAAAGAGACTGTGTTAACCTCATTCTGGTAGACTGCATCATTTTCCCTAATTCTTTGCGTATCCTGTATCTATGTCCTTTATCATGGGACCTCATAGCTCCTCTTTCTAATGAGGTAGAGTCTAGGGTGGAGTCTATTTCCACACTCTTGGATCTGGAGTTGGCTATGTCACTTGCTTTAGTGAATAGAATGAAGCTGAAGGGATTTGTTCCAGTTCAAAGCCTAAGTCTCAGAAGGCCCGTGTGTTTCCATTTTCTTGCACTTTTGTGTCTGCCATCATCATGAAAACATGCCCAGGATTAAGGGTTATGTGGAGGAGGGCTGAGTCATCCTAGTTATCCCAGCTGAAGTCATTTTAGATCAGCTAACTTCCAGATATCCCCAGATGTATAAGGTTTCTCTTGACACCGTAACAAATAAGCACAGTTTTAGTGGCTTAAAAGAACACAAATTTATTGTTACAGATCTGGAGGTCAGAAGTCTCAAATGGGTCCACAGAGCTGCATTCCTTCTGGAAGCTATAGGGGAAAATCTGATTCCTTGTCTTTTCTAGCTTTTAGAAGCTGCCTATACTCTTTGACTCATGGACCCTTCTACCATCTTCAAAGCCAGCAGCATAGCATCTCTCCTGTGTGAACTCCTGCCAATCTCTTTTATAAACCCTTGTGATTATATCAAGTCCACCCAGATAATCAAAGGTAATCTCTCCATCTCAAGATCCTTAATCACAGCTGCAAAGTTCCTTTTACATGGCAGGTAATATATTCACAGATTCTGATGATTAGGACATGGACATCTTTGGGTACCATTATTCTGTCTACCATACCAGACCCAGACCAAGATCAGCAGATACAGATGTGTGAGAAATAAATGCTCAATGTTGCGTGCCGCTGAGGTTTTGAGATCGTTTGTTATGTGGCATTGTTGTGTCAATTTATAACTGACACATGATAGAGATCAAACTACTCTTTTTTTTTTTAAGTTATTTATTTATTTATTTTTGGCTGCGTTGGGTCTTTGTTGGTGTGCGCGGGCTTTCTGTAGTTGCGGTGAGCGGGGGCTACTCGTCCTTGTGGTGCGCGGGCTTCTCATTGTGGTGGCTTCTGTTGTTGCGGAGCATGGGTTCTAGGCAAGTGGGCTTCAGTAGTTGTGGCTTGTGGGCTCTAGAGTGCAGGCTCAGTAGTTGTGGCACATGGGCTTAGTTGCTCTGTGGCATGTGGGATCTTCCTGGACCAGGGCTCGAACCTGTGTCCCCTGCATTGGCAGGCGGGTTCTTAACCACTGTGCCACCAGGGAAGTCCCGATCAAACTACTCTTAATTGGCAAGTTTGAAATTATATCCCACCATTAGTTAAAATGAAAACTACAGTGCAAAATGAGAATAAAGTAGTAAAAAAAAAAGTTCCTTTTCTTTCTTTCTTTCTTTCTTTCTTTCTTTCTTTCTTTCTTTCTTTCTTTCTTTCTTTTCTTCCTTCTTTCTTTCTTTCTTCCTTTCTTTCTTTCTTTCTTTCTTTCTTTCTTTCTTTCTTTCTTTCTTTCTTCCTTCCTTTCCAGTTTTTCATTATGGAAAAAAAGGAGAAAATGTAGAAAAACAAAAATATAGAAAAGAATAAAAAATCACTTTTCATCACATCATTCTACAGTAATTACTATCAACATTTTTGTGCACAGCCAGAATTTTCAAATATTCAATCTTTAGAAATTCTATTATGGGACTTTCAATGGAAGGTTGACCTGACCCAGGAGAGCTCTCCTTCTATCTCAAATATTATACATAGAAATGCCAGAACAAACATACTAGAAAATAATAACATGAGTGAGCGTAGGTCAGAGTTAGTGCATTCTAAACTCTTGTACTGTTTGGAAGAAGGAGAAGGATGAAGATTAACTTGCAATTTCTTAAGTATACATGTTAAACATTTAAGGGTAACCACTAAAATAGTAGAAATAAAATGGGACCAGTAAGGGAAGCCAGAAGGAAATGGATCCAACAAAATTCACGGAGAGGAAGAAAAAGAAGTGAAGAAAAATCTCCCAAATGGAATGTACAAAATAAGATGGCAGAGATAAGTCCAAACATGTCAGTAATTATAATGATGGAAATAGATTATATAAAAACTAGAGATAATCAAATTGTTTTCAAAAATCCATCTATTTGTCACTTTCCAGAGATGCACTTAAGTAACAAAACTCAGAAGTGTTAGAAATAAGAGATGGAAAAGGCATTTGATATATCAGGAAAGTACTAAAAGAAGGCTGGTGTCCCACATGGTCACAGAAGACACATCAAAGTCCTGTGTAGACTGCAGCACTGTTTGTACTACAGAAAATTTGGAAACAACATAAAGAGCTATAAAAATGGAAGGTTATATATTCACGTGATGGAATGCTATGTAACAGTTACAATGAATGAACTAGAGCCATATAAATCAACATAGATTTAAAAAAATGTTGAATGGAAAAAGAAATGGAAAAACATTACATTCAGCCTGATAAGATTTATCCATATAAAAAAACAACTCTATATATCTCCCACATGTATGTGGCAAAATAGAAAAATCTGGACTGGGTGATAACACGCTAAATTTATGTCAGTCAGTTTGAGGGGGGAAAAGATGGGCTAGAGAAATAGAATAAGTAAGACTTTAGCTCATGTATAATATTCTAGTTATTTTAATTAAACATTCTGAAGGAGATATACAGCTGACCCTTGAACAACATGGATTTGAATTGCACTGGTCTACTTATACACAGATTTTTTTTCCAGTAAATGCCACAATACTACAAGGTCTGCCATTGGCTGAATCTACAGATGCAGAACCAAGGATATGGAGGGCCAACTGTAAAATTATAATTGGATTTTCTACCACACTGGGATCGGTGTCCTTCACCCCTGGCATTCAAGGGTTAACAGTAATTAAGTAATGTTTGTTTCATCATTCCATCCAATTTTCTGGACTTTTAGAAAATATCTCAAAGTACAGTTCCTGAAAACAGAGAGAGGGCTATTTTCTCTAAGTCCTCTTTGAGTGCCAAAATTCAATTTTACTATCATATCTAATAGATAAAGAAGTGAAAGAAAAAAAAAAAAAAGAAATCTATAGTGCTTTGGAACCTGCAGGCAAATATTAGAGCGTGGTTTACTATAGAAAAAAATCAGGCAAATGCTAAATGTCTTGAAATAATAAAATTGACACATAACTTTGGGGGAAGTATTAAACAGCCCCTCTTTTTTGCATATCTGGAAGATAAAAGAGACCCAATTCATAATTCAGGACAGTATTTTTTAAAATTCTTTTTTCTCTGGTTTTCATATAACCTATATGGTCCTATATTTGGACCTTCTCATTCTCCAAATTCCTTCCTTTCTATTCACACTTCTGTGCTATCTGAAGCCCCAATACACATGGCTCTTCTGTCTCATCATTTTCTCAATTCTTTCCTCCTGCTCCTTCCAAACTGTCTCTATCCATTTTCCATATTCAGCTGTCACAAAAGCCTGGGACCTTACCCAACAAAGACAGAACTCTCCAGGGGAGAAGAGACAAAGCTGAGTAGTCAAAGAGAAAATTCTCCTTAGCAGGGGTAGAAAAAGGAATAAGCGTAGGCTGAGAACTCTGTAAATTAATATAGATCGTTCCCATCACAAATGCAAACAGCTGGCTTTGAAATACATATCAGCATACAGATCAGAATCATAACTGCAACTGGGGATGAAAAGTATGTCCAGAGGAAGAATTGGATGGTCTTGGCTCAGGTCCAGATACCCCATTTAGATGGTAAACTCTGTGCTTTGTGCAGATAGAATGCATGTCTGCCCTGTTTTCTGTTGTGTCTCAGTGCCCAGTCCAGAGAAAGAACCCCAATATATTTGGTGGATGACCTTGAGAAGAAGAGTGTCAGTTTCTTTAATTATAAAGTAGCAAATTTAAACAATGTCATCCTTAGTCACTTTATGGAAAATTTACTAGACGCCAAGTGATCTACATTGTAAGAGAAATAACTAAGAAAAGGGAAGTGTAGTAGACAAATCATCAAGTGTGGAGGCCAGAATACTCCTCCATAATCAGAGGGGGACCTGGGTAAGCTCACTCGTTGTAGTTTCTCACCTGTCAGATAGGAAAAGTTGGGTCAAATCACCTCTTATTGGCTCACTGTAATGTGACTTTGCAACTCCTCCCCTTAAAAAGTGGAGCTGTGGCTTGCTTTGACCAATAGTGGGGTGGAATGAAAATGTGCAAGTTTTAAGCCTTGATCCCAAGATTCCTTGTTTGATTTTCCTCTCACTCTTGGAAGACTGCCTCCACCATGTACATAAGCCCAGGCTAGGCTGCTACTAGCCTGCTAAAGGGTGAGAGACACATGGCCCAGTCACCCCATCACGCCAGCCAACAGCCAGCCAACTCCAGAAACTGACCAGAATCTAACTGCAGATACATGAGTGAGCCCAACTGAGACCAGAAGAAGGATCCAGCTGACCCTAACTCAGATTGCTGGGCCAAATAAATCATTTTTTTTTTAAACCACCAAGTTTAGGGGTATTTGTTATGCAGCAATAGCTAACTGATATAATTTTCAAATTGAAAATTCAGTGAGTCAATTACCCTTCCCTCCCTTGTACCTTCAGACAGAGGGTACATTTTCCAGGAGACTTCCCCTGACCAAGAAAGCATCCAATGCATTGTCTTGATGGTCTGTTGTCTGCTTTTGTTTGGCTGTATAACTTCCTGTATCATTGTTCTATTGGCTATTTAAAGAGCTCTAACAGACATGGTTAAAATTTAGTCCACACATTATCCCTGGGACCTACTTATTTCTGCCTCAAGCTTTTTCTCATTTAGCTAAGGCCTAGCTACTCATGGCTCTTGATGTTCACTGAAGAAAACAGTGCAGTAGGACATGTCTGTCTTTAGTTTCTGCACCGCTCTCCTCTGACAGCCACCATCCTTGAAGGTGGTCATCATGCTCTTGCTGTCTTTAGATGCCTGGGACTATTCCCCATGAACATCTAAGCTCACTTGTGTGGTGACCCTTCAGATGAGAACTCTTTTCATTGCATTTCAAGGTAACACCTAGTTATGTAACAGATTAATTCTGATGCTGGCCCATCACAGAAATTTCAGCTCAAATTGGCTTGAGTGAAGAGGGGGAATTTATTTGTTTTTGTTACTGAAGGGTATCTGGCTTCAGGCATGGTTTTAATTAGGTTTCCGTCTTTTTCACTCCATCAGTAATCTCTCTTTTCCCCTGTGTTGTTTTAATTTACAGGCAGGCTTTCTCCACATGGTGACAAAAATGGTTGCTGGGAGCCTGGGGCTCCCATGTTTTCTGCTGAATAACTGCAGCATAAAGAGAACTTTCCCTTCGCAGTAGTTTCAGCAAAAGTCTTCTGGCTGATTCTCACTGGACTCCTCGGGTCACATAGTGTGCCTGAACGGATTGCTTTCTCCAGGGGAATGGCAAATGCTAATTAGCCAAACTGGTAACCTGCTAGCCTCCCAGAGAAGGGTAGAGTGGGAGGTGAGGGTGGGGCAAGCACCACTCAATCACGTGGATTAAGAGAGAGTGGGATTTTCCCCGGAACATCAGGTGCTGTTACTAGAAGGGGGACAGATGTGGGCAAGTAAAACCAGCAGTTATCATCTGACCAATGGCTTTCAATCTCACTGTATATTATAGTCACGCGAGGGGGACTTTTAGAAAACACTTCCAGAAATACTGCTTTATTCGGTCTGAGGTGTGGCCTCTCCAGGTGATTCTAATGAGTAGCCAAGGCCAGAACTGCTGCATTAGGGATATTAATAGCTAATTAAGCCTGACCCTGGGAAATGCCTTGAAGCCTGCGGGTCAGGCTAAAAGAGGGCATCTCTCAGGGCAGAGTTCCCGACACTGGAGAAAGCTAAGAATCAGTGTGGTGCAGTTGGCATGGGAGTGGACTGCGGTCGGCAGACAGGTAGCTGTAATTGCCCCCAAACTGAAGTTTATTAGCAACCACCTGCTGTGTACACAAGCTGCCAGCCCTGATGACAACTTTTAAAAAAAAATTTATTTAATTAATTAATTTTTGGCTGCGTTGGGTCTTCGTTGCTGCACGCGGGCTTTCTCTAGTTATGGCGAGCGGGGGCTACTCTTTGTTGAGGTGCACAGGCTTCTCATTGTTGTGGCTTCTCTTGTTGCGGAGCACAGGCTCTAGGCACACAGGCTTCAGTAGCTGTGGCACATGGGTTCAGTAGTTGTGGCTTGTGGGCTCTAGAGCACAGGTTCAGTAGTTGTGGCACATGGGCTTAGTTGCTCCGTGGCATGTGGGATCTTCCTGGACCAGGGCTTGAACCCGTGTCCCCTGCATTGGCAGGCGGATTCTTAACCACTGCGCCACCAGGGAAGCCCCTGATGACAACTTTTGAAATTAAATTTTGAGAAACGTTTTGGTCCAGAAAGCCAGAGAATCCACTCCGACACCCCCAATTACAGACTGAAAGGTTCAAGGTCAGTTACCCCGTCAGAGGCCACCTCCCCCAGGGTCAGGTGTAGGGACCCTTGGGGGTCCCTGGCGTCATTCAGCCTGTGGAGCCCACGCCTATCCCCCTGGTCCCCATTAGAGGGGGTGGAACAGTCATTCCTATCTTTCCTGCTGCAGAATGTTTTCTCCCAGCCGGTTGGAGGAGGCAAATTCTCCTTATCTTTCTAGTGAGGAAAAGTTCTGGCCAATCACAAGAAGCCAACTGGAGACTGCAAATGTGGGGATGAGACGGCAAAATCTGTTTTTGGAGCTGCAAGCGACACACCTCTCCGTGCGCAGAGCTGCCCCAGAAAGCTTGTTGTCAGGCAGCCTCTGGCAGCTGCTCCCCGCTGGTGGGTGGAGGTTTCAGAGGCTGCTGGTTGCCTGGGTCTCTGCATCCAGAATTCCACATGTTCAGAGTCCAGGCCCTGAGCAAAACACAATATGGGGCTTCTTCCAGAACTTTCATTTTGGGAAATTAGGGAGAGGAGAAAGCTCAGACCGAGGCCGTGGGATGCAGTAGGCAGGATAAGGGATTGGAAATCCAAGCTCCAACTCATTGATTTCTGACCTGTCTTCCTCGACTTGGGCACATGACAGAGCCTCCCTGAACCTCAGTTTCCTCATCTGTAACGTGGGGTCCTAGACGTGTCTGAGAATCCTCCAGGCTCTGCACATTCTGCGGTTATGATAAGGAAGGGAATGGCCGCCAGCCTGCTTTGCTTTGGGGGAGGGGGGCAACTGGTGGTTGGAGGACAATGCAGTGTTTATGACCCCCTCATGTTTAAGAGCAAGAGACGCCCCCTTTTCTCCTTGTCCTTTCCTTCCCTCCTCATCACATCACTGTCACTCTAGAAGCATAAATATTGAGGACGATGCCAGAGGTGTGTGAGGGGCGGCCAAGCCAAGGGGTTAAACACGGCTTTAATCCCTGTTTCAAAGGGAGACGGGCAGCGCTTCTGCAGACATGGAGGCTCGAGGCCGCTTCCGTTTTCTCTCCTCTCTCCCGCCCTATCTCTCTCCTCCCCCTCCCTCCCTCTTCCTTCCACTGCTGTTTACTGATCCCCCAAGTCGTGATGACGTGCCAGGAACGGTGCCAAGTGCGACGGCCCCGAATTCATCGGGGGGGTGGATGAAAGCTCTGTCCCGTCGGAGTCTCCCGGGGCAGAAGTGGAAATAAACAGTGACAGTACAGCGCCCCTAGGGCTCCCGCGGAAATGAGCGCGGGCTGTTCGGAAAGCCCTCCAGAGGACCCCCGAGCCAGGGGAGGCCAGCCCGGCGCCCCTCGCTTCCGCCGCAGATGGCAGGGGGCGGGGGAGGCCGGGCTGCAGCCCCGCGGGTACCGCCGTGAGTCAGGAGCCCGCCTCCCAGCCCGCGCGCAGGCGAATCCCCGCCGCCCAGCTCAGCGCCGCCCGCGCCGCGCCTCCGCCCACCCTCCGCGCCGCGCGCCCCGCGCTAGCGCCTGCTGCTCGCGGCGCGATCCGGCTCCCCGACCTTCCGCCGCAGCCCTGAGCCGCGGCCGCCGGAGGGAGGCCAAGGGGTGTGGGTGCCTGCCCTGCTGAAGGGGGGGCGATCGCCAAGCTGCAGTGTTCCTTGGCCTCAGGAAACGTTGCCCGGGAAAAGGGGGGAAAAACAGAACCAGTGAAATGACTCAGGATTCTTGAAGTGGCTACGACGCAGCGGTGCAGAGGACTGATTCCAGCAGCCGTGGTGGGAGCTAAGAGGCCTGGTGGGTCTCTAAGTTTCAAACAGAGGGACGGACCCTGCCCCAACCCTAGCTTGAATTTTTGTAGGAGAGTAGAAATGCACTTAAAATGTATAGCTCTAAAAATACCAAACTGCTGTATTTGGGTGAATTCGCACCAAGCAGGTGACCCAGAAAAAGAAATAAGCTCCTGAAGCCTTGAGCATCCACAGAATAATCACTCTGTTGGGCCAAGGCCAAGTGCTTCAATCCCACTGACCTTTCCACATTACCTTTTGGGAAGAAAGGCTGGAGGCTGCTTGGAAATGAAGAGCAGCAAATTGGGTCATTTCTATCTGGAACTACCCAAAGCGGCCATCTCTGAAAAGCCACCCTGAGCTCCAGGGGCTGCAGGGAGGTCACCAGGTCCCCCAGGAGCTCCTGCTGGCTAGAATCTGTCCTTCCTCCATAGGCTAATGGCAGAGGAATGGCACTGCCCCGGGCCTCTGGGATGGAAGAGCTGCCCCAGCCTGGAGGTGCTTCCACCAAGATGGGCAGTGACTTGTTCAGCAAAGCCTATGACTTGGGATCTCAGCTCATAGAGGGTGAGTGGGAAGCCCTCTTTGTTTCTCTTATCTGTACCAGTTTGCTTCCAGATGAGCAGAAGTCTGTCCTTCCTCTGCATAGCAGCCAAAGTCATGCTTCTGGAACCTAAGTCAGATTATACTGTCACCTGCTCAGATCTCTCCAGTGACTTCCCATCCCAAGTCATTACCAAGCCTAAAGACCCTCCGAGATTGGGCCCCAGTTATGCTCACCTCCTCCCCGTCCCCTCTTTACCCTCTATCACTCTACTCCAGCCAGAGCAAGGGATCTGACCTCCTCCCTGTTCCATGAACACACCAGGTGCACCCCTACCAGTGGCCCTTCCGGCATGTTGTCCTCCACCTAGAACTCTCTTCCCCCAGACATTTCTTTCATTTTACTCTGCCCAAAAGACTACCCTCCCCCAAATAGAACCCTATCCAAAATAGCTCTCTGTGCTGTCTCCATAGGCCTCCTTGCTGTTTTCATGTCCTTATTATATGTTTACTTATCTGCTTATCATGCATCTCCCCTAGAATGTGAGTTCCCTGAGGGCAAGATCTTTGTCTGGTGGGCTCTTCTACTTTCAGTGCCTGGCACACTGTAAGTGCTCAAATAAATATTTGTGGAAAGAATGAGGTCAGAATCGGCCAAGGAATTTGCTCAACTTCACACAGTCAGTTCATGCAACAGCCAGGAGCTATGCCCTTGTCACCTCCTCCTGAACCTAGAACTTTTCTAGTATTTCATGCTCAAGCTGGTTATTTGGAAATGATCTCAAAATGAAATCAGACTGGACAATGGCTACTGAATAAGCTGGACACCTTCTCAAGATGCAGTTTTTAGGGTCCTCCAAAAGCCCAAGGGCCCCATTACTCTGGAAAGTAAATATTAAAAAAAGTAGGAAGTTCCAATAGATGTTGAGTGATTTGTGATGCGGTGCCAGCCTTTGGTCTTTCCTGACATTTCTTCTTTAGTCAGCTTTGAAGTCTTGGCTGGAAGCCGAGTTTTAAAGAGTGCAGGGCCTTTGTACTGAATCTCATTCTACCCATTAAATCTGAAGTTATTTTTGGAAGAGAGAGTCCTGCCAATGGAACCCAGAATCATTAGATCTATATTAATGCATTGGAATACGGCTAATGGTCGTTTTTGGCAAAGATGGGCATTCTAAGTTGTTCAGTCTTCTTGTGGCCATTTTTGTGTGCCATACCAACTAGGTCTTTTCTTAGCAATTTTTAATTTTCTCTTTTAAATTGGAATATTATAAAGGATATCTAAGAATTTCAGCAGTGCTGAAATGCTACTTTAAAAAAATAGCATTTCAGCAGTGCTGAAATGCTACTTTAAAAAAATAGCATGATGCAAAGAAATAATTCCCAGAGTTGGAGACAGGAAAACTGGATTTGCATCTTGGTTGCTCTGTATTCCAACTCTGTGACCCTCTTTTTATTCCAAGACGTCATTTGAACAGGTAGGGTTGTACTATCCACCTGCGGTGAAGGTCAGATGAGTTACTGTAGAATAAAGTTCTTTGTAGGTGGCACAGCACTGGGTACTTCAGTGCCCAGCATGATGCTGTTATAAAGAATATTTTAAAAAATTGAGAATCAAAGTCCATCTTTCTGGAGTTACAGTCAGGGTGGGAACTATGTACAAAATACCTTGCACTGGGGCACATTAAGAAAGGGGTTGAGAGCTGAAATGGAAAATCTGCAGGTATCAAGGTCACCGTGCCAGGGATTGGGGGGAGGATGTAATCAGTGAAGAAATTTGGAGGGGTGTAATGGCTGAATCATAGGGCTGGAACCAATGAGAGTTGGAGAGAACCAGACAATGGATACTACTTGATCAAACTGACATGAAACAGAGTGGAAGGTGGAAGGATGGGGAGGGCAGGGACTGGTTCCTGTCTTCCTCCTTCTTTCATTTAGCAAATGTTCTTGAGTGCTGACCAGGTGTTAGACATAGTCTTTCCATCATCTCCAGGAAACTGTCTGCAGATAACTGATGAATAGCTACCTCCTTGCTGTAAGTGGGCTGCTATTGGTACACCCTCCCCCTCCCCCACTCCTCACCCCACCCCAGCTTGGAGCAGTTGATTAGAGAACTAGGGGATTTGAACCTCCTGAATACCAAGAAAAGCATGTAATTTTCTAGAGCTGGAAGCCTGATGCAGGTTTCTAGGGAGCCAGCAGAACTGGGTTTTTGGGGGCTTTGATGATGCACCCAAAAAAGCCAAAATGGCAGAATCAAACCAAAGAAAATATCTAACCTTACCCTTTTAGTATCAATTTATCCAACACCTATTCTACATTTTCTACCAGTTGCCTGCCTCTGTGTTGTCTGTTTTAGTCAATAAGCCACTAGGGGATGGGCAGTCTGTCTTCCTAGCACACCAAACACCAAGTCACCATGTAAAAAAGCACATAGAAAATATTGTCTAATGACAATGTGTTTCCTCTAACATGCTAACTCTAAAATAGCCTT
The DNA here is from genome assembly GCF_028023285.1 of Balaenoptera ricei. Classification (NCBI taxonomy): domain Eukaryota; kingdom Metazoa; phylum Chordata; class Mammalia; order Artiodactyla; family Balaenopteridae; genus Balaenoptera; species Balaenoptera ricei. The sequence continues at coordinate 38,302,953 of NC_082653.1, read as the reverse complement.
TAAATGACCAAAGTTTTTGATCAGTCATTGAATATTTATCTGGTACTTATGAGGTTCTCCTTTGTGGGTATGTCTTCATCCACCTTATTTTTACTGTTTTACTGGGTCCTTAGTGGTAGCTTTTCATAATCCTATGATGATACAGATCCTGATATTGAAACCCCTGCTAATCTAGGACTTAAGAAGAGGTGGTGATTCACTGCCTGGAAAGAAACAGAGTAATGGTAACAAATGGCAAACCTTATCTGTGTTCAATTGGAGGTGGAAAGATGAAAGGAAGGTAGTGTATCAGTCAGCTATTGCTATATAACAAATCAACCCCAAACTCAATTGTTTCAAATAATCTTTTTTTTCTTACTATGTGTCACTGGTTGGATGGAGGTTGGATGATCTGGGATGAGTTCAGATGGGCTTGGTTCAGTGAGCTACTTTGGGTAGATAATAAGAGCACAAGATGGCAAACTCAACTAAGCAAGTTCATTTTGAGTCTTTGTTGCATCACATTTGCTAATGTTTCATTGGGTGAAGCAAATCACATTGCCAAACTCATCATCAGTGAAGAAGGGAAATATATTCTGTCTCCAATGGGAGGAAGTGTAAAAGGTCATGGATACAGTGAGAGGTGAAGCACTGAGTATCAATAATGCATAAATTAGAATCTAGTTTCTGTACATGGAATGTTCCCAGAATATGGGAATATTACTGTATTCCACCCCCTGATGTTCTAACTCATTAAAATCAGTTAATCCATAGATTAGGCTGTTCTAGCAGCAGTTGGAATTATTCCCCCATGAAGGCTCTTTTGGCTGTTAATTCATTGGCAAGTGCCAAATCAGATGCAATGCTAGACATGGAATCAAAGAGTCTTGGGTTCAAGTCCCAGTGGTACCACTTATCATCTGTGCATCTCTGAGTGATCTGTTTAACCTCTCTGAGCCTCCATTTCCTCATCTATAAAATGAGGGTAATAACTCATTCTCTATTTATCTCATAGGGTTGTTACAAAGATCAAAATCAAATGAGATCAGGAGTACGAGAGTGTTCTGTAAACTGGAAATAACTTCATATGCAAGGTGGTACTGACAATGGGCAAAGCACTCAAAGACTTCTGATGGGTCCTGTTTGTATTGGAGATTCTTACAAGTCCATCTTCTTATCCAAGTCCACTGATTCAGTGATTTGCATTGTTGTTATACCCCTTAGGCCTTGTTCCTGGTGCAGCCAAAATGAAGCATAAGTAGTTTGAGGTGGGGTGGGATAGTCAGGGTGGGATTATCAGGAAAGGAACATGGAACAAGGTGGTGAAGACAGGGAAAAATTCAGCTTGCTTCTTGTTCTGCCAAATGACAATGTAGCCATCAGTATCATTTCTAGGGTCTCACAGCATGGAATTCTGAAGCCAAAGTCCTTTCTTGTTGTAACTTAATTTCTTCCTGGTTATTTTCCAATGGTTTTTATGGAGGTTGGAGGATGCTATGGAAGGTAGTGCCAGCAAATACAGAATAATGCACAGCTTTGAACAGTGTCTTGTGGTTTCCTTTGCTTGGCTTTCACTTTGGCTTTAAAATTCTTGATTTTCATGAATCCATCTAAAAATATAAACTTATTTAACAACCTTAGCAGTCTACATTCTACATATTAATATCTGGGGTGCCATCTGTTCTATCTCTTGGAGTGAGTTTGTTCCTAGGTGTGCCATCCAACTTCATCCGGGAGGTGGCCTGGGGAGGCCATATGGCTTCTGGCATTTTTCTGGCCACACCAGTACCTGGGCTCAGGCCCAGGAACTGGTTTGAACTTAGGAATGAGCATCATACCAAATGGACTAAGGTTGGATCAGTATAATCTGACTTTTCAGGCTGTATCTGAAGAGAGAAAGAAAGACCATGGGGTCTTTCTAGTGATTTCCCAGTGACAAAATTCATTACTGAGAGGGTTTCTCCCCAGTGCAATTATTTAGGCAAGACCCCTAAATGCAATGGTATAATCTCAGGTTTTCTAAGAAGAAACATCCCACACCAAATCCAAGATAAGTTATAGGGTTGAAATGTGAGCTTAAGATAAAACAAACGTGCAAGTGAAACAAAAATTCAAAGTTTAACCAAAATTAATGAGCATGGTATGAGGAGGAGGGGCAGTGGATGGAATCAAGATTCCTCAGTGCCAGCCTCAACTTTGTCCCTAACCACCTGTGACATCTTGAACGAAGTCTTTCACTGATCTGTACCTCAGTTTCCTCATCTGTGGCAGGGGTGAATTGGATCAGATGCCCTTCAAGTCCCATCCATCTTTGTCATCTGAGACTTTCATGCCTTCCCTGTCCTTGTTGGTAAAATGAGGAAGTTGAGCTATTTTACCTTGAAGGTGCTACCTCTTCTATCCCATGATTGTACTTTCTAATAGGAGGGAAATGGAATTGCACAGGGTTCAGTGCAAGCCCTGTTGGCCATATGTGTTCTTTGGCAAGAATCTAGGATTAGAAGGTGGAAAGGAACACAGAAAGGGAAATGAACCTTTTCCCACTGGCATGAGATTGAATGTTTTCTTTTAAATGCCCCAAATAAAAATAAAACAAAGGAGTCTGCATTTCAACATTTTTCATGTAAATAATAGACAACATCCCATTAGTGAGACTAGTCAGAGTGCATTATTTCAAAGTGCGGTTTTCATCTGACAGGTACCATTTGGAGTGCAAATGCATGTTTCTGGCAAAGCCCCCATGCCTGGTGATGTTTTCCTTAGCAAAGAGGGCTTAGAAACTGGGAGAGATTAAACATGTCCAGAGATTAAACATGTCTGTGTTGCTCATCTTTCAGGACCACCAAATTAGTAACCTCAGTGACTTGATTCTTCCCATGGATGCGTCTAGACAGCTCACTGCCGTTGTAGGTGCCTGGGAATTAACGAGCATCCTTCACACCTTGGCTAGCTTTTGCTTTTACTTCTCTTTCTCTCCTAAAACCTTCTATCTAGTGCATCACCCTCTGTTTGGCCAGCAATGACAAGAAAGAACACACTGGCTTACTGGGCTTTGAATTCATAGCTGTTTTCTAGGCTGAGTCAACGTCAAATGGTCTGTGTATACACCAGTCTATTTGGGGGTGGAAAGATGAAAATTGTGGTAAGTTAAACAAATTGTGGGGTGCATTTTAAAGTTCTAAGTAGATGTTACTTTTTATAAATTCCTGTGGGCCAATGTAGCTCTAGTTTGCTGCTCTGTTAAGTGACGTCTCAGCTCACAGGGACCCAAGTGCAAGTAGTTTAGTTAGAGGGTGATGCCAACAAGCCCGCAAAGAAGTGAGGAGGTGGGATGGGGAAAGGAAGGCAGACAATTAGGGGCACATTATCAAATCAGGCTCACTCTCACTGGGGAACTCTGAGAGCCCATATAGAGAATGTATCTCAGAGTTATCCTAAGGGAGCAAGGAGGCTGGGGTATTTACCCATGAACTTCTGCCAGTTACTGGCTGAGGGCTGCCTCAAAGGGGTATTAATTACCCAGCACTTTGGTCTGTCTTGTTCTAAGGCAGAAACACTAGAGTACACCCTTAGGAGTAGGAATTCAGGTAGGAGAGAATTATTATGGTAAGAGCTGAAGGGATATGGCAGGGCTCCACCTGCACTTGCTACAAATAGACACATCAGGGAGACCACATACAACAAGTAGATATATGTGGATGAAAGTATTAGAATTCTCCCACTCAAGCTTAAGTGACAGATGCAAAACTGAAATGTTCAAAAATTAGAATGAATTCAGGTAAAGCTTGATCCAGCTCTTCAATGCTTGACCAGGCATGGGGCTTTTCTCCCCCTCTATTTCTTTGTGTCACTTTCTATGTGTTGGCTCCATTCTCAGTAGTTTCTACCCTCATGGTTACAAAATAGCTAACAGTAGCTATATTTTCTAGCTTCAACATCCAGCCAAGAAGAGAAAGTCTGTTTTCCAAATAGCTTAAATAAGTTCTGTAATTCAGTCTTTCAGGCTATGATTGCCCTGATTAGGGTCATATTCCCACCTATAAAGCAATCTTTGCAGCCAGGGGACTTAAGCCTATCAAAATTCACCCCTGAGTTTTTGGAGGGTGGGGAAATCTAACTCAAAACACATGACTGAGAAATTTAGTCTGTTGGGTCAAGAATAGGAGGTAATTAATACTGAGGCCCTTGAATCTAATAGTACAGGTGTTTGATAACCTTAAACAAAGGAGCTAAATCAATGATATTATATTTCAGCCCCCTGATGTCAGAATCCAGCTGAATGTCCAGGGAGGAGCGAAAGAGATCAATGGTGGTGTGGTAAGAGAGGGAAGGCAGGAAGGAAAAGTGATGGTGTAAAGCTTGGGTACCAACAGCCACTCCAGGGAGTTGAATTCAGACTGTATCTCTGACAACACTAATGCCGGGTAATATTTATTTAGCTGAGCCTAATAAGCAGTGTAAAGAGTCTCATCTCTCAAATTGGCACAGCAAGGGACCACAGCAGCCAGGCTGCTGATAATTAACAGTGAAATGCCTGGCGTGCTCTCTCCTGCAACATCCAAAGGGATGCCTGGGGCTGCTGAGCAAATTCATTTTCTTCTTGCTGGCTGGGATAAGGATGGAGCTTGCTGCAGAAAATTACTGAAGAGGCAGCCAGCCAAGGGCAGAACAAAATGGCTGTTGTGAAAAGGCAGGCTGGGCTGAGCAGGGTAACCCATCTTTTACCTGTGGAAGGTTACATACTCACATGCTTTGCATTTTCAGTACCCATAAGCATACCCATACAGGCAAAGGGGAGTTATATTATTTTTAGCTCACAGGTGCTGCAGCTGAAACAGTAGCTGCAGAATCAAAGAATGTTAGAATTCAAATGAACCTTGGAGACTGCAATAAACTTTGTACAGATGTGTGGCTTGTGAGTTCACGGTAGAGTTGACACAAGGACTCAACACCCCTGTCTGTGCCACAGCAGTGTTAATAATAACAATGTCTATGATCTAAATTCTTGAGATTTAACCTAGAGACAGATCTTGTTCCCCTTTTACAGCTGAATCATTCAGTGAAATTCATATAGCAAATCAGTAGAAGATGGACGACTTCAATACTTTTTAAAAAAATTTATTTTATTGAAGTATTGTTGATTTACAATGTTGTGTTACTTTACTTTACAGCAAAGTGATTCAGTTATGCATATATATACATTCTTTTTCATATTCTTTTCCATTCTGGTTTATTACAGGATATTGAATATAGTTCCCTGTGCTATACAGTAGGACCTTGTTGTTTACCCATTCTATATATAATAGTTTGCATCTGCTAATCCCAAACTCCCAGTCCTTCCCTCGGCCACCCCCTCCCCCTTGGTAACCACAAGTCTGTTCTCTATGTCTGTGTGGACGACTCCAATACTAATCAGCACTGTCCATGAATAATTCTGGAAGCTCTCTCTAATTAACTAATAACAGTGATGATGGGGATGATAGATAACAATTATTTAGCTCTCAAAATATACCAGGCACTGTGCTAAATAATTTACATGCATTACTATTTTGAATTTTAATCCTCATAATAACTCTTGATGTGGGTGCTATTCCCACTGTATGGTGAAGGAAATTGAGGTTTACAGAGTTTATGAACTTGCCCAAGAACCCATAATTGGTAAATGGTGGAGCCAGGATCTGATCTACCTGGACTCATTTAAGAGCCTGTACCTGTAACCACTATTAACCTTAAGTTTTCCTGCCAGTATTTCAGTGACTTCCACTGCATTTTTTTTTTTTTTTTTCTTCTCCAGGAAGAAATTCTCTATCTGGAGAGATCTGGTATCTTTTCCTTTTACCCCTAACAAAAAAGTATAAATTTATTGCATTTTGTAGAATTGCTGTTAATGATTCTGATGCATTTTTTAAAAAGATGATCATATGTGAAACACTACATTTACATATTTAAAGACAGTTTTCCTAAATGTCAGTTCAAAATATAGATGTATCAGGATTTGGAAAGGAAATAATTTTTTTTATTGCTGACTCTCCTAGTACTGTGGGTGCATCGGACCCCACCCAAGGCATCCCTGCCAAATAGTCTTTCTTTCTTCTTGAGTCCCCACCCCTGATCGGCATGACTTCCCATCTTCCTTCCTCCAGTTTCTCCAGATGGCAGACATCTTTCGGCCTCCTGGCTCCTGCAACTTCTTCCTACTGAATTGGAGCCAATTCCTGAAATCTAGCTTTCTCCTCTTCAAAGCGGTATGCATAGCTTCTACAAGGACAAGGCCATCTGACTCCACTGCCTGTTGGCTTCTCTTGCCAACGTCCTTATCTGACCTCGGTTTTTCCCCAGTTGATCCCCATGGAGAGATGACCATTGGTTTTACTTGCATCAAGTTTTCCCGTTGGTCACCATCTCATTTTAATTCTTCTTTCCTCAACTTCACCGTTAAGATCTCACTCTTCTCTACTTTGGGGCTATTTCTACCCCCACTGTAATAGCGTTATTATAACTTAGGGAAGATGGATTAACTCTGATGCTTTAAACTTCAAGCAGTTTTGCCAATTACATCACCAGAGAGCTGGTTCACGGATGACCAAAGAATTGACCATTGATGTATAGGGTATGGGAGGGGCTGCTCTGCATGGAGGAGAAACCCACTTGCCACAAAAGAATGGATAACTGAGGCAGAGGCAAGAATCACATAGAGCATACCTGAGTAAGGTTTGTACTTTTCTCTTTTTCTATCTTTTTTTCTGTCTTAGCTTGTTAGACCTGAATTTGCCCCTATTTCTACCTTCAAGCAATTACTGTCTTATATGATGTAGTCTAAGCTTTTCCTACATTGTCAGTAAAATATTGCCTTCCTCCTGTCTTCTAGAAATGCATAATCTGCCTGAATGTTTATGATATGTATAATTGAGCATTTCCCAAAAGTATGAAGACTCAATTAATGGGGGGCTTATACTAGTCATGGAGATAACCTTTAAAAAAAAGGGCAAATATTTCTTCTGCTGGATCTTTTCTTTATCTTCAATGTGAGTACTTCTCACTTTCCCTTTACATCAGTGTTTATATTTTAATTTATTATTATTTTTTCTTTTATGTTGAGCCTGATGAAAGCTATCAGTTTTCTCTCTCCAGTAAAATGTCCAAATGTCTCTCTCTCTCTTTCTCTCTCTCTCTCTCTCTCTCACACACACACACACACACACACACACATGTATTTTGGCCAAAATCTCAAAGTATTCATTGCTGCTCACACCCACAGAAATCCATTCTTCCCACTGCTGTCAGACTAAGATTTCCATAAGATGAGTGAGATCATTTTACTTTCCTGATCCCTGTCACCACCAGATTACAGAATGAAGCCCAAAATCTTCCATGACTATGCTCAAATTACCCTTCCTTTCCATTTATCCTCTGTTCTAGTAACATTCTGTGCATTCTTATCTCTTCATGCCTTTCAGGCTGTTCACTTGACCTGGAATAATTTCCTCTTATTCTCTACCTTGAAGAATCATATGCATCTTTCCCAATCCCACTAACAGCACCTTCTGTGAATGCCTCTATCACACCAACCGACATAGAGGACACAAACAGAACCAGGATTCATCTTTCCTTTCTTTACCTTTCGACTCCATGAAGCTTTAAACTCTTTGATAGTATTTAAGAGCATATAAATCTTAAGATTAAACAGAACCTTAAAAACCATTTTGTAAAGCTTTTTTTTTTGTTTGCCTCATATCATTTATCAATACTAATAAAATTTTAAAATATTTAATGTGCAACTTTTATGTGTTGGGCACTGATCCAGCCACTGGGGCATAGCATGGAACTTTCTCTATATTGAGAGAAGGAAGGCTAGAAATAAGTTTTAAAAACAAGTACTTACAAATGTTGAGTATTGGAAGTTCATTACTTTGAGAAATGAGGTAGAGAATGACTAGAACATTAATTTGTTTAATTTGGAGGTCTAGAGAATCATCTCTGACATTTGAGTTGAAACCTGAATGGTAAGAAAGAGCTGGCGAGGTAAAGATGGGGGGAGTAGAATGTCTGGTAGAAGCTACAGCAAGTGCAAAGGCCCTGAGGGGGGAGTTTGATAAAACAAAGACAAAAGGCCAGTGGGGGGTGTTCTTAATTGAGGTCAGAGAGGAATAAGGAGTTTGGAATTTTTTCTAAGTGACATAGAGCCTTCTAAGTCTGCAAGCTCATTGAGAGCAGACTTATGTGGCCCAGCACAATGCTTGGCAAAAGAAATAATGCTGTAATGAAAAAAGTTTTATAACAAAGTCATTTTGAGAATGTTAAGATGCTCCTTATTGTAAACTACTAGGAGAAAGTTGTTTCCTAGGCTATGCTATGTATATCCACAGTCACATTTGGCTAAGAGAAAATATAGCTATTAAATAACAACCCTTGGATTTCAATTTTCTCCAAGGACCATTGTGGGAACTTTTATGAGCTCGCAACAGTCCAGCTTGCCCTGCAAGTTCCCATTCATTCCACTTTCTTAGATTCTATCTTATCACTGAAATGGTTTGAAGCCTCAGGAATTTTACAAGCTTCAATCTGCTCTTGGCTTTTTGCCTCTAGCATTCAATTATCACACCTACTTTTATGAATTCAAGAATGGTACTAGACTGGCTTCCTCTCATAGGATTTTTCCATTTCAACACATTTTCAAACATTACTTATTTAGAAGGTTGTATAAAACATATATGTTCAAAGAATAATTGTAAAGCAAATATTTGTGTAATCACCGCCTAGGTTAAGAAATGGAATGTTACATTTTAGAAAGTGAGATTTTTTAGGACTGAAAGCAACCTTTAGAATTGAAATCATCTGGTTTGCACCCATGTTACAGATGAAAAGTCTAAGGCTTAGAATTGGTAAGTGGTTTTATGCAGGCCATACAGCAGTTACTGATGGTGCTAATGGAGAACCATCAACCCTAAACTAACAGGCACCACAGAGATCAGGGGCTCAGTTTCTCAGACCAGGCTGTCTGGGCTCTAGATGAACAGTTCAGTTAGAGCTGAGGGGGGAGGAGGTGACCGTATCATGGAGGGACAATTATTCCCCTTTCCGGAAGCTTTTGATGAAGGTAACACTTATGGTCTCTTCTCAGGGTGCTTTGCTAATTTCATATGTGGTTGGATTTTTAGCATGGAGTTCTTTCCCTTTTTTCTTTTTCATCACTAATTTGGTTCGTGTTTACAGTCAATATTTTCTAACTATCATAAGGTTTTTAGTGAGTAGTGGAATCAGAATTGGTTTGGAGTTTTACCTCAGTGGCTTTTTATTCCAAAGACAGTTTTGGTTGGAGGAGTGGGGTGTTGTAATCATATCTGATCATTTCTCTAGTAGGGTTGAGATCTGGGGCTGGGCAATTCTGTGTTTCTGTGAAACAACTAGCATTGTTTCTCTCTCTCATTCATGTCAAATAACCAATTAACACTAGTACCTTGGAAACACCAAAAGTTGGGGACAATAATCACATAAACATCTGTATTCCTAGATGTAACTTTTTGCTCCCCACCAGAGACTTTCTTGTACTTCATAGGCAAAAAAGGAGGAGCAACATTTTTGGATTCCTAAGAATTAATTCAAAGGTAGAAAAAAGACTTTATTCCAGGTAGAAAACATGACTGTAGTGTGCAAAGAGTGGAGGTGGCCATGATTAACTGGAGATCGTTTGCCCATTTGTGATACTGTGATATCATAAGAAATATATATTTTGTCTTCATCCCAGGTTCCTGGCACAGAGCTCCTAAAACCCTTGACATTTCTGAGTAACAGCATAAGAGGAGCCTTTGTTATTTGTAATAAGTCCCTTTAATCATACTTGAGTTTATGCTAATGAGATGACACTTGGAGGATGGGGCTGGTTGCCAGAGGAACATACCATGTATTAGAGTGTTGGAACTTTTGGCCCCACCCCCCAAACTCCAGGGAGGGGAGAGGGGCTGGCGTTTAGGTTAATCACTAATGGCCAGTGATTTAATCAATTGTGCCTACATAATAGAATTTCCATAAAAATTTTAACTGAAGGGGTTTGAAGGGATTCCTGTTTGCTGAACATGTTGAGGTGTGGGGTGGGGGAGGGGAGGGGAGTAGAATGCCTAGAAAGGGCATGGATGCTTCAAGCCCCCTCATCACCCCCCATACCTTGCCCTATGCATCTCTTCCATTTTGCTGTTTCTTTGTTGTATTCTTTATAATAAATGGATAATAGTAAGTAAAGCACTTTCCTGAATTCTGTGAGCCATTCTTGCAAATTGTCAAACCTGAAGAGGGGTCGTGGGAACCTCTGATTGGTGTCAGAAGTACACTGACAACCTGCGACTTTCAACTGGCCTCTGAAGTGGAGAGCAGTCTTGTGGGACTGAGCCCTTAACCTGTGGGGTCTATGCTAATTCCAGATAGTTAGTATCATAATTGAGTTAAATTGTAGGACACTTAGTTAATGTCCACTAAGAATTGGGAATTTGCTTGGTGTGGAAGAAAACACACACACACACATTTGGTGACAGAACTGAAAAGTAGAAGAAACTACCTTTTGTTTTTAATTTTTTTCTTTATGAATCTAAAGACATTTACATTCAAACATTTAAAAAATACCCTGTGCAGACAAAAAATCATCTGTAGGAGGAAAGAAGCCTATAACCACTTCCTTCCAAGTTTGTTATCTTTGAATCTTTTCACAATAGCCAAATTAAATTAAAATTTCCACAAAGTATAGTGTTAGTGAGGGAAAAAGTTACAGAGTGATAGCATATCAGTTCAGGGTTCTGGTTGTAATGATGGTGGAAAAGGAGGTGGTGGATAGAATGGGGCAATGTGGAAGACTTTGTTACAAAGCAGACTTTCTCTTAGTGAACTAGTGTGATTTACCATTTTATCTCTCCACTCTTCATTTGGGGTTTTTTCCCAAGCTGTCTTCCAGTTCACAAATTCTTCCTTCAGCTCTGTTTATTCTGCTGTTACAATCATCCTTTAATTTTTTTCTTTGGCTATGGTATCTTTAGGTTCTAGAATTTCATTTTGTTATTTTAAAAATCTTCAAAATTCTTTGTCAAATTTTTCAATCTTAATTTTTATCTGTTTCAATATAGCAAAAAGTTGTTGTAAACTCTGGTTCTTATATTCATATATAAGGAGACCCTGTGGTTTTCTTTATGTTGTCTAAAGTTTTTGATGCTTCTTTTTAATGATCTTTTTTTTACCTGATTTTATTTTATGTAAGACATTATATTTGGAGAAATATTTGTGCAGATTTTTCAACCTATGATGATGTTATCTTCCTCTAGAAAGGAATTTCATTTCTTTCTGTCACATGCCTGGGACACTGGCAATTTGAGACCACCTTAATCCAATTTAGGAACTTAGATTATCTGGGTAACCCAGATGACTCAAAGCTAAGCTATATATGAGAGCTGGGTGACTTTGGTTCCAAGTTTTGTCTTCCTGATACAGTGAGACTGACAAAAAACCCTTTATACAGTCTCTCAGATGCATCTTCCATATTGGCAAAAAGTGGCACCAAATAATGGTTCACTCTCTAGATTTCCACATTCCCCTGGATGTTGACTTGGTAATTCTTCACTATCTTATTTACTCTTTCGTGCTTTCAAGCTGATTTTTATTATTAATTTTTAAAATATACATTTCCAGGTTTTTCTAGTTGTCCTCATGATAAGGCTAATCCAAATTATATAGTCTTCCATTACTAGAGGCAGAATTCTTGAGCTAGTGTGATTTATAAACTAGTCACCTATGTATAAACTTCAGGAGCTGGTTATACACTGGCTAGGAGAACAATATCTGAGGTGCCACCTTTCTCAGATATTGCCCTATTACCTCCTCTTTGGTGATGACCTCATTTCCCTCTGACAGCTACTTCCTGCACTCCTTCTCCCAACTCCCTACTGAGCCATACTCATGATGCAGAAGTTCCTTAGCATTTTATGACCTGAGCTAGAAGATAAAAAGGATGTCTATCCATCATCATCCTTCCCCTTCAGTTACTGATTGATTGATTGATGAATGTACTTTTGTGAATGGTCAGGAGGGAATGAGTGAGCTTTTGGAAAATATATAACTTGGGATCCTGAAAACAAAGTCATTTTCTCTTGAAAAATTCAGGGATATGTGATATCTTCAGAATCAAATGTGTTCTTTTTTTTGGTGAGGTTCAGCTAAAGATTCAACGTCTTTTCAACACATGCTTCAGATGGTTTTAAAAGTTGGCATATCAATTTGTGAGTACTTGCAAAAGAGGCTTTCATAATTTTCTTGGCTTAAGAGTCCTTAAACACATGAAGAATCGTTTTTAAAGTAAACTTTTACTGAAATGTAAAATAAATACAGGAACAGGCACAGATAAGTGTACAGCTTAATGGATTTTGGTAAAGTTAGCACATCCGTGCAACCAGGACCCAAAATCAGACCTAGGTCATTAGCAGCACTCCAGATGCCTCTTTCATGTCCCTTGCTGGTCACTAACTCCTCAAGGGTAACCACTATCCTGATCTCACATTATGGATTAGTTCTGCTTGTTTTTGAACTTTACACATTTAGTACATACTGTTGTGACTGTTTGGTGTTTTTATTCTTTCAATATTATGTATGTAGGATGCATTAATATTATTTCATGTGACTGTAAATCATTAATTCTTCTTTTTTGTTACAGTCATCCATTGCATTAATATACCATAATTTATTTTTCCATTCTGCTGTTGATCGACATGAGGATTCTACCATTTTACAAACAGTGCTGTGACAAAAATTCTTGTACATTCTTATTATCTTTTAGTGAACACAGATATCAAGAAGATTCCTGATGTTCCATCTTCTAAGTTTTATCCTGTCCTTGACCTCCTAATTTGCACTAAATATAGATGAAGATTCTGAGATGATTACCATGAACTGCTCTCTGGGTAAGTTGGGAGCACATTGTCCAGCTGACCGTGATCTTTTGGCTGACCCATATCACCATAATCCAGTGGTTAAAGTGGATGAATTTGATTAAATGGTGGAAAGACCTCATTGGTAGAGCACCTCAGTTTGGTTTAAATCCTGGGTCTGTACCCTGACTTCTGAACATTGTTTCGTGTTTCCATTTGGTGATCCAAATTATATCTACTACCCATTATAGATTGTCTTAGAAGTTAATTCTGCCATGTCCAATTGAATCTTTTAAGAATGTGAGAAAAGCCTGTCTTTTAAAAATAAAATACAGTCTCTTATGAGAATATTATTACAATTCTATTAGCTAATGAGATTCTGTGAGAATTCACAAAAGAAATGATGTCTGTTCATGGAATCTCCAAATTGCTTAAAATCCGCTTGGATAGAAAAACTGTCCATACATTAGAGCAAAAGATGTTTAAAAGAGGATACTATAGCCAATGTGAGTTATTGTCATATATGCCTCGACGCTAAACAGATGGCTAATATGGGAATTAGCATAGAATTACTCATTCATTCCACAAAAACCAATTGAGCCTCTATTATTTGCTACTCTCTATGCTAATATAATTTACATTAAATTATATTAAATTAAATGTTAATTATATAACATAGTACTGTCATAACATGATCTACTATAATTCCAGAGAGTGATAAGAACTGGAGAGAAAATAAATCAACATAAGTAGAAGAGTGGGGGCAGGATGTTATTTTAGATAGGGGAGGGAAGGGGGAGTCAGGAAATCACTTTGAATGAGTGACACATGCAAAGACCTGAGTGAAGTGAGGGAACAAACATTTCCTTGATCTGGAGGAAAAATATTCTAGGAAGAGAGATTTGCAAGACCAAAGGCCCTGAGATGGAACCAAGATTGGCAGATTCAAGGAGGAGCCAAAAGGACATTGTGGTTGAAGTATAGTGAGTAAGGGAGAGAAGAAGAGGAGGTCAGAGGAGAGAGGAAAAGGAAGACAGGGGCCATGTAAGGAATCTGAGTTTTATTCCAAGGTGGATAGCATTCCACTGACTCATAAGTTGGGGTGGGGAGTGTGTGGTTTGATCTGACATACTGTTTGGAAAGATCGATTTGGCTGTTGCATAGGGAATGGATTATAGGTATTAGGAATGGAAGGAAGGCAGTCTCCTCTGAGAAACTCATTTGATTCCCTGGGTTTGGGAAGTGGGAAATATACATGCGGTGAAGGCTACTACAGGGCCGAGTAGGAAATTGTTCCCAAGGAAAAAGGGGGTCTATATAAGTGAGCTAATTGCTAGAATTTCAGTTTGAGAAGACATCAGATGAACCCCTTTTACCCCTTTATTTTATAGATGAGAAAAATTAAGGCTCAGAGAGCCTAAGTAACTTTCCTAAGGAGAAGATGTGATAGCCACATTGAAAATATGAAGCAATTTGGAGAAAGGTAATTTCTACCATTAAGTGAAATGATTCATGAAATAAAGTGAAATTATTGGTAAAAGTTACAAATATTTCTAACTTGAGAGTTCAATCTCTCTCTCTCTCTCTCTTATTTATTTATTTATTTATTTATTTTTTTGTAAAACAAAATAGCCAGCTTACTATCTTGAGATGACTTTAGGAAAGCAATATGACTTTAGGAAAGCAATATAAAAAATCTGAACTTTTTAACAGCGAAGTCCATATGCTGGCCATATGATGGGTGCTCAATAAATAATTGCTGAATGATTACTTGATGAACCTGGGAATCAGAAGAATTCTGAAAGGTGGTAGAAAAAGAGAAAAAGAAAAAGCACTGGCTCTGTACTTAGCACTGTGTTAACATTGAGAAAGAACAATTAAAGTATTAGTCAGCATGTTTTAGATTGTAAGTGACAGAAACTCAGTTCAAACTGATTTAAGCATTAAAGAACACTCATTGACCCATGTAATTAAATCTAGAGGTATAGACTGGGTTCAGGTATGCCTGGATCCAGGGCTCATATGGCATTTAAAGAATTCTGTCTTTGTTTCTCTCTCTTTCCATTTATTTGTTCATCTTTCCTTCATGTTGGCTTCATTTTCAGGCTGACTTTCTTTACATGGAAGTCCTCCTACAGTTATAAGCTTATGTCTTCCAGTTTATTAACACCAACAGAAAGACTTTTCTTTTCCCAAATGGTCCTATCAAAAGTCTTCAGAGGGCTTCCCTGGTGGTGCAGTGGTTGGGGGTCTGCCTGCCGGTGCAGGGGATGCGGGTTCGGGCCCTGGTCTGGGAGGATCCCGCATGCTGCAGAGCGGCTGGGCCCGTGGGCCACAGTTGCTGGGCCTGCACGTCTGGAGCCTGTGCTCCGCAACAGGAGAGGCCGCGACAGTGAGAGGTCTGCGTGCCGCGATGAGGAGTGGCCTTCGCTCGCCGCAACTGGAGAGGGCCCTGGCGCGGAGGCGAAGACCCAACACAGCCAAAAATAAATAAATAAATAAATAAATTGAAAAAAAGAAAAAAAAAAAACAACGTACCGATGACTGAGCCGCACCCCGCAGCAATTAAATCTGAATGTCTACAGATAGGACCCAGTCCAGACACTATACTTTAAAAAAAAAAAAAAAGTCTTCAGGGGCCAGGCCAGTCAGCCCAAAGGAAGAGTGAAAAATGACTAGCAGAAGTTGGTAGAATGGATAGTGGCAGGTAAAACAACAAAGACCTACTACCAAAGCGAAAGAAGAAAAAGGGAATCTTGCAGTGAAAGAGGCAATTTCTGCTTATGAAATCCCTCTAAAACCTAAGACACCTTGGGAATTCCCTGGCAGTCCAGTGGTTAGGACTCATGCTTTCACTGCCAAGGGCCCCAGTTCAATCCCTGGTTGGAGAACTAAGATCCCACAAGCCATGTGGCATGACCAAAAAATAAATAAATAAAAAATAATAAAACCTAAGGCACCTCAACTCTAGAGCAAGAGTTGCCAGCTCAGTATTCATAAATCTCCTCTGCTTACAGTACTAACAGTGCAGATATTTATAGATATTTTCAAAAGCTCTATGTATTCTCTTTAAGGCTTCCTGAGGCAGCTAAATTTTCCCAAGGCCCCCCTGAGAAATTGAACAGACTTCTTCTTGGGTGTATAAGTGTGTTCACAGGACCAACAGCCACTGTCATGTTTCTCTCCTCCTCACAGATGCCCCAGTCATTGGTATGAAGACCCAAATGCCCATGGTTTATCTGTATCTTTTTAAAGACATTCTTCATGTTTATAAAAGGGACAATGATCCCAATGTCTGCTTTCCTCAGAAGTTCAAGTGCTAGGGCAATGGAATAGCAGACCAAATGGGATGGTGACTTCAGGCAAGTGTGTAGCTTTTACTCTGTGATGAAGACAACCAAAGAAACAAACTGCTTTCCTATACTCCACTAAAAATGTCCACCAAACATCCTCCCAGCCAGCTGAAATATAAGTCAGCTAAGGGACTCTAAAACAATTAAATTAATTGAAAACACATTTTATAAAAGAAATTGAATAGATCGTTTGAGGTCACAGAGCATCCACTAATGAATGTTTGCCTCAGCATTTGCAGCTTTATTTTGCCTCCCCAATTACAACATTTCTGAAATCCACTTATTTTTCCTTTGTGTATAAATTCTGAGACTGTGTGTTTCTAGTCATGGCTCCATAAGAGCAGTATTAATCATCTTCACAACTTTTGTCATATGTGCCACATCATCAAGGTTCAGTGAAGGCAAGAAAAAACACTCTAGGTATTTCAAGCAGAAGGGGATTTAATTCAGGGAGATAAGTTCTTACAAAATGGTGGGAGGAGTGGAAGTCAGAGGCACTAGTGGAATTTTGGTTTCACTGTCAAAGAAAAAAAACTGTGCTTATCGCATTTCCATTCTTGATGCCTCCATAACCACCTCACTCCCAGGAGGCTGTTGACTAGAAAGTGGAACCCTGAGTCTGATGCTTACATGCACTCGAATCCCTCAAAGCTTACTAACCCACTGCCTCCACTGCAGCAAGACTACCTCCACTTTATTTCTGCCTTACAAAACTCAGGCAACTGCCTCTAATTGGCACAGTGTAATTCATATACAGAACCCTGACAGCAACGGTGTCTTCAAAGTGTAATTTTAAGACTTCCAACCTCTTGGAAGGAAAAGATGAGGTTGAGAGAACTAATCCAAGAATATGCCACTTGCACTCACTTTACAAATTAAAGTTATTTTAAAAAGAGACCTTATATTTATACTGTAAATGAAAATCCTGGATCATTTGCCATTAAAAGAAGGTATTTGTCAAAGTAAATGCAAGAAATGTTTTTGCCTTAAGTTTCCCAAAGATAATTTTTTCTCCCTGAGGGAACAGAATAATTATAAAAGGCTCTTCTCCCAGTCTCTCCCCAAACTGCACTATTCACCCACGCTACCCCCATCTACCCATTTTGTGTGAGCCAAAAGCGAATATTTGCAATTAAATTACAGCTCATGTCTCAATAAAGCAGATGTCTGCATGAGTCATATTTAAGCTTTTTTTTTCCTGTGGGGGGTGGAGAGGACCACTCAGAACCTCTCAGCCCCAGCAGCACACAACAGTGCACTTTGGGAAATGCTTTATTGGGTTATAAGCACCTTGAAGTTGCTTTGATCTCCTTTGTCTTAAGTTCTAGGATAGACCCCCACATTAAAAAAAAATCCAACCTGGAGTTACAAATCTAGGAAGGAAGAAAATCAGGAAAGAGGACTTCAGGGAATTTCAGGGAGTGAAACGAAGACCAACAGTGAATTTAAAGCAGTTGCCTTTGTCTGGGGGGGAGGCGGAAGGGAACCTGAGGTCATTCTTGCAGGTAGAGCCACAAGCCCTGGCAAGAGTTGTCCATTTAACCCACCTCCTTTCCTGGTGCTTTGAGTCTGTCTTCCCTGTTAGCAGCTAACCAAACCCAACTCTGCCATGAGAACCATCGCTTTCTCCTTTCTTTCCCCCACTTCACCTTGATCAGCAACCCCTTAACCTCCCATCCCCAACTCTGCTTCATTTGTCTTCAGAGCAGTCACCACTACCAGCTTCATCTTACTGTCTGCCTTTCAAAGAGCTCCATGACTGTCTGTTTTGTTCACAGTAGAATCCACAGCATCTAAAACACTGTTTGTTACAAACACTCAATTCACATTGGTTGAACGAATAGCAAGCAGGTCAGTGAGTGGCCAGCCTGCTAGGCTCAAGCCAGGCCAACCCAGAAAGAAGCCCCGACCCAGCTCAGCCTCACTTCGGACCTTCTATGTGTCATAGAATGTCAGATTGATCAAAACCTTTTACGATGAAACGCACTTCAAAGTCCAGACCACCTGAATCACACATAGGTCTTCATGTTGTTGTAAATTCAATGTTGAGATAATGTTGGTGGTTTCCTCTTTTGTCTTAGAGGGCAACAAAGAACTACCTCTTTTCATTCTCTGAGCCCCAGTTTCCTCACCTGGAAAATGGGGAGGATTTTTTTGGTGTGTGATTCATCACTTGTTGCAGAGGTCATACAAAATGATGCATTTATCCATGTATTTCATCATTTAAGAAATAGTTTTATGAGTGCCTAACATGGGCAAGGCCTTTAAATGGCATCTTCTCAGCGTGGCCCTTTATAGCCACCTTCTGTAATATTTCAGCCCTCCCCCCTCAGCATTCCTAATTCTCCTTCTCTGCTCTGTTTTTCTGACAAGTGCTTTTTATTCTTTAACTTAATATATATATATTATTGATTTAAATTATTTATTACAGATATCTATTTAATTTTTATGTCTCCCCCTTCTAGGTTTCTAGGTTTTAAGCTCCATGAGAAGGATATTTTTTGGGGTGTTTTTGCTATTGTTTTTCCAGGCCTGCCCCATTGTGGGCATTTAATAAATAATGTCGACTGAATAAACAAATGTCCCATGCTCAGAGTACAAGTGCTAATATAAACCAGGCTACCATATAAAACTCAAATTTATCCCTTATTAGAGAAAACTCACTGAAGAATGTGTGTTCTGTACAGATGGCTTGTACAGAAGGGCTGGAGTTGGGCTGAAGGAACAATTAGGGGGCCAGTACATAACCCAGGCAAGAGATGACAAAGTGACTGAACTCAGACAGCATCTGTGAGTGAAGGGAAAGGGACAATTAGAAAGTATTGAGGATAAAGAATTGCAGGGTTCGGTGGGTGCTTAGATGTGAGATGTGGTGGGAAAAGTGAAATCAACATTGAATCCCTCATTTCTGGATTGCGCAGCCTGGTGAATGATGATGAGTTGCACTGAGATGGGGATATTGGAGAAGGAAGTGGTCGGGGTTTTTTGTTTGCTTGTTTGTTTGTTTTGGCTACTCCACGTTGGAGAAGAAGTGATTGGGGTTTTTCTGGCTTTTGTTTTGTTTTGGCCACTCTGTGTGGCATGCGGGATCTTAATTCCCCAACCAGGGATCGAACATGTGCCCCCTTCAGTGGAAGCACAGAGTCTTAACCACTGGACTGCCAGGGAAGTCCTAGGAAGTGGTTGTTTGAAGGACAAGCATGGGGAGAGAATTTGTTGTCAGGTACCTATGGGCCAACAGATGTTCACCAGGAGGTGAACCAGGGCTCTGGGTTGAGAAGAGAAATTTAGGCTGGAGGTAAATATTTGAGAGCCATAGTCCTAGGCCCTAAGGACAGCATGCAGAGTGAGGAGGGGAAAGGGCCAAGGGGAACACCATCATTTGGGATAAACAGAGAAAAAGAAGAGCTGCAAAGAGAACTGAGAGCAATCAGAAGAGTAGGAGGAAACGAGGGGAGATTTTTCAAAGAGGGAGAAGCCAACGGCATCAGAGGTCAGAAAGGTATCAAGCAGCACAAAGAATGAAAAGTTTCCACTGGACTTGGCACATGGAGGGCCAGGTGACAAACTGGACATTCTGACAGGAAGACTGAAGATCCTTACTTCCGTTCTCATCCTATTTCTCCATAGACTGAGGAGCACCCCTTATGCTCAAAAATAAGCCTTTTGCCTGTTCCGTTTGGTGCAGTCCCCAGAGTTCTGCACCATGGATGATGGAAACGACTTCCATTTATTTAAAATCCAAAACTATTAAGATCTCCTTCAGGCTAAATAACCACAATTCCTTTACTTTATTAACAAACATAGTGTGCTGAAAATTTCTGGAATTGGGAGCCAGGAAACCTGGGCTGATCTAGCTTAAGATCTGTTATGGCTAAAGGGTGACCTTGAACAACACATGGAGTTTTCTTTCAAGTCAGTTTTCCTCATCTGTAAAATTATGGGGTTGGCCTAAATCAGGTCCCTGGGAACATGTATCAGGAGTAGTTGAGTGATCTTTTAGCTTTAACATTTATGAATTAATGAAATCCACAGTAGATATTTATTAAAGATTCTACAAGTATCCAATTTCTATTCCATTCCAATAATAATTTTGTTTTTGGACTCATTTCAGTTCCTCTATGTATTAGGCATCTAGAAGCCTAAACATTACACAGAGGTTTCTAACATGGTCATGACTCAAGCAGCAGAGTATATAAGAAGATGGAACAAAATACACACTCTATACCTCTGTCACGGGCTGCTGGCTGTTGTCAAGCTGCTAGTGGTGATCCATTTACTATTCTGGTTGCAAAGAAGCAGGGCTAAATCATTCACATTATTCTTATGGTTTCCTTTAAATGTAATTAATCCAAATTAAGACAATATTCACCAAAGGTCCTGAAAACAAAACACAATGATAAAACCACCAGTCTATTAATTTAATAGATTTCTTAAAGGTAGCTGAGAAAATTTTGTTATTTATGTCGTGTGTTTTCCCATGTTTCGCCAACATGACTTAAATACCAGTGAACTTCTCCCCCTTTGTCTCTTAAAGAAATGGAGCCAGTGAGAACGGAAGAACCATGGTGGTGTTGAAAATGTGGTCTTTGAAGTTCATGTGTGTAACTGTAGTAGATTATTGCTCAGCTTGTCTCCACTCCTTCCCCCCCACCGCCACCCCCAACCTCCAAGGAAAGTGTGGACTTTCTTGCATAACTGATATTGGCCTTGACCATGTGTCCTGCTTAGGCCAATAGCATATGGGTGGAAGTGACAGGGTCACTGCTGCTTGATGTCTTTCTGACATCAGACACTGTTGGCTTCTCCCTCTTTGAAATGACATCTTAGACAGAAGGAGACAGTGCATGTTTCCACTAGTGCTTCTGGAAGCTTCTTCTCTATCACGAGAAGGGTTTCTCCCTAGTAGCTGCTCCATTTTCAGCCTAAGTCTCAAAATGAGATTTATGAAGCAAAGTTGCCCCAGTGGATGTACAGATTCCAAGTGGCCCCAGCTGACTTGTGGACCCTGACACAATATCTCCTTCAGAAAATGCTTTTTTCTGTACCCAGCCACAGAAAGAGTAGAAGGCGGCTAGCAGCAAAATGATCTGACACTTAAGAAGAAAATCAGTGGCAGATGTCTGCCTTTATGTTTTCTCATCTAATCCTTACAAAAACCATGTGAGAAGACTTAGTTCCTATTTTTCAGTTAGGAAAACTGAGGTTCGCAGAGGGTAACTAACTCAAATTCTAATTCCAGTTCATCTGACTTTCAAGTTTGTATTATTTTTCAACTACAAAAACCAATGTCAACTCCCTTTTATGACCAGTTAATATTCAAATAAAAATGATTTTGTCATGGGAAAAACCTGGATGGAGGAAGCAGGGAACATATATTCAGCCCCTCTGATGGAAGAGTGACATAGCATATGGTTTCAAATCACTCGGAGAAGCAAGGAAACTTCCCTGAGTTTGCAAATTTGCCTTTGAGGACTCCAGGCATGGGAGCTGTGTCAGAGTCAATATATCTGCCCAGGGGTAGATTAGGACCAGGTGACTGCCGAGCTGTTCACTATCCCCTTCTGAGCTACCTGCTGCACTCACCAAATCACTGTGCAGCCTGAAGATAGGTGAGGTAAAAGGTAACCTCGTGCCCTCTGACTTTTGCCTTTTGCCTCTCTCTCTTGGGGCTTTTTGAAACCATGTTGGTGGCAACCAGTGGCCACCAGCTTACAGGCACAAGTCATTTGAAGTAATAAAACAAGAGGTAACTCTGGCCAGAGCCAGCCATTGGATTTTCAAGGGTTTCACCTTTCCTCCAAGGAAACATGGTTGTATAACTGAGTCAATTTGCTGTACTCCTGAAACTAACATAACATTGTTAATCATATATGCTCCAATATAAAATAAAAATTAAAAAAATAAAAAAGCTTAATAAGAATATAGATTCAAATTTATTTCTGATAATGATAATTGACCTAAAATTGAAAATAAAATCTTAAATTTTGCTCCCCTCACCACCAAAAAAGAAAACACGTTTTCTTCAAAGGGTCAAATGGTGTATGTCAGTTACGTGTGCGGACACCAGAACCAAGTTGCTCGAATCCCAGCTCTTCTAATTGCTCGTTGTGTAACACTTGGGATGTTACTTCCCCTCTTCAATGCCTCAGTCTCATCTGTAAAAACAGACTCATTATTCATTGCACGCACATGTCCTGCCATGGGCCACAACCTTGATTCCATGTGCTGCGGATGGAGCAGTGAGCAAAACCAACCCATGTCCTTCTGTTCTCCTAGAGGAGACAGATGATAAACAAGTCTATTTGTAACACAATTTTAGAGAGTGCTGAATGCTATAAAGACAAATAAAGCAGGGTAAGGGATGGAGAGAGGAGGAAGAAATGGCCATATTACAAAGGGCAGAAGAGAGAAGGCTCTTGGAGGAGATAAAACACTAAGAAGGCCAGAATATTGTGAAGGGAGAGAGCAACACGGTACCTAAGGCAAGAGTATTCTAAGCAGAGGGAGCGGGAATAGTAAACAAAATACAGCAACTGTACCCACTTAACTGGAGTGCTGCAGGAGTGACAGGGGATAATACGTGTAAAATGAGGCCATAGAATCTACCCTGTGAAGGCGAGCCCTGCAGGCATCACAGGATCTCAGAGATGAAAGAATCATAAAGTTCGATTCCACCCTTTCCCTTATAATGCACGTGTCTCCTACAATAGTCACGAAGCTTCGGCTTACGTGCCTGTCAAGATGGGGAGCTCCTAGCCCAGCAGGCAGGGTCCGGCCTCCGTGGTTGGGGGCTTTTCTTTGTGAGGAAGCACCTCGTCCCCTGAGCTTACATCCTACATCCAACGCACAGGAATCACAGAAACCTACCTGCTGCCTCTTTCACATGCCACCGCCTCCAACATTTGAAATACTTTCATCTCAGCTCCATCAGTTCCTTCAACCATTCCTTATCTGTGTGGCTTCCGGATTCCTCACTGTTCCATTTGATCATTTCAAACGCGCTGCACAATACGCTCAGTCTCTGATAGATGGGGGAGGGGGTGTGTGTGTGCAGCAAACGGGGAGATCAGTGCTGGAGGCTGGAACCTTCCCACTCAAAAGCTCCTTCCCATAAGCAGAGTCCCGAGATAAAGAGGAATATGTCTCCTCTTCTCCGTGGCTGCCTGCTCCTGCCTGGCATAACCCCAGCCTGCACCGATCTGAAATCACACCTAGGGTGATGCTTAAGAGAATTAGTTGACTGACTAATGCTTACAGTTTCCTGGGGAAGAGAGAAGAGAGGGCAGGAGGCGTTGGGGGACACGGTGAGTGGTGGTGGGTTCAGGACAGATGTAATTGCCATGTTATTAATTAAGCATCAGATTAAGGGGATTAGAATAGAGCTGATGAGTCAGAAATCCTAACTTCCATTTCCTGTGAGCCAGTCAGCTGGGTCCTGCTCCCCAGCCTCAGCTCAGCTCTCGCCTCTGCCAGCTGCCTCCTAAAACAAGCCACGGCTGCAAGGGTGAGAGGGTGTAGATGACTCAGCACTCAGAAAATAATTCCGAGGAGAAACCTGCCTGCTGATAGATGACTGGGGCCATGTTGTCTTTCGAGCTTACCTGCTTTGGAGCGGATTCTCCTTGGCATGACTTCTGAAAGGACGGGCAGGTTTCATCACTGTGGAGCACAGGCCTGAACTTTAAGCAAAGCATTCAATGGTGTTGTGAAGTTCTGTATCATCTTCTTCTGGTGAAACTATTGGACAAACATAGACATTTGGGACGGTAGGCAGAAACAGGAGATAACAGTAAACACAGTCATGTTTTGATCTGTTTTATTCCTTTGTTTCAGTTTTTATACTTAGAACAAAAATCTTAATTCTTAAATTGAATGTAGGAAGGGACAGTGCAAGTAAAATTGAGGCACCCAATATCAGGCTGATCCAATATTAAGCGATAGTCGCGGCGCAAACAGCCTCGAATCGCAACTTCACAGTGATTTATCTGCTCTCCTGGGCCGGCTTGATAAAGCAGCCACACCACAGACATTCAGATGATGCCACTTCAGGACTCAGTCTGCTGGAAGCTGCCGATTGGCTGAGTAACTGCTGGAAAATAATGAGCCAGTTTCTCATTGGTTGATCTGTTTGACTGCCAGGCAGGGTGGGCAGGGCCAGGAATTGGATGGGGGCCGGTCCATTCCAGGGCACCAGGCGATCAGAGCTTGAAGCTGTCCAAACTGGGCAATCTCCCACTTGGGGATCCTGACACCGTCAGCCACAAGAATTTGCAGACTCATCCTACCTGACTCAAAGCTTTTGCTGTTGTGGAAAATGTGACTGCAGAATTTTATTGCCTTCTGCTGTTTGCAGACATGTTTTTGGTTTTGGGTTTTTGGTTTTAACTCCGTGGAAGTGGGAAATTACTGTCCCTCGAGCCCTCTGTATCCAGCCAAAGCCCAGTGATTCGTCAGAGGCAAACTCCTGCATGGATGTTTTCTTGACTATTACCAAGAAGTGCGCGATAATCTGTCTCCCCTAAACTCCTAGAACTTCAACTGTCTAGATCAGTGGGTCTCAAAGATCGCTGTGCTTGGAATTTCCTGGGCATTCAGTTAAAATGCAGGTTCTTATTAAGCAGGTCTGGGGTGGGGCCTTGCATCTCTCACAAGCTTTCAGAGGATCCACACTTCTGTAGCAAGGGTCCATTTCCTTGACAATAGAAATGGGCTGTCTGTGACCTTGCACATTTCTCCTGATATATCCAAAGCTTCCCCAAGGCTTGTATGCTCTCTGCCTTTTTACCCTCCCTAGTACCTCACCCAATGCTGTGTGAACAGATAGTGCTAGCAAATATTTGTAGAATAAAGAGACTCCTATATGGAAGAAACAACGTCCATGCCTCATCAGCACAATGACTCATGCAGGAAAGATGCTCAATAGTTATTCATTGAATGAATGAATGATCTGCCGGTATCTAGGAGGCTGGTGAGAGAATAACAAAAAAGAGAAGACTAAATCTAAGAGATTTTTAAGCTCTGCTTGCTTGAATCAAGCAGGTGGGAAAAGCATGGAAGCAAATTCAGGAAACATGGCATCTGGAATTAACACCCTAGCCACATGGCATCTAACACGTACGTTGCTAGACCATTTCTGTTGTGAAGATTTTTAAACGCATTTCCACTGTCACAGTAGGCTTTAGAGTGAATCTGCTGATCTGCCCTTTTTGGGGTACTGTGGAGAGGTACACAACAGGGAGTAGGAAAGGGTACCATTTACTCTGGCAAAGCTCGGTAGGAAGTAAGTCTTGGGCTGCGTGAGAAACAGTGAACCCTCAAGCAGTGATTTTTGAACTGATTCTTTTCAGTGACCTTCATCTCCTTCCTTCCTTACTTCTGACCACCCACCAACACTCACTCCAACACACAGACCAGTTTTTGACCTTGGCCTGGAAACCTGACCCTCATCCTTGCCTAGTTTTATCAGCTGGGAGGTTGTATCAGTGTCCTGGTCATACAACTGGACCCTGACTGCGTAAAGAGGCCACAGCTGTTCATAGAGGGGGGCAGCCTCTCCCAACATTGGGGAAGGAGAACCATTGATGGCAGCAAGGTGAAAGCAAACTGGGCAGCCAGGAGAAACAGGGAGGCATCAGGTCAAGGCAGCAGCAGGAGTTCTACTCTTCAGACTTAGGGAGATGATTAAGTATACACTGTGGTTTTATAGCCCACAAACTTCGTCACCTGCCCTAAGTAGCTCTCTCACCAGCCTGTGGTACCCCCTTCCCTTTGCCTGTTCCAGAACATCTGCCATTAGAGCCAACCTTTTGGGTTTGGAAATAAATCAGACAATAGCTTTGGAAGGCCTCTGTTAACTGTACCTTTGACATCTGGCATCTGTGGGGGTGGTGAGGGGGGAGCTGCAGGCTTCCTTGGAGTCTTCCTATGTCAGCACCCAGGCAGGCAGAGTCCTGGGTATCTTCCAGCTGCCTCCAGCTGGATTTGGGGGGCATAGAGACTAGATAAGTTTCACTGATTTGAACCCTGAGCTTTGCTGAGCCGGAATCATCCTGGCTGTTGGACTGCCACAGGGCTCAGGGTCAAGGGAGAGTATCCAGATGTCTCCAAGCCACGTGAGCAAGTCTGCAGCCTGGAGCTGCTTTCTGGAGGGGCAGAAGGAGACGGTGAAGCCCTCGGGTCCTCAGCCCCTGCAGGTGTAGCCAGGCGTGCCCTGAGCTGTACCTGTCTCGCATTACTGCCCCCAGCTTTCCAGCCAGCTCTGCAGTCTGGCTGGCTTTGTTTGCAGCAGTGCTGTGTCCCCTCTGGCACAGGTGGTGCGGATGCTCTGCAGGGCCCAGCAGAGGTGCACCAGGCAGCCTCCCGTGTCCCTCTGTAGCTGAGAGCACCGCAGTGAGGGCTTGGGCCAGCTCTGGGCTGGCTGCCAACAGCCTCTTGCAGACTGCGTCACAGCACAGATCTCTTGCTTGCAGGCAAGGGAGGAGTACGGAAAGCTTGGGACTTGAAATGTCTCTGGCGCTGCTTCATCCCCCTTTCCACACCCGTCTGCTGTTTCAAGTGGTTCCTTTTCCTTTCCTCCACCCTGCCTCCTCCCCCGCCCCCCCCCCAACCCTTATCATGCTGACACATTTGTGTCCTTCTGATGGCTTTTCATGTCAACTTCCAAACAAAATGACTCAGACCATAGTGCATCCCATCAGGACAGCGCTTTCTAGGGAGAAACAGGCTGGCTGACCTTATTACGTGTTAGGCATGTCAATGGGTTTCAGCGTGAAGTAATGAAAATCAGCAGTTTCCATCTAGAGGCCTTTCCTGCATGGAACCAGGAGGGTTCCCTTGCTACTCAAGTTCACCTTTCCGTATCTTGATTTCCCCATCTGTAAAATGAGAACAGTTACTCCTCCCTTATCTGTTTTACCAGGTCTTGTGAGTGTCATGGGGAATATTAGAAGGTTTCATAAAGTTTAGTGTACAGGAAGTTACCTGGGGAGCTTGTTAAAATGCAGATCCTGATTCCGTAAGTCTGGGGTGAGGCCTGAGATTCTGCATTTCTAACAGACTCCTGGGCTAATGGATGCTGCTGGTCTGGGTACCACTCTGAGTAGTGAGGAGCTAGTAAATAAGAGGAAAATTTGAACATTATGAAGCACCAGGAAACTGTAGCATTTTAATTATTCTATGTGTTCGTCCTTCTAAAAAGCACATTTACATCTTTAAAAGACTCTTCACATCTTTAATTCAGATGAATGTCATTAT
Organism: Balaenoptera ricei; assembly: GCF_028023285.1. NCBI lineage: Eukaryota > Metazoa > Chordata > Mammalia > Artiodactyla > Balaenopteridae > Balaenoptera > Balaenoptera ricei. The sequence continues at coordinate 38,275,466 of NC_082653.1, read as the reverse complement.
TTTTGGCATCTTAGAGAGCTACTAGAGAGAAAATGTAAAGCTAAGAGGGACTGATTATCATTTCTGTTGTCACTGAAGCTGCCTCTTCCTTTTTTCTCCCCTTTCCTCCTCTCAGAGCTGGGATTGAATATGGATTCAAATGCAATTTCTTACCTAAGCAAACTATTGTCAGCAGGTGAACAAGGGTGTTGGGTCATTCCCCAGGCCAGATGAGGGACAAAAGAGGGGTTGATTGAAAGCCATTGTTTTCTCAAGAGAAAGAGTATATATGTGCATCAAAAGTCATGCAGAGTTGGCCCTCCATATCCAAGGGTTCCACATGCTCAGACTCCAACAACTGTGGATTGGTAATACTCAGAAAAAAAAAAAAAAATACAGAAAGTTCCAAAAAGCAGAACCTGAATTTGCTGTGCATGGGAAATGTTATTTACATAGCATTTACATTGTATTAGATATTATAAGTAATCTAAGGATGATTTAAAGTATATGAGAGGGAGGATGTGCGTCGGTTATATGCAAACACTGTGTGCCATTTTATATAACGGACTTGAGCATCTGTGGATTTTGGTATCCAGAGTGGGTCCTGGAACCAATCCCCTGCAGATACTGAGGGAGGACTGTATAAGAATGTTTATAGCACCACTATTTATAAAGTCAAAGCTGGAAAGAACCCAAATGTCTAATAGTAATAGAATAGAATAAATAAATTGGGCTGTATTCATACAATGGAATACTACAGAACAATAAAAAATGAATCAACTACTATAACATGTACCCTCATATATAGATCCTATAGGTGAAATTTGTTACCAGACTCAAATTTGGCTGCCCAAGAATCCAATACTGAGAGACAAGAGTTGGGCAAAGGGAAAGGTAGCTTTATTGAGGAAGCTGGCCATCCTGAGGAGAAGGTGGACTCATGTCCCAAAGAACCAACTCCCAACTCCCCAGGTTTTGCTTGGAGATTATATAGGGAAAGGGGAAAGGGAGCTACATGCTGGGGAGGGGGCAATATTCTATTTTCAGATATAATTGTCTCAATCTTGCAATTCTAAGTAGCCATCAGGTCTTGCTTGCTGTTGGAACATTAGCTGAGCCATAAGTCTCTGGTCAGCTGGGAGGGCCCCTGCACGGTCCTGCTCAGTTTCAAAATGGTGACCAGACATAAGACATGCTGTACGATTCCATTTATATGAAGTTCAAAAACAAGCAAAACTAAGTAACAGGGTTACTTCTGTATGAGGTAGCAGTGTTGACAGGGAATGGACATAAGGGAGCCTTCTAGGGGATAGAAAATGCCTTCATATTGGTCTGAGCTGAACTCTTAAGATTTGTACAAATTCTTGGATGCTTATTATATCATAATAAAGAAAATTTAAAGCTACAAAAAGAGAAAGGCTAGTTCTAATTTTACTCCCACATTTCACATTTCTGGGCCCTGCTCTCCTTCTCTCCTTTATGACACATCTTTTATTAAATGGAAGCCCCTATTGGCCATACTAGTCAACTTCCCTGATTTGCTTTCTGCTGGCTTCCCAGGTACCTCTGCTGGACCATGGAACAGAAGTAGAACCTGCCTTCACATCACTTCCCCTGTGACTGCACAGAAGGCTTCAGGCTGTGTTACTTGCTGCCCACAGGTTCTCCTCTGAGCTTGAAGCCTGCCCCTGCCTCCGGTGCTGTGTCCTCTGGTCACCAGAACCCTTGCTCTCTCCAGGGCTCTGAGCTGCAAACCTGCCTCCCCAAGTCCAAAATCAGGCATGCAGAGCTGTTTGTACTTTGAAGTTTAATGCTTCTCTCCCACATTTGGGTTTATCCAAGAGGGATCTGAAAATTGTGGGCCATCTGTTGTGAAAGTATCTGTTGCCACAATAATGCTGCCTAACAAGCCACTCCAAAACTCAGCATCTTCAAACAACAATCACTATTAGTTCTCAAGGTTATGGTTCAGCTGGGCGGTCCTTCTGCTTGGGGCTCTGCTGACCTCTGCTGCACTTGCTTATGAGTCGGTGGTCAGCTGGAGGATGACTGCTCAAGAATGGCCTCACCCGCATGCTTGTTTGTCAGCTGGCTGCTGGCTGGGGGGATGGCACGACAGAGTCACATGTCCCTCATCCTCCAGCAGACTAGTCTGGATATTGTCACATGGTGATAGCTAAGGGTCTGAGAGAGAAGGGTGCTCAAGGGCACTGAAGGTGAGGCTTGGAGCTGGAAAAACATTCCTTCTGCTCTATTTTACCCATCAAAACAAATCACAGACCAGCCCAGGTTCCAGGGGTGGGAAACACAATCTGCATCTAGTTTAGAGAAACTGCAAAATCACATTGCAATAAGTGTGCAAGGGGTGGAAAATCAGGGCCATTTTTTTGGTTTTTTTGTATTCAATCTACTACATGTGGCTGGGGTATGAAAACAGAGGCATTGGGAATCGGGTCTTTTCCCTTCTGCAAAGCATCTGTGGGGTAGCAGCTGCTCTCCAGGCCTCCTGCAGCCTTGACTCTGACCCCACAAAACCAGTCAAACCTGTTCTCCAGCCCTCTTTTATGCATTATTCCTTTGGGGCTCAGCAGACTTTTAATCCTGCTGGTCAAATAAATGTGTGGAAATCTGAGTGAGCACATAAAAAGGAAATGTTTTAGGTCAAGTTTCCTAGAAGAGCCCGGAATGGGAATTTTTGTCAAGTGATTTGTTGTGGAAAGAATCTCAGGAAAGGGGAGGGGACTAAGGTGTGGGTGTGTTCTCCCACTCTGAGACAAGGAAGCTGGGCTTATTTGCCCCCATATCTGTCAGTCATTGTCTATGGCTGCCCCTGGGTGAGGGGTGACACACATCTCCATTGCTGTGGCTTCCATCAGCCTCAGGCAATTTTCTAGAAGATGTAGTCATGAGCTCTTAATGGCAACACTCAGAGCAGCTGGGGAATGGGAATGTGGTCCAGGAAAGGGGGTTCTGGGCTGGACCCCAAGAGCATTTGCTAACAGGCACTATTTAGAAACTGAATTCTGAACTCAAAGAAGGTCTAGGGAAAACTTAGTGGAGACCTGATAACTGTGTCCCAATTTTGATGAGTTGTAATGACACATAGAGGAACCCATTCTGTAGGTAGATCTAGGATCCATAATTGGACTCTCAATAGAGGCAGATTTGGGCTTAACAGAAGGGGAGAACATTGCATAATTTGAGAATTCTAAAAATGAAAAGGAATGCCCTGGGAGTGGTGAATTTTTGAAAAAGAGATTGGGCAACATTCAGTGGGAAGATAGTATAGGATATTAGTTAGGTTCTCAAAGAAAGAAAGCGAGGGATGATGACTAAAATCCCACATCCTTGAGTTCTTGATGTTCTGGCCAGAGATTCAAGAGGGAAGAGTATAAAGGGGACATTCATTCAGGGCAAATACACTTCTTCTATTAATACAGAGCTTTGGCCTCAATCTCTTGTTTATCACTCCCAGCTCTGGCTGGCTGGGCCACATGCCAGCTGAGAGGTAGATTGACGGGAACTTCATGCAGTCAGAGTGAGCCCTGGTGAACATGCAATATCAGCTAAAAAGGAGAAGAGAAAGGTGGACGCTTAAAGAAATGTCAAGATAGACCCCAAGAAGAATGGTCACCCAAAACAACATTGCCCAGCCCTGCCTTTGAGTCTTATTGGAGGTAGACCCTCACATATTTGGGTGTTCGGCTTGGCACAGAGACCAGTGGAATTTTCTCCTGCCTCTAGTCTGGCTGCACAATAGAATCACTTGGAGACCTTTTAAAAACCTTATTGTCCAGCTTCTCTCCAGACCAATAAAATCAGAATTTCTGGGGGTGGGAGACATATCAGTAATTTTTAGTTAGAGCAGTAATCCTCAGACTTTAGCATGCATCAGAGTTATCTGGTGGGCTTGTTGAAATATAGATTTCTGAGTCCCAACCTCAGAGATTCTGATTCAGTAAATCTGGGAAAGGTCTAAAAATTTGCTTTTTTACAAGTACCCAGGTGATGCCAATGCTGCTGGTCTGGGAACCACATTTTAAGAACCCACCGATAGAGACAGACAGAAAGAATGAGGAAAACCTGTCTGTGATGGTTTCAATGTAAGGCTGCCTCAAGTGAGGGCTTGATGTGGGTGACTCTTCCATGTCCTTTCTTGAATTCCCTAGTTCTGTGGCTGTTCACACTGGCCCCAAAACCTGGATATTATTTGTATTCAGCTGTGGGGTGCCAGATAGTCAGACCCTCAAAATGGTTGGGTAAACATTTTCAAGATATCCTAGGTATTCAACAGTGGGTAGAAACAAACCCATGTTGGGTCAAATAGGTGTTTGAAATCTTATCTCCCCCTGAAGATACCAGGGTATTTCTTGGGAGTCAACTCACATTTGTATTGAGTTTCAGGCCCCAAGGACTTCCTTTTGCTGCATCTGCTTGCTAAGAGCTCCCCGCCCTATCCCCCCAAAGCTTACTTAAGGGAAAAACTTTTCTCCAATATCAATGAGTTTGGAAGATACTTAGGTGACATTGTCACGTATGCCTCTTTTGAAGACTCTCTCTCTCACTGTCTACTAATAATTGCTAACTTCCCGAAGAAGCCAGGAGAGATTAATTTTCTGTATAAGCTGATCTATGGCTGGCCACCTCTGAGAAGATGGCCTGAGTCACTCTCCTTGACTCATGCTCACTGCAGAATATTCAGTGATAAAAATCTTCCCTTTAAACACAGAAAATTTATGGGCAAACTTCAAGATCCTCCATCTAAATTCGCAATTAATCTAGAGACTAGGGAGGAAAAGCAAATAAAGGCCATTTACAGGGCAGCAAAAAGGGATGCCCCAAATATGGGTTTTCTGGCCCTGTTCCCAGGTTGTGACCATGAAGCCTTTGCTGGTCACGTTCCCTTGTTTCCCCAAATAGGGGTGAAGCTGACTCTGCTCCAATTATAAGGCCTAAGTAGTTTAAAATTTAAGATGTTTTTGAGAATCCATACAACAGAAGGATAACTATAATATGACTACTACTATCATTTATTGAGCATAAGTCACTGTTTTAATGACTGAACCCTGAATTCTTAGAAGTCATTTAGTCCTCCTGATGCCCTTGGGTGATGAATTCAATTACTCCTCCATTTTTCAGATGGGTGATCTGGGCAAAGAGAGGGAGCTGACTTGAATTCAATCACAGCTGTTAAAGTGGTGAAGCCAGGATTAGAGGCCCAGCAGGCTGACTTCAGAGCTCTTGACCTCATGATGTACTAAACAAAACAAATCAAAAACAACCCGACAGGGCTTCCCTGCTGGCGCAGTGGTTGAGAATCTGCCTGCCGATGCAGGGGACACGGGTTCGGGCCCTGGTCTGGGAGGATCCCACGTGCTGCGGAGCGGCTGGGCCCCTGAGCCACAACTACTGGGCCTGTGCGTCTGGGGCCTGTGCTGCTTAACGGGAGAGGCCGTGGTGGTGAGAGGCCCGCGCACCGCGATGGAGGGTGGCCCCCGCTTGCCACAACTGGAGAAAGACCTTGCACAGAAACGAAGACCCAACACAGCCAAAAAAAAACAAAACAAAACAAAACAAAACAAAAAAAACAACCCGACACAGGGATGGACTAGTCTCAGGGAAAGTTTTTGTTTGTTTGTTTGTTTGTTTTACTGTCAGGCCTGTGGAGAAAGTTGGGGTGTTGTATTTATGAAAGGAGGAAGTTTTGTGGGGTTCAAAAGAATTTAGGTGTCTTCAGCTTTGAAACCAGAGCAGGAGAGGTAAAGGGCTCATTAACAATTACAAGTGACCCTTGAACAACATGGATTTTAACTGTGTGGGTCCACTTAAACTTGGATTTTTTTCACTGAATAGTACTACAGTATTACAAGATCTAAGGTTGGCAATTCTCTGGCGATCCAGTGGTTAGGACTCTGCGCTTTCACTGCCAAGGGCTGGATCATTCCCTAGTCAGGGAATTAAGATCCTGCAAGCCGTGTGGCCAAAAAAAAAAAAAAAGATCCGAGGTTGGTTGAATTCACGGATACAGAACTGCGGATACAGAAGAAATGTGCGTATAGAGGGCTGACTATAAGTTATACTTGGATTTTCAACTGCACAGAGGGTCAGTGCCCCTAAACTTGCTTGTACAAGGGTCAACTCTATAACATGCCCAATTATTTGTTATAATTTTTTTTTTTTACCATCTGAACAAAGGCAATGATTTATTGGTAATGTCAATGAATGAAATATTGAAAGTCTTATACACACTACTATATATAAAATAGATAATGAATAAGGATCTACTGTATAACACAGGGAATTCTACTCAATACTTTGTAATGGCCTATATGGGAAAAGAATCTTAAAAAGAGTGTATATATGTATACGTATAACTGATTCACCGTGCTGTATACCTGAAACTAACACAACATTGTAAATCAACTATATATTTTTTTAATTAAATTAAAAAAAAAAAGAAGGTCTCTGGCGAGAATCAAGCAATTATCCAAGAGTTGTAGCTCTGATTGCAATATGGTCTCCCAGTGTCTTTTGTACCTTTGTGGCTTTCTCCTTTTTTGCAAACTACTCATTTGAAATCATTCATGTTTGCTGCCTGGACTGGAGTCCCAATAAAAGTAAAATATGAAATTCTAGCTGTTTCTTCTTCACCTTGATTGGACTGAACAAATATAGTTACGCTGTTAACATTCTGAAACTTAACATATGAAGTGGGACAATACCATCTTCTTTCATATCATCCTCTGATAGTTCCAGAGCTGGAATTGGTTCACTTCTTTCTGCCTTTTCAAAATCCATAGATAGGGGTAGATTGGTAGAAATTTTTACGTATTTCGGACACTGACCATTATCTGGGCCTTGAAATTTCATTGAATAAAGCTTAACAGGCTGATTGAAGACCACAGTAATAAACAGCTGTCCATCCCAATCAGATTCCAAGAAGGTCATGTCTTTTCATAAACAGTTGTCAAATCCATGCTCCTCACTTTCATTAAGACATTCACAGCCAGCATTGTTAATAAAAAAGCATAAAATCCATATAGCCTTTTGGAATATCTGTGTCCTCATTGCTTCCAGGGTTGTTTTCTAAGTGCTGCTTGATTTTTTCCTCTAGTCCCACAGCATTTGCTCCTTGATACTGATCAACTCTCACTTTGTTTCAAAAAAACAAAAATGTAGGTATTGCTGATTCCCTGACACTGATGTACACCTACTTCCAAGAAAACTGCTTGTGGATACTTACTACTCATAGAGCTGAATGCTGGGGCAATCCTTAAACACGGTCCACACCCTCTCATGGTGAATTTGACAATGGTGAGTCTGGAAATCTAGGTCACTCCCGACCTGTTTCACACCCACCACTCTCAGAGAGCCTGGCAGGGTGGCTACAACACCACTGGCTTCAAAACTGAAGAAGAAGACCCTGGAGAGGAAGGGGGGAGGCTCAGGAAGACCTAGGCCTGGACAAAGGAGGTGGCGACCCTGGTGTCTTCTCCAGGGGCCCCCAAGGGCCGAGTCAGGCCAGAGAGCGGAGCAGCAGAGGGGGCGGGATGGGAGGGGGAGAGGAAAGATGAAGGAAGAGAAGGTCTATAATTTTATATGATGTAATCATAGATGCATTTATACAATATATAATGTAAGATACAACTAACAACACATTATACATATGAGATACATAATACACACTATATTGATTATAATGTGTTATACATTTAAAATTATATATAGTTTTTATATATATTTTATAACATTATTTATATATATACATATATGGTGTGTATATATATGTATATATATAAATTTTTGGAATAGTTTTTGGAATAGTTTTATTAGGCTATTATTCACCTACCACAAAATTCAGTAAAGTCCACAAATCCAAAAAGGGAGTAAATAAAATGGGGCTGATAGAAAACTCTCCTTCTCGGGGTATCTGCAGATGGCCCATCTGATCAGGAATTTGATTACATGGGTTGATCAACATATGTAATAGAGGACAGGATATTGAAATGTTTTCTTTCCCAGCTTCTAGCCTACAGGCTAGGTGAGAACAATCATTTTTATTTTTCAAAAGATAAAATTTTAGTTATCAATATTTCTCAATGCCAACTATAATAATTGCATCCAATCTGTTTATTAAATCGTTTCAAATTTAGGGCAATATCTCTTTTAATTTTGTGATTTTAACGTTTTTCTTAAAAGCAAAATAAGACAGGTTTTAAAAATTCCTGGGCTTGTTTTCTTTGACCACATCTGACCACATCCGAGTCTGGTTTCTAAGTTCCTAATGGTTTCAATCAGGTTCTCATTCTCCTTAAATTGTCGTTGAGCTGTTGAAGAGGGTTATAATTTCCTCCATATTTATTTGAAATTGAATGGTCAATTAAAATACACACTAACTAACCCCTAAACTGACTGGACTTCTAAGAGATTTTTCAAAATGTATTTAAGGGAATAGTAAAATAAATGATGCTTGAATGGTTAAAAGCCCTGCAATTCTTTAAAAAGCCCATTTTAATTTAGGCTGAAACCCATGCAATGTGAAAAGTGCTACAAAGAACGGAGTGGGGGCAGTGAGGGTGCTTGTGTTCTTCATCCAAAGGAAGGTAGAAATAGTAAAAGCAGAGAGGTGAAGATTAGTGGAGACAAAGAAAGGGATGGTGGCTTCCCATCTGGCACCCTAACATCTCCTTAGAATTAAATGGATGTGAGGCCCATGAGGGAAGCTTGGCCCCAGCCTCTGGGAAACCAGTCTCACAAAGTGCCCTGAACCCAAGAGTAACAGACAATGAAGTGTCTGTCAGAGCCACCTTCCCTCCAAGGACTATGCACATCTGAACAAGGAGCATACAGGGTCCAAACACCGGGAGGGGGAGCCCCCCAAATTCTATGCTGCACACAACTTCCTGGACCCTTCTGGGAACTGGAGGGGTGGGAGGGAAGACTCTTCATTCTCACTGAGACTGAATCTTCCTCAACCCAAGTGAAAAGAGGACTGAGAGTCAGCTACAATTTAATTTTTTTAAATTGAAGAATAAAGTATTGTGCCATATTTTTAAGCATGAAAATTTTTGGCAGCAGAAACAAGCTGACAACTTACGTTAAAATTTTTCTCTTTGATCTCTGCATTTTCTCACCTCTGGGAAAGATGTCAGACCCAAGCCGACATGGCTAAAGCACGTACTTTGTTGCTGGAATTAGAACAGATGATGGAGGCAAATCCACAGTGATGGAAACTCTCCCACTTATATTTAACATGAGCCTTCTGGGTTGCATGCTTTAAGAATGGAGGCACTGTGAAAAGACAAAAGGCCCAGAACCCAGGGGTTGTTCAAAAATCACTTTACCTTGTCAGAGACAGCAGCAGGGTACAGCTAAGAGAATGATCTGGGTTCAATCCGAGCTTCACCACTACTGCTGTGTGATCTGAGGAATGTTACTTATCTTCTCTGTGTTTCAATTCCGTTATTTGTATATGGGCATAATCATGGAGTATCCTATAATATTATTGAGATGATTAAATGAGCTAATATATCCATAGCATTTAGAACATTGTCTTGCCCAGGATTAGGGCTCAGTGAATGTTAGTACCATCATCATCATCTTTATCATCATTATTATTACATGGGATTATGTCAGGTGACCAGGGTACTAATTTGACTTTATTCCTTTCCTTTTGCAAAACAAAAAGGACTAAATCAAATGCGCTAATATCAGCTATTTCTAAACACATTTTTAGCAGCAGAAATAATTTTTCCCAGACATACTTCTGAAGAAGCTAAGCATATATGTATTCATTGATATTCTTTTGATTCTAGTTGCTTAAGTCAACAGGCACAATAAATTTATGGGCTCAAATTAAAAAATAACCCAGGAAGGTCCAGCTTCAAGCATAGCTGGATACAGAGGTACAAACAAAGATATCAAGATCAGTTTGTCTGCCTCCTCTCTCCTCTGCTTTCCCTCTTTCTATTCCATTCCCAGGATCCTTGCCTCCTCATCACAGGATGACTGCTGGAAGCTCTCAGAACAACATCCTTTTAATGTCCAATCTAGTGAAGAAGAGTGAACATCTTTCCCCCAGAATTCCCTGTGAAGATCCTGACATTCACTTTGATTGGCTGGCCTGGACCTCATGTCCAAGCCTACAGCAATCATAATGGCCAGAGGAATGTGTTGCACTGATGGGTCACTGGAGTCACATGTCCCACCCCTGAGGCTGGAAAGAAGCCCTGACCCTGAGAACAGAGAAAAGGAAAAGGTTGTTCCCACTAGGTTTGCTCTGCACCCTACCTCCTTGACAGTCCCTTCTCAAAACCCCAAGTGCTCCTAGTTTGAAACTCCCTGTATGTGGGGATCTCTAGCATTCTGCACGTTTGCTAGGATGCAAATCCTGTCTAAGCAATTACTACGTTCAGGAACCAGAGTAGTCCCCTTGGGGAGGTTCCATTGATTCTCTGTCAAATCATAGCCTGCAGACAGCTACCAGCTCCAGCGTCCCGTGTGGCATTGCTTTGTCTCTGTGTGCTCACATCAGTGCCGCCTACCACAGCCTTGTATCTAGTGGGAGCAGGAGAATCATCTGGGTTGAGTTCCACATCACATTATGAGTGATGCCTCCTCTTCTAGTTATTTACTGCAATGTAACCAACAACCTCAAAACATAGGGTCTTAAGACAATAATAACTTATTAGTGTCTCTCATGGTTCTGGGGTCAGCCAGGCTCCTCTGGGCACATCTGGCTCCCAGCTCTTGGTGGTTACAATCAGAAAGCAACTAGAGCTAGAGTCATCTTGAAGTTTTCTACATTCACATGCATGGCATTCTATGGCCTGGGAAGATAGAATGGCTGGGGCTGGAACAGCTGGGGCTCATTGGTCATCTCTCTTCTCTCTCAGTGGTCTCCCCACCTGGTACCTTCAGCACATGGCAGTCTCAGGGTTATTTCTGTTGCACTCCTTAGGTTGAGGCAATGACAAAGCCCACCCGATATCAAAGGGTGGGAACGCAGACCCTACCCCTTAGTGGAAGAGTGTCAAAGGATGCATAGCCCTCTTAAACCATCATATATCCTGGGGATGGCAGGGGGTCAACATAAAATCATGTTTTAGAGGTTATCCTTGGTCATGCTGTTCTAATTCAGTCCTGCCCTTGGCGGAAATGAGGTGGGATTATCAGGACATACCAAGAAAAATGGCTTCTTAAACAACTGTGTGCCAGAAAAGAGGCTTAGACACCACACGTAAATGCAACGGTCTCCATCTGGGCACATTGAGCTATTTTGGATAGTTGGGATCCCTTCTAACCCTTGCAGAAATATTGTAATCTTCACCCTAGTGCAGTTTGAGCTTTTGCAATGGAATACAGCTAGAACCAAGAACAACATTCTCTTTTCCACTTACTTATTAAAAGCAGTGAGCCACTCTGGAGGGACAGTGAATACAATTTGATGTTATTATGCAGAGTTTGACCATTGGAGGAAAAAGATAATGTTATCTTTAAGGTAGGCTCTGGTTTTAATTGCAAATTTTAGAATGGGGTTTCATATCCAGGATAAGAAAGAAAATACACAAACTGCTGACTGAATCAATGCTCAACACTCTGCTCTCTGTGTCCTCCTTGTCCTTGGGGTGCTTATCAAGCATGTAAGCAAAATCAGAAGTCAGGGAGAAAGCAAGAAAGGAATGCATTTACATGAGCCTCCAGAGGAAACCATTTCAGACTGGATTATGGAATCCTGATTCTCAGATAATTGCAAGAGTGTTTAAGAAAAGGTTGCACAGGTGAAAGTGTGAAGCTATTGTCAAAACATGCAAATGTTTTGTCTTCCTTTTAATTTCCGATACCAAGTCAGTCCTAACCCCTTTTATTGGACCTTAAATGTCTCAAAAATAATGGAAGAACAAAACTTCTCATTATAGAATTGACCTCTTACTGGGAGCTAAGTTCTACTGAATAAAGAGGTCTAGATAAAATTATTAAACCAAAGCAAAGATGATCTCCAGCCTTCCACTCCTTAATGTGCTAACATTCGGGTCTGCAAAATCCATTCTCTTCCCAGTGACTCTGGCAGTGCTAATTCCGGGATGCTATGGCCAACTCCTTTCTTCTCAAGGGCCAAACTCTGTCCAGGTAACTGGCAAATGTTTATAAATCTGGTCATTCAATAGGCATTCAATTTGCATTTACTGAGCACCAACCACATGCCAGGGGCTGTTCTAGGTACTTGTTTTACAGAAATGAATAAGCCAGTCATAATTTTGATGTATGAAAATTACAGTTTGGTACCATGTCTTTCTAGAAGAGCAGCCGTGGGAGGGGGGAATTCTATACATTAGTCATATCTACTGTAGAGCCAAGAGGGAGACCAAAAGAGAGTTTTCTAAGCTTTGTAGCTGAATGATGCTCCTCTTTTTCCCCCAGTCCTATACATATTTTCTAGGAAAAGTATGGAGAACCCCAGATGTAGCTGGTATAGTAGGACATGTTTTCTGTAAGGCTGAACTATTAGTTAAATTTCTCCAAGATAGAAAATCACAAATATTGGTTCAAAGTGCATGCATGTCATTCCCTATCAATGTAAAATTTTGTTTTGGGGAACAGAGTTGGATTTATTAACTTGTGGCTAATGCTGAAGGGAAAAGACATTGATGCTGTTGTTGGTGAAAAAAAAATCAACGGGCAGGTGGAATATGGAACCCATTCAATCAACAAATATTTATTAAGTTCCCAGACGTCCTAGGGTTACCATGACAAACAAGACAGAGTGACTCCTGTTGTGAATTTTGTGTTCTGGTTGGGGAGACCGATAGCAATGAGCAAAAAATAATAATAAATTCTCTAATGATAGTGAAGATGATCCAGGACCTCGGAAAAAGAATGGAGGCAAAGATCGAGAAGATGCAAGAAATGTTTAAAAAAGACCTAGAAGAATTAAAGAAAAAAGAAACAGAGATGAACAATACAATAACTGATATGAAAACTAAACTAGAAGGAATCAATAGCAGAATAACTGAGGCAGAAGAACGGATAAGTGACCTGGAAGAAAGAATGGTGGAATTCACTGCTGCGGAACAGAATAAAGAAAAAAGAATGAAAAGAAATGAAGACAGCGTAAGAGAACTCTGGGACAATATTAAATGCAACAACATTCGCATTATAGGGGTCCCAGAAGGAGAAGAGAGAGAGAAAGGACCAGAGAAAATACCTGAAGAGATTATAGTTGAAAACTTCCCTAACATGGGAAAGGAAATAACCACCCAAGTCCAGGAAGTGCAGAGAGTCCATACAGGACAAACCCAAGGAGAAACATGCCAAGACACACAGTAATCAAATTGGCAAAAATTAAAGACAAAGAAAAATTATTGAAAGCATCAAGGGGAAAACGACAAAAAATACACAAGGGCACTCCCATAAGGTTAACAGCTGATTTCTCAGCAGAAACTCTACAAGCCAGAAGGGAGTGGCATGATATACTTAAAGTGATGAAAGGGAAGAACCTACAACCAAGATTACTCTACCCGGCAAGGATCTCATTTAGATTTGATGGAGAAATCAAAAGCTTTACAGACAAGCAAAAGCTAAGAGAATTCAGCACCACCAAACCAGCTCTACAACAAATGCTAAAGGAACTTCTCTAAGTGGGAAACACAAGAGAAGAAAAGGACCTACAAAAACAAACACAAAACAATTAAGAAAATGGTCATAGGAACATACATATCGATAATTACCTTAAACGTGAATGGATTAAATGCCCCAACCAAAAGACATAGACTGGCTGAATGGATACAAAAACAAGACCCATATATATGCTGTCTACAAGAGACCCACTTTAGACCTAGGGACACATACAGACTGAAAGTGATGGGATGGAAAAAGATATTCCATGCAAATGGAAATCAAAAGAAAGCTGGAGTAGCTATACTCATATCAGATAAAATAGACTTTAAATTAAAGAATGTTACAAGAGACAAGGAAGGACACTACATAATGATCCAGGGATCAATCCAAGAAGAAGATATAACAATTATAAATATATATGCACCCAACATAGGAGCACCTCAATACATAAGGCAACTGCTAACAGCTATAAAAGAGGAAATCGACAGTAACACAATAATAGTGGGGGACTTTAACACCTCACTTACACCAATGGACAGATCATCCAAAATGAAAATAAATAAGGAAACAGAAGCTTTAAATGACACAATAGACCAGATAGATTTAATTGATATATATCGGACATTCCATCCAAAAACAGCAGATTACACGTTCTTCTCAAGTGCGCACGGAACATTCTCCAAGATAGATCACATCTTGGGTCACAAATCAAGCCTCAGTAAATTTAAGAAAATTGAAATCATATCAAGCATCTTTTCTGACCACAACGCTATGAGATTAGAAATGAATTACAGGGAAAAAAACGTAAAAAGGACAAACACATGGAGGCTAAACAATACGTTACTAAATAACCAAGAGATCACTGAAGAAATCAAAGAGGAAATCAAAAAATACCTAGAGACAAATGACAATGAAAACACGACGACCCAAAACCTATGGGATGCAGCAAAAGCAGTTCTAAGAGGGAAGTTTATAGCTATACAAGCCTACCTAAAGAAACAAGAAAAAGCTCAAGTAAACAATCTAACCTTACACTTAAAGAAACTAGAGAAAGAAGAACAAACAAAACCCAAAGTTAGCAGAAGGAAAGAAATCATAAAGATCAGAGCAGAAATAAATGAAATAGAAACAAAGAAAACAATAGCAAAGATCAATCAAACTAAAAGTTGGTTCTTTGAGAAGATAAACAAAATTGATAAACCATTAGCCAGACTCATCAAGAAAAAGAGGGAGAGGACTCAAATCAATAAAATCAGAAATGAAAAAGGAGAAGTTACAACAGACACTGCAGAAATACAAAGCATCCTAAGAGACTACTACAAGCAACTTTATGCCAATAAAATGGACAACCTGGAAGAAATGGACAAATTCTTAGAAAGGTATAACCTTCCAAGACTGAACCAGGAAGAAATAGAAAATATGAACAGACCAATCACAAGTAATGAAATTGAAACTGTGATTAAAAATCTTCCAACAAACAAAAGTCCAGGACCAGATGGCTTCACAGGTGAATTCTATCAAACATTTAGAGAAGAGCTAACACCCATCCTTCTCAAACTCTTCCAAAAAATTGCAGAGGAAGGAACACTCCCAAACTCATTCTATGAGGCCACCATCACCCTGATACCAAAACCAGACAAAGACACTACAAAAAAAGAAAATTACAGACCAATATCACTGATGAATATAGATGCAAAAATCCTCAACAAAATACTAGCAAACAGAATCCAACAACACATTAAAAGGATCATACACCACGATCAAGTGGGATTTATCCCAGGGATGCAAGGATTCTTCAATATACGCAAATCAATCAATGTGATACACCATATTAACAAATTGAAGAATAAAAACCATGTGATCATCTCAATAGATGCAGAAAAAGCTTTTGACAAAATTCAACACCCATTTCTGATAAAAACTCTCCAGAAAGTGGGCATAGAGGGAACCTACCTCAACATAATAAAGGCCATATATGACAAACCCACAGCAAACATCATTCTCAATGGTGAAAAACTGAAAGCATTTCCTCTAAGATCAGGAACGAGACAAGGATGTCCACTCTCACCACTATTATTCAACATAGTTTTGGAAGTCCTAGCCACGGCAATCAGAGAAGAAAAAGAAATAAAAGGAATACAAATTGGAAAAGAAGAAGTAAAACTGTCACTGTTTGCGGATGACATGATACTATACATAGAGAATCCTAAAACTGCCACCAGAAAACTGCTAGAGCTAATTAATGAATATGGTAAAGTTGCAGGATACAAAATTAATGCACAGAAATCTCTTGCATTCCTATACACTAATGATGAAAAATCTGAAAGAGAAATTATGGAAACACTCCCATTTACCATTGCAACAAAAAGAATAAAATACCTAGGGATAAACCTACCTAGGGAGACAAAAGACCTGTATGCAGAAAACTATAAGACACTGATGAAAGAAATTAAAGATGATACCAACAGATGGAGAGATATACCATGTTCTTGGATTGGAAGAATCAACATTGTGAAAATGAGTATACTACCCAAAGCAATCTACAGATTCAATGCAATCCCTATCAAATTACCAATGGCATTTTTTACGGAGCTAGAACAAATCATCTTAAAATTTGTATGGAGACACAAAAGACCCCGAATAGGCAAAGCAGTCTTGAGGCAAAAAAATGGAGCTGGAGGAATCAGACTCCCTGACTTCAGACTATACTACAAAGCTACAGTAATCAAGACAATATGGTACTGGCACAAAAACAGAAACATAGATCAATGGAACAAGATAGAAAGCCCAGAGATTAACCCACGCACCTATGGTCAACTAATCTATGACAAAGGAGGCAAAGATATACAATGGAGAAAAGACAGTCTCTTCAATAAGTGGTGCTGGGAAAACTGGACAGCTACATGTAAAAGAATGAAATTAGAATACTCCCTAACACCATACACAAAAATAAACTCAAAATGGATTAGAGACCTAAATATAAGACTGGACACTATAAAACTCTTAGAGGAAAACATAGGAAGAACACTCTTTGACATAAATCACAGCAAGATCTTTTTTGATCCACCTCCTAGAGTAATGGAAATAAAAACAAAAATAAACAAGTGGGACCTAATGAAACTTCAAAGCTTTTGCACAGCAAAGGAAACCATAAACAAGACGAAAAGACAACCCTCAGAATGGGAGAAAATATTTGCAAATGAATCAACGGACAAAGGATTAATCTCCAAAATATATAAACAGCTCATTCAGCTCAATATCAAAGAAACAAACACCCCAATCCAAAAATGGGCAGAAGACCTAAATAGACATTTCTCCAAAGAAGACATACAGACGGCCACGAAGCACATGAAAAGATGCTCAACATCACTAATTATTAGAGAAATGCAAATCAAAACTACAATGAGGTATCACCTCACTCCTGTTAGAATGGGCATCATCAGAAAATCTACAAACAACAAATGCTGGAGAGGGTGTGGTGAAAAGGGAACCCTCTTGCACTGTTGGTGGGAATGTAAATTGATACAGCCACTATGGAGAACAATATGGAGGTTCCTTAAAAAACTAAAAATAGAATTACCATATGACCCAGCAATCCCACTACTGGGCATATACCCAGAGAAAACCGTAATTCAAAAAGACACATGCACCCGAATGTTCATTGCAGCACTATTTACAATAGCCAGGTCATGGAAGCAACCTAAATGCCCATCAACAGACAAATGGATAAAGAAGATGTGGTACATATATACAATGGAATATTACTCAGCCATAAAAAGGAACGAAATTGAGTCATTTGTTGAGACGTGGATGGATCTAGAGACTGTCATACAGAGTGAAGTAAGTCAGAAAGAGAAAAACAAATATCGTATATTAATGCATGTATGCGGAACCTAGAAAAATGGTACAGATGAGCCAGTTTGCAGGGCAGAAGTTGAGACACAGATGTAGAGAATGGACATATGGACACCAAGGGGGGAAAACTGCGGTGGGGTGGGGATGGTGGTGTGCTGAATTGGGCGATTGGGATTGACATGTATACACTGATGTGTATAAAACTGATGCCTAATAAGAACCTGCAGTATAAAAAAACAAACAAAACAACTAAAAAAAAAAAAAAAAAAAAAAAAGATTACTCTACCCTGCAAGGATCTAATTCAGATTTGATGGAGAAATCAAAAGCTTTACAGACAAGCAAAAGCTAAGAGATTTCAGCACCACCAAACCAGCTCTACAACAAATGTTAAAGGAACTTCTCTAAGTGGGAAACACAAGAGAAGAAAAGGCCCTACAAAAACAAACCCAAAACAATTAAGAAAATGTTCATAGGAACATACATATTGATAATTACCTTAAACGTGAATGGATGAAATGCTCCAACCAAAAGACAGAGGCTTGCTGAATGGATACAAAAACAAGACCCATATATATGCTGTCTACAAAAGACCCACTTAAGACCTAGGGACACATTCAGACTGAAAGTGAGGGGATGGAAAAAGATATTCCATGCAAATGGAAATAAAAAGGAAGTTGGAGTAGCATCACTAATATCACATAAAATAGACTTTAAAATAAAGAATGTTACAAGAGGCAAGGAAGGACACTACATAATGATCAAGGAATCAATCCAAAAAGTAAATATAAAAATTATAAATATATATGCACCCAACATAGGAGCACCCCAATAGATAAGGCAACTGCTAACAGCTATAAAAGAGAACATTGACAGTAACACAGTAATAGTGGGGAACTTTATCACCTCACTTACACCAATGGACAGATCATCCAAACAGAAAATTAATAAGGAAACACAAGCTTTAAATGACACAATAGACCAGATAGATTTAATTGATATTATAGGACATTCCATCTAAAAACAGCAGATTACACTTTCTTCTCAAGTGCGCATGGAACATTCTCCAGGATAGATCACATCTTGGGTCACAAATCAAGCCTCAGTAAATTTAAGAAAAGTGAAATCATATCAAGCATCTTTTCTGACCACAACGCAATGAGATTAGAAATGAATTAGAGGGAAAAAAATGTAAAAAACACAAACACATGGAGGCTAAACAATATGTTACTAAATAACCAAGAGATCACTGAAAAAATCAAAGAAGAAATCAAAATATACCTAGAGACAAATGACAATGAAAACACGACGATCTAAAACCTATGGGATGCAGCAAAAGCAGTTCTAAGAGGGAAGTTTATAGCTTTACAAGCCTACCTCAAGAAACAAGAAAAATCTCAAATAAACAATCTAATCTTGCACCTAAAGGAAGTAGAGAAAGAAGAACAAACAAAACCCAAAGTTAGCAGAAGGAAAGAAATCATAAAGGTCAGAGCAGAAATAAAAGAGATAGAATCAAAGAAAACAATAGCAAAGATCAATAAAACTAAAAGCTGGTTCTTTCAGAATATAAACAAAATTGATAAACCATTAGCCAGACTCATCAAGAAAAAGAGGGAGAGGATTCAGATCAATAAAATTAGAAATGAAAAAGGGGAAGTCACAACAGACACCGCAGAAATACAAAGCATCCTAAGAGATTACTACAAGCAACTCTATGCCAATAAAATGGACAACCTGGAAGAAATGGACAAATTCTTAGAAAGGTATAACCTTCCAAGACTGAAACAGGAAGAAATAGAAAATATGAACAGACCAATCACAAGTAATGAAATTGAAACTGTGATGAAAAATTTTCCAACAAACAAAAGTCCAGGACCAGATGGCTTCACAGGTGAATTCTATCAAACATTTAGAGAAGAGCTAACAGACATCCTTCTCAAACTCTTCCAAAAAACTGCAGAGGAAGGAACACTCCCAAATTCATTCTATGAGGCCACCATCACCCTGATACCAAAACCAGACAAAGATACTACAAAAAAAGAAAATTACAGACCAATATCACTGATGAATACAGATGCAAAAATCCTCAACAAAATACTAGCAAACAGAATTCAACAACACATTCAAAGGATCATACACGATGATCAAGTGGGATTTATCCCAGGGATGCAAGGATTCTTCAGTATATGCAAATCAATCAATGTGATGCACCATATTAACAAATTGAAACATAAAAACCCTATGATCATCTCAATAGATGCAGAAAAAGCTTTTGACAAAATTCAACACCAATTTATGATAAAAACTCTCCAGAAAGTGGGCATAGAGGGAACCTACCTCAACATAATAAAGGCCTTATATGACAAACCCACAGCAAACATCATTCTCAATGGTGAAAAACTGAAAGCAGTTTCTCTAAGAACAGGAACAAGACGAGGATGTCCACTCTCACCACTATTATTCAGCATAGTTTTGGAAGTCCTAGCCATGGCAGTCAGAGAAGAAACAGAAATAAAAGGAATACAAATTGGAAAAGAAGAAGTAAAACGGTCACTGTTTGCAGATGACATGATGCTATACATAGAGAATCCTAAAGATGCCACCAGAAAACTACTAGAGCTAATCCATGAATTTGGTAAAGTTGAAGGATACAAAATTAATGCACAGAAATCTCTTGTATACCTATACACTAATGATGAAAAATCTGAAAGTGAAATTAAGAAAACACTCCCATTTACCATTGCCACAAAAAGAATAAAATATCTAGGAATAAACCTACCTAAGGAGACAAAAGACCTGTAAGCAGAAAATTATAAGACACTGATGAAAGAAATTAAAGATGATACAAATAGATGGAGAGATATACCATGTTCTTGGATTAGAAGAATCAACATTGTGAAAATGACTCTACTACCCAAAGCAATCTTTTAATTCAATGCAATCCCTATCAAACTACCACTGGCATTTTTCACAGAAGTAGAACAAAAATTTCACAATTTGTATGTCAAGACCCTGAATAGCAAAAGCAATCTTGTGAAAGAAAAACAGAGCTGGAGGAATCAGGCTCTCTGACTTCAGACTATACTACAAAGCTACAGTAATCAAGACAATATGGTACTGGCACAAAAACAGAAATATAGATCAATGGAACAAGATAGAAAGGCCAGAGGTAAACCTACGCACCTATGGTCAACTAATCTATGACAAAGGAGGCAAGGATATACAATGGAGAAAAGACAGTCTCTTCAATAAGTGGTGCTGGGAAAACTGGACAGCTACACGTAAAAGAATGAAATTAGAGCATTTCTTAACACCATACACAAAAATAAACTCAAAATGGATTCAAGACCTAAATGTAAGACTGGACACTTTAAAACTCTTAGAGGAAAACATAGGAAGAACACTCTTTGACATAAATCACAGCAATATCTTTTTTGATCCACCTCCTAGAGTAATGGAAATAAAAACAAAAATAAACAAATGGGACCTAAGGAAACTTCAAAGCTTTTGCACAACAAAGGAAACCATAAACAAGACGAAAAGACAACCCTCAGAATGGGAGAAAATATTTGCAAATGAATCAATGGACAAAGGATTAATCTCCAAAGTATATAAACAGCTCATGCAGCTCAATATTAAAAAAAAAAAAAACAAACAACCTAATCCAAAAATGGGCAGAAGACCTAAATAGACATTTCTCCAAAGAAGACATACAGATGGCCAAGAAGCACATGAAAAGCTGCTCAACATCACTAATTATTAGAGCAATGCAAATCAAAACTACAATGAGGTATCACCTCACACCACTTAGAATGGTCATCATCAGAAAATCTACAAACAACAACTGCTGGAGAGGGTGTGGAGAAAAGGGAACACTCTTGCACTGTTGGTGGGAATGTAAATTGATACAGCCACTATGGAGAACAGTATGGAGGTTCCTTAAAAAACTAAAAATAGAATTACCATATGATCCAGCAATCCCACTACTAGGCATATATCCAGAGAAAACCATAATTCAAAAAGACACATGCACCCGAATGTTCATTGCAGCACTATTTACAGTAGCCAGGTCATGGAAGCAACCTAAATGCCCATCAATAGACGACTGGATAAAGAAGATGTGGTACATATATACAATGGAATATTACTCAGCCATAAAAAGGAATGAAATTGGGTCATTTGTAGAGACGTGGATGGATCTAGAGACTGTCATCCAGAGTGAAGTAAGTCAGAAAGAGAAAAACAAATATCGTATATTAATGCATATATGTGGAACCTAGAGAAATGATACAGATGAACTGGTTTGCAGGGCAGAAATTGAGACACAGATGTAGAGAACCAACATATGGACACCAAGGGGGGAAAGCGGCAGGGGGTGGGGGTGGTGGTGTGATGAATTGGGAGATTGGGATTGACATGTATACACTGATGTTTATAAAATGGATGACTAATAAAAAAATTTTTTTAATTAAAATAAAAAATAAATAAAAATAAATTATACAATTTCAGAGTAAGTGGAAGAGAATGACAGAGGTAGGTCATGTTTTAGATAAATTAATCACAGGAGGGTTTTTAAGGAGTTGAGATTTAAGCTGACCCTGACCAATGAGCAGGAATGAGGCATGCAAGGCTCTATGGGAAGATGTTTCCAGGCAGAGAAGACAGCATGGGACTAAGCAAGAGATCCAGTGGGACAGGCCAAAACAGAGCAGTACAAGGAGCAGGGTGACTGGTCATAGTACTTACCCAGTTGGTGTTGAGCCACCTGATAGGGGAAAGAAATTTGGAAAGAATTTCTATTTGGAAGGAAATGATCTAGCTATTTAAACAGGATTATGTACAGCTCAGAGGCAGAGCATTGAGGAAAAATTGATACCATGAAAGCTGGGTAAATTCTTCCTATATAGGTAAAAATCAACCCTTGAGATATGGGTAAAACTGAGCTGACTGATGAGGTCCAGTAGCTGCTGAGAAGAAATGTGAAGACCTTGAAGCAGGAAGGCTCTGACAAGTTTAACTTTGGAGTCCACCGGCTTTCAGAATTGAGGGTCAGGTGACCTTATTCTATGGGGTGAAGGTAGAAAGTGATTGCTTCCTTCTTTGCTTAAGCTGCCATCCTGGAAATGTACTAGGAGACTGGACTCTTTATAAGCTTTAGCCACAGCACGTCAGAATAGAGTTAAATTTTTAAAAAGAAAAAAAGGAAAATAACCAATCCAATGCTTTCTGTTCTGTGGTAGGCAGATGAGAATGAATCAAAGTCCTCAAGTGTCCATGGTCCCTCAGGGTCCCATGATAAGCAGAAATCCCAACATCATTTATTTAATACCCCTACCTGCACCCTGATGCTGACAGTTCTCACTCTTGGCTCCTGAGGTCACTGCAGGGCTTTGTGATTCTGCCGGGGGAAACTGCTGAGTAGACTCGGATGATGGAGACTATGAATCCATAGTAAGGCTTGCTTGCTGCTCTCTGTGTTGTGTGGAATGCTTTCAGATTTCTCTTCTCTTTTGGGTGTTATGGCCAAAGGGTAGAGTTGACTCTCTTTTTCCAATGTGGTTTTTGCCATCTTCCCTTTCAAAAATATAATGTCTTATACTTCCTCTCTGATATTCTAGTCTATTCTCCCAAACTGTGAACTTTTCTTTGAGCATGAATTTCTTTCTACCTCTCAGGAATGGGGACTACTTCCCACTCTTTGCTCCTATCTCTGGCTGGTACATGGTCTGGCCCAGGGTCTTCCTCCTGTACTTCCACAGACCCCTGTTCTTCTTGGACATCCTGGAAGTGGAGAGGTTCCCTCTTGACCTTCCCATGGAGTAAGGCTTCCAGTAGCATCAGTACAAGGTCAACAAAAGACATACTAACCTTTGAAGCCATAGGCCTGCCTCTTATGATTGATTCCCTTTTATCTCCTGTGTTTCTCATAGCTCTTGTCTACTCAGTCTAGAGACAAAACTCTGCCTGTTATTGGACTCAAGTAAAATTTACTTCAGCCCCGCCTTGTGGTCCTTAGTCAAACTTAAAGGAAAGTTGGTTTGGCAGATATTAAACTGGCTCACCAAATCTGTTTCCCTTTCTTCCTGGTTACTCAGCTAGACCACATTTCCCAGATTCCTCTACAGTTACTTGTGGCCATGTGTCTGAGTTCTATCCAGTAGAATGTGGCCCACGAAGATTTCCCATGAGCTATCTTCCACTGTATTTTTTCCCTATCTATCAGCTAGATGGAGAGGATTCTAAGAACTAAGATGGGGACTCATGAGATGAAGGAGTCTGGGTCTTACCAACCAGGAGAATCCAGTGGACTTTATATGAATTAGAAATATATTTTTTTATTTTGGGGCTACTGAAATTATAGGGGTCATTTTTTATAGCAGCTAACATTACTTATCCTAGGTAATACAGTTGGTCACATCCCTTTCACAAGGTACTGTCCCACCCAGACACAATACATTCTCCTAAACTCCCCCCAGATCACCAGACCGTATTATTGGGTCTTTCGCTCACTCCCAAGAGGCATGGAGTCTAATTAAGAACACATGTATAAGAAGCTGAGGCCCCTCTTTCCCACACCAGATCCCTGACAGCTAATATTTAGTGAGCACTGACTGTTAAGAAAAGCAGATTTAAAATGAAGCTAATAAAGCTTAAGCTTGGGGCCTCTCACATACATGAAGCTTTCCCAAGGCCTTGAAAGTGGCCTTAGCATGTTCACATAGTTAAGTATTTTCATAAAATCTGCAAATGCAAAATGTTTTAATTTTTTTTAATTGGTGGGAGGGTATATTTAAATAAACTTCAGGCCCCACCAAATCTAGACACAGCCTCGAGGCTGAGTGTCTAACATGTATTTTCAAATGTCATCCTCACAGCCATTAAATAATAGGTACTATTATTTTATGGAGAAGAAATCTGATGCATGAAGATTTTAAGTCACTTGCTCCAAGTCATGCAGCTCTGATTTTCTGGAACCAGAATTCAGGCACAAGCTCTAATGCCCAAGCCTGTTGCCACCCTCATGGTGTCTCTAGCCCGCCCATGGGTCACATGCATGTGGTCCAGGGAATCAAACCAGGAAGCATGAAGCAATAGCAGCAGTGTTTAGTATATTTCTCTTGGCCCCTCTGAATGACTTCCTTTGGACTCACCCTAATTTCTTCAGTCCCAGATAAGAAAAGCTGGAGAGTTTTTCTTCAGAGCTACATTAAAGTGTTCATTTCATACAACAAGAAACACATAGGATTTAACATCAGAAGATGTGAGTTTTAGACTAAGGAAACAATGGGACGTAATGGCACAGATTTTGCCAAGAGATTGATGTACGTAGCAGCAAGCAACTGGATCAAACGAACAACTATGGGCTGTCAAAGGCAGTGGAACAGCTTCAAAGCTCATTACTACCTCAGCTTCCACATGGTGCAAAAGAACTGGAAGATGTGGAGGGTAAACAGGCAGGCTCAGAAAGGGGGTTAAAACGTGTAACTCCAGATGAGCCTTCAGGGCCAGCAATGCCTTGAGGATTGTGGGCGCACACCCAGCTGTTACCTGTATGGTGGTTTGATCCCCAACTAATACGCCAGCTGGTGGAGTATTATTTCCTTGTTGACTTTTTTGCTGCCACCTGGGGAGTCTTGGTAACTGTAAACAAAGATTTAGAACACTAATAAAGTGTCGGGCGCCAATGCAGTTTACTCTGTACTAAAATCAAGTAAGCTGTGGATGAGCAGCTGGCATGGAGGATCCCAGCCACAAGGGCTGGTGGGGAGCAGGAGGAGTCCAGGAGCAGGGAGGTGGGGTGAGAGAAAGGGATCTGATTGCTGAAGCCTGTCAGTTCAGAGCCCGACTTGGACTCAGGCACTTGGAGTAGATGCTTTTACATGGGCAGGGCCCCCAGCCCCCAGCTGCTTTCAGTGTTGGCTGCTAAGGGCTCACAGAGGCCTCCTTCCCCAAGAATTGCCCTTAAGTGATGCCTAGGAGGTTATACCCCTATACCCCCCACCAGGAGAAGCCTATAGCAATGACTGACTGATGCAGGGGTACAAAAGGCCAGCTCCCTTGCCTTGAGGAGGGGACGATTGTGTCTCTAGAGCCTTTCATGGATCAGGCCAAGTTTAGATTTTGCCAGAGCACACATCTTTGCTTGCCTTCTTCCCCTGTCCTGTCTTCTTTCCTCCCTTAGATGCTTCTCCTAAGCTTCCTTCCTCAATATACCATGGGCAACTGATTTTTCCTGTCCTGGGCTCTGCTTCTGGGGAATCCAACCTAAGACACAGTGAGGGTTTTAGGCCCCCAGTTGCCACAGCTAAGCCTGGCAGGAAGTGGGCAGGGCTTTGAAACAGGAAGTCCCCAGAGATGTGCATTTAGGACACATCCTCCTGCTATGTATATACGTAGGGGATGGCAGGTAGAAATTGAAGACACGTTTTGATAAGAAATTGTCAGCTCCCGGGAGAAACCAGTCAGCAGAGGATGGATGTCAGGGCCCTAACTGGGAAAGTACAACTGGCGCACTTAGCAAGAAAATCAAAGACTATCCCAGTGCTAGAGCCTTGGTCAGCAAAGCCAGGGTGGAAAATGCTATAACTTGTAGGATCCATGGAGGTTCAGGACTCATATGTGGCTCACCAAATCCTTCATCTGTTGGTAGCAAGACCCAGCTACTTTGTAGCCTTGTGAATCTGGGCAAGTTACTTTTCTTTTCTAAACCTCAATTTCTTCATTTGTAAAATGGCATACAGCATGCACTCAAATGGTAAATATTTTATTATATACATATTATTCTAAGCCACAGTGAGTAATGGAATTTTTGCCTGCTAGGGGGCAGACCTGGATTTCTACATAGGGCCTACCTGTAGATCCAGACTTGGAAAGCAAAGAAAAACAAAGCTATGGGATAAAATGTAGGGGCTGAAATAATGGCCACATCAACCCAAAAGGCCATGATGTTGCTTGTATGGCTACCCGTGGTCCTGCATCTTAAGGCCCAGAGCTCTGCGGTGCCATTTTTGCATCTTCGGAGCCAGTCTTAAAAGCAAGTGGGAGAGGGAGAGAAAGAGGGAGAGACAGATGTAAGCCAAGAATCCTCCAGATTTGAATATCACTTATCTAGAATTGGACCCAAGAGGGACTGTTGGGGACAGAAAGTTGGTCAATCAATAGTTATTGACCTCAAGTCTGAAATTGCAAGAGAATTTTTCTCTAGCTTGGCAGACACTACATTCACAATGCCAGATTCCCAGTGCATAAATCCAGCTGGAAATTCCCAACCAGAGCACCAGGAACTCTGAGCCACTCAAATGTTCTTTCCCTAGGATGACTCTCTACTCTCCCCATACTTGTGTACAGAGTTGTATGATCCTTATTTTAGCAGAGGGTTCCAAGAAGCAGACCTTGAGATAAGAATTCACATGCAACTTGATTTATTGAGGAAGTTCTCTTGGGAAAAATTGGGTGTGGAAAGCAGGACAGAGAAGGAAAGAAGCCAAGCCAAGTTCTAGCCTCAGCCTTAACCCTCAGGAGAGGTTGATAATGTAAATTACACCTCAAATTTCAGCCTAACTCCAAGGCAAAAGAGCTGGGCTTTCTTTTTCCCACTCCAGTCAATCATTGGATAGGGACTACTTTTGAGGAACTTCTGTCTCTCAAGCCAACCCAATAGCCCCAGGGAGGTTCTCCATAGAGCATCACAGAGATGGAAAATTAGAAGCAAAACACTTAGAAGGCAAGGAAAGGCACACTGAAAAGGTCAAAGGGATCCAAGGGAATCTGAGTGGAACACCACTGGAGATGCTACACATTTACACTTATTTTAAGGGACTGGAAAAATCTAGTTTCTGCAAATGTGCAGTTTATTCTATTGGTTTTAGTGTTATAAAATTGGAAGGGCATAGAATTTAGCCTTAAAAGATGTGAGTTATAGTTGTTGCTCTGACTCATATAAACTTTGTGACATTGGATGGATCACTTAACTTCCCAGAGACTTAGTTTCTACATCTATAAATGGGTTTATTACTTTTGACCTTTTCAATATACATTGATATTTTCTGTTGGTTCCACAGGTTTTTGATATATGTATTTCAAAACCTTAAGTAGGATGGTAGGTTTTTCATTTTGGCTTGTGATTTTGATAGTATTCTTTCTTTATAGTTCAAGGCATAGTGTTAGCCATTCAAACTAACACTGTTATGTGCTAGTTCCTTTCATTACTGTTCCTTTTATTACTATGCTATGTCTCTCTTTATGCTTTTTAGCTTGAATTCAATTATATCTGACATTAATATTGTTATATCAACTTTCTTTTAGTTAGTAATTGTCTTTTGTGTTTTTTCTATTTTCAACATTTCTGGACAATTATGTTTTAGATGTGTCTATAGTAAACCACAGATGGTTGGATTTTTAAAAATCTGGCCTGATAATCTTGTTCCTATAGGCCATTTGAATTCCTTTACATTTATTTTGATTGCTGTTATATTCATACTTAGTTATATGATCTTATTTTATGTTTTAGATTTATCATGCTCTTTATTTGCCTCTTTTTCCACTTTTTCTTCTTTCTGTTTGATAGTTTCAAAATTTTCACATATTTACTTAAGTATAAAATTTTATAACAAAGTTTAAGTTATTCAGTATTTCTACCCTCCTCCCAAATAACCCAAGAACTTAATATGCTTTAATTACACAATGAATACCTCCCCTTTCTATATTTTCCTTGACATTATTTGAATTGTATCTAGTTATGTGGAAAAATACCATTCTTTTTTTAAAGAGTCAATAGTAAATTAAATTTAACATATTTCACCAAATTCTACACTAAGTATTGTTTCTATATTTCACTCCAACCCATCTCTCAAGATGTTTTCTCCTTCTGCCTAAAATTCTTTAGTAGTTATTTCAGTGAGGATCTGTGTGTAATAATCTCTCCAATTATTTCCATTTCATCTAGAGTGAATTTACTTCCAGCTGTTGATTTTGCTGCTGTCTTTCTTAGCATTATTTTCTCATATGTTTTGGAATTTTATTACTGAATGGAGACAGAGAGGTTGCACACTTTCTCTCTCTCTCTTCCACCCCTTGTTTCACAGTCCTGCATATTTATATTTGATTTCTTCCACCACCTCCCAAGAACAGTAATTCCAAAACCAGGTCTTATATTGGTAGTTCAGGGCTCCCAACCTACACTGATATTGGAGTCATTACATATTCAGCAACCAAGTCAGCAGATTGTTAAGCCTAAGTCCAGGATGAAAGATTTCATTTCTTACAGTTTCCCTCTACACAGCTTTATATAAATGGTAAATCAGGTAGTGGTTTTAAGAGCTTATTTCAGCATCCTTTAATGTATGAGAAAACCTCAAATTTGCTTCTGGTTTCAAACAGTGAGTTTGAAGAGTGAGCCTCTTACTTCCGTTGTGAAATTTTTAGTCTTGTTACTCACAGGAACTCAGATTTTTCCATTGGCTTCTGGATCTGGAGTTCAGTGAGTCTGTAAACTCAATCCCAATTACTCCTCTGTTCAATTCCATTTCTGGCTTTCACAGATGTTTATCTCAGTTTTTAGAATGGCCATATTGTCTAAAAGTCTTCTTTTTGGATGTCAGATTTTGTATTAGTCAGCTATTGCTGCATAATATAGTTACCCCTGAAAAGTGAGTGGTTTACTACAATAGTTGTTTACTCTCATTCATGTGTCTGGGCTTTGCCTGGGGTTTGGCCAATCTGGGATGGGCTTGGCTGGGCAACTCTGCTTCACTCTGCAGGAAGTGAGATGGGAGAATAAAAATTTTGGCTACTTTATCCTCTTGCTATCCAGTCTCCTGTTTGTGTCCCTTCCCCCCAACCCACCCCCTGCCATATAGCCAAGTTTAGTGGTAGCCAAAGAACTAGGGTACCATTGATGAGTCCATAAATGTCAGTCCCCTAGGGCACAGAGCGGGTTAGAGAAGGTGAGGGGGGCAACAAAGAATACCTAGTACATGATCGGAGGGAAGTCATAGGCAGTTGGTAACTCACTGGGAGACACAGGGCATGTGCAAACAGAAAACCAAGACTCATGAGTCTCAAAAAGGTGTGATTCCCCCAAGACAGATTTTTGGAAAATCATTTTTTGGCGCTTTTGGAAATTGGCAACTCTTGGCTTAGACTGGGGGATACAGAGGCAGAGGAGTCCCAGTATCTCCAAGTGGGAAAATCCTGTTGCCTTTGAAAACCGTCTTGCACTCAAAGAAATATGATTCCCTTTGGACTTTTTATCACTTAGGTCTCATTAATCTAGCCTTTGTACTGAGAAGAATGAAAGGAGGGCAATTTTTTCCATTCAATGGACATTGAAGTGGCAGTCAAGAAAGCTATTGTGTTCCAGCTCTGCCACTGTCAAGTTCTGTGACCTTGGATAATACATGTGGCTTCCTGAGCCTCTGGTTTCCTCCTGCGGAAAATGAGGCGGTTGAATCAAATGCCTTCACATCTCTGAAAACTCAGTATCTATAGTTTATAGATGGGATGAGTGGCACTTGCAGTTTTGTTTTCTTTTTGTTAAAAAGTATTCAACTCTGCCCATGTTCTGGTCTCTTTACTGAATTACTCGAACTAATGGAAATCTTGTGAAAAAACTTTTTATTTTCTATCTTCCTTTCCCTAACTCTTAAATCCATTATTTTCATCTATGCGTCCCAGGCAAAGGAGAGCCAGCCCTGACAGCCACCCAAGGGAAAACATGGTTTGATAATGACAAAATGAAAAAGCTAGATGCCTGTAAATTTAGATCCCCAGCACAGGTACTGATTTCCTGGCCTCATGGATATCCCAGTAATTATCTAGAATTATGCATAATTTACCTACTTCCATTTTCTAAGAAATTGTCAGCTTTCAGGTCAGAGTTTGACAATTTATTGGTTTTTCCTGTGGAAATAAATTGGGGGCATCTGGGACTGGAGTCTTTAATGTGCCCAGTTGGGGTTGTAGATGTGAAGCTGCCTCCTATTTATAGCTGAGCAAGCTTAATTGTTGCTTTTCAATCTAAATAGAAAGGCTCTGTTTACTGCTGCTGTTAATTGTAGCAAGTTGGTGAAAAACCATGCAAGGCCTCTTCAGTAAAGGCAATTCAATAAAAGCATTTTGTCAATAAATTATTATTGCCATCATGAAAACCATGCACAGCATTCAAATATAAAGCAAGCAACAGCTCGGCTTCTCCCTTTGATGGACTCAGCATAGTGCTTTTAAATTTTCTTAATTCATTCTATTTTTCTCCTGTTTCCATAGAATATTAGAGCTGATAAGGGCATTGTGGATCTTCTTATCTCAAGTCTTCATTTTACAAAGGAAAGTCTGAATTCCCTGTGCAGGGTTGGGACATGATTGTGTCTAGAATCATTAAAAAAAAAATCATCTGGGAAACCAGAAAATCAACCTGCTTTCTATGTGTGCCTAGTTGGAAGAGGATTGTGCTATATGCCAAACCTGTATTTGGGGAGTTCTCTTTTACAAAGCTCTTAAAAGTTTTCTACCAAGTGTGTCATTTTATCTTCAATTTCCTGGGAATTGAGCAACATTGTATAAGGATCCAACCCAGAAGGAGGTTCTCTGTGTGGGAAGGTAGGGATGAGTGGAGGATTATATTTTTCAAAAATGACCACAACAATATTTCCAGGACCACATACTCTTCCAGAACTTTCCATCCTCCATCAGTTCATGTTCCCTTCTCTTGAACTTGGACAGTCTATGAATGCCTTGATGAGTAGAATGCAACCAAAGCCATTTTGAGTGACTTTTGAGGCTAGGTCCTAAAAGGCACTATGTTTCCACTTCCTTTCAGGGTACTTGGAACACAGCCACCATGTTGTGAGGAAGCTCAGGCTACATGGAGGGACCCTATATAGGTGTTTAACTGAGGTCCCAGCTGACAGCTGGCATTGACAAGAAAGTGACTTTGAGTTGCTCCAGCTGATGACAAGTGCAACTGAATGAGCTGTTTCTGTTGGGCCCTGTTGAAACTGCAGATTCTTGAAGAAAATAAATATTGTTGGCTTAGGCCACTACATTTTGACACAATATGTTACACAGCCACGGAAACTGGAATTTTGTGATACAAATATTATTCTCGTGCATCTCACTTCTATTTAAAGTGTATCTTTCGGAGAGCTTCAAGATGGCGGAAGAGTAAGATGCGGAGATCACCTTCCTCCCCACAAATACATCAGAAATACATCTATACATGGAACAACTCCTACAGAACACCTACTGAATGCTGGCAGAAGACCTCAGACCTCCCAAAAGGCAAGGAACTCCCCACGTACCTGGGTAGGGCAAAAGAAAAAAGAAATAACAGGGACAAAAGAATAGGGACAGGACCTGCACCAGTGGGAGGGAGCTGTGAAGGAGGAAAGGTTTCCACACACTACGAAGCCCCTTCGCGGGTGGAGACTGCTGGTGGCGGAGGGAGGGAGTTTCAGAGACGCAGAGGAGAGCGCAGCAACAGGGGTGCAGAGGGCAAAGCAGAGAGATTCCCGCACAGAGGAGCAGTGCCGACCAGCACTCACCAGCCCGAGAGGCTTGTCTGCTCACCCGCCGGGGCGGGCGGGGGCTGGGAGCTGAGGCTGGGGCTTCGGTTGGATCGCAGGGAGAGGACTGGGGTTGGCGGCGTGAACACAGCCTGAAGGGGGCTAGTGTACCACAGCTAGCCCCGAGGGAGTCCGGGAAAAGGTCTGCAGCTGCCGAAGAGACAAGAGACTTTTTCCTCCCTCTTTGTTTCCTGGTGCACGAGGAGAGGGGATTAAGAGCGCCGCTTAAAGGAGCTCCAGAGACCGGCGCGAGCCACGGCTATCAGTGCGGACCCCAGAGACGGGCATGAGACGCTAAGGCTGCTGCTGCAGCCACCAAGAATCCTGTGTGCAAGCACAGGTCACTCTCCATGCCTACCCTCCCAGGAGACTGTGCAGCCCGCCACTGCCAGGGTCCCATGATCCAGGGACAACTTCCCCGGGAGAACGCTGCACGCCTCAGCCTGCTGCAACGTCACGCCGGCCTCTGCCGCCGCAGGCTCGCCCTGCACTCCGTATCTCTCCCTCCACCCGGCCTGAGTGAGCCAGAGCCCCCAAATCAGCTGCTCCTTTAACTCCGTCCTGTCTGAGCGAAGAACAGACACCCTCAGGCGACCTACATGCAGAGGCGTGTTCAAATCCAAAGCTGAACCCCGGGAGCTGTGCGAACAAAGAAGAGAAAGGGACATCTCTCCCAGCAGCCTCAGGAGCAGTGGATTAAATCTCTACAGTCAACTTGATGTACCTGCATCTGTGGAATACCTGAATAGACAAAGAATCATCCCAAATTGAGGAGGTGGACTTTGGGAGCAACAATATATATATATTTTTCCCTTTTTTCTCTTTTTGTGAGTGTGTATGTGTATGCTTCTGTGTGTGATTTTGTCTGTACAGCTTTGCTTTTATCATTTGTCCTAGGGTTCTGTCTGTCCATTTTTTTTTCCTTAAAAATGTTTTTTTCTTAATAATTATTTTTTACTTTAATGACTTTATTTTATTTTATTTTATCTTCTTCTTTCTTTCTTTCTTTTTTTTCTCCCTTTTATTCTGAGCCGTGTGGAGGACAGGCTGTTGGTGCTCCAGCCAGGCATCAGGGCTGTGCCTCTGAGGTGGGAGAGCCAACTTCAGGACACTGGTCCACAAGAGACCTCCCAGCTCCATGTAATATCAAATGACAAAAATCTCCCAGAGATCTCCATCTCAATTCCAAGACCCAGCTCCACTCAATGACCAGCAAGCTACAGTGCTGGACACCCTATGCCAAACAACTAGCAAGACAGGAACAAAACCCCATCCATTAGCACAGAGGCTGCCTAAAATAATAATAAGGCCACATACACACCACCAGACATGGACCTGCTCAACAGAAAGACAAGATCCAGCCTCATCCACCAGAACACAGTCATTAGTCCCCTCCACCAGGAAGCCTACACAACCCACTGAACCAACCTTAGCCACTGGAGACAGACACCAAAAACAATGGAACTACGAACCTGCAACCTGCAAAAAGGAGACCCCAAACACAGTAAGTTAAGCAAAATGAGAAGACAGAGAAACACACAGCAGATGAAGGAGCAAGGCAAAAACACACCAGACCTAACAAATAAAGAGGAAATAGGCAGTCTACCTGAAGAAGAATTCAGAATACTGATAGTAAAGATGATCCAAAATCTTGGAAATAGAATGGAGAAAATACAAGAAACGTTTAACAAAGACTTAGAAGAACTAAAGAGCAAAGAAACAGAGATGAACAACACAATAAATGAAATTAAAAATTCTCTAGAAGGGATTAATAGCAGAATAACTGAGGCCGAAGAACGGGTAAGTGACCTGGAACATGAAATAGTGGAAATAACTACTGCAGAGCAGAATAAAGAAAAAAGAATGAAAAGAAGTAAGGACAGTCTCAGAGACCTCTGGGACAACATTTAAGGCACTAACATTCAAATTATAGGGGTCCCAGAAGAAGAAGAGAAAAAGAAAGGGACTGAAAAAATATTTGAATAGATTATAGTTGAAAACTTCCTCAATATGGGAAAGGAAAGAGTTAATCAAGTCCAGGAAGCACAGAGAGTCCCATACAGGATAAATCCAAGGAGAAACACGCCAAGACACATATTAATCAAACTATCAAAAATCTAATAGAAAGAAAACATATTAAAAGCAGCAAGGGAAAAACAACAAATAACACATAAGGGAATCCCCATGAGGTTAACAGCTGATCTTTCAGCAGAAACTCTGCAAGCCAGAATGGAGTGGCAGGACATATTTAAAGTGATGAAGGAGAAAAACCTACAACCAAGATTACTCTACCCAGAAAGGATCTCATTCAGATTTGACCTAGAAATTAAAACCTTTACAAACAAGCAAAGCTAAGAGAATTCAACACCACCAAACCAGCTCTATAACAAATGCTAAAGGAACTTCTCTAGGCAGGAAGCACAAGAGAAGGAAAAGACCTACAATAATAAACCCCAAACAATTAAGAAAATGGTAATAGGAACATACATATCAATAATTGCCTTAAATATAAATGGATTAAATGCTCCAACCAAAAGACATAGATTGGCTGAATGGATACAAACACAAGACCCATATATATGCTGTCTACAAGAGACCCACTTCAGACCTAGGGACACATACAGACTGAAAGTGAGGGGATGGGAAAAGATATTCCATGCAAATGGAATTCAAAAGAAAGCTGGAGAAGCAATTCTCATATCAAACAAAATAGACTTTAAAACAAAGACTATTACAAGAGGCAAAGAAAGACACTACATAATGATCAAGGGATCAATCCAAGAAGAAGATATAACAATTGTAAATATTTTTGTGCCCAACATAGGGGCACCTCAATACATAAGGCAAATACTAACAGCCATAAAAGGGGAAATTGACAGTAACATGATCATAGTAGGGGACTTTAACACCCCACTTTCACCAATTGAAAGATCATCCAAAATGAAAATAAAGAAACACAAGCTTTAAATGATACATTAAACAAGATGGACATCATTGATAATTATAGGACATTCCATCCAAAAACAACAGAATACACATTCTTCTCAAGTGCTCATGGAACATTCTCCAGGATAGATCATATCCTGGGTCACAAATCAAGCCTTGGTAAATTTAAGAAAATTGAAATCGTATCAAGTATCTTTTCTGACCACAACGCTATGAGATTAGATATCAATTACAGGAAAAAATCTGTAAGAAATAAAAACACATGGAGGGTAAACAACACACTACTTAATAACCAAGAGATCTCTGAAGAAATCAAAGAGGAAATCAAAAAATACCTAGAAACAAATGACAATGAAAACAGGATGGCCCAAAACCTATAGGATGCAGCAAAAGCAGTTCTAAGAGGGAAGTTTATAGCAATACAATCCTACCTTAAGAAACAAGAAACATCTCAAATAAACAAGCTAACCTTACACCTAAATCAAATAGAGAAAGAAGAACAAAAAAACCCCCAAAATTAGCAGAAGAAAAGGAATTATAAAGATCAGATCAGAAATAAATGAAAAAGAAATGAAGGAAACGGTAGCAAAGATCAATAAAACTAAAAGCTAGTTCTTTGAGAAGATAAACCAAATTGATAAACCATTAGCCAGACTTATCAAGAAAAAAATGGAGAAAACTCAAATCAATAGACTTAGAAATGATAAAGAAGTAACAACTGACACTGCAGAAATACAAAGGATCATGAGAGATTACTACAAGCAACTCTATGCCAATAAAATGGACAACATGGAAGAAACGGACAAACTCTTAGAAATGCACAACCTTCCGAGACTGAACCAGGAAGAAATAGAAAATATGAACAGAACAATCACAAACACTGAAATTGAAACTGTGATTAAAAATCTTCCAACAAAAAAAAGCCCAGGACCAGATGGCTTCAGAGTTGAATTCTATCAAACATTTAGAGAAGAGCTAACACTTATCCTTCTCAGACTCTTCCAAAATATAACAGAGGGAGGAACACTCCCAAACTCATTCTACCAGGCCACCATCACTCTGATAACAAAACCAGACAAAGATGTCACAAAGAAAGAAAACTACAGGCCAATATCACTGATGAACATAGATGCAAAAATCCTCAACAAAATACTCGCAAACAGAATCCAACAGCACATTAAAAGGATCATACACTATGATCAAGTGGGGTTTATCCCAGGAATGCAAGGATCCTTCAATATATGCAAATCAATCAAGGTGATACACCATGTCAACAAATTGAAGGAGAAAAACCATATGATCATCTCAAAAGCTGCAGAGAAACCTTTCAACAAAATTCAACACCCATTTATGTTTAAAGCCTCCAGAAAGTAGGCATAGAGGGAACTTGCCTCAACATAATAAAGGCAATGTATGACAAATCCACAGCCAACATTGTCCTCAATGGTGAAAAACTGAAACCATTTCCACTAAGATCAGGAACAAGACAAGGTTGCCCACTCTCACCACTCTTATTCAACATAGTTTTGGAAGTGTTAGCCACAGCAATCAGAGAAGAAAAAGAAATAAAAGGAATCCAAATTGGAAAAGAAGAAGTAAAGCTGTCACTGTTTGCAGATGACATGATACTATACATAGAGAATCCTAAAGATGCTACCAGAAAACTCCTAGAGCTAATCAATGAATTTGGTAAAGTAACAGGATACAAAATTAATGCACAGAAATCTCTTGCATTCCTATACCGTAATGATGAAAAATCTGAAAGTGAAATTAAGAAAACACTCCCATTTACCCTTGCAACAAAAAGAATAAAATATCTAGGAATAAACCTACCTAAGGAGACAAAAGACCTGTAAGCAGAAAATTATAAGACACTGATGAAAGAAATTAAAGATGATACAAATACATGGAGAGATATACCATATTCTTGGATTGGAAGACTCAACATTGTGAAAATGACTCTACTACCCAAAGCAATCTACAGATTCCATGCAATCCCTATCAAACTACCACTGGCATTTTTCACAGAACTAGAACAAAAAATTTCACAATTTGTATGGAAACACAAAAAACCACGAATAGCCAAAACAATCGTGAGAACGAAAAATGGAGCTAGAGGAATCAGGCTCCCTGACTTCAGACTATACTACAAAGCTACAGTAATCAAGACAGTATGGTACTGGCACAGAAACAGAAATATAGATCAATGGAACAGGATAGAAAGCCCAGAGATAAACCCACGCACATATGGTCACCTTATCTTTGATAAAGGAGGCAAGAATATACAATGGAGAAAAGACAGCCTCTTCAATAAGTGGTTCGGGGAAAACTGGACAGCTACATGTAAAAGAATGAAATTAGATCACTCCCTAACACCATACACAAAAATAAACTCAAAATGGATTAAAGACCTAAATGTAAGGCCAGACACCATCAAACTCTTAGAGGAAAACATAGGCAGAACACTCTATGACATAAATCACAGCAAGATCCTTTTTGACCCCCCTCCTAGAGAAATGGAAATAAAAACAAAAATAAGCAAATGGGACCTAATGAAACTTAAAAGCTTTTGCACAGCAGAGGAAACCAGAAACAAGACGAAAAGACAACCCTCAGAATGGGAGAAAATATTTGCAAATGAAGCAACTGACAAAGGATTAATCTCCAAAATTTACAAGCAGCTCATGCAGCTCAACATTAAAAAAATAAATAACCCAATTGAAAAATGGGCAGAAGACCTAAATAGACATTTCTCCAAAGAAGATATACAGATTGCCAACAGACACATGAAAGAATGCTCAACATCATTAATCATTAGAGAAATGCAAATCAAAACTACAATGAGATATCATCTCACAC
Source organism: Balaenoptera ricei (assembly GCF_028023285.1). Taxonomy (NCBI): domain Eukaryota; kingdom Metazoa; phylum Chordata; class Mammalia; order Artiodactyla; family Balaenopteridae; genus Balaenoptera; species Balaenoptera ricei. The sequence goes on along the minus strand of NC_082653.1, from coordinate 38,237,648 downwards.
CAGTCAGAATGGCCATCATCAAAAAATCTACACACAATAAATGCTGGGGAGGGTGTGGAGAAAAGGGAACCCTCTTGCACTGTTGGTGGGAATGTAAATTGATACAGCCACTATGGAGAACAGTATGGACGTTCCTTAAAAAACTAAAAATAGAACTACCATATGACCCAGCAATCCCACTATTGGGCATATACCCTGAGAAAACCATAATTCAAAAAGAGTCATGTACCAAAATGTTCATTGCAGCTCTATTTACAATAGCCAGGACATGGAAGCAATGGAAGTGTCCATCAACAGATGAATGGATAAAGAAGATGTGGCACATATATACAATGGACTATTACTCAGCCATAAAAGGGAACGAAACTGAGTTATTTGTAGTGAGGTGGATAGACCTAGAGACTGTCATACAGAGTGAAGTAAGTCAGAAAGAGAAAAACAAATACTGTGTGCTAACACATATATATGGAATCTAAAAAAATAAAAAAAGGTCATGAAGAACCTAGGGGCAAGATGGCAATAAAGATGCAGACCTACTAGAGAATGGACCTGAGGATACGGGGAGGTGGAAGGGTAAGCTGGGACAAAGTGAGAGAGTGGCATGGACATATATACACTACCAAACGTAAAATAGATAGCTAGTGGGAAGCAGCTGCATAGCACAGGGAGATCAGCTTGGTGCTTTGTGACCACCTAGAGGGGTGGGATAGGGAGGGTGGGAGGGAGGGAGACGCAAGAGGGAAGAGATATGGGGACATATGTATATGTATAACTGATTCACTTTGTTATAAAGCAGAAACTAACACACCATTATAAAGCAATTATCCTCCAGTAAAGATGTTGAAAGAAAGAAAGAAAGAAAGAAAGAAAGAAAGAAAGAAAGAAAGAAAGAAAGTGTATCTTTCCCTTTCCTTTTAAATGAGCCCTTTTCCGTTTTCTTTATTGCTTCTAGGGATGGTAATACTACTTCAAATATCACTGTTGCTACATCTATTGCTACTATTGAAAAAAAAATGAGATAATTTTTATAGCTAATGTTGACTGCATATACCTACTGTATAGATTTAAGCCCTAACATGTACTAAATTATTTAAGCATCATATCAACTTATGATGGGTTGAATTGTGTCTCCCTTCCCCAAATTTACGTGTTGAAATCTTATCCTCCAGTATTTCAGAATGTCTGTAGTTGGAGATAGGGTCTTTAAAGAGGTAAAATTAGGTCATTAGGATAGGCCCTAATCCAATATGACTGGTATCCTCATAAGAAGAGGCGATCAGGACACAGACATGCACAGAGTAAAGACCGTGTAAATACACAGAGAGAAGTTGGTCATCTCCAAGCCAAGGAGGAACAACCCTGCAGACACCTTGATCTCAGATGTCCAGGCTCCATAACTTGAGAAATACATTCGTGTTGCTTAAGCCACCCAGTCTGTGATAATTTGTTATGGCAGCCCTAGCAGACTCATACACAACCTTATGAGTAAAGTAGTATTGACTTCAGATGAGGGGTTTACAGATGAGGAAGCTGACACAGAAATAAGGTAACTTGCCCAAGGTTACACAGCTTTATTTCCTTTCAGAAATAAGGAAACAAGGGCCCAAGAATTTGACTTACATAAAGCTTCACAGTTAGTTTGAAGAAAGATTCAAAATTAGAAAAGTCAAACCCTACCCAATATTTTCACCATTTAGCATCAGAGTTCTCAGAAATATGTCACTTAGTCCCTTTGGCTGAGTTAAGACAAAGTGGTCACAGCGCAGGAGTGAATGAAGTCACATTTCTGTCATGGCTGTGGATGCCAAATGAGGGGCAAGAGCATGTCTCTCTCTCTACCTCTTCATTTATTTTTCACATCCACTCTGATGTCCAGGGCAAAGCTGCATATAAAAGGAACATGAGTTCCTGAATAACTGTGAGGAGTAGAGTCACTCTGTCCACCCACATTGAATGAATGCAAGAAATAAATCTTACTGGGTTAAACCAATGGATTTAGTGTGTGTTTTTTGTTATTGCTGTTGTTGTTGTTTACTGCTGTTAGCCTACCCTTACACACAGAGATTATGATTGGAATTAAACTAGACAAACTATTCCACTGCTGGGCCACAGTAATTGGTTTAGGTTGGGTGCATGCCCCCATCAAAGCCAATGAGATATGAGGAGCTGTTTTCTGAGTATTCTGGCAAAAGGAAGAGTCTTTTACTGGAACTATTAGAATTGGTTCCTTTCTTCCACCCCTCCCCCAACCCACCATGTTGAGCAATTCAAGCTTCAAATCTGCAGTAGCTTTTCGTCAGCAGGAGACCACTATGTGGAGGAAGGGGCCAGTACTACAGAGCGCAGAGAGAGGGGGAAGCCAGGTCCTGATGGCATTATTTGATCTGCTGGATCAAGCCTTGCCAGCTCTACCTGTGGCCTCCTTCAGTTCAGTGAGACAATCATGTCACTTCATTGCTATAGTCTGTTTGAGTTTTCTGCTCCTAGAAACATACTCAGAGTTACTGAGCACCAGCTGCCCACACAGCACCCATTATCTCCTTTTTCCTTCCTACAGAAACTCTCTTTTTCAGATGCCCCATCCTCATGCAGCCCATATGACTTAGAGGAATCCCATCAGCTTCAGGAGTGAATCTGATTGGATTAAGAGTTATATCACCCCCCCTTGTCTGTGATTGGTTGTGAAAAGTCATGTGAGCCAGTTCTGGCCAATGACATGTGATGAGAGGGTTGTTGGTGTCATCTGGGGAAGTTCTGCCTTGCTTTTAAGAGCAAGCTATTCTCTCTTTCCATAATTGAATGAAGACAGATGAATCCACCATTGTCCCCTGGACAACCTAAAAAAATGAAACCAACTATGTGAATAGCAAAGCCAAGGATTGTAGAGAACCTAAGCTCCAGATAACAATATTGAGATTCCGGATCAACCAACTCCTATTAAATTTCCTGTTAAATGAGCTTATACATCCTTTCGTTGAAAAAGCTAGTTTAGAAATAATTGAAACTCATCCAGTTATTTGAATAACCGAAAGTTAATGGCTGCATAAAGCCTCCCAGTAGTTCCAAATGCTTCCAATAGATTAAATAATCCCTACACTCTGTCCCAAAAGCAATGATAACCAAAATGTGCTTTATCCTTTCTGTCTCCTTAGGCTATAAATAGCCAAATATTTTTCCTCTCACATGAACGCCAGGGAATAAACTCTGTGCAATCTCTTCAAACCAAAATAGTAAAAGGTATTAAAATATCTTAAAGTGGTCTGTGGTCTATGACACAGGCTAGGAGAGGTTATTTGACAATATCCTTTGCAGCAGGAGGGGAAACTGTTGGCATATTCCTGGCCTCTTGAGTGAGTTATAGGACTGGAAAAGAGATAGGTTTTTTTCTCTTCTCTTGTCCAAGATCGTTCTTTGATTATATTGCAGGGATTAAAGACTGATGATGAAAATGAAATTAGCTGTTAGTCTTAGTGAGGTAATTATGTTCCTGAACTACCAGGAGAGATGGACTTTGAGGCATCTATTTATATAATGAAAGATTTCAAATGCCTAATATTTATATATAGACTTGGTTCTTATATTTGTAAAGTTTCTTCTTCAGTTAATGTTAATTTGCCTCTACTATCAACTCTGGGAGGTAACTGGCGGGTTTTGTCGATTTCATTTTACAAATAAATTTGAACAAGGAGAGTGACTTGATTTCTAGGTTGATTCCATTGTGATAGAACACACTGTGTATGATTTCAATTCTTTTAAATTTGTTGAGGCTTGTTTTATGACCCAGGAAATGGTCTATTTATATTCTGTGGGCACTTGAAAAGAACGTGAATTCTGCTATTGTTGGGAGGATGCTTCTATAGATGTTGATTAGATCCTGTTGGTTGATGGTGTGGTTGAGCTCTCATGTATCTTTGCCAATTTTTGTGTCTAGTTGTTCTATCAAATATTAAAAGAAGGGTGTTGAAGTCTGAAATTATAATTGTGGATTATACTTCTTTCACTTTTATCAGGTTTGCTTCACATATTTGCCATCTCTGTTGCCTTGTGGATACACACTGAGCATTGCTATTTCTTTGTAGATTGACCCTCTCATCAGTATATAATTTCTCTCTCTGACTCTGGTAATTTTCTTTGCTCTGAAGTCTACTTTGTCTGTCATTAATTAGCCACTCCTGCTTTCCTTTGATTATTGTTTGCATGATATATCTTTTTCCATCATTTTACTTTCAACTTGTGTGTACTGTTATATTTGAAGCGAGTTTCTTGTAGATGATATACATTTGGATTATGTTTTTTAATCCACTCTGCCAAGGTCTTTTAACTGGTATATTTAGACCATTTAAATTTAATGTACTTATTGATATATTAGGGACTAAGTTTGCCATTTTATTTTTCTTTTGTTTATTCTCTGTTTTTCATTTATGATTTTTTTTGCCTTCATATGAGTTACTTAAACATTTCTTTAGAATTGCATTTGAATTATCTGTAGTGTTCATCAACAGTGTATCTCTTTGTGTAGTTTTTTTCTAATGGTTGCTCTAGGTATATATATAACTTATCACAGTCTATTGTTGTCATCATTTTACCCATTTGAATGAAGTGTAGACGATCTTACCTCTCTTCATGTCCATTTATCCTCCTCTGTTCATAATATAGTTTTCTTAAACATTTCCTCTACTTACTTTGATGACCACATCAGACAATGTTATAATTTTTTCTTCAACCATCAAATATAATTTAGAAGTCTCAAGAATAAAAGGCAATTCTATTGCCTTTACTCATAATTTTGGTTACTGTATTTCCTTGTTTTTGATGTTGTAGGGTTTCTTCTCTTAGCATTTTCTTTCTTTTTAGAGAATGTCTGCCCAACTGAAACCAGAACATCCCAGCTCAACTCAGTCCCAGTTGTGAGCCTCAGATTCATGAGTTAAAGAAACGGTTATTGTTTCAAGTCACTAATTTTGGGATGGTTTATTATGCAGCACTGTTGTGGTAATAGGTAACTGATACAGAATGGATGGGAAGCCCTGTACACAACACACACACACACACACACCCCTCCTGCAGACCCTGAAGTGTAGAGAAGACTGAGATTATTTGTAACCCTTGCACAGAACAAGCCCAGACCAATGGCTTCTCAGTCTGTGCTTAAGGACCATCTTTTCCAGATTCAGAGAATCCCAGATAAAACAAGACTCTGAGGAGTGCTGCATTCCCTTCTAAGACTTTCCTCATCTTCCCAGGCAAGATGTAGAGAGGCCAGAGAAGCCTTCTCTCCTAGAGGTCAGGCTCTAACTCCTCATTTAATGGATCACATTCCATATCTTCCACTCTTACCGGCCCATTACCTCCCTCTCTCTCTCTTTTCCTCATGGTATTTTGTGTTGTTAAGGCTGGCTATGGGCTTTCTCTAATTTGTATAAAAAAATCAAGAATTCTCATTACACTCAAAGGAGGGAGTATCTCTTTACAAGTCCTACCAAGGCACCTAGGTCTGTTCTAGAACTAGGTTAATGCCCCTTCAAGGTAGAAGATTTTAAAGCCTTGAGAAAATTTAGAAAATACTTATTGCTAAATTCCAGAATCCCTCTTTCCATAAGGGGGTGGGGGTGTCTCTCTCTAGCCATATTCCTGAAAGGGTTTTCTTTTTATTTTTTCTTAGACCAACGCTGTCCCTGGACTCAGGGGAGTCAGAATAAGGCTTTATTTAAGATTTTTCTGTTTCTAGCCTTATCTAGATAACTAGCCAATTGTCTTGTTTGACTCCATGTGAGGGGATCCTAATCCATGCTGCACATCAGGGGAGGGATGAAGGGAGCAGTGAGCATTTTCTGAGGGACCATTTCCCTTAGGGTACCATGCTGGGCAGTAGGGTGTATCATCTGAGGCTTACAGCAAGCCCCTGATGTTGCTACTATTATTATCTTCATTTTATGAACAAAGAAATGAAGGTTCAGTAAGGGGAAGTATTTATCAAATATTACTCAAGAAACAGATCAGTGTTACTTCTACAAGCCTACCAGACCTTGCTAATTACAGGAGAACATCCTCTGCCCCCACCCCGCTTTGCCCCCAACATGCTTAAAGTAAAGGAGATGATAATATGGCAACTACCTAGTATCTATTACAAAGAATTGGTCAATGCTGACATTTTGTCTCATTTGTGTTAAATATTTAAAATAAAATGTTAAATATCTTGGACCCTCACTTTCTACATCATTTACTATCCCCTCTCCACTCCCACCCCCCAAAATAAATCTCTACTATAAGTTTAGTGTTTTTCCTTTCAGCCCATTTTTCATACAGTTCAAAGACCTTTCTGGGGGTAAAAGTTTCATTCTACCTACTGCTTCCTTCCAGGGATTTTGGGAATCTCACACCTTAGAAAATGTCAGTGACCTCTGCCTGCCCTTTGTGCTTTGGCCCCCCATGGTTTGTGACATTGCTGCACGGGGCAAGTTCAGACAGAGTGATGTTCTTTGTAGAGCTGAAGTGGTACACCACTGCTACAGCAGACACGACTGTTTGTTCTCAACTCATGCTGTTAATTGTTCAGTTCCATTTTGTTTCTGGAGCTGCAGGACAACTTGATATGACACTATCTAGTGTTCCAACCTTTGCCAGCAAAAGAAATGAGGTGTTACCTCAAATAAAGCAAATAGACTTTAAAACGGGGAAAAAAAGATGTTATTACTAAAAGAACTTAAAACCAAAGCTTGAGGGTTTTTTTTTTTCTTTTTTTATCACCACTGCACTGCAGGAGTTACTGTTGGTGGCCCTATATCTCCCTACCCTTACATCTTCGGTGCACAGCTACCAGGACCTGCATACCTCTGGGGCCACTCCGCCCAGTCTGGGAGGCTGAAGTAACGGGGAATCCATGTCCCCTAGGAGCAGTCCTCAACAAATGACTGCTAGGAATTGATGTATAAATATCTTAGCTCCTTCTCTCAGGTAGGATAACAAAAAGGCATGTGTCCAACACTCCCAGAGTTTTCCAGTGGAATTAAGCTCTGTCTGTTAGAGTGCTGGCTGGCCGGGTTATGCACACTTTACCAGACGCTTTCCTCTGGGTCTCAAACACTACGCCCCTACCAGAATTTCCTTCACTTTCCAAGTAACCATTGAAACCACTGGCTTTGGAATCTTTGTCTCAGGGTCTCCCAAACTCAGAAAACTCTTCTGTGGTAGATTGCAAAATGGCCATAAACTCCCCCTTCCTCTACATCTTTACTATGTGATGTTACAGCTTCTCCCATCCAGCAGTGGGCTGGTCTTCGGTCTTGCTTTGGCCAATAGAATGTGGTGGAAGTGATGGCATGCCAGTTCCAAGCCTAGGCTTCAAGAAGATATACAGTACTTCTTTTTCTCAAATATTCATGAGCATTAAAAAATGGTTGTTTTTTAAGACACTAAGTATTGGGTGATTCGTCAGGTAACAGAAACTAACTGATCTAAGTCCATATATGAGACCATCTCTTGCATGTATTTCCTTGAATGAGAGTATTGTTTACCTTAAGGGAAAGCATCTTCTCTGGCACAGAGAGTAAATGACCTTCTCAGGGTTGCCCAGCAGAATGTGAGTGCCAGTAGCCGTCAGTATCCTGGTTTATTACTTTGTTCCAGGGCCTCTGTGCTGAATCACCTTGTCTGGGTTTGCCTGCTAGCTGCTGCGTTTTCTCTCCACCATGGCTGCCAGCCTGGCTGCTGGTTTTTTCCAAAGCCCTCTTTTCACAGAGCTGTGAGGTGGGAGGGCCCTGAGTTTTCATGGATTTTGCCAATGACATATGTGTCTGATAGGGATTCAAGTGCTTACAAACCTGGCCTGAAATGCAGAGCTCACCATAAACACTGCAATTGCTAGATGTTGGAAAATTTATGGAGCTTCAGAGCCAGCAGTATGCAGAGTAAACAACATTGAATAGAGTAAGTCTGGCTGCTTCATCCTGGCTTTGCTTTTGGTCTATGAAGTTATTTTCAGCTCTAAGATGCCAGGATTTGAGGACTAAGTAGGGCTTCATGAAAATGCAAAGCCAAAAGGCATGGGGTTAATTGTCTAACTGAAGGAAGTTCTTGTAGGCTAGAATGGTGGTTCTCAAAGTAGGGTCCCTATACCAGCATCACCCAGGAACTTGTTAGAAAAGAAAATTCTTGGGCCCCATCCCAGACCCTCTGAATCATAATTTCTTGGGATGGGGCCCCGGCAATCTGTTTCACCAACCCTCCAGGTGATTTGAATGCAGACTCAAGTTTGAGAATTATTGATCTAGGGGCATGTTATTCCAAATGTAGCTCACGGTGTTGGCATTGCTTGGGAGCTGGTTAGAGAAGCAGAAGCTCAGCACCATCTCCTCAGCCCTCCTGAATCAGAATCTGCATTTAACAAGACCCCCAGGTGATCTGAGTGCACATCAAAGCTGAGAAGAGCTGGGTATACATTTCTAATCTCAAACCTTGAAGTTGGTGATCCATTGGGTCAGGGGTGGGGCCCACTAATTTGCATTTCTAAAAAGCTCCCAGGTATCACTGATGCTGCAGTTTTGGGGACCACACTTTGAGTAGCAAGACTAGTTTTCAGGCCAGGCTTAGAATCTGGGTCATGGGAGGGTTTCAAGCCAATCCAAATGTGAGCCACTCTGGACAGACCTGCAGGCTGCACACTGCTCAACTCCAGAAGGCATCATTCACATAGACTCTGAGGCAAGGACCTGAAACCCAAAGCTAAGTAAGATAAGAGGCAGGAGTTGGGTAAAGAGTGGGCTTTAGAGAGAGTCAGAACTGGGTTTGAATCTTAACATTGCCTCTTACATAGTTGTGTGATCTTGGGAAAATCATTTAACTCTGTGTCTCAATGTCCTCGTATGTAAAATGGAGATGGTCATACCTGCCCCACTAGATGAGATACTTAATGGTCAGTACACAGAACAAGCCCAGCAAATATTCGTCTTTTCCTTTCAGCCAAGGGAATAGAAGTGTCACCAGATGTGCTGTCTCCTTCTCCTCCAGTCTCATCCTGGCCAGTGGCTTATTTGTCTGCTTCGGGCTGAAGGCCAGGTAAGTGTGATGGGGTTTTCTCTAGTGCTCCCAGGGGTCAGATGAAGGTGATACAAGAATAACGCAGGCTATTTATATTAGGAACACTTCCCATGGGTTTGTAAAACTCGATTCATAAAAATGGCCAATGTAGCCAATTTCAAACCACACCCCGGTTTCACCTACCTATCAAAGTCAAAAAAGACAGCAGCATCCCTGGTCCTGCCAAGGCGCTCTGTGACGCCCCTGGCGCCTGGAATCACGCAGAGGCTTTGCGAGGGCACCTTGGTGGGTCAGGCAGGGAAATCTGCCCTCCTCAACTTAAAGGATACAGTTAAGCCATTCCTGTGTTTCTTTCTTTCTTTCTTTCTTTCTTTCTTTCTTTCTTTCTTTCTTTTTTTTTTTTTTTTTTGAGAAAAAGACACTCAGTGATGCTCTGAAACAAACATAAAGACCAAATAAAGTATATATTTGGGGCAAGGGGAAAGCCATTTGGGATACAGAGCAGGCAGCAAGATGCTATCAAAGCTTTAAAACACAAACCAACCAGGGCAATGTTAAGAGGCCAGATGAACCTTGATGGTGTCAGAAACTAGACATCCCTAAATTTTCTTTTTTGCACTTAGGAGAAGCAGAAGAAAGGATATGTGTTTTTTCTTCCTTTCTTTTTAAATTCAGGGCTGGTCCTATTTTTAGGAGGAGGTGGAACGGCTGCTGACTTTAGGCAGGATTTCAGCCTGAGACAGCCACTAGAGGGCGTCAGAGATCCAGAAAAACTGTTTCTAAGAGAAGCCCCAGGTAGCTGAAAGGTCTGTTCTGGGTGGGGTGTTTGGGCGGAAGCTGATTCCTGAGAACCTTCTCAGCAGGTGTTCACCTTCCCACGAGAAGGAAGTAGCCAGCTCTGTAGGGAAGTTAGATAATTAATTGACCAATTTATTCACTGTAAATGATTTCTGCATGCAAGCCTCTGTCTGTCCTTGGTGTGAAAGTACAGATGAGGGTGTAGGACTTTTTATGAAAGTCTGTAACTGAAAAGAAGCCTAGTTGTAGGGCTCAGGGGTGGTATCAGGGACAAGCTTGGAAGCTGTGGACTGTCGTACCCCATTACTTCCATGTGCTGCCCCAGTAAACATAAAATCAAAATCAAAACAGCGTGTTTGTAGGCAAATAGAGTTTTGAGTGAAGTTCCAGATTGCCACCTATTAATGTGTCCCATATAGAAAATTCTAGCGCTGTCCTGATTGGGGATTTACTGTGTGCGCTGAAGCAGGGGTAAAGCTGATTCCTCTATTGTTGCTCAAAAGGCCCTTAAAGTGTTCACTAAGACAGAACACAGTAGAACTTAGAAACTCACCTTTCTTGGAGAGATCTAGAACACAGGAGGAGCTATCTCAGTAGGCGGACATAGTAGAAAATGGCCTACAAAGGTATGGTCTAGCCAGAGGAATTGCTGGCCATGGGAAGCAATGGGGCAGAATGGGCACCGCTTGGTCCACCAGCCTCTGCTAGGGAAGAGATCCCTCAGCCCCACCCTCATGCCTCTGCAGCCCCCTCCAGCAATGAAGACCCTTTGTCAGCATGACCTATACTTCCTGCCCTCACTCCCACCCCAACACGGCTGGCAGCAACTTTTGTGAGTCAGGAAGGTTAGGGATTGGGAAGAGGTGTTCCCTAGAGCAGGAGAAGGGTCTCCCACTCCATGGGTTTGCTCCAGGAGAGCTGAGTCCTAGATGACTTGCAAATATGGTCTCCTTCCTGTGGAGAGCTTCTGGGAAAGGAAAGAAATTGGTTGGGTTTCAGTATATTTCCTTGGTTGTAAGAGAAAGATGGATAAAATAAATGAGATGAGACCAATTCTATCAAGCAATATAATGATGTTTCCCTTTCTAATAGAAATCTCTTTTTCAGAAGCTAAAAGTTCAGTGAACCTCTTAAATCCTAGTTTACCATGGATACAAGGAAGAAGGTCCTCCTTGTCAGACTCTCTCTTGCTGTCTGGATCACTGTGGCCAGCCCCTCTGTCTCCCCTCCTTCCCAGGGGTGAAGTCAGCTGCATCAATCCTCCTGTAGGTAATGCCTGCATTTTGGCAGTCTTTGCTCCTTAGTTCCCATCACATCAAGTCCAGGAATCTTTACCCGGCTTCCAAGGACAGGCCATCTCTTCCACTTAATACCTATCTGCTACTCTCATCTTGCTGGTCATCTCACCGTTCAATAGAAGGGTCCCTGACATTGAGCTCTCTGAGCATTTGTGTGTGCTGTTCCCCTTCCTTGGGAACCTTTCCTTGTTGCTGGCATAAAACCTGAACCCAAGCTACATTTCCTCCAAAGAGGCCTTCCTGTCTACTTAGCCTTATTGATTGCCTCTTCCTTTGAACTCTCACATCTTCCTACAGACACTGGGGGACTTGATCCAACAATGTTTTGTTTTGTTTTGTTTTTTCTCTGTTATTTTAGGAAACTTGATTGTGGGCTGACAATTAGATGGCTATGTCTTTGAGGACAGAGGTTTGAACGTAGCGTCCCAAGACCCCAACATGATGACCCCATGCACACATTAGAAATGCAATTAACATTTGCCCGGTTAACTCCTCTGCATCCTTCAGATCTTAGGTTGAACCTCACTTCCTAAGGACAGCTTCCCCCGTTGGATCTAAATCTCCTACTATAGTTTCCCAGAGAACTGGGACCTCATAGAATTCCCACAAAAAAAAGCACTCCTGCACAGTGCTTCTGAAAGACAGAATCTTTAAAATTTGCTTTATTTTATTACTCAGTTCCTTCCATGAGGGCTGGGACAATGTCTGGTTTTGTCTAGTGCCTAGGGCAGTGCCTGGCACACAGTGGGGACCCTATAAATATTTTCTTAAAAGAGTGAATGCATACTGGTGGGAGGGAGTGTGACATGGGCATCTTGGGGAATGAGGAGGACAGAGCTGGTACCCTTGAGCTAAACAGAAGTTAACAGCAGAGACTCGGATGGGCCAAGTCAGCAAAATAATTTTAGAATCATTATTGGTAATAAGTGACATGATGTTTTCTCAAAGATTTTGTGAGGAACTTAAAAAAGTGATACATGTTCATCGTGGAAAATATGTAAAGTTTAGACAATTATAAGGAACCAAAAAAAAGTAACTTCAAGCCTACCCATCAAAGCCTTTTATAAAAATAATATTTTCTTCCAACATTGGTTTAGTGACTTTTTTTACATAGTGGAACAATTTGGAAGTGGAGTCTACACAGAGCTCCCTGCCAGGATCAAGATCCAGGCACACACAGGTGTAACTTACTCATTAACCCACCCCTGTTCGCTTCCTTCCCGTCACTGCCATTTCCACAGTCTCCCCTGTGTTTCCTGGAATCACTTCCCAAATAAGCCATTTTCCCTGCTTCTGGGGGACCCAGTCCAAGACCGCACCACCCCACTTCTTAACTATGAGCTCAGGCACTGCCCAAATTAAAGTTTCCCTCTTCTTTTTAACTAAAGTGGAAGCTAAAAAGTCTAAACGATCCAACACATATTTTAAGGCACAGGATAGAAATGCAAAACCATGCCAGGTTGCTGACTCTTTGTCATCAGAACTTCTGATAGGAACATTCCCAAGAGGGAATGAACTGTACAGACTCTGGTCTCTTTGGAGGTGACTTTGGATTGTTCTTTATTTCTCCTCTCTTTTGTCCCCTGATTTCTTTCTTAATCTGCTTCCTCTATAGTAGAGGGTATCCTAAACCGAACTGTTTTTGCTGCCAATCCCTAATTAGGTTTCCAGATACACCCACAAACCTGGTTGTGATGCTAGGCTTGCTATAAAGCAAATTCATATGCATTTAAAAAAAATTTTTTATTTATGGCTGTGTTGGGTCTTCGTTTCTGTGCTGAGGGCTTTCTCCAGTTGCGGCGAGCAGGGGCCACTCTTCATCGCGGTGCGCGGGCCTCTCATTATCGCAGCCTCTCTTGTTGCGGAGCACAGGGTCCAGACGCGCAGGCTCAGTAATTGTGGCTCACTGGCTTAGTTGCTCCGCGGCATGTGGGATCTTCCCAGACCAGGGCTCGAACCCGTGTCCCCTGCATTGGCAGGCAGATTCTCAACCACTGTGCCACCAGGGAAACCCCATATGCATTTTATTTGATTAATAGTTACCACTAGTTCTAAAGGCCTGATGCATGCCGACCAGTGTCTACTAGGTTCTACAAGAGATTCTGCAGGGGCTACTAAGACACTATCCTTGTAGGGAAGATAAGACACATATATAGCTGGACTCATGCAGAGCCAAGTGTGATGTGTCAATTGAGGGGCACACATAGGCTGAAATAAACGAGCAAACAAACAACTCGAGGAATTCAGAGAAAGTAGTGAGTCATTCTGGCTGGAATTTGAGAAAGCTTCATGGAACAGGCTAAGAATGATGGATGGGTTGGATTTTAATGGATCGAGTGGGTCAGGACAGAGAGAGAAGTAATCAAATCTTCCCCAGTCTCAGTTCCTAGGGGACTCCTATCTGATGTTAAAAGCTAAGACTGCTGCTTCCCTCTCCCTCCCCACAATAGTTACGAAACCTTTGGAGTTTCCTTCTATCTCAGCTCCTCCAATACCCAGTGAGGAAGCAGCATCATCTTTCTGACGTAAGCAGACTGGGCAAGACCCAAGTCCAAACAGAAAATAGGCATATCATCCGGGAATGCATTTCACTTTAGATGTCAGAACCCCATCTAACAGGAGTTTAAACAAAAGGGACACTGATTGTATCTCACGTTAAAAGAAAACCAGAGATAGGCATTGGTTGCTGCTGGTTTAGCTATTCAGCAATCTCTTCAAGCACCCAGGATTTTTCCATCTTTTTCCATCTTCTTCCTGTCTTCCTTAAGCTGTTGGTTTTTCAACCTCATGCTGCTCACCTCCTGGTTGCAAGGTGGCTGCTATGGATTCAGGCATCGCGACTGACTCCAAGGCAGGAAGAAGGGAGGAGGGTGGTACCAGAAGTCTCTCTCGTGTTCAAACAGCAAAAGTTTTCTCAGGAGTCCCCTGCAAATCTCTACTTCTATGTCGTTGGCTAGAACTGGATCAGACGGCCCAGCTGTAAAACATTCTGGAAACGGGCATTTCACTTTTTAGATTCTATAATTACAGAAAACAAGGAAGGAGGGATAAGGAACGGCTGCAGTGACGATGCTACAAATTCTGCCACCCCTGCGGAAAACTTCACCTGCTGTGGCCAAGACTCTCAGAGCCTTCCTTGCTCCCTCTTGGCTGATAGCTTGTTTACCAGTCAACTATAACTGAGCCATACTATGTAACAAAGCAGCCCAAATCTCAATGGCTAATAATAAACATGCATTGTCATGCTCACAGTTTCGCTGATTTGCCAGGTTGGCTCTGTTCCATACATGTTTCATATTTCTGGAACCAGAGGAATGATGTGGCAGAACTCTGCACAAGAGAAGCAAGCAGAAAGGGTGCTGCCTCTTTGTGTGTAGGCTCAGAACTGATTCACTGCCATTTCTGTCCATATTCCACTGGCCAAAGTAAGCCCACGTGGGACCAAAGCAAGATTTCTAGTGGAAGGAAATGCAAAGCTATTTACGGAAGGGTATGGGTACAGTGAGGGGTGAGGAATGGGGTGATCTAATACATTATCTGTGTGACAGTGGTGGGGGGCCAGGAGGTGAATGTGTGTCCTTGCAGGTGGCAAATGTGCTTGTGGAACAGGCAAGGGGCTACTGAAGGCAGTGCCTAGGCAGTGAAGTGCTGCAGGGTGGTCATTTTAGACCAGGTGTGAGGGAAGGGATGGATACAGGGCACCAGTACTTTAGGGAAGGCAAAGCATGTTGTACCTTGAATCACCTTTCACGGGTGGCTTTTATTGATTGAATATGTCCAACAAAAAAGGATTTTGAGGGTCACCTTCTCATCAGATATCAACTCGGCATTTTCAGGAGCCTCGGTCTCAGGCAATTCGCAGCCACAGTCTCCCTCCGTGTCTGGGTGTTTTCATTCCCCAAGTAGGAACTGAGTCCTGCTTTCCCCAGCAGAGGCAACTGGAGATGGTCCCTTGATTTCTCAAGGAGTCTTTTCCCAGATAAACCCCATTTACTATAATTCCTATGACTTAATTAAACCAAGTATTGGGACAATAAGAATAGAATAGAGATGGAGACAATTCCTCATGATGATCACAATACCCAGATTGTTCCTTGGTGCCATTACATTAACCAGAGTCAGAGTGTCTTTGACAGGAGGAATGCACTGGTTTTAATTTAATTAAATTCTGACATATGTTCCTAAGAGAGAAATCACAATACAGGCAAACTGTATTTAAGGACATAGGTATGCCTTTGAAAAAAAATGTATATACATCCTTAACTCTGACAATGGGATTCATTCATTGATCCAATAAACATTTTCAGTAGTCTCTCCTCTCTCTGAAACCTACTTTGACAGAAAGAGTCATATATGAACTCATTTGAGAAGGCAATGAATCTTTTAAGAAAAGTATATAATATCACATTTTTACATGTTTATTTAGTGGAATTTTTTAGAACTTGTCATCTGCCAGACTCTATTCATAAATTGTCTATCTTGTATTTCACACATATTAGCTTATTTAATTTTTATTACAAATGTGATAGGTAGGTCCTATTATTGTCCCCATTTTACAGATGGAAACTCTGAAGCACAATGAGGTTAAACAACTTCCTCAAGGTTAAGTAACTTGAAAAAGGTGTGGATTCCCAAAAGACTAATGGAAAAAGGAGATGGAACACCTGATAGACGATACAGTATTTCTAATGAAGCCACATAAAATCTGAATAACCATAATCATTTTGGGGGGAACCAACTAGCCTCCTCATTGCCAAGCATCTTGATTTGACATACAAACGATTTTTCCTGCCCAGCACACTTCTCTCTCTCCCTAGTGACAGCAACCTAATTTTCCCTGGGAACCAAGCTCCCTCATCGAGTCCATGTGGTTTGAGTGGGCAGATCCGACCCTCCATCTCCAAGGTTGGAAAGTCAATCAGGCCTGGGGATTATTTAAGAAATGATCAAGTGACCCAAGCAGAGGACAATGACCATCAGCCCTAGGACTTATGCTGGGTCTTTTAGGAAAGAAGCATCCTCTCTGGTAGGGATGAAGAACAGGACGTGAGGTTGGGATAGCTGGCAGCCATCTTGCCATTGTTGGAGAAACTCTGAGACTGAAAGCAATACAGTGGGCACTGATGTTGAGAGACTGAGATAAATCAATTCCTAAGGATATTATTTGAGCCCCTGGATTCAGCCATGCCTGAGCTTCTCATTACAGAGCCTGCAGACTTTTTAGTTCCTTAAGCCCACAGAGAGCCTTCATTGTCAAAGCCAGTTTGAATCAAGTATCTGTCATTTGTGACGAAGAGCACTGTCTGAAAGTGAACAAGGTCACTTTCCAAGCCCATTCTTCTGCTCTGGGGGCCTCTATTCTTTCTGTCCAGAAGACCTTGGAGAGTCAGGCTGCTTTTCTTTCTTTGATGCACCTACAAACATCCTCTCACTCTTACATGAAGCTTCCCTCCTTCTCTAGCCATTACTTCCTTATTGACACCAGTAACAAGAACACAGGTACTTTTTACTTAAAGGCTTCAGATTAATCCTTATGAAGAAAAAACAGGTCACCTTGAAAAGTAGCATGAAAAAGTTATAACGGTGAAAAAAACCTCAGGTTTTTACAAGTCCTTGTCTCTGATGGAGTGTTTCGCTGTTCAGTACGGTAGCTGTGAGCCGCATGTATCTGCTGAGCACAGAAACTGCGGCCGTTATGAGTATTTTTAATTTTATTTAACTTTAAATTAAAATTAAATTTAAAAATTTATACTTGATCCAGTTACTGAAGAACTTTTTTTTAATGTATGCTTGGAACAACCAGAGTACATGAATTTTTCTTAGCAACTGTATGTTTTATAAAATCTGAATACAAATCAAGTATTCCCAATAAAAATTTAGTATCTGAATTGAGACATGGTGAAAGTGTAAAATACATGTAAGATTTCAAAGATTAGGTTTGAAAAAGAGCAAAATTATTTTATTATTTTTGTATTGATTACATGTTGAAATGATAATATTTTCGATATACTGAGTTTAAAATATTCTTAAAATTAATTTCACCAGTTTCATGTTTTTGTTTATGTTTTTCTTCAAGATCCACTCTTCTAGCTACTTTCAGATATGCAACACAGCATTATTGACTATAGTCACCATGCTGTACATTATATGCCCATGACTTATTTCATAATTAGAAATTTGTACCTTTTTTGACCCTCTTCACTCACTTCGCCCACCACCTTTTATTTTTTGGAACATGGCTCATGTTATATTTCTATTGGATGGTGCTGGTCTATAGTTTCTGTCTAAATAGTGATTTGAAGACCCTACTTGTACTCGATAGGGTGGAGCTTATCAAACCTCTGAAGCTGAGAGCGTTCAGGATGTGAGCTTTTACGCTGAAAAAACATTGAAGAAATGTGTCAACAACCCCTCTGATGTTAGTTTTCCTTATAAAAGTCTGGAACAATCTAATTAAACAGTTTTGATTATTTTTCATGTTATTATTTGATCAGTGAACAATCCTTTGGTTTGTTCTCTTGGTCTGTGTGATGCCCTTCTAGTTGAAGGGTAAAAACATGAATTCCTGAAAATTTTACTTTGAAAAGGAAAAGGGATTTCCCTGGCAGTCCAGTGGAACTCCACGCTTCCACTCTAAGGGGCGTGGGTTCTATCCCTAGTCGGGGAACTAAAATCCCACATGCTGTGTGGCATGGCCAAAAATAATAATAATCAATCAATCAATAAAATAAAAAGGGAAATATTCTATTTAATGCAAAATAGGAGATATTGTAGATTGTTTCCAGAAATCTTTTCATACTGCATATTTTTGTTGGTGTCTTGTCAATGTTTTCATTTATATATGTCTGATATTTTTATTGAAATAATCTGCCCACCCTGGGAAGCTTCATTTTTGCTTCATTTCTCTCTCTTTCCAGAGATCATGATTCTAGAGTCCTTCTTTCCACTCAGAAGCTGGAAGATACAGTTACAGCAGAAGGTAAATGAGGGCTCGAGTCTCAAGGGGCCTGCCAACTGGCGGGCTCCGGTCCCACTGGACCCCCTTCCCCATGGTAGGGACTTCTTCAGAATTTCCTTTTAAGCATTCAAAGGTCCTCTGGCACAAAGAGATAACAAAACAAAAATATATGACCCTCATTCTGGAAAGCTGAAAATTGCAGGGTTTTTAAAGGACATCATTGTAAATCTAGCATACACCCTGCAAAGCATTTGCCAGATTGCTTTCAGCTCTCTTCTACACACTCCCCTGTCCTCTTCTGCATTGCAGAGGGCTCATCATGCAAACTACATTTCTCGGACTTCCCAGCCAATGGGCTTCTGGCCGGATTTGGCCTGTGGGAAACGTGGCCAGGAGACAGGAGATAGAAAGCAAAGGGAAAACAGGGAGAAGCCAGGGAGTTATCAGCTAGACCTCTCTTTCTTTCTTAAGATGCATCATCTTTGGTAGTGACTTTGTGTCCTGTTTTCCAGCTTTTGTCAAATAGCCCTTAATTCTATGACATTATATGGAAAAATTTAGAAAGTGCACACTAATGATTATACATTTATATATAATATTTTTAATAGATTATAAAAATATATGTTAAAATATGATTAGGATTGGTGGAGTGGGTCAGGGAATGCAATTGGCATTATGGCTAAAGGGGACCTGATGTTCAACTGTAATGAATATTGTACTTTTTTACAAAACAGAGCGAAAGGCCACAAACACAAAGAGTTAATAGCTATTAATCCTGGATGGTGGAAAAGAAAAGGAAAAAGAAAAGTCACACTTCTAGATATTTTGGGGGAGAAGAAATAACTTTACCATAATATATTTTTTCTTTTCTTACTTAAGTTTTTCCAGGAATTATTTAAGTATAACTGTATTAGTTTTTATTGCTGATGCAACAAATTACCACAAACTTAGTGGCTTATAAGAACACACATTTATCATCTTATAGTTTTGGACATCAGAAGTCTGATACAGGACTCACTGGGCCGAAATCAAGGTGTCAGCAGGGTAGTGATCATTTCTGGAGGCTCTAAGAGAGACTCTATTTCTTGTCTTTTCCAGCTTCTAGAACCAGCCACATTCCTTGGCTTGTGACCTCTTCCTCCATTTTCAAATCTAGCAAGATTACATGCCTTTCGCCATTCTTCTGTAGTCATATTTCCTTCCGGCTACAACAGGGAAAGATTCTATGATTTTAAGGACCCTTGTAATTAGGTTGAGCCTACCCAGATAATCCAGAATAACTCCACATTTCAAGATCCTTCACTTCATCACATCTGCAAAGACCATTTTGCCATGTAAGGAAACATATTCACAGGTTCCAAGGATAAGGATGTGGACATTTTGGAGGAAAGGTCCATTATTCTGGCTACCATGATAATGTGCAGAGGGAAGACATCCTTCGTTTGTAAATTAAAGGCTTTTATAAGCCCCTCTTCCATCTAGCATGCCATCTTTCTGAGAAGACAAAGTTTTTATTCAAGTTCAAGTCCACAGCAGCGAGGGTGTTCACCTTCTGATTATGCATAGTTGAGCAGGAAACTTGCTGTACATTTTTACAATAGAAGACAATGAGAAATTCACAAGTTCATTAAGATGGTTTTCATCAGTACAGCAGGCAGATCTCAAATTAAAGTTATTGACAGAGAGCTGTTCTGTAGATCCCCTCAGTGAAAAGACAAGCATCATTTGGTTTAATTGTTGCTTAGCTATAGCAAAACATTGGGACTCTAATGACAAAACAGTTCAATGAGATATTACATTTTGCACTGGTTGCAGTGGTTCTGCTGAAAACAGGTTCTGGTTCTGCTGAACCAGGATTTTGCTGAACTGGTTAGTCGTCTAGAAACTGGGGCTTGGAACTAATTATTAGGAAGTGTTAATGTTCTCTGACCTATGATGAATAAGCCTTCCTTCCTGAGTAGATTAACTTCTCTTTAAGGAAAGAGCTAATGAAATTTAGAACCTCCCAAGGAGATCATAAGTAGGCATTTGATTAAGCAAACAAGTTAAAGCAAGAACTTGGTAGATAATCATGAAAATGGTCCTTGCCAAGTTCTTTCGCATTTCATTGAGCAATTGCATTCCTCCAGCAAACAAAGGACTAACATGTTAAATGTTCAAGAACTTGATGGTTATGCAATCAACCATCAGAAATATTCAAGCTGCACTTCCAGTTGATCCGGGGTAACTGCTTTTTCCCATCATCCTTGAAGCATTTGTATAGCTTTTGTCCACTTCATTTCTGGAAAACTATTTTAGCAGGTAGAAATTTTTCCAAAATTTAAGATGCAAGAGAGGGGACATTTTTCTGATTTTATAACTCAAGTCAAATGTAGTCCATCAAGGTTAGCAAAAAGTCTAAGAGTAGTTATTATTTTTCCTCGATTCATCTCTGTTATGTATTAGTGGAAACCAGGAAAAATGGGGGTCTGGCTTCTGGGTTGCCAAGATATATATCGCCCATCCCAAATTGGGCCAGTAAACTGTGGACAGCTGTGTTGTAGCACCTGCCTTCTCTAGACCTAGCTGGATACTGTGAACTTCACAGCTGCCCCCAAGGATACAGTGCTTTGTGTTTTAAACTGATTCCCATGAAGCCTCTCCTTTCTGGGTATTTCCACTTTTGAGGTACAGCATGGAAATTGAGACTTCTATCCTCCCTGGGCTTGAGAAATCCAACCCTGCCCCTGGCCTGGCTTCTCGGCCTGTGAGGGGGAAGGTGAAATCACCTTTTCCTTCAATCATGAGTATTTATTGAATCTCATCTTAGTGTAGGTCCCCTCTCTTGTAGCAGACCCTGAGACAAGAATTCAAGTGTAAGTAGTTTACGTGGGAGGCGGTCCCAGGAAACACTAGCAGGGAGTTGTGGAGGTGACACAGAAGGGTAGGCAGCCTTATGGAGCAAGTTATCACCGTGGGCGACTAGAGCTCAAGTCCAGTGGGAAACTCTGGGAGCTGATGTACAAGACTCAGAGTTGACTTATGGATGGGGAGGGAGTTGAGTTATATATCCACCTGCCTCTAAGCATCACTGGTGGAGGGCTGCCAGCGGTTAACCACCCAGACTGTCCAATCTACTGTGTCTGAGGCCAGGGTGGCTTTCTGCTGTTTGGGAGGACACCCTCTGGTGTGAGATGAAGATACTGGAAGTTGGAAGTAGAGCGAGCTCACATTGCAGTGGTACCACCTTAGGGGCGGTAATTCAAAGGCTTGTTATTCCAGCTATGAGGAAGGCACTGAAGTAAGTGCTGTAGAAAAGCTTAGTTACTTCAGTCAATACATGAAGCAGAGCAGCTGTGTGTTGCTGACTGTATGCTTAGAATGATGCCAAGTGCTGTAGGGGATGCAACAGAAACAGGAAGTATGACGTCCCACTGATTTGAGGGGCTTACAGAATAGGGAAGATAACCTTGCTTCTACCATGCAACACGGGCAAATGGACAAAATATAAATAATGCATTGGCATTAGGGGAGGATTGGAATTCTTGGGAAAGGCTTCATGGAGAAGGTAGGAAATAAAGGAAGGATAGTGTTTGTAGAAACAAAGCCAAAGCCTGTATCATCTGAGGACCAATGAAACAGATGGCATGGAGATGGAGTTAGCCTAGCATGTTGATACGTGGTGAACAAGCCCATGAGACCGAGGTTGATGGAACATATTCAAGTGAGTGGGGATCTCTATGCTTCAGAGGGTAGGGCTGGGCCAACACTGAGATGTTTGAAGGCCAAACAAAAAAGTCTTGGCTTGTTATTGTCCTAAAGATATCAGTCATTGCCTTGAGCCTACAATCCCTCTTGAAAAAGCCCACCCATGCCCACAGTACTGTTGAAGAAGTGGCTGTGTTGGGGCAGGTGACCCTGCTTCCGAGGCAACATCTGATTGTCATGGAGCAGACACCTGCCCCAGGTGGGCTAATCAGATTCTGGTGTTTTGAATTTTTCCCCTGGCATTTGGACCTACGGCACTAAGAGACTGAATTAGTTTGTTCTCTGTAGAGACAGGGCAAGGGTTATGTTCCCTTAGTAAGCTGCAGCCATGTGCCAACACAGCACATTAGAGTAAAGCATCGTAGAAAATATTAACTGCAGCAAAAAAGATGAGTACAAGTGCTAGGAGAATCAGAGAAGAGAGACTATGTGGCCCCAACACGTTTAAGGTGACTTTCTAATTCCCCCAAGGCCACGGTGTACCTCTGGAATGTAAGTCTTTTGTATACTTTCCATCTAAGTTAATTTGAATGGGTTTCTCCTCCTTGGAAACAGAGGACCGTTAACTAAAACAAGATGGTAACCACTAACTTGCATATTTCCAATGCTCTGATTCTCAGTCCTCTGGGTTGAAGTCAGCTGGTGATTCCCAGAAGAAAGCCTTGTGACAAGAATCATGTTCAAATGGTTTATTCAGGAAGGGCTTCAGGAAGACGCTAAAGGAATGGGGGAAACTTGATGGGGAAGGGAAGGAAGCCAAGCTGGTGGTGAATTCACATCCATCAATGAGGTCTGCAGAGGGCGCTGCAGTGGAAGTCCCGCCTCAGGGCTCCTCCTTCTTCCCTCCTGCAACGGAGCCCCGCTTCCCCTCTCCCTTTACTGACCTGCGCTGTCGCGGGCAGGCAGAGGTAGATTAGGCAAGATCGTGGCCCTCCACTCGTGTACAGTCCGGTTGAGGGAGACAAACTTGCAAACACATATAGGCGACTAGAAAAATAGCTGCTGGTGGCGGAGAATAAGAAAATCTACACCCAAAAGGAAGTTCTCTGCAAACAGTGAATGATTTAACATGCATGGGCCGTACTCCCCCTCAAACATATTAGAATCACTCAGCAACATAAGCATGGTTGATTTCCTCCCAGGTACTATTTTTAAAAATCTCTTCCAGAAAACAGAAGTTTCTGGAAAATGACTGTTGAAGGAAAGTGGTTATAACCTGGCTGGAGCCCAGTTTATACTCCGCAGCCTTGACCCGAGAAAGAGAGTAGTATAAATATCAAACCCAACAGCTTGGTAATATTCCATTGTACATATGCACCACATCTCCTTATCCATTCGCCTGTCGATGGACACTTAGGTTGCTTCTATGTCCTGGCTATTTTAAATACACCTGCAATGAACACTGTGGTATATGTATCTTTTTGAATTATGGTTTTCTCAGGGTATATGCCCAGTAGTGGGATTGCTGGGTCATATGGTAGTTCTATTTTTAGTTTTTTATATATACACTACCTAGTGTAAAATAGATAGCTAGTGGGAAGCAGCTGCATAGCACAGGGAGGTCAGCTCGGTGCTTTGTGACCTCCTAGAGGGGTGGGATAGGAAGGGTGGGAGGGAGACGCAAGAGGGAGGGGATATGGGGATATATGTACACATATAGCTGATTCACTTTGTTATACAGCAGAAACGAACACAACATTGTAAAGCAACTATACTCCAATAAAGATGTTAAAAAAAAAAAAAAAGCAACTTGGTAAGACTGTTGTATGTTTTTCTTTTCCCCCTGAAAGTATGTTTACTCTTTCAGGGACTAGGAACTTAATTGTTAAGGTATGTTTGGTCCCGGAGTCGGGCTGCCAAGAAAACAGTGGGTATTTGCTTGCGAAAATTTTTTTTTTTTTTTTCCCAGTATGGTCTCTATTTAGTGCAGGGTTGGTGAACGTGTGGACCAGTATCCACAAGGCTTTCAGGAACCTTAAACTGATAAAGCACAGAGCTTCCTCTTTATTATGAGCAAATGATGTACCATATGATATCATTTCATATTTTATACATATAAGCAAGTGCTACATACTAGTAAGTGACTATATGAGGAATTAACTATTACCAAAATTTAGTATTTATACTATTTTTTTTTTTTTGGCTGTTCCTTGCGGCATGCAGGATCTTAGTTCCCTTACCAGGGATTGAACCCGTACCCCCTGCACTGGGATTGCAGAGTCTTACCACTGGACCGCCAGAGAAGTCCCTCATATGTTTTAAATAGCACGATATTGGAGTTTAATAAGAACAGTTAATTCAGGGTTCCAATGGAAGTTGGCTTCCGCTGAATTTTTCACAGCACTGGAAAACATGCACTGCTGCTGTGCACGGGCAGGGAGTACGAACTCCCACAAGGCTTGGTGGAAACACTGGTCAGTGCATCCCTAGGGGTGTTCTCTATGGTTTTTAATTGCTGTTATTCTTTGCTTCCTAATCATCAGTCATTGTTAGTTCAAATTTGTCTTCATCTACTTTCCTCCATAGTTGGTTAATTTTCTTATGTGGAAAAATGCTGTTTTAGTATGGGTTTCCCCAGTAGACTCTGAGATAAGGATGTGAATGCAAGTAGTTTATCTGGGGGACGATCCCAGGAACCACTGGAAGGCAAGTGGGGAAGGAGACAAGGAAGGAAAGAAAACCAATCAAAGGGTGTGCAAATGAGCAGAATTCCTGATGTGGGCAGCTGGGGCTCAGGCCTCTGGGGACTCTCGGGAGACTTTGCATAACATGCCTCAGTGTTGCCCCACCTGAGAGGCGAGGTTTGGGGTATTTATCTGACATTTTCCATTGGATGACTGTTGAGGGCTGCTTCTGGAGGCATTGATTCACAGATACCTCCAGCCTGCATGGTGGGTCATGCCCCTGCAGCCAGAGGAAGCCCTCCAGGAGAGTGGCAAGAGGTTTCTAAGAGGCTGTCAGTGAGGAGAAGAGTTGGAAGAGAGGACCAGCAGGAGCTGGGCAGGACACATGCTCTGACAGCATCTACCTGGGATGCAAATGTTCATGAACAGTATTAGGGGCCCATCAGTGTCTAATCACTTGAGTTTAGAACACACATGTGTTGCATTCAATGCACTATATAAGCCCCAATTGCTAAGTCGTCAGGGAGAACCTTATGTTAAGAATGCAATCTTAAAGTTGAAACCCAGAGGATGGGAAGAAGCCAGCCATGTGAAGAGGGGAGAGTGGTCCTGAAGTCTTCTGCATCAGTTTTCCCATTTAAATTCTGAGTCTAAACAAGGAAATTTAAATCCTTGATTGCTTGAAGAGTGATTCTTAGCAATCACATTCTTATTCAGAATAAAATTATTTTTAGCCATCTTGCAGGATAAACTTTCAAATTTTCTATTTGCTACCATTTCAACATCATGTTTCTCTCCTCTAGTCAATTTCTCTTTGTCCACCCACTAGTCTAATGGCCTAATCCCACTCTTTTTGCTGCATCTACTGCAAGAATGAAGACCATTCTCAAAATCAGACTGTCGACATTCCAGAAAATGTCGACATCACTCTGAAGGGATGCACAATTATTGAGAAGGGCCCAGAGGCACCCTGTGGAGGGACTTCAATCATATTAATGTAGAACTCAGTCTCCTTGGAAAGAAAAAGATGAGGCTCCGGGTTGACAAAGGGTGGGGAAATAGAAAGTAACTGGCAACGGTTCACACTATCTGTAGTCGTGTACAGAACATGGTCAAGGGTGTCACACTGGGCTTCCATTACAAGATGAGGTCTGTGTATGCTCACTTCCCCATCAACATCATTATTTAGGAGAATGGTTCTCTTGTTGAAGTCTGAAATTTGGGGAATGTGAAAAATATATCCACAGGGTTCAAATGAGGCCAGGCATTGCTTGTTTAGTATCTCAAGCCTAGAAAGATGAGTTCATTTTTGAAGGAAATGACATTGAACTTGTATCAAATTCAGCTGCTTTGATTCAGCAAGCCACAATACTTAAAAACAAGGATATCAGAAAATTTCTGGATGCTATCTCTGTTTCTGAAAAAGGAACAGTTCAACAGGCTGATGAATAAGACCTACGTTGTCCAGCTACAGAAGCAGCAAGATGCCAGATAATACTTCAGACTCATCTGTGATATTTTAAAGATGCAATAAAAGCTCTTGATTGGGGGAAAAATCCTAATCCCATTTTCACCGGCTGCTGCTTTGAGAGTTCCCATCTTCCATCCTAGATTTTTCTAATCTAGTTCCTTAGAAAAAAAGACATCTCATTGGAGACACAGAAAATTTCAGCCCCTTCTAAAGATGGTGGGAATGACAATCCAGATACCTGGGGTTGGACTTCTCAAATTTTTTGAGTTACCAACTTCCCAACTCTGTCTTGCCTCTCAGCTGAAAGGTAATTCCATATCTCTCGGACACTAGTCCTGAAGTTTGTCTTAGGATCTCAATATTCTGTAAGTAATTATGTGGCATTGAGAAGGACTTAAATGAGTTTATGATTTTTTTCTTGCTATGGAGTCACTGTCAAAATTGTCTGAGTCACATTTCTCTTCTTTGCAATGTAATACACTCCCAAGGGGCAAGGGGCTTCAACTTGAGCACATGCAGTAAGTAGTGCTAGAAAGAAGACTAAAAACTATAAAAAAAAAAAAAAAAAAAGAAGCCATTTCAGATCTCACTTCTTAACAGATTTCCTGAAATCTTATCAACGGAAACAGCATCACTTATCAATATGCAATGGCAGGGTCCCCTTAAATCATACTCCTCCATTGATGGCATGGCCCTTTTGAGGTGCCTCTGGTAGTTCTAACTTTTGAAAGAATCATTTTCTCCCATATGTATTTGGAGTTGTTGTCTTGTTTGCACATGATTGTATTCTATCTTCCAGAGATTTCTCACAATTTTTGTTCCTCTGATGGAAAACCTTATATTTTTCTGCACTATGATGGATTATTTTCATCAAGTTTTCTTTCATTGCACAGGCTGTATGATGGAAGTAGACACCTGTACTCAGTTTGTAATTTGATACAATTTTAAATAGCCCTTTATGTATGACCTATCTGTTTTTATATCCAGCAACACAAAGTTAGCTCTCAATTAAGGCTGAATGAATTAAAATTTTAAATCATTGCTTTGTAAGAAGATCCAACTTAATCATCCATATGCAAATTTTAAATATGTGTGTTGAAGGAATTCTAGGTATCTGGTTTCTGACCTTGTATCTTAAATCTTTTATCAACTTAGTTAAATTTGTTTATGTAGTGCTGAGTAGCAGGGAAGAAAAAGTACAGTAAGTCCCCTACATATGAATGAGTTCCATTCCGAGAGTGCTTTCATAAGTCCAATTTGTTCTTAAGTTCACCAAAGTTAGCCTAGGTACCCAACAAACACAATTGGCTATAAAGTACTGTACTGTAATAAGTTTATAATACTTTTCACACAAATAATACATAAAAAACAAACAAACACAAAATAGGTTTACGATACTTTTAACACAAATAATACATAAAAAACAAACACAAAAAATAAAACATTTTTAATCTTACAATACAGTACCTCGAAAAGTACAGTACAACAGCTGGCATACAGGGGCTGGCATCAAGTGAACAGGCAAGAAGAGTTACTCACTGGAGGAGGGAGAGGAGGTGGGAGATGGTAGAGTTGAAGGATCATCAGCAATAGGAGACGGAGTGTAAGCTGCAATTTCACTCATGCCTGATGTGGATGACACAGGTTCTGGTTCCTTGCTGGATTCAATTCTATCTACCCTCTTGAAGAAACGATCCAGTGATGTCTGGGTAGTAGCTCTTTTTTTTCCTCGTCATAGATGACACGGTAGAACTGGATTGCATTTCCTGCATCATGAATCTCTTTGGTTCTTCAGTTACTATAAGAATGAGTGACATCTACCATCTTTTCACCTCGATCCACTCTCTCAATTATTTTCACTTTTGTTTCCATCGTTATCGCTTAGTGCTTCTTAGCAGTACCAGCTACATCACCTCTGTTTTTACATTTGCTTCCGGACATCCTGGGCTTAAAATAAAGATACTGTACTATTGTACTTTATACAGTACTGTACAGTAAAGTAAACAAAAGCACAACCACTTGTAGAGGATGCACATATGTGACAATGTACACCAGACACGTGTATTAACTTACGTGTTTGGATATGTGAACGCACGTTCACATCTTTGGAAGTTCGCAACTTGAAGGTTCCTATGTAGGGGACTTACTGTAATATATAAGCATATCATCCCATGACTACAACAGAAAAATAAAACCATCCAAAGCTATAAACCAGTATTTTAATCTGCATATAAATCCTGCTTAAAACTTGTCCTCCAGTGTTTTTTTTTTCAGCCTTTAAGAAGAATACTTCTAGTGACAGCAAACTCATTATCCCCTCACGAAGCAATCCAAACCAGTTTCAGAAAGTTCTAATCATTAAAGGAAAAAAAAGTCTTCAGCAGCCAAATGATAGACAGGTGTAAACACTGTGCTAAAAAATTTGGATAGCTTTCAGTGTCAGTCACCTTGATTAGGAGAACTCTGCAAACCACATTAGCAATCCCAGTCGACAACAAAATTGATATTGAACCTCTACATACCTTGGCATTTGTAAGTCCTCATCCCCTATCTAACATTTGTTTATTCAGCAAATGTGTACCCATTTGGGTAACTGTCTTGTTAATATACTATGAATGACTATGATTTAGTAAGTACATTGTTCAGAATAGATTTATTCTACTTTCAACTTGCAGCTCAGATAAATCATCATGACCCAAAGTATTTTTCTAGTTCTTCTGCAGTGGTCATGTTGCCCTAAAAGGGTCTTCAAGCCATTCCTCTCCATGAGTGATATAGCATATGTCCCTATTACCTGACTTCAATTATAGTGTTGGGATCTTACCCAGGTCTTATATGATGGTCCCTTTGGAGCAGGATCCAAAATATATTCTTATTTGTCTTGTTTAATTTCATATCAAAGGAGATCATCAAGGTAAGTCTTGAGATATTGTCTTATCAACAATTTGGCTGGCATGATCAATATCCAAGTTTAATCCCTAAGTGGCACATGGAGGTGTAAGGAATATTCTAAACCTCCTTGACATTCCTGACATTGATTGCTACGGCTGCCTTCACTCCAGTCCTCTCCATGTCTAATCTGGATGACTGCCGTAGTTTATTGTGCCCTCAGCCTAAGCCTTGCCATATCTCCCATCACTTCCCGCCTGCAGCCAGAGGGCTCCTCTTAAATGCACACTGATCATGTCAACTCTGTTGCTTAATTGCCTTGTTACCTTCTCCATAAAACTCAGACTCATTATGGAATACAAAGCCTGTGCCAACTTCCCCCACCTCATCTCTTGTCTCGATCCTTCTATCTTCCAACAATGTGGGATTATCTTTGATCCTGGACAGTGGATGCTCCCTGCTGACTCTCCTTCTCCCCGTCTTTGACTGCACGCCTCCCTCAGAGTGAAGCCCTACTGTGTAGCCTCCAGGAAGCTTGTTTTCCTGACTCTTTCTCCCCCAACAGGATAGGCGTATGTTCTGTCCAACCAGTTCTGTTGCAGACTGAGCTTATCTCAAATGCTAGCCCTAATCACTCTGTATTGTCAT
Source organism: Balaenoptera ricei (assembly GCF_028023285.1). Classification (NCBI taxonomy): domain Eukaryota; kingdom Metazoa; phylum Chordata; class Mammalia; order Artiodactyla; family Balaenopteridae; genus Balaenoptera; species Balaenoptera ricei. Next base: position 38,208,179 of record NC_082653.1, on the reverse strand, counting down.
TGTTTTCTAGTCTATATCCTCCCCAAACCTGGAGCTATTGGTGACAAGAGGTTGGGTCTTTTGTGTCTATAACATCAGGATGTAACAGGTAGTTGTCTCCTATTGCAAATTCATGATGAATGATGGTGATCCAACTCAGAAGTGAATAAAAATTTGGAAAACATAATCGTGCTGCTGAGGACCATTTTAGGGAATATTTCTTTGAGTGAACTCTGAAGTAGCTGAGTAATGTTTGCTTTTAATGGAAGCACTAAAATATGAATAATGATAATCTCTGATGGGTTTTCCCTGGTTTATGTTTTTGTCTTAATTTTTATATTTTCAGAATTCTTTATAGGGAGTCATATAGGTTACATTTATAATCAAGAATGAAGGCTAAAAAACAGTATATATTATTATTTAATTTTATTGAAGTATAGTTGATTTACAATGTTGTGTCAATTTCTGCTGCACAGTGAAGTGAATCAGTTATACATATATATTCTTTTTCATATTCTTTTCCTATGGTTTATCACAGGATATTGAATATAGTTCCCTGTGCTATACAGTAGGACCTTGTTGTTTATCCAAAAAAACCCAGTATATATTACTTTGTATTTGTATTGTACCTTTATGGCAAATGTATGCAGAGCAAAAGAACTAATAAAAAGTCCTCAAGAGGGTAACTGGTTTTCTCTAGGGCTGGAATAATGGGTGACTTTTTTTTTCTTTTTCTCCTAATTTGCAGGGTTTTTTTTTTTTTTTGTATGATTATGTATTCCTTTTATAAGAAAAAATTATTAAAAATAAATATGAAAATTAAATAAATGGCATGATGATTGATAATGTAAGCAAATAATCAAACTACCACTTATCAAGAGATCACTGAATGTAACAAATCATACTTATTGTCAAGACATTTAGCTATTATTTAGAGAACTCATGGAAAATAATATAAATATTACAATCTTTTAAAATGGAGGAAAATATGACTCTGGAAATCATAACTGGAGAATTTGTTTTAGACCTTTTGGAAGTTAAGCATATCATTGGTTTGGGAGCAGAACCTCAGTCCAGTTATGAATTGTAGAGGTGGTTTTTAATGCAACATAACTACCCATTTCTGTTGCCAAATCTATTATCCTTTAGTACAGAATACACTGGAGATTAAAATCCCACACATTCAGCAAAATACTTACTGTGAAGCAGTGTAAATAGATTTAGTCATAATTTATACAGGTGCATATTTATAGGTAGAACATAAATGTTTGAAAAAATGGCAATGAGAGAAAGGAAGAACCAACATTATTTTAGAATATTATTTCTTTTGAGTTTCTTCTTTAAATCCTTATGCTTTGCATTTATTATGTGTTAAAACTAAACACTCCTCCAATATTTATAAATCAGTTTAGATTTCCCTCACTTGATTTGGTAAGAGCTGAGTAAATCAGTTACATGTGGTTATTTATTAAAAAGAAGATTAGATACAGTTTTTGTCATTACTATTTCACTTTTGTGAGCAATGTAATGTTAAGTTCTTAGAGGTTCTTTTATACCATCAATTATCACAAGCTGAAAATATGATTTATTAACTTGCTGACTAATAATTTTCATGTATAAGTAAATGTCAGAGTAGACACTTCTAAAGGTAGTTTGTATCATTCAATCCTGGCCTGAAAATTAATTCCTGAAAGCTACACAAATGCAAATATTTAGACAGAGAAGTCCAGTAATGCCTAACTGAAAGATGGAAACATATATGTATTTAGCACTTTATAGTGTGACAGATAGTAAGTAGAGCAATTGCCTACAATATATTATCCCATTAAGTCCTCACCACAAACCTACGGATAAGTCTATTAGTCAGGGTAGTCAACAGTCTGTAATCTCAGTTGTTTATAAACCACCATATCCACTGACAGGCAGCTCTGGGCCCTGTTCCATCTCTCCTTGGCTGACAGCGTAGCCAGCAGCAGAGAGAGAGAAAGAGACCTAGGGAGTCTCAAACCTGCAGCTCAAAGCTCGAGCCTGGAAATGGCAAACATCACTTCTGCTCCCAACTCATTGTTCAGAGCTAATCACCTGGCACCACCCAACCACAAGGGGGCAGGGCAGGGAGTGCAAACCCACAGTATATCCAGAAGTGGAGGGAACAGGCAATATTTGGTGAATAGTACTAATCACTACTATAGTAACTGTGTGCCCCTATTTTACACACAAGGAAACAGAGGGAAGTCAAACAACTTGTCAAGTCACATAGCTAGTAAGTGAAAGAGTTAAGATGTTATTAAAGAACCAAGCATGAAGTGAACAGTATTTTTATGGCATATTCTGAGCCTATCAATTCTATGTCACATAAAAAGACACAGGAATATTAGAGAGTGAACAGGGATTAGCAGATTTCCCTTGGTTTCACTTTTGTGAACTTGAAATCCTTTGGTTATATTTCCAGCTGCCTACCTCAAAAGCTAGAGATCAAAAATATTGCCTTTCTGTTACCAGAGCTGAATTCCTTATGAAATGTTATGGCCCTTGGAGTTCTTCGGATAATTTATTGACGATAAAGAGAAATGTGACTTGCAATCCTTTGGAAGATGTTAGCAATATGAAGCCAAATAACCTTCAGGAAGAGGCAGTACTGTTGATCCAACCTGCCTCAGTGGTGTGCATTCTTCATGAAGATGAATTATAGACAGGGCTGGTGCATGCACAACTGCAGGGGACACTGTTCACATAGTATTCTATGTTGATGCTGCCTCCTGGACTTATGAAATGCATTGGTCAAAGAAAATCTTTCCTCCTAGGAGGCAGATGTCATACTTTTTCTCCATTTCAGCTCCTCTCCTCAGTAGTATTTCACTTCTCATGAGTAGGTGTTGGGAGAGAATACATTATCAGTAAAGTCTTGAGGAGTCTACAAAGTTGGAGCTTCCATGGAGGGTTCAGCCAATGGAAACTCTTCCTATCATTTTCCTTTTAGCATTTGACGTCTTGTGATCTACAGCCCTTGCTCATAGGTACTAAAGAATCTCTACTTCCCTAGATATTCCAGCACCAAATAAAGAGCAAATTTACATTGCTTCTACATAACACCCAGAAATGGTCTCCACCTTGCTGTTCATTAATACCCTGGGGTGCTTTCAAAAAATCCCCTTGTGACTTCCCTGGGAGTCCAGTGGTTAAGACTTCGCCTTCTAATGCAGAGGGTATGGGTTCAATCCCTGGTCGAAGAGCTAAGATCCCAAAAGACTTGGGGCCAAAAAACCAAAACATAAAATAGAAGCAGTGATCCACCAGAGGGCAGACAGCAGAAGCAAGAAGAACTATAATCCTGCAGCCTGTGGAACAAAAACCACATTCACAGAAATATAGACAAGATGAAAAGGCAGAGGGCTATGTACCAGATGAAGGAACAAGACAAAACCCCAGAAAAACAACTAAATGAAGTGGAGATAGGCAAACTTCCAGAAAAAGAATTCAGAATAATGAGAGTGAAGATGATCCAGGACCTCGGGAAAACGAATGGAGAAAAAGATCGAGATGATACAAGAAATGTTTAACAAAGACCTAGAAGAATTAAAGAACAAGCAAACAGAGATGAACAATATAATAACTGAAATGAAAACTACACTAGAAGGAATCAATAGCAGAATAACTGAAGCAGAAGAACGGATAAGTGACCTGGAAGACAGAATGGTGGAATTCACTGCTGTGGAACAGAATAAAGAAAAAAGAATGAAAAGAAATGAAGACAGCCTAAGAGACATCTGGGACAACATTAAACACAACAACATTTGCATTATAGGGGTCCCAGAAGGAGAAGAGAGAGAGAAAGGACCAGAGAAAATATTTGAAGAGATTATATTCGAAAACTTCCCTAACGTGGGAAAGGAAATAACCACTCAAGTCCAGGAAGTGCAGAGAGTCCCATACAGGATAAACCCAAGGAGAAACGAGCCAAGACATATAGTAATCAAACTGGCAAAAATTAAAGACAAAGAAAAATTATTGAAAGCAGCAAGGGAAAAAAGACAACTAACATACAGGGGAACTCCCATAAGGTTAACAGCTGATTTCTCAGCAGAAACTCTACAAGCCAGAAGGGAGTAGCATGATATACTTAAAGTGATGAAAGGGAAGAACCTACAACCAAGATTACTCTACCCTGCAAGGATCTCATTCAGATTTGATGGAGAAATCAAAAGCTTTACAGACAAGCAAAAGCTAAGAGATTTCAGCACCACCAAACCAGCTCTACAACAAATGCTAAAGGAACTTCTCTAAGTGGGAAACACAAGAGAAGAAAAGGCCCTACAAAAACAAACCCAAAACAATTAAGAAAATGTTCATAGGAACATACATATCGATAATTACCTTAAACGTGAATGGATGAAATGCTCCAACCAAAAGACGGAGGCTTGCTGAATGGATACAAAAACAAGACCCATATATATGCTGTCTACAAGAGACCCACTTCAGACCTAGGGACACATTCAGACTGAAAGTGAGGGGATGGAAAAAGATATTCCATGCAAATGGAAATAAAAAGGAAGCTGGAGTAGCAATACTCATATCAGATAAAATAGACATTAAAATAAAGGATGTTGCAAGAGACAAGGAAGTACACTACATAATGAACAAGGGATCAAACCAAGAAGAAGATATAACAATTATAAATATATATGCGTCCAATATAGGAGCACCTAAATACATAAGGCAACTGCTAACAGCTATAAAAGGGGAAATCGACAGTAACACAGTAATAGTGGGGGACTTTAACACCTCACTTACACCAATGGACAGATCATCCAAAATGAAAATAAATAAGGAAAAATAAGCTTTAAATGATACATTAAACAAGATGGACTTAATTGATATTTATAGGGCATTCCACCCAAAAACAACAGAATACACATACTTCTCAAGTGCTCATGGAACATTCTCCAGGATAGATCACATCTTGGGTCACAAATCAAGTCTCAGTAAATTTAAGAAAATTGAAATCATATCAAGCATCTTTTCTGACCACAACAATATGAGATTAGAAATGAATCACAGGGAAAAAAAATCGTAAAAAACACAAACACATGGAGGCTAAACAATACGTTACTAAATAACCAAGAGATCACTGAAGAAATCAAAGAGGAAATCCAAAAAATACCTAGAAACAAATGACAATGAAAACACGACGATCCAAAACCTATGGGATGCAGCAAAAGCAGTTCTAAGAGGGAAGTTTATAGCTATACAAGCCTAACTCAAGAAACAAGAAAAATCTCAAATAAACAATCTAACCCTACACCTAAAGGAACTAGAGAAAGAAGAACAATCAAAACCCAAAGTTAGCAGAAGGAAAGAAATCATAAAGATCAGAGTAGAAATAAAGGAAATAGAAACAAAGAAAACAATAGCAAAGATCAATAAAACTAAAAGCTGGTTCTTTCAGAAGATCAACAAAATTGATAAACCATTAACCAGACTCATCAAGAAAAAGAGGGAGAGTAGTCAAATCAATAAAATTAGAAATGAAAAAGGAGAAGTTACAACAGACACTGCAGAAATACAAAGCATCCTAAGAGACTACTACAAGCAACTGTATGCCAATAAAATGGACAACCTGGAAGAAATGGACAAATTCTTAGAAAGGTATAACCTTCAAAGACTGAACCAGGAAGAAATAGAAAATATGAACAGACCAATCACAAGTAATGGAATTGAAACTGTAATTAAAAATCTTCCAACAAACAAAGTCCAGGACCAGATGGCTTCACAGGTGAATTCTATCAACCATTTAGAGAAGAGCTAACACCTATCCTTCTGAAACTCTTCCAAAAAACTGCAGAGGAAAGAACACTCCCAAACTCATTCTATGAGGCCACCATCACCCTGATACCAAAACCAGACAAAGATACTAGAAAAAAAAAGAAAATTACAGACCAATATCACTGATGAATATAGATGCAAAACTCCTCAACAAAATAATAGCAAACAGAATCCAACAACACATTCAAAGGATCATACACCATGATCAAGTGGGATTTATCCCAGGGATGCAAGGAATCTTCAGTATATGTAAATCAATCAATGTGATACACCATATTAACAAATTGAAGAATAAAAACCAGATGATCATCTCAATAGATGCAGAAAAAGCTTTTGACAAAATTCAACACTGAGTTATGATAAAAAACTATCCAGAAAGTGGGCACAGAGGGAACCAACCTCAACATAATAAAGGCCATATAAGACAAACCCACAGCCAACATCATTCTCAAAGGTGAAAAACTGAAAGCATTTCCTCCAAGATCAGGAACAGGACAAGGATGTCCACTCTCACCACTATTATTCAACATTGTTTTGGATGTCCTAGCGATGGAAAACAGAGAAGAAAAAGAAATAAAAGTAATACAAATTGGAAAAGAAGAAGTAAAATTGTCACTGTTTGCAGATGACATGATGCTATACATAGAGAATCCTAAAGATGCTGCCAGAAAAGTACTAGAGCTAATCCATGAATCTGGTAAAGTTGCAGGATACAAAATTAATGCACAGAAATCTCTTGCATTCCTATACACTAATGATGAAAAATCTGAAAGAGGAATTAAGGAAACACTCCTCTTTACCATTGCAACAAAAAGAATAAAATACCTAGGAATAAACCTACCTAGGGAGACAAAAGACCTGTAAGCAGAAAACTATAAGACACAGATGAAAGAAATTAAAGACGATACCAACAGATGGAGAGATATAACATGTTCTTGGAATCGAAGAATCAATATTGTGAAAATGACTATACTACCCAAAGCAATCTACAGATTCAATGCAATCCTTATCAAATTACCAATGGCATTTTTTACAAACTAGAGCAAAAAATCTTAAATCTTGTATGGAGACACAAAAGACCCCGAATAGCCAAAGCAGTCTTGAGGGAAAAAAGTGGGGCTGGAGGAAAGAGACTCCCTGACTTCAGACTATACTACAAAGCTACATTAATCAAGACACTATGGTACTGGCACAAAAACAGAAACATAGATCAATGGAACAAGATAGAAAGCCCAGAGATAAACCCACGTACCTATGGTCAACTAATCTATGACAAAGGAGGAAAGGATATACAATGGAGAAAAGACAGTCTCTTCAATAAGTGGTGCTGGGAAAACTGGACAGCTACATGTAAAAGAATGAAATTAGAACACTCCCTAACACCAGACACAAAAATAAACTCAAAATGGAGTAGCAACCTAAATATAAGACCAGACACTATAAAACTCTTAGAGGAAAACATAGGAAGAACACTCTTTGACATAAATCACAGCAAGATCATTTTTGATCCACCTCCTAGAGTAATGGAAATAAAAACAAAAATAAACAAATGGGACCTAATGAAACTTCAAAGCTTTTTTATTTATTTAAATATTTATTTATTTATGCCTGTGTTGGGTCTTCGTTTCTGTGCAAGGGCTTTCTCTAGTTATGGCAAGCAGGGGCCACTCTTCATCGCAGTGAGCGGGCCTCTCGCTATTGCAGCCTCTCTTGTTGCGGAGCACAGGCTCCAGACATGCAGGCTCAGTAATTGTGGCTCACGGGCCCAGCTGCTCCACAGCATGTGGGATCTTCCCAGACCAGGGCTCGAACCTGTGTCCTCTGCATTGGCAGGCGGATTCTCAGCCACTGAGCCTCCAGGGAAGCCCTGTTTTTTTTTGATATTGAGCTGCATGAGCTGCTTGTATATTCTGGAGATTAATCTTTTGTCAGTTGCTTCATTTGCAAATATTTTCTCCCATTCTGAGGGTTGTCTTTTCATCTTGTTTATGGTTTCCTTTGTTGTGCAAAATCTTTTAAGTTTCATTAGGTCCCATTTTTTTTTTTTTAATTTCCATTTCTCTAAGAGGTGGGTCAAAAGGATCTTGCTGTGATTTATGTCGCAGAGTGTTCTGCCTATGTTTTCCTCTAAGAGTTTTACAGTGTCTGGCCTTACATTTAGGTCTTTAATCCATTTCGAGTTTATTTTATTTTGTCAGCTCTACATCCCATCTTACCCTCTGAAAAGAAAAACTCTTGTAAGGTCATTTGCAAAGAGTTTTTGAGACTACTTCCTTCTTGTTTATTTGCTAACCATTCAGAAGAAGTGAAAGGATTGCGATTTTTATACATCTTGGGTCTGGAGTGGAGTTGAGACTCAACTAGGAGAGCAAGGAGGTAAGGGAGCCCCTCTACGGGTGGGCACTGATTAGAAGCTTCACACAACTAGCTATGTTTTGAGTGGCAAAATGGAAAGCTAATATAGTTCAGTAAAAAGAAACCAAAAAAAAAAAAAACACTCTAAAGAACAGATGCAGCAATTCAGGGGTATAAGAGTCAGGGATGAATTAGCACAAGAGCAAACTTCTCTCTACAAGTGACTAGGCACTAAAAGAGCACATGCATAATTCTTATTTTATTTTTTTAATTTATTTTATTTTATTTTTTACCATCTTTATTGTAGTATATTTGCTTTACAATGGTGTGTTAGTTTCTGCTTTATAACAAAGTGAATCAGTTATACATATACATATGTTCCCATATCTCTTCAATCTTGCATCTCCCTCCCTCCCACCCTCCCTATCCCACCCCTCTAGGTGGTCACAAAGCACAGAGCTGATCTCCCTGTGCTATGCGGTTGCTTCCCACTAGCTATTTTACGTTTGGTAGTGTATATATGTCCATGCCACTCTCTCACTTTGTCACATCTTACCCTTCCCCCTCCCCATATCCTCAAGTCCATTCTCTAGTAGGTCTGTGTCTTTATTCCCATCTTGCCACTAGCTTCTTCATGACCTTTATTTTTTTCCCTTAGATTCCATATATATGTGTTAGCATACTGTATTTATTTTTCTCTTTCTGATTTACTTCACTCTGTATGACATACTCTGACTCAATCCACCTCACTACAAATAACTCCATTTCGTTTCTTTTTATGGCTGAGTAATATTCCATTGTATATATGTGCCACATCTTCTTTATCCATTCATCTGTTGATGGACACTTCCATTGCTTCCATGTCCTGGCTATTGTAAATAGAGCTGCAATGAACATTTTGGTACATGACTCTTTTTGAATTATGGTTTTCTCAGGGTATATGCCCAGTAGTGGGGTTGCTGGGTCATATGGTAGTTCTATTTTTAGTTTTTTAAGGAACCTCCATACTGTTCTCCATAGTGGCTGTATCAATTTACATTCCCACCAACAGTGCAAGAGGGTTCCCTTTTCTCCACACCCTCCCCAGCATTTATTGTGTGTAGATTTTTTGATGATGGCCATTCTGACTGGTGTGAGATGATATCTCATTGTAGTTTTGATTTGCATTTCTCTAATGATTAATGATGTTGAGCATTCTTTCATGTGTCTGTTGGCAATCTGTATATCTTCTTTGGAGAAATGTCTATTTAGGTCTTCTGCCCATTTTTCGATTGGGTTGTTTGTGTTTTTGTTATTGAGCTGCATGAGCTGCTTGTAAATTTTGGAGATTAATCCTTTGTCAGTTGCTTCATTTGCAAATATTTTCTCCCATTCTGAGGGTTGTCTTTTGGTCTTGTTTATGGTTTCCTTTGCTGTGCAAAAGCTTTTAAGTTTCATTAGGTCCCATTTGTTTATTTGTGTTTTTATTTCCATTTCTCTAGGAGGGGGGTCAAAAAGGATCTTGCTGTGATTTATGTCATAGAGTGTTCTGCCTATGTTTTCCTCTAAGAGTTTGATAGTGTCTGGCCTTACATTTAGGTCTTTAACCCATTTTGAGTTTATTTTTGTGTATGGTGTCAGGAAGTGTTCTAATTTCATACTTTTACATGTACCTTTCCAGTTTTCCCAGCACAACATACTGAAGAGGCTGTCTTTTCTCCACTGTATATGCTTGCCTCCTTTATCAAAGATAAGGTGACCATATGTGCGTGGGTTTATCTCTGGGCTTTCTATCCTGTTCCATTGATCTATGTTTCTGTTTTTGTGCCAGTACCATACTATCTTGATTACTGTATCTTTGTGGTATAGTCTGAAATCAGGGAGCCTGATTCCTCCAGCTCCATTTTTTGTTCTCAAGATTGTTTTGGCTATTCGTGGTCTTTTGTGTTTCCATACAAATTGTGAAATTTGTTGTTCTAGTTCTGTGAAAAATGCCAGTGGTAGTTTGATAAGGATTGCATTGAATCTGTAGATTGCTTTGGGTAGTCTAGTCATTTTCACAATGTTGATTCTTCCAATCCAAGAATATGGTATATCTCTCCATCTATTTGTATCATCTTTAATTTCTTTCATCAGTGTCTTATAATTTTCTGCATACAGGTCTTTTGTCTCCTTAGGTAGGTTTATTCCTAGATATTTTATTCTTTTTGTTGCAAGGGTAAATGGGAGTGTTTTCTCAATTTCACTTTCAGATTTTTCATCATTAGTGTATAGGAATGCAAGAGATGTCTGTGCATCAATTTTGTATCCTGCTATTTTACCAAATTCATTGATTAGCTCTAGGAGTTTTCTGGTAGCATCTTTAGGATTCTCTATTTATAGTATCATGTCATCTGCAAACAGTGACAGCTTTACTTCTTCTTTTCCAATTTGGATTCCTTTTATTTCTTTTTCTTCTCTGATTGCTGTGGCTAACACTTCCAAAACTATGTTGAATAAGAGTGGTGAGAGTGCAAAAGCTTTTTCTGCATCTATTGAGATGATCATAGGGTTTTTATGTTTCAATTTGTTAATATGGTGCATCACATTGATTGATTTGCATATACTGAAGAATCCTTGCATCCCTTGGATAAATCCCACTTGATCATCGTGTATGATCCTTTGAATGTGTTGTTGAATTCTGTTTGCTAGTATTTTGTTGAGGATTTTTGCATCTGTATTCATCAGTGATATTGGTCTGTAATTTTCTTTTTTTGTAGTATCTTTGTCTGGTTTTGGTATCAGGGTGATGGTGGCCTCATAGAATGAATTTGGGAGTGTTCCTTCCTCTGCAGTTTTTTGGAAGAGTTTGAGAAGGATGTCTGTTAGCTCTTCTCTAAATGTTTGATAGAATTCACCTGTGAAGCCATCTGGTCCTGGGTTTTTGTTTGTTGGAAGATTTTGAATCACAGTTTCAATTTCAGTGCTTGTGGTTGGTCTGTTCATATTTTCTATTTCTTCCTGGTTCAGTCTCAGCAGGTTGTGCATTTCTAAGAATCTGTCCATTTCTTCCAGGTTGTCCATTTTATTGGCATAGAGTTGCTTGTAGTAATCTCTCATGATCGTTTGTATTTCTGCCATGTCAGTTGTTACTTCTTCTTTTTCATTTCTAATTCTATTGATTTGAGTCTTCTCCCTTTTTTTCTTGTTGAGTCTGGCTAATGGTTTATGAATTTTGTTTATCTTCTCAAAGAACCAGCTTTTAGTTTTATTGATCTTTGCTATTGTTTCCTTCATTTCTTTTTCATTTATTTCTGATCTGATCTTTATGATTTCTTTCCTTCTGCTCACTTTGGGGTTTCTTTGTTTTTCTTTCTCTAATTGCTTTAGGTGCAAGGTTAGGTTGTTTATTCGAGATGTTTCCTGTTTCTTGAGGTAGGCTTGTATTGCTATAAACTTCCCTCTTAGAACTGCTTTTGCTGCATCCCATAGGTTTTGGTTCGTTGTGTCTCCATTGTCATTTGTTTCTAGGTATTTTTTGATTTCCCCTTTGATTTCTTCAGTGATCACTTCGTTATTAATTAGTGTATTGTTTAGCCTCCATGTGTTTGTATTTTTTACAGGTCTTTTCCTGTAATTGATATCTAGTCTCATAGCATTGTGGTCAGAAAAGATACTTGATATGATTTCAATTTTCTTAAGTTTACCAAGGCTTGATTTGTGACCCAAGATATGATCTATCCTGGAGAATGTTCCATGAACACTTGAGAAATATGTGTATTCTGTTCTTTTTAGGTGGAATGCCCTATAAATATCAATTAAGTCCATCTTGTTTAATGTATCATTTAAATCTTGTGTTTCTTTATTTACTTTCATTTTGAATGATCTGTCCATTGGTGAAAGTAGGGTGTTAAAGTCCTCTACTATGATTGTGTTACTGTCGATTTCCTCTTTTACGGCTGTTAGTATTTTCCTTATGTATTGAGGTGCTCCTATGTTGGGTGCATAAATATTTACAATTGTTATACCTTCTTCTTGGATCGATCCCTTGATCGTTATATAGTGTCCTTCTTTGTCTCTTGTAATAGTCTTTATTTTAAAGTCTATTTTGTGTGATATGAGAATTGCTACTCCAGCTTTCTTTTGATTTCCATTTGCATGGAATATCTTTTTCCATCCCCTCACTTTCAGTCTGTATGTGTCCCTAGGTTTGAAGTGGGTCTCTTATAGACAGCATATATACAGGTCTTGTTTTTGTATACATTCAGCCAGTCTGTGTCTTTTGGTGGGATATTTAATCCATTTACATTTAAGGTAATTATCGATATGTATATTCCTATTCCCATTTTCTTAAATGTTTTGGGTTCGTTATTGTAGGTGTTTTCCTTCTCTTGTGTTTCTTGCCTAGAGAAGTTCCTTTAGCATTTGTTGTAAACCTGGTTGGTGGTGCTGAACTCTCTCAGCTTTTGCTTGTCTGTAAAGGTTTTCATTTCTCCATCAAATCTGAATGAGATCCTTGCTGGGTAGAGTAATCTTGGTTGTAGGTTTTTCTCCTTCATCACTTTAAGTATATCCTGCCACTCCCTTCTGGCTTGCATAGTTTCTGCTGAAAGATCAGCTGTTAACCTTATGGGGGTTCCCTTGTGGGTTATTTGTTGTTTTTCCCTTGCTGCTTTTAATATGTTTTCTTTATATTTAATTTTTGATAGTTTGATTATTATGTGTCTTGGCGTGTTTCTCCTTGGATTTATCCTGTATGGCACTCTCTGTGCTTCCTGGACTTGATTATTTCCTTTCCCATATTAGGGAAGTTTCCAACTATAATCTCTTCAAATATTTTCTTAGTCCCTTTCTTTTTCTCTTCTTCTTCTGGGACCCCTATAATTCGAATGTTGGTGCATTTAATGTTGTCCCAGAGGTCTCTGAGACTGTCCTCAGTTGTTTTCATTCTTTTTTCTTTATCCTGCTCTGCAGTAGTTATTTCCACCATTTTATCTTCCAGGTCACTTATCCTTTCTTCTGCCTCAGTTATTCTGCTATTGATCCCATCTAGAGTATTTTTAATTTCATTTATTGTGTTTTTCATCGTTGTTTGTTTCCTCTTTAGTTCTTCTAGGTCCTTGTTAAATGTTTCTTGCATTTTGTCTATTCTATTTCCAAGATTTTGGATCATCTTTACTATCATTATTCTGAATTCTTTTTCAGGTAGACTGCCTATTTCCTCTTCATTTGTTAGGTCTGGTGTGTTTTTACCTTGCTCCTTCATCTGCTGTGTGTTTTTCTGTCTTCTCATTTTGCTTATCTTACTGTGTTTGGGGTCTCCTTTTCACAGGCTGCAGGTTCGTAGTTCCCATTGTTTTTGGTGTCTGTCCCCAGTGGCTAAGGTTGGTTCAGTGTGTTGTGTAGGCTTCCTGGTGGAGGGCACTAGTGCCTGTGTTCTGGTGGATGAGGCTGGATCTTGTCTTTCTGGTGGGCACGTCCACGTCTGATGGTGTGTTTTGGGGTGCCTGTGACCTTATTATGATTTTAGGCAGCCTCTCTGCTAATGGATGGGGCTGTTTTCCTGTCTTGCTACTTGTTTGGCATGGTGTGTCCAGCACTGTAGTTTGCTGGTCATTGAGTGAAGCTGGGTCTTGATGTTGAGATGGAGATCTTTGGGAGATTTTCAACGTTTGGTTTTGCATGGAGCGGGAGGTCTCTTGTGGACCAGTGTCCTGAAGTTGGCTCTCCCACCTCAGAGGCACAGCCCTGATGCCTGGCTGGAGCACAAAGAGCCTTTCATCCACACAGCTCAGAATAAAAGGGAGAAAAAATAGAAAGAAAAAAAGAAAGAGGATAAAATAAAATAAAATAAAGATAAAATAAAATAAAGTTATTAAAATAAAAAATTTAAAAAAATAATTATTAAGAAAAAAAGAAAAAACATTTTAAATTAAAAAAACAAACAACGCACGCACAGAACCCTAGGACAAATGGTGAAAGCAAAGCTATACAGACAAAATCTCACACAGAATCATGCTCATACACACTCACAAAAAGAGGAAACGGGGAAAAAATGATATATCTTGCTCCCAAAGTCCACCTCCTCAATTTGGGATGATTCGTTGTCTATTCAGGTATTCCACAGATGAAGGTACATCAAGTTGTTTGTGGAGCTTTAATCCGCTGATCCTGAGGCTGCTGGGAGAAATTTCCCTTTCTCTTCTTTGTTCGCACAGCTCCCGAGGTTCAGCTTTGGAATTGGACCCACCTCTGCAGGTAGGGCATCTGAGGGCGTCTGTTCTTCACTCAGACAGGACGGGGTTAAAGGAGCGGCTGATTCGGGGACTCTGGCTCACTCAGGCTTGGGGGAGGGAGGGGTACGGATGCAGGGCGAGCCTGTGGTGGCAGAGGCCGACATGACGTTGCACCAGCCTGAGGTGCTGTGCGTTTTCCCGGGGAAGTTGTCCCTGGATCACGGGACCCTGGTAGTGGCGGGCTGCACAGGTTCCCAGGAGGGGTGGTGTGGATAGTGACCTGTGCTTGCACACACGCTTCTTGGTGGCTGCAGCAGCAGCCTTAGTGCCTCATGCCTGTCTCTGGGGTCCGCGCTGATAGCCCCAGCTCGCCCCCATCTCTGGAGCTCCTTAAAGTGGCGCCCTGAATCCCCTCTCCTCGCGCACCAGGAAACAAAGAGGCAAGAAAAAGTCTCTTGACTCTTTGGCAGCTCCAGACCTTTTCCCGGACTCCCTCTGGGCTAGCTGTGGTGCGCTAACCCCTTCAGGCTTTGTTCACGCAGCCAACCCCAGTCCTCTCTCTGGGATCTGACCTCCGAAGCCTGAGCCTCAGCTCCCAGCCCCCGCCCGCCCTGGCAGGTGAGCAGACAAGCCTCTTGGGCTGGTGAGTGCTGGTCGACACCGATCCTCTGTGCGGGAATCTCTCCACTTTGCCCTCCGCACCCCTGTTGCTGCGCTCTCCTCCGTGGCTCCGAAGCTCCCCTCTCTGCCACCCGCAGCCTCCTCCTGCAAAGGGGCTTCCTAGTGTGTGGAAACCTTTCCTCCTTCACAGCTCCCTCCCACTGGTGCAGGTCCCATCCCTATTCTTTTGTCTCTGTTGTTTCTTTTTTCTTTTGCCCTACCCAGGTACGTGGGAAGTTTCTTGCCTTTTGGGAGGTCTGACGTCTTCTGCTAGCGTTCAGTGGGTGTTCTATAGGAGCAGTTCCACGGGTAGATGTATTTCTGATGTATCTGTTGGGAGGAAGGTGATCTTCGCGTCTTACTCTTCCGCCATCTTCTCCTCTCTCCCCACAGGCATAATTTTTAGTCTGTATAATGACTAATTTTAAAATAATTTAAGTTTAGATGATGTTATATTTTCAACATAGCAGGAAAATCCCTGGAGGGGTTGGTAAAACAATCATATGGATTTGGGGAAGTGATGGTCTTCTATTTGATTCTGCTGATTCCTCCACCATCCGAGGAATTTCCTTGACTTTGGTAACACTACAGTTCCTGGTACGTCTCAATATCCTTTGCAGGGCTTTCCTTTTAGTATTAGGACTCTTAATGTAATAGGGAAGAATAAATCTGACTCCATATTAGATCTGTTTCTTTTACTTTAACCTCTGTATTCCACTGCTTTTGCTACAAGTTAAGAACGTTGCCTATAGCCTAAAATATAAAGGATAGCCCGTTCTCAAGGCTCTGAACTTTAAGGATATAACACTTTTTTTTTTCCATCCAAATAGAGATTTAAAAGTTGCAGAACAGAAAGTAACTTTTGTCTTGTTGGAGGTTTACAGGGACATCATGACCTGACCTATGTGGACAGCTTCAAGAATAAAGGATTCCTACACCAAGAAGTTTGCAAAAGCCAATCATGCTCCTCTCTCACCTTGCCTTTAAAAATGCCTTGCTGAAACCCTTTGGGAAGTTTGGGGCTTTCTGGGGCATGAGCCCTGCAGTGAACCTTTCTCTGCTTCAAACTCCAATCTTTAGTATTGTTTGGCTTCACTGTGTGTCGGGCACAGGAACTTGCATTCAGTAACATTAACACAAACCAATTTAATAACAAGAGAATGTGACAGGTCCTAAAACTTAGAATTTCAAGGAGTAGACTGAGCAAGCCTGGATCTGAGACGTGAGAACTGTTCTCTCTCTCTCTGCTGTGCTTGCTGGCACTCTCTGGCTCTTTGCTCTCTCAGCTCTGCTTTCGTTTGTGTGAGCTCCAACTGCAACAGGGAAGAGCCAACTCTGACTACATGTTGGATCTGTTTCTTTTACTTTAACCTTTGATTCCCGGTTGCTTTTGTTCACTAAAAGGATACTGTCTATACATAATGGCCTGCCTCGGGGAGCCCTGCCCTTCTGTCTGAATGTTAAACCAAAGTGCCTTTGTTCAGGGAAACATCTGGACCCTGTCCACCTGTGGATGGCTACAAAAAAGAAGAAATTAACACATCCCCTCCCTGAGGCTGGCCATTCCGGGGGATATTTGCAAAACTTATGGCCTTTTTACCTTACTTCCTCATCTCCTCTCCATCTCTGTGCTATAAAAGAAACTGGCATCCAAACCCTGGTAAGATGGTTATTTAGAGACATTAGTCTGCCATCTTCTCAGTCAGCCAGCTTTCCAAATAAAGTCGTATTCCTTGCCTCAACACTTCATCTCCAATTTATTGGCCTGTTGTGTGGCGAGCAGAGCGAGCTTGGACTTGGTAACACAACCTCAGCTGGAATGTCCCCACAAGGTAGCGAAACTGTCCACCAGCAGCTCCAGGCTTACATCCTGCTGGAATCCCAGGTAAAAAGTGAATCTGTTCTCCAGTTGGTCCAGTAAAAACCCTACTTGAGCTCTCAATGAACCTGGCTTTGGCCTCTTCCCCTGCCAAAATTTCTATTTAAGGTTCTAGTCACACTGCCTTTTTTTCAGTCTTTGCTGAATTGTGTCTTTCCTGCAAAATGCTGTTCTTTCTACCAGACTCTTCCCTTCCGTAAGGGCCAACTTAATTTCTTCCTCATCCTTCAGATCTCACATAAAATGCTATTTCATCAGTGTGATATTTCTGATTCCAGAGCACATACTGTAAGTTTACATATTGTGTAAGGAAAGGGTTAACCTTGCAGCTATACTGGGTAGCACTGTGCTTACCTCCTGGGATGTCTAGAAGTCTGGTCAAGGGAAGGTTGAAATATACTAACTCCACTTCATAATGTTCTGTTTAAAGTTCAAAATTCCCCTAGAGGCAACATGTATTAGTTTGTCTACACTTTTTAGGGATGTGTAGATTGATAGTTTATACCTGATTTAACAGGTTACACAGCCTGGGTTTTTATATAGCCAGTGGTATAAAAAAGCCCACAATAAATGTGTGCCTGGGCTCACCGTTATCTTGTTAGTGTATAATCTGAAGATGAAGTGTGCCCTGTCCTGAGCAACTAAGAAAGGACCTGGGGAGTTATGCCTAGAAGTCTTAGACCAAAATATGCTAGCCTATGCTCTCTGTCCTGCCATATCCTTTGCTTGTATTAGAAACTTCCTTAAGTATATCCTGTGGAATCGCGTGAGTCTTGTGATAATCTCCAATTATCCAACCTTGTGTAATTGTCACATATGTATTTTGTGATTATTCTATTAAAATATGTCTCTCTTACCAACTGAAAGCTCCAGGAAGGCAGAGGTCATGCCTGATTTTGCATTTCATCTTCTCCTGACATGCCATAGTGCTTGATACATGGTAAATTAAGATCCAACCAGGGAAGCAGAAACCATTCTGAGTTCTCACAGAGGGGAAGTTAATGCAAAGATTTGGTGGCACAGGTGATAGAAGAGGCCGAGGAGTCAACCAGGACACTGTGAGGTGGCCCAGATATTTACAAAAAAAAGGAAGCTGGTACCATCCCTAGGCTAGAGGGACAGAGGGAGGAGGTGGTGCCACCAGAGCTCAGAGGCCAGGGTCACATAGTGGAAGCTGGAACCAGGGCAGGATATTCAGGTGGGAACTGGAGCTATGGGGGAGACAGACACAGCTACTGCCTGGGATGCAGCCTGAGGCAAAGAGGGAAAAGGAGAACTAGCCTGGCTTCTCTTCTCCTTCCTTTCCACTCCTTTCTCTTACCAGTGTCCCAATCCAGCTGGAGGCCAGATGACACCGAAACAATCTGGCTAGGTCACAATCCAGGGGGGCACCACAGGGGAAGAGAAAGGAGCAGCTCCAGGATTATCATTGTCAGTGCTCAATAAATATACACTGAATGAATGAATAAAACCAAACTGTGTGCAGAACAAGCATTGCTGGTTGATTCAAAATTTTATTGCTACCAGCCTTGAAGGGTCTAAATTTATAACAAAAATGCATGTGTGACATAGACCCGAGGTCCCTACCCAGGGGAGAATCTGGAGAGACACAGTCAGTCGGCCTGGCTGTTGTCACTTAGTGATAAGTCTGTTGCTGATCAATCCTCCTCCTGGCTGACTCTATCTTTAGCTGTGCAACTGACCTCGGAGACACAGCAGTGAGCAGTCCCGAAGAGAGATCTTATTTCCCTGCCCAGGAATTGAACCTGTGGGTAGCCTGGATGAAAACCAGGAATTCTAACCGCCAGACCACCAGGGGCTAGAGGCTAGGAACAAAGTGGCCCTGGCTCTTTCCCCCGTTTGAAAGCAAGAATGTGTCAAGGAGGCAAAAACTGTAAAAACAGGCACAAAGTTTATTATGAGACGCAGCACAACATATGGGAGAGCACACAGAGAAGCATTTTGTTTATTTAAGACAGAAGCAAGGCAGA
Organism: Balaenoptera ricei; assembly: GCF_028023285.1. NCBI lineage: Eukaryota > Metazoa > Chordata > Mammalia > Artiodactyla > Balaenopteridae > Balaenoptera > Balaenoptera ricei. The sequence continues at coordinate 38,189,298 of NC_082653.1, read as the reverse complement.
AATACACACCCAGAGAGAAAGGGTTTGGGCATCCTCCCTAATGAGAAGGAGTGCAGTAAAGAGGTGATTTAAATCTCTTATATAGGACAGTCTTTCTGAGTCTTTGTTTACATTTGGTCAATTATCTCATTTCTTTTTTCGCACCTGACTGGTCCTAGGACCCTCGCCAAGATGCATGCGCAACTTTTTGCTAAGATGGATCCCAACACAGAGGGCTGTGGGTGCATGTCCACACTGATTATGACGTGGGGCCCCCTTCCTTTTTGACCCCCAAGGAGCCTTCCTGCGCATGTGCAGACAGGGAAGTCTTCCTTGATCTCAGGGACGGGCACCTTATCTCTTTACTTTAGCAGAGCTCAGCTTCTGCCATTAGCTTTGTCCTTGAAGTGTCTGGGTCAGAACAAAGCTTCAATTTCACTCCACTTGACAAACACCAGCTGTCCGGCCCAGGGGCCCATCTACCTCCTACCTCACAACATATTGCTTTAGCTTGGGATGAATTACTGATAAATATTTATCAGTAATCCTTTGCCTATTGGTCATTTCATTTGTTCTGTGTTGATTTCAGTATTTACTTTTTATGAGGTGAGGGAATACTTATTTTACTTCCAACTCTCTTAGGAGGGGACCACACTGGAGCCTGCGTGTCCCAGTAACAGAGAGCATAATAATCTCCCAAATGTAAAGAAATACATGGATATTTCAAATCATCTTGTAAAAAATGAAACCTATGGAAATTAAATCATCTTTTGTGTATTAGTTCTTCTTCAAAGTCTTACTATTTGCTGAAGATAAAAAGGAAAGGCCATTATTCTAAATTCTGAATAAAACACATACACCACACAATACTCAACTATTTATCTAGGATAAAAAAAATCTCCAGTGACTTCCAGAATGTTAACAGAATATTCAGTTATTCCTTATTGCCCAGATAAAATTCATGATATAGTAACAATTACCTAAGGATCCAAGAATGTTGGCATGAGTTTATTTGATCTGCACAAATGCCCCATCTACCTTCATTTGTAAATTTCCCCCAGGATCCATTGTTAAATAAACACAATTTCAGGAAAAAATATACCCTATACAAATATTTGGAAAATAATAATGCAGTACAGATGACTATTTACTTCACATTTATGCCTGTTTGTAGAAGCCATCTGAATTCTCCCTTCTCTCTTTTCATACTACCTTCCTTAAAAACAGACTATAGGCTGAGTGGTTCTCTTGGGCACCTTCATGCTACAGAGTGAATTTGCTAAGTTGTGAATTTAATAAAAATTGCTAAGCTAACTGCACTGGATCTGATTCATTTGTACCAATTAGACATGACCTACCCTGAGCATGAGGTTGAACATGTCTCTACTGTTTAAAATTTTCAGTGATTGATAATGCTCAATTCAAGTTTGAAGAAACAGATGCTGCCAGTGGGATTTGTGAATTGCTTTCTCCTTTTAAGTAGCTGCTGAATTGGTTCTCATTGCTGTTCTTTCTTGTTCTTTGTAATTAAGAATAATTTAGACAAGTTTGGAAGTTTGTAAAAGTTACATTCTTTTTAAGAAGAAAGCATGTTATACAAAATGAACCTCAAGGCATCACCACCTAAAACTTTGCACACAAAACATGACATTTGTACCAGATGCTACAGTGCTACACATTTCCATTAACAGCTGGAGTAGCCACTGCTCAGCTGCTGAGGTTGGTGGTTGCTTTGGGCTCAGAGTTACCTTCACCTCTGGAGGATTGCCCTTGGCTGATGGGAGTCACCTTGTAAGTGAGCAAGGTGAAAAACTTGAAATTTCTAACAGCCAACCTCCTTCCTTCTGAGCAGGGCAACCTCTGTGCTACAATTCATCCTCCAGAGCTGATTCCCCATGGAATCAGGCTGGGGTTAACTTTCTCTTTCTTAGGTCCTCCTCCTGCTTTATTCTGCTTCCATCATCCCTTACAAGTTTCTCCTGGGAACACTGCCTCAATAAAATACTTACACAAGAGTCTCCATCTCCCTATTTCTAGGGAGCTCAACCTAAGACACTATTTTCATTACCTAACTATTTAAACTCTATAAGAAATTGGTTAGGCTCTGCAGACCAAAAAAAAAAAAAAAGTGAACATTTGTTTCACTATCCACTAGAATGACTATGACTAAGGATTAGTAACTATTTCCATAGCAAATGCATACTGTTCATCTTTCTCTGACGATCAAAAGCTACATAAAATGTCTACAGGTTTAAATCACTTCAACTGACAGTCTGAAAGTGATCCTTTATACTCTTCTGATTGTCTAGGTCTGGGTCCTCATCCCTGTGCCTCCTTTTGGTTTACTTCGCAGCCCGAGACTGAAAGAAGTTTAAAAACAAATCACTTATGGAGCACGGACTATGCAAAGGCACAAAACTAGAAACCTTATAGATGTTATTCCATTTGATTTTCATGACAGTTTATTAAGGGGCATATTATTATCCCTACTTTATAGAGGATGAAATTGAGACTCAGAGACAATTTACAACTTGATCCATAGATGTGTAGCTGGTAAATTGCAGAGTGAGGATTCAAATCTACTGACTACAAAACCACACGTTTAACCCGCTCACCCAAGTGTTCATTTAAAGATCAGTATAGAGGAGGGTATAGAGAAGAGTATTTCCTTCTCAAGTTCAGCTCCTGTATATACATTCCTATAGCACACACTGTTGGTGCCCACCCAGAGCCCTGGGGTTCCTTTTCCCATATGGCGCACCCACCCATGCAGCAAGCTGCTGCATGCTTTCCAGCCAGTAGTTCCCAACATGACCCAATTCACTGAATTGCCCTTGAGCACTGGAATAGCCTTACTGGTACCCTCTCTAGGCTGTAGTCTGTAACTGATTGACCTGGGAATCCAGAAGCCCAGAGCCTTTGCCTGGTGCTCCACAGCTCCCCACAGGTTGGATGGAAGCTGGGGTTTCATCAGAAAGCTCCCCTGTGCTTGGCTTCTTTTCCCTTCCCTGGCCTGCTTCCCTCACCTGGTCTCCCTGGGACCGTTTCCTTAACACATCACTTGCACCTGACTTCTTGGCTCAGTGTCTCCTTCTGAGAGAATCTTAACTAAGTCAATACATATAAGGGAATAAAAGAGGCAAATACTAATAAAATCACTTTGGTATGCTGGACTTCTGGGTTGACTTGTATTTTTTTCTTCTGTTGTTTGTTTTTTATTGTAAATTAATACATATTCAATGTAAAAAATAAAACAGATGAGCCAAAATAAGATAATAACAGTCAATTCATAATTCTAAAATCCACAAAAATTACTATTTATGTGTGTTGCATATCTACAAGTCTGAAATTACTATTCATACTATTTATAATATTTTTTAACTTAACATTTTTAAGTTTGACAGACTGCCTTTTTATGCCAGTAAAATGTCCTCTACAAAATATTTTTTATGCTTATATAGGATTCTGTACAATAATTTTGTGGGAGGGGGTCAAGCTCCCAGGTGATGTTGATGCTGTTGATCGATGGACCACTCTTTGAATAGCACTGATGGCCTTGTGGGGCATCAAAGAACTTTGGCTTTGCTCTGTTTGAGTTTAGAGTTAAACTCAAAATAAACTTAGTCACTTGAATGTCCCCTCACACAATTCTCATTCAAGCATGTTGTTCAGTCATTCAAATGAATATAAACACTTCATATATACGAGAGAGAATAGGATTTGACATTAACACTTTCTCTCAGTTTATGTTGCAGATGGTTGAGGGTGATCACAGAACAGCACTATCTAAGAAACTGGCATTGAGAATGTGTTGTATTCACCAGGTGATAGCAGAGAATTGTAGACTCTGAAAATCTACCATTGCAGACTCATTTTCCTTGTTCCTGAATGAAACCATGGATAGTCATCTTCCCTCACATTCAAGAAATAAAGAGTCCTCTAGTTACTTAAGGAAACAAAATGTCTTGTCCTCAGGAGCTAGCTTGAAGGAGCTTCCACTGGCCAAATCAGGAACAATTTGAGCACCAAAATATATAATGATAGTAAAGGATTATAACCCATTAAGCAAAAAAGAAAACCGTGAGTCCATACTGATTACATAACCAATACACAAATTAATGGTGAAGAAGAGAAAGCGCTGACCAACAATACAAAGCCAATTAAGAAATGTAGAAAGAATGATGAGATTAGAAAATAATTTTATGGCAACCATCACTGTAATAATTTTTTCAGGCAAAAGTCATCCATGAGTGTTAAAATTAGAGGGTGAAAGTCATGGGAGTAACAGGAAATTTACGTAGTTTCAAAGGATATATCCATGAGATTCTTATTAAGTACAAAAAGAAAAAGAGTAACTTTACAGAGGAGAAACCAGGTAGATACCACTTTTAATCAAGGGACGAAAGTTGACAAAGTTTACATCCCATATCAACATCATGTGCCTCCTGATATGATGTACTGAAAAGGGCACGCTATCATGTCTGTGGTATTCCTGCCTAAGATGCATCACCTGAATCTATTCTTGAGTAAGACAAATCAGGCCCAATTAATGACCATTTTACAAAATAACTAGCCTGTCTTCTAATATACCAATGCCATAAAAAAACAAAAACAATATCTAATCCATATCACTTATGATGTGTGAGAAGAAAACTGCTTTCTTAATGGATTACAAATGACTTCTCTTCCCTAATATCAAATTGTTTTCACCCATTTCCACTAAAATGGTATCTTTAACAAACATAATGGTGTAAATCTTGTAAATTCTTTGACAATGACACTATGCTTATAACAAAAAATGCCATTTATTCTACTACATTCTTGAGGAAGATTGGGGGATTTATGCAGAATAACGTGCAATTCATTGCAAAATAAAGCACACCTTCTCTAGACAGCTCAGAATATTTATAACTATTAAAGCAAAAACAAATATTTGGTTACTTGTGGATTGTTTTGGCTTTAATGGAAATATCTATTTTCTCCAACGTTTGGTCCCTGTGCCTCAAAATGTTTATCCCAAGAAGCAACTGCTGTGATTTAGGTCTTGAAGGCAGCTTTCAATGCTTGCGCTTTCTCTGTGATGTGCTTCTGAAAGGGCATCATGAAGTCATCAAAATCTACCTCGTACGAGAACCGCTCCCGCTGCAGTTCCCTCTTCCTGATCAGCTCTGCTGTCGTGGCTTTGGGACTCCAGGTCTTAAATAAACAACCACATCCAGAGCAGGTGTGAGTATGACGGCCAATAAACATGCCAATATCCAGACAATCTTCAAGATGGTTAATTTAAAACTATCAAATTTATTTCTAAATCTATTTTAACTTTTATCTCTTACACAACATTTTTGGTTATGTGGGCATCGCTGTTTCTGATGGTGACTATTTGGACAACTGAAATGCTCTTCAGTTACCTCTCTGATGACCCTCAGGCCAGCTGCTGATCATTTTTAGGATGTCAAAACCAGGAAGCAATGGAGTTAATAGATAGTTTGGGTTTACTGCCTTTATGTCTTATGAGGAAGTCAAAATTATTTTCATAGTAGAGGGCAGAAGGAGCTGGTGGTCTCTTATTCAGCATAGCTTGATGCACATTGTCAAGACCACTCTTATTCTCCAAAGACATCTTCACCTTTTTAATTGTAGATGTTTAAGGAAGCCACTGAATAAATCCAGTCTTGATTAGTATGAAACTCCCAAGTGAGATGGTGATAGTGTGTAAAAAGAGGAACGGTTGGGCTCTAAGGAGTACCCAGAGAAAGTATCTATAGAACTCGGTGACTACATGGCTATAAGGAATGGCACTAACTGAAGACTTCAATTGTTCAAGGAAAATTAAAATGTTAATACAGAAAATAGTAATACCAGATATTGGAAGCTATACAAGTTGGACTTACTTAGTCAGAAGTAGTAGGACCTAGAAAAAGGACACCTCCAAATAATAACTATAAAAGATAAGGACATTTGTTTGGGTGCTCTGCATAAAAAGTATTTGAAAAATGACATCATGAGTTTATACCATGTTATGATCTTTCTAAAGTACTTACCCTCTGTGGAATAAATGTGATATCCACTTTCTTTGTATAACCACTGGTAATCAATGAATTGAGGTAAACCACATTATCCTTATGCATCTTCTTTTTCTCCACTATGGTTGGTACAGTATACATTGATGAAAGTGGCTCCTGGAAACAAGACCAAGATAAAACTATCAATTGCAAAAACCTATATATACTTCCTAACATTATTTGTTGTTCTGCATCTTACTCTGAAGCCAGAAAAAACTAAAAATGCTACTATACAAATTATAATTTGAAATGAAATAGAATATTATTATAATTTTGGGTGGGGAGAGATCATTCGTTTGCCTCGTTTAACTTTATTTAATTAGTATTAGTGACAGATCACAAAAGTCTTTCAGATATCCATCCTTGATCTGTGGCCATTATTAATCAGAAGGATGTATTCCTACCAAAATGATAATGTTGCATGTGTTAGGAGCTTCAGTTGATCAATCCTCCTTCACCTCTGGCCATCCTTACTCTCTTCCTCCATGCTTATTACTCTCTATTGTCTGCCTATCATCCCTTCAACTCTATCTACTTCCTACCACCTACGTTTCTCTAACCCTTTCTAATTTGATAACATTAAAGCTTTTCCTTCCTGAATTTCATCCCCTATCCTGTGTCAGCCAAGAATCTCCCGGGATCCATCTGCTTCCCTAAAAGAAGCTTCCAGTCTAGAAATGTACTTAAAGTTTCCTGCTAATGAATGACAAAGTCTTGGTGTCTCAGAAATCCCCATAAACAACAACCTCAATCTTCTGCTGCTAATTTAGAGGCACCCAAACCATTCCAGATTACCAGGGACAATTTGACACCTTTAAAACCTTCTAGAGTTATTTTGCAGGATATCCAAGTTCCCCTGAACATATCCCTGGGTTCATAGTAATCATTAAAATTCTTTGGGAGTGGAGTGGTAAGGTGGGTAGTGAAAGATTATGAAACCAAAATGAAGGAAAATCATGCTTTACTTCATTTCTCATAAGGGTTACTCTTCTTCCCTTTTTGGGCCATCCCATCAAATCTGTATAATTCATGTCTGAGTGTATACATATCCAATACCAGTTCTTTTTCCAACATTCTAATGCTATTTGGTTGAACCAACTGGTTTTTAAGTGGATTCTGTTTGCAATTAGTACTTTTTAGGCTTTTCAGTAACAGGAAATTTCTTGCTAGATATTTCTTTAAAACTATTGCATAATGGTGCTGAAAACATGGACTGCATATTATTTGCCCATGTCCTGTAACAATATGTAAATGGTGCCGCAGCCCCACCAGTTACTAATGGGAGGTCAACTGCTTTTCATACCTCTTCTTTCTTAATCTCAGGGCCTTCAGTCTTCACTTTAAGCGGTGGCTTGCCTTTTGTTTTTTGATTTTCTGCTGGTTTTGGCAAGTTATCCAGCTTTTCCTTAATCAAACCAATTATTCTATAGTCAGCATAAGCCTTTGCAACATCCATGGCAGTATGCCCTGTTTAAAACATAAATTCAGAGTTTCATTAAACAGATTAATAATAAACCATGTAGCAAAATCTCAGCACATCAGCTCTAAGCATGCAGTACAAAGGTGATTACTGAAGCGAATGGTATGTATAAAGTCACAGAGCTGGATCAGATACTCTCTAAGGTGGCCCCAGCTCTAAAATCTCATCATTTAGAGTGCCATTTACCAGCAAAACCATTTCTTCTTGTTAATTATTTTGAGCATGTTTCTTTAAAAGTTGATAGGAAATAGTGGTAGATTACATTTTGAATATCTGAGTGCTGGTTCTCTTCCCACGTGCATACATTCCTTTGTGTGTGACAATTTTACATTGTCCTCCCCTTCCCATGATGGAAGGAGGTGTATTCAAAAAGGCCTGGGTCTTTATTCCCGTCTTGCCCCTAGGTTCTTCATGACCTTTTTTTTTTTTTCTTAGATTCCATATATATGTGTTAGCATACAGTATTTGTCAGGAATAAAGACACAGACCTACTAGAGAATGGACTTGAGGATATGGGGAGGGGGAAGGGTAAGATGTGACAAAGTGAGAGAGTGGCATGGACATATACACTACCAAATGTAAAATAGATAGCTAGAGGGAAGCAGCCGCATAGCACAGGGAGATCAACTCAGTGCTTTGTGACCACCTAGGGGGGTGGGATGGGGAGGGTGGGTGGGAGGGAGAGGCAAGAGGGAAGAGATATGGGAACATATGCATATGTATAACTGATTCACTTTGTTATAAAGCAGAAACTAACACACATTGTAAAGCAATTATACTCCAATAAAGATGTTAAAAAAAAAAGAAAAAAAAAAAGGCCTGGGAAGCTGGAGGTCGCAAGTGCTCTGTGCAGATGGCTGGGTATTATGACACCTGTAACGTCCTCAGGCAGACCTAACAATATTACCTGTGACTCAGAGGCAGCCTGAAGCAGCCAGGGATACTAAAGCTCCTTCAGATCAAAAGGAACCAATGGGTTCCACTCTAAGAAAATAACACCTCCACCTATTCACACGGGATATTTATGACATAAAGTAGGCTTCCCATTTACTTTCTAGAAAGAGCCTCAATTCAGGAATGATTTGTCCAACTTTAGAAGGAATCCAAAGTCTACAGAGGCTTCAAACTATGCCGATTATTAGGAATTGACTGTTAAGACAGAGTGATGACTCATGATGTGATCTGCAGACTGGTGTCAGTCTACAAACTAATGGTTATGCAGTCACAGTGAAATAAATACAGGGATTAAGAGAAAATGTTTAGAAATTTTTGTAGCAACTTTATGTCATTTGAATCCAATGGTAAAAAAAAGTTTGGACTTGTATTTTATGGGGTTTTTCCTCTTCATTTTTCTAGTAAATCATTTTTCATTGTATTTTGCAAAAGACTCCGTCCACAATGGATTGCCAACATAAATAACTGGTTCTTTTACACCAATGATTTGAGAAGCACTGTGTATACGATAAAGTTCCATAACATTTAACTCAGGTTTGTTTTTGCAGCAGTGACTCAAGGGAAAATGTGGTCCTACAAGAATAGATTTAAACGGGTTTGGAATCTAACATAAATCCTCCTTTTCTAACTCTTATCACCCATAATGAGAACACATACCTTTTCTATTCTCCAGCTGGAATTTAGCACCAATGTCAAGTAGGTATTTTACAGTATCCAGTCTACAACTCTCAATGGCTCTACTTAAGGGAGTTGAGTTGTTGATTGAAAGGGCATCTACCACAGCTCCAGATTTAACAAGAAGCTCAACAATATCCTGTTGGCCGGTATGGCATGCAAAATGAAGCGGAGTCCACAGAAAATTATCTGTTGCATTGACGTTAGCCCTGTAAAATGAGGTAGATGCATGAGCTAAAAATATGGGTTATTCCAAGCACTGGAAGCTAAAAATGCTAAGGAAGATTTCATAGTTTTATCAGGTTTTTCAACTGTAAACCAAGGAAGGTTTGGGTCAAGTTAAATTCTGTGCCATAATTTTTCTTGACCTGTGTTCTTCATTATATAACAGTCTTAACTTTGTGTATATATACATTTTGTTTAGTTTAAAAGGTGCTTAGATCCTAAGGGTTACAATTTTAACCCTTAGATCCTTAGGTTACAATTGTAACCTAAGGGTTACAATTTTGCATCATTAAAATCAGGGAAAAACTGGATCCAATGAAAGATCAACGCTAACAGGAAACAGAAAAGTTATATTATTTCATTTTGTATCTACTTTCTCTGTATGTTATGAATTTTTAAATGGACCTTCATTATTAAAATTTTAAGCATTACAATGTATCAAAATCTTGTATCAAAAAATGATACAAATGAACTTATTTACAAAAGAGAAACAGACTCATAGACATCAAAAACAAACTTGTGGTTGCCAAAGGGGAAAGGTGAGGGGGTGGTATAAACTGGGAGTTTGTGATTAACATATACACACTACTATATTTAAAATAAATAATGAACAAGAACCTACTGTATAGCACAGGGAACTCTACTCAATATTCTGTAATAATCTATATGTGAAAAGAATCTGAAAAAGAATGGATATGTATACGTATAACTGAATCACTTTGCTATACACCTGAAACTAGCACAACATTTTAAATCAACTATACTCCAATATAAAATTAAAATTAAATGAAAAAAGAAAATTAATTCTTTTGATTTTATTGAAAGCAATCTATCATTCAGAAACTATGAAAAGATAAAATAAAATTTTAGTCCTATTTAAAAATTCTCTGCCCAACACTTCACATTGTCATTAGTTGCTTTATACTCCCTCTCTATAATAAACACATTTAAATCCTTCTTTGAAGCTAAACATTATAGTAATAATAACAATAATACCTTTTATCAAGCCTGCAATTACTGGGCTACTAAGTGCTTTACATATTTTAACTCATTTAATCTTCAACAAATCATGTGAGCTGAATTCCATTAGAACCCCATTAAAAAAATGAGAAAACTGAGGCACAAAAAGGTTAAGAAAGTTACCCCAGGTTATCCAGCAATGGTAAAAAGAAGGACTTAAACCTGAGAAATTGCTTTAGATTAAAAAGTTAAACTAAATGTCATGCTTTGTTATTTTAAAGATATTTACAAATGAACCAAGGAAAAGGGAATGAAACGTGCTTAGTCATTATGGCTACCATCAAATTGCTTGAATTTGTTGGGATCCCCTCCAACAAAAAAAAGAAAGAAGGAAAGAAAAAAGAGACATTTAAAAATGACTCCATGTAAAGTGAGTACGTTGTAGAGATCTGCTCTACAATATTATAATCACTATAGTGATTATAGTTAGCAATATTGTACCCTACACTTAAAATTTAAGAGGGTAGATCTCACGCTATCTGCTCTTACCACAATAAAAACAATTGTTTTTAATTTAAAATAAAATAAAAAGTAACTCCACATCATCTAGGTAAAGCTCTGAGACCAAATTAAATTGTCTTGGGAGGCCAGGGATACCCAATCAGAAAGTTTTGTCTACCCTCAGAGAGAAAACTTCTTGGTCTTCACTTTGTGCATAGCTGTTATTGGCAAACGGTCTTTGCATACACACACTCCTATGCTCCATTAGCCTGGTTCCTGGTATAAGATCTATTTGTGATCTGGACTTCAGGAATGAAGCCCTTTCTTGTACTACTTAAATTCTGGAGCTGAATGTGTCTTAGCCTTCCTTGAAATGTGAAGGCTCCCAAAAATCTAAATTTCACTCAACCAAAAGGCATACCCTTTTTCAAGAAGAAACTTGACCGCATCTATGTTTCCACTGGCACATGCAGTCATTAGGGGTGTCTTGTAATAATTATCCTTCATATCCACAGGTATTCCTGATTCAAACGCCTTTTTCAGAGATGCTAGGTCTCCCACCTTGGTGATAAAATTAATGTTTGAAAAGACCTTCCCTGGATCATCAATGTACCAAGCAGAGTCATCCTGAATGGGATGTTCGGGTGGATGATCTCGGTTAAAGCGATTGCAATCAGTTACATGCTTGTAGGTTTCAATCATGTAACAAGGCGGCCCACCTTCGCTCCGGCGTGGAAACACGTGGTCAGGGATGATGCAGATTGGGAGGGGTAAAACAAACTTGCCTTTTTTGGCTTTTTTGGCCATCCCTTTTTTAGTTTTCTTAGGCCCATAGGATCCCAGGACATAAGACTTGCTTAAGTATTTGGTTCCTTTAAAGAAATCGTTTATGTTGACCCCTCCGCCCCGGACTTTTTCGTGAAGTTGAGCTATGGTAGCTATCTGTTCTGAGCTCATAAAATCTTGCCTCTCCTCCAGCACCAGCACAAAGTCTTCCTTGGTGACTGTCCCATCGCCCCTGTCCACAAACGAAAGGGCTTCCCTAAGGAAAGTCTCATGTTCTATGGACCAATCGTGAAGTTTCAGGTACAATCGTGGATTCGGATTTTTGGCTCCTGGTCTGGCCAGTTTATTAGCGATTCGCTCCGCCCGCCGTATTTCTTTGCTGGCTGCTTTAAAGCCGCCTTCCTTAGCCAAGGCCCTGGGCGTTTTATGCTCCAAATTCTTCCATTTCAGATCACATCCTAAAACAGGAAGCATCATGATTATGAATGGTGTCAAGGCATCTGCAAGACTCCACAAATGACACGCATCCAACGGTTTTTTAAATTTCTAGTGATTAATCAAAAGTTGCTCCCCAAATTACTTGTATATAGAGGTAAGCACATTTAGCTATTATAACTACAAAATTAAGCTGATTTTTTTTTCTGTGAGCTTTACTTTGGTGAATTCTGAGGGAGATATGTTTCCAATTGATAGTATCTTTTCCCAAAGGATTAGGACATTAATCCCTATAGATATTTGAAACAAATATCATATTGGGATACTTGCTAAGGAGGCTTCCTGACTAGCGGGAAAGAGTAAGGGTGACATTTGAATTTGGAAGGAAGCTGGATTCAAACAGCTTAAATAGGACTTTAGGAACTCAGGATGCTAACTGACACTTGCTTCTTTTGAACGATTATGACTAAATCTGTGTAAAATGTTAAACTATGCTTTAACTGTATTCTCCATGAAGTTAATGTAATTTATATTGACCTGCTGTTTTGCAGTAAGGTCATGTGAACAGCCTAACAGAGGAAAAAGTAATTTGTTCATCAAACCTGAAAGAATTCCAGCATAAGAACTGTGCAATTAGGCATTAAAATCCATTTTCCTTTTTGGACCCTTACTTAAAATGATGGGACCAACATTATATGTAAGCATTCTCCAAATAAATAAACTTTTCTGAATGCATCAAGGCATCCACTTAGTGCTATCAAGAAGGCTGTGTTGTCTGTAATAAGTGTCTGGAGACACTAAAAACCCATTATAAGTCAGACTATGAAGATGCTCTTTCTAGTGTTTTGAATCTAGAAGACTCTTCTGTTGCTTTGCAAGCATCACATAATCAAAAAAGATTCTCTAGCATCAGTATCTCTAGCATCCAAAATGCAAAGGTGGCCGAATGCAAAAATAAAACACGCCCCTCCAACACTTTATAGTTTTATTCCTTATCAAAAAGAAAATTAATCACCAGTGTTTTTCAACATTAGCACTTCCTATGGCATTGTCAAAAATTAAAATTTTATATGAAGGCTGATAATTTTACTAGTGATAGAAAAACTCAAAAAGAGCATTGGAACAATAAAGATTCTAAAATTTTTATATTGGACAGTTTGAAGAATAGTGACTTATTGGGAAAGGGACCTGAGACTGGTCTCAACAGTATAATTCCACAGCATAATAATTCCATAGTATAATTCCATAGTCATCTTGAGTATGCTGTTTTTATTTAGTTTTTTCGCTTATTCAGGGTGTCTGGGGGTTTATCTATATCTCCCAATCCGTTCCTATATTCACCCCAGCACTAAGGATCAAAGGGTTTTAAAGCGGCTTTATCTTGCCTTCTTCTGCTCCTAGTTTCCTCCCTGTTAGAAATTTTGTGTGGATAAAAGACTCCAACATCCCAGCTTAAAGATATGAAGGCATTTTCCTCTCCCTTTGATTTTGTCTCCTTTTTTATCATTAGTAAATAAAGATCCATTCATTCCCTTTGTGATTTATGTGCCTCTGTGGCTGAGATACTCAACTTTCAGCTGACTGTGCTGTCAAAAGGCCCAAGAGAAGGAGAACCCTGCACAGGGGCTTCAGGAGAACTATTCCAAACTCCCCTCCTCTCCCCTGGATCTGGCCTCACACCGCCTACAGGGAGTTGTAAATTACTCCAGGGACAAGATCAGGGACAAAAGAGGAGCATACTGAGGAAGGTAGTTTAATGTGGGAAAAGAATCCAGCCCTCACATTTAAGAATAAAAGAGACTACACCCAGTGAGTTTACTCAGAAATGAGCATTTCGTGACCAATGGTTTCTTGCTGCTCTGATTGCCTTAGATAAGCAATTGCCTGGTATGGAAATAGGTCACCCACATAGGATCTGGTGGTTGTACTTCCAAACATGCTACAGAACTCAGAATATTTTCAGACATTTATTTCAGAAACACAGCTTAGTCTTGTGAGCCGGCCAAGAGGATGAATCTTTTCTGCATCACCAGGCAAGGCCTTTGGCAAGCTCTGGCCCTTTACTTCTCAATTTGCTTTCTCTAACTTTATCCCAGGAGTACATAAATGGTAGAGTATATATTGGGGGATGTTTGTCCCAATAAGAAAGGAATCAGCATGTGAAAGTTGAAGAAGCTTGTCTCAATCTGGGCAGATCTTTAGTTTCTAGAAATACACAATGTTAAAAATGAAGTGTCAGAATAATCTGCTGATGGTGACAGATTTGAAAATAAGACTGATGAGACAGTTGATGAGGGCAAAAATTGCAGTTGATATATTTTCCTTTATCTGTTTTTTTTATTTTAGGGGAATGGGGAAAGAATGTGAGCTTTGTATAAGGTGAAAAAAGTCAAAGTGGATCAGTTATTACACCATTAGTTATGCAGGCACGTTAGTCTTATTTATAATGTTAGTGGTTACAGTATAGGCTCTCTAGGGTCCCAGTGACTTCAAAATTTCTGTTCCTCTGTAGAAGACAGGAAAATAAAAGCACTTTCTCTGCTCTATTATAGAGTTGTTGAACTTTAAGTTTCTGCCCATTTCTCATAAACTGGAAAAAAAAAAAAAAACCACGACCATAACATTCAGCAGAATGCAGTTCCCTCTCTAACAAAGAGTTAATAACTTTGAATGTACATTTAATTAGCATGTAATTAACACCAAATTGATCCAAATCTTTAAACTTAATTGGCTAATATTACTATTTTAAGGAATACATTAAGCTATACATAAAATAGTTTATATTCCTAAGTTAATAATTATTTGAAAGCTACAGAAAAATCTAAAATAATAAATATTATTTATATTTCAAATGTTCCATGAAATTTTTCATTTTATTTCACGTGTTTCTTCCCAAAATATTTCCCCCATAATTTAAAATTACCCAGAAATGTTATCTTTGCACTTGACATGATAGTACCTTTTTAAAAATAAAATAATTAAGAATGCAAACTAAAAGACATGGTGTCTAGTGTCTGTCATTTTTTAGATTGATATTTACATTTTTTAAATAGGAATTTAATAACTATAAGCATCTTAATAATTGGTTGACTCATAAACAATTCTCTTTAGATTTTTAATAATAACCTAAAAATACTTGAGAAATGAATTTTTATCACTTTCAAGGCCAGATTCATGATTTAACAGAAGGTAAATAAGAAAAAAGTTTAATTTTCTTTCTACATTTATGTGTGAGATAAGCAACTGACATTTGACAGGCAGAAATTCTCTGCTCATCTACAGTGTGGGAAAATTATAAATTCTTTAGGCATGAAATTGGTAGACCATTTTACCTCGCTGAGCTATATATTTACAGCAATCTGCAAAACCACCCATAGCAGCATAATGAAGTGGTGTGTTGCCATTCATTGCAATCAGCCCCATGTCTCCATCGTAGGCAAAGAGAAGCTTCAATATCTGCAAAATAAATAGTGGATATTGTAGAGGAATAGGAATGTACGTTTACTGAATGAAAACTGGGACCTAGACCTGTGCTATCCAGAGTGTCAATCTGAATTAAATTAAAATGAATTAAATAGAAAACAAATTAAAAAAATTCAGTTCCTTACTTCCACTAGCAATAGTTCAAGTACTCAAAAACCACGTGTGTAGTGAATTGTACCATATTGTACAGCACAGATACAGAACATTTCCATCACTGCCAGAAGTTCTATCAAACAACATTGATCTAGAGTATAGAAAACTCTATACTCAGCTGGGGCACTACCGTTTTGAAATAAATTTAGGCAATTTTAGAAAGCATCAGACTATGGCAAGCATCATCAGGGGAGCAAATTCTTTACCAAACAGATGTGACTTCTACTGTGATATATACTTTTATTGCAGGGAAGAGACCCTATGACAAAAGTAAAGATAATTATGTTAAAACTCAGAAAAACTCAGTAAAGAAATTTTAGATATAATTCAGAATTTAAAAAAATAGAATAGCATTGATTTGTTTTGTTTCTGCAATATCACCTATGTACCTATGAGATATCCTTTGCTGATATATCAGATAATAAGAATAGTTAGAGTTAAAAATTTAGGTGAGTCATTAGATACCTCAAACATCAGGGAGATGAGTATATTGGCATTGTTCTCTCCACAATTAGATCATACTGTACTGTGAAAATTCTAATGTGTAATGGAGTCATAAAATAGAGTAATCCCAGTTGGCAAAACCTTTAAGTTGTCATAATTAAAAATATAGAAAAACATTATTAGCAATATTAAAAGAATAAATTAGCAAGCAGATAAAACTGAATAAAGAGCTAAAATATGTTTTGAAGGTTAATATTTGGTATAAAATATAGTTTTAGAATTATTTCAGAAAATCAAGATGATAACTCAGAAAAAATTCTATCAGTGTAACCTACATGATATTTTAAAATGTTGAGAAAAAGGAGAGAAGATTTTTAGCAACAAATTTTAAAGCAAAGAGTAGATTATTACGTCAAAAAAGCCTCCTTTGGCAGCAAAGTGTGCGGCGTGATGTCTGTCATTGTCAAATGCATTCACGTCACCTCCTCTTTCCAATATCCCTCGAACTAGTTCTACCACTCCTTCTCTTGATGCTTCCATTAAAGCCGTGCGACCTGTGGACTGGATGTGAAACAGATCAGATGCTGTTTATCCCTGTCATGCTAAATAACATATTCCGTATAAATATGGTCTAAATCCATTTGGCCTCAGAGTCACACTGACACGTTCAGTTCTGTACAGTTTTATTGGTTTCACGTAACAAATAGGAAAAATGAAGCCAGTAAAATGGGTCAGTGTCCAAAATGTAGAATTCTAAAATCAGAGTCAAGGTCACACCAAAAGTCCCTGTAAGAACATCATGCTGCAAAATGCAGTTTCTTGCAAAGAAAGTAGAGCAATAAGGGAGAAAAGAGGATAAAACACATGCTAAAATTAGGCTATAGGTGTTTTCTAATGAGAAGAAGATCTATTTTTATTGTTGGGAAATGACAATTAAAATACAAGAAAACTCAAAATGATTAAGGGAAACAGCAGAACTACGTATTTTCTTTCGAAGAAGATAAATTTTTATTAGGCATCAGTAATATCTTTTCTATTTCCTATAATGATCTTTTAACATTATACATAATAAATACCAATTTTCCAAACATAATTAGGAAATAGATTGTAGAATCATGGCCATGCCATATAAAGATGATGAAAGTATATAATCTTAAAGTATTTTGAACAGAAATGAACAATGTAACCTAACAGGATAATTTTACAATATTCAAATGAAAAAAATACACTAATAGAGATGATTAGTGTATTGCAAATTTTTTATATAATTGAAAAAAGGAATATTTATAATCACAGGAATAGTCATACTGAGTTGACAGCATTTGGATTGGCTCCTTTTTCCAAAAATGTCAGGCACACATCTTTAACATCATGTGCTTCTTCGCAAGCTCTAAGGAATATTGGCTTTCCTTCATAGGTACAATTGTTGACATCTGCACCATGTTCCAAGGCAATCAGTGCACAGCGATAATGCCTCTTAGTAGGTAAAATGCAGTAAAACAAAATACCTGTAGAAAAATAGAATCCCCAAAGAATACTTAATTAGTAATCTCTCTATATTTGGATCAGATAGGAAGGAACAAAGAATAATTTAAAAATTCATAATTAACTAGCTGAAGGTGATAGAGCAAAGATGTTTATGCCTTGGTTTTCCCTCTGAAATCAACTGAAACACGAAGACAGAGATACCAGAAAAGAAACCCAACCTCTTATAAGAGCCAGAAAACAGTCATAACCAAAATGTGATAAGACTTTTTTTGGGAAGAATTTGAGTGCTGGGATGTGAGCTCTGGTTGACCCTGGGTATTTGGCATCCTGCAGTCTATACCCCAGTGTTCCTTCTTGGAATATGTAGGGGTGTGTGTGCCAGAGGACTATTGGTGGATCCCTGGATCCCCTCTGAAACTGCAGAGTGGCAAAGGAGATGGTACATAATGATGAAATGTGCAGACCAGCCATGTTTATAGGAAGCAGGCTGTCTGTATAGTAGCAGTGAGAAGAAAAACTAGATGGCAAGGGGCTCTGACACTTTGGCAAATCATTTTGTTTACTGAAGAGAGAAAAATGCTAAATCCTCATACCCAGCACCTGTGACATACAGACCCTCAACATAACCCATGTCAAAAATGTACTACAGACCAGGGGTATTGTTTATATTCCCCTGGTAAGAAAGTCAGGTAAACAGCAGTCAAACTCCAAACTGACTTTGTAGTGACTTCACTCTAAAAAGAGGCTTCATTCAAAGAGGAACAATATCAACAAGAAACCAGCATGTGACCTATGAAAAAAGATACTGAAAGAAAGGTAAGGAAAGAAACTTGATGGCAAACACTAGGCAAAAATTATATACTCAAAAAACTATACAACATGAAAATTATTGACTGACCCATTTCCATGATAACAAAGAAATTAAATATAATTTTTTCTGAAACAAAAGTGCAAAGCTAGACTGAACCTAAAATAAGTACTTCTAGGACAATAAAAGATAAATAGAAGGAAAAGATGAATTTGAGCAAGCAGAGCTTAAAAAAAGAAATGGTAGAGGAAAATATTGTAAAACCACTAAAGAAATGAAAGTGTTTCACATTGGAAGCAGGAAAAAGGAGAGCAGACATTGCCAAAACCATGGTCAGGGACATGGAAGAAAAACTTGAAAGAACTTGAAAGAAAAATGTAACTGATATGATGTAAGAGTTTAAATGTTCTAGAGAGGCAAAGAATATTTAACATGTATGTAATTGGTGTTCAAAAATAAAAGAACAAATGGAACAGAAAAAAATGGAGAGATATAATAGAAGAAAACTCTCTTGAAGGAAAAACCTAGATCTGACAGAGTATACTGAGTCTCAGGAAAAATTGATTAAGAACAATCCATAAGATGGTGCCTAGGTAAAGCTAGGTAAGAAAGTGTCCTGTGAGCATCCAGTTAAAAATTCAAGTCATTTCTAAAGAGGAAAAGTCAAGCTGGCTGCCAGACTTTGGCACAGCAACATTCAGTGCTAGAAAATAACCAAAGGAGCTCTACAATGTCATTTGGAAAAGAAAACAGGGAATTTTTAATACTCAGTCAAGCTATTGTTCATATATAAAAGTGATGGACATATAAGTTTAAAGATGCAAGAAATCAAAGGATATAAGCCCAAAGGAGTGAGCTAAACTACTTGATAACAAAAATGAGTCTAACAGGAGATCAACAGAGAATATGTGACTAAAAGACCCATGATAGATGCTGAATCCCTTCAACCATTGAACCAAAGTTCAATCACCTTAGGAATTCTAGATACAGAAAAGAATATTGTAATTCACAGTAATGTAGAAATAATAATGTAATTTAACAAAACTTGGAGGGAAGAGAGGGAAGGAGAGACAGTGTAAGCATTTGATTTTCTTTATCTTTTACTGCTGGAGTTTGAGATATTATTAAAAACAGATAAAGAGATAGATGTTTATTATTTAAAGGTATGAAAAGAATCACTGAAAGAACTAAAATGATTTTAATGTACTAAAATTAGGTACTGGAAGGGAGGTAAAGGAGGTGAGAGGAAGGGTCCTTGTACCAATCTCATCTTTCATAGAGAAATATTAATGAATACTGTTTAAAGTGCTAATTCAATAAACGGAGTTTTAAGTATATGTAAAGCTGTCCAGTTAGCCATTAAAAGAACCAAAAATATACCATTAATTTTAGAAAATGTGAGAAGGAAAATATACACACACAGCAAAACAAAACAAAGAACACATGGACTATAGAGGAAAATATTTTTATACATATTTGTGTATTTATATAAATTAAATATATTATGCTTTCATAATATAAAATAAGTGACAGTTCTGACGCCAAACCTATGGACCATCTAGATAAATGTAAATTGGATAAACTCTACCATTAAAATAAAAATACAATTTATGTGAAAATCAAAACCAAAAGATATCTCATATAAACATGCATCTAAAATAAAGTTACTCAAACAGTTAAGAATAGAAAGATGGTCAAGGACATGGTTGAAAATATAAAATCAAAGACAGAGAAGTCATAGCAGGCAAGAGTGAACCAAAACAACAATAAACAATAACAACAACACAATCTAGAAAATAGTACCAGATGAGGTTGAATTCATTACAAAGACCTTAAGGAACTTATGAAATGGCTATTTTATAATGATGGCATGTGCAACGCACAGTGAAAGTCTATCTATGCTGACTATTTAAGCCACAAAGGACACAAATCAATATTCCAAGATCGAAGCAAAAACAAAAGAGAAAAAAAAGTATACACCATAGAACTAGCGTATTGCATTGAGGACTGGGGATGCATTCCTATAAATGGGAGAACCAATGGAATGGGTGTTACAAGGAACTAGTCCAGCTTTACCCTTAAAGAAAATAATTCCAGACACTGTAACTAATTTCGTAAGACAACAAATAATTTTTTGGCTTAGAGTGCTACCTTCTCCATATTCTGCAAAATTGTTCAAAGAGAAAGTACAGGTTAGACCTAGAGTACGTCCCTCATCCTTCTAAAGCTCCAGTAAGTATTTTAACTGTTTAATTGTTTGCTCATCCTTTGGAAACAATGTGCAGTGAGCCAAATGTCAATCACTGGAAAATAGGATGTTAAGGGCAGAGAGACTACAGTGGAATAAAGCAAGGAGTTTGGCCAGTGGCAGCCTTTGAGCTGAGGGATGTGCAAGGTAAGCTAGGTTCACTGATGGGAAGACAAGGCCCTCTGTGCAGTAGGCATACCATGAACCACAATCAAGGCTGGAGAGAGCAGTACTAACAAGGTCACATGTGAAACAAGATTTTGTATTTGTTTCAAGTTTCATTTTATATTTTTAATTCTTCCTATTTGATTTGTCAGGTTGTTTTTATCATACATTGGTCTTCCAGAACCTTGGTAGGTTTAATATTAATTTGAATGAGTATAGATAACCTCATGGCTGTTGCATTTGCTACAGATACTCATTTGACCTTGTTTCCAATTTTACCTTGATTGTTTACATTTTATGCTATAAAATGTCTCAAACTGCTTTCTTTGTGATTTGTATCTCTGTTTCAAACTCAAGAAGGTAAACTTTTTTTTGTTACCGTTCTTCTGAATGTACTGAAGTTTCCATGAAACTCCACGTATACAAGATGCCATTTAAAAAACTATCTCATGGTCAAATTAAATATGGAAAATGTCACTGGTTTTGGTCGGTCTGACAAATGTAAAATAAACATGTCTAAATTTGTTTTATCCGATGTTTCTCTAATAAATTTGGCAGCAGAATGAACCAATTTTGCATGTAGCACTTATCAACATCCCACTGATTCAGTGTCCCGTGACACACACTTTGGGAAATGATATTCTATAGAGCGTTGAGAGATTTTTTTTCAGAATAAAACATTTTAAAACACATTTGGCTCCCGAGTGCATCTGAAGAGTATTTTGTTATGTGGTGCCATTAAGTAATTAAATAATTCTTCCTTTTCTTTGTCCTCTCCTCTTGTTATAAGCAAATCACTTATCAAATACCATGTCCACAGAGAGTTACAAAAGCAGACTCTGCTCCTGTCAGAAAACATTAATTAAATTATAAAATGGGATTCATTTCTCTAATGTGGGACTGTTGTTAATGGCTTTGTACTTGAAACAACTCTTTGGAACAACTGATTAAATCTACCAATTTATATTAAGCCTGGTGGTAATTTTCTTAGTGATTTTCATGAGGCTGTGTCACCTCCTGCCAGAACCTTAAGTTATTTGGACAAGAAGCTCCCAGATCGTGGTCTTGAAATGGAATTTGGGAGGGGAAGAGTGAGAAAGTGGGGCTATCTCACCTAAATAATCATGGAAATGCCATATCTAAAATTTTAAGTCATATTTTCAAATGCACTTTTAAATGACACTAGAAAGTTGGAGTTTATGTCAGAATCCACCTTTGTCCCTCAACTTCCTAAATGCAACTACTTTCTACATTAGACTGCTCTTGAGAGCAAAACCTATATCTAGTATTACCTGAGGTTCTAAAATGTAAAAAAGAAGAAATGCTCTCTTTCATCTTTAGCTCTAAATAAGACTTTATATTTTACAATGGGTGATTGTGATTATGGAAATATCAACGTGCATCATGTTGAAAGTTCTCCACGTTAAAAAAAAAAAAAAAAGCAAAAACAGAGTGACTAATTCTAATATTCTTTTTCAATGAGAAAGTTCTCAGAACTGGCTTCCCTAAGAAATACCTGCATCATTTTCAAATCATGGGGAGATAGTGTCCTTTGGTATAAGAGTGAGAATCTAGACTTTCACTCCCATGTACCATGAATAACTCACTTCTAAAGTTGGAAAGCAAAAAATGCATTTTATTGATTTCTGACTACAAAGTGAATTGCTGGATAGAATGCTGGGAGTTTTTACCTTTTCCTTCATTATCGACAATAGTCATATCGGCCTTTGCCTTGGCTAATATTTCCATGGACAATTCATGGCCCAGTTCTGCAGCCCTCATAGTCGGAGTACAGCCCATTCCATCTTGCACATCAGGGTGAGCACCGAGGCTCAGGAGAAAGCTGACCATATCGATGTCATTGGAAACTGAGGCTAAGTGCAGAGCACTGTTTCCATTGACGGGGTCTGTGAAATTGATGAGTTCAGGGTATCCGAGCCTGGTCAGCTTCTCTATCTGCTTCTTGTCTTTGTTCCGAACACACTGGAGAACTTTGTAGATCTGCAGATTCTCAAGTCTTTTATCTGCTAAAGCCATATTTGACTAGCTTCTTGAAAATGCCTTCGTGGACCAAAACAAAAACTACAGCAACAAAAATCAAAGCAAAAACATAAAACTCAAAGTTAATTTTGCCTTCTTTACTTTGACTAAATAATAATATTTTAAGTCTTCTCTAAGAAGAGATGTTGTTTCTTATGAAATGTTATTACCATAATTTATTGCAACTAAGTCATGAAAGCAGAAATTACATATAATACAAAAATATTCAGCTAGCATAACGTTAAAATATTTCAAAACAAATCTTCCATCATAATTAACACTAGACTTGTTATACAGTTTTCTTATTATTTCATTTAACCTTCCCTCCTTGACACAGCTTTACCATTTACCCATGAAGAAGGTGAAGCTAATTGCCAAGCTCCCCACTATAATGATCTGTACCAGCATGTTTCTTACAATGGAGAGACCACACAGATTTCAGTAGCTTAAAAATGTTACAAAGAATGTGTAGAATTCTGAGGTGCTCATTATAAACAGGAATCTATTGAGCCCTGGGAAATACCAAAGATGTGATGGATGATTCTTGTGTCATCTTAACGTGGGAACGATGTAGGTAAATGGTTCAGAGATAACTGTAAATTTTCACAAATAATCCCACTAAGTTGCAATGAGCATTCTAATATGTAATTTTATCTCTTATTGTTTATTCAGTTCAATAAAACAATATTTTGAGTCGAGTAGTAGACCATGTTAGGTACACCCAGCTTGCATTTCTTCATGCTTTCTGGGAACAGAACCTCATTAACATATTGGGAATCCATTCCAGAGAGTACAATGGTGCTATCCTAGGCCAAATCATTGCCATTGCCTTGTAATTTGTCTCACTGCTTCCACAGAAACCCTCTACAGACCATTCTCTATTCAGTCCCCAGAAAAATCTTTGTAAAATGTAGATTAGATAAGATCAGACCAGCTTCCACCCCCAACATTTTAGTATTGCTATTTTTAAACATAAAGAAAGTTGAACACCCATATATTCCCACCACTGAGATCCTACCATTCATGCTTTATTTGCATTATCACACATCTATCCATCCCTCTATCTATCTGTTAATCTATCTTATTTTTTGATACATTTCAAAGTAAATTGCAGACATATTCCAGCATACATATCCTTAACTGTAGTTCAATATTTGTTTACAGTTCTTTTTCTCTTCTTGGTCTTCTGAATATATAATATAATGTACAAGAATTATGTGTACTATTTCTATATATAATCATTGATAAATGCATACAACTTTGTAACCTAAACCCCTATCGAGATACAGATCATTACCTTCACACCTGAAAGTTCTCTCCAAACTATCTTTTAAAAGTATTTCAATAGCTTTCCATTGTAATCAGAAAAAATCCAAACCCCTCGGGGTGATCTCTTAAGGACACTTTCCCTGCCCCTCTGACCTCACTTCACTCCAGTCTCCCTTGATTTAGTGATCTCCAGCCACACACACTGGCCTTCTTTCTGGTTATGGTTCATTCCTGCCTCTGGAACCTCTTGTTCCCTCTGCCTGGAGTGCCCTTTGCTCAGAATTTCTGTTGGTTGGCATTCTCACCACTCAAATTGCAGCCACCATGTTACATCATCCCTTTGTTTTATTTTTTTCACGATGAAGTGAAACTTCTATATATAACATTTCTAGAAATCTGTAAATACAGATATATTCGATTTATGTATTGTGTGTCTCCCTCACTAGTATATAGTCTTCATGGAATAGAAGCTTTATATTTTAATTACTATTATCTCTCCATCACCCAGAACCTGACTCCTATGTGGCATTCAATAAATATTTGCTCAATAAATGATGACTGAAAGTTAAAAGATTGAGGAATGGAAGAAATCAAAGAAAACACCTAAGTTTCTGTCTTGAGCAACCTGTGTCTGAGATGGTAAGCCCAGGATGGTCAGAGAGTGAGCTAAGCTTTGAGCATGCAGAGTTAGAATTCACAAGGCAATGGTGTACATTATTCAGGGAAAGATCTGAGCCTGGTGGGTGGGGAGTTATGAGCTTTTTGGCAGTTGCAGTAAGCCCTAGCCTGGGTGAGGACAAGGAGGAGAGCCTTCCAAGTGAGGAGTCACCACCATCAAATGGGGTCCTCCCTTTCTTCCCCCTCTTCTGCCTGCTGTTTATTCTTTGTGCTTCCTCTTTTGCTGCGGAACATCAGCCATCACGTGGCTTGTGGCTTCAATGTTCTGTTTGCTGTAGCCCCTCTCTTCCCTTCTAATCTGTTTACAATGGGTGATGGACTGGGAACTGGATAAGGCAGCTTGTTAGAACCATGTGTGTAAAATAGGCTCCCAGTAAGTCCTGAGCTGCCTCAGAACTTATCCACTTGGCCTTTGCGGCTTGGCTTGGTGACATTTATTTTAGCTGGAGTTTATGGTTTGTTGTATTATTATTAGCCTTATTCTGGTTAGATGCTGGGTTGTCTTACCGCATACATACATCATATACAGAATAGGATAAGATGCACCCCAAGAGCTTATTGCTTATACTGAGTTGATGCAAACTCATTTGTGAGGACAGACTTCCTAATCAGAGGCTTCAATGTTGCCTCTGAGAGCGCCCACCCCTACAAAGAACTAGCAGCATATGGCATTGCCCCATTCAGCTACAAGGATGAATTCAGTAGCCCATAGGTCAGTTTTACAGCTTGTGTTCCTCTTGGCTAACGCTTCGAGTTGCTGGGGAGAGAGCAACACCTTGTGCAGTGTCCTTCACGACCAACTGCCAAGACTGACCCCGTTGGAGGAAATGACAGAAGTCCTGCCCTCTAGTCCTGGGTTCCTTGTAAACTGTACAGCCTCTCTGATCCTCAGGAGGGTCACCACATATACACACATCTCAGTATGCATGTGTAGCCCTGGGGCACCTTGGCATACCCCATGTAACCATCCATGTGCACAATCTCAAAAGATAGTGGAATAGAACAGGATTCCTTGAATTGAAGTTCATGTTTGGAGTCTGGATACTCTGAAATTATATGAAAATCTACAGGGTGTGTGTGTCCAGATGCATTTTTCCATTGTAGGGAGAGATCCATAGAGCTCATTAACTTTTCAAAGGAGCCTGTGAGGCAATGGTGGTTGGTCAGAAAGAGGAAAGGTACAGCGGAAAGAGTGCAGGATTGGAAGTGGGGAGATCTGCTGTCGCCCATTGTTTTCCCTCCTCTGCATCATTATGTATACAAAGGAGTTAGATAAACCTGGACAGGTCACCTACCTAGTTCATGCCTCAGTCTCTTCATCTGTGAAATGGGGATAAGAAGAGTGCACCCTTCATGGGGCTGTGTGAAGCAGAAATGAGATCAGATTTGTAAAGTATTTAGACAAGTCTCTCAACACAGGCTCCCCATGAATAAATCAAACATCTATGGGTTTCAGCTCATCCATAAGCCAAGGTTTACATGTCGGGGGTTCTTTACTGTTCCGTTCAATTTTAAGTCTCAGAAAAATCGGGAAGGGGAGGTGGGTAAGATGTCACTTCAAGGGAAAGTCCAGGTGGCCGGGACCACGGTGCCGAGCTCACCTCTTAGCCGCCAGGGCGATCAGAAGCCGAGGATGTCCGGGCACCAACGCGCCTCGGCCTGAGGGGGCCGGTTCTGGTTCTCTGCCGCCCGGCGCGGGTCCCAGCCACAACCTCGGGCTCCCAGAGCCCGGCTTGGGCGCCCGGACGTGAATGGTGTCCCCTTGGGCAGAGCAGGCGAGCAGGCGAGCAGGCGCGCGGGGCAGCAGGGAAGGGGGTGTGTGTGTCCATGGGCCGCGGATCCGCCTAGGGCGAGCGAGCGGCCAGGTGAGAGCAGGGGGCGGGGTGGGAGCCGGCGACACCCGCCGATTGTGAGTTTTGGCCACGCCTGCAAGGCCCCGCTGCCAGGGCAACCGCCCAGGTGCTCAGCTGCTGGGGCGGGGCGAGGCCCATCTCCGCCCACCGCCCGCCGCCCGCCGCCCGCCGCCCGCCGCCCCTCCGGCCAGGTGGCCTGGTCTCGGCCTGCTGGCCCGGCCGGGCTAGGATGCTGGAGGAGGGCTCAGCACTCCCAGAACGGATGGCAGGGGCGCTGCGCCCATTGCTGGGGTTTCCGAGGCCTCCCTTCCTTCATCCTCTTCTCCTACCTCTTGCCCTCATTCAAAAAATAACTTGATCAGAAAGGTAAAGCTCATATAGTATTAATTAATTAAGTAAACAGTAAGGTTAAATGAAAATACAATAAAATGCAAAGTAAATCTACTTGTCAGAGACAACTGCAGTAGATTCTTGTAAACTTTCTCATAGATCCCAGAAATTTTCTTTGCCTACTCTAGGATGTACATATACTTAAAAAGACTTATACACAAGTGGGACCAAATATATCATGGAGATAGTTTTATTTCAGGGCCTACAAAGGTGCCCTAACATCCCTACCCCCGAACACATACACACTTTTTTGGAGGCAAATTCTGAAAGCTTTTATCTGTTTATGTGAGTATAAAATACGTATGCTTTCTAAAATAATATGTAATAGCTTCTAATTAAAAGCCGTAGTTCCTTACCCCATCTGTCCTATATTTTACACTTTATTTAAAAATATGATTAAGGACTATTCCATGAACACAAAAGAGTAAACTATATAACACTTGGAAAGTATGAAGAAACAAAGCGTACCATGGCTAAGGAAAAAGAAGTCTGCCTCTACAGCTTGGGTTTTCTTCCCTACACTGCATCTTTCCTCTCCTGCCCTCAGAGATAACCACTATTGTGAATTTTGTACTTATCATCCCCCTGCCTTTTAAAAATGTGTTGCTTTATATGAAATCTTCCCCAAATAATATGTATTTAGTATTGCATGTTTTCAGAGTTTATAAAAATGGTATAGAACTGTGTGTTATTGTTTTGATGACTTTTTTTATTTCAACATCTTATTTTCGAAATGCGTATTTGTTGATATACTTAATTATAGCTCCTTTATCTTAACAGCTGTAAACTATTCCATTGTACCACCATTCTATTTCCCTTTTAAATCAATTCTACTATTGATGGGCATTTAGGCTGTCTCCAGTATTTGTTATTAAAAACTATGCTGTTGGGACTTCCTTGGTGGCACAGTGATTAAGAATCTGCCTGCCCAATGCAAGGCTCATGGATTTGATCCCTGGTCCAGGAAGATCCCACATGCCGCAGAGCAACTAAGCTCGCGAGCCACAACTACTGAGCCCCTGTGCCACAAGTACTGAAGCCCGTGCACCTAGGGTCTGTGCTCCACAACAAGAGAAGCCACTGCAATGAGAAGTACACACACTGCTACGAAGAGTAACCCCCACTCGCCGCAACGGGCAGCAACAAAGACCCAACACAGCCAAAAATAAATAAAATTAAAAAACAATCCTGTTATTATCATGTTTGTACATGTCTTTAGATTCACAAGTTCAAGAGCTTCTCTAAGGTATAAACCTAGGAGTGAAATTTCTGGGTCATAGGTTATTTATGATGTCAAGGTAAAGTCAACTTGTTTTGCAAGTATGTATAGCAATTTAGACTCCCTTTAGCAGTATGTGTCTTAGCCAAAACTTGGTTTTGTCACACTTTAAAATTTTTGCCAGTCTATTTCCTGATTTTATTTTGTATGCTCTGATTACTAATTGTTAGTCTAAAAGCTTGACTGCATGTAGATATTTGAATGTAACATTATCGGGAAGCTACACTGTTCACCCTCAAGTACTCCCCACACAACTCAGATTATTTTAATAGATTCAGGACACCACTTCTTGAATTACTGCTTCTCAGTGTAGGGAAAGCCTCACATTTGGATTTAGCTTGTTGACCTAGTGGGGTTTGGCAAAGAAGAGGAAGTCACTCGGGTTACTTGAGTCTCAGTTTGTAAAACTAGAATAAAATAAACTACCCTTACAAGCCATAAAGGAACTAAGCTTAACAATGAATGATCTGGGGAATTCCCTGGCAGTTCAGTAGTTAGGACTCTTTCACTGCCAAGGGTGCGGGTTCAATCCCTGGTCAGGGAACTAAGATCCTGCAACCTGTGAGGTGTGGCCAAACATTAAAAAAAAAAAAAAAAGAATGATCTCATCTTGGCTCTGGTGGACAAATGTGATTGATTCTTGGGGAATGCTTCTATAGATGAATAATTCAAACTCTGTATTAGAGGTCATCAATGGATTTTTACAGTGATAGTCTTCCTCATTCTGGAGACAAAGTTGATGTTGATGGTAGCATTGTTTAACTCTGGAGAAAGTTCCTAAAGTTATTTGAGGATCTGGTAGATTTGGGAAGAAACACACCTAGAAGATCAAGGGAATAGATTGATTATGTATAAACTATGCTTGAATTTATCAGAACTATTGGTACAAATACTTTGAGTAGAAGTTGGTAAACATTTGTTAGTTGATTGAGACCTTGGAGATAAACAAAGCAGTCTGACTCACACTCCTAACATGGTTTTAGGGAAAATTTTCCCCTGAAAGGGTAATGTCTGAGTTTCATAAAAACTCTCTTTGATTTTATGAGTAGGTAGCTGAAAAGTAGTTGGCAATAGAAAATCGTGTTTGATTTTAACCTTTTTGTAGCCTTGGGAGGCTAGTTACACTGAGCAACAACATAAATACCATCTTCCTCTAATGAGAGGGCAGGCGTAACAAGGGTAGAATTTTAGAAATCCCACAGATTAGTAAATAGACACAACCTTTCCCCTCTTTCACGAGAGGTCTTAAAAACACAGAAAAGTTCTTAACTTGAACTTTATTTTTTGCCCTTAGCCATTTGGCAGTAGAGTTGTCAGAACTTGAGCAACATAAAGAAAAAAATGGGAGGAAAGGGCATTAATAGTCCTACTGCTTAAAATAAAGCTAATGGAGACACGACAGAAAAGTTTATGGAGTTTTTACTGTCGGGAGGAAGAGATTTTCCTCCACCCTTCTGGGTTCTTCTGGCTGGCCTAAGAATTAAATTGACTGAGACTAATTATCAGGAGAAAATCAAACAAAATTTAATAACATTTATACAGGAGAGAGACCCAGGAGAACTTAATAACTTGTCAACAAGGAAGGAGCCCTCACCTTAAATGCCATCTTCAGCCGAAGACAAAGAGATGTTGGGGGTAGTGGCTTGGGACTTCACAGGGGAGGAAGGCAGTTCACATGGAGATGAAAAAGCAAATATTTGGTAAACAAATGTTTACCAAAACATTGGGCCATGCAAAGACAGTGGGCACATAGTGGACTCTGATCTCTAGGCCTTGTGGAGTTTCCCTCGCTACACCCAGCCCATATTCCCTGGTGATAGCTCTATTCCAGGAACAGGCCCTTCATTGAAATTCTTCAGGTAGCGAAGGGGGAGGTCAAAAGAAAGATGTCCTGACTCTTTTGGGCCTTGATTGTTTTCAGCTCAAAATAATGTGCATGACAGAAAGACATTTTGGGGTGGCAAATTTTGCTCCCCCATGCCCCACAGAGTTAACAGAGGCTGATAACTAATAGACATTCTTGAGCTTGTCTTACAGAACAACAGATAAGGAAACAACTTGTTAAAAACCCTTTGCTTAATTAAGTTCTCTGTGGTTACTTTCTTTCTTTTTTTCTCT
The DNA here is from genome assembly GCF_028023285.1 of Balaenoptera ricei. NCBI lineage: Eukaryota > Metazoa > Chordata > Mammalia > Artiodactyla > Balaenopteridae > Balaenoptera > Balaenoptera ricei. Next base: position 38,158,825 of record NC_082653.1, on the reverse strand, counting down.
TTAATTGCATACTTTCCCAGCTTCACACCACCCAGTTGCTTTACTGGAACTTGGATCTTGCCCAGTGCGAGCGGGGGCAAGTCAGGATCACCAGCCCTAAAACTGGCCCTGGGCAGGTGTCTGATGATGGCTTATTGACATCAGATGGTAGGAAATCTCCACCCTCTGACCATGCTAAGTGCCTTCATTTTGAATATACAGAAGCAGGTAACCCAGACCAATTACCTCACCTTTTTCTCTACCTCCAAGCACCTTTCCCTATGCCTAAGACCACCCTACTTATCCCATAAATATACCAAACCCCTGGGCTTTGAGGAGACCGATCTGAGACTAGCTCTCCTGTCTCCTCGTTTGGCTGCCTTGTGAATAAACTCCTTCTTGGTCACAAACCTCCATGTCTCAGCCTTTGGCTTGCTGTGCATGAAGCAAACAGACCTGGTTTGGTAACACACCTACATTCCTAACACAAACTAGGAGACAGACAGATGCATGGACTAAATACTCTACCAATAATCTAACTTGTGCTTCCATCTATATCTCATATTAAATAAAATTTTATCTTTAAATTACAACTATGCAAAAGGATTATATATTTAGCACTTCTTACACAGTTTCAGGCTTTCTGCAAAATGCTTGATAAATAAAAGTGATTCTAGGGCTTCCCTGGTGGCGCAGTGGTTGAGAATCTGCCTGCCAATGCAGGGGACATGGGTTTGAGCCCTGGTCTGGGAAGATCCCACATGCCGTGGAGCAACTGGGCCTGTGGGCCACAAGGACTGAGCCTGCGCGTCTGGAGCCTGTGCTCCACAGCAAGAGAGGCCGCGATAGTGAAAGGCCCGCACAACGCGATGAATAGTGGCCCCCACTTGCCACAACTAGAGAAAGCCCTCGCACAGAAACGAAGACCCAACACAGCCATAAATAAATAAATAAATAAATAAATTTTTTAAAAAAGTGATTCTACTGAATTACGTCACATATCTTTATTAAAACTGTCATTAAAATCCAATAATATTGCATTAGCTACCAGAGTGCTTAAATTCTTATTTACTGGCCTGAAAAGCAGACCATAGAGTAGTTGTTCCATAGCAGCAACTATATTAATTAAATTAAATGTGAAAATAATTGAAATATGAATTAGTAACCTGTATGGCATGCTAGAGGGTGATGGTACATTTAATTGGAAATAAAATTCATTGAATCATTGTGGATCTTTTCATAATGAAAAGACCACCCCTGACCCAGATGGAGGATGGTGACTTCATGCTGACCACAAGCACGTAGATCCCAGACTGGTTGGAACCAGAAGGTTGATGATTAAGATTCCTGAACATCACCCTGTTACCTTACCACCAACCAATCAGAAGAAAGTCCATGAACTGCCACACTTACCCCAAATGTTGCCTTTAAAAACTTTTCCCTGGGGCTTCCCTGGTGGTGCAGTGGTTTAGAATCTGCCTGCCAATGCAGGGGACAGGGGATCCCTGGTCTGGGAAGATCCCACATGCCACAGAGCTACTAGGCCCGTGAGCCACAATTGCTGAGCCTGCACGTCTGAAGCCTGTGCTCCACAACGAGAGAGGCCGCGATAGTGAGAGGCCTGAGTACTGCGATGAAGAGTGGCCCGCACTTGCCGCAACTAGAGAAAGCCCTCACACAGAAACGAAGACCCAACACAGCCATAAATAAATAAATAAATAAAATTAAAAAAAAAAAAAAACCTTTCCCTGAAAGCCACTGGGGAGTTTGGATCTTTTGATCATGAACTGCCCATTCTCCTTCCTTGGTACCCTGCAAATAAACACTGTACTTTCCTTCACCACAATCTTGTGTCAGTAGATTGGCCTTGCTGTGAGGCAGACAAATGGACTCAACTTTGGCCTGGTAATGCTTCCGTTAAGAACTTAGACTGACTCATTTATATTGCAGAAGTTGGAAAACAATCCCTGAATTGAAGGAATGTTGAGCAAGTCTTCCTTTAGAATACAAGCAGTTTATGGATAAATGTGTTTATATCAGAGTCTGCACTTTTCTCTGGCTTAAAGTCTAAGATCATATAAGGAAATGATAGTGAATCTGAAATAAACACCTCATAAATTCTCTTGATCCAGGGTGAAAAAAGAAGAACAAAGGTTATTACATATCCCTCAGTTCTATCAGTGTTAAGTGGTAACCCACTGCAGTTGCCCACCAACAGTGCACTCTGGGAGGAATTCAGGATGAAAAACAGGACGAGTCACTCTGCTTTGGACAAGCAGTCCTCTTAGGTAGTTCAATGTATATCTCAGGAAGAATTACGATGAACCCAGATTCTTGCATCTTCTCATACATAGAAAAGCATTAAAATCATTAACTCAAGATATCTGATCTTTGTGATTAGCAGTAATCTTTCACCAAGATGTATGCTTGACTGCACGTATTCCCTAGTCACAAATCATATATAAACTGGCTTTTCCCTTGCCTCTTCTGAGCAGTTTCTTCAGGACTAACTGAGTGGCTGTCTCCCAGGCTATAGTCCTCAGTAAGACCCTGAGTAAAACTTAAACTCACAACTCTTATGTTGTGCATTTTACTTTGATACCAGCATATTTTCATTATTTGTAGGCTACTGTTATATTATTTAGATCCTATTGTTGGAGGGAAAGAAAACTTTCCTCTACCTTTCTAATTTCTTCTAGCTGATCTAAGAATTAAATTGACATGATATAGATTAACCAGAGAATATCAAATTTAATTTAATACATACAGGAATCATGCATACATGAGAGGGTCAGAGACCCCACATATATCAGAGGGTCAGAAACAGAAGCATAAAATTTTCTATATGCCATCCCGAGGTAAGGAATGGGATAGGGGCCTAGAGCTTCTAAGGACAGAAGGCTCTTTCACAGGATGATAAGAAGAGCAGATGTTTGGTAATTAGACGTTTGCCCTGCCATACAGATGGGGCCACTTAGGTAAAATGTGTCTGTAATAACTCTTTCCTAGGAAAAATCCCCTGCTTAAATTCTTCTCGGTAGTTAAAAAGAGGTAGTAGTTTCTCTTAAACCCTCAGGATCTTGATTCCTTTTAGCTCAAAATAATCCTCATGCAAAAGTGACACATTTTAGGGGAGGTTCATTCTGAACCCCTACACCACGAATTTGGTTATTTTTAAATTCACTGTATCAGTCTAATTTTTATAATATATTCAATTTCTTGCATAAGTGTATTTTTATCATTTGTCTTATATTTCTAGTAATTTTTGCTTTATGTATTTAGCTGCCATACTGTTTGTGCATATAAATTTATGACATATCTGATTCCTAACTTTTGCCTTTTATTGTTAAATAATGTCTCTCCTTTTCTTAGGTAGTGTCCATAATCTTTCTTTCCTCCTGGTCCAATAATCATTTCTTTTTGTTTGCTATACCTCAATCTCTTATTTTTAAACTTTCATTATCAATTTATTTAGTTTATTCTGCTATGACCTCTTTTTTCTTTATTTTTCTGGTTTGCTCAAATTCCTCCTTGCTAACTTGGGAAATCTGATGAACTTTTATATCCCATTAATAATCACCTTCCATTTTCAGGCACTAATAATCTATTTTTTTATTTTATAAAAATAACTTTTCTCCACCTATCTCCAGATGCTCTGTTCTCCCAATGTTTCCCCCAATCTAAAAATAACACTTTCACTTCCCCATTCTACTTTTCCACCCCTAGATGACATCTTGGGCATGATCTTATATCCCTCCAACCTTCTTGGAGGGATCTTGCATCCCTCCAAGCCCGATGGCAACTCTTGTGTTTGGCCAAGATAATTTAGCATTTCTAATTCCAGGCAATTATTATACTATACTGGAAGTATGAATCTTCTATGTCAATGCATATAACACAATCCTAAGAAATCAATCGTTTTTTCATGGAAAGGCTAGCTTCATGTTGTGGTTATGAGTTTGGGCACTGGAGTCAGATTATCTGGGCTTGTGTCTCAGCTCCCCTGGCTCTGCTAACCATGTGTGATATTGTGATTTAAAGTAAGAAGTATCTTGGGTCTTCATCCCCATTTCTGGCACAGAGCTCCTGAAACTCTTGGAATTCCTAAGAGATGAGAGCAACAAAGACGTCTTTTGTTATATTTATGAGGTGACTTTTGGACCCCACCTAAGGATGGGGGCTGGTTTCCAGGAGAACCAACCTTGTGATTAGCAGGTTGGAACTTCTAGTCCCAACCCCCTACCTCCGGGGAGGGAAGAGAGGCTGGAGGGTGAATCAATCACCAATGGCCAATTAGTTAATCAATTATGACTATGTAATAAAGCCTCCATAAAACCCCCAAAAGATGGGATTTAGAGAGCTTCCAAGTTGAACCAGAAAATTTCCATGTGCCATTGTGCAGGGCCCCAGACTCCACAAAAACAAAAACTCCTTTGTCAGGACCCTGGGACTTAACCCTATGTATTTCTTCATCTGGCTATTGATAAATATCCTTTAATATCATTTGTAATAAACCAGTAATCTAGGGAGCAGACAGGTTTCCTGAGTCTTTTGAGCCATTCTAACAAATTAATCAAACCCAAGGAAGGGATTATGGGAACCTCCAATGTATAGCAGATTGGTTAGAAGGCCAGGTGACAAACTGAACTTGTTATTGGCATCTGAAGTGGAGGGCAATCTTGTGGGAATGAGCCCTCTACCCTGATGCTAACTTGAGTAGATAGTACCAGAATTGAGTTGAATTGTAGGACACCCAGCTGGATTCTGAGAATTGCTTGGTGGTGTGGGAAAATCAACGCCCCACCACACACACACACAATGGGGTCAGAACATTTACCGTGTAAGCTTGGTCAAGTTTAATTTCTTTTTTGTGTCTCATTGAAAAGAATAATAACATCGTGGTGGTTTAAAGTGTCCACACATTCTTTGACCCTCCCTTCAAAAAAGTGGAACTTACTTCCCTACCCCTTTCACAGATCCAGGATTTGGTCTTACTTCTAACGACTAGAATAAAGTGACTGTGACAGTGTGTGACATCTCAGATAAGGTCATAAAAGACACTGTGGTTTCTGAATCTCTCCTCTTCAGAATGTTCACTCTAGAGCAAGCCAGCTGCTATGTTACAAGGACACTCGGGCAGTCCCGGGGCGAGACCCATGTGACAAAGACCTGAGGCCTCCGGCCAACAGCCTTGTGAGTAAGTCATCTAGAAAGTGAATCCTTCAACTCCAGTTAAAACTTCAGATGCCTAAAGCCCTGGCAGCAGATATCAGGCTTTTTCCTCTGTCAAGATCATCTCCCAGCCTAGGTGACCAATGGCCAGGCTTAATGGAGACTTTGCCATAACATGCTTGATGTGTTCCTATCCCACCCCCAACAATGCCATAGGAGGTATAAACAAGAGATAGTGGAGAGAGAAATATACTAAAGGTGGCAGAGTTTGGGCAAATCACAGTTTGGTGCCTGAACATTTCCTACATCCAAGCAGGTCAGACAGGGTGTACGGAGGCCTGAACATAAAACTTTTGAAGTTTGCATGTATGCCGAACCATATGAATGATACCTGCTTCTCATCTGGACATTTCTAAAGGCAAGAGGATCCTTGATGGATCTGAGCCAACAGGACATGGTGGGATAAAAAGGTAAGCAAAATCACCCACCCTCTCTTCATTCCCTAAGCTCTCAGAGGACAGCAAGTAAGACCCCACAAGTTTCTCTATTTCCAAAGGAGAGATCTCTGAGGTTAGCTGAGGGACAGTTGTGAGCCAGCCTGGCGGTAGAGCAATGGAACAGTGGGACACACCTCCTAAAGGGAGTGTGCATAAATTGTGGGCTCTGAAGAGAAACACAACTGAGATATGGCTAAAAGGTAGGGCTGTGTCTAGAAGAATATGTCCACCAGTTATGTTGAAACCATCACATCAATAATTATTTAAAAGTCAAATTCTCCCGACCTGCCCAGCAGCTGATGATCCCAATGGAAGACAGCTTTTTCCACCAGGGAACAATCAGTCACCATCACTTATCCAAGCAGCTTTTCTTTCCTCCCTTTCCTCTCTTCTTCCCACCAGCACACCCCAGTGATGGACAATGTGCTAATACTGATAATACTTGGATTTCTGACTACTTGTGACTGCTATCATAACAGGATTAGGTAGAAAATCCCAGATTAGACTAGATTATTGAATAAGAAAACATTTAATTTATCCATCACCAAGCAAGAATGAGGGCTTTGCCAAGAATATGATTGGTTATGGAAAGGGTTACCATGTGTAGTGGTTTGGTTTACACCTTGTGTTCAGGCTTCATTGTTAGGAGATGTTGCAACCATATTCTGGCCACAAGCTTTTGTCCTGAGCAAGCTTCAGGACAAAAGCCAACCAGCTAAGACTAGCTGAGCAAATTCCAAGAACTTGGAGCTTTAATAAACTTGAACTAACTTGGACCTGCCCTACTTCTGACTTCAAACTAAGTGAGAAAATAATTTCCTGTATTTTTAAGCCATTTTGAAATGACAAAAACATGCTGACACAGCATCCTGACAGCATCCTTTTGATACTCAAATTTCATCAATATTTGACACATTTATCAAATAAATCTTGATGTCTATCCTTCTATGCAATGTAAATATAGTCTGAATATCCATCCAGAAATTATAGCTAGTCTGCAACATATAATTATTGTATGACCTATACTTATTAATAGTTATTCTTTCTCAACTTTCTTCTACAGTTCCATATATAGGCAGAGTAAATCTACACTGTTATGTTGATTAGACAAAACATCAGGAAGTTACTGTTCATTGTACCTTTATTTCAATTATGGGAAAAGCCCAAACCTTTCTCTCCTATTTAACATTCCCTAGATAAGCAGTTGAAGTAAACTAGTACAATTCTAAAGTGATTTGTGCACTAGATAGACCAGAGTATAGGTATGTACCTCCAAAAAATATAGGCACAATTGTTCTAGAAATTAGATCTTCATTAAAAAAAAAGTTAAATGGTTAACTTCAAACTGATTAGATATTTTTATTAATTGCATCCTTAGCCAATGCTTTTTTTCACAGCTGCAACAATTAAAATATAATACATATTCAAATCAGTAATTGAATTAGTTACACCCTCAGCTCAGTGAAGACTTTTGAATAAATAGAATTCAAGTACCATATTTTCATGCTTCATAAAACTTGCTGTATCTTAGTTTAATGACTGCCATGTCTTGTACTATAAGAAGATTTTATTTCGAGTTTATTTTACACTATTCACAGGCTCATATACATGGGTTACAGGCTGTATCTAGATATGACCACAGACTGGGAGTTTGTTAACTACACTTGAGATGAGAAATTCTCCAGAGACACAGTCTGATTGGTTTTGTGTACTTTCATATTTTCTACCTGTCCAGCTTTGCCAGGAAGATCCATGATGTTGTTTTCCTTTCATATGACCAAGCAGTAAAATGATTACTGCATTGAGAATTTTGTTTTCCTGTGCTAAGTTCTTAAAATAACTCATGTTCAAAACGGTGAAGGAAGACTTTTTATAAAACAGTTTGGAAAGAAAACTTACTGTTTTTATCTTGCTATTCTCAATATTTTAATGATTTTAGAGTGCCCTTGAGACAGTTTAAGAAGATCATTTAGTAAATAAAGCACAAATAATACATTCATATTGTGTTAAACCGTGAATATTTTTTTTCTCGAATTCCCTTTGAAATTGTCCTTGTGCATCTATGATACAGAAAGAATCCAATAGAGTAATATAATGGGGCCATATGAATTTGTGTTCTAGTTCTTGTCAATTGCATCTTTGTTTGAATCACATTTAGAAGAGATCCAGCCATGACGCAAAACCAAGACAGCAGACAAGGGTGATGATAGACAATAATAAGATTTAGATCTTGGTCTTCATTTTGCCCTGGGCAATTAGAAGAATGAATATGGATAATGGAGGTGGATATTGAATCCAAGTTCATTTAACTTTCATTGGCATCACAGCAATTCATTCTTCATTCATTTTTTTCCAGGGACTTTTGAATAATTGAACAATTTTAAATATAATTTTCTACTCAAAAGGATTTTTTATTGACTCATTTAACAAATCATTATTAAGCACATATTTGTTATATGCCAGGCACTGTTCTAGATGCTGTGATTGCTCCTGCTAATAGTTCACAGCTGCCCCTTCTCCTGAGACTGCCCTGAGCCAGTGGACCCCATATACCAGGAGATTCCTGGGAGGTTATAATCCACCACTCACCCATCAAATGGGCGTAGACGTGAACAACTCTGTGGTGTGCTTCACACTCCAGAGCTGCTCCTGTGATCAGGCTGAGACTATATTTCAGCTGCATTCTCATGCTTTGCATCCTTCCCTGGCACTCTTCTCCTTTCCTCAGTCTCTTACAAGTGTCCTCTGAGAGCACTCCCTCAATAAATTACTTGAACGAGAATCCCTGGCTAATGTTCTGTTTCTAGGAAACCTGAAATAAGACATAAGGCATCAGTCAAATTGCTAAGTACTCCTAGGTCAATGATAGAAAGTCAAGTATTATTATTATTGTTACTATTATTTATATATTCATATATAAATAATAAAATATAAAATATTTATATATATATTATTTATATATTCAGTTAACTGACTTCATTTATCATATAACTAATGTGTCATGGGTATATCATCAATCCCATAGGTACATTGAGAAAAGTAAGCAATACAATCTCTTCCATGATAGAATGATATCAGAGAAAGAAATCATCTTTACAGTTTTCTGAAAATAGATTTTATTTGTCAAAGGCAAGAATTGTTAGCAAAAATATTGAAATGTTTGCTGTATGGTAAATTGTTAGTAACTTGGACTGAGGGAGAAAGCTAACCTGAATTAATAGGAAGGAAAGATAAGTATTATTAAATGTCTCCAGTTTGAAGCTTTTTACCAAAATATTCACTTCATCTTTGAAAAGCATCATGTTAGTAGTTTTACACGCTAATACAGTAATTTACACATTGACTTTTATAAAATTATTAGTGTGAAATTGGGGGAAAAGAAAATGACTATTAAATATACAGAAAAGTGTTAATTTGGGGAAGACATATGTAAATAAGTACCCTTTTAACTAACTTCAAAGGACTCTCAGTATAAGTTTTTTAAACTGCATTTTCTTTAATTTGTTTAACTATTGTTTGCTAAAAGGACATTGCAAGCGGAGAGAATATAAGTGATGTGTTGAATTTGATCTGTAGCTGTATTTATGTATAAAAATGTCAGACCTCAGCACCTTCATTCTGAATCATGCTTTATATTATTCATAAGTGACTGATTCTGTAATACATTGTTCATAAAATTAAATGGTATGTTTGGACATGGGAGAAATTCAGAATTATCTAATGTAGAGCTAGAAGAGTGAGATGCTAGAGAAATCTAGTCCATTTTCTACATTATTCAGTTGAAGAAATTGCAAGTTAGAAAGATAAAGTGAGTTATCGAAAGTCATGGAAATAATTGGTGTTCATATCTAAAACCAGAAGGCAGAACATGGTGTAGTAAACATATTCATTATAAGGTATTACTGTTGTAATTGTTGCTATTATTGGAAAAAAAGAATGAAAAATACAATGGAAATGAAATGAAGAATTAATAATTATCAGTATAATTCTTTCAAACGTTTCACTTATCCACATAATTCAGGGAAAAGTCAACACTGTAGTTTCCTCCTAAATTAAATGGATATTTAATATGAGTTTTTCATTGCATAGAAATTAAAACAAAACTCTATTTATATTAACTAGTTGCTTCCTCTTATTTAAAACATTTAATTCACTCAGTTAAGTAGTATCTTTGGACCTGCCTCTGTTCCCTGTAAACTATGCTGCTTCAAGTCACTTCTTATTGGAGAGCTGGCAGCTTTGGGGGACAGAGTTTGGCAGTGTTGAATGGAATATTATTGGGTTGAGTTTATTGAATAGAGTAGCACTTCTCAAACTGTCAGAGTACATAAGAATCATCTGGAGACATTGTGAAAAAGGCAGATTTTATAATGCAAGGCTACAAAATGAAATTAACAATTCAATCTACAATAGCATCAGAAAGAATAATATATTTGGGAAAATTTTAACAAAAGAAGTGCAAGGTTTGTAACTGAAAAGTACAAAACATTGTCAACAGAAATTAAAAACCTAAATAAATGATAAAAAAGCCCATGTTCAGGGATTGGAAGATTTAACATCATTAAGATGGCAGAGCTCCCCAAACTGATTTACAGATTCAAAACAATCTTTATCAAAATCCCAGCCATGTTTTTCCCAGAAATTGACAACTCATCCGTAAATGCGTATGGAAATGCAAGGGACACGGATTAGCCAAAATAATACTGAAAAAGAACAGAGTTGGAGAACTGTTTCAAAACTTACTACAAAGCTACAGTAAACAAAAGAGTATGGTACTGGCATAAGGATAGACAAATAGATCAATAGACTAAAACTGAAAGTCCAGAAATAAACCAATACATCTATGGTCAAATGATTTTTTAACAAGGTTGCCAAGACAATTCAAGGGGGGACAGGATAGTCTTTTCAATAAATGATACTGGGGCAGCTGGGTACCTATATACAAAAGAATGTCTTCTACCTCACATCTTACACATAAAGTTAATTCAAAATGGATAAAAGACCTAAATGTAAGAGGTAAAACTACAAAACTTTTAGCAAAAGTTTTAGCTGTCACAGAAGCCCAGGAAACAGCCTATGAGTATCAGCCCTCTGAAATGCGCAGCTTAGAACAGGGGAAGGAGAGAAATGGAGTTGTGGGAAAATAGACCCAAGACTGGCATGATACCTTAAGGGAAGTGTAAATTTGTAATTTATCATCATATGTGCCAAGGAATAACAAAAATAACAAAGCCAGGAAAGGCTGGTTGAAAAGCTATTACCCTTTTTGCGTCCCAACTTTGCCTGAACATTAGAATCACCAAGAAGGTTTCTAAAATCCTCTGCCAGGCTGCACCTCGGACTAATTACATCAGAATCTCTAAGGGTGAGACCGAAGCATCAGTGATTTTTTAAACTACCAAGGAGATTTCAACATAGAGCCAAGGTTAAGAACTACTACTTTAGAAAAAGGGATTGGACAGGTAATGTTTTATGTAGCTTACTATTAGGAATTATGATAATAGAGAGCTTCGCTCTTCTTCTTTTTTAAAAAAATATTTATTTATTTTATTATTTTAATTTTGGTGGTGTTGGGTCTTTTTTTTTAATTTTTGAATTTTATTTTATTTATTTTTTTTATACAGCAGGTTCTTATTAGTTATCCATTTTATACATATTAGTGTATACATGTCAATCCCAAACTCCCAATTCATCACACCACCACCCCCCACCACCACTTTCCCCCCTTGGTGTCTACACGTTTGTTCTCTACATCTGTGTCTCTATTTCTGCCCTGCAAACTGGTTCCTCTGTACCATTTTTCTAGGTTCCATGTATATGCATTAATATACGATATTTGTTTTTCTCTTTCTGACTTACTTCACTCTGGATGAGAGTCTCTAGATCCATCCACGTCTCTACGAATGACCAAATTTCATTCCTTTTTATGGCTGAGTAATATTCCATTGTATATATATACCACATCTTCTTTATCCATTCCTCTGTCGATGGACATTTAGGTTGCTTCCATGACCTGGCTATTGTAAATAGTGCTGCAATGAACACTGGGGTGCATGTGCCTTTTTGAATTATGGTTTTCTCTGGGTATATGCCTAGTAGTGGGATTACTGGGTCATATGGTAATTCTATTTTTAGCTTTTAAAGCAACCTCCATACTGTTCTCCATACAGCTGTATCAATTTATATTCCCACCAACAGTGCAAGAGGGTTCCCTTTTCTCTACACCCTCTCCAGCATTTGTTGTTTGTAGATTTTCTGATGATGCCCATTCTAACTGGTGTGAGGTGATACCTCATTGTAGTTTTGAGTTACATTTCTCTAATAATTAGTGATGTTGAGTAGCTTTTCATGTGCTTCTTGGTCATCTGTATGTCTTCTTTGGAGAAATGTCTATTTAGGTGTTCTGCCCATTTTTGGATTGGGTTGTTTGTTTTTTTAATATTGAGCTGCATGAGCTGTTTATATATTTTGGAGATTAATCCTTTGTCCGTTGATTCATTTGCAAATATTTTCTCCCATTCTGAGGGTTGTCTTTTCATCTTGTTTGTAGTTTCCTTTGCTTTGCAAAAACCTTTAAGTTTCATTAGGTCCCATTTGTTTATTTTTGTTTTTATTTCCATTACTCTAGGACGTGGATCAGAAAAGATCTTGCTGTGATTTATGTCAAAGAGTGTTCTGCCTATGTTTTCCTCTAAGAGTTTTATAGTGTCCAGTCTTACATTTAGGTCTCTAGTTCATTTTGGGTTTATTTTTGTGTATGGTGTTAGGGAGTGTTCTAATTTCATTCTTTTGCATGTAGCTGTCCAGTTTTCCCAGCACCACTTATTGAAGAGATTGTCTTTTCTCCATTGTATTTCCTTGTGTCCTTTGTCATAGATTAGTTGACCATAGGTGCATGGGTTTATCTCTGGGCTTTCTATCCTGTTCCATTGAACAATATTTCTGTTTTTGTGCCAGTACCATACTGTCTTTATTAATGTAGCTTTGTAGTATAGTCTGAAGACAGGGAGTCTGATTCCTCCAGCTCCGTTTTTTTCCCTCAAGACTGCTTTGTGTATTCAGGGTCTTATGTGTCTCCATACAAATTTTAAGATTTTTTTTGTTCTAGTTCTGTAAAAAATGCCATTGTTAATTTGATAAGGATTGCATTGAATCTGTAGATTGCTTTGGGTAGTACAGTCATTTTCACAATATTGATTATTCCAATCCAATCTGTTTGCATCATTTTTAATTTCTTTCATCAGTGTCTTATAGTTTTCTGAATACAGGTCTTTTGTCTCCTCAGGTAGGTTTATTCCCAGGTATTTTATTCTTTTTGTTGCACTAGTAAATGGGAGTGTTTCCTTAATTTCTCTTTCAAATTTTTCATCATTACTGTATAGGAATGCAAGAGATTTCTGTGCATTAATTTTGTATCCTGCAACTTTACCAAATTCATTGATTAGCTTTAGTAGTTTTCTAGTGGCATCTTTAGGATTCTCTATGTATAGTATCATGTCATCTGCCAACAGTGACAGTTTTACTTCTTCTTTTCCAATTTGTATTCCTTTTATTTCTTTTTCTTCTCTGATTGCTGTGGCTAGGACTTCCAAAACTATGTTGAATAAGAGTGGCGAGAGTGGACATCCTTGTCTTGTTCCTGATCTTAGAGGAAATAATTTCAGTTTTTCACCATTGAAAATGATGTTTGCTGTGGGTTTGTCGTATAAGGTCTTTATTATGTTGAGGTAGGTTCCCTCTATGCCCACTTTCTGGATAGTCTTTATCATAAATGGGTGTTGAATTTTGTCAAAAGCTTTTCCTGCATCTATTGAGATGATCATAGGTTTTTTTTCTTCAATTTGTTAATATGGTGCATCACATTGATTGATTTGCATATATTGAAGAATCCTTGCATCCCTGGGATAAATCCCACTTGATCATGGTGTATGATCCTTTTAATGTGGATCTGTTTGTTATTATTTTGTTGAGGATTTTTGCATCTATATTCATCAGTATTATTGGTCTGTAATTTTTTTTTTTTTTTGTAGTATCTTTGTCTGGTTTTGGTATCAGGGTGATGGTGGCCTCATAGAATGAGTTTGGGAATGTTCTTTTTTGGGAAGAGTTTGAGAAAGATGGGTGTTAGCTCCTCTCTAAATGTTTGATAGAATTCAGCTGTGAAGCCATCTGGTCCTGGACTTTTCTTTGTTGGAAGATTTTTCATCACAGTTTCAATTTCATTGCTTGTGATTGGTCTGTTCAAATTTTCTCTTTCTTCCTGGTTCAGTCTTGGAAGGTTATACCTTTGTAAGAATCTGTCAATTTCTTCCAGGTTGTCCATTTTATTGTCATAGAGTTGCTTGTAGTAGTCTCTTAGAATGCTTTGTATTTCTGCAGTGTCTGTTGTAACTTCTCCTTTTTCATTTCTAATTTGATTGATTTGAGTCCTCTCCCCCTTTTCTTGATGAGTCTGGCTAATGGTTTATCAATTTTGTTTAACTTCTCAAAGAACCAGCTTTTAGTTTTATTGATCTTTGCTATTTTTTCCTTCATTTCTTTTTCATTTATTTCTGCTCTGATCTTTATGATTTCTTTCCTTCTGCTAACTTTGGAATTTTTTGTTCTTCTTTCTCTAATTGCTTTAGGTGTAATGTTAGGTTGTTTGATATGTTTCTTTTTTCTTATGGTAGGCTTGTATAGTTATAAACTTCCCTCTTAGAACTGCTCTTGCTGCATCCCATAGGTCTTGGGTCGTTGTGTCTTCATTGTCATTTATTGCTAGGTATTTTTTGATTTCCTCTTTGATTCCTTCAGTGATATCTTGATTATTAGTAGTGTGTATTTTAGCCTCCATGTACTTGTATTTCTTACACATTTTTTCCTGTAATTGATATCTAATCTCATAGCATTGTGGTCGGAAAAGATACATGTTACGATTTCAATTTTCTTAAATTTCCCAAGGCTTGATTTTTGACCAAAGATATGATCTATCCTGGAGAATGTTCCATGAACACTTGAGAAGAATGTGTATTCTGTTGTTTTTGTATGGAATGTCCTATAAATATCAATTAAGTCCATATTGTTTAATGTATCATGTAAAGCTTGTGTTTCCTTATTTATTTTCATTTTGGATGATCTGTCCATTGGTGAAAGTGGAGTGTTAAAGTCCCCTACTATGATTGTGTTTCTGTCGATTTCCCCTTTTATGGCTGTTAGTATTTGCCTTATGTATTGAGGTGCTCCTATGCTGGCCACAAAAATATTTACAATTGTTATATCTTCTTCTTAGATTGATCCCTTGATCATTATGTAATGTCCTTCTTTGTCTCTTGTAATAGTCTTTGTTTTAAAGTCTATTTTGTCTGACATGAGAATTGTTACTCCAGCTTTCTTTTGATTTCCATTTGCGTGGAATATCTTTTTCCATCACCTCACTTTCAGTCTGTATGTGACCCTCGGTCTGACGTGGGTCTCTTGTAGACAGCATATATATACAGGTTTTGTTTTTGTGTCCATTCACCCAGTCTATGTCTTTTGGTTGGAGAATTTAATCCATTTACATTTAAGGTGATTATTGATATGTATATTCCTATTACCATTTTCGTAATTGTTTTGGGTTTATTATTGTAAGTCTTTTCCTTCTCTTGTGTTTCCTGCCTAGAGAAGTTCCTTTAGCATTTGTTGTAAAGCTGGTTTGGTGGTGTTGAATTCTCTTAGCTTTTGCTTGTCTATAAAGGTTTTAATTTCTCCATTGAATCTGAATGAGATCCTTGCTGGGTAGAGTAATCTTAGTTGTAAGTTTTTCCCTTTCATCACTTTAAATATGTCCTGTCACTCCCTTCTGGCTTGCAGAGTTTCTGCTGAAAGATCAGCTGTTAACCTTATGGGGATTCCCTTCTATGTTATTTGTTGTTTTTCCCTTGCTGCTTTTAACATTTTTTATTTGTATTTAATTTTTGATAGTTTGATTAATATGTGTCTTGGCGTGTTTCTCCTTGGATTTATCCTGTATGGGACTCTCTGCACTTCCTGGACTTGATTAACCCTTCCCTTTCCCATATTAGGGGAAGTTTTCAACTATAATCTCTTCAAATATTTTCCCAGTCCCTTTCTTTTTCTCTTCTTCTTCTGGGACCCCTATAATTCGAATGTTGGTGCATTAAATGTTGTCCCAGAGGTCTCTGACACTGTCCTCACTTCTTTTCATTCTTTTTTCTTTATTCTGCTCTGCAGTAGTTATTTCCACTATTTCATCTTCCAGGTCGCTTACTCATTCTTCTGCCTCAGTTATTCTGCTATTGATCCTTTCTAGAGAATTTTAAATTTCATTTATTGTGTTGTTCATCTCCGTTTGTTTGATCTTTAGTTCTTCTAAGTCTTTGATAAACGTTTCTTGTATTCTCTCCATTCTCTTTCCAAGATTTTGGATCATCTTTACTTTCATTATTCTGAGTTCTTCTTCAGGTAGACTGCCTATTTCCTCTTCATTTGTTAGGTCTGGTGGGTTTTTGCCTTGCTCCTTCATCTGCTGTGTGTTTCTCTGTCTTCTCCTTTTGCTTAACTTACTGTGTTTGGGGTCTCCTTTTCACAGCCTGCAGGTTCGCAGTTTTTTGGTGTCTGTCCCTCGTGGCTAAGTTTGGTTCAGTGTGTTGTGTAGGCTTCCTGGTGGAGGGGACTAGTGCCTGTGTTCTGGTGGATGAGGCTGGATCTTGTCTTTCTGGTGGGCAGGTCTACATCTGGTGGTGTGTTTTGGTGCGTATGTGGCCTTATTATAATTTTAGGCAGCCTCTGTGTTAGTGGATGGGGTTGTGTTCCTGTCTTGCTAGTTGTTTGGCATAGAGTGTTCAGCACTCTAGCTTGCTGGTCGTTGAGTGGAGCTGGGTCTTGGCGTTGAGATGGAGATCTCTGGGAGATATTTGCTGTTTGATAATACATGGAGCTGAGAGGTCTCTTGTGGACCAGTGTCCTGAAGTTGGCTCTCCCACCTCATTGGCACAGCCCTGACGTCTGGCTGGAGCACCAAGAGCCTGCCCTCCACATGGCTCAGAATAAAAGGGAGGAAAAAAAGAAAGAGAGAAAGAAGAAGATAAAATAAAATAAAATAAAGTTATTAATATAAGAAATAAAAAATAATTATTAAGAAAAAAATATTTTTTTTAAGTAATAAAAAAAAAAAACCAGACAGACAGAACCCTAGGAAAAATGGTAAAAGCAAAGCTATATAGACAAAATCACACACAGAAGCATACACATACACACTCACAAAAAGAGAAAAAGGGGAAAAATATATATATCGTTGCTCCCAAAGTCCATCTCCTCAATTTGGGATGATTCGTTGTTTATTCAGGTATTCCACAGATGGAGGGTACATCAAATTGATTGTGGAGATTTAATCTGCTGTTCCTGAGACTGCTGGGAGAAATTTCCCTTTCTCTTCTTTGTTCGTACAGCTCCCGGGGTTCAGCTTTGGATTTGGACCCGCCTCTGCGTGTAGGTTGCCTGAGGGCGTCTGTTCTTCACTCACACAGGACAGGGTTAAAGGAGCAGCTGCTTCGGGGGCTCTGGCTCACTCAGGCCAGGGGGAGGGAGGGGTACGGACGTGGGGCGAGCCTGCGGCAGCAGAGGCCGGCATGACGTTGCACCAGCCTGAGGCGTGCCTTGCATTCTCCCGGGGAAGTTGTCCCTGGATCACAGGACCCTGGCAGTGGCAGGTTGCACAGGCTCCTGGGAGGGGCGGTGTGGATAGTGACCTGTGCTCGCACACAGGTTTCTTGGTGGCGGCAGCAGCAGCCTTAGCGTCTCATGCCCGTCTCTGGGGTCAGCGTTGATAGCTGTGGCTCGCGCCCGTCTCTGGAGCTCGTTTAGGCGGTGCTCTGAATCCCCTCTCCTCGCACGCCAGGAAACAAAGAGGCAAGAAAAAGTCTCTTGCCTGTTCAGCAGCTCCAGACCTTTTTCCGGACTCCCTCCCAGCTAGCTGTGGTGCACTAACCCCTTCAGGCTGTGTTCACGCAGCCACCCCCAGTCCTCTCCCTGGGATCCAACCGAAGCCCGAGCCTCAGCTCCCAGCCCCCACCCACCCCGTCGGGTGAGTAGATGAGCCTCTCGGGCTGGTGAGTACTGGTCGGCAATGATCCTCTGTGTGGGAATCTCTCCACTTTACCCTCCGCCTCCCTGTTGCTGAACTCTTCTCCGTGGCTCCGAAACTCCCCCCTTCCGCCACCCGCAGTCTCCGCTCATGAAGGGGCTTCCTAGTGTGTGGAAACCTTTCCTCCTTCACAGCTCCCTCCCAGTGGTGCAGGTCCCGTCCCTATTCTTTGTCTCTCTTTTTTCTTTTTTCTTTTACCCTACCCAGGTATGTGGGGAATTTCTTGCCTTTTGGGAGGTCTGAGGTCTTCTGCCAGTGTTCAGTAGATGTTCTGTAGGAGTTGTTCCACACGTAGATGTATTTCTGATGTATTTGTAGGGAGGAAGGAGATCTCCACATCTTACTCTTCCACCATCTTGAAGCTCCCTCTTCATTCTTTATTTTAGTCTATTTTATCTGATATGAGTATTGCTACTCCAGCTTTCCTTTGATTTCCATTTGCATGGAATATCTTTTTCCATCCCCTCACTTTCAGTCTGTATGTGTCCCTAGGTATGATGTGGGTGTCTTGTAGAGAGCATATATAGGGGCCTTGTTTTTGTATCCATTCAGAGAGCCTGTGTCTTTTGGTTGGAGCATTTAATCCATTCACATTTAAGGTAATTATGGATATGTATGTTCCTATTACCATTTTTGTAATGGTTTTGGGTTTGTTTTTGTAGGTCCTTTTCGTCTCTTGTGTTTCCCACTTAGAGAAGTTCCTTTAGCGTTTGTTGTAGAGCTGGTTTGGTGGTACTGAATTCTCTTAGCTTTTGCTTGTCTGTAAAGCTTTTGATTTCTCTGTCAAATCTGAATGAGATCCTTGCCGGGTAGAGTCATCTTGGTTGTAGGTTCTTCCCTTACATCACTTTAAATATATCATGCCACTCCCTTCTGGCTTGTAGAGTTTCTGCTGAGAAATCAGTTGTTAACCTTATGGGAGTTCCCTTGTATGTTGTTTGTCATTTTTCCCTTGTTGCTTTCAATAATTTTTCTTTGTCTTTCGTTTTTGTCAATTTGATTACTATGTGTATCAGCATGTTTCTCCTTGGGTTTATGCTGCCTGGGACTCTCAGCGCTTCCTGGACTTGGGTGGCTATTTCCTTTCCCATGTTAGGGAAGTTTTCGACTACAATCTCTTCAAATATTTTCTCAGGTCCTTTCTCTCTCTCTTCTCCTTCTGGGACCCCTATAATGCGAACGTTGTTGTGTTTAATGTTGTCCCAGAGGTCTATAAGGTCGTCTTCATTTCTTTTCATTCTTTTTTCTTTATTCTATTCCACAGCAGTGAATTTCATCACTCTATCTTCCAGGTCACTTATCCGTTCTTCTGCCTCAGTTATTCTGCTATTGATTCTTTCTAGTGTATTTTTCATTTCAGTTGTTGTATTGTTCATCTCTGCTTGTTTGTTCTTTAATTCTTCTAGGTCTTTGTTAAACATTTCTTGCATCTTCTCAATCTTTGCCTCTATTCTTTTTCTGAGGTCCTGGATCATCTTCACTATCATTATTCTGAATATTTTTTCTGGAAGGTTGCCTATCTCCACTTCATTTAGTTGTTTTTCTGGGGTTTTATCTTGTTCCTTCATCTGGTACATAGCCCTTTGCCTTTTCATCTTGTCTATCTTTCTGTGAATGTGGTTTTTGTTCCACAGGCTGCAGGATTGTAGTTCTTCTTGCTTCTGCTGTTTGCTCTCTGGTGAATGAGGCTATCTAAGAGGCTTCTCAGAGGGCATCGTTTTTCTACTAGCCTTGTATTATTACAGTAGCAAATAACTGGAGCAAGTGAAGAAAAGAAGGAAGTAGGACAGACAAGGAAATTTCATAAATAGGGTCATTTTAATGGTGCATATAATATTTTAGAGAGACATCTAAAAGGAGAAAAAGTATTGAGCTGGCTGTCTTCATCAGAGTGGGCAATTCAAAGGGAGAATCTGATTAAGGGGAAAGAAAGCATCAGCATTAGCTAGTGGAAATAAGAGAAGTTAAAGTAATAAATCCAAGAGAAATTCGACAAATCAGCTGGACACTACAGAGAGAACCAGAAAACAAGAAAAGAGGCAGAACTGCAGAAAGGATTGCATTCTTTTGATCATAAAAGTGAGAGTATTCAAGAGTGTAAAAGAAAAACCAGAAGTAGGATCCAGTCACCAGGCACAGTGCACAGTGCTGCTTCTGGTTGCCCAGGCAACAGGAGTCTGCTCCTCATGCTAATGATAGTATAATGAGGAAAAACACATGCAAATGCAGCCAGAATAATTAGAGGTGGAGTCACACCTGGTCCAGGGAGCTTCCTTTAGGGAAGGCTAGGTGGGAATTGAGGTGGGATTAATGTGAGAGGTTGTGAAGGGGATGGATTTATGTGTGAAAGCAGGAAGTCGAGGCTTCTGTAGTGTCTGATAATGAGGAACTAAGTCAGTGGCTACGTCTCCATGTTGTCTCTTGATGCACCTTGCAGTTCACCTGGGAATGGAGAATCCAGACAGCTGGGGCTCGGCAGCTGGCTCTCCTCTCAGGAAGTACAAACACTGATTTTTGTTGGAGGAAAAATCGTAATTTACAAAGTTTAACCTGCTCTGCTTGAAATATGTTAATACTGTTTTTTGTTTTGTTTTTACTCAGTGGTCTTGCCTCCCTAGTTACTGAAAAATTTGTTTTGTGTTTAAAACTTTAACATTAAAAATATTTTTAATATTGTGAAAGAACTATCTTTACAAATTGTCCCTGATATTTGAAGATACTTTCAAATATCTTTCATATATTAGGAAAAATATTAAAATATTTTACTTTTAAACAGTTGCTTTTTCAGTGGTTAAAGCAGAAATCAAACTGCTAAATGCTTTAGAGCAAGGTTACTCAAACTTGCCTGTGCACAACAATCACCTGGGGATTTGATACAGATTCTGCTGGTCTGAGGTGAGGCTTGAGATTCTGCATTTCTAACCAGCTGCCAGGTAATGCCATTGTTACTTTTCAAGGACCTCTTGCTACTTTCAGTAGCAAGAATTTAATTCATTATGGTAGATACCAGGATATAGAAATGGTAATTTGGTAGTTAAATGCTGACCAAAAAAAAATGTTTCTGTTGAACCTAGGGCAGGACAGGAATAAAGACACAGATGTAGAGAATGGACTTGAGGACACGGGGAGGGAGAAGGGTAAGCTGGGATGAAGTGAGAGAGTAACATTGACATATATACACTACCAAATGTAAAATAGATAGCTAGTGGGAAGCAGCCGCATAGCACAGGGAGATCAGCTCGGTGCTTTGTGACCATCTAGAGGGGTGGGATAGGAAAGGTGGGAGGGAGATGCAAGAGGGCGGGGATATGGGGATATATGTATATGTATAGCTGATTCACTTTGTTATACAGCAGAAACTAACACAACATCGTAAAGCAATTATACTCCAATAAAGATGTTTAAAAAATTCTCAAAAAAACAATATGCTGACCAAATATAATATTTTTGCTCTGTGCATTTTTTTTTTCATTTTTGGAAACAATTTTTGTCATATTTATTGTCTTCTTATAAATTACACAAGTAATGTGTGGTTATAAAACATTCAATAATTATAGAAATGGATGGAGTAAAAGTGAAAAATCCATATTCATTCTCCACCCTTCTCCTCCATCAACCTCTCTCCTCTGTGGATAATACTTTGGTATAATAAACATTTGTACGTATAAACAAAAATAAACAAGAGTAGTATAATGAGCACTTTGGTATTTATTGAGAACTTTTAAATGTATTTAGATACACACACATATGTGCAAATTCCACACATATAAAATATGAGAGAATCGTATTATATGGAATTTTCTCCTGCTTGCTTTTAAAAAAATTTATCAACCCCAAATTGACATCTTTCCATGTCAGTATTCATTTAATTTTGTGGCTATTCCTTTCTATTGATTGGGAGTATTTCCATTGGTCACTTTTAGAAATAGCAAGCATTTTTACATATATTTTTGTACATATGTGAGTATTTAATTTAGCTAATAGCTAAGTTAAGGTACATTTTAATCTTGGCAAATAATGACAAACTGACTTCCGAGAATGTTGGGTGGGAGACTATTTCTCCACTTCCTTATTAAACACTGGAGATCAGAACTTTTAAAATCTTCATGAACCTTTTGGACTTTAGTAGTTATTTTTAATTGCATTTCCCCACTTGGGGGCTTGAACATTTTTTTTCCATGTATTTATTCACCTTTTGTTATTTATTCTTTTGAAAATTGCTTCTATATAATTTTCTCATATCTATCTCTATTAAGTTGCTTATGTTTTTCATATTGATTGATGGGAACTCTTTGTATATATTGGATATTGACTCTATGTCTAATATATGTACATGCACACATTTTTGTCAGGGGCAATATAGCATGCTGGTGAGGAGCACTGGCTCTGGGTTGGCATCCTGGGTTTCACCACATGGCAGCTACATGACATTATTCAATTTCTTTATATCTCAGTTTCCTCAAAAGTATAAGTGGAATAATAATGACATCTACTACACGTCTAAATATCATTTATTTATTATTTCCCTAGTGATTTAAATGCTATCTTTATTATAATTTTCCTGCTATTCTTAGCCACTCACTCTTACAAATAACATTTAAAATCAACTTGAACAGCTTTGTATAAAATTATCTTCAGGTAATCAATAGATTAATATAGGAAAAAAATGTAAACCTTTAAAAACTTGAGGCTCCCCACTACAATCTATATTACTTACTTTTATGCATTTAGGTCTATTTCTCTGCCCTTAAATTTTATGTTTTAATATGTTTTAAAGTTTGGGGGGAGGACAATATAATTTTGTTGTTGTTTTGAATGATATCTTTATATTGGTCATTGCTGGCACATTGAAATGTCTGTACTTTGTGTGTGTTTATCTTACTTTTAGACACCTTGAAAATCTATCATATTTCTGTTATATATTTTTATTTCATTATGTTGAATTTTAATGTAAAATTGTTAAATTTTCCCCAGTATTTGCTAATATTTTGGTCTTCTTTTCTAGGGCTCTTAAGACTATTTTGAATAATGGGGATTTGTGGTATTCTTGCCTTATTTCTTGCCTTATTTTATGGGAATACTCCTAACATTTTTATCATTGATGTTTGCCATAGTTTTCCTGAAAGCACTGTGTCAAATTTAGGAAGTTTCCTTTGCCCAACTTCCTAGTTTTTAAATTTTAAAATCAGAGGTGACTAATACATTCTGTCAAATACTTTTCCAACAACGATTAAGACGTTTTGCTCATTTATTCTACAGTGATTTAGCATAAAAACACTTCGTATTCTTTTGTTGGTGGTGGTTTTTTAAAATTTGTTTTTGATGATAGCCATCCTAATGGGTGTGAGAAAGGGCTGCCATTTTAAGGAGGTGATCAGAGTAGGCTTTGGTGAGAAGGTGGCATTTGAGACTTGACAAAGGTGAAGCAGATACCTTGGAGAAGAGCTTTCTAGGCAGAGAGAACGGTGGGTCCCGAGGTAGGAGACTACCTATTGTGTTTGAGGAAGAGCAAGGAGACCAGAATGA
This sequence comes from Balaenoptera ricei, assembly GCF_028023285.1. Lineage (NCBI taxonomy): Eukaryota > Metazoa > Chordata > Mammalia > Artiodactyla > Balaenopteridae > Balaenoptera > Balaenoptera ricei. Next base: position 38,135,524 of record NC_082653.1, on the reverse strand, counting down.
CTGCAAGCAGCCTGAGGGGGTGGGAGAGAGGAAGCGAGGAGGTGAGATGGGAGCCCTGGGAGGGTTTTGAACAGGGAAGGGATGATACACTTCCTATTCTTACACTGTTCTTGCATTCCTAAAATAAACCTTCCTCCATCACTACACATTGTTAATATTGAGAAATGTTGCTACAGTGAATTTGAAAATATTTTATTCATTGTATTTGCACTGAGCTTAATGTCTACCTTTTTATTGCTGCTTGTTAGACATAATATCAGTGGTTTTTATTTTCATGTTTTCTTTTTAATGTGCTTGAATAGATTGTAAATGCCAAAGAGATTACTTACTAATAAAAATTTTGATAAAAATCTCCCTCCAAAACAAGCAAAGCTGGCTGTCAAATTAGAGTATATGGGGGTACAATGGGTTAGATCTTTGACTATCTTCAATTTTTTCAGTAATATTGGTTTTTTTACTTATGTCAGGGAACCGAGTGGTGTGGGGACACGTGTGAAGTGTCCTTTGCATCTTCCCTGAGCACCTGGTGGTCTGTGGGGCCGGGACCATGGCCAAGGGCGGGTGCATGCAGGTGTCTGTGACCCCTGGCGGCCGCCTGAGGAAGGATCTCTGCACGCAAGAGTTCAAGGCCCTGCGGAGCTTCTTCATCTCCGTGGCCAAGAAGACCCTGAAGGGCAGCCGTTAGAAAGGACGGAGTGCTGCACTTGACATCCATCTGCTGCCGAGGGACGCAAAGCCCCGGGCCCAGTACTGATGGCTCCAAGGGTGCAACATCTAAAACCTCTAAAGCTCTACTGGCTAACAGGACCGGAAACGTGTTAGGGTGAGCACAGGCAGAGGGGGAATGGGTTTTCCAGCATTGCATACATAAGGATTTGGGTTAGAATAAGATGCAATGAACCAACAATAAAGACCACTCTAAGGCCATGGCTGAGGTGTGCATTTATAATTTTAGTAAAAGGAAATAAAGAATTAGGGTGAATTTTTAATCTCTGAAGCCACTGAGAGTAATTCCTTCCTAGCCAATCCTTTGGGCTCTGTCCAGGCTTCTAACCTCAGTGAAACCCACTGCATTCAAGTCAAGCCAAGTTTTCATACATTGTCATCTGGCTTTTCCAACAGAAAGCATGGGGTGGAGAAAAAGAGGGGCGAAACCCTTCTAATCGTAGAGTGGCTCCACCTTGGTGATGGTCCAGAGCGATGACCAGTGCAAGAGAATCACACAACCCCCAATGGTTTCCTGTGTTCATATAGGAAGAGAGCCAAGTGGTGGTTATTTAATATAGTTCAGTGAGGTTTTTCATTTATAGGCCAGAGCAATAAACATGATGTTGGCTGCTTTCCCAATTTGTTCTTTAGTCATAGCAAAGGAGATTTCCATTAAGGGGATCTAATGCCATCTTGAAGTTTTTGTAAAGTTGAATAAGTAGTCTCAGTTTCAGAGTTAAGTTTGATCGCCTCTAACCCTTTAATAAGTAACTATTCTTTCCACCTAGATGCCAGAGGAGGTTGTTGCTGTTGTTTTTCTCTGTGTTTGGACATTTTGCCCTTTGCAAAATAATCTCAGAGTGCATAGTAAAACCTCCTGGTGCCCCAATCTATGTCGTCTCAGCCAGCTCCTGGATTCACAGCAGCTGTAGTTCACCCCGGACCATCCACACCTCTCTGCTGGCCTCTCTGCCTGGAGGCTTTCTTGGCACTAAGGGATTTTTCTCAGCCTGCATGGTGCATGCAGGGAAGCTTTAACGCTTTCAGTAACAATCTTCACCCAGTGAACTGGAGCCTGTGCAGAGACACCCCAGCTTCCCTGTCGCTCAGTGGGGCACATTTCCAGCAAGACTGAGACACCAATAATCTGCTCATGTGCACACCCTTACTGCCTTCCCTTCTCTCCCTCAGTCCCCCCTCCCTTGTGGCACTTCTGGAGTCACCTCCCAAATAAACCACTTGTAGTCATATCCCTGCCTCAGGGTCGGCTTTTGGAGCAACCCAAACTAAGATAGGTCATGAGCAGAAAAAGCTGAGAGCGTTCCCTGAAATGCACAAAACTCAGAGCACGTAAAACAATAAAGTAATTTGTGTGAAGATAAAAAAATGGCTGGCAGATGGCATTGCTCTGCCAGAGATGGAGAGTTAAAATAAGTAGCAACCAAATACCAGAAACGTGAATAGAGAGAAAGAAAAACTCCCATCCAGGGGTTGGTCTGTGTTTGAAGCACAGAGAAGGTGTTGGTCCTAGGCAAGGACAATGCCCCCGATGCCCTGGCTTCTTCTGCTCCCAACGGGTTTCTCTCTCTGGCTGACCCTTGGTCTGAGTGCTCCTTTCTCTGACTATTGTCCAGAAAGGATGGGTATGAGCCTGTGCTCATTATTTCCAGAGCAGACAGATTTGCATTAGACTCATGTGCTTCTAAGATCTGGTGTCAGCCACTTCTTGTGCCCCAGGTCACATCCTCTTGACCCGAAATTTTACAGCTTCCAGCGTGGTGAAGCCATCACCTGACAGCACCTTGCATCAACAACAGCAACTATCTCATGCTTTCTGCCCTGCAGCTTCTCTTTTGCCATCTCTTAAGATGCCTTCTGGAAGCCACTCAGCTGTTCTGAAACATATGCAATCCTGGTAGTGCAAGATCATGCACACCCCCTGGGGCAACTCTTGATCTGTGGGACAAGAAAGCCGATGGATAATTTCTCGCTCGTCCTTCTGGAGGGTGATATTGAGGTGTATTCTCCACAGCTTCTTAGAGCGCCCCCTGGAAAATTGAGCCGCAATTGCCCAAAGTGATGCTTGGCTTCATAACCCTCCTTCTTCTTTTTTTTTTTTTTTTAATTTATTTCTTCTGCATAAACAATTAGCCCTTTTGCTTTTTTTTTTTAATTTTATTTATTTATTTATTTATTTTTATGGCTGTGTTGGGTCTTCGTTTCTGTGAGAGGGCTTTCTCTAGTTGTGGCAAGCGGGGGCCACTCTTCATCGCGGTGCGCGGGCCTTTCACTATTGGCCTCTCTTGTTGCGGAGCACAGGCTCCAGACGTGCAGGCTCAGCAATTGTGGCTCACGGGCCTAGTCGCTCCGCGGTATGTGGGATCTTCCCAGACCAGGGCTTGAACCCGTGTCCCCTGCATTGGCAGGCAGATTCTCAACCACTGCGCCACCAGGGAAGCCCAGCCCTCCTTCTTTGTTTTACCCTTTCGTCTCGCACTCCAGTTCCTTGCGATGGAACCACACAAAGTAAACATCCTGCATACACACTCTGTGTCCAGCTCAGCTTTCTGGGAAACCCAGTACTTCTTAGGTCCACATTCCAGAATGATGAGCTTCCCTGTTTCTCCTTTTCCAATGGTTCCTCACACACCTTCCCAGCCTGATTGCTCTTCTGAAACCATCATGATCTCATCTTGGCTTCCAATGAACAAAGGTTTGAACATCTGAAAACTAGATCATTGCTGCTGACTCTACTGGTCAGGAGTTAACCATTCGTAAAGAAATGAAGAGGAGGACTAACCAAGATGGCAGAGTAGAAGGACGTGCTCTTACTCCCTCTTGCGAGAGCACCAGAATCACAACTGGCTGCTGGACAATCATCGACAGGAAGACACTGGACTTCACCAAGGAGGACATCCAAGGACAGAGGAGAAGCCACAGTGAGACGGTAGGAGGGGCACAATCAGAGTAAAATCAAACCCCATAACTGCTGGGTGGGTGACTCACAGACTGGTGAGCACTTATACCACAAAAGTCCACCCACTGGAGTGAAGGTTCTGAGCCCCACATCAGGTTTCCCAACCTGGGGGTCTGGCAACGGGAGGAGGAATTCCTAGAGAATCAGACTTTGAAGCCTAGTGGGAATTGATTGCAGGACTTCGACAGGACTGGGGGAAACAGAGACCCCACTCTTGGAGGGCGCACACAAAATAGTGTGTGCATCGGGACCCAGGGGAAGGAGCAGTGACCCTGGGGGAGACTGAACCAGACATACCTGCTGGTGTTGGGGGGTCTCCTGCAGAGGCAGGGGCTGGCTCTGTTTCACCATGGAGACAAGGACACTGGCAGCGGAGTTTCTGGGAAGTACTCCTTGGCGTGAGCCCTCCCAGAGTCTGCCATTAGCCCCATCAAAGAGCCCGGGTAGGCTCCAGTGTTGGGTTGCCTCAGGCAAAACAACCAACAGGGAGGGAACCCAGCCCCACCCATCAACAGTCAAGTGGATTAAAGTTTTAGGGAGCTCTGACCTGCACAGCAAGAGTCAGCTCTACCCACCTCCAGAGCCTCCCATCAAGCCTCTTAGATAGCCTCAACCACCAGAGGGCAGACAGCAGAAGCAAGAAAAACTACAGTCCTGCAGCCTGTGGAATAGAAACCACATTTACAGAAAGATAGACAAGATGAAAAGGCAGAGAGCTATATACCAGATGAAGGAACAAGAAAAAATCCCAGAAAAACAACTAAATGAAGTGGAGATAGGCAACCTTTCAGAAAAAGAATTCAGAATAATGATAATGAAGATGATCCAGGACCTCAGAATAAGAATGGAGGCAAAGATTGAGAAGATGCAAGAAATGATTAACAAAGACCTAGAAGAATTAAAGAACAAACAAACAGAGATGACCAATACAATAACTGAAATGAAAACTACACTAGAAGGAATCAATAGTAGAATAGCTGAAGCAGAAGAACGGATAAGTGACCTGGAAGACAGTATGGTGGAATTCACTGCTGCGGAACAGACTAAAGAAAAAAGAATGAAAAGAAATGAAGACAGCCTAAGAGACCTCTGGGACAACATTAAACGCAACAACATTCGCATTATAGGGGTCCCGGAAGGAGAAGAGAGAGAGAAAGGACCAGAGAAAATATTTGAAGAGATTATATTCGAAAACTTCCCTAACGTGGGAAAGGAAATAGCCACCCAAGTCCAGGAAGCACAGAGAGTCCCATACAGGATAAACCCAAGGAGAAGCACGCCGAGACACATAGTAATCAAAGTGGCAAAAATTAAAGACAAAGAAAAATTATTGAAAGCAGCAAGGGAAAAACAACAAATAACACACAAGGGAACTCCCATAAGGTTAACAGCTGATTTCTCAGCAGAAACTCTACAAGCCAGAAGGGAGTGGCATGATATATTTAAAGTGATGAAAGGGAAGAACCTACAACCAAGATTACTCTACCCGGCAAGGATCTCATTTAGATTTGATGGAGAAATCAAAAGCTTTACAGACAAGCAAAAGCTAAGAGAATTCAGCACCACCAAACCAGCTCTACAACAAATGCTAAAGGAACTTCTCTAAGTGGGAAACACAAGAGAAGAAAAGGACCTATAAAAACAAACCCAAAACAATTAAGAAAATGGTCATAGGAACATACATATCGATAATTACCTTAAACGTGAATGGATTAAATGCTCCCGCCAAAAGACACAGGCTTGCTGAATGGATACAAAAACAAGATCCATATATATGCTGTCTACAAGAGACCCACTTTAGACCTAGGGACACATACAGACTGAAAGTGAGGGGATGGAAAAAGATATTCCATGCAAATGGAAATCAAAAGAAAGCTGGAGTAGCTATACTCATATCAGATAAAATAGACTTTAAAATAAAGAATGTTACAAGAGACAAGGAAGGACACTACATAATGATCAAGCAATCAATCCAAGAAGAAGATATAACAATTATAAATATATATGCACCCAACATAGGAACACCTCAATACATAAGGCAACTGCTAACAGCTATAAAAGAGGAAATCGACAGTAACACAATAATTGTGGGGGACTTTAACACCTCACTTATACCAATGGACAGATCATCCAAAATGAAAATAAATAAGGAAACAGAAGCTTCAAATGACACAATAGACCAGATAGATTTAATTGATATTTATAGGACATTCCATCCAAAAAGAGCAGATTACATGTTCTTCTCAAGTGCGCACGGAACATTCTCCATGATAGATCACATCTTGGGTCACAAATCAAGCCTCAGTAAATTTAAGAAAATTGAAATCATATCAAGCATCGTTTCTGACCACAACGCTATGAGATTAGAAATGAATTACAGGGAAAACAACGTAAAAAACACAAACACATGGAGGCTAAACAATACGTTACTAAATAACCAAGAGATCACTGAAGAAATCAAAGAGGAAATCAAAAAATACCTAGAGACAAATGACAATGAAAACACGACGACCCAAAACCTATGGGATGCAGCAAAAGCAGTTCTAAGAGGGAAGTTTATAGCTATACAAGCCTACCTAAAGAAACAAGAAAAATCTCAAGTAAACAATCTAACCTTACACCTAAAGGAACTAGAGAAAGAAGAACAAACAAAACCCAAAGTTAGCAGAAGGAAAGAAATCATAAAGATCAGAGCAGAAATAAATGAAATAGAAACAAAGAAAACAATAGCAAAGATCAATAAAACTAAAAGCTGGTTCTTTGAGAAGATAAACAAAATTGATAAGCCATTAGCCAGACTCATCAAGAAAAAGAGGGAGAGGACTCAAATCAATAAAATCAGAAATGAAAATGGAGAAGTTACAACAGACACTGCAGAAATACAAAGCATCCTAAGAGACTACTACAAGCAACTTTATGCCAATAAAATGGACAATCTGGAAGAAATGGACTAATTCTTAGAAAGGTATAACCTTCCAAGACTGAACGAGGAAGAAACAGAAAATATGAACAGACCAATCACAAGTAATGAAATTGAAACTGTGATTAAAAATCTTCCAACAAACAAAAGTCCAGGACCAGATGGCTTCACAGGTGAATTCTATCAAACACTTAGAGAAGAGCTAACATCTATCCTTCTCAAACTCTTCCAAAAAATTGCAGAGGAAGGAACACTCCCAAACTCATTCTATGAGGCCACCGTCACCCTGATACCAAAACCAGACAAAGACACTACAAAAAAAGAAAATTAGAGACCACTATCACTGATGAATATAGATGCAAAAATCATCAACAAAATACTAGCAAACAGAATCCAACAACACATTAAAAGGATCATACACCACGATCAAGTGGGATTTATCCCAGGGATGCAAGGATTCTTCAATATACGCAAATCAATCAATGTGATACACCATATTTACAAATTGAAGAATAAAAACCATATGATCATCTCAATAGATGCAGAAAAATCTTTTGACAAAATTCAACACCCATTTATGATAAAAACTCTCCAGAAAGTGGGCATAGTGGGAACCTACCTCAACATAATAAAGGCCATATATGACATACCCACAGCAAATATCATTCTCAATGGTGAAAAACTGAAAGCATTTCCTCTAAGGTCAGGAACGAGACAAGGATGTCCACTCTCACCACTATTATTCAAAATAGTTCTGGAAGTCCTAGTCACGGCAATCAGAGAAGAAAAAGAAATAAAAGGAATACAAATTGGAAAAGAAGAAGTAAAACTGTCACTGTTTGCATATGACATGATATTATACATAGAGGATCCTAAAACTGCCACCAGAAAACTGCTAGAGCTAATTAATGAATATGGTAAAGTTGCAGGATACAAAATTAATGCACAGAAATCTCTTGCATTCCTATACACTAATGATGAAAAATCTGAAAGAGAAATTATGGAAACACTCCCATTTACCATTGCAACAAAAAGAATAAAATACCTAGGAATAAACCTACCTCAGGAGACAAAAGACCTGTATGCAGAAAACTATAAGACACTGATGAAAGAAATTAAAGATGATACCAACAGATGGAGAGATATACCATGTTCTTAGATTGGAAGAATCAACATTGTGAAAATGAGTATACTACCCAAAGCAATCTACAGATTCAATGCAATCCCTATCAAATTACCAATGGCATTTTTTACGGAGCTAGAACAAATCATCTTAAAATTTGTATGGAGACACAGAAGACCCGAATAGCCAAAGCAGTCTTGAGGGGAAAAAACGGAGCTGGAGGAATCAGTCTCCCTGACTTCAGACTATACTACAAAGCTACAGTAATCAAGACAATATGGTACTGTCACAAAAACAGAAACATAGATCAATGGAACAAGATAGAAAGCCCAGAGATAAACCTACGCACCTATGGTCAACTAATCTATGACAAAGGAGGCAAAGATATACAATGGAGAAAAGACAGTCTCTTCAATAAGTGGTGCTGGGAAAACTGGACAGCCACGTGTAAAATAATGAAATTAGAATACTCTCTAACACCATACACAAACATAAACTCAAAATGGATTAGAGACCTAAATGTAAGACTGGACACTATAAAACTCTTAGAGGAAAACATAGGAAGAACACTCTTTGACATAAATCACAGCAAGATCTTTTTTGATCCACCTCCTAGAGTAATGGAAATAAAACCAAAAATAAACAAATGGGACCTAATGAAACTTCAAAGCTTTTGCACAGCAAAGGAAACCATAAACAGGACGAAAAGACAACCCTCAGAATGGGAGAAAATATTTGCAAATGAATCAACGGACAAAGGATTAATCTCCAAAATATACAAACAGCTCATTCAGCTCAATATCAAAGAAACAAACACCCCAATCCAAAAATGGACAGAAGACCTAAATAGACATTTCTCCAAAGAAGACATACAGACGGCCACGAAGCACATGAAAAGATGCTCAACATCACTAATTATTAGAGAAATGAAAATTAAAACTACAATGAGGTATCACCTCACACCAGTTAGAATGGGCATCATCAGAAAATCTACAAACAACAAATGCTGCAGAGGGTGTGGAGAAAAGGGAACCCTCTTGCACTGTTGGTGGGAATGTAAATTGATACAGCCACTATGGAGAACAATATGGAGGTTCCTTAAAAAACTAAAAATAGAATTACCATATGACCCAGCAATCCCACTACTGGGCATATACCCAGAGAAAACCATAATTCAAAAAGACACATGCACCCGAATGTTCATTGCAGCACTATTTACAATAGTCAGGTCATGGAAGCAACCTAAATGCCCATCAACAGACGAATGGATAAAGAAGATGTGGTACGTATATACAATGGAATATTACTCAGCCATAAAAAGGAACGAAATTGAGTCATTTGTTGAGATGTGGATGGATCTAGAGACTGTCATACAGAGTGAAGTAAGTCAGAAAGAGAAAAACAAATATGGTATATTAACTCATGTATGTGGAACCTAGAAAAATGGTACAGATGAGCCGGTTTGCAGGGCAGAAGTTGAGACACAGATGTAGAGAATGGACATATGGACACCAAGGGGGAAAACTGCAGTGGGGTGGGGATGGTGGTGTGCTGAATTGGGCGATTGGGATTGACATGTATACACTGATGTGCATAAAAGTGATGACTAATAAGAACCTGCAGTGTAAACAAACAAACAAAACAACTAATACTAAACTTTCATTGGGTTATTTGTATGGAAATATGTTAATATAAATGTTTCAGACATTACATGAAATTTCTAAAAATCTTATATGTTCTGGTATAATGTTATGTCATAATCCTAGTTATTACTTTAAAATGTATATCTCAGAAATAACTAATTTTCTTGTCAACTGCATTATTATGAACTTTCATCAAATCTTTAACCGCGAAAAAAAAAAAATAATTCAATCAACTTAGAAATATTCAATAGAAAATGGATTCTATGTAATATAAATTTTTTAGAAACCTCTATCTGGCACTTGATTTTTCATGTTTATGAAGTTACATGTCTGGATGTCTGCAGATGAGAACTTATCACTTCATTTGTTTTTGTAACCACCACCTCAGACATTTTTCTAAATAAAATAATCTCATTTTTGTTAAAAAAAAGAAAAAAAAATATATATATATAATGGGAACAACCAACAAAATACTGTCACACCTATTTTTACCAACAACATTTCTATAGTGGTCATCCGTGTGCCTTCAATTCTTACTCCATTTTCTGCCCAATCACAGATTTAGGTCAGAAAAGATTACGAAGAGCTGAGGAAAGGAGATAGGAAAAAGACTTCATATATTTTTGTCTACTTAAATTTGCTTAAGTATATGTGGATCTGTCTCTCTCCCTTTCTCTCTCTGCACTCTGAGAAAACAATCCTTCTTCATCATTGGTGGACACTAATTAATAAACCTGAACTTTGAGTGACTATGAAAAAAAAAAAAGAAATGAAGAAATATTTAGGACTCTCCTGGATCTTCTTGCTGAATTTTTGAGAACTCTGATAAGCTCATTCCTCAGCTGATGATTCTTCTCCTTTAACTTACACATTTCCTTGGGATGTACAGTATTTATGTCAGTGACTATAGATTTTGTAGGGATTTGTGAATTCAGACAAATGTTTATTGATATTCACAGCCCTTGGATGGGCACTGTTGAGAATACAGAGCAGCTGAGTTGCAGTTGCTAAAGTTTAGGGATAATCTAAGGATGAAATAGGAAAAACTTTACACATAATCAGAGCAAGTAAAATATAGAATTCTGTAAGTGTGACAAGTAAATTATTGACAGGATGTTATTGTGGAGAGAGAAATCACATCTGGTCAAAGCTAGAAAGAAGCTGACTTCACAAAGTGCTTCACTCAGGCAGTAAAGGATGCTCCTTGATGGACCATGATGAGACCAACAAAGGCAATGGTCAGTTTTGCCACAATGGCAAAAACGCTCGTGCTTGGTTGGCTAAGGCATTTTGAAGGAACATTTTTCAATTTAATTCTTAAACATTTTGGTGGCTCTAGATTTCAAGCTCCAAAGACATTTCAACAAGTGTTGGAATGCTATAGCGTTGAATTACATGTTTATCCTCTTCAAGGTTGAGCTTTAGAGTTATGAAATTTATCTTTTCTGAGGTTATAATGTCATAATACATGCATTATTGAAGCATTATAACCCTCCATGCCTCTGGGTGTTTCGGCTTGTTTATGAAAATTTCATGGTTATGCATGTGTAGATGGCAGTTTGAATGACCTAAAAAGAACAAGACATTAAAAGTAATGATTACATATTTCATGCCATCCCTATTTAACTGTGTTTTATTTTCTAAGAGCTACAGATGTTATATTACTCATTACAGTCTGTTCAAATATTATTTATGTCACACAAATAGGATGTTTGTTGGCTTGAAATATTTAAGCAAATTCTGTGTGCTTCTTTAAATTAAAAAACAGATAGCAGGGTATATTTTTCATTTTTTTTGTGTGTCTATAAAATGAGGAGATAAACTAGTTGAGGTCTTTAATGCCTTCTTAGCTCAGAGTGTGATCTTCAGACCAGCTGCATCAGCATCACCTATGAGTTTTTGGAAGTGCAGAATCCTGGGCTCCACCCCGGAACTACTGACTCAAAAGCTGAATTTTATCAAGATGTCCAGTGATTCATAAATACTTTAAGGTTTGAGAAGCCTTGAACTACTTTTTTCTAGATCTATAATTCTGCAAGTTTGAAGAGCTGACATTGGCCTTAATTGCAATAATGTCTGACACATGAGATGCTCTCAAGCCATCTGGTGACCAATGGTACTTAGGTTTTAGAATATATATTTTTTGAAATATTAATTTCTAGTATACTTTTAAAACAATTATGTTTTTTCTTTTGAATGTCTTCCTCCCACACTGAGAAGACTGGCTCATAAATTTCGGAATATGTGGGCAATCTAAAGAAATTACTAATAGAGAAAAATTCAAGAAGAGTCACTCAAGGAAAGATTTCTTAGCATTTCTCAGCTGTAGGGTTTCTGAGAAACATCTGAATTATGAAAGTGTTTTCTATTACTAGGTTAAAATATTTTGCTCTATGAACAACATTTAAACTCACAGGTAATTTTCAAAATGCAAAGTGAAATGAGATATCATTTTCTACTTACCGAGTTGAAAAAAGTTTGCCAGTATTAAAAAGGTTGCTAATATTCAGCAATCATAAGTAAGTACACAAATAACAACCTGGGAAGATGTACATTTTTAAATGGAACAATCAAGTTTTAGTCCAATATGTGTAGCCTGATTACCATTTTATTAATATAAATTATATATATATTTTTTATAATATACACAGATTTCAGAATAAGCATAGGAAAAAGTTGGAAAGAACAATATCATGCTCTTAATGGTTACCTCAAGGACAGGGGATACAAGAACAGACTTTTGAACATGTATATAAGACAACTGGTGGACGTGTGGGGAGACACAGGATTAGCTATCAAAGGGAATAAGAATCCATGTTTTAGTAGGTTGTTAAACCATTATCTTTTTAAAAATTTAAAAATTTATTTTTATTTTAATTTTTTAAATTTAATTTTTATTTTATATTGGGGTATAGTTGATATACAATGTTTTGTTAGTTTCAAGTGTACAAAAAAGTGACTCAGTTATAGATAAACATATATGCATTCTTATTCAGATTCTTTTCCCATATAGGTTATTACAGAATACTGAGTAGAGTTTCCTGTGCCATACAGTAGGTCCTTGTTGATTAACTATTTTATTTAATTAATTAATTTATTTATTTATTTTTATTTATTTATTTTGGGCTGTGTTGGGGCTTTGGTGCTGTGTGCAGGCTTTCTCTAGTTGCGGTGAGCGGGGGCTACTCTTTGTTGTGGTGCACGGGCTTCTCATTGCAGTGGCTTCTCTTGTTGCGGAGCATGGGCTCTAGGTGTACAGGCTTCAGTAGTTGTGGCACGTGGGCTCAGTAGTTGTGGCTTGCGGGCTCTAGAGCTCAGGCTCAGTAGTTGTGGCGCACAAGCTTAGTTGCTCTGCGGCATGTGGGATCTTCCCAGGCCAGGGCTCGAACCCATGTCTCTCACATTGGCAGGCAGATTCTTAACCACTGCGCCACCAGGGAAGCCTGATTATCTATTTTATATGTAGTAGTGTGTATATGTTAATCCCAAACTCCTAATTTATCCCTCTCCCTCACATTTCCCCTTTGGTAACCTTTGTTTTGAAGTCTGTGAGTGTGTTTCTGTTTTGTAAATAAATTCATTTGTATCATCTTTTTAGATTCCACATGTAAGTAATATCATATGATTTTTGTCTTTGTCTGACTTACTTCACTTAGTATGATAATCTCTAGGTCCAGCCGTGTTGCTGCAAATGGCATTATTTCATTCTTTTTTATGGCTGAGTAATATTCCATTGTATATATGTACCACATCTTCTTTATTCATTCCTCTGTTGATGGATATTTAGGTAAAACATTATTTTAAATATAGTGTACTTGTAGGGTATTTCTTATTCCTACTAGACATCCAGGAAGGCTGCATTCGTTATTGTGACAAATCACTTTGGGGTGGTGTAATTCATTCTTTTCCAACATTAAATGTTTCTGTTTTTCTCATTACTTGATTGGAACGCAAATACGGTCATATATATCCATGTGCTAGATAAAATGAAGTTATATTTAGACTTAATTCTGTCCTCTTGATATCCTTTCTGCTTTCAGTACTGCGAGTTCAATTGAACCAACCTTTAAATCTGCAAACTAATATTCATCTTATTAAATTATTATTTGGACTCTTCACTTTTTGAAATTATTTAACTACTTCTTTGTCAATGTCAGAATCAGGTTTCCAGTCCTAAGGTATAGGACAAAAAGACATTACACAAGACTTTCTGTGAAAAAGTACTCAAGCCAAAGAATTCTCCTCACAACTAGAGAAGCAATGTGAGTTTGAGCAAATCTACCATGAAAAAATTACTGCGGAAAAAATAAAAACCAAAAATAAAAACAAAAGCAAGATCTTCTAACCTTAGATCTTCTAAAAAGCTGCATTCTCAACATGAGTTAGAGCAGCCCAAAAATAGCGGCTAAGAATAATAATAAGTAGGCATTACTGCCTGAAAGTTTATGAGTCAGCTGGGTGGGTCTTATAGTCTCAGTGGGCTTCCTCATGCATCTGTAGCTGTTGTGGGTCAAGTAGGCAGCTCTGCTGACCTTGGGGTGGCACTCTCCCATGTCTGGGGGGTCAGTTGGCTGTAGGCTGGTCTAGCATGGCCTCAGCTGTACATGTGCTGTCATCCTCCAGCAGTCTGGCTGGAGCTTATTCCCAAGGTGCTGGCAGAACTCCAAAAGAGCAAAAGTGCAAGCTCCATTCACACGTGGGCTGGGAACTAGCCCACTCTCACTTCTGACAAGTTCTCTTGGCCTAACCAAGTGCAAGACCAGCCCAGATGCAAGGCTGGAAAACACACACAACCACCTTCTGGTGGGAGGAGTTGTAAAGTCAAGTTCAAAAAGCATGAAATATTGAACAACTAAAACACTTTAGTAATTGATATGTCACTACTTGGAATTAAACTCCTTTTGCATTCAGATCCTCTACTTCATGCACCCCAGGCTTTCTCAGAGGCTTGAGCATTCTTCATTAAAAGGAAGACTATTTCATCATTTAAAAAATGGAACACAGTCTATTGTGCAGCAATTCATTGAGGGTATTTTATAATGTGTTGTCTATGCCCTGATGTCTGCATTTCCACTTTGAAGTTTAGACGTTGTCTTAACTCTGAGAATATTGAATGTGTTTACATAGCAACTTACGAACTTTGCAAGAGTCTATACTTTTCAGACTAAAAAAAAAAAATGGAAAAAATTAATATTTGCTCACATATTGGTGTTTATAAAACCCTAGTATAACTTAAGAAAGATGGATTTTATATAGCTACTGATAGGTTTTATTATAATCATGTCCATGTTCAAGAATCATTCTTTGAATGATTCATTTATATATCTGAGATTTGTGAGCATATAAACACAGTCTCATGACTCCATGAAACTTATGTTTATATTATTTCTCTCAACCATATGATAGGCCCTCTCCAGTTAAATAAAACTAGCTGTAAAGAGAATAACCCTTAGGAATAAAAAGCCTTTCCAAATATAGTTTTCTAAATTTGGCAGGTTTATTTCAGAACATGAATCTTGTTTTTAAAAAAATCTGTGATTTGCTTTTGTGAACTTCTCAAGGCTAACGATGACATGAAATCATAGTGTTTCATAGAGATGTTATTTAGTAAAACTGCTAGAGATCAAAACATGAGATCGAAAAAAAAATCCAGAATGTATGCATCATTTTTTTCTTATTCAGCAAACCCTTCATATATAAAATGAAATGGGGAATTCTGGCAATTCTTAAATACTATAAGAGTGCTACTTGATTGAATTTTAAGCCTCAAGTTATATATTGGGATAATTATCACATATAATAAAAATGAGAAAAAATTACTTGCTTCAGTATGTTATATCCTTTTTGGTCAATATGATATGAAATGAGAATTTTGAAACAAGTATAGTATACTGTATTATTAAAGCCAAATTTAGGGGAATTCCCTGGTGGTCCAGTGGTTAGGATTCAGCCCTTTCACTGCCGTGGCCCGGGTTCAATCCCTGGTCAGAGAACTAAGATCCTGCAAGCCACACAGCATGGCCAAAAAAAAATGTTTTTTAAATAATTAGCTAATTGATAACTTTTATTATAATCTACTTCTGTCAGTGGTCTCTAAGAACAATTAACACAAGAATGCTATTGGCTTTTTATCAACAAATGAAAACTTTTGCTCTTGTTCTTAATGACACCTGGCTACTAACTAAAGTCAAATTTAATTGAGTAAATAAACACAGTGGAAGACAGCTATGATTGAGACCTTATATGCTTTAAGTAATTTTTTAAATGCCAAATAATCTGGATCGTTTACCTCTACAAAATGCCCCATTCCTTACAGCCTAGTTTTTATAGCCAGGCCAAAAAACAAAAACAAAGAAACAACAACAGAAAAACCTACTTTAATTTGTACACTATTCTATATATTGATTCAGAAACTAAATATAAATATCAAATTTTGCCAAGGTTACAATTCATTTATCTTTTTATTATTGTTTTTAATTGTGGTAGGATATACATAACATAAAATTTACCATCTTAATCATTTTTAAGTGTATAGTTCAGTGTCATTAAGTACATTCACATTTTTGTGCTACCATCACCACTATCCATCCACAGAACTCTTTTCATTATGCAAAACTGAAATGCTATACCCATTAAACAATAACTCTCCATTTTTCCCTCTTCCCAGTCCCTGGCGGCCACCATTCTACTTTCTGTCCCTATGAATTTGACAATTCCAGGTACCTCATATAAGTAGAATTGTACAGTATGTGTCCTTTTGTGACTGGCTTATTTCACATAAGATAATGTCCTAAAGATTCATCCATGTTGTAGCATGTGTCAGAATTTCCATCCTTTTTAAGGCTGAATAATATTCTATTGTATGCATATACCACATTTTGTTTATCCATTCATCTGTCAAAAGACACTTGGGTTGCTTTTACCCTTTGGCTATTGTAAGTAATGCTGCTATGGACATGGGTGTATAAATATCTCTTTGAGGGACTTCCCTGGAGGTCCAGTGGTTAAGCCTCTGTGCTTCCACTGTAGCGGGTGCAGATTTGATCCCTGGTCAGGGAACTAAGATTCCACATGCTGTGCAGCTCGGCCAAAAAAAATTCTCTTTGAGACCCTGTTTTCAATTCTTTTAGGTATATACCCAAAAGTAGAATTGCTAGACCTTAAGGTAATTCAATTTTTAATTCTTTGAGGAACCACAATACTGTTTTCTATAGAGCCTGCACCATTTTACATGTCCACCAGCAGTGCCCAAGGGGTCCAGTTTTTCCACATCCTCACTAACACTTGTTATTTTCTGGTTTTTAATAGTAGCCATCCTGGAGTGAGGTGTATCTCATTGCGATTTTGATTCACATTTCCCTAATAATTAGTGCTGTTGAGCCTCTTTTCATGTGCTTTTTGACCATTTGTATATCTTCTTTGGAGAAATATCTATTCAAGTCCTTTGCCTATTTTTATAATCAGGTTGTTTGTTTTGTTGTTGAGTTATAGTTCTTTATATACTTTGGATATTAACCCTTTATCAGATACATGATTTATAAATATATTCTTGCATCTCATGAATTGCTTTTTCAATCTGTTCATTGTGTTCTTTGATGCACAGAAGTTTTTTTTGTTTTGACGTAGTTTGGTTTATCTATTTTTATTTTCTTTTTTGCCCGTGCTTTTGTTGCCATATTTAAGAATTATTGCCAAACAATCCATTTATTTTTAGCCAAGTCTGTCTTCTAAGGCACAAAGATGATTTACAATGCAAATCAATTGGATAACCTGGATTAGTTTGCTTATTAAAAAAACAGGCTATTAAAAATAAACAAAATAAAATTGGCGAGCTGAGGTTTTATTGAAACTTTAGGTTTTGAAAAGTAGTAAATTTTATTTGTTTAACTAGTAGATTACTTTGAGGCTTTGAATTCATGTCTAGCTCATGGATCCTTTCAAATTGAAACATAATGGAAACCCTTTGAAGTCAGAGTCTATGTATTACGTTTCTTTGTTTTGACAAACCACCTCCTACAGTGAGTAGCAAACAGCATCTATTCAATAAACCCTTACAATAATAAAATAGCCCAGGAGTGGCTGTTGATAGTATTTATACCATGTTTTCATTTTATGAATGAACAAATTGAGATCCTGCAGGAAAAGTAATCTAAGTGTTCAATATTGAGTATAAAAGAAGTGACTTACTTGGAGATACAATAAAAATGCACAGGTTTAGAAGTTTGGACAGGCTGTCTGAATTAATTGATAATTAGGGGTAATTGATGCCTGTGGGATGCAGGTGTGCATATGATGTCACCCCTTTAATTGTAAGCAGGTGGTGCAATGGAGACATGGAGATAAACTTTGGGTCTCTAAGAAAATTATTCCAAGAGTTTTCTCTCAATTCTATAAATGCTCTGAAAACTGTCACCTTGTCCCTTGGAGGCTCCCACATCACATGCTAAGAGATCGTCTGTGTAAATTGCCATCTTGGCTGACCACATTTTATATTTCTAATTTTATTCTGTAAAATTTACGGTATTTTTGACTGAAGGAGGCTTCTGTTATTGGGTTCACATCCTCTTTTTTTCAGATGGGAGAACAGAGGCCTAGGAAAGCAGTGCCTTGACACCAATAAACTGCCAGTAACGGGTGTGGTAAAGACCCTAATTAGATTCCCAGATCCAAAAGCTTATATTTGTTAGAAATGTCAGCAGAAACAGAAAAGCGATAACAGTTTCACAATCCAGGACTTGAGTTTCCTCCTTGTCTTGTAGCTTCTGAGAGCTTCTCTCCCTCAGCCATCCACAAAGCCAGATAATCTTTGGTTTCCAACACTCAAACGCCCCCAAACCTAGTCACAAAGCCATGGGGATCCTAATCATGGTAACTTCCCCTCATCAGCCCTACCCGTCCTTTGGCTGGTTCCACTGTCACCAGAAACAGGTGAGCTGGACCCCTTTCCCAAGATCCTCCACTCTCAGCTGTCTTTGATAAAAGTGGCTTCATTCTCTAAAGATTAGCCTAGCTTGCTCCTCCAAGCATTGCTGTTTCTGGAGTCCCAAAAAAATTGTATCGACAAGGTTGCCAATTTTACAAAATGTTCAAATTCATCTGACTTTCCAAATAGTGGACTGGAAACCTCCACTGGAAAATGAGTGGACATCTGTGAGAATCAATCTGGGGTTGAATTAAAATTCTGATGTACTGTGAAATCAGGTCAGTGCATTAGAATTATATTTTAATAGTTATGAATGTGCTAATACACTGTTGTTCTTCAGTGCAAATTGGCAACACTCCCAGGCTTCGGGAAACTTTGAAGGAATGAATTTCAAAATTCCTGCCTAACAAATACGTACAAGAAGTCAAAAAAGACATATTAAGAACCTTCTATTAAAGTACACAATAAACCCTAGATTTATGAGTTATGATCTTTTTTTTAAAATAAATTTATTTATATATTTATTTTTGGCTGCTCTGGGTCTTCGTTGCTGCACGGGGCTTCCTCTAGTTGCAGTGAGCACTGCGCTATGATCTTAAATGGGGTCTATTTGCACTGAAAAAGGCAACATTGTTCAATGGTGCAAGTAGCAAGGAGAAAATTCATAAGGAGAGAAGCTCCTCTTTCTTCTCAGAATTTATGATTCCAGTGAAGTCATTGTACTTCCTCAACTATTTTCAAGATTGCTTATTAGAGCAAAAATAGGACAAAGAGATGGGAGGTGCGAGGATTCAGATTTCTATTGGAGAGTATGAAGAACTACTTAACAAGAGGCTGCCTTGCGTATCTCATGAAAACTGGGTAAGCAGAAGTTAGAAAACCATTTTTCAAGGATATTGTAGAAGGTATTTCTTAATTGGAGGAGAAGTACACTCAATGACTTTCAAGGTCCTTTTGAACTTTAAGATTGTGCTGCTACTTTCTATAAGATAAAGCCAAAAGGAGCCCTAGTTGAATGGCTGGTAAATAATATGCCTTAGAAATGAATTCTCACTAAGAGCATTTAGAATTTAGCAGAACTAAATTTAAGTTTCTGGAATCCACATAGAGGCTAAGGGATGTCACAGAGTTGGATGTGAAAAGGGAGCTGCAGGAGCCTGGCAGGGTTTGCAAATCCAATGCCCCGCAGGGCCAGCAAGTTCTCTGAAGGCAGCTGTAAGATAGGCATGTGGTGGAGGCAAAACTCAAAAGATAAGTATTCAAAATGTAAAACACTTCTGGTTTTCTGTCTTATCAAATCATTACCCTAATCCTTTACATTAGGAACACATAGAGATAAGAGAACTCTGGGACAAATGGCAAAGACCACAGAAGCAATCTTCGTTGGGGTACAACAGTGGCCCATTCCTCCTGAACGTTAGCACAGTTCAATGTAGGAGTTTCCCAGGTATCCAAAAGCTTGTGCAAGGCAAAATCATGTTTGCCCTGGTATGCTTCAGTTTAATCCCACCCAAGGCTCATACGTCATTCCACTTCTCCCCTTTTGCATATGCTCCTCTCTAGGATTCCTGACTCTGGGCAGTGCCTCACATATAGGACCTGGCCTGCTGCCTCCTCTGAATCAAAAGTGACCTAAACCATATCCTCTTCCCTCTGGGCCTTTTATATATGTCACTGAGTGAATTAAGATTTAAAGACAAAAAGAAACATGCTGTGTACCTCTTCCATGATGTTTGCAAGATAATTGAGTTTTCTTAGAATTCAACACCATTATCACAAAATCATGCTTCTGTAATTGTAAATCCCATGCAGGTGGTCTGCAGTTAGGGGCGAGAGTCTGACAGTTGAAGGTGTGGTCTGGTTGTGCAGCCCACACCCACCAGATAAGTCACCCTCTCTACATCTGCCTATAAAGTTGAAACTATGTAATGGATAATTATTTAAGGATCTCTTACTATAATCTTACTGGTTCAACAAAATGTATCTATTTCTTCTGTGGAGCAGTTACTGTACTCTTGAACAAATGCCATGATTGAAACAGGGATAATATTATACTAAAGCTAACTCATTGTTTTCTAAAAGTTTAAATATTTTTCTTTCTTTGGGCTTTTATTAATTTTTGACACATTTTCCCTATTTCTTTTTTTTTCAGCTTATTGATTGGAAATTGTATATATATTTAAGGTATACAATTTGTTCTATATATATAGATATAGATGATTTTATATAGAGAGAGAGAGCATCAAGTTGTACACCTTAAACATATATACCATATATATAGTGAATATATATGTATACATTAAATATATACAATATATATAGTGAAGTAACCACCAAAATGAAGCTAGTTAATATATCCATCACCTCACCTAGTTACCATTTTCTTTCTATTTTTTTCTCTTTTTTCTTTGTTGTGGTGAGAACACTCAAGATCCAGAAGTTTAAATATTTATTGTCCTTGGGGCTAAGCTTATTATTTGTCCTTATTGAGTACAATTTTGTTACCTTTTTGGTAAGGAGTGCATATAAGTGTTACCTTACATATAGACTAAAATAATTTTTTAGTTTTTTGGGGAGAAATACTTTAAAAAGTTAAGATGTCAAAAGTCTGTAAGGCAGTGGAGATGAAGTATGAAGACAAGAACTTGGTTTTAAGAAGTTGCAATCACAACTGCTAAAATTAATTTACCAGAGTCTTCTGCAAACTAACCAGATATCGCTCTTGAGAAAAATGTATCAGTCTACTATAAAATATTTGGATTTATACCATAAAAACACAAGCACAGGGGCCCTACGGTGGCCATTTATCTGGCAAAAACCAGGACAAAACTTATCCATCTGCTTCCACTGGACCAAAGCAGTGGAATAAACAAGGAACCAAGTAATTCTAAATGAGTCCAGTTTCAGGGTTTGAAGTGTTATTAGGAGAACACTCTGAACTGTTCCACCTTACAATCTCTAGTGTTCACAGGACACCAAACAAAAAAGAGAGTAAATCTACATTCTGCCGTTTCATATGCTCACACATTGTTTTCACTCCAAGGACCCTTGTGGGTTTTTTTGTTTGTTTCTTTGTTTTTAATTTTTTATTATTTTTTTACTGAAGTATAGTTGATTTACAATGCTGTGTTGATTACTGCTTTACAGCAAAGTGATTCAATTATATATATACACACACACACACACACACACACACACATTTTTTAAAATATTCTTTTCCATTATTACAGGATATTGAATATAGTTCTCTGTGCTTATACAGTAGGATCTTGTTGTTTCTCCATTCTATGTACACCAGTTTGCATCTGTTAACCCCAAACTCCCAATCCATCCCTCCCCAACTCTCTCTCCCCCTTGGCAACCAGTCTGTTCCCTATGTCCATGATTTTGTTTTTGTTTCATAGATAGGTTCATTTGGGTTGCATTTTAGATTCCACATGTAAGTGATATCATATGGTATTTGTCTTTCTCTTTCTGACTTACTTCACTTAGTATGATCATCTCTAGGTCCATCTAAGGACCATCTTGAAAATACACTGTCCTCTCAAGAACAACTACTAGTTATGTTTAAAGTCAAGGCAAAAAAACAATTCATAGATGGAAAGAACATCCATTTTTTCACACTTTCTCTTCTACCAAGACTTTTAGCCCAACTGCCAGAGAAGATTGAAACAGAAGTTTCAACTGTTTATGACCGGTGTCTAACCAATGTTTGGGAGAGAAAATATCACAGGTAGGACTCCCTAACTCACTGGGTAAATGCAACTTTTAGTGGAAAACAAAAATTGCTTGTAGTCCCTACAGAGGCCGCCAACCTCATTTTTGAAACATGGAAGGCAGTGATAAAAGGCATTTGTTTGTTTTTCTCCTCTCACCTCAAACATGCATGTATCACCTCATTCACAAAAGGGAGAAATAAGCTGAACATTCCACATGCTAACCTTAAAACATACTTCTTAGTTGGGTGGGTGAGGCGTCTGGCAAGGCTTCCCGTGTGTCTCCTCCACGGCAGAGGGCTCCTTGCTCTTTAGAAGAAAGAACCACTCTCCTCAGGCAAGAAGGGCCCTTCTCCTGGGGCTGGAAAATGGGCAGGAGGCGTGCTGGAGCTGATTGTCTCTATGTTGCCTGCAAATGGCTTCCTAGGAGCATTGCTGAAATCCAGTATCCAGACTGCCCTTGCCGAAGTCATAGTTTTTTCCCGTCTCCCATTTGAAAATATAGAAAAGGACAGAGATGAAAATACCTGTGGCTGCTATTAAGTAAACAGCATACAGGATAACAAAAATGGTCAAAGCAAGTGTGAGATCCACAATGAAAATGATCAGCTTTGTCAACATGTCTGCATTTCTCCTCGTTGACCGAAGATATTTAAAAATTCCCAAAGGCATGCACCATGCACTTATGTCTTTATAAGATGTGGGCAGGAAAAAGGACATTTCTAAACATGCTAAAATGTGTCATAATTCCCTGAGGATCTACCAGGAGTGCTGCATAATGAAACTTCTGATTTCCCAACTGGTACAAAACAGTGGCTAAAGGTAAAGTATGAGATATTGCTTCACCATGAATACACTAATGGAGAAATGTCCCAGAATTTTATTTCATCCCCTAACTGTGTAACTGATTCACTTGGATTGTAATTTCCAAGGGTAGGAACACACTAATGTTATGCATTTATAACATCCAAGGCTACTATAGAAATCTGATGTTTTTCTTGGAAAATTGAAATGTACCAGTCCAGTGTGAAAGGAAAATAAAGCCATTTTCAAACATGCAAAAACTCAAAAAGTCTACCTCTTGCGTGTGTTTGGAAAAAAAAAAAATTACTAGAGGATATACTCCAATAAAACATCTTTACTGAAAGTGGAAAATTTGGTATGTAAAAAATTGTGAATTTAACTAATAGAGCAATGAAATTAAATCCCAGAATCACAGCTCAGCAGCAGATATACAAGGTAATAAATTCAAATTAGAAAAGGAAGTTAGTGGGCTGCCAGAGATTGTCATTAAGAAGACAGTCACTTTCCTGTATTAAATGGTATGATTAGAAAGTGTGATAATCTAAAAACAAAATGGCCAGTATATTTCTTAGTTAACAAGGTAAACGAAAGGTAATAAAAGAATCCAAGAAGAACATAAAGTTGAATAATGAAGCCATGGTACTAAAATGAAGCAAACTAAACTGAAGCATGATTCTGAATAAGTGATGGGATATAAGAAACGAGAATCTATTTGTCCTTAATATTCAGAAACTTCTGCTTCAAGTAGCACTGAGTGTGGGATTGTATTTCCAAAGGGTTTAACCACACTGCTTGATTTTACAATGAATATTTTCAAACTCATAATATTCTAAATGCTATCAACTAGTTTTACATTTATAGAAACCTAAAACACGACAAGAATGTTTAAATTATGATAGTGACAGAACAGAATGTTTAGGTTATAAACCTTGACAATTTAAAAGTAACGATATAGCCAAATAAAGTTGGGAGGCATACTGAGAGAGATGACAAGAAGTGAAGAAGTACTGATTTCCGTATCTTGCATGTGGAATTCAAGGGATACTGTCCAATAATTGGTGTAAGAAATAAAGGTTAGGTATACTTTTAAAAATAATAAGACATAATAATATGTATCCTCACAACTATGTATGCTCTTTTTCACCTAAGGTAGAAATAAATCACTTCATGATAAGAAATAATAATGATAATAAAGATGGTCAGTGGGAGAGTTAAAAATACAAATTTAACAAGATTTGTAAGATAGAATGGGTTATAGAAGATGTTAATTTTTTTTTTTTTGGCCGCGACCCACAGCTTGTCTTAGTTCCCCAACCAGCGATTGACCCTGTGCCCCCCTGCAGTGGAAGTGCAGATTCCTAACCACTGGACTGCCAGGGAATTATCGAAGGTATTAAATTCTTGATTTTCATGGTAGGAAATCAACAGATACTGTTTAAAATTGTTAAATAACAAACTAGACTAAAAGTTTATTATCTAGACCTGTGTTCAATCTGGTGGTCCCTAGTCATATGTGGCTATTGAACTTCTGAAATGTTGTCAGTCTGAATTGATGCATGCTCTAAGTATGAAATAGACTTAACATAAAAAAGAATGTAAAATATTTCATTCATATTTTTATATCGACTATATGTGAAATAATAACATTTTGAATTATGGGATTAAATAAAATACATCGTTAAAATTATTTTCACCTATTTCTTTTTACTTTTTAAAATGTGGTTAGACTTGTTAAACATGGTTCACATTACATTTCTATTGGATAGCACTCATCTAAAATTTTAGAGCTAAAACCCAGGAGAACCCAAACTAAAAAATGTTAAAAATAGTTCTCTCTGGAGAGTAGGACAAGGGTGGAGTGAAAGATTTTATATTTTCATTTTGTGCCTTTTGTATAGTCTGAATTTTTATTACCAAGTCCATTCAGTATTTAAATAAACATTTACTTAAATACAGATAAAGAATAATGTGCAGTAAATAAAGATTATGATACATTTTAAAAGAGTGGATTAGGTGGAGGGATGATAGATAGAAATGAAAAGAACAAAGTGAGATGAGTAAAGTAGATTAAAATGTGAAAACAACACAGCTTTCAATATGTAGGAAAAGAAGGAAAGGGATGGTGGGTAATTATAATAGGGAAAGGAGGTTAAAATTATAAAATGTGTCATATTGATCAATAGTGCACTTTTCAGTTTACAACTCAATCTTAGGAATCATTGGGTAGTTTCCTACAGATTAGATTACGTAAAATAGTAGATGATGGCATTGTGATGTTTAATACAGGTGTATCTAGCTTTATGCTTAAGTAATACATACATGCTCCAATTTAACAAAGAGAGACACTTGGTTGTAATGGGTCACTTTACTAAAGAAGCTTGTCCTTAACTAAAAGAACCAGCAAAGAACTTCAGAACTGTACATCTTTAAGTATTATCTTGTAAATTCAAAGCCTTGATTTTACAAAGCTTCTAGAGAAGTAACAACATCAAGGGAAGAATGTGGGTTTTCTATTATAATTGCAATTTTTTAAAAAATTAATAATATTAAATTTACAAACAGCATTTAATAAAATAAAGTGTATATTCAAAATTTCTCAGACACATTAATTATGTAAAATTAATTTTAGTACTAATTGGAAAAAGTATTGTGAGTTCAGTCTTTTCTTCATGACAGAGAGTATGTTTTCAGAGGTCACGTTGGGGAGGAAATTTCTCCTCTATTCCATTAAGGATTTGTTCCATCAAAATGTCTGTAAATTTTTCAGAAGGGTGGGCAGAAATGTAGCATTGATATAAACCAACTGTCCTTTTGAATCACTGTTTTTAAATTTTCTCCATAGTATGATTTTACAAAAGAGGGAAATACATTCCACTTTCATTTTTATTTGTCTTTAATTTCTCATTAGAACATCATTTCTTTGACTATTGTATTTGTATACCATGGCCTATGCTAACAGATTAAATTTCCTCAGTCTTTGACATATTGAGATCTGTTGGTAAATTTTTACAAAAATAATTTATTTTAAAGAATACGTTTTGTTAGGAAAAGGGAAACGGGAGATTAAGGCATTAGAGGACATCAAGAGATTCAAATAAAGGAAGGAATATGGAAAGCGTTGGGCTAAGAGAAGAGTATAGCAAATCTCACCAGCTCTGCAGGCTTAAAGCTCAGTGTGCCTGGCTAGTGTGAGATCATGAGGGCATAAATTGGAATTGTGGCTTTTTGTGTCTCTCAGTGTAAAAAAGTGAAATGACTTTATATGTAGATTGATATCTGGCTCAAGACTAAAAGAATCAGAGAAATTCTTGTCATCAGACACAAGGACCTTGGGTTCTTATCCTAGAGAAGATTTATGTAGAAATCGTTAGATCTAGAACCAGTTAGAGAAGAGAATAGTGCTTTAACATATAAAGATGCTTGCTGACATACATTTTTATTGATGGATACGTTTCCTCTTTATGAAAATCAGATTTTATTTTGACGGTCAAAAATCACATTCAACTCTTCATCCTTAGGTGCTCCCAAGATACATTTCCAATTATTTAAAACACATTTTAAACCAGCTGCAGTCGAGACGTCAGTCGATTTTAAACTACTGCAGTGTCTCCTGGAGCTAAATCATACATTTAGTATCTCCTACCTTTCAGATCATCAAATCCTATAAGACTTACTATAAATCTCTGCACTTCCACTCCATAACGACCTGGGCAGAAACATTCTGAATTAAATGATGCTATGACTTGATTTATGTACATCTGGACTTTCAACCCAATGGCTTCCCAGCACTCTATCAATCTCCATAAAGTCCTAGTAACATACTTGAAAAGAACTGCAATGCAGTGAGTTAAAAATGAGGCCTGGGTTTTTGCCAATGTTACAAGATAAGAAGCCGTGTGACCTGACCCATGCGGTGTAGCTGGTGATGGAGGAGTGATTGTACTCTGGGCTCAGCAGACCCCCGGGAGCTCTGCTGCTTGCCCTCTCTAGTTAACTGCTACAGCCTGAAATGACTTTTTTCCAACATGCCACTGCTGAGAAAGGTTGAGAGGAACTTAGATGCTTGGACTTCTTTACTATTTCTTTTATGATGTTAAGTTGAGGCTGATAGAGCATGCTTGCATTTTTACCTTATTAATTTGTTCAGATAGGAGCCTCCCTAAGCCTAATATAATATAATTCAATAAGTCTGAGGATTGTTTTATTGTTCCCAATATTAGGTGACCTTCCTCTCTCAAAAGGGATTAAACCATCTGATCCCAGTGATATCAGGCTTGACCACGTGGCTTGCTTTGGCCAATGAAATGTGAACAGAAGTGCCAGATGCCAGTTCTGAGCAGAAGCTCTAAGAACAATTGTGTGGTTTCACCATCATTCTTTCCCCACAGCCACTGAGCTGTTAGGTCCTTCAGCTGCTCCTTCAGCCTGAGTGGGTTCCGGATAGAAGAGCCAAATCTCTATGATTGATGTGTAAAATGAGCAAGAAAGAAACTTCTGTTGTTGTAAGCTACTAAGATTTAGGGGTAGAGCATGTCTCTTGTTACTGTAGTGTAACTTAGCCTAAGCTGACTGACACAATTAGCATCCTTTATAGAAACTGTTAAGTATTGTCTGAGCATGAATAAACCAAAAAAGGTCAGCAAAGTCACTCTCTTTGGCCAATGAGAGTGATAATCTTATTTCTCAAAATCTCTGTATTCCTGGCCTATCCTCCTTATTTGTCCTTTGGAAAATATTGGAGACTGGGAATACTGCACTCAGGAATGCTAAGTGTCTGTACTTGAAGGGGTCTGGTAATCTTCCCTTTTCTTATCAGATTGGAGACAGGTCTGGAGTCCCAAAGTCTGGAGATCTTTCTCTTCCTGTTTCATCACTGATGCCAGCACTAAGCCAGCCACGAAAGACTTCTCAGGCAAGAACTTACAACTGGGGAGATTCTTGGAAGAGTAGGCTGACTCAATTTATAGTGGAGCCTGCAGAGATAAGCATGGGCATGGAATTCCAAACAGCATACTAGTCAAGTGAAGAGAATTATCTGTGGGAGACCAGCTAGACTGGTACAGTCTACATGGCACTTAAGAGTCAAGGGGAATGTAATTCTGACAATCTGGGATTGTCCAAATCAAAACGGAATGTTATTCAGGGAAGACCATCAGGCCACAAATCATTAAGACCTTAGGTCTAAATTTAACTCCATGCTTCATAGCTTATGACGTAAACTTTAATGCCCATTTTTATCTCTAAAAATGACTGCACGAGTCTTTCAGCCTGCCTGGGTTTTCATTCCAGCTAGGCCACTTTCTGGCTGTATACCCTTGGGAAGCTACTTAACTCTTTCTTCAATGTCCTCTGTTGGGAAAGGAGGACAATAATAGTGCCTACCCCATATGGTTATTGCAAAGATTAAATGAGGTAATAGAGGTAAAATGCTGGAAAAGCGCCTTAAGTACTCAATTAACGTAATCATAATTGGCTATCTTGCCTATCTCAAAAGGTTGCCAAGACAATCAGGTGCCTAGAAAGAACTTTATAAACCTGATGAAGCATTATTTTTCTTGTCTCTTATTTCCACTTGGCTGTACAACACAACTTATTTTTCTCTGATTGGGACTCTTTGAGGGGTAGCGATAATTTAGGATGCTTCATAGATTCATTCAAGAAGACCAAATCTTCTTTTGAGACCATTGGAGTCAGAAACAATTTGTCTCCACAAATCAGTCTTAAAATGCATGTCAAATGTGGTAAAATCTTCACAATCTGGTTGATTATTTGTGTCAAAATTTTAATCCCAAGGTGACCTTCTTTCCACACCTGGATCTCTTCAAACCATGAAGACAGATTTCACAAAACTAACACTAAAATGATGAATCCCATCACAGAGAAAAAAGAAACAAATCCATTCTCCATGCACAAAACAATGCTTTCAAGATTCTTTGCTATTTATTAACTATCCATATTGCTCCCCTTTCCTTTAGCATGGCTAATGCACCTTTTCAAAGACATTCTGAATTTCATAAGATTTTATTGAAAATTGCCTTCATTTTACTTTAGGAAGTTAAAGAATTATTTTATTCTAATTTTTTTCCCCAAAAGATAACTGTGGAATAATTCCACCAAAAGTTGTAGAAATCAGATGCACTCTGAGGAGTTTTCCACCATTCTCTGTTTTTAAAGACCTTTATCCCATCAGGTATTTACCTCTTCTGCTTGTGGATTATGACATCTTTTCAAGCCAATTGAGAAATATCAGGTATCTATTGAATAGATATCCTTCCTTGCAACGTCCATGTGAAAATGACATGTTGGTCTTTAGGGCACAAAAATTGAGCACTTAAACTCAACTCAATGAGATAATGAGAGTGATGGCTCAAGTTCAGACAAGAGAGATGAAAAAAAAAAAAAAAAAGCACTGCCATTTCTTGAAGAATTCAGAAGCTAGGGGTATGTTTTTGTCCTGTGTTCTGTCTTCCTCCTCAGATTTTCTGGGGCATCACACATAGCAATAGCGCCATCTATTGGCCTGTTCTATCTGTTGATTTGCTGTCCTGAAGATTTTTGGCAACTACTGAACTGACAGGTGTGGAAGAACAAAGCTCATGGTTTCGCTTTGAACACCCTACTCTTGTTTTCTACTGAGCAGCTTCATTGTGCAGTTTTACAGTTAGTTCAGTAGCTCACCGCTATTAAAAAGAAATGTTAAGATAAGCCCATTTCTTAGCTCCTAAACTCTCTCTTCTTCAAAACTAAGTTGTACAAGTACCATAAATAACAAATTCTTATTAGTTTTTCTGTTGCAGTGTAGTGTGAATAAATAAGCCATCTTGGCGGCACATAAAGTTCACTGTTTAATAACACTAGCTAATTAACTAACCCAATTCAATTTTATTCCCTTATCCTCAAGTGTTTCTGCTTGCAGGAATAGACATAGTAAACTTAGATTTATCAGTTCATATTAACTTCTTGTTTAAATGGAACTGGAGAGTGCACTTGGTACATGTATGCAATAGAATCTTGGAAGAACTTTATAAATATATTATTCATTTAAAGACCCCCCCCAAAATAAAATAAAATAAAATTGATGCATCAAGGAAAAAAAAAAAGGTCCCACTAGGAGGAAGCACGGAAATTCTGCTTTCTTACTGTTTTTGCTGAATTGTGAAATTGATTGACCAGATGAAATACAAGTCAAAGATTCTTTTGAAGTTCAGTGTAAAGATCTCCGGACCAAGACAAACTTCTAAAGAAATAATTAAAGTGAATGCTAACAACCTCACCACAGCTTCCTGACGTTTGATTACTAAAAGGCAATGAATCACACACAATAAGGGATTGATGAATATTTGAAAAAAAAGGGAAGGGAAGAAGGAACGCAGACAAGGACTATGTAACCACAGTGCATGTAGATCAGGCTCAAAGCAGAGCCTGAGAGAGAGATCCATGTGTCTATGAAGTACCTAGGGCACACTCTTCAGGAAAAAGCCTGCAACGAAGGAGATAAAGCAGGATAGCGAGATGTGGTCTTAGGTAAGAGCTAGCCTCTGCCCAAATCCACAGGTGAGCTCTGGAGTATAAGCTGCATCACAGATTTGAATTCCTCTATCAGCCAATCAGTGGTTCTAAGTTTGTCTCTGGTTGCTTAGGGGAAAGATATAAACTTCCTTGGCAAGGCATCTCTTATACATGCTGGGCAATTGTCTACAGGAGCAGCTAGTAGCCATTAACATCTAACATTCATAGCAACTAAGATGGGCACACTGGCTCATCTGGGGCATCTGGGTGGGGCTCTGAAGTATGCTTCCACAGTGTGCCATTTGTCATTAACTCTACCTTCATAATAAGGTGAGCTCTTGGCAAATGCTGTGTAACATGTTGTTACTGGTTGATGCTCATCACCCTTATCTGTCTTCATCCCATACTTGCCTCTCCTGTCAGTCCTCCCCTGTGTCCTTTGCCTTCATATGGTCCCTGACTAACAGCCTTCTGCTTTCCACTGCAGGGTTGTCTCAAGTCTGCCCTCAGACCCTAGGCCTTCCTCCTCTTTCCTCTTCCCCTTCACTCAAAGGGTCCTGGTTCATACCCTTTCTTGCATATCTAGATATAATCTAATATAGTATCAGTCAGTTAGATTTAAAGAATAATATCAAGCCAATTGTTTAATCCATAGCAAGCTGATTTCTAAATTTAACCAGACTAGTTAGAAAAAGAATCCCTTCAACCCGGGTGATTAATTAGAGGGTTTTTATTTTCTACCAAAAGTCATGAGCAGGGGCTTCAACTGTTTCTTCTGTAAACTGTAAGCCCTGAATCAAACTTAATCCTAGACTAGGAGGCAAGGCAACATAGAAAAATGACGCTTAGGCCTAGAATCATATAACTTAAGACAGTTTTAAAATAGATATAAGAAAATTTATCCAAACTACCTCACTGTATTAATCAATGTCTCAACAGCAACCAAATAGAATATTCAAAAAAGGATACTTCCAGAAGATTCTGCTAACAAAGAGGATGTCTACAAAACTGTGGCGGTAGGGAACCATGATAGGGAATAAAGTTGGTTACAGCCGAAACAACGAAAGAAGTGCGTGGTCAACAGAACACAGGAGAGAGTCCTATAGAAATGACTTCCTTTCTGACAACAGGTCTCAAGCTGGTACCTAATTAATACTTATTTTGAATAGGGACAGCTATGTGATAGATGATATTGTATGGGAATAGGGAAAGAATGTTCTGGGACAGGCTGTGGTTCTAATCAAATCTACCTCTTCCTCTTAACATGTTTTTCTTTGTGCCTCACATGTATGTCTGCATTTCTGGGCTTTAAGACGTTGGTATGGTTCACAACTAAATTCCTAAAATCTAAGTTCTCATTTGGAATCGACAATCTCTCTGTCTGTCCTCCTTTAGTATTGCCACCAGACTTCCTGTAGCTTGTTTTGCAGCTGTGATAATGCACGGTCATTTTAGTGCAGAATTCACAGTTTGGGGCAACTATATATCATAGTCTAAGGTTTGAGATTGTAGCTCCTTTCTTCTTTGTTTTATTTTTAAAAATAGAGACGCAATTCATATCATAAAATTCACCCTTTAAAAGTGTACAATTCAGTATTTTTTTTTGTATGTACATGATGTTTTATAACCATCACCGCTAATTCCAAAACATTTTACAATTTCAAAAAGAAACTTTATACCTATTAGCAGTCATCCCCCATTTCCTCCTCCCATAGTCCCTGAAAACCGCTAGTCTACTCTCTCTATGGATTTGTTTATTCTGGGCGTTTCATAAAAACGGAATCATGCACTATGCTGTATTTTATGTCTGGTTTATATCACTTAGCATGATGTTTTCAAGGATCATCCATGTTGTAGCACGTATGAGTACTTTATTTTTATTGCCAAATGATACTTCATTGTGTGGATACATTTTATTCATCCACTCATCTTCTCATCGATATTTGAATTGTTTCCATTTTTTAGCTATTATGGATAATGGTGCTATGAACATTCATGTGCAAACTGGTGTGCACATGTTTTCAATTCTTTTGGGTACTCTTTTCTCTTTATAGACGGAATATTGTCCCTTCTGTTTATCATTCTTCCTTTTCTGGTGTGTTTCAAGAGAGAGGAAAACAATAAAAATGCTTTTACTATTCCTTTACTAATCAGAAATACCCTTATCTTATCTAAACCACAGATATGAAAACCAAAGTCCAAAGAGTTTACATAAATCACTCCAGGGCACCAGCCAGTTAGCAATAGAGCTGAGAGTAGAAGTCTCTGCCTTTACGAGAGCACTTTATTCCCACTTTCCCTTATGTTTCTCTAATATCTTGATTCATTTTTAATTTAATTTTTATTTTATATTGGGGTATAGTTGATTTACAATGTTGTGTTAGTTTCAGGTGTACAGCAAAGTGGTTCAATTATACATATACATATATCCATTCTTTTTCAGATTCTTTTCCCATATAGGTTATTACAGAATATTGAATAGAGTTCCCTGTGCTATACAGTAGGTTCTTACTGATTATCTATTTTTTGATTCATTTTTTTCTCTTAAATCCTTCAGTTAGCTATTGTTTCCTAATAGAATACCTCAATACCTAGTGATAGAAAACATCAGCCATTTGTCATTTCTCATGAGTCTTCTGGGTGGATTTGCTGATCTGAGCTGGGCTTGGGGGGGCTCCCCCATTCATCTCAGTCCACTGCTGGTCTGCTGGGTAAGGTACTGATGGTTGCTGTGCTCTGATACACCTGAGATCTTGGCTGGGATGATTTATCACTGCTTCTCATGGCCTCTCATCCTCCAGCAGGCTAGCGTGGATTTTTTCTTATGACTAAGGCAGGGTTCCAAAAGAGAGGAAAAATTCACAAGTTCTCCTGAGGCTCAGACCTGGCATGCCATCACTTCCTCTACATTATATTGGTCCAAACAAGTACAAGGTCAGGCTCAGATTCAAGGTGGGGAAGAAATAGATTCTACCTCCAATAGGAGGAGCTACAAGCTCACATTGCAAAGGGTGTGGATATAGGCATAGTGAAAAATTGGGGCCATTTTGCAATTAATCTACCACAATGCTTGTGCTAAGAAGTATCTTGTAATAATCATATGAAAGTTGACAGGGAAAACAGAGTATCAAGCTTAAGGTATAGAGTTCTTACTGGAGTAAAATACCTGTTCAGGCTTTTCTATGAACACTTGATTCTAGACAGATTAGCATGCATGATGCCTTCACACTACCCAGCATTCTCCTGGTCTCCATCGTTGTTTTGATGGTGACTGTTCTATGATATGGAATTTCTGCCTTTCCAAATTCCTCCCATGCTTTGACCACCAAATTTGGACTCTCATTAGCATCCAGAGTGTCCTCTTATAACACAGTCCTATAATAAATTTACTCATCTACCCACCATACCCTCCTGCCCCACTGGACTAAAAGCTCCTTGAGGACAGACCTATTGCTTAATGTAACTTTGTGTCATCTAGCCCAATGTCTAGCACATAGAAGCAGCCTAATAAATGTTTGTGGAATTAATAAACTAATAAATGAAGCCCTAACTGCCTTTAGCACATTGTGGTTTTTCTCCCATGATTCATTTTACGAATTATCTTTATCACTCACTTCACACTTCTCCCTTTGCAGTACATTGTGCACTATGTGTGTGTGTGTGTGTATACACACACACACTCCAGCACACATATATCTTTGTGTGTGTGCACATATATGTATATACATATATTTTATATGGTTATTTTATTATTCTATTGCTGTTTGGCTTCATTAGCTACCTAGTAATAAATAATACTCTTCTTTTAACTCGAATTCTTAATTTATATTCCACTTTTTCTAAAAAGAATTTGAGGTGACATATTTTTCAAAGATCAAAATAGGTCATTATGAGTAAATATTGAAAAGAATAGAGGGACCATTTTATGGTAAAAATGTTCTAGAAACCTGATTTATTACAGGTGTTTTAGCAATTATGGTGAATATAGAAACAAAACTGGAGGTCGCATTTTCAGAAAACCTCTTTTAGGAGGAGTTTGTATGACTTCTTATATAAGGAACATCACGGAATATAATAGGTGTCATCTATAAATGTAGTTTTGTAGAATAAGCAGCAACATGTTTCACATGGTCATTTTTCATACTGACCTTTAATTAAACCCAAATTATTAAAGCAAAGCTTAATGAAGGCTTTTCTGTGGAGAGCCAAGCTGGAGTTAGGAGGGTTTATCTCTGGAGTATACCAACTCAACATAATGATAGAGTTTTAAGAATATAGGCTAACAAGGAATTGTCAAGGTCCTGGAAATTTTGCCCTCAAATGTCTGCAAACTTACTTGTTATTTGAAGTTTCCCAAGATCAACAGATTCAACACTGAACTACCTAAAATGTGCCAGAAATATAGGGTTTCATCACTGACTAAAATGTGATCCACAATAAAGTTCAGATACAAATTACTAGGAGATAATATTGACATATTTTTATAAAAATGAACTTTATGTTAGAGGGCTCACTGCAGAATACAAGAGAGTTAAGGAAATGGTTCCAAGGAACGTTTCACCAGGTATGTCTTCTCATGTATCTAGATCATCTGTTCCTTATGAGTAAAATTTATTCTTATATTCAAATTGCTTTATGTTTCCCATAATTCAATAATGCAGTCAACGAATCCATGTTGAATGAATGAATCAATCAGTGAAGACCTCAGGAGATAGGATTATGCTAAAATGGGGCCACTGTTGGTGGTAGAGATCTATGGTATTAGGAAGGTGGATGTGTTAGTTATTTTCTTTCTCCCCATCCATTCTCAGCCTCTCTCCTCTGCTCTGTGCCCCAGGATCCTGACCATTCTGGTTGCATTAGCTGCTCCTCTTGTCATTTGGTGCCCTTTTGGATTTGGCCAATGGAACACTCTTCCAGAGATCACAGTGAGAAAAGAGCTCAGAGCACTTCTTTCCTACTCCCTGATGGCTTTGGTTTTTCAGTTCTGGAAATGGCTGAATCCATCAATAATTATAGCATCCACCTGGCAGCCCATCAACTACGGCTGCATCAGTAGCATCACCACTGCCCTGTATCCTTTCAAACCTGTGAGTAATAGCAGCTTCCTACCATTGCCAGTCTCTGCATGCCTCATCCTTCCTCACTGTTTTTTTTAATACTGCCCATACCTCTGTAAATAGTCTCTTCCTTGAATCATCTGAATAACGTGCTGATTCCTGCTAGGACTCTGACTAAAAGAGTAGGAGATGCTATATTATAATTGAATAGGAATTTGCTATAGATTATTCGTAAGTAAAAGGAAATAGCAATGAGGTTAGATATTATTTTAAGATTATGTAATCTGGTTGTCTATTTAGAAAATGACGGTGAATCTC
The DNA here is from genome assembly GCF_028023285.1 of Balaenoptera ricei. NCBI lineage: Eukaryota > Metazoa > Chordata > Mammalia > Artiodactyla > Balaenopteridae > Balaenoptera > Balaenoptera ricei. Next base: position 38,099,823 of record NC_082653.1, on the reverse strand, counting down.
GGATTATTTACTTGGCCACTAGAGAGGTGAAATATGAGTGGGGCAAGATTCAGGTATTGCAAAGTAAATATTATTGGGACTAAAGATGCAAGTCAGCACCAACATGGGTGTGTGAGTGTGTGTGTGTGTATCAGATTAGATGAAGGGGCAAGGAAATCTGGATATTTGTTTTCTCACGAATTATGCTTGAGTAAGCCACTGTATTTTAAGGTACATGTCAGGATAAGAAACCATATGAACCACTTTTTAACTTTTGTAACCTGTGACAAGGGATTAAGTGGTAAATAGTCATTGAGAATTAACGGGCAAGATGGTGGCCACAAAGGAGGAGCTTGTGTTTTTTTGGTTTTTTTTTTTGCACCACCCAGAATGTATCTGCTTTTCCCTCTCTCCTGGGAGCTGCCACTACCAAGCCTATCAAGACCATCACTTAGAAGCTCTATCAAGTAGACAGTTTTTTCTTTATAACTCTCCAACTGCATCTTTCATAATGTGATTCAATCAACAGGTCAAATTACTGGAGGGAGAGAGAAGAGGAGGGTCTTAGCCTGAAGCCAGCAGCCACTCTGATAGAGTCTGGGTCCTTCCTGTGTGCTCTGCTTTCCCTCCTCATTGAACATTCACTCCCACCTAGGGTTCTGGTTAGGATGAAGTGAGACAATTTTACATGAAAGCTCCCAACACTGTTCTCGGGCCAGAGAGAGCTACCGGTAGTTTAATTTTTTCTTCTGTTGTGAGGAGCCAAGGTGCGGAGCCTGAGGATAGAGAGCTGAGTTTCACTCCAGCCTCTGTCTTATTAGCTATGAGCTCTTGAGAAAGTTACTTGATCTCGCAGAGTTTCCGTTCCTCCTCTGAAAAATGGGAGGATATAATAGCACCCCAGTGTGAGAGGACATGTAATCCACATGTAATAAACACCATGCTCTTCCAAGCCTCAGTTTTCTTATCAGGATAGTTCTGATTCCATTGGATTTTTAGCTTGGAGTAAATGAGATAATACCTGTGAACTGCCCTTCACCCAACTCTCATGATTTTGACCTACTAGTGACAGATCATATGGCACACAGAACAGAGCAGTGGGAGGCAAGGCTCCCGCCTAGTGACACTGAGGATAGTAGGTCCATCAGACTAACTGACATTTCATTTGGTCCTTAAAAAGCAAGAAAGAATTTTAAAAGTGGACATGGGCAAAAGCATAGGCATAAAGGCGGGGAATGTACAAGACCGTGTTCAGACTGACCACCATCTGAGGTCCTTTTTGAGAAATAGTAGGAGAACTATCTAGGGATGATGGCTAAAGCCAAGTTGTGGGTGGTGACTTCGAATTCAAGGCAAAACCCCCCCCCAAAAACAGTAGGATTTTCTCCATTAAATGGTGTGGAGTCATGGAAGGCTCTTAAGAAGATCAAAGATATCACCATGTCGATTCTAGGTAGAAAGTTGGACATGAAGAGACATCGTATGGAGTCTACATTTTGAACAAAATCATTCTTCATTTACTTACTGAAATGGGGGAAGTAGTAAGTGACATCCCAGAGTTTCATAAATATGAGTGGGAGGAAGAGGATGGGGGGTGAGGAGAGGAAAGATTATTTTGCCAAATATTGTGCCCTCAAAGCCAGCATGGAAAGGGACGTTGGGGTGACTTACCCATGTGTCACAGGAAAAATTCTATAGGTTGCTTTGCAGATTATTCACCATTTGCCCCTTCTTTTCCCCAACCGGATCCATTTTCTGCCTTTCTTTGTCCTTCTCTATTCCTTGGGGGAGAGGGACACTAATTCCTATGGACTTCCTGGCCCAGACTCAACTGTTTTCTGTTTTCTGGTTGGATTTGGGAGAGAGCAGCAGGACCTAGGATGGTAGGAGGAGAGAGAGAGGTCAGGTTATTCATTTCTCTGGCTCTCTCCTGGCTCTTCCACGTTTGTGGCAGTGGTTGCCAAAAGATTCCACTCTCGTTAGGCTCCATTAACACTACTTCCTTTCTTTGCCCCTTCAGGCCCGAGGTGGAAATAGCTTCCGGACAATGCTAGTCCCCTGGATGCTGTAACCTCCCTGTGGGTTCCTGTAACCCCTCCTACGCCTCTGTAAATAGTGTTTTCATTCAAGTCCCTTGAACAATCTGTATTGTGTTCTGTTTCCTAGCAGGATCTTGAATGATACAGTTGCTAACCCCTGATCCATAACTTCCTCTGAAACATCACCCTGATGAACGAAATTTGAGAAGGTCTCCAGGGCCCTCTGTATCCTGCCACTGGCATTACTGTCAAGACATTCAGCTGTCAGAGGTTTTCATTTAGCACAAATTATTCCCACTCACTCCCACTTCTTCTGGTTTTGGCATCTCAATAAATGGATTTACAACTTACCCAGTTGTTCAAACCCAAAGGAACCATTTGGTTTTCTTTTAACGTTTTTAAAAATAAATTTATTTATTTTATTTACTTATTTTTGGCTGCAATGGGCCTTTGTTGCTGCGCGTGGGCTTTCTCTAGTGGCAGTGAGCGGGGGCTACTCTTCGTTGCGGTGCACGGGCTTCTCATTGCGGTGGCTTCTCTTGTTGTGGAGCATGGGCTCTAGGCACGCAGGCTTCAGTAGTTGTAGCACACAGCCTCAGTATTTGTGGCTCACGGGCTTAGTTGTTCCACATGGCATGTGAGATCTTCCCAGACCAGGGCTCGAAACCGTGTCCCCTGCATTGGCAGGTGGATTCTTAACGACTGCGCCACCAGGGAAGCCCAAGGAACCGTTTTTGATTATTCTAGTTCTGTCAACTTCCACTTCCTATCTGATCTATCAAAGTCCTGTCACCTCCTTCTGCAAACTATATCCTGAATATGTTCATCTCTCCTTATCTCCACCGCTAACGCCTTAGTCCAAGCCTCCATCATCTCTAACTTGGATGGTTCAATGGCCTCTTAACTGTTCTTCCTACTTCTTCCTTCCAATTCATTTTCTACCCAACAGCTAGAGTGACATTTCTAGCAAGAAAATACGATTACATCACTCCCCTGCACCCTCTAAATACTTACATTACCCTTGATGTCAAAGTCTCAGCATGAACTAAAAGTCTTTGTATCATCTGCCTCTCAGATAACATGTGTTAGCCCCTTTCCTTTTTCTTCCTGGGATGAAACCACCCAGGCTTTCATTTCAGCCTTAGAACACACCACACTTGTATTCTCAGGGCATTTGCACTTGCTGCTTCCTCTACCCAAATCTTCACCCACAGTTTGTACATGGCTTGCTCCTTCTTGTCATCCAAATCTCCACTGAAATGTCCCCTTCCCAGGGAGTCTGTCCTAGATCACCCACTATAAATTACTGCTCTTTTTCTGTTACTATCACATCAAGTGTTTATTTTCTTTACTGTTCAGAATTTTCGTGGAAGTTATCTGAAATTTCTTTGTTCCTTTATTATTATTATTTTTTAATTTTTTAATTTATTATTTATTTATTTTATTTATGGCTGTGTTGGGTCTTCGTTTCTGTGCGAGGGCTTTCTCTAGTTGCGGCAAGTGGGGGCCACTCTTCATCGCGGTGCGCGGGCCTCTCATTATCGCGGCCTCTCTTGTTGCAGAGCACAGGCTCCAGACGCGCAGGCTCAGTAATTGTGGCTCACGGGCCTAGTTGCTCCGCGGCATGTGGGATCTTCCCAGACCAGGACTCGAACCCATGTCCCCTGCATTGACAGGCAGAATCTCAACCACTGTGCCACCAGGGAAGCCCTCCTTTATTATTTTTTTCTTGCCTCCCCCAGTTCCCCTGGAGTACAAACTCCAAGGGAACTGAAGTCTTTGTCTGTCTTATTTACCACTTATTCACCAGCAATGCTTAGAAAACAGCCCAGTTGTAACAAATGATCCATGAGTGAGTAAATGAGCAAACATCTTATAAATTAAGAAAAAAGCAAAAAAAGAAACTCAAATGGCCAATCAACACTTGGAAAGAAAATCTAATTATTTTCAGTGGGATGAAAAAAAAAAGCAAAGAAATGCCATTTTCATCCATCGAATGGGAGTGAAAAAAAATGTCTGCCAAAACCACGTCTTGGCAAAGTACTGAAAAAAAACAGAACTTTCAAGCATTACCCTGAGAATGTCAAATGGTACATGCATTTCAGAGACCAATTTAGCAGCATAAATTGAAAAGGTGCTTGACATTTGACTCAAGAATTCCCCTTTCCAGAATTCACACCAGCTTGCATATTTGCATAAGCAGATGTATGAGAGTGTTTATTAAAATATTTTTGTATTAACAGAAAATTAAAGCAATCTAAATGTCTACTAATGAGGGAATAAATAAAATGTGGCAGGCATATTTATATGACAAAATACTACACAGGAGCCAAAAAGGGATGACCATTTCATGTATGTGCATAAATGTATAAATACATACAAATCAAATGGCTATATCACCAAAATATAATTTAAAGTTAAAAAGGAAATATGCACCTTGACATCATTTATGTAAATAAAACACACATATATTCTATATTAGTTATTGTTCAGGATATAAAACATGGAGTGGAAAGAAACCCACCACTGACTGTTGTTACCTTTGGGGAGGGGCTGAGGGAATGGGACTCAGGGGATTTCTAATTGAAAGGGATTATGTTTCTAATGTTTTATTTGTTTCTGAAAGCGAATACAAGCAAGTTATTAACCATTGCTAATTCTGGTTGATGATCATATGGGAGTTTTCCTATTTTTAAAGTCATATTCGATAAATTTTATTTCTAAAATTAAAAAATCAAATATAAAAATGAAGTCAATTATTTGGATGTGGGAGCAGATGAGAAAGACCATCAGAGAGAAGCAGAGACTGAGTGAGCCACTGAGTCAAGCCGCTGACTGTGCACTGCGGGGGGCTGTGGGGGATACTGCTGCGATCCATGCCCTGGTCCCCTTTGGACCCATCGCCCTCCATTGCCAGGGTCGCCTGCAAACAGCTCACAGTCATCCTTCCCTCTGGAGAACTGCCTCATCCGTCAGTCCCTGAGCTGTGCTCTTATATGCTTCTCACTGCCTATGTGAACGGCTGAGATGACAGTATGACAATGGGCATTTTATCTCAATATGTTATTAAGTCTTCCAGAACTTAAGATAACTTCTATGAGCTTTGTCTGAGAAAACCTAACCAAGTGAGGGTTTTTTTAGGGGGTTGGGGAGGAAGAATTGGATTAAAAGTAGTTCAAAATGACTAAAAATAAACCCTAAACCCAAGAAAGAAGATTCCAATCTCTTGCTATATGTCCCTATACGCCTCAATTGGCTGATGTCCTTAATATGAAACAAATACACCCATTCCACAATTAGAACAATAACCAAGAAAGTGTAGAATGCCAAGAACCAGGAGATGTCAATACACTAAACGGTGTGTCCATCATCCATGGACAGAAGATCTGAAATCTGAAAGTGAGTGGGATCCCACGTGGAAGGGAAGCCAATTGTGCCTCACTAAAGAAGGCACACCTGCCAGACACCCTCTGCTACCTAGACCACATTGCCCAGGGCACCTGTGCCCTGGTGAAGAAAAGCTGTATCCAAAGACTCCTCACCTTGCTGCTTGGGAAACCATAGTAGCAACCGTATGTAGAAGTCCTTGCATCCGCCCAGATTCACGATACTGATATGTGGTTTAGAGAACTAGACAGAATTGGATGGGATTCCCAGTTCCACCGTTGACTAGCCACTGTGGGCTGTGGGTAAATGATGTAACCTCTCGGGCCTTCAATTTTCTTGCAAGTAAATGTGAGGGGTGTTACTAAAGATTTCATTGAAATCAGGCTTTCCATGGGTCCCTATTAGGCACATAACAAGGGTAGAGCATTTTCCCTGAGATAACGTGGGTTTTGGTCTGGCCTTGACAGCAACACGCACTGCTCTGTCTGTCCAGGACCTACCTTCATGTGAAAAGAATGGGATGTACTGAGTGCATGGGGGGCTGTGTGTACTTAGTGCATTGGGGGCTGTACTGAGTGCATGGGGGGGGTCTGTACTAAGTGCATGGTGAGGCTCTTCTGAGTGCATGGGGGCTGTGGGTACTGAGGGCATGGGCGGCTGTACTGAGAGCATGGTGAGGCTGTTCTGAGTGCATGGGGGGCTCTGTGTACTGAGTGCATCTGTGCCTGTACTGTGTGCATGGGGGGCTTTGTGTTCTGAGTGCATGGTTGACTGTACTGAGCACATGAGGAGCTGTACTGAGTGCACAGTGGGCTGTACTGAGTGCATGGTGAGGCTGTTCTCAGTTCATGTGGGACTGTGTGTATTGAATGCATGGGGAGTTGTACTGTGCTCATGGGGGGCTGTCCTGAGTGCGTGGTGTGACTGATCTGAGTTCATTGGGGGCTTGGTGTACTGAGTGCATGGGGTTCTGTCCTGAGTGCATTGTGAGGCTGTTCTGAATGAATGGGGGGCTGTGAGTACTGAGTGCTTGGGGGGCTGTACTGAGTGCAGAGTGAGGCTGTTCTGAGTGCACGGGGTGCTGTGTGTACTGAGTGCATGTGGGTCTGTTTTGTGTACATTGGGGCTGTACTGACTGCATGGGGGCTGAACTGGGTGCATGGGGGGCTGTGTGACTGAGTGCATGTGTGCGTGTACTGAGTGCATTGTGGGCTGTGTGTACTGAGTGCATGGCTGGCTGTACCAAGTGCATAGGTGGCTTTTCTGAGTGCTTGGGGGGCTTGTGTACAGAGTGCATGGGTGGCTGTACTGAGTACATGGTGAGGCTGTTCTGAGTGCCTGGGGCCTGTGTGTACTGAATGCATGGGGGGCGACTGTACTGAGTGCATGGTGAGGCTTTTTTGGGTGCATGGGGGTCTGTGTTTACAGAGTGTATCTGGGGCTGTGTGTACTGAGTGTATTGGGTGCTGTACTGAGTGCATGGTAGGTCTCTTCTGAGTTCATGGGGGCTGTGTGTACTCAGTGCATGCGGGGCTGTACTGAGTGCATGCAGGGCTGTACTGAGTGCATAGGCATCTGTACTAAGTGCACGTTAGGCTGTTCTGAGTTCATGGAGGGCTGTGTTTCCTGAGTGTATGGGGGGCTGTGTGTACTGAGTGCATGGGAGGCTGTGTGTACTGAATGCATGGGAGGCTGTTTGTACTGAGTTCATGGGGAGCTGTACTGAGTGCATGGTTAGGCTGTTATGACTGTATGGGGCACTCTGTGTACTTAGTTCTTGAAGGGCTGTGTGTATTGACTGCATGGGGGACGATACTGATTGCATCGGGGGCTTTGTGTTCTGAGTGCATGGTTGCCTGTACTTAGTGCATGGCGGGCTGTTCTGAGTGCATGTGGGCTCTAGTGAGTGCATGGTGAGGCTGTTCTGAGTTCATGAGTGTCTGTGTATACTGAGTGCATGGGGGGCTGTACTGAGTGCATGGGGGGCTCTACTGAGTGCATTGTAGGGCTGTTCTGAGTGCATGGGGGGCTGTATATAGTGAGTGCATGGGGGGCTGTACTGAGTGTATGGTGAGGCTGTTTTGAGTACATGGGGGACTGTGTGTACTGAGTGCATTGGAGGCTGTGTTTTCTGAGTGCATGGGGGATGTACTGTGTGCTTGGGGATTGTACTGAGTGCATGGGGGTTATGTGTACTTAGTGCATGGGAGGCTGTATTGAGTGCATGGGGGGCTGTACTTAATGCATGGTTAGGCTCTTCTGAATTAGTGGGTGGCTGTACTGAGTGCATGGGCGGCTGTACGGGGTGCATGGTGAGGCTGTTCTTAGTGCATGTGGGTTGTGTTTCCTGAATGCCTAGGGGCCTGTACAGAGTAGATCATGGACTGTCCTGAGTGCGTGGTGAGGCTGTTCTGAGTGCATGTGGGGCTGTGTGTACTGAGTGCATGGTGGGCTGTACTGTGTGTATGGGGGGCTGTACTGAGTGCATGGGGAGCTGTACTGAGTGCATGGGGGGCTCTACTCCTCAGCAGAGAGCCCCTTTCTTGCAGTTTGTAACGTTCTATCTTTGCACATGCTGCAACAGCCTTCACCACCTTGGAAGTGCAGCATCACTAAGATCTGACACTGTATTGAGGCTACAGGTTTGTTTTTATGACACCCTCCCCAAAACTTTTATTCGTTAAAAAAATTTTTTTTACATGTATGTATGTAACCATTTGAGAGCTTATAGTTGCTTTTGTCCTCTGTCTATATATAAAGTAGCACAATCGCTATAGCTTATATCACTAGCAGAGGTCAGAAATAATATCTTGGAAAGAAATTCAATTCCCTTTGCTTACTCAGCCCAACCAGAGCAACTGTACTTTTGCCTGATATAACATATTTGATGGCAAACAAACTGGTAGATGTTATCTCATGTAATTTCATGATGTTGTTTCATTAGTGGATCAAATAGGCATTTACTGTTTCTCTCCCAGTTTCTCACCCACATCCTTACCCCCAAATTTATTCTTTTTCTTCCTCTTTACTATGTTGCTGGAAATATTTTGTCATTTTAACTTCCAGTAGAGCTGCACATTTGAACATACACATTTGCTTTTTTCCCTCTGTAAATTCTATTAGCACAGCAGTAATTTAACATAGCAATTTAAAAAATAAGACATACTAATATAAAGACTGGAGTGGCAACTATACCACCAGATGTTGGAAGGTGGAAAATGGATGGATGCGAGGACCCTGACTTCTCAAACGACAGAAAGCTAGATTACAAGCCTGAAGTGGGGAAAGAGAAGACGCAATCCAGTTAATACCCCATAGACCTCCAACAGATTCAGGAATTGGCAGTGTACGGTTTTCCTGAAGTGGGAGTGAAGATGGCACCATGACAGTTTGGTTGGAAGTCTTTTAAGGAGGTTTGATTACAAGATCCTACTGTCACTCCATGTATCTGGGCAATTGCCCTTTTGCAGCCTGGTAAAATGCAAGAAATATAGTCATGGGAGCGGGTAATTGAGAGGTCTCTGGACTGGAGGGGTCTAGGCACAGCTGAGAGTAGAGTAGATATCACAGTGAAAAGAGCAAAGTTCAGGCTCGCACCTGGCATTCGCAGAGGCCAAAGCAAGAGTACCCAGGGAGACCATGGCTCCTGGCCTACCCTCGCCTCTCTCCTCACTCTAGTTCCCTGCCTTACTGGCAGGGTCCTAAAATGAGCGTGTGTGGAGACTGAGTCCTCTGTTCAAGCTCTGTTAAACTCCTTGGCCATCCCTTGGTTTCAGGGGGGCCATACACTGTGGGTGAAATTATTTACCCTAAAAAGGACAGAATGAGAGAAGAGACCCACATGGTTCCTGGAAGCAGTATTGAGGTCATGTGGACAAGAATTCTGAAGCATAGTCTAGAAATGATGGACAGGTCCCCTTGGCCTTGGGGAAGGACACTCCAAAGAATGGCCAGAATAAGATCCTTTAAAGAATGTTGCCCAGGCTAAAGTGGTTGACTGTCCCGTACTGATTTTAACACACAAAATCCTGCATTCCAGGAAATACCTCAGTCCTGAGCAAACCATGATTACTGGTTACCCTTCCAGGCTTAAGGGTGAGACTATATTTGCATACTTAACTCTGAGACCCCCAGCCCTCTCTTCCCATTTAGTTCCCAGAGTGTGGGTAGCAAGACCTGTCTTCCAGCCAGGGAGTTAAAAGTCTTCCTCTGAGGAAACTGACCTGTCCAAGAAGAAAGAGCTAAAGACTCTGACATTAAGGATTCCAGAGAGCTCCCTTAGATGCTTCTACAGTAAAGCCCAGAGTTGACAAAGCCCACCCACTGGCTCCAAGACATCCAATCAGCATTTCAGGGTCCTAAGTGTAAATATAAGCAGACAGCCTAGGATCACCAGACAGTGGGGAAACACTTAGCATGAAAAATTAAGGCCAAAATAAACGGGGGAAAAAAACTACTTAGAAGGAAACATTATGCAAGGAGAAGAAATTTAAAAAGCATCTACATTAATATCTTCAGAATCCTAAAGGAAGATATTGCATTCTTGAATAAAAGAACAGGATATTATAGAAAGGAATATTCAGATAATAAAAAGAGCTCTTAGAAATTGAAACATGAGAACAGACATAAAAACTCCATGGAAGTCTTGGAAAATGAAGTTGAGAATATCTGCACAAAAGGAAGAATAAAATGGCAGAGATGGAAAGTAAGAGAAAAAAAGAAAAGGAAAGGTAGAGTACCAGTCCAGAAGGTCTAAAAGACCAAAAAAAAAAAAAAAAAAAAAAAAAAAAAAATTGGAATTTCAGACAGAGATATCAGAGAAAGAGAGGAGGAAACCATAATTCAAGAAATTCCCCAGAATAAAGGGATATAAATTTCCAGATTGAAAGAAGCCAGCAAGGGCCAAGCACAATGGATGGGAATATTCCTATTCCAAGACACTGGAGAAATGTAAAATGCATGGGGATAAAGAGAAGATTCGACAAGAGAAAAAAATAGTCACAATTAAAGAATAAAAGTTGAGAATGGTCTTGAACTTCTCATGGCCAACTCTAGATAGCTATAGATAACACTAGATGTTGTAGACAACAGAGAAATGCCTTCATAATTCCAAAGGAAATTTATTTTCAAATAGAATTCTATACTTAGCAACCTGTCACTTAATGTGAGGTTAGAATATTTTCAGACAGTCAAGGTGTCCAAAACTTTGCCTCAGGAACATTTTGGAGGATGTGCACCACCAAAGAAATAAAGAAACCAAAAAAAAAAAAAAAAAAAAAAGATAGAGGGTTTAAAAACAGAGAACCCAACTTAAGGAAGAGATAAAGAGAATCATCAGAAGGATGTTGATTTGCCAGGCACAAGGCAACTGTCCTGATGAAAGCATGATGCAGGGTTTTGCAAGAAACTTATTTGAGAAGATGAAATTATTGGATAATGACATATCTGAATAATTAAAAGGAGAGATAAATAAATTGGAGAATTTGAGATTGCCTTACTAAAAAAATACAGAGAGAATTAAAGAAACAAATAAAACAGATGATTATTAATTACAAACAAAACAATAGGTTCACAAGACATGGAAAGTAATTAAAGTATATCACACGGAGGACCTGCAGAGAGCATTCCTATAATAATAATTGCATAGTCTACTAACCCAAATTAGGATATAAATATCTTAAGAGGATGGGATGAGGGGGAAAAGTGCCTTTGTTTGGGGATAAGGGAGCAGGAAGTTGCAGGAGAGATCATGCATGATCCATCACTTTCCCTAATAGGAAAACAACAGACAACACCCAAGACTGAAAATTAAGAGAAGGCAATATTAGCGTGGAATTTTGAGCAATGTGGGTGCCTAAACAAAAAGAATAGATGTAAAAGGATGCAAATATTTGCCTGTTGGAAGAGGACAGTGACTGCAGGGATGTAGGGAATTGCTGTTTCAAACATTGGAAAACTGTCTCATATTTTACTCTTTAAAATATGTACATGTATAACTTCATGAAATTACCCCCTTCAAGAAAGAACAGATTAGGGTATTTCTAAGTTGTAAACTAGTTTCCTTTTTATTCCATATATTCTTTCTATTTAAAGATTTTTTATACAACCAACTTAATATGTTTTATTTAAACGGATTCAATGGTATTGACTAAAATAGCTGACAGAAAACCATACTGGTACTATTTTAGCTTTAGGTTATGTGTAGTTTATTAAATTGAAAGGAGTCCAATAATGTGGTTTTAGCTTTTCATTAGGGAAAGTATGACATTTTTTTAAGTGAAATGTGACATTTACTTTAATTATCTTTGAGTTCTTGAGCTGAATAAAGTTAAAATGTTGCATATTTATAATTATAGAAAAGGCACAAGCCTCTTAGATAGCCTCATCCACAAGAGGGCAGACAGCAGAAGCCAGAAGAACTACAGTCCTGCAGCCTGTGGAATGAAAACCAATTCACAGAAAGAGACAAGATGAAAAGGCAGAGAGCTATGTACGAGATGAAGGAACAAGATAAAACCCCAGAAAAACAACTAAATGAAGTGGAGATAGGCAACCTTCCAGAAAAAGAATTCAGAATAATGATAGTGAAGATGACCCAGGACCTCGGAAAAAGAATGGAAGGAAAGATCTAGAAGATGCAAGAAATGTTTAACAAAGACCTAGAAGAATTAAGGAACAAACACCTAGAAGAATTACAGAACAAACAGAGATGAACAATACAATAACTGAAATGAAAACTACACTAGAAGGAATCAATAGCAGAATAACTGAGGCAGAAGAACGGATAAGTGACCTGGAAGACAGAATGGTGGAATTCACTGCTGCAGAACACATTAAAGAAAAAAGAATGAAAAGAAATGAAGACAGCCTAAGACACACCTGGGACAACATTAAATGCACCAACATTCACATTATAGAGGTCCCAGAAGGAGAAGAGAGAAAGAAAGGACCTGAGAAAATATTTGAAGAGATTATAGTTGAAAACTTCCCTAACATGGGAAAGGAAATAGCCACCCAAGTCCAGGAAGTACAGAGAGTCCCAGGCAGGATAAGCCCAAGGAGAAACACACTGAGACAAACAGTAATCAAACTGACAAAAATTAAAGACAAAGAAAAATTATTAAAAGCAACAAGGGAGAAATGACAAATAACATACAAGGGAACTCCCATAAGGTTAACAGCTGATTTCTCAGCAGAAACTCTACAAGCCGGAAGGGAGTGGCACGATATATTTAAAGTGATGAAAGGTAAGAAACTACAACCAATATTACTCTACCCAGCAAGGATCTCATTCAGATTTGATGGAGAATTCAAAAGCTTTACAGACAAGCAAAAGCTAAGAGAATTCAGCACCACCAAATCAGCTCTACAACAAATGCTAAAGGAACTTCTCTGAGTGGGAAACACAAGAGAAGAAAAGGACCTACAAAAACAAACCCAAAACAATTAAGAAAATGTTCATAGGAACATACATATCGATAATTACCTTAAACGTGAATGGATGAAATGCTCCAACCAAAAGACACAGGCTCGCTGAATGGATATAAAAATAAGACCCATGTATATGCTGTCTACAAGAGACCAACTTCAGACCTAGGGACACATTCAGACTGAAAGTGAGGGGATGGAAAAATATTCCATACAAATGGAAATCAAAAGACAGCTGGAGTAGCAATATGCATGTCAGATAAAATACACTTTAAAATAATGTTACAAGAGACAAGGAAGGACACTACATAATGATCAAGCAATCAATCCAAGAAGAAGATTTAACAATTATAAATATATATGAACCCAACAAAGGAGCACCTCAGTACATAAGGCAAATGCTAACAGCTATAAAAGAGGAAATTGACAGTAACACAATAATAGTGGGGGACTTTAACACTTCATTTACACCAATGGACAGATCATCCAGACAGAAAATTAATATGGAAACACAAGCTTTAAATGACACAATAGACCAGATAGATTTAATTGATATTTATAGGACATTCCATCTGAAAACAGCAGATTATACTTTCTTCTCAAGTGCGCATGAACATTCTCCAGGATAGATCACATCTTGGGTCACAAATCAAGCCTTGGTAAATTTAAGAAAATTGAAATCATATCAAGCACCTTTCCCACCACAACACTATGATATTAGAAATCAGATACAGGTTAAAAAAACATTAAAAAACACAAACACATGGATGCTAAACAATATGTTACTAAATAACCAAGAGATCACTGAAGAAATCAAAGAGGAAATCAAAAAATACCTAGAGACAAATGACAATGAAAACACGAAGATCTAAAACCTATGGGATGCAGCAAAAGCAGTTCTAAGAGGGAAGTTTCTAGCAATACAATCTTACCTCAAGAAACAAGAAAAATCTCAAATAAGCAATCTAATCTTACACCTAAAGGAACTAGAGAAAGAAGAACAAACAAAACCCAAAGTTAGTAGAAGGAAAAAAGTCATAAAGATCAGAGCAGAAATAAATGAAACAAAGAAAACAATAACAAAGATCAATAAAACTAAAAGCTGGTTCTTTGAGAAGATAAACAAAATTGATAAACCTTTAACCAGACTCATCAAGAAAAAGAGGGAGAGAACTCAACTCAATAAATTAGAAATGAAAAAGGAGATGTTACAATGGATACCACAGAAATACAAAGTATCATAAGAGACTGCTACAAGCAACTCTATGCCAATAAAATGGACAACTGGGAAGAAATGGACAAATTTTTAGAAAGGTATAACCTTCCAAGACTGAACCAGGAAGAAATAGAAAATATGAACAGAACAATCACAAGTAATGAAATTGAAACTGTGATTAAAAATCTTCCAACAAACAAAATCCAGGACCAGATGACTTCACAGGTAAATTCTATCAAACATTTAGAGAAGAGCTAACACCCATCCTTCTCAAACTCTTCCAAAAAATTGCAGATGAAGGAACACTCCCAAACTCATTCTACGAGGACACCATCACCCTGATACCAAAACCAGATACAGATACTGTCAAAAAAAGAAAATTACAGATCAATATGACTGATGAATATAGATGCAAAAATCCTCAACAAAATACTAGTAAACAGAATCCAACAACATATTAAAAGGATCATACACCATGATCAAGTGGGATTTATCCCAGGGATGCAAGGATTCTTCAATATACTCAAATCAATTCATGTGATACACCATATTAAAAAATTGAAGCATAAAACCCATATGATCATCTCAATAGATACAGAAAAAGCTTTTGACAAAATCCAACACCCATTTTTGGTAAAAAATCTCCAGAAAGTCGTCATAGAGGGAGTCTACTTCAACATAATAAAGGCCATATATGACAAACCCACAGCAAGCATCATTCTCAATGGTGAAAAATTGAAAGCATTTCCTCTAAGATCAGGAACAAGACAAGGATGTCCGCTCTCACCACTATTATTCAACTCAGTTTTGGGAGTCCTAGCCACGGCAATCAGAGAAGAAAAAGAATAAAAATAATACAAATAGGAAAAGAAGAAGTAAAAGTGCCACTGTTTGCAGATGACATGATACTATACGTAAATAATCCTAAATATGCTACCAGAAAACTACTAGAACTAATCAATGAATTTGGTAAAGTTGCAGGATGCAAAATTAATGCACAGAAATCTCTTGCATTCCTATACACTAACAAGGAAAGATCAGAAAGAGAAATTAAGGAAACAATCTCATTCACCATTGCAACAAAAAGAATAAAATACCTAGGAATAAACCTACCTAAAGAGGTAAAAGCCCTGCACTCAGAAAACTGTAAGACACTGATGATTTATTTTAACATCTTTATTGGAGTATAATTGTTTTACAATGTTGTGTTAGTTTCTGCTCTATAACAGAGTGAATCAGCTATACATATACATATATCCCCATATCCCCTCCCTCTTGTGTCTCCCTCCCACCCTCCCTATCCCACCCCTCTAGGTGGGATAGCAGAGAGCTGATCTCCCTCTGCTATGTGACAGCTTCCCACTAGCTATTTTACATTTGATAGTGTATATATGTCAATGCCACTCTCTCACTTCATCCCAGCTTACCCTTTCCCCTCCCCGTGTCCTCAAGTCCATTCTCTACGTCTGTGTCTTTATTCCTGTCCTGCCCCTAGGTTCAAATAACTAAACAAATAGAACAGATAGAAAGCTTGAAAATAGACCCATGATACGTAGAACTTGATGTACAAAAAAGGCAGCACCACAAATGTTGCAAAGCCATCTTCATGAGGAAAGAATAGATTGCTTAGAAATTATGTTGATAAAACTGGTTTACAATATGAAGAAAATTTAAATTAAATCCCTACCTTACACTAAATACAAAGGTAAACTTCAGGTAGCATAAGATATAAATGGAAAAGTAAAATAGTGAGGCTAATGGAAGAAGAAGCAGGAGAATATCTTTGTGACTTAGGATGGGAAAATGTTTCTTAAACAAGATTCAAATATACAAAACTTAAATCACTAAGATGTATACTTTAAATATCTTACAATTTTATTTGTCAATTATACCTCAATAAAGCTGAAAGATTTTTTAAATGGAAAAAAAAGACACTGACGAAAGAAATCAAAGATGACATAAACAGATGGAGAGTTATACCATGTCTTTGGATTGGAAGAATCAATATTGTGAAAATGACTATACTACCCAAAGCAATCTACAGATTCAGTGCAATCCCTATCAAATTACCAATGGCATTTTTTATGGAACTAGAACAAAAAATCTTAAAATTTGTATGGAGACACAAAAGACCCTGAATAGTCAAAGCAATATTGAGGGAAAAAAACAAAATTGGAGGAATCAGACTCCCTGACTTCAGACTATACTACAAAGCTACAGTAATCAAGACAATATGGTACTGGCACAAAAACAGAAATATGGATCAATGGAACAGGATAGAAAGCCCAGAGATAAACCCATGCGCCTGTGGTCAACTAATCTATGACAAAAGAGGCAAGGATATACAATGGAGAAAAGACAGTCTCTTCAATAAGTGGTGCTGGGAAAACTGGACAGCTACATGTAAAAGAATGAAATTAGAACATTTCCTAACACCATACACAAAAATAAACTGAAAATGGATTACAGACCTAAATGTAAGATCAGACACTATAAAACTCTTAGAGGAAAACATAGGCAGAACACTCTTTGACATAAATCACAGCAAGATCTTTTGAGACCCACCTCCTAGAGTAATGGAAATAAAAACAAAAATTAAAAAACGGACCTAATTAAACTTAAAAGCTTTTGCACAGCAAATGAAACTATAAACAAGACGAAAATACAACCCTCAGAATGGGAGAAAATATTTACAAATGAATCAACAGACAAAGGATTAATCTCCAAAATATATAAACAACTCATGCAGCTCAATATTAAAAGAAACAAACAACCTAATCAAAAAATGGGCAGAAGACCTAAATAGACATTTCTCCAAAGAAGACATACAGATGGCCAAGAGGCACATGAAAAGCTGCTCAACATCACTAATTATTAGAGAAATGCAAATCAAAAGTACAATGAGGTATCACCTCACACTGGTTAGAATGGGCATCATCAGAAAATCTACAAACAACAAATGCTGGAGAGGGTGTGGAGAAAAGGGAAACCTCTTGCACTGTTGCTGGGAATGTAAATTGATACAGCCACTATGGAGAACAGTATTGAGGTTCCTTAAAAAACTAAATATAGAGTTACTATATGACCCAGCAATCCCACTACTGGGCATATACCCAGAGAATACCATAATTCAAAAAGACACATGCACCCCAATGTTCGTTGCAGCACTATTTACAATAGCCAGGTCATGGAAGCAACCTAAATGCCCATCAACAGATGAACAGATTAAGAAGATGTGGTACATATATAAAATGGAATATCACTCAACCAGAGAAAGGAATGAAATTTGGTCATTTGCAGAGACGTGGTGGACTTAGAGACTGTCATACAGAGTGAAGTAAGTCAGAAAGAGAAAAACAAATGCCGTATATTAATGCATATATGTGAAATCTAGAAAAATGGTACAGATGAACCGGTTTGCAAAGCAGAAATAGAGACACAGGTGTAGAGAACAAACGTATGGACACCAAGGGGGAAAAGCGGGGGTGGGGGGTGGTGGTGGTGCTTGGATGAATTCGGAGATTGGGATTGACATATATACACTAATATGTATAAAATAGATAACTAATAAGAACCTGCTGTATAAAAAAATAAATAAATAAAATTTAATTTACAAAAAGAATTATAGGAAAAATTGATCTTCTAATCAATAGAATATTCTGATTGTAAGCATGCTAGATTGATTGTGCAAATGTCCCTAGTTCTTCACCTTTCCTACATGCATCCTCTATGTAATGTGGCTTTGTAGCGACCCCCGTTGACAGATGGAGTTTCTTTCTCCACCCTGGAATCTGGGCTGGCCTTGTGATTTGCTCGGTCAACAGAATGGAAGTGATGGTGTGCACGTTCTGAGGGAGCCATGGATGCTTCCACACTTTCTCTTGGACCCTACCACTTCCATGAGAACAAGCCAGGCTATTTGGGGGGACATTGGAAGACAACATGGATGAGAACTCGCTAGTCTTAGCCAAGGCCATGTTAAAACATCCTACAGTCAAGCATGTGAGGGAGCCTGGCTTAGGTCAGCAGAACTGTCAACCCAACCAACTGTTGACTGTAGAGACAGGAGTGCAACCAGATGCAACCAGAACTTTCTAGCTCACCTGAGACCTCAGAGTAATAAAAAAAAAAAAAGAAAATTGTTGGTCTTTAAGCCACTAAATTTGGGGGTGGTTTTTTACACAGTACTAGCTAACTGATAAGCTAAGAATTATCAACTTGAACTGTATATAAGTAGTCAGCTTTCAAAGAATTAGAACTTAATTTAAAAAATAGCATCTTTAAAAAGAAACTACATATTCTAAGTAGGGAAAATAATCTTAAAATGAAAGCATTTGTTCTGCTTTCCTAAGTATATATATGCACTATTGGGAAGAGCAACCAGGGAGAGATGAGTTGCCCTGTATATAGAAGGAGGAAAATTGCTTTAGGCTTAGAGAGAGGTTAACAAGACTAGCTCCTAAAAAGGCAAGAGTAGAAAGAAGTCAGAATGGTGAGTGTCCAAGTTGGGAAAAGGACTGAGATGTTTAAGATGTAATTTTTAGTTGTTTTCTGTGGGATGTAAAATGTAACACATTCACCCTCACAACTTATGGTCCCTATGAACTTTCAGTAAAATCTATAATACTTACTCATGCTATTATGTGACCAGACACTATATAATTAATTGCAAGGTGTTACAAATTTCCAATCGAGTTTATTAGTGGTGGGAGGACATCTTTTAAAGGACCCAGAAATCAGATGCAGTGGTACCCATCAAAGTGAAATTCCGCCAAATAAAATGACATTAGGAGAGAACTTTGAACTTCTTGAGACTGTGAACCAATTTTACCCAGACCATTAAAGGAAGGGAGCCCAACTAATGTCTCAATTACATAAGGCAGCATACAAGGATGTGGGGTATATTGGACTTCTCTGGTGGTCAAGTGGTTAAGAATCTGTGCTTCCACTGCAGTGTGTGCAAGGTTCAATTCCTGGTCAGGGAATTAACATCCCACATGCCGCACGGTACAGACAAAAAAATGTAGGGTATAAGAGAAAATATAGTAGAAGTTAAACATACCTGTACTATAGGATCCAACCATCCCACTACTAGGTATTTACCCAAATGAAATGAAAACCTGTATTCACCTGTATTCAAAAACCTGTACAATAGGAACAGTGAGAATTTATAGCCAGGGAGCAGGGTGGGGCTCAGTGGATGGACAATTACTAAGATAATGATAATGTATCAAACTTATAGTCACCCCAGACTGGAAACAACTCAAATATCCTTCAGCTGGAGTGTTGGTAAACAAACTGCTGTATATCCATAAAATAGAATACTACACAGCAATAAAAAGGAATGAACTGCTGAAACATGCAGCAACATAGATGAATCTCAAATACACTAAGTGAAAGAAGCCAGACTCAGAAGGCTACTGTATGATTCCATTTATATAACACTTTTGCAAAGACAAAACTATGGACAGAAAATAGATCCATGGTTGCCAGGAGCTGGGGATGTGTGTACAGACTGACCAGAAAGGGGTGTAGGAGAATTTTTTGAAGTAAATGATGTGCCTTCCTTATTGACCTTGAAGGTGGCTACATGACTACATACATCTGTCAAAACTTGCAGAACTGTACACAAAAAAGGGAGAATTATACCTTAATTTTTTTAAATGGATAAAAATGTGTTCAAGTTGAGACCTTAGCCTGAAAGAATTCTCAATCTACTTCTGGAGAGCAGACACTATTGTTATAAAATTATCAATGATACAAGCATAATTGCACTAAAAATTTCTTGAAGTTTATGGATATGAATTGACAAGGCAAAAAGAGATTTCTGGACCAGAAAAGATTAAGGAATCATAAAAGTATTGGTTGAATTTAAACTGGCTCTAAATGAAGGGTAGGAATTCGTAAATGGGAAAAGAGAAAAGTAACAAGAAAGTCAGTATTTTATTCTTGCAACAGGAAGGAAGCCAGTGGGTCTGGAATGAGACACATACGGTTGTGGGGTTAATACTGTTAATAGAAACTGATGCTGCAGGAATCTTGGCATTCTCCCTTGCCAATCCCCTTTGTCTGAAGCAATTCTCCAGAATGGTCTCCATGACACTGAGGACACCCAGGTAACTGCTTCTTTCCATATCCATGTAATTCAAAATTGACTTTATTTGGAGACCTCAATTTGCAAGGATTACCTGGGAAACTTGCTTCAAAATCAGGATCCAAAGAGACAAAACTTGAGACTTTGAGAGCAAAAACTTGTTTTACATTGAGATTTCCCTCCAAATGATAAAAGAATAAAAATGAGGGGAAGAGAATTAAGAAATCCAGATGGAGAAGAGAGGAACCAAGATGTCGGAGTAGAAGGACGTGCTCTCACTCCCTCTTGCGAGAACACCAGAATCACAACTAGCTGCTGGACAATCATCGACAGGAAGACACTGGAACTCACCAAAAAAGATACCCCACATCCAAAGACAAAGGAGAAGCCACAATGAGATGGTAGGAGGGGCGCAATCAGAGTAAAATCAAATCCCATAACTGGTGGATGGGTGACTCATAGACTGGCGAACACTTATACCACAGAAGCCCATGCACTGGAGTGAAGGTTCTGAGTCCCACGTCAGGCTTCCCAACCTGGGGGTCCGGCAACGGGAGGAGGAATTCATAGAGAATCAGACTTTGAAGCCTAGTGGGAATTGACTGCAGGACTTCAACAGGGCTGGGGGAAACAGAGACCCCACTCTTGGAGGGTGCACACAAAATAGTGTGCGCATCAGGACCCAGGGGAAGGAGAAGTGACCCCGGGGGAGACTGAACCAGACCTACCTGCTAGTTTTGGAAGGTCTCCTGCAGAGGCGGGGGGTGGCTCTGTTTCACTGTGGGGACAAGGACACTGGCAGCAGAAGTTCTGGGAAGTACTCCTTGGCATTGGTCCTCCCAGAGTCTGTCATTAGCCCCACCAAAGGGCCCAGGTAAGCTCCAGTGTTGGGTTGCCTCAGGCAAAACAAGCAACAGGGAGGGAACCCAGCCCCACCCATCAACAGTCAAGTGGATTAAAGTTTTACTGAGCTCCGACCACCACAGCAACAGGCAGCTCTACCCAACACCACAGCCTCCCATCAAGCCTCTTAGATAGCCTCAACCACCAGAGGGCATACAGCAGAAGCAAGAAAAACTATAATCCTGCAGCCTGTGGAACAAAAACCACATTCACAGAAAAATAGACAAGATGAAAAGGTAGAGGGCTATATACCAGATGAAGGAACAAGATAAAACCCCAGAAAAACAACTCAATGAAGTGGAGATAGGCAACCTTCCAGAAAAAGAATTCAGAATGATGAACGTGAAGATGATCCAGGACCTCGGAATAAGAATGGAGGCATAGATCGAGAAGATGCAAGAAATGTTTAACAAAGACCTAGAAGAATTAAAGAACAAACAAACAGAGATGAACAATACAATAACTGAAATGAAAACTACACTAGAAGGAATCAATAGCAGAATAACTGAGGCAGAAGAACGTATAAGTGACCTGGAAGACAGAATGGTGGAATTCACTGCTGCGGAACAGACTAAAGAAAAAAGAATGAAAAGAAATGAAGACAGCTTAAGAGACCTTTGGGACAACATTAAATGCAACAACATTTGCATTATAGGGGTCCCAGAAGGAGAAGAGAGAGAGAAACGACCAGAGAAAATATTTGAAGAGATTATAGTTGAAAACTTCCCTAACATGGGAAAGGAAATAGCCACCCAAGTCCAGGAAGCGCAGCGAGTCCCATACACGATAAACCCAAGGACAAACACACCGAGACACATAGTCATCAAATTGGCAAAAATTAAAGACAAAGAAGGGCTTCCCTGGTGGCGCAGTGGTTGAGAATCGGCCTGCCAATGCAGGGGACGTGGGTTCGAGCCCTGGTTTGGGAAGATTCCACATGCTGCGGAGCAACTCGGCCCTTGAGCCACAATTACTGAGCCTGCGCGTCTGGAGCCTGTGCTTGCAACGAGAGGCCGTGATAGTGAGAGGCCCATGCACCGTGATGAAGAGTGGCCCCCGCTTGCCACAACTGGAGAAAGCCCTCGCACAGAAATGAAGACCCAACACAGCCATACATACATACATACATACATAAATAAAAAGAATGTAAGCAGACAAGAATATCATTAAAATAAAAAAATTAAAAAAAAAAACACAAAGAAAAATTATTGAAAGCAGCAAGGGAAAAACGACAAATAACATACAAGGGAACTCCCATAAGGTTAACAGCTGATTTCTCAGCAGAAACTCTACAAGCCAGAAGGGAGTGGCATGATATACTTAAAGTGATGAAAGAGAAGAACCTACAACCAAGATTACTCCACCCAGCAAGGATCTCATTCAGATTTGATGGAGAAATCAAAAGCTTTACAGACAAGCAAAAGTTAAGAGAATTCAGCACCACCAAACCAGCTCTACAACAAATGCTAAAGGAACTTCTCTAAGTGGGAAACACAAGAGAAGAAAAGGACCTACAAAAACAAACCCAAAACAATTAAGAAAATGTTCATAGGAACATACATATCGATAATTACCTTAAATGTGAATGGATGAAATGCTCCAACCAAAAGACAGAGGCTTGCTGAACGGATACAAAAACAAGGCCCATATATATGCTGTCTACAAGAGATCCATTTCAGACCTAGGGACACATACAGACTGAAAGTGAGGGGTGGAAAAAGATATTCCATGCAAATGGAAATCGAAAGAAAGCTGGAGTAGCTATACTCATATCAGATAAAATAGACTTTAAAATAAAGAATGTTACAAGAGACAAGGAAGGACACTACATAATGATCAAGGGATCAATCCAAGAAGAAGATATAACAATGATAAATATATATGCGTCCAACATAGGAGCACCTCAATACATAAGGAACCTGCTAACAGCTATAAAAGGGGAAATTTACAGTAACACAATAATTGTGGGGGACTTTAACACCTCACTTACACCAATGGACAGATCATCCAAAATGAAAATAAATAAGGAAACAGAAGCTTTAAATGACACAATAGAACTGAAAGATTTAATTGATATTATAGGACATTCCATCCATAAACAGCAGATTACACTTTCTTCTCAAGTGCGCATGGAACATTCTCCAGGATAGATCACATCTTGGGTCACAAATCAAGCCTCAGTAAATTTAAGAAAATTGAAATCATATCAAGCATCATTTCTGACCACAACGCTATGAGATTAGAAATGAATTAGAGGGAAAAAAACATAAAAATCACAAACACATGGAGGCTAAACAATACGTTACTAAATAACCAAGAGATCACTGAAGAAATCAAAGAGGAAATCAAAAAATACCTAGAGACAAATGACAATGAAAACACGATGATCCAAAACCTATGGGATGCAGCAAAAGCAGCTCTAAGAGGGAAGTTTATAGCTATACAAGCCTACCTAAAGAAACAAGAAAAATCTCAAGTAAACAGTGTAACCTTACACCTAAAGGAACTAGAGAAAGAAGAACAAACAAAACCCAAAATTAGCAGAAGGAAAGAAATCATAAAGATCAGAGCAGAAATAAATGAAATAGAAACAAAGTAAACAATAGCAAAGATCAATAAAACTAAAAGCTGTTTCTTTGAGAAGATAAACAAAATTGAAAAGCCATTAGCCAGACTCATCAAGAAAAAGAGGGAGAGGACTGAAATCAATAAAATTAGAAATGAAAAAGGAGAAGTTACAACAGACACCGCAGAAATACAAAGTATCCTAAGAGACTACTACAAGCAACTTTATGCCAATAAAATGCACAACCTGGAAGAAATGGACAAATTCTTAGAAAGGTATAACATTCCAAGACTGAACCAGGAAGAAACAGAAAATATGAACAGACCAATCACAAGCAATGAAATTGAAACTGTGATTAAAAATCTTCCAACAAACAAAAGTCCAGGACCAGATGGCTTCCCAGGTGAATTCTATCAAACATTTAGAGAAGAGCTAACACCCATCCTTCTCAAACTCTTCCAAAAAATTTCAGAGGAAGGAACACTCCCAAACTCATTCTATGAGGCCACCATCACCCTGATACCAAAACCAGACGAAGACACTACAAAAAAAGAAAATTACAGACCAATATCACTGATGAACATAGATGCAAAAATCCTCAACAAAATACTAGCAAACAGAATCCAACAACACATTAAAAGGATCATACACCATGATCAAGTGGGATTTATCCCAGGGTTGCAAGGATTCTTCAATATACACAAATCAATCAATGTGATACACCATATTTACAAATTGAAGAATAAAAACCAGATGATCTTCTCAATAGATGCAGAAAAAGCTTTCGACAAAATTCAACACCCATTTATGATAAAAACCTTCCAGAAAGTAAGCATAGAGGGAACTTATCTCAACATAATAAAGGCCATATATGACAAACCCACAGCCAACATCATTCTCAGTGGTGAAAAACTGAAACCATTTCCACTAAGATCAGGAACAAGACAACGTTGCCCACTCTCAACCACTATTATTCAACATTGTTTTGGAAGTTTTAGCCACAGCAATCAGAGAAGAAAAAGAAATAAAAGGAATCCAAATCGGAAAAGAAGAAGTAAAGCTGTCACTGTTTGCAGATGACATGATACTATACATAGAGAATCCTAAAGATGCTACCAGAAAACTCCTAGAGCTAATCAATGAATTTGGCAAAGTAGCAGGATACAAAATTAATGCACAGAAATCTCTTGCATTCCTATACACTAATGATGAAAAATTTGAAATTAAGGAACCACTCCCATTTACCATTGCAACAAAAAGAATAAAATACCTAGGAATAAACCTATCTAGGGAAACAAAAGGCCTGTACGCAGAAAACTATAAGACACTGATGAAAGAAATTAAAGATGATACCAACAGATGGAGAGATATACCATGTTCTTTGATTGGAAGAATCAATATTGTGAAGATGACTATACTACTCAAAGCAATCTACAGATTCAATGCAATCCTTATCAAATTACCAATGGCATTTTCTACGGAACTAGAACAAATCATCTTAAAATTTGTATGGAGACACAAAAGACCCCGAATAGCCAAAGCAGTCTTGAGGGAAAAAAACGGAGCTGGAGGAATCAGACACTCTGACTTCAGACTATACTACAAAGCTACAGTAATCAAGACAATATGGTACTGTCACAAAAACAGAAACATAGATCAATGGAAAAAGATAGAAAGCCTAGAGATAAACCCATGCGCCTATGGTCAACTAATCTATGACAAAGGAGGCAAAGATATACAATGAAGAAAAGACAGTCTCTTCAATAAGTGGTGCTGGGAAAACTGGATAGCTACATATAAAAGGATGAAATTAGAACACTCCCTAACACCATACACAAAAATAAATTCAAAATGGATTCGAGACCTAAATATAAGACCGGACACTATAAAACTCTTAGAGGAAAACATAGGCAGAACACTCTTTGACATAAATCACAGCAAGATCTTTTGTGACCCACTCCCTAGAGTAATGGAAATAAAAACAAAAATAAATAAATGGGGGGCTTCCCTGGTGGTGCAGTGGTTGAGAATCTGCCTGCCAATGCAGGGGACACGGGTTTGAGCCCTGGTCTGGGAAGATCCCACATGCCATGGAGCAACTAGGCCCATGAGCCACAACTACTGAGCCTGCGCGTCTGGAGCCTGTGCCCCGCAACAAGAGAGGCCACGGCAGTGAAAGGCCCGTGCACCACAATGAAGGGTGGCCCCCACTTGCCGCAACTAGAGAAAGCCCTCGTACAGAAACGAAGACCCAGCACAGCCAAAAATAAATATAAATAAATAAAAAATAAATAAAATAAAATAAACAAATGGGACCTAATGAAACGTCAAAGCTTTTGCACAGCAAAGGAAACCATAGACAAGACAAAAAGACAACCCTCAGAATGGGAGAAAATATTTACAAACAAATCAATGGAAAAAGGATTAATCTCCAAAATATATAAACAGCTCATGCAGCTCAATATTAAAAAAACAAACAACCCAACCCAAAAATGGGCAGAAGACCTAAATAGACATTTCTCCAAAGAAGATATACAGATGGCCAAGAAGCACATGAAAAGCTGCTCAATGTCACTAATTATTAGAGAAATGCATATCAAAACTACAATGAGGTATCACCTCACACCAGTTAGAATGGGCATCATCAGAAAATCTACAAACAACAAATGCTGGAGAGGGTGTGGAGAAAAGGCAACCCTCTTGCACTGTTGGTGGGAATGTAAATTGATACAGCCACTATGGGGAACAGTATGGAGGTTCCTTAAAAAACTAAAAATAGATTTACCATATGATCCAGCAATCCCACTACTGGACATATACCCAGAGAAAACGATAATTCAAAAAGACACATGCACCCCAATATTCATTGCAGCACTATTTACAATAGCCAGGTCATGGAAGCAACCTAAATGCCCATCGACAGATAAATGGATAAAGAAGATGTGGTACATATATACAATGGAATATTACTCAGCCATAAAAAGGAACGAAACTGAGTCATTTTTTGAGACGTGGATGGATCTAGAGACTGTCATACAGAGTGAAGTAAGTCAGAAAGAGAAAAACAAATATCGTATATTAACGCATGTATGTGGAACCTAGAAAAGTCGTATAGATGAGCCGGTTTGCAGGGCAGAAGTTGAGACACAGATGTAGAGAACAGACATATGGACACCAAGGGGGGAAAACTGCGGTGGGGTGGGGATGGTGGTGTGCTGAATTGGGCGATTGGGATTGACATGTATACACTGATGTGTATAAAACTGATGACTAATAAGAACCTGCAGTGTAAACAAACAAACAAAACAACTAATACTAAACTTTCATTGGGTTATTTGTATGGAAATATGTTAATATAAATGTTTCAGACATTAAAAAAAAAAAAGAAATCCAGATGGATCAAGTTTTCTTAGTCTGAGACAATTATCAGTGGCAAAGGTGGAAAAATACATATTTCAGTTAACAATTATTCTAGAGAATATGTTCATTTATATTGAAGAATTCCAGGTGACAGAATAAAATCCTACTTGGGAAGATAGTATGTTGTCATTTTTAAACTCTCTTTTATTTGCTATGATAATTATCTGTCTCTATTCAGCATAATTTTGTATTTCCACCTAGTTTAGAGATTAATTTATTGAGTGTTCTTACCCTGGGCTTATACACGTTAGCTGGAAATTATCCAGTATATCTCAAACTCTAAATGGTTTGGACAGCTCTTCTAATCAGCTTCAGAGTAAAGATTTGTGCTAAGCAAAGCTGGCTGTTGCTCTTTGAAAATAAGTTCTCAGTTTGGGTATGCCCCCATGAGCTTTGGTGAGAACAGGATGTTTTCCTGTAATGATAATAGACAATGCCATTTCCAGGAATGTCTGGGTTTGGTAATTTAAAGGAGCAAATGGCCCCACAGTTGCATCATATGATTTTCATTCTCATTAAATACTCAGGGCCAAAAATCAAGCAGAGTGAGCTGCAGGGAAATCAGGCAATTTATATAAAGCAAAAATAAGTACTGCCTCATTAGCTATTTTTATTATTAATTTTAAATGTCTAACAGTTTCTCTTAGGCCAAGGAGTTGCCAAAATAATTGCACAGTACCCTGGGATTTGTATTTTAGCTCTTTTTGGTAAATTCTGGGCGATGTTTGTTAGATTGGAATTTAGCAGTAGCATCATTCAGTAGCATATAACATCTATTGCCAGCTGAAGACAGAGTGCTGTAGCAGGCAAAGATTATGTGTGGAGTGGGCAGGCCCTAGGAATGGTATCAAGGTTAATTAGTTTAACTTGGAAGTTTTGATGATTATCAGACAGACAAATCTCAAAAGAGATTTCATAGGCAAGATTTTAGCCCTCAATGATATTCTATGATGATAATCCTGGAAATTATCGTTGACAGCATTTGGAATGAGGGTTTTAGGGCAAAATCTAACAGTTTGAGTAACTGTTGACAGCATTTTCCTTGGTACACCATGCATTTTTTCACTTACAAGAGCATTGCAACTTGCAAAATATTCAAACAATATAAATACATGCAGGGTAAAAATCAAAGTCTCCGCTCCAACCTCATTGTCCCAAAGTAATCATTGGTAACAATGTTATGTATATTGTTCTAGAATCTTTCACACACATCCACACACACACACCAAATAACCAATGTAGATATTACTGAGATTTTTTGTAGAGAAATTGGGATAGATAGGTTACATGAATGTTTTATTTTTCAAAAAAAGGATCCTTCCCTATAGTTCTGCAACTTGCTTTTACATTTACTAATATACATGGACATTTTCCATGTCCACCTTCATAAATATAGTTCTCAAAAAAAGCTGTATAAAATTATATAGCATGATTGTACAATTTAAATTTTGCTTTTCTGATGAACATTTAAATTATTTCTAATTATTTGACATCAAACCATGATATAATAAACACTTTATACATGTCTCTTTGTGCAAGTTTAGGTATTGCTGAAGGACAGATTACTGGATGAAGTACTGTTGGGTCAAAGGATTTTAAATATTGATTGATAATAACAAGTTGCCCTCCAAAAAGGGCAGGGGAAACTTGAATAAACTTTCTCCCTCACCACAGGTCAATAGGTCAATGAGAGTTCCTTCTTCCTGCCAATATTAGATACTATTTATTATTTCAGTCAATCTGATATTTTTAACTATGTAAAGTTCTTCCCTGATTGCTAATGAGGAGGAACATTCTTTTATAGTATATAAGTTTTTAAAATTTCATTTTCTGTGAATTATTTTTGGTAATCAATTCGTCATCCTTTTCTTATTGATTCATAGGAACCCTTTGCATATTAGAGGTTGTGGTCAGTTGACTCACATAAATTTCATCCCAACCCACTTCTTGCATGCAAAAGTGGGCAGGTAAGCACCAGATTTCCCAGATTTTTCGGAAACTTGGGTACTGAACATCATTTAGGAGCCACCAATCAGATGCACTTGCAGAGTATGTTGCTCAGAAGAGACGGAAGAGGCAGGGCCCAGGACACTTATTTCACAGATGTCACTTGTGGAGGTGGTATGGCTTTGGAATCAATGGCTGTAGTTCAACTTTCTAATCTGTATGCGTCTTCTTGGTTCATCTGCTAACTTTATTAATGAAGACAATTCTCCTCATTTAGACAAATGGAACATAGATTTCTATTAGCAGTAGTAACACAGAGTCAGGGTTTGTTAGCTTCCTGCAGCAGCCACAGAAGCAGCTTCCCAGACCATACCTGGGGCAGAGTAGTTTTGAGGCTGGACATAATTTATTTCTTTTTTTAATTTATGTTTTATTGAAGTAACATTGCTTTATAATATTACATTTCATGTCCACATTATATTTCTACTTCTGTATACACCACAGCATGCTCATCACCAAAAATTTAGTTTCCACGCATCACCATACAGTTGATCCCCTTTTACCCATTTCCCCTCCCCCCGACCTTTCTCCTCTGGTAACCACTACTCTTTTCTCTGTATCTACGTGTTTGGTTTTGTTTGGCTTGATTTGTTCATTTATTTGGGTTAGTTGTTGTTTGTTTGCTTTTCATATTCCACATGTAAGTGAAATCATACAGTATTTGTCTTTCTCTATATGACTTATTTTACCTAGCGTAGTACCCTCAAAGTCCATCCATGTTGTCACAAATGACAAGATTTCATCTTTTTTATGGCTGAGTAGTATTACATTGTGTGTGTGTGTATACACACACACATATACATATATATATATATATATATATATATATATATATATATATATATACACACTATATATGGAATGAATATCTATTCATTCGTTGACAGGCACTTAGGTTGTTTCCATATCTTGGCTGTTGTACATAATGCTGCAGTGAATGTAGGGGTGCATGTATCTTTTCAAATTAGTATTTTCATATTTTTTGGATAAATACCCAGAAGTGGGATTGCTGGATCATATGGTAGTTCTATTCTAAATGACTTGAGAAATTCATTTTGCTGATGGTTTCCTTTGCAGTGCAGAAGCATTTTAGTTTGATGCAGCTCTGTTTGTTTATTGTTGCTTTTGTTTCCCTTGCCTGAGGAGACACATCTAGAAAGATATTGCTAAGACTGATGTCAAAGAACTCATTCCCCATATTTTCTTCTAAGAGTTTTATGGTTCAAGTCTTTAATCTATTTTGAGTTGATTTTTGTGTGTGGTGTGAGACAGTGGTCTTGTTTCATTTTTTTGCATGTGACTGTTCAGTTTTCCCAACACCATTTATTTGAAAATACTATTCTTTCTCCATTGTATGTTTTTTGCACCTTTGTTGTAAATTTATTGCCTTATATGTGTAGGTTTATTTCTGGGCTCTCAATTATGTTCTATTGATTTATGAATCTATTTTTCTGCCAATTTTATATTGTTTTGATTACTCTAGCTTTGTAATATAGTTTGAAATCAGGAAGTATGATACCTCCAGCTTTGTTTTTTTTTTCCTCAGGATTGCTTTGGCAATTTGAGCTCTTCTGTAGTTCCATATAAATTTTAGAGTTTTTGTTCTATTTCTGTGAAAAAATGTCCTTGGGATTTTAATATGGATTGTATTGAATCTGTAGATTGTTTTAGGTAATATGAACATTGTAACAATGTTATGTCTTCCAATCAATGATCATAGAATAGCATTCCATTTATTTGTGTCATCTTCAATTTCTTTCAACGATGTATTATAGTTTTCAGTATATAGGTCTTTCATCCCCTTGGATAAATTTATTCCTAGGTATTTTTTCTTTTCTTTGCAATTGTAAATGGGACTATTTTCTTAATTTCTCTTTCTGCTAGCTCACTGTTAGCATACATAAATGGAACAGATTTTTGTATGTTGATTTTGTATTATGTATCTTTACCATATTTGTTTATTATTTCTAATAGTGTTTTGGTGGAGTCTTTAAAGTTTTCTATACCATGTTATCCAAATAGTAAAAGTTTTACTTTTTTCTTTCTAATTTGGATGGCTTTTATTTCTTTTTCTTGCCTAATTGCTCTGATTAAAACTTCCAGTACTATGTTGAATAAGAGTGGGCATCCTTGTCTTGTTCCTGATTTTGGAGGGAAAGCTTTCAGTTTTTTATCATTGAGAATGATGCATTATGTTGAAGCATGTTATTTTTATACCCATTTTATCAACAGTTTTTTTTTTAAGTTGGTGTTGAATCTTGTCAAATGTTATTTCTGAGATGATCATATCATTTTTATTCTTCATTTTGTTAATGTAGTGCATAATGTTGATTGATTTGTGGTTGTTGAACCATCCTTGCATCCCTGGAATAAATCTCACTTGATTGTGGTGTATGATCCTTTTAATGTATTGTTGTATTCCGTTTGCTAATGTTTTTGGGGGGATTTTTGCATCTATGTCCATTAGCCTATACTTTTCCTTTTCTGTGTTGTCTTTGTCTGGTTTGGATGTCAAGGTAATGTTGACCTCATAAAATGAATTAGGAAGCATTCCTTCCTCTTCAAATTTTGGAAGAGTTTGAGAAGGATAGTTATTAAATCTCCTTTGAATGTTTGGTAGAATTCACCAGTGAAGCTATCTGGTCCTGGGCTTTTGTATTTGGGGAGATTTTTGATTAATCTTTCAATCTCTTTATTAGTGATCAGTCTACTAAGATTTTCTATTTCTTCATCTTTCTGTCTTGGGATGTTGTATGATACTAAGAATTTGTCCATTTCTTCTAGTTTTTTCTATTTGTTGGTGTTTAGCTGTCCAGAATATTATTTTGTAATCCTTTGTATTTCTGTGTTATCCATTGTTATTTCTCCTCTTTCATTTCTGATTTCATCTGTGAGAGCCTTCTCTTTTTTTCTTAGTGAGTCTAGATAAAGGCTTGTCAATTTTGTTTATCTTTTCAAGGAACCAGCTCTTAGTTTGATTGATCTTTTCTATT
This sequence comes from Balaenoptera ricei, assembly GCF_028023285.1. Lineage (NCBI taxonomy): Eukaryota > Metazoa > Chordata > Mammalia > Artiodactyla > Balaenopteridae > Balaenoptera > Balaenoptera ricei. The sequence continues at coordinate 38,067,791 of NC_082653.1, read as the reverse complement.
TCATTTATTTTCACTATGATTTTTTTTTTAAAGCTCCACCATCTTTTTAAAAAAATTTTTTTTAATTAATTAATTTATTTATTTTTGGCTGTGTTGGGTCTTCATTTCTGTGTGAGGGCTTTCTCTAGTTGGGGCAAGCAGGGGCCACTCTTCATTGCAGTGCACGGGCCTCTCACTATCGCAGCTTCTCTTGTTGCGGAGCAGAGGCTCCAGACGCGCAGGCTCAGTAGTTGTGGCTCATGGGCCTAGTTGCTCCACGGCACGTGGGATCTTCCCAGACCAGGGCTCAAACCCATGTCCCCTGCATTGGCAGGCAGATTCTCAACGACTGCACCACCAGGGTGGCCCTTCACTATGATTTTTATTATTTCCTTCCTTCTACACTCTTTGAACTTTGTTCTTCTTTTTCTAGTTCTTTTAGGTAAAACATTAGATTGTTTATTTGAGATTTTTCTTTTTCTTGAGGTAGGCCTGTATAACTATAAATTTCTCTCATTGAGTTACTCCATGACACCTATTTTGAATTCTCTATCAGATTGCAATATTCCGTGCTTTTAAGTTTGGCTTCTGGAGAATTGTCATTTTCTTTTGTGGTACAGTATTACTGTGATTCTTCATGGTGCTTGATGAGTTTTTCTTCTTCTGGTGCATTTGAAGTAGCAAACATCTTTCTTCTTTTGGTAGAGCTTTCTAATTTTTTTAATTTTTTAATTTTTTTTAACTTGCTTCTAAAGATTTAACAGGTTAGAAATTAGAGGACTTTCTTTTGTTTTTCAGTAGGTGGCACAATAGCACAAGTTTTTAGTTTTCTTACCTGAGAGACCTCTGGTTATATTTGAGAGTCCACATTTTCCACCCTCCACCACCCCTGTCAGTGCCCTCATTATCACTGCTTGTGCCTCTGGGGTTATTGGTGCCTTGCTGCTGACTGTCCAGTGTCACTAGTGTTGCTGCGTGGGTTATCAGGATGGTGGACTTTTCTGCCAGGTCCAGGATCTCCTGAGT